>NC_132797.1:14621250-17580000 GCF_048594095.1 Paramormyrops kingsleyae
ACTTATCTCTAGAGAAGTGTTTCCCAACCTGGCCCTTAGAGGCCCACAGATAGTCCACATTTTTGTTCCCTCCCAGCTGAAGCTCTTTGCTCCATAGCAGGTTAAAAAGGTGTTAAGCGAGACTATTCAGGTGGCTATTACATCTACATCCCCCTAGGGGGCATGTTGAGCATTGGCTGGTTGGCCACAGCTCTCGCACGTGGTATTGTTAGGTGACAAATGGGTGTCCATCAGGTTCGAGTCTGCTCTGTGCCATCAGACTTTCCCAGTTTCCACAAGGAAGCTTTGTGGACAGCTGTGTCTCAGAGACAATTGGAGACAGATGAAATGAGGAATGGGGAGGGGAAAAAAAAACATTAAACCGCCTTTCAGAAACAAGAAGCTTTGTTAATTTGAATTGGTGCGTGTGGCTTTTTCCAAGAAATCATTCCCATTACATTTCCCCTCCCAGGAAGCTGGTTGGGTTTGAATAAGATCAGTTGTGGAAGGGTGGGATTGGGTGAGGAAAGAGAACTGACTGCGTGGTTTTTAGAAAACAAAAACAAGTAAATATGAAAAAAAAAACACACACACACACACACACACTATACTCAGCTGTCTTTCAGACCTGCCCCAGATGAAGATGTCAGCAGCCTTGGTGAATTATTATTTTTGAGGTCGTCATGGCAACATCGAATCACATGACTTAGAGCTGCTGCTTGGAGGCCTCGACTGCCAGTGCTCCCGTGAGCACCAGATGTTACGGAAACCCACTTGTGAAAGGCACTGTAGCCGCCACTCTGTGCTCACGTCACATGTCAACGGGGAGGGCGGGGGGGGGGGGGGACTTTGGTCCTAAAGTGATGTGTTACAGCCACCCACATCTCCAAAACTCAACACAGACGCAGAATATTATGCCTGACCATATTACCCGTGGTGCCTGCCAACTGCGCACAAAGAGTCTGGTAAAGTATGGATAATGTATGGATAGGGAGAGTCATTTACACAACATTAGCTGCTGTGCTCACGGTACGGTAGAGCTGGGCCTCTGCTGAGAGCATATTTAGACACCATTACTCTCCATTATTGCCTCTTATCTCTCAGCAGATGCTACACAGCGTTACATAGTTACACTTTATAGTTAGTGGTGTGATTTGTTTTAGGTACCTGGTTTACTAAAAGTTCAAAGCAAATATTTAATATTATGAAATCTGCTCCCATGAGATCCCGTAAATTTATTTACACATCAACAAATTCTTTCTTTATTCACAAATAAATCACACTGTCTCCCTATTGATAGATTAATTTAGCATGTTTGCCTTTTGTAACTCAGTTTTCTGTCTCCAAACGTCCCCATGAAGTACAGTACATACAATAAATCTGACTTGAAGCTTCTGAAAACAGTGTAAGATAAAGCTGGCTGCTACTGCTTCATTTGGTTGTAGGTTTTTTTTAAAGGTGTACCAGATGGCCAGGAAGAAAAACCCATTCCTCAGAACCAAGAATCGCACCTGCTGTCGTTTCTGGTGGGGCAGCGAAAGCAGCAACGTACTGAAGCCCTGTGCATATTGCGCATTGAATAATGAAGTGATCCAGGCGAGGACAGATTTATTCTGAAGAAAGAATGCTTCTGCCTATCGCTGATTAAAAGCTGTTAATCAGTCAGTACGGCATCTCTGAAAATTGTTCTGAAATCCTAGAACATTTGTATGCCTGTACAATATACAGGTTTCACTGTATATTCCTTTTGTGTGCTTATTCCTAGAAAGTCTGTTTTTGCTGAAAAGCATGTATATTGTGTACATTAGGGTGTCTGGTAACATGATCTATATTCTAAGTCTAATCGGCTTGTTGGTGCTTAATCTGTCAATATGTTCTAACCCCAGGCCTAGGATGCTAATTGTGTGATTGGACAGCCTGTCCCATCCACTGCCTTGCGTCCTCATGTGCTGGGTCAGGCTCCAGGCTCACCACAAAAACTCTACCAGATCAGCATTTTTCAAATTTGGAGGGGTGATAGATGGTGAATTTGGTTTTTTTACTTGGAGCCAGTGTTGGAAAAAGGACAGATAAACGTTCAAAGCATTTGACTTCACCTATGTTTTATTTTTAAAAACGAGTATATTTGTTTCCGTAAAATAAGTATATTTTATCCATTTTCTGAATATTAATTGAAATCTTTAGTTTCAGGTCACACCCGGTATTAATGTTTTAGCGTCAAACATTTTGTGTCAGAATGCCTTAACTTTTATGGTATAATCCCACACCTGTAATACTTTTGATGCAAAAATATTCAGCAGTAAGTGGAGCTGAGTATGGACACCGTTGCATGGTACTTAGAGCAGTTACCTCCTGCTTCTGGAGACCAGGGTTTGCATTTCTGCCCTCATCTCTATGTGTGTGGAGTTTGCATGTTCTCCCCGTGTCATCGTGGGGTTTCCCCTCATCCTGGGGTATTCCCCGCCTTGTGCCCATAGCTTCCAGGATTGGCTCGGGACCCTCGTGACTCCTTGATAAGCAGGTATGGAGAATGGATGGATGAAAGTGAAGAGGGATGTGCAACGCTGAGCAGACACACCTGTTGGAGTGAAGAGATGTGGTCTGAGAATGACACAGATAGTCAGACTTCCTGTCCCATCGGCAGTGAGACACCCGCGAGGCCGAATTGCACTGCCCTGGATTCATACAGCCATCTTAAACGGTGCGTTGTCTGCCGAGTCCCCCCATCCCAATGTGATCAATCCCTGCTTCGTATCCATGGCGATGGCATTCATCTTTTCACTCCGATATGAAAAGGAAAAGCATCACTTAAATTACCCCTCCCAAGTACAACAGAGAAGAATTGAGTAATGACCCAGAATTTCTAATCAGAATCTGGACCATGAAAGTTGAAAGCGTTTGTAATTGCAGATCTGCTGATCGTCGAGTAAGCAATAATAATTCAAAACATGAAAATATCCACATTCCAGCAAACAAAATGCAGTTTGTTGGTGTATTTATATGCATAGAAATGTAATTTCATTTGTAAAATTTAGATGGGTACCCCTGGTTGGATTATTAAAAGGTCTGATTTATATGAAAGGAAACCATGAGTTGCTGTGGGCAGAGAGAGAGTGGGGATTGTATTGGCTGCTCTTTTAGTTATTTCCTCAGGTTTTCAATCCCCAGGAATGTCCCATTTTTACTCATTACAATTTCCTTTCCTTAATCTCGAAGGAAATTGCAAGTTTACAGTAGCGCAATACACACATTTAGACACTAACAAGACATTTAGACATTAGTAGAATGCAACAAAAAATAGACAATAAATAGTAACGTATTGCGTGCACAGTTTACAGTCACAGCCCAGAAAAGATTCCTCAGTTCTCGTTGTATGGGAGGTATTAAGTGCATCTTCAGCATATTGTGAAGCAATGTGACTAGCAAAGGGAGGAATGATTGTTCCCCAATTAGCTTTAAGTGAAAAGACGTCTTGGGCCAAATATTTGGGTTAATTTGGTGTCCTGCATGGTGAAGAGTTATAAGCTCTTTGAAATCATCTCCCCGCCAGAGAAGAAAACATGTCATTTGCGTTAGTTGGTGATTTAATGATGCCGTTAGTAACATGTATCACTGCAGGTGTTCCTGATCTGCATTATTTTCAACAAAGTCATAAATTCTGGCCCCACATTCCACGATACTCGGACATACGGCCGTCAATGCGAATCGGCATATATATTACCGATACCGCCGTCGCTCTGCCGTAATTCACTCTTACAGCCTCTCCTCAGCGGAGCCAGAGGGTGCCGTTACTTCAATGCACGGCGGCTCGTTCCCCAGTGATGTGTTTAGGCAGAGACACCTCCCACACAGAGACGAGCGCTCCTTTCCCCCTGTGGAAACGATAACTGTCAAAGGTTGAAAAGGCCTTTGTTTCGCCGACTGGCACGTGGGAATATAAAAGCACGTCAACATGAAAGCCCGAGGATGGAGCTGTTTAATTTATGCACAGTGGATGTTGCGAAGCACTCCTTTGTAATGAACAAAAAGGGCTTAACAAATCCTGCACATTTCTCGTCACTTAATTTAGACAGCAACAGCGAGAATAATTCATAGACAGAATGCACTCCATTTGACTGCTCATACATGGAACGGTACATTCTTCTTGATTTGACCTTATTTTGACATTTCCCTAATTCTTTAGGACCATTTCCTGACTGGTGCCTTGGCACCCCAGTGTTACTCAGAAATTGCTCTGATTTCAAACAGATATTGGATCAGACTTTGGAAGGGGGTGGGTCTCTATAATCAAGCCCGCACATGTTTCCACCAAGGCCATATGGTCAGGTGAAGGAGGAATCTTCTCAGATAGCCGTGTCACCTGCGGGTGTGTAGTTACATGCAGAATATCCGGTGCTGACTCAGAATCAACCATCCAGATGTGTTCACTGACAAAGACAGAAACAAGGGCCGAGGAAAATGTCATACACACTAAGCCAGTTTCTTCAGGTCAATTTATTTTTCCTATCACTCTTAGAAAATAAACAGAAAAGGTTTTATGGTACAGAATCAATGAGGTTAAATAGCTTGAGATTATTCTTGAAATAGTGCACTTCCACAGAATCAATCCATTATGGGCTTTTTAGAAAAGTGATCCAACATTTTGCTTTTTCATGAACTGAAGATAATGAGCTCCATTTGGTTATGACCTGAACTTTCAGTCTCCTTGGTCCTGCCTGGGATCTTCACCTCCTGACCCAGAGGTCTTCCCTGGCTGATTAATCCACCCTGAATTGTTTCACAAAGATTTCCCACCGTGGAGCAGTTTATTGTAGCCTGCCACTGGACAGATGTGAGAGATTAAAGAAGTTTGTCTCTCTGCTAGAGAAAAGTTATGTGCAAAATATTGTGTTTCATCTCAGAACTGTAATATTTAGGAGACAATACTTCCCAGAAATACTCTTGATCACCTGAGATGTTATAGCCTGTTATAATTCTAGGATGTGGAGGTAAATGTCAGCACAATCCAGTGGTGTTTGCCATGTGCGCTTCTCAAATAAAGGGTGATTGTTGTGCCGTGGCATGTTTGTTTTCGAACGAGCCGCGAGGCGCACGCCTTGATGGGGCCATGAGCGGAGGCACAAATGGTTGTAATTATGCGGCTTTTGTGATTCATTTATTTGCAGCAAACTTCCCTCACACATACAAACTCTGCGGTTAAAGGACAACGAATGGGTCTTGGAGGCCGTGATATTTACAGGCTCACTGTGGTGGACACACTTATCCAAAGTGGCATGTATGGGAAATATTGGAAAATAAACTACATCAGGGCTGTCTGTGGGCAGCTCCTGTAGCTCAACAGGTACAGATTTTGACTAGCAATGCAAGGGTCATTGTTTTGAATCTCAGGGTGATTGGATCAATCCTGACCAGTCCCTCTTCTATAAGTCTCTTTGGATGAAAGTGTCAGACAAATGAATTATATGCAAAAGCAAATTTTTACCTCTTAATTGTAGAGTCCACACTGAAATTTTTCATTCAAACACTTTGTCATTTTAGCATAATTCTAAAACTATGTGTCACTTATGTCCCAGAAAACCATTCTTTATTTCAAGAATACACTCCAGGTGGGAAAACAGCATGTTGATCAGTATATGGGAACATGAATAAAGCATTCTGGGGGGGTTCACAGTTCTCGTTATCTAGGGTAAGGGGGTAAGGGTGCTTGGATCTGTAGGGTCCTAGACACGGGAGGATCAACATATTTTTAAGTGTAAAAGATCTGCATCTGCAGCAAGCTTGATGGTTATGTGAACTGTGTCCCAAAACCCCACATTCTACTCTGAGAAATGCAGCCAGAGAGCCAAACGTCGATATCCACGCCCACACCCCCATCGTAAGGGCCATAAGGTCCTTCGGACATCTGGATCGTTTTCAGCTTCCTGTCATAACAGGATCCATGCTCATATCTCTGGCTAACCAAAATAAGCAAAGAATCATTGCAAGGCAAAAATATTAATATACCTCCAAATCTGCAAATATTGTTGGCTAAAACCAACAAGGCCAAGATATTGCAATGCAAAACTCTTCCTCTGCCGTGAAACTTCCAAATAAGAGCTCATAGACACCTCTTCAGGATGAGTAGGCCCAGGATGCTGACGGATGAAAGGCATAGACTCCGGTCTCTCCCAGGCGTGTCCTCACCCACACAAGGGTGCCACTGTCGATAAGATTTGGCAAAAACCACGTCATTTCCCCCCAGCGCCTTGTAATATGGTATTTCTGATGTTTTATGAGTCCAATAAATATAGTGACTGCGCAGCTGGTAAATCACATTTTGTCCCTCAACCTCTGGCGTGCCTTGCCAGGAAGGGCATGAGAGTGACAAACAGCTGTGATATTAAGCTTAAACCTCTGTTTTTTTTTTCTTGTGGTGGTATTTTCAGTAAACACACAGGAATGTACTTAACACATGTAGGGCAACTATTGATGTCTGTTTGCGGCTGAGAGGTTTATTGATAGAGGTGCTGCTTCTGGATCTTCTGAATTCTGAGTAATCGTCTTCTTCTTCTTATTATTATTATTTATTAATATAATTTATTATTATTTATAATTATTAATACTAACACCAGGCTCGGGAGCACTTTAATGTACAGGCTTACCCAGATTGATGCCCAGGGGCCTTCGCCAAAAAAAGCCCCTGGACTTTAACCACCCCCCCTCCCCCCCGGACACAACGTGAGTCGTCTGTCTTGTCAAGGAGTGCTGATGGATGGTAGTAAGAGATGTTAGTGGTAGGATTAGCAAGTGAAGGAGTGGATCGCATATGTGTGGGATTCAAAAACAAATACCCATCAGCCACAGCATTAAAACCACCTGCCTAATATAAATATAGTGTATGTCCCCCTCGTGTCACTAAAACAGCTCCGATCTGTTGAGACATAGACTCCACAAAACCTCGGAAGGTGTCCTGTGGTATCTGACACCAAGACGTTAGCAGCAGATCCTTTCAGTGCTGTAAGTTGCGAGGTGGGGCCTCCATGGATCGAACTTGTTTGTCCAGCATAATCCCACAGATGTTTGATCTGATTGAGAATTAGGAGGCCTTCTGTTTCATGTTCTTCAAGCCATTCCTGAAGAATCCATGCTGTGTGGCAGGGTGCGTTGTCCTGCTGAAAGAGGCCACGGCCATTGGGGAATACCGCTCTCCGTGAAGAGGTGTACTTTGCAACAATGCTTAGGTTGGTAGTCCATGTCAAAGTAACATCCACATGCCAGGATTCAAGGTCTCCTTGCTTAACATTGCCCAGAGCATCACACTGCCTCCGCCGGCTTGCCTTCTTCCCATAGTGCATCCTGGTGCCATCTCTTCCCCAGGTGAATGACACACACGCACCTGGCCATTCACATGGCGCAACAGAAAACATCACTCATCAGACCAGGCTACCTTCTTCCATTGCTCCATTGTCCAGTTTCGACACTCATGTACCCATTGTACAGTAGGTGTTTCTGGTGGTGGACAGGGGTCAGCATGGGCAGTCTGACCGCTCTGCAGCTATGCAGCCCCATACACAGCAAGCTGCAATGTACTGTGTGTTCTGACACCTTTCTATCATAGCCATTATTAACCCTTTTCAGCAATTTGTGCTACAATTACTCTCCTATAAGACAGGACCAGATGGGCCAGCCTTCACTCCCCACTCGCATCAATGAGCTTTAGGCGCCCATGACCCCATCGGCGATTCTCTGGTTGGTCTTCCTTGGACCATATTTTGGTAGGTACTGACCATTGCATATTGGGAACATCCCACAAGACCTGCTATTTTGGAGAATTTCAGTCATTTCAGTCGTCTAGCCATCACAATTTGGTCATTGTCAAAATTGCTCAGATTTGCACGCTTGCCCATTTTTTCTGTTTTCAACATGTCAACTTCGAGAACTGACTGTTCACTTGTATAATATATAATGGCACCGAGATATTCAATATTTTTCACTTCAGATGTCATTGGTTTTAATATTATGGTTTATCGAAGTAAATGAGGGTAAACCTGACAGCTAGCGAATGTCTCGTATGGAAAAAGGTAAATAGAACCCAACCACATTCCTCCCATCCTCATTGGCCGTTCGGGACGGGTGATTTGCATAGTCAACGGTCAACACGACTACATGGCACCATCCTGTTTGCTCAGTAACCTTCACATGCTCGCAAACATTTTCAGGGATCAAAGGTTATCTTAAGAAATGAGCAGTGTGGTAGTTTCTGGCGTGATGACAGGCAGTGTCTTTGTCCCTAAGATGGGTGTTGTCCTGTTTAAGTTGCAATAACAGAAGAAAACCTCCAGAAATCTGGGAAAAACAGCTCAGTTGGAAAAAAATTAAAGACCAACTGAAGCCAGACCTTTGATAAATCAATACCTATAACTCACTCTATACTGATTCATTATTTATCAATTTCTCTATTTATATAGTTGGATAATTTGTCCACGTTTTGCCGCTACTCCTGTTATTGTTTTTTTTTTTTGCACTTGCGGGAAATTGGCCGTCTCTGATGTTGCCAAGGAGACTCGTCTTGACGACGGGCCTGTCTGTTGTTCTATTGTACTGCTCCCCCACGCTGGTTAACTCACGCAAGGATAGCGGTGACACACTTGAGGATAAGGCGCCCCGAGGGCGTTATAGGCGAAAGGCACTGTGGGAGGCGAGGTGCCCAGATCTTGTTTCCCCTCTCTATTTGGGCTCTATCTTGGCACGACCCACTTTTTCTCCAACGAGGCGGGTCGCCTTCTGTTTCCTACGGTTCCCCTAAGGGGTGACACCGAATGCAATCCGGTTGCTGTGGGAGGTACGCTGGCGGCACTCGGGGTAAATAATAGCTGAGTTCTAGAGAAAGGCTCGCCGGTAGAGGCCCGGATCTAGGGCTGAGTCACCAGATGCTTCTCTAAATCTTACATCGCTGCCACAAGGTGGGATTCCCCTTCCTGGCAAGCCTTTTCTATCAGGGGGGGGGGATCAGGTGTCTCAGGTGAAGGAGTGGGCTGCGAGGTAATAAAGAACAGGATCCTACCTACACATTATTCTTTGACAGGAACCCGTGGGAGTAAAAACAAAATGGCACACCCTGGACCCTCAGGTCCTTTGGGGGTGTCTCTCATGAAAGGTGGAGTTTCAAGGCTGGTTCTGGGTGGCCCCCCTCCCCGCCTCGCACCCCTCCTTCCTTTCCTACTTCCTATCGGAGGCTTCCTGATGTTCCAGACGCTGCAGCAGGCCTCAGAGCACGCGGCGATGGGCGTGGTGGTCCGGAGCTGTTCCGGAGCAGACGGCCGTCTGAGAGGACGTGTTTGCAGTGCCAACACATCCGGCCAGACCTGTGCAACTGCTCCCGGTGGAAGGGAACAACAAAGCTGGGGCAGAAAAGGCCTCTAACATCCATCCTGCTGCGAGCAGAACAACAACACCAGCAGCGTCTTAAGCTGAGCTGGAACAGCCAGGGAACACAGCACTGTAACATAGTTGAATAAGACTGTTATTGTCTCTACTCCTTTTCCAAGTGATTTTCTGATTTTCGCTACACCGTTAAGCTTATGGTGTGTATAATTGGTAGTAAGCGAAGTTTGCGTTTTGAAGAAAAACATTTTAAAGTCTAATGTAATTCATTTTTTTTCCCTCATGTCATTTCATTTCATTCCATTTCACAAAGTGAGTGCATATCGGAAAAGACATCAAATGCTTTTCTAAAATATTAAATGTGTCAAGACCTGGATCCTTTGTCCTGGTTAAGACCAGACAAGTCAGGTAGGATAGTCTAAGGAGAAAGTGTGCTCTTTATAGTCACCCAACTGGAAAAAGAAAGAAAAAAAACTGGATACTTTCCATCTTCTTCCGTGTGGGACATGACTATGCCCTCAGGGCCAATAACAATGACACAGGCCGTCTTCGCCATTATCCTTTGGCATCGTCTGCAGCCCCCATGGTAAAATGTTCCTCCAGAATGCGGGCTAATGACCTGGCTCCGCTAATGTCTACACACTGTGCATCTGACGGCATACCCAGCACAAGCAGCGGGCGCGTCTTCTGCCCTAAAGGTAATGCCATTCTTTGTAAAACCAAATTATATATGATTGCTATCTTCTCAAACGGCGTGTGATGACATCATCCATATTTACATTGCTTGTGTTTCAGTTGGTCATGCATTAAAAAATCCAATAAACAGGCTATTTTCAGTGAGGTTATTATATTTTTAGGAATATGCGTCATGTTGGAGAAATCCCATTTAACAACAAAGGATTTATTAAGAGGCAAATAACAACAAGCAGAGCTCCCCTTACTGACTCACAGCAAAGATATTCGCAATCGCCGAAATCCCTTTATCGAATTGCGAAATTCATTCAGTCGCTCTGATACATTGCTACCCAATCTGTCATTTCTCAAGGACGATGCTAGCTATCCATTTCAAACCTTCAGCAAATCTCAGGACCCTGGAGAACATTTTGTTATTTCCACCAGAGAAATGGAACCACAGTAACAGGGATGTGAGTGGTTCCTATGATACAAAAATGCGACAAAACAAAATGATACAGTTATTGGTTACAGAGAAGCGCTGAAAGCCCATCAACACAGGCCTTCAGTACTGTCCTTTCCTTTGCCGGTTTGTTTATGCTTTTGAAGTGTGATGTGCCATTGTCAGCTTCTTCACACAGGCTTGAAAAGCTGTCTGGAACCTATCGATCTTAGCCTGTCTTTGGTTTATCTCACTGTGGTACAAAACCTTGGACTGACTATGTAGCTGAGCCACCTTCACGGCCTGTTGATAATTCTGCCAAGGGGCCCCGTCAACGGTCACTGTCTGGAGCCCCCAGAGAGCAGACCCAGTCACTGAGAGCACATCTGGCAGAAGGTATGCAGGGAGGCTGCCCAATATGACACGTGTCTCTGTTAAGGAGAATCCAGTGATGTGAAACACCCAGAACAAAGGACTGATCTTATGGGGGATGCTTCAACTGTTTATTGCGGTTTGTTTCTGGTGATATCTTCATGCATGCGTTATAATTATAGGGTTACCCCAGAACTCCTGAGTAAATCACAACTTTGGTCTTGTTATTACATAAATAAAAATGTAAGAGAGCTGTCACCTTGTAACATAACACCTGTTTGTACTTGGGATTACACATATGTATGTCATTATGTGAAACGTTTATGCCCTATATGAAAGGCACAAGTATGCACTCCCTCTGTTCACGGCATACGTAAAATCCGTAAGACATTCATATTGCATGAGCTGTACAAATATGGTTAATTTTAGTTCTTAGTTGCCCCATTAAAAAAAGAACATTAAAAAAGTTCTTAGTTGCCCCATCTTTCACCACTGGGTTTACAGGTCTATGCATATGTAACCTGCATAATGTTGTTTCCTAATTTACTGAGGCCACTATGGCACTGTAGGTAGGTGCGAGCACCACCTTATTGAAACTAAACAGCATCTGTTTATTTTCTCAAATGACCGTTACACGAGTTTAGGCTGCTTGCATTAGAACTTTAAAATATGAATCGCTATAAAGCCCTTGCTTGCTTCCAGTCCTCAGTGGTCTGAAACAGGGGATTTACCTTATGATCTGGAAGTGCGTTTTACCCCGTATCTCATCCTAACTGCTTATGAACTGTCACTGTCTGACGCTGGTTAGTACATGCCCTTGGCCCTCCATGTTTCCTGAACAAGAACAGCCTCAATACGTCACATGAGCGTGACAACAGCAACCGCCCAATCACCACGCTGGCAGAGCAGCCCTTAAAAATGGCCGGTGGCTTGCTATGGAGTGCATGGAGCGTGGGATAAATGGTGTTGGCAGGTGTGCCGCGTCTGGCCTAGATCTGTGTACTCTGTTTGGTCATATGGGGCTCATTGATAGTCTCTGCTAACGGCCACCGCTGCCGATTGCTTAATGAGGTTCAAATGTGTCGTTAAAGGTGCCTCTACTTATTTAACCAGGATATGATGCTTGTGTTGGGCACCAGAACTGGGTGACTGCAGCTTGTGTCCCGATTCAGAGCAGATGAAGGGAGCGTGACAGTCGTACAGCGGCCCCTCCCCTGCCCCACCCATCTTCTGACATTCCTTGTCCTCCTAATTCCCCACGCCAACACCCATCAGCCCCTGCTGCAACAGATAACAGCATCAATGCGGAGAAGGGAGGGAAACACAATTATATTTATGCAACAGCAGGATCTTAACGTTTACAGGCAGGGAAAGACGGCGGGAATCGATTCAGTATCTACTAGGGTGTTATTACCGTTGTGAAGAACGGCTCTGAATTAGCACGACGGCTGCATACCGAGCGGGGAAGTCGTACAATAAAACGTAGCTTTATTGCTAGCACAGTAAATCAAGGCGCAATTAATCATCTGGCTAGCGTTATCGTCACTAAGAGTGGAAGCTGAGATCAGAGCATGAGCACAGCTGTGGGTGAACCTCCGGACCATGGACAGTCCAGCCTTGACATCGATGCTCCTCTGATGCCGCGAATGAGTCCTGGAGAACCTGACACCAGCTCTCTATCGGACTCATTACTGTCCAGCTGGAACAAATTGTGAAGCGATGGGCCATCAGCTAATTGTTTGCCCTGGAAACATTGACACACAAATTATTAGCAGAACCAGCAGAAGTGCCTTTGTCAACTCATACCCCCACACACCATCTGAGCTGCAACTTCTTCCTCTCATAATCGTTGCCAGCAGCTTCCTTTTTTCATTGTTTCAGTAACGTAGCATTTTCCCAGTTTGCAGAACAGCATTGCCTTTGTACCGCAATAAGTGTCTCCGCCAAGCAGGAGAGAGGAAGCCGTGATTCCAGAATGCCCCCCGGCGCCCAACCGCCCCCATGTCACCTTTGGCATCGCTGTCTATAGGCGGGTGGTGTCGGGTATCGCTTACGGAGTGGAGCTTTGGCTCATCTGCAGGCTCCAACCCCCGGTGGCAGGGACATTAGATACAGGTGACAAGATTGTACGTCCTGATCGCTACGCGACGATGCTTTTTTGGGGTCAAATGAAAACAAAAGTAAAAGCCAGAGCTTTGAAATTTCATGCTTTTTTTGCAGTTTGACAGTTATTATGTGTCTCCACTACAATTTTTCTGCGACTGGTGGCAGCGAAAGTCATAATGTTTACTGACAGATTTTACCGGATTTCAGGCATGTGCTTCTGGGTGCAGCTGGGATCAGCTGCACAAATAACTGTTAAAATGATTTATACGCACAATGAAAGCGATGATGCAATGACTTAGAGATTCCATCAGATCCGTGGTCATATGTCTGCAATGTCTTTTGATTTTTGCCAGAATTCTATACTCTTTTGAGCCTTGGGAAGCTGATCTCACATAGATGCATAGATGATTCTGGAAGCGATGTGTATCAGTGTGATCGACTCATTTAAGTCACAGGGGCCTGTGTTACAGTCCTCGTTAAATCTCCTGGTGCTTTTGAGAGGCTTGCAGTATAATTATTCTCCCCATAGCTGCACATAACTTCAAAACCTTTATGACTATGAGGGTCTGCAAGTGTCCCCCTCTTTTAGGCCTTATCATGCAATATGCACAGGCTACAACCGACAAAGTTAATGCACCCAATCCATTTTTGCTGAAGTTGGGGTGATATTCCACGGTCCACAAAATGAGATGTTATTGAGAATGTCTTCAACCCGCTCTGCCTGTAGCCCACGAGCCTCATTAATACCACTCCAGCATTTTAATTAGACTCCAAAGGCCTCACGTAGAACATCGGTGATCATGGTTGCATCAGACTGAAATACAGAAACTGTCAGCACTGTTAATGGCCAACCCAAAGCCTGGTGGACACTTTTGGGTCTTCTGAACTTTGAGCGCCTGTGGAGGAAATGCTTGTGCCTCCACAAATCCTGTTCCCAATGGTACAACTGATATAGACAATGGGTTACCACCTACTGCTAGCAAGCAAACAGATAATCCCATGTGCACCAGCTAGCTTAGTATTAGCCCCTGTTTGCAAAGGCCACGTAGGGCTAGGAGAAGCTGTCAAGGGAAACGGTGCTAGTCGGTGTCTCTGGGGAGGCGGCTGCCCTGCGGGTGGAAGATGAACCGCGATACCTGGCAAACAGTTTGGAGAAACGGGGCCTGTTTGCACATGGGAGATGGACTTCCATGTGGAGGACCAAGGATGTGGTTAGAAAGCCTGGTGTGACGCTATAAGTTAAACAGTTGCCTGAATAACACAGCAGTTTCAGTGTTTGTGCTCCATTTAGAGGGTGTAGCATTTCTCACGATGAGGTAACAGAACAGACACTGTACACCAAGCTGCCCGTTACGGCGTTGTAAATACCTGCCCAAATACTAGATAAATATAAGTCTAGACATTGTACACACGCAGTTCCCAGAACTGTGGAATAGACACTATAGTTTCTGTATTTGCTATTAACCTCTTCTAGATAAACATGTGCAGGTGACCATGAAGGCTGTTTTTTTTTTTTAATGAAAAGCAATGATAAAAAACAAAACAAAGCCCGTTTCAGCTTAACATTTCAGATGGTCATTAGATGACATATTTTCTATTTTTTAAACATCTTGTTTATTAGCAGAAACATGTGCTAAAACAATAGCCAGGAATTAATGAATACACTCTTAACAACTGCTGTCATATAGTAAAAAGCTAAATCTTGTATTTTTCTTTCAGCACATCAATAGTGTGCTGAATCTCTTTAAAATGATTGGCCTCAAGCTTTTTGTTTGTGAAACTTCTTGATTAAATAATAGAGACAGAAACCAGCAAGTTATATTTTTCGTGCATAAGCACATTTTCCTCAAGATGAAAATCTCGTTAAGACTGCAGTCATACAACACGCATCTAGGCCAAAATAAACAGCGATCACTTTCTTATATCATTATCAGAGCATCTGAATGTCTCACTAATTGCTTCCTTGTGAACAATGACCTGTATTACTAGACTTCCAGACCATGGAGAACGGTCTGAGGAATAAAGGTGTCTTAATGATGGGAGTCGAGGGACTTGAAAAGCACAGAGATGGCCTTACTGATGAGTGTAGGGAAAGTCCTAAGGTGAAGCACAGAGATGGTCTTACTGATGATGAGTGTAGGGAAAGTCCTATGGTGAAACACAGAGATGGTCTTACTGATGAGTGTAGGGAAAGTCCTAAGGTGAAGCACAGAGATGGTCTTACTGATGATGAGTGTAGGGAAAGTCCTATGGTGAAGCACAGAGATGGACTTACTGATGAGTGTAGGGAAAGTCTTACTGTGAAGCACAGAGATGGTCTTACTGATGAGTGTAGGGAAAGTCTTACTGTGAAACACAGAGATGGTCTTACTGATGAGTGTAGGGAAAGTCTTACTGTGAAGCACAGAGATGGTCTTACTGATGAGTGCAGGGAAAGTCTTACTGTGAAGCACAGAGATGGTCTTACTGATGAGTGCAGGGAAAGTCTTACTGTGAAGCACAGAAATGGTGATGATGAGTACAGTGAGCTGTTCGAGGCCCAGGAGAGAGAAGCAGCGTGACAGGGATTTCTGAAGGCTCCCTGATCCTGTCTCGAATTTGCATAAAGGTGTAATTTGGCCTGCCCCAGTGCTCCCCAGTTCCACTGTAACCAGCACCGTCATTTGGAATCGAATCACCTTCGAGCAGGTGCTTCCAATACAAGACCCAACCTTCCCTGAAACCTAACACAGCAGTAAAACTTACCATTCCAGTTAGCAAAAGGCTGCGATAAGCTTTGGATGCAGAGTTTACATTTCACTGGGGGAGAGAAGTACTGCCTCTGTACATAACCTACAGCTAACACATATAATTTCTTATTGTTCAGAAGTTTGCATATCCGTTGAGTATGTACACATACACTAACTGTCATGTGGATACCTGCTCGGCGTCTTAATGTGTGAACAGGGCTGCTTATCACTGCCTGGCCTTGGTTTTTGGTGTCACTGAGTGCCCACATGCAGCGGTCAGAGAATGAAAGTGACACAATGGGAACAATTTAGTTTCTTTAATACATCCACATAAGTGGACACTGCATTTCGTTGTCTGTATACTTGTACTTTATGCAATGACAAAAAAAGTTAAATGTAATCTAATATTTCATCTGCTGACCACAACCCTGTACTGGACAAGCAGCATGGAAGATGGATAGATGGATATCTCACCCACATTTCAAAAATCAGATCAGCATGACCACAAATAGGGAAAAAATAGTCTCAGTTTCTTGGTTCAATTGCAGTTACCCCTCCTAAATTAGTAAATTTGTCTTTATTGTGATTTTATTGAGATTTTGGAGTGAGAAGTGTTATAGACACTGGAGGCATCACAACAACAACAACAACAACAATAATAATAGTTATTATCATCTATCCATCCATTTTACATATCACTGGTCCTATGCAGGGTCACCGGGACCTGGAGCTAATCCCGAAAGCTTTGAACCCAGAACGGGCTGCCAGCCCACTGCAGAACACACACACCATGCATGAATGGTAACACCTACGGACGATTTGAGAACTCAAACTCACCTCGACATGCTTTTCGACTTTGAGGGGGGGGAATCAGAGTGCCCCGAGGACAATAATATTTTTGTTGTTATTAAATGTGCATGTGGTTCTTTTAATTATGAATTATGAACTGATTCAGTTGAATGTTTATAACTTTGAGAACATCACTGAATGTGAAACATCTCTCTAACAATACTGATACTAAGCAGAGCACACAGTTCCATTAATGTCCAAAATTAACATAAGATCCAATACCCTTTCTTCCTCCCATATATGGAGAAGAGTGTTTTAAAAAAAAACACAGATGTAACATTTGTGTACATACTACCTGTCCATGATGCATGAACTCAAATGATTTATAAGTCATGTGTTTTGCTATTCTTGGTTGTCACGATTCCATTAGGTGATGCTGTTTCTCTCCATTCTTATTACACACCTTAAGGGATGAATGTTGAGTAATAAATTAGGTAAAGCAGAAGTAAAAGTTGAGTAAGCCCTCTGAGCTTCCGGGGGGTTGTATCTGAAACAATCGCATTACAGTGCACAGCCTCCCTTGTGAACAGAGGAATATCACAAAAACACATATATCCGCGTATTGTTTCACAAGGCAATAAACTTGCAGAGGTGTGGTAATATCACACCAATATACCTGCCTGCCCTAAGGACACAGAAGTTTTAACGTCATCTCTTGGAAGGGATGTTATGCTTAAAGTGACAGAGAGCAAAAGCTTAGATGGCAGCAAACACGTTTCTGCTTCCCTGCAGCAAGGTAAGAGCTACTGCAGTTCTGCTAATCCCTAATGTGCGTAGATTTTTTATAAATATTGAAGTGCCTGACTAGTCAGAGAACAATGAGAGAATCTGGTCCATGTGGGATTGTTAGCTTTTGTTGGATCGTTAGCATTCCCTAAATCGCAAGAGTGTTTGATTTATATTTGGATGTTTGTGATATAATTTGGAGACAAAACCTGAAACAATTTTATCAGCCAGCACAAGATGTAACTCTAATAGCTTGTATCAGGTCCGTTTCTACCAGGAGTATCACACTCCTGGTCCATTTAAGTATACTCTTTTGGGTCACTCCGGTGCTTACATATACCACTTCTGGGTCATGCCACTGCTTAAGCATTTCATTTCCGGGTCAGCTCATATCAGTTTCATGTCCCTCTACCAAACAAGACACTGTATATGAAGTTCTGGCATTTTGACACTGGAGTTCTGTCAGATCCATCTCAGCTTTATTAACCCAAGTAGATTTCAGGGACAAGAAGGAGGCCATTTCTGATAGTAACACATAAATGCATATCAGTCATTCCACAACTGGCTGCATGCGTGAAGGTCAAAATGTTTACAGACAGGGGCTCTGGTGGGGCAAAGGGCCATGTGACCGTGAGCCCACAGCCATAAAAGGAAACTCGAGCGCTGAGACAGCCAGCTGATTGGCTGCTGCATAGCATGAATCTAGCGGTCATTAGGAAAGTAATGCAAGCACATCACAGGCATGGTCGCAGAACGCAGGAGTTGGGGATTCATTAATGCAAATATTTAAAAAAAATTTAAATCAAAGCAGCCGTACTTAACAAGGCAGTTACAGCGTTCAGGAGAAGGCCTTTCACATTGCGTTCAGATAGAGATGACATCACATTAAAATTAAATTATGATGCATTAAGATGTGTAGTGTGATGAATTAGTTAACCAGTTGAGAGGTCAGACACGTGCCCTAGTAAATGTGAAGCTTGTCCCAGAAGTCACAGATGTGGTCCCGGGAGCTTGTCTGGGCGTGACTGCTCAAAGTGAGGTTCATCACTAGCCAATTGTTTGCATCCGTGTACTGCGGCCAAGGGGGTGGGCTCTGGCGTTGGCAAAAGGCGCTTTGGGCGACCGGGGAGGTGGGATCGCCTCCATGTGCGAAGGTGCCCCAGTAGCACAGGATGCTGCCTGCGAGCAGCTCCTCAGCCGGCGAGAGAGTGAAGTTTGCCACGGGCCCGGAGTCAAACAGGAAGGGCACCTCAGCACTGTGGCAGACGTGCTCGAAGCAGAAGGCCAGGCCGTCCCAGACGCGGTGGTCGCTGATCACGTGGTCGAAGACGTACATCCACACAGCGCTGCCCATCTGGGCACTGTCGCGGGCCGACTTGCGGGAAGGGCACAGGAACATATAATCGGTCACGATCTGGGGAGTGCAGACAACAAGAGAAATATGTACAGGTGACCTCTAGTGGCCAGCGTGTGAAGTGGGGCACAAAACAACCTAATTTATCCTCAGAATTTTGAATGCTACTTTGTTTTTAAAAAAGCATTTCATTCTATAACAATTTGATAATCGTCATCGCCATTGGATCAGAGCGCCTTCAATCGCTGCCTGATCTACGATGCAAAAATCACAGTACCGTCTTTTTCACAATTACATGAATCAAAAAATGCACAATAGAAGACCTCTCATGATTTTCAATGGGAACGTAAGTCAACAAAAAAAAATCTATTATGTTCATTGTTTTGTAAGCCAATTTTCAACGCTGTATATATTTCTGATCGAATTTTCTGATTTCCCATGGGCCTTCCCTGACTGGTGCTTGGTTCCCCCTGTGTCACCCCATCTAAAAAACTCCTACAGTCGTCCCTGGCGATACGATGATATTATCGATAATCAACGATATCAGACAAGTGAACCGATGTCGATATCTGACAGTGACTGTTCGGCGAATATTGCCTTTGTCCAGGAAGTAGGCTCAGGCTGTACACAAAGCAAGATTTATGATTTGGCTTTCAGTTCAGCCTTCTAACCTACATTTGTGATGCAGTTAGAAAAGAACACATTGGAATTATATTGTTAGCCCTTGTATGGCACATGGAGGTATTAGTGTATGTAAATGTTGGTTATTATGTTGGTGTGTGCAAAGGGCTTGCCATAAATTTGTGAACCACTGCTATAGATGATTGTAGACTGTTTGTGACATGTTGAAAATCGTAATTAAATCCAGCCCGCCGATCAATCATTTTCCACAGAGACTTAAAAAAACAATGATCAGCACCACTAATCAGCCCCCCCCGCCCCTCCCCCCAGCAATTTTAAACGGCAGCTGTTTAGTGGATTATCTGTATATCATTTCATGCTTTCACACGTTGCTTATGTGTGTATGTGGGGGGTTATTATCATTTATCCTGATATTCTAAAATTAAAATATTGCATATTGTTTTTTTTTTTACACATTTTACACATTTTTTACATCCAATCATTTATACCGAGATACCGAGATGGAAACACACACACACACACATAGATGAATGCACACACGCGCACACACACATATATTTATTGCTACACACCCACGCATAGAATCATCTAAACTCAGACACACACAACATTCTTGGGGCCGCTTCTAACCCACCCTAAGCGCTTCCCTGTCGGGTTTCCATGGACGCCACTGACCAGGTCGTTTCGTCCTCCATTCCTCCTCCCTCCACACCCACACTGTGTGGGACATGCTGCCCTCCCCCGGGCATGGCCTTCGGGGGGGGGGGGGGGGGGGGGGGGGGGGGGGGGGGCGCTGTTTCAAAGCCTGTCAGGCAGCTTGGTCCAAGCGCCAGATGGAGATAAGCTTCCTGCTTTTGGTCCTGACCTTTGACGCCCCCCTCTGTCTGTCCTTCACTTCCCTCTCACACACCCTCTGAAGGATAACCATTTCAGAGACACACCCAGAATCACCCCGCTCCCCCACACTCTGCCTGCTGCCTTTGCTCAGGTTTAATCTCCAATGAAACATGTCCTCCTAGCTGTAGCAGTGTAGAAGCTGCAGAACTTTGCCTGGGGTTCATGCTGTCTTCTGAGCTCAGTGCATAGGAAGGTCAGCGTGTGAGATCGTGTGAGTGTTTGTGTGCCAGCCTCAAGCTTGTATTCTGACGTGTGCCTTGAACTTTCTGTGAGTCCGCGTGCGTGTGTGTATTCTGGTGTGTGCCTTGAGCTTTCTGTGAGTCCGCGTGCACGTGTGTATTCTGGTGTGTGCCTTGAGCTTTCTGTGAGTCCGCGTGCACGTGTGTATTCTGATGTGTGCCTTGAGCTTTCTGTGAGTCCGCGTGCACGTGTGTATTCTGGTCTGTGCCTTGAGCTTTCTGTGAGTCCGCATGCAGGTGTGTATTCTGGTGTGTGCCTTGAGCTTTCTGTGAGTCCGCGTGCACGTGTGTATTGTGGTGTGTGCCTTGAGCTTTCTGTGAGTCCGCGTGCACGTGTGTATTCTGGTCTGTGCCTTGAGCTTTCTGTGAGTCCGCGTGCACGTGTGTATTCTGGTCTGTGCCTTGAGCTTTCTGTGAGTCCGCGTGCGTGTGTGTATTCTGGTGTGTGCCTTGAGCTTTCTGTGAGTCCGCGTGCACGTGTGTATTCTGGTCTGTGCCTTGAGCTTTCTGTGAGTCCGCATGCAGGTGTGTATTCTGGTGTGTGCCTTGAGCTTTCTGTGAGTCCGCGTGCACGTGTGTATTCTGGTATGTGCCTTGAGCTTTCTGTGAGTCCGAGTGCACGTGTGTATTCTGGTCTGTGCCTTGAGCTTTCTGTGAGTCCGCGTGCACGTGTGTATTCTGGTGTGTGCCTTGAGCTTTCTGTGAGTCCGCATGCAGGTGTGTATTCTGGTCTGTGCCTTGAGCTTTCTGTGAGTCCGCGTGCACGTGTGTATTCTGGTGTGTGCCTTGAGC
Organism: Paramormyrops kingsleyae; assembly: GCF_048594095.1. Classification (NCBI taxonomy): domain Eukaryota; kingdom Metazoa; phylum Chordata; class Actinopteri; order Osteoglossiformes; family Mormyridae; genus Paramormyrops; species Paramormyrops kingsleyae. Next base: position 14,642,413 of record NC_132797.1, read on the forward strand.
TTTCTGTGAGTCCGCGTGCATGTGTGTATTCTGGTCTGTGCCTTGAGCTTTCTGTGAGTCCGCGTGCACGTGTGTATTCTGGTCTGTGCCTTGAGCTTTCTGTGAATCCATGTGCATCTGTGTATTCTTGCATGTGCCTCGAGCCTTCTGTGAGTAAGCGTACATTTGTGTATTCTGGTGTGTGCCTTCTGACTGATTACCATGAGCCAGGTGTCTGTTTCTGATTCCTGGACAATGAAGACCCAGACCATTGAGGCCACCTGCAGGTTCCTGGGCCAGACTGCACCCTGAAGCCAGCCAGGCTGGTGCAGCCAAAAAGACAGTTTCGATTGGTGATGGAACAATGGCGCCACCCGGTGGCCATTTTGCTACTGAGACACGCAGCCCCAGTGATTCGTGACCCCAGATGCATTAACAGAAATGCCCTATTTTTCATTTTACAGCTTTCTTATTATGTGTATATATATATATGTATGTAACATAGTAAGTAAGCATTATAATTATCCACCAAACATAACTCAGTATTTGTTGTATATCACATATATAAAGGAGTCCCAAAGGTATCATTGTCTGGCCATGGAATACAAAACAAAGGGCAATTGGGTCAATTATAAAAGCCTTGAGGACGGCAACATATTATTTGTTTAATTAACCCATGAGAAAGTTTTGGTAGTACTTTCTATACATCATTTACTCATGTTTGTTTTGGTACTTACCTTAAACACTAAAATATGCTTTACTATAATTTTATGCTAGATAAAAACAAAAAGTGAAAGATATGTTTGGGATGTGTGGATGGGCTTTGAGTTTCTAGCAACATGAGGTGTCATTTTAAAATGTTTTCCAGGTCAACTCCGCTGCTATTGCGTCCGTTCTGCGCCTGTGGCCTCGCTGCTGCAGAGCTGCGTGGGTGGTGTCGTCAATCAATTAAGTAAGGATTATCCCCACCTGGGGAGGGGGGGGGGCTTTTAAAGTCCCGGGCCCCCATTCGCCATTGCTGAGTCTTGAGCTGATCTCTGCCAGGATAAGCTTGGTTGGCTCAGGCTCTGATTTGGTTTTGGTGTCTTCTTAAGCAATGCGTCCTTGGGAATGACTCTGCCCCTTATCCTTCCTACTTTGTCCTCCATGAATCGGAGTCTGGACCCTGTGCCTGCATGACCATTGCATGGCTTCTTGCTGAAATGCATTTAACATCATTCCCATGCGCTAAGCTGCAGCGCCGAAGGGTTCTTCGGGTAGCGTTACTGCAGCACTCTTCCTCGGGCTCTCACCTGCGACATCATGACCCTCAGGTCCGTGTCCTTGTACAGTGGCATGTACTTCTGCAGGATCTTCAGGGTGTGCTGCTTGAAGATGGCGGTGGTGTAGAAGACAGACTCCACCTGCGACACGGGGTAGTTGAAGACCCCGTATATGAATACCACCCCCTCCTCCGATGTGGTCCCTGCAGGGGAGCAACGCGTCATTCGCAGGCACATTGCGGTGGTGTCCAGAAACATCCAGGCTTTAGTTTACATCCGGAAGACACAAATTCTAAGGGCTGCCTTGCACTTGCTTTACATGGAATGTCATCAGAACATTATTTATCATACAAACCTTATAATACTTTACAAGATTGGCTATAATCAGGGATGCAAATATCTGGTATGCAAGTACGTCTTCACCTTTAGAAGCAACTTTAGAAGCAACAGTGCAGCAATCGACTGGTGTAACAGCTCAAATGCATACATATTGTATGTACATTTTCGCTGCTGTGACAAGAAATTACTGTGCATTTGAACCTTTATATACAAATTCGAACTTAATTTGTGGCATAAAGGTTAAAATGCAGTCATTTCTTGTAACAGTAGTGCAAATGCACATAAAATACGTATATTTACGCTCTTACAACAAGTTTAAAACACTAACAGATAAGTGGTAAGAAATTTTGTGTGTATACTGTGTTTGTCATCTTTTGGAGAATTTTGCTCATTGCAGCACCGTGGAACAGCCTGGCGATGACTAATTAGTCCACACTTCCACCTGAGTCAGATTCTGCTTGCATGCGAGGGCCTGTTAAATTCGCCAGATTATAGGGAACCAATGAGACCTTTCCAGAGAGCCAGCTGTGGCTGTCCTTGGACCCATGTGGGGTCTGCGGCAGGATGCAAGCTGACTGCTGACTGGTGGATGCCGCCAGCGCAGCGCAGGGTATTGACCTATAGGAGGACGCCAGCCACATGACCCCACCTCAGCAGCATGTGCTTTGTAGGTGGGTGATGAGTTCACAGAAAGTTCCCTCATCGCTTTCCTGGCAGGAGCACCGCTAATAAATTTTAGAAAAGTCTGTGTCTATTATTAATTTTGTATGGGAGCAATGCTTCATGCAAAAACATGAATCTGACGTGCATAAATTTGTAAATATGATGTTGAATGCAAAAATAATAAGTCTAACATGATAACTGTATACCGTATTTTCCGCACTATAAGGCGCACTAAAAAGCCTTTGATTTTCTTTAAAAATAACAGTGCGCCTTATAATCCAGTGCGCTTTAAACGTGGATTAATTTCTGTTGTGCATACTGAACTCGAAGCGATTTGAATGTTTTAGTATTGAAAAGTGAGTGTATTGTGTAGTGCTTCACGTGTTATAAATTAACAATTTCAAGAGTTATTTTGAATACGCTGACTTTTGATTTAGCGGTATAGGACCGTATTATAAGTGTTCAATTGTGAGTTATTGTTAATAGGCTGACTTTTGATTTAGGGGTATAAGACTCTTGTTTTTTTACGTGTTAAAAAGTAATGAAGACGCTCATAAACGTTTGAACAATGTTGACAGTCATTGTGAACACGTGATGTAAAATAAATTTTCGTTGACTGGCTTATCTGACTCTTTTGTTTTGCTTAAAGCGCCTTAAAGTCCGGTGCGCCTTGTATGTGGAAAAAGTTTGAAAATAGACCACTGATTGAAGGTGCGCCTTATAATGTAGTGCGCGTTATAGTACGGAAAATACGGTAATAACCGTAAAATGAGACATCTAAAAGACTATTGCTCTATTTCAGTCATGGCTTGCTGCTAAAGGCAGGTTAGCTGGTCTGCTGGACATGTAGCGATGAGCCGCTTCATGTGATAGTGTACACCTTCCTTCGTAGGACGCTATAGGTCTGAGGGTCATGTGACTGACCGAGGAGCAGGGGCTTTTCTTTCTGCCAGTCGCCCCTCTGGAAGGCCGTGATGGGCTGCTCCTTGATCAGCACGCCGTCAATGAAGGGCCCCCATGTCTGAAACATCTCCAGTAAGTGGAATGGGTTGACCATATTAGAGCCTGTGGGAGAAAAAGATGGCAGCAAATCTCAGTGAAACACTGACTTTAATACTTGGGTATCCCTGATCCCAAACCAAACCAGTCTGCTAGATTGCACTGTATGCTACACTTCACATGTCAAATTGCCTTGTAACCAATGAAGTTATACCCATATATGTACAAAGTTACTGCATCCATTATTAAAATGCAGTTACCGACACTGGATTGTTTACAAGTTACTGCGAGGAATTCAAGATTCCACAGTCACTTAGGCAGCTAATGAGTGAGTGGAGCAGGTTACCGAGACAAAGGTGCACAGTGTACTCAAGCCAAGACTTTTGATGTCAATGATACAGCGTGCACTCACACTAACAAATATAATGTAATTTATATATTTTATGATTTTATGTGATCGGAATCATTTTCAGTATTGTTTTTGCTTTACACATCGTGTTCGAGATTCTTGATCTTTCAGAATCCAAAAATATTCAAAAAATATCCAAATAATTGTTAATGTTTAATGGCCATGAATGTGAGGGGGTTACTGTATTTGCTTCAAGTTAAAAAACCACTATTGTCGATTCTCTTTTGCTGTACTATGATCATATTATACTCCAATAAAGACATCAAAGATTAATTGTGACACAGGCCCTGTTGACACCTGCTTTTAAAATGCATCTTGAGCGACTAGATCACACCTTCCAGATTTGTACCTGGCATCTCTGTGCCCAGATTCTCATTTTCTGGCACTGCCCAATCCATTCATTCTCACCATAATAATGCATTATAGATGCTTTATAATGCATTATGACGGTATCTATAAGGCATTATAAATGACAGCTTCATAGAAAGTGTTACCGAAAATGCCCCTACCTGCTATCATCTGGGCTGTTAACACCGCCTGGGGACTGAGACACAGCAGGCAGGCAATGTCATTGATGGAGCAGTTTGCCACCTTGGCAAACTCCTTCCCCAGCCACAAAGCCTCATGTCTAGAAATCCAGAGAGACTGAGTGAGTTACAGCCACCCAGAAGACAGCCAATCACCTCTGCCGCTTACATGGAACAAAGCCTTTGGTCTTTATTGGCTCATATGGGTCTGTGTTCAGTTACTAGGCATGAAAAAGACAGTGATCGCGGCCACAGTGGAGACGCTGAAAGGGACGGTCATTCTCAGGTGCTGCCATGCTGTCTGAACTTCTGTGTTGATTCATGTCTAAAGATGTCGGACACCTTATATAAATTACATTCATTTCGTTAATCAAAAACGTGAGGGAAGCTATAAAAAATGACAAATAATGGCATCAACTGTGGCAACAAATTTCAAAATTTCAACCGTGCTCACATTTTTTAAGTAATGAAAAATTCACTCTGTCCATCACTCACTGAAAATGGAAACCCCAACCCTAACCCCATTCCCAGCAATTAATTGTGGGGACATCAGCATGTAATTACAGTAAGCGTCATTGTAGGTGTAAATGGCTTCCTGTGTGGGGTGACTAACGGGCAGCTGTGTGCCTGGCCATGGGTGGCTTCTCACCTGCTCTTCAAGGGCATGGTGAAGGGGAGGCTCTGTATCACGGCCTGCTGGAACAGGGGCTGGCTGTTCTGCAACATCAGGTGCAGGCTAACGGACTGAGCTCCAGCACTCTCCCCGAAGATGGTCACCTGGGTTGCATGGGAACCCACACAGACACAGACACACACACACGCACACACACACATACACACACAGACACACACACAGAGGTGTGGACACACAGACACAGACACAGCGGTTTGTAATTATATGTTTGTCGGGACTCTCCATTCATTTCCTTAACCCCTACCCAGCCCTAACCTTAACCATAAGTAACCAAACAAAATATGAATCTTTTGGCATTTTTACTTTTTTGATTGCATTCACGGATCTTTGTGGAAAAATGGTCCCCACAATGCAATATAAACATAATCCACACACACACACACACACACACACACACACGCACACACATTTGTATTCATGTCTTTGTGGGAACCATCCATGCATTTCTCTGGGAAAAACCCTAATACCAATAATGACAACCTTAACCCCTACCCTGCCCTATCCTTAGCTCTAAATAACCAAAGAAAATACAGATAAATGTAAGGTAGCAGAAATATGCAGGGAGCAGAAATATAAAGTACAGATATTTTATGGGTTCCACTGAAATAAAGGTAGCTGATTACGAGAAAGATCTCGGTATGTATGTTGATGCTTCCATGTCCCACTCTCGCCAGTGTGGGGAAGCAATAAAAAAGGCCAACAGAATGTTGGGTTATATCTCTAGGTGTGTGGAGGTGATGTTACACTTATATAATTCCTTGGTAAGACCCCACCTAGAATACTGTGTGCAGGTTTGGTCACCATACCTCAAGAAGGACATTGCTGCCTTAGAAAAGGTGCAACGAAGAGCTACGAGAATGATTCCTGGTCTTAGAGGAATGTCTTATGAGGAGAGGTTAGCGGAATTGAATCTGTTTAGCCTTGAGCAAAGGAGACTAAGGGGGGATATGATTCAGGTCTATAAGATTCTAACGGGTCTGGATGCTGTTCAGCCAAATGACTATTTCAATATTAGTCTAAATACTAGAACTCGTGGCCATAAGTGGAAATTAGCGGGAGAACATTTTAAAACAAATTTGAGGAAGCACTTCTTTACACAGCGTGTAGTTAGAGTATGGAATAGTCTTCCTGCTAGTGTAGCGGAAGCTAAAACCATGGGTTCCTTTAAATCAGAGCTAGATAAGATTTTAACAACTCTGAGCTATTAGTTAAGTTCTCCCCAAACGAGCTTGATGGGCCGAATGTCTCGTTTGTAAATTTCTTATGTTCTTGTGTTCTTATGTTAAGACATCTGTCATTTAAATTTTTTGGACTGCAGTCACAGATTTTTATAAAATTGCGTTTTCCTTGCAGCAACCAAAAAAAATCTTCTCCACGACATCAAAATAACAGGTTTTTTTTTCATCAAGTTATGGGGACCAAATGTCCCCACAATGTATTATATACATAACCCTCTCACCCCCCACACACAGACAAACAGACAGACAGACACACGCACACACTCTTAAGAGGGAGTATTTTGATACCCATCTCAGTGCCTGTAGAAGCCCAGGTGGGAGGCTAAGCCAGCATCACCACCGGCACCCCCCATCTGAGACAAAGCGAAGGTGGTTGACAAGTCGACACCCCCTCAGATGGTGGCTCCTTGGTGGCTGCCTATGTCACCTAATGGGCTGAGCAGCACTGACCCATCTTAACAGGCAAAACTGTCTGAATAACCCTTAAAACAACATAGTGCTAGTTATGGCTTCACATTCACAATAACACATCCTGAACAGGCCGACACCTTGAATTCATCCTGAGTGTATTATATTTGCACTGCATGCAGACAAAGGCTGGCACTGCGCCTGGTAACAGCCGGACAGGGTGACAGTGGCTGCATATGCCTGTGTTTGTGTTCGATCAGCTGTGTGACGGACACGGCTCACCACAGACACAGCGTGAGAGCTCGCTGAAGCCTTTGTCTGGCCTTCCGTCATTCATGAATGCCACTGCCGGCATATTCCATGTAGGAGGTACAGCGCGACGTCAGTCTCAGCCTTTTATTTACAATTCATGCATCCTCCATGGTCACAGGGAACCGGGAACCTATCCCAGGCAGCACAGGGCACGAGGTTGGGGTGCATTGGGGTGTCCATTCCAAGGCACGCACACTCAGGCATTCATACATTATGGGCAATTTACGAATTAGGCAATTCGCTTAACTGTATGTCTTTTGACTGTGGGATGAAACCCACATGACACAGAGAGAACATGCAAACCTCACACAGGCAAAACCCCAACCCTGAAAGTGAGGCAAAAGTGTTACATGCTGCGCCAGCATTTTTATTTTAAAACCTTTGTTCAGCCATGTTTTCTTCGCTGAATGGTTTTCTGACTAACCACCTGCAAATATTCGTAACAAGACAACCCCCCCCCCCCCTTTCCAGGCTTACCTTGTTGGGGTCACCCCCAAAGACAGCGATGTTCTGCTGGACCCAGAGCAGGGCTGCCTGTTGATCCAAGATCCCAAAGTTTCCCACAGCTGCTGTTTTGGGGTCTTTGCCGGAAACGAGGAATCCAAAAGCTCCTAAAATATGTCAGTGGATGTCAAAAGGTCTTTATTTCTGTGCAGACATGCTCTCTGCATTTAGCTCTATACCACTAAGCCATTTCAATCTTTTAAGCTTTTAAATCTGCCCTGATCAGAAACAGATCATAGGTCTCCATTAGACTCATAAAACTCTCAGTGTAAAGCTGCAATATCACATTCATAATGCTTCCTGTGTTTAATTTGGAAGCTAGAGCACTATTTACTCAGGCAACTTCTCAATCATGAAGGCATCACATTAATGGTTCTCAGGTCACCAAGCTACCTCGTCATACCTAAGCGATACTCCACGCTCACCACCACCGTGTGGGTGAAGTTGCTAATGAACCTGCCATCGTACAGCGTGTTGGAGGCACTTCCGGCAACGAAATCCCCGCCGTGGATCCAGACCATGACAGGCATGGGTTCGGACGGGGGCGTCGAAAAGTTAACATTTAAAGGCACAAAGATGTTGAGGTACAGGCAGTCCTCGCTTACCTGTGGAAAACAGAAGTATTGATGGATGTGACAGTCCATTTTAAAAAATGCTTGTGAAGCTGTACATTGTATACGGGGGTGGAATCGGGGGCCAAAGTGACCCCAAGTAAATATGTGGCCACCCCTGTTCAAAATAATAAAAAGAAAATATAAAATATATATAATTTTATTTCCTAACCAGACCCATAGAATAGAAACGGTGCGGTGTGGACAGCCCCAGAAATATAGATGGTCCTTTATGACCACCCCAATAAAAAATTTCTGATGACACCACTGCGTGTATAATGACCTGATCATATAGTAATTATATGTTCTATTAATTACTATTAGCCTTTAAACAAAACTATAGCATTCATGATTACCAGGAAGAAATATGCCTTCCTCTGGGTGAGTGGTGACCAGAGCATGTGAGCGGAGTGGAGCGGTGAGTATTTCCGCTCCTCGCTCACAAGGCTGTTGGCTCCGCCCGCTCCTCCGCTCTAATTCGCACTAAGCCGCTCCGCTCAACACCGCTCCTCGCTCCACTAAAATTTCCTCCCGCTCCAGTCAAATCGCTCCATGCTCGCTCCAGTTTAAAAGAGGGACAAATAATCTGCATGCCTAACAAATGTCACCTTAAACCGAAGCCTTATATCATAAAGAAATATGAGCAACGGCAACATGATTGCCACTCAGAAAATATTTATTTTTTAGCAACATATAGGCAACAACGGACAGGTTTGGCAATGGCATTCCACACAAAAATAGGCTTAAAAATAAAGGAATCAGTGGGCTTAATAGCCTAACGAATATACAGGCTAAGCATCCACGTTTTAAATTCCTCATTTTTTTCTGTTGATGCTGCTGCGTCTCTCTATAAAATAAAATTTCACTGACAGCGTTACGTAAAATATAAAAAAATCCTATTAGACCTACTTTGAATGTCAAAACGAATTTATTTGATTACCAATATTTACTTTATAGGCTTTTATACTTTAATTTATTTTATAGACTTGATATGCTACAACCATATAAAACGTGCTCACGTTTTGCTCTGGCTTCCGCCTGTTCGCGTAGCACACTGTCATGTTTCTGAGAAAAGTGATTCCAAAGTGAATCTTTACTCACTGAAACAGTTTCACCACATTGTTCTTGCTCTACATTATTGTCATCTATACGTTTGATAAGAATAGTACACTTGTATTATTTATCAGTTTCCTTTGTGAAATACTTTGCGAATTACATCTCGGCCAATTTGTGTAACAGTCTTGATAATTGTACAGATGAATTCTATGTAGATTTGGGCACGCCTCAGAGTCGTAGTGTGAGCGGTATCGGAGCAAAATTGGAGCGACAGAGCGACCGCTCCAGCCTTAATGAAAAAACCGCTCCGCGCTCTGACCAAATTCTGCCCGCTCCGCTCACATGATCTGGTGGTATCACATAAGAAATCCTAAATATGTTTCCAATATTATGGTTTTAATGAAAAACATGATAATATAGCCTACGATCTTATGGATAGTTACTTGTATGTTTAATCTTTCAAATATGGCCACTATTTTTAAAATAACACATAGGTATCTAAACCTAAAAATAGACCACTGAAATGAAAGAGGGTAGGTGGGTCTCATGTTCTACGCAACAGCTTTAGGGAGATGCTACATCTGAATGAGGAATATTAAGATTGAGTGCTAATAGCCGTATCTTATTGAGCACTTCTCCATTTCCATGAATGGGCTAAAAATTGCACAATGAGCAAAGTTATGTTACCTTAGTAGCACAAGGATCAACACAAGACTGCATGCAGGCAGCTCTGGGGAAGGTGGCGTCGTACACTCCCTTCCAGGAGGTCACCGTGCTCGGGGGCTTCCAACGGAGCGCACCAACAGGAGGATCAGCGTAGGGGATCCCGTAGAATATGTACACCATGTCTGTGATGAGACCTTGCATGGCTCCATAGCTGGTCTGGACCTTGGGCCCCTCTGTTTTGGGGGCATGTGCATGGCACTCAAAGTCCCAGGCATCAACTGAAGCAGCCCTCTTCTCCCTCAGATCCATCTTGCTTCCATCAGGAACATCTATCACCCCCCCACCCGTAGATATATGCCTGAATGGTTTCTCCCTGTTCAGTTCTTCGTTAAATGTGGTCCCCGCGCAAAATAAAATAAAGCCCAATACAAAAATCGGCAAAAATATATGGTCATAAACCTTCATTTTCACAAGTCCAAATACTGTTCAGAAGTGATAGAAAATAAAAGTCTTAGTTCTATTTCGCCAGCACCATCCGTGCTCCAGAGAACTTCACATCAGTGCTCAAAGCCATGAGAAAATGCTATGAGCTGCTTCACTTTTCTTAATGTAGGGGCTTGTGACATCAATTAGCTTTGATTCGTTGGAATGCAGGTCAGTCCCAAGAAAAGCCTCCTTTGTCCAACTTCTTAATCTGAAACAGAGACACTTGCAGTTTCATGGGCTACTTCAGCAATGTAACCTCAGTAATTAAAAAGACCTGACCTGTCATTTATATAATAGGATATCACAGGTTCACATTCATTAGCAGGCTATAGGTGGCACACACACACACACACACACACACACACACATATATATATATATATATATATAAATGTTCTTGGCCATACAAAGGCAGCTCAGAGCATCTGTTTTTCTCTAGTGATATTTTGTGGAATTTTGTGTGCCAAGAGGGAAATCAGCATCGAATACAATGGTGGGTATGTGGTAAACATTTGGGTAATGTGGGTAAACATTTCAATCTAGTACAAGGATAGTGGTACAAGATAGTAACTTGAAATACCATATATAAAAAATAAATAGTATGTGTATAATACAGTGCAGGTGGTACACATGAGATAAAATACACCCCAGAAACAGGTGGAACATTCATCTATGAGCCAGGGAGAGCTGTGCTACTGTCCTCCAACCTGGGTGGCGATGAATATGTGGAGATTTGAAGCACCGAACAGGCGAAGGTGGTCTGGTTAAAATAATATTCATGTCATACAATAGAGCAAGAGCCATTTCCTAGCAAAGATGTAATAACCAGCTGCTGCTGTTAAAATAGAATTTGGTAAAGCCTGGGTGTAATTCCTGGAGGAGGCCGGATGGGAATAAAGCCGACCTGGCAGGCCAAAAGCATGTGGGGGCGCTGTTCAGCCTCAACTGATCCAGAAAGGAAGAGTTTACACCAGGGGTCACCAAACTTTTTGAAACTGAGAGCTACTTCACGGGTACTGAGCCATAAGACGGGCTACCAGTTTGAAACACCCTCCTAAACTTATCTAAACTTCATGTATAATAAACATGTTTTAAATGCTTTTTTAGATATTGTCATTTTTAAATCTATATAAATGCAAATGTGATTAAAGAAGAATAATAACAGGATAAAATTAAATTTTAGACACTGCTCACTGGTGAGTTGGGCTATTTTTAGAACAGGTCCGCGGGCCACTCATGTGGTCCTTGGGGGCACCATGTTGGTGACCCCTGGTTTATACTATACTCTTGCCAAACTGTAGGCACAGTACATGCTACTCTACATCGTCACCTATCTTGAGAATAGCCATAACTTCCCCAAGCGTTTCTTGTTCTGAAGGCTTGACGTGCCTATTGCATGTCTAGCCATCCATATCTCCCAAAACTGCTTCTCTGGTAGGCCTGTCTGGTTACAGTTATTTCTATTGTTTCTATTTCTATTCTATCATTCGGCAACCGGAGGGTTGAAGGTTCGATCCCTGCTTCCTCCTGTTGAAGTGTCCTTGAGCAAGACACTGAACCCCAAACTGCTCCCGGTGTGCAGGTTGGTGCCTTGAATGGCAGCCTCTGCCACCGGTGTGTGGATGGTGAATGTGAGGCATGTATTGTAAAGCGCTTTGAGTGCTCGTAGGAGCAGAAAAGCGCTATATAAATGCAGTCCATTTACCATTTATTGTCATACTTGATTTTCTCTGATACAGCTTCTCTGTGCGCATTTCTGACTGAAAACCATGTTGAAAAAGCAATGTTTCTAATGACTTGTAATTTTTATCATAAACTATATTTAATATGTTTTTCTAATTTATGTTAGTATCTCTTTGTAAAATCAAAATCACCCATTTATTATTTTTCTGGAGACACCCAGCCGTTTATAATAAACTCTAATACCTTCACGCATTGCTTACCAGGAAGGAGGGCATTATAAGACAACAAACAAACAGATTACAGAAATGGCCTATTCAGCCTAAATTCCCATATAATATTCAAAGAAAGCAAAAACCTCCCTCAGATCCACCTTGCTTCCATCATTTTGAGATTTAATATGTTAGCCTTTTATTAACGTATGTGTTTTAGTAGCTATGTGAAATATATCCTTAATTAAAATTTCTGATTTTTTTAATTATTGTTATTTGGGGAAATGTTCATTCTATTTTTGTAAGTATCTCAGACAGGATTTATTTGCATAAGGAGAATACTGTTCACATAATTTACTTTATCAAATCCAGCACAAGTTTCTCCAAAATAAATAAATATACTGAAATTAATAACACAAAAATGCTACAGTTTCTCATTGACAGGGTTTCTGCTGCAGTTTTTTACAGTGAAGACGACGTCTCACCTTCTTTGCTTCAGCAATTTCAGAAATAGACGTTCTGGTAAAATCCACTAATGGAAAACTGTGGCCACTGTACTAACTTGTCTTCCATCACCATAGAATTTATAAATTAGCACAAAATAAATTACATTTAACTTAAAATTGGATTTACAATTCTATAAAAACAAAGATAAAATATGCAGTATTTATTAATGAAGCGCCGGTGAGATCAGAGCATCCCGGCGAGCCTCGCATAAATCCCCCACCGGGTGTGTGTGCACCTTACAGTTCGGGTCTGACCACCTTGTGTTTCCACACTGTGTATTTGGGTCTGGCGCTACATTAATTAAAACTATTATATCATTTGATCTTTTCTTCACCTGTCCCTCTCCCACCTTGACAGAAAGGACACATGTCAGAATGCTGTTTATTGACTTCAGCTCAGCATTCAATACAGTCATTCCCCAGAAGCTGGTAAAAAAAAGTTGGACCTACTAGGGATAAACACCCCTCTCTCTAACTGGATCCTGGACTTCCTGACTGACAGGCCCCAGTCTGTCTCCATAGGATATAACACTTCCAAGGTCCTCAGACTGAGCGCCGGCTCCCTGCAGGGCTGTGTGCTTAGCCCACTGCTGTTCACTCTGCTGACAAACGACTGTGCTGCTCAGTACAGTTCTAATCACATCATAAAGTTTGCAGATGACACAACAGTAGTAGGTCTCATCACCAATAACGATGAGTCTGCGTACAGAGAGGAAGTAGAACACCTGCTGGACTGGTGTCGAAATTACAACCTTATGTGTTTTCTACTTTACTCCTATCGTTCTTGACTTATCTTTCTCACTTACTCCTTCTTTTCTTTCTTTTTCTTCCCCCTCCTAATCTGTCCCTCCTCTTCGGCCAGCTCAGCCACCGCAATATTTTACATGTGCTAAAAATGAAATAAATAAATAAAATGAAAAGAAATCGATCGACATGAGCGGCATATACAGAGTTTATAGAGCCCCTCATGGTAAAGCAAACATGTTTGGCACAGCAGTGCATTCGGACCATGATTCTGCTTGCTAAAGCTGCCGGACAGGACAAAATAAATAAATAAATAAAAAATAAAAAATAACCTGTCTCTTAATGTTCAGAAGACTAAAGAGATGGTTGTTAACTAAAGGAAGAGCCCACACCCCACTGCACATCAACGATTCCGCAGTCAGCAGTGTGAAGTTCCAGGCACAGTGAAGGACACTTCCCACCCCTCACATGAACTGTTCTCTCTCCTTCCGTCTGGTATAGACGGTTCCGCAGCATCAGAACTGCAACTGCCAGACACTGCAAAAGCTTCTTTACTCAAGAGGTCAGAAGCACATCTAATTTAGTAAGATTTATTTATGTGAAACGTCTGTTTTATATTTTTTATCTTTATAATGCACTGTGGGGCACCTGTGTGGAACGACATTTCAATGCACTGTATACCGTGTATATTGTTGTATTGACAATAAACCAATCTTAATCTTAATCTTGACGAAACAAATGTTATTACTGTTATAAATGCGAAAAAGCATATACGAATGTTTATCTTCAATCTACAAACGAAGCTAAAAGTGATTCACTTTCGCTATCAGAAATTAATACAGCAAAATCTCGGTGAATGAACTTTGAACAACACTGATGCTTTTTCTGCATGTTCTTCAAGGCGCACAACAGGTGTTCCGGGCAATTCAGTTTCCCTATGTTTCCCCTGTCGCGCACTGATTTGTACACAGTTTCGCTGTTGTTTTCATGTCTTTTTAAGAAGCTCTTGAGGTAAACAAGCCATATATTTTAAAATATCACATGCCTTTTCGATATTTTTTGTTTTTACAATTAATAAATGAAAGTATTTAATTCGCTGAATAGAGATATTTCTTGATGAAAACGGTATAGCATTGCTTATATAAGACTATATTATGCGTGACGATCTACTGTATTCACATGTAATAATGTACCTGACTGATTGGTTCCCCCCTGTTAAAACAGGTATACAGCAACTTTGGGCCTCGGTACTAATAACAATACAGTATTCACATGTAATAATGTACCTGAGTGATTTTCAGACATTTCACATACCTCTTTGCTTTAATATTAGGGGAAACATTATTTCCTGATAGACAGGGGAAACATAGGGAAACCGAATTGCCCGGAACACCTGGACCAGCGGACCTGGTCCGTAATAGACAATATTCCGTTATCGGCAAGTCCGCTATAACGGGCTTTTACTGTAGCACACTTCCCTATTGCTGCGCGTGTGTTTGCTCGTGTCTTAACAGGACAGTGCACACTGTCCGCGTGTCATTAGTATTGTGTAAATTACCTACCGCGTGAGTACCTACCGGTCGGGCGTCTGACCTCCCTGTGTTTCCGTGCGGCGTGGTGCTCGTTGGCTGCCTATTACAGTCCTGTTCTGGTGTTATGCCGAAAAAGGCATCCCTGCCGTAGAATGCATGCCTGTCTCTAAATGACCGATTGGTCGCTGATCTGAAACGAGTTGAGCTACTTTGTCGAGTTAGGCTACCGTAATCGATAGCCCTAACCCTAATCCCCAAAAAACCCGTAAAACCCTAACCCCCGAAACACCCCTAAAACCCTAACCCCAAAACAACCCTAAAACCCTAACCCCAAAACACCCCTAAAACCCTAATCCTAACCCCCAAAACACCCCTAAAACCCTAACCCCCAAAAAACCCCTAAAAGCTCAACTCGTCAGAACACCGGCATACATTCTACAGCAGGGATGCCTTTTTCGGCATAACACTTGTCTAGAATAAAGAGCGTGTTCTGTCTCAATAAGCAAATCTCCTTTTCCTTCGCTAAGCTCGCGATGCCTCAGTCCGCAATAGCGCTGCAATAATTTGTTATAACCATGACTACGGAAATACTTTCGGTTCTTGCTACCTTCACAGTACTATCCATACACAAGTTAAATAATATTTGCTATAAATCCGTTTCATATATAATAATGCTGTGTTCCATTTACCTTGGAGTTAGGAGGTCGGACCTGGTAATGACGTCACACCCCAGTTAACCGCATTCCAGTACAAGTGGGAAAGCTCTGGCTGCGGCGCGTGGCCTCGGTGCCACTTGTATGCTCTGCATTTGACGTCACGTGCACGTATCCTGTTTGCGATATGAAATTATAGTCTTAATAATTTTAACACGTGTGCACAATAAAAATGCTGCTAAATAGGCTGCAACCAACAGAGGAGGTCAAATAAATTACAAATGTATACCGTACTATTTAATAACCGTTTCAAATAAACAGATAGACCTGACGTTAGTCAGCTCTGCTGTTCAGTATTCACATAAAATCACAGGGAAATTACTTTGGTACCGTTATGAGAAATGTCTCATCCCCAAGAAGACCGTAATTACAGAATAAACTACTGCTTTAGAAGATGGGCATTGATTTATAGAATGCCGGGAGGCAAATGTAAAAGTTAAACGTATGGGTGTTCATAATGCACCGTTTAACCGATAACTGATAAGAATTTTAACCGATTAATACAATCAGTTAAACGGTTAATGGAAGAGAATGTTAAAAGTTTGCAGTGTGGTAAACGCATAGAGAAGGTAAAAATAATACAGGCCTGGATGCAGAGCCTATCTACCCATAAGGGCGTGTCTACACGTGCACTAATTAGGCGAGATCATTAATTAATAAAGTAAAATTTAAAGGTTGTTATAGCTGACGCTGCCGGATAATTTATAATAAAGTACCGATTTAACGCAAGTGTTAATTTAGTGCTTTAGTGTACTCGGCACTTTGTTTTAACTATACGTTAATTAGATCAACTAAAAGTTTAAATAATCTCTATTAATACACTGGGCTGGGAGTAAAGGACGGGGACATAGTGAGTTAGGTAATTATGGGGCCAACTCAGTGTTGTGTTTGCAAGATGTTTGCCCTTCTGGATGCTTGCGTCCAGTCGGACTTCGTCTGCGAGCGATGTGGGTTAGTTGACTCACTCATGGTCCAGGTTCGTGACCTAGAGGAGCGACTGGCTCTCATCCAGCATAGCAATGAGTTAAAGGAGAGAGTTAATACGCCTTCTAGGGAGACTATGTGTACGTCACAAGCGGGGAGGGGGGAGAATGATGAACAGGTAGGTCGAGAGAGCTGGGTGAACGTAGGTCGTAGACGTAGAAAAGGGCGTACACAGTTCACAGAGGCGGCATCACCTGAAGTAACGGTTTCTAACCGCTTTCAGGTGCTTCCAGCTTTAGAGCCGGAAGAGACTGGGGAGGCAGGTGGGCCCTTGGGCACCAAGGAGCCACCTAACCCCAGTAGGAGGGAGGTTGTGGTAGTAGGGGATTCAATTATAAGAGGTGTAGATAGTTATGTGTGCACCCGTGATAGAGGGTCCCGTACGGTGTCTTGCCTGCCTGGTGCCCAGGTAGGGGACCTTCCAGATCGAGTGGACAGGCTTTTGGCCCCAGCCGGGGTGGATCCAGTGGTCGTGGTGCATGTTGGCACCAATGACATAGGAAAGGGCAGAAGGGCAGTTCTGCAAGAAAAATTTATAGAAGTCGCGGATAAGCTTAGAAGCAGAACATCCACGGTGGTATTCTCTGGAATACTTCCCGTGCCACGTGCAAGTCAGGCAAAATTAGCTGAGATAAGGGGATTAAATGCGTGGCTAAAATGGTGGTGTAGGAAAGAGGGGTTCAGGTTTATGGGGCACTGGAAGACCTTCTGGAACAGGTGGGACCTGTTCAAGCCGGACGGGTTGCATCTGAACCATAGGGGAACCAGTGTATTGGGGAGGCGTATGTGCAGAATAGTTGAGGAATGTTTAAACTAGGGACTGGGGGGGCAGGGAGGTCAGTTATGAATTTATGTGGGGAGAGACGGAAAGCCCAAATAAATATTAAAAGTAGACAATGTAAAAGGCCTACCATTAGTGGTCTGTATTTGAATGCTAGGAGTATTAGAAACAAAATTAATGACTTAGAGGCTTTAATTTCTTCAGACAATTACGACATTATAGGAATAACTGAAACATGGATGAGTGACAATGATGGTGATGAATATAATATGGATGGTTATACGTTGTTCCGTAGAGACCGGATAGGCAAGAAGGGAGGTGGTGTTGCAGTATACGTAAAAGAAAACTTGCAGGCAAGGGAACTCACTGATAAAAATAAAAATTCAGAAGCTGTATGGATCAAACTTGATGCTAAAGATTCAAATGGCCTAATTGTTGGGGTTTGTTATAGGGCACCTAATGTAGCTGTAGAGGAAAGCAGAATATTATATGATGATATCAGGATTATGAGTAATAAAAATGATGTGGTGGTTATGGGTGATTTTAATTTACCTGGGATACAGTGGGACACAGTCTCTGGCTCTTCTGTAAATGAACTTGAGATGGTGGAATTAGTACAGGATTGTTTTTTTACTCAGTTTGTTAATACTCCTACCAGGGGAGAAGCCCTTCTTGATCTCGTTTTTTGTAATAACCAGGATAGGATTGGAAAATTAGAGGTTTTAGACCCATTGTACGGTAGTGATCATAACATGGTTAAATTCGAGGTTAATTTTAGTGTCCGAAGAGCAAAGTCTAAATTAAAAGTATACAATGTTAGGAAGGCTAACTTTAATGGTATGAGACGGAAATTAGAAACTGTAAACTGGACAGAGTTAAATAGCAAAACAGTTGAAGAGGCATGGGAATTTTTCAAAAGCACATTGTTGCAAGTGCAAGAGGACTTCATACCTGTTTCCAGCAAAACTAAATCTAGGAAACGACAACCAAGGTGGTTTACTAAGGAAATTAAGAATAAAGTCAGGAGGAAAAGGGCTCTGTTCCACAACTGGAAAATAACTAATGATTTCAAAATCAAGCAGGAGTATCTAAGTCTACAGGCAGAGTTAAAAAATGACATTAGGCTATCAAAGAGGGATGTAGAAAGAAAAATTGCATTGGAGGCTAAGCATGACAGTAAAGGTTTCTTCCAATATTTTAACTCTAAGAGAGCACTAAAAGCTGAAATCACTAATTTGCAGGATAGTAAGGGCCTTATAATTGATAACGAAATTGATATGGTAAACGAGTTTAATGATTATTTTTCAAGGGTGTTCACAATAGAGAACACAAGTAATTTACCACCAATTAATACGAATACAGCATCGTCTATGACCAATATATGTATAACTGAGGTTGATGTGATACTAAGCCTAGCTAAACTCAAAATAAATAAATCGCAGGGGCCTGATGGCATCTTACCTTTAGTCTTGAAAGAGATGAGGGATATTATTAGCCAACC
This sequence comes from Paramormyrops kingsleyae, assembly GCF_048594095.1. Classification (NCBI taxonomy): domain Eukaryota; kingdom Metazoa; phylum Chordata; class Actinopteri; order Osteoglossiformes; family Mormyridae; genus Paramormyrops; species Paramormyrops kingsleyae. The sequence goes on from NC_132797.1 coordinate 14,661,219, forward strand.
TTTGACTTTAATATTCCAGAAATCGTTATCTGCGGGTGTGGTACCATCAGATTGGAAGCATGCTAATATAACACCCATATTCAAAAAAGGGGATAGAAGTAATCCAGCAAACTATAGGCCAATCAGTTTAACTAGCATTACTGGAAAAATAATGGAAGCTATAATTCAAGTGAAAATGGTAGATTACCTAGATGCAAATAACATTATAAAGGATAGCCAACATGGATTTAGGAGAGGTAGATCCTGCTTAACGAATCTGCTTGAGTTCTTTGAGGAAGCTACAAGTGAAATTGATCACAAAAAGGCCTATGATGTGATTTACTTAGATTTCCAGAAAGCCTTTGATGTTGTCCCCCACAAACGGCTCTTGTTAAAGCTTAAAGCTGCAGGAATTTTAGGAACTGTGGCAGCTTGGATCAAAAACTGGCTAACTGATAGGAAGCAGCGAGTAGTTATTAGAGGCACTATGTCACAGTGGGCCTCCGTTTATAGTGGGGTACCGCAGGGTTCAATTTTAGGACCACTATTGTTCCTAATTTACATTAATGATATTGACACGAATACATACAGTAAACTGGTTAAATTTGCAGACGACACTAAGGTGGGCGGGGTAGCAGATACTAATCAAGCAGCAGAGAGGCTTCAACGGGATCTGGATTTAATTAGCGAATGGGCTGATACTTGGCAGATGAAATTTAACACAGATAAATGTAAGGTAATCCATGCAGGGAGCAGAAATATACAGTACAGATATTTTATGGGTTCCACTGAAATAAAGGTAGCTGATTACGAGAAAGATCTCGGTATGTATGTTGATGCTTCCATGTCCCACTCTCGCCAATGTGGGGAAGCAATAAAAAAGGCGAACAGAATGTTGGGTTATATCTCTAGATGTGTGGAGTTTAAGTCAAGGGAGGTGATGTTACACTTATATAATTCCTTGGTAAGACCCCACCTAGAATACTGTGTGCAGGTTTGGTCACCATACCTCAAGAAGGACATTGCTGCCTTAGAAAAGGTGCAACGAAGAGCTACGAGAATGATTCCTGGTCTTAGAGGAATGTCTTACGAGGAGAGGTTAGCGGAACTGAATCTGTTCAGCCTTGAGCAAAGGAGACTAAGGGGGGATATGATTCAGGTCTATAAGATTCTAACGGGTCTGGATGCTGTTCAGCCAAATGACTATTTCAATATTAGTCTAAATACTAGAACTCGTGGCCATAAGTGGAAATTAGCGGGAGAACATTTTAAAACAAATTTGAGGAAGCACTTCTTTACACAGCGTGTAGTCAGAGTATGGAATAGTCTTCCTGCTATTGTAGTGGAAGCTAAAACCATGGGTTCCTTTAAATCAGAGCTAGATAAGATTTTAACAACTCTGAGATATTAGCTAAGTTCTCCCCAAACGAGCTTGATGGGCCGAATGGCCTCCTCTCGTTTGTAAATTTCTTATGTTCTTATGTTCTTAATTAGGTTAGATTAAATATATCTGACAATGGTACTGGTTTTTGTTATAACATTCTCCATGATATACGTTAAACTGTGTACAGGCTACTTGCAGCTCATTACAGTTTTACAATATTTTCCTACACGGGAGATGCAGACTGCGTCAGACCTGCAAGTTAAGCGTGCTTGGTGCAGGAGGATTAAATGTTTGGTTCATTTTGTAAATCTGAATTGTTCAATGCAAGGAATGACAACTTGTTAATGTGTGGTAAGTAAATCTGACATTAGTAGGCCCGGAAGGGGAGGCATAGTGGGTCTGTTATGTCTTAGGCCTTAGGCAAGAAGAGATTGTTTTGAATACTGTGTGTCCTCACCTCATGATAGCTGCCTGCGGTTATTTCCGCAGACACTGAAGAGAGATCAGACCTTGGAGAGATGAACAGCGGAGCAAGGGGGGGGGGGGGGGGAAGGGAGAAACCACCTGCAGGGGGACACCCCTACCGGTGCATAAAGAGTTGTAGTTATACAGTAGGCCATACACAATATATGTTATGCGGTAGTGCAAATGTATAAGTAATTCTTACGTTAATCATATGTCAATCAATAATCAAAGGACAACCAAATATTTACAGTGATTCAATGTCAATATAATCAATATGTATATACATATCTCAAGTATAGGAGCCTAGTAGATAACTATATTTACACAAGTCATGAAGTGTTTGCACTTGGAAAAAAATGAAACACTTGTCATTTCTAAAGCATCTAATATTTTGGTATTTGGTGACGGACAGGTATCCATTCTAAAAAATAAATTTTTTTCCTGCCGTTAACGGTTAATAGACGATTAACGAGTGTCGACTGTGGTTGATGAAAAAATCCAAAATGGACATCCCTAGTTAAATGCGATATGAAATGATATTCTCAATTATTATTTCAATTAGGAAGCAATTACACGGATACATTTCCCACCGCGGCAGAGCGTGCACGTACTACAGACAGACTGCTGTTTAGCAACAGCAATATGTCAGAAAGCAAGATTTCTTGCTTAGAAGGCTAACTTGTCGGATTTAATTTACCCAGTTTAAATGGCCTTTATCTTCGTTCATCTACAGATAGCTCAGACTATTTTAAATTCGACAAGTTATTCGACTATAGGAAAGAAATCCTGCTTTCTGAAATAGCCCCAGTCCTTTCCAGTGTCCTCTGGCTGCAGACCCACACGCACGCTCAGTCACCACAGAAAGTGCAGCCGGGGAATCCTTTCCTGATTGCTAAGTTAATGCTAATAAAGTGTACAAAAGGTACGTTTTCGAGTTATAGTCTTGCCAATTATGAACGATATGAAATACTCTTAATCATGTTAACATGTGAATATTTATGTTGTTTGGCTGGCCTTTTTTGGTTTATTAAAATGCTAGATTTTAAATACCAGATTAAGTTAATCAAGCTGAATGCTTGCCTATTATTCTTGTAATTATTAGCATCGTGGCCGTAGCGTAGCGAGAGCACTGATGTTCAGACCCTGCGTGCACACGCCACTGTTACATACATACATGTATGACATTATATATATATATATATATATATATATACACACACACACACACACACACACACACCGTATTTTTGTGTGTGTGTGAATAAAGAGTAAAATGGAATAAAAAAAAAAAATAGTACAATTCTGTGTTAATAATCTTGTATATCAGAACTGTAATACCTAATACACTTTATATATGTCATGAGGTACCAAACTGCTTAATAAAAGCAGGATGGAAAAAAAAAAACAAAGAACACTGGACACAACATCAAGAATCAAATGTTTATTTTTTTCAGATAAGAGATAACAGCCTAAAAAAAACTAAACAAAACAAACCAATAAGAACGTCTAATTTAGTTAAGGAGGGAACAGTACATGGTGACCTTCCTGCAGTCAATCATTTCTTCCAAAAATCTGTGCATATCTTGCACACGGCTAAAGCCAAAACAAAATGGAGCTAGAACATCCTTATTCACACTGAAATCTTCATCAGCATTCATTGCTTGTACAAATTTAAAATCCCCCCACATAATTACACATTATAAGCCATGAATGGTTTTTCTACGACTAAAACTGTACAATGCCTTAAAAGTAGACTGAAAACAGACTCTGTCTTGGGGGACACTTTACACACTATATTAAAGAATATTTTTTCCCATGTCTGGCTAAACTTCTCAGTTTTTCTTGTGCTATAGTTCAGTGCCTTGTCGCACATAAATTATCCAGTCACCCAAGTTACATTGTAATACTCCACCTTGCATTACCTTCAAAAGTTATTGCAATTTTAAAATGCCCATCTAACTGTTGTTGCATTCTTCCCAACCTGATAGGCTGCAGGGCAGGGCATAGTGGGCAGTGATAAAAAGTGCAACAGGCTGTGCACTGCTGTGGTACAATGTCCTCACGGGTTATGGAGGGGTGCATCTGTAAAACACAAAGAAACAATACATCTTTGTTTTAATAATAAGCTTAATAAACATTTTTACATCACTTTAAACATAAATTTAAATATTCTTCTGATATTTTAAGGTCGTGTGAGGAACGGAAACCACGAGGTTGGAGGGGTTGTGATATAATATAAAATATAATATAAAACCTCTCTGTCTGATTTTTAGCTGTACATTTACTGCACATTTAATCCGATTTTTTAGATTTTCTAAGGAATTTTAATTCATTTCTATTTTGCTTTTTTGTCTTGGTTTAACTTTTGAAAGCTTGTTTTTATAAAGCACATTAAATAACCCCTGTGCATGATAATAAACTTGTCTTGCCATAAGGAAACCGACAAATGTTCTCCTCAAGACCACACGAACAACTAAAAACTATATGCTGGAAACTAAGACACTCACAAGATAACTCCATGAAAAAAGTAAAAGCAGAAATGTGTCTATTTTAAGGTAAGATACGTGAGCTAACTGGCTAGTAGTTGCAGTAACTGAAAAAATTCACTCCAGTCATGAGAGAAAAAAGTTACTAACGCACTAGACAAAAACATTGCAATAATGCGTGTATGGCATGAAATAAATAAACGTATAACTATATAATTCAATAATACAAATAATAAAACTTAACATACTTCACATTGGCCTCAAGAACTTGATTCCCCTTAACTTCCTGTTGTCAATGGCTGAGCGTGCGCGTTCTGCAGTTCAGCTACAATTTTTACATCCGGGGTGAAAGGTAGCACAATAATGGCGTCTCCCATAGGCACGGGAAGCATGAGTGCGGTGCTGGCCGGGAAGAAAACAAAAAAGAAAAAGAATCAGGGTAGTTAAAGTTTAATTATTCATTCCGCTGATTATATTGCATATTACGTTAAGCTGTAGGTTTGTTTGATCAGTAAAGGCGATGATATATATTCACGTTCGTCCAAGGAATGCTTTTCAAGTTTTTCCATGGTTGCTGTTATTAACACTTTCCTAGTTTTGCTTTTAAAAATTTGACGTACAGTGGCATATGTTGTCATATACGTAGTAATATTTCTATGTAGCTTTAATCTGTAATGTAATGTTTTAGGTAATGCTAACATGGGAGCAGTGGATGAGTCGGAACTCCTCACTGTTCCCGATGGCTGGAAAGAAGCGCCTTTCACCAAAGACGATAATCCGAGAGGATTTTTAGAGGAGAGCAGTTTCGCCACTTTATTTCCAAAATACAGAGAAGCGTATCTAAAAGAATGTTGGCCCCTGGTGCAGAAGGCCCTGGCTGACAGCGTAAGTACCTCACCGTTATGTTATTTTCGATGGGGTAGTTGACTTAGTTGTAAATTAGGTTAAAGTTGTTACTGTAAACTTTGTCTGTATGTAGGTTTTCTTTTTGATGTATTATGGTTTATTGTAATCCTTCATGTATAAATCAAAAGTAATATTGGTAATTGCGGGTATAGAAGATGGATGTATGGATTGCTAATTGTAAGTTCACTCATATCAAAGCTAACGATCGACATCATGCTGTATTCTCCTACCCCCCTCCCCCTCCCCTGTTCAGTACGTTAAAGCCACTTTAGACTTGATTGAGGGCAGTATGACAGTTACCACGACAAAAAAGACCTTCGACCCATATGCTATTATAAGGGCCAGAGACCTGGTTAAGCTGCTGGCTAGAAGCGTGCCATTCGAACAGGTATGTGAATGTGGATTATGTCGGACCTTGACTTTGCATGTTGCAGCTTCATGCCAAAGCGTGAGGTGCTGCCCTTTTGTGTCTGTGATCTTGAATTCGTAAAGGGGACCTCAGAATGATGCCATTAGAAAACCTTAAAATTTGTACTGAGTGCCCACTAGGGTCTTTGGACTGGTTTTGTGTATTTCAGGCTGTGAGGATCCTCCAGGATGACGTGGCCTGTGACATCATTAAAGTTGGCACTCTTGTAAGAAACAGGGAACGTTTTGTAAAAAGGAGACACAGGCTAATAGGCCCTAAAGGATCAACACTGAAGGTAAGTAGTAAATCACAAAATGATTCAGTTATCTGCTTTCAAAATCTCACTTTGTGTTTTTACTTATTTTTTTTTATATAACTTGCATCTTTTCTGTACTGTTTTCTTGAGTAGCTGTTTTTTGAGCAGACCACAGGTAGAGGGCAGCATTGTAAAGCATACTTCAACTTTTAGCCAGTTATAACCATAACTGGGTGACACTGGGTCAGGATGCCCTCCAGGGTTGTGGGTTCACAGTTTTTTTATTTTTATTTTGTCCCTTTGGATTTTGTATGTGGCCCTTATATTTGTGTGTGTTTCCATTGGTCTTGATCTTGTTTATGTGTAGGTCTTTGTAGTACTGGAGCCCATAAATTCAAATGCCTGTGTATGTGTGAAGGATTGACAGAGGTGGGTAGTTCAGGGCTCGTATTCACAAAACATCTTAAGACTAAAAGTACCTCCTAACTTGCCGATTTAGGAGAAACTCCTAAAATTAATGGGCGTGTCAGTCCTAAATGTAAGCCTCCTAATTTTTTTGACCAAGATCAATTCACAAAGCCCCTTAGCACTAAAAGTAGCAAAAAGCAATAAAATGGACACTGTCGCTGTGTACTGAATTTTATTCACACAGTACAGCTGTTTCAAACGCTTTGAAAATTACTGACCTGTATATAATTCAAATACGCTATAATACAGTATTGTACATAAAATTTACCTTAATGTAGTTTCGCTGCTGTGTCTCATTGGCTTAGTTGTGGCAGTTTATCATAAGCCTCGATGAGTCTATATTTGTCATTGAGAGAAAATGACTTTCATTTTCCCCTCACGTTTTCTCTGCACGCAGCTTTAGCCTCGGGTAGCCAGCCAGAAGCAGACAGGTTACTGCAAGGCAAAGTAGGGCAATCAAATTAAAGTTAAAAAAAATAAAGTAGTTTTATTTTTTCCATATGTTGTCATTTTTAAAAAGACCAAGAATGAACACTGTAAGTGGACTACTATAAGCGAATTATTTAAACAGTTTGTACAAGAATGATTCTGTCCCAAGTTTTTTGATCCATATAAGCGGTTGATCATCATAACCATGATCACTATAAGTGGCTTCCACTGTACTTGTGTTTGTGGGATGTTGCGTATACATTTTCACCAGCACATACTGGTCTCTCATCAACCAATCTCTGTGGTTATTGCAGGCAAACTGCATGAGAACTGGCGTCAGCCACAGCGACGGAGTCTTACTCTTAGCTTAGGTTTTGGCTCTTTCCCTAACTAAAAGTTGCTCTCAGCCACTTTTTGAATGTGTTTTAGGAAAAGATTCTTTGTTAAAAACTTTTAGTACGATTTAGGAGTACTCTTAGTGGTAAGATAAAATGCTTTGTGAATACGGGCCCAGGTCCAGAGAGTAAAAGTCCAGATCAAGATTTTGTTTCAACCGACCAGTTGAGTACTCTGGGACTGTAACTCCTTGTACTCAGCTGGATGGTTGAAACAAATCTTGGTCTGCACTTTTACTCTCTGAACCTGAACTACCCACATCTGAGGACTGACATATTATCCATGGCATAGATGTGTAAAGGAAGCCCTTGTCATTGAATGACGTGTGTAAAGGCAAGTATTGTTATTTAGTGTGGCATGTCAGTAACTTAGCAGTATGGCTATGAGTATGACTGACACAGAAGCCCCCACCTTCTCTGTAGGCTTTGGAGCTGCTCACAAACTGCTACGTCATGGTGCAGGGGAACACCGTTTGTGCCCTAGGACCTTACAGTGGCCTCAAAGAGGTGGGTCGTTTGATTCTTGAAACTATCCCACTGGCATTCCCAAAGTATCATGTCAGTTCTTCTGAGGACTTCTCAAACACGTGTGTCTCGTTATTAGGTCATCACTGGAACTGTTACTTTGTTTCCTCTGAAGTGCCTGGTATATTTATGCTAGATATTGGTTCCTGTGAAATGAGTAATGGAGAGTTTCCCATTTCAGGTCAGAAAAGTGGTTTTGGATACAATGAAGAACATCCACCCAATATACAACATCAAGGTAAGCTTATTTTTGAAAGAATGTGGTATGAATTATTGTATTTGTCTCATATCATCTATTTGTTGGTGATAAAGCCCCAGGTAGGGGTGGGTTATGTGGCCAAAATGCCACATCACATTACTTTTGGTTAGAAGTATGATCCACGCTATAGATCACAATTTTTTTATTACAAAATAAATGGTTGAATGTACTAATTTTAATTAGTCATTTAACACTTAACCAGCAAATCTGTCCATAGTAGAAACACAGTTTGTAGCATTCTGAAATTATTTAATTTCAGTTAGTCCCCAAAGCAGTTTATATTGTTCTCATTGGTAATTTTTTAATTCTAATTTTGTATCTTATTTCAGTTTACAAAAATGTTTTCACTAAAGATTATGACTATGCCTTGCATACTGTAAGTGTATAATGCATTTTTAATTTTTGTAAAATTCTTATTCTTAATATAACTTCCAAACCATACTTCATAAATGTGACTTTAAGATCTGCTTTGCTACCTGGAAACCACCACAAGCCTGGTGCATTGGCACAAGAAATAAGAACAATCCGGACTGTAAATGGTCTGGCAATTAAATGTGGGGGGGTGGTGGTCAAGGACTGTTAAATTATCCACATGAAAGGTCGAATTATTAGTGTAGTTCCCTCTACGCAAGTTTGATGGGCTGAATGCCCCCCGTTTGTCACTTGCTTATGTTCATATTACTGCACCTAACCATCCAAAACATTGTGCTCCCAGTGAGTACAGTAGTAACTTTGTACATTCTGGGGTATAAACTAAATGGTTTGCATATTATTTAAAAAAGCAAAGCAAAGTAAACCCCCCCCCCCCCCCCCCCCCCCCCGCCCTGGTGTTTACAAGACACTGATGATCAAGCGGGAGCTGTCCAAGGACCCTGAGCTCCGAATGCAGAGTTGGGAGAGGTTTCTGCCCAAGTTCAGGCACAAGAACCTGACCAAACGCAAGGAGCCCAAGAAGAAGATGGAGAAGAAGGCCTACACGCCTTTCCCCCCTCCGCAGCCTGAGAGCCAGGTCAGTACAAGCTCCCATATTGCAATGGTCCCCCGCAAGTAACATGACAACTTCTGACAGTCAATGGATGAGATGGTACAGGCATCTATGTATACAGACCAACAGTGTTTTTTTTTTTTTACAACTGAATTTAATTACGGCAATGTATCTTCCAGCTTTTTTGTCCTTTCGGCTGGGGTGGGGTGGGGTGTTAAGAGATCTGTCCTTGGATTTGATCCAGAAAGGCTTTGTGACACGTAGCACATTTCCCAGCTTCGGGCGCCTCTCTCACGCCGGCAAATTAATGATTTGTAAAACATAAGACAGTATTGGCATGACAGTGTGTCCGTGAATGTCTGCCAGCCTAGAACCAGTTACTGGAAAGCAGCATGTGGGGAAAATGATACTTATTCAAATTGTATTGTCAGGTTGACAAAGAGCTGGCGACTGGCGAGTTCTTCCTGAGAGAAAGAGAGAAGAAGCGGAAGAAGATGGCGGAGATCAAGGTTAGCCTGTCGTTGGGCCCGCGGTAGGATCCCCATTTAATTAAAGTAGTTTCCCAGTCTAGTCCTCGGGGACCCACAGACAGTCCATGTTACTGGGAGCTGGGATGGAGCAAAAATGTGGACTGTCTGGCAGGGAGCAAAAACATGGACCGGCTGTCGGTCTCCGAGGACCGGGTTGGGAAACTGCCGTAAAGGGTCGTCTGAGTCCTCACCTGGGTCTTGGTGGGGGGGGTGGTGTTGTCTCTTTCTACTACAGGTGAGACAGGCAGAAGCTTTGACTAAAAAGCAGGAAGAGAGAAACAAGGCCTTCATCCCTCCTAAAGAGAAGCGCATGATGACAAAGGTCCAGAAAGGTGCTGTGTCTTTAAAACATTTGTTTGCACACACACACAAATTTTCACAGTCAACATCAGTTTGTCATCTCGTGGTGCAGTTTTACCCCAGTCAACCTTTGTTTCTCCACCTCAGCTCTACAGGACCGCAATGGCTTACATTTTCACAATTTAATTTTCATAAATAATGTCATGTAAATTTGAGGTCAACGTTTTTGCTTATTTGTCTAATCATTTGGTTGCATCACTGTTTTTTTCCCCCCCATTTAGCTCCAACAGAGGCTAAAATAGACATTGAAGCTCTTAAGGAAAAAGTAAAGAAAGCAAAAAACAAGAAGCTGGGTGCTCCCCCGCCAGCCGCCATGGGCCAAACGGTCACCGATGGCAGGAGGAAGAAGAAGCTGAGAGGCTGATGTATCTGCTGTTTCGAGGGGGCTGGCCATCGTGGGAGCTCTCCTCACTTGGGCAGGTGTTACTCGCCCATACAGAGGAGTGACAAAAGTCATCAGGCAAAAGTCAACATCAACCTGTAAAGAGCACGGACGAAAGTCATCAGGCAAAAGTCAACATGAAAAAGTGAAGTGACAAAAGTCAAAGTCTACTGTCATTCTATTTTATTGTGTACTTGCATAGTGAGTTTTTGTGATAAACTAAAAATATGGAGATTTTTTTTTTTTAAATAAAGTTCTGTTTGTATAACATTTAAGATGATAGAAATTGGTAACTTCTGTCAAATACCTGGTGTGTAGTGTGGTTGATTTAACCCTGATGTGTATAAAATACATTACACACAGACATAAGCAGTAATGTGCGTCAATAATCCAGCTTTGATAACCCCATTTATTGAACTGCAATGTCAAGATTTTCAAGTATGTAGTCATAAGTGCTTTACTGTAATACCATAACTATCTACTATAAAAGTCATTGAATGTTTACTGAAGAGCTGAATCTTATCCAGCATGTCCCTGCATATGTATCTTATCTTCACTGATATTCTTAATGACTTGATATCCATAGTATATTTTTCTGTTGGTATCATGCTGTGTGAGTCCTGTAGGAGGTCAATGTCACACGTCGCTTCAAAGATGTTGTAAACTGGGCATCATAACAGCGGTACTGCGCTGTGACCTAATGCCTCCAGCGTGGTGCTTCTGTGTATTTGCAGTTTGCACGTTTTTGCCGTGTCCACTATCCTAAAACATGCACGAATGGGAAGTGGTGCCTCTGAATTTTCCTTGTGTGTGTGTGAGGGATAGATTAGCATCCCCTCCAGTGTCCACGTGGCCAGGTTTTACAAATTCCAATTTTGTTGTACTAATTCATACCCATGACACCTTAGACAATAAGCAGATTATGTGGTAAAATGTGGCGGCGATTTATCTAAAATGAGGATGAATTAGTGGAACGTTCTCACGATGTTATTAGCAAGTAATTAGCAGGGCTCCGTACGATTCCTTCATTAAATGCACCTTGTATTTTGAAATCCTGTTTGAACCAGCATATACTCTTGTTTCTTCTTATTTTTCTGTTATTTTTTTTTGGAATACAATATGTTTCCCTTTGTCATAAAATACACCGATGAGCAAAACCATTATGACCATTATGACAATTGAAGTGAATAACATTGACTATCTAGTGACAATAGTGCGTGTCCAGGTCTGGAACATATTCAGAATGCCCAGGCTGCCCCCTGTCCACTATTGAAAGTGCCTACAATAGATCTGCGAACACTGGAACTGATCAAATCAAACCTAAATTTGTTCTGTTCCAAACTTCGAAACTGGTTCCAAGCTTCAGAACTGAACAGTTGTTTGCCTGGGGAAGTGATTGCTGCCATCATGCGGTGTGGGGATGAAGGCAAACCTGTGGAGGGAGTGTGATGATCTGGTGAATATTCGACTGGGAGGCCCTGGTGTAGACTTTCAGATGGACGTCGATTTGACATGTGCCACCTACTTAAACATTGCTGCAGACGAAATACACCCCTTCATGGTGACTCTATCACCCCATTAGCAGTGACCTCCAGGAGGAAAATGCGCCCTGCCATGTTGCATGAGTAGTTTGGAAGTCGTTTGAGTAACACAATGAGGAGTTCAAGGTGTTGCCCTAGCCTTAGAATTCACCAGATCCCAATCCAAAGAAGCATCTGTGGTTCTGTCATCATCTGTATCTGCTGTGCACAGACTTTTTGGGGGCTGGGATGACGATGACGACGAGCTTGGTAAATACGTAATCGTTAGTTATCAAAAAAGGGCATTTTCAATCGTTTGGTCTAAAAGGGCAGTTGCTCAGATCTCCCCAGTGCTCCCCGTATGTGCCTGGTAATAGGACTGGTTAAAGGATCTGCTGCTAACTTGCCAGGTACCACAGAAACACCTTCAGACACCTTGTAGAGTCCATGCCTCAGAAGAACGTGGAGGATTAACAGCATTTCAGTCAAGTATCCACAACGTTTTCTTTCTTCTATGTCTTTATGAGAGCAGTTGTGCTGATGATTAGGTGTATCCAGTTTAATTTTGAATTTTGGGTGTATTTACCAGTAACACTTACCTCTGGCACTGCCTGGCTTCCCCTCTGCTGTTTGTCTTTGGGATGTAACAACGAAGACTCAGATCTTGGAGTTCATGTTTTTCACAGTTGTAGATTATTTGGTACAAGTGGGCCGATATAATTTTGCAGCTTGTTGTTCAGGCTGACGCATCATGACTGACTTATAGTATAGTGCTGCACAGTGGGCTGTGTCTAAATTAACCATGGTGTGATTGAACATTATTAGTAAATGAGTAGTTGTGGCTCAAGAGATTTATACATGGAACTGACAAATTGTGAATCTGACATTGTTGTTACATTTTTCAAATATAAATCCCATATATGTCAAAGAATGTGATAAAATGAACTGATTCAAAAATCTGAGACTTAACTACACCCCCAAACTTAATGTACACACATCTACGTGCACAACCTGCAACATATTTTCTCTCTCGAGGGGCATGAGTGCCCAGTTTCCACAAGGGCACTTGATGAGTAATGCATTGCGCTATGTAGACCACCGTCATAAGTGTAGGTCATTGCTGACCGAAACGCTGTTATGCGGCATATGATTGTAGAGATGTTGGTTCCCTGTGAGCCATTGTAGTGCCTCACTCTAAACCAGCCAATCAGAGCAGAGCTCATGTTAATGAGCCCACCAAAATAGGGAAATCAGCCTGTTTTATTCTAAAACCAATTACCAGGGTTGAAAACAGGCTTGTAAAACCAATTCTGGGCATTTTTCGACCAAATCAAGTTCATAGATCTTCTATGTATTTGCCAAAGAACAATTTAAAATACTGAAGAAACATGCATTCTATGGCACCTTTTTAGAACGAGAGCATGGGTGACTCTAGCAGGCAGGTGGGTGTGGCTAAAGTACAATATGATTGGCCATTATTTTAATACAGACCAATGTGCCTACAGCTGGCACAGCAAGAATAATGTTGATAGTGCCCCAAGCCAAAATGCAGTCCGAGGGCTGGAGGGGCTTGAGCTGACGTCGATCTCCCAGTCTGGAGTCCAGCTGTAGCCTGTGAGTGAAAGTTGAGCGTGTTTGGTACACCATGTGAACCGTCTTGCTAATGGGTTACTGGCTGCCTGATGAGATGAAGATGAATTGTACCTACTTTTCATTTCCTCTCTCTTGGAGTCTCCTGTAGAAAATCACTGATGTTAGAACGTATTCAACCCCAAATTGGAGAAAAATACATTGTTATTTCGGTGCCCCCTGTTCCATGAGATACACATTGTTGCATGATGCCGTCATGGTATCCAGAATGGCCATCACCTTTGATGCTTCTTGGTACTGGATTGCATGAAACCTATCTGAAAAATTAGTTGTATTTTGAAGCCCATGCACAGTGGTAGACAGTTCAGGTTCAAATTGTACAAACCCAGACAAAAAAAATATTTCAGCCAACAAATATGTTTGTTCAGCCAACGAGTACTCTGTGAATGTGACTCTGTATTTCCAACTGCTTGGCTGAAATAAAATCTTGGTCTGGATTTGTATTCCTGAACCTGAACTTTCCAAATCTGCCAATGCATAGGGTTGCCATATTTGGGGAGGGAAAAAGAGGATGTCCAGGGATCAAATATTAATGAATTTTCACGTTCATCGACCAATCAGGTAGCACCTTACTCATGAATATTAATGAATTTTTCCCTAACCATCCTGTAAAATCAAAATTCACGTCCAGGAAACCCGGATACATGGTAACCTTGCAGTTAACTCTCGTTTTACAATCTACACACAATTGACACAATATACAGGTATACAAGTCTGTTTCAACGAAGTTTGTAAAACGTAAAGCAAACAGCATGGTTCACTGCTCACATGAAAACACAAATGCTTTTCGGAAGTTGACGTCACTCGTGAGTAGCGTGACACGTAGAGATTTGCATGTCATCTCATTTTTAAAGTAAACATGTGCACGAGCCTTGCAAATGCCATGTGATTATATAGGTGGCCGCTGCATATTGAAATTTCGTGCTTATAATTTGCAACACTGGGTCATACGAGTTGCAGTACTAAACCCGGGTTTGTTTTTTTGAAAAACCACCTGGACAGGGGCCCAGAAAGAGGACGTGTCCCGGGAAACGCAGACGCCCATGCAGCTGTGGACCTCAGTGACTTCCCTGTTATATTAATGGTAGATATGTCACGGATCGACCCCGGGGATCCCCGACTGACGTCACGAAGATCACGCCTCCGGGGATTCCTTGATTCTACCTTCCCCGTTTTTACGAGCTGTCAGCTCTACGCCGCTATACCGGGTTGTCCGGTTTCTCCGTTTCTCTGTGCATCCACCTACCACAAGCTGTTACAGATCATTTCTAGATTAGGGAGACTATTTTAGTTATCGGTTCTTGCACCCTGATGCGAGATCTTCAAGATTTACTCCTGAGTTCGAGCGTTTTCCTGGTTTTTGTCTCTCCGTGTTCTGTGACCATTGTTCTGCCGTTTTGACCCCGAGTTTCTGTCCAGCCCCTTTGATAATAATCGCCTGACCTCCGCCTGTACCCCGACTACGAGACCAGCCCAGCCCCCAAGACCAACTACGTACATCGCCCGACCCCAGCCTGTCCCACGACTACGATCCAGCCTGCTCCTTCTGTTTATCCTGAGCGATACATCTGCCAGTAAAAACCTTCTGGTCTTCAGACTTTTTTTCGCTCATTTATTAAAGAGTCACCTGCACCTGATTCCGCGACAGCGTCCTCTTTGCCATCTACCTAAACCGTCACAAGATATACACCAGGTGTTTGACAGAAGTCACCAAATAGCTTTTCAGGTGGGCTGAGTGAAGCGATAAAGACTCACTGCACAGGTTGCTCTGGCACTCGTCTCCCTGGCAGGCACTGCAGGCTGCACCTTCTTTGTAGGGGGGGGCTCCCTTCCTGTTGCCCCTAGGCAGTGAGAGGACACATCTGCTATGGAAACACAATCCAGTGATATGGTGGCTTCAAGAACTTTGGAAGACTTGATGGTTCTAAAATAATCTTAATTCTACAAAAAGTTAAATAAGGATATTATGAGCAATGGAAATTCATGTGTTCCCCTCCCCACAGACCAAAATCACACAGTTAGGTGCACTGGAGTCTCTAAATTGCCCATTGTTTGTGAATATGTGTGTGCTGGACTGGCGTCCTGCTTGAGGTGCACTGTGCCTTGTGCCTTGTGCTGCCTGGGATAGACTCCAGACTCACCATAAAGAAATGGTATGGAAGATGGAGGGGCAGATAGAAGGGTATCAGCAATTAGAATTTAGAAATCAGCAGTCACTGCTGACACACCACAACAACAAAATATGTCCTCTGCATTTAACCCATATGTAACATAGCAGGGGGCAGCTAATTCAGCAGTGCTTGGGGGCAATACCTTGCTCAGTGTACCTCAGTGGGGCCTTGCTGGTCGGGGATTCGAACCTGCAATGTTTCAATTACATGTGCACTTTCCTAACCATTAAGCCACCACTCACTTACTAGCAGCAATATTGTGTTTATGAACCTTCCGGATGCGGCGAATAGGACTCTTACGCTTTTCCATAATTGCACACGAAGATGATGACACTGCCAGTGGTGGGCGAGTCCTTCACTGCAGAGCACGTCTGGACAGCACATCCCACCTTATAGCTCTCTGCCCACACCACCTGCCACGTGTGAGCATTCATGTTACAAACTCACAGAAAGGCTGGTTAGGGTAAGCAGGTGTAGTGGGAAAGCAGGACCCACACTGTACCTGAGTATAATGGCCGCACATTCTAAGGCAGCTCATGGTCGAGTAGGTGTAGTTGACGGCCTCGCTGTGCCAGTGTTGGATAGTCTTTTTTGGGGAGAAGGTGACTGGGCTACCCACCCACATATTTTCTCCCACAGGGAAGAATTCAGGATGGAGCTTCCCTTGACTGAGCCGCAGGGGATTATGGGAAAACTGGCAGGTCCGAGTCCAGGCTCTGGCACTCTTGGCTAAAGCCTCGTCCCATTTCTGTGCAGGGGTGGGGTGGAAAACGACAATGTATTCACAGAGGGTTTGAACGGGTGGTGGTAGCTTTGTGAAATGATGTCCAGTGGGACAAATTCCCAACTTTATGTCACCTCAACGGAAGCTTCAGTTAGTGCCCATGTTCATTTATAATGTACTGCAATGTAATTATGCTTGGCTTCAGTCTGGAGTAGAGCCCTGCGCGGGACTATTTTTTTAATCCCGCTCCCGCCCACTCCCGCTGAATTTCTGACCATTACCGCCCACTCCCGCTGAATTTCTGACGATTCCCGCCCAATCCCGCCCGCTGTCTCTGTCACTCCCGCCCGCTCCCGCCCACGACAATCTAAAACCCGCCCAATCCCGTAAGATTTGCATTGGGTCCCGCGGGACCCACGGGATCCCGCTCCCAATGCAGGGCTCTACCTGGGAGTACAGCAACGGGGCAGGTGTGTCGCCTCAATCCTGAAGTGCCAGATTTGTGCCCGTTGTACACTATCGCTTTGCCGCACTTCACACAACACACAAAGTTCAGCTCTTTACCCTCTTTGTTTGTTACAATTTTAAAGTTTTTCCATATCTCCGATTTCCCCAATTTTAGTTTTGTTTTATATTCTCCCTTTGCAATTTTATTAACAACATCAGCTGCATCCTCCATCCTGCTAAGCTAACAATTTTGGGACCCGCTGTCTATTTTTATCCTGGGCCTGTGGACTCAAACCCCCTTCCTTGCTGCGAGTCTAGAACTTCTTGTCTTTATTAAGTATCTCCCTGGTATCCAGAAAAAAACAGGGAGTTTGGTGAAATGGCAGCTCTGAATTTCCCTTAGTATGACTATATGTGTTCACTGTCTGCCGTGTCCTCTCCAAGGCTCCAGGCAAATGATGGCTCTACACCAATAAATTATGGATTAAAGTTATGGATGCATTTTTTTTCTCAGAAAGACTGAAAATGAAATGTCAATCAGGTAAAATCCATAAACAGCGTCTTGCCTAGATTAGAGAGCTACATTCTTTTTATTCATTGGCTAATTGGGGTGGTGTGGTGGTGCAGTGGTTAGTGCTGCTGTCTCCCACCATGAAAGTTCTGGGTTTGGTCCCAGGTCCTTTCTGTGTGGAGTTCACATGCTCCCCCTGTGTTTGTGTGGATTTTTACCAGGGGCTCTGGTTTCCTCCCACAGTCTAAAACAGGGTTCTTCAACTCTGGACCTCGATTCCAAATCCAGGCCTTGTTTTCAGTTCTCCCAGGTAGTTGTTTAATAATTACTGATTCTGATTGGTCAGAGGCTTCACACCTGACTGACAGGTAAAGGAAGGCTGGAAAACCAGCAGTGCTCGGACCTCGAGGACCGTGAGTTGAATAACCCTGGTCTAAAAGTATGCAGGACAGGTCGATTGGTGAGTCAATATTTGGTCCTGTGAGTGTGTGTTGGCAACTGCCCAGGGTTGGTTCCTGCCTGCACCCATTGTTCCTGGGAAAGGTTCCAGTGCCCTGCAACAACAGTTGTGATTAAGCAGTTTCAGAAAATGGATGGATTTGCTAATCATTCATAGATTTATCCTCAATGTCGTTCACTCAGTTCAGTCCATATCCTTTATGAGTGTTGTAAAGTCACTAGGGTCTCTCCTTTGTTGACAGCCATTCTGCTCCTATTTATGGTTTGTTTAGTAAAATATTTGCCACAAGGAGCATCTGGGAAATGTGTGTTCATGTGAAAACACACAGCTGAGCAAAGTCACTTATGCTGTTAATTCATTTTTAAATGTACAGCAAGACAAATTCTGGAAAAACTATACAGATGAAACACATTCTTTGTATATACACTCACCTAAAGGATTATTACACCTGTTCATTTTTTATTTATTATTACCATTTCTCATTAATGCAATTATCTAATCAACCAATCACATGGCAGTTGCTTCAATGCATTTAGGGGTGTGGTCCTGGTCAAGACAATCTCCTGAACTCCAAACTGAATGTCAGAATGGGAAAGAAAGGTGATTTAAACAATTTTGAGCGTGGCATGGTTGTTGGTGCCAGACGGGCCGGTCTGAGTATTTCACAATCTGCTCAGTTACTGGGATTTTCACGCACAACCATTTCTATGGTTTACAAAGAATGGTGTGCAAAGGGAAAAACATCCAGTATGCGGCAGTCCTGTGGGCGAAAATGCCTTGTTGATGCTAGAGGTCAGAGGAGAATGGGCCGACTGATTCAAGCTGATAGAAGAGCAACTTTGACTGAAATAACCACTCGTTACAACCGAGGTATGCAGCAAAGCATTTGTGAAGCCACAACACGCATAACCTTGAGGCAGATGGGCTACAACAGCAGAAGACCCCACCGGGTACCACTCATCTCCACTACAAATAGGAAAAAGAGGCTACAATTTGCACGAGCTCACCAAAATTGGACAGTTGAAGACTGGAAAAATGTTGCCTGGTCTGATGAGTCTCGATTTCTGTTGAGACATTCAAATGGTAGAGTCAGAATTTGGCGTAAACAGAATGAGAACATGGATCCATCATGCCTTTTTACCACTGTGCAGGCTGGTGGTGGTGGTGTAATGGTGTGGGGGATGTTTTCTTGGCACACTTTAGGCCCCTTAGTGCCAATTGGGCATCGTTTAAATGCCACGGCCTACCTGAGCATTGTTTCTGACCATGTCCATCCCTTTATGACCACCATGTACCCATCCTCTGATGGCTACTTCCAGCAGGATAATGCACCATGTCACAAAGCTCGAATCATTTCAAATTGGTTTCTTGAACATGACAATGAGTTCACTGTACTACAATGGCCCCCACGGTCACCAGATCTCAACCCAATAGAGCATCTTTGGGATGTGGTGGAATGGGAGCTTCGTGCCCTGGATGTGCATCCCACAAATCTCCATCAACTGCAAGATGCTATCCTATCAATATGGGCCAACATTTCTAAAGAATGCTTTCAGCACCTTGTTGAATCAATGCCACGTAGAATTAAGGCAGTTCTGAAGGTGAAAGGGGGTCAAACACCGTATTAGTATGGTGTTCCTAATAATCCTTTAGGTGAGTGTATGTGCCTTTTGTCATTAGCAGTTAATTGCAGTTAATTAGGACACCTATAATTTCAAAAATATCTTTATGACTGTCCAACATGATTTCCCTAATTTTTACTTGGATAGATAATTCCATTCATCTTTCTACTGTTTTTTGTTGTAAGGTCTGGGGGTCCTGGTTCATGTCCCAGGCAGAGCAAGGTATAAGGCATGGAGGGGACTGGATAGCTATAACAGAATAGCTACATTCATCCTGATACAAAATAACAAGCAAGAACAAGAATTAAAATCGACATTTTTGTCAGTGTTACATTTTAATTAAGATCTCTGATTGGACCAAGAAAATTCCATTTTGAGGAATAATTAAGTTTACAATGAATTATATACATCATGACAAATTGTTCATTCAGAGAAGCATTTATAAATCACAAATAAATCACAGTGGGATAAAGTAAAATCCCTAGATTGATCGCTTGTAATCCCAAAACCATTCAGCAGGTTATGGAAATGTGCCCGTGTTCGGGAGAGTAATCTGATCAGCCTTCAGCACGACCCTCAACACCAACTGTTTATACGTGCATGTGTCTCCCAGTCTAGAGCATGATGGGATACGTGGAAGCTGCTCTTGGGCATTGGTAAAAGTCCCTCTATCTAAAATGATACTGCCAGTGATTATAACACTTGTTAGCTATACATAAATCAGACTCTGAAATAAATCAAATGAATACAGTGGAATCCGCTTACAGTGATCACATCTGTCCGGGTGAAATTCATCAGTACAAGCGGATAATCATTATAACCAATTTTTTCTATTTCTTTATGTATCAGGCAGATTACCATCTGATAGATATTTGTATATTTATTACATTAATTTAGAGTAATGGAGCTGACACTGTCACTAGTTACCAAATTTTATTGACTCTTTTAAAGTATAGTACAGCTGTTTTGAATGCTTTTCAAATTACAGTACTCTTCAAATTAAACTACTGAACTGTGCATAATTCAAATACATTAATACAGTACAGTAATGTCTACAAAATATAACTTACTTTAATTCAAATCATTATTAGTTTATAGCCTAAAACATAAAAGTATTGAGGAGTTTGTGAAACACTGTGCATCAGCAGTGCAGATACAGGCCATGTCTTTCTGCACATTTTTCAATTTTTAAACAGAACAGAAAATAAACCATAGACTATAAATGCCGAAGAGGTAGCAGAATTTGAAATCGAACTTCATCTACAAAAAAAGAGACTTTTTTCCTGTCATGAGTTCTGCATTACTGTATCATAATTTTAGATTTTTTTCAGACAAAAAATGAACACTGTAAGCAGACTTCTTGATTACTATAAGCAAATTATTTGAATAGCATTGATGCCGTCTCAGGCTTTTGATCCATATAAGCAGCTGATCACTATAACCATGATCGCTATAAGTGGTTTCCACTGTACTAAAATGATCTTGTCCAAAGTAAATCACTAAGCACTAGTAAAAAAAAATCATTCATTCTAAAGTGTAGGTCTTCTAGTGAATTCTTCATTAATTCTTAAATTAGGGACCCCCAAATGAAAGCAGAGGGACCCTCCTTCACTACCGCATGATTATAGAAGCAAAATGGTTCTTCATTTTTAACATGTAGCCTCACACACAGATATAGCTGCACATTAACCTTCTCTTAACAGTATCTTTGTCTTGCTCGCTATGAAGACTCAATGATGGTTCTCTAAAACAACTTGCAGTTGTTTACTCCTGCCTCTTCTGACTCTTCCATTTTCACTTTCTGCAGAAAAGAGTCCCAGTCCGGTCCAACTGTAGGTAGCTGGGTCTGAAAATGATTCCAGAAACTGGGAGGAGGGAGGGGCTGATGAAGACTCAACAAAGTTTTTTTTTTTTTTTTTTTTAGAAACCGAAATTTGTAAAGAAATATTGTGATTTATTTATCGTCATGAAACTCAATTACATGAATCAATGAATGTATGAATCACTTCTTGCTAATCTTGTGCTCAGGTAACTCGGATGAAATGTAGAGTGAGTATGGAAAATTGTGTGGGGGGGGGTGGTTCTCACCGGTGGTGGTATATGTCTGGCTCTCTGCTGATCCTGTTCTGGAAGCCGATGTAAAGATCATCCCAGAGGAGGCCGTTCCTCACTACATGGCGAATAACTCCAACCCGGTTTCTCACCTGACGGCCATAAGATACTCCTTTTGAAATTTGCTCTTATATGCTCAGGTAGAAATCACCCCATCTTATCCGCTAACTTTGGTGATATACACCTTTCAAAGTCAAAGTGATTTAGTATTTAATACTTCTGGATAGTTGGATGTCAAGCTACGTACATTATGGCACAATGATCAGTTGAAAAAGGTGTCATGGCTAGTCCACTTCTGGAATGTAAACTGACATGATTCATGATCATATATAGAGCAAAAGTGGAATCACCAGAATGAATAATGAAACAAACACCTGAAGACGGTAATTAATTCAACCTGACTGTGACTCAGACCGCTACCATTAATAAAGACAAAATGATTCCCAACCTGCTTTTGTGATGCATATGCTTAGATTTTATTTTAAGTGACCTGCCTGCATATGATCCGGATATTATTTATGCCTGGAGCCCAGGAGGGGCCTTGGTTGAAAAATAAAACATTTGAGGAAAAATGATTTCGATATCGAAACAAAATATTTGGGATCATGCTAACAGATGAATGCTAACAGAAATAATATAAAGTAAGTTTATGTATTAATAGTTCAATTCTGATGGTACCTTAAGCGGAAGAAAAAGCTTTGTACATAAGCAAATTTTTATTAATTTAATTGTCCAATAGGCTTTAAGCACACTTGTCACGTCACAATGCAAATGTAGCTGAAAATAAGGCCACCCTACAATTGACACCCGTTTGTTTACATATTTTCAACATATTTGCAAACTGTCATGTAATAAAAAGACAAGATTGCGGAATTTTTTTTTCCAGAAAACATACTTTATAATTAACTAACAGGTTAAGACAAATGTGCTTTGTGTTATTGGTAAGACCCAGTTAATAGTACAGGCAGTCCTTGGGTTAAGAACATCTGACTTACTCATACTTACTAACGGACTTCAGATATTATGATATTATAAATCCAGGTTAAATACAATACAATGGTTCATAATGATGAAGGCACGCACAACTCGAGAAAGCATTGCAGGGCTTCACCGGTCCGTCGGCTCAATGTACAGTACAGTAACGTATGTAGCTAATAATAATTATTATTATGTGCTGTAAATTATTATTCTGACTCACCTATAAATTCAACTTAAAGACAGATTTAGGGAACGGAACTTGTTTGTAACCTGGGGACTGTCTGCATGTGTTAATCAATGGTGTGCCATGGAATAATTACTTTATGAAAGGTGTGCCGTGACAGAAAAAAGGTTGGGAAACACTGCAGTAAACAATCAGATTTTTTTTCGTAGTGAACATCATCATAACCCACCTCCAGATAAGCATGTTCTCTCTCTGGTCTCTGCTTAGGGAAAGAAAGGTCTAAGAAATCCACGAGGTAGTCATAGCCACCGGGAAATGGCTGAAATTCCTCGTCCGTTTCTATAACCTGAAACAGACGACATACGTTTTTAAACACTGCACTGCTATACTATAGCAGTATAATTGAATATTATGACAGTAGAATGGTTTTGTTTTGCTGGATTTCGATGTACAACAAATAAATTGCAAACTACATTACAAAATGCTACATTGACTTCCAACAACGTGCACATATGTAAAACAGATTCGCATATATTTAGGTAACAGAGAGAATCTAGCTATTCTATCCATCTTCCTGTAACAGCGACGGTTCAGGCAGGGAAAAGGAGGGTGACAATCCATTTGCGGCTCAGAGACTAAAGGGGTTTATTGAACGGAACACAAACGGAAACCACAAAGTAAAAGGGACCACGAGGGTTCAGAACTAAACTCATAAATTAAAAGAAAATCAATAAGCTAACATAAAGGGAACCGGGGCCAAGGCTCGACAACAGCACAGTAACACAGCACAAAAGTCAATGACTCACTGAAGAGGGGAGAGGGGCTGGCACTAAAGTACAGACACAAGGCTAATAAGACATGATGTAGAAGAGGTGAGAATAAAAAAATCAATAAAAGCACAGGACAATGAGCAATTAAGTCAGAAACTAGGAAACACAGGGGTCACTAAAACCATGAAATACACCAGACACTCGGGATACAACACAGGGACAAAGCCGTACCAGAATAGAAGCAGGGCAAACCTAGAATAAGAAAACTAAGATGGAAAAAAAACAAATGGAAATGAAACACTGGGGAAAAAACCCAAGAAATAC
Organism: Paramormyrops kingsleyae; assembly: GCF_048594095.1. NCBI lineage: Eukaryota > Metazoa > Chordata > Actinopteri > Osteoglossiformes > Mormyridae > Paramormyrops > Paramormyrops kingsleyae. The sequence continues at coordinate 14,684,910 of NC_132797.1, forward strand.
GAATAAGTGAGAAGGCTGGCCTTGAACTCCTGACCAGTGGATTTACAGCCACACACTCAGCCCATAGAACTATGAAGCAGTCTGGGGAGGTGGGGAAACACACTAGGGACTTGAAGGACATGAGACAGGGTGGGAAGGAGACACGAAGGGTAGGGTTGGACGGTACAGACCCTGATACTATCATGCTGTTTATCTGATAACAGGTCACAGTGAACCTGAAAGCTAACCTGGTGAAGCACAGAGTACAATGCCAGTCCATCACAGGGCACAATGCTCAAACGCTCACTAAGGACAATCTAGTGAAGCACAGGGTACAATGCCAATCCCTCACAGGGCACAATGCTCAAACGCTCACTAAGGATAATCTAATGAAGCACAGAGTAACAGGTGCAAACTCCGCAAACAGATCTGGGGGCAGGAATTGAAGCTGTGTGCTGGGAATTGTGAGACTAAAATGCTAACCGGCAAGTCACTGCTCCATCCTTGAATAGGTCTATTAATATTTAGAGCACATAACCTGAAATCCTAAACAATCCACATGACCATATAATCCTTAATCAAATAATTTGTTCATTCATTCATTTATGTTCTATACGGCTTTATACTATATAGAGTCCAGAGCCTATCCTGGAAATAATGAACATGGAAAACAAACAAAGCAAATCAACTGATCAGACAATGCAAATGCAGTCACCCGTGCAACCAGATTGTAGTCCAGGAACCCAGCCCAGCTGTAGTAAAACTGGATCCAGCTGTCATGCTTAAATATGTCTTCAGTGTTGGCTGCATTGAGGTTATTCACATACAGGTCAAAGTCCCATGTGTCCATATAGAGCTGCGTACCAGGTGGAGGATCTGTAATTGCCATGCTACTGTCATAATGACAAAAAACAACAGCAAACAGTGTTTGTTGATATGACACAAATGCAAAATGAGATGACTGCTGATGACTTGTGATTCCAAGGCTTGTCACATGGTAAGTCATGATGTCAACCTCAGAACATAGAGAGAACACGCACCTGTCACTGGGATTTTTCTGTGCTAAGCCCAGGTCCAGAACTGCTCCTGGCTTTGGAGTCCAGGTAAGAGTGGATGGACACAGCTTGTTGATCAATGAATTGAGCTCTTCAGGGTTATTTTTCATGTTTGTCTCCTTGAGGTACCTGTGCTTGGTCAGAACCAGACTGCTAACACATCTTCTGAATACCCTTTATATACAGCATTATACATGCTTTAATAGATCACCAAAATGCAAATTTGATGCATTGTATCATGTTCTACAGTCATTTTTAAATTATTTCAGTGAGTATGCCGCAGCCTTCTGTTCGACATGCATTAAAATATCCGTATGAGAAATTGCAAAATACACAATATACCACATATGCATTCTAAGATATATGCTACATTAAAATGGACTTTCTGAACTTTAGGCAACATATTTCCCTGCATCCATCCTTCCACTCATCCTTCAACCTCTTAACTTGGTCAGGTTCACAAACAAAGTGCCATTACTATTGTAATTATATACATGAGGATTTTTTAAACATTAAAAATAGCATTTGGAAGATGGGTAAATGGATGTATAGCTAAATAAGTACCATATAATGCGAATTACAAAAACATAAAGAGTATCATGTCATTTATATAATATATAAAATATATATTTTAATATTGATAACTTTTTTGCCTTTCTCAAAACACATTCAACGGTGTGAGTTGGAATACTGCAGTGAGGTTTATCCTGACCCAATATAATGCTAAATTGTCAAGGAACAAGACTGTCATCATTGATGTGGTTGGGGTTGATGTGCTGGGGGTAGATTTACATGAAACAAGAAGAGGTTCTTGCAGGACGAACTGCCTTTCTACAGGATATTGGAGTAGCATTCATGTTCTATTTTCTGCATACGGTCAGCACTAGGCATGTAGCAATTCACCCAATTTACAATTCGGTTCAATTAATGATAATAATTAATGATAATTTGAGCTATTTCGCTGTTCATTTTTTATGTCCATAAATAAAATCATCATAAATTCTTTTCAAACAAATTTATTGTTAAATGCTTAGTTAGCACCCTGGTCTACTTTAACTTGACATGGAGTTCCCCAGGATCTTCAGGGAGATGGGAATGAGACAGGGGGATTCATTCATATGCACACATGGGCAGCAGACAGGGGGATTCATTCATATGCACACATGGGCATGAGACGGGGGGATTCATTCATATGCACACATGGGTATGAGACAGAGGGGATTCATTCATATGCACACGAGCAGCAGACGGGGGGGATTCATTCATATGCACACATGGGCAGCAGACGGGGGGATTCATTCATATGCACACATGGGCAGCAGACGGGGGGATTCATTCATATGCACACATGGGCAGCAGACAGGGGGATTCATTCATATGCACACATGGGCAGCAGACGGGGGGATTCATTCATATGCACACATGGGCAGCAGACAGGGGGATTCATTCATATGCACACATGGGTATGAGACAGAGGGGATTCATTCATATGCACACGAGCAGCAGACGGGGGGATTCATTCATATGCACACATGGGCAGCAGACAGGGGGATTCATTCATATGCACACATGGGCAGCAGACGGGGGGATTCATTCATATGCACACATGGGCAGCAGACAGGGGGATTCATTCATATGCACACATGGGCAGCAGACGGGGGGATTCATTCATATGCACACATGGGCAGCAGACGGGGGGATTCATTCATATGCACACATGGGCAGCAGACGGGGGGATTCATTCATATGCACACATGGGCAGCAGACGGGGGGGATTCATTCATATGCACACATGGGCAGCAGACGGGGGGATTCATTCATATGCACACATGGGCAGCAGACGGGGGGATTCATTCATATGCACACATGGGCAGCAGACGGGGGGATTCATTCATATGCACACATGGGCAGCAGATGGGGGGATTCATTCATATGCACACATGGGCATCCAGCTCAGTTTGTTGACTTTTGGATTTTTTCTTATGTGACGTTTCCAGCCCCTGATGTCTGTGGCCCACTGTTAGCCCCGAGTGGTACCATCAAGCAGTATGTTGTTACCTGTCTGAGGGATGTGCTTCGACAAAATAGCCTGCAAAAGGACAGTAGATCTTGGGTTGCAAGGATTTCACCAGCTGGGCCTTATAGTTCAGGAGCTTCTTCCTTTCATTCCTGATGAACTCGGCCTTCCATGATTCTGAAATTGTGGCCAGAAAGAAACCGTGTCACATTGATTCATCTTCCAAAGGTGTAGCTAGGTCAGGGTCACGGGGGGCTGGGATTCAAGACCCCATGGCAAGACGCACAGGTCACACCCAAAATGGGACACACCGTCAGTTTAGAAACCAATTCACCTAACGGTGTGTAGAGGACAGCCACGTAACACAGGAGAACATGCAAACTCCACATTCACTAGTAAAGAATAGATACTTTTCAAAATATGGGGAGGTATATTACTCTGTGGTTACTCTCTATAGTTCACTGAACTATTAAATGCACCTTTCTTCCACTCCCAGCTCTGCGTGTGGAGTTTGCAAATTCTTCCCATGTTTTCACAGGTTTCCTTTGAGAACTCTGATTTATCCCCAAAAACATGCAGTTAGGTGAATTGGTGCCTTTAAGCTGCCTTTAGTGTGTGACTGTGTGTGTACCCTGTGTTGGACTGGCACCTAGTGCAAGGCTTCTTACTTGGTGCCCTGTGTTTCCTGGGATGGACTTCAGGCTGACTGTGACCCTGCATTGCCTAAGACAGTGTTTCCCAGTTCAGTCCTGAGGAACCCACAGACAATCCAAGTTTTTGCTCCCTCCCAGCCCCCAACACTCCTGTAAAAGCTATTCGGCATTCCTGATTGTTTGGTTCAGCTGTGCTAGGAGCTGGGAGAGAGCAAAAATGTGGACTGTCTGAGGGACTCCAAGGACTGGGCTGAGAAACGGAGGGATAAGCGGATATATAAGAGGGATTGGTGGATATTGGTGAAGTTTTGAGGCCTGGGTAAATAACAGCAGCCCCCACCTGTGTATCTGCCTCCAGTGAAGCTCATGGGGAAGCCTGAGGCCCCCCCGGCAAAGTCACTCATCATTAGAGCCACATTCTCAGGTAGCCTTCCCCCGTTCGGCCGTGTGCAGTCCACTGTGTTCAGGATCATGTGACCTAAAGTGAAATTAACTGGATTAATGGCTATAAATGAAAGCATTAATCAGATTTAGCTACTTTTGCTTGGGAAACTATCATACGGAAGAATGCTGTTAACCTAAGAAATTTAGCAGAGACACTAGACTACCGTACTGTCCTTGTTAATTAATTTTGCAGCTTTTTTGAGAAGTATACAGAGCAAGAGAAAAGTCTACATAAATTTGAAATATATTTTGGCCCAAGATCCCACATTATAAAAACAAAATGAAATGCTCTTCCACCTTTATTTCTTAAAAATGATAAATACAATGCACAGTGATATAGAACAAGATAATTCATGTAAAGTAAAAGAACAAGTAATATGGCTTTGATAATTGTACGTGTTCCTCAGTTAATGTTTTCCAGAAGCACCATTTATTGAATTTCAACCATAATCATCAGGATGAGCCATGAGTAAGTTGTACCCCGCCCCCCCCCCAAAAAAAAAACCCCAAAAAACTCAGTTGTCTCACATCAGGTGCCAGATTGTTGAAGAAAAAAAATATACTCTAAGGAGAATATAATCTTTCAACACTCCCTTATATGATCCTTTTTAACAGGATTGGTTATCGGACAACATGTCTAGTGTGTGATCTTCTCATTCCTTCTCATAAGCCCTTACATTTGTTTACTCTATATGTATATAACCACCTAATCTAATATTTAATGACCCACTGTTACACATTGATTGTAGTAACATTACTCAAGCTTCAACCAAGATTCTCCCCTCCCAGTTTCTCATACCTCTTTACTGTTTACTGTCACCAAGGCAACCTCCCCGATCCAAATCCAGGGTTTTTCCTTTATAGCTGCCAGATGCATTGTCTTTCTTGCTCTTACTAATCTGACCCTCTCTAACCATTCCAGGTGCACACGTGGACGTTCACAAGTCCACAAGGTCAGTATCTTCTTGCATAAGACCTAGGACAGAATAACAATCCCACAACTCGCCCTACCCCACCTGAATTCCATCTTGTCTTCCACAGCACCATCTCTGCAGCCATTAAATAAAAGACTGTGAAGCCCAGCTTCATATTCCCAAGTTTATTTTATGGTGCTTCACACAGCCTCTGCTGCCTCAGCCTCGCTTCTCCATAACAAGAACCAATAAGGTGGCCACGCTGACCTTCTTGAGCCAAACAAGTCGTACTTCTGCAAAGAGCCTAGAGAAATGATATCATCTGACAGGTCTGGCTCATTACATTTCTGACTTTGAAGAGGAGAACACATGCAAATTCCAATGCCAAGGACCCAAGCAGGGATCGCCCTGGACAAGCTACCAGTCCATTACAGGACACAAGGACACTCACATGAGTAATCTAAAGATATCTTGTCCAAATCTACCATATACTCACATTACTGTAAACTACCCCAATATTACCGACTAAATGGACCTGATGAGAAATGTTGATGTCATGATGAGAAAATATATGCTCATATACTGTACAGTATATGTTAAATGTAAAATTGCTTATTTTACACATTATCTTAACCATAAAATTTTAATTAAACTTTCAATCCATAATCCTATAATAACTAGTTAATCAGGTAATAATGGACCAAGTCTGTTTTCTGGAAAATAGAATAATTCTTGATGTCTTGATGTGCAGGACGAAGGACTAAAAGGTTGGCGTTTGGGCAAACAAAGGGAAGGTTTATTTAAAGCAAAACTCAACAGAACTGGACAGGGGCTGGAAAACAAGTATGAGTGCAAGGGGTCAAAATGGGAGGACTGGTACAGGGAAGGACATGGGCAGACAGCAGGAGTGACGTTAAAAACAGGACTGGCGATACCAAACAGACAGTTACTTAAGATTAACGTGGGACAACAAGCTACAGGCGTGGCTCATCAGGATGATGCCCGGGAGTAGACAGGAGAGTCAGGCAGACATGGTGGGCGGGATGTAACAATGACGTGTTTTTAATTGAATATTATAATGATTATTATGTAAGTACCTTTGTATTGCACAATAATGCAGGTGTCCATTTCAGGGTGCACACCGTCCATCATAATCATGAATCGCAAGTGCTCGTCAATCTAAACAAAATACAATAATAAAAATATAAAGCAAAACAGGATATAGTCCACTTGTCACTTCAAGAGCAAATTTCAAAACCAGCACAGTCCCTGGGACATGGTTTTGAGAAAATGTGACCTTTTCTGTGAATTTTGGGAATTTAAGGAAACTGCTCCGCTGGATTTTGAGGATGGAGTGAGTTTTGGTTCCCTATACTGTAACATGATGAGGATGCCTGACTTTAGGTCATTGGCCATGGGCGTCGCCGCCATTCATAACTATTCGTTTGGAGCTCCCCACATTTAACATAAAAATATTAGTTTTATGCCAGTGTGTCCCCCCCACATTGAAAATGCTGTTGACGTCTCATCTCAAAAACAACAAAAAAAAAATGGTGCAAGGTAGTTTTGGAAATTTAAGTATTATTTTTGTCTTGACTTTTGAAATCAAGAGATTGACCTTAAAGGACTTCTTTTGGCTTAAAATTAGTGTTGAAGCAGCAGAAAAATGTGGAAATGCCCCAGGTATTTACGTTTCTCCAGACACCAAAGGGGACGACATTGATGTTGGTCAGCTGCACGCCGCTCTTGTCAAGGTACCTGTTCATGAGGACAAACAAATGCATGTCACACACAACAAAAACTAAGAGTCAGCAAATAACTGGAGTGTGGAGACTCCTTTCTATACGCACCAGAAGACGGGCCGAGATGTGTCTCCAACATAAATGGGCACATCTGGTTGATGGGCAGCCAGCATTTTTAAGGTAGGGTAGCTGAAACCAAAACAACAGATCAATGCTATACCTTGGTCAAAATACTCTATTCTAAATACTCTCTTCTACTGCTAGAATAATCATACCAGTAAGTCTGAAACTGTCACTCAAGCTCAGAAGCACACAGATAATGTGATACCCACACAGGTTTACTAAAACCAGACTTACACTAAATTAGGGCTGCAACAACTAATCGATTTAATCGATTAAAATCGATTATTAAAATAGTTGCCAACTAATTTAATAATCGATTAGTTGGGTCTACGTTATTATACACATAAGTACAGTGGCAACCTCCTAATTTGGGAGCAGTAAGCTAACCAAAGCCGCGGTGGCAGTAAAGTACCATTAAGCTGGATGCCGACCGCCATAAAAGAAAAAAGTAAATGCACATAAACGCCATTTACGCATCTTTTAAATTTACAAAACAGCTTTTACTCACCTTTTTTAAGATCACTAATGTTAATGATATAGTTACCCACCGTTTTTACTGCTGTGCATATATAGTTTACCCACCTTAAATTTCTTGTTACCACTACACCACTGCTTCATTTCTTCACGATAGAAATTTATAGTAATATCAAATGTTGTAGTACTCAAGACCAGTTTTTGAAGGTCTCGATCTTGTCTTTGAATCAGTCGTATTTGTACTCGGGACTCGTATTTGTCTTGTCATGGACTCGGGATTTTTTATTTCGAGACCATAACTCTGAGAATATTCTTATTAATGAGCCGTCGGATTGGATAACTAATAACTGCAACCAATGGCGTTACTGCCGGCCGCGTTACCCGCCCCGTCCCTTCACACACGCACATGTGTTTAAATGAACGCAGGGGAAGTCGTGGTTGTCAACACAATCAGCTATTATGGGGATAGAAATGCGGCTACATATACCACAACGTGTTTACCCTACCATTCTATTAGGTGGGCGCCCCAAGTTAATTTTATTTAATTTCATTTTCTATATAGCTCCAGATCGCAACAGAAGTCATTTAAGGCTACCTTTCCGATAGAACAGGTTTATATCTTGTCCTTTTATTAAACAAACTAAACAGCCTTATGTTATTTATCTTATTTACAGTTCATCACTGTAGTATTCTGAAACAACCGGACACGTTTTAAAACAAAATTTGCCGCCTGCCTTTCACGGGTTTTTCGTCACCAATCGTCTTATTTGCGTTGATCAGTAATTTTTAGCGTAAGATGCGGAAAAGGCTTTTTCTTCGCAATAAATTTTTACTTTATTTGTCCGTAATAAATGCAGACAGACTCGCTGGCGTGCTCTCTCCCCCTGTCATATATGTGTATCAACATTAAATAACATTAGACAATTATTTAATAATATTCTTAGTAGCAGCAGCGGTAGTCTGTGGTTTTACATTAAAAAAACTGGAGTACTGAATACATTATCTAAAGCACCATGGTTGCACTTTATAAAACAAGATTTTGTGTATTTCATTACGTTGATTCAGCTGCTACAAATTATTAATTTTTTTTGTATACTCTTAATGTAGCATACATTTGTTTTTTATGTGAGTTGCTTGTTCAAGGGCCCAATGGTAAAATCACATTGCTAACCACCGCATTCAAATCGGGACCTTACCAAGCACAGGTACAAAGTGCAAACCCACTCGGCCACTTGGTACAAAGTGCAAACCCACTCGGCCGCCTGGTAGCAGTTATCACGCCTTAGGACCGATGAATTAAGGGTGTGGTTTAGTTCTGCATGCATAAAAAACCGAACCTACCTGCCAACACAAATCTAACATCTCCATAATCGATCACATATCATTGCAGATGTAGCTATAAATCCTCCCTTCTTCCAGCCAATTATCCTGGCAGGGTCATGAGGAGTTTAGCCCAGGCAGGGGGAATTCTGGATGCTGGTCTATTGCATTGAAGGAGCAGGCCTGTGTGGGCTGTGTGTAGCAAATGGGTAGGACCTCTGTGCTTGTGATCAAAAGGTTGCTGGTTTGAATCGGCAGGAAACACAAGGTCTGGGGCAGTGCTTAGCCTTAACCCTGGACTCCTGCCACCAGACATGCTGGCTTCAGATTGATCGCCATACTACCTTCTCTGAGAAACAGGTACTCTAGTTGTTTTTTTTGTTTTTTTTATTGCCCACCACCACCCTCTAGTTATTGACTTCTACTGGAGTTACAGAGTCACACATAAATAAACTACTGACTTGACTCGCAACTTGTTCCTAATTGACTTCAGACTCCTGTATAAAGACTTATGAACATAAAGAATCTTTCATAATTTAATAAGAAGCTATAAATTTCTGTAGGACCATTTTTTTCCCATCCTCTCAGATCATTTAACTAGTCCCTCCGCCACACAAACAAGACCAATCCCATGATTCATTGCACCTCAGGTTCATTCTTGGGAGGCAAGTTAGCAAGACCAATCTTGCCAAGACTACAAGTATGATCTTTTGCATTCTTGGTATTGTAAAACGCCCGCAGTGACCTGGGAATAGCCGGCAGAAGACTGGATGTGCCACAATGCGCACAAAGTAACATTCCAACATGTACCGTAACAACCTAATAGATCACTGGCACTGTTATTTTTTGCTGATAATGTTAAATTGATCAAATAAAAAGAAAACTCTCTTGCAAAACATATTAAATTGGAAGCAAAGACCTGAGACTTGACTTAGACTCTAATTCAAAGACTTCAGACTTTACTCTGACTCATCCCTCACAGACTTTACTCTGACTCATCCCTCACAGACTTTACTCTGATTCATCCCTCACAGACTTTAGACTTAAATTGGACATTAACTCAAAGACTTCAGACTCAGATTTTGAGACTCATGAATATCTCTGGAGAAAAGTAATAAAGACTGACTTCAAAACTTATTGTGAGGTTTTCGCCGTGTGTTTGAGAGTTCCTCATATAATTTCATGTGAGATTATTTCAGCAAGATTATTTCAGCAAGACTAAGTAAAGACTAAGTAAAGAGCTCATATAACACTTAGCGGCTGTTATAACCAATGCTCTCCACCTACCACCTACACAGCCAAACTGTGAACCCATATCACTCAAGTTCAAGTTCGAGAAACTGCTCCTCACCTTAGATGGTCAGAGTGCATGTGGCTGATGTAGATGGCATCGGCTCGGCATAGCCTCTCAAAGGCGTCTTCTGGAGGTTTGTGAAGCAGCCACCAGCCCCTAGCAAATGCTGGGCCAATAAGCCAGGGGTCAAAGAACATCGTTTTGCCCCCGAATTTTAGCTCCATGCACGCGTGGGTCATGTATGTGATCTGTAAGAGAAAAAAAAAAGCATAAGACCCAAGCCACACCAAACCCAAACTGGTCAATATGGTCACTGCAGGCATTATTTACAGTCACTTCTCCAGGCAAGAGCTCCTCTGTCATCTTGGGGTCACTAAGCCAAGGATCTGGGGGGTTGAGTTCGACCAGCTCGATACCTCCATCCACCCAAATGATATCTGAGTATTAGATAGCAAATACCTATCACATGTTAAAATTCATGCAGCAAAATATTGTACACAGAATATAACAATTAACCAAGTAATCACACTTTCAAAGTATATAATGAGGCAGTTCCTCAGAAAGATAAATAATCCTCATATACAAATTCGATAAAATGCCTTTCTGAAGGACAACCACTTACATGTAGAGGTAAATGCATTTAAATGCATTTGGTAAACTGTTTACTAACTTTGGCTTATGCTCATTTTTCTCTCCAGCGTGCAGTGTACTTTCTCCGACTCAGACCAGATCCCCAGCTTGTATGACAGCACCTGTTGGACACGGCTGGTTGACACTGCCTGATTCAGACTTGAGTTGTTGTTTTAAGTGTGTTTACTATAGAGAGCTGGTGAAGTCTCCCTTAGTGCTGGCAGTTTGGGGTGGGATTTGGGCTGGTATGTTGACTTATCCATGCGTGAAGTGAGATGTTGCCTTTGGTGTGCCTCCCCCAGATCTGAAATTTGTTTTTTGTGTTCTCATCTTTTCGGCTGGTACTGTGTTTTCTTATGCTTTTTCTGTTTGCTAAATAAATTATTTTGTGACAGATTGGCGCCTCTGTCTTTTTAGAGTGTAAAATTTGAGCAGGATCAACCCATATTAGATGTTCCATGGGCTCACCTATACATTATTGTGCCAGAGGTAGATGCCCACGAACATTAAAAAGAGGCGGACTGAAATAAAGCATTATCCATTGATCATCTCCTGTGACTGACCTGGAATCACTGAGACTGACCAACGGGTTGGGCAGCCCTATTTCTAAATGAGGTACAGTAGACCTACACCGTAAAGCTCATTGAATCCATTAGCAATAACTTCTAAATGGGACAGGGAATTGAGGTGGATTTGATTTAACCCTGACTAGGTAGGATATAGCCCAACCTGAATGTAACTTCGAAAAATCTAGCCAAGTAACTTAAAATGTGTACACTGAGGTATATTCTACACCATATTAAAGTACAGTAGTACCTCGGTTCTCGAACTCCCTAGAACTCGAATTTCTTGAAAGTCGAACAAACCAGTTTGACTTAGAACTCGATCTGAATATCAGAAGTCGAACCGTGAACTCTGACCTAATATAAATTGTACGCAACAGGAAATTAGTCATACTACAATGCAATTCTTACTTGAATGCCTTCTTCACAGGCTGGACGATTAACCAAATAAAGCAGCGCAACATTACAGTAACTAGCAATAAATAAACCACTAACTTACGTGTACTATTAGAGCATTTATGTCATTTATTTAAACTTTATTTTACAGGTAACTTAACTGAAAACCAGTTCTCACTGCTTTACGTGATATTCTGGAGAAATAGCAGATTACACATCCGAACTGCCTGGGATACAAACGTCATGCGTGTAACTAAACTCTTCAGCCAATAAGGGCAAAGGTGTGTCGTCACGGAGGCGGTTCCAGTTTGTGCAGCCGGGTGAGAGGTCGCAATGCATCTAACCGTAATGCATTGTGTCAGGATCCAGCGCTGTAAGCAAGTCGAACACACCCAATGACCGGACTGGGGAAACAAACTGAAACGCAGATACAGAGGACTAATGACAACAACCAGAAACAGCTGATCACATGGGGATCCCACACGAGGTTAACGAGGGGATGTGGCACACGGAAAGAGCGGACGATTGGGGCAGGACAGGGGTAATGTTGGGAAAATATCTTTATCATTTTGGAAGCCATTAAGAAAAAAATGCTCTTCTTGTTTTATCCTGTTCATTTTGTGTTTAAATGCTAAAAAAAACATATTTAGGTATAATTTTGGGGGGCCGGGAACCAATTAATTGGTTTTCCATTATTTCTTATGGAAAAAATTCGATCAGAACTCTTTTTTAGGATTCGATCCGGAGTCCGGAACGGATTAAGTTCGAGAACCGAGGTACCACTGTATAAAATGGCCAAAGTCGCATGCCTCACTACACCATCTGGAACACTAATACTACCTGCCCCTATCTGCATATGTTCTTGGATTGTGCTAACCCTTTAATGTTTACTAAATGACTGCAATTCCTTTTGCTTTATACTAGCTCAAGGATGTGTATTTAACATATTTGGCTTTAGCCCAACTGACATTCACGCCATGGTTAGAGACTGCACCGGCTTATAAACTCTTACGACTGACCCACTAAGACAGATGCCTTATTGTTCTTCTTCTGAACGTAAGTATTGTAAATCATCCCCCTAAATATGAAAATCAATTAACAGTTGATCACAGATAAAATGAAAGATGTATTACAAAGGGAAGGTATGTTACCAAGCTCATCCTGCTCAAAGCTGTCCGGGGGATTCACATATCGCATTGTGGAGACATTCAGCTTCCAGTAGTGTTTCGTACATCGCACTGTTCTGTTTGTGGGAAGTGGGTACAAACCAGCACACAGGTAAACCAAATAGGTAACACTCAGGTAGAAACAACGCTATTAGTATTGATTAATCAAAATTTCAATTAATCTGTTCCAGAGAACTACAGTGTGAATTTGGCCCACTGAATGAAATATCAATATATATCAAATATAAAATCAAATCCAAAAGTGTGTAGTAAATTAGCAAGTAGTAAAATTTGAATTATCAAAAGCTTATATATTAATATAAATATGAACAGTGTGTAATTTTACATGGATTTAAAACATGCATATAACTTGGAGTTATATGTTTATGTTTTGATTCTTTCCCCCATCTGTTACTACGTACTGGCCATCCATATCCTCTATGTCTTTAATAAAGAGTCCTCCTTGGTGTTTGCACTGGTTCCTGCAAGCCCTGAGGCCTCGGTCATCCTTGTAAATGATGTAACATTTCCCTTCCTCCTGGTTCTTCTTGAAGTTGATGCCCTTTTTCAGCGCAAGAACTTCTTCTGCAGTTAGGGAGAGGATGGTTTTTGGGCACTGAGCCATCTTGGATAGAAGCAAGACAGAGGATATAATCAGTACACAGCTTATGATTTAATAATGACATTAGGGGAACATGCTGTGGAACAAAATTCTGCTGTTTATTTTGCCGCTACGTGAGTTTGAGCCGACTGCCGCAGCACTTAAATAACCCTGTAAAGCCTGACACATTAAACAACACTTTTATTTTTATTTTTGGATTATATATTGTAACGAAAGCTACTGAAGGGTGTGTCCTTACAGCAATGCCCTAGAAGGAGCGTCCGGACTTCTACTGATACCGTTTTTTTACCCCTACAAGTCTTACCAGCTATCTGTCTGTTTGCTGCAAAGATAAACACTGCCTTTCAATTTTGTTCTCACATATACAGTGCTGTGTAAAAGTCTTAGGCAGTTCAAAGAAATGTTTAAAGCTGTTTATCTGGGTAGCAAGTGTACTTTGGCTTAGAACAAAAAACACAATTTAACATTAGAACATGGGCAAACACAATAAAAACTAGTAATAATTTCTTCTGTTTTCTAAAAAGTTACTGATATCTAGTTGGATGGCTAGATGAACACCGCTTCAGTTCCCAAACTTCTCCTCAGGGGCACCTCAGCCGTTCCACGATTTTGTTAAATTTCACCAACAGCTCAATTAAATAATTAAATGAATTGGTTTAAAAAGTCAGTGACAGATTGACCAGCTGTATGAGGTGTGCTAGTGGCCAAGTCAAAAAATACATGGCTGCACTGGAGGGTCACTGCAAATACTGGGGTGATTTTAGCAGAGGTTCTGAAATGGCTAAGCTGACACACTTTGACAGGCATAATATCATAGTTTTAGGATAATCTAAACATAATTTTCTTTGCCTGCCTAAGACTTTTGCACAGTACTGTATATAACCTTTGTTACAATATTTTTTAACTCAAACACATATGATGCAGTAGGCATTTGTGACTACTTGTTGATTACAAACGTTCCAAGACGTGCTTTTTTGTTTGGTGTTTAGTACAAAGAAAGACAATGAATACTATTGTTCAACAAAATGAATGAGATTCCTTATAAGGCACAAAGCAACCAAAAGAAAGCAATGCTTCTGGATAAGCTTGGAGCAATATATATGGAGCAAGCGAATGAGACTATATAATTATATCTCAGAAAAAAGCAGCACACTAATTAAAAATAATGAAATATTCATTTGTATGATATATTTACACAGTATTGTAATGAAACATTGAATATGTATTTATTCCAATAAAATAATCTTATAGAATATTTCAGGGAGAGCACTGGTCTTACCTCATAGAGTAAGAGGAAAGATCCAGGGGGAGGGACAGGAAAAGGAGAGGAAGGATGGAGAGGAAAAGGAGGAAGAGGAGGATCCGGTGCCCACCCACTGGCAGAGTGTAACAGGCAGTAGTGAGGAAGGTGGGAAATGGAGAGGTGTCTGCCTCCAGGGCCATCATGAGAGGTCCACCCCCCTCCCCAAAATTTTACCAAGTTTCCTTCTCATGACAGAGGATCAAATAGTATACAATAGTTGTATATAACAGATAAGCTAGAGGAAAAAGACACCACTAAATGTATTCGAATGTATTCTTCTAACCTCATCACCAGTGCCATGCAGAGACATTTCAATGTTTATTTTGCTGGGGGAGGGGGGGTGGTGGTCTCCTCACTAAATTGCTTCAGTGATAGAAAAGGGGCACTTAGAACCTTAAAGCAGGGGCACATTCAATTGTTCAGACAAATGGGGCCGGTGCTCAGATACCCTAGTCCCCCTCCTCTGCATGTGCCCGTGGCGGAACAACTGTACACTGGGCCCTGGGGTAAAAATGGGCCATCCGCCCCCCCTCCCAATTCACTCCTGGGGTCTGCCTACACTAGTCGCAGCACAGTTGCTGGTGATGAAATGTAAGTAACCTCCAAATATCATAGCCATCATGCACTGCAGTAGTTAGTAAATGTTTTTTTCGTTAAATAACAACGGCATACTTTGACTGCAAAACAGTACAAACCATTACATTTCAAAATTGTTTTCGTATTGTATTTTTGTGTGTTATGATTTCCAAAATAATGAGATTTTCTATATAAGAATTCGAGATAAAAAAGTATCACGTCACAAGTCAATTTGCTATGCATGACATCAGCGCCTTAATTATCCCGAATGTTTCGCATTTTTGTGAGACTTGCCATTGGAGGCGGATCTATTAGTCTGTACCAGTCCGCTCCTGGTACCTGCTCATCACTGAAATCGTTCCTAACAAAGGCACACCCCCTTTCCCGTGTTCTTGGTTTCTTCCAAGTTCGTAACAGCAAGTACACATGGAATGAGGTAAAATATAACCGCATTTTTTCTTTGCAAGATAGTTGGCTGTAGTATAAGCTAAAGTTAGCCATATGTCACTTCGCTTGTTTAGCCTTCGGGCTCACCAGCTAATGAGGGCTACGTGAGTAGCATTTCAGTCAGCTGTCAGTTTTTACCTACCGTATACAAGTCTAATAATAATAATAAAAAAAACTAACTTCCGTTTTTGTATCTCCATATTAAGATGCAGAGGAAATTTTTATCATAAAAAACGATATAAACCCTCCCTTAATTAATTTGAATTGTGGGTTAGTATAGAAGTAAGTGAATATGTGAGTCATTTTCAAAACCCATAACAGCACAAATAATTGACATGAACGTCTCTAAATAAATATACAGTATTTACTGTAGCATGGGATACCGTGGGAGATTACTTAGCTATAGAAATTGATTTGCTGAAGTTAAAAAAACAGCCCCTACTAAGTCTGCAGTAGTTAGTAAATGTTTTTTACATATACATATGTCAAATTGCAGAAAATTACATAATTACTATCTTATTTAGGAGGGACCCCTCACTTCCAACTCTAGAGCCCCACCAATTTCAACATTAATGAATTTTAGCTTGCAAATTAGCGTATATATAGCACTGCAATTCACAGCTGCACTCAGTGCTTCCTATTCCTTTTGAAGGTCACTTGAGGGCATGTACCGATTTATGAGGCATTGTCGGATAAGTTGAAAGTCATCTATCGCATTAGAAAGTTGTTTACGCCCTTTACCTGGCTGGTTTCTGGTCGTTCCCAATATCTTCTGCCTCACCTTATTCATGTGTACTGCTGTCTTAGAAAAATTTTGCCTGGAAGCAACCTGCTGCTCAGCGTAGCCTTCTGCTACCAGAACCAGGATTAAACCAGGATTAAAAATGTAGATTTAATTAAAAGTATAGATTGGTCTCTTAATTTATGTGAGACTTGCCATTGGAGGCGGATCTATTAGTCTGTACCAGTCTGCTCCTGGTACCTGCTCATCACTGAGATCGTTCCTAAAATGTGGAAGGTATTAAATAGTATAATAAAAAATGGAAAGAGGAACAATAATTATCCTTAGTTTTCTAATGAAAGTAAACAAAATAATGGTAGTATTCAAGACATGAATGATGTAGTAAATGGGTTTAATGACTTTTTTGTAAATATTGAACCAAAATTGGCAGAGGAAATAAAAGTTGATGAGATTGAAATGAAAGTTAAAAATCAAAGTCCCGTTTCCCTCGCCTGGACTAGGGTCACCGGGGCCCCACCTTGGAGCCAGGCCTGGGGGAGGGGCCCGTTGGCGAGCGCCTGGTGGCCGGGCCTTGGCCCGTGGGGCCCGGCCGGGCACAGCCCGAAAGAGGCACGCGAGACTGTCCCCAGGTGGGCCCACCACCCGCAAGGGGAATGTCAGGGGTTCGGTGCATTGTGGATCGGGTGGCGGCCAAGGGAGGCCCTGGCGGTCCGATCCCCGGCTGACAAAACTGGCTTTCAGGACATGGAATGTCACCTCTCTGGTGGGGAAGGAGCCTGAGCTTGTGCGTGAGGTTGAGAGGTATCGACTAGATATAGTCGGGCTCACCTCAACGCATAGCTTGGGTTCTGGAACCAATCTCCTGGAGAGGGGCTGGACGCTCTTTTACTCTGGAGTTGCGGCGGGTGAGCAACGCCGGGCTGGGGTAGGGCTATTGGTGGCCCCACAGCTCGGTGCATTAACACCGGAGTTTACCCCGGTGAACGAGAGGGCTGTTTCCCTGCGCCTTCGGGTCGGGGATAGGTCTCTGACTGTCATCTGCGCTTATGCGCCGAATGTCAGTTCGGAGTACCCGGCCTTCTTGGATTCCCTTAGCGGTATGCTATTTGGCGTGCCGCGGGGGGATTCCATCGTTTTGCTGGGGGACTTCAACGCTCACGTGGGCAATGACAGTGTGACCTGGAAGGGGGTGATTGGGAGGAACGGCCTCCCTGATCTGAATCCGAGTGGTGTTCTGTTATTGGACTTCTGTGCAATGCATGGTTTGTCCATAACGAACACCATGTTCGAGCATAAGGGTGTCCATAAGTGGACATGGTACGAACATGCCCGGGGCTACAGGTCGATGATCGATTTTATAATCGTATCAACTGATCTGCGGCCCTCTGTCTTGGACACTCGGGTAAAGAGAGGGGCAGAGCTGTCAACTGATCACCACCTGGTGATGAGTTGGCTCAGGTGGCGGGGGAGGAAGCCGGTCAGACCTGGTAGGCCCAAGCGCATAGTGAGGGTCTGCTGGGAACGTCTGGCAGAGGCTCCTGTTCACTGGAGCTTTAACTCATGCCTCCGGCAGAATTCCGACTGCATGCCGGGGGAGGTAGGGGACATTGAGTCCGAATAGACACTGTTCCGGACCTCCATTGTGGAAGTGGCCGTATGGAGCTGTGGCTGCAGGGTGGTCGGTGCCTGTCGTGGCGGTAACCCCCGTACCCGATGGTGGACACCAGAGGTGAGGGGGGCCGTGAAGCTGAAGAAGGAGGCTTACCGGGAATTATTAGCCCGGGGGTCTCCGGAGGCAGCTGACAGGTACCGGCGGGCCAGGCGGAACGCGGCTCGGGCGGTCGCAGAAGCAAAAACCCGGGCGTGGAAGGAGTTCGGTGAGGCCATGGAAAATGACTTTCGGTCGGCCTCAAAAAGGTTCTGGCAAACCATACGGAGTATCAGGAGGGGGAAGCAGCTCCTGGTTCCTACTATTTATAGTGGGGGGGGGGGGGGGCTGTTGACCTCACCTGGGGACATCATCCGGAGGTGGAAGGAATACTTTGAGGACCTCCTCAACCCTGCCTCAGATACATCTACGCATACTGCCTTTGAGACATCTGAGGGCACAGAGCCCGAGGGTGCTGGGGGGGGCTTGCCCATCACTGAGGCTGAGGTGGCCGCGGCGGTTAAACAACTCCGTGGTGGCCGGGCCCCGGGGGTGGACGAGATCCGCCGGAGTACCTGAAGGCTCTAGATGTTGTGGGGCTGTCGTGGCTGACACACCTTCTCAACAGTGCGTGGAGGTCAGGGACAGTGCCGCTGGATTGGCAGACCGGGGTGGTGGTCCCCTTATTTAAGAAAGGGGACCGGAGGGTGTGTTCCAACTACAGGGGGATCACACTTCTCAGCCTCCCTGGGAAGGTCTATTCCAGGGTACTGGAGAGGAGGGTGAGATCGATAGTCGAATCTCGGATTCAGGAGGAACAATGCGGTTTTCGTCCTGGTCGTGGAACACTGGACCAGCTTTATACCCTTGCAGGGGTACTGGAGGGGGCCTGGGAGTTTGCCTATCCAGTCTACATGTGTTTTGTGGATTTGGAAAAGGCTTACGACCGGGTTCCCCGAGGTGCTCTGTGGGGGGTGCTTCGAGAGTATGGGGTCCGGGGTCCACTGTTGTGGGCGATCCGGTCCCTGTACGAACGGAGCAGAAGCTTGGTCTGCATTGCCGGCAATAAGTCGGACGTGTTCCAGGTGCGTGTTGGGCTCCGCCAGGGCTGCCCTTTGTCATCGGTCCTGTTTATCATATTTATGGACAGGATTTCTAGGCGCAGCCAAGGCGTCGAGGGTGTCCAGTTTGGTGACCTCAGGATTGCCTCGCTGCTGTTTGCAGACGATGTCGTCCTGTTGGCTTCATCTGCTGGGGATCTTCAGCAGGCACTGGGGCGGTTCGCAGCCGAGTGCGAAGCGGCAGGGATGAGGATTAGCACCTCCAAGTCCGAGACCATGGTTCTCAGCCGGAAACGGGTGGTTTGCCCTCTTCGGGTTGGGGAAGACGTACTGCCTCAAGTGGAGGAGTTTAAGTATCTCGGGGTCTTGTTCACGAGTGAGGCTAGGCGAGATCGGGAGCTGGATAGACGGATCGGAGCGGCGTCTGCAGTTCTGCAGGCGCTTAACCGGTCTGTCGTGGCTAAGAAAGAACTGAGCCAAAAAGCCAAGCTCTCGATCTATTGGTCCATCTTTGTCCCTACCCTCACCTATGGTCATGAGCTATGGGTAATGACCGAAAGAACGAGATCGCGAATACAAGCGGCCGAAATGAGGTTTCTCCGCAGGGTGTCTGGGCTCTCCCTTAGGGATAGGGTGAGAAGTTCGGATATCCGGGAGGGCCTCAGAGTAGAACCGCTGCTTCTTCACGTCGAAAGGAGCCAGTTGAGGTGGTTTGGACATCTGGTGCGGATGCCTCCTGGGCGGCTACCCGGAGAGGTTTTCCGTGCCTGTCCTACAGGGAGGAGGCCCCGAGGCAGGCCCAGGATTCGCTGAAGGGATTATAACTCTCGGCTGGCCTGGGAACGCCTCGGTGTCCCCCCCGAGGAGCTGGTGGGGTTAGCTGGGGAGAGGGAGGTCTGGGTGCCTCTACTGAAGCTGCTACCCCCGCGACCCGAACCCCGGACAAGCGGCAGATGATGGATGGATGGAGATTGAAATGGATGCTGCAGATTATGTGGAAATAAATAATAGCTCAATGTTTTTAAGACCAGTGGATGAGAAAGAAATTTACGATATTGTTAGTGGATTTAAAAATAAACCTAGTAGAGACTGGAATGATATTGATATGATAACACTGAAGAGTGTTATTGGTGGCATTGTAAAACCATTAACGTATATTTTAATTAGTCTTTTCAAACAGGGGTTTTTCCACAAATGATGAAAGTTGCAAAAGTAATTCCCATCTACAAACCAGGAGATAAGAATCAATTTACAAATTATAGGCCAGTGTCAATACTTTCTCAATTTTCTAAAATATTAGAAAAATTGTTTTTAAAACAACTGGAAAGTTTTTGTTGATAAACAGGATTTGTTAATAGATTGTCAGTATGGATTTAGAAATAATACATCAACAGAATTAGCACTGATTGATTTAATAGAAGAAATAACAGAATGTGTGGATAAGACGAAGTATGCAATTGCAGTATTTCTAGATTTAAAGAAAGCTTTTGATACTGTTAATCATGAAATAATGATAAAGAAAATGGAGAAGTATGGTTTCAGGGGTTATAATGGATTAAGAGTTATATAAGGAACAGGCAACAATTTGTGCAAATAAATAAATATACATCTAGATTAATGAATATTAAGGATCTATATTAGGGCCAAAACTGTTTATTATGTATATAAATTATATTTATAAAGTATCACAGATATTAAAATATGTACTATATGCAGATGATACAAACATTTTCTGTTCAGGTGGAAAATTGCAACTGGTTCTGGAGGTGATTACAAAGGGAAACAAATTAAGTTAAAAAGTGGTTGGATATAAATAAATTGTCTTTAAATTTAGATAAAACTAAATGTATGTTATTTGGAAATCATAGAAGAAATATAAAAGTAGAAATATGTGTTGATAAGGTGTATATAGAAAGAGTAAATGAAATAAAATTTCTTGGTGTCATATTGGACCATAAAATTAGTTGGAATTCACACATAAATTATGTGAGGGGGAAGTTGACACGGGGCATGCCGATCCTGGGGAAAACTAGGCATAAGTTCAGCCAGAAAGCACTTTATACATTATACTGCTCTTTATTACAATCATATCTCAGTTATTGTGTAGAGGTCTGGGGAAATGCATATAAAAGCAGAATAAGTACAATAACCGTAATGCAGCAAAGGGCCGTGGGAATGATAAACAATGTGGGGACCACACTAATGAACTCTTTATAAAAATGAAAATAATGAAATTCCCAGACTTGGTTGAATTTAAAACAGAGCAAATAATATATAAAGTAAGAAATAACTTACTTCCAAAAGGAATACAGAAAATATTTACAGAGAGAGAAGGGGAATATAGCTTAAGAGGAAGTCTGAATTTAGAAAGGCATAGTGTTAGACCAACATTAAAAAGTATGTGTATCTCAAGAGCCGGGGTTAAATTATGGAATAGACTAACAGAAGAATTAAAAAAAAAGTAAAAATATAAGTTATAAAAAACTAATTTTAAACAAATATAGGGATCTGAAACATGGGTTAAACCAGGGCGGTAAGTGACGAATGGAAAAGATTTGTAATTTTCTTTAATTTTTTTTGTTTCGTTATTAAAAATTTGCGATTTGCTCTTCTTTTTTTTTGGGGGGGGGGGGGGGGATTGTGTGTTTGGTAAAATTGCAGGTTTTGTTGCAAGGTTCATTTATTCAGTTGTTGTTGTTGTTGTAATTTGAAGGAGGTTAATCTTGAAGTGATATGGTATGAATGGGGTAGGACCAAATAAGTTTATACTTCTGCCTACTCCTTTTCAAGCAAGGAAATCGAAAGGTGTGATATTATGATGGAGAACGTGGAAATGTTTTTATTTGTTGTTTGAAATAAAATAAAATGATGATGATGATGATTTTTTTCCGCAGCTGTAAAAGTTCATTATTTTTGCACCACTAAAAGATTCTGTGCTTACCACTGCTTCCATGCATGGTCACGACTACATTTTAAAAGACGTCAACTTCATTTTAAAAGATTTCCGCTGTCGTGTATCGGAAACTTAATTTGTTCATCTTTTTTCAGATGTGTGGGTGAAACTACAATTATGTGTTAATTAGCAACACGATTTTTGCGTTCTCATTACCTTAAAATGAAAAAGAAATCAGAATCAAATGTTGTCGCCCAGCTTTAAGTAGGCCTAAAATAATTTTATATATTAAAAGTAAGTTGGAATAAAAAGAAAAGACAGTAAAAACTCGGATTTGTATTATCGAAAATTAACATATCGATAATTAATATAACAGCTAAGACTTTGATGAACACGAGAAAAAAGGACGTTTGATGTTGTCACATCGCAGAACTGGTTACTTGCGTATAGCGACAGAAATCCTGAGGCTAAGAAATATTGAGAACTAACAGTTAAATGCTCGCTGGGACATATCCAGATCCAGATTTTTAATGAACAAACAACGCCTCAAAAAATTAAAAGCCTTAAATCCACAGTGTGTTCCACGCACACGAGAAGCCTTCAGGAATAGAAAATAAAACAGTTAAAGTAAAACTTTACATCTGCAATAATCTATCGGCATCATTAGAGATTTAATACGGCATCAGCGACCGTGAAGTCCCCTATGTTTCATTGCATTTCTCATTCCCAGGGGCATCAGAAGCATTTTAAATGTGGGGGGGGACACACTGGCGAGGGGTCTGGGGACCCTTCACCAGAATTTTTTTAATGAATTAGATGCCATTTCCTGCAAAACCCGGAGTGGTCTTTCAGTGGTATGTATATTCTCATATCGATCAAGTGGAATGGATTCTTTCGCGAAGCAATAGAAGCAGCGCTGGCTGAACTAATATTTTATGTTAATTGTGGGGGAGGGGGGTAGAATTCAATCTATTCTCGTTTGACGACAAAGGGAAGCAAAACTAAACTTTCCGGAATTACCTGGAAATGTAGTAAATAAAAGAGAACAAATGAAAGAAATAAGCATATTAGAAACCTATAACGGTTAGTGTACAAAACTGAATTTCTCAAATCAGAAATTATGGAAAAAATCCCCTGATTTATAGTTTAAACCTATTTTTATTTTCAGGTTTTTATGATTATTTTCATGACCCGTGAAAACTATAGGCCTATAATACAAGACTTGTTAAAATTTACTTTTCCGTTTTTGGAAAAAGAATACACAGAAAAGAACCATCGCAGGTTGAATTTAACTTAGACCTGTATATTCTTCTTAATTCAAAGGAAGATCTGAGAGAACATAACTGAAAGTACAAGAACACACCGAAAACAGCATGACTGAATTCATAAAAAAATTCAAAGTAAGACCTGTTTTGTGTTGAGCTGTGTCGTATAGCAGGTGTATGGAAGAGGGCGTGAAAAGTTATCAATTAGTAACCTTTCCCTGTTTTGGGAAATTAACTGCATTATATCAGCCCTTCATCAAGGGCCAGAAAATGCCAAAATCCCATTACCTTCTCTTAGGACGTTTTCAGCAGTGTCCTCAACACGGCAGCACCAGGATAATTTTCTCTAACTTTCATTGACCGGTCGGAGTATTAATGCAAGAGTCGACTAGGCTCTTCGCGCTCTAAAAAACTCTGCTTGCACAGATGTGCACAGCTGATCTACGTCATATTACAGGGAGATGCCGCGCTCTTTCAGAACAGCGTTGTTTTCTTTACAATCCAAAGAAACCGACAATCCAGACACGTTAATTAAAAGACAGACAATCTTCTTTAAAAATAACTAAGCACATGTTTTATGATAAAACATACTTTTCGGTGAAGATACTGTGAAAGAAACCAGCAAGTTTTTTTTAAACAGAAAATGAATACTCTTTTATTAAGCCATAAAAAGACTAACGGAGCTATAAACTAGAAACGAGAAAAAGCGGAGAGGGCGGTTGGCAGTATGGGGCTAAATTAGGGCCAAAAGTTTCGTTAATTTGAAAAAAAAATCTGAAACTGAAAGTTCAAGTTTTGCTGTTGAACTTTAAAAAGTACAACGATGTATTCAAAATAAAAAGACGTGTTTGAAAATTTTTTTTGGCTTAAAAATTATTTTGATTCAGTGCTGGATTTTTCTTAAATAAATGTTTTATTTTCATGTTTCACTTTAATATATATATATCAATATTTTAGGTCTTATGTTTTTCAGTTGCAGATTTTTTGTTTTCAGATTCAGGTTTTTTTTTTTCAGTTTCATGTCTTTTTTTTCGGATTCGGATCTCCTTTTCAGTTTCGGACTTTTGGGACTGATTTGGCGTAGGGGCGTGGTGTCAGCTGAGAGGGGCGTGGAATGATGAGTGACAGCCTAACGTAGTAACGTAATGGACGGCCTCCGTGCCATCGGCATATATAGTACCCGCCTGCAGTGGCTATCCGTGGGGAAGTTGTTGAAGATGGCATCCGATTCACGTGGAGCACTTGTTGGCGCCAGCAAGACATGTTTCCTACCTTTTTAACAAATACTCAACTAAAAATTGTGCCCACGTTTTACTACAGCGGTATACATAAATCGTGCTACGTAGGCTATTTACCGTACTTTTAATCGCCCCTCTCTATATAATAAAATATAAAATAAAACTCAATTTTACCTCACATATTGGTGACGTGTCAGGATAGGACTATCATGCTAGTTGAGGATGGTGTGTTGTTCAGGTGGTGTCTATTAGAACACCGATTCATAAAGCAGCTTTCCTTTGAAGGCTTTAATAAGCATTCTAGTGTGTGCCTGCATTAGTCTGCAGGTAGCAGGGCAGTGCCCACCTCTGCCCAAGTCCAAGCTCAAATGCTGTATCATGCAATGTTAGCCTATAGGTAAATTCAAATAGTTCGTCATTGAACTTGGACTATTAATGACACTGTGAAAGTAAATGTCTATGCTTATCGTCAAAGACGCACAAGGCTGGTCACACAACACAGACACTGTCGAATTACAGTCGACACTCTGGCAAACAGATATTAACGAAGACAATACACATTTAAAGGCATAATCGTGAGCTGAACACAGCAAGTGTAAAATTTCAAGAACACTCGGTAATATCATAAAGGTAGTTAATGCTAATGCTATGCTTAATTTCCCGCTATGGCAAATTCCCCACCTACAGACACCCCCTGCCCCGCTGATGACGATGAAATTGCATTTTATATATGGTGGCCACGTTTTACCAATTCGTGATTACGCTTTATTAATTATTTTCCCACTGTATACGTTTCACTACACAGCCTAATGCACCACTTTCGTTTAGGTATCTGCTGGTATGGACAGATCGAGGCAGTTAAATTGAGTTTTATTTTATATTTTATTATATAGAGAGGGGCGATTAAAAGTACGGTAAATAGCCTACGTAGCACGATTTATGTATACCGCTGGAGTAAAACGTGGGCACAATTTTTAGTCGAGTATTTGTTAAAAAGGTAGGAAACATGTCTTGCTGGCGCCAACAGGTGCTCCACGTGAATCGGATGCCATCTTCAACAACTTCCCCACGGATAGCCGCTGCAGGCGGGTACTATATATGCCGATGGCACGGAGGCCGTCCATTACGTTACTACGTTAGGCTGTCACTCATCATTCTACGCCCCTCTCAGCTGACACCACGCCCCTACGCCAAATCAGTCCCAAAAGTCCGAAACTGAAAAGGAGATCCGAATCCGAAAAAAAAGACATGAAACTGAAAAAAAAAACCTGAATCTGAAAACAAAAAATCTGCAACTGAAAAACATAAGACCTAAAATATTGATATATATATATTAAAGTGAAACATGAAAATAAAACATTTATTTAAGAAAAATCCAGCACTGAATCAAAATAATTTTTAAGCCAAAAAAAACTTTCAAACACGTCTTTTTATTTTGAATACATCGTTGTACTTTTTAAAGTTCAACAGCAAAACTTGAACTTTCAGTTTCAGATTTTTTTTTCAAATTAACGAAACTTTTGGCCCTAATTTAGCTCCATATTGGCGGATAATAAGGTGCACGTACGATAGGTAATTTATACAACGGCTAAAGACACGCGAGGATTTGGTCGGATTCACTTAATGCACAGTCAAAGGCATACATGCCATTTGGGAATACAGTAAGTATTCACAATTACACAAACATGCGGCTACAATCAGTAGTTTTAAGTAGGTGCAGCATTTATTTGAAGTAATAATTGAAACCCAGATTATAGTTATAAAAGAGCAACTGTGAGTAAAAAAAATCATTGACAATCAGTCTCGTTATGTGCTTTTTAATTAATAGCACATTTGCAATAATATAAAACGGAAAAAATTATTTAGTTCCACTTTGGGAGGCAGTAATTGCAATGGCAATTAATAGCAAAATGGCAACAAATGAACAAATGAACAAGTCAGTAGCAATGTCTCCCGAAGCCATAATTCTATGGTTAGACTTATAATAATTTAAACCTTACATTCTGTGTGTCAGCAGTCAAACAGCTGTGCCAACTGGAACAGGTCTTATTACACAAACTGTCAGTAAAAAATGACTAAAAAATGCCTGTGCGAAAAATATCTGCAGATATGTTAAACACTGAACATTTGTTATGAAACCAATACATTTGCAACACTGTTACAGAATTAAGCAAGTGTCCCAAAACTTTCTGTGAGTACTGTATCACAGTTGCTGAGCAGCACACTTAGCCCCTTCAGCGACCTGGGGAACACGGGGAGATGAATTCACGCTGTTTATTTCATTTAGAACGATATCGCCTCAAAAATAATTCTATTAACAAATTAAAGGTAAACGGCCACTTGTGATTTTTATAAGTAGCTATGCACCTCCAATTAATCAAACGTAGCTGCTGAGGTCTTTTTAAACTCTCTTCGTGTTAAATCCATTGATAAAGGCGATTGGGAACTATGTGAAAGATATATTACCTCTGAAGAGGTGCAGGTAATTCAGCCATCTCTAAAAAATCTCCTGGGATAGATGGTTTAACTGGAGAATTTTATAATTGGTTCTCTAAATAACGGGTTCATTTTTTATTGAAGGTTTTCACAGAAAGCGTTAAGGAACTGCATCTTCCAACAACTTTAACACAAGGACTGATTACACTGATTCACAAACAAAAGAAAGACAAACTGACATCCAGTTTCCTTATTAAATATTGACTAGAAGATATTGACACTGATATTAGCTGGAAGGCTTAAATTAACTCTGAATTCAATAATCTGGCTTCATAGAGAACAGACATATACCAAATAATATAAGATTGGTCTTGGCCTCTTACTTTGCCAAGAACTTATTAATTATTACTAATTATTATTATTATTCTTTTTGTTGATTTATAAGGTGCTTCACTCTGTAGAACACCAATTCATTTTTGATACATTTAGGAGGTTACTTTTCTGCAGCCATCAGAACTCTTTATGACAGGGGTGCCCAATCTTATCCGCAAAGGGCCGGTGTGTATGCAGGTTTTTGGGATAGCCTTTAGGTCAGCTGTTCAAACCCAGGTGTGAGGACTCTTCAGCCAATCAGTCCTCTAATTAGTAATCTAATTAGGGAGTTGCAGCGAAAACCCGCATACACAGCGGCCCTTTGCGGATAAGATTGGCCACCCCTGCTTTATGATAATAACAGCTCTGTAAAACCTGTAGGTGGTACTTCCCATAGATTTGATATACAGCGGGTAAAATAAGTATTGAACACGTCACCATTTTTCTCAGTAAATATATTTCTAAAGGTGCTACTGACATGGAATTTTCACTAGATGTCGGGCCCCAACAGTGCTCACTGGAACATTCAGAAGTTTAGAAATCCTTCTGTAACCAATGACATCAGTATGTTTTGCAACAATAAGGTTGTGAAGGTCTTGACAGATTTCTTTGCTTTCACCCATCATGAGATGTTTCATCAGTTGGGACTGAACCAGCTGATATTAATTTGCACTGAAAAGGGGCAGGATTGCTTTCTGATTGCTGATAGATTTCAGCTGGTGTCTTGACTTTTGGTGCCTTTTTGCACCTCCATTTCTTCATGTGTTCAATACATTGGAAAAATTACGACTGCGTTTTTAGTATAGTTAATGTATATTGTGTAATGAATATGTTGAAGAGCATTCTGGCTTAAGAGCATAGAAACACAAGGCTAATTTTGGCCACTTCAGGCTACCTTAGAACCACGATCACTTACCTACAGATAACTAAGACGCTCATACACCATAGTGTGGTACAGCCACTATGGGATATTATTTAGCACTACGTAACGCATAGAGAATGTGATCATTAGGACTCTATAAGACGCTGATGTAAACTGTGTAGAAAGTGACTTTGTAACCTTCAGAGAATGCAGACCAATTACTGCTGTGCACAATGTGATGAAAACAAGTATGAATTAGCACCTTGTGTTGGCTTGGAAGTTTCTGTATCTGTTAGCTATTTCGATGTATGAATATGTACTTTATTAGTGCTGCAGCTTATCACTATGTTAAAGGACAAATACAGTGAGGGAAATAATTATTTGACCCCCTGCTGAATTCTTAAGTTGACCCATTAATAAATAAATGACAAATCTATAATTTCACTGGTAGGTTTATTTTAACAACAAAAGATTGATTATCAACAAAACAAGCAAGAAAATATCATCATGTAACAGTTACAAACCAATCTGTCATTCATTTCAAGAAATAAGTATTTAATCCCTTGGAACACATGCTTTAGTACTTGGTGGAATAACCATTGTTTGGAAGCAGAACTGTCTGACGTTTCTTGTAGTTGGTCGCCAGGATTGCATGCAGATCATCAGGAATTTTCATCCACTCCTCTTTGCAGACCTCCTTCAAATCTTTAAGGTTTTTAGGCTGTTGCTTGGATAGACGAAGCTTGAGTTCCCTCCATAGGTTTTCTATGGGATTAAAGTCCGGAGACAGGCTAAGGCACCCCGTGACCTTAAAGTTCTTCTTCTTGAATCACTCCTTTGTTTCCTTAGCCGTATGCTTAGGGTCGTTGTCTTGCTGGAAGATCCACCCACAATGCATTTTCTGTGCCCTGGCTGAAGGAAGGAGGTTCTCGCCCATGTGTTACTGATGGTTTTCTTGTTGACTGTGGTCCCTGCTGCTTTGAGATCATTAACAAGCTCCTCCCATGTAGTTCTGTGGTTAGCCCTCACCGTCCTTAAGATCATTGATGCCACATGAGATGAGATCTTCCTTGGGGCCCCAGATCGAGGGTAATTGACAGTTGTTTTGTCTTTCTTCCATTTGTGAATAATTGCACCAACAGTTGTCACTTTCTCACCAAGCTGCTTGCTGGTGGTCATGTAGCCCATTCCACCTTTGTGAAGGTGAACAATCTTGTCTCTGATGTCCTTAGACAGCTCTTGTTATTTCCCATGGTGATAAAGTTGAAGATGTAGACAGGTTAGTGACCCAAGAATACTGTTTAACAAAGTAATGCCATTAAATGGCAATGCTGGTTTGGTATCTGTTAATAAGTACTACTTGTGTTGTGTTAGTGCAAATGTACTTGACCTAAATTCTTCCTGGCTTAATAATAATAATAGAGCCTTTATTGTCCCTTTGGGGAAATTCTTTTTAATGCCTCCCTCAAACTTGCTCTTTGTAGAGCAAGCTGTCCACAAAGAACAGCCACCTGTTGGGGCACCCAGTGAGCTTGCTCAAGGACCTGCAGAGGCTGGGTTTGAACCAACAATCTTCTGATTACAGGCACAGCCCACTGAGCCACACTCTGCCTCCTAAATCTATCTTAAAATCTATCTTCTGGTGTTAAAATAAACCTACCAGTGAAATTACAGACTACTCATTTAAAAAAATTTTTTATAAATGGGTCTAGTTAGTAATTCAACAAGGTGTCAAATAATTATTTCCCTATCTGTATATTATTAACCCTCTAGCCAGACAATGTGCAACAAGCTGAAGTTGCCAAGGTTTGCTATACTGAAGGAAAGGATTTGCCTGAGTTCATCAAAAGTTCATGGCTGGGTATTTAAAAAAAAAAACAACAACCAGAGATTGTCGTGCCACAATGATGTTCAGCCGAGGGAACCAAACAGTAAAAGAGATGATTGACAAACTTATCTATGGGTGTGGATCAAGGGAGAACCAGCTTAACGTCAGCATAGCTGACTCTAATACTGAGATATAACTGAAGTGCCTGATTATTTGTATCAGGTGTGTTAAATTAGGGCTGTAACTAAGCTCTGCAGGGTGGATCATCTCCAGGGGCAGGGTTGGGCATCCCTGCACTGAAGTCTGCTTACGTGATTGTTTTTAATTTTAATTAGAACTGAAGCAGTCGATATACATTTATGACTCGGAGATACAAAATTTCACAGTTTATCCATAATGATTTTAAGTGAAGTGAAAGTTTGCTCAGCCTTATAGCTCATTGGCCTTGAGATTATAAGAATGGTGAAAAATTCCCATAAACACACTCCTAAACCTTGTGGACAGCCATCCCATAAGAGTTGAAGCTGTTATAGCTTCAAAGGATGGGCCAACTCCATATTAAAGCCTATGTAAAAGTTCATGTGTGTGTAAAGGCAGGTGTCCCAATACTTTTTGCAATATAGTGTATGTATACACACAAACACAGATACACAATGCATTTTTTAATGGCCAAGTACAGAAACTTTGCTCACTGCTAAAATTCACAGCATGCATGTTATCCTGTGTGTGTTTCAGTGGGTCCGGGTACAGCAAGACCGCACCAGTTCAACTTGAATTCAGCAGATTCAAAGGCGCAGACATTTGAAAATATGCAGCAAGTGAGAAAGATGATGAAGTTAGAGCTGAAGAGCGATAAATATAAATCAAACAGCAAGGGCTACGTGTTCACCTTGATGCCACTGTATGCTATCAGAGTTGGTGTCTTTGCTGTATACAAGTTTATAAAGGTAGATTTTTTATTCTTTATTATTGATATGAAAAGTTGTGCTTTTTTCTGTTGTGTGTCTGGGTGTGAAAGAGAGCGCGAGAGAGAGAGGGAGAGAAATTTGAGGGGGGGGCAGGGTGTTTAATTCAGTTTAACAAGATATCCGGAAATTCAAAATAATTTCTATAACTCATTATTTATGTGGAACTCTATTTTTTTTCCGCCAAAATAGTAAGACTCGCATGCAATGAAAATAGAAGCACGTTTATTAGACCACAGGATAAGACGCGTCCGGTATGGGTTGAAAGAGGATATAGCATTTTATTTTTCTATGTTTTTCTTTAATAAGTTCAGTAGTGTTATAAATTAGCTAGGATGAAAAACAAGGAAATGTGCTGTATATGAGTATTCTTGTCTTTTTCGCTAGTAGAACCTGATACATGTAAAGTCGATAATGTAGCCCTTAACTTTATACCTGCGTAATTCGCAAGAGCTTCTGGGCAGAACTATAACTTTGCTACTTGAGACCTAAAATCTCTAGTAGCAGGGTGAGTTAAAGCCAGTTCTAAGTTTCAAAATCCAAATTAATTGGCAACTGCTATTGTTTCGGCCATAGCTCATCAGAATCACTGTTGCCAACTCCTCAGCAAGGAAACTCGCTATTGGCTGTCCCAAACGTCGCTAGAAGTCGCTAAATGACGCCATCGCCTCATTTGCATAATGTGAATGTAATTGTAATGGACGCTGTAGGAGAGAGGAATAATGTCGTGGGAGAGACAAAAAGTGCTTTTCCATAGATACGTTTATATCACCGGCAAAAGTGACCCCAAAGAAACACTCTGGCACAGTTACTTTTTTAGGTTTGCAGTAAACAAGTGAACCGTTAATATTTTTAACCATAACATTTTTTTGTATAAAATCTACATTAACAATCTAAACGGATCAAAAACGGACAATTGAAAAAAACTGTCAATGGCAATGTGAGAAAATGATGCACATCTCCTGCTTTGACTGCAGCTGGGCGGGGCTGCTGCACTCGGACTGGCCACCTGTGAGTGCTTAAGATAGCTGCCCGGTGAGAAGAGTAAGGACGATACGTGTTTTCACGTCAGAGTCTCCAAAAGTCTCCAGTAACACCAGAAAAAGTCGATAGAGGGGTCTATAACTCGCTAAATATAGCGACAAAGTCGCTAAGTTGGCAACACTGATCAGAACTGGGTTCCTTTCGGCTATTCTCGGCGGGACGTTCGGCTCCGTACATGACGTAAGTTCCTCCTCTTGGATGGTAGTAGACGATTGGTTCGTAAACCAGGAAGTAAAATGTACTAGTAAGCGCATCATGCAGCAAATCCTACTAGAAAAGCATCTATAAGTTTGTTGCGACGATTAATTCACAGTTTAATATTAACGAAAAAACTAGGTCCTCTAATGTTTTCGTTTTGTCTCTGATATAGCAGGAAAGCTTTTGTAACTACCGTGAAACATAAAACATGGTCCTTTCATCGTCTCAGCAGCTGGTGGTAGCACTGACAGCTGTGCTACTTGTTTTCGTCGTTTTACCCAGAATCTTCAATAGTGGATCCGGCTCGAAAGAATCAAAAGGGTTTGATCCGCGTGTTAATAGGAAAGGTAGCCGTTGTTTTGATGCTAAACAATTTCCCCCACACTTAGCAAGCTCTTCGTCTACTTGTTAGCTAGGTTATTGTATTGTATACTGTGCTCTGTGGTGTGTTATCTAAGTGAATGTGATCAAATGGCAAAATGATACGAGTGAAGTTTGCTTTTTTTCTTTAGTTTCAGCAACATAATTAGTATCGAATTGTTAATGTAATATATGTAGACACACACACATACAATGTATTTTTTAATGCCCAAGTACAGAAACATTGCTCACTAATATTCACCGCATGCATGTTATCCTGTGTGTGTTTCAGTGGGTCCGGGTACAGCAAGACCGCACCAGTTCAACTTGAATTCAGCAGATTCAAAGGCGCAGACATTTGAAAATATGCAGCAAGTGAGAAAGATGATGGAGAAAGAGCTGAAGAGCGATAAATATAAATCAAATAGCAAGGGCTACGTGTTCACCTTGATGCCACTGTATGCTATCGGAGTTGGTGTCTTTGCTGTATACAAGTTTATAAAGGTAGATTTTTAATTCTTTATTATTGATATGAAAAGTTGTGCTTTTTCTGTTGTGTGTATGAGGGGGGCATGGTTTTTAATTCAGCTTAACAAAATACCGGGGGAATTCAAAATAATTTCTAAAACTCATAATTTATGTGTCTTTTTACCCCAAAATTCTCACATGCAATGAAAATAGAAGCACGTTTATTTGCCTTACTAGACCACAGGATAAGTCGCGTCCGGTATAAGTTCAAAGAAAATATTTCAATTTACTTTTCTATACGGGATGATCGCGTAATATATGGAACAGTCTCCACACACCCCCCTCCCCTTTAATTTCATAAGTTCAGCAGTGTTTGAAATTAGCTAGGATGAAAAACAAGAATATATAATTAGTGCTGTATATGAGTCTTCCTGTTGTTTTTTCTGCTAGTGGAAACTGATGCATGTAAAGCCGATAATGTAATGAAACGGCAAAACAAATTAACTCATGTAAACGCCATAAAAACAGCCGTTAACATTATTCCTACGTAATTTGCAAGAGCTTCTGGGCAAAACTAACCTTTATACTGTTTGAGACCTAAATGCATGATGACAACACTGATGGCCCAACAATATGACTGGACTGAGCAGTCGGAGCTTCTCTACAGCGGTGTGCTTGCATTTCAGAAAATCACCTTTTTTATTGTCAAATCTTACAACGGCGTCTTGTCTATTCTGAAAGGATTAAACAGAGGTAAAGCACATTTTAAGTGCTGTGGAAAAAACCTACAGATTTTCGGGCAATTTATGCTGAAAGAATTGCTTAGTGGAGCCTATCCATATACAGTTTGTCCAAGCTAAAGATCGAGAAACTTATTTCATGTTAAATGATAACGCTTAACGGTGTACATACGAGCACTTTATAGTGTTACCACACTATGTCAGGACTTAATCATTTTACACTCTGTAACTCACATTGGTGCCTTTATATTTTGTTATATTTTATGCTGTCAATTTATTTATTTTACATTTTTTTAAATGAAACATCACTTCATCCATCATAAAACATCAATTTCAATATGTTTGAAAATTGTTTAGCTGGTAAATATATTTATATTTAACAGTATATTTTGTATATTTTGTTTATTTATGATTGAATAATTATCAGCTTACCAGTTATATGGTGAATAATGGGAGCAGATGGAATCCTGTTCGGCGTGCTCCTCGTTTTAAAAATGACAGCTGAGCGTGCTCATGCAAGCGATTTTTAGATGATCATTTCCTGTTTAAGATCCCACAACAGAATACAGGACCAACCCCTATTGTAAAACCCAAATTCCTAGACTTCAGGAAGCAGGTTTGCCATCCTGAATCGCTTGATATTGCAATACGGACATTTAAACAGTTCTGTAATGCTGATCAATTAGATTAAACAGAG
This sequence comes from Paramormyrops kingsleyae, assembly GCF_048594095.1. Taxonomy (NCBI): domain Eukaryota; kingdom Metazoa; phylum Chordata; class Actinopteri; order Osteoglossiformes; family Mormyridae; genus Paramormyrops; species Paramormyrops kingsleyae. Next base: position 14,719,445 of record NC_132797.1, read on the forward strand.
GTGAAGTACATTTTAAATGCTGTGGGAAAAAGCTACAGATTTTAGGGCAATTTATGCTAAAAAAAAAAAATTGCTTGATGTATTCTATCCATGTAAATTTTGTGCAAGCTAAAGATCGAGAAACTTATAACAAATTTATTCTTCTATACTAAATGATGACACTTCACGGCATGCATACATACAGGCACTTTATATTGTTATCACACAGGATGCCCCCATTTTACATCTGGTAATTCACACTTTATGTACATGACTTATATTAGATAATCACAAGTTATTGTATATTTATAGTACAGATTTGCCACCAGAAGTCACAGAAGCAGAAATGAAACATGAAACAGAAATGAAACTGATACCATTGACCTAAGAAGCTAAGTTTTCCTGGAGAACTATTTGCAGAATATTATAATTTTTAAAAAATTTGCTATATTGCTATACAAAAAAATGCTGGATACCTTTTTTGCGAAGATGCATTTTTGATCTTGCCTTGTCTGCAGATCAAATCTAAAGATGACGCCAAGATTGAGAAGGATAAGACAGTGAACGGGGTGAAGAAGTCTGCAGAGACGGGTACTTTCTTAATAATGCACGTTATCATTTTGTGATGGGCTTTCATTTGCTTGTCTTCCACATTCCTGTTTAGTTATTGGCATCGATTTTGGCTTTTGACAGAAAATCAGCTGAATGAACTCGAGCAGCGTTTAGCGCAAACGGAGAAGATGCTGAATTCAATACTCACTCAGCTGGACCCACTGACTAACTGGTGAGCGAGCCTTTTGAGCCTTCTACAGTACTTGGCACACCCCGTAGAGCCAGCCGCATATGGGATCGGAGGTTTGCACATGCTGTCTGAAACCGCCCACTTTTGTTGATGTAAGGCGGGAGGCCCAGAATTTCTAGCGACATCCCTGGGCTTGCATATTGCCTTCATTTAAGCTTTTACTTTAAAACACAAACTGGAAATTCAGTAAGGCTGTGCAGATTTATGATTTCCACTCTATATTCTACATTTTTATTTAATTTGAGTCTGAACTGTATCATGCAGGTTTTCTCTCGTAGTCTAAAGTCATGCAGTGAAGTTAAATGCTGTCTTTAAATTGTCTGCGGTGCCTGATTGTGTGTGTGCTTGTGCATGTGGCGTGTGATGGACTAGCATCCTGTCCAGGGTCGTAGCCCTTTTTGTGGCCTGTGATGGACTAGCATCCTGTCCAGGGTCGTAGCCCTTTTTGTGGCCTGTGATGGACTAGCATCCTGTCCAGGGTCGTGGCCCTTTTTGTGGCCTGTGATGGACTAGCATCCTGTCCAGGGTCGTAGCCCTTTTTGTGGCCTGTGATGGACTAGCATCCTGTCCAGGGTCGTGGCCCATTTTGTGGCCTGTGATGGACTAGCATCCTGTCCAGGGTCGTAGCCCTTTTTGTGGCCTGTGATGGACTAGCATCCTGTCCAGGGTCGTAGCCCTTTTTGTGGCCTGTGATGGACTAGCATCCTGTCCAGGCTCATAGCCCTTTTTGTGGCCTGTGATGGACTAGCGTCCTGTCCAGGGTCGTAGACCTTTTTGTGGCCTGTGATGGACTAGCGTCCTGTCCAGGGTCGTAGCCCTTTTTGTGGCCTGTGATGGACTAGCGCCCTGTCGAGGATCGTAGCCCTTTTTGTGGCCTGTGATGGACTAGCGTCCTGTCCAGGGTCGTAGCCCTTTTTGTGGCCTGTGATGGACTAGCGTCCTGTCCAGGGTCGTGGCCCTTTTTGTGGCCTGTGATGGACTAGCGTCCTGTCCAGGGTCGTAGCCCTTTTTGTGACCTGTGATGGACTAGCGTCCTGTCCAGGGTCGTAGCCCTTTTTGTGACCTGTGATGGACTAGCATCCTGTCCAGGGTCGTAGCCCTTTTTGTGGCCTGTGATGGACTAGCATCCTGTCCAGGGTCGTAGCCCTTTTTGTGGCCTGTGATGGACTAGCTTCCTGTCCAGGGTCGTAGCCCTTTTTGTGGCCTGTGATGGACTAGCATCCTGTCCAGGGTCGTAGCCCCTTTTGTGGCCTGTGTTGCCTTGAGGCTGCAAGCTACCTGTGACCCTGATCAGGATAAGTGGTTGAAGCATGATTGGATATACTTGTTGGCAGTTGAAAAGAAGACATTGTCAAATGCTGTAGTTTTTAATGAGTATCATCCCCTTCAATTTCCCAAATCAGCGTTAAATCTGTGGCATCCGAACAGAAGAATGAAATCATGTCCCAGCTTCAGTCCATCCGACATCTGATGAAGAAGAGAGGCATGGACTGCCCACTAATGATGGCTGAAGGTACTGTCTTCCATTTCTAAGTATAATGCTGCTGTGATTGATGGATAGAGCTGTCACGATTACCTGATTAAACTCAATTACACGATTAGAAAAAAAATGGCATTGATTAAGATGTGCTTTCTTGATTACTTGGTAGTGTGGCAGATGGAATATTGTGCAAATAAGGTCTAAATAAAGAGTGAAAGCCTCAGTTGTTTGGAAGCACTTTACATTGTGCAAGTGAATGAACATGCAGTCTTTTGTCAGCATTGCAAAGCAGATCTTAAATATCACTACTGCACGACAGCAATGCAAATTAATCTTAAACGAGATTTCCGGATTTGACGGACTCACCCAATAACGCGAGGTTTGCTAGATACATGCCATTTAACCTCTCAGAATAGCCTAGCTTGTCTCTGGCATCACTTTGATTTTTATTGGCCGGCATGTGGGGCAGCAGATCTCACACACAAAGCAGTGCGGACAAATCACTTGTTTTTGCTCAATATCATCCTTATGGAATCCAAAATGTTTCCATACAGAGGGAGACGAATCTTTTCATAATCAGTTCTTTTTTGCTTTTGTCCTCATCAGTCATTTTTGTTAAGTTTCCTCACAAATGCACCACATTATCTACTATCCAGTCAAAAAGCAAGAATGAGAATGATCATGATTGGCTCAGAGAATGCATGCACAGCTCATGCATATTTTGAGTTTGCATAGTTTGCATGTTTACCCCATGCCTGCGTGGATTTATGCCGAGTACTCTAGTTCCCTCCCACTGTCCAAAAAAATGCAACTTTAGGGAATTGCAACTGTTGATGGAATTCATTCTCACATGCCCACTGCAGAAAAGATAAGCTCCAACCTTATGAAATACTGGGTGAGAGATTCTGTTGTGTTATGGTGTCTTAAATTTTCCAAAGCAGATGGTAGTGAGTTTTCTGAAGCGGTGTATGATTTACTGTTCTTGCTGAAGAAAAGTAAATCAAATGTGACTTGGTGAACTATTCATTTGGGATATGTAAACAAACTGAGGCATTTTTAGGTATGTGACCTTCAATACTTTGTGCACACCTTGCAGAGTTCCCATGTGAGAAGAACTTGGAAGATGTCATTGATTCCCTGGCAGCTGAGGAGGACCATCTATCAGGATCTCTATCAGAAGGGCAGGAGAGGCTCCTGGAAGAGGGGACAGCAGAAGATGGCCATCTGGATGGATCGGAGTTTGAGGGTGAAGAGGGACATAAAAGTACAGTGTCCTCTTGGGAAGCTACCTGTGGAACGAATGCAGTGGACGAAGTCACCACCAGCAGAGACCCAAAAGCAGACTCAGTGGTCGGGCTGAGAAGACGTAACAGACCTGAATGAAGGCTGCTTTGTGAATTATATCATTCAGACTGTTTAACTGTATTGTGACTACTGGCTGCTTGCAGGTGCTTCTCGTGGAGCAGCTTTGCATATGAAGAAATAAAGATGTTACTGTTTTGCAAAATTGAAAAATGGCAGCCCAGAGGCTTTGATGCAGTAAACGGCAAGTGCCCATCAAAAAGCACTTTTACAGTTCTTTATAAAGAAATATATGTGCAAAACAGTTCTGCTTTTTGCCACTACTGTCTTTATCTGTGAAATGGTTTCCGTTTTTACATGTATGCTTCACAGCACGTTTTGCATGCGCTGGTCAGTTAAATTAGGTCTTGGAGGGTTAGCTAGGCTACATATTACCTGCAAATGTTAGTCAAAGTGACTTGAACAGAATGCAAGCCTTAAAATTCAGAGACATATCTGTGTCTGTTTGCTGGGTCCTGGGCTTAAATAGAAGACATAACTACAAACTGATCCCAAATCAGTGCATAGGTCATGAAGCATGGTGATTTGTTTTTCTCATCCTGCTGCTGAAAAGATGTTAGATAGGATAATGGGGAATAATGGTGTCTTGATCAGCACAGTGAATAAAGTGTAATTATTTGTTTTTATTTAAATAGTCTATTATGCATTGCCCGTTTCAATGTTATAAAGATTTGTGTGCATCCTTTTATGCAATGATGAAATGAATACTCAATGCCTTATAATAAATTTTAAAATGTCTGAAAGGTATTTTAACAATCTTGAATCCTGCATGTAAAAGTGGTGAATTGTATCAGTGACAGACTCAGGCTGTTTTATGGGGCAAAAAAGGCTCCTATTGTGTGCTGTATTAGTACTGTGGCGATTGCCCGGGCAGAGAGACACGGACCCAGCGATGCGGGGTACTGATGGCGTTATTAGCAGTGCTTTCGTAGAGGTACAGACAGGGGTGATCCGAAAACGAGGTCGGGAAACAGGCGCGTGGGTCAGAAGCCAGGAAATCCATCCGACAGGCAAGCACAGGACACGGTCACACTGGGAAAGGGAGACGGGACGAGCAGGACTTGGCAAAGGAAGCGGGTCAGGCACTGGAGCTGGGCTGGAGAGGGAATGGAAGCGGGGTGAAGGCGTGACACCAGGCAGACGGAATAGGACAGGGAAATGGGGCAGACAAAGGGCAGCAAAACGCTCGGCACAGCTCAAACTCATTTGGCACAATACTTCGCGACGAGTCCTAGACTGCCGGTGTCTTTTGTACAGCCCCTAATCAGGCATACTGCCGTATCCCCGCTTGGTCCCGCCCGTGTGGGTGTGACAGTACAGCCATGGGCAAAAGTTTTGCGAATGACACAAATATTAATTTTCACAAAGTCTGCTGCCTCAGTTTTTATGATGGCAATTTGCATATATTCCAGAATGTTATCAAAGTGATCAGATGAATTACAATTGATTGTCTTATCATTGTTTTCTGAGTTTGCAACTCTTTTCAAGGCGGCGTTTGTATTGTGTTTCAGCGGCAAAAGAAAGAGTGTTTCAAGTCCCACCCCAAAGTAGTACCCCAGCTGGTTTGGCACTTTCGGTACTGGGACTTCTGGTACTGGTGCTGGAACGGAAGTCAGTGGAAAAGCGAAAGTACCAAAAGTACCTTACTTGGTGTGGTAAAAAAGCGCCCCTAGTTTTATAACAATGGATCTAGAAAGAAGGAAAGAAGATGCGGACAACAGAGGGGAGGAAGAGGAGGAGGACAAAGAAGAGAATGGCCAAGGAGACAAGTAGTGTCAGATGAAATTAGTGCCACTTTTGTCGACCATCTCCTTGTCCATGGGATGTCAATGAGGGAAGCTGGGCAACAAGTACAGCCAAAGTTGAGCCACTTCACGGTCGTCTCTGTAACACGAACCTTTAGAGAGGAGAATAGGTAGGTCTTACATACTGCTCTTTAGTGATTTTGCTCTATTGCGCGAAAGTATATGCTGTTGGAAAAGCATTGATTTACTATGTCATATATAGTCACAGAAATTTTACTGTATGCTCCCACTTTGTAAAAAGAATGTTGTACAGTACTTGCCACAATTCAGGTGATTCACAAATAACTTGTGTTTCATAAAAGAAGGCAGGATGCTTATCTGGTCCATTAGATCGGCATGTGGAATGCTTATCTTGCTTTCGGGAGAAAGTGGAGGGTTGGTATGCAGAATGCTTACGTAGTCTTCAGGAGGGCTTGGAGGCATTGTGCAGTGTCTTAGGGGAATTATCTTATTATTGCTAATACATTTCGAATGCACCATCACTCGGACAAAAGTGGGAATTTGAGAACATATTGCCTGAGGGAAGGGGTGAGCCTGGCCAGCTCATCCCCTGCCCGCATGCAATGCTAAGTTTAGTATAAGGGAAGGGGGAGATCCCAGTGTTAACAGGTGTCATTCCGAAAAAGGCATCCCTGCCGTAGAATTCAGGCCTGTCTCGGGAGCGCGCACCACTGAAAACAGCGAGAGCTCTCTTTTGTAACTCGCGTAAATGATCGTTTCTGTGTATGTAAACTCATAAAACGTATGTAACACATCATACGACATTGTATTTTGTTAAAGTACAGATATACAACATAAAACTAATAAAATAAGTCGCGGATCTGAAAACGGTTTGTTACTTAGGCTGTCAAACGCCTGTTCACATCGATTCACATCAACACAGCAATAAAGCGCTTGTTACATTACAAGTGTGTATCAGATGCACAGTAACACTACTTTTCACAAAAAAAAAAAAAATGTCAATCTTAATAAAATGTCTGGGTCTCATTCTAACCCATGGCTAAAATAGTGTGTGTGTGTGTGTCTGTTTGTGTGTGTGTATATATATGGCTCAAATATTGTAAATAGTGTTGCACCACGTAGCTCAGATGACACTCCAAATTGTATTAAAACGTGCTTCATGCTGGGGTCAGTGCAAATGTAATAGTCGGTGAGGGGATATATTTCTCATGTACTTCATGATGGGAGCTGCAGAACTGCAAAACCAAAGGTAATGGCTTCACTCTACACACCCATTGAAATTACTCAGGTAACTCTAGTGCAGAAAGAAGGTGATGATCCGTAGTGCGGCTCCGCGACCACAGGGGTTTATTACTAACACTGCACACAACAGGGAAGGCACAAAATAAAAGGACCACAACGGGCCTAAAATAAATAAGAAACAAATTAATGACTATGAACTAAACACAACTAGGGAACCAAGAAAATACTGGGAACAAGACTTGAGAAATGCGCAAAGCATCAAACACACCATACATTGACAACTGCATACAATGGCTAACTAGGGAAATGACCTAAGGCAGGAACTTAAATGCACAAATCAAACTGAGCTAATACGGATGCAGGAGAGAAACATTAACCAGACAACCAATCAGATTGAACACTGAGTACAAGCAAGAGGTGCAACTAATGAACAGGGACAATGACTTAACTAGGAAGGTTAACAAACTAGAAACACTAATCTAACAATAGGAATACAAGGCTAATACAGAATATAACATATATAATATAATAAGTACAAAACGAGAACCAAAGAATAACATTCTGCAGGATAACCAGCATTGTTTTAGGAGAGGTAGATCCTGTTTAACAAATCTGCTTTTTTCTTTGAAGAAGCTACAAGGGAAATTGATAATAAAAAGGCCTACAATGTGATTTACTTTGATTTCCAGAAGGCCTTTGATGTTGTCCCCCACAAACAGCTCGTACTTAAGCTCAAAGCAGCAGGGATTTTAGGAAATGTAGCAGTTTGGATTGAAAACTACTTCACAGATAGGAAGCAGCGGGTAGTTATTAGATGCACAATGTCTCATTGGGACATGAGTTGGATACCCCTGAGTTAGAGTACGGAATAGTCTTCCTGGTAATGTAGTGCAAGCTTAAACCCTGGGTTCCCTTAAATCAGAGCTAGATAAGATATTAACACCTCTGAGTTATTAGTTGAGTTCTCCCCAAACAAGCTTGATGGGCTGAATGGCCTCCTCTTTTGTAAATTTCTTCTGTTCTTATGTTCTAGTTCTTACTAGTGGAAATGGTGATTTGTACTAGTCAAAACTGAATTAAAGACATCTGGAATTCATAACTAGTTTAGATTAAATTTTTACTAGTTAGAATGTTATTTCTACTAGTAGAAATCAAGTTATAATGTCTAAGCCTTATACTGTTAATAAACAATTTGGCTTGCCAGTAAAACTCATATTACAGATATCTACATTTTAATTTTAACTGGTCAAAAATCCAGGTCCACATATCCATAATTCAGTTTTTACTAGTAAAAATGTAATTACATATATCTGGAATTATATTTTAGTCACAGAAATAACACATCTTGAATTTGAATTTCTTTTAGTAACAACTAAATTTCAGATATTTGCAATGCCATTTCTCCTATGGCAAGCAAAGTTGTCTTTTAACAGGATAAGACTTTAGTTTATTGATTTGTACTAATGAAAACATTCTAATTAGTAAAACTAAAACTGGGAGGTTAGTCCTAGATTCAGCAACCATGAAATCCATTAATACATTTTCAGTTGTTTATTTGAGAGTGTTATAGAAAAATAATAAATAAGTGCTTGACTCTGGTGGTTCTTGAAAGAACCACCAGGGTCGGACACGCGTCTGCAGTGGACCCGATGGACCCAGGGTCGATTCCCTCCACTTTCACTGCGTGAGGGGTCACCATCAGCACCTCGTGTGGTCCCCTCCATCTCGGCGTGTTCCATCTCTTCCTCCTCAGGTCACGAACCAACACCCAGCTCCCTGGGTCAAGCGGTGTCACAGCTCGTAGTGGTTCTCCCTCAGGAGTCCTCCAATTGGAACGAACCCGGTCCCAGGCTGCACCTATCGCTTGCCTCAAACCTGTAAGATAAGTCAGCAAATCCCCATCCACAGTTTCCAGTGTGACATATCGCGAGGGAGACAAAACACGCATTGGCCTCCCAGTCAACTCTTCAAATGGAGCCAACCCTGTTTGGTGGTGTGTCCTGGCTCGCATGAATAACAAAGCCAGGGGCGGGGCATCAACCCAGGGCAGGGCAGGCTCTCCACCATCCCCCCACTCGAGGGGTGATAGGCGCAATAATGTTTCAAATCAATTTGCATCCAATGGGACAATTTTGCCAGGGTCTCTGCAACAAACGCGGGACCATTGTCTGTGGTGATTTTAGATGTGATGCCCCACCGAGGAATCACCTCCTTTAGCAGACATTTAGCCACGCTCAGAGCATCAGGGCGACGGCAAGGGAATGCCTCCACCCATCTGGAAAACAGATCTACAATCACCAAACAATACTTGTATCCCCTGCACGGCGTTAGCTCAATGAAATCCATCTGCAGGTGATCGAACGGACTTTGGGGATTCGGGGTCACTGCCGGGTTGGTTGGAATGCCCTTCCCCACATTGAATTTCATGCACATCATACACTTCCCGCAGAATTGGCCAGCAGCTGCGGCAAACCCAGGGGCATGCCACACCCGAGTCACGGCTGCCACCATCCTGTCACGAGACACATGATCCAGGTCATGAACATATTGCACAAATAGTTTTCTATAATCAGGTACCCCCAAAGCTGGGGCTGACATTAACGCCTGTTTTAAATCAATCAGCTTCGGGCGTCCACGTCAGTCTGTCTGTCCATCCTAGCCCAATTGTCAAATCAACCAAGGGCTGTGATCTCTGTGCATAGTCCTGAATCCAAGGCCTGCAATAGCCAGTCATGCCTAGGACTGAAAACAATTGCTGTTTAGTCTCTGGTTTGGGCATCTCCTGTATGGATGCCACTCGGTCTGGTCCTAATGACCTTCCCTAGCTTGTTAACACGTGTCCAAGGTATTTAACCCTTTGTGACACCAGCTGCTGTTATGCTTTGTAGGCTTTGTGCACATTTTTTTTGCCAGGAAGTCTAACATAGCTATGGTGTCCTGTTTACAGGACTCACGAGTGTGAGAGCAAAGCAACAAATCATCCACATACTGTACCAGTGTGCTACCCCCAGGCGCAGTAAACCCCTCCAAATTTTTTGCCAGCTCCTGTCCATACATGCTAGGTGACTCTGTGTAGCCCTGGGGCATCACTGTCCAAGTCCACCTCTTCCCCTGAAAGGTGAAGGCAAACCAGTACAGGGAATCTGGATCTACTGGGATAGAAAAGAAAGCATTAGCCAAGTCAATGACAGAAAACCATTTAGCCTCCGCTGGTATGGAAGCCATAATCGTATTTGTATTAGGTTCAATAGGAGCTCTGGGGTGTATGGCTGCATTTACACCCCTCAAATCTGGTACAAACCTCCAAGTACCATTTGCCTTTTTCACAGGTAAGATAGGAGAATTAACTGGAGAATAGGCTATTTCCTTAATAGCCCCCCTTTTCACCAGATCTGCATGTACTTCTCTCACTCCCTCTGCTTCTCTAGATAAGGGATACTGGACCTTGTGAGGCCGAAAGTCAGACTTGGGGTGGACCACCAAAGGCTCAGCTGACACTACTCGTCCAAAATAATTTTTCCCTTTTGCCCACAAGCAATCTGGTACCTCCCCTAACCAGTCTGGCAGAGGATCAACACCTTTCTCCTTATCTTCTACTGCATCCCCCTTTCTCTGTATCTACACCACTCACTCACTTTCTCAGACTCTGCAAACCAGGGTCCTACATCCTTCCATTCTAGTGACCCCTTTTTCCCATATGATACACGGGGGGCCGAACCTCCCACATACCACTGCTCCTGGTCAGCTGACAAACGGACAGATGCAGCAGACCTGTCTTCTGCCACAAAGAGGTAATCAAGCACAACAGTCTCAAAATCCTCCTTGTCCAGAAAACTGAGCAGTGCAATGCAATCTGCCAGGCTGCTCTTGTCCTTCAGGGATACAGTCTCTCAGGATTGTGTCATCCACTAACCACCAAGTGGCAAAGTTATCTTTCTCGGATAAGCAAAACAGTCCCAAAGCCTCTGAGGTCACTGTGAAACCGTCTTCCCCCATTTCCACCTTCATCCTTGGTGTGGAGAAACTCTTCCTGTTTCACAGAAGGCTGTGGCATCAGTCCCACTGCCCCCCTTATTCAGCATCAGGGGCAGAAGGCTCAGCTCTCCCCAAAGGAGGAGGAACATAGGCAGGAGGACGAGGTGCAGGTGACAGTGGTGGAGGAGACACTTCAGGCAGGACCAGATATCTGAATTAGGCTTTTTCCTCTCCTCAGCACCAGCTTCAGGCGGAGAAACAGCAGCAGTCAGATCAGCCCCCTTTTCCTCTCTGCTAACTTTACCTCTCTGCTGCTCCACTCTAGCTTTCCTATCTCTCTTCAAGGCCACAGACTACCGCTGATAGTAATATTCTGGCCTGCACATTCCCTTACACAACAACAATTTCCCCTGCTTTCCAGCATTGTTTCACAACATTCTATTTCCAGTATGTTTAGAGTGCCCTCCTTTGGCCATCTACCCCCAGTCTGACGATGTGTTACAAGCCTTCTTTAGTCTCAGGCCAGTCACCCGTTCCATTATCTGCCTTGGGGATGGTTTTCCCTTATCCCCTTTACTACATTTCCTCATTGTCTATGCTTTAACAAATGGTGTTGAACACAGGACCTATACAATATCTGTTCTGACCCTGATATCCTACAAACTCCCCTTCTCAAGGCAGCTGCTGTCTGTACAAAGCATGCAGCTGCTGAGTGGTCACTAAACTAAACAAGACACCTTGTTACCGGGTGACGAAAGAACCATAAAGAACTAAGTGTTATTCCAAACATTTAATGTCCTATAAACAAAAAGGATACTGCACCTGGGAGACCCCACACCCTTTACCACATACACATTCTCCAAAACCCACACACCCTATCAACATACACCTTTATACTCCCGTGGGACCGAGAGTGGGCCAAACCCCGAACAGTGCCTCAGCCCAGTGCCAGGGGTCTCTGACAGCGCCTGTCTTAGGTTGTTCCTGTCCTCACACAGGAATCTTACCCGTCCTTGGCCTGTTACGCAGTGCTGTGCTACCGCATGCAATGCATTCACTGTCCAGCCTTTACCAACAATGCCGCACCAGGCAGAGCACACACCGCCCTGCCCTCCGCCCCTGCTGCACCAAGCCTTATCACCGTCGTGTCTGGACCCCCTGCGGGTGACGGCTTTCCTGCCGCCTTCCTTGTGCCCCGTCGCACAATATACAGTGGCGCCACAAAAATTTACGGACTTTCCCAAGGTCCGTGCATCCACCTCTTCCACGTAATAGGTCACTCTGGTCTCCACTTGGACAGCACCCTTTCCCTATCACAGGTGGATGAGCGCTCTCCCACCGGCCTTCCTAACCGTGGTCAGCGCTTCCCCGTGCTTGGATCCCCTCAGTCACGGCAGACTTTCACATAACACACTCAGACACTACCAAACACATAACCTTCAGCAACAAGCAAAGCAGCAGCAAGAATGAATAAACAGAGAAGTCTTCATCTCACCAAAACAGGTCCGGCCAAATCAGTCTCAGGAATGTTCAGGTCTGGGACAGCGTGATCTCCGTTGTTCCTCGACGAGGGACTGGGTCAATTCTTAATCTCATTTGGATCTGGTCCCATCAGGCTCTACTGAATCATTGAAAATACATGGCTAACACATGATTAGTATGATTAACATAATGTGATCAATTGTGTAACATATTATATATTGACTACTACAACTACTTCAATAAGCTATAACTCTTTGTGCACCAGTTGGGGTGGCTTCGAGTCTCTTCCTGCAAGTGGTTTCTCCCCCCTTTGCTCCATTGTCTGCCTCTCCAAGGTCCGAGCTTCTGCGGAGCCAACTGCAGGCAGCTATCACAAAGTGAGGTCACATAGTATTCAAAACAATCTCTTCTGGCCTAAGGCCTAAGACATAACAGACCCAATATGCCTCCCCTCCCAGGCCTACTAATGTCCAATTTTACTTCCACAAGAGTCTTTCAGTAGTATATGTAAATGCTTTCACTTGTAAGCGTGTGGAAAGAAAATTGGACATTGGTAGGCCAGGGAGGGGAGGCATAGTAGGTCTGTTATGTCTTAGGCCTTAGGTGAGAAGAGATTGTTTTGAATACTGTGTGTCCTCACCTCATGATAGCTGCCTGCGGTTATTTCCACAGACACTGAAGAGAGATCAGACCTTGGAGAGATGAACAGCGGAGCAATGGGGGGGGGGGGGGGAGAAACCACCTGCAGGGGGACACTCGAAGCTGCCCCAACTGGTGCATAAAGAGTTGTAGTTATAAAGTAGTCACAGTAGGCCATACACAATGTGTTATGCGGTAGTGCAAAAGTATAAGTAATTGTTACGTTAATCATATGTTAACCATGTATTTGCAGTGATTCAACGGCAATATGTCAATCATTAATCAAAGGACAACCAAATATTTACAGTGATTCAATGTCATATAATCAATATCTATATTCATATCTCAAGTAGGAGCCTGGCAGTCGAGACATGTTCTGGTAAATTGAGCAAAATGGGTGGATTTTACCTTGCTGCCAAGGTGCATCAATAGAGCGAGAGAATTGTGTTTGTAATATGTTTTAGCCTGGTTTGTTACTGTTTTGTGACCAATCAGGACTTAGAAGTCCTTATCTGGAATTGAGAATTATGGTTTGTGAACTGGGTGATCCATGTGCTCAGGGTACCTGGTGCTAGAGTGTGATGGGAGCGCTTTGCTGGATTATTATAATTATTTCCCCTACTTCTCCTGGTGGGAGCTGCCTGGAGACCTCAATCTATCAATATATCCAGCACACCCTGCAACATGTGATGTCGCCACTACCAATGAGGTCCGTGCATCCAGCTCACCGTTCTGCCTGTGTCATCTTCCTTGTATGAAACGCTCCCTGTCTTCTGGCTGCCTGGCGATTGGAGGGAGCGTTGGCACCGGCTTGTCATCTCCCCCCTGCTCCCTGTTTGTGTCTCAGATTTAACTGTATTTGACTCTCCCTGCCGGCCCCTGGAGGATGGGCTCCCCCTTTGAGTCTGGTCCCTCCCAAGGTTTCTTCCTTCTAGGGAGTTTTTCCTTGCCACGTCGCCTATGGCTTACTCACTGGGGGCTTTGGGTGGGGATGCTGTAAAGCGCTTTGGGACAATGTAATGTTGTGATAATGCGCTATACAAAAATAAATTTGTTTGTTGTTGTTGTTTGATTGCTGGAATAAAAGAGATAACTTTGTTCACAAACTGAGAGGTCCAGGGTTTTATTCTAAGAGGCTTCATTGGTTGTTATATGACAGGATTTATAATTTTTCTACCATAAGTGTGTGCAATTTTCAGTGTACTATGTGAAGGATTTTGGTTTCATATATGTTTATGCTTGGTTTCATATATGTATATGCATGGTATTTCTGAAGTCCCAAACGGCCCCTCATACGATCGGGGCATGACACTTCCTCCTGTCCTTTCACAAGACACAAAAGACTCTTTTTGCGAAAAAATTAAAGAAATAAACACACGTTCACAATAGGTTCATTATTGGGAATTCCTGTACCTGTTCAAGATCTAGAATTAGGCGATCAGTGTTGACACACCACAGCAAAATGTGTCCTCTGCATTTAAGCCATATGTGATATCATGACATAGCAAGGGGCAGCAGCTGGGGAGCACTGCTTGGGGGTAGTACTTTGCTCAGGTTATTTCAGTAGTATCTTACTGGTTGGGGATTTGAACCCACAATCTTTCAATTACAAGTGCACTTCCCTAGCCATTAGGCCACCACTACCCATCAAGAGGATCACCCAAGCCCTGTTTGGATTGGAAACCCTGTCCTAGCTTCGGCAACCATAAAATCCACCAGAACTACAACTGCAACAAAACTTCCTGCCAGATTTCATTATGATTGCATTGCTTATTCTTAAGATCACATGATCAAATATATGGAGCCTGTGCCTTCCATATGTGAATAATTGCACCAACAGTTGTCACTTTCTCACCAAGCTGCTTGCTGATGGTCATGTAGCCCATTCCACCTTTGTGAAGGTCAACTATCTTGTCTCTGATTTCCTTAGACAGCTCTTTGGTATTTCCCATGGTGGTAAGGTTGAAGATGTTGACAGGTTAGTGACCCAAGAATAATGTTTACTTGCTTGTTTTGTTAATAATCTATCTTTTACTGTTGAAATAAACCTACCTGTGAAATTACAAACTTAATTAATTAATTAATGGGTCAACTTAAGAATTCAGCAGGAGGTTAAATAATTATTTCCCTCACTGTACATATCAAAGGGCCTCTTGGACATTGCACTTATATTGCACAGCACAATACATTTTACCTATCACATGTATAAATTATATACAGCTAAACATTTCATATATTTTTTTTCTTATTATTTTTCTTTATTTTTTCTATATTTTGTTACTCTGTTATGAACAGCTGCTCGGAGTGACCAGGGTTACATTTCACTACATGTGTATGTGACGAATAAACCTCTTGAAAGTAGTGGCAAGTTGATGGCACTGGTGGGCTTGGAGGGGTCCTACAGAAAGTTCTAGTACTGTTGAAAAGCAGAACTTTCCGCTGAATGCCTGTGAGCGAGAGTTCTATTAAACTAAGGCAAGTAGTAAACCACGTGTGTCAGAGCCTGCCACTTCTAACAACCATAACGTTAAAATAGCGATTAATACGCGGATTTCAGTGTGTTTGTGAATGGGGTACAAGAGAACGAGGAGAGAGAGATGCGTCGCCCCCCCAACCCCCCAACTAAATGCCTGCCCTGTATACCTACCTCGTCTGTTTTACTTTTCCTTGGACAATACCTAAGTAAGCTATTTTTATTAGAACTTAAGAGCATTTTCAAAATGGCAATATAATATAAGGCGTGCACTAGCAGCGGGGTCGTCAGGACTGATTTGCAGGATTTACGTGTTTTTTTTTTGGCCTGGCGGACCTCCACGGGAAAATGTTACCAGCGGAAACAATGGTACTGCTGATGGAAGCCAGTCTATTGTACAGTGTTTGTGAAACTATAGCAACAGGCTTCAGAGGCGGGGCCAAGGACAACTCCGATCGAGAAACAAGTTCATTTCACGACACAGGGAAATCTAACAGATATGGATTTAAAAAAAATATCAGTCACTTCAAGACGAGAGTCGATATCTCCGAGGAAAACGGTAAACCAGCGCAAACTGGTCGGCGGCCTAAAACACCATTAAAGCGCTAATGAACTATCAAGTATTTTCTGTGTGATTAAATTTTTATAATACTGTGTTATTACAGGTATGCTTCGCTTAGCGTCCGGATTACGTTCTGTCCAATAAGTCCTTACGCGATTTGGATGTTATGCAAACATCATGTAGACTTTACAAACCTAAACGGCTGCACCTATACTGTACCTGTGCTGCCTAAATAGGGAAGATACTTAATATAAGAGAGGGAGAGTATACATAAAAATAATGATAAGAATAACAGTAAATACTTAAATGAGTAACTCAGATGTTTATAATCGCTGACCATTATTATGTGTATTATAAGGTAGATATGTATAGCGCCGTGAGAGCAGTCGCTGTGTTTACACGGGCTACACATGGTGCATTATGTTCCGTTATCTAATCAGGATTTATTAACTCTATTTTAACCTTCTGGGAGACCTAAAGGTTTATGCGGTCGAACGTTAGGACGTTAAGGGATGCATAACAATCCCTTATGAAAATTCACTATGGTTTCCTATGGTTTTTATGCAGTAACCATAGTTTTTACTATGGTACTTCATGGTACAGTACTTTGGTACTATCCATAGTACTACCATGGTTTGGAAAGACCATGGTAAAACAAAAACCATGGTTTATGACCAAGATTATACTAGGGTTTATCTGTAGCGAAACCGTGATAAAACCATAGTCATGGTTTCCATAGTTACCCAAAAAACCATGAAAAACGGCAAACCATTGTAAACCATGTTTATTTAATCATAGTAAAACCATGGTTAATTTTCGTAAGGGATCGTATTTCAGAGAAAGCACGCCAGTCGTTCTGATAATGATCTTCTTGTTTACACAGGGTGGTAATGGGAAACCGGCCGTCATTTGTTCTCGTCCGGACGAGTAAGCTTCCCCGAAGTTGCATTTTAATCTGCAGAAACGTTGAAAGCCGATGCGATTCTGGTTTATTGCGGCATCAGTGTGTACTTTCATTGTCAAGTTATAATGCAAAACTTATATTGTATGTTATATACAGTATGTCACAAGTGTCACATTGTCCGCTTTCCTGTTATCTGAGGTGTTGAAGAAGTGCCTCAAGAACCATTTGTTCCAGGAACACCTTTATTAGCCTGCATTACACCGTGTTAACCGAATGCTATTAGTGTTGCACTTTGCTGATTTGAATAGTAGTCTCATTTTTTTCGTGCTTTGTTTGAAAGATCAAGCTCCAGTAAGCTCCAGTATTGCTTACACCTTCACCTGGGCATTCAGTGGATGTTCAGTTTAGATGCATTTAGGCCTAATCTAGCTGCACTTAGGCCTGATCCACTTGCTTTTTGCTTCACTTGTACATCACTTTGGACAAAAGTAAATCAAGTCAAACATTATCGTCATTTCAGTATTGCAATATATACATGCATGTGGTGAAATCAAATAGCAAAACTTTAAAAATGACTTTACACATGTATAGCAAAGTGAAAAATGGTTTAAATACTGTATAAAGTACAGTGTAGGGCAGTTCTGTTTGTTATGTGCAAGTGATGCATAAAATGACTAATGCAGATGGTTTATTAAACAGTTGTGAATTTAAGTTGTTGAATAGAATTCCAAGCAGGAGTGCTGAGGGGGAAGTTTGTTGGGGAATCTGATGACATTGGGAAAGAAGCTATTCCAAATACTCTGGAGTCTCCTTACAGATGGGTTCTGGTTGAAGAGCACATAGGAGGGGCGAAAGGGGTCATGGAGAATGCTTGTGGCCTTGCAGATGCAGCTTTTTGTAGATTTCTTGGATGGATGGATGGATGGATGGATGGTAGAGAGGTTGTGATGATGTCCTCACTACTCTCTGCAGGGAACTGAGTTTTGAGGTTTTGTAGCTCCCATACCAGAGAGTGATGTATCTGGTCAGGATGTACCCTATTATGCCCCCATAGAATGTCATTAGGACTGGGGGAGGAAGGCTTACTCTTCTCAGGTGATGGAGAAAGTGGAGGCGCTGTTGTGTTTTCCTTGCCAGGGAGGTGGGTACATGGTTTATAGCTAGTGGCCAATATTAATAATCATGCTATATACAGTATGTGAAAAGTACTTTGTTCATACCATTTTGTTGGTTTCTTCATTACTGTTTAAATCCACATAGCAGTTTAAAGTAGCTCATCTTGCTCCCAAGAAGCTGAGAATTACACTTTTCTAATAAATGAATTCAGCCCAGATTGGTACTCAGTATTCCTAGCTAGCTGTATGTCCAAAACAATTTTCCAACTTTGAATAGATTAAGCAAGCAAAGGCCCAGTACATTTTTACTGAAAACCTGGATATATATTAAATCAAGCCAAACTTTGATTATACAGTTGCCCTGTCATAAAAACATATTTCGATGTCTGAAAAATCCATAACCTTTGTAATCCTAACCCTAGCCTCAGTTGGGTAACCTTAAATTGGGGGCTTAAGGTGACAGAACAGGCTGTTGGAAAGTATGAAATATGTTATTAATGTCTCTTACTTGTTGCAGAGTTCCTGCATTGAATCTACATGAACTGTTTGAGGATGAGGTAAATGATTTAATCATTCATTATTATGTTAATCACTTTTCAGGGCTCTAAGCAAGCATTTGCAGCAGTCTGTTTAGGACATGGACTCTGGCATCTTTAGAAATTTGTCATTGTTGGAATTTTGGTGATCTTGGTAATTTGCTGATTGTCAGTGATCTATAACAGTGTCACCTTTGTAGCTGTTTTTGTAATTGTCTCACCACTTATAGCTACATTTTGTTGTTGTCTAATTGAATGCACACATCTCCAAAAATCCATTGTTTCAGGAGCATGAAAAATGCACTTTCTCAGAAATTAAATAATGCAATGAGACACCCATAGCACCACAAACATTAGCCTAACTTTACATAACTGTCAGCGAGCAATTTAATATTTAAATACACTTACATGGATTGTTGTCACCAAGGCAAATATGTCAGTGTCAACAAGATATACACTAATCTCACTTTATATTCATAATTAACAATAATGATTATTAGCTAGCTATCTAGCTATCAATGTTAAATAGTTTAAATTAGTTATATAAAGTAATCCATCCAAACGGTCATCATGAATACAAATATTAGCTAGCACAAACATAAATATTAGTTAAATTGATGACATCATAAAACATCTTTTCCTTGGTCAGTTGGATGTTAAACACTAGCAGACAGAGGAAGTTGGATGTATTTCATCTCCAAATCCCTGTTTATGTTGTATATCTGTCTTTTTCACTCCTCACCCCATGTCTGCATGTATATACATTTGACAGCCATTGTTGTTGTGCTTTGTCATTGTTCATGTTGCTGTTGCACAGGATGTCACATATAATCCCGCATGTCACATCAGTCCTCCCGACTCCTCGTCTGCCCTGAGCTGGAGTCCTCCCGCCTCCATTCCACGTTACCAAGTCAGTTGATAATGTAATTTCCTCCTCATTGGAATGCCCCTTCAGTTAAATGCACCATCAGCATAGCATGTTTAGCATTTTTCGTTTACAGTTGTATAATTCTCCAGTTATCATGTGCTTTTATCCTAAACATCCAGAGGTCTATCTGGTGCTTTTATGAAGGCACAACATTGGTGATAAGCTGTCAATATCTGTCAGTCCAGCCCATGGGGTGAAGAGATGATGGTGCCCAGTGATCTCCCCCCACCCTCTGAGAGATACAGGATGCGCTATGAGCGGCATGAAGCGGAACTGAAGGAGAGCTGGAAGCCTGACTCCCAGAGGGAGATCAGCAGGCGGGGAACGGCAACCGCTGAACCACCATGGGGGGTACGGTGCCTGTGGATCCCATATAATAACTCAAAAATCATTTAATGGATCTTTTTCAAACTTTGCTGAAAATGATAAAGATGAAGATAGTAACCGATATATTTTGAGACAAAACTGAAGCAGTGCCACATAGTGCTAGAAAAGAAAAGGGCAGTTTTGACACTTGATCCCGCTACCACAATAACTCAGAAAGTATTTGAGTGGGTAAAGAACTGGATCTAGTCAGATTTGGATACCAAATGTCCCCAAATTGAAGCAACACCGCTTAGTGGCAGCAAAGGGAAGGGTGCCTGCAGATGACATTTGACCTTGTGAATTTAATAAGTCAAAGTGTATTTGATGGATCTTGGTCTACACCTGATTTTATTTTGAGACAAATCACCCTGAAACTGAAGCAGGAGTGCTAAGTGGCAGCAAAGGAAGGAAAGGGCAGCTGTAGAACATACATGATCTTGTGAACACAGTAACACTAAAAGTATTTGATGGATTTTTTCCAAACTATGCAGCGACATTGTATGGGTGATGATCTGGAAGTGGTCAAATTTTCACAAATGGCACTAAAATGAAAGCAATGCCACACTGTAGCACGGGGGAACGTAAGATGATTTTCTAAATGTGTTAAAAAAACGTGTAATTTTTTTTTTATGCAGTCTAGTGAAATTTATAAGTACCAACTAACAGATCAGTGAAATTTATCATGAAAACCCCCCTCCCCATTTGGAAAATTTTATCATGGGGGAATTTAACATGTCACCTTAGCCCTAGTCCAGGTCAGTGGTGACACATGAAAGGACAGTGACTGTAGTATTGGGCAAGTACATGTATTGGGCTTTTCATAAAGATTTTTTGGGAGAAGTGAAGAGAGTTGTTTGGTAATAGTTTCAGTATACCGCGGTATTGTCTTTCAGCATATTTTCTAGTGGGGATCCCTCTGGCAAGATTTCACATTATGGACTAGAGTTACTTTTCAACATACTGTGAAAATACAATGTGTGGACAGTATAATGGTATGAAAAATGAAATACCACCTAAGCCTAGTGTAGGGGTGTGGAAGGAGTACGAGTTAGATGGGGGGTGGGTGATGAAGTAGTCAGGCCTGTTCCGACAGCTTCTAGTATTTGAAGGATCACGAATGTATGATTGTGTTACCGGTACTCCTGTGTGCCCACAGCTGGCTGTCTGCGCAGACGATCGTGGTGTGGAGGAAGAAGAGGCTCTTGGGCAGCAGTGCTACTTCACCATGCAGCCGAGCATGAGGAAGATGGAGGAGGTGAGAGTGGAGACTGACTCCCCGAAACTCTCACCTGTCAGGGGTGCGTTTCCCGAAAGTTTTGTAAAGCTAAGTAGTTCATTATCTACCACTTAAGATCAAATGTTAGTTAACGAGTGTTTCTCGAATCCCATCGTAACTAAAGTAGTTTGTAATCTTGCTTTTAAATGTACGAGTGCTCTGTCTCACTTGTTATTTTCTATGTCATTCTTTATTTGAACTTTTGCCTGCTGTTCTGACACAGCGACGCTCCTTTTTGGACAACAAAATAATGCCGATGAAATAATTCAAGGTCAATATTACAACATAAAACTATAATGTTGACTATAAATTAGCGCAAATGAGGCTTGTTGTTGTATCACCTGTATGCAATTTGAATACATAACAGGGTTGTGCACCATTTAGAATTAACTTGAAAATGACCCTGAAGATCAAATAAAATTAATAAAATTGGTTGAAACACGGTGCAAAATCACAATTCAACTTTGAATATAAGGAAGTACAATTAAAATGGAACTGATTTCACATAAATTCATATAAATAGTGTAGATGCAGCTGTAACAATACAGTCTTGCCCTCCTGTTCGAGCACCCAAGAGCCTCCTCTACCCCCGCAGTACGGTCATCTGAAAAGTCTGCGCATGTCACTGTTATTCAGAATGAAAGAATACCACACTTGAGTTGACTCCTTAATTAAATAATTTAGCTGTCATTTTGTGTGCCATGGTGGAAGAGCACTTAATACAGTCACACATGCAGCCGTATCATAAGCCCATTCACCTGACAACCTACGGACACTCACAGGAAAAGCTGCTGCAGACTCCTCACACTGCAGACTCCTCACACTGCAGACTCCTCACACTGCAGACTCCTGGCAATACACATCCATCCATTTCCTGTAACCGCTTATCCTATTCAGGGCCGTGGGGGGTCCAGAGCCTATCCCAGAGGCTGCAGGGGTCAATGCAGGGAACAACGCGGGATGGGGCACCAACCCACCACAGGGCACACTCATACATCATGGGGCGCTAACCAATCACAGGGCACACTCATACACCAGTCACTCACACATGCATACCTATGAGCAATTTGGTAACTCCAGTTAACCTCAGCTTGGGGGGGGGGGGGGGCGGAAACTGGAGTACCCAGAGGAAACCGCATAAGGATGCGGGGAGAACATTCAAAATCCACATATGTGGAACCCTGGCAGAGACTGGAACCCTGGTCCCAGAGGTGTGAGGCCACTGTGCCACCCACTTATGCACATGAATAGGTTAATATGCAAATATCAATAAATACATGCTCATAGAGGAGGACTTTGAGGGCCGATATAAACCAAATACGTATTGTTAGAATAGGCTAAAACAGTTACATGATTTTTATCTTACAATCACTCAAATATAAAGTTCCCTACTTTCATTAGTACATGTATAAGTTAAATATTTACATTTACTATCATGAAAGTAAATCTATTATGTAATTATTTATGTTGCACTAGATTAAGTGGCATTGTTGTGTTGTATGATTAAATTGAATTGCTTTGGAATGAAAAGAATTCAACATTTTACATGGTGTGTCCAATTCAGTTCAAATTCCAATTCATGAATGGAATGGGGCACAATTCATAAATACTGAACAACCCTGGTAGGCTACATAATGAGATAAGCAGGTACACTTGCTATGTGTTCAGTCACATCCTTTGAATTGGGAAGGTGAATCACCCCTCACGACCAGAAATGGCAGGGAATTGTATAAGTGAGCTGAAGACGGCGTTTGATACAGCAGTATCCAGGAAGCCAAGTTGTTTGTCTAAATGCTGTTCTGCGGGTGGCCATTAGCACCTTGGACGATTTCAGTAATGAACAGAGGTGGAGATTTCTGGTCCAGAGAGTACAAATCCAGACCAGCATTTTGTTTCAACCAACCAGTTGAGTATAAAGAGTCTCAGTCACAGTGTGACTCAACTGGTTGGTTGAAACAAAATCTTGGTCTGGATTTGTACTCTCTGGACCAGAAATCTCCACCTCTGGTAATTAACAATTCATTGAGAAACACAGGCTGGCATGGGGTGAAATAATGAGCTTCCTGGTCTGGTGCAGGATAAATTGAAAAGAGGAACACAGCAGAATTTTGCTCTCAGTTCATTGTGTAGCTTCTGACAGCTCTCTGCTTCTACACCACCGGTG
This sequence comes from Paramormyrops kingsleyae, assembly GCF_048594095.1. NCBI lineage: Eukaryota > Metazoa > Chordata > Actinopteri > Osteoglossiformes > Mormyridae > Paramormyrops > Paramormyrops kingsleyae. The sequence goes on from NC_132797.1 coordinate 14,742,496, forward strand.
GATACCTGCTGACCTAGATGCACATGGCCTCAGGAAGGCTGCTGTGTCCTGCATCCCTGCATGTGTGGATCACTGCATCACTGCACTGTGCACACAACTACATACATTTTCCAACAGGAGAGGATGCCTTGCATGACACTAAAATTGGTTTCCATGCCATTGCAGCCATACCTGGAATTTTAGGTGCATCGGATGGAACCATCAACCCTATTTATATTTGCAGCCCCTTGAATCCCACCTGCACCTACAATGCAGATGGCAAAGGATGGTACATTTGCTGGTGGCTGGTTATTGAGAGACATCAGGCCCCTCTTAGCGAGTACCTGTTAACTCCAGTGTTGAATCCATGTGCTTTGGGCATATGGACGATGTGATTCTGGTGCCTGCACACCTTCCTGGGAGCGATAAGATTTCTTGCTGAAAGCTGCTGTGCTGTTATTCTTGTACGTGTTACAGTACGTTGGTAACATTGCAGTAATTATTTTATTAAAATATATATTTTTAACCACCTTCTCAATAAGCTGTTTAAAGGCTTTTTTTGAGTGTTACTTCCTTTTCCTACTGCTACTTGTCACGTCCGGCTCGTACGATCCTCGTGTGTGCCACGCCCCTCATTACCTACGTGTACTACCCCGATTGTAATCACCTGTTGCTTGTTCAGTTCAACCTGTCTTGTGTATTTAGTCCGCGTCTGCGTGAGTTTGCCTAGATCTGTCATTTGTGATGTTTAGTGCTCGTTTTGCCTGGTGTGCCTCCTGTCCAGTGAATAAACCCCGTTTGTCCGTATTAACGGCTCTACTCGCCTGCTTCCCCGCTCGCCTGCCTGCACGCACGTAACACTACTCTTCATTGCTCTTTTTAATAAGGCAGCAGCATCACATTTTGAGGCCATTTAAAATTTTTCAACAAATAGGCTTATATATTTTGGTCTTAATCTTGGTTGCCTTGGTTTGTTTTTATTGATTTTCTACTTTTTATTTTTATTTACGTTTGCATATGGCTGCTGTGACAGTCATATAACATATTTCACCATTGAAATACGTGGCATCGATGTTCCTGTTATTGACCGTCGGTGCTTTTTTTACGCAGAGGCTAGGGCGGAGCCACCGAAGTACTACTTAAAATTTGTTAATTAATTCTGGAATAACAAAGGGTTTTGGGAAACACTTGTGGATCTCACTCGTTCTTTTCCTACATCGTTCGTTATCTTGTCCGTTATTCGCTAAGATCGATCACTTTTGGGATGCGCATCCCGGAGAGGAATGTCTGCTGTATAAACAGGACTAGTGAAGCTAGGAATTCTTACGAAATGTGTGCCCCCCCCCCCTCCTTCCCTCTAGTCGTGGGTTAAAGAAATTGAATTAGTCTCACTCCTGTTCAGTCAGGAGAATGACTAAGTTTAATTAATAATTTGATAATTTAGGGTGACCAGATAATCCATGTCAGGGAGGACACTCTGAGCTAGGACAGGAATTGTAAATTACCATTTCAATTAAAAGGACCCGAATTTCACTTGAGCAATGAGCTCTTGCTGTGTGCTGATTGGTCAGTCTCCTATAATCATGCATGTGTCACTAATGCTAATGTGAAACAGCTGGATGAGTCTTTCAGTCAAGGAAACAAACCAGTCAAAGCACAAGAAGAGCTGAACTATTTAGCCGAGCACAGGAGCCTTTCAATTAAAAAGTAGTTTGTAAAACCCGAAGTAGCTCAAAGTGTCCTCCCTGACATGGATTATCTGGTCACCCTAGATAATTACATTCTGTTTCAGTATCCTCTGCTTTGTTCCCTGTGCTTCCTGCCATAGGCAGCAGACTCATTGTAACTCTGTGCTGGACTGAGTGGTTATGGATGGATGGATGGATATAATTTTATTATTTCATACATAATTAATTCATGTTTAATAAGCCAAGCTCCATTTTTTAAAATCATGACGGGGTGTCTTGCCGCAATGAGAGTTGCGTGAATGACAGCGGCAGGGATATTGGTCTTGCAGGAGGATGTTGCCATGGAAAAGAGAACGCAAGCTGTGGTGGAGCAGGTCATGGTGGACCAGCTCTCCCGGTAAGCAGGTGTTAGTGACACCTATGCTTCTGGAGTAGTTTTATGAGCCTGTGCTTAGGTGACGTGTTTCGACATCTTAGGGCCGTCATAAGTGACCCTGATCAGAACTCATCTGCTCTGGAGCGAATCCCGTCTGCTGCATTTGGATATGTGCCTTTGCGATTCAAGAAAAGAACACTGCATGAGACAAAGTGAGTGTTTGCTATGGGAGAGAGAGTTTGATGTCTAGTTAAAAATGAGTTAAAGAAGTAAAGTTGCACCACGGGTTTGTGGCTAATTAGCTGTTCCTTGATTTCCTCAGAGTGAAAACCAGCTCGACGATGACGGAGCATTTACTGTCCAACAAGCTGCGTTTCGTTGCTCGTCTGCTTTCAAGGTAGCGTTGTATGTGGTCAACAGGAATAATGCCTATGTGGGTCGGGGGGGCAGGGGCACTGTGGAGTTTGCGTGTTTACCCAGCATTCACACGGGTTTCCTTCAGGTCCTCCAGTTTCCTCAAACGCAACTAAAATTTGCAAAACGGATGAGGGTCCACAAGAAGAGTGAAAGCCACAGTCGTGTGGAAGCACTTCACATTATGCAGTAGACCTACTCTGCAAATATTTTAGGCAGTCAAACAAAATATTTATAGTTATTTTTCTGGGTTTACATTTGCTCAGAAAAAACACCCATAAATGACCATTAAAATGAACATTTTTAAACTAACAAATGAACATATGCAAATTAAGAGTATTACAATAAAAACTCAGAAGAATGTCTTCTGTTCACATTTTGTAACAAGTAATATGGTTATTTTATGGTAAATGTGTTTTTAGTCTGAGGACACTAAAAAGATCATCATAAGTGTTGAGGAAGGTAGGCAGCTAACTGTTGTAATGAAATGGCCCGGATCTACCCCGAATAATAAGTCTGCAACCATCCCCAAGCAGGACTGTGATAAACTCTTTTGCATTTCGTTCTGAGGAACGGCCGTGACGCTAGCAGAGAGCTGGTTGGATTTTTCTTCACTTATGACGATACGTTGACCATATATGAGTACCGCCACTTTGGAAAAAACAGGTAAAAAAAAAACACTTTTTTTTTGGCTTGTGTGATTTTGAGCCGTCATCCTCACCATGTTTTTTCTCCCAGGACCAACGCGCTTCCGTTCATTCCCAAGGGGAGCTACCGGCATCAGTGTGGCAGGAGGAAGGGCAGTCCGTACAGCATCCATGACATCTGCGTGGTAAGCCCGGGGCCATGGTGGTATGGTCCAACCATCCAGCTATCTGTGACTGGTGTCAAGTATGCAGATTCTGTACATAATGTCTGTCATGACAAACCCCAACTGTGTGCCTCCTGGACTAGCATTTCAGATTAGCTTCCTAGCATTTCAGATTAGCTTCCTAGCATTTCAGATTAGCTTCCTAGCATTTCAGATTAGCCTCAGCAGTAGGCAGTATTACTAATGCTCACATTCCCCCTGTGTGGAGCGTTTTGGATCCCTGTGCTCAGCCAGGGCTGGAAATTAAGTTCACCTAATCAGTTTAGAAGAAGGCCAAGTACAAAATGGTGAACACTAACCCGCCTTCTAGTCAAAAAAAATAAAAAATACTATGCATGTCAGGGTACATTTAACTGCGTGGGTAGTAGTAAGAAAAGGTTCTACCCTTGGGATTTGCAGCTGTCTGATCTTCATAGCACTTGCAGCAGAGAGATTGGGATTCTCTCAACATAACCACGAGCACGGTGTAGCACCAAACTGGACGATGAGGCAGTAGGCACTGTATGCCAGTGCACTCACCACACAGTAGCTAAGGTGGTGATGGGACAGGAGAGAATTCACCAGATATAGGCAGTGTGCGAAATACCCGTCAATATTCGAGGGAGGTCCCCATCTCCCTATTGTTACCGATCTTGAGACCCACTTAAAATTTTGCTTTTGAGGCTTTCAGGGGGTGTCAGACCCCCCTGGACCCCCCGTATTTCGCACACTGGATATAGGGGATGATTAGGAGGCCAAATTTGATAGGGTCACTGGGTAGTTTTAGCTAGCACATCAGGGTACCACCCCTACTCTTTCAAAAGATCCCCAGGGATCTTTTATGACCTCAGAGAGTCAGGACCTTGGTTTTACATATCATCCAAAGGATGGTGCCATTTCAGCCAACTCAGTGTCCCCATCACTGCACTGAAGCATCAGTACCCACACAGATCACAGGATGGGCTCCACTGTTGGTCACAGTGTCACCATCACTGCACTGGGACACTGGGATCCACACTGCCCACAGGATGGGCTTCCCTGTTGGCCACACCCACACCTCTTCCAGCAGCAACCTAGCTTTCATAGTTGGTCTCGCATGCAAGTACTAGCCATGCTAACACCTGCTTAGCTTCAGATGGTGTACTTAGGCTGAACTGCAGGTGATATGACTGATAATTTCAAGGCTGAAGTCTATCAACATGGCTGCCATTCCTGCGGCAACACTTTCTCTTATTTTTGGGATTTGTCGCTACCGGTCTCTGAATCATAAAAGGGGGCCAGCTTGCTGTTCTCCACAAGCGGACAGAACCTGCCAGAGTGTGTGAGGCAGAGACCTTGGCTGTGGGTCCGAATCACTGACGTGGACGAGCTGACTAAGAACAAGCTGCTGTGAGTGCACGCACATCGGTTTAGTTAAACTGTTAACAAAGTTAGCATTGTAACAACTTACCCAATATCAGTTCCTCATAGGCTTCAGTTCATATCAATGTTAATTTTATCGAAAACTAAAACTAAAATTATTAGACGATGAAGATTTTTTCATTGACAAAAATGAGACGATAATAAAATTAAAATGAATCTATGATGCCAAGAACGCTGATGAAATATATTGATGCTTATTAACGAATAAAAATGTGATGCAAATGTCAGGAAGAGACAAATTTGAATGAATCTGAATTTTGGTTTTAATTATACTTAATTTAATGATACAATTCATTTAAACCAATTTTAGAATTAGTGGAATATTTCGATTAGCAATGTTTCATAAATACAACAAGACTACTACATAACTATTACAACAGAGTAGATATTTACAGTTTGGAAGGAATGTGGTTTATAATTTGCTTGCAGGTGCTCAGTTGGAGACGGTAAGCAGGACGAACTTGAAGACAGGAACACCCTGAAAGTCATTCAAGGTAAATATTTATTTAATATTATTATTTAAATTCTTTAATCATTGGTGTCATCATACACGTCAGCACAGCGCGATTGGCTTAGCAACTCTGTAAGCAGTGCAATGTCACAAGACATGCAGTACGTGAAAAATATGTACAAAATACCCAATTAATATGCTCAAGTACAAATTTCATATATACGGATGAGCCATAACAAAACCATTGACAGGTGGAGTGAATAACATTGATTATCTATTATTATCATATTGATATTGATTATCATAGGACCAGTTTCTTCCCCACCGCGGCCCGCCTCATCAATAATGCCAGGAACACTCACTCAAATTCTATTTCTCCATCCTAGCACAAGCATGCACTGTCCACTGCTGTATCATATTTCACATACACTAACTATTTATATTTATATTAGTACCTGAACATACTCCATGTATATATATTTATATATTAACCACCTCATCTCTCGAAGTCTGGCACCAACCACCAAAGCAAATTCCCTGTATATGTGAACGTACTTGGCAATAAACTCGATTATGATTCTGATCTTATTTCAACAGCCTCTGTTAAGGGTGCACTTATATATTAAGCAAGTAAACAGTCAGTTCCTGAAATTTATGTGTTGGAAGTGGAGAAGTGGGCAAGTGTAAGGATCTGAGTGACTTTGACTAGGGCCAAATTGTGATGTGACTGGGTCACAGTGTCTCTTGTGGGGTTTGCCTGGTATGCAGTGGTCAGTACCTACCAAAAGTGGTCCAAGGAAGACCAAGCAGTGAACTGGTGACACCCAAGGCTCATTGATGCTTGTGGGGGGGTCAAGGTTGGTCCAATCCAACAAGGTTCAGAACACACAGTGCAACGTAGCTTGCTATGGGTGGGGCTGTGTGCCCGTAGACTGGTTAGAATGCCCATGCTGACCCCTGCCCACCACAGAGAGTTCCTACAACGGCCACGTAAGTGTTAGAACTGGACCATGGAGTAATGGGAGAAGGTGGCCTTATCTGATGAGTCACGTTTTTTGTTACATCATGTGGATGTACATGTGTGTCATTTACCTGGAGAAGGGATGGCACCAGGATGCACTATGGGAAGGCGGCAAACTGGCGGAGGCAATGTGATGCTCTGGGACACCATGGGTCCTGGCATGTTACTTTGACAAGTACTACCTACCTAACATTGTTACAGACAAAGTATACCCCTTCATGGTAATGGTATGCCCCAATGGTAGTGGCCTCTTTCAACAGGACAGTACGCCATGAATTGTTCAGAAATGGTTTGAGGAACATGAACAAGAGTTCAAGGTGTTGACTTGGCCTCCAAATTTTTCAGATCTCAGTCTCGGGATGTTCAGGACAATCACATCCGATCCATGGAGACCCACACCTTGTAACTTACTGGACTAAAAGGATCTGCTGCTAATGTCTTGGTGCCAGATACCACAGGACACCTTTCGAGGTCATCAGCCATAACAAATGGGTTATCTGCCTCAATGGGTCAGAGCTTTTGACGGCACAAGGGGGGCCTACACAATATTTAGCAGGTGGTTTTAATGTTATGGCTGATCAGTGTATAGTATGTGGTTACCACATTGGGGTAAAAACTGTGCCTAAGTCTGGTAGTTCTGGCTTTAATGTCATTCAGGGAGGGTGCGGGAGAAGCTGAAGGAGAGAGGTATTCGCACCCTCGTGAGTCTGGGGCAGCACCTCCAGATGAAAGAGAGAAACGGCGACGGGTTGCTGACAAGGGATGAGGCCTGGAGGGTTCTAGAGGAATACCGGCTCAGCTTGTCTGACAAGGTGAGCCTTTTGGCAGCGCTAAACATTCTCACAAACTAAACAATTAGGAGAATGTATCACTCCCTGACCTTTGGGTGCGTGTTATACGTGTTGTTCGTTGCTTATGGCCTAATTAATGAATTTCGTAATAAATAAATGTGTCTGTAGTCTCCCAGATTAGCTCCAGACCCTGAATAGGACAAGCAAGTATGGAAGATGGATGGATGGATGGATAGCTTTAGTAGATGCCAGCAATCACAAACTCCTTACTTAAAAATGTCAATACGTTTAGCCTCAGTTTTGTTTGGTTTGGGACAGGGTTATTATCGTTAATGAAACTCACACTATAAGAAAACATTTTTTGTAATTTTTCATAAGACATGAAAATAAAATAACTGCAACTAAGGGGAAAACTATAAATGTTACTTCAAAACTAGCAGAAGTTAAATAAGCACAAAAGTCAAACATTTTCTGTTACTGTTTTTTAATACTAATAGTATTTCTAGTCTATCCCTAGAAATAAAATAATTGAAAATTGAACTGAAACTAAAATACACAAAAACCAAATAGAAATATTTAAAATGAAAACTAGTAAAACCTCTCTGAAAACTACAACTAAGCTGAATTTCAATTAAAAATTGAAAATAATATGAAAATAAACACTAAATTTAAAAAAGAAAACTTAACACTGGTTTGTGCGCATCGCTGATGTTTTTTATCATTTCACTTTTGATTCAGTACGTTGTCTTTGCAATATGTATGTCTCCCATCCCCCACCTTTTTAAGGAGCTCGATGATATCTGGCGTATCCTGGATGAAGATGGTGATGGTTGTGTGGATTGCAGTGAGTTCATTCGAGGTGTCATTGGAGAAATGAATGAGTTCCGGAAATCTTTTGTCCGAAAGGTAAAATAGTTCGACATGGTGTATGTGAACCTATAACACTACCCAACCCCGTATTCATGACTCTTAGTCCACTACCCTAACTTGTGTTCGAAACTATTAATCCACATCCACGACTTGTATACCCGACCCTAAACCATTAAACTAACTTGTATACCCTAAATGCCTATTACACTTCACTACCCTAATCTGTTCACCCAGATCCTAACCACCTAATCTAACTTGTTTACCTAACACTAAAACATCACCCATATCTGTATACCTGACCCTAAACCAATACTCCAACCTATTTACTTAAAGCTGAACCTTACCCTAATGTTACCCACACCTGTTTACTTATCTTGTGTAGGAGAGTCACTTCTGACAGGAAGATAGTTGAATGTATTAAAAAAATTCAGGAGAAAATTGCACTTTAGCATATTCTGCACAATGGATTCAGTTGGTTATGGTTTCATAATCACTTTCACCGCAATGAATCTAATTAATGAGCCAGATCAGGAATAATCCGATATGCTTGGGAGACAGATAAGTCTACAGAGATGCACCATTTCTCAAAATTAGCTGTTCCCTTCAAAAAGCAGTACACTAACTTTATAGATGGCATCTCTATCATCAGAAGACTAGCTGAGAAGGAGATAGGGATATGTTGACAAACCCAACAGTTGGTGATATTTAGGGTGGCTGAATATTAGTGTGAAAGTGTGACAATGCCCAATAAAAGATCACCATGCTGATGCAGAATTTCCGCTGGTAGACTCGCAAAACAAGCACCTCAACAGGAAATGAGGTCAAAGAAGATGATCAGGCTAAACAGGAGTTTAACTGTCCAGGTCATGGATGTTAATCATTCGGAGAGATTCTGACTGCTGGTGATGACAGATATAGAAAAGAACGCACCATGTAGATTAACAATTCAATTCAACTTATGTTTATATATAGGAAAGAAGGTGTTACTAGGCCTGTTGGGGTTGGGGAGACTTAACCTAACATTGCATGTCTGAAGCGCTACACCGTCTCAGCAGGGATCAGCAGTCTTTTGGAATGAACAATTCTGAGAATTTGTCACTCCCTGTCCTTTGAGTGTGTATGGTATGTACTCTACATTGCATTTGGCTGAATATATAACTACAAAATAAAAACACAAAAACACTTCTTAAAAATGTCAGTGCATTTAGCCTCTGGTGTTTGTGATAGGGTTATTGTTGTTAGTTTCATTAACACTATAAAAAGCATTATCATTATCATAAACTTAAATAAGACACGAAAATAAAATGCGAAGCTAAAACTACATGAAAACTATAAATATTTCTGCTAAAACTAACTGAAATAAAAACAAATGTCAAACACTTTCTGCTATTATTTTTAATATTATTTTAAAGTAAGATTTCTTTGTCTTAAATGACATTTAATAACACCTGGTACACATTTTGCCCGCTCTGAGGACATTAGCACATAATGTGCACTGTGTATTCAGGCAGGATTCTCTGAAGATCAAACACGTATAAAATAGCTTTGCAACCTTCAGTCTATCCCTAAGAATAACTAACTGGAACTGAAACTAAAATGCATAAAACTAAACAGTGTCATTGAATCTAACTAATGATCCAGGTTGGGTTGATATATTTGGGGGATGGATAATCCTACAGTTTTTTTTCTTCAAAACTTATTTGGTACATTGGGCAAGTACCAGGAATTTATTTGTCTGCTAATAGGATTGGCAGGACAAAGGAGATATGGTACTTTACTTTGCATGTCTGAAGCCCTACAGTACATCCTTAGAGCAAGGATTAGCATTCTCTTAGAATGAACTCTTCTGAGAATTTGCCACTCCCCGTGCTTTGAGTGTGTATTACATGTACTGTTCATTTAATAGGAAAGATGAAGGTGTTACTGGGGGTGTCAGAATGAGGGCAACACCAACAGGAGGGCTGGCAGCTAAACGCTCAGGCCGGGGGGGTGGGGCACTGCCTAGCCTTAATTAGAGCGGGTTGCAAACCTGCAGTTTCACTATCGGCATGGAAACATGGGTGATCTCTCAAAGTAGTTTATTGTGAACGTTCAATATACTGATATTATAACCTTGTTTACAATCAAGCCTGTGGGATTAAAACAGAAATCTAACTGGTTCCCTAGGTGATACGGAAGGTTCAAATTTTGCAACCATCTTGGATTTATCAGAACCTTGGAATGTTTTACCTGAAAGACAGGGTTAGGGTAACACAGCTGGGAACAGAGTAATTAGGAGTAGCGGGAATGACAGAATAGGGAAAGCTAAAGTAACAGAGCTCAGCTAAAAGTAAAATAACAGGGCTCTAACGTGCTGACAAAATGAAATGAAAGATGAGTTTTGTTGATGCTAGGGGGAAATTATTTTGCATAAAGCAGCAATGTGTGTGAGTACAGGCAAAGAAACATAAAATACAAAACAAGACAAAATGCAAGACCCTACATGTAATGTAGACAAATAAACATAGTGCAAATAACATGAAACAGTACACAGACATAACACCCTGAAAAAGAACGTAAACAAAGTAAACAAATAGATATGCAGTACCAGTCAAAGGTTTGGACACACCCATAGAAAGGTTTGCATTATTCTATACATTTTAGAATAATTATAGAGACACCAAAACCATAAAACACATGCCATTATGCACTGGCCAAGAAAGTATTAAACAAAAAAATGATAATTTATTTGGTGGTGGTGGGGGTTTGGGGCGGCAGCTCCGTGAGTGGGAACTCAAAAGGTTGTCGGATCAAATCCCATGATCTGCCGAATGATCCCTCCATTGGGCCTCTGAGCAAGGCCCTTAACCCCAATTGCTCCAGGGACTGGCTGACCTACATTCTCCTCTACACCATTTTCGTGAGGTGGCCTCCTGTGATGCTTTTCCAGCTGTCCTGACGGAGGTCCCACATATATCTTGAGCTCTAATCGGCAGCTTTTCCATCACTCTCTGGCCAAACTCCCCCCAAAGCATTTCTACTGTGTTTAGGTCAGGTGGCCAGGTCATGTGATGCGATACTATCACACTCATTTGTAGGCAGTATTGGGAGCAGGTGTTGGGGTGCCTGATGGCAGTAGGTAGGAAGGAAGACAGATAAGGAAGGAAATTTAATGAAAAAGGTATGTATGTTGTGCTTGTGGTTCTTATAAAAATGAAATAATATTTCTGCTGGTCTTTAGGCTTACATGAAGCTTGATCCCACCAAGTCTGGCCACGTACTCATGACTGATATTGAGAAGTTCTACTGTACTAAAGGTCACCCAAAGGTCATCTCAGGTAAGAAGATGGGGTGATCAGTCCATACACGAAAAGAATTGTTCAATGCCTTGATCACCTCATACGTATATCTGCTAGGTGAACTGGCGGATGCTGGTGTTGGACAATTACCACTTCCCAGAATACAATGGTGATGGGATGACAATGAATGACTCTTATTAATTCTATACTAGACGGGCGATGTAGTCGCCTGTGAATTGTTCCTATAGTACACACTAGAGCCCCGCATTGGGACTGGGGTCCTGCGGGACCCAACGCAAATCTCGCAGGAGCGGGCGGTTTTAAGGTTGCCCCAGACGGGAGCGTGCGGTTTTAAGGTTGCCCCAGACGGGAGCGGGCGGTTTTAAGGTTGCCCCAGACGGGAGCGGGCGGTTTTAAGGTTGCCCCAGACGGGAGCGGGCGGCTAAAAATAGACAGTGGGTCCCAAGATTGTTGGCAGGATGGATGTTGGCAACAAAATTAAGGCTGGAGAGTATAAAACTAAAGAAAATAGTAGAAAATCAGATATTTGGAAAAGCTTTAAAATTTATTTTGTGTTATACTGTATGTTCGCGTTTGTTCTGAACCATAGTATTAAGTTGTGATGTTCAGCAAGTTTGAATGTATTTCTGTGAAATGTGTCTCAGGGTTTTCTGCGCGGATATTTGCACAGCTGATTAGTTTTTCGCCTCAGTTTGTATGTGTATTTGTAATTCAAAGCTGAGAGATTTTTGTTAGGGATGCACCGATACTGATACCGGCATCGGGCCGATACTGCACTCATACACTGATACTCGTACTCGTAAAAAATGTCCGATATCAAGGACCGATACCACTTAATTGCAACATTACGCTAAAACTCAAAGCTGCGGTATTTTTTCAGACTGTAAGGCTTGTTCTGCTAAAGTGTGAAGAGGAGGAAGGGACAGCACGCCACTGAATTAACACGAGCAATTTGATCAAATGACGCACCATAGTGCAGAGTACACGGAATTTGCTAATGCTAGCAGAGAAAGACCGCAACAACAAACTTTAGCGATATCCAAAGCTGAGGTATCGTATTGGAATCGGGACAGTAAAAGTGGGATCGGTGAATCTCAAATTTTTGTTGAATTTGTTTTTATTTATTCTGTTCTTGATCTACTGACGGGAGCTGGATTTAAAAAATAGTCCCGCGCAAGGCTCTAATACACACCTAAATGTTGGTTATAATTCCTTTTGGCTGGTCCTGTCTGCTTTATCCATAAGATGGCACCACTGAGCAGCCCGTACCCTGATTACTGTCCTCAGGGGAGGCCACAGAGGAGGAGCTGCATGCTGGCTTCATGGAGACCCTGCAGTGTGCTTGCACTGACCTGAAGACGCTCTCGTACGGCACGTTTGAGGACTACTACGAGGGCCTGAGCATCAAGATAGCTGACGACCTGGACTTTGCCAGTGTTTTGAAGAGCTCATGGGGCATTTGAGCTCTGTGTGCTGTCACTGTGAGAGCTTCTCTGAATAACTGACAGGCTGCATCCCAGGGACAATGATAGTGAACACATGGGACAATAAATGAATTCAAATTATTACTAAGCCATACAGAATGCAAACATGTGGCCATTCATGAAACTGAAGATCTAGACAAGCAGTTTAAGAATAAGGAGCAAGATATTTTTGTTAAAGAATAGCCATAAATGATAGTTTTTCGATTCTTTCTGTCTGTAGCCAGAATAAAATTAAATCTTTAATAAAAAAAAAAAAGTTAGTCTCACAAAGATGTTTTCAATATTGCCAGCAGATGGAGCCAAAACCAAAATATTTTCACCATCATCCATCTTTTTTTTTTTTTTTTTTTGCTTCTGTGTGGCACATTTGCCATTATCTAATACAAACTTCATACATGCAGCAGTTGTTAACATTCTTGTTTTGTTCTTATTCTGCATATGTAATGAAAAGTAATTCATGACCAGCTGGCTACGTTTACAACCCAGCTTGAGTCGTTCGGAATATGCGCTTGTTAATCAAGTATCAGCTGGTTGGCGCTGAAGGTCTTTTTAGGTTAGTGACAGTGGTGGGTAATTCAGGTACAGTGACAGTGGTGGGTAATTCAGGTACAGTGACAGTGGTGGGTAATTCAGGTACAGAGACAGTGGTGGGTAATTCAGGTACAGAGACAGTGGTGGGTAATTCAGGTACAGTGACAGTGGTGGGTAATTCAGGTACAGTGACAGTGGTGGGTAATTCAGGTACAGAGACAGTGGTGGGTAATTCAGGTACAGAGACAGTGGTGGGTAATTCAGGTACAGAGACAGTGGTGGGTAATTCAGGTACAGTGACAGTGGTGGGTAATTCAGGTACAGTGACAGTGGTGGGTAATTCAGGTACAGAGACAGTGGTGGGTAATTCAGGTACAGTGACAGTGGTGGGTAATTCAGGTACAGTGAGAGTGGTGGGTAATTCAGGTACAGAGACAGTGGTGGGTAATTCAGGTACAGTGACAGTGGTGGGTAATTCAGGTACAGTGACAGTGGTGGGTAATTCAGGTACAGAGACAGTGGTGGGTAATTCAGGTACAGTGACAGTGGTGGGTAATTCAGGTACAGAGACAGTGGTGGGTAATTCAGGTACAGTGACAGTGGTGGGTAATTCAGGTACAGTGACAGTGGTGGGTAATTCAGGTACAGAGACAGTGGTGGGTAATTCAGGTACAGAGAGTATAAATCCAGACCAAGAGTATTCAACTGCTTGGATCTGAACTACCCATCTCTGGTTAGGGACTATTTTAAAAGCAATAAAAAGCCACAGACAATATATGTGGCTATTACAGTGTTTCCCAAACCAGTCCACGTTTTTGCTCCCTCCCAGCCAATCAGGAACACCAAATACCTGGTACAGGTGTGCTGGCGGCTGAGAGGAAACAAAAACGTGGACTGTCCAGGGTTCCCTGAGGACTGGGTTGGGAAACACTGGGCTATTAGAATATACTCTTGAGAATGTTAATGAATGAATAGTGGGTTGTGGCTAAATTGATCTCTTAAAACTGCTTCATATGTGAACCCAGATAAGTCTATAATAAGTTGTTGCTGATGATTTTAGACTATTGAAATATAATCTATGTATCTTGTATGTATTTTGTTCATTCCGATCAGTTGATGGCTTCAAATTGCCATTAGTATGTGGTTGTGTGTGTATGTCAGACTCCTGTGGTGCAGTTGTTCAGCGGACTGCAACTTACTGGCCATGTCTGGCGGAACCATGCCGTGGTTGTGGGTTCATGCCTCACTGGTAGTATGTGCTTATTCCAGAATTCCCCTCTCGGATGAATAAAGTTCATCTCTTCTTGTCATATTAGTCCATGTTAATACTATAGGAGCTGACATCACAAATAGGGTATTCCCTGTGCCTCCTGGAAGGGGCTTTCCGTTCACTGCAGCCCAGAATTGGATAAGAAGCCATGGAAGATTGTTGGATGGATGTAAGGATGAATGGATGGAGTATCACAAGAATACACATGCAGAAAACCACAAAACCTCAAAATTAATTCCCGACTTTTAATAGAGAACTCAGAAACTTCACGGGTTACTAAGAGGCAGCCAGTACAGGAGCTCCTCATACTGCAAAGCATGGAGTCGAAGGACCTTGATGAAAGAGTAGAGAAAGAGAAACCCAGCAAACTCAGCCACCTTCCTAATAAGCAAGTAATTCTCCCCAGGCAATGCTGTGGGCTGAAGCACCAAGCTGGAACTTTCCAGAAAGTGACTGATCGTGGTTGCTCTCTGGTGCCCTCTGCTGGCACCAGCTGTGATTAGCTGAGGATGCAATATGGGATCCAAATGGAGCAGCTGGTTCTTTATTAAGAGTATAATGCATTATAAGAGTCAAGCTTTGACTTTTTTTAAGGATATGTTTTGGCTTCGTTCCAGGTACAGAAGAATTGCTCGACTAATTAAGACCATAATAAGCTGGATGTTGATTTTATTAATGATTCACAAACCAATATATCATGACTCCTTGGTCTGTAGCGAGCAACATCTTGCAATTTAAACGACTTACGAATCAGAAAATGTACCAATACCTCCATGTAAGAAGACAGAGCTGGGATTTCACCTTTAGATTTATTGGTCTGTTTCAGATCACAAACATTAATTCATGGTAAATTGCATACATTGTTATTTTTTGATTCCTGGTCTCAAACAAATCCTACATAAATCCTATATATTCTTTGTGGGGGGTGAGCTCGCATCAAACTGGTGTTAGGGGACTCAGGAAGTTTCAAAGGAGCTATAAAACGGAAACTGAAGCATTTGCATATAATTACCCAAAGATCAACCCACTAACTAAGCCCCTACACCTTCTGCGTCTTTAACAAGAAAGAAGCCTCATCGGGACGCATTAGGGTGAGTCGCGGTGGGAGGACATATGCATCTATAACCATTTATGGACATTAATATCCAAAAAATTCAGATGTTAAAGGACTGTTGGCGCCATTATCAATCGATTGTAAAAGATGCCAAAAGGAAACACTTCTCTGACTTAATTCTGTCATATTGTCACAATCCTCGTGTTTTATTTAAGACCATTGACTTTGTTCTTAATGCACCCCAGACAGATTGTATTGAGCCCTCCCCTGTAGCATGTGAGAATTTTTTTACGCTTTTTTCTTGAGAAGGTCTCCTTCACTAGGGCTCAAATCTCTCCTTTTACCTTTGACCCCTCAGTCTCTGTTCCCTGCCCCGCCGTGTTTGACAGGTTTGAGCCTGTGACGTTGTCCTATTTAGAGGAGATTGTTGGTCGTTTGAAGCCTGCTGGGTCTCCAAACGATGCTGTCCCTCCTAAATTCTTTAAACAGGCTTTGCCCACAGTTGGACCTTTGGTTCTTAAACTGATCAATCACAGTTTGTTGTCAGGTGTGGTCCCTGTGGATTTTAAACATGCAGTAGTCAAACCGCTGATTAAAAAACCTGCTCTTGATCCCACAGTTCTTGCAAATTACAGGCCTATCTCCGAAATTACAGGCCTATCTCCAAACTGCCTTTTCTTTCTAAAATTATTGAAAAGATAGTTCACAGTCAATTGATAACCTTTTTGGAAAGGGAAAATGTTTTTGAGGTTTTCCATCTGGTTTTAAATCCTTACACAGCACTGAATCAGCCCTTTTAAAAGTTTTAAATGACATATTCTTAGCTACTGACTCTGGCGACTGTGTTGTTCTTTTGTTATTAGATCTGACAGCTGCGTTTGATACAGTGGATCATGCCGTTTTACTTTCTCGTTTGGAGCAGTGGGTGGGCCTCATAGGCACAGCACTGGACTGGTTCAGGTCCTATTTGGCAGAGCGAACCTTTTGTGTCAGTCTCGGTGACCATGTGTCCCACTCCGCTCCTCTACTGTTTGGGGTCCCACAGGGCTCAGCTCTAGGCCCCCTCCTCTTCCCGTTGTATCTACTCCCTCTTGGTTTTATACTGAGAAAACATGGCATTGCATTTCATTTTTATGCTGATGATTGTCAGATCTATGTTCCTCTAAAGAAAAAAGACACATACTCTGTGCAGCCCTTACTTCAGTGTCTCGATGACATTAAAGCCTGGATGGCTCTTAACGTTTTAAAATTTAATGATAAGAAGACTGAGGTGATGGTTTTTGGTAACCCTACTGGGACCCCGAGTGTGTACTTAGATTCCTTGGACCAGTATAAAAAGCAAGTTGTCAGGAACCTCGGGGTTAACGTGGACGCTGAGCTCAAGTTTGACAGTTAAATTAAGGCAGTTGTAAAATCGAGCTTCTTCCAGCTGAGGCAGCTGGCTAAAATAAAGCCAATTCTGTCTCGGCAACATTTTGAGACCGTAATCCATGCCTTTGTGATCACCCGGCTGGATTACTGTAATGCACTTTATATCGGGGTCAGTGCTTCATCTATCGTTCACCTCCAGAGGATGCAAAATGCTGCCGCTTGTCTTTTAACTGGCACTCGGACGTTTGAGCACATTTCCCCCATTTTAGCTTCACTCCACTGGCTGCCCATTTCTTTTAAGATTCATTTGAAAATTCTTTTGTTTGCTTTTAAAGCCCTCCATGGCCTTGCCCCATCCTACCTCTCTGAGCTGCTACTGCCTTATACACCCACCTGCTCTCTCAGGTCAGCCGATCAGCTGCTCCTGAATGTACCCAGGACTAAGTGTAAACTTACAGGAGACCCTGCTTTTGCTGGAGCAGCTCCCAAACTGTGGACCGATCTGCCTTTAGAGATCAGACAGGCCTCTTCTCTGTCTGTTTTTAAATCACTTCTGAAAACCCATCTCTATACCTTGGCCTTTGACACCTTATGAGATGTTTGCTTTAGCCTTTTATTTTTGATTGTTTTAGTTAGTTATATGTTCTTTTATATTGTTTTTACTATAGATCTGTTATTTATTATGTGTTTTATTTTTGTTCTTATTTTTTATGTTTCTGTTTTGTTTTATCTATTTTTCTTAATTTATTTACTGTACAGCACTTTGGTCCTGTACAGGTTGTTTAAAGTGCTTTATAAATAAAGCTGGATTGGATTGGATTGGAAAAAAGGTGGGACACGTACCCCCCTCCCCTCGCCAAGAACATGCTCACGAGTAAGCTAGGCAGATGGCTGAAATTGTAAGGTAACTATAAAGTAAAACACTGAGGTCAGTAGGGTTAGGGCAGACACATTCACTATCCCACTAAAGTCTATGGAACATGTATGAATAGAAATGACTAGAATGCAGGTCTGCCTCAGGCATTAATGCATCCTTCAATAAATAGACCTCTTTCTGAAAGAAGACTGGTAGCATTATTCTTTCTATGCCTCTTTTTCAGCCACGTTAAGTCTTGGTAAAATGACTGTATCCTAAATTACTGGTATTGCTCTTATATGTTGCGTGAGTACGCAATAGCTTAGGTAAATACACTGCGGTACCCTGTGTGCAGACTGCATTAGCGATGACATTTACACAAAGGACAATTATAGGTTGGTCTCTGTGTTTGTGCACTTAATCGCATCTATGTGCAGGGGGGCCCTTGAATATGTAAAATTGGGTGGTGGTGGGGGGGCAAGGAATGTATAGGTACACGCCTGTCTATGTTATAATTCTTTGTCACGATAATTTGGGGGGGGGGGGGGGGGCGGTGGCCGGCCCAGCGGGTAGCATGGCAGCCTCATGCTTCCAGGATGGCAGGCTCCATTTGCCGCCCCCAGCTCTGTCGTGTGGGCTTCCTCGAGCTGCTCCGCTTTCCTCCGTGGGTTTGCGTGGATTGGTGTCTCTAAATTGGTGCCAGCTTGTGAGGACCCCCGCTATGGTGTGACATCACATCCAGTGCATTCTCCGCTGTCCTATGCTTCCTGACGCAGACTCTCTGTGACCCTGCAAATTTTTAATTTAGTAATTTTGTAATTAAAAGGAACTGAACCAATACCAGAAACAGTACAGTATTTTAAAAAATACTACAGGTATGACTAACCTTTTCATTGGGATATTTCAGCCTTTAAGCATTCTGTAATTTCATTAAATGTATTACCCATACACTGGCTCACAGCTCATTGGCTGTTGGTGTTTGTTTGCTCTAAATTTCATTGGCTGTCAGCAATGGAATCACCCCAACATAACAAGACCATGTGGCTGCACCTCTGCAGAACAAAAATGGACGTGAAATTGCTTTGTCGTGGAATGCCTTAAATGTCAGGGTGATGCTGGAGGAGATCCGCTGATGAAGAGCGTGTGGAAAGAAGTTCTGTTAGAACCGGCTCCAAGGAGCAGACTGCTGGAACACGTAAATCGCGCTGAACTTTGCCAGAAGGTCCATTGTAGGTAATATGCATCTCAGCCTAAGAATAAACAAACTAATAACCCCAGACATCCACTTGCATTCTCTGATTTCAAATTGCAGCTTAAGCTTTGCTGTGAAATCAAAACTGCAATAGAGCCAAACAATATAAATATGTCTACACGCTGGGCAGGGTTGCTGCTGGGGGGGGCTAATATATAGGGCATGGTCAGGCATTGGCGCCAGGCCATTGCAGAGCACACAGACACCCACAATCACACACCAAGGGCGATTTAAAAACACCACTCTATTTATATGCAACTTTTAACTGGGATGCAAACCTGTACTGTTTGTCTTTGAGAGATTCCTGTTCTTTAAAGCAAACCCCGCACTGGATCATAGGTTTCTATGTGTGACGTATCCTTATCGGCACGGGTATATGTAAGAGTCCTAGTTCCGAAATAAATTGCATGTCTATGCTGCATCCTTGCTACCTGTCTCACACTCACCAAATACACCTCAAACAGACATATCCAAATATAGAATCTCCACGTGGGCTAATCTAAAATTCTAAATTACCACGGGGGGCATTCAGAAAATGAGCAGGTCGTCTGATGCAATTTTTATTGTATTTCATATCAGTGCTGGCGAATTCCTTGGAAGAAAGCTTCCCTCTGTGTTTTCTTGTAATTGTTTGTTTCAGATCCCCGTGAAGATCAACAGGGCTGACGCGGTGTCTCTGTTGGTCTATTTTTAGTGCTGGAGCTGTGTGTGTGTGTGTGTGTGTGTGTGTGTGTGTGTCTGGGGTGGGCTGACAACTGGCTCACCGTGGTGGTGGTGGTGGTGTGCCGTCAGCGGTCCACACCTACCTGTTCCAGGAGAGACCCGCGAAGCTTCGGGTGGCGCAAACTGCCACCTTCGACGTGATGAATCACGACATTAATATTTGGCAAAGATACTTGCGGTGGCTGCGGGTTGTAATCTCAGTTTTTAGTAGCTGTGCGATTCTCCCGACACATATGTCCAAATTTTAAGTCATTTTATTGCTATAAGATTGAGCAGCCAGACTAATGTGCTGTCTGGCTTGTGGCATATAGCACATAATGACGAATTTTAGCATGTTTAATTACAATTGTTCCAGAGGCGGTATCCTACGTTTAACTTTTTATTTCCAATGTAACTTTATAACCCCATAGTAGCATAAACGAAAGCACCGTGCCCTAAATAAGTCATCCCTTTACATACGGTGATCACGGGATAATTAGACCGTTTGATTACAGCGGTCTATGGTTTTGCTACACCTGGGAATTTGTACTTAAGAATTAGCCTGATTTATGATCTCTTCGCTGGGTAAATGACGGCAAAGTGTTTAAATAGCCTATGTAAAAGTGCGACTGCCGTTGAGTCTCGTTATGTATGTACATAATACACATTTCAATCAAAACGTTGTATGTCGCCCTGTTTATTTTTAAAAGTATAGAAGATGTAAGACCATGGGAATAAATAAAAGGCTTTCAGTTAAACACTCATTATACGATGCTGAAATAAGTGATGAAGACATGTGGGGGAAATCCAGCGCTCACTGGCGCTTCTCAAATTACAGACTATGATGTCACGAAATAATACAAAAACGATATATGGAGCAGCTCATTTAGTGTGTTTGCAAACGGAATACTATATATCTCGTGAAGCCTGTGAGTGTTTGTGTCTCAATTCAAATCGAGGTGAAGGGATCTGTGAACGCGCAGCCACCCCGTCCATCTGTGAACGCGCAGCCACCCCGTCCTTGGCTTCTCTTTTTGTTAAAAGCCGTGCTCGTTTCAGAAATAAATCTGTAAAGACTGTCGCTTTATTGAGATAGCCTGTCAAAACCATAAAGCAACACTAGCAAAAACACCTTACATACAAAATCAAAACAGGCTATAATGCTATGGATATTTTAAAACACTTAATTTGTAAAAAAAAAAAAAAAAAAATGTTTTCATTTGAAGGTCGTGCTACGGAGGACTTATTTTAATGTGGATATTTCAATCTCTCATTTGACCTGTTGAGAACGCGGACAAAGACATAAATGCACAAGAAGTGTACACATTCATTTTTTTTAAATTATTGACAGGAAGCAGCCGATACAATGAAACATCAATAAATAAGCTGGACGTCTGGATTCGCCTTGAGGTGTAAGCGGGAGGTGTGCGCCAGGTCTTATCCGTTTCTGGGCGGCTCGCATTGGGTTAAGTAACGGAGAAAACAAAGGGTGTGCCCCTTCACGCCATCTCCCTGAGAATAAGCAGCACCAAGTAACGGGAGATAATTAGACTAGTGCGATGCTGGAGCGCGCAACTTGGAAGCGTCGGGGGTACAGCGCTGAAGATGGATGAGAAGAGCTGTCATTTCGTGTGACTTCACCTGCCCGACTGGGACGAAAGGGAACGGTCTTTATAAATGAAAGCAGCCCTATACGATCGCGAAGAGCCACTGGCTGAAGTCGCCCGCACAAGGAGAAAGCAGATGATGTCTCACACGCGACAGTGATGCTATAGCCAAAAAAGGCTGGAGAGAGCAGACTTCTCAAGGATCTCCTTCAACATTATCCCAGGCGCTTCTGTTAACCTCGTTGAACTAGTAGGGCACTGCGCTTTTTGTTACTTTTGAGGCGCTCAATACTTTGTTCCAGTAAAGTCATGTCTTATCCAGAGCGATGGGCAAGATCGATGACAAGGAGAGGATAATCCTCAACGTTGGGGGAACCAGGCACGAAACATACCGGAACACTCTGAGGACCTTGCCGGGAACACGGTTGGCTCTCCTGGCTTCCGAGTCTGACACGGAGTCCGTGCTCGATCTGCTGCAACAAGTCCCGGGCTTCATTGAGTACAACCCGAAAAACAACGAGTACTTCTTTGACCGCCACCCGGGAGTTTTTGCCTATGTCCTCAACTACTACAGGACCGGGAAACTTCACTGCCCGGCCGATGTCTGCGGTCCCCTATTCGAGGAAGAGCTGTCTTTTTGGGGTATCGATGAGACCGACGTGGAGCCCTGCTGCTGGATGACCTACCGGCAGCACAGAGACGCCGAGGAGGCGCTTGACGTTTTTGAGATGAATGTGGACAACGGGGACGGGGACGATGAAGACATATGCAGAAGGCTTGGGATTGAGGACATGGTGTCATCGGACGGCAGCGTCAGCCGCTGGAAAAAGTGGCAGCCGGTGATTTGGAATCTTTTTGAGGACCCCTACTCATCCCGAGCTGCTAGGGTAAGAGCCGGGGGCGGCTGATGCGCGCTCACTGCGCTCGTCACCAGCGCTCGGAAAAGTTCTCCGCTATTTATTTCGGTGAACGGCTCGCGTTTCAGTAAGAAACAAAGCAGAAATGGGCTTTGATTCGTTTACATCTGCAAACACGATGAGATGCGAATAACTGCAAGTCGAAGGTATAGGCCTGTAATTAAAAGGCGAATGCATTACCAACAGACTTTTCTGGTTATTCTATAGGTACATTGATGCTAAAAATAGCTTCACAAGTTTCTTTCCCCCCGTAGTATATTTTTAAAGCGCATTAAATTTGCAAGTATTATATACAAATACAATACAGGTGTTGTAAAAAGTGAAGCGTTTATAGTTATGTTTCATAATATATTTCTAAAATATCCACCTGGTTAAATTGAAGTATAAATATTGCAACTTCATGTAAGAGGGTACTGCAGATGCCCAGAGGAAGAATCGAAATAATAATGGAACAAAATTGGTAAAATTAAATCTAAGGGAACTGTCTATATTTAGGATTTATAAAAATTCAGTCAGAGGTTGTTATGGAAACCAGTTTTGGAGGTGGCGTTGTGACGGAGGGGCCTGGTGCGCGCGTTTGTTTGTATGTGGTGGGGGACTTCCTCTGAGTGAAATTCATATTATATTGAAAGCAACGAAATGAACACCGAGTCATTTTTATCATTTATTTCACTTTTTTTTTTAACCTGTGAAAACCCTGTAAATAAGCCAGAATGTAAAATAGTCACATCAATGACTTCTCCTATACAATGACATCATATTGTTTTTCAGAGAAGACTTATGACTCAGTAATACCGATCTTTGAAACCACTGACCTTCAGGAATTGAAGTTATAGTAGTAACGTAACTGCCGCTGTAAATGAGTATTGCAATTGATTTTTTAAATGTTTTTTTTTCTTCCATTTTTCACAACTGGAGCAACTAAACAGTCCATACTGACTTAAACACTTCATATACCAACCATCATCAAATAATGACTATTAAAAAATCACCTTTTATGAGAGAGGTGGGGACAATCAATAAGAGGTAAAATTGCTGGTAATATGTTGTTGTTATTGGTTTAAGCCTAGCTTTGAGTCAGGAGCTCTTATCACTTTTTAGCGGGTGGTGGGTGGGTGGGGGGGGGGGGGGTTGAGCCTTCATCAGCAAAGAATCTGGAGGGGACTGTCACAGAAGGACATCCGCCTTGCTCATTTCTGAGTGGTCCACATTCTCGGCACGGGAGCGCTGGCAAATATTGATATCACACTGGTGATGGGAAATAAATTGCCCTCACATCCGTGCGTGTGGCAGGAGGGCGAGTCCAGCAGTACGACTCTAACACCTCTTTTCTTAGTACAGCCCATCTGTATCTGGGCCTAAAAGTCCATGACTATAATACTGTATTCAGTACATAGCAAACAGGTGTACATATTTAGATATCAACTAAGACCAGAAAATGCCTTGCTTCATGTATGTCATGTAGGGTATTTAATAAATTGGATGAACGGTCCCGCATTTTTGAACCATTTCCGGGATCTATAATTTCCCGATCACACTCGTTGGGTTAAAACAGCATCGTGATATTGTCCCAGATTGTTTATCCAATCAATAATTAATTGTTTCAGCAGCCACCTACTTCCAGGCGTTGTTGCTCATATGCATTATTAATGAGATGGGGACAGAGGTTTGACCTTGCGTTTGATGTGTGACACAAGCGTTTGAACCCACATGCCCTGCTAGGCTAAATTCGGCCCAGACTTGCGCGAATGTGAGTTTGCATTACAGGATGTCACCCAAGGGAGTAGAAACAAAGCACAAACTAAATTAATAAATATTTACCTGTGCATTTAAATAAAAGTAAGTGCCGTGCTGTAGTTAATCTTGAGGCATGTTCGAGCGGAATGACACTTTGCTTCTTGAGGGCCACTTCATTGCAGAATCTGCTGTTACGCTTGAATTTGCGTTTTCCTCAGTAGGCATCAGGAACCCCTCCTCCTCCCTTGCGTTAAGGCAGCATAATGTGGAGCTACTCTTGTGAGGACTTACTGGCTTCATTTAGCTCCTGCCAGACACTTGCTGCGGCCACTTCAGGGGGACTTGAGAGTGACATCGATGAAGTTCCATGGGATCTAGTGTGAATCATATTTGAAGAACATAGATTGGACAAGTTGGACTAATTTCTTGGGTGATGACTAGGGCAAATCCAGGAACTAAGTGTATTCCGGGAGCTATGGGTGGGGTGCTTTTGGTCCTTTCCCGGTGTTTAGCTTAACAACATTTCATCATCTAGCAGAAGGCAGTAATGATGCGTAATTATATTTGCCAATTTGCAGTGGGTGGCCTAGCCATTAAAGACTTATTGCAATAGCCCACAGGTCTTGCTGTAGCGACGCCAGTTGAAGTTCTTGACCCGAGTCGCCCCAGTTAAATATTCCGCTTTAAAAATTGTCCGTCACTCTGGATAAAAATATTACCTTGGGGATTAAGTGCAAAAGAATTTGCCCGACGAATGCTGCCATTCACATAAAGGTGCAATTATGTAATTCACTACAATTCCGTTGTGGTTTTCTTCACACATTCACTTCATTCACAGCTTCAGTCATACTGGAAATGTCATACTACTCACACTGCTGCTCAGTTTTAAATCAGATACTGTTACCATGTTTATTTAGCAGGTACTTCTGCCAAAGTGAGGTACAAGTGAGGATCAGACAGTGTCTTTGGAGCAGTTGGGGCTAAGACCCTCGCTCACCAGCACAATGATGATATCAGCACTGTGCTGGCCGTGGGATTAGAACCAACAACCTTCACGGGCACATATCACTAACCTGCTATGCTTTAAATACAGTCACCTCAGGAATCCGCTGCTTCAGCAATCTTAAACCCTTCTGATACTGTGTTTGTTTAATTTCCTGGTCACATATTATGAACGATTAATGCTTTACACGGCTAATGAGGGGACCTGTGCTTTCCCTTCCGCTCGTCCTTCATCTCCTGTAACACCCAGGGGTGTTTTCAACCCAAAGCTTAAAGAGACACAGTGACACAACGAATTCCCACCTTGTCGGCAATTGTGAGTGTGACATCCGTTAGCATGCAACCTGATTCCCGGCACAGCTGTATCGACAGAGTGTGTAATTACAGCACCGTACGGTGACATGTTGTCAGTAATCTTGTGTGGAGGAAATCTACAGCATCGATTTAAGACATTTAAAAATGTATACTTCATTCACCCGCTCACCACTTCAACGTCCCACTGAATTCCATGCAATATGATTCCTGAAGTGAAGTCTGATGCCTAAAGACATTGGGTGTGTAGTTTTGGGATTTAGGACAGATGTTTGAAGGGATTTTTACAGATGTTTGAAGGGATTTTTACAGATGTTTTAAGGGATTTTTACAAATGCTTGAAGGTACTGTCAGCTTGAAAAATTTTTTTAAATCTTGCTGACAAAAATGTAATTTCTGTGGGGGAGGGCATGATATATTATCCTGAATGCAGGTGTTACCATCCATCCATCAATTTCTTTATACCCGCTTGTCCTATTCAGGGTCACGGTCACAGGGGCGAGGAGCCTATTCCGTCACAGGGTACACTCACATCATTCATCCACATACAGTTTGGCGACTCCAGGTCACCGTACCATGTTTTTGGATTATGGTGGGAAACATCGTAGGAAACTCCACAATGACAAAGGGAGAACATGGTAACTCCACACAAGTAGAGATATGAATCCTGGTCTCATATGGATGAGACAACAGTGTGAAACACAGTGCCACCATGCTGCCCACAGCAGGTATTACGGTAGTTAAATACGAGGAGCCCTAATGGATAGGTGTATGTTCATATCCAGTAAGGGTAGGGTGACCACCTAATCCATGTCAGGAGGGACACTATGAGCTACAACAGGATTTGTAAACTACCATTTCATCCATTTCAATTAAAAGGACCAGGATTTCACTTAAGCACTGGGTTCTTGCCGTATGCTGATTGGTCAGTCTCCTATAATCATGCATATGTGTCAGTAATGTTAATGCGAAACAGCTGGATGAGTCTTTCAATCTAGGAACTAACCAAACATTTTAGCAGAGCACAGAACCCTTTCAGTTTTAAGGAGTTTGTAAAAGCTGAAGTAGCTCATAGTGTCCCTCCTGATATGGAATAGGTGGTCACCCCAAATAAGGGGACCTGTTTTAGTGTCCATAAAGGTATACATTGTCCAAATGCATAAAAAATTATGAGTCACTTTCAATAAAAACAGTTGCCAAGCAGAGTAAATGTAGCTGGTTGGTTACCAAATATAAACCAGGAGACAGACATGTAGTTCACCATAGTAATGGATCGTCTCATCTTCTGGTGAATCCAGCATCTGAGTTTTCCATTTATGTCTTTCATGCCAACTGCTGTATGAGTGCTTGGCTGAAAAATGTAAACATAAACTGTTTTTTTAAAACTCTTTTTGCAGTTTGCCACTGTCGGACTGTGATGGTACCTTTCCCCGTTCCTACATCTTAATGCACCTCTTTGCTTTCCTGATTTCCTTTGTCACCCGTCGGAGACCGCCCTTTTTCTGCCGCTTAAGAGGTTAGACCGATGGTGTCTGGGTAGCTCGGCACGTTCAAAGATGTTACCTTGGCAGGCTGTGCTCGTCGTCATGGCAACACGCCACTCGTGCTTTCCTGTTTTCATTGAAAGCTGCCCGGTCTGTGAATGCAATTGATCTCGGGAGCTTATTCAACCGTGAACTTTGTAACCCTTCGCTTACTGTATAAGCAAAGCCTTTCGCATTGTTGATTAATTGCGCCAATGACAGGTCCATCCAATGAGAATCGTCATTGTCTATACATACTTCTAAATATGGGCCTTACAAAAACACATTTATGTAAACCGTTATTTGAATAGTGTTGATTTCAGTGCATGCTTTTCGGGCTGTCTAACGTGAAAATTTAAACAGTGAAGCTTTGCATAATAAAAACAAATGTTAAAAATAAATGTCCTTGAAGAGAAGCAATAAGCGTCACGAGGGTCACTGTAGTTTTCGGGGCGGCCAGAAGGACCGCTGACAGGTCTGTCAGCAAACATATTTCAACTTGAAGTTATTTCCTGAGAACCCGGCTGTCAGCACAATTTTGCTGCCTTGTTAGCCTTAATTAGTGCCCTTAATTTCCACACTTCATCCACTTCATCCGTGACTGCGGACGACGGCAGCCTGACCGCGTACGATTTACACAACATGTAATTAGCATTTAAAATCCTTGAATAAAATACATTAAAGCTCTTGATTTAATGAAGGTCACTGATATTAACATTTGGATCCCTTATAATTATTATGAGGTTTGATTTAACGTTTCCAAAAAAAAAGTCCGGATTAATTAACCTTATATTAGTGGCGTGTAGCTGATGATGCTGAGCGGTACGACTAAGAGACTGGCAAGGAATGAGGGGAATGGAGGCTGCTGGCCGCCTGTCACTCGCATGTATGTTTTAGCTCCGCCCCCCCGGTCACGACCGGCTCGGCAAGCGGCACTGCAGCTCGCGCGAAGGGAAACGAAAACAGCCGATGTGACGGATCGGGAGTCCGGCCATGACCGTCCTTGAGAATGTTCAGATTCATCAGAATGAGCGGTCAAAGGCGTTTGGGGGCGCGTGGCGGGAAGGGCCGTCATTCGAGGGGGGCGCACACACTAAGTTAGGGAGGAGCAGATGTGGCTTTTAGTTAGCCAGCGAATGTCAGTACAAAAGGATATTTTTGTCAGCCAGAGCAATGCATTGTAATGACATCTGGAAAGCATGAGCTTGCTTCTTCGAAACACAAGCACACACAGACCATTGATAAAATGGCTCTTTTTGTGCATGCCTGGGATAGTTGTGTTATATAAAGCATTGAGTCAGCATGTTTGTACTATGACAAGTGATGCATGTTTGTACTATGACATATGTCATTGCTGGCAACATATGTGATGTCTGGTGTGGTAAAAACAACCCAGCTCCACCCTCTCGGCTGTCCCTGCCTTCAGGCTTGTGTTATGAGGTGAATGAGGTGACTGATTTCCAGTAGACCGTCAAGGCTTCGCTCTTTCCTTTTCCTGGGGTGGAGCACATTGTGGTCTCCCACCTGCCTGATGGTGAGGGCTTCCCAGAGACGCTAGGCAGCCGTGGGGGCCGGCTGCGCTGTCTGGTCAGCATGCTAAACTGTTGCTTGGTGCCTTCATGAATTTTAACAAATAGGAGTCAGAAGGCTTTACTGTGCAGTCTGCTTATTCTGGCAGTAATTATATGCATAATTGTCAGTTAATGGACAGAGGGTCTACAGCGTGAGGCAATGGATATGGTTATAAATACGGAGGCGCAAATCCTATGACGGAATCTGCTATTGAACCTTTAATCATCTGCTGTAGAGATGACACCATGCATGGTCAGAAATGGCATTGTTATTTTGTTATTGTTAGTATTTCATAAGCTGTGCAGTTATGTATGAACGTAAAGTTTTAGTCACAATGGTGAGTTTGGTGACAGTCCTGTTTGGTTGGATGAAGCTGGAGATGGAGAGAGAGGCAATTTGGGTGCAACCCTTGGTGTTAAATTCAACGTTTTTCAGTTTGTTGAATTGACCGTCGGCCACAAATATCTTTTTATTTTGTTTTGATTACTCTCCCTGTTATGGGAGAGTCTGAAATAAGACTCTGGTCTCCCCCCAGATAGTAATTCTTGTGTTAATCTGCTTTATTGGGTGCCTGGAACATTGCTTGTGGTCTTCTTGTGGTTTACATTTACTCTGAATTTGCACAGTTATCTTCCAGCCACTGTAGATGAAAAATCTTCTCGGTGGATTCAGATCTTTTGCACGTATGTCATTGCGGCTTGGATACAATCTGCTGGCGTTTTAAAATGAATGTTTTTTTAGCTTCAGTTCAAATAGTAATCAGTCTTACCATGTCACATGTGAGATGTGGCCTGCCTCACTATGGGACAATATCAAGGGAAGTAAACGTGCACTTAGATCAGAGCATCACCCGCCCATCGCACATCGAGGAAGCCTGATGCTGTCTTTGTGGATCACGTGACCAGTACCACACTGAGGCTCTGTGAGGGCTCTCTAAAGCTGTGCATTAGTATTAATGGTCACCCCATTTGTCTCGAAGGAGCTGTGCATTATTGATGCTGTGATGTTCACTCTGAGAGATGAAGCCCTTCTTAAGACAATGAGCCCATTAAATCTGAACGAGCTTTTTTTCTTCAGTGAAATGTACTGTATTGATTAATAGAGCTTCTTACTAATACATGGATACTGTGAATTGCTATCAATTTCATTGGGGGTTAAATACTGTCATTTTAAAGTGGGCTCAGTTTAGGTCTAATTTAACTTGCTGTTTCCAAAGTATATAATTTAGTGTCCATTGTTTTTCTAATATTGCCTGCTGTTTTTGTACGTATAGTGTTCATACATGATTGTCATATATTATCTCATCCACCCACTCATCTATCCATTTTCTGTAACTGCTTAATTATCTCACACAGGGTCATTGTGAGCGCGGACCTATATCCCTGAAAGCAGTGGACATGAGGCAGGAGACATGCTGGATGGGATGCCGGTTACCGTAGCATGAACATGGTGAATTTCAATAAGACACTTTGGTTTTGCTTGTAGATGTTTTGCCGAGCAAATAACTGAGCTTATTTTTATTCGGAGATGAGGTCAATGTTTGCAAATAATTGTTAATGTCACAAGAACATGTAGGAGGATAAGATCTGCACGAGTTTCCAGAAAGTTCTCAGGTCATTGACAAGCTGCTGTACGGTGGCAGTTGAGTGTTTGCCGTGTCACTGGTGGTGGAATCAGGCGCGAATACCCCAGGAGACAAAAACCAGCATTTCATCCCGGAAATCCCCTCTCCTCTCCGGTGATGATTCAGACCTCCTTCCAGACATGACGACTCATTCAGAAACACCCAAAAAGGATTTGCGCAAAAGCTGAAAGTTACTTAAATGCACGGGGACCCCTGGGCTGAAAGGCCGGAGTAAGCTAACCTTTAATCCTAGCGCGTTGTACCTGGAAGGCATCATTTGGTGAATCGTACACGAAAAGGTTAAAGGATGGCTTTAAGGACCACCGGCGTGAAGCGAAGGCACAGCAAGCTGCGAATAAGGGTGGAAAAATGCACTTTTTCACAGATTCTATATCGAGAAGGTTTTTCTGTGTGTCAGCTGATGCGATGCTTCTTGCTTCAGGTTCTGCCCCACGTTTTTTTCTCTGCACGGCCACAAGTACGGTGACATCACCGAGGGATCTGTCTGCCGCACCTGTCACCCCAAACGTGTCCCGGTGGAGCAACCGGCTGTTTCCTTCGTGTCTGCCTGGCTCAAGGGCCAACGTTGGCTAGAGAATCCGTGGGGGCAACCCGCATCCGCCCCGGGTTCCTCAGACCGGCCAGCTGGATCACCTCTGAGTCGCTGGTTCTGGTAGAGCTGTCCTGGGCTGGTGTAGTCCACAGACAGGGTACCAGGGGGATCTAATTATAACCGACTGAAAGCAGCTTGCCGAGAACCAAACACCCGCACACGTGTTCGGTGCTCTTGGACCTCATTCCCCGATTTAGCCTCGTGTGTTTGGCGGGTCGCCCCAGGACTGGAGACAGAGATTCATCAGGAGTCCTGGCTTTTGTGGCAGAGGGACCCTCTCCAGCGTCTTCAGTTTTCTAAAGGCAGCCATGCGAGACTAAGCTCAGACACCCCCCCCCACCCCCAGCCAGAATACTTAAAAACAGTCCCCACTGCACATACCAGATGAGTGGAGATGGAGCTGGGGGGGGGGGGGGGGGGGGGAAGGGGTCGAGGAGGGCAGGAAAAGGGTCACATCCATCCAAAACTGATTTATGGATGCACAGTGTTTATATTGTGAATTAAGCTTTATCCCAACACAACCTGCCTGCCCATCCTTCGGGAATTACGATCAGATCATAACGTTTTAGGGAAAAACAGGGTTTATGGCGTAACCTGCACAGAGAGGCGGGGCTTATTGTGCCCAAAGAAGGTGGCTTTTCTAGATTAGATGTTTCTACATTTGTTGTGCAGTGAAACTGCTCTCTGACCCATAATCAACATTCAGCAAAGCTAAAAATGGATGTTCATGTTAATGGTATAATAGGGAGGTTCTGCTGGTGGAGTCTATCCTAGCAATCTTTGGACACTGCTGAGCTGGGAAGACAGCAAGTGGGATTCCTGAGTTAACAGTGGAGAG
This sequence comes from Paramormyrops kingsleyae, assembly GCF_048594095.1. Classification (NCBI taxonomy): domain Eukaryota; kingdom Metazoa; phylum Chordata; class Actinopteri; order Osteoglossiformes; family Mormyridae; genus Paramormyrops; species Paramormyrops kingsleyae. Next base: position 14,773,922 of record NC_132797.1, read on the forward strand.
TTTCACACGATGTGTCAGGAAGTGCACATTGTCACCTTGCGGAATATAGATGACATGTGGATCTTGAGACAGACGCCTGGTACCCTCTACAGAGTATCTGAACTGATTCTTATATCCACAGTTATGATTTCACATAGGGTATATAGTATATACCACTTGATTATTCTCATTACATGATGCTGAAGTGTTTTGCATAAGTTATGACTATTTTGTTTAGTTGAATGCAGCATTGTTTTTTTATAAAAAGGTGGAAATAAGGTAGGCAACTCTGATCCTGGAGTTCCAGTATTCAGCGGGTTTTCCATCCTACCTGCTCTCTTATGAACCAAACCTGATCTCAGGCAGATAGTAATTCATCAGGTAGGATGGGAACCCTGCTGGATACTGACACTCCAGGATCAGGGTTGCCTACCCCCCTGTTCCATAGTATGTAAATATAACTCATTGATTGAGCTTGACATGTTTGAAATGGCATGCAAGGGTCTTTGTGGAGAGCTGTTTTGCGCAAGGACTTCTCAGAGGGAGGCAAAATGCATATTGAACATAAAGATGCGTAAAGATGGATCATAAAGATGGATCAATTGCCTTAGGAAGGCAGGATCTTTCCCAGTTTCTCAGATATTTTTTGGGAAGGAGATCACTGTGGTAGTCGGACAGGGATATCACGATCTCAGCGGTGTGCCAGGAAACCACCCCTGTCCAGCTGCCTGGGTTTGTGTAGCTTGCATGGAAAAAAACTGAGTTTTTATAGAATGTTAGGGGCACGTTTTATTTTACTGAATCTACTACCTGCATTGGTTTCTACTGATGAGTACATCCTGGCTGTCACTATTATAAGATATTATAATGAGAGTTGATATATAAGATTGTAACAAGGCTTGGCTGGTCTTTCTAAAGATGTCACTGAGAAGTACAGAGAGTCTGCTTTGTGTGAACCAGACCAACGCCATGTTTAAGCATCTTTCTATTGCATTAGAAAAAAAAAACCTCTCCAAAGTTATTGCTTGATTTCTCCTTAAGAGAGACTAGGTCAAATTTCTTCTGAGACAGCTGGAGTGGAGTAGAGTACTCAGCATGGCATCTGTTTTCTTATTCGACTGAAGACCAGAGGTGATGCCATCTTCCCCGTTCGCCAGGTGTTAGACTGAACGAGGCGGGATGATGTCATCTGATGGGGGAAGGTGGTCCTTGGATGGTGTGGATATTTTAGATCATGCCTTGGGACTTGAGCTCTACTGCAAAGATACATACAATGGACAGTTCTACACAAAGGTCCGTTCGATGTCTCATCCATAATGCTGATCTGTTTTTAACATTCCAATAAATACATGGATTTTGTGGACTTATCTATATTCAATCCAAGAGGTTACATGAAAACCTATGCAAACTGATTCATTGATATAAAGCTTGTCCAGCCTCTGAGGCATTTTGTTTGCCAATATGGGATTAAATGTCACATCGATAACAATGGAATTGCCCTATATCTTAAATAGACACCCTGTGTGATATAGTACAATTCTGTCACTTTACCTGAGATTAGGTAGAGTTATAATGTAAAATATTTACTCAATAATAATTTCATATTAACCAGAAGATTGCCCACAGCTGCAATATGGTCAAGGGACCCTTGGGAAAACCCGCCCCCCAAGGCTTCTGCACCCTCCAGATTGGCACCTCACACGCAGCAGCTGTGCTCTTTATAGGCTTGGGGCGGGGCCATTTAAAGGCTGGGGGTGGAGCCTAACAGGTCTCCCCTCATCACGGGACCCCAGCGCAAGGGCAGGAACAGATGGCGGAGCCCGGCACCTGCCCCCCTCACCCTGCCGTCACGGGGACTGACCTTCGGGTGACATCACAGTGGCCCCTCCCCTCCTGGTGGGCCATATAGCCCCAAGCCCCGGTCCGTGCTGTGCGGGGCGTGGAATCTGGCTGCCGCATTGGCCACTGTGAGGAGTGACCTTTCCGTTCGGATCCCTCCGAAGGGACGCGTCTGGGAACTTTAAATAACCTGAATCCTCCAAATTGGGGGCATGAGAAACGATCGACATAGTGAAACTGTTTTTACGGCATGTAGAGGCCCGATTCCTCCCAAATCCACCAGGCGCCCCGTCGGGAATTACGATGAAGAAATCAAAGCAGCAGAGATTTAGATCCCTGGCAACTCTGACTGAGATTAATGGCCAGAACATGGACTGCATCTGAACAAGGGTGGGGTGCGTGGGGGGGGGGGATGGGGGGTACAAAGTCATGTCCACATATCTGTTTGCTTTCGAAAAACTCACATATAACCTTTGTTTAATAAATAACAATGTGTAAATATGTACTTTTATTAATAATGTCATATCGGTTTGCATTAAATTAATTGAAGGTAATTTTTTTTTGTAATTGTTCATTACTGTATACTTAGTAATGCTGTATAAGTACCCCCCCCCCCCGCCCCCGCCCATGGGCCAGAAGATAGCTGGATGGATGGATGGATAAATCCGAGCTGAAGACCATTCAGCTTCCAGTGACAGGCATGAACGGTTAAACTATGATCCTGCTTTTTTTGTCCCCAAGGACAGCACACAGAAAATAGCGTGCCGATGCCAAAAGGGGACCGGAGGAATGATGACATCACACTGCCGGTCTAAGCGGCCCAGTATGACGGCGTGCCGCTCCGCCGCCCAGCATCCTTGCTCGGCGCGCTCTGCCCTCAAGGACATCCACTGGGGGAGAGATCTGTAAATTGTTAATACGAGATGGTAATTCGTGCCCACGCAAACAGGCGGACAGTCAGCTCCGCTGCAGGGGGATAGAGCGGGCAGTGGGAGAGGCTGCGGCAAGGACCCCTCGAGGGTTCGGCAAGTCGTGCTAAAGGTCGAATGCCGCGGTGATGCTACATTATTATGGAATTTGATAGCATAGCATACCGGCTACGCGGCGTGTTTGAATAAAGAGGCTCACACCTATTTTCTCACCCCTCTCAGGAACATGTTTTACTGAATGATTTTGGGTTTAGGGTGTCATGGTGGTTCCGTGGGCGGCACTGCAGCCCCTGTGCTTTGGGGGGTACATTCCCACCTCTGCCCTGTGCTTATGTGTGCGTGTGTGCAGTTTGCATGCCCCCCGGGTCCTGCAGGTTTCCTTTAGACACTCCGGCTCCCTCCCACAGACCCAAGCCCGTGGTTCGCCTGACTGGCTTCTGTATAATTGTCCATAGAGAATGACTTTGACCAGTGATTAACCCCCCCCCCCCCCCTCCCGGTGCCTTAACCACTGCAGTCAGCTGGAGAATCTATTTTATTCTCCAAACACATTGATGGGAATATAGAAGGAAGTCTTCCTGGTGAGGGCGCTAGGTATGGAAATAGAAACACAGGCATGCATAGTCATGATGAATAGAAGGGGAATGGACAGACAGACAGAAAGACAGACAGACAGACAGACAAACAGATAGATAGATAGATATATAGATAGATAGATAGATAGATAGATAGATAGAGTAGGAACTTGAAAGTGAATCCAAAGGGAAGCCTCACAGCCCTTTATGTTCTGTCCCATCCATCCATCCATTTTCTGTAATGGTTTGTCCTATCCAGGGTCCGGAGCTGATCCCGGAGTCTACAGGTACAAGGCAGGGAACAACCCAGGATGGGGCAGCGGCTCATCACAGGACTGTCCTGTGACGTTCATTTTATAAAGGATCAGGGTTAGGCTCGTGACCTGTCTGTGATATGGGAACTTGGCAGATGACACTGGTCCTCATCAAGGGTTAACCAATAACGGCTTTAGCCTCATATAGTTTGCACTGAAACTCTGCCTCGGATTCCATATGGACACAGCATGTGTTTCAATGGAGTATTAAATAAAGTGTTAGATGTTCTGGGTCAGTAATGCCTCACTCAGTAAGCTCTTCCTGAAGCTTAACTGTTATCATCATGATTTATATGCTTCCGTGTGCGATTGGTTCTGCTGGCTCCGCGTGACATTATTCGATGCCCTGTCGTCATTTAGAGCCTCTTAACACCAGTCTGCCCAGAGAAACTTTATGCTGGCATTATGGGATCTCACTGACATTTTCCAAGTAATTATCGAGGGAAGCTTTCAGATGTACAGAGGGACCTCATTTGAAGGATTTGCTAATGTCCAGTGTGAGATTTCAAAACTTCTCACTGAAGCGGACCGTCTGGGTTAATTATAGCTCATTGCCTTTTTGTTGCCTTGACAATTGCCAAGTTTCATTGTATAATCATTTTGTACAAATAAGTCATTTATTTGGTGGCTGTGTAGCTACTGGCTTATACTAACTTTTAAAAGACATTTAGGTTCTTATTACAATAACATGTAATGACAGCAATCATCATTAAATATGTCCATTACGGATGTTATTCTCTTCTATTGGATTGAGCATTAAATGAACTCACAGATCTGCCTTTCCAGTTGAATAATTATGAAAAAATCTTATTTTCATACTCATAACCCAGGAACCTCTTCTTTCCCACTGCTTGTGTGCTGTGGTATTACCTCCAGTAGCGCTGGAGTGAATGGTTTCTTTTTTAGAAACTGGGAAATCTCTTATCAGGACACAAGTTTGAAGGAGCTGTCCACTGCATCATTACTGCGTAACGGCATGCAGAGGCGGGGAGTTCAGAAGGAGCTGTCCACTGCATCATTACTGCGTAACGGCATGCAGAGGCGGGGAGTTCAGAAGGAGCTGTCCACTGCATCATTACTGCGTAACGGCATGCAGAGGCGGGGAGTTCAGAAGGAGCTGTCCACTGCATCATTACTGCGTAACGGCATGCAGAGGCGGGGAGTTCAGAAGGAGCTGTCCACTGCATCATTACTGCGTAACGGCATGCAGAGGCGGGGAGTTCAGAAGGAGCTGTCCACTGCATCATTACTGCGTAACGGCATGCAGAGGCGGGGAGTTCAGAAGGAGCTGTCCACTGCATCATTACTGCGTAACGGCATGCAGAGGCGGGGAGTTCAGAAGGAGCTGTCCACTGCATCATTACTGCGTAACGGCATGCAGAGGCGGGGAGTTCAGAAGGAGCTGTCCACTGCATCATTACTGCGTAACGGCATGCAGAGATGGGGAGTTCAGAAGGAGCTGTCCACTGCATCATTACTGCGTAACGGCATGCAGAGATGGGGAGTTCAGAAGGAGCTGTCCACTGCATCATTACTGTGTAACGGCATGCAGAGATGGGGAGTTCAGAAGGAGCTGTCCACTGCATCATTCATGCGTAAAGTTGGTCTTCCTATCTAAATGGGGACCGTCCATTCATTTCTATGGGAAAAACCCTAATCCCAATCATGATCTATGCAAAAGCCACACACACACACACACACACACATATGTTTGTATTCAGATCTTTGTGTGGACCATTCATTTCTATGGGCATAACCCAAATCCCAACAATGACAACCTTAACTCTCACCCAGCCCTAACCTTAAGCATAAGTAACCAAACAAAATGCAAATTTTTGACATTTTTAGTATTTTCATTCCAGTCACAGATTTTTGCAAAATTGAGTTTCCCCGAGAAAATGGTCCCCAAAACATCAAAATAACAAGGTCGATAACCAAATGTCCCCACAGTGTGATGCGTAAATACCCCCAAGGGCTTATCTTTATGTTGAGCATTGGGGGGTTGAGGTCTCCACCCATTTAAGGGGGTCCAGGGGGTTGTATTGGCTGGTTTTGATTATTGGGGGGGGGAGGGTTACAACCCCCCCATAATTTACATCCATTCAGAACCCCCCCCTCACACACACAGACACGTACAGTACACACACATGCACACACACCTGCCCACCGTTAAGTCCGTCATTTCTCTATAAGACCAATAATCCAGATTTACAGACATGAACTGCATGCGGTCTGATGACTTGGCCTCACTAAACGCCCCACAGTCTGTGAGTGTTTAGGTGTGTAATGGACTAGCACAGAAAAAAAGAGTCGGGAATCAAAACCACAGCATTCACCCAGATATTAACATTCAAATTCACTTTTACTCGGATGTTTGAGGGTTAAACGCGATATTATTCAAGGTATTCAATTTGATTTTTCCTGTCAGCTTTGCCTGGCTTCTGCAAGAACAAGAAACATGAAAGAGACCTTATAGATCACTGAATCTGTCGACATGCTGACATTTTGCGAGCTAAATTAGCTATGCAATGCTGCACTAGTACTAAAATTTACATTTACATTTATTTATTTGCCAGATGGTGTTATTCAAAGGGACTTATGGGTCTATGCAAATAATAAGTGCATCAATCACCTGACAGACAGTACGAGTGTATCATCAGTAACCGCGGTAACTCTTCTGCAGTGTGGCTACCTTGGCAAAATACTAAATTATTACTCTACTGTGACAATATAGTAAAAAGCATGATGTTTGAACAAAGACATTTAAAATGATGTAAAAATAAACTACCTCCAAGGTCAGGCCACACGATTATAAAAGATGTGATAATGTAGTCAAGCAGCCAAAGCCGTACACACCAAAGACGGCCGTAAAATACACCTGAGTGCCATGGATACTCCGGAAGCTTCCGGGGCCCCAGGACTTTACAGGGGCCCTTCAATACGTATAATTATAAAAGTATATAATGTAAGGGGGCTGGGGGGAGGGGATCTCGAATTTCTAGCTAGGCCCCTAACTACAGTGAATACCGTTACATCTCCCACAGCTGTTAGAGCAGGGGGTGCAATCTAATTCACAAATAATATTTGTGATAATCTAAGGTGTGAGGACTCTTCAGCCAATCAGTCCTCTAATTAGTGACCTAATTAGGGAGTTGCATACCCAGTGGCTCTTTCTGGGTAAGATTGCTCACTCCTGCGCTAGAGAGTTGTAGTGAGGCAGGGGTCCATATGCCCGGGATTCCAACCAATCGAGTGCTTACATTCACTATTCATTTATTTAATAATTTCGCCCTTTATTCCACCCGATGCTGAAAAGAAAAACAAAAAAAGTTTGCGTGAAAGTTCATGAGTACATTCTTGTAAATTGTCACCCACCAAGACAGACTCATCACAGGGCATACAGTACACTCACACACTGCAGGGAAGTTAGCGACACCTGGCTGTCAAGCCGCATGTGTCTGGAAAGGAAGGACATTCAAAGGCTGGGAGACCGCACACCCTTCAGATACCCAGAGCTGGAGGTGGGATTTACACCCCCAGCTCTGGAGCGGAGAGGCTTCAGTATAAATATATAAGCACAAAATATAGCGCAAGAAAAAGTAACGGAAGCTGACCAGCTCGGGTAGCTCCGTGAGCGGGTGTTTGGCTGCACGGCGCCGGTCCAGGTCTGAGTCACAGGGAAGCTCAGTGAAACATCGCTCCACACGCTGAGGGTGATTTACCATCGTTTAGTGACTGACTCACTCACCCTTCCTGTCCGCCAGCGGGGGGCCCCGGACGCTTGGGAGCCCGGGCTGTCGGCACAAGCTCTCCGCCGCTATTTCCCGGGAAAATCAATTTGTACCAAATGACGCTTTTCACTTTTTTTCCCATGTCTGTTGATTGATGTTTCCGTTGGTCCGTCCTTCTTCGAACAGCTTATCTGTTGCAGGGTCACCATGGGGCGGGGGGCATGCGCCTATCTATGGGCGAATGGCAGATATACACCCTGGATGCCAGTCCATTACACACACAAAGTGATGCCAGTATTCCAGGTCACGAAACCGCATGACGTTCATGTCTCCAAATCTGGATTATTGGTATTACACATAGAAAAATGATGCATTCGACCATGTGTGTTTGTGCTTTACATGTGTCAGGGTGTATTGGGGGGGGCGGGGGAGTTATGTATATATTACATTGTGGGGACCAAATATCTCCATAATGTGATAAAAACCTGTTATTTTGATGTTGTGGCGACCATTTTTTTGGTCCCCACAAGGGGAAACTCAGCTTTATAAAAATCTGTTACTGCAACCAAAAAAGTAAAAATGGCAAAAGTTTTGTTTGGTGACTTAAGGATAGGGATGGCTAGGGATAAACTTGCTATTGTTTTTATTAGGATTTAGGGTTTTGCCCATAGAAATGAATGGATGGTCCCCACAAAGATATGAGAACAGGTCTGTGTGTTTTGTGTGTGTGTGCGTGTGTGTGTGCATGTGTATGTGTGTGGTTTTGTGTGTGTGGGGTCTGCATGTTCTTTCATCCTGCAGTCCAGGTACATGCAGGCATCTCCACCTTGCCCATTAGGTGTTTGTACCCTGTGTCAGACTGGCCTCCCATCCAGGGTGAGCCCCTGCCTGGTGTCTTGTGCCTCCTGGGACAGACCCCAGGCTCAGTGTGACCCTGTCCTGGATAAATGGAAATAAGATGGATGGACAGATGAATGCATGAATGAATGAAGTTTCATTATCGCTGATTAAACAATGGAATGTACTAGAAAATATGTAAATTTAAATCGTGGCTAAGAATGAGATTCCACTGGAAGAATCATGTAGATATTACAATGAAAAATGGGCTGAACTAATAAGGAAGATTTTTCATAATCTATTCTAAGGCACATGGAAGATGGCAGAGTTTAGGGTATCTGTCCCTGCGTCCTTTATCTTTCTTCTGATTTATCACGCACTGTGACCTTAATGAGTCACTGTGACCTTTATGAGCATTGTGAAGGATGGTGTCCGCTGTGAGATAGGGGACGGGCTGCCATTTAGTGTTACGCAGACTCACGTGGGAGTTAGAGGTCTTCACGGCCTTGTCTTCAGTCCTGCTTTTCTGTTATTGGTATGATTAATTTCCCAACTGGAACATTCTTACTGAGATTCATATTATTGTTATTACGGATAGTTTATAGTACTGTGGAAATCGGTACTCCCTAGTGACATTTAGAAGCTCAGTAATTTGCTTAGCAAATTGTAAAGTATAATAACAGTGCAATGGTAAAGTTGTGCTGTGTATTTATGTAACCTTTCCCTGGTGTTTTTGCAGTTGAATGAGTTGCTTCATTTCCAGTCACCCATGCTCCGTCTCAGCAAGCTCTACGCCCGCTTTTGCGGGAATCGAGGGCGGCCGAGCGGCATGGTCTCTGCTTTCACTCATTCAGATTCTCAGTCATCTTGCCGGATGACGATTGGCTACAGGATCCAATCTGGTTGTGTCATGATCCGCTCGTCCGCTCCTCTCGTGTGCCACGCCCCCTCATTTACCCCGTGTGGATTCCCCGTGTTCATCAGTTGTTTCCTGTTACCGTCCTTAGTTCAGTGTATTTAGTCTGTGTTACAGTTTGTTTCCCCAGTCCGGTCATTGTAACGTTTCGTGTTTTATTTAGCGTTTACCCCGCAAATAAAGTCCTTTGTCCGTATCCACGGCTTCCCTTGCCTGCTTCCCGGCGCCAGTCGTGACAGAACCCCCCCCAAAGGAGCGAACTCCGGGCGTGCCTAAGGGGAGCGAGGAACAGGACCGGGGACACGGGACCTGGAAAATAAAAGGCAAAACATCAATGGGGCACAGGGAACAAGACCGACAGGCAGAACAGACACAGACAGCTACTCAGACAACAACCGACAAACCACGGGAAAAGCAAACAGGCAACGTTACAATGACCGGACTGGGGAAACAAACTGTAACACGGACTAAATACACTGAGCTAAGGACGATAACAGGAAACAGCTGATGAACACGGGGAATCCACACGGGGTTAATGAGGGGGCGTGGCACACGAGAGGAGCGGACGAGCGGATCATGACAGTTTGCCTGGTTGTTATGGATGTCCAGGATGTTGTGGAGCTCATGCGAGAAATGAGCCGGGATGCACCGTGCTTTTAGCCTGCTGAGTGTTTATTTAATAGTAATTAGAATCCCAAGACACACTTTCCTACCCTCCCTTCTGCTTGGGCTCACCGTGTCATCTGTAATCTGTGTATACTTTAAGGCTGAGTGGTGTCTCCTCGGCCCAGAGAAAGGCTATCAGAGGCGGCTGCCTGGTCAGGTGATGATGTGACACCATCAAAGGGACGATACCTGGAGACGAGGTGGCAGGAAGTCAGAGGAAAGCCATCTCCTCACTCCCCCCTTCTCTTTTCCATTGATTTCCAGTCAGGTACCAGCACCAATAGTACCCAACCAGTTGTACTTCAGTACATTGGAGTAAATGTTCCTAGAATGAAAAATTGTTAGCTAGGAATATCTGGGCAACATTAAAAAGCTTGATTTCAATCCAGCTGACTGTCACGGTCCCTGCAATGTGACAATTGCATGTGCATAGCATGCAATGTTGGTATTAATATCGCACATAGGCCTGCCCTATATACTGTCGCCATTTTTTGAATTCAGTACAAAATGCCCCGCCTCGCATTGTGTTGATGTCATTCAGCGCCGGTACCAGTTTTTAGGCCAGTGGAAACAAACACAAGAATTACCACAGTTTTGGCACTTTTTTGAAGAAACAGTGCAGTGGAAAAGCAGCCTAATTGCCTGAGCTGGGCTTAGAAGTCCACCTGGTTGCCATGTGTTTCTGTTGCTTGGATGAATGTATTTCTAATGTTTGCTCGGGATGGAGCTGAGGGGGTCACCGCCGGCAACGGCGAGACTGAACCAGAAAGTTCTGCTAGCATGTTCATCCATCAGATCACCACGAATCTGAGGTGCATTTTGCACAAAGCTTAACTGGAAATAAGTGAAAAAGCAGCATCTTTGGAAAGCTTCTGATATGGCTAAGCATGACATCACAGGCTTTCACAAATGCTTTTACTCACGTCAGATTTTGAACTGAAAATCTCTAAACTGATGATGTTTGGATAACAGGTAGCGTAGAGCTTATAGATATAGACCAGCAAGGTGAAGGTTGCCTGTTCAAATGGCTGTAGTACCATTGAGTCAGGTCCTTGACTTGAATTGTTCCAGCTCTATTCATCTAGTTCTATATATGGGGAAGGTCAGTTTCTCTGCATAAAGGCACCATATAAATGACTGAAACTGGTTTTAATGATTCAAACAACTCCCTGACCTTGTATTTGTTAAATGGCTTTGGAAGTTGGATGGATGACTCAAACATTTATTTTATTAACTGGTATTTGAGACATATACTCATATGCTCTATAGCAGAATAAAACTGATCATCTCTGAAAGATGTTATTTTCTATACAGTAACACAAATTGAAATAATATTATATATAAAATCAATTTCAATTATTGAGTCACTTTATTTGGTACACCTGTCTATTACTGCCTCCCCCATTGTCTAAAGAACAGCCTAAAATTGTTCAAGGCGTGAATTCAACAAGTTCCTGAACACTTTCCTTGAGTATTTTTGTCTGTCATATGTTTTCACTATTGAATGGGTCTTTTTCTAAAATTTATTATACCAACTCTAAACACTGAAAATTCCAGAGTGGTGGCTGCTTCTGAGATGGTGGAAGCACGGTGTCTGAGACTAACGATCATGTGTGTTGCCCATTCTAAACCTCCGCCAAACGGTAATGTAACCTTTTGACCCCATCTGTGCTCGTAACGTCTTGATTTCATAGTCATGCGATTCTCTGTTAGAAGGAGCTGGGTGTTTGCATTAAGGAGCAGGACAACCTAGCGCATCTGGTGCTGAAAGTGTCATCTAAACAGGACTATGGTAAATACAAGCGGCACATTATTCGGAAAGTCATCACAGCAGTAGGCCATCATGGTAATATACTGTGTGTGTGGGGGGGGGGGTTGTCACTGTCTCGGGGGGGGAGATCAGACGACGAGGTTGCTGATGAGTTCCTCTTCCCTGCAGTGTATTCTGTCTTCTTGCTTCCAGTGTCCCAGACAGAGGATCATAACACACTGTCTGTCGATGTCTTGATGTCACTGTCTACAGATCCTTTTCTGCCCTAGAAAAAATGTTTCCTTACAATGACGGCTTTGTGACGTGGTCATTGTTGCATTTTAAAATGATGTTGTCAGACTAAAACAATGTCAAATGCAGAAGTATGATCACAGGTCATCATTTACATTCAGCTCATCCACATTCCCATTCATCCATCCTCTAACCATTTTTCCTGGCCATCCATATTTCGATCATCACTACCCTGCTTATTCAGCAGATGACTGTATCCAGTTTGAGAAACACAGTCAGAAAGGCCTTGGAATATTATCAACCTTTTTCAACAGCTCAATGTCCCAGCTACTGTGAGAACCACAGTATTTGAACCAGCAACCTTACAATCACAGGCACAGTGTCTTAATCTGCTGAGCCATGTACCGCCCCCCCGGGGGCAATTTTGGTAAAATAAGAATGATTATTATACAAGATGATATGAATGGTTTGGACAGTCATATACTCAGTGCTAATTGGCTAGAAATGTGGTGATTGCTTATTTTTTATGCCAAACAATGTGTCATTTAACAAGTAACACTGCCCTTTTGTAATGCTATCAGAAGATTACAGAAATAAACCCCTGGCATCTTCCCAGAGAGACCCTGTCTGTAGAATTATGATTGGACAGGGAATTTCATTTTTAAGCTGCCATCATGCCATTGTATTGGGTAAACAGCCATTCCCCCATCCATCCATCCATCCATCCATCGGTCCATTAGACGGACGTTTTTGTTAAGTTGACCTCCTGTTGACTTGCCCTATAGGCAGACTTGCCCTATAGGTTATGTGACAATCAGATACCACATAGGGTAAGCCCGCACCCCCCAAGTGCAAATATCAAATTCCACTTATGTCCACCATCCAATATCCATAAACATTCACAAGTACGGTGTCGTGTCTGAGCCAATTCCAGGAAGCCCCATGCACAGGGCATCGCAGACCCAGAATGGAGTGCTATTTAAGTCATAATACATCATGTTGGATGTACCTTATCCAGTCTTAGGAAGGAAATCCCTTTATTCATTTTTTCCTACACCAGTTTAACTGAAAACTCATAACTGGCAGATACATTGCAGATTCTACCAGCAACACACTGTTTACTGTTTTTAAAAAATGACGCTATCTTTATGAATCACAGGTTTCGCTAAACACTTTGAACATGACTCAGCACAGAAATTATTAGTCTAGATAATTTGTTAGTCTAGAATGGCATGCATCCTGGGCATGCTACTCCCAAATGCCAGACACTTCTGTATTTGTGGTGCGACTCCCAATGAAACATTTCTAATTATTTCTTAGGCATTCTGATGAGACAAACACTGAGACTGTGGAGCTGAGTTTAGAAAACTAGACCACCAAAGCTAGCCCCAGTAACAACCTGCCTGTCAAAAAATAAAGTTTGCTTTCTTTAGACTATAAAAATTCACAAGTAGCATAAAATAGCTTTTTCACGAGGAACTCCTTGAGCCGCCATTGAAGCGTGGGGGAATATCTGTGGCTTGCTTTAGATTCATTTCCAAGTGAAATAAATTCTTTGAGGGCCGTTTATATTAAACCCTTTCAGAGCAGCTGGCTGGCTAAATCCTGAGAGCTCAAAAATAAGTTTGGCTTGGAAGGACGGGATGCATTTCCACTGTTCGCCGAGAGTGAGAAATGATGCTCAATGTCAAACCCAAGGTCGTTGCTCGTTTAGGGCCAACCGGTGAGCTTCCATATGGAACGCAGAACAAAAACATCTGACAAAACAGCAGCTTGACTGCTGGGTTTCTTGGAAGCTTCTATTGGGGAGAAAATGCACCCCCGCCCCCGTCTGCCGTGGGCTGTTCCTGGTCTACGAGGCAACTGGCTGCATGCTTTTAATACTGATTGTGGGTGTCCTCCGTGCTAATTTGTAAATTCTCTACCACTGCAGGTTCAAGTTTGTAGTGAAGCGTGAAACACAGATAAGCTTTATACGCAGCGCTAAGTAGCCATGTGACTGAGAGTGGGTATAGTGATGGGCCGTTACCGTGGTGACAAAATCTAGGTCTTGTTAATGTCACATTATTGCAGCCTCATGTTAGTTTTGCCTTGGGCACAGCGCCCGGATCCTAAGAGGGCAGCGTGTGACATGGGCAGATGGGAAGGGGAGAGACAGGAATTCTTTGGTGGGCGGGGCTTAACCTTGGAGTGGGCGGAGCCTTTTGGGAAAGCCGGGGCTGTTTTTGACAGCTGTTGAAGAGGCTGTGGGGGGGGTGGAGAATGGGGGATTTCACAGAGATGAGCTGGGATGTCAGCAGCAGCAGGGAGAGGCGATCGATAAAAGGAGTTTAACAGCAGGAGCGCATGTCCAGCACTGACCCTACTTCTGGTTGTGCTCCAGCTTCAATTTGATTGATGCCTCAAGTATCAATTTATTATTAAGCGGTTATGTGGGAGCAGGTGAGTCTGGGCGTGTGACCCTTGATTGAGACGTGACCCAAAACTGGTGGCATTACCTGGATGCCATCCAAGGCTGGGCAATTTGGTATGTTGGGTAAGCGCCAGTTGTGTCCCCTGGTGGGAGGAGGGGGGGGGGGGGGGGTGCTGACAGGAAATGTTGTTTAGGGGGAGAAGACGTGCGGTGGCGAATCGTTTGGTGATCCCTGCCTCCGCCCCACCCCAGCTTGCCTCCTGCCCACTCACAAACAACGCTCAACACAGGAACACATACCCACGCCCCTGCACAGGAACACGTAGCCACGCCCCTACACTGAAACACGTAGCCACGCCCCTACACTGAAACACGTAGCCACACCCCTACACAGAAACACGTAGCCACGCCCCTACACTGAAACACGTAGCCACGCCCATACACAGGAACACGTAGCCACGCCCCTACACAGAAACACGTAGCCACGCCCCTACACAGAAACACGTAGCCACGCCCCTACACTGAAACACGTAGCCACGCCCATACACAGGAACACGTAGCCACGCCCCTACACAGAAACACGTAGCCACGCCCCTACACTGAAACACGTAGCCACGCCCATACACAGAAACACGTAGCCACGCCCCTACACAGGAACACGTAGCCACGCTCCTGGTCCTTCCTGCTTGGGGTGGCATAATGACATTGGGTATAGACAGACCTGGCTCTCCGTGAGCTAAGTGAGACAACTTCTGTATCTAGAGTCTCACATGTTCAGAAGCAAAAACAACACATTTGTTATGGGAGATACCCCATCCCTGTGACCACCCTACAGCCTGTCAGGAGTCACCAGCTGCACTGCTGGATCTGAGTCATGCCGTGGGGGGTGTGGGCGTACGGGTCAGTGACTCTTGAGTGTCTGCCTCCCAGTGAGCTCTCACTGGGTCATGACCCCTCCTGGGTCCTGACCTCACGCAGGTCATCTCCAGCTGTCTGCTACCAGGCGCTTTCCAGTGTCCGTGTATGCACGTTTATATTTATATTTACCAGCGGAAGGTCATTTTTCAAAAAATCCGTAAATCCATCCACCTTCTCATCCAGCACCGGGTCAGGGGGGCGGCTGGAGCCTGTCCCAGGCAGCGCTGCTCGAGGTGCCAGGCCGTGGCAGGGACTCACGCCCACACACACACACACACACACACCCTGGGCACTTTGGCTACGGCAGTAAGTCTCTGGGCCGCAGGAGGGAGCCTCGCGCGGCGTGGCGAGAGCAAGCGAGCGCCGGGATTATCTCTGCATCTGAAACCCAGCGTGACGCGCCATCGCAAGGTAATGAATCAGCGTCACCTGGGAGGATGCGCCGGCTCATTCCCTGCTACGCCGCATGTTTATTTGCGATGCTCCCTGTTGCGCTCCCGCATACGTGGACATGGCAAGGTGGGAGATCACACATGCATGTGTATCTAGCCTGGGGAGGCATGTGGCACTGTTATGGTATCATAACCCGCCCCCAGTCATCATCACACCATGATGATGCAGACTGGCACACTGGCAAATAGGGGGCGCCCCCTCTCGTCCCTCTGTCTGACCTTGAAGGACTTTGAACCGCAACCAGGTGGGAGTAACCGGGATCCCTGCCTTACACGGCTGGCCTCAGCCGATCGGTTTCGACAATAGGACCCCCTTCCGGGATTTGGCTGGCAGGTTGGGTCAGAGCGGCTGGCGTTTCACTGCGGTTGCAAGGGCAAACGGGAGACGGGAGTGCTAGTATGGATCTTCCGGCTGCGTAGCTGGTAACATGAGGTCCCTTGTGGTTTCTTGATCCCTTCGGCCCTCCCCTACATTTACTCCACACACACGATCACACATCGATTTTTTTCCCCTAGGGCTGTCGTGGGGGGAGGGGTGCCAGTCACTAGACCCCAGCTATCGGGGGGGCATGCGGGCCGGTCCACGCCGCTTATTATCGCAGGTACGGATGCTGCCTTCCTATTTACTGTCTCCCCCCGTTGCGTCGAGCAGATTCCGTGCTGCCTTTTTTTTTGCAGCATTAGGAAACAAATTGCTTAATAAAATTCCAGCCGACACCCACGCTAGGTGCCTGTCAGGGGCTGCACCAGAGCCAGGAGGGCGCTAATTCTCCATATATTATATCATGGAGTTAACAGCTTGATAAAGGTTTTTCTGTTAAACTATTAAAAGACGGTATATGTGTGTATGCAGCTACAATGGATGGATGGATGGATGGATGGATGGATGGATGGACGGACGTGTATTCTGATGGTGAAAATGGACTGGCTGCACCTGGATGCTCCACCTTTGGATGGTGTTCATGGCTCTCATGAGCTGCTGGGGTTGGAGGGGCGTTCAGCTTGGGGATGTTTCCTGGATTAAAAAGCTAAGGTGAAGGTCTGGACCCTCAGAGAGACATTTCCTATTCTTAGCCTCCTGAGGATGGTGGGGGCCCGGCTGGGGGAGACTTCCCAAGGCTGGACGGTGCCTCCGTGTAGGAGTGCTGTTATCCAGGAGAGTCACTCAGAGCTGGGGCCACTGACCAGCCTTCGAACCACGCATTTGTGTGGGGCCCTCAAGGTTTGGGGGGGGGTGTCTGTTGGGCACAGACAATCACTACACTATATATGAAATGAACATATTCCTTATGTATAATGTGCTGAAGAAACTCTGTTCTGTTAACCAGCTAGTTAGGTATGGTCCTCTGACTCCACTAGCTAGCTTTTTATTTAGTTTTTGAAAGAACTGAGGGGGGGGGGGGGGTGACCACCATTCTCACATTTAATCAGCCTCACTTTGGTGCTTGCTGGTGATCTCTCTGGTTGCTGTATTTTAGTGCTGGGGTCCATTCAAGCCCCCTCTTATGCAGTTTGCTCTCTTCATCCTGAGCTTATTCAGCACATTGTCTCCGTCGCGTCCCTCACCCCACGGTGCCTCTCAGCGGGCTTCTACTGGCCGCCTGCTTCTTTCATAAAGATGGACCTGGGAGGTCCAGCCTACTCTCCTTTTCTTCATGACTGAGCTCACAGGGATGTCCAGGAACAGTTTTGTAGGCTTCTGCTGACCCTGATTCAATTATTTAATCCCTACCCTTCCCTGGTCCATCTTCTCCTTGGTCTTGAAAGGTAAGGCCCAAATTTAAAAGCATTAACTGACTGCGGGACCCTGCAATGATGGATATTTTTATATGAATTTTTTTTTAAGAAATGGGGGATTAATGCCCAGAGACTCGGTCAAATGTATTTTTTCAGGCTTGCAATCAAGATTTTGATTTTTTAACACATAAATAATTTTATTGCTCCAAATATGTGGAGACTACGAGTGCAGCAAGAAATATTAATATATCACAGGGCATACACACGTGCGTGCACTGCTTGCTACTTAGAGACATCAGTTAGCCTAACTTATTTACGAGCCTAACTTCTCCAGTGTCTTTGGACAATGGGAGGAAAGCAGAGTTACTCATAGAAAAGCCATGATATATAATCAAAAGAGCAGAGGTGGGATTTAACATCCCAAACCTGGAGGTGGGAGTTATGTACTAACCGCTGTGCCCTATTTCAATCTTAAAGCCCTTAATGAATTTAATTATATCAGTAACAGTCTGACAGGGGAACTCCTATAAAAATAGAATAGATGGTGCTGGAAGTCAGTATATAGCCTGGATATATTAAGCCAGTGTTTCCCAACCCAGTCCTCGGAGAACCCCGGACAGTCCACGTTTTTGCTCCCTCCCTGCTCCCAGCCAATCAGAAACACTGAATACCTGGTGCTGAGAGGAAGCAAAAACGTGGACTGTCCAGGGTTGTCCGAGGACTGTGTTGGCAAACACCGTATTAAGCATTACATTATTTAACAAACACTTTTGTCCAAAGTGATGCGAGCAGAGGCTGTGGTCGGAGCCCAGGGCCCGTGGAGAGGTTCAGCCTGGATCCCGCGTGCCTAGGGACAGGAGGGAAGCTCTCAGGATTCAGCAGGCCAGCTTTTGAACATGAAGGTCTGGCTCAAACCATCACAAAGGCTAAACCCTGTATGGTGAGAATGAGATTTCACAAATGAACTTCCTGTACTTCACTGGGGATATTTAACCCGCCTTACTGTCATGTGTCATAATCCAGCTCATCATTTGTAAGCACTGATACCTTCATCTTACTATTTCAGTACTCACATCTATGTGTAAGCGGGTGCGTGTTTGGGGTGGGAGGGGGGCCCTGATGCTCCCCCGCAGCCTGTGGAACCCCCCACTAGTCAGGACATCTGCTCCTTCTATTGTTTTTGACAACAAATGTTTTTTCAATCCAGTTAAGTATTCATGGTTAAAATACTTTATATTGCACTGCTCCTCTGTGGAATCAAATCACCAACATTCATTTTCCGTAACTGCTTGTACGATTCTGGGCCGTGGGGGGGGGGGGGGGGGGGGGGTCTAGAGCCTAGGGGCACAAGGCAAGGAACAACCCAGGATGGGACACCAATCTATCACAGGCCACATTCACACGCCTTTCTATAGGCAATTTGGGAACTCCAGTTAACTTCAGCATGATTTTTTGCAGTGTGGGAGGAAACTGGAGTACCTGCAGGAAACCCCAGAACAACATGGGGAGAACATGCAAACTCCACGAATATGGAACCCTGGCAGAGACTTGAACCCTGGTCCCAGACACCTCTAACCACTGCATCATCATGCCCTCCTGCAGTTAACTTCAGGTCAATTCAATTTACTTTTATATAGCGCCTTTCACAACAGAGTCTACCCAAGGTGCTTTATATGGGTGTCATATAGTCCTACCCCATTTATACATAATAATTAAAAACCACGGAAAAGAAAAGAAAGCCAAAACGACAAATTGTTGGGTATAATATCAATTTCTGGTGGCTATTAGCACATAAAAAAAAATCAAATTCCAAAATGTTTGCCAGCGTGATGCTTGCAGTTTGCTGCTCTTCTCTGCTGTAGTATCGCTCTCAAACCCATTATTTCATTATCATGAAAACAGTGACTCTCTTTGTTTTACGCAGACGTTTAATCAGCCACGGTCAAATTCACGTACTGAGTGTTCCTGGCAATCATCAGAAAAAAATCGTGTTTCATTTGTTTGTCACACAGTCACAGAGATGCATTTGGGTGCTTGCTGTGGCGGTGAGTCAGAGAGGGGCGCATTTGCGGCTGCGGTGTCCTGTGCAGGGGGGTGCAGGGGAGAGGGTCCCATCAGCAGTCACGCTCCATTCACAGTCGGGTTGCATCCCCCCCCGTCGGCGTGACTGCGTGAGTGGGGTGAAATCGGCATCCTGAGGAGTATATCAGACACAGGGAGGGAAGGCGTCACCATGGCAATGGGACTATTGGCTCGTGGATGGATTTCTATAGGAGGAATCGCTCGTCTTGCGCTGACACTACAGGGCTCTGCTGATGAGTTGACAATGGCCAGATGCTTTGCTAAAATTAAGGTAAAGACTTTTATCTTAAAGCTGCCTGCAGCCACTTTTACATGCCACAGGTCTCTGTGTCTATGGTGCGTGCACAGATTTTGCTACACGAATGTGAAGAATCCCCCCCCCCCCCACACACACACACACAGACGCACACACACCAAAGGCTCCACCTCCACTCGTGGCAAAGCACGAGCAGGCCGAGGAGATGTAGACCCATCTGATTATGACACACTCTGCCTCATTGGGGACTCAGCACAGCCAGAGACCACAGAGCTGTCTGATTGGTTGTAGCCTCAGGGGTTTGGGGGTAGGGGGTTGGGGGTGAGCGTTGTTTAGGGTGGATGATCGTGATGATGGCAGTGACAGAAGCCTGGGGACCTGTCAGCTCGTTAAAGGTAGGCAGTTATGATAAGGTCATCTTAGTACAGGAGGGAGGGACACAGGAAGTCACCTGACTACCGCGTTACCTCTCGGAAAATACCAGCAGGGCACAACCCCCCCTACAGTTTGCCTGTGTCGCTTCACTGGATATATTTACAAAGAAACCTTGCAGCGAAGAGATGTGGAGCTGCTTATGTGCCATGGTGCCCTCCTGTCTCAGTCCTGCCCCTATGGGTTCTGGTAGATTAAGTCCAACACCTTTCTGAGCACCCTTTGGGAGTGGAGGCTGGTGCCAGTCAGGTGGAGACTTCCTCCACGTCCCCCGTGAGCCGCAAGATCAGAGGAAGAGGAGCCGAGGGTGACGTCATCACACCTGTCCGCATCGGCGGTTTGCACGCCCCGTCTCCATGGCGACGGCTAAACCCGGGGCTTCCGCGAGTGGGGGAAAGGAGTGAGGCGAGCTCGCTGGCTCTGAGATTTAGATTTCAAGCGCCAGGGTCTCTCAGCCCGGCTCATTAAAGCAATTCAATACGGCGAGCAGGAAGGCAGAGGTGTCCTCAGAACCTCCTCAGAACCTCCTCCAGAATCTGACAAAGCCTTATCAGCAGGCCCCAAATTAGCCAGCAGGGTGGAGCTTCCTCCGCATCCCTGCCTTCCTCTTTCCTTTATTTATCTTGTCTTTTAGTCTGTGTGTCTCTGAGCCTCACGTGTCACAGCGACGGCGATGATGGAGAAGCAGGCTGTCATCACATGACACCGGAGCATGTGGGTGAAGCGTGACAACGTCGACCTCCATCTCCCTGTAAAAAGGGCACAAGGGCCCCCACCTCCCGGGGGCAGCACTGGGGTGGGACACTGATGAATCCCACTTTGATAAAGTTAACCGACCCCAGGAGCCTTATGATTCAATCCCCCCCCCGGTCCCCCCGGTTTCACGACTCGCTCTGCTGGTTCCGAGTGTCTCTGGGCGCAGGGTGGGCTGCAGACTGAGCCCGTGGCTCAGAAGGACTCACAATTATCCTGCACTTTAGCGGGAAGGACTACGTGAGGTCTCAATGTGCTTATGTAAGGCCATCTTTTATTTATTTATCCCGATACTGTGATTAAAAGTTAACTTTAATTCATTAATTTATGAAGAAAACACTGAGAACTCAATGGCAACCTAAGAGACATGAAATACATTCTTCTTTATGGGGCGCCTGCTGGATTTCCAAAGTGACTATGTTTTTCCATCTACCCATCCATCCATCCATCCATCCATCTACACATCCACTCATTCATGCCACGTTTGCAGTGGAATAGTTTGGGTTAAGGACCTTAATAAAAGGTACAGCAGCCATTTCGGATGGACCTAGGCTTCAGGCCCTATGAGATGTCCGTTGTATGAGATGCATGTTGTACCCTTGAAGGACATTCTTGGCCTGAGAAAATCCAGCAAGAAAATCCAGCTTTTGAACATAAATATGGTTCTTAAGCTGGTTAGAAAAAATACAATGAAATAGTGACAGCAATTCACAACATTCCCAGTTTTTCAATAAGACTAATCCCTTAATGTACTTTATGAATGACCTTTTACACAAACTAGTCATCAGGGACCTGCAAACAGTGCAACTGCCTGAGAGGTGGGAGGGAGCAAAAACGTGGATTGTGTGGGGGTTCCTCTGGACTGGATTGAGAAACCCTGCTTTAGCATACATGCAATCTTTTGCATCTGGATGACATCTATCTATCTTCCATGAATGCTTATCCACTGCAGGGTTGAGGTGACCATGGAGCACATCCCCACGAAACACAGGGCACAAGGCAGCAGCCGAGAAGCCAGTTTATCACAGGGTCCCCACACAGTCACCTCACACACACTCAATCGAGAGACACCAGTTAACACATGTTTTTTGGCAGTGGGAGGAAACCCACGCAAAGCCAGGAGAACAGCCTGGTTATTAAGAAATGCTTATTGACTTCAGCAGTTCAGTGCTAAAACACTGAATCTCTTCCCACCGGACCAGTATGGTCTGACGATGCTTACTGTGAAACACTGCCTCAGTCAATTCCCTCGTCGCAACGTTTGCAGCTTTTCGAGGCTAAACACAAAGGCTGAGCGTCGCCCAAGCGCAAACCATCAGCCATTCATGTCTGTGAAGAACGGCGCCTGAGTCATGTTAATGTCTGGATCGCAGCATATCTCGCCGTCTCTGGCTCCACGGTTCAATGCGGAGTCACATGACATGCGGCGTGAAAGTTAGATGCTGAGTGTGCGGCATAAGACACAGGGTGTGCAGAGTGATTCGGCGTAACACTGATCCGCGTAGCCATAAAGACTGAAGTGTCATCACATTTGCAAAATCATTAGGGGATTCAACACCTCTGGATGGACTAAGTAATATCATATGGGATGTTTATACAATCAGGGTGCAGGGCCATTAAAATACAAACAGCACACAAATAACCCAAGGCTGTGGGACGGGATCTACTCATCCTTATCAGGCACCTAATACACAACCCCCCATCACTGTGTTACTGTGTCATACTGAAATGCACCTCCACTACACCGACACCCAATCACTGTGTTACTGTGTTGTACTGAAATGCACCTCCACTACACCGACACCCAATCACTGTTTTACTGTGTCGTACTGAAATGCACCTCCACTACACCGACACCCAATCACTGTGTTACTGTGCCGTACTGAAATGCACCTCCACTACACCGACACCCAATCACTGTGTTACTGTGTCGTACTGTAATGCACCTCCACTACACCGACACCCCATCACTGTGTTACTGTGTCGTATGAAATGTACCCCCACTACACCGACACCCCATCACTGTGTTACTGTGTCGTATGAAATGTACCCCCACTACACCGACACCCCATTACTGTGTCACTGTGGTGTATTGAAATGCCCACCCAGTAGACTGACACCCCATCACTGTGTTACTGCTGTGTACCGAAATGCCCACAGAGTATACCGACACCCCTGTCTATGTGGTCTGCTCTGTCTCTTGTTCACTCTGACCTGTCAGTTGCCCCCTGGGGCTATTAAAAGGTAATTGCTGGAAAGGGGCGGGTTCAAGGTGACCTTAATATACTGTCTTCTATTCCCTCCGCCCTGCTTTGTTCCCGAGGGACCCTGGCAGTCAATGAAAGGTCTGTGTGTTTTTATCAATGGGGCAGTTGCCAGGGATAAGGGTGGTTTGCACCCGGAATCCAGTGAAGCCACAAGGCCCTGTTTTCACAGGTACCCAGGTAATGAAAAGTCACACATTCGCCGTGATCTTCTGCAGGTCTTCAATGGCACTAAGGTGTGAGGATGAGCAGTGGGGGGGCCTGGAGGCCAACTGCAGCGGTGCAAGGTCTGGCAAGGCTGGGTCTTGCTCCCCTCTGGGTCTCGTACACTCAGGTGCCTATTCTTCTCTCCTGCTCCTGCACTTCTATAAACAAGGTCATCTTCAGCATTTCCATGGCACTAGACAATAATGAGAGGCAGGTGCCTTGTCAATAAAGCAGATGGCACCAGGAAGGGTGTTGAGACCATGGCGTTTTGTGATTTGGGTCTCTTTGCCATGCTCATTCCTACCCAGACCTGTCAAACCTCCTTCTCCTCGATTACACGGTGCTTTCATTTAGGAAACATCTCCCATTGGTGCTTTCAGCGCTGATCTGAATGGTCTGATGAAAAGGGCTATGATGACCCATTAGGCTGGGTTTTCAGTTCAGAGCCCCAGGCACGTCAGTTCTGATCCGGTCTCCTCCTGCTGCTGAAACATGTGGTTTGGGGGACTCTGTGAGTACTCTGCTGGCCTAGCTCCATGGTGGGGGGGGACACAGTTGGCCTGGCACACCCAATCACGAGCTTGGCTGGTCCCACGGCTGGGCTGTCGCCAAGCAACCCCGGATTTTTTTTTACTATTGTAAACAGGAAGGAAGCAGGCCAAGATTTTTTTTTTGAGGTGGACTTTTTGAACCCAACCACCCCTTGTGGGCCCCTGTAGAGATTCCTCATTCTTGGAGCTGGATCTGGGCCCGGTGCTTTGATGGACTGGGGTGTCCTCTGTGGCTTCTAAGAATCGCCACATGGATTCCCATGCAGGAAGTCAGCACTGAGGGCGGAGAAATGGTGCTTGTGTCCACAATGTTGTACACTGAAGCATGTAGCCTGGGCCCAAGAGTTCAAAGGTCACCGGCTGTTGTCCGGAGAGCCTCTCATTCAACAGGGTTACTACACCAGTAAATATGCGATCGGCATCTGACAAAAGTGGCAAACACTGGTGAGCCGGGGGCGAGGTGGGTAGGGGGGCAGCTGGTGTGTGGTTTCCCAGCAGACGCCACTCAGTCGATGCTTCCAGTTAGCAGAGCCAAGGGATGGATGGGCTGCCCTGCTGGATGCTGCGGCTGGAGGATCCCTCATCCTCCACTGTGTGTCTTAACAAGTCACTGAATTTAAAGTCATTAAAACAGCAGCGTCATTTTAATACAATATCAACACTGGGATTAAATGTGATTCATCCCACCCTGGAAGCGCATGTGCACGCGTATCTGTGTGTGTGTGTGTGTGCATGGGTATATGTCTGTGTGTGTGTGTGCATGTCCATGGGTGTATGTCTGTGTGTGCATGTCCATGGGTGTATGTCTGTGTGTGTGTGCATGTCCATGGGTGTATGTCTGTGTGTGTGTGTGCATGTCCATGGGTGTATGTCTGTGTGTGTGTGTGCATGTCCATGGATGTATGTCTGTGTGTGTGTGTGCATGTCCATGGGTGTATGTCTGTGTGTGTGTGTGCATGTCCATGGGTGTATGTCTGTGTGTGCATGTCCATGGGTGTATGTCTGTGTGTGTGTGCATGTCCATGGGTGTATGTCTGTGTGTGTGTGTGCATGTCCATGGGTGTATGTCTGTGTGTGTGTGCATGTCCATGGGTGTATGTCTGTGTGTGTGTGCATGTCCATGGGTGTATGTCTGTGTGTGTGTGTGCATGTCCATGGGTGTATGTCTGTGTGTGTGTGTGCATGTCCATGGGTGTATGTCTGTGTGTGTGTGTGTGCATGTCCATGGGTGTATGTCTGTGTGTGTGTGTGCATGTCCATGGGTGTATGTCTGTGTGTGTGTGTGTGTGTGTGTGTGTGCATGTCCATGGGTGTATGTCTGTGTGTGTGTGTGTATGTCCATGGGTGTGTGTGTGTGTGTGCATGGGTGTATGTCTGTGTGTGTGTGTGCATGTCCATGGGTGTAGGTCTGTGTGTGTGTGTGTGTGTGTGTGCATGTCCATGGGTGTATGTCTGTGTGTGTGTGTGTGTGCATGTCCATGGGTGTATGTCTGTGTGTGTGTGTGCATGTCCATGGGTGTATGTCTGTGTGTGTGTGCATGTCCATGGGTGTATGTCTGTGTGTGTGTGTGTGTGTGTGTGTGCATGTCCATGGGTGTATGTCTGTGTGTGTGTGTGTGTGTGCATGTCCATGGGTGTATGTCTGTGTGTGTTTGCATGTCCATGGGTGTATGTGTGTGTGTGTGTGTGTGTGTGTGTGCATGTCCATGGGTGTATGTCTGTGTGTGTGTGTGTGCATGTCCATGGGTGTATGTCTGTGTGTGTGTGTGTGTGTGTGCATGGGTGTATGTCTGTGTGTGCGTTTGCCCATTCTCCCAGTGTCTTCTCAGCTTGTCCTAGTGCCAGTGGTGTGTGACTGTGTGTGACAGTGTGTGTCCCCTGCAATGGACTGGCATCCTGTCCTGGGTGTCTCCTTCACTGTGACCTTTTCCACTTAAGATGCTAGGAGGTGAGATGAAGCAAACTTGAACAGGCAATTCTCTGAGTCAGTGTGTTTTATGGCACTTTATAATTGTCAGAATCGAATTGCCTCATTCTGTAAACTATGAGTCATAATTTACTGATTGCTGTGGTGTTACATTGCACTGAGACCTCAGACTGTGCAAATATATGTATATATTTACTACATCCTGATGAGAATTACACACTGCTTATCTGAAGATTTGCAAGCATTTTTTTTTTATTTTATCACAACCCCGTACAGTTCAGTCTTGTTCGTATGACTACAGATCTGGCAGGGTGACACACAGTGGTGGTTTACTGTTTGCCCTCCGGTGTTGCATGGTAACCTGGTGTGTTGGGGTTATGGTCTCCTGTTAACATCCAGATTTTATGGCGTGCAGATGGTGTGACTGGGTGGTGACACAGCACTGACCACACCCACTCCGTGGGGCTGGGGTGGGGGGAATTCCTCATCAGCAAAAAATTCCTGTTAATGTATCTGAACCAGACAATCAGTGCCATGCACAGCCTTTTCGAGGTACAGGTGCTCAAACAGGGGATACTTTACCAACAGGGATGGGGGGTGCAGCATTACAGTACCTCCATACCGTTTCTTTGACTATATATTTCAATTCATGTACTCTGTCATATGCTTGGCAGTTCCGCCATATTTGATTATGCGTTTTGTGATCTGAGGTATAATAGGTAATGTAATTCGTTCTGATTGTTTGTACAGGATATAAATAAGGACTGAAGACGTTTCTTATGCGTACTTCTTTCCCCCATAAGTTATGTGTTTAGATGTTCAACTGACTTGTTCATCCAAAGAGCCACCGGGTTTTGCTGACGTTTGCAGCTGGGTTTGTTTACTGGAGGTTTTGCATTTCAGAAGAGCCACGACATGCATACTTGGTTTTACGGGTCTAGCTCCTTAGTCACCATGCCCCCTGCTGCAACATGACAAACTGCAAGCCTGACCTTTGAGTCCAAACACAGAAAATTCCAGAAGGTTGACAGAGATCATATGTCTTTCAACTGTTTTTCGAGTACCGGGTTGCAGTAACCCCAGAGCCTATCCCAAGATGCACATGGGTAGTTTTATAAGGGCAAATCAGACAAGCTGCATGTCTTTGGACTACAGTAGGAAGCTAGAGTTTATGGGAACATGCAATCTACACACACAGAGCAGGAGCAGGATTCAAACAGCCCAGGTGGTACGTGGCAAGACTGAATCAGTATGCCACGCAGAATACATGGTACAGAGCCTGAAACATATTGCTTGCTGGCTGTTAATATGCCGAAGTTAGTGTTTTCATCTGTCCGGTTTCTGCAGATTATTTCATTTAAGCTCATATTTAAAACGGCAGCTTTGAGACGTCAGCTCGGAAGCGCCTGGTATACAGGCCCCCTTGGTGACATGTGGACAGCCATATGAGCGTCAGCAGGGAGGGCCCTAATTCTATGGATGTGGCCTGCCTTAACGGAGACGTTTCCCAGTATTAAGCGAGCGCTTTGTACACTGCGAACGCAGAGTGCCAAGGAATCCCGAGGACTCTAAACAGCAAATGGTGACGCCATATTGACACGCTTGCTTTCTCGGGAATGCAAATAGATATGCAGATAATGCCTTTACCTTACATTATGTTTAAATTGAATCATTTAGCAGATGATTTAGTCTAAAGTGATGTACAAATGAGGATCAGTTCGTAATATCAGCCAGGATCCCTGGAGCAATTGGAGTTAAGGACCTTGCTCAACGGCGAATCGTGACATCACTCTGCCAGACCAGTGAGCTTCAGGGATTACGCTGGAACTAGTAAAGTTCCCGACGGGGGCAATGATGTCACATGACCTTGATAGGTGCGACATTGACTGCCAGTCTGCTTGTTGTGCCAAGAGAGCGTGGAAACGTGTATCCCGGTAAGAGGCGGCTTTCCAGGAGGAAGCATGGAATGCAGAGTAAAAATAGTGCTGAGCAGATGGTGGCCGTCCAGAGTAAGTGTGGATGCAGGGAGGCTGATTGGTTGGGTTTGCTGTGTCGGCCGTCAGAAGAGTAGCGGGGGGGCTGTACCTAAGTGGGAATTTCTGTGGAGCAGAGCCAAGGATTTTTCGGCACCAGATCGACAGACAGATATGAAGCTTTTCACATTCAGACATTAGTAGAACGTTTGGTAACACTTTACTTGAAGCAGTCTACATAAGGCTGACATGTAACCGTCATAAGAATGACATGACATATGTCATACACATTAATGACACATTATTGACATTTATGACTGTTGTCATAAACATCACTGGTGTCATAATGTGTCATTCGGTTTTTGGAACTGAATGACACATTATGACAACAGTGATAAACATCAATAATGTGTCATTAATGTGCATGACATGTGTCATGTCATTCTTATGACGGTTACATGTCACCCTTATGTAGACTGCTTCAAGTAAAGTGTTGCTGAACGTTTGGTGCACTTGCATGAGCTGTATTATGGAGTCAACATTATTATTCTCATTATATTTTTTTGGGTCAGAGAGCAGGGCCGACTGGCATAAAGCACCCCTGCAGTAGTTGGGGTTGAGAGCCTTGCTTAAGAGATAAGTGGTAATATGATTACTCTGCTAGCTGTGGGATTTGAACCCACAACCTTCTGGACATGGCCCAAACACTCTAGACCATTGAGCTACACAGGCACATAACAGTATGTCTCTGGACAAACAACTTCTGTTGTTTACATAGGAGTTTGACATATTAGATTTTATTTGAAAAGGGTATACATTTTGGAAGGGAATTAGTTGCATATAAGCACACATCCATCAGGCCCAGAAGCGATTAATTCTTGCCATGCTTACTTGTCTGATCCGATTAATGCTTCCTGTTTACGCTGCTGCACTTAATTGGAAGTGAAAGGAAAACTAATCGTGTAAGTTTTGTTCACTGGGACGCCGCTGTACATCGCCGAACGAGTCAGCATCTGGGAGCGGCGCTTTTCACCTCTACTCAATCAGGTCCGTCAGTTGAGACGTAATAGCATGGAGTGTGAAGGCTGGTCAGGAGAAACAAGGTTTCCCATCTACTCCTGCTCAGCCACTGGGGGGCACTACCTTCGTTCAGAGACAGGCTACTCTTGTGTTGTGTAGTAGGGGGCCAGCAGACAGACACATGACTTGGCCAAAAGTATGTGGACCCCTGCTTATCCATTCCGAAACCAAGGGTACAAATATGCAGATGGTCTACCCTTAGTTGCTGTAATAACTTCTACTCGGGGAAGGCTTTCCATTAGATGTTGGAGCGTTGCTGGTGGGATCTGCTGCCATTCAGGTTGGGTATTGATGTTGGGTGATCAGGTCCCTTTCTGTGAGCTTGTGTGGCGACCACTCTGTAACTGAACTTGCTCCCAGGCGTTTTAACTTTCACCATCACTTTGCTCGTGGTTGACCAGGGCGGCTCTAGCAGCGCAGGAAGGTGGCACACTGACTTGTCGGGAAAGATGGCGTCCTATGGTGGTGCCAGGTGGATTGTCACTGACCTCATCTGTACAACCACCCGTTCTGCTGCTAATGTTCATTGCAGGAGTTTTCGTGACTGTGTGCGTCAGCAATGCGTGTGGCTTAATTAGGCATTTCCTCAAATTAATTGGGGAATCTACATGCTTTCGGATATACAGTGTACCCAGGGTTCGGATTCACAGTATTAAGTGCCCCAGGGCAACGACAGCACACATGACTTCAAATGGAGCTGATTGGTGGCTCATGAATGTTGCATAGGCTTTTACATCAGTGCCATATTAAAAAAAAACAATATAATGATCATATTAAATATATTAGATATTAAATCACATTAATTTGTTAAAAGGGGGGCTGTTCTGCTTGGTGCCCCCAGAGGACACTGTGCCCCCAGGCACATGCCCAAGTGCCCATATGGTTAATCCGGGCCAGAGTGTACCTGTGTGACTAAGCAAGGGCACAAGAGGCACGGATTATTTCACTCAAGCCGCTCAGACGTTGCTTCATTTTCACTTGACCACCTGCACGCCTGCTCACAAAAGGTCGTGCCGCGACACGGCCGTATCAGAAATTCAGCACGGGCTTCATCTGGGGGGGGGGTCAGGGGAGCACTCAGGGGGCTCTGGGCGGTTTGATTTCAATTGGCTACGGCCTAATTAAAAACCACCAGGTTTGTCCCTGATCCTGAATGCGTGCAGTGACTGCTGAAATATCATTTGGGGCCGGGGGGGGGGGGGGGGGGAGTATATGTGTAAGATTACCTTGTATAACCTTCAGGTTAATAGCAGTAAAATCCAACTCTCACCTGTAATACGGCCTGTCTTCCATCAGAATGTATAAAATCATAAACATATATATGTATACTGAGGTTTGCATTCAGAAGATTCCTTTTTGGGCAAAGTGTGGATAATTCAGAGTGATGTTTATTTTACCCTGCTCTGTAAATTACGCCCATGACCCTGACCAGGGAAGCAGTGAGTGGTTGCAAGACGAATAAAGGGATGGATGGATGGATGGATGGCATTACCACTCGTGCCGAAGGCTGCTTTGTTAAGTAAAGTATCCTGAATTTTTAGCAGTCAGCAGTAAATAAATCTGTAAAGGAAAAGATTTAGAATCACCTAAACATGCTTTTATATGAACTTTTATCTGTAATTGCAGCTTTCATCATGACGTGTGTATTTTTGGCTTTGCGTACTCTGCTCTCATAGTGTCCTGCACTCAGAATGAGATCACATCCCCCTGTTTTCAGATCCTTCTCTTCTCCTTCCTGTTCATATTTTAGAAGCCTGCAAAATTATCCGAAGGGCTCTTTGGCTCATGAAAACTGTATGCTATTCGCAAAAAAAGAGGAAGACCTGACATTTAAAAAGGCTTACTTTCATTAAAAATGTATGATGTGACCACCAGTGGTGCAGAGACGGAGAGGACCTAACCAAGCGGAAATGAGGGGACGGTGGCTTTAAACATGGGTCATTTACTGGTAGCCGCTGATGACGTCACAATAGCAGTCATTCTGCCCCCCCCCCCCCCCACCCCACCCTACCCTACCCTCTTATCACAATGACCTTATTGAATACCTGGGTACAATTTTTTCTCAGCATGTTATTAACGTTCTAATTAATTTAGTCATCGTGGTTGTAGGAAGTAAGAATCACAAGGAAAAAAAAGCAAAGTGAAATTCAAACTACAGGCCCATTATTTTCCAGCCATATATTGAGATAACCCCATTAATATGGAAGAAGCCAACTGTAAACATTCATATGTAAATATCCCATCTGTAAATATTCATATGTAAATATGTATGCCAATGTGCCAGCTGTAAATATCCAGCAAGCTGCAAATTCCAAGTTCCTTTTTACGCTTTCACATTACAATAAAAGTAAGGATGTAACTGATTTGAAACAAACCCCTTAAAGATTATGACCATTTCCCTAATGTTGCATTTTATTCAGTTTTGCACTGCTTTTAATTACCAGCTGTTTTCTTTGTAACATTTCATCATTTGTTGCATACAACGATAGCTCCTGCTAACAGCTAACAGATTTTGAAATAACTGTGTGTTGATAGTCGTGAGAATTCATTTTGTCATTCCTTTTGCTTAAGTGTATTCTGGGAGCCGATTCCTCAGGGGACACCGTGGACAGGACGCTCGTCCATTGTAGGACACGTAATGGCCCCTTTCTCTTATTTGACGCACACAAACCTGTAGCAATGCACTGCTAAGCGCTAAAGGGTTTTCAGCAATTCTTAGCATGTCATGCACTGCAGGTGCTTTGTGGTCGCTGATGTATCCTCATCAGTCACAGGGCGTCTCCGTCTCCCCCAGGGCAGTTCATAAATTTAGGAGAAACACTGGGACCAACAAGGGGGGGTCAGAGGAAGGCCTTTTGCCTGGGGGATCTTGGTTTCTGCCCCCCCCAGGATGAAATGCCATCTGTATCCAGCTGCGGGTTGACCAAAACAAGACAGTCAATATCACTCCCGGTGACACTTTCGCCGGCTGCATGACATTTAAATTGTTGTTACGAATAAAATATCTCTGTAATAACATTAACATGGATCCAGTAAAGTCTGCCTGTTTGCACAGCCAAGGACTGCATGACTGGGAGCACTAGGCAGTAGCAATATTTAATTTTTTAATATATATATATTGACACTACCTACTTCAGCTACTATATACTTTTTTAAATCTGTTTACTTATTGGTTAATTTTGGTTTGTGTTGTAATTTTGGCTCTTGCTTTACCGCTAATACCAAGAAGCGCAGGCCATGAGACAGGGGCCACCCTAGCTGGGATGCCAGTCCATCGCAGGGCGCAGTCATCCTCTTCCTGACATTCAGAGATCTATATTGCTCTCCCACTCGCTCTTTCTCCAGCTCCAGCTCTGTGCCAGTTGAGCTCGCATGTTCCCCCTCTGTCAGTACAGGTGCCCACCCACGTTCCAAGAGCATGCTGCTCAGGTGAACCAGTGTCACTGGCTTGCCCTTGCGTGACTGCATGCGTGTGGGTACCTGCGGTGGACTGGCATCCTATGCAGGATGCGTGCTGCCTTACACCCTCTGCTTCTTGGCTCAGACTCCAGGGTCAGTACGACCCTGAGCTGTCGGAGCAGGACGGGGAGATAAATGAATATATTCATAAATGCATGTGTGTGTGCAGGAAGATATATAGCAGAGGAGCCTTTCATAGAGCATGATGTAACATTCTGCTTGGGTTTCAAGAAGAAGTGTTTCGGACAACACCTCTGATTGACCGTAGAGTGAAGCATTACTTACCCAAATGCTGGGCTTTCATTCCACACAGCAAGCAGTCATTGGGTATTGCATCATGCTCAGAACAGCAGCTGAGGGATATCAGTGTGGTCTCACACTTCCAGGTTTGTGTTACGTGTGTGTGGAGTTCGTATGTTTCTAAACAGTTCCCTCTAGGGACTACAGATTCCACCCGCACTCCAAAAACATGCAGTTGGTGTGTCTGAGTGTGTGCCCTGCGATGGACTGGCACGTCTTCCACGGGTGTTCGCTGCCTTAGGCTTTCTGGGGTGGGCTCCAAGCTCGCTTAATCCCTGTACTGGATAAGCAGTTGTGGAAGATGGATAGATGGTAGGGCTTTCAACCACAGTCAAGACAGCTGTGCTCCTTGAATTGTGCAGCTATAAATCGAGATGTGAAGATGGTAAGAAAACCCTCAGCAGTTTGTTGGGCGTTTTAAGAGATGACCGGGCTTGGCTGCATACTGAAGAGAGTTTCCCTTAACCAAGTGATGTTTCACAGCTCAGGCTGTGACCAAAATGAAGAGAACTCTGTTAAATTTGTGTGCCTTTATAAATAGTAAGTCCTGGCCTAGTGTAAAATTGCATATTGATGGGTCAAGTAACACTAACAGAGGGCTTATACAGTGTAAACTCAACCAAACAACTTCTACCAATCCATCTTGCTTATCTAATACAGGGTCAAAGTGACCCCGGAGACCACCCCAGGAGGGGCAGAACACAAAGCAGGAGGCACCCTGGATGGGATGCCAGTCCAGAGTGCACTCACTCATGCATACACAAACTCATTGTGAGTCACCAGTTCACATAAACTGTAGGAGGACAGTCAGAGAACCAGAGTATCCAGAAGAAGGCCACATGGACAAGGAAAGCAGAAGGTCAGTACACTGCACCATGAAGAAAGATCACCTCATTACCGGTGTCCTCATTTTGACCGCGTCGATGCAGTCCGCAGCAGTTTGGGAAGCGGCAATAGGGTATTGACTTGGAGGAGGTCAATACCCGAGAAGAACAGTGCGATAGAGACAAATCAGCCTTGCTCCAGTTGTTACTTGGGAGCAAATGAATCCCAAAGCTGGAATTCTGTGATGACAGATTGCCTTCACATTGGCTTTAATGGACAGGGTGGGTCCAAGGTCCTCCCTCAGTCGATCATAAGAACGTCTTTTTAAAGATTAGTTACGGTAGTTTAACAACCATCAACAAATCCCCAATAGACCAAGTTTATTGCACCAATGAGGTGTTCGACTCATGTTTGGCAGGTGGACCTTATTAGATGAATGTGTTAACAGCTAAAAACACTGCATCAAGAGAACTAGACTATCATAGCACTTCATTAAGTGACTTCCTTCCATTAGCTGTTTCCAAGCTGCTAGACTTTAGTGGTAGGAGCTTGATGATTAATTTGTTCTGTCGTCCTTCACAGTTTGTGGCCTTTGCATCCTTGTTTTTCATCCTCGTGTCCATCACCACCTTCTGCCTGGAGACCCACGAGGCATTCAACAAGATCATCAACAAGACGGAGCAGATAAGAAACGACAGCACAGACCTGGGGCCGCATTACGAGATCGAGACTGACCCAGCCCTGACATATGTGGAGGGCGTTTGCGTGTTCTGGTTCACCATTGAGTTCCTGGTCCGTGTCATCTTCAGCCCAGACAAGCTGGAATTTGTCAAGAGCGTCCTGAACATTATAGACTTTGTGGCCATTCTGCCCTTCTACTTGGAGGTGGGCCTGAGTGGGCTCTCCTCCAAGGCCGCCAAGGACGTGCTGGGTTTCCTGCGGGTGGTCCGCTTCGTGAGGATCCTGCGGATTTTCAAGCTGACCCGCCACTTTGTCGGCCTCCGGGTCCTGGGCCACACGCTGCGAGCCAGTGCCAACGAGTTCCTGCTCCTCGTCATCTTCCTGGCGCTGGGCGTCCTCATCTTCGCCACCATGATCTACTACGCCGAGCGCATCGGCGCCAACCCCAATGACCCTACAGCCAGCGACCACACGCGCTTCAAAAACATCCCCATTGGCTTCTGGTGGGCAGTCGTCACCATGACCACCTTAGGCTACGGCGACATGTATCCTGAGACATGGTCAGGCATGCTGGTGGGTGCCTTGTGCGCTCTGGCAGGGGTGCTGACCATCGCCATGCCTGTGCCCGTCATCGTCAACAACTTTGGGATGTATTACTCACTGGCCATGGCCAAGCAGAAGCTGCCCAAGAAGAGGAAGAAGCACATCCCTCAAACGGCCCAGGGGGGGTCACCCACTTACTGCAAGGCAGAGCATAATATAGGGTGCAACAGCACCCAGGTGGAAACCTGCCACAACAAGGGAAACCGGGTGCTGGAGTGCAACAGATCAGGTGAGGCGGAAGGGTGTGTCACTCAACGGTAACCAAGGCAATCATCAACAATGGACAGAAGTCGTTTAGGACACCTTTAAAGTGTTTATCAGTAAGACCCAGTTCTGCTAACTACAAGACAATGTATGAAAGACTAATTGTGCTGAGTACAGGATCTCAGTGTTTCACAGGATATAACTTATAAATAGAAGTAAGTAATTTGAGGTATAAAGTGACTGAATATTGTTTTAAAAAAGGCACGCTGAGGCAGAATTTGCACTACCAGCTTCATTGAGATTTTGCCTATGAATTTTTGTTTGATATGCGGATGTTTGATGTTTGATGTGCGAATGCAGATGCATCGCACTGTGAGCTGAGCTCGTTGCCTATAACCGGCCATGTGCCACGGGCACATGCGAGGACCCGGTTTTGCTGCACCACACTCTTGCGTGCGATGCATGCATTTATTGCACAAATGATTTTTTTTTTGTTTGAAATAAAAAAAATCTATTTGTCATTTACTTAACGCACAAAAAATGTTAAGTAAATATATCCGTAGCATTGAGAGCTAACGTTAATGAGTGCATTTCTTTATGCAGTAT
The DNA here is from genome assembly GCF_048594095.1 of Paramormyrops kingsleyae. Classification (NCBI taxonomy): domain Eukaryota; kingdom Metazoa; phylum Chordata; class Actinopteri; order Osteoglossiformes; family Mormyridae; genus Paramormyrops; species Paramormyrops kingsleyae. Next base: position 14,809,433 of record NC_132797.1, read on the forward strand.
TGTAGCTAAGTGTGTATATCTAACACTGTAGTACTCAGTGGTCAATGGATGCTCCCCATTGACCACAGCTGTTGTTTTTCTTTGAGCATGGGCTGTCACCGCAGTGCACGTTTGATGTTGGTGTTTGTCGTGTTGCATCTCGTTCCCTAAATGGTGCAGTGCTTTGGCCAGTGTTGTCAGGTGACTGCAGTGGAGGAAGTGACCTCACCATGTCACCCGAGGAAAGGCTGCCCATGCGCAGGTCCAGCAGCCAGGACAAGAACCGCAGGTCGGGCGGCACATGCTTCCTGCTGGCGGCCAGCGACTACGCCTGCTCCACGGACAGCAGCTCCAGGAAGTCCGGTGCGTGGCTCTTCTAATACGTTTAATCCTAATGATCCATTCCAGTCCACCCCTGAAACCCTTGAACCCCTGAAACAAAACAGTACCCATTAGTAATAGCTGTACCCTGTGATGGACTGGCATCCCATCCGGGGGGTCTGTTGCCTCAGTATCTATGCTTCTGGGGATAGATTATGGACTCACTGCGATCCTGTACCGCAGTGTTTCCCAATGTGGTCCTTGGGGACCCACAGACAGTCCACCGAGAGATAGGAGGGAGCAAAAATGTGGGCTGTCTTACAGGGAGCTCAGAGGGAGCAAAATCATGGACCAGCTGTGGATCCCTGAGGACCGGATTGGGAAATACAGCTGTATTGCATAAGTATTTATGGAAGTGGGAGGGTGGGATGAGTGGATGGATGGATGAATGGTAGTAGCAATACCAGCTCAAAAGTCTATCTTAAATGGATGGACTGAACCCATAGCATTAGCTATTATAAATGCAGTCCTAAGGCTTTGGGTTGAACATTCTTGATCACTATGACTCTGAGCAGGTACACATCAGTGTGGTCCCATCCTCTGAATCGTCATATATCATGTGCAGTTTCTGCAAAGCATTCTGGGAAAGTCGTCATTCATATGTCACTGGGGGGGCGGGATGTTCTATCACTGAAAAAGCAGGCTCCAGGAAAACAGACACTGTGCTCCCCCTGGTCTCAAACACCTTAATCATGCACACGATTCCCAGGAAAGTAGCACAACTCTAGGAGGCACAACCACCTTTCCGGAGGAGTGTGGGGAGGGGGAAGGTCAGTACATTTACACGCCTGACACTCTGAGAGAGTCACAATATTAACCGTGCTTGTCAGACATCGACGGCAACACGTCGTCCCTTGTGGTTATGCCTTATATGGCCGTTCCTTATAAGTATTCCATATACTGATATAGCCTTATACATTTTTTATCATGCAGGCTTCCTCCTGAATGCTGGGAGTCAGTAACAGAATGCACAGAGAATGGAAATAGCTTAGTGGGACGAGATTTCCTGAATGCAGCTTCTGCCTGAAAAACAGCACAGACCCTGAAAGATCGTATTGCACAGGAAGTCAAATGACCGGCCTGCTGCACACTACCCATCCCCTACTTGTAATACTAGTAATTACCCTTGTGAGGGTAATAGCTGAATATTTACTGAGGTGCTGCACCTCCAAGTCTGCCTCTGGAAATCTGAGCCTGTCTGTAAAGAATCCATGACACACAGCATCAACCCAGAGGTGCTCTGTTCTGAGGAGCAGCAGCCTGACCACCGTAGACGGTATATGGGGCCAGCTGGTGGCTAGGTGACCTCACTCAGAGGTGGCTTCACAGCCCCCCCTTTGAAGAGCGCCCCCCGCTGGCAGGAAGCTCACATCGTGTCTGGTCACAGTGTTTCCTGGTGCTCACTGAGCCTGAAGAAGCATGGCTCTGACAGGATTTTTTTTTTAATCTCAACTACACCAGCCCCCCCTCCCCTCCCCTCCCCCGGCAATTGAGGGTCATTTTTGCACCATGGGAGGAGATGGTCACTGGCCTCCTTCGCTTCCAGATTTGTGCTGTAGAAGCCATACTCACGGCCCCTCTCCTAGTGCTGAGATTACTGTGCCTCATCCTCAACATGTCATTATTATAAGAAAACCAGCCTGTTCCTGCTCCTCTGAGCATAATTATTACATAAATCCAGACAGATCTTATAGTTCAGGTTCCATATAGAAATAATAAGATATATATGATTTGCAACTTGCATCTTCTGTATGACAGACAGGGTTTCTTTGGAAATTGATCATGTTTTTGCCCAAAAATGAAACACAGTCAAGTAGATTTGATGTGAGGAAACATCAATGGACTAATTTAACAAATTATTATCATGACCTTAGCAGGTCATTACGGAGGGCATGAGCAGAATGTGTTATGTGGAAGAACAAGAACCCTTCGGAAAGATAAGGGTGAAAGATCTCACCATGTGCTGTGGTGAACAACTCAGAAAGGGCCAGCAAGATTCTTAGGGATGTCTGGGGGACCACAGAAGTTCCAAAGTGTTGTTCTGAGGATGTCCTATGGACTTGTTAGAGTTCCCCTAGAGTGCTGACTGCACAAGGCCGACCCTAATGACGACTTTACTGATAATGCTCAAGAACACAGTGCTACAAATGGAAACCAGCTGGGGATTAGTTTATACCATCTATCCATCTTTCAACTGCTTATCCAGTATGGGGTCACAATGAGCCTGGAGCCTGTGCTGGGAAGGGCAGGGTACGAAGCCAGGGACACCCTGGATGGGATGCCAGTCCATCACAGGACACACACATTATCACCATGGCAATTTATAGACACCAGGTCACCAGACTGCATCTTTTTGGACTGTGAGAAGAAACCCAACATGATAACGGGAGAACCTGCAAACTCCCCTCACAGAGCAGGCCGGAATTTGAACCCATGACCTTGGAGGCCGGAGGCAACAGTGCTTCAAATGAGACTCCTAGGAGTGCAGTTAAGGTTCAGACATATCATTAATTATAGTCTGCATCGGGTTAAGTTTTGTTTCTAGAACTTAGAAATAAAATAGCCAAAATGGCCCAAAGTGCTTAAAAAAGACTCTGCGACAGCACCGCGGGCTGATGGAAGCTAAATTAAGCGCAACATAATGAGCAGCACAACAATGGAGGAGAGCTAATAATAAATGAACCTCTAGGGGGCGTAAGGCAAACTGGCCTAACATTAAACCACAGAAATAATTTTAGATTGGCTTCTCTTTGGCCTGGTAAGCCAGCAAGGGGAGGAAGGGGGGGGGGGAAGGGTCTCACCGTAGTCCTTATGTCCTTAAATGGCGATACGGTATCTTAAACCCGAATTTTAACAGTCATACATAATCCTACCAGGTTCCAAGAAGGTCCCTGTGGGATTCTAAGATGTCACTTGTCAAGGTCTGTGTGATTAGAGCTAGGATGAGTCCACTAACCCCCCCTCCCCCGGATAAATCGTGTGTTCAGTCTCGGAAAGAAGAATGCCGCGTCATGCCCGACTGAATCGAGGGAATGGGTGTCTGCTTCCTCCTGTAGCTACCCAAGATGTCATCATTTCTGTTTTCTCGGGAGGATTTATTCTCTTTCTACTCAGAGGTTCGCCACTAATCGCTGTCGCGTCCATCTGTGGTTCAGAACTTCTGCTTGCTTCTGTTGGTCTGACACATGAACAAGAGGAAGTCTCTTTTAAACGCGCAACGAGGACGGATGATGTCATCGCTGCTCTCTAAACGGCCATGCCACGGCCCTTCGAACCGTCACCGCTTTGGCAGACGACCCTCCCCCCTTGCCTAAGCACCCACAGAGTTAATGCGTGGCTCGGCGATCTCAATGTTTTATTCATATGCTTGTATTTTTCGCTCTTGCCATATGTGTAGCAGTACTCTGAGGAACATGCCACTATAAACTGCAACACTGGCTATGAAACAGTCACTATGGGCATTTTCCAATGGCACTGTCAGTGCCCAAGCTGAACACGTCATCTGCCTGCTAACACTTTCTATCTAATACTTGACGTGGGATCCATAATTCCATGCATTATGATTCCATTTCTGGCAGGAATTTCTTGTAGTGGTAATAATCCGTAGCAGAGAGTTGTAACAGACAATGACAGATTGTATATACATTAGATCAAATGAGCCTAGGTTCCATGCCAAAATTCATATATCATATAAGTGGCACAGAACATTAAGGTAAGAGAAACAGTACCAGTCAACAGTCTGGACACTGCTACTGAAACAAGATGAAGACCCTAAGCATACCTCAAGGTTCTTCAGAAAATGTCTTGTGAGTAAGGAAAGAGACGGAGTGCTGTGACAGATGACCTGGCCCCCATAATCCCCCCACCTAGAGCTGGTTTGGGATGAGCTGGTAGTAAGAGCAAGGTAGTCAACCTGTGCCCAGAACTTATGGAAACACCATCAGGACTGTTGGAGAAGCATTTCAGGTGGCTACACCTTGAAGCTGCTTGAAAGAATGCCAAGAGTCTGCAACGCTGTCATTGTAGCAAAAGCGGGCTATTTTGAATAGTCTAAAATTTGAGAACATTTTTGAGATGTCTAACACATCCCTTGGCCATTGCAATATTTGGAATGTCTATTTCATTGCCTCGAGACCTTTTACTATAAGCTGAATAACATAGTTAAAATAGAGAGTGCATTAAAAGCAGCTGTGTCCAGACTTCCGACTGGTACTGTACATCCTTACAGCGGCACCCTGCCTAGGTTGTACCCCAGCCTTGTGTCCTATGCTGCCTGGAATAGGCTCCAGCCCCTCTGTGACCCGGCCCATGATAAGTGGCTAGAAGATGGGCAGCTGGATGGGTCATTCTTTACAGCAGGCAGCACTGCAGCCTCACGCCTCCACAGCTATGGCTTTGAATACCACCTCTTGCTCTATGTTTTCTCCGTACCTTCCTCCCGTAATCCAAAAACACATGGTTCAGGTGGACTGGTGTCACTAAGCTGGGCCAAGTGCCCCCTGGGGAGCTCTCCAGGCCAGCCGGGACCCTGTAGTACAGAAGTGACTATGAAACCTGCAAGGATCAATGGATCATTTCCAGAGGAGGAGGTTTCAGATCCGGAGAGTACAAATCCAGACCAAGATTTTGTTTCAACCAACCGGTTGAGTATAAAGAGTCACAGTCACAGAGTGCTCAACCGGTTGGTTGAAACAAAATCTTTGTCTGGATTTGTACTCTCTGGACCTCAAATCTCCACCTTTGGTCATTTCTTATATTAACCAACATATGCATCTATTGCTGTTACATTTCAACCCAAAAGCCTTTTACACAGCGTGTTTTGCCAGTTCATCCAACTGGATATTCACTGAATTCTGGGTACACACTGTCTTAAGGTGGAACAGCTAAACCTATATCCTTGATGCTAAGTCGCTAAGCCGCCTCTGATTCTCCAGCCTTCGAGAGGCTTTTTGCAGAGCTCATGTCCTACGTTCAGTGACACCCAATGAGTCACAAAGGCTAACCCCGGCTTCTTCTTAACATGATACGATTTGTGAAAAATGTGCTCATTAATTTGGTTGTATCCTGTTTCATTATTCAAATTATAAGTGCATGATCTTAATGTTAGTCAATTAAGATTCAGGGGGGGGGGGGGCATTTGTTAATGATAATGAAGTGCTATTTAAATATTGAAAGGTAAAATGATTCATGGAATCTATTTTTAAACGATGCACTTAAAATACCCGTTTGCGAAATGTTGTTGCATTGTGGATATATATGACTGCCTGTATAACTGATTGGTGGACATGTTTCCATGCACTGCTGAACATGTGTGTGACTGTGGTGCATGGCGTGTGTATCGTACCGTTGCGCCGTCCTCTGTCTCTGTCCCTGTCCCCTCCTCGAGGGGCGGATTGACTTACACGTGTGTCTTGTGCATTCTCTCGCATCGAAGGATACGAAAAATCCCGGAGCTTAAACAACATAGCGGGCGTGACTGGCAATGCCCTCAGACTGTCTCCAGTAACCTCGCCGTACGGCTCGCCTTGTCCGCTGAGGCGCTCTCGTTCCCCCATCCCATCCATCCTGTGAGGCTAAGGCTCGCCCGCGGACTCTCTAGCTCCCTCCCCGAGTCTTCTAATTCAGTAGCATCTAGATATTCATAATAGAAATTGTGCATAATAAAAATGGTGTATATTAGAAAATGATACATTTTATCAATGGACAAAAAAACAAGGAACCTTCTCCCTACCATGGCCATATATGTGACGACTTTAACAATAGTACTTTTTATTAAAAATCCCAGTAGCCCCATATTACGGTACTTAATGGCAATAAAAGGACTCTTAGAGGCTCAGGACTTGGCCATTATATTATGTAAAAATGTATTTAATCAGGGAGCTTATGTACATACCTGTATTTAGATTACAAAAATGTGCTTCCAAAAGATATCGCTCCATAGGACCTCATGTCTGTGATTTTTTTAATCCATCTTTTCCGCGGAATTGTCTGGAATCCTGTCTTGAATCACGTGCACGTCTCGTCAAACTCCTGGGCTCGATCATGTTTGCATGGGTCATCATGTGGCATCATCCTGACGGCAGTGTCTGGGACGTTACGGTGGCACTGGGACGCGGAATGTGCACTGGACCTGTGTTTGTGCATTGTGCCTCTGGCTGGGCAAAAAAAAAGGAAGGTAAAAGGAAACAGGAATGTCGTTTCTGTCGTTTATTTTTATTTATTGATATTGTTTCTTATTTTTGCATGCGGATTTGCTTCTCTGCTGACCAGCTGTTGGCAAACCCGTGAACAGAAGTGTCTCCGGTTGTTTACGTGCAGATAGCTGCAGAGAGGTTGTCATTACTGGTTACACGCAAGCAGACAGCAGCGCTCGGTCTTAATGGCCTGGGGGGAAGTCGCAGACGAGACAGTTAAGGTAATATTGTCATTCTAGCTCACGTTCCCCACAATGTTTCTCCTGTGCTGTGCTTATTAACATCTCTTTGTGGGAATCCACTCAACAGTTTTGGTCCCAGGTGATCCTGTGAAACGGCTCAGCTCGTTAGAGGCAATTACATCAAAAGTCCCCGATTCAAGCTCTGATCTCACATAGTTATGTTTTCTCGATTGGATTTTTCAGATGTTAAAACTTGTGAGTGGCGCTACATGAATTAATCACGCATAGAGCTGCGTGTTAAATTCAGAAAGAAAAATCTGGTCTTTTTCATGAGGTCAAAACTTTTGCTGGTTGAGCCAGTAGGCAGTCATGATAAAAAGCTCCTCGTAATATCCTCGTAGATGGCTGATGGAGAACTATCTGTAAGAACTCCTTCATGTATGTGAAGCCACAAGCCAAAATGTGACTTGAATTAATGTACAGTAAAGAAAAATCCCCAGATCTCCCAAAGTGCCCGGTTAATATCACAGCGGAGGACCAACTTCAAAGACGATCACATTTCACCTTTCTTGAGCACCATTCACTGCTATTTTATTCTATCTCTTTAATTTGGTGGATTACCTCCAGGGGTCGTTCTGCAAGTTGCAGTTCATAAAGACAGGAGGAAAAGTATAAATGCATAAGAAATTATTTGTGACGTAAATGTATACATAAGCTAATTAACTTTCACAGGGGCGGAATGATATAGAATGGATAGGAGAAAATGTGTAACATAAATGTATACATATGCTAATTAACTTTCACAGGGGTGGAAGGATACAGAATGGATAGGAGAAAATGTGTAACATAAATGTATAGATATGCTAATTAAAAAGTGATTATTGCATGTATTGCATGTCAGTCCTGACAATGTTCCGGATTCATGTTCCCATGGATACGTTTCTGATATTTAGGGATTTGCACTGTTGGGATTTTGCTCAGAGACGCTTCCTCTTTACCATGACGCTAATGACGGATCGGTGGGGGCACTGGCACCGCTGTGAGCGACACACGCCGCTTGTACAGTGTTATTCACGGAACTCAAAGCCGCAGTCACGGTCCGAGGGTGGACACTGAATGGGAGCCTCGCACATTTGGAGTTGGGGGCTCATTCCTGGCATGGAGAGGGAGGCCCCCCTCCTGACCACTCTGATTTCCCGGGAAAAAAATGGACGAATGGATATCCTTCGATGGAAGACCGTTGACTGACCATTGACCATTGGAAACATGACTGGAGAACCGATGGCTTTGTTACACAGCACAGGGGCTCGTTGGTCTTGATGGTCGGCCTGCTGATGGACCGCCCAGTGCAGGACGGCTCCATGTTCAGTGAACCCCACACATCTTCTCCCTACCAACCCCGACAATTAGCGTGTAAGATGTAAACAGCCGAAAATAGAAACGAAATAACTGTGCTGTGATAAATAAATGTGACTTATGATCATCAATATTTTCTGTATGATGGTGAGCTCATTTTCCTGTTTTGTTTTTTCCTTTCCTGAGAGTTTTGTTCTGAAAGTTCAGTGTGGAAACACTGAGAATTTTGTGAAACTGAAGAGAACGGCCACACGGTTCTGTCCGCCTATATTTTTCTTCATCAATTTCGTTTTGTATATTTTTATTGAATTTTGTTTTTGCCTCTGTGCGGTGATAACTATGGCTGTCCAATTTCAGTCAATCACAAATGATATTGTACTACTGGTCTCTACCAGGACTTATCGTGGGGTTGGCGGTAGATGTAATGTAGCCTAAACACTATATAACGCGGTAAACATTTGTGACCCTACCTGTGTCTTATCTTTGATCGCCGATGGATTGTTTTGCTAACTAGCTGTCGTACCTGCATGATGAAAACAGCCCCAGAGGCTTTGTGTCTGCAGGTGTGCGAGGCTGGTCAGTCTCAGTCTTCCGGGACGTTCTACATGGGACTGATGCGTTCATTTAGACCATAGTACCCATTGGCTGTTCTTTTCTGCAGCTCCAGAGCCCAGCCCTGGCTAAGACCACATCACCGCTGCTCATTTTTTTCTGTTTCCAACATGCATATGAGAATCACAAGATTACTAACAAAATCGGCGTGTACCAATTTGCACTGTGATTTTAGTTTCGTACGAATTAAATGATATTGCTTAACTTTATCCCTAAAAACATGAGGCTATGGGTTTCTCTCTCACGTGGGGAAATTAGAATTTTTCACATCGACAGTAGAGAGATTAGTAACTTCATGTTGGAGTGATTTGCACAGTGATTACTGTGATTACTGACTGTAAAATTTCCACTTTATCCATCATCCTCTGATCAAATCATTTTTCAGGACAAGTTTTTTTTGTGCATTTTCTCACCTGCTGCTTTTAACATTAGAATTACAGAGAGTAGCATCTGCAATGTACTTTTAACTTACATGTTACGTACAGAATGGCTTTAAAAATGTAAAGCATTTTCCCCCCTTTAATGAAACACTTGTACTCCCGTGTCTCTTGTGGAAAATGTAACTTGGTTACTCGTCTGTTTCATTGTCATTATAGTCTAATGCTGTGCTTCTGTATATCGTCCAGGATTGTCTAAAGTATTAATTAGAGTCTTTATGTTTTGTATAAGTAATGTGGGGGCATTTTGGCACCTCAAATTGCATGCACAGCCCATCGCAGTATCGTATCAAAATGTAAAACCGACATAATTCATACCCGAAACTGTGTGTAGAGTATAAGCCAGAAAAAATGTGAGAAACTGACATAAACATGTTTAATTTAACAATGGTGGTTTCTTTTTTTCTCACCTCAAGTTAATAACTGGTAGTTCAGTTGCTACAAGTAATATTCCTTCTTGTAACCATGAACAAACTTTTGTTTCTTTTTTACAGGAACAATCAATGTCTTTGCTTATGAAAATTGTCCCTGCAGATGGCTTAAAGACCACAGAATGTACATCTTATTCAGTACAACCCCTGTATGTCTTCAGTGTGAAAAAATAGCTTTCAATGAATGTTCTTGCAAAATGTGATTATCGGTGTTGAATAGTAATTAAGGGTTGCAATTTATTGTTCACGGAGCAGGACTATGTATTGAAAAAGACTTCCTTACTGCCATTTGGATTGCTGCCAGTAATTATCAGTTTCAGTGATACTATACTATACTATACTATACTATACTATACTATACTATACTATATACTATGCTATGCTATGCTGTACTATACCATGATATACTATGCTAATACTGCACTATTACTCATTTCCATAACGACAGGGTTTGAGAGGTTAAGGGTCAAACTGTAAAGATTATAAAAATGTATTGACCTTATTGAGTAATACAATAACACATGACACTGACGACTCTTCATAGACCACAGGACAGATCAGGGAAGACATGTGATGTCAAATGGAGATATTTTTGGAGAAAATGGGCTGATTCTGTGTTAATAGTGGTTGTAATGTGGTTAATAGTGGTTGTTTCCTTCAGATACCTACAGTAGGTCATCTGAGAATGAACAAAATGAGAGTAATGGTTGTGATATCAGTTTTGGCTAATATTTTTTTCTTGTTTTAAGATGTGATGCTCACTGATCCTTTGCCAGGGTGTATTCTATGTCTTCTCCAGAAAATTCTTACTTCTTTTGCCTATTTCATATGCAGCTCTTCTCTCCAACGCAGTGTCCTCCCTCTTATTACCATGGAAACAGTCCCCAAGTCAACAGGATGCAAACAGCTGGCACTGAAGCATTTTACAGTGAACAGGCCACGCCCCCCACCCCCCAAATTCCACTGCTATACAAACATCCTAGGAGGAATTCTCCCTTCCAGCAACGAAATTTTAAAAATACCACTGAAAAGTCGTGACCATGGATCTTGAATCGATGCCAATTATCTTTCTGCCAGACAGATTCTGCCCCCCCCACCCCCCCCCCCTCCCTCAGTCTGTGCGTGGGATGTGCCTGAACGTGCCGCTGCTTCCCCCATTTACCTTTGCCACAAATGGAAGTATCTTTGCACACATTCTCTGCACATACCGGAGCGGCTGACTTGCTGGCGGTGACTGAGTAACACCCATTTCCGGCACTGCTATAGACGTCCTACTCGCAGGCCCTCCTGCTGATGCCCGATTCAGGGGCCTTCCGGAGGATGGTCTGCTTGGGGGCGCTCCTGTGGATCCTCTACACAGAGGCCCTCATTTGCGGTCACCCTACTTGTGGGCCCTCCTGTGGACGTCCTACTTAGAGGCCCTCCTGTGGACGTCCTACTTAGAGGCCTTTCTGTGGACGCCCTACTCTGGGCCCCTTCTGTAGACACCCTACTCTGGGCCCCTTCTGCGGATGCCCTACTCTGCGGCCCTCCAGCGGACGCCCTACTCTGGGGCCCTCCAGCGGACGCCCTACTCTGGGGCCCTCCAGCGGACGGCCTACTCTGGGGCCCTCCAGCGGACGGCCTACTCTGGGGCCCTCCAGCGGACGCCCTACTCTGCGGCCCTCCAGCGGACGGCCTACTCTGGGGCCCTCCAGCGGACGCCCTACTCAGGGGCCCTCCTGCGGACGCCCTACTCTGCGGCCCTCCTGTGAACATACTATTCAAGGTCATCCTACTCACGGCACCCCGCGCCTGACCTTGCCCTGTAACCCATGGCGGACTTTGATAACAGCACCACTCACCATCAGCTGCGGCCTGCATATGGGCTGAGGCAGCAAAGTAATATGGCTGGTTCAGTCACCTCAGCTTGGGGGGGTGTCCCCTGGGATGGGGATGGGGCAGAGTAGGGGGGCCTGGCCCAATCTGGTACCTCCCCCGCAGGGTTAATTGGACTCCAGTGATGCCCGACCAAATTGTCAGCAGAAATAACGAATGTGACGGCTTTGTCACGCTTTCAGACATCTGTTGGAGAAGGATACGATGCCTGCAAGCCACCTGCTGCCAGAGTGAGAGACATCATCTGGCCACTCTCTGCTACACTCTGAAAAAGGGGGTGTGTCCATTTGAACGCACCCAGTTTGAGTTATAGCTGTCATTCATGCACACTGCATTATACTGTCCAGTAAGATTTCGACATGTTAATGCCTCTTTATAGATTACATAAACATAATCTGTGCAATTAGTTGTTAATTCACTGTGAAATCGCTTAGAAACAATGATAAAATGTATTTTTATATATTTATATTTAATATCATTGTACACTCAGTGGCCACTTTATTAGGTACATCTGTGCATTAACGCAAACTGTCTGTACAAAGAGGCAAGAGGTTAATTTACTGTTCATCTAGCCCAGTGTTACCCAGCTCAGTCCATGTTTTTGCTCCCTCCCAGCTCCATGACAAACAGTCCTCCCAGCTCCTGGTAGGAGCAAAAACGTGGATTGGAAAACACTGATTAAGGCAATGGATTGGCTAAGACGCATGATCTAATTGATTGTGAATGTGGTGTGATTGTCTGGTGCCATGTGTGGTGGTTCCAGCATCTCTGAAACCATCCTGGGATTTTCACACACATATGTTCCCTGGAGTTTACATAGAACATAGTTTACATAGAACTGAATGATAAACAAATAAGTTTCTGTCAGTGGCAGTTCTGTGGGGGAAGTCACCATATTAATGAGAGAGGTCAGTGGAGAATGGCCAGACTAGTTAAAACTAACTGGAAGGCCACAAGTGCAAAAATAACAGCTCAGTACAACAGTGATGTGCAGAGGTGTAGGAATCGGCAGGGGCGGGGGGCATATGTACCCCCAATATTTAATTTTGCATCTTACATCCCCCCAATAAATAGACCTTTGTGTTTAAATGATTAAGTTGTGCCCTGACTTCATGGAATGTTGTTTACCCTCAAAGTGTTTCTGAAGGCAACATTATTATTATTATTTTTACAACGTATAGTTTACTTTTTTTTTTTTTGCAATATAAGGATTTCCACCGATTTCCATCGATAATATCACAGGTAGCCAAGAACGTTCAACTTACAGACAACTCGTACTTTTGAACGGACCTTCATAGAGCCTATTATGTCAAATACAATGGTTCGTAACACACTTTGTGACACTGATGAAAATATTGTGCGGCTTCAGCTCTTCATTGACCTGAGGTACAGCAAAGCAAGGTATGTAGTCACTTTTGTTATTGTATTATTATCTATACTACTATTATGTTCTGTATTATTGTTACAATTTACAAATTCGACTTGAAGACAAACTTAGGGAACGGATCTCATTTGAAACCTAAGAACATAAGAACATAAGAACTATACAAACGAGAGGAGGCCATTCGGCCCTTAACTAATAGCTCAGAGTTATTAAAATCTTATCTAGCTCTGATTTAAAGGAACCCAAGGATTCAGCTTGCACTACGTTATCAGGAAGACTATTCCATACTCTGACTACACGCTGTGTAAAGAAGTGTTTCCATAAATCCAGTTTGAAATGTTCTCCCGCTAATTTCCTCCTATGGCCACGAGTATTTGTATTTGAACTAATGCTGAAGTAACTATTCGGTTGAACAGCATCCAAACCTGTTAGAATCTTATAGACCTGGATCATGTCCCCCCTCAGTCTCCTTTGCTTGAGGCTGAACAGATTTATCTCAACTAACCTTTCCTCGTATGACATTCCTCTAAGACCAGGAATAATTCTTGTGGCCCTACGCTGCACCTTTTCTAAGGCCGCAATGTCCTTTTTAAGATATGGTGACCAAACCTGCACACAATATTCTAGGTGAGGTCTCACCAAGGAATTGTATTATCTTAGCATTACCTCCCTTGACTTAAACTCCACACACCTAGAGATATACCCCAACATCCTATTGGCCTTTTTTATTGCTTCCCCGCACTGGCGAGAATGAGACATGGAAGCATCAACATACACACCAAGGTCTTTCTCATAATCAGCTACCTTTATTTCAGTAGGTCCCATAAAATACCTGTACTTTATATTTCTGCTCCCTACATGGAGTACCTTACATTTGTCTATGTTTCATCTGCCAGGTATCGGCCCAGTCACTAATTAAATCAAGATCCCGCTGTAGCTGCTGAGCCGCTAGTTCAGTATCTGCTACACCACCCACCTTGGTGTCATCTGCAAATTTCACCAGTTTACTGTATATATTGGTGTCTATATCATTTATGTAAATTAGGAACAATAGTGGGTCCTAAAATTGAACCCTGCGGTACCCCACTATGAACGCAGGCCCACTGTGACATTGTGCCTCTTATAACTACTTGCTGCTTCCTATCTGTTAACCAGTTATCAATCCAGGTTGCTATAGTTCCTAAAATACCTGTTGCTTTGAGTTTAAGTAAGAGCCTCTTGTGGGGGACAACATCAAAAGCCTTTTGGAAATCTAAGTAGATGACATCATAGGCCTTCTTATCATCAAACCTGTGACGGCCTGTATTGTATCAGTATGAGATTACGTCATGTACAAGTGACTTTCTGACTAATTTTGACCAAACTCAAAGGGAAAATGTTTTCAGAATCTCTGAAGCTGGGAGCAGGGCTGACATGAAACATAAACAGCAGGTAAGTTGTTCCTTTATTAGCAGGAGTGAGGAGGATGTGGAGATGATGAAGACCGCGCTCCCAATTTACCGTGAGAAGATGCTGGGGATCGTTAGCCTTCGCTAAGAGGTGCAGATGACCCTCTGGGAGCGGCAGTGCAGCTGCAGAACTGAGATTACAGTTTAAATCCATCACATCGTGGTTAAGCCCGGCACGTCACCATAGAAACCCCACTTAACGTGACGTCGGAGAGCGTGTCTGAAGACGACGACAGCATTTGCAGGAAAAGCTATAAATGTCTGCCATATTCTCCATCCGTGGTTCTGTTTGCTACCCCAGGGCTGTTGGTGGCAGTACTCTGCAGTGATGGCATTTAGCACTGAGCAAAGCTGAGGTCTTTATCTGGAATGTTCCTTTGTGCACGGCTGCAGAGAGATATATCACACAGAATGCTGACCTTAATTTTGGTACAAGGAACAAAGGACAGGCTAAACCTTAGGCACTTGTATCAGGGTAATTAATCAGACATTTGTTTTATTTTAAGTCAAAAGACTGTTCTTGGCTGTATTAGTATTCATATTATTTTTTTTAAATAAATGTTATTAAAAATGACCTAACTTTGGGTAGATCTGCATGGGGCATATACAAGCATCTGTCAGTGTATCAGTCACCTCTCCGGCCGTCTTGTACTCGTAGTGAACATCATACCATGAATGTACCCAACAACAGGCAGGGCTACTGGCCAGCAGGGGACTGAAGGGAGAGCTGGTCTTACGGAAGGGGTGATAGAAGCACCACACACACATACACACACACACACACACACGCACAGAGTCCACATATTCGTATCTTTATAGGGACTTTCCATTCATTACTATGGGGAAAGCTCTAATCCCAACATGACGACCTTAACCCCTACCCAGCCCTAACCTTAACCATAAGTAACCAAACAAAATACTACACTTCTGGCTATTTTAGTTTATTTTAGTCACAGATTTTTATTACACTTAGTTTACACTTATTACACTTAGTTTCACAAAAAATTGTCCCCAAAATGTAATAAATACCAGACATACACACACCAACACACACATACACATACAGAACTTTCTGGCCTGTTTGTTAGTACCCAGAGGACTCCGGGCCCCCAGAGGATTTCTCTTCGATATCAAACTGTGGCATTTTGTTTCCTGTCTTCTGTTGTCTTCTGGCTTTTATCGACTTTTCATTCATTCTATTGTTACCCCTAACTACTGTATGCCAGGAAATGACACTGCTGTCTGGTGCTTTATTAGGAGCTTTGGGGGAAATATGTTGAGAGGGAGACTATACAAAAAAAAAAAACTGAATCACAAACTGAGCTTCAAAACCTCACAATAAACAAGGGTACAGTAACTAAGCACCCGCTGAAAAATACCTCACTCCTCTATGGAAAGGTTTGCAATCCGTCAACTCCCCAGCCTAAATGAGACATTCACTGCCTGCCCTTCCGGAGCACAAAGCAGGACACCCACACCGCCTTAATCACAAAGGAAAACCATGTACTGACCAGCCCATAGTGTGGTGGACTTTATCTGCATTAAAACAGGTTGCAGAAAGGGACTTCCCTGCCTTATCGGTACATTAACCTATAATTATGCAGTCACGATGTAAGAACGCTCGCCTCCCTCTCTGACATCATCATAAATGACACCGAGGTGCGCAGACACATCCCCCTGCACAAGCATTGTCTGACCGGACATGTGACTCCTCTCGTTATCTCGGTCATGTGACCGCAGGAGCTCCAGCCTCCTCCGCTGGTGGAACTGGTGGGAATATACCTTGAGCTGTCCTTCACCGCTCAGTAACCGCTCTAAAGGGGGGAACAATGCATGAGAGAATGCGTCCCTTCCAGAGACAAGCTAGTAATTAGCAATTAATCAAACCAACCTTTAGACAATTGTATCAGGACACTGCATGCCAGTTAGACACTGCATGCCAGTTAGACACTGCATGCCAGTTAGAGAACATTCTAACGGATTTGTAATGCTTATTTACTGATCCTTTGTCCTTATTGTACTGGAATCAAATTCCAAAATGATATTAGATCCATTCAGTGATAAATAACATGATGCATTTAACATTTTTTGTTGTATCACTTACAAACAGAACACAAATCCTACATCTAATAGCAATAGCCGGTACTTTATTAATCCCCGTGGGTAGATTATCTTTATGCATCCCTCAACTTGCTCTTTGTGGAGTAAGCTGTCCACGAAGGGCAGCCACCCATAGCGGCGCCCAGGGGGGTGGGGGTTAAGGGCCTTGCTTAAGGCTGGGTTTGAATCAGCACCCTTGTGATTACAGGCACACAAGCTTAGTCCACTGAGCCACACATCTACCTGTCAATATAATTTCAAAACATGATTTTATCCCATAAACCGTCTGGGTTTATATGACACAGATCAGGGCTGCATGATGAATGCTGCACATTTCCTATCATGCTGCAGGAGGTACATGATGGATGAACTTGGAGAGATTAAAAGGACACACTCTTCTTTCATGTCTGAGGCCTGATGGGTGTCCTGCTCCTTCTGTCAGAGGTAACGTCAAGGGTCAAGGTCATAGAAGGTCATCACCCAGGAATGTAATATCACTGCATAAAAACCGTCTGCAGAGAAATGCTGATTCTTCATTCATCCCCATGGGGAAATTATCTTTTCGCCTATTCCATCTAGCTCTTTATGAGACACCCAGGCAAGTGAGATTAGGCTTTGGGGGGGGGGGGATGGGGGGGTCAGCCAGCATGCAGCCAACCTGGAGCTGGGAGTGAAAGGCCCAACAGCGGCATCAGCCTCCCAGCCCTGGGATTCAGACCTGCTGAGATACACATTGCCCCGTGAAGCAGGTAATATACAGAGAGCTGAATAGCAAACAAGCCTGTTTAGTTCCCGTTAACGATTTTTCGTTCTAGGACAGCTTACCGATTAAGGTATGTAAACGTTCAAAGTGTCCAGTTTTCCTGCTGCTCCCCGAATGTTATCCCACTACTGCAGCTAAGAAAAATAAGGAATGAACCAATAAAGGGCGTGGTAGGAGAACGAGATACACAGTGCCTTTATGCCTCAAAGATCACGGGCCCAAGCCTGGCTACTGCATTTGCAGGACACACTAATAGCACCTTTATAAAATAATATTTTTATTATAAAACAATATTTTTCAATGGTAATTGCAATAAAAGGATATTCACATACTAATGTTATCATGCTGACATTGACAGAACCTTTACTAAAATGAAAAAATAGGGAAATTAACGTTACAGTAACAGCGTCACATAACTTTAGCCAGAGTTCTGTGAACGTTCGCTGTTGTCTGGGCTGCACCTTAGGGATTCCCATCATGATGAGCTGACCTTTGCATTCATTTCTGTGACCTGCATTCTGTCACAAAGCCCCGAGCTGGCGGACGATGACAGTGAAAGACGCTGACAGATCTGCGTGTGCGGCCGCAAGGCGAAGCGGATACGGAACACATCTTTGCGAATTTTCACTGAGTGCCACATATATGTATATATACATATATATTATGTATATATGTATTATACAATAAGCTACGGTCCAGTCACATGACTGCATCCTTGTAACAAAAGTTTGTTTATTCACCTTTACCAATGCTAATAATGGTTGAAAAAAAAATGCATTATGATATAAATGCGGTGATGGAGCATTTTAAGTCAATGGAGGCTGTATGTTTTATACACTGTTCAAATCACCCTGGGTGCAACATAAACCACAGACAAACAAAATGGAGGGCAGATCTGGCACTGTGGAGGGGAGCAGTGGCGAGATCTAATGACCAGAATGCATTTTACTGCTGTTAATCAGTCAGCAAATTAGTGCCAGTTACTTAAGGGGGATAATTTCAAACTGACTCTGTAATCATCAGAAGCTCATATGATGTTTATATATATATATATATATATATTAGCGTTCTGTGAATCATCGAGTTGCTCGTTATTTTGCCTGTCTCCTGCTAGGCTGCAATCAAAGCTGCTGTGTTTTGCAGGAACACATGTCACTTATTGAGACAGAGTCTGTCAGTCATATATTGAAATGCACCCCCTAGTTTACAAGCCATTGATCCTCTCAGTATGCCAGGTGTGGGTCACAAAGACAGCGGAGGTCCGTAGAGAAAATGCACGCATGGTGCACACACACACACACACACACACACATACACAACACACACAGGCTTGTAATGATATTGTTGTGGGGATTCTCCATTCAATATTTATGGGGAAAACTCTAATCCCAAAATGACGACCTTAACCCCTACCCAGCCCTAACCTTAACATTGTGGGGAACATTTGGTCCCCACAATGTAATACAAACATAACCCACACACACACACACACACACACACACACACACACACACACTTAAATTAGGTCCAGTAATGAGCGAGTGCTGCGTTTGCTTAAATGAAACCTCACCAGCAATTAAAAATCCCGATACAAATTCTTTTCGTTTAAAAGACTCACAATCAATTAGTGACCAAAGAGAGAGAGAGAGAGAGAGAGAGAGCACATCATGTGCGTCTGTGCTGTCAGTCTTTAACAAATCTCCCTTCAAACGGCCGGGTGTGGAAGAGTGACTCGCTGACACCCCACACAGGCACTGTGAGGAGTTAATACAGCATCAGCAGCAGCACATCTCCAGAGAAACACATCCCAACTTCATTAAAGGGGGAATTTGCTTCGTCTCATCTAAAGGATGCGGGTAACTGAGATAAACGTCTTAACATCAGTCACAGTCGAGACTTTCAGGAGCATTTCCAGGGTTTTTGCTGGATGACAGTGGAGCACAGCGACAGGCTGTCAGTATTTCTGTCTTTAATTCTGTCACCTGATCTGTTAAGTAGAATAATTATTAGTTTGCAGACAGACTGGCGGCTGAAGCTTTAACTTCTGTATTAAATGTTGTGGCTACACCTTATGATTTTTACGCCATAACTATCTGATGCTTCGTGATGTTTCATGAATCGATAGAATCACTTCTGAGGTGTAGTCTTCTTTTTCATATAGGTAGTTATTCTTAAAGGTCATAATCTTTCTGGAGGGATATTCATAGAGAGAATGTTAAAATGCCATTGTAGTTAGATATCATATGACACGACACTTATAATAATATAAAACAGACACCTGATTGCCACCATGCAGGCCACACACTCAGGTCATGTGACCTCATTTGTGGACCTTCAACTGTCAGTAAAACAGTTACGTTTTGTGATTCTTGACATCCTCCTCAAAACTCCCCAAAAACGTCCTAAACTTTCCTTCCTTCACCGCGCGACATTGATCAATCTGTCTTCATGACCAGAGCAAGTTTTACGCCCCGTACTTCTGAGTGAGCGGGTCACACCTTACACAGGTGTGCTAAGGCATGTGTGTGCCCTTGGTTTGCATGCGTGATTCCTCATGAAAGCAGCATGACGGGTCAATCGGCACCAGTGCAGTGGTGTGGACAACAGTATCCCTGTTGAGAGAAAATGCCATCTGTCACGTCAGACAAGGCAATGGGCTGCTTTCAGATGTGGGGGTTCAATCATTGTCAGGACACTAGAGAAGTGGTACAGCACAAAGGCAGGTAACCCTGGGCAACACATTTTTACTTTCTTTTTGTCCCAAATCTTACAGTATTTTTGTACTGAATTCAAATATTGAATCAAAATTTCCCTATCATGCAAAGATTTTGAGTGACACACAATTGAATGTTATGCTATCCGTATATTTACAGTGTATGTGCATGGTGGGCTCATCTTAAAGGTAGAAGTGTTTGATTTTCTGCTGTACTTGGCCCCAGGAACATCTCGAGTCCAGCAGAAGTCAGCCAGCATGCTGGAACTCGATCTACTTTCCTGGATTTTGTTTTTCCCTATCAGAGAGAGCAGGATCGACTCTGTCTCAACATGTCCGAACATGTTACAGCCTGTAAACTCTGGTAAAACATTTTTTATTATTTTGTGCCTTTAAGTCTTAATTTTTTTTGCAAATAGAAATAAAACAACTTCTCCTAAATTAAGCTCTAATGTACCCCTAAATTATACTATTAATATAACCTAGAAATGGTGTCACTCAAAATAGGTGATGGAAACATGTTGAGTGCATTTCTGAAATCATAAAAAAAAAGTACCGAAAACAAACCCCTTAGTTGTTTTGTAACAAAAACTTTGTTGACCAGTGGGATTTACCCGCCATCCTGCTGGCCCCAGTGCCTGCTGGGTAAAGAGATCCGGAGGTTGTTTTTGCACGCCTCATTGGAGCGAGCCGGTAGCCCCCATTAGAGGCTGCCATTAGAGGCTGCCATTAGAGGTGACCATTAGACGCAGCAAAAATGCTGTTTGTAAGTGGCTGCAGCTGGTGCTGAGCGGGGCACGCCCTTAATGCCTCCACAGAGGGGTGGAAAGCAAGCGCTGGTCTGTGCACACGATGGATGCGAATTCTCTATGGATCTCTGCTGTCTTTGTGATCCGAGTCTGACATGGGGAGAGGATCAATGGTTCGTAATGTGAAATTCTTACCGGGAGACAAGCAAAAAATAACATGTGGCCTGGAAGAAATCACCCAGGCGGACTGTCAACGTGCAATGCACATACATACACAAAAAAAAAAAAAAAACATATAAGAACTATTTTCTGTCGGTGGGTGTGGAATGTGTCACCCCCTGTTTATGAATAAAATATACAACAACAACAATGACAACAACAAGAACAATAACAACAATAGTAACTCGGTAATATCTAAGGAGGAGACCGGTAACTGATTAGCGCAAAATAGTGTCAAAACTAACAGAAATGTCAGCTCACCATCTGCCATTATCGCATATCATTATCTCCGCGTCCACATTTCTGCATATTGTTGTAAAATGCACGGCACATTCTCTAACTGTAATAATGCTGTGTGTTTTCTGCCTTCTTATTTGGCAGTTCGCTCTCCTCAGAGCTGTCGGGTGAAATTGGGATGGCTGATGTGATATTCATACTGCTAAATAGTTGGGTATTTAAAAAGCTGAAGGAATATTCCCACTCAATTACAGCGCTTAGAGGATCCTCATTATGCGAAGAGGCACCGGGGCCCTGTAGGTAGCATTTAAATTACATTTATTTATTTATCAGGTGCTTTTGTCCCACGGGATATAATATTAAGGATCTGAGGGCAGGGTCAGACAGTCCCCGGCGTGTATAGGGCCATGCTGAAGGGCCCAGCAGCGACGTCAGCCTGTTAGCCGCCAAGACTGAACTGGCAACCTTCCGATGACCGGCACACACTCCGAACACACAGAACCACACTACCACCGTAGCTCAGTGATGGGTGTGATGCCAGGAGTATTTACTCTATTTATGGAACATCTCCTTGGGATCGGTAAAGTATACCTATTCATCTGTCTGTCATTGACACGACATGGGACTTCTTTCGCTGATGCGATGCATAAGCAGCCCTAATACATGGAAATTGACCTGTCTAGGATTAACTCAGTGTCACGTGAGGCTTGGCGATGGCATTTCCTCCTGAAAAATGCCTTCAGTGGAATAAATGATGCCGATTTATCACCAGCTGACAGCTTAAAGACAGTAAGTCGGTGGGATTTCCCGACGTGAGTTGGCAGGCGGCTTTAATCTGAGTTTTATAGGTGTTTTGGTCGTTTCTCTGACATAATTTGTGCCTTGCGTGGCGTGCCTTCGGTAGGCATCGTCTCGGCGCTGTTCCGTCTCCTCAGGTTCATGACGCGTGCATATTTTTATATAATCCACCTTCAGAGTAGCAGGGCAAACACACAAGCACGCCAGTGAAAACAGACAGTTTGGGTTCTTGGCCGAGGTCTGCGTGATGTTAACCACCCCCCCCCCACCCAAATCTACCCAGGGTTCCATTTTTAGACACTTTCAGCTCAAAGCATTTTATGGATTTTTCAGACAGCAATGGCTCTCTGTAATTTTATAATCCCCAGCCACCGATCCCGCCCTTTCAGTATTAAGTTCCGAGCTGAGGGTTTAATTCACATCCACCGTCCGGCCGCCCGCCCGCCCGCCAGCACGTCCCAGTGTCATCATGAGGCCCATTATGAAGCTTTCTCATAGACGTACCACCGGGCGGCCTGTCCATCCATCAGATCGTGAGTACCTTCATTAACCCCCCCCATTTCGATTTGGCCTCCTATCCATCACACTCTCTAAATATTACATGAATTATTATCCCATCCAATTTCAGGTGGTAACTAATATCACGGAGACAGTGTGGTATCTTGCTTATTTCCGGTCCAGGTTTGTAGCTTATTGCGAGTTTTGTGACGGATTTTTTTTTTGAGCTTGAAGGCCTCGCTGTGGAGATACAGGACTGGAGGACAGTGAGCAGTATCCACTCCGGTTTGTGCTGAGAGTCAGTGTTGCGTCGATACAGGATCCTGTGCCGCTCTGCTCAGTTTCGGAGTTCCCAGGACCCCAGACCCAGGACAGCTCTGCTTCGGATCTCTGGTGGAATACAGAAGAGAAATGCTCAGCCTCAGCCTCAGCCCTCGGTGACTTTATGTGAAAGGATTGCACACCGAAGGGAATGAAAAAAGATAGCTGGGCCGACACACGCTGTATTTTAGAAGGCCAGCAGGAATTTAACTGGCTCAGAGTGTGTCACATGACGCTCCGGGGGTCTGCGAGCTCAGGTCTGCATATAATCAATCACCAATAACAGGTCGAATGGATAGGGTTTGGCACGAGTGCTTCCCTTGACATGTTTGTAAATATGATTCTTATCCAGTTCACATTATTTCTGTACAACCTTTCTTGACATAATCCTGTTCTAGAAATTGAACCAAAATTGAACCATAACTGCTCAATAAACAAATTATGCATAAAAACAAGCAATACAATAATATCATGGGAAGGTAATATAGCTCACACCAATTTCAGCTTCATTACATTCCCAAATGGCTTGTATGCAAAGTAAAAAAAATATTACATTAAAATTGTATGTAATTGTATTTTATTAAGGGTAATAGTGTTCTTTTTTTGCCAGAGCTGACTCAAGCACACTGTAAGATATAAATCAATTGTATATAATTTTATTTTAATATATGCACTCCTTCATTATAATACATGCACCATGCACTCCACAATATCTACACTGAGTCTTACTGTCCACCCACAGAGTCAAAGTTGATAACCATTCCATTGTTAATATAATTATTCTTCCAGAAGCCTGCATACCTTTACTTTTGTCAGACACTTGAAATATACTTCCAGAAATAACATAATTGCATCCTGGTCCTTTTTTATGCTAAGGAATGCTTTGCTGAGGCGAGTGAGGTGTTTGCCCTTATGGGGTGGGGCTTGCACTCAGAGGACACCTGGGGTTTAATAAAGCTCAGAAAATGAACACATACAGAAAAGACCTCTATACAGCAGTCAATCCCCCCCCCCCCCATTCGAAGACTTGGATCGCCTATAACAGCGAACCATTTGCAGACTGCATATACAGTATACCGTGATCTTCACATACATACCTCTGGTAAAATTTAATTGATAAATTACACGCAGTGAGACATGAACAACATTAAATACAGTAATCGTACATTGTACCATCATTATTAAACAGTCATACAGTACTGTGCTCGTGAATGAAAGTGACTTAATTCTCAAGAGACGATACAGCAGTGAAAAAATATCATGTATCAATGGATGACAGAACAATCAAAATAATGTTTTTTATACCTTTCAAAGGGCAAAGGAACAATGAAAAAAAAACATATTGTTACACATTTAACTTTTTTTTATCTGACCACAGTAAACTGCTGATAACTGAAGCCATGGTAACTGAAACCACGGTAACTGAAACCGCGGATGCAGGGGACTATCAGATATTGGCATGGTGGCCTAGTAGCACAGGTTTGATTGCCACTCCGTGTGCATGAAGTTTCCTCTAGCTGCTCCAGTTTCCTACTGCAGTTCAGAAACACTTAAGCGATTAGTTTCTAATTGGGCCAGAATTATATGCATAATATATGGAGTATATATGTATAAAAACACGTACGGTAAAAGTCACTGTAATTTCTCTCAAATCAACAGATTCAATCAAACAGCCACATTCACATGTGGGATAGACCCAAGCCAGGCTGCGAGCTTGTACTGGATCAGCAGATGTTTGGAAGATGGATGGAACTGTATAATGGACCACATTACCCCTGCAGATAAGGCACCTCCATCAGCTCCACAATGATTCCCTCAGATTTCGGATTTCCATCCAGGACGTGACTCCTGGGGCCTCCTCTGTCAGCTTAAAGGCACCATATTTGCATGGGGAGTCCCCAGCAAGCCCTCCCCCTGTTGTGCTGCTGTGATGTCATTGGGATCCGGATGGTCCTCCTGGCCCAAACCCCCAAAGGAGGGTCTAGGGAGGCGGCAGGGGGGGGCAGTGCTTCCGGGAAAACATGCATGCCCCCCCCCCCGTAAATAAGCATGCTACTTGGGTCTGAAATAAATGTATTATTATTATTATTATTTACTTTTATATATGTGGACTAAAATTTAGTGCACTGGGAAGAGGCAAAAGACAAACATACTGTAAGCACGTGTTTGTGACGGACTCTTAACACGGGAGGGCCGGGTGGTCAAGCCGCTTCAGTTGGTGAAAAGCGCAGTTAACGACAGAAAAAAATAATCGAGCTTTTGGAAACAAGACAGTCTCAACGAGAAATCAGAGTGAATTACGTATCCGTAAGAACTGTAACGTGTAACAGCAAAGCATTGCATTGCATAAACAACTTATCGGTTTTCAAAATTGTCTTTTGTTTCTTAATGCTGGCAGTCTAGTGTAAGTAATAATTGGGGGGCATTAAGGTGAAATGCATCTGGCCCCCTTAACAGAACAACTGCCCCCCCTGCCTCCCCCAGCTGAAATGGTCTAGAACCACCACTGGGAATCCCTTGCCCCCCTAAATACACACAGTACCCCCACAATATTGGTAGGCATACTGTATGTCTCTGGCATCCTTATCCAATCCTCTGTCCCTGCTCCCAAAGCCAAGCTCTTATGTGTTTCCTTCCATCACAGGAAGTTCTGGGTTTTCTCAACCAGTCTCTTTTCTGGATTAGGTTAACCAGCGTTACCTTCAACTGGTAACTGAGTGGGAAGAGAGGTGAGACATTACTAACACTGACGAACAAGGGACACTCCCCAGTGTGACCATTGCCAGTGTACATTGGTGACATCAGAGCCATCCCACGCTGGCATGGTATAAACAGGCCCATTTAAATATTTTGGGCTGCCAACTTTGGCCAGCTGGCATAAGTCTGCACACACATTTACATGCATGTAAGAGTTTTACTACCTTGGAAATAGTCTGCAGGGTTTGCAAACTACCCCAGTGCTTTTGATGTAGCTATTTCTAGATTTATAATGGAATAGTATAGAATTACCTCAAGATGTCTTGAGTGAGCGTGAGGGTCTGAATGCGAGAATGTCACGCCTGGTGCGTGACAGTTGGCACCCTGAATTTTTGGGAGGGAGGCAGCAAACCCCCTAGATTTCGTCGACAACATGGGGGGAGAAATTTTTGTATGGAGGGGTTGAAACCCGGAACTACCTGGCTGTGTAGGGACAGCTCCACATATCAGCCACTGCCTCCATATATTCTGTAACACTGTGACAACTTTGCATTCTGCTAATCCTAACTGTCACAACAAAAGATGTGGACAGGTTTCAGGCTGCAGGGGTGGGGGGTGGGGGATCTCCCAGGCATCCTTAGTTTCCCCCCAGGATGGAGCATGTTAGTGCATTTCTCAGGCCTGGCACTGCAATGTTCCAGATCTTTCCAGATTTTGCTGCTATAAATGTTTCATTATTAAGCTTTCATACCCAGGTATCATTTTTTAATATTTCATTTAATTTCTACTTTTCTACATAAAGAATTCTGTCCTGAGAAATAATCTTTATTTGCAGTTATATTCAAAAAGTTCTACTGGGTATGCTGTTCTATAGTTGTTAGATTTTGCCACATACTGGAGCAGAATCACCGTGGAAATCAACCATGGACTGAACCGCAGGGGGGTGGCGGCCATCTTGCCCCCGGCTCTTTATCTCTTTGTATGGTAAATTATGCGTGCCTGGCCGTGACCTGGAAGCATCTCAGTGCCGCTGAGCACATGTGAGCATTCCCTGTCTGACGCCGAAACCCAGAGTGGTGACTCAGAGCCCTCTGGCCAGTTCCTGCGCTGCAGAGGAGTTCCACTTCACCCCAATGCAGCATGGGAATGCCGGTGAGTCATCCCCAGGAACTTACTACAGGACCACTGGGCCGTGGACCAAAACAGGAAGCTCGGCACATTAAGCGAGAACACTCTAATGTGAGGTCGGAACAACAACAGGTGAAAGAGAAGCAGCACGGGAAATGGGGCAATAACAGAGAGAGACGGGGGGCAAAGGCCAGTCAAAGAAAGGGCAAAGCCAGACATCAAACAAGCAACATGCGTGCCTACAGGGTTGAGGAAGTAAATCACGAAAGTAATCCATTAAAGAAAGAGGTGGAACGTTTAGAAAGTACAAATCTAGACCAAGGTTTTGTTTCAGCCAACCAGTTGAGTATTAAGAGTCACAGACATAGAGTACTCAACCGGTTGTTTGAAACACAAACCTGGATTTGTACTTTCATCTGTCAAAGTGCGTCATTTCAAAACCTCTCAGAAAGTCACCCCAGCATTTGCAGCAACCATAAAATATACCCAATGGATCTCCAAGTTGGGGGGGTCGCAAGATACCAGTGGTGGGGTTGCGAGATGATTTCCTCTGACACTGTTATTTTTGAGGTCCTGGGCTGAGAAGTTTGGGAAGCCACACACTACACTACCAGCACACTATGTTTCGCTAATCAATAACTCATCAAGTTATTTACCTAATTATCTTAATAAATTAAGCTAGATGGGGGTGAAGTTTAACAAATATGTGGCTGGGGTGGCAGAGAAGAGGTTTGGAAACTGAAGTGATGTTCTTCCAGGCTTTTGTTAGCCAAGATATCAGGAGAACGATATTCCAGAGAACAGGAAATTATTCAAGGAATGCTTGAATAACAAATTTTGTTACTTTTCATTTGCATACATTCTAATCTTAAATTGGGCATTTTTTTTTTAGTAAATATACCGTGGCAGCAGTAAAAATAACAAGGTACGAAAATATTACATTTTGTAATATTACAATAGTGAATTTTTCCAAAGGAGATAAAATGTGTTTTTAATGGCAAAAAAATTTTAATGAGTTATTTTGAAGTTATATTTCAACATATAAACTCAAAAACAGAGGAGGTACTATCTCCGCTACCTCTGTGGATCCCCACCTCTGCTTGCTACCCAGATAAAATGACTTTTGCACAGGACATGCACATAAAGCAAATATCCAGATATGCAAGGCAAGAGATTGCTATATAAATACACTATAGTTTACAGTCAGAAATGCTAATATACTACTAATGGGGCCACGGAGGCTCTGTGGGTGGTGCCGTGGCCTCCCCCCTCTAAGCTGTGGGTTTGACCTCTGCCCCCCAGCTCCGTATGCCCCCCCCCATGTCTAACTGGCTCTCCTTCTACAGTATGAATCCTCGTGGTCTAGGTGAATTCACATCCCTAATTTGCCCTCAGCATGTGCGCTGGACCTGCCCTGCCCTGCCTGGGATAGAGTCCAGCTCACCGTGAGCTGGTGCCCAGCAAGTGGCTGTGGAAGATGGATGGATGGAACGTGCTACAGGGCCGCAGTGTGCGCTCACAGAAATTGAATTATTTTATATGTCACTGGTAATGAGAAGGAAAATCACAGTGGGAAGGAAGCTTCCAGGGAGTTGGGCCTCCATGTGGCGACAGGGGTGTGATCTGGGACGGCGTGGGCTTCCATGTCGGACCCCAGCGGCAGTGTTTACCACCACTCAAACTACACATTTATGTTGGGGCCCCCTGTTGGCCACAAATGGTGAGAACACTGAATATTAATTAAATGTGTCTATTATTTAGTAGATGCTAAAGCAGCATGTCCCTAACCAGCTAGATAGCTACAATCTGACTCTAAGTGACATTTTTAGTGGTACCCCAGAAACAACAAACATGCCCTTGTTGGCAGCCATACTCCAACCACCTCCTGCCCCCCACCAGGCTAATTCAGGAGCCCCCAGTGGTCATGGGTATATCATTAAAAACGGCCATAATTCCTTAATTCCATCCTCCATAATGAATAAATGTAATTCAAATGGACTTTGTCTCCCTAAAACAATACATTTAGCTACCAAATACTCTCATGCATTATGCCTTTCATACAGCTTTTATTCAAAGAAAACGATTATAAAAATGACTTTAGAATGCCTAAGCGAAAAAGGGTAGCTGAAAACATAAGAACATAAGAAATTTACAAATGGGAGGAGGCCATTCAGCCCATCAAGCTCATTTGGGGAGAACTTAACTAATAGCTCAGAGTTGTTAAAATCTTATCTAGCTCTGATTTAAAGGAACCCAGGGTTTTAGCTTGTGCTACATTAGCAGGAAGACTATCCCATACTCTAACTACACGCTGTGTAAAGAAGTGCTTCATCAAATTCCTTTTAAAATGTTCTCCCGTTAATTTCCACTTATGGCCATGAGTTCTAGTATTTAAACTAATACTGAAATAGCCATTTGGCTGAGCCGCAATTGGATGGCTTTTACGACTTGTGGGGGGTGGAGGATGCTCTTCTTGGCGATTTCAAAATACTCTTTTGTCTGTTCTGGACTCCGGGAAAAACGATTCCACACTTCTGATTAAATGTAAATTGATCTTCGGGGACAGTTTCCTCTAGCAGTGCTGAGGCAGCAATGAATATCTGCTCGTCTTCACATGACAAACTCCTGTCACAGAGACGCTGTCTTCCTGGCCTTCTTCCATCTGTACAGCACTTTACCCAAAAAACAATTATTATTTTTTAAAATTATTTACCTGATGCTCCCTGTAACAGACTTGCATCCAATCCAAAGTGTTCCTCTCAGGTTGTCAATTCCTGCCCTCAGCTCCGTGTTTGTGTTCCTTCTATTTGCCTGGATGTGCTACAGGGCTGTTAACTCACACAGATCTGGCATGACACGCATGCAAGGAATCTTATGGCAAATCTACACTGCCCGGCCAAAAAAAAAGTCACCATTTGAATTTTTAGCTGCACTGCCTTTAGCTTTATTACGGCATACATTCATCATGGCACTGTTTCCACAAGCTTATGCAACATCTCAACTTTTTTTTTTCATCCAGGTCTGCATTCATTTCTCACCAAGATGATTCATGATAGGTGAGTTGGACCACTCCGTAAAGTCTTCTTCAGCACATCCCAAAGATTTTCAGTGGGGTTAAGGTCAAGACCCTGTGGTGGCCAAAATCATGTGTGAAAATGATTCCTCATGCTCCTGAACCATTCTTTGATAGTTTAAACTAGATGAACCTAGACATCATCATCCTGGAATATATCCATACCATTATGGAAGAAAAAATCCATGGATGATGGATGAAGCGGTAATCTGGCCATCCAGTAGATTCAAGTATTCAGCTGACTTCACTTTATTGCTGTATAACGTTGCAGAGCTGTAATAATGATCCAGTCATTGGCTTTTACAGTAAATATTTGCTGTATCTTATTCCATTATAAACCTAAAAATTTGCTACATCAAAACCATTGGGGTAGTCTGCGAACCTACAAACTATTTGCAAGGTAATTAAACTCTTACATACATGTAAATGCGTGTACAGACTTGTCTTGAATCGAAAATCTCACGCCAGTTAGCTGACCAAAGTTGGCAACCCTGGTGCTACCGCAGTAAAACTCCCAGTGAGGCCTCTATCTTGGGACCTTTTCTGACTGTGAATTTGCACTGGATTAGCCGTTATGTAAATTGGATGGATATTTTCTTGATGCTAATTGGTTTTAAAAAAAATCATTATACTGTTTCTCGGATCGCTATCTCAAAAGTACTGATTGACGGTCAATCAGAACAACTACATTCTATGTAAATAACAGCTCTTCTGAAACAAATTTATGTGTATTTAAAATTAGTCTCTTGCATACCACTTTGAGACTAAGGCTGATCTGAAAACTCTGTCATTCTTTCTGGAAGGATCCTCAAGCGTATACCCCTGATATACATATGCCAGACTGGCCCAGCACAGCATCTGTCAAGGTGCGTAAGCGTAGAAGCACAGAGCCCCCAGAGAATGGCAAGGTCACCCAGCAGGATTACCAGGTTAGGACTCACAGTAACGGCCTGCGGCAAGGCCATTGATCAGGCCACCAACATGTGAGCATGACCTGCTGAAATCCACACCTGTTGGTGTCTCTAATGGCTGAAGGAGGACGGCTAATAAGATACAAGAGAAGCACACATAGGCTGTTATGTTCTTATGAAATATTGATAGGCAGTGACTAAGAAAACCGTGACCCCCCCTGACTCCCGTCCCCCTGCCTAATAGTTAACGTTTTCCACGCTCATGTGACGCACGTCTTTGGTACACGTAGCTAAGACTTGTTGACTTTGACTGAACTTGTTTTGACTCAACCTGCTATTTTCTCTGCACACTTTACTCTGTACAAGTAACCACACTTGAATCATCTTATTCCAAATCCTGGTAATCCATACAAGCTGCAGAAGCTCCAGAGGGAGAGTGTTAGCCTGAAGGTGTAAAGGTGCTTGGTTTGATCCTGGGTTTCAGCAGATTGCTAGTTGCTTTTCTTGTGGACCAGTGGTGTAACAGATGACTGAAGGTTCTAAGTTTGACTCCCGGCTGGTTCTAACATCTCGCTTTTGGGGCTGTGGCTCAGCAGACAAGGCCTCTGTTGCTGGTTCAAATCCCATACTTAGCAGGGTAAGTACATTTCCGTACGGCTCCAGAGCATACGTGAGTCTTAGAAAGCAGAAGAAGACCAAGATGGGATATGCAGACAAAAAAATCACACACAAACACATTCCAAAGTACCTCTTATCAACAATTCAATAAAAAAATGCTTCACATCCTATTTAAAATTTTCTAAACCAACCACACAAATATGTAATTAATAATACATGAAAGTGTTTGGCCCCAGTTTACATCTCTGCAAGTGTGCATAGTGGTGATAAGCTGGCAATCAAATTAGTTTGGACTGACATCTTTAACAACACTCTAGGTAGATCATCTCTAATTAATAACACAGTCACATGTTTAGCTTTGTACCTCTGACATCTGCTAATACCAACCTGTTTCTCTGGAGCTTGTCATCTGCTGAGCGAGTAATGTGAATTTCTGGTTTTGTATTTTGCTGTCAGACCCATGTGGTGTCCACATTTATTCTTGGAGACGATACAGGATTTGGGTGTAATCCTCTCCTTTTCCATATGTTCAGTGTGATTAAACGTTTTAATCAGAATGGTAATAAAATGATGATCCAAGTGAACTGTCACGTATATTTTGAGTACAAACTAACATGTGGTTGAGGCTCGATACGTTAAGTTTCAGTCTTGTCGTAAATGCATGGTACTTTGTGCATCAGGAAGTAATTTGAACGTTATTATGTAAACCAGGAGGAACTGTTTGAGTTTCATATAGAAAACAATCGTCTGTTTATGGTGAGCAACACAGAGCGCACAGATAAAGATGTAGGCTGAAGGTCTGCATTTAAGGGCTTCCAAGCAGACCCTTCCAAGCGGGAGCAGTTTGCCTGGCTGCCGAGATGAAGGCAGTGAACCCTGAATCTGGTGGGACGGGAATTCATCCAGACCCTCTGAGCCAGGCACCATGGGATGGACCGGCCTGGAAGCAGAGATGGCACACAAGCCTGCTTTGACACAGTCTGGGGGTTCAGTAGCTAAAAGCTCACCCTGATTTTTTTGGTCTCCTGTATTATTTTGCTAAATGTCTGTTCCTATTCAAGGCTCAAGGGTGATCATTTTTCAAAAATAAATCCCCATGATACCTCAAGAGAAGTGAGGGAATAATCATAATGGATTTGAAAATTTTCAACCATGGGACATTTTGCTGGTGACGATCGCCCGACGGGTGACCACCATCTTCAGCAGGATCTCAAAAGCTCACTGTCTACTGTGTCAGCTGTCTCAAAAACACCACTCACATCTCGTATATCAGCCTCGCCTCTTCACAGTGAGTTCAGGGACTTCCCGTGACGTACGTAGGTGAAACTCCCAGTTGGGAATATCGTGCGGGTCCGTGGCCGGACTGAGAGCCCACCTCTCTGCTCTCCGAAGGTGGTACTGGCCTACTTCCGCTATTCAACAGGGCTTTTTGCGGCGCTGGGCACCAAGCCTGGGTGACACTCTGACCTTCCCCGTTGCCAGCGTAATAGGACATATTAGCGGGTCCAGCCATATGGAGCAGCTACGCATCAGGAAGACTCCATCTGCCGTTCTCCTTGGTTGGCACGGGCGTCCGCTTATTATGCCTGTTTTCTTTTTATAAACCGGCGACCATGTGGCTAACTTTCTTACCTCCCCCAAAGGCAAAGTCGCCCGGTAGCCAGCGCCACGTGAGTTTAAACACGTTCGCCCGTTGTACGGCACTGGTTAGAGGAGTTATTGGAGCATTGTCTGGAGCCGTAGAGGTGTGAAATTATAGGTGTGACCTTTCTTCACGACACTCGTGCCCGTGTTCGTGTCTGCCGTCTTTGGCTTTGTCTTGGTTTTCAAAGAAGGTGCTGGCGATCTTCTGCTTTCTGGACGCTTTTGGTGTTTAGAAAAAGCCGGAGCTCACAAAAAGCAGTGCTTGCTGTCGTTAACCTTCCTGGTATTTGGTTTATAACTGGTATGGGTCCTCCATTATCGTGGGCTGCACGATGTTGACATGTCAGCATGAGGCATCTTGCTTTTTAATGCTGCCCAGGCACCCTGACAGAGGAATCGGTACGATTTACTCTGGGCGGTGAAATGTCCACTTGGGTGCTGGGAATGTGTGTTTTATTAAAATCTTGAATTTCAGAAAGACTGCCTTCTGTCCTTGCATTCCCTGTCAAGTCAGATTAATTGTGGGATATATATATATGTAAATTCTATGGCTCAGGCAGGATATTAAGCATTTACCCTGGTCAGCATTCAGTTAAGAAGGATATTAATAAGGAATGGAAAAATAACAGTAGTCTGAGATCGCGGGTGTACTGGCAGTCACATTCCTCTTTGTTTCATTCACTCACTACTACGGATTTCCATTAATTAGTCTTCTAAGCACTTTTTCACTGTAGGTTCCCACTGGGGGTGTGGAGGAGGGGCGGGGGACGCCCTAGATGGGCTGCCAATCCATCACTCCATTACAAGGTTGAGTTACAAGTTTATGTAGACAGAAGGATCCTGCCACACCCTAAAATAAATCAGGCAATGAAGCCTTGATCATTTTATGAATGTTATAGATGGATGGAAAGTAGATTAAATGCTTTAAATACGTCAGTGTTCCATTTTAATGGCACATAATACACTTGCTGTAATCTATACAACCCTGTAACACTTTAAACTCTGGCTGTCGAGTGGCGATCTGTGAATCGAGTTTGCCAGAAGGAAATATCTCCTCCTGACGTTCATTTGGACGTCCTCAGGCTTAGTCCTGAGAGAACACCCCACACCATATCAAAACAAACACCCATTTTTTCCCACCCGAGTTTGCAAATATTTCATTTTGAGTGCATACTAGTCATGTAACGCATCATGGTCGTTAACGTGACTCATAGATGCTACTTAATGTCCTCATTCCCCATGTCAGTGTTTACTGAGAAGGTGGCATGATTCTGAACTTCCTATAACATTTCAGGATCAGCCACCTGTGTCCTCAAGCATTGGTATGGACTTGTGGTTCACCTGCTGCCCCAGCTCTTCATGGTACGCTTGCCATAGGTTTGATGGATTCGTCCTGCAGTTCTGGGCTATTAATCAATCCCAAGGATGCATTCACATGCGTGGTGCCCAACAGCGCCATCTATTCTGGACGGTTCCCTGTCCAGGCTTTGAAAAAGAAATTCTGTCTCCTCTCCAACTTGAATTCATGCTGAAGAGCCTCTCAGTAGGCAAAAGCAGGCTCTGATTTACACTACAGGAGTAGTGACTGGTAAATATTCTCCATAGTCTTATGCAATAGTTTTGCTAATTGCAAATGAAATTGATGGCTGTTGGAAAGGCAATATTTCCACTCAACATCATTAACTCTTCACATCACTTGGAACAGACCATTAGCTTAGATGCTAAAATCACAGCTAATAAGCTACTGATTATATTTTAACAGCCATGTCCAGTGTTTAGAGCAATTATGCTTTATTTATAGATATACACAAACATATAACATTATAAGTATTTAAAAATATCTAATATTTAATATCTAATATGTTAAACAAACTGTGGGTGCAGCCTTCAATCTGCCATTCGATACAGGTTGGCATGGAGAACCGAATCATTGATGAACTTTGTTTCTGACCTTGATCACAGTCTCCACCTTGCTTTTAGCAGGCAAGCCCTCTCTTTTCTTTTCCTTATAATGTTAGCCCGGCCTGCGGGGGTGGGCAGTCAGCTGACCTTAGACCCCCAGAGGTTCCTATTTTCTCCTTACTTGGGAGTTTTTGGTTCCTCTCCATCGTTGTCATCTGCCTTTCTTTATTTTATTTCTTTCCTTCCCTTTCCCCATTTTGTATTACTATCTTTAATGATGTTGTAATGTATCACAACACCCCCATGTGAAGCGCCTTGGGGTGACTCTGTTGTGAAAGGCGCTATATAAAATAAATTGAATTGAATTGAATTGAATTGAATTGAATTTGTATTTTCTAAAGGTTCAGTTATTTCACACTGCTCCTGGGTATTTTTGGAATCCACTTATATCTGAAAAAACATCATGTGAATGTTTCTTGGAGCAAAAAATGGCAATTTTTACCAGACCAACCAAAGCCAGCACTGCACAAGACGAGCTTGCACAGCCAGTAAAATATACAAACAGAAACCAAATATACAGTGTCTCCTGCTTTGGGCAAACAGATACATGCATAGGCATTAATTCATCTCTCCGGAATGTTCTCTGCAGTTCGGCTGGGGTCTGTATCGTTCTCTCCTGTCAGTTGGATACCAGCAGCCTGCTGTTGCTCTCTAGGAGCTTATTATGGTAACCAGCTGAGGGATCCCATCCAACTTAAGCTCAAACCACAGCCTTTGGTTTATGACTCAGGCTTGGGAAGATTATTCAACTTTTTTGGGGGACTGGAAATGCCAGGTTCTATTTGGCATGTAAAGCACTGGCCATTTGTCATCAACCAAGGGCAGCCATCTTTGTTTTTCCATTGTAGTAACGGTGTTAGCATGTCACGTGATATCGGAGTCCATACAGTGCTGGGGCCATTGTCCGTTACGCGGCGGCATGCTAGCTGCAGATTGCTTGTCGATGAGCAGAAATGGGTATAGACTAGTGCTGTAGTTCTCAAGACCAATTTTTTGTGGTCTCGGTCTTGTCTTGGTCTCGACTCTATTTGGTCTCGGTCTTGTCTTGGTCTCAACTCTATTTGGTCTCGGTCTTGTCTTGGTCTCGGACATAGCGGTCTCGATGGTATGGGGGAAAAAAGAGAAAACAGCACATCCTCACAGAACAGCATCATTATTTATTACGGGTCTCAAATGCATCTATTTTAAAAACGTTACATTTTATACATTTTCTCAATGGACACTGCCAGTGCTTCACAGTCCACACACATCATACACATCGCATCATAGCGAAGTCGGCAAAGAAATGGCCGAAAATGTCCACGAAGTCTATAGCATAGTTATAATTCAAATAAATTAGGTATTTTACATTGATTAGAAAGCATGGTCTTGGAGGTGCAAGTCAATCTGGAGGCTCATTCTCTTCAATTCAAAGCAAAGGATCATTACATAGCTGTATTCATAGCTTACCCGAGGCCTCTGTCCCTGGTATAAGAGACTTAATATGAACATCTTTCTGGTACATCCCATCTCTTTCCCTTGACGAGCTCTGATAAAATGGTTATAGGAGAGGATTGCTGAGAATATTATTTTCCATCAGGCCTCGTAACTATGACAAATCTGGGAGATTTTAAATGAGAGACATATGGACAATATAATTGAAAAGATAACAACATGAATTTGATTTAACGAGTAATGACACTTTACAGCAATGCCTTTTTTCTCTACAGTTGATCTGAGTAATGTGATGTCGATTCTAACCCTAGTCTGTTTTCGGTCTTGGTCTCGACCAGTCTTGGTCTTGGTCTCGCCTTAGTGTGTCTTTGTCTTGGTCTTGGTCTTGGTACCCTTAAGTCTCGGCAGTGTCTTGGTCTTGATACCCTCCGGTCTTGGCAATGTCTTGGTCTCGGTTTAAGCGGTCTTGACTACAACACTAGTATAGACCCTCCGCTTTAATCACTGTGTAATCCTCCTCATCGTCGGGTATGAGTGTATCTGCCAGGAGTGAGTAGCTTCGTGGGATAATGACGTTGAAGAGTGTTAACAAGAGGCGAGTTGAAGGCTGCTGAAGGGCGCTCACAAAACACGCAACCCTCTCTCGTGAAACATGAGCCACTTATCTCGACGGGGGTTCCCAGCTTTGGTTCCCGTCACATTCAGAACTGCTGCTCTTTGGATTCCTGACAGCAGAGACATGTAGCCAGCATAATAGCAGACGTCTGAAGTGAAATATCCAGGATGGGGGGTGACACCCGGCCCTGCTGTCTTGTGACAGACCTGACCCTCCAATTCAACAGACAATTCTTCTGAGAGAAACACAGCGAGATGGTGATTTTACTTTGGGTCCAGATACTGTACTTCAGATTGGCATAGAGAAAGTTCTAGCAGTGTAATGTACCTTTACACACCTGCAAATGGTTTTACTGCTGAGACGTGTCAATGTCCCCAGATGCCAGATATGGCTGAACCGATCACGAGGTGACATCGTCTATGTCAAACCTGGCTCCTGTCAAAATGGAAAAAACTAAAAAAAAAATGGGGAAAAAAAGTAATTGCCCAAGATAGAAAAATGAATCCTGGAAGGTGAAATGCAGGGCGGTTCTAAGATTTTTTTTTTAAGATGAGGGGGTTTAAGAGAGGTCACAATACGTACAGGGGGGCCAACCTTTAGCTAATAATTTGGTTTGAAATGGTGAGTGGCAGGAGAGGGAGCCAATCAGCCTTCAACGGTGGCTAGTGCTCCTGTGGCCACGCCCACGTTTACGCCCCTGGTGAAACGCGGAATGGGCCGTGCATGGGCAGGTCGAGCGGCTGCACGGGCACAGGAGGCGTGTGCCTTGTGCTGGCCCCCACCCGAGCACAGTAACTAGGTCACCGTATGCCCACAGATGGCACCAAGGGCACAGGGCCTGTCAAGTCGACAAGTGAAGGAGGGGACAAGATGGAAAGTGAAAGGCAGGCCACCGTGGCAAGTCCCCAGGCTGGCGGGCCTGTACGAGAACGGCAGATTGCGTGGGCTTGAACCCGACACCCAAATGGTGTCAGTTAGTGTCTCAAGAGGAAGCTCGCTCCTAAAACCTTTAAAATACACTTAACCTGAAATGCTTCAGTGTCCAATCATACAAAAGTGCATAACAATAAACTGAGTAACTGACCCTTTGTTAAAAGTATTTGCAGGAAAGCAAACGGGCAACAACAGTAATAAACCTCAATCTATCTTTCATGTTGGGATACTGAGCCTAGGACCTATCCGTGGAAACACAGCCTGTATACTTACTGGTCCTCACAAAGGGTGATTTAGAGATGCCAACTGACACAAAACTCGTGCTATAGGACTGTGATATGAAAACTGTAAAACACAAGATGGACATGCAGATTTTGCACACGCAGCATAGATCAGGCATCAAAAGTCCATATAGCCTCATGTCGCGGGGCTACATTGCTAACCCCTAAACCACCGAATCACCCATGCTAAAACAAAAAAAAACAGATTTATAAAAGTTCGATTGAGTAACCAGATCGTGACGGGGTTGCAGCCATCTTTGGGTTCCTATATGCATTACACAGCTATCATGCTATTCAGGTGCACTTCTCACCAAGATTATTTTCTGTGTTTATGCTGCTCCTCTCCAGGAAAGAAGATACAGCCGACTTTACTGCCCAGCGTTGCCAGCCAACTTCCTGTAGCAACTGTTCTCTGGTCCAAGTAAGGTGAGACGCTTCAGCAGACTTTAATCCTAACACCACCTGACAGAAGGATGCTAAGCTAAGCGCCTTGGAATTGTGCTTGACTCCTAGAGCAGGAAATGATCCTTATAGTTAAACTGACACCTTCCTTCCAAACTGACTTGGACTTTTGATCTGATTATACAAATGAGCATATTACTGCAGCAATTCAGAACTTAGACCACCATCTATATCTGTAACCACCACGCCACCTGCTGGCCCAGAAATAGGCGAACGAGCCAGAAACATAACTCAGAGGTTAACCAAAAAGTTCATGTAACCTTCATGTGTTTCATTTCACTTTGTGAAACTTTGTGGTCACATGCCCGTGACTAAATGTTGAGTGTTGTTTAATGAGCGGGTGGACATGGTAAATGGGTGGACATGGTAAAAATAAAAATGCTCCATTAAAAGCCTTAAGGATTGCCCTCAGGAGAGTGTGTTATTTTGTGAGATCACATCTGTTGATGTATGCTTTGGGCTGATGTTCAAATATGGCCCAAAAGACCTACCGTCAACAAGGTTCTTAATAGTTTGGAGACAGCTGAATGCACTCCTCTCCTCTCTGTAATATCTCAAGCCAAACAATGCGATAGCTTTCAGAACTTTATCTGTCTTGCTCTTAATGTTGGCCTGTCGGGGAAATGATTCGATAGTGTCCAGCTGGCCGCATTTATATCACTCACAGTACATTTCAAGCCAGATGACCGGCCGTTTGTTTTAGTAGTCATCCTGCTTTCATTATCGTATATCTTATATGACAGGACGTTGTCCGAAGGTCTTCTTTAAACTTCCCTGCTCCATTACCTCGAGGATCTCTGAGAGGCTTCAGCCATTGTACCTTTTCTTCCCTTAATGAGTCTGCTCAAAACGTCCGTTGGGCTATTTGCTTTGGTCCCAGTGAATGACTTGTATATTTTAGAGGTCTTGGTATTAGATAACTGTCGTGGTACAGCTGAGAGGTGATGGGGAAAAAAAAGCCTGAATTCCGACAAGGATGTGGCAATGCAGACATGGTATTTTATTTTCACAGAGTGCAGTGGAAGACAAGCAATACCAGGAAGAAGAAGCACTCAATGAAAAATAAAAAACTAGTAAGGAAAAAATATGTCAGTTAAAAAGAAATAGATACAAAAACAAAAATGAAATCACGACCCAGCGTTGGTATACAGTCTACTCCATTTATGGCATGGGGAATCATTCCACACCCAAGGCAAAGCAGCCCCTAAATACCTCAACCAGAGCTCCTCAAACAGCAAGCTGGTCACCAGACAAAACCATTATCTCAGCCAATTATCTTGACAAACAAAAAAAAAAACAAAACAAAACAACTATGACCAATAAGCTACAGTTAGCAATGAATAAAGAAAACATTTTTGACACGTACATTATGAAAACTGTTTTTTTTTGCCTCTGTGGAGTGTGTTTTTCAAATTCAAAGCCCAGCATTTTCCGTCATAATGAACTCTATAGAACCACTGAGTCAGTGATCAATATTTCTGGTTTTAAGGTCTAATTTGAAAAATTATTAAAAATAAATAAGTGGGATCAAAAGTTATGTGATTTAATTTATTGCAAATCCTGGATTGTATATGCTGCCATATGTTAGGATTTCATAATTCAGTGAAATATCATTGTGTTAATGTTACCCTCAAAGTAGAGGGATCAAATGTCAAGATAAAATAAATGACACAAAATTCAATATATGAAACAAACCCATGTTGAAATCCGATGAGAAGCGCAGTTCAGTCTACTGATTTGAATGAAAATTGAGAAGTTCTTTACGAAATAATAAATAGGCCTAATGATAAAAGACGACACCATGTCATAGATAGAATAGACCAAAGGCCTACTTTCGAACTGAGCTCAAATCCGGGGGCAGGCTGAAGGACAAGGAGAGATGGATCACTTGGTAATACCTAATATCTGCAGAAACTGTATGCCTTTCAGTGCTTATGGGCCAAGATTAGATTATCTGATTTGTCTTTACCTCCAAGCAGCACCAATCTGGGTCATTAGCCCAAAGCCAGAAATTACTGCCGAAACCGCAGCTGTCAACACATAACATGCATGTGCATAGGAATCTCACGGGGTTAAATAAAAGCCTGTTAAATGTGCACTTTCAGAAAGGCCACTTTCTGCCCTGTGGCTGTAGACATCCACATCCAGGGACTTTAAGACCTACTGAGCCAGCAAATGTCATTTATAATAGTGATACCATCCTACATGCAAGCTAAAAGATCTCCCAACTGACTTTGTGTGTAAGGCAAGGTCTGTGTGACCTCACCCATGACAATTATTACAATTTATATTACATATAATTATTTTTTATCACTGAACAGTAACAGTGTTGATTCACACAATCGAACTGTGAAAAGCTAAGCAAGGATGCGCCCTGGGGACTGACAGTAAGTCTCATAAGAGAAAAGGCTGTTTACTGTTTTATCAGAACAGCAGATAAAACAGGCGACTGATTCCTTAGGAAGGCCAGAAATGAGCAGTGAAATGAGATGGTCTGAAAAGCCCAACCAATGCCAAGATCAAAATAAGAAAATTACTGTTTTCCTGGGGAAAAAAAAAACTACACATTAAACATCAGTGCAAACGAACAAAAGACATGCAGATCAGAAACACATAGTATGACCTATCTAATTTAACATTGACATGATCACAATGGTTAATTGCCAAGCACAACAAAGGCCATAAACCCTTCTTAGCTTCGACATACTTTTCAAGTGCCACAAACTGTCAAGGTTGTGGGTTTCAATCCCACTTCTGCTCTGTGTCTCATGCAGGAGTTGTGGGGATGTTGTGTGACTTGGCAGGTTAGGATGCTGCGCCTATATCTGAAAGGTCGTGGGGTCAAATCCAGTGGTTAACAGAGTGAGCAAGGCTCTTAACCTCGATTGCTCTAGGGACTGACTGACTCTTTCGTATGTCACTTTGGATAAAAGCTTCCACTAAATAAGTAATACTCTGAG
This sequence comes from Paramormyrops kingsleyae, assembly GCF_048594095.1. Lineage (NCBI taxonomy): Eukaryota > Metazoa > Chordata > Actinopteri > Osteoglossiformes > Mormyridae > Paramormyrops > Paramormyrops kingsleyae. The sequence goes on from NC_132797.1 coordinate 14,850,832, forward strand.
TTTTTGAGCCAAGGTCCAAAAACGTGTGTTTATGCTAACTAGACTTTTTAAACTGCATGTTGTATCCTTAATGGGTCTGATGGATGGACTGGCACTTTGTCCAGGGTTTATACCTGCCTATTTTATCTGGGATTGGCTCCACCCCCCACCCCCCCCCTTCCTCCAACCCTGTCCAGGACAAATGGGTGAAAGATGGATGCTACAGTATTGCATTATCCCTGATCAATGGTAACCTATATTTGCCCCAAAACCACATTCAATATTTGTCCAGCAGCCACACTGAGATCATAGTGCTGCAGAAAGGCATCAGATATATGTGCTTTCCCCACAAGGCTCCGTCTGCAGCCAGTGACCTGAAGTGTTTCATCTGAATCACGAGCTGAAGTCCATCCAACATCCTTTAAAAACAACAGCCTACATAATTCAGGTGCTTTCTGGCGAGTCCTCAGCACCGGGCGGCTTGATGCGATACCCTGGACTCCTGCCTGGAGCACCGGCCTCCTCTCTGTTATTACAGGAAATTATGCTGCTCTCATACCTAAACGGTGACCAGAGACCTGCTTCCATCATCCATCTAGAGCTGGGAAGCAGTGTACGGGATGTGGACACAGGTGCATCCGTCCATGGTATGTGTGCTGAGTCATTCTGGATCGCTCGCGTAAGGGGCGATGTTCCCTGATGTCGACAACACCGACTGTCAGTGACTGCCACTTTTCTTCAGCTCTCTCAGTTCTGTCGCTTTTCCCTCCATTTCTCACATCAGCCCCTCTGTGCCCAATGACTTTGAAAGGAACATTCTGGAAACGAGCCGCATTATTCATATGCTGGTATTCTAGGACATTGTGACTGGTCATCCTTCAATCTAAAATCTAGACCAGAGACCCATAAATTCTGAAAGACAAGTGGCTGATTAACTTACGTTGCCATTTCTGATGAATGATAGGACAGTCACACGCTGTATGATTTATTCCCTGGTGGCAGAGTGGGGGGGGGGGGGGGTTCCTGTTGTTTGATAACGCCCATTGCCTCCGTGTTCCAGGCAGGTCCCATTCGACTGCAGTTCATGTGTCTTTCATTAAGCTGCCATTGACGCTTGATTGGAGGTATTTGGCGATACTGGGTGTGTCTTTAACAAATCAGAAACCCACAGAAGTGCATCGTAATATGTTGGGGGGGGGGGGGGGGGTGAATTGCCTGGGAAGAAGAAAACCATCATCTCAGTCACGTCCCGCAGCCCTCAATCACGCACTAGCGTTTCCCATTTAAATACTTTGCCATACTTCATTCGTTCAGATCCGGTTCTCCTCCAGGTTATCAGTTACGGTGGGCCAAATTCCAAACTACACGACACTATGAACACCGGCAGCCCAAAGTCCCACTACTGACATTAAATTCATTACTCTGCATTCAGTGAACTGAACCAAATTCGATTGTGCCGATGAAAACGCGGTAAATCTCAGCGGGTTTTAAAATTACATTAGGCAGATTTTTTTTTTCCTATTAGATATCAGTGAAACGCAATAAACAATTTACATATATTTGCAAACAATATGAATTTGGCTCTTATAAGATAACATGCTATGACTTATAAATGATGATATTCCATAATAAATGTTACTCTTTGGGAAATAATGCTTAAACAAAATTAGAAATGATATAATTCCAACAGAAATGCGTATTTTTGCTGCTAAAGTACTGTAATGTAATGCTGTTATTTTTATAGATAGTGACCTACATAGTGTGCAGTTCACACTTCACCTATTTATCCAGCTTCTTATTTTAACTTGAGGAGTGCCTTCTGTCAGCCATTTTTATTGAGCCATAGCCCCATGCTTCAACCCTCAACCACAGCGCCCCCTCCTGGGCCCTGCCGGTCACTGTACCACACTCTCCATAACAACAGGGCCCTGTTAATAAGCTAAACCACAGTCTAGTCTGTGTATCTACTTCAACACTTCAGCACCGTTGCGGTGCCACAAACCTGATGCTCAATACGCAGAGTGGAGAAACAAACCCTGTGATTGAGTGTGAAAGGAAGAGTGTCTCCGCTTCTATAATTTACCGTGTGACTGCTTAATTTAATTGTGACACAGTGGTGAGGTCTGTGCATTTCACAGAGGGATTCTCAGCTGGCTTATGAAGGCCGAGCTCTTTGCACAATTTGCACTTCTTGCTAGACAAGAACCCAAATCCCAAGAGCCCCCCCCCCCCCCCCCCCCACCCTCTCCATGGCCTGTAGTGTCACTTACATTTTTTTAAACACTAACACTTAAAGAAAGCCAAAACATACTCAATATTTGATGCATTCCTGTCATCAACTTGCTCCAAATTCTGGGACCAAAGTAACATAATTTTAAAAGAGTAACATGCCTTCTCCATTTGTTTTAATAAATGATCAATACTTTCTAACAAGAGGCAACCATGCGGGGAGATGTGATGTAATATTTAAAGTTACTCAGTTTGGATGAAACTACAGCACTAATTTTCCCAGCTTATATTTAGATTTGATACTTTGCTATTTAGGTCATACTTAACATGACTGATTGATTGCAGTGGTGGTTCTTGACCGTTTCAACTAGGGGGGTAGACTGGGGCCAGTTGTTCTGTTAGGGGGGCCAGACTCATTTGACCTTAATGCCCTCAAAATATTACTTACACTAGACTGCCAGCATTAAGAAGCATAAGACAATTTTGAAAGCCGACAAGTTGTTTATGCAATGCAATGTTTTGCTGTTACACTTTACAGATGTTACAAATATGTGATTCACTCTGACTTTTTGTTTAGATTGTCTTGCTTATTTTTTCCTGTCCTTACCTTCACTTTCACTGACTGAGGCGACTCGACCACTTGGTGCCCCCGCGTTGAGTCCGTCAAGAACACATGCTTTGTGTTTCTCCTGTCCCCACTGCACAATTTAGACCACATGTGCAATTGTAAATAATAATTAGAGTAACAATAAGAATACATATATTTCAGACCCAAGTAGCATATGTATTTTGGGGGGGACGGGGGGCGGTGGCGTCCATGTTGTCGCTACCCCCCCCCCCCCAAAAAAAAAGAAAAAATTATACCGCCCCTGTCTTTGTTTTAATTAATGATCAATACTTTATAAAAACAAGAGACAACCATGAGAAGTGATGTCATGTAATATTTAGAGTTACTGAATCTGGATTGAACTACAGTCCTGATTTTTCCAGCTTTAAACTTAGGTTTGGTATTTTGCTGTATTATTGGTCATACTCAGCAGAACTGGTCGATACTGTAACTAGCAGTGTGTTGACTTAGTTTATCTGGAATATGGAGCTTCCAGCCGGGAGCACGTCCCCCAGCTTCCCGTGCCCTGAGATCACGTCCCCCAGCTTCCCGTGCCCTGAGATCACGCCCCCCAGCTTCCCGTGCCCTGAGATCACACCCATGCCCCTTGCTTAGGCAGCCCTCCCCGTCTAGACGGGCCCGGAGGCGTGACAGGAAATTAACGGAAAAGGTGACCTTCGTTTCTCCGTCGTGGAAGCCGGCTAATAAAGGCGGCAGCGGTGCTTAGCGAGCTGCAGGAAAAGAGCACGTTTTCCGGGGGTCTGAGCGGGACGAGCCGCGCCGCGGATTCATGCCGTACCACCGTCCGTTCATTCCTCTGATATGATTAATCTGTTTTATCTGGGTCATTGCTTGTTCTTTTTCTTCGCCTGGGGTGGGGCGGTGGTTTTTCCGACGTGCTGTTTGTGGAAGCAGAGAGAAACCCAGCTGGGAGGCAGAGTGGAGCCCATAGGGCTGCGACACTGATCACACGGGAGCTGTTTGCATGCAGCGAGACACGAGACACCTTTATGGTCAATGCAAAAACATGCAATGAAATTTTGCATGGCAAAGAGATAATTACCAAAAAGGCAAAGTGGGTGGGAATATATGCATAAAATGAATAAATGATGAATAAATAATTGAGTCGAACGAGTGAATTAAAATGATTAAAATTATCACTGAAATAGGTACCAGCAATGGGTAGGGAAATTTAGACCAGTTGCTGACAGATAGTAGTAGTTCTAAATTAACCAACCCATTGCTTCAACCATCATTTTAAAGGAAAATTTTATGCTATTTAATCATTGTTGATTCCATTGTGACAATGTACTGGATTCGGTGCTTTCGGAGATGGATGGATGAAAGGATGGATTCAGTAGGTTGCTGTCAAAGATGCAGTTATTTTAGGTAAATGTACCTTTATATTGCCAATAGTGAGATATTTTGTGCAAGTGTGTATTCCGTGGTGCGCTGACAGCCCATCTAGCATGCTGACTTGTGGCCCACGCTGCCTGAGATTGGCCTGTAAGAGACTGGAAGATGGAATCATGGATGGATGGATGGATGATCTTCTTGATTTCAGGTGGGATGGTCCACTTTTAAGTGAAAAACTACAGTCGATAAACATGAGAAATGAGTATGAATACCTTTGACTGGAGAACATCACCTGCTGTGCAGGTTCATCTCTGTAGGATGGTACGATAAATAGCCACAGTCGGTCACAAAACGAATGTGCCGGATGTGACATTAAATAAATTAATTCCTCCTGTTTACTTTGGCAACTCCCACACCTGGGAGCGACGGCTGTATGTATCGTTCAACACTTGTGATTCATATACACATCTCCAACTGTTCCACATATGCAATGGTTGGAAAACGCGTCCTATATTAATGCAGTGAAGTCTGGAGGAGCACACTGTAATGGTATTACTGCTACATTTCCTGCCACATGTGTTTTTGGCTGTAGGCTGGGAAATGTGTTAACCGGAAGGTTTCAGCTGCAAATAAACACAAAACCATTTCCCAGGTTTGTTTATTCCTACTCGGGGTTTGGCGACGATTGATTAAATTCATTACTGAAAACTTTCGACAGACAGGCAGACAGATAAAGCAAAATCTTCTCTGCAGATTGACAAGCATAGGAAGATTGCTTTTTAGCACCTGTTACTATCTCATATTTGAGGATTAAATTTATTATTAAAACTGAGAAGATTTAATATGGCTAGTAGAACAGATCAAAAACAAAAGCCAAAGTATTTTCTTTCCATGTTTTCAAGTTATGGTTTTTCTGAACAGGAATGTTTAATAATCATTAATAGCACAATGTAACATTTGTTACATTTCTATTCGAAGTTAGAATGACAAATCACTTTTTTCTCCATATATCTATTGTATTCCACCCATTTTCAATGCAGATGTATGATCAAGTGCTCTATTTTTTGCAGAAATTATTATTATCATCATTTATTTATAGACTTTCCTTTTGACTTTGGGTGTACTTTGCAGTAGATTGTGTTTCATATTCAAATTCAAAGAATGGATGAGAATAAAAGTATTCTGTTTCCCCAATAGGCAAAAAAAAAAGCCTTTCATTTGAAAAAAGAAAAATTACACATACAAGTCTAATTCCTAAGCAGACATGAAGTGTTGTTTGACAGTGAAAATAAATGTTTACAAAATATGACTGAAGTGATCTGCTATGACATTCATTAATGTGCAGTTCCATTATGTCTAATTTTCTAGAAGTATGTACTTTCCCCGACAAGGACTGAATAAAAGCATTACCTCACACAGCTAGGAGTGGAGATGGATTTTGACAGCCGGTTTCCATGACGACAGCAGCCAGTCACAGCTATAAAAGGCTGGCCTGCATTACTTTACATAGCTCAAGTCACTTTCAATTTTCCACTGGGTGCTCTGTCTCCAGCTGTTTGTATTACTGATCGCTTTCGAAACACTATTTTTCAGAATAGTTAATGCTAATTCCAGGGCACCAATGTCACACCAACATTCTCCGACTTAGGAGGAGTTTAATGATGTAAGTAAGCATGACGGATATGTAATATGGAACTTTTGGAGCAGTTTTTAAGACATGTTGGGAGGGGGGGTACCCCTACTCCAGTAACTCAGAGCATAAGGCTGGGATGCACTAAGGACAGGATTCCAGTCCTCATTACTTCATCATCATGGAATACCAACACATCTCGATAAGCGCTCTCGATAAGGAGTTTCTGCATGTTCTTCTGGTTATCGTTAATGTATTCCAACATCCAGAAGACTGCAGAAAATACACATATTCATAACATCAAACTGAAGACTCAGAGGAGTGCTGTTTTTTTTCTTCAATTGGGCTTCTACTATTTACACCCTTTTGGGCCATTATGTGCATTAATAAACTTCATGCCAAATGAATGCATTGGACTAACAGATGAAAGGAACTATATTAAAAGTCACCACAATTTACAAAATAAGCCCACTTCCTCATCAGTTGTGTAGTGACAATGGCGAATCAGTATTGATGCTTATTAAATGTTTCAAACATCTCAAAAACAAATCCAATGTCAAGAGAATCTTTGATTCGTAACTTTTTTTAATGACAACTAACACATTTTACTACTACAATTACAATCCATTCATCGCAGTTGAAGCTGTGCAGTTCATCCAATCATCATCTTACTTGTGATTCTGTGAATTATGAGCCCAGCCAGAATGAAACCCCCCATAGCCTGTGGTCAGAGAAGACCAGTTTGACACGCCTTTATGTCACCTGATTGGCTTGTCTATATTGCACCTCATGAATATGTATGTTTGTATAATTAGCAACAACTTTGGTTTGGTTTGAAAATAAAATAAGCATAAGAAAAATCAGAATTATGTAATAACACAGTAAAGCAAATCTATCAACATTACTACACATAAAAACTCATTGGAGACATAATGTATCATTATTACAAACCATTAAATTACAAAACACTGTCTCTGTACATTTACAATGTGCCATAGTTTCTTACTTTCTTGTCAAAACATTTAGCATGTAAGACTGTGAACTGTGTGTAAATGCAGGATTTTATTCTCAGTTCAACCAGGTGCCGTTTGTCACCATAATTACCCTAATATGCAAATGTAATCACAGTTTCCGTGGTGCATGGGAAGTGCTGGAAGTTGCTATTCACATCAAACATTATGAATTTGCTTTGTCAATGTGATTCTAATGCTTTTGAGCAAACTCTTACAGCGGCACTTGGCTAATTACATTAATTCCTCTGTAGGATGTATTGACGAATACATAAATACCAGCTTATTTTCACTGCAGCTGGTCATGTTACTATTGAGATACATTTGCAATTTTAAATAAGTGATCCAGCTTCCTCTGTCAACTCAGGTCGCATTTGTGTTATTGTCAACTGTAATTTTGTGTTTTTTATGCCACTACATTTGACTTCATTCAGCCAGCAAACATCCAACACAATGAAAAAGTAGAGATGTCAACAGCAATACTTCATTATCTATCCATTTTCTCATAGTCCTGGAGTCTTTCCCGGGAAACACAGAGCACGGAGAAGGGAAGCACCTCGGCAGGAAGCCAGCCCATCACAGGGCACACAGTAAAGCCATTTTCCAGATACAAATTTGCCTAAACCTCTAAAGCAGTGATTCCCCACTCAGTCCTCAGGGACCCCCCAGACAGTCCTCCCAGCTTCCAGCACAGCTGAACCAGGTATTCAGTGTTTCTAGGCAGCTGGGTGTGAGCGCTGGGAGAGGATGCAATCTCCATACGTACAGATGGGGGCAGGAACTGAACCCCCGGCCCCCACATTTGGCAGAAGAGGATTGAATAGCTGTACTACACTGTCAGAAAAATAGTGTACCAATTTGCACCTTTGCTTGCCAGTGAGGCTGAACCCTTAAGGGTCTGCCAATTGTACCCTTATACCATTAGGGGAATATTATAATTGTTGGTATCATGAGTCCATTTCTGTACCTTAAAAGGTACAATTACCTACAGTTATAGGGTACAATTGGCAGACCCTTGAGGGTACAGCCCCAGTGACAAGCAAGGGTACAAATTGGTACTTTTTTCTGACAGTGTGTCTGTGAGTTAAATCCAACTTATTAACATATTAACAGACTTTCTTCTGGCCAAGTTATGACAATTCTCACTTATGTATTGTCAGTCTCCACACCTATATGGGTGACCTTCTCAGTGCCTGACTAGAATGTGAGCCACACAGCCCAAGGTCCCACTTAAACGAGTGTCTGAGTCTCTTCCTGCCGCCGTCTTCGGCTACAGCTGTGCTTTCCACTTTCTCTGAAGGCCCGACCCTATTATCACCCCTGACCAAATGGAGCACCGGGAATAGAAAATCATTCTCCTCCAGCAATAAAAGCCTTCAGATCATAAATTGATGTGGTCTCAATGACTCCTCCAAATCAGATTGACTTATAATGGGATTTCAGCTATTGGTTGAGAAAATATTGGGTGATGGGGCTAAGAGAGATAGGGCTTTCTCAGAAGGACTGGTGAAGTGGTGGGAACCATAGAAAATATATTCCATTAAAACACTGAAGGCACCGAGCTGGACATGTTATTTATTATGTTTTATAGTGTAAATAGTGAGGTAGTGACTGGGAGAGCTGCTTTAGCCATGACTGGTTGTATTTCTGCAAAACGAATACAACATGGATTCAGAATCTCTGTTCTTTATGTCTCAGGGAGAAAAAAAAGTATCTAAAATATTTAAAAGGACAAACTGCAGACATGGTCCTCATGTCTGCCCCTCTTTGTGTTGACTGTCCCCACCTTGTTATCCCCCCCCCACCCCCCACCCCACCGCCAGGCATGGCAGAGTTCTGAGCCCCAAGCCTACCGTGTTAACTCATCCTCCATCATTTACACGGGATATCTCTCTGAGTGTTAAAGACTGCAAGCAGGACCCTCTGTACAGAAACTTAGTAAACGGGAACCACATGAAGAAACAACTTTATTTCCATCTCTGCCCCTTATTTTGTACAGGCATTAGCTGTAGCACTGCTACACTCTCGGAAGACAAAGATTGTCTGTCTCCTGTTTATAATAATAAATGGTTTGTGTATCTTAGCGCTAAATCACCGCATAGCAGGGGCAGCGTGTGGCTCAGCGGGCTACGCCTGTGATTGGAAGGTCACTGAGCTTCAGCAGACTAGTCACATGTCCGTGGGCCCTTGGATGAGGCCCTTAACTCCCAGCTCCATGGGTGCTGCTGAAGGTGGGTTCCCTTCACTGCCAAGCTTACTGTCACCTACGTATGTGTCTGCGTGTCATGGAGAGCAAGATGAAGTAGGTGACAAGAGAATATCCCCATGGGGATCACCAAAATAACTGTTGTTATTGTTGTTATTATAAACATCACAAATAAATATAATACTATATTTTCCATATTATTTATGCAGTAATGGTTCAAGTTGAACAGAGAACCTCAGAATCAGGAAGCATCTAGGTAAGAGGGAGGGAACAATCTGAATAGAATGTTAGTCCATCACAAGGCAGATGCTCACACATACAATCAGACCTTACAGGCAGCACAGAAATGCCTAAAACAGCCATCCATCCATTTTCTAACTGCTTATCCTGGGTAGGGTCACGAGATGTCTAAAATGCCAGGTTTAATTGAAAAATTGATTATGTGTCCGTATTCACGATACAAAATTTCAATGTACTATTCCAGTCCAAAAACATTGTTATCAATTTCTTCATATGTGTTTTTGTCAGAATGGATGAATACCCCTAATCTTACGCCATTAACACATTAAACAGTGATGTCTCGCCTTCATTCTCAGCCACCGGTGAAGGGTGAGCGGAAATTGCTTTTATTCAGCCGTTTTATAATTACTGCACACTTTGCTGCGTCTGGAATATTTAATTGTGGCTTTTATATCACAAAAGCTGGAAATCCACATTAAAAAATAAAAGAAAATACAGCCATGATTAATGAAGCAGTACATCGAAGTACCACAAATTTTCAGCTGAAACAAAGTTTATTCTTAGAGAAAAAATATTCACTATTACTGCAAGAGAGAATAATGAGGGCCTAGTGATTCCTGACACTGGATACTTAGTGATGTCTCTTATGAGGAATTAAGATTAAATACCTTGTGATGGGTTGGCACCTCATACTGGGTTGTTCCCTGCCTTGCACCCGCAGCTTCCAGGCTGGGCTTGGCATAGGAGAAGCAGGTATAGAAACTGAATGAATGAATCAATGAATGAATCAATGAATGAGAAGATCAAATATCTCTATTTGTTGTGACCATGTGTGCAACTATTTATGTTTATAATACAAGAAGGAACCGGATAATCTGTCCTTGGCATGGAACATGTCTAAATATGTCACATGTCGGATGAAAGGAGGAATGATCATTGCATTGGACATTTGACCTGATATTATAATTTAATTAACTTATTAATGAGAACCTGAACAACTGATTTGAAAAATCAGCTAATAGAATTGCAGATTGGAAGGCATTACAGCCCTGCTTCACAGTGAAATGGATAAAGCTTTTTTATTTTATTTTTAATAAAATCACAGACATGTACAGCCTGCAAATTCTGGTGGGATAATCATGGTCTGGGTTCAGGTGGACAAAGTGGGCAATGGGTCTGCTGGTTGGTATGACGAAGAGAAAACACTCAGTGTTTATAGGTAAGAATGTTAACAGATGGGATGGATGCACATGATGTGTCAGGTGGGCTGACTCCGCCTCCTGAGCCACACGCACCCATTTGTTCAGTGGAGTTTTGGTTAATGGACCCAGATGATGGCATTCCGAAACTATACAGAACCATTCAGGTGGTCTTTTGTGAACTCAATGAGCTGCGGCTTCCCAGGAATAAATGCAGGACACTCACACCAAAAAACTCACTGGTATTTTTCTCACTGTGTAGCAGAGTGGTTTGTGGGTAAAAGTGCTGTCATGCATCTCCATGGTCAGTAATCCCACCCCTGTTTCCTACAAATGTGGAATTAGACTAATACTGTAGGTGTCTCTAAATCGCAAACAGGGTGTGCATGTTTGCACCCTGTGATGGATAGACATCCCCTCCAGGGGGCACCCCAGCCTTGTGCCCTAATAAAGCCCTGGAGTGAGATAAATTATAAGACTTTTTTAAGCAATACAGATTTAATGTTGAAGATGTGAAACTTTCAAAATGACATTAGATATTCATAATTTGCTGGGATTTATTATGAATGGAGTTTCCCTCGCTAATCATAACGCCGGTTATCAATCCGCTTTTCTCTTGTCTGCGGGCTGCTGGCGTGAGGAAGGTTTGAGGGGCAGTGCCAGGGGAATCCTCAGATTCCTGACCCTGTCCAGCCCTCTTGAAAAGATGAGCTGCCACTGGGCCGACCCATGCGGGCCGGCACGTCTGAACAGTGGAGAAACATAAAAAACTGCATCCAGAATTCCCCTGCCGAGTCACACCAAAACGTCACCCGAAAATAAAAATCACCAGCACCTGGCAATGTCTCTCCATCTCGTTTTCCGTGCCCCTCCCATTACCCGTATGTCCCAAAAATGGATTATGGACTTTCTGTTACCTGAGTGTGCTCTAGTTCCCATGTGTGGATGATTTCTAGATTCCATTCCTTGTTAAACAATAATGGCAAAGGGCTGGGAAAACATCTGACAGCCAGTCTTCAAACGTTTCAGAGAAGCTGTTTGTAGATGTCATGAAAACAGGCCTTTCTCATCTGAATATTACCCGAGCTGTAAATGCTGAGGTGTTTGTTCACTGACCTATTGAAAGAATGATGCCAAACTATTTTATCACCAGAACAAACCAGCCCACTTGTGTGTGTGTGTGTGTGTGTGTAATCCCGGCAGGATTAAGCCCATGAAATTGTGTGTAAATTACTTGGCCCTCCCTAGTTTCCCATCTGACACCTCAGCACATTACCTCTGCCTCCTTCCCTGACCGTGTCCTCAGAACGGGCAGATTCCTAATCTGCAGAGCGAGGGGAAAACGCGGCTCACGAAAGCGAATGATAAAAAGAAAACTGTCACCGGAGGAATATGAGCTGGCTCTCACGTGTGCGGGGGGCACCCCACAAGCCCGGAATGAAATATGTGTGGGAGATCCCACGTCCTCCTGCGCGTGATTGATAAGCCAATCGCGACAGAGCATCCAAGCTAAAAATAGCAATCCATTAAAGCAGGATCTCTGCCCCTAATCAGGGTAGTTTCATCTCAGAAACATTGTTATTTACTCAGCCAATCAGTCAAACTAAGCACAGTTCAGCGTTATTGCTTGTGCCAACGTCTTCCCTGGCAAACCCTAATCAAGGCGACTGTTAGAGTCTCAGATCTAACGCAGGGCTGGGGATGCACACTGAGGCCAGCCAATTATTTAAATCTGATCCACTTTTTGAAAAGCCATCCAAATGGGCTACATCCTTATTATCTGCTCGGTAAAGGGCCAGGCTCTTAAGCAGGGAAGCCTCCAGCCAAGTCAACATGTCCTCTCCCTTAGAGTGCGAATTACCCCTCCATAATTGGGGGGTACTGCCTTCATAACACTTCTATGACCATTATGGTCCGCTATGATGTAATCAATACAGAAGATCTCATTATCCTTATCCCTATCCAAAAGAACTTGGTTTTGATAACTCCCAGGAATTATCCTAGATGAAGTATACTAGTAAAAGTAATAAGCCTATACAGTTACAAACAGCCTGGTCTGGTCCAGCAGCCTGGTGTTATTCCTGCCCTCACAGTCCCCCCAGCTCCAAAAGCCTTCAGAAATACATATTTGCCTATCAGGCTAATATATGTCTTGATGATACAGTAGATCTTAAAGTTCAGCCTAATTTCTAACTCACCTCTTGGTCCTGCGCACTGTCCTGATCCTGCCATCTCCCTGCTGCCTGCTCACTGTCCTCATCCTGCCATCTCCCTGCTGCCTGCTCACTGTCCTCATCCTGCCATCTCCCTGCTGCCTGCACACTGTCCTGCACACTGTCCTCATCCTGCCATCTCCCTGCTGCCTGCACACTGTCCTGCACACTGTCCTCATCCTGCCATCTCCCTGCTGCCTGCACACTGTCCTGCACACTGTCCTCATCCTGCCATCTCCCTGCTGCCTGCACACTGTCCTGCACACTGTCCTCATCCTGCCATCTCCCTGCTGCCTGCACACTGTCCTGCACACTGTCCTCATCCTGCCATCTCCCTGCTGCCTGCACACTGTCCTGCACACTGTCCTCATCCTGCCATCTCCCTGCTGCCTGCTCACTGTCCTGCACACTGTCCTCATCCTGCCATCTTCCTGCTGCCTGCTCACTGTCCTCATCCTGCCATCTCCCTGCTGCCTGCACACTGTCCTGCACACTGTCCTCATCCTGCCATCTCCCTGCTGCCTGCACACTGTCCTGCACACTGTCCTCATCCTGCCATCTTCCTGCTGCCTGCACACTGTCCTGCACACTGTCCTCATCCTGCCATCTCCCTGCTGCCTGCACACTGTCCTGCACACTGTCCTCATCCTGCCATCTTCCTGCTGCCTGCTCACTGTCCTCATCCTGCCATCTTCCTGCTGCCTGCTCACTGTCCTCATCCTGCCATCTTCCTGCTGCCTGCTCACTGTCCTGCACACTGTCCTCATCCTGCCATCTTCCTGCTCACTGTCCTGCACACTGTCCTCATCCTGCCATCTCCCTGCTGCCTGCACACTGTCCTCATCCTGCCATCTTCCTGCTGCCTGCTCACTGTCCTGCACACTGTCCTCATTCTGCCATCTTCCTGCTCACTGTCCTGCACACTGTCCTCATCCTGCCATCTCCCTGCTGCCTGCACACTGTCCTGCACACTGTCCTCATCCTGCCATCTCCCTGCTGCCTGCTCACTGTCCTGCACACTGTCCTGATCCTGCCATCTTCCTGCTGCCTGCACACTGTCCTCATCCTGCCATCTCCCTGCTGCCTGCACACTGTCCTGCACACTGTCCTCATCCTGCCATCTTCCTGCTGCCTGCTCACTATCCTGCACACTGTCCTCATCCTGCCATCTCCCTGCTGCCTGCTCACTGTCCTGCACACTGTCCTCATCCTGCCATCTCCCTGCTGCCTGCACACTGTCCTCATCCTGCCATCTCCCTGCTGCCTGCTCACTGTCCTCATCCTGCCATCTCCCTGCTGCCTGCACACTGTCCTCATCCTGCCATCTTCCTGCTGCCTGCACACTGTCCTCATCCTGCCATCTTCCTGCTGCCTGCTCACTGTCCTGATCCTGCCATCTTCCTGCTGCCTGCACACTGTCCTCATCCTGCCATCTCCCTGCTGCCTGCTCATTGTCCTCATCCTGCCATCTTCCTGCTGCCTGCTCACTGTCCTCATCCTGCCATCTTCCTGCTGCCTGCACACTGTCCTCATCCTGCCATCTTCCTGCTGCCTGCTCACTGTCCTCATCCTGCCATCTCCCTGCTGCCTGCTCACTGTCCTCATCCTGCCATCTCCCTGCTGCCTGCACACTGTCCTCATCCTGCCATGTTCCTGCTGCCTGCTCACTGTCCTCATCCTGCCATCTTCCTGCTGCCTGCTCACTGTCCTCATCCTGCCATCTTCCTGCACACTGTCCTGATCCTGCCATCTCCCTGCTGCCTGCTCACTGTCCTCATCCTGCCATCTTCCTGCTGCCTGCACACTGTCCTCATCCTGCCATCTTCCTGCTGCCTGCTCACTGTCCTCATCCTGCCATCTCCCTGCTGCCTGCTCACTGTCCTCATCCTGCCATCTTCCTGCTGCCTGCTCACTGTCCTCATCCTGCCATCTCCCTGCTGCCTGCACACTGTCCTGATCCTGCCATCTCCCTGCTGCCTGCACACTGTCCTGATCCTGCCATCTCCCTGCTGCCTGCACACTGTCCTGATCCTGCCATCTCCCTGCTGCCTGCACACTGTCCTCATCCTGCCATCTTCCTGCTGCCTGCTCACTGTCCTGATCCTGCCATCTCCCTGCTGCCTGCAGACTGTCCTGATCCTGCCATCTCCCTGCTGCCTGCACGCTGTCCTCATCCTGCCATCTCACTGCTGCCTGCACACTGTCCTCATCCTGCCATCTTCCTGCTGCCTGCACACTGTCCTCATCCTGCCATCTCCCTGCTGCCTGCACACTGTCCTGCACACTGTCCTCATCCTGCCATCTTCCTGCTGCCTGCTCACTGTCCTCATCCTGCCATCTTCCTGCTGCCTGCACACTGTCCTGATCCTGCCATCTTCCTGCTGTCTGCTCACTGTCCTGATCCTGCCATCTCCCTGCTGCCTGCACACTGTCCTCATCCTGCCATCTTCCTGCTGCCTGCTCACTGTCCTCATCCTGCCATCTCCCTGCTGCCTGCTCACTGTCCTCATCCTGCCATCTCCCTGCTGCCTGCACACTGTCCTCATCCTGCCATCTTCCTGCTGCCTGCTCACTGTCCTCATCCTGCCATCTTCCTGCACACTGTCCTGATCCTGCCATCTCCCTGCTGCCTGCTCACTGTCCTCATCCTGCCATCTTCCTGCTGCCTGCACACTGTCCTCATCCTGCCATCTCCCTGCTGCCTGCTCACTGTCCTCATCCTGCCATCTTCCTGCTGCCTGCTCACTGTCCTCATCCTGCCATCTTCCTGCTGCCTGCACACTGTCCTCATCCTGCCATCTCCCTGCTGCCTGCTCCTGTGCCTCTCCTGCCTTCTGCTGACCACCACTTTCCTTCATACACATTAACAGTTTGCAAAACTGCACCTATACTTTTGGTGTTCTGTAGCTCTTAACAGTAATATTTCCTACTTACTCTTCTTTTACCACCAAAAAAGTGTCTGATGTCTCCATCTTTCCTTTTCCTCATAGTGTGTCTGTGAATAAAATCTAATCTATATTTAACAAAACAGTATCTGGGCTATCAGATGAAGCTTCTAAAAATGTCTATAAATATGAAATTGTGTAATGCAGAATCAATACCACTAAAATTCAAATAATAGGGATTATTATTTGCTAGCTAGTTTTTTTACGTTGCCCCTATAGGTTTCACTTATAGCAATGTTTTTCCAGAGCATAGCGTTAGGCCTTCTTATGCATTAACATTGGCCTAATAACAAACCACACAGTCTAAGTGGCGAATTAATTTCAGAAAGGCACAATTTATTCATGATAAAATGAGAATGAAAACATAGGGAGATCTTCTTGGAAAATGTCCATGGTCGATTTTACCTCACCAAATAAGCCTGGTTTAAATAGAGAATTTAGCTTATCTTGCTAGTTAACGTAACTAACGCTGACTGTACCGGTGTTCTGTCGAGTTGAGCTACTTTGTCGAGGTAAGCTATGGTTAGGGCTATCGATTAGCACTATGGTAGCTTACCTCGACAAAGTAGCTCAACTCGACAGAACACCGGCCTCAGAAGGACAATGGTAAGTAACTTATAAAGACGTCAGCTTGCATTAATAGATGAAACACTTAAACGAATAAATGAAGGTTGTAAAATAACACATTTTCAACAGGCTAGACGTCTGCTGGCTACTTACATTTACCAACGCACGACAAACAGCACTATGACAGACAAACACAATGAACAGCTCACTCAATGAGAATGAATGACGCAACCGACTGGCTACTTTTAGCGCCGAGGTGGTTAAAATGGTACGGTCCACATTAGGGGTGTCTGAAATCGTTTTACATAAAATTTTCCTACAAGGTGAGGTTATCTTTTTTTGTTTTTTTTTACAACAAAAGAAAAATGTTAACCCCCCCCAAAATTGCAATTTTTGTCTCTTTGGGGGGTCTGGGTCTTGATCGGGGGGTACAGTACCCCCCAGCACCCCCCGTAATTCAAACCATGCTCTCCCTCCCAGACAATCCGTCAGAAAGTGAGCCAACCGTGATCCTAGTCACGCCTGATGTGTAGGATGTAACGATATCCTGTCCATGTGAACTGTATTAAAATCATCATTTGTCTCTCATTACATATCATACATGTCTAATACGGCCTCAGTGATGTGTGATAAATTATTGTTTAACAAGGAATGGAATCTAGAAATCATCCACACATTCATCAGTCTCCAGTTACGACATCTGACTGCAGCTTGTCCATGGAGGTACTGGGTGGAACATCTGGAGTAAGAATATCTTTAAAACTGTGTGAAACCATGTGAGAACAGGGAAAAACACAGAAAACAGACCAAGCTGCTTGGAATGGGGTGTATATTGAAATCAGGAGAATGAGAACGGGATGAATATACTTTAGATCAGCAATACCAACTCCTGGGTCGTGACCAAAATTTGGATGGTGGCAAGTTCTGAAGGGGTCGATATCCTATCCACGTGAGTTGGAAAAACTAGTGAGCTCTTATGCTGATCCACAATCAGATTTCCCAGCCCCAATCCCAGAATTAACTTATATAAATGGGTCTTGAGTCTGTAAATGCTTAGTGCAAAACTAGTGAACACTCAACTAATCCAAGAAGCCAATCCACAGATGCTTAATTTAAAATTCACTGGCACATCCAATCAGATTTGTGCGATAGGCATTGATCGGTGTAAATTGAAGAGTACATTGCATGCTTGTTCATAGCGTTAATTTAAAGCTGTATTTGATATACAGTAGGGTTGCGACTGAGCAGGCATGGTAAAAATTGAGTCACAGTGCAAAAAAGGTTGAAAACCACAGCTCTAGATGATGAAGGTCTCAAAGAACTACTGGAGTTTTCCTCAACGCCTTTCCTAATGAAAAGGAGTTCTATCAAGGCACATAAACCCCACCCACATTTGCCAGATTGCGTTAAATATTACCACAATAGGCTTGTAATACATTCTGTTACTTTGGCATTACTTTAGGAAAAAGTCACTGTTAGTTTAGCTCCTAAGCTACCTAAAAGCTAAGCTAGCTAAAGCAAGCATATGCTGCAGAAAATGAGCTGACTGGCTTGTCGCTTAGCCTGCTTACATGAACTGATATCATTATTTTTGTGTGCGGATAACATAATGTCAAGTACAAAGCGTAGGGGGCAGTCTGCTGCTTACAGCATGTGATGAAAAGCCAGAGAATCCACGTGACTTGAGAAATGGGTGACTGAGATGGTCTTCAAGCCATTTCTTTATTTTCTGTTTCCCAGGGATGAGTTGGGTCTTTGAATAATGTTGCTTTTAGCAACCTCGTAAGTACTGGATAATTAAATTTAAAAAAGGTTCCCAGCTAAAATGGACACGTGAGGCTGTAGGTGCAAAGTAGCTGGTTTCAGTTCCCCCTGTCCTCCTCTCTCCACTCCCTCGTCTCTCTTTTCTTTAACACAAATTGGCCAAGACACTATTGTTGTGTTATTGAATTTCTTTTATCCGACCTTCCCGGAATGATGATTGTAATTTGCACAATTACATCGCTCATCAACACGGACTGAGTCGACCTGTCCAACAATGGCAAAATTTTCCCCAAGCATCTTAAGGAGCCGCTGTTTTTCATGCCGCAGATCTGCGTCACCGTTCCTCCTCTTGGCCTCCAGGACACTGCTGGCTGGCTGCCTAAGTGATCGTGACCCTCAGCTCAGTGCCCTTATAAGCAGACAACTGCCACTAACAACTACCAGCCCCTCTTAACCACTCTCGGGAATAAACCAATCAGAGGCTGATTAAAACGGCCGCCTGCACTAACAATCTGCTGTGTTTCTGACAAGCTGTATCTCTGTATCACTACTCATCACAGACTGTCACTTTGCATTAAATAAATGATTGGTTTTCATTGTGTACTGTTTACTATCCACATGATAAAGCTAGATATATTATTCACTACTAGTGTTATACACAATAACTAACTGGCTAATCTGCTGGCCATTTTGCTTTAAATTAACTATTACTTCTTCTTTGAAAATTCACGAATCATGTTTGCGCAGCCATGGCTAGGGATAGCTTGACAGTTACGCAAACTGCTTTTTAAATGGCTTTAAGTTTTACGGCTTCATTAAAACAGACTCGCCATTAAACGTGTCTGTGAATGAAAGAGCACTCAATATTGTTAAATTGAAATGTCACAGAAGGGTAAATGGTGATCGGTTTCCATTTGTCAAGAAAATTTTAAGATTTAATAGAACGTTAATATTTAATGTGAAAGATAAAAATTTAAGTGAGGGTAAGTAGAAGGATACTTCTACAGCTTTGCGTGTGTGTGGTTTTTTTTGAGGTGTGAAATGAAATGGGAAAAAAATGAATTTTCCATTTGCACAAGTACAGGCACATGGGATTGTGTCTTTAACGTCTTGCTCTGTCCCTTTTTTGAGGTATACATTCACATATAGAGGTGAGAGTGAAACTTGGGGACTGAGAACAGGGTCGTTCAGTTGTGCGTCCACCAGCCTTGTAGAACCTTTCGGCGGGGGTGGGGGGGTTGGGGCCATGCTCAAGGGCCCAACGGAGGTGTGACTATTCCACGAGGCCAGAGATTGACTCGGCGACCTTCCGTCTGGTGAGTCACACGCCGCTAGTGTTGCACACCATGCATGTGATGGAGGTCCTTGTTCGATTGCTCTAAGGTGGTGGCATGACAGCGATGGTTTTGAGGGGCATTTTGATTGTGCCCAGACTCGAACCAAAAGCTGCTCAAGGTGAGGCGCTCAGCCGGCTAGAATGTTGCCAAAACCGACACATTATTTAATACATTACAGCCACGGAAACGTTCCTAATGATGCAAATAACGCTGCCTTAGATAGACTTGGCCTGGATTCCGTGGCCCCCGGATTAGCCGTGGGGGATGTCCGGAAAACACGCTGAACTCGCTATTCTTTTGAAATATTTACGATGTAGTTGTTAACCTTACTCAGGAGGGAGCACCTTCACACCTCTACGGCCGCATGGTCGATTTCTCCTCCCAGCTCTGGGTGTGGTTTTTGAACGTTCTGCCCATGTTTTAGTTGAGTCCAAAGTGTCCCTCTGCCTCGTGCCGTGTGCCTCCTGAGATAAGCTTCAGGGTCTTTGTGACTGGTGCAGGTCAGCGGTTATGGAAGATGCATTGATAAAGCGAGTTGTTGGATTTGTAGCTTAGATTGGGGCAGAATGATTTGACCCTAAGCAGCATGATGCTTATCGACGTCACCTCCCGCAAAGGCAATCTTGCTACCGTGTTTGTTTGTCAGTAGTTTAGCTTTCTGACCAAAAGCACGCAGAGTGAGGAGACGCCAGCTGACACAAAGTGTTACTTCTGCCTTTCCTGGGGACGCCCTGGTGGGACCCCTAACAGACATGCCGATGAGTCAGCAGCCCATCCCCAGAAAGGCTGCCACATCCAGAAAGAATGTATCAGAACCACGGGCACACAGAAAAATGTGTTTTTTGACAAAGCAACCGATTCGGTTTGAAATGTGGGATGCAAGTGCATTTGGCATCTGGAGTCTAGTTATTTGCTTTCTTTTCTGCAGTTTTTTGGACCCACAGCCTGGCAGCTAAACCAAGAGACTTCAAAATAACAGGGGCTCCACCTGCAACATCACACACGTCACACTGCAGTCAGCTGCCTCAGGACGCTCTCAATGGGCCCATCACGTGAGCTGCTCCAAAAACCAGGATTTAATAAATGCAATTCTGCTGAATCATAAACCCTTTGTTTACCCCAGACTGGGAGGTGTTACTGACTGTATCAGAACATGTTTTATTTATTTGGTTTAACGTGTCCTTTTGTGATTATTGCAGATGTAGTAAATGACATTCATTACAGGATGAAATGAGCTGCACTGTGGTTTATTTTTCCCCATTTCCCCAGAGGTCATGTGTGAAAATGAGGGTGGGCTTGGGGATGGACGGATAATAGAAAGACAGATGGCACGGGCAGCAGCTGGCGGCTCTTGGACCGCTGCACACGGGAGATAGAGAGGACACGAGGGATGCGGGGGACAGAGAGAACGCGGGGGACAAAGAGGACACGGGGGATGCGGGGGACAGAGAGGACGCGGGAGACAGAGAGGACACGAGGGATGCGGGGGACAGAGAGAATGCGGGGGACAAAGAGGACACGGGGGACAGAGAGGACGCGGGGGACAGAGAGGACATGAGGGACAGAGAGGACAAGGGTGATCCCGAGGAAAAGAGAGGACATGGGGGACAGAGAGGACATGAGGGATGCAGGAGACAGAGAGGACATGAAGGACACGGGAGACAGAGAGGACATGAAGGACACGGGAGACAGAGAAGACTCGGGGGATGCGGGGGATGGAGAGGACATGGGGGACAGAGAGGACATGGGGGACAGAAAGGACATGGGGGACAGAGAGGACATGGGGGACAGAGAGGACATGGGGGATCCGGGTGAGTCATTGCAGGGGCTCACAGGGAGTGAGAGAGGAAGCAGCACAGTGTAATGTGCGTTTGGGACGGAAACTTCAGATAGATAGATAGATAGAATTCTGTCTGTTGGAGACGGATGCTATGATCATCCCCAGATGATGGGCCTGGGGTCCTTCATGGTCAGAGCAGGGTGTTGCTAATGCCTGCTAACAGCCAAGGGTTAAATATTTCAAGCCATTCTTCTATGATACCGGTTATAATATGCAACACGGGCACGCCTGCCACCCCCAACTGCAGCAGAGTGAATCCTTAACAAGGACTGCCTGCCACTAGGTAGTCTAGCTTCCTAAATATTTCATTCGGACTCGCTTTACTCAGGGAGCAGTGTTAGTGGAATTGCCTCCCAGTTGCGAGGAAGAAGCATGAATTACACAGTCGACTGTGGATTGCTATCGATCCAAATGACGCCAGTTACCGAAATGTTGCGGCTTTAAGCGTCGTTTGGTAACCGACCGGGTCTGCTCGCTTCCTGCTCCTCTCTGCCCTTTGGGGCTCCGCCCGGAACGGCAGTGTGGTCTAGCTGAGCGGCAGTGAGAATGTCCACTGGACCATCGCCGCAAACCATCAGACCTGCTTACTGGAGTCTGTGTCAAACTGTCCACACATCCTCTCATACTGAACCCTCTGTGCCACATGGCTAATGAGCCCAGCTCACTTCTAGGGGTCATATATTTCATTTTGCATATGTCAGGTATGAGGTGGCACGGCGCTGTCTCCTTATTCCTCCAGGGGTCAAATACTCCCCCGTTCTGTGTGTGTGCAGTTCCTATGTTCACCCCTGGGTTTCCCTTATATACTCTGGGTTCCTCCCACAGTGCAAAGACATGCAGATAGGCTAACTGAAGAGCGTAGGTTTGGTTTTCAACGATGGTAGTGACCAAATTAGCCCCGGACCCCTCTAAACACACAGGGTACTCCGTTACAATAGCAGAGCCAAATATAATAGCATGGGTGGGCCTGCAGAAAACGAGGTGGCCAGTCTCATAACAATTCATGTGGTAACAAAACTGCACTACAAACTCAACCACATTTTCTTTTATCAATGTTTAAATGATCCGTGGCATTACAAAGACCAGGTGAGTAAAGAGAAAGAAAAATCTATTTGCCTCTCATTGGCACGTTTCCTCCCATTGATCTAAGCAGACCCACACCTGTCAGATGCAATCGTTTTATCATGCTGTATGGCTTGCTGTAAACGCTGAGTAGGGGGGCCTAAGTTCCATCTGGGTGGGCCCAGGACCATCCCAGCCCACTCATGGTATCGCAGTGGCTCCCACGGTATTGGTAGAGACATGTCCCTCCCACCCATACCCAAATCTACACCCTTGGGCTAATTGGCATCACAAACTTGCCTGTGTGCCCTGAGACATACTGGCATCCCTCCCAGGCTGTTTCTGTGCCCCCTGTGTCCCCGCAAACTTACACAGGGTAGAAAGTTGGAAGACGATGGGTGGATATGTTCGGCTCAGATAAGGAACCTATTCTCATCCATAAGGTGTCTCACGCAACACATATAACTGAGCATGCCAGCTTGTTTGCCAAGCCCAAGATGCCAGACTGTGCCCCACGTAAACATTCAGGCGCCTCGCAGGCCGAGCCAGGATCTCCAAACCTTTGGCCCGCTACATGGGCACGCTAGCTGCCAGGCCCCCACGCTGACCGACCGGGAACCGTATGTGCGGTAACGATGTTTCTGAACTGGCACATCACAATGGCCATTAGCCGCGGTCTCCCGATGGAGATCTTGCTGAGGTCCGAGCTGTCAAACATGGCATGAACTCGTTAGGTATACTCCGGGAGCCCTGCTAACGAGATCTGCCATGTTTCTGCAGTGGAACATTAAAGACCGACCGCCACTATAGGTGGACATCAGACATCAAAGGCGATTTCAGTCCAGACAGATGTACCCAGACCCTCATGGAAGATATGACACCCCCTCTGATTAGAGGAGTTAGTTTCCCAGGCAACTGTTTGGGGGGCAGCCTCCTGCTATCTGTGCTGGGCGGGTTATAGCCTAAACTTGTTCTCTTCACAGTAATGCTTTATTTCTTCATGTTGCTGTTGGCCTGTCGCTTTATCTTGAAAGCATTAGCATTTTTCTAACACAATCAATTGCAGCATTTCGTTTTAATCCCATCCAAGACGTTTCTCACCTAACGACGAAACGTGAACGTTTCCAATCGTGTGCATCCGCGTGAGCGAAGGTCTGCCTGTGACCTAAATTTAATCCAGAGTTAAATGAAGGGAATTAAATGGCCATGATATCATAGTTCTTTGTTTAAATAACAAAGGGCTGATCATAGACTGGGGACACTCAGGGATGAGAGAACGGCATGGCACATTATGCGTAATGGAAATTTGTACCTGAACATATATCCAAAGCGTTGCATTAATGCCACTGGTTTAATGGACGGGCCGTTAAGTGCACTTGACAGTACACTATTCCAGACAATAAAGGGAATCGGCAAATGAGATACTTATTGCAGCACTGGGTAGCTGGGAAATTCACCATGTGACGGGAAATTACTGTGTAGCAACACTGGGCAACATTGTTTCAATTTCATCAGGGTTGATTGGGGGGATTATTTCTCATATAAATGAGTCAAACGTGAACAGCCATCAAACCACCCAGCGTCTATAACCGCTCATGCAGTAAAGCGTCGCTGTGAGGCTGGAGCCTCAGGCCCGGGGACATGCTGTACCCCAGGGCAGGGAATAAAATGTCATCGTTTTCTGTATCGCTTCATGGCCGTGGATGTAGTGAATAGGTCCACCTGGTCATCAGTGGCGTGCTCCAGAATTGCAAACATGCCGAAATCGGCTCAGTGCTTCCTTCCTTCCGTTAGCTGCATGATTCCCATGTGCATGAGTGACTCTGAATACAGATGCTTGCAGAAACCCCCGCGGGGGACTTCGAAGACAATGTTTTTATCATTTATCATCAAACACAAACTCAGCTCCAACTGTATTACAGGAGACTATAATCACTCACTCTGGGAAGTTATCTGGGCGATTCCATTGTTATGGATGTGAAATTCAATCTCATATTGGCAAACAAAATACCTCAGGGGCTGGACAAGCTTGGTATCAATGAATCAGTTTCATGTAACCTCTTGGGTTGAAAATAGATAAGTCCATAAAATCCATATATTAATTTGCATATTATAAATATATAGCATTTTAACAGCATTATAGATGTGACATCGGACAGACCTTGGTAATACAAGGACAGATTTGCCAACATGCAATGGAAATTTGTGAATAGGTTTCCCCAGCAAATGTCATTTATCCACAGGTAAGGCATGATGAAAAGGTGATATGTAATAATAGCAATAATAATACACAATAATCTTTTATGGAAGCTGTTTTATGGCATATTATCCAACATTCTCTGCAGCTCTGCTGGACGGACAGTATTGCATGGAAACAGGCCTTCAAGGCTTCCTGTCACCATTTCATTGGCTGTTAGTGCTGCTCTACCCAGAATCCACAGCGGTGAGGTTCCTCCTCCTCACCCCATTATCAATGTCCTCGATTTTTGTCCTCTATCCTCCATTCCCCTTTAGTTAAAGTTAAAGTGCCCGGTCAGCACTTACTCCAAAAACCATGACCTCCCAACAGAGCGCCACAGGAGACCAGATGATGTCCATGTGTGGCTCCAACATTAAGCCTTCACTCGACGGCCTTGTTCCTGATGACCGGTGCAGAAGAGTAGCATTTGGAGTAGGACGTCCATATCTACCATGACCTCCAGGGTCAGTGTCACTGCCCTTTCCACCATCTACCCCCCAAAGCATCTTAATACCCAAATATGATTTATGAAGACTTTTTATCAACTAATGATAACACCATAGTGGGATAGGACTGGCTATCCAGTAAAATGCCCTTCTGCAGTAACCACCTCTTGCAGTGTGTTACTCCTTGCATGACAGTGCAATTTTTTGACACCTATTTGTTTGATGTCTGAAAACCTGAATCACTTTGTTTCCAGGCAACAAAATGGTTGCTGGGTGACAGATCACTTTCACCAAGAACCAAGTGAGCATGCACTGCCACCAAATGTATGAAACAAGACCAAATCACACATCCTTTGATCAAGTTTGAGCTAAATGCTAAGTTAGTCATTCCTTATTCTAGGAATGCCCTCATTGATGTCAGAATTTGATAACATTTTAAATTTACAAAACACAAATCACTGCATTGAGCAAATACGGCTAGATTTGTGAATGTTTGCCCAAGTATTACTGACATATTCAGGATGTTCTTAACCTAAAGCTTTCTAATTTCCGTGAAAACCATTAAAATAAAAACCAAAAAAAAACAGAGAGCGATAATGATCATGAAATTTCAGTAAACAGCTACATAATTATCAGATAACAGCATCCGTGACAGGAAGCTTTGCCCACTATTAGACACTATATTTCTTTATGTTTCGTTTCAAAGATTATAACTCAACTACAATTTATGTATTAATGAAAGTAAATTCTGAAGCAAAGGGTGAGTTTGAAGCCTGAAATGCCCAGTACATGCAGCGACTTGCAAAACTACACCAAGCCTTGACCAAAAAAAATCTTGTTTTACGGAATTACAAACCCTGCATTTAGATTTAGTTCTGTGATGCATCTCAAGATTATTTGAAAAAAATATATGTAAAAATATTCCTATAAAAACATCAAAGTGAAATATGCTGTTTGAATAAATTCCCAAACTGAGGGTCCAGCTTTTGCACCAATGACAGCTTTTTGGTAAGGATGCACCAGCTTGGCGTGTGGTCCATTGTTCCAGGCAGAATCTCCCATTACAGTTCATTCAAATTACACGGGTGCACTGCAATTTCCAGAGTACCACTGATGTACAGCTGGACTGAGAGTTTTCTCTCAAACATTTCAAACTTTTTTTCAAATACTTTTCACAGCTCTCCTCACACACACGTTAACAGGGTTTTTAACCCTGAAATCATGGCACCTGTTTTAATGATTCTCAGGTAGAAGGCAATTGGTAATTGTTTCCTCGTTAGAGCAATTCTCTTTCAGCTGTGTAAAATTAGAACTTCAAAACAGCACAGTTTTCATAAGAATCTTTTCAAATATTGACAACGTTAAAATTTACGTTTTTTTCTGCTTTGAAATAGAAAAATGTTTCAGTGAACTAGATTTCAGTGTATGATTTGTATCTGAACAAAATGAGAAAATTGGTAAAGGGAATATATTTGCAAGGCAACATAAGAAATTCTCCAAAAAGTGAAATAAACGCAAGGTCCTTCACTGAACCTGCCCAGACCTTTACGGCGACTAACATCCATAGACTAGCTGTGCAATCTGAATGAAATTTGAATAAGAAGGTAACCTGTGCCCAGAGGTGGAGATTTCAGGTCCAGAAAGTAAAAATCCAGACCAAGATTTTGTTTCAAATAACCAGTTGAGTCACACTGTGACTGTGACTTTTTATGCTGGTTGTTTGAAACAAAATCCTGTTCTGGGTTTTTGCTTTCTGGACCTGAAACGTCCACCGGCGGGTGATGTGTACAGTGTCTCTAATGAGGAGGAGCTGGACGAAAAAAACTGGTTGTGTTACTGGGAGGGGGGTGACAGGATGAGAGAGAGAGAAAAAGAAAAGGGAGAGGCTTTGAGGGTCACCATGGCAACAGTCTAATTGCAGATACATCTGCTTCACAACCTTTCTCAGAGGTATGAAGTGCAGTGGGATTCCTGCCTTCTGAGGGACTGTCGCACATATGATTCCAGTCCTTCCTGAGCTTCCAACAAGTCTCTGTTTTGTGAACAGTATGAATGCCTGAAAAAGCAGTTAGTCTGGACTGCGCTTGCTAAAAACAGAAATGTAACAGCAATGTTCTTCCACATATCTGTCGGTTCAACAGAAATAAAGCAATTTACTTTAAACCCAAGATGTCTGGGTGGTGCAGCCATTTCAGGCAAATTCAGGCTCTCCCTCACGC
Organism: Paramormyrops kingsleyae; assembly: GCF_048594095.1. Lineage (NCBI taxonomy): Eukaryota > Metazoa > Chordata > Actinopteri > Osteoglossiformes > Mormyridae > Paramormyrops > Paramormyrops kingsleyae. The sequence goes on from NC_132797.1 coordinate 14,877,920, forward strand.
CGCAGGGATAACGCCGTGCGGGTCACAGTGGGCTCTCCCTCACGCCGCGGGGATAACGCCGTGTGGGTCACAGTGGGCTCTCGCCGCGGGGATAACGCCGTGCGGGTCACAGTGGGCTCTCCCTCACGCCGTGGGGATAACGCCGTGCGGGTCACAGTCGGCTCTACCTCACGCCGCGGGGATAACGCTGTGCGGGTCACGGTGGGCTCTCCCTCACGCCGCGGGGATAACGCCGTGCGGGTCACGGTGGGCTCTCCCTCACGCCGCGGAGATAACGCCTTGTGTGTCACAGTGGGCTCTCGCTGCAGGGATAACGCCGTGCGGGTCACAGTGGGCTCTCCCTCACGCCGCGGGGATAACGCCGTGTGGGTCACAGTGGGCTCTCGCCGCGGGGATAACGCCGTGCGGGTCACGGTGGGCTCTCCCTCACGCCGTGGGGATAACGCCGTGAGGGTCACAGTGGGCTCTCCCTCACGCCGCGGGGATAACGCCGTGTGGGTCACAGTGGGCTCTCGCCGCGGGGATAACGCCGTGCGGGTCACGGTGGGCTATCCCTCACGCCGCGGGGATAACGCCGTGCGGGTCACGGTGGGCTCTCCCTCACGCCGCGGGGATAACGCCTTGTGGGTCACAGTGGGCTCTCGCTGCAGGGATAACGCTGTGCGGGTCACAGTGGGCTCTCCCTCACGCCGCGGGGATAACGCCGTGCGGGTCACGGTCGGCTCTCCCTCACGCCGCGGGGATAACGCCGTGCGGGTCACGGTCGGCTCTCCCTCACGCCGCGGGGATAACGCCGTGCGGGTCACGGTCGGCTCTCCCTCTCGCCGCGGGAATAACGCCGTGCGGGTCACAGCGGGCTCTCCCTCAGGTGGCAGGGATAACGCCGTGTGGGTCACAGTGGGCTCTCCCTCACGCAGCAGGGATAACACTATCTGACTCACAGTGGGATGGGGTCTAGCATCATCCCTGTCAATGTCCACAGAATGAGTCCCAGTGGGGACAAAATGCTTTGAACCCTTGACCTTCATTGATCCAGGTTGAGAACAAGAGAATCTATACTGTGACTCTTTGTGTTATCACATGATGTCATCAAGTTTGTACGCGTTCCGTGCTATGCTGCTTTGACACAGAATCCAGAAAATATCTCAGATGGTCCTCATGTTCTGACACCCGATACAATAATTGCAAATAAATTCAATTAAATGCAGATCATTATATCTCATTGCATATCTAGTATGGTAGAGTTGTAATCCCAACAAAGAGCAAGGGCAGTGATTCGTGAACGATTTACATACTAAATACAATATGTTTATATTATACAGTAAGTGCCTTATGGGAGTGCTGGAGCTGGGAGTTTGGAAATGCAGCCGTTTCTGTCAGCCTTTGTGATTGGTCTTCGGTCTGATGGCCAAATGAGCCCTGAAGCCATTGGTGTGTCCAGCTCATCCAATCAAAGTGAAGAAGAAGTGGGCGCCTTCCTGTTACCCTGGACTTTGTAAATGTTCTTTTTCATCAGAAGCTGTCATTAGAAAGCCCTCTCTTATCTGCAACCCGAAGATAATGCTGATGTTCATCCAGCCGGAAGTCATGACCAAGCATGACAAAAATATGATGAGTCTAACGCAGCCTCTGGACAGAAAAGGGGAAGCGAAATGGCAGGCGGGGGACTCAAAGCTCTGCATCAGACGGATTTCTCTCATGCATTCGAGCAGATGTCCTCGCCATTCGTCCCTCATCTGGGTGAACAGATAAGGGAGGGGGGGGGGGTTGATAAGGCAAATAGCCTTCGTACAGCAGCAGAGCACGTTCTGGAGTAAAGTGCCCTCAAAGTCAAATGGTCCCTTCTTACCGCTCCTGATCGCAGGTGTCCTCCTTGGTGGCACTGCCATTTTTCAGATGCCACCCCCTACATCGGTGTGTACACACATGCAGTGTGATCGCCAGTGCTGCATTTCACCATCCGTCTAATGATGACCAGTGACATCACACCACAGAAAAACCCAGCTCTGACTCACTGTGGCAGGAGTCACCCAATTCGACAGCGCCCAGTTTGTGAGAAACAGTGTGGCCTAGTGGTGAAAGAGCTGAACTGTTTCCCTTTTTCTTCGTTATACCTGTACAGTTCCTGGGTTACCATGCATACGCCATTCACTTATTTATTTCCATTATTTAATCTTCCAGGTTTTATTCATTTCCATTTGTTTAAATAATTTCTGTTATAAGTGGAAATGCAATTATAATGGTTGTCCTGTGTGACTGTACTGCATAAGCAATATGAAAGATGGATGGATTACTTGGGAATTAATTAGTTCAGTGATGTACACACAAAATATAAATCCCATGGCATTATTATTATTGTTGATGATGATGACAGACTATTCTGCTTGCGGTTTTTTGCAACTGTTACTTTATTTTGTAGCACTGGAGGTGCCTGAAGGAGGCCGTATGGGACAAGGTGACTTGTCTGTAATTATGTTTAAATGTAGGTTTTACGCCCACTGATCAGGAACAGAACAAATCGTAGGAAATAAGCCCATCGTAACCAGTATGCCCAGCAGCTGGTGCACTATAGTTTATAGCTTTTGGGAGCCGGTCGGCAAAGGTCATACGAAGGGCAAACTCCGGGTGCGTCTGCAGACTGCACACACGCACACTTACTGACGCAGTCACACGTGTGCCTGAACAGAACTGTCCCCACCACACAGACTGTCCTTGCTTGCTTCATGTCCCGCAAAGGAGACAGCAGAAGGTGTGAGACCTGTGACTTCGCGACTGAGGACGACTGACCGCTTCCAACTGGAATGACTCACCGCTGCACGTAGACAAATAGGAGAAATGGAATTTCACCTGAGGCATTTTATTTTTAAGTGATTTACTGGTACATACTTCATGCATTTTACCTTTCCTACCTACCTGGTCTATTAATTTATCCATTTGTCCGTATCATTCATATGACTTTTTCCCCAAGTATTTATTTAGATACTTTACTTCATCGATCTTTAAGTGGTGTATTCCTTAATAATTGACAAGCACTTACATTGCGCTGTCCCTATTGGACAGGCTACCTGAACTTTAAAAGCACTAATTTAAAGTAATGATTCCGCTAATTGAACCTATTTGATCTCGCCTGTCCAGATGGAGGCCCCATTTAAAGACAGATGAAAAAAAAATGCACTCCCTGCAGCCGCTGAAGTGCCTTAGTGCCACTTATAGACTGTCATGATGATTAGAGCACACCGTCATTATGTTTCCTGATCAAACCCCCACATGGGCAGGGCTGTGAAATCAGGGCCTTTTTGTCAGCATCTAAAACAGTTTGGCTTGACTGCCTTGGAGGTTTTGATCCCAAAGATCAACTCCACAAAAACAAGGTCAGTCCATTTGAAGTCAGGGCGTCACCCGTAATTCCCTTTCTGCTGCACATAGAGGGTGCAATATTGCTCAGAATATTATATGCAGTGAAGTAGCTACTGGAACTATTAGGTAAGGGGATTTGATTGACTTACTACTTCAGATACCACAGGCACAGAGTGCCAGATTAAAATGTCATTGAGGACACTATATACAAGGTGTTCAAAATGTGACCCGATCTATATTTGTATGTAACATGTAATGACAGATGTTTCTTACGCACCGGAAAAATGTAAGACTCGAAGAGAACATGTTCTTCTTGATTCTGTGTAGGGGAGTCCTGTGCATGCCAATGAGGCACAACTCAGTTCAGGAGGGGCGTGTGCTAATTGCGCCGATTTGATTGGTCAAGGAGGTTAGTGAATGAGAAGATGGCTTTCAGGTGGCTTCAGTTTGGGCCGCTGCAGTTTCGTGTCTATGCGGCTGGAGAGGAAGGTCATGTGGTATGAGCATGTGTGCTCGAAAGACCCCCCCCCCCCACCTACCACCCTCTCATCAACATGCAGCGAGGACAGGCGGTGACATTGAAGTGTTCCGTGTGGCACAGAGTGCAGCTCAGTGAGAGTGCCCGGAATCACAAGGCTGCACTGCTTCGTGCCCTGCCTAAGTACTCAGAGACACACCTCCTCCCCGTGCCTGTTCACCTGTAAGTCCTTTGGAGCCCTTGAGTAAACGTGCTAGAGTGACCCAGGGTGTCAATGGTGATGTACAGCTTTTAAAGGATGACGTGCACGACTATATGAAGCAGATGATGATTATATGAAGCAGATGATGATTATATGAAGCAGAGGGAGCCTCTCTGTGTCCAAGTTCCTCGGCAGCCAATTTTCAGCGGTAAAATTCAATTCTCTTCAGTTTATTTTATATAGTCCCTTTTACAATTACGAAGTCAACCCAAGGTGCTTTACATGGGTGAAAGAAAGAAAGAAAGAAGACAAGAGAAGAGGAATCAAAAACTCCCAAGTAGGGAGAGACAAAAGTCCAAGGTCAACTGGCTGCCCAGCCCCCCCAGGCAGAAAAAAGAAAGAGTGGGTCTGCTTGCTAAAAGCAAGGTGTAAACTGTGGTCATGGTCAAAGCCAGATACGTCAGTGAGTTGGTTCCCCACATCAGCGTAGTTTGGCAGATTGAAGGCTGCGTCCACAATGTTACAGTTCATAATTTGCACTCACGATATCAAGCTTCCAGAACCAGCAGCTGAAGCGCACTGATGATACAACTGCTAGGGAAAACATAGGCGCTGTTTGTGACAGCACTTACATTCAGTCCCAACCCTTGAGGGAGAAGACACTGCAGCCCTGTATCCTGAGGCTCAGACAGAATCCCTGTGCATACAGGCAGAGCCAGGTGCAGTGTGCTGGTGATTTTTTAAGGCTGGAGGGGGGTATGTTGGGAAATGGGAAATGGCAGATCAGGGCGTCATGAGGCCTTATGCCTGTGTGCTTTTTACCTCACAGGAGGTTTTTTTCGACATGCAAACATCTTGTATCTAAGATCGAACCCACCCAAACGGAGCAGCCAGACAGGGATTTTTCTTATTCGTCACTGAGACGAAGGGGCGGCAGGCTGGGAATGCTGGGTAAATTTTCATGTACTGTGCCCATTGAGCCCTGCCTTCAGTCAGCCCCGGCCAGGCCTGCATTGGGATTACCTTCCACGGCTCTTCCAGACCAAATACTCACAAACGAGGGTCTTCAGTTAACAATACAGAATGTGTGGAACACACATTCCTGCACTGAGGTGAGCGTCTGCAATGCAAACTCAAATCATCAATAACCTCCCTGACGGCTCACCCTGTGAGGGAGGATGGGAGGTGTGGCTCCAAAACCCCCCCCACCCAACCCAACCCCCTACAGATGAGGAGAAACAGGCTGAAGCCAATGAAGGAGCTTCATCACCGCGGGCCGGCATTAAACATGGCCGTGACACATCGCACGTGCGACCTTCATGCAGCACGGGGGCGGCTGGGCTGCCCGGCCCTAGCTTATAAATCGAGAGAAGGGGTTTCAGTTCAAGCGTTCCTCTAGACTATGAATGAAGATGATCGTGATTGTATGTTCTTATAGTGAGTTCTGACCATGAGAAGCCCACTCTGCTTCCTGACAGCGATACGTGCCGGAGTTTGATGATGCTGCACTTTCATCCCAGTGTCTCTTTAGACAATTGAATTAAACATGTTTGACGAGCGTAAACACACTGCCAGGGCTTACTGACACTGTTGCCGAGATGATGCGGGTGGGGGGGCGGGGGGGCAATGTCAGGTGAACAGGGCGCTCATCCGCTTCATGCGTGTTTCCCAATCCGGGCCCCGGGGGACCCACAGACAGTTTGTGTTTTTGTGGACTGTCTGGCAGGGAGCTCGGAGGAAGCAATAATGTGGACCGGCTGTGTGTCCCCGAGGACAGGATTGTGAAACACTGCTGTATTTTTTTGAGTTTCTGATCCCACACCCTACTGCAGCCCATTTCTGTTTCTGCATATTTTCTCAGTTTTCATCCCCAGATGCCTGTCCCTTGCTGTATTTCGACATTAAGATGCCCATACAAGATACAGGTGAACCCATGCATTTAACATGACATCTGGGAAAACTACCATTTCAACTGGAAACTACTGAAAATACTAACATCAAAAGCAGTTAGCAACCAGCCAATGCCTCATCCAAACCTTCCCTCTCAGAGGCTACGCTGCCCCACAAAGGCGAAACACAGTAACTACACTGACACTGAAAATGAGATAAAGGACCCCAAAGGTGGTTGACTGTCCACCTGAATGTGCAGTAGGTAGGTAAATGATAGTGTGTTCTGCATAATAGAGCATAGCTGAACTGAATTAATTTGTCACAAGATAAAACAGAGCCTAAGAGACCCGATGTTGGTCATATATTTTGATAAATATTAGGGTGCTTTCCTGTTATATGTCAGTATAGACAAACCTATACCCCTTCCTCCATTTATCATATAACCTAAAGAGGCCTGCAAACAACTAAGTAACATATTATCTTCAAAATATAGAAGAATATCAATATCTTCAAGGCTTTCAGCCCTGCTTTCCCCAAAAATCTCTCATCAAAGATCACTCTTTCTTGTACCCAATCTGCAGGGTCATATGCTAAATACAGACGATTCGGCTGATTGCGCCCCGATCACTGAAAGTGTGATTAATGGAGACGCTCACCCAAGGGGTGACAGGACTGGAAGGGGTCAGCCTGCCATTAGTCTTTCTGCCTGCTTAATTAGCAGCTGAGCAAACTATTTGCTGAGCGACCAGTGTGAGATTTAAATACTGTGCAAAGCTCATTACGATGCAGGCTGTAGCCCAAGGTCAGTGCAGTTTTACTGAAGGCGAGATATTGCGATGGGGCGGAAGCAGGATGGCGGCAGCGCACTGTTGATTCCTGCTTCTGAATCACAGTGATGCTAATGCCGAGCTGAGCTGTTATGCCGCTGCCCCCAAACGAAGGTCACGATGTGCTGTTTCTAGTGCCCCCTAGGGGCCGATGCCTTGCAATACATGTAAAAGGCAAAATATAAAATATTGTTTTTATAACTATACTGTTATGGGAGGTCATGCTTGATTAGTGGTGCTGAAGGATTTCTGTACAAAGACTGCATAAAGAAACAACATGACGTCAGTTCATTGATCCACAAAATCTTGTACAATTTCATTCAGAAACCTAACCCACACACACACACACACACACACACACAGGTTTGTAATTATATCTTTGTTGGAACTCTCCATTCATTTATATGGGGAAAACTCTAATATCAACATGACACCCTTAACCTCTTCCGAGATCTAACCTTAACCACAAGTAACCAAACAAAATACAAGACTTTTGGCATTTTTACTTTTTTGATTCCATTCACATATCTTTGTGGCGACCTGAAAATGAGTCCCCACAATGTAATATATACCTAATCCACACACACACACACACACACACACACAAAAGTCGGTCTACCTATCTAAATGGGGACCGTCCATTCATTTCTATGGGAAGAACCCTAATCCCATTCACGACACCCTTAACCTCTACTCATCCCTAACCTTAACCATGAGTAACCAACCCAAATACAAGACTTTTGGCATTTTTACTTTTTTGATTGCATTCACAGATGTTTATGAAACTGAGGTTATCGAAATGGGGACCTCAAAAGATGTCCCCAAAAGTAGGAAAGGTTTAGGTTTTACACTTTGGGGACAATTTGGTCCCAAAATATGATCAATGCAAACCCACCCACACACACACCTTCACACACACACACACACACACACACACACACACACACTCACACCCAAATGAAAAGGATGGCCAGAAATGTCTCCCTCTGTGAACCTTGCATTACAAGGAACATGGACTTTAGTGCTTATATACAAAATAACATAAACACCAAGTTTTTTTAAATGACAACATTGCAATTATCGATGTGGCTATAATAGTGAGATTATTTGATTGGATGCCAATCAACACTATGTGCTAGATATCAAGGAACTCTTATAACAAGCCTGGGCTGGCTCTGGCTATAGGCAGGGTAGGCCATTGCGCTGCAGGAAGTGAAATAATCTCCAGTTTTCTTGGTAGGGGGGGCCTCCCAAGTAAGGCTTTGCCTTGGGATCTTGCAAAGTTAGAGCTGGCCCTGCAAGCAACAGTTTGATATGTGAGTGTTCAAAGCAATACAAGGCAGCTTACAGAGATACAAAGAGGCCAAAAGCAATACGAGGCAGCTTACAGAGATACAAAGAGGCCAAAAGCAATACGAGGCAGCATACAGAGATACAAAGAGGCCAAAAGCAATACGAGGCAGCTTACAGAGATACAAAGAGGCCAAAAGCAATACGAGGCAGTTTACAGAGATACAAAGAGGCCAAAAGCAATACGAGGCAGCTTACAGAGATACAAAGAGGCCAAAAGCAATAAGAGGCAGCTTACAGAGATACAAAGAGGCCAAAAGCAATACGAGGCAGCTTACAGAGATACAGAGAGGCCAAAAGCAATAAGAGGCAGCTTACAGAAATACAGAGGCCAAAGCAATACGAGGCAGCTTACAGAGATACAAAGAGGCCAAAAGCAATAAGAGGCAGCTTACAGAAATACAGAGGCCAAAGCAATACGAGGCAGCTTACAGAGATACAAAGAGGCCAAAAGCAATACGAGGCAGCTTACAGAGATACAAAGAGGCCAAAAGTAATAAGAGGCAGCTTACAGAAATACAAAGAGGCCAAAAGCAATACGAGGCAGCTTACAGAAATACAAAGAGGCCAAAAGCAATACAAGGCAGCTTACAGAGATACAAAGAGGCCAAAGCAATACGAGGCAGCTTACAGAGATACAAAGAGGCCAAAGCAATTCAAGGCAGCTTACAGAGATACAAAGAGGCCAAAGCAATACGAGGCAGCTTGCAGAAATACAGAGGCTAAAGCAATGCGAGGCAGCTTACAGAGATACAAAGAGGCCAAAGCAATACGAGGCAGCTTACAGAAATACAAAGAGGCCAAAGCAATATGAGGCAGCTTACAGAGATACAAAGAGGCCAAAGCAATATGAGGCAGCTTACAGAGATACAGAGAGGCCAAAGCAATACGAGGCAGCATACAGAGATACAAAGAGGCCAAAGCAATATGAGGCAGCTTACAGAGATACAGAGAGGCCAGGTAGGTGGTGCCCAAATTACAGGTGCATCAGACACAAGAAGTTATTGAATGCGTCAAAGGGAACAGCATCATGACAGCAAATGCCAAACATGATCAAACTGCCCTGGGAAAGAGGTTGCAGTGTGAAGCCCAGTGTCAGGTACAGGCAGACAGAAATAGGCGGCATTGTTGCTGCACATCACAAAAGCACAGCCTAAAAATTGCCACAGAACTGCATCAGCAGCACTGTGACGCAGTCTGGACAAAAACAGTACGCGTCAAAAAGCTGGAATTTATGGCATGACTGCTGTTACAAAGCTGTTTGTATCTGAGGTCAGTGCACAAGGACATGTAATTTGGTGTAACGAGCACAAAACCTTGACTCCTGACATACTCACATCTCGTCCTCAGAAGAGGCTGAAGGTTCCGAGCAGGAGTATTCGTTTAGCCAGTAGTTGAGATCCAATGATACAGAGTAATATATACTGGAATCTTACTCAGACCATGAAGAACACGACATGCAAAGTTTGGTTCAGAGGGCTGATTTGATGGGCTGCACCATCATGGCCACCCATCGGATTATCACCATCATAAGGAAGTGGCTGTCAGTAGAAAAGCAGACAAAATGATTTCCTAAGGTACAGTGCAGAAGAAAGAAATTCCTGTGTGTGTAGATTAACAAGGATTAAAACCTAAGACTCATTTAAATACTTCAAATGTAGGAGCTCTTAGAAGGCATAGAACCTGTGTTTTTGGAACGATGGACCTCAAACTTGGCGATTTGCAGGTGGATCTGGATGCAGCGTCTAGAAAACAGCCCTAGTAACAGGGATTGGTAACAAACACAAGGTAGCGGTGGGAACAAGAGCCATGTAAACTCTGCTTAGGTCCTCACATTAGATCAATAAGAAATATCGTCCAAGAGAGAATCTCAGTAAATGAAAACCATTTTACATCGAATATGTGTGATATACAAAAAGAAACAGCCAATAATGCTAGAAGACAACTTCAATGGAGAATCAACAGCAATATCAGCCCATTGTGGTATTTGTGTTTTCTGCATTGATTGATACTTTGGGACTGACCTTAATATTGTGTTTAACTTACGGCTCTCACACTCAGTTCTGTCACTGTATGTTGTCATTCCTTATCTGTTACAGTTTTGTCGATATGGTTTTTATTTTGCCTGTCTGAGTTTCTGTGGTGTACAGGCTACAACTTCTGTTGAAATATGGGATATATTTCAACAGAAGTTGTAGCCTGTACACCACAGAAGCCATTTTAGCCATTTTGTAATTAGCACTCATCTCTTACATCTTTCTTGAGGCCAAAGCCTAGGCCTAAGAACCCTGTGAACAATGAAAGAACCTTGCTTAACTGAGGAGTGAGCACCACACTAACGGACCTCACAGAAGCTAGCTTAATCACCACCTCATAGGACACCAGCCTAACCGGTAGTTTTACATTCACACCACAAGGTGGCACTGGTAGGTCATGAATACACCAGGATGACTGTGCTACAGTAATTAAGGAAATTAAAAGCCCTATTCGATGTAAAATGGATATGTTACATTCAGCATATCTTAATTGAGATATATTGTGCTCATTTATATTAAATTTATGGACATCTACTGCAGTAGCTTGTTTAAGTGACCAATTTAACAGCTGTTGGGTTCTGGAGGTTTGAAGCAACAGCACTTTGGTTACAGTCCAGTTAACTCTATGGAGTGCACCAGGGGGCCCTTGCATGGGGGGGGCATTTCTTCCCTCTTTGGAATAATTACCTTATAACTTCAGATATAAAAGTCACAGACACATGCCTGATACCTAAAATCAAAGTTGACCCCTTTACAATGGATTGTAGGAAGTTCAATAACGAAATGAATAACCTGTGTATAATTTATGGACATGCGAATATAACAAAAACAGCTGGAAAAATACAAAATCTGTCTTTGTGTCTTGGATTTTTGCAAATATTTCAAAAATTACATGATGGAATAGGTCCAATTTTAAAAATCTGGTTCCCAAACTTGTTTTCTACATGTGTGCCCAATTTCATATCATTTGATGCAGCCCAACAGGTTTTACGGAGGAAAGAGCAAATGGTGCAACTGGGAGCTTTTCCTATCCAAAACCTAACCTAAACTAATCTGAAACTTATCCAAAATGGCAATAGTGTAACTAGCAGTGTTTTTTGGGGTAGCAACTTTCTTTCTAAATGCATTACCACTTATACAGTAGGTCATAAGTAACAATTTGTCACACATCATCACCACACATTTGTAGGAAAATCTATATTTTATTCACACGACTTGTGCCAAACTTATCCAAAACCTATCCAAAACCTATCCAAACTGGCCACAGTGTAACTAGCAGTGTTTTTTGGGGTAGCGTCTTTCTTTCTAAATGCATTACCACTTATGGGTCATAAGTAACATTTTGTCACACAAAATCACCACACATTTGTAGGAAAATCTATATTTTATTCACACGACTTGTGCCAAACATATCCAAAACCTATCCAAAATGGCCGCAGTGTAACTAGCAGTGTTTTGGGATAGCGTCTTTCTTTCTAAATGCATTACCACTTATGGGTCATAAGAAACATTTTGTTTCTAACCCTAACCCTGCATAACTGTGCCCAAACAAAGCCCGACAAGTGCCCCGCATAACTGTGCCCAAACAGCCCGACAAGTGCCCCACATAACTGTGCCCAAACAAAGCCCGACAAGTGCCCCGCATAACTTTGCCCAAACAAAGCCGACAAGTGCCCCGCATAACTTTGCCCAAACAAAGCCGACAAGTACCGTACATAATGTTGCCCAAACAAAGCCGACAAGTACTGTACATAACTTTGCTCAAACAAGGCCGACAAGTGCCCCGCATAACTTTGCCCAAACAGAGCCCCGCGTAACTTTGCCCAAGTGAAAGCCAAAAGCGCTGCATTACTTTGAACACTTCAAAGCTTGACAAAGGCAATGCGGAACTTTTCCCAATGTAACACAATACAATGTTACCAAAGCAAATGTTAATTGTAATTTGCTGAATCACGGAATTATAAAAATCTATAGAATAAAAGAGTAAAATGTAAACTGTAAATAAATGTACTTATGTCGAGCGTTGCATCCTCTCCGCGCAAAAAAGCGTCCTCCTCCATCGAATCAATGGATAAAAGCGACACTTTCTTCCCCCGAACCACTCTTCAAAATCATCTTCTGTGCTTTCTCAACAGTGAAAGTCATCCGAGCCATTTTTCTTCAGTCAAAAAAGTTGTTGTCCGAAAATAACTGGGTAAACTCACGGAGATTACGTGCGTAATGCGTACTCGAGACACTCCCACAAATACTGCACCTGCAGATAATAAGTTGCGCATTCAAAACAATGCCCAATCAGCACATCCCATACCATTTTGCAAACCTTAGACACACCTCTATTGGATGAAGCAAATGACACTGTAATTTGATGTTCATGTAAAAAGTTTATTATGGTGAAACATAACCATGGGCAAAGGTTCAGTGCGTAAAAAATAATGTGCTAGCAGGGAAGCAGAGCATATATCTGAAAAAATACTTGACAATGAAGGATTACAGTGATTGATTTATGTACATAAGAGATCAAGCTTTCAAACGAGGGTAACTTTGTCATTTTATTCATTGGTTTTCTTCTAAAACTCCGAAGATAATAAACATTGCACGAATGTACAGAATGCCGACTGACATTTTTCCGCGATGAGTGAGCAAGCTATTTGAGAGCATTACAGTCATATTTATGGAAAAATGCGTGTTTTGTCTTAATACTGTGACGGTTTATGAATTATTGGCCGTGAAAGAAATAGTTTGAAGTGCTTAGTTTTCATTTTATTAACACTTATATTTTACTTCCTGACACTCGACCCGTTTAAAGATGGCTACCATGGTCATTTTATTTTTACTTGTTACAAAAAAACCATGGCACAAAAATTGCGCAACTTTCTACAGATATTATCTGAAAGGTTTTTTGTAGTGTAACAAGCCGTTTTTGGTTGATTTGATACATTTGTTTCTTTTATTGAACGTCATTTTTTTCTGTTATTGAAAATTCGGACGTATGCGTCCGAACCACTAGGCGGCGACAATGAAAGAGTTAATTTACCACCACGCCACCTGCTGTCTCATAAGCAGCATGACAGCTGGATGGACTCCCAGTTTATGATAATTACCCTTCAATTTAGATATGTACCAGCTTTATGATAACATGGGAAACAGATACACTTAGATTTAGATGTAAACTTACCACTGATCCAAGGTCAGCTGAATTCAAAAGTGCCCAAACTAAATAATTAAGCAGAGGTCTAAATGTTCTGATAGACCCTAGAATAAATGTTAGAGTAATAATAATAGTAATAAAAGATCAGGCATAACTGTGGTGTCTGTTGTATTCTTATCTTTTATCTGTAACCATAGTGATCCCACTCATGCTCTCAAAATAGTTATTCAAAAGCTGACAGAGTCACGAGCAATGTGTATTTCGGTAATCCATTCATCCATCTTTGGCTGACTGTTTACCCTGAGGAGGGTTCCAGAATGTATTCGTAAAGAGAAATTGAAATGACCACGCATTAACCAAAATGTGCCCAGAGCCTGGTTAGTGGTATTCTTATTGTCATGTGTAAATAGGACAGTGAAATCCTCAATTGCGTGGTGCTTGCAGGCTGTAATGCCAAACAGAAAACACTAAGTATAGCACAGCTTTGTGGTCCTATGCTGAGCAGATGATGCTCCAAGTTGTTATGCAACCGGTGTATCAGTACTGGTTAACACCGCAGGTAGCGTTCAGATCTGTCTTAGACAAGGCGCTGGAGGGCCCTTCTGGTAGATGCTGAGGTGTCGTGTGCTGTAGTCAGCCTGTCAGTCACAGTGAATCGCAGAAGTTTAAAGCTACTGACCTGCTCCACATCCTCCCCGTCGACGCGGTCAAGGGCTGCCAGCTCTTTAGTACTGCTGATGCTGGGGAAAAGATTTTTTCTGGCAGCGTGGTTATTCAGCTATGTGTGGCCATGCTGTTCAGTGAGCGGCGTGTGTAGCGGGAGTCTCCGCAAACCGCCCCGCGGGGCGCCGCCGTTCGGAATCCTAAGAGGCCTGTTATATGATCTGCGCCTACTGGACTCCATCAGTCAGGAAGTCCAGAGTCCAGTGGGAGGAGATGATCCAGGAGAAGGAGCTCGGTGATCCTGGATGGGATCACTGACCAAAGTACTGAGCTGACTTCTATGAATATTAGCCTTGCTTACCAGTTCATAATGTCTGATTACTCTCGGGTATTCTGGAGTGCTTGTGATAATGGAGGGGGGGGTGTGTGATATAGGGGGTGTCCATACTGCATGGTGTGCTGCTCTCAATACGCCTCAGGACCCACCTCTCAGAGCTCTTCACTGTGGGAGAGAGAGAGAGAGAGAGAGAGAATAATGCCCATACAAACAGCAGCCGACTTCTCTGCAGTACAAAGGCAAAACAGTAACTGCGTGTTTTATCAAGAACTAGTTATGGCTGAAAATAGGCTTCTTGGCTACTGTTTTATCTTACACACTTTTGCTGGGTTATGCAAAAATCACTATACGAGTGGACAGCCAAACGACGCTGAGGCCTATTTTCCCGGTTTCAGTGGCAGCATAGTGACTGTGTTGTTCCTCTGTAGGGCTGTGCTGTTTCTGCACTTCAGAAATACTTGCTGAAACCCCAGCACTTCCTGATGCTGATAACCGTTTCTGCATTTCTGTGACACTGACACCCCATCCATGGCTTTCCCTGCCTGCTAGCCTGTATTTCCCGAGCTTCCAAACTCAGCCCGATCCTGCATAGATGGACTGATTCCCCACTGGGTCTCCTTTTGGATTTGTCCCCCTCCTCTTTCCTGAGTATAAGTCCCTAATCCTTTCTCCCAGTCCTGTATCGCATGGCTCAGATCTCTTCACCATCCCACACAGACTTAAATTATGTTTTTAACACATACACATACATACATACGGGCACACAGTGTGCTGAAACCAGTCCCAAGCAATTCCACCCATCCATCCATCCATGTCCTAGGGGTGGGGGGGTGCGAGGCCTGAGGCCATGATTGCAAGGCAGCAAACAACCCAGAATGGGGCGCCAACTCATCATAGATCCGAAGTAATTAAATCGCATATTATCCTCTATAAATCACCCTGGCTGTAGTTCTACATGATGCCTGCAGAGGTCAGTCTTTGCTGTTAATGTGTTATATATTTAGAATGTCAATAAAGAAGATGGTGTTCTGTTGGGGGTGGTATTAGGTTTTGAAATATTTTAGTCCGCCTTCCCTACTCTATCAACCAGCTGTCATGTTGCACAATGACGACACCATTAACAGGTCCGGTGAATTGAGTTGCTGCGGTATAAATTCAGGCATTAAATTGAATGTGAGCGTGTGAGCTGAAAGGTGCAGCTGGCTGTCCCGCAGCATCGAGTGGGGTTCCCGGTCATTATGAGCCTGCCAGCAACATTAAATCTGTTGCGTAAAACGCTGCCGGCGGCCGCCCCTGGCAAACGTGCAGGCGCTCCGGCGTTTCCAGCGTGCGTCTTTCAGAATCCCACTCACCGAAGCAAATGCGGCATCTAAGCAAAGCAAGAACAGCCTTTTGCTGCGATGTGAATGGTTGCTAGGATCCGTTGTTTAATCAGGCAAACAGAACAGCAGCTATAGTATAAAGACGTGAGCGAACGTGACTGTGGCTTTGATCGTTTCCATTCAGCCAAAGGAAAATATTATTCTGTTTCCCTACACCTCTGCATAAATATATTACACAAAATACATATATAAAGCGCTCACCTTGCTGTAGGAGGAGATAAAAGTGGTAAATATAAAATAATATGCATTTAGGTGGCTCAGTGGATAGCACTGCTGCCTGATACCTTGAGGGATGAGGAGTTTGACTCCCACTTCTGGATAATGTAGGGAAGATATATACTATACATATATAATATACTCGACAGTATTAGTGCATCTCAGACCTTTCTGTGTGGTGATACATAAAAACCGGGACAGGATAGGGGGATTACAGCACAAGATAAACTCTCTGGCCCAGGAACAAACGCGCGTCAAATCCCTGACTCGCCCTACAACGCGACAGCGTGCAGCCCATATCACAACAGCCACACCAGACAGCGTGAGAGATAAAGTGCAAGAAAATAAACAGGGCTGGTGGTGAAATCCATCCATCTGTCTCCTATCTGCTTCTCCTGGGGAGGGTCACGAGGGGGCGGGAGCCTAGCATAGGACACAAGGCTGAGCCCGCGACACACACGCGATAGACATGGGCGATGTACAGAAACACCGATTAGCCTGGTTTTAGTCTGCAGTTGGAAGCCAGAGCACCTGGATGAAACCCAGACAGCAGAGGGAGGACACTTTGCACATTTTTGTACATACTGATTTACTAACAGTAATTTGTACAGATTTATACTATTCCTTATATTTTAATTCCTATATTTTATCATTTAAAAAAAAATGATGTCCCATGTTGTCCTCGAATGTAAGGGCCGCTACTGGCAAGACAAATTCCTAGTGCTTAGCGGTGTACCTGGCCGAGGAAGTGAATTCTGATTGTGATTCAGAGCCACGTGCCGTCCTGGTGAGATCCGGGAAAGGTCGACGTGTCCAGGCTTCATAGTTGCTACTGTTGTGCAGGTGTGTTCAGATGGAGGAGAGCAGAGGCATGTCAGGGCCACGGCTGATGCGGGGATGAGGTTGCGTGGCTCCTTCCCACCTGAGCGGCGCTGCTGACATGTAGCACCAGTGCTCCGGGCAGAGAGACCTTCCTAATGAGTCATTAGGGCTGACAGATTGGCAGGAAACTCCCTAGGCTGCCACACTATAGCTCCTGATTGAGACGTTCTGAGTAAATCAGGCAGTGGCGGGTCTTGGGGGGGGGCAGTTACGGGGTCCAGCCTTCACAGCGTCTGCCTGACACACCTCCCCTGCTCCCCGAACATTAAATCTATGGCTTCCAAGCCATTTTGTAAAATGAAATGCTTCTCAGGCTGGGTCTCTTCCTTGGGGGGCCACACGGCAGCATTTTTTGCAGCCTTCCTCTGCTTTCCAGACAAAGTTAGTCCGCCAGATGCCCAGGTATGCCATGTGACAATGACGTGCAAATTCACGTATTGTGAATCCATTCGGTTCTGAGATGCAGCGTCGAGGTAGGCCTCTAACCCATTCCAGGGGGGTATTCCATGAAGCTGGGGGGTATTCCATGAAGCTGGGGGGTATTCCATGAAGCTGGGGGGTATTCCATAAAGCAGGCTTAAGGGAAAGTCTGACTTATTTCGACAAGTCAGTCTTACTTAAGTGAGAGTTCTGTTCCATCAACGTGTCTTAAATGAACACCCGCTGAATTACCATGGTAATTTAGGCCTGTGAACAAGCCTGGTCCGGACCAGGCTAACTGTCTCGCTTAGTTCAGCGTTGTCTCAAAGAACGTCCGACGTGTGGGAACAGATTCCCAAAAGATTGTTTCGTCGGACGAAATTCCGCGATCTTACTATTCATGTCATGTAATCTGTTGAATTATGTCCTCATCTGACGTTATATTTTACATTATCTGATTGAATTTTTTTGTTAATCTGTACTAGAGCTTCTAGGACTTGATTGAACAATCCCTTGAATAATCAGCACAGCTTCTTACTTTATATCCTGAATGGCAGAGGGGAAAACATCATCACTGGGGTCATGATTTAGCCCCACGACACCTCCGGAGGGCTCAGCAGCAACACCTAGCGCCCCAGGTGAGCTCCCCTCTGTCTTTACCCCTCAACGGTCATCTCCTTGCCCAATTTGAGTCCTTTCTCTTGATCCACAGCCAGTTGCTACTTCGGTCCACAGCCTCTGAGAGTGACTTCACTGCCTGCCGAAGGGCCTGTCCTTTCACCCCCATCCTCTTCAGGAGCCAGGTTGTAGTTTTGGCAACGAACCCTCTGCACCCAACTTCTACTGGGAACACTTTAGTACGCCATTTGCCTTGTTCTGTCTGGGCAGTTAATTCAGCGTACTTCAAACTTTTCCGCTCGTATGCCTCTTCAACTGCAGCTTCCCATGGTACCGTTAGTTCCAGAATATACAAAAGTTTCTGAGAAGTTGATCACATAATGATGTCTGGCCTGAGGGTTGTTGTCAATATCTCTGTTGGAAAGATGAGCTTGTGGTCAAGGTCGACCTGCATTTTCCAATCCCGGGCTCGGTCAAGGAGGGAGGTGTTCGCTCTTGTCAGTGTTTTTGGTGGACATTCGCCTGTTCTCACAAAACGGGTGGTGTTTGAGAATCCATGTTTTGGAGGAGGGAGGGCATTAGTGATGTTTCTACTTTCTTCCAGGATGTTACCTAGCTGGCGCAGGACCTGGTTATGCCTCCAGGTGTAACGGCCTTGGGACAGGCTGGGCTTACAACCGGTCATGATGTGCCTCAATGTTGCTGGTGTTTGGCAAAGTGCACATGTAGGATCATCTCCTCTCCACTGATGTAGATTTTTTGGAGTTGGGTGCAGCTGCTCGTATTGCTGCATCATTAGACTCAGACAGAGTCATGTCCAGTCTCACTTTAGTACATTTATATTCTTCAGTGAAGCTGGAGACTGGCAGTTCCAAAGTATTACGTCCGTACAAGCCGATAGTGCTGAGGCACTGTGGGAGGCCAAGGCATTTCTTGATATATGAGCTGATGGTTCTCTCCAGTTTCTCGACTTTGGTGATTGAGACCTCGTAGATTGTTAGGGGCCACATCAGGCGGGGGAGAAGTCCAAACTGCAGACACTAGAGTTTCAGCTTGCCAGAAAGTGGGGTCTTGTCTATGGTGATAAGGCCTTTGATGGTTTCCTCCCTTATTTGATTGCTCTGATCTGAGTCTTTAAGACTTTGATTGTACCATCGTCCCAGGCTCTTGACTGGCTGCTCTGACACCAATGGAATGGGTGTGTCGCCAATGTAGAATCTCTGGTCTACGAGTTTTCCTCTGATGATGGATATACTCCTAGACTTGATGGGTTTAAACTTCATACGAGCCCATGTTATGTTCTCATGAAGCTTTCTCAGTTATCGTCTGGTGCATGGAATGGTGGAGGTGAGGGTGGTCAGGTCATCCATGTAGGCACGAATAGGTGGTAGTCGCTGTCCATCCTGCAGGCGTTCTGTAAGGTGTATATGGAAGTAAATCTGTGTCATCACAATTTGAATTTTATATGCCACTGAAATTCTAACATTGAATATTTATGCATTGGAAATATGCATCGGAAATTCGATGGTCCGAATTCACATGCAAATATACGAGGTTAAAAATAATTTAATAAGTTATACAAATCTGTGGCTTAGCATTGGTATCCCGGATGTATAACTCGTATTTTTAACCTCATACTTTTGCATGTGAATTCGGACCATCGAATTGGAGCAACTTTGAAATGTTGTCTTTGTATTTTTAACCTTGTATTTTTGCATGTGAATTTGGACCATCGAAATTCCGATGCATATTTCCAATGTATAAATATTCAATGTTAGAATTTCAGTGGCATATAAAATTCAAATTGTGATGACACAGATTTACTTCCATAGTTGTACCAAAATGACATGGTTTTGTTTGAGTTAGCGGGAGAATGAGTCTTGTATATGCGTATATAAAAAAATGGATCTCTGTAGTCAGTGCTGTGAGTAAAAGCAAGACGAGAAAGCAGAGAATAAAAACCATCTTTTCTGAAGTAAAGCTCTGCGTGATACTTTCATAATATGGAGAACAGAGCTGAGATTGCTACATAATCGATATAATAAAGGCTATAAAATCACGTCTTAGCATTCCAATTAATTCCAAAATAATTACAGTAAAATCCCGTTATAGTGGACTGTTTTGCCAGGTCCCTTGAAGTCCGTTATAACGGTATTTTACTGTAAAATAAAAGCATACGCATATTGCAAAGGTCAAACATGAAATGCAATTACTGTAATTGGAAAAAAAAATCCATTAAAATAATATGAACAGGAAGATATATTTATATTTTAGTTACTGTCTACTTTGAAAGTTTACTACTAAAATAACAAATACAACATAGTTATTTGTGCAGAACATTTCACACGGATGTCATTTAAAGTAATTTACGGAGATCAAATAATTATACAGCAATAATGACAGGTAAAATCAACCCAGAAGGTTCCCTGTTGGCTATGGGGATCAAACCAGCAACTTTCGCATTATAAGGCGACAGCGTAAACCAATTTACCACCATGCCACTGTACTAAGCACTTGTAACATTTACGTAACTTATGCATTTATTCTGTCTGCAACTCATTGCCAAACCAACTCCCTGGCAGAGGTGGCAATTTCAGGCCCAGGAAGTAAAAATCCAGACCATGATTTACTTTCAACCAACCAGTTGAGCATAAAGAGTCACAGTCACAGAGTACTCAACCGGTTGGTTGTAAGTAAATCATGGTCTGTATTTTTACTTTCTGGACCTGAAATTGCCACCTCTGCTCTCTGGCTGTGTTTATGGCCACAGAATTGCCTTTTTTTAAGGATTACATCTTGGTATTTTTCATACAGTTCCATCAGCAGCGTTTATTCTGCGGCGGAAAGAAACACTGCTCTCGTTTTACAGCCTTTCCGACTCATTTGGTCGATCTATCGTTCATTTATTTGGGCTTCTTAAATATCGCGGGTGTGCGCATTAAGTGAGACTATGCAAGTCTGTCTTGAATGAACCTTGATTGATTAAAACTGAACTGCGTTCGTGGAACGACGTGAGGCTAAGTTTAGAGATGGAGGTAGGTTGAGTCTGACTTTTTCGGGAAAGTCTGCCTTTTTTTAGCTACTTTCATGGAATAACCACCAGGAAGCACAGGACGCACCTTGGATGGAAGAGAAACATTTTCACACCCAATCAAACAGTACAGTCACTTTAGATACAGTCTATACATGTTTAAAATTCATACACAGTGATCCCCCGCTATATCGCGGATTTTTTTCTGACGCATCACAGTATAGACATTACATATAATAATAATGATAATTATTATTATTATGTTACTCATATCCTTAGCCCGACATACACATATCAAATGTGTTTACAAAGTGTGTTTAATTAGTTTACATGTGTTTAAAACGTGTGGTAGGGATATTTTAAGGCTTAAACTATATATAAAAAATGCCAATTTATATGGTCTTTCTATATCGCAAATTTTCACCTATCGCTGATGGGTCTGGAATGTAACTTCCACGATAGGCGGGGAATCACTATAATTTAATTATCCATCCATTCATCCATCCATCTACCTTCCGATCACCTATATCTTCTTCCGCCTTCCTTCAGCACGTTTGTTCCCGTTTTGTCAGGGAATCCACGATGGCCATGCTGGGCAATGCTGTGCATGAACACGCCCGTTGACTGAATGCGCTTATTTTTTTGGTGAACGATGAACTGCATCAATCACTTTGCAACTAATGAACGTGAACATAAATGTCGTTCCGA
Source organism: Paramormyrops kingsleyae (assembly GCF_048594095.1). Lineage (NCBI taxonomy): Eukaryota > Metazoa > Chordata > Actinopteri > Osteoglossiformes > Mormyridae > Paramormyrops > Paramormyrops kingsleyae. The sequence continues at coordinate 14,899,465 of NC_132797.1, forward strand.
CTCACACACCAGATGTAGCGATAATAGGGAAAAAAAAACTTTCATATTGTGATATGAAATATGATGTATTGGTGGAAAGTAATGAAGTACAATTACTTCGTTACTGTACTTATAAGTAAATTTTTAAGGAGCCTGTGTACGTGTAATCACAAGATCACCGGTTCAAACCCAGCCTCAGCACGTCTGTGGGTCCTTGAGCAAGGCCCTTAACCCCCAGCTCCCTGGGTGCCCCAACAGGTGGCTGCCCTTCGTGGACAACTTACTCTACAAAGAGCAAGTTGAGGGAGGCATAAAAACAATTTCCCCACGGGGATCAATAAATTATCTATATATATATACATTTTCACATATCTGTAGTTAAGCTTAAGATTTTGCCATGATCACTTTTGATTGTCTCTCTATACTAAAGATAACAGCTAATGTTTATATTTTCTGCTATTCCATTACTGTTTAGCCTTGCTTTATGTTTGTTGTTGTTTTTTTAAAGACGACAGGGAAACATATAGTGATGGGACAGATATCACCGAGATTTCGGAACTTTTCTCGTCGAAGTAAAGCCCAGCGACTCGAAGCAGGGAGTCGGAGTCAGAGGTGTCGAATCCAGAGCTCAGAAACTTTTATAGAAGCGAGACGAAACCTTTGGGTGTCGTGTTTGTTTTTTTTGTTTTTTTTTGCATTGGAGAGATTGATTGCTATGCAGTTAGTTCAAAATTCTAAATTGCCCTGGTTCATTTTAGTCTGTGTGAACTGAACTTCGAGCTAGTTCTTTGAGTGTGAACTTACACAAAGCTGATGCTGGGACAAATACAGCCACCTGGTGAGGCAGTCTAGCATGGGTCCCGAGGAGACATAAAAGAGCCCACAGTGATAAAACAGGGGGCCATGGATACAGAGTGTAGAAGTGAATAGCCTTAATGAGATAAATATTGCGCCCTCTGCAGTCAGTTTCCCTTTCTGTGGTGTTAGTAAAAAGGAATAACGTGTTTTGCATTCAGTGCGTACATCAAATAGCCTTTGGAGTGGAGATCCAGGGTCAGTGTGTGACGTCTGTATGCAAGGGCAATGGGCTGCCCTTTCTTTGACAGAGTATATACTGTAGAAGCGAACTACCTAGTCCCTTGAATTTCCAGAGGATTGTCGGATGCAGGGGGCCTTGACGAGTTGGGCCCAATAACCCCTGGTAGTAATTTGTGTATCAGAGTTAGAAAAACTGGACAAAAAAGGGAGATGAGAAGAATTAGCTGATGTGTCAGTTTATTCCGGTATAAAGAAACTTACATTGCAGTGGTAATATTACTGTGTGCTGCATTCAGTCGGGAACTGCATGTACTTTGGTGTCTGAAAATGTGTCTCCCTAATACGCTTCATTATGCAAATTATTACATCACAAATGTACGGAAAGTATTTGCTAATATGGTTAATTTTTAGTATTATCCATAATGAGTACAATGCAAATGCAGTTTGGACTGTCTTCCTTATCAAAATGAGAGCACACTATGCTTTAGTAGACTGCCAGTGAATTAAAAAAAAAAAGGTTTTCACAATAAATGGCTCTACAGAAGAAACTGGAACTGTCTCGGATTAAAATGAAGCTACAGGTATTTAGGAAGAATAATGGGGGGGGGGACAAAAACAAGGAAAAACAATAAAGACAAATTTATCTGTGGTCTTTGATGTTTTTTTCTGAACCAAACACACTTTCATATGCAGCTGAAAGCGTTTCTTCAAAGAGCCAGCTTAATTGTGGTGCACATTCAAATGGAAAATGGCCTTTATTGTGAAATAAGCACATTAAAGTTAAGTCCAGCATGTAACGATTTACCCGGTATGTCTGACAGGAGAGCAGCTTCCCCCTGAACAGCACTTTGAGCTAAAAGGAGAACATGAGTTAATAACAACAGAAGAGCAGCTATGCTGGGGAGGGGGCTAAGCTGACCTCATGCCGGAGAGCCCATTTTGGGGGCAGTAAATGTGACATGTGCTTCTATGATTCAGGCCAGCATTAGCTGAGAGCCTTACAGTGGAAAGGAGAGTTTAACTTTTGAGTTATAATCTCTGTCTAGGTTCAGCATAGGTTCAGATTATATGCATTCATATATAATACATTATATTAGATACAGAGTCAATGAAATGGAGTCAGAATCTAAACATGTCCAAATAAAAGGTTTAATGTTACGTTACCTGTACCTTCATAATGCTTTTATAATGCATTCATAGAACATTCATTGCACCTTCATAATGCATTTATAATGCATCCTTATAACATTCATAAGCAGCATGTAAGTGTGCCTTGGCGTGTATTAAAACATTGCATTCATAACACTTTCAATGAACAAGACGTGGCAGCTTTAATATACTTTAATAACAAGCATTATACAATTATACAGTTATAATATGACAAAATGCAATGATACAAGTGCACTTGATACTACATATCAATATCCTTGGAGAAAAGATAAAATAACCTAATTGTTTCTGGGTACCTTGCAAACATATAAAAGTCTACATAAAGGAAGACAAGGCATGCTTTTGGTATGTGTGACTGTGATATATAACATCCATACTTTGTTCAATGACCACTAGGTGACAGTAGCTGCTGCGAATTCCCACAGCCCATGTTGGGAGGAGCTGGCCTCGAGGCTGACGGGTGTTAATGGACACGGTTAACTTTAACGCTCTGTCTGCTCACTGCAGTCCATGCCTTCAGCATGCCAGTTCGCCTCACGTCATGGAGACAGCCAGCTAAGGGTCGCCGGAGTCAGGAAACAGCCCAGTTTACCCGATTAATGTGAAATGGTGTGATTCCCAGGTGCCTACATATGGAGGAGATCTCAAGTGGATTCTTAGGAGGTCTTTTGTTCTTTTGGAACTATGGTTGGAGGACACATTCATAATACTATGGTACATCAGCGATATCAAACCCAAACTCTGACAGTCCATGTTTGTCAAATTACTAACGTGTCTCACTGGTAATACTGACAGCCGTGGAACAGAGAACTGAAAGACACTTCATGAAAGCATCGATGAAATAAAAGCGATTTTTTTTTATATGCAAATTGCCTTTTCATAAATGTCAGAATATCTCAAAAAGACCTTAATTAAGGAAGGGGGATGGGTGATGTTGCCTTACAGCTCCTGGGATGTGGATTCAGTATTTGCCCCCCTGCTCTGTCCGTTGAGTTTGCATGTTCTCTCCATGTGGCACCAGTTTCCTGGGAGATGCTCTGGGGTACTCCCCCAGTCCAAAAAAACATGCAGTTTGTACCCTTGTACCCTGGCATGTACCCTTGCTTGTACCCTTGTACACTGCTTGTGGCCTTATACCCTTGCATGTACCCTTGCATGTACCCTTGTGTGTACCCTTGCTTGTACCCTTGCTTGTACCCTTGTACACTGCTTGTGCCCTTGTACCCTTGCATGTACCCTTGCATGTACCCTTGCATGTACCCTTGCTTGTACCCTTGTGTGTACCCTTGCTTGTACCCTTGTACGATTGTGTGTACCCTTGCTTGTACCCTTGTACACTGCTTGTACCCTTGCTTGTACCCTTGTGTGTACCCTTGCTTGTACCCTTGTGTGTACCCTTGCTTGTACCATTATACCATTGCATGTACCCTTGTCTTTAGCATTCAGGTTTCTGGGATCAGCTCCATGCTTATGATAAACTACACTAGATTAGAGGTTACAGAAAATGGATGGGTCGTGGGAGGAGGTTAGGAGAAAAACCCTCCAAACAGTGGCCGGTCTTAGGCACACCCGTGTTTCTATTGGACGTGGGCCTTGTCCATCATCCTCCCCGCACTTCCCCCCTTGTTACAGCCAGTGCACATGCAGGTACTTAGCACTGCTAATCAGTGGCTGTCTTGGGATCTGCCAGGCAGGGTTTCTTATTAACCTCCCGCCACTTGCGGGCCTAACGTGAACGAGGCATCGATGAGCAGAGGTCAGGGAGGGTGCAAGGCGGGGGGCGGATGGGGGGCACAGCGGAGGTCTGTGATGCCTGTTAGAATTCATCACCCGCGGCCAATCCTACAGCGGACCACGTCCACCTGGGGAAGGGCTCCCGCTCATCCTCATTAAAAACAGCAGCAGGGGGACAAGCAGAGCGGATGGACTGCGGAGACTCCATCTTTCCAAGGGTGGCACTTCTTACAGGTATTTTTATTGCAGTGACACCACCCAAACACGTTTAGTTGGTATCTGCTCTCTCTTTTGCTGTTAAAGTCAGGAATAAACTTTCAGACAGGAGATGGCATTGTGCTGAGCTATTTCCCACAGTGATGCAGTGGTGACTCAGGTCAGCAAGGCTGGAGGGAGGAGCTACAGAAAAAGGCAGGACTGGAGGGAAGGCAGTGATTGGATGTGGCTATAGGGGGCAGGACTGAACAGAGGAGCCATGTAGATGCTGACTTTAGTGAGGGATCAGTGAAATATTTTGGGGCTGGAGGGAGGGGCTACAATAAGAGGACGGCCTGGGGGAGGAGGAGCCACACAATGACTAACAGGGTGGCCCCGGCAGAGATCAGACCTGAGCAGCAGGTTGGGTTCCCCTAACAGAGTGACAGCGAATAACACAGTCAATTTGCAGCTTGGGCACGGCTGGTTACGCTCAGCTCAGGTCTGCAGCATGCGTGGCTGGAAGTGTTTATGGGACTGAAACAGGAGAGCTGTAATATAAAATTCCTGACCACTGGAGGGAATACTGCAGCTAGAGTAGCTTAGTTTCTTTTCAATCTTAATCTTAAAAAAAGGATTTTATCTTAATTATGTGTTCTTTCATACATCTTCCCCCCAAATGAGCATGCAGAGAAAAGAATCTGAAGACCCATTTTGTCGAAAAGGCTATTCTCATTTAAATGGGTTTTGATTGGACGTATATTGATTGCTTTCCCGCTTGAGCGTGCAGTTTAACGCAGAACACTAGAGGAATTATTTGTGAAGCGAAGAATGAAATGTTTGCCTTAATGTTCAGGGGATATGATCTGAGGCTCTGCACTCGATTAAAATCGACAGAAAAGGTGAGATCAAAAGACATCAACACAATGATATCGATGAATAAAGTCATGAATTAAAAGCTAAAATTAACCACGTATGAAATGATGCCAGATGGAATTACCACATTATATAATAAACAGCTGAATAAGACAGGTGCATGCATTTATGGTGAGGGTATCTCTACAGAGGTGAGCTTCAACGCTTTTATTCACCGAGCTATGCGAATCGTGCACTGAATTCACACAGGGCCCGCTCATATTTCAAACAACACCTCTCTTCTGTCTTTCAGGTGATTTGCTGAGTAACGATCTACAAAATATCCCAATGGATGCTGAAGGCCCTGCACTGTGCTCATTAGAGGGTATCTGCATCTCCATAAAGAAGGCGCTTATATATACGATCCGTCGGTGAGCTTACTATTCAGCAGAGAGAGCTGAATCAGCCTCTTAGTGATGTGGCTTGGCGCATGCTCCCAAACCAGGGAATCACGCAGCCAGTGCCTTCAGAATGCGCTCACGTCTCTCCCCTTCCCAGTGTTAAAGACTTTCTTCAACACGCTGTAAAGTGATTGTTTTGTTGCTGTCATCAACTGACATGCAATATCTCATAATGACAAAGTAAAAACACATTATTTTGGGATTAAGCAAATTTACTAACTATGAAAAATAATTTTATTTATTTATTGTATTCACATGGCAAATAATTATATCAATCTATTCTGAAATGTCTTTAAAATAACAATGTGTAGAGAAGGTAGATGGGGTCCAAATATTTTCTGAAGGCATCATGCAGCTTCATAAATATGGTAGACAGCAAGTTTGGAAGCCTTAAATGAAGAAGCAATGCCTGACTTTCCTCTAACCACAGACCAAACAATCAAGCAAACATATTTTTTAATTCACACTTTAATGCACTTGTACTCTGTGTTTGTGGGAAATATTCCAGAATCCGTCGATAATATGTTGGAATATGTTGATAATGCCTTGGAATATGTTGATAATGCATCGGAATATGTCGATAATGTGTCGGAATATGTCGATAATGCGTTGGAATATGTCGATAATGCGTTGGAATATGTTGATAATGTGTCGGAATATGTCGATAATGTGTCGGAATATGTTGATAATGCGTTGGAATATGTTGATAATGTGTCGGAATATGTTGATAATGCATTGGAATATGTTGATAATGTGTCGGAATATGTCGATAATGTGTCGGAATATGTCGATAATGCGTTGGAATATGTTGATAATGTGTCGGAATATGTCGATAATGTGTCGGAATATGTTGATAATGCGTTGGAATATGTTGATAATGTGTCGGAATATGTTGATAATGCGTTGGAATATATTGATAATGCGTCGGAATATGTTGTTATGTGACGCTTTTCAAATTGGGTTAACAATGAATTAAAAGCTAAATTAGTGCTATAATTTTGGATAGAGCTTATAATAATGATGTATTTTACAGAATTTGATTGACTAAAGGATTAAGAGACACAAATCTGAAACGAGCCTGATAAAGATGTGGCAGAAACCGTGAGAAGATTGCTTCCCTGTAAAACCACAATGCATGTGGTCCTATTAAAATGGTAATTCATCACTCTCATGGACATCAGATGATATCTGAGACCCTCCATGTTCCAGCAGTGGGGGTTCTAGCTATTGAAAATATCAGGGACTTAAGTCAGGTTTACCTGAGGCTTGACATTTTTTTTAAAGGAAGATTGGCATCAGGGCTCAAGTACTCGGGGCTCGGATTAAAGTACTCCGGGCTAGGATTAAAGTACTCGGGGCTCAGATTAAAGTACTCGGGGCTATAGCCCAGACTGATGGAACCTAACGACGTCCATGGGTGGGGCAATGTATGAAACTGGTGCCACTCTAAACAAAGAGTGGCACAGAGGCGGCCATGCTGCCATATGTGTTGGGAATATTGGTCTGGCAGGTACCATTTATGTTCCAGAACTCTCTAAGAGGAGAATCCTGCTCAGCCACAGGAGGAGAATTACTACAGACCTCTCTGAGTTATTTACTCTGACCCATTCTGCCACTTTAACTGGTAAAATTAGTAGCTATTGGGTGAAACAGATTCAGTAATTCTCACGGTTTCTGCCACATCTTTATCAGGCTCGTTTCAGATTTGTGTCTCTTAATCCTTTAGTCAATCAAATTCTGTAAAATACATCATTATGGAAACTGAAAAGAGACTCACCGAGTACTCTTGCTGTGTTTCACCCAGACAGCAGTAAAACAAATATAAGAACATAAGAAATTTACAAACGAGAGGAGGCCATTCGGCCCATTGAGCTCGTTTGGGGAGAACTTAACTAATAGCTCAGAGTTGTTAAAATCTTATCTATCTCTGATTTAAAGGAACCCAGGGTTTTAGCCTGTACTACTTGAACAGGAAGACTATTCCATACTCTAACTACACGCTGTGTAAAGAAGTCTTTTCTCAAATTCAGTTTAAAATGTTCTTCCGCTAATTTCCACCTATGGCCCACTCTGTAAATTGGGGGGAAAGCAGAAATGTAAAAAGTTCAGGATTTAAGGTAAGAAAACATTTCTGCTTAATCCCCTGAGAAATGGTAAATGGAAACTGAAAAGAGACTTTAAATTAAAGGAGAGGTATTCGGCTCTACAGTTGATAAGGATTCTGAGTTTTGTATGACAGTATGAATATGGAGCTATATAACATTTACATTCCAGTATCACCAGGTAATTACTGAATCTGTTGGGCTGGTAAGTGACAGGACACAGAGCAGCACCTGGCAGAGAGAGTCTGCCTCTAGGTGAGCCACAGCCCTCGCACTCAGCAGAAACATGAGCTTACATCGTAAATTCAGAAGCCCCACGCCGACTCCAAGAATAACTGAAAATCTGTGCAAAGGAGATGCAATGAGTGCAAAAAAGAAAAAAAAAGTATGAGTTCACTTACATTTAAACTGCTGTAATTAAACATTCTTTTCTTTATCTTTTGTTTGACAAGAAGAACAACGATGACAATTTTCTTTGCTTTATCTAGTTAAACATTCTTGGATATTTTATCGATATCCACTAATCAACCAGGAATTACCTTCTGTTTTTCTAGCCGTGTAATTACCAATAGGTGTTAATAGGCAACTTTTAAATTGAGTGTAAAATAAGCATTTAAAGAGCAAGAGAAAGATTGGAGAAGCGTTTACATTCTCAACTATTCGAAAGGCCTTTAATTAAATATCTATAAGTTACTTTATTTTGCAATCGATCTGGAACCCCCAGCAGCAGAAAACAATGCCAGGAGCATCAATAACTTCTATGATGTCCGACCTTTAACAGGGACGCTTCTTAAAAGCACAGACAAAACTGGAAGGGATCCAACAGATGAGTACAAGGTGGACGACCAGTATATAAAAGCCAAAAACATAGCCCTGTAAAGACTCCAGAAGGAGAGGGACTTTCTAAGGGAGATGCAATATAGCCTTTGGCTCGCTGAAGATTATCCTTTTTCTTGACGGCTTGACGGGGGTTTTGTGAGCTCGGAGGGGGGCACTGTGTAGCTGAATGATGGACTGCTCTTGGAAATCAGTCTAGAGCGGGCAGGGGGACAATACGGGCAAAGAAGGGTTTTTTTTCTAACTTTCCATAAATTCAGAAAATGTGAGTGTCGAGGACCTGGCAACTGACCCAGCACAGAAAGAGCAGGATCAGATACGGCTTTAATGGTGACGCAAAGCCATGAACTTCAAATTGCAACTGAAATGCTATCAGGCAACAATAGGCATCAGATGATCGTATATCTACAATTTTGTGTCTTTCTCATGTATCATCATATAAGCATTGTGAGTGAATAGCTGCCATGCTATTCAAACATTTCTACATTATGTTGCATTTTCTATGTCTCAGCACTCTAACAGGCTGAGTGAAACTGCCACAGTTATGAATCTGATTGCCGCTCCCGCTCTTTGTGTGCAGAGTTTGCATGGTCTCCTTGTGTGCAGAGTGGCTTTTTATGGCTGTTTTGGTTGCCTGTTATAGTCCGAAAGCATGTGATTAGGTCAGTCAGTGACCCTAAACTGCCCAAACTGTAATTGTGCCCGTGAGGATGTTTCATGTGACTGGAATCCCATCCAAGATTTTTCCTGCCTCATCCCCTTGAATGGAAATGAGGCTTTGATTGATGGATGGATGTAGTGCAAAATATTATTAGCTTGTCCCTTTTCACATGAAACTTCAGTGGAACAAAAGCTCAATGCAGGTGACAAAATCAGACATCCAACTGCTCCCAGAAATTCCAGGAAGCTCCCACAAGCACCCCAGCAGCTCACTGACAGCCGTGAATGATGCACCATGCCCTGGAAATCTATCGTTGTGATGCTGTCATATCGTTCAGAAATTATACCGTGGTTTATGGTATTTTGCTGGTATTCCTGTATTAACCATATAAAATTTCCTGAGTGGGGGTTGAGGGATAATTTCAAAGGAAAATAACGCAGTGTACGATATTACTGTAATACTGCCCAAGCCTAGCTAGCAAACCCACCCACCCCAGTCCCTCTTCCCCCCTCCCTGAAATCATTATGTCTAAGGCGGGATGTCTGCCAAACTATCAGACGTATTTGGAGGAATAAACTTCGCGTACAATGGTCAGGCGAACCCTGATTCTCGCGGGAGCCACTCACAAAGCAGGCCGTGTGTGATACTGCTCCTTTTCACAGCGTCAATAAAGGATTTTTCGGTGGCAGGCAGCCTGAGCCTCAGTGGCCCTGGTGACTGAAACGCTGAAAGGAGAATCCCCCCGCTTTAACCCCCATCTGTAAACAAAGCCCCCCGACAATGGAACACGCTCGGCCTTCAGACTCCAAGCGTCCTGCATTTTAATGCATCTTCAAAGCGTCAGGAAAAAAGAGCCAAAGAGCGTTAATTAAAATACTTGGCCTCATGCGTGTACGCTGCCATTTCTCTATTTTTCTGGCATTTGGAATCAAGGACAATGCACAGTTAATAAGCAGTGGAAGCAATAATATGGCTCAGCTCTGCCCTGTGGTCAGGTGACCATAAACAGCACATTTGCAAATTAAAATTACTTTGTTAATAGTATCCCTGTACTGGAAAATTACGTAAAGGGATGGATGGATGGATGGTCATAGACAAAATAAGGCTTTAAAATCATCTGTGAGTGAGATGAATGTGTAGTTACTTCATTACAATGACCCACTGATAACCGTGCACAAGTGACCGTGCACAAGAAGTGCTGAGGAGACTAGCAACCTGCTAGCACTGGTGTGTCCATAGACCTGGAACCTCCATCTGCACTCGGTCTGGTTGGTGGAGAGCACCACCAACTAGTCATATCACATCAACATTCCAGCAATATGTCTGCTACCCAGAGCAGATCTTCCACTGCAACAAAAATGAGGCACTGCAGGCTGCATTGTGAAGCTGACCCTTAACATCCATGCGTGAATCCTAGTTAGACAGAGCTCACAAAAGCTCAGGGTGCTTCCTCAAACTTTAATATGGCAACTGGACTCTTGACGGGGTCAGGAGGTCATCATGTTGTTTACGAGCTTTATGTCCAAGTGCCCTGTGCCTCAGGTGTCATGTTTGATGAAACTAACAAGGGCCCCACAAACTATGAAAACGTAACCTACATTAAGAGCACCGTGTCTCCTGTAATGTCATTTGGTAGCACTGTTTTGGTTTGATCTGTGCAGAATCCATTTACTTCAAATGAGGCCTCAAGGTGTCAAGGAAGTAATTATTTATTATTTCTTCCCCAGTATCATGTTCTGCAACCAGATTCTCCTACATCTTTTAGGACTCTGCCTCACCCAAAGCTACTGATTGACAGACGGGTAATTCTAGTCCAAAACCCTAATTTTCCCTAATGCCACCTAAACTATGTCCTTTGGCTTTCATGGACATGCATCACAATGCACCATTGCTCTGCTATTCACTGAGATAAGCATTCACTCAAATGACCGACCATGATATCCTGCCAGGCTAATTAACATTTTATTACCCGTTGCTTTTACGCTGATGTAGATTTATAGCTGCCCCACTTTGATTATGAGAGGATGCCCCACAAATAAGCAGTAAGCTACAATTTCAGCAATGTGATATTTTGTGTTCTGTTGGCACCATAGGGAGGCTGTAGCAGTCATGCCATGGACAATACCTGTTATTCTAACTTAATACCAACAAACCGCAACGCTGAAATACAGTCCGAGAAGGGGCCATTTACAGCCATTTATAATGGCTTTCCAGAAATCCCTCTCAATTGGTTTGTGTACAAAAGGTCAGGGAATCATTTTCAGTTTTTTTTACGGTATCCGCAAATGGGTTTTTCTGTTGATTCACTAACGGACAGCAAACCGTAAAATGTTCCATAAGAATTGCAGATGGAGACATACTACAGCACATAAAACTTGGCCGGCCATTCTGTGGAAAAGCACTAGTCAGTGCGGAGTAAACAATTTGGCCACTGGTAACCACTTGACCTGCTGGTTACACATACAGCTCTGAAAGCTCCCAACAGTGTCTGCCCCACAAATGGAAACCTCTAGACTTATATGACTTGAATTATTCTCTCGTGGACCTGGAGATGATTCTTATGAGTATATGAAAAAGTGATTCTCCTGCAACGTCTTTCCTTTTTTGTGTGTATCCAAAATAAATATTCTGTGACGATGTATGTGTTGTATGATGTATTGCTATGATGCTATGCTGTTATATTATAATGCAATGATATGATGTTATATTACGATGTAATGCTAGACTATGATGTCATGCTACGATGCTATGTTTTGATATTATGCTACGGTATTATGCTATGCTATATGCCATACTATGATCTTCCCCTACCATACAATTAGAGATATTTACCCTGGAGAACATTTGCAGTGCTTTGGGCAGCTGCATAGTCAAGGAGACAGTAAAACTACAAATCTCAGGCCTCATGCCTAACCCCTCCCTGTGGCTCGTGTGTCGGAGCTCAGCAGAGGTCTGTAACAAAATCCATAAATGTTACCCTTAAATATTTTCATGACAGGTTTAGCAGTGAGAAAATTGCCCTATACATTTCCAAAAAAAATTCAGTTTAAAAGAGGATTTTTCAGACACATTTAGTAAAGGGCTTTCAAGCATTATGTCATTCTGTATAAAAGTCGACTTTTCAATGTGAGATGTGAGTGTGAAATCAGGTAAAGTCACTGCTAATACTTAGTCTGAGAATCCTGGTCCACAGACCAAGGTGGGAAGGTCCAACCTTCTCCTGCTCACGCCGGCACTCGATGACCAGCCGCTAAAGCCTCAAAGAGGGGTCAGGCAGACAGATCCCACATGTTCTCAGACAGAGAAGCGTGCTGGTCGGCTCCAGGACACAGCATCTCAGCCTGGTACAGCCTCTTCCACACAGTGCACAAACACAATCACACACCACTGGCAATTCAGAGATACTGTACCAGTCCTATTGCATGGTTTTGGGTTGTAAAGCCCAAGCACTTGTAGGAAACTTGAATGGGCTTGGGGGGAACAGGAAAACTGCAGACACACACACACACACACACACAAAGTTGGTCTTCCTATCTAAATGGGGACCGTCCATTCATTTCTATGGGAAAAACCCTAATCCCAATCGCAACAACCTTAACCCCCACCCAGCCCTAACCTTGACCAAACATAATACATAATACAAGTGTTTTGGCATTTCTTGTTTTTTGACTGCAGTTACAGATTTTTCTAAAATTGAGGTTATCCTTGTGGACACTGAAAAATGTCACCACAAGGTAAAAAGTTACAGGTTTTTATCATATTGTCAGGATATCTGGTCCCCACCATGTAATAACTACAAAATGGACAGATCTGGAAGTGTGAGGCAAGAGTTCAGTTACTGTACTACTCGCACTACTGTTGGTGAGGCTCCCTGCTGTCCCTTAGCCAGTGAAAATACAAGTGAAATAATGCCGTATAAAATAATTCTGATATTGTGTGGTACTTTGTTATATTTTGTATAAAATCTTTGTCTGTATCCACAAATGAGTTTAACAAGGTTGTTGCATGCATTAGCCGAGTTTGCTCTCCAGAAGGGCCTCTAGTGCGTCACCAGCTGAGTGACGGCTAAATTTGCACGCGCACCACAAAGCTGACCTTTTCTCGCCTCGCATGGCGCTCGGAGAAGACACTCCTACAATGCAGCAAAGGTCACCTGCCAGGCTGACAGTCTGCAACAGCCACTGCATCGCAGCACAACGCTTATGCTCCGTCACAAAGCTTTTGGTTTTTTTTTTCCGCTAAATCGATTTCTGTTTTAGGACAGATGCAGCTTTGGCCTCATTGCAAATGAATGCGTCTGCGCGGGCATTTCACCGTGGGCTTCATTTTACTCGCATGCATAAAGGTATCTCCTGCAATATTTACCCCAAGTTCAGACTCAGAGACAACAGACAGAGATCCCAACCCACTTATCATTTCAACACCAAAATTTCCTCTTTTTTAGGCAGATTTTTAAAGATGCTTCCATGACCTCGTTTGATACGTAAGGCCTTGACATAGGTCACAAATTAGCAGCCCCCCAGAAAAGCTGTAATGGCCTAATTTGGATGCAAACTGTTAATGGAGATCATTTAAAACCCAAAAGGCTAGTCGCTGACTGTGACACTATTCACTATTTATCTGCAAATACTTCAGAACCTCCATTTCTTGCTCGCATGTGTTGGATCAACTTTGGCGGCATCTGTGACTGGTGACTGCAAGATAACTTGAAGGGGTCCAACCCATATTTCAGAGGATGCACTTAAGAACATGAAAAACTTGTCAAAGCCTAATGGTTTGGTTACAATCGAAAATCAAACATCTGAGCTACTCAGTGGTTGTATAACGCGTCTCATTGCACTGTTTTAGCCAGTCCCACACACATGTTTCTAATCCCCGACCTGGTCCGTTGCATTCTGGGCCGAATTCCCCTAGCAGCCTCCTTTGCGCAAAGAGTGACAAGACTTGCTGTACGGATTAAGCGCCCACACTCCCAGATGAAACATTTAAGCTTTCAGGATTTGCTTTGCACTGGGGTGGTGTCTGTGCTTAACTGTACCCAGAATTCCTGGTGTGTTTGAAGAGTGAGATGTACAGAATGTTTTCTCAGCTTCATATCAGATCAACGTCAGCATTCATTCGAGCAACTGATTCAACCAAAAGTAGTGAATCAAATGGTCTTATACCTTCATGATGTTAACAGGTGAACATGCATGCTTCATTTGCAATGATCTGGGGGCTATGCGTGTCCATTCATTGTGAACTGAGGGCTCGAGACATGGGAATGTTTGTGATCACCGTATGACCACCTGTGTGACACTGAGTCTGAATGGCGCAGTGATGGAAGAAGATGTGCAGCAGAAGTAAGAGTTTGTGAAGCAGGTTCAGATGGAGAGGAGAACAGGTGAGGAAGGAAGACAGAGAAATGTGGGATGGTTTGTATCATTTAGGGTAGAGATTAGGTCAGGGCAGAAGCCCTTTGACTCACCTGTAACCTGCTGGTAAACTTATCGAGTGAGTTTGTTTTGTGTGTACGAGAGGGTAGAGATCAATGGCTCCTAGTTTAAGTGAGAGTGGAGACAATGCATTACTAATTTCCCTAGTTTCTCTATGCTCATGGGAGTTTTACTGACACGAAAATGTTCTGAGGGCAGAATGAGAAATGACTGATTCAAACAGATGAGGAGGTGGGTCCAGGCAACTAGCAGAGGCGGGACCAACCACTCAGATGTCTAGGTCCCGCCTCCTATACAGGTAGTTGTTTGTAGGGGTGGAGCCGAACCCGAATACGGTATTCGGAAAGGCACAAATAATGTGTTTTTTACGAATACTTATTCCGAACAAATACTTTAAAAAATATTTGTATTCGGGAACAAGAAAAACTTTATATTAAAAAGCTGCGTTTCCTCTTGAGACCGCAGTGCATGCCCGGATGAGTGAGTGAGTTCAGGAGTCGGGGAGGGGAGTAAAAGAGGTGACTGACACAGGCTGCTCCACACAGCAACAGAGAAGGCTCGGCTGAGCGAAAAAAAGACTTAACTGTATCACTATTTTTGTTGAATAGATTTTTGTACCTTAACTGGGTTCCGGAGGCAGTTTATAACTTTCGGGAAGCGGAGTTTGATCGGGAGATTATTCCATTACGCTGCATTATTGACGTCTGCAGTCAGGTGCTCTCATGTTCGCTCTGTTTACGTAGCTCTGTTAGCTCGGTAATTTAGACAATAGGCTGTTGACAGAGTAACGTTAACGTTTGGTTAAAAAGGTTAAAACAATGCTTGTGTAGTTGTGTCGAATTGTATGCACTTGTAGGAGTTACAGTATATGGTACGTTTAAGTTACTCTGTCTACTGCATATCCATAATTATAATTAAAGAATACTTACACTATAACGTAAATTAGAAGTGCAACGCAAAAAAACTGGATTTTTACGCCTATTTTGAATTTTACTCGAATACGAATACAAATACAAATACTTTTCCCCCCTCAACAAATACAAATACAGATACAAATACCGGCTGCTTTGCACACCCCTAGTTGTTTGGATCCACCCCCTCTACAATCTGATTGGTTATTGTTCTGAACCAATCATTTTTCAGTCTGCCCTTTTTGTGTAAGTAAACCTCCCATGAGCTTTGTCAACTCCGTTACACTATGAGGATATGTAATAAATCCCCCATCTCCCACCTTGAAAGATCCCTTTGATCTGTTTGGCATCATGAAGAACCGAGATTTTCACAAAGACCATTTATACTGTTTGAATACTACCTGGTTCACCTGCTTGTGGAAGAACAGGACTTTAAGATTTTTATATACGAAGGATCTCACTGGCTTTGGTAGGTATCAGTCATTTCAAATCCAAAACCTAGATCATAGGACTCAATTGCTTTCCCCTTAAAGCACCAGCACTAACTATTGTGCTGATTTAACTGCCATGAAAAACGATTAATCTCTTTTTCCGGATCAGATGTTGATGTAGCAGAATCATTCTGCTTATATTTACTTTGCCAATTCGGCCGTGTGAGTCACTTTGAATAAGAAATAAAACACATTAATAGGAGAAGGCGGAATGGGAGAGTCTGTGGAGTGGCACAGCGGGAGACTCACAGTGGGAGCGAGAAAAGCCGGCCGAGGTCCTCCGTGTGTGAAACGGGAGCTTTTGGAGCCAGTGATGATGTATGAAACCTCATGTCAGCATTGTACACCGGTCTTATGACTGGCAGACTCAAGCAGGCTTCAAATGAACTGCATACAGCAGTTCTGACACAAACATCTGATAACCTGCTACATATAAATACATATTTATGTGGCCCCACTCACCCCCCCCCCACCAGTGTAGTGACTGTCTGTGCCCAATAGGGGGTCCCCAAACTTTGTGTGGTTTCAGTGGTAGTAAACAGTGAAGCTGTGCCCAGCTGTTAATCATAATATCCCCAGGTGAAGGTTTTGGTAACTGTTACAAAATTATTTATACTATTTATTTAAAAAATGACCAAATAATACATGTACATCAAGTAAATACAACAATAAGATGATAAAAAGAGCAGCAATGTGCAATTGCTGATGCATACTGTAGTTAGTGATGCCAGTTTGGATGGCAGACGCTCATATTTCTGGACGACTGCAGAGCAGGACCTCTGAATGCCATGTGGATGGATCAGCATCAGCTTACTGTCCTGTGATCTGAATACAAACAGGCTGAACATGGAGACAGCGAGAGGCTGAGGAAAGCCACTGAAGCAGGTCAAGTCAGCTCTCCACTTCAGTTTGATGCAGCACCTCCCTGGCGATCTGTTTTGGAGGTGGGGGTAAGCAGATGCACATTTATGCAGGAATAAAGTGGCTGAACAATCTCCCACATTTACTGCCCCTCCCTCAGTTGCTGCCACTGTCCTCCTCTGGACATAAGCTGTCAGCTCCAATATGTCGACCATAAGCACTCTGCCAAATGTATAAATATGCCGCAACGTGCTCTGCTGCACTCGAACTCACCTCCTTACCCTTCCTCACCTGCCTACCCTTCCTCATGTCCATGCCCTTCCTTACCTCCTTAACCCTCCATATCTCCTTACCCTTCTTCACCCCCTTATCCCTCCATACCTCTTTACATTCTTCACCTCCTCTCCCTTCCTCACCTCCTTATCCCTCTGTACCTCCTTACATTCTTCACCTCTTTGCACTTCCTCACCTCTGCGCCCTTCCTGCCCTCCTACCCCGTGTTGTTCTCTCACACCATATAAAGTACAGAGATTATTTTAGGCCTCAAACAGTTATGCTCCAAAAACATTAAAAATGCAAGAAGGTCAAACTCACATTTTTTCAGCCACTATTTTCGGTAACTGATAATATACTTTGTCTTCCAATAGATCTGCATACATCCCTGATGTTTTACTTGTCTGAGACGTCCATTTTGTTTTGGGTTGGCTGT
Source organism: Paramormyrops kingsleyae (assembly GCF_048594095.1). Lineage (NCBI taxonomy): Eukaryota > Metazoa > Chordata > Actinopteri > Osteoglossiformes > Mormyridae > Paramormyrops > Paramormyrops kingsleyae. The sequence continues at coordinate 14,916,904 of NC_132797.1, forward strand.
CATTATGCACATCCCATCCACTTTCAGAACAAAGGGAATAATAACTGGTGGAATCCAGCCCTCCTGCGATGGTGACAGAGGCCTCGCCCCCCACAGATGTCATCCTCCCCCTTAAACAAAAGGCTCTAACTCCAGAAGTGACAGCGGGCTTCTGTGGTGGGCACGGTGACTAATGACTTGTGAACGGGTTAAACCAAGATTAATCTGGGACCAAGGGGTGGTGCGGCAGATTCTGCGTGGTTCTGAGAGCCAATTTAAAGGAAACGCCATTGTGCCTTGTTAATTATTCAGCGCGTTCGCTCTGTCTCTGACTTCAATGGATTTTCCTGCCAGGGTTCATCATGCTACTGGTAACGACTGAACCAAGCTTAGACTAAACTGCCACCTGCTTTATAGCACAGAAACACAACAATGTAACATAATGTAATCAATGCATATAGCTGTCCGTCTTCTAATGTTTACCCAGCACAAAATTGTTGTGAGCCTGTTATATACATACATACATTCAAATATGTATAGAAAGACAAATTGCATCAGTGTTTCTCTAATGATTAATAGCTGAATGCTGCAACTTAATGTTTGAAAGAACAAAAAGTATTTGCTGATCTTTACTGTAATGTAAGAAGAAAGACATTATATATTATGTATTGTGTGCAGGAGCAATACTGGTGATTTATGAAAATAGGGGGCTTAATTAGAGAGGTCTGATGGAAATGCAATTTAATGAAAATGAATGCGAACCTGCTATTTGAACTAATTTGCGTACATTCATTTGGTGGGGCTAAAGACTAGTTTAGGGGGTTAAAGTCTCCCCTAAAACAGTCCTAACAATGTCCCTGATTATGCGTAAATTATTTGAGCTCCAACACTATTAGGTATACCTTAACAATGACTGTACACACACCTGGATGAAGCTTGGAAGTCTCTTTGTCAGCAGTTGCAGTAGTTACTTTTTTTGGGTCAGTACTTGAGCTGACCCGGTGCAGTTTTTCCTGGTCTCCTCAGCAGACCAGGTGCGTGGCCACAGAATCAGATTTCGACCACTCAAGGGCACACTTAAGTTGTGCAGCGGTTCCAAAGCACAGGCATCAAAGGAGAGCAAAATGATTAATATTATTACACAATGAGCACAATAAAAAGTGCGAAGACGGAGAAACAAAAAATGGATGTGCAGGCAAATCCGTGTAATCTTTGTTAAAGCTTTGCTTTGTTATAAAGTTTAAGACGTTAACTTGAAAGGATTACCTGAACTGGCTCTGTGTTAAATCTCTAAGCCAGCAGCACTTTCTGACCTTTTCCACTGAAAACCGTAACAGGAATCTTTGTTATCAAGCCAGAGGGCCCCTGGGGTCAGGCAGAATGCGCATACGCAGCTACACTACAGATATTATATGTACACTGGTCACGCTCTCGTAACGTGCGCGCATGCATGTAAACGGGGGAAATAGGAGATTTCCATAGCCTTCCTGCTCCTAGCACTTTGCTGAGAAAGGCAAGCCAGGTAGGACTTATGTCTATTATATGTTCATGAGCCCGACGGTGTGCACAGTGAAAACTCTACCCATAATGCATTGACACGCCTGTCTGTGGGACATGATGCGGATGAATAAGAAGTAACATCGCCGTGTGCGTGAATGTCGGCATGTACGCTACATCACACCAGAACTCACTAATGAATCTTTGTGGTTCAGTTGCCTGGTTACTGAAGGAACAGTTGTCAGCACTGTACAGTAAGTGACCCGTGATGATGTTGACTCCTACATACTGTAATTGCAATAAATCCAGTGGCCCGGTCCACTGTGAACCTGTGTTCCATCAACGGTAATGACAGCTATAAAATAAAATGACAGCTTTTTGCTGTCAGAGTCATGAGAAGAAACAAAAACACACTTTACTTTTTATTAATCCAGGGCTTATTAATATTAAACAATGAAAACAACAAGGGCTAATTTTAATATCAAAATTCATCTCATACAGGAGCATCACCAAGCCGTCAATGAGGTGAAAGGATGTTTATACCTCATTGGAAATGCGCCTTTTGCCATATTTCACATTGCAAAAAATATAATTATTCAATGCAGATGAGCTTATGTCAATGACCTCGCATTTCCTCAGCATTGTCTTCTTTGTTTTTTAATGCACCTGCAACTCAGAACTCGATTTCGCATCAAAGTGGAGCTATTGGGGCTTTGATACAGACTGCCTTTGATTTTTAGTCAAATGTTTTCCTTTTTGTTTTCCTGGGAAAAACATGAAAAGGATGCAAAGAACACCAATTGAAACTGGTGAGAGCGGAAACAGAGAGAGGTTAGTCTGAACATGAACAACACAGTTTTCATAAAACGTCCCCAAAACAGCAGATGTGCTAATTATATGTGAAATTTTGCTTAATACCACAAAGCATTGTAACACAGAGGAACTGTCTGTGTATTTTATCTCAATTATATCTCTCTCTACTAGGGGTGTAACGATATACTCAGCCCACGAGACGAGACGAGACGAGACACGATATTGGGTTCATGAGAATGAGACGACATTTAAACAATATTTTAAGGAAAACTTCAAAGAGGAAATATATTACTGGAAAGCAGCCTTTTATTTGATTAATTTGAAAGACAAAAAATGCTAAATAATGCAGATGTATGGTGAAATGTGTTAAATAATCACCATCATCACATGCAGTAAAGAACAGAACAAATATCTAAATAAAATATAATCATAAAATATTTCACCACAAACTCAAATAACAGGCTTCTCTCCTATTTGACTTCTCAATTTGAACATAAAATATAAATAAAACAATATAATTAACAAACATAAAACTTTTTTATGTTTTCTTCACCGGTTCAGTGGATGTAAGTAAAGAGCTATGATGGTGCTGAAAATGGCTTTGCATAGTATAGTAGCATTAGCTGCTGTGTACGGCATTATTTTCCTGCAATGCTTACAAGTGGCTCGTGTTTTGTCTGTCAACCTTTCGCCATTTATATATTCCGCTGGGTACCCAAAATGCTGCCACACAAAAGATTTAAGGGTGTCTGGGGCATCTACTATGGTAATTTCGTTAGACGCCGACATGCTTGCATGCTTGCCTTCGCAAGACCGCTTTTCACTCCGATGAGAAATCTCATGTTGTAATATCACGAGATCTCGTCACACGAGTTCTCGTTACACCCCGCAGGGGTCTCGTTACTACAGCAGGGGTCTCCAACTCCGGTCCTAGAGAGCAACCGTCCAGTAGGTTTTCAATCCTACCTGGCTTCTGATGAGCCACACCTGTTCTCAGGTAAATCCCAGGAACAGGTGTGGCTCATCAGAAGCCAAGTAGGATAGAAAACCTACTGGACGGTAGCTCTCCAGGACCGGAGTTGGAGACCCCTGCTCTACAGTATCTACAGTATACCACAGTTTCCTTCAAATCTCTACATTGAGTGTTCCAATCTAAATCCATTATATATTTCCATAACTGGTTTCTGTACACCCAAGACCTCTATAAAACTCAAATTTATCTTTAAGAAAAGTAAATACAGGTCTGTAAAGAGCAAATGCACTGTTGATGCATGCTATCTTCGCCTTTCTGCTGCCATGATCGGATAGGTCAGCCTATTTGTTTCTGCGGCCGAGCCAGGTAAACACGCTAAATGAATTTCAGCCTTACAGAGTCCTTACGCCTTTTGTTCTGAGGGGCCGTGCGAGCGTAGAGTGTGAATCCGAGAGAGATCGACAGCGACGCAAACGCACGTGACATCAGCCATTCTCTGTTTCCATTCATGATTGAATCTTTGTAAAGGGCTGCTTGTCATCTTCCACAGCAGAAGTAGCGTACCTCTCCAATTTCTCTTCTATCAGTCTGAGGAACACTCTGAAGTAAACAGTGCCTTTTCTTTAGCCAGAGATGATATTAACTTCTTCAGGAGCACATTTTAAAAGTGTTGTCTGAGTGAAAATAAGCGCTCCTGGAGATAGTGCCCATGGAAAGCCATTCATTTCTCACAGCGCTTATTAAGTATGGGGTTTCAGAGAGACCGGAATTTGTCTCAGGAACCAGAGGCCGCAAGGCAGGGGACGTCCTGGATGGAGAGCCAGTACAATGCAGGGAGATGCGAACAAACAGACGACAACTGCATAGCGTTGCTGCCCAATGAAAACCGTGTATGTCCACTTTTTGCCGATTGTGACGTTGTACGATAAATTCTGCACTGTTCACTGATACTGTAACTGACAAATGAAAAGATGTTTCATAAAGTCATCTATTTAGCTAGTATATACATTTGTATTAGTTAACATTTCTATTCATGATGGTTAAGGGTGTCTCATTATGTTGTTTTAGGACTATTTTGTAAAGTAGTGTGCAAGGCAGGAAAAAGCCAAGATGGGGTGCCAACCCATTGCAGGGCACAGTCACACACCACTCAAGCAGACATTTACACCTATGGGCAATCTAGTAACTCCAATCAACCATGTTTTTGAGCTGCGGGGGGGGGGGGCAGAGTACCCAGAGAAAAACATGTAAACTCCACACACGCAGAGCCATGGCGGACACTCGAACCCGGGTGCCACAGCATTAACCACTACCCCTCCGTGCCACCCTACCATAAAAGCCTCCATAGTAATTTTCAGTCTCGAGTGACTTTGGGATTTGATTTTTGTGGCAAAACATTTTGTTAAAATTAAGGCAAAACAAAAATAATTCTTAAAAGTATCACACAGCCAACATTATGCAATTCAAAATTAATTTTCTGCAAACCATTAAACAGGATTTTTAATTTTCAATCAACCTCCCCTGCTGTTTTTGCTGCATGGTTGGTACTTCTCACTGTGTCCTCACAGTGTGAGCGCTGTGGAATATCGACTATAAAAAAAAGTCCTCACAGAAGATGCTTTCTTCAGCATCAGCTCTAACTCCAAAAACCTGATTCTTAAAAAAATCTGTCTAAGAGAGGGGAAAGAATTATCATAAAGGAAAACAATAGTCAATGCCAATTTCAGATCCCACAATAGATGCACGATATTTTTTGTCGTCGCCCACACTGAATGGGAGAGAAACTGGCAGCGTCAATAAAGCAGCACAGCATTCAGGGACGGAGAAAAATGTCACTTTCCTCCTTCTCTTTTAAGTGAAATGTCCCGGTGCCGAAAAACCACAGCTGGTGAACTTTGAAATATGTGATGCATTTTCACAGGGCAGATGTCAGGGTACAGAGGAATAAATTGACAAGTGAGTATGTTCTAGAATGGGATCAGTGAATGCTGTCAATCAAAGGGACGTTTGCTGACAAGATGATCATTTATTAGGGGATCTCTTCAAAGATTTTGTTTACCGGATTATTGCTTCAACCACCTAACTGGTTGATAGAAGCTTATTTTAAAAACATCTATTCCAGCTGAGGAGAAGATTTGTACTAATTATCTGTAGGGTGTCCTGAAGCACAATTTTCTGGCAGTCTGATTTACTTGTGCAGTTAGAGATCTGACTCCAAACCATGACATTTAATTGTTAATAGGCAGAGTTCCAATTGATGACACATTAATTTAACACTGCTCCGGTGTTAAAGGTCTGCTTCAGAGATCAACTTTCACACCAACATGAAGAGTGGCATACGCTTGAATATAAACAAAAATAATAAAATGAATGACTCTCTACAGTAGTGTAATGGAAAGTGGATTGACAAGAGAACAAATTAGCCCTGAGTTAACAAATTTGATAGGATCTGCAGAATGATCTTCTAGGTATATCTAATTACTCATAGATACTCTTTTACAGTATGTAGAATTATGTAGAAGTATGCTGCAGTGATTCTCTGGGAATAACCATTTTCAAGGAAATAAACTTAATTAAGATTGATTCATTTGCAGACATTAAGAATTAAAAAAGGTGTAAATTTGTTAAAAAAAATAAATCAAGCTCTCTATGGCTGCATTGTGATGCGATCTGTTTAATAAAAATGAAAAATGTTATAATTGATTGAATGAGCTTTAGTTCAAAATTGAGGACAAAAAATGTAAGAAACACCATTTATTTTTTTATCATTCGTGCACTCATACATCCCCAAAAAACAATTCAGTGTCAATGGTTTCAGTCAACAGCAACCAAAAAAACACCAGCACAGCAGAATCAGAGAGGCTGATCATCGCATGCTTGTCGGGCCCCGGAATCAGAGAAGCTGATCATCGCATGCTTGCCGGTTCCCGGTATCAGAGAAGCTGATCATCGCATGCTTGCCAGGCCCCAGAATCAGAGAAGCTGATCATCGCATGCTTGCCGGTTCCCGGTATCAGAGAAGCTGATCATCGCATGCTTGCCGGGCCCCAGAATCAGAGAAGCTGATCATCGCATGCTTGCCGGGTCCCGGTATCAGAGAAGCTGATCATCACATGCTTGCCGGGCCCCGGAATCAGAGAAGCTGATCATCACATGCTTGCCGGGCCCCGGAATCAGAGAAGCTGATCATCGCATGCTTGCCGGGCCCCGCTCACATCCTACGCTGCACAGCACTTGCTTGCATTCTTGCTCCAGTGCTTAGATGGATGTCTGAGCGGGGAGAGGAACATGCCGGCGTTGTGGGTGGGGGGGTGGCTGTCTCAGCAATAGCCCTGTGACATTTCTGTCCCACATACGGTGGCCGAACTCACTAACACTGTGGGGGCGGCTTAGCCAATGAGGTGATGCATTGGAAGACCACGTCTTACTAACAGAGAGACAACTTTATGAAAGATTTTCTGACATTGGTAAAGGAGACTCCATCCATCCATCCAACCATCCATCCATCTATCCAACCATCCATCCATCCAATCATTTTCTGTAACCGCTTGTCCTCAAGGGATGCATAGCGTCCAGAGCCTATCACAGAGGCTACAAGCGCAAGGTAGGGAACACCCCAGGATGGGCCAGTCAGGGTCAGCCCCTATCGTCCCACTCTGTGTCCCTTCCCCGTTTGGCCAGCAGGCATTGCTGGTCATCCCGTCCTTCATGTTAGTCTTTGCTCAATGTGTTGAGCATGTGGTTGCTTGTGATCCTTGTCCTGTATTTGAATCCCACCTCCTCTGTTTTTGTATTTTGCTCCCTAGTGTTTCATTTGAGTTTCTCTAGTTCTTGTGTCTGATTTTGTAGTTGGTTTTGGTTTTGTTCCTTGTGCCCCTGCTTGTGCCTTTACCTGTTTAATTCCCTAGTGTTGGTTTCTGTTTCCCTGTGTCCTTGGTTAGTTCTTAGTTTCCCTGTTTTGTTCCTTTGAGTTTATTAGTTTCACCTGTGCCCTGTTTTCCTGGTCTCTGTTAATTAGTCTCACCTGTCCTATGTTAATCTTATTACCCAGTTTTGGTTTCTGTATTTAAGTCCCTGCTTCTGTTCTGTTCTCTAGTGGTTTGTTGTTGTTTGCGATGTTCGATGGTTTTGATATCTTCAGTGTTCGATGTGTATTCGGTGTTTGTTATTTAATCTTGTTTAATCCCCCTTAGTTTTTGAGCCCTCGTGGTCCTTTGTTTTGTCCTTTCTTGTGTTTTTTTTTAGTTCAGTTAAATAAACCCCGTTTTTGTTCTTTGAGCCGCAAGTGGGTCGCCCATCCTTTCTGTGCCTACACCATGCCACGTTCTCGTGTCCGAGCCGCCCGGGTGCATGACAGGGCCGCCAACCCACCACAGGGCACATTCACACACCAGTCACACCTATAGGCAATTTGGTAACTCAGAGGAATCCCCACAACAACACAGAGATAACATGCAAAACACAGAGACTGGTCCCAAAGGTGTGAGTGGACAGTGCTAACCACTACACCACCGTGGAGAATTCATTCAGAGATAATGACCAAGCCACCTCCACGCGTTACCTTACCTGACATCCATCTGCTTTCACTGCTTATCTATTACATGGGCACAGTGAGTTTGGAGGCTAATTTAGGACAGAGGGAAAGGGACACTGTGATACAGGATCCCAGTCTAGGACAGGGAACAGACAATCAGACAAAAAGGGCAATTTAACGACACAAACTCACTGAAGCACAGAGGACACCAAAGCAAACACACAGAGAACATGACGAGTCCCAAAACAAGCACAGCTATGGAAGCTGGGTATGTGGCAGGCAGCCATTGTTATCTTGGTAAGACGAGTCCAGATGGTGCCTTAGCAGCGAAGGCTATGCTGTTTAGGTGGTTAGGGATCAAATGAGCTGTAAATATATGTACCATGCTTAAGTGTCCTGCCTGAGATTTATGATTTGTTTCTTTTTTTCCATTTTTTTCAATTAACAATGAATCATTTGAATGGCTTGCCAAGTCCATTGTCTTAACCTTGAGCAAATATACTTGCACCTTATCTTGCTTCGAAAGAGATTCTTGCTATTAGGCTTATGTTACACAAATGACTATGCTTGGCATAATTCTGGATGGACCACTTGATTTATAGCTGCGCACTGATGTTCATACACTCCTCTGTTAATATTCTGAATAATTTTACACTTTGTTGGTCCTTTTCTGGGTCCCATTTGTTTCGAGGTCCGTCCTGATGAGTGTAATGGACCGGCTGTCATCGCTAAAGCAGACATTCAGTGCACATGACAGAACACAGCGATTTGGTTCAGTGGTTTTTACCCTCCGCCAAATCCATTCCACAGCGCCCGGCAGATCCCAGCAGGGGGAGGGGTAGAGTCACAGAGGCTCAGGTGTCAGATCTGAGGGCTGCCAAACGACGCACTGAAGAGCAGCTAATGAACCCAAACTACATCCTCAACTTAAAAAACACAAACATCTCACAATAACAGCCCCCCCCCCCCCCATGCAGCCCCAAAAAGGCAAAACCGTATGGCGGCTGGGGAGCGAATGACGCCTTGAGCCCACGGTGACACCGTGAACTTTTCCGAAGGACGTAAACTTTGCTGCCAACAAGATTCCAGGTTTCTGGCCAAAAAAAAAAATACAAACAAATGGTAAATAAATGAATAAACTGGAAATTGCATATTGTGCTGGTGTGTTGGTAGAAAGTTGATAACAGTTTAACTTCCATGAAATTCAAACATGATTTAAAGAGGGGAGAATATATCTCTGTAAGTGGCCCTTGTCATGTGTCAGGAGCAGGTGAGCCGGGAAGTAGACGAGAGGAGCCGGACGAACGGGTAAACAGGGTTTTAATTGACACGAGAAGGCAGACATCCACTAACACGCATAATAATACATCAGTGACGAATCTGGGGAAGACTGACTGAGACTTGGACTAAATACATGAGACAAGGCAAAGGAATAGGTAACAGGTAATGACACTCAGGTTTCGACAGGAGGTAATGAGGGGGCGTGGCACACACGAGGATCGGAGCTGAACGTGACAGCCCTTTATACTACAGAGCAGAAAAATATCATAGATATGTTATCCTTCGCCCTGTTCAAAGCCAGTGGATGAGTTGGTGTGTTATATATGCCTGCAGAAGCCCAGGGCCTAAGTGGTTGTTTCCAGCGGTTCTGCTCCTTTTCTCACTGTGAGTGTTGCATAATGCAGACATAACTAATGTAAGGCTGATAAATTCGCTGCCATTCTGTGAGATCCCGCTGACCCTACGGAATGTTCCCTGACGATGGCCCCCTCACCCATACGCAGGGGTACCTCCAGTCACCAGACCTCACCCCAGGCACACACCTGTGTGGGATCCTCTCGCCTGGCGCGGCATTTTCCACCGTAATCGGATGGAATGACAGGATTTCTAGAAGAATAATGGTCCTTCCTTTCTCCTGTAGAGTATCAGACCCGTTGAATCCATGCCAGGACACCCTCCACAAGACACTCCAACAGCTTGCCTTATTAATGCACATTACCTTGGTGTTTCCTTTGTTACCTGCAGTGCTGTTTTCAGTCTTGGTTGCCTCCCACAGTTCTCAAATCCTGCGCTTTCCGCTGTTGTCTTTACGCCGGCTTTCCTTGTTCATAATTCATGATTGCCCTGTATCTCATGCTTTCTCCATGCTTGACGCCATCAGCTGCATGATTGCCCTGTATCTCATGCTTTCTCCATGCTTGACGCCATCAGCTGCATGATTGCCCTGTATCTCATGCTTTCTCCATGCTTGACGCCATCAGCTGCATGATTGCCCTGTATCTCATGCTTTCTCCATGCTTGACGCCATCAGCTGCATGATTGCCCCTTTGTCTGACTACATGGTACCACACAAGTCAGCAGATCCCCAGCCAGGGTCTAGTCCTCCCTGCATTCTCATTTCTTGTTTCTTGTCAGTACTTTGCAGGTAAATTTTAGCATCTGTTATGTAGCCTGAGGCTCAGCCAATAAGGGAACGGCAGTTGCTATGGGGGGAAACCAGAACCTCAGGGTAGAAATGTGGCCACAAGGGTTTTTCGGTAACAGATGTTAGTTAAAAAGGTTATGTTTCCCCTTGAGGAATTTATGGCTGTGAGTGATGTAATGTGAGAGGAATTTCAAACAGGAGGCTAAAACGACACTTTAAACAATGTCTACCAGCACAAGTGAAGCAGCTCGTGCTTTTTTTCTACGTTTTGCTGATATTGATTTATTTTTTAATGAGAGATATGCATATTAGGGCACATCAGACACCCAAAGGCTGAAGGATGAGCCTCTCCCTATTCTAGTTTTTCCCTATTCACATGTCTTGCAAAGATATAAAATTTTGGGCAAATAGCATTAAGTTGGAGGGCTTCTCTTGTCATCTGAAGTTTTCATGATAGCTGAATGCTCATGCAAAGTAAATGATGTTGCTTATCATGGTAATAATAATTTGTATTTGTACTTACTTATTTGTGGAAAGAGTATTATTTTAGGCAGTGTATTTCATTTTGTCATAGGCACTAATTTTGACTATCTGCAAGTTATTATGAGAAACTTTAATTTAGTTTTGTAAAAACCGGCACAAAGGCCACATGCGTCAGTTCTGTCAAGTAAGTAATTTAATAGTAGTGAATAATCAATATAATAACATTACTCATTCATCTGTTATTTATTAATTCATACTAAGAGATGGTAGGCTTATGGCCTTTAGGTCCTATTTTGTACTATTGGAATTTAAAATATATTAAGGCACCCAAATTAATGCTTGCACATTTTCAAGTGAATTTCAACTATGAAAACCAAACCTACTTCTGTTGCAGTTATGAAGTTGTCCGAAGGCAGTGCAGAAGGAAACAGAGCAATCTGCGGACATATTTGGACTAGGAAATGCCATTACTGAAGTGGTAAAGAGGGCATGTTTACTGGTACCGGACGTACTGTACCATGACTCCGGATGTGCTCTCCTACGCACATTAGCAGTAGATTCTTAATTTAATAGCACCATTTGCACAAAACATGAAGTTCATATCAATGGAGGACCCCTAGAATGCCGTCTGAATAAAGTAAAAAAAATGCACGTTATTTACATGACATTTGGAAAGAAATAAACTAAGGACAGAAAGTTATTTAACAATTTATTTTTTATGGGGTGTCTGATGCACCCTAATCCATATAACACACTACTTTCATTTGAAATTTTGAATCCATTTCAGTGGTAACAAAAAGCAATCCTGGTAGAGGAGAAAAAGAATGGAGCAATGGTGTCTTTTTAAAAATAAATTCTAGTCATGACTGGAATTTGTCCGTGGATGTTGTGAAAAGATCACATTCATTCTAGTACCTTCCGAAGCAGATTAAATGTTCAGAAGGATGCCTTAGTAACTGCGGTGCTGATCATTTAGATGAAAGTTCCGGTAAAAATGAACTGTAGACCTCACTGTGACTCATGCTTATACAATCATGGGGGGTGGATGGAAAATAAAGGAGAGGTGTATATGGCTCCAAGTCAACAGGAAGGCTAATTACCCACCTCAAGATTATATATTGCTCACATTGAAAAATTTTGCCGCTCCAAACACAGATTACCTCATTCGTTGTGATGCCTAATGTGGAATCCTTTCTTATAAAAGTGCTTTGGAGCCCAAAGTTTTACAAAGCAAACTGGAACTTCACACGTCACTTCTGTGTCATCATCCAGGCAGGGTTTGTGAAATTCATGGGGAAGGCACTATTTCTTCTGATGTTCATTTTTTGGGGGGGAGCCAGGGGTGTTCTTTGGTCTCACAATTGTTCAAATAGCTTCAGGGATCCTCCGTCACTGACCTTTCCGCTAAGACTAAAATTAATCCACAAAGAGCTCATTGCTACAAAGTTACCCCACAATGTGACACCTCCAGGACTTCATTCTGCCAGGGGCAAGGAGAATGACATTTCCTTAAACTTTCCTGCACACAGTCAAACCACAGCCAGTTGTGAATGCTTGGTGGGTTCTTTCCTCAACTGTGCAATTTATTGCGTCGATACAAAGCCGTATTAACAGCCGTGTCTCTGGATGCCTTTAAATCAGGAAGCTTTAAATCCTTCGTATTTTACCGTCAAAGGACAGAATAAAACGAGAACAAGGTGAGATCCAATGACTGCAGGAGTAAATCTCTCACCGGCCAGAGAACCCATACCTCACCGGTAAACAAAGCTTTCAGACTGGCAATCCTATAGGCAATAAAAATACGCATGGGCATTCATATTTATTTACTTAGGAGACGCTTTTATCCAAAGTCACAAATGAGATAGTAAGGTCAGCCAATCCCAGAAGCATTTGGGGTTAAGTGTCCTGCTCCAGGACTCAACATAATAGTGAAATCACTCCGCCGACTTTGGGATCTGAACTGGCAACCTTCTGATCACAGCCACACACTGGTCCTGATTCTCAGTATATGGTATACGAGGAACTGTGCCAACTGAAGAACAGGAGACCCATAAGTGTCCTTTAAACCCAACATGCTGGATAGCCCATGTATCTGGACTGAAAGTCTTCAGAGCCTGAACGCAGATTTGCCCTGAGCACATGTGTTTAAAATCAAATGCAGATCAATCTATTAAACAGGATTAAGATCACATTGCAATTCCCATATTCAGATGATAATCCAAACACATGTCCAGGTTTTAGACAATCTGCATTAATTCCTTGTTCCGATATTCGTTCCTAGGGGGTGAGGCATATTTCCTGCCGGACGGTCAGTCAACTGCCATTGATAAACCAGTGTGGAACAGACAGATTGGATTTTCCACCCAGTCCGAGATAGGAGTCCAGGTTTTGGGAACAAGACAGAAGCGATTAATCAGACACTTTCTGCTTGCCCTCAACCCCCCTCCCCCCCACCACCACCGCCCACAGGTTTAGGGAACAGGTGCTCCGCTTTAACAAGTTGTCAATTTTCTGCATTCATTTGTGCATCTGCAACAAACATTAACAAAATCTGTTGGAGCGCTCATATACCTGGAGGGTATAACATAAATGAATCATGGAGAATTTGACAGACTCTGGAATGAACTATGCTGGATGCCCCTCCCCCAGTTGATATTAAACGTATCCATTGTATCTAGCAGCAGGCAGCAGTGGTCAGGTGGTGGTGGCCCTTCCCAGTGCCCATGGGCCGCCAGCATGCCGCGATTTAATCTCCCCCCTCTCCAGCCCATTATCAGCAGCCCCTAGTGGGTCACCGAGATGAGAATCGAGAAACAGATAAATCAAAAAACAAATGAAAGGAAGGGCCACGTCTGTAGCCTATCGATGGACCCACGCCTCGTTAAAAGCAGATGGGCGCTTTACGCCTTTAAACGGGGGCCAATTTGTAAGCCAGCGCTTCCTACATTACTCTGTATTACTCTGTATTACTCTATATTACTCTATGGCATCTCTTTGTGTTGCATCACCTTTCAAATTCAATCCTATCAGATTACAGTTTCTGAGGTTTTACATATAAAAACTTCGGTTCTGGCAGCAAAATTAGTGAAATTAAATAGACAAAGCAGGTTCACTTCATCCCTCATTCCCCGGTGGCATTTCATTACCTTGTCGTCGCCCTCCTGTGTCCATGATTGCAGGAGAGCAATTTCCCCCTTAATTTTCACCTTGACGCATATCCATTTTCCATAGAACATTATAGGCACCGATTCACCTACAGCTCGTGTCTTTGCACCGTGTGGCTAGAAAAGTAGAGCAAGCAAACTGCACACACAAACAGCTGGGCTCCCCACCTTTAAAACAAAATTACAATGGAACCATTTTTTTCCTTGCACAGTAAAATATGACTTTAGCCAGAGCAAAACATTACCCAGTGGGTATAACAACAACACCAGCCACCTGCAGCGAAAACATCAAGCATGCATGAGAAATATGAAAGAACGCCACTGAATATGAAAGAAATATGAATGTTGGATAGTAAATATTCAAGAGAATTAGGGAATCAGAGGTAAATTGTTATGGCAACAGGAAATAACTGAAAGGTGTCTGGCAGGTATAAGGCATGAAACAGAATTATAGAGCGATGCAAGAGCACGTTGCGGAGGATGGGAGACGATCCAGATCCCGAGGAGAGAGGGGAGGCTCAGAACAAACAGCCGCTTGTCTCTTACGACGCAGAATCGTGGAGATGGATCCGGAAGCCCGTCGGCGAATAGCCGTCTCCTTCGGATGGATGCGGAGATGCGCCGACCAGCTCGGCGAGATTGGACCTGAATGTAACATTTTCATTCTGACAGAACAGAGGACGTATTGCATGGCGCTCAGTGCCAGCTCCAAAAGCGAGAAAGGAGAGCATGGCGCCGATTTGGCTGTTTTTTCAGCACACAGTGTTATTATTGCTGTTAAGGGCTGGTGTGATATAACACAGTATCTGAACAAACACTTTTTAAAGGGTGTGAATGTGATTATGTGTTAAACTCAGATTAACCAGAACACAAGGAAACATGAATGAATGCTAGTTTTTCGCACAGCCCAATGGAGTCACTGCCAAGGGATATTGCGCGCTCTCAATCTGTCTGCTTCCTTCTTCTGCTCAGACAGGAAATGGCTTCTTACTCTTTCTGTACCTCTGGAGCTGTTATCTGGGGCAACGCGGTCTGAAACTGCACCTGTCTCCCTACTATTTCAGCTGGCGTGGTTCAGCTTCTCTTTAAAGCTGTTCTGATTTAGAACATTTAATATCCAGGTTAGTTGCATTATTTTAGTGTGTCATTCATTGAACTATAAATATCTGAATTAAAGTTTTATTTGCTTCAGATGGCTTTCCTTTCAGATGTGAAACTGTGGTGAAAATCTGACAGGCGGAGGTGGATTGAGGTTGAGGTCCAGAAAATAAAAGACCAAGATTTTGTTTCAACCAACCAGTTGAGTACTGTGTGACTGTGACTCTTTATTCTCTACTAGTTGGTTGAACTAAACCAAACCAAACCGAACCTAAACGAAACTTGGTCTGGATATTTACTATCTGGACCTGAACTATCCACCTCTGCTGACAGCTTCGGCCTGACCTATAGCAGGAAACAGCACAAACTGAATATCTTTTCCTAAAAGGCCAGGTTTTTGGTCTAGTCTCCTCAGCGAGGTGAAGGAGGCTCGCTAAATGTCGGCCCCGCATAGGGGGGCCGTGGGACTTTAAGGCCGTCTGGGCGCAGCAGGAGATCCAGACTCAGGGTGCCCCTGTCGTTGAGCCAGAGGAAGCTGACAGCTGATTTTCTGTGTCACAGCCTAAGTAACCGTCAGGAGCCGTGGGGGTGACTGCTGTCACCTGCACAGCGAACACCACCCCATCACCCCCCACCGCCCTCCCCCCCACGTCTTGGGTAGAAAGCGTATCAATGGGGTGCCACTTACAGCCCCTCCACGGCAATTTCCCCCAGACTTTACAGTAAAAGTAGGAGCCTGTGACTTAGCTGCTTTCTGATTGGCTCTGAGGTGGCTTTATTATTCTGCAATTATTGCAGTATATATATTTATAAGTTCAATCTGTTGATATTCATTAATATGGACCAAATTGTAGGCACCGATGCATTGTTGAAGGTGGGTTTTTTTTAGCTCTGTTTTATATCTAAATTCAGTGAGTACAATCTATGTTTAAGATTACTGTACCACTGTCAGACATGAAACCGGATTGTTTAGGTACAGAACCACTGAGTGCAGATTTGGATTACCTACAAATTTGGTTATACTTTGACATGCCAATTTCTGTGGAGTTTTAACCTAAAAGAGCAAGCAACTGAAATTAAATTTAGGACAAATGCTGTAAGACACCCAGAATATAACAATAGACATATTTCATTTTTTAGCAATACTGTTGGGTTGTCAAAGTAATTTCACACTTCCGTCGTTACTGTGCAGATATGAAACACAAAGATTAAAATATGAAAATGATTCAATTTACAATAAATGTGCTGTCCAATACAGAAGACATAAATTTACCAGCACCCTTCATCCTATGAAGGTACCAGTGGAAACTATTATTTACTTTATCTAAATCAGTGTTTCCCAATCTGGTCCTTGGGAACCCACAGTCCCAGGGCCCAGTAGGGAGCAAAAATGTGGACTGTCTGGCAGGGAGCTCGGAGGGAGCAAAAACATGGATTGACTGTGGGTCCCAGAGAACCGGATTGGGAAACACAGATCTAGATTACTCAGGCTTCTTAAGCATATATCTCAAACTTTGAGTCCTTGGCGGCCGCTCCCATTGAATCTCCACGAATGCCACTTACAGTCGATCAGTCATGGCTTCATCTGCCTCCATCGGCTGGCCGCTCTGGCAGGAACCAATCACATGAGGCCGCCGCTAAAGGCGGCCGCATCTCCACAAAACCCCCCTGCAGGCACGTAGAGGCCGGCGGTTATCAACAGCAGCCGGTGGCAGGGCTGGGATTTATAATAAGGATGGAGGGAATGAGATTACACCGGTTTATTAAGGCTAAACCAATCCAGGTGGAGATATGGGAGCCTCCAAGATAAAGGGTGCCATTCCTAAACCCCGTCCATAAAGAAGAGCTTCACAGTAAATCATCCTTTACAGAATCAGGGGTCATTTTCAGCCCAGGAAAAATGCAGCCTCATCACTCAGAACACTCTCATTATGGCTTCCACACCACATAGGGTCCTCTGCTCCACAAACTTTCTCATTCCACACAAATTATAGCCTGCAAGAAGTTCTCCAGATCTTCCCTCCACAGAAAGCTTGCAAGTTAAATTATTCTGAGCAACACTAATTTAGATGCAAATAAGCAGATGGCATGGGGCAGTATGACATGCTGTCAGATGTTCATTACCATTGGACCTGTCGGGGTCTTGATCACAGGTTTTAATATGTGCTGCTCTTTGTTCCCAGTTTGTTCCCTTTAATTTCCATGCTTAACACAACAACGAGACAGCACAAACTTGTAGAACTGCCAAAAACACAGTGACTGGTCCTGAATTTCTGCAGGACAGTGTTAACAGGGGCAGTAGTGAATTTATCCACAGGATTTTACCTCAACATGCAATAAATGGTGCTACGTGAAAGTAAGCGAACATTTCTAATAAATTCTGCCAGTATGTAGTCATTCGGCGCTCAGTGACTTGAACATGACACGGACGTTTCTGCAGATGTACAAACCTAAAAATCCATCTCATATGAAATTCTTTCAGACATTCTCTACGTGCCTGCTGCAAAACATGCGATCGAAATCCAGCACCTCTGCCGAGTCCACGATCATCTCCTGACTCTGGGAGGTCCGGGAAAACTCATCTAATTAGCGAGTGAGTGAGGCAGCGGCGAGCAATCAAGGATGTCACAGTTTACTGAGTGACGCAGCCAGGTGTCGTCAGGGCCCGTAAATAACACCCCCCCCCCATCCTACAGGCCCCGGTTCTATAGGCATCACAGTCCTCGCCGTAGGATGCCAGGCTCCCACACGCATCCTCCATGTCAGCGGATGTACAGGTGGGTGTCGGAGGTGCTTGGCAGGGGAGACAGATGCATTATGGTAATGATGTAAAGGGAAATGCAGCCTTATTTTCCCCGTGAGCATGGCAACCATTGCCGAATCACTCACCGCATGTAACCCCTAACACGCAAAAAGCAGGGTGCTGTCATCAAATTAAGGACTTGTGCTGTATTGGGGAGCATATTTAAATATAGATATAAAGCCGAATGACCTGTTATCCAGTTTAAAGCTTAAAGATACCAAAGAAAGGACTTTAAATAGACTTTAAATCACTTGTGCATGTCACCTCCACTTAATAAACAGAGAAACAAAGGACTATAAATTTCCATGCATTATGTATGAGGCTTTTCACGTACTCGGAATTAATTATGTATGCTATTTCTCACTGTTTCATTGCGATTACAGGCTGTACACTGAGAGCAGTCACAGCATATTTCTATGCAAGGACGCTCTCCAAAGGCAATGTTTCTTCAGGACATGAAGGACTTGGGCTGAAGTCTGCATTTTCATCGTCATGGGAGCACATTCACAGGAATCGCTTGATTGTTGTTGCGCTTGCATCTTTTTAGGAGGGAAAAAATATAATTTCCAGTACATTAGACTGAATCTGGCCCCTTTCCTGAATATGCTCATCAGCTTAGAAACACAAAATAAAATGAAAATAAATGAAGCACAATGGGAATCATTAGCCATATTTCTGAAATGCATTTGCTCCAATTAGCCTCTTTCTTCCATCTGCCAAGCAGGAAAGAGACGGAAACAAAGTGACCAAACTCACTGGTCACCTAATGAAGGAACATTTCCCTAATCAGCTTTATGATGTTGTAGCAGACTGACAAACATTTAAACATAACATGCTGCACCATGCTTTGGTCCCTAAGGTAAATGGCTCAGGATAAGCATGATCCTAACTTAACTTTTATTTATGGGCAACAATTCACATGTCATCATTACACATGTGCATGGTCCTAAACAGAGATTTACAGGATGTTGTCCATGACCCCAAATGCATATGGAGTGCTGTCTATGGTGCTGAACGGAGAGTCACTGGCCACCGCCTGTATCACCCAACGCATAGCTACGGGGCGCTGTCCGGGGTCCTGAACGGAGAGTCACAGGCCACCGCCTGTATCACCCAACGCATAGCTACGGGGCGCTGTCCGGGGTCCTGAACGGAGAGTCACAGGCCACCGCCTGTATCACCCAACGCATAGCTACGGGGCGCTGTCCGGGGTCCTGAACGGAGAGTCACAGGCCACCGCCTGTATCACCCAACGCATAGCTACGGGGCGCTGTCCGGGGTCCTGAACGGAGAGTCACAGGCCACCGCCTGTATCACCCAACGCATCGCTACGGGGCGCTGTCCGGGGTCCTGAACGGAGAGTCACAGGCCACCGCCTGTATCACCCAACGCATCGCTACGGGGCGCTGTCCGGGGTCCTGAACGGAGAGTCACAGGCCACCGCCTGTATCACCCAACGCATCGCTACGGGGCGCTGTCCGGGGTCCTGAACGGAGAGTCACAGGCCACCGCCTGTATCACCCAACGCATCGCTACGGGGCGCTGTCCGAGGTCCTGAATGGAGAGTTACAGGCCACTAGGCATGGTTGGGGAGGCATAGTTACTGCTGTCCATGGTCCTGGGTGCAGAGTTGCAGACTGCTGTTACAGACTGCTGTCCATGGTCCTGGGTGCAGAGTTGCAGACTGCTGTTACAGACTGCTGTCCATGGTCCTGGGTGCAGAGTTGCAGACTGCTGTTACAGACTGCTGTCCATGGTCCTGGGTGCAGAGTTGCAGACTGCTGTTACAGACTGCTGTCCATGGTCCTGGGTGCAGAGTTACAGACTGCTGTCCATGGACCTGGGCACAGAGGTACAGTGTGCTGTCTATGGTCCAGAATGGATGGTTATAGGGTGCTGGCCATAGACCCTGAATAAAGATTTGCGGGCTGCTGCCTGGGGCACTGAATAAAGCATCACAGGCCACTGTACATTGTCCCGAATGGAGCTTTGAAAGTAGGGCTGGGCGATATGGACCCTGCATGGTGCAGTACAGGGAAAGGGGCGGGGCTAGGTGAGACAGGGAGGGGCTAGGTGAGACAGGGAGGGGCTAGGTGAGACAGGGCGGAGCTAGGTAAGACAGGGAGGGGCTAGGTGAGACAGGGCGGGGCTAGGTGAGACAGGGAGAGAGACAGACAGGGAGGAGAAATAGGCAAATTGGTGGCTCTACGAGTATAATTTTACAGCAACATAAACTATATCGATACAAATATGAAAATATATCGATATACCTTAAAAACTCAATATATCACCTGGTTGTATTTGAAAGTTACGTTCCACCGTGCAGAATAGACAGTTACAGGCTAAAATCCATGGTCAGACAGGATAGGGAATTATCTGTGATGCTGGACTGAGCATATATATATATATGCAATTTTTTCGTATGCAAACCAGCTGTTATCCATCCTGTCTGACACAAGTGCTCGCGCTTTAAGGGTAATTTAGGGAATCCGCGTCTTCAAAACTGAGCCGGGAAAGTGGAGAGAGTGGAGAGAGCCAGCAACATCTGTCTGTCAACATCAACATCTGTCTGTCAACATCAACATCTGTCTGCACCTGCGCATCAGTCGAGGACATCAGAGCTGGGTGGCAGCAATACGAGTGCCACCTCAATTTCATGACTTAGACCCGAATGAAGCGCTTGGTTATGATGCCTGTGAGATCCTACCCATCTCTGCCTGCAAACCATCAGTTCCTGCATCAACATCACTTCTTGGTATCTACACAGCAAATTGAAGCCTATGAGAATTAGATCGTTTTTCCATCTGTGGCTCCTTCTGCGCAGCATCTCCCAGGAATTACCCATAAATCTCACAGTTGAGGGCTGCTATAGGCTGATGTTGCTGGTCGCTCACCACAGTGACGCTAATATGTTTTTCCTCTCTGTCCTTGCATGGATAAATTGGCTCTGTTGAAAGGGCTTCTTTGTGGATATTATCAAGGCGTTTCTGCCTCTAAAAAATGGTCGAAATGGTCAGAAAAACACCCTCCAGGCAGTAATGGCTTCTCCCTAAACCTCTAACTCACCTTCTTTCCTTTCTTGGGCATTCATTTCATTTGCATCCATTCATCTCTGCATAGAATCTAGACTGAGGTTCCAATTGCTTTACTAACATAAAGTATAAAAGCCTTGCTCATTAAACTGTAATAATGTCTTCTATAACATTCTGTATTCATGGGAATTATGGGAATTCCATCCTTTTCACGTTTCTACTTGCAAATGCTCATAGCTTCCTTTTTTCCTACTGCATTTGCCTGCAGTTGTGCTAATTATCCATCCATCTGAATAAACCACGAACACCACATGTAAATCTGTGCCTCATATCAATAAAACTTTCTCTTTCTAACTGTCCCTGTGACTCAAAAAACATGCAAATATAAATCTATTGTGCTAGCAAGTATGGTACAGAATCACGTGTTCCAGTCAGGTTTTGGAAACTGTGGTTCAATAAAATGTGTGGGGTGGTGGCTTACTTTACCAGATTTCCCATAATGCATTGCACATGAGAATGTTCCTGTGATGGACTGACACTCTGCTCAGGGTGACTCCTGAATGTCTGGGATAAATTCCAGGAACACTATGTACTGGATAAGCACAGAGTGTTTGTAAGATGAACAGATGACTCAGTAAGGCCCAAAATATATCGAGATGTTTGAGGTATACAATCGTCCCTCGGTATCTGTGGGGGACTGGTTCCAGGCCTTATTGTGGATACCCAAATCCACAGATGCTCAAGGCCCTTATATAAAATGGTGTAGCATTTGCATATATTCTATGCACATCCTCCTATGTACTTTAAATCACCTCCAGATTACTTAATACCAAATACAATGTCAATTCCATGTAAATAGTTTTTATGCTATATTGTTTATGGAATAAGGACATGAAAAAAAAGTGTGCAGATATACATACACACATCGTGTCATTCGCGTAGATTCAGCATGCGGGAAATCCAGGTTTTGCTTTTTGGAACTTTCTGGATTTTTTTTTTCCTGAATATCTTTGATCCACAGTTGGTTGAATCCATGGATGCAAAAGCCACAGGCACAGATACTGTAGTTCAATTAGCTCCTTATTTACAATAAAACATTTCCTGTCAAACAATGGTGAGCTATACAAAGAAAGGGCTGTCTTAGATTGAACTGTATTAATTATGTAGTAATTCAACATAAAGTGGCAGGGTGAGATAATACTGTAATATGTTTTGGCACTATTACCCACTCTGAATGGAGGCTTTATGAATCATAAACTAGAGATGAATCCACATTGAGCAATTAGACACTGAATAGACCAGCACACCCAAGTTAATTGGACTGTATCCATCCACACTGTTTTAGATCAAGCGTATCGCCAAGCCACATAAGCACGGAGTAAGAAAATCATATCAGTGATATGTATTTTCTGAGCCATATAATGAACGCCACTGCAAGGTGCAGGAAGACTGGTCTCATCATTCAAAAGGATGCCTCTTCTAGACACACATCACTGAATTGAGGATTGCTGTAATGTCTTTAAATGGCGGCATTTGATCTCATGAACTGCTAACTTTATAGATTATTAAACAATAGCAATATTAGAGGTACTGACTAATATAGGCTTAATACTCCACTTGAGAGTTTCAAGAATTTCATACCAAAATGCTTGCAATGATTAGATATGACTGGGAATCATTCCAGTAGTGTCACAAAGTAATCAGTCAGTGTTTTAAAGTGTTGGCAATGAAAGTATTTTCCATTTAAATCTGAATTCATACACTCATGATGAAAGGTCACGTTAATGCCAAAGCAGTCTGCAAAAAATGAACATGTCAACAGCTGTAACGGCAACAGGAACGCAATTTCTAATGAGTGAATTTTCTTCGGACCTCTCCAGTAGCCAGGACATGCAGCTCATGCAGGTTTACCTGACAAGCCACATGGAGAGCCATATGGAGCGAGAACATGGCGCGCACTTCAGACCAAAGTGTTAACGCACGAGCACAAACAGCCCTCCCGCGCTCCGTCACGGCCCCCCTCACAGCATCTGCTCCTCACGTTTTAACCCCCAGTCCCCTGCCCCAATGTGACCTGAGAAACTTTTATAAAAATCACAGGTGAGGAGGTAATACATTAACCTTGTTTCCTTGTATTATCACCCAGATACTGTCCTGCTTTCTTATCCTTATTTGATTTCGGATGAATATGCAAAAAGCAACAAAACTGCCGACTCAATTTCTATAGCGCGGCGGATGATTAATAGCTGTGCAATAACCTGGAGTTATTATATAGCCCTTCTTTTACTGGCACTGGGGTTTCTGGGAAATTTAGATAGGTCAGAAACATATTACAGGATGCGTGTTTCATTTCTGATAACGCAACTTAATCAGTGATATCTGAAGAAACAAACATGATAAAAGGGACAGAGACTTACAGAGAAAGAGAATGAGAGCTTGCTAGCTGTCAGGGATTAAAAACTGCTTGCTGCCCTCAACTTTCATGGCATTTCATGTCCCCTCTAGCTTCTAAAGGGGAAAATGTCTGGATTTCTTCTTAAAAACTGTCTGCTTGCTTTGAAAAGGATGCCGGAGCCTCAGTGATGAAAGATGCATAACGGTTTGTGAAGCATGGAATCAGAATGTATGGCAAATGCTATAGCTGAAACAAACCCATGTAAAAATACTCCCCTCCGTCCCTCAATCACCAGTTCCCCACCCTCCACCCACCTGCTAAACTTAACACATTTATGAAATGCTATCTGAAAGTAAAAAAAAAAAAACTCTTGTATTTTTAATATTTAACCTGCTTTTAAACTCCTTGAGTAACTTCCCACAGTTACTGCTTAACCATAACTGATTCGACATGTGCAACAGGAAATTTGAGCCGTGACTGTTTAGCATTCCTAACCTTCCTTTTGATATATTAATGAGTCTGATCATTCACCTCTGACCTCTTTCAATAACAAGGTGTTTTTGCCCTCTGAACTAACACTGACTAGGTCATTTTTGTTTATCGCATGATGATTCGCTGTAACATTAGACATTATAGTGCATGAAAATCCCTCTAAGGTGGCTGTTTCTGGTATGCTGGAACCACAATGTCTGGCACCAAACAATCACACCACATTCAAAATATTTTAGATTAGGCATTTTGCACGTTGTAAAGCTCTGCTGAGCTGTTATTGAGCCTCCTAACCTGGTGTCTGTTTGTAGGAGCAGATCTTTGAGGGTAACCATCAGGTATGTCTCTCAAAGTGGCCGCTGAGTGTTTGTATCTCACACAGAAATTGGCAATGGAACCTACATAACATCTTCTATCAAGGGAGCTGGAGAAAATTATCCATGGTGGTCTTACTGTAGATGGGACAACACGTACAGCAGAGGAACCCAAGGGGCAGCCCAGCCAATCCCAGCCTCCCCTTTACCACTTTACGGGAGAACAATCCATTTATCCCACTTTACTGTAGGAGATCAATCCATTTATCCCAGTTTCCAGTGTTAGGGCCGCTGTCTGTGTAGCACCTGAAATTCAATATCGCTCCTTGCAGAAGCTTATGTACAGCAATTCAAGTGCTTAAAATGGCAATAGGTGGATATGATGTAAGAAAAAAAATAAAAGATGTGTTACATCTGTGATCACCTGCTTACTGCGCTGTGCTGCAGGGAGAGCCTACAACCCCCCACCTAGAGAAGTCATAAGTGGCTGGAGGATGGATGGATGTCTATTTCAATTTTCTCAGCCTTTATGGACATCATGAACAGCACACGTGAACTGCTGAATGTTACAGACAAATATGGCCGCCCAAATGAATAAGAAGCAGGAAGTGGGAGAGTTTAGCTGCTCACACAATGTGGTGTAATGTGTGGTTACAGTAAGATCCAAGAAGCTTGTCACTCCACAGGCTGTGGAAATTAATTCAGTCCTTATTCGGAGTACAGGGCTAATTTACAGGGAATATAATTCAGGTTCTTACAGGATTCTCTATGGACTCTATGACCTGCTTCAACATGAGGCGGGCAAGATAATGATACTTATTATTATAATTGTATACCGGCAGTTACTGGCTCACTAAGACTTAGTACCCAGATTTCAAATAAGTCATCTTACTAGTGATTAAAGAGTTGACAGGAAATCAGATCAGCTCCCTTCTGGGGTGTCAGTGTGTGATAGCCAATGTCAGTCAAAGGAGATGCAGTTCAAAACACAAATGGCAGCAAAATTACATACTGAAACCTCTGCCAAGAGGAGACTGTAATGAATCACATTGCTACAATTGCGCTTCAAGCACTAAGGACCCCATCATATTCTTCCTGGGAAGCATTAATTGGGTCCTACTGTTCAAAACTCAGGGAAGCCATATTTCAGGAGTGGTGAGGAAGGGAAATAAATGCATATATAATAAATAATACATCGACGTGCTGGTATAGTGAGTGACGTCGCACTGATTTTTACATTTTTTCTTCCTGTAGCCATGAATGTGTGATTTATGATGCCAGGTGCTTTTGGGAAACAGTGAGAAATGATGCATGCTGCTGTGACGGAGGATGCACGACAGAAAATATGGACCAGACAAGAAAGGAGCAGGTGAACCCGAATGACCTTCAGCCAGACTCTGACACAGCACCGCTCATCCCACGCAGAGATAAGATCCGGCCCATGCGTCTCAGCCGTGCGTCGTCAGACGGACACAGCCATGCTAACAGCAGCTCTGGCATAATGAGAGCAGCAGTGGGGGTGAGGTAGCTAGCAGGGACTTGGTAACGATGATACGCATTTACCTTACATTTCTTTATTTGATAGATAATTTTGTCCAAAGCAATTGGGGTTAAGGGTCTTGCTCAAGGGCTCAGCAGTGAAAGGAGGAGGAAAAAATATCACAGGGAGGAACAGCATAAGAAATGAGAAACTCTGAAACACTCCCCATGGGGGCAAATCAAGTTAATGTCGAGTGGCAGCAGTCATGTGGCAGAAATGTGTATGGTGGCATTAGCTAACCAGCGATGGCAGGCAGCTAGCGACTGCAATTAACGATTAAAACAGCCTCGGCGTGCTGGGCACATAGCTGGAGACGGGTCTGCGGCAGCGGCTAGGGGCCATCATTCCTCATTTCCATGTTTTACTGCCATCAGATTTATTTTTCAGTTTCTATTAAATTTTTTAAATGCATTACAATCAAACTGATGGATACATTTAACATTTAGTTGATGCATTCATCACAACTGTATTTACCCATGTCAAAAATGATAAACACATCCAGATGAACGTGCTATATTATGAAAAAAAAAGTTTATTTTAAAGGAATTTTAATTGGAGACTATTAGGTTGGGGTATTTACCAAAATGCATGCTGTTTCCCACTGAGATATTAAACAGCATCACTGACATTTCAATGCAAAGTTATGACACTGATTTAGAGAGCTGGGTTACCTTTACTTGGCCTGTTTAGCTGGCAATTGGAAACTAAAATAGTTTTAAAAATTCTTGCTTACTAATCTGCAAAAATTTTTGCTAAACAGAATAACTCAGAATAAGCTGGTACTGTCATTACATGTTACTCTATCCATACTCCAAAGTTATCCACTAGTGGGTCAAATGGACCCCAGAGCCCATCCCAGGCAGCATAGGGCACAATGCAGGGGTCACCCTGGATCGGACATCTACACACGACAAGGCAACTATGTGTTAATGTTACAGCCAAATAGACATTGCTGGCCAAGCTCAAGTCTGTTTTAATTTTAAGTAAAGTAATCAGTGATCTTTAAAAAAATATATGCATTTGCCTATTAGCATGCATCTAATTGTGTAATCTGTCTCCAGGCATGTATACCCTGTCTAATCCATCATATCTAACATCAGCTACCACTCCCCACACCAAAGAAACAGCTGTCAGGCACACTGCATTAAGGAAATGCGACTTTTTAAAAAACTAATTGCATAAAGAAAACAAAAACAAAATACCAGGCAACTTGTTAAAATGTAATAAGTTACATAATTCAATATGCAGGATGTTTACTGTAAGTGGCATTTATTAGACGTCTCGGGTTTATTCCCGCTAATGAAGTAAATAATTGCTTTCCCATAAATTGGAAGCCGTTCAAATTCTGGGATTGCAGGATGTCACAAAGTCCTAAGTCATTTCTCAGCGTGGATATAAATAAATAACACTGCCTTCTATTCTTGCAGCTGAGCGTGGCCGACGGATAGTTGTTGACAACTCTGTGAATAGACCCAGGGAACTTAACAATGCATTATGTATTTTTGTGCTGTTGCTGAACCAAGGAGGCTAAAAGGTGACATATTGATCGCAGATAAAACTAACAGTTTTACAAATTAACTGCATGCTTCAGAGTGTTGTTATGATGCTGTTATTTATTAAACACTTTGCAGCTTAAACCATGTACTGTTTCATGTATCATTCAAATAATGTGCAAATAGGTAAATGCTGGATATCATCAGATTTTTTCATTGATGAGCATTTCACCTTCAATTAGTAGACATCAATTTTTTAAAAATGGGTACCTTGGAAGAATTTAGTTTTTTTTCTTCAAGCAAAACACGTGACTCATTTAAGCAAATGCAAGTAAAGGCTCTGCAAAACTCAAATGTCTCGCAATTTTATCAGGAATGTACTATATGGTTTTAAGTTTCGTAAATGTAATGGGGATAAAATGAAGCTAACTAAGTTTACAGGCTGTCCAAAGATGATCCTCATTGTATCCTGCGGGCTGAAGATGACTAAATCGAGGAGAAAATTTGTTAGAGCTGAATCATCTTCGTGTGGATTTTCAAACAGCTGTCTCTCTACTATCAATCTTTTCGCCGAATCTGCTCAGAATACAGTCATAAGTGAAATCCATCAGCATTGCCGTCACTGCGTGTTATAAAACTGACGCCGATATCCAGTCCATGCTCAATGTAAGACACGTAGAGAGAAAGCTCGCTATTCAACTGCCATCTTACATCTTAGGCGTGTGACCCTCCAATGTATACCCAAGCAAAAGAGACAGCAACACAAAAGGAAGACGTAGACCCCAGCCCAGATTTTATCAGTGCGCTCGGAGCATAAAGAGAGCTTTGACAGCATCTCTTATTTCATTTACCAGTAGATTAGTCAGAGGCCTGCCCAAGGCAGCTACTGTGTGTGCAAGTGAATAATTAGTGCATGGAAATGACTCAATGCATTTTCTTTTGTAATAGTGTGATGCATTATAAGTCAAAACCTCTTTCCATGGACATTTTAGTCTTTTAGGACATTAATAAATGAGCAGAACATGAACAATTTATCTTAATGGACAAAGGAGTTTAAAAAATACATTATGCATGATACATTTTTTTATGCAATACCCTAAAGTTTCTTTCTTTGCATACATTTTGCTCAACTTCTCTTACTTTCAGACAACCTATCAAAAGTTCCTCAGCAAATCAGTGAGATACATTACACTACAGGTAATACCCAAGCTGTCTCCTCCAATTTGACAGAAATATACTGACACCGACGGGGTGGGGGGGGGGGGTGGGGGCAGATAATAGAGTTTTAATGCCCATCATTAAATTTCAAGTGCCAGAGGCTAACCATTAGCTGGCACAGAGGGTGGCATTTCTTTACTCTTACCAAATTTAAGGGCCGATGTTTGGAGGCTGTGAGATTTCACTTTTAGAATAAGACCTTTTCTTTTATGAGAGTATTACCATAACAATTCATAACAATCAAATATGACTTTGAGAAATTTCCCTAACAATGTCTAAAAGGGCAAAGACATAAAGAATGTAGCCTAGCAGATAAGACACAAAGTTGCAATATTGGGCCTCCAGCTGTCTTTGATCACTTTGGATATCATTACCTATTATTACCCATAAAGCTTTTCATTCAAGAAGACATAAAACCTTTTGAATATAGGAAAAACACATAAACCACAAAGATTACTACATTTACTACATTTTTATTGAATTTATTACCACAAACCACAAAGATCTAAATGATTTAAATTTCTCAGTCGTCTATACAGCCAGCTTCCTCTGTTCAAGACTGATTGCAGATACCTATAGACAGCCGGGTATGTTTATCATTATTTGATGTACATAAAAACAACGTGTTGCAGAGTCAATTGCTTGAGGCAGCTACAATCATAGAAAAGCCTATAGAAGCTATTATTAAAAAGCCTAACGGCAGGAAATCTGTCCGAAACAGTAGGCGGTACGAACTGTCACATTTCAAACTCCCACTTACCCCTTTAAAATGTAAAATGCCAGAACATGAGCTGATTTTCTTCTGCTGGTTCATTATACCGTGCTTGAGTCTGAGACGTTTAAGAAGTGTTAAAGTTAAAAAATAATAATAATAATACACATTGATAGATATTCATAAGTAAAAAATAATTCACAGTGTTTTATATCAATATGTGGAGATGACTGTGCTTAATTGCTAGTGGGTTGTTGGTAGTGTTCAGAGAAAGAATATGGAAAGAATTACTTAATAACTTTATTATTTGGCTCCATTGGTGTTCTTGCGATTATCAAAATCGATGATGATTTAATAAAAAAAAAGTCTCAGAATGTCCAGAATGTCCTTGTTTTCAAGGAATGGGGAAAAAATCAAGAAAGAAAATCAAATAGCTTATAAAATGGACCTGAGCAGCATAAGACCCATATAATATTTCAATGCAAATTATGTGCAACATTTGTTACACTGTCATTTATAGAGTCTCATTTCTCTCCTTGACAGGGGCTTCTGTAAGCAGGGGTGTTATTAATTATGTCTTCCGAAAGAGTGAGATAAATGAAGAAATGCATCCAATCTTAAGACATACAATTTATAACAAGTCATAAAATGAGACATTTAGCTATTTTACATTTCTGGGCAATTTAGGTAAATCCTTCAGAGAGATGCCAAACTTACTCAGTACGACTCCCAGAGCCTCAGCACTTTGGCGCTTCTTAGCTCAGACATCTTGAAGATCTATGGCTGGAGGGTTAAGGAAAACCTTTGATGCTACATGCAGGAGTATGACCTGAGCCTCGCCCCCCCCCCCCCCCCCCCCCGAGGCCCTTAACGTGCCGCGTTTCAGACTAAATCACATTCTACATTCACGTAAAATACAAGAGGTACAGTCAGGAGCTAGCTATGGGTCTGTATTGCTAGCCGTCGATAACTTAAAGCTAGATAAAGAGAAAACAATCTTTCCCAAACCACGTAAATCCAAGTAGCACTTGCTGCCTCAGGAAGGCAGAACTCTGCTAAATCCTCTCAGTTTAGGATGGTTTTGTAAAAGCTTTCTTGCAGAGACCGAAAGGCATCACATGGTATTAGTACCGTCCAAAATACAGAATTTTTTTGTCTTTTCCAAGCCAAAATCAATTCACCAAAGAAGATGATAATTAACTACTACTGCTAATAATAATAATAATAATAATAATAATAAATATTTGGATACTAGCAGCTAGCAGTATAGTGTACAGGTGCCGTTATCAGATCTGCCTACAGTGGCCTCACGGGTGTCTCTCTTTTGGCACAGACTTCTGAGTGCTACAACAGCGATTTATAACAAAGGGACCACAAAGACGTAAAGAAACATCCCAGGGAGTCTCACAACATGAGTAAAAGCAGATGGTAGCTTCTGTCACCAGGAATGGCGGGGGGGGGGGGGGGGGCAGATGTTACGGGATCCGGAAGCAGAGACGAGGCATTAGTTAACATCACAAGGAACACCTGAGTCAATATCACTATGAGGTGCCTTTGGTGTCCTTATCACACTCACTCAGTTATCATGAAAAAGTGGCAGAATAATGAAAGTCTGAGGTTTTATTATAAGTGGCCAAACACTTGCACACATATCAGTACAATGAAAAGTCTCTTAAAATGTGTTTCCTTCATTTTATACACTTGTATTTCATTGGATGCACGTGATTTTGGCATGTCCCACACACCGCTCTGCTAACTACAGAGTGTGTAATAAGTGGTTAAATGAAACTAAATTAATTTTTTTAAAACATGGTTTTATTGTCCACAATAAGTTATTTGATAAAACAAGTAATTCCGATCATGTATATTCTATTTTCATAATCATATTGAACATTTTGCATGTGTCCCTGAAATTGCTGTCCACCTTGTCATTATGGGGTAACTGCCCCTTTAAGAAACCCTCTGACGTTCTCAGTGACATCACTACGAGCATTTTGTCTTTTTTCAATGGAGGCTGAAGCAGTGGCTAGTTGCAGAGTAAGTATTTACACTTATCTTTTGTAATTTTCATCATATTATGTGTATAGTTGGATGTTGTCAAGCTTAACATGTCCACCCTGTCATAGTGAAATATCAATTGTTAAAAAAATCATTGAGAAATTTGAAATATATTTATAAAACAGTACACAGTTAGCTTGCTGACTGTAACATGTTGCTAAGTAAAGGTCCACCATGTGCTCATTAAATGCTAATATTAGCCAAAAATGTCCACCCTGCCATTGTCCACCCTGTCAGCAAGCCTTCCATGACAGGGTGGACATACGCATGGTTTAGGCCACATGCTGAAAATGTAACACATATTACAACAGCTATTACACACGTTTTATGACAGTACATGCTATAAATAGTAAGAATGGACAATATGGACAATTTTTGCCGTATCAATATAAGCAAGCCTAGGAGGTATCGGGAACGTCGTGATACTGACCCAGACAGAAGAAGAAAGTATCTTGAGAAAGAAAGGGCCAAATGGAAAAAAGACAGAGAGACTGGAAAGAAGAAGGGTGTCAATGAGCTCAGTGAGAGAGAAAAGAGGGCAAAAAGAAAGAAATGGAGACAGGCAAAAAGTCGAGCCAGAGCCAAAAACAGGGCCATTGCTTTGCTACAGTCAGAAACACCACCCAACTCCCCTGCTGAAACTGAAAATCAGCGTAGGCCAGGGCCCTCCAGGTTAGATCATTGGAAGTTAAGCTGATGAGACTTTTTAGAAAGTTTAAATTTATTTGAAAGACAATTATCAACTGTTTATGTCCCTATAATATTTAACTTGCTAAAATCCCCAAGCGAACTCGATGGGCCGAATGGCCTCCTCTCGTTTGTATAGTTCTTATGTTCTTATGTTCTAAATCCTTACAAATAGTTTGTGTTTCAGGCAACAGCGTCAAGGGGAAAGCATTCGAAGGAGTTCGAAGAGAAAACTGAAAAAACAGATTGAAATATTAGAGGCACAGCTTTTTACATAATTTTCTTGCATTGCTCCTTGCATTTATGAGGCCATTCAATGACATTTCACAACGTGTCCACCCTGTCATGCCCAGGGTCCACCCTGTCATGTCACTGTCCACCCTGTTATTTTCATGTTTTATGAAAATAAACACATTATTTTCACAAGTTAGCAAAATATTTTGTGTTATTCCTTTATAAACAAATGAGGGCCAAATAGTATTGCTTGAAAGATTGACCAGATATCTTTTTTGTTAGATTTTATTTAAAAAAGAAAGTGTAAATCTCGCAGATTTTATAGAGAAACAAATAGTTTGCCATAATTTCATTATTATCCAAATAGTTTTCCCACTAACTAAAATATATTGTTGAGAAAGGGACTACATAGCTTTCTGAAAATGTACATTTTATAATCACTATGTAATTTAAATGTATTTTCTCTGCTTTGAAATTGTCCATGACAGGGTGGACGTATTTTCATGTTTGCATGTAAATTGTCTGCTTGCAGTTAATTTATAAAAAGTGTGGGAGCTTGACCAACATGCATTTCTAACAGTATAACATGTACTTAATGTAATTAATATGAAGTTCAATGGAAAATCTCAGCTTTTTTTTGATGAAATGGGGAAGTCTCAAAGGCACCTTATGGTGATATTGACTCACCTACGGCCTGAGCAGACCATGCTGACTCTCCTCACCGGAGTACCTTTTTTATGGCTGAGTGTACCACATAAATGACAGATTAACACTGGCACTGCTTAGGCATGTGTTGGATAAACTGTAACGGTGACTTGATATAAAGCAGGAAGGGAATTCAGAGCTGAATTAATGGATAGGATCATAGGTTTCTGAGCAAAGCACAATGGCAGCTTTGTGTTTTTGTGCAGTTTGCTGACTGTGTTGAGTAAGGTTCTTCACGGGGATTTAACACGCGAACAGAAAACGACATCAGGGGAACGAATGAACAGAAATGTGTGTTTTGGACTGTGAAAGTAGGTTGGGAATATATGTATGAGCAGACTAAGACAGACAATAACAAGGGAAGGTAGAATGTGAGATGCAGACAGGTTCTAAACCATTCATTGTGTTTCCTATAAACTCAATCAGTGACAAAGAGGGGTGATGCAATCCTGTGATCCATTAAATGAGCATGATCTGTTTTGGAAGTAGCTGCGCATCGATTCCCAGAGTTCTCATTATCCACTGCAATAATTTAATAATGGCATTTTTTTTATTATTAATAATTTTAATTATCATTATTAATCAAAAGCGTGAACAGAGTGTTTAATTTCACAAGGCTGTTTATTTTTGGGAAATTTTCCAAGTCAGCAGATCCCTTCTTGGGATGTGCGACCTTTGCCTCAGTCATAGAAATTGTGTGGTTTCATTCTTCAAGAAAACCAGGTGCTTGTGTTATAAATGATTATATATATATTAACGTAAATATTTGCAGATATATATCAGAAAGATCTCTGTGGACCTCGCTGGTTGAAAAACCAATTCATCATACATCATATCGAAGTGTAATTCTTCGTTCAGCATTTGATCAAATATTTCTGCATGGCCACAAGGAGGCGCTGTCTGAAAACTGGAAGGGAGAGACAATGACCCTCTTTTCAATCCCCATTATAAACCCACTGAAGATGACAGTCTGCATAAACACTATAGGGAAAGCGGTTGGCTCAGAGAGAATATTATGCTAACCAAATCTTCAGGATATGGCAAATCCCATGCTGCAGGCCTGCGATCGCCATTCCGTTCCTTCCACCTCCTTGCCTTAATATAGACCTTCTATAACAGCAACGTATTCTGTATAGCATTAATCGAATGCCGTCATCCTCTTATAAGTGAGCCGTTTTGAACAGGGAAGAATAGAGCTTTGGATGAATGTTTGACTGACTGCTTTTGGGTTCCTGCACTCCCACATCATTACGGAGGGTAAAAAACTGCAGGGAGATGGCGGACAACTGAGCCATTGAAAGTAGTTTAAAATTCATTTAGTTTGTGACTATTGGTCGCATCGCTTCAAATTTAGTTTTCCTGTAGAGTGCGTTGTAGCCCCCTCCCTTTGTGACCCGGAGTGCAGGGACGTCAATGCTCAACTGTTATGACCCATTTCAAATCAGAATCTTCTGGTGATGGATTTCAGGTCCCCCCCCTTACCTTCCCCAAGGTGGTCGCTGTTTCATCAATTGTTCCAGAAGACTTACAATAGAGCCCGTGCCTCATTCAGGGATCGGGGAGAGGGTGAGATTTGAAACAGAGCAGAAACACAATGCTGCTTATGTCAAGCCCGATCGCCTGATGCTCCTGTGTGCCACGCCCCCGCATTAACCTCGTGGGAAATCCCTGTCTTCCAGCTGTTTTCAATTCTGTGTAATTACATTTCTGTATTTAAGTACGTTTCCCCAGAATTAGAATTAAACCCTTATGTTATTGACCTGAATTTTTAAAGCAGCTGTGAAAAATATTTCCACAGCTTTAATTACTTTGAATGAAAACATTAAGTAAGCAATACAGTAAGCTGACTAAAATGACTTGTTTTGTCCTTCAATTTCAAGGACTGTTTCTAATGGAGAGAACAAGGAATTAGACCACCTATTCAATTCCTTGGAGGGATTTTGTTAGTTTACTCAGGAGCCAGGTACTAAACCATTAATATCAATCTTTATTAACATGTAGACCTGCAGGTTTCTGATAAATATTTATATTATGTGAATAAACAAAAATACATCAAGATTACCATACTAAGCTTTGTGTTCATACATAATATTTAGATTAAATACAGTATCAGTCAAAAGTCTGGACACACTTGTTTTTAGTGCATTTGCTTTTATTTCAGCTATGTGATTCATGTAATTGTAAAAGGCTTTGAGACAATGAAGTAATACATATTGCAATGACCAAGAGACTCATTGTAGACTCATCATAGCGCATTTTTGCTCCACTGACACCATTGCAGTCTCTCTGCCTGCTTTCAACCAGCTTCCAGGAGTAGCCACCTGAAGTGCTTCTCCAACAATCCTGAAGGAGTTCCTGGGCAAAAGTTGGCTGCCTTGCTCTTACTCTTTGATGCAACTCATCCAAACCAGCTCTGTACAGTTTATGTGGGGGGATTGTGGGGGGCAGGTCACCTGTCACAGCACTCCCTCTCTTTCCGTGCTGCGGTACATAACCTCGAGGTGAACTTAGGCTCATTATCTTTTTGAAACCAAATGCTTTTCAGTAGGTGTTTGCAGACTTCTGACTGGTACTGAATAAAACCGTTACTATGCAACATAAAATATTTACTACATGCAATCAAAGATAGGGAAGAAAAGTAATACAATAGCTATAATTTGACATAGCGTTATTAAGTATGCACTCTGGCCCCTGTACTGGATAACTAGTCATGGATAATGAAAGCAGCTATACTTAAAAGGGCACAGATACAGGGAAAATCAACGGCCTCAGCTATTTGCGAAAGAAGCAATGAAAATGTCATAATGTTTATGGTTCATTCTCGCGATACAACGTCTCCCGACGCCGACGGTCTCAGAGAGCTGCCAGTCAGCGAGCTCATCCTCCTGCCAAGCGGGATGATGGCAGCATAACAGCCTTCAGACTGAGGCGTCACTATGAGCCGAGTCGACTGATCGCAGTGACGCCCAACTCAGCGAGCCAGTCTGCCAGTCACCTGCTGTCACCACAGCAGGCGCAGTTACCCTCTGAGGTACAGTAAAGATGCCTCTGTGTGTCACATGTCACCGTGGGGGGGTTTGGGGGGCATCCCGTGTGCATCACTTTCACGCAGATCGAAATCCAGTGAGAAAAATATGTCAACAGACTTGCTAAACAAATCTTGCTAAAAATACTCCGGAAATCTAAAAATCCATTTTTTTTTATTGTTTGTCAGCGCTGTACATCATTATCAAGCTGATTTCATGCAAAGTTATTTTTTGAATGATTGTGTTAGAGGCAAAACATTCGGTAAGTTGTCAGTATCGTAATTGTGAACAGAAGCGAACACACACACATTAGGCATCTCAAAGCGCTTCCCAGCCGCCGCCGCTCTATGTTAATTATTCCCTAAAAACACGTTGCTATGGTTATGGAGTGCCGCAATAAAATTGTGTTGTTTTTTATTATTTCGCTTGCCTTCACGGTCTTTAAAGAAAACAGGAAACATCACAAGCTGCACTATTGAAATAATTTCAGGCAAAGTACCGCGAAGCTTTGGTGTTTGCGCTTACTGACGAATTTGGATGTAGCTAAAAAAGACAAAGCCAATCTAGGTAACAGTGAGTATTATCCTACTCAAGTACTTTTTAGCACAGCTGTTAACTCATCTCAGAGCAGGTGCAAAATCTGCATTAATGGTGGCACACCAGTTTATCTGATGGATTTTTCACTTGTTATGTTTTATTTATTTATTTAATACTATTAAGTCTCCCTAAAAGTTAATTTAGAAATTCAATTTTGTGTCACCCATTACATTCTGCAGAATTCAGTCACACCAGAACAACTGTCTAGAGAATTAATTTAATACCCCAAAAACCAAACCTGAGCAAAAGTAATTTTACGTGAAACAATGTCCCATGTGGTGATGTAGAGGAAGTGAAATCTGCAGGATAAAGTTTCAGATGACATTTGCCGGGAGGCACTAAAAGTGAGTCTTTTTTCTTTGCTAAAAGCATTTCCTGGTATTTAGTTCAATGCTATTATTTATTGATATTGTCCTGATGAGGAAAAAGCACTTCTGTAGAGGTTACCTGTCAAATAAATGAAGTCACAACAAAAGATCAATATTAGGCAGAGAGAAATTGTTTTGAAAGGGCTTGGAGTCAAAGGCCTAATTGAATAACAATATATGATATACAAATCACAGTTGAGCTATTTTGTCAAATCAAGTACACTGAACTACCAGAATGCATGTGATTGACAAAAGAAATGCATTAAACCCCATCCAATCATTTTCCAGTTTACTCATTGATTTTTACTAAGACAAAACTGCAGTTCCTGCTCACCTTTCTTGCATGCGATTGCTTATGGTAAAACGATACATATGAAGAAATAACAGTGTGAAGCCCTGCAGTTTCCAGTAGTAAATGTGGAATAAATTAAGATTATAATGGGAAAATACTGAATGATTATGTTACAATCGCTGTGTCAGTTCTGTTAGGGCCTCTGTATGAGATCCACATGTTTCAGTGGGCTGTAAAGTTGTTTCATACATATGATGCTTCTTAACACTCAAAGTTCCAGTTCCGCACATAAAGGATTCTTTGTGGTCGGTAGTCAGTGGGTGAATCTCATCATGCGTACTTGACGGTACTTGTGTTCTCTTGTCCCCATTTTACATCATCTTCCATTGCTGATGACCAGTTCCAATACTCAAGAATAGACGTACAGAGGATGGTAAAAATCCCCGGATGCTGTTCTTGTTCCACCCCAAATATCAATGATTCATTGGTTGCATCCTTGCCGAATGACATCAGTCCCATGATTCATTGCACCCCAAGTTCGTTCTTGGAAGTTAGCAAGCATGCTCTTGCCAAGACCAGATGTATGATTTTCGTGTTCTTGGTATTGAATTTCACCCAAAGTGAGACTCGTGCAGGTGTGTAAGTGCCCGTTAAAACCCAGGTGATGACGATAAGCCCCTCCTTGCCAGACAGCACCCGCAAGGTCCTCATGGGCGGTCGCAAAGCTGGCTGCACGGAATGCCAACAGGAAGCATCTGCCAGCCTCAAATGGCCCCAGGAAGGGGGCTGGATCGACTCCCCTGGCATATCGTGGGCATGAGGAGGGAGAGAGTGACAGGGGAGCAGCCCACTCGTGTTTGTCTCTCTCTTTCTGCATATAGACAGTCTGCAGGACACCTGCCCACAAGGCACTGCTGCCTCCCATCTGGGCAGCCAGGAATCAGGGGGCCACATAAGGAAGCCTCCCTGCTCAGGCTTCTCCACAGCACGTCAAGTCTCCGCAGAAAGCCGACAGATCAGGAGATCCAGTAACTCACAAGTCTTAGAGAGGAAGTAAGTTTTTCGCACTACTTTTAATATGTGGCATATCTGGGAAAATGTATTCATTAAAAGAGATACTGTATACATATATACGTCAAAAGATACACGCAGTGTTGATATTCAGATGGAGACAGTGTTGGAGTTTCATTTAAAGGGTTTTCAATGCAACAAGAGAAGGAAAGAACTGGATCTTCATTATGGATTTGTTTTGCTGTTCTCCATGCAGGACAGATGGGGAAAATGGGATGAAACAATTACAGAAAATGATGCTGCTTCATTGGGAATGGGAATACGGAATGGGATTATCAGACTTTCCTTGCGTAAAATCTCACTGTGGGATTGTGGAGGGAAAATCACAAAAATGACAAAAAAATGATGTAAAATTGCATGGATCAGACAGATGATGCCCCCCCTCCCCCAACCCACCATAATCCCGCCCATCACAGGCACCGAGGCTCAGTTTCTCCCAGGTGAGCACTGATACTGGTGTTTACTTTCTGTTTGTAATTCTGCAAGCGCCAAGGAGCCGGCGCCGCCTCCTTACCCAAAATGACCCAGAGGTATTGCAGTGCCTACAAAGTCCCTACAGGCCCAAACAATGCACGGATGTTCCATTACTTTCCAGAAGGACCAGCTGTTCACCATCAGCTAGCTAACCCATCCTCATCTATGAAAACATTATCTCTATCAACAATCCCTGACTGACTCCCGTAATATTTATATTCCTGGTACACTGTCCCTCATATCGATAGTAAATGCTGAGGCCCCGCAAAACACTGCAGAATCTACACTGCCCACTTACAACACAAATCATTACATTTATTAATGCAGAATTTATTATTAAACACTTTGTCTTGAGAATCACGGTAAACAGTGCAGTCGAATTAAACACTGCATTCCACAACTGCACAAAACCATTCAGTTCCACTGTAAGAGAAATATATATGTTTCAGTTCTCAAATTAATATCAAACCAATATATTTTGTTTATATTTTACACCACTATAGGAAACATTTCAGTGTCTGCTGCAAATAAACAACACGAATATTACTGAAGGATCGCTCAATATTTGAATACTGGGCAGTCGATTTGTAATTGGGGATTGTTAAATAATGTGTGAAGTTTCCAATGGAGTCTTGACACTGGAAAAATAAATATTAAAAATAAGCAGGGAAATATATAGTGAAAAATATAAGCATTCAATATTTTCAGTCGTATTAATTTATGAATAGCTATTTTATTTTCTCCTGCAAAATGCCGATATCAGTCTCTTTCAAACAGTGGAGAGCAGATTTAAAGTAACACAAATAAAGCGTTAGTTTATGTTCGTGAAGGAACTCATTTTAGCCAATGCATCGGCTAACTGGGTGTACTTCCTGTTCACAATACCAAGCTCATTACAAAACTGCCCCAAACCCATTACTGAAAAATGGAAGTTACGCCAATAAATCTTGTTTTTATCGATTCCTTCATTCATCAGTATTTTTCTTCAAGGAAACCCAGGAAGGCTTGATGTATTTGCCTCTGCTGGGGCAGGGACTGAGGTGTGATTAAAAGGCCGGTCCAATCCCTCAAGGTATCGATTGCAAGATGGTGCCTACTAATGAGATCACTCCAGATAAACTGAGCAGGTGATTAAATGCATGTAGCTTGCAGGTTGGCAGCAGATGAGCGTCTGTAGGTGTCACATGAAAACCCACCCAAGGTTGCTGTCCCAGGGCTGAACTGACTCTTCTATAACTCCACACCATTTGGGATTGTTTTGGACACGTTTCAGTTCATCTGCTTACATTTAACTTCCCATGTCATCCATCACCTAATCCATTAAAGAATCAAATTGAACCTGGAGTCTGTCCCATGAGACACAAGGCAGGGGGCCCCCTAAAAGGGCACCAGTCCATCAAAGGGCACACACTCACCTACACAACCACAGGAAAGTCAATTTAGAAACTCTGCTTCACCCACCCATACATCTTTGGACTGCAGGAGGAAACTGGAACCCAAGAGAAAACGTGTGGAAACACAGGGAGAATTTGCAAACTCTCCTTTACCAGCATTGGGGATCAAAACAACAGTTCCAGATGTGTGAGAGAACAATACCAGAGGAAACCTAAGGCAACTTTGATGCTACTCTCAGCTAGCTCTAGCTGATCAGGTGTTTTTCTAGGACCTGAAGATGTTTAATCAACATGAAAGCACAGCTGTTGTGAGCTTGTTAAAGTCTCTTTTTTGGAGGTCCCTAACAGGTTCTTCCCTGCCATGTTCATGCCTTTGGAACATCTATATTCCTAAATCCCCAAGAAGTAATCAACCACTAATTACCTGCGAGAGAGTTTCAGAGCATATCAAATCTATTAGGCTACCATATACCATCCTGGGAGGGCTGGTGAATCATCACAAACCTGAGGAAGAGGATGTGACAAGGAAGTAAATGATGACCTTGGACCTTTAGATGTGCAGGGAGACCAGATGCAGGATTTACCCCTGAGGTATAATAATGGCCAGTGTATAAAGCCTTAGGTACTCACTAGAATATTTGAAACTTGCATTTAACGCATCAATCCATCCATTTTCTATAACTGCTTCTCCTGCTCAGGGTTACAGGAGGTCTGGAGGCTATGGGTACAAGGCAGAGAACAACCCAGGATGGGCTGCCAACCCACCACAGGGCACACTCACACACCCCATTCACACCTATGGGCAATTCGGTGACTCCAATTAACCTCAGCATGTTTTTGGACTGTGGGAGGACACTGGAGTACCTGGAGGAAAGCCCACGACGACACGTGGAGAACATGCAAACTCCACAGACACAGAGCCATGGTGGAGAACATGCAGACTCCACACACAGAGCCATGGTGGAGAACATGCAGACTCCACACACAGAGCCATGGTGGAGAACATGCAAATTCCACAGACACAGAGCCATGGTGGAGAACATGCAGACTCCACACACAGAGCCATGGTGGAGAACATGCAGACTCCACACACAGAGCCATGGTGGAGAACATGCAAACTCCACAGACACAGAGCCATGGTGGAGAACATGCAGACTCCACACACAGAGCCATGGTGGAGAACATGCAAACTCCACACACAGAGCCATGGTGGAGAACATGCAGACTCCACACACAGAGCCATGGTGGAGAACATGCAGACTCCACACACAGAGCCATGGTGGAGAACATGCAGACTCCACACACAGAGCCATGGTGGAGAACATGCAGACTCCACACACAGAGCCATGGTGGAGAACATGCAGACTCCACACACAGAGCCATGGTGGAGAACATGCAGACTCCACACACAGAGCCATGGTGGAGAACATGCAAACTCCACACACAGAGCCATGGTGGAGAACATGCAGACTCCACACACAGAGCCATGGTGGAGAACATGCAGACTCCACACACAGAGCCATGGTGGAGAACATGCAAACTCCACAGACACAGAGCCATGGTGGAGAACATGCAGACTCCACACACAGAGCCATGGTGGAGAACATGCAAACTCCACACACAGAGCCATGGTGGAGAACATGCAGACTCCACACACAGAGCCATGGTGGAGAACATGCAGACTCCACACACAGAGCCATGGTGGAGAACATGCAGACTCCACACACAGAGCCATGGTGGAGAACATGCAGACTCCACACACAGAGCCATGGTGGAGAACATGCAGACTCCACACACAGAGCCATGGTGGAGAACATGCAAACTCCACACACAGAGCCATGGTGGAGAACATGCAGACTCCACACACAGAGCCATGGTGGAGAACATGCAGACTCCACACACAGAGCCATGGTGGAGAACATGCAGACTCCACACACAGAGCCATGGTGGAGAACATGCAGACTCCACACACAGAGCCATGGTGGAGAACATGCAGACTCCACACACAGAGCCATGGTGGAGAACATGCAGACTCCACACACAGAGCCATGGTGGAGAACATGCAGACTCCACACACAGAGCCATGGTGGAGAACATGCAGACTCCACACACAGAGCCATGGTGGAGAACATGCAGACTCCACACACAGAGCCATGGTGGAGAACATGCAGACTCCACACACAGAGCCATGGTGGAGAACATGCAGACTCCACACACAGAGCCATGGTGGAGAACATGCAGACTCCACACACAGAGCCATGGTGGAGAACATGCAGACTCCACA
Source organism: Paramormyrops kingsleyae (assembly GCF_048594095.1). Classification (NCBI taxonomy): domain Eukaryota; kingdom Metazoa; phylum Chordata; class Actinopteri; order Osteoglossiformes; family Mormyridae; genus Paramormyrops; species Paramormyrops kingsleyae. The sequence continues at coordinate 14,959,056 of NC_132797.1, forward strand.
CACAGAGCCATGGTGGAGAACATGCAGACTCCACACACAGAGCCATGGTGGAGAACATGCAGACTCCACACACAGAGCCATGGTGGAGAACATGCAGACTCCACACACAGAGCCATGGTGGAGAACATGCAGACTCCACACACAGAGCCATGGTGGAGAACATGCAGACTCCACACACAGAGCCATGGTGGAGAACATGCAGACTCCACACACAGAGCCATGGTGGAGAACATGCAGACTCCACACACAGAGCCATGGTGGAGAACATGCAGACTCCACACACAGAGCCATGGTGGAGAACATGCAGACTCCACACACAGAGCCATGGTGGAGAACATGCAGACTCCACACACAGAGCCATGGTGGAGAACATGCAGACTCCACACACAGAGCCATGGTGGAGAACATGCAGACTCCACACACAGAGCCATGGTGGAGAACATGCAGACTCCACACACAGAGCCATGGTGGAGAACATGCAGACTCCACACACAGAGCCATGGTGGAGAACATGCAGACTCCACACACAGAGCCATGGTGGAGAACATGCAGACTCCACACACAGAGCCATGGTGGAGAACATGCAGACTCCACACACAGAGCCATGGTGGAGAACATGCAGACTCCACACACAGAGCCATGGTGGAGAACATGCAGACTCCACACACAGAGCCATGGTGGAGAACATGCAGACTCCACACACAGAGCCATGGTGGAGAACATGCAGACTCCACACACAGAGCCATGGTGGAGAACATGCAGACTCCACACACAGAGCCATGGTGGAGAACATGCAGACTCCACACACAGAGCCATGGTGGAGAACATGCAGACTCCACACACAGAGCCATGGTGGAGAACATGCAGACTCCACACACAGAGCCATGGTGGAGAACATGCAGACTCCACACACAGAGCCATGGTGGAGAACATGCAGACTCCACACACAGAGCCATGGTGGAGAACATGCAGACTCCACACACAGAGCCATGGTGGAGAACATGCAGACTCCACACACAGAGCCATGGTGGAGAACATGCAGACTCCACACACAGAGCCATGGTGGAGAACATGCAGACTCCACACACAGAGCCATGGTGGAGAACATGCAGACTCCACACACAGAGCCATGGTGGAGAACATGCAGACTCCACACACAGAGCCATGGTGGAGAACATGCTCCCAGAGGTGTGAGGCAGCAGTGCTGACCACCGCGCCCCCCCCCTTTAAGGCATCTGAGGATGAAACAAATCACATTGATATAGTCACACAAATTCAGCACAATACATTCTATTATAAATCAAGGCATATACCACGTTATGTGCCACAGGACGAAATGCTAGTAGAATTAATACATGGGAAAAAATATTGTTTTTGGTGCAGAAAAAGCCCTGAGTCTGAGATTTGAATTTATAATCTCCCACTTATATATCCACTTCTTCATCCATCCATCCATCCATCCATCCAGAATTCAAATTTCAGTCATGGGTACTCTTAATTAAACCAGTACAATGAATTAAGGTATTGAAAGCATCTTAATTATACCGTGTTTACTTCACAGTAACAGCTGTGGTAACAGAAAGGTAGGGGTGTGATATGGGGGGGTACCATCCATCTGGAATGGATGAGTCAGATTACTGTCACTGTTCACCAATCAGCATCTTCCTCAATCCCAATGACTCCATTTATTGGTGTGTTCAGCTTTTGGTTTGACAGCAACCCAAGATGATAACGCTCTTTTTGTTCGGGGCAAAGCTCAGCTCAACACTCTGTTCTGTGCCATGCTTGTCTTTTTACCAGGTATATAACATTTTTCAGGAGGCTCTTTTGTTATCCTCTTCTCACTTCCTGGTATCAGCGCTAAAAAAGACACAAAAGTCACTGTGCCATTATGTTATGTTCGAGGCTTTTCCCAATGGCTGCCAATACCTGCTATTATGAATCATCAGCCATTAACTTTTGGGGCCAGCAGTACTGCCTTTAAATTGGCCTCTTCAAACTATAAACTCAATTATTTGGAAGTGATTTCACAACTAACATCAGTGTCCATCTCAATCCAATTAAATAGGTCTATTAAAAAACTGCACTAATTCATTTAATGTTTGAAAAAAAGTCAGGTATGTAGGATTATGTTCTAGGTGAAATCCGTGACTTGTATACCTATGTATTCCTCAAAAAAGTTTAGTATATTATACCATCTTTTCACACTGGCATTTGCACTCTTCCTAATTATGCTCTTGCATGCGAACATCATTAACCCCACTGGCCTCCAGAAGTGCCCCCCACTCCCTGCCCCTAGCTGATTCACTGACCCAAAGCAGTAGAAATCTCTGCATCATCCTTATCCACCATGTCGCAGTGTAATTAAACAAGTTTGTAGCTAATCATCTCAACAGCTTCACATTACTGCTAATAACCTGCAGGTTCCTTCAGATTGTCAGCTCACCCTCTGTCACCTGTCCTATAAGCTCTGGCTGCAGACTTTTCAAAGCCCATAAATCACACACCCTACATCATACAAAGCTCAAGTAGTTTTTACTGTTCATAATACTTAGCAGATATATACACTGTTTCTACTTAAATGTTAAAGAGGACATATTCAATGTTTACTGCTTTCACTGTGAACTGAAGGATAAGAAAAATACAATAAACAATATGTTATATATATATATATATATATATATACACACACACACACACACACACACACACACATATATATGTGTTGCATCCTAAAAAATGTACATAATTTCCATCCATCCATCCATCCACTTACTCTAGCCAGGGCTGTAGGGACATAAAAGAAAAAAATAAAGTAAAATAATGCATACATTTTTACACACAAATCTAACATATCATTTTCTCATTAAACATTTGCCTTCCTGTCAGAGACCATACTCATTTTCAGATTTTTAATAACATGGACCAACTACTCAACACTATTAGCACGATGCGCAGATGTCACTTGATTAATGGAAATACAGACAATGAGAAGAGATACAATCGGTTCTACAAATTACCGTGAATAGTTTCCACAGATAGCAGATTAATGTACAGTGTAATGGACCTGCCACAGAACAATAAAAGACGGTGGCGTTGTTAGCGAAATGCATAAGCTAACAATGACTATCTGCACTGCTGGAAGTTACTGCGGCAACCAGATACTGGGTGCTGCATTTCGCCCTTTTGTCTTTTTCGACAGTTCACAGATGTGGTCCAGGCCATCGATGCACGAGTTATCAATGTCGTACCAGCGAACCGCGTGCAAATCTTCTTTATGAACAAAAGAGCACAGCTACGATTTTCTAAAGGTTCATATCTCACATGGGACACTGCAACTGTAGACAGCTGCCGACAGTTAGGTTGAGTACAGATGGGTCACTGGGGGGTTCAGTGGTTTTTCTGGAATACCGGGGCTAGCGAGACACATGTGAAGATTAATATCAAACAGATAAGTTACTTAAATGGAATAACAACTGTGATGGAACATATTTTCAGGGAACAAAATGCTGATTGAGAAGAAATCAAAGTGGAGCAAATTTTACCCATGTTGCCTTAACGTGAATTTTGAAAAGACAGCGAAACAGTGTTTTAATTTTTTTCTTTAAATATTATCAGTGTAATGGAGAAAAGGTCCTCGGCATGATGACTGGATGAAAGGTTAACGTCAGACTGACACCTTGCTCTTGATGTCAGCCACAGCCCTCAGTCGCGCTGGTGAAACGGAATCACAGGGATTAGTGGATTAAGTGGATGATTCCCTTTAATCTCATAATGAATCACTTTCACCATTTCTTTATGTACCAGTGTTAATCTATCTGTGAGAAAGAGTGGAGCTGTCTGTACTAGGAACGTCAGCTGGCTGTGATTGGTGCGCCGTTTCCATTTAAGCACATCTTAAGCACATCTTTTGTCGTCATCCTGGAGCAGTACTGCGGAAGTTACTCACAAAAGTAACCCGTTACACACAGAGGCGGAAAGTTCAGGTCCAGAAAGTACAAATCCACACCAAGGTTTTGTTTCAACCAACCAGTTGAGCATAAAGAGTTGCAGTCACAGAGTATTCAACTGGTTTGGCTCGGTCTGCGCTGGGCAGAGCAGCATAAAGTTCTGTGCCAAGTTTGTTTTCAGTCCCATTTCCTTTCTGGCAAAGTGGCAATTTTCTTCCTTTACTATTTAACCCTGAAAACCAACATTCTGTGATGTAGCTGTAGTCTGCTGGGAAAGTCACAGGATTTGCCCCCCCCCCCCAACCCCCAGGCTCTCTCCAGTATTTCTGAGTAGATGGGAATCTAATTGTCTCACAGAGCAGCAATAAATAATCAATTTACTAAATTAAGGCAATTAAAAATTACTCCACACCGGAAAATTATTACCCATATGCTTGTGTTATAAATTTCTGGTTATTCATGCATGCGATTACTTTTTATTCAAATCGACATACTTAGCTGACGATTTCACTCATTTGTGCAGCAAACTCACTGAAGCATCAAGGTCAGCCTGCAGTCAGCGCAACTGCAGAGTGAGTGGGGGAGGTAGGATGTTATACCAGCGATCCCATTTGAGGAGGCACAGAGTCCTTTCCTTTCCGCCTGATTGGGATGGGCACAGACGTCTGCCTTCTGCCACCATGGAAACCCTCCTTCCAAAAGCCTGGCAGGCCTGGCTGGGATGAACCTCCCATCTTTCCCTGGGAATCAGTACCACCAAGGCCCAACCTCTTTATCTGATTATTATATAATAACTTGAAACATAAGTGGACACATTTGTGTAGAAACTTGTCTTCACTTGTTATGATTTAACCACCCTGCCACCAGCTGTCCTACAGAGAAACAAAGAGATCAAATTCGGCCTTTAGACATGACCTTTGCTGCAGACAATCATCTTCCTGGATCGAATGAAAGCAGAGTAAAATAAAACACCACTTTGAGTGGTAGGTTTGGTCTTTTGGTCTTGACCTTTTGTTATTCTCTTTAATCTACGTGTAGTGGCCTTCCAGGCATATTAATCACGAAGGGAAACATTTTTTAAGTCTAAACCCATAGAAGCTGTACAGATGTGTTATAATTGCATATTTTCATGATATCATTTTTACCAGAGTTACTGTGAGTACTTTTGCTGATGTGAATTTGGGTGTGAGTGAAAATCATGCTGGTGACAAAATCCATGAAGGATTTTGATGATGGGGGGGTTGGGGGGGGGTCATTTTTGAACCCCTGACATACCCTTTACTGATGACAACATTCACCAAGGTTGCTTCATTCCACCATCATTCTGCATGTGGAAAAACAAGCCTTTTCAGACAAAGCACTGAGGGTCAGATGCTCCTTCAAATGGATCAGTGTGTTCAGTGAACTAGTGATTCTATTAAATAAGGAATAAAAGCTCTGAAATATTTATCGCCCTGTACATTCCAAGATAAACCTGATCCATCCATCTTCCAAGCACTTATCAAGGATAAGGTCACGGGGGTCTGGAGCCTATTTCACGTAGCAGGAGTGGGGGTACAGGCTGGACAGAAGGCTAGGTCATTGCAGGACGTGCAGATACACACACATACACACACACACACGCACACACACACAAACACACACAGGGCGGAGTGGAGATGCCAATTAGCCTGACTGCGTATCTTAACAGACATTACGTTAAGTTGTTAAGCTCCACATTATTAGAGTTCGGGTTTTTAAAATTCCATTCCACCCTGTAGGAAGAATTTAAGACTCCTGACTTCCTGGTGGAAATATGTTCGTTAAAATGCAATTTGAACCTAGCGGGTTCAAAAAACAAAGTACGAAAAACATGCCAAAAAACTTTTATCTTAAAAAAATAAAATAATAATAACAATAAAAAGCATGCCATAAATATACAGCCCTACTTTAAGGGCTGTTAATTTTTATTATTTCCTGATTTCTAATTGTGTAGCATGACACATCATTCTTGATGTTTTGTTTATTAGTTTTCTATTTATTAGCAGTTAGAACCTCAGAAATAGTCACACATATTAATTAATTAATATCTGGGTTGTAATTGCAAGTGAAATTCAAGGGCTTCGTAATTAGAGAGGACCAAGGGCATCAGTCTGTGGTATTCTGAAAACATTGTGTCCATGGAGACAGTATGACTTAAGTGAGAATTACATACATTACACAGTTTTCCTGCTTTCGTGTCTTAACTTTCCCAAAATTTCCCTTCATGGGATTAATAACATTCATCTTATCTTAACTTACATTAAGATGATTGGAAACCTATAAAAAAGATGCAATAAGAATATCTATTTCAAAATTATTTATAAATGACTGTTACACCAATATGGCTGTCAACTGTTAGAAAAAAAGCAACGACCTGCTTTACCTTGGGAATCATATGTCTTGCAGATATTCCATGACTGAAAAAAAATTATTTAATTATTCAGTGCACAGCATGGTAGTTTTTGATAAATCAATCCATGTACTTTCCATAGCTATTTTTCTAGTACACTGTCACAGTGAGTCTGGATCCCAAGAAGCACTGGGCTCAAGTCAGTTTATCACAGGGCACAAAGTCACGTGCACGATCCTACAATATGGGACGTTTACAGACACCAAACACATGTTTTTGATAAATGGGAGTAAAGCAATATATTCAGGGAAAGCTTCGTTTTTAAAATTTGTATTAAAAGTTTCAATTTAAAATGTTAAATATACTTTATCCTTGACACCACTATAATAATAATAATAATAGTATTGTGTTATTCTGGTGATTGTACGTTAAAATAAACACTATAAATGTCCCATTCTGTCTATTTCCCTGTTTCACCAGTAGGTGTCACTGGCCATCCCGTTCTTCCCTTAGTGTTTTAGCACTTTTCTGCCCTTTTGTTTGCTTCCTGAGCCACCGTATGGCTGAATTGGTTGAGTGTGTGATTCGGAACCATGTATTCCTTTTATTGTGGGATATTGTGCATTTTCTGCCCCAGATTTCAGTGTGGCTTAGCCTCATGCTAATTATATCTTGTGTTTGTATTTCTGTATCAGTTCTTGTGCTGTGCCTTTGTTCCTATTTGTCCCTGTTTTGCATTTAGTTCTTTAGTGACGCTTTGTAATCCTTGTTCCTGGCACCTCCTAGTGTGAAGTTAATTCTTGTTGGCCCACACCTTTTTCTTGTCTAGCCCTTGATTCATGTGTATATATATATACCTACCTTTGCCCAGTTCCTCTGTTGGTTGTGCATGTTGTAGGTATTATTGTTGTGAGTATTGTTAGTATTGGTGCTGTGCGTTTATAGATACAGTATGTGCTGTAGGTGTTATGCTGTTAGTTAGTATTTGTGCTACACCCTGTTTCTGGCCCAGGAGCTCCCCTGTGTTCCAAGACACGTCTGTTTTACCCTTGGTTGGTCTTGGTTATCATCCTGGCTTTTTTGACCCCTCGTGGTTTCTTTTGGTTTTGCGCGTTCAGTCCGAAATCAAGTACCTCTACTTCTGCAAGCTACAAGTGGATCGTTGTTCCTTATGCCCTGTCGTAACAGCAGACGCCTGACATTTAAATGCAATGGGAAATAAAAATATCCTAGGAAGAGCTATGTCTAATTTTAGACATTCCCAGCACCTGCACACAACTGAAAGTGATCATTTTTAGAATTTCCCGGTTTGTCAGCATAACTGTGCCTTTCTGGCGTGTACAGCTCCCTGTCAGTTGACGGCTGCTGTTCCAAAACTTTTCACAAGCATAATGAGGTTAATTTAAAAATGACTAGTTGCAAGATTACCTCTTAAATGAAAATGAAAATGAATAACAGAAACCCAAACATGTACAAAAATCACCAGAACCCATGACCCAAAATGATTTTAAGAATCACCTCAAACATTCAAATTATTTTCTTGTCCTTAGCAAACATAATCTCCTGCTTCAAAGGAAAGCTACCGGTAATATCAAAATTAAACATTTAAAAATTAAAATAGAAGAATAAAAACAATGACTGTTTAATTTCTAGCTAGGCCAATATTACCTTTTATAACGGTTCAATTATGTGAATTAATAATTCCAGCGTATAATGAATACACAGCAAGCGCAACAGAAGATCAAAAATGACAAAGGCTCCGCAGGAGCATTAGACAGAGTTTGCTGACAGCAGGAGCTTTTGATTAGAGCCGATAAAGGAATTGAATTTATTGTTCCACGCAAAACAAAGATATGAACATCCAGTAATATTCTACAAAGACCACTAAAGAGATAGTAAAGACATGTGAAATTGATACAGATGGGACATCTAAGAATGGCATGAAGAGTCAGGTAGCTATTTGGGGACATTATGGGTAAATATGCTCTTTGCTAGGATTATTCTTTGTATTATGGGAGTTTCAGGTGTGCCCTAAAGCTGCAATTAAAACATCAAAAAAGATCACTGAAATCAATTTCACTGTAAAGTGAAATGTGATTGGATTTTACAATGTAATTTATATCACGTTCCTTTAATAGACACCCGCTTCCCTTATGAAAAGGAGATTTTTCCAAAGCACTCCTGCTATCAGCTGAACTGCACGCCACAGACTGACAGCGATGTCTGATGTTTCTCAGTATAATTACTGTACAAGGAATATTGTCTCTCCACTCTCCTGTGATCTAACACCATATTGATTTTGATGACTTAATTAATCTCTCTGCGACCTTGTCCTAGATAAGCAGTTAAATGATGGATGGATGGATTAATTATTATATTAGTTAAAAGAGAACTTAATCATATCACGTCACTTACGCTATAGCGAAGGCCTACTCTCTGTTTATAAATTGGTCCGAAGGCAGACTCGTTTTATGAAGTCAACATTTATTCTTCTGATGTTTTTTAAGCCTTCTGCTGCAAGGTACACGGGTATTACTGCGCTTGGATCAGAGAACAAACCAAGATGATATGGGGCGCGGTGGGCCCCATCAATCACCATGGCATTATGTAAGCTCTTGCCTGTTCTTCACATTTCTGCTCCCACACAGAGAGAGTGGCAGACTTTATTGTTTCGATTTCACTTCATCTTACATGAGTCAAATTTATAAATAATGTCTTGTCTATGGTGATCGGAGGCTGCAATCTGAACATTAGGATTGTTATATGTCTGCTTTGATTAGACTCAACCCAGTCTCAGGTGTCAAAGCATGATGCTAATTATTCTAATACCACAAGGGGTCAAAGCTCCATAGGGAGGCTTTGAGGCCTACTACACTGCCAGCTTTGAGGCCTACCACACTGCCAGCTGTGAGTCCTATTACACTGTCAGCTTTGAGGCCTACTACACTGCCAGCTTTGAGGCCTACCACACTGCCAGCTGTGAGTCCTATTACACTGTCAGCTTTGAGGCCTACTACACTGACCGCTTTGAGGCCTACCACACTGCCAGCTGTGAGTCCTATTACACTGCCAGCTTTGAGGCCTACTACACTGCCAGCTTTGAGGCCTACTACACTGCCAGCTTTGAGGCCTACCACACTGCCAGCTTTGAGGCCTACTACACTGCCAGTACGCAACCTCATGCTAGCCTTACGCTCGACCTGACTGGTAAATGCTGCTGTCCATTCTGCTAAGACTTAGCCTCTCGCTTCTCTTTAACCTTTAATCTTGTACTTCTGACACTGATGTGATAACTTGACCAAGTCTTTGCAAAACTCCAGCTTCTGACACCAAATCAGCAACCCTCAAATTTTTTCTTAAAACTTAAAACTTTTTTTATATACTTTTCATATATTTCTATATTTTTGGTATTTATTTTCTTAACTTATTATTTGTGTCATCCTTCAGCCTTGTTTGCTGCACAGTCTGGAGTAGCGCCAGTGTCATTTCACTGCTGGTGTACGACTGCATTCATGCATGTGACAAATAAAAATTTTGAATCTTGAACCTTGCATCACTGACGGGCAAAGGCGTCTTACCAAGCCTTCTGTGATCTGTACAGTACTTATATTATGCTGGGCCTGTTTCATTAACAAAATTCTCTGCTCAGTGGGTATGAAGGTGCCGACGAAATCTGAATTGACATCGAAATACATTTAATTAATTTGGCTGATGCTTTTATCCAAAGCAATATAGAAGTATGAAGGTATGGCCAGTCAGTCCCTGGAGCAGCTGGGCTTTATAGGCCTTGCTCTAAAAGCTCTGAAATCACTGTGCCAACACTGCAATTTGAACCAGAGTGACTGTCTGCAACAGCTTAGTTTGCAAAGTTCCGCACTTTTGCATTAATTTGAGCATCAAAATGCATGCTGTGTAACGTGACTTTGGGGTTCATACTTTGTGCCGGCTTGCCTGGACATCAAGACAGCGTCTTCATCAACGGTTTGGTGAGGCTGCGGCCTGTGGCTCGAGACGACAAACTAACAGTCAATGAATTCATTTTGCCTAGGCTGGCAAAACCACAGTGTTCATTCTCCCTGCATAAACAATGGCTTCGTCTTCAATTAAATTCAGATTCCTGTTACAATAAAGATTAAGGGTGAAGCTCAGGCTTTCCTAGTGACAGCTAGAGAGCGAACAGAAACTACAAACACGCCTGTAATGACTGCTACCACAATGAAACATTTCAGCGAAAGAACAGCCTGATAGCTCCTTTTACCCTGTTTATCTACACCAAACCTTATGTGGAATTTTCAGAAATGTTTAAAGAACAAATCCCACCTTTTGTATGCATAAAAAAATGTCTCTGTACAGTGAAAAAGATTCAGTACTGTAAGAATAACTACAATTTCCTGGTGTTGCTTCTCCATTACGTAAACGACTTTACCTCCTCTGCTTCTGACGTTTGCCTGAAACTTTAAGCAATATAACAGCAATCGCAGTTTGAAAACATCCATCCATCCATTATCATGACCGCTTAATCCCCACTGGGGTCGCGGGGGGCCCGGAGCCTATCCCGGGTACAACGGGCGCAAGCGGGAACCAACCATGGGCAGGCACCAGCACACTGCAGGGCACACACACTCACACAGTCACACACACAGCCACACACACAGCCACACACACACTCACACAGTCACACACACACACACACACACACACACACACACAGGGCCAATTTAGACACAGTTTGAAAACATCTCCTTATTAATCCAAATTTTTTGTCATTAAAAAGCTACAAAGTAATCGATCTGCTGATAAATTAAAGGCTTGTTGTGGAATTTGCTTTATTCTACTCTGGAACAATGTGACCTGTCCCCTGAGCAGATGTTAAATTACCCCAGCTTGTGGCAGGGGCGGAGCCAAAGAGGTGGCAGGGGCGGAGCCAAAGAGGTGGCAGGGGCGGAGCCAAAGAGGTGGCAGGGGTGGCAAATGTCACCCCCAGCAGAGCCCTTGCCACCCCCAGTGCCACCCTGTTGGAAATGGTTAACATTAAAATATACCAGTGAGGAGATCGGGCAAAGATTTGAGTGGAAAACTGTCATTTCTGAGAGCCCCTGAAGGCATCCCGACGCAGCAGGACCCTGTGCGTGTTGCTTACTGACATGTCATTGGCTGTAAGCTCTGGCAGTGCCGCACGTTCCTACATGATCCAAAACACAGCCGCGTTATTGATAACATATTACACTGTATTACCTTCCTAATGAGAGAAGGTCACACACTTGCAGTACATAAAAAATAGCAGCATGAAAGCGTTGCGCACTGTTTGCTCCATGTCTCGTTTAAATTAGCCATGAGCCCTGCTCGTGCTGATATAGATCGTCTCTTAGACAGCGTCTTTGTATATATGTATGTTTTAGTGCACATGCTGAATTATAGTGTTGTTTTACTATTTTAGCAAAGCTAGCCCTTGCTTGAAGTGTGTGGTAAGTGTATATGTGGAGAACCAGTCATTAGTTTTCTACTGCATGTAAGCAGGCTCTGCATGTCATATTAAAGCTTTGAATCAACTTCACTATACTGTAATGTGAGGGTTTTATTAGCTGCCTAGATTCATTAATTTAATGAATTAGATTAGGCTTGGTCTTTATGATTGGTGTTTATGATTTTGTAAATATTTGTTGTGTTTATTCAACAAACATTTACAACTCATTGTTTATTATGAGTGTGTACGAGAAAAATATTTTTTTCCTTCATTTATCATATTTATATGGACCCCTCTGAGAAACCCTTTGGCCACCCCTTAAATAGAAGTCTCGCTCCGCCATTGGTTTGTGGATAGCTTAGTGAACGCCTATATGAATGACTGTCCTTATCTGGGGACTCGGCACAGACCTACAGGAATCCCAGGTGTCGATGACGACCGCAGAATGTTCTATATGGTTCTGGATACAAAGCTGCCCAGAATGTCTGTAAAATAAACTTCCTTAGTGGGCAAGATCCTGACATAACAAAGAAACTATGAAATAATTCTGCTTGATGGCAAAGGATGAAACTAACAGCTGGGCCATCACTCTCACTCTGCCCCCCCCCCATACTAATACACGGCTAATTTGCTGCATACCCTTAATTATTCATTACAGGTGCAAACGGGGGCTTGTTCCCATTGACACTCTTGGCTGACGTATCGAAAGGTGAAGAGGATATTAAACATGACTTGCACAGAAATGTAAACAGCATAAAAACTGTAATGGGTTTCTCATTGTGTTGTTAGCATGACTGGTTGTGGCTAGAAGTGGAAAATATCAATTTATCTTTATTCATGTCGGCAGAGATGGACAGTATTTCAATTAAATGTATATAAAATATGCATTTAATTACTTTGAGTAAGGAAAAAAATCAGTTATAATTTTTAACAAAATACTTTGAGAGATTGTATTTTATGTATTTAAAATATTTAAAATACTTCATGAAATATGTCATTTTATCTATCTACTCTATCTGTCTATCTATCTATCTATCTATCTATCTATCTATCTATGTTTTCAATTTAATTAATAGAACCTTCTCCGCCAGACTTACAGAGTTTAATACAGTATACCACCTTGGACCAGTAATCCAAGGAAAGAAGCTACTTTGGTGCAAATTGCGTTAAGGTAAAGTAGGCAGTAAAGTACAGTATCAGACATTACTCACTGAGTGTCATTATAGGACAGAGAAATAGAGTGATTAGCAAACAGCAGTGCTGTGCTCTACAACTTGTGAATTAAATGCTAGTGACATTCTAGTTCATTTGAACAGGCATGTTCAGGCAGTGGCATCTTGTGGTTTGTCATATATGGAGGCTTTCATTAGCGATAAATCAGGCCAGCTACTTCTGATCCTAAGGACAGAATTAATGTCTATCAGCTAACGGTGTTTTTATAGCCACTGAGCCTGTTGAAAAGGGAGAACCGACTGGTAGACTTGACGTTCTATATTATATGCATGGTTCTGTTATTATTTTTTGGCCATGTATCTAAAACTGTTTTTTCTCTGACTTTGTGCATCTTTGGCACCCAACTGTAAGACAAAGTGGGATATTCACACATTATGATAATTAACTTAATACAGTTGGCTGGCACACTCTGCACACACCAGCACCACTGCCAGTCACCAGCACTACTTCAGTGGGGAACACTGAAATGACAAACATTCACAATCCGCACCGCAGTTCTGGAAGATGGAACGACGTTCTCCCCTCCAACCCCTACCGGCTGCTGCAGCTGCAGTCTATTGAGCTCTCATTATGTTAATAATGTTACAAAAGTTATTCATTTCACAATTAACAATTCAACGCAACAAAGTTATTATTCTGTTTAAAGTTAGTGTATATTTTGTAAATATTACACATTACTAAGGCTGTAACAGTACACATATTCATTGTATACCGTTACTATTTTACATGTATTTTTGTATTTTCAAATTACAAATTACTACAAATCAATTGTAATTAAATACATTTTCTCACAGCAGTATTCTGTATTTTCTTTTTTTACATTGGATGGCCTAGTATTTGTAATTTATAACAAGATACTTTCTGATGTACAGTATTTGTGCGCATCTCTGCATGTAGGGAGAGTCAGGTGAAGCGACAGACACCAACATGACCGATCACATGACCTTACCTCCGGAGACAGCCCTGACCCTGCGCCACGCCCTTCCCCATCATCACAATGTCTGGCACGTTGTGTTTATTACCACATTAAACAAGACAGAGTATCAGGCCATTTAACATGAGCTCTGAGAGAATGTTTGGGACAAGATCCAAAATTCAAGGACAGCTTTCAGAAAATCACCATATCAGCATAAATTATAGGTTCTTTGTTCCTTTCGTATAACAGCATCTCTGTCTGCTACAGCATCCGCACTCGAAAATCCAGTCACCCCACTCAATCACTGTCTATATAACAAGACTACATCCAGCTAATTATTTTGTTTTCACTAGTCATGGTGATCCATGTGACACAATTGGCACGAGTCTTGTCATGTGTCATAGCTTGAGTTATTTGAATTACTGCTCATTGACATCATTTGATACCCGAACTCCAGCCATCCCAAAAATACAATGATGGCAATTCCACTTCCAAGGAATTCATTTCCATCGACCGGAAAAAAGCCTGTGAATGGAGCTTGAATAATCTGAACGAGGGCATATTTATCATGGAAAATGCGTATAATAGCAATCAGAAGTCGAGAGCTCCTTCATCCATTTTTCAGTAAAGATTTCAGTTAATATTTTTCATGCTCATTACATTCAATTTGCATGAAACATTCCAACATTCATCTTTATTTCCATTCCCCCTCTCCTTTTGTATTCACAATTGAGACATTTAACCTAGTCATCCATATATTTAGATGAGAAGTGAAAATGTGAATGACAAAACATTTACATAGACAAATGCTACTTTCTGAAATAGAGCTGAACAGGTTTGCATTTAGTCCGTATGCTGTGAAGTAAGAGTTAAAAGAGATAAACCCCCCCCCCGACACACACACGCACGCACACATGTTTCTTATTATATCTTTGTGGGGACTCATTTCTATGGGCATAACCCTAATCCCAACTATGACAACCTTAACCCCTATCTAGCCCTGTCCTTAACAAAATACAACACTTTTGGCGTTTTTATTTAATCGATTGCATTCATTGATTTTTATAAACACACACACACACTTACATATACATCTGGATGACTGCGTTGTGAGTGTATAGACCACCTATTTGTGATGGTGGTCCATGCTTTGGAGGTGTGGAGATGGTTTCCGTATAAATAAACACGCAATAGAGACACACAATGAAGCCCTGACACTGATCACGTGACAGAGGACCTGGGTGCATAACAGTACAAATAGAAAGCCAGCGTGTTGTGTTTAGATATTTCTATATTTATGTTAAAAATTATAACCTGGCCTAATGCTTGCTCAGTGAGTAGTACTGTTGTCTCACACACCCAGGATTGGAGGTTTCAATCTTGCCTGCGCTGTGTGTGTGTGTGTGTGTGTGTGTGTGGGTTTCCTCCTACAGTCCAAAGACATACAGTCTGGCAAACTGCAGTTTTTAAATTGCCTGTAGTGTGTGAATGAGTTTATGTACCCGGTGATGGGCCAGTATCCACATCAGGGTGCAACCCAGACTTGTACCCTGCCGCCCCCCCACTCCTCGGTCCCCCTGCCCCACCCATTAGTCCCACCCACAAGCCTGAACAGTACAGACTCGGAATCCGGCTGTGGCTAAGAGCACGACTGACTTTCTGGCATCTCGAAACTGAAACCGCAGATCAGAGCAACAACACAGCCATGAGGGGGAAAAACGCCGCCTGTAGAAATCCAAGATGTTGTTAGGAGGCAAAACCTTGTAAAATGTTCGAATACGACTGGCAGAGCTTTGAACCTTCTAACATGCATGGTTAAGTTGGCTGGCGCAAAAAAGAAAAGACACAGCATAACCAGGAGGTCTGCGCTGACAGAGCTGCAGGGGTCCTGATCTGAACCTGGAAACACTGCTGATCGTTTGACAGGGAACTATTCAGATTTTGGAAGAGCAGAAAGAAATAAGGCACTTGCGAGAGCTGCTAAGATTAAGTCGTGCCTGGAATGTGACAGACCCAGAGATCTTTGGGAAGATTTTGCTGCCTATTGAATTTAAATGAGGGCCCTTTTGACTGAACATGCACTATGTTTGGCACAAACTGATCATATCACCCTGGTAACATCATCCTCACCAACAAATATGGTAGTGGAAAGGATTCTGGTGCCAACAGAAGGGACTGGAGAAGGAAAAATGGACAGAACTTTAGCCAAATTCAGGAGGAAAACCTCTTTTAGCCCTGGATTTAGAGCGTACTGTCTGGACAATGACCTAAATCACAATTACTACATAAGAATGGATTAAAAACAAGAAGTTCAGTATTACTGTATATCCCAGACAAAAACCCTGAACTTAAATCCCATTAAATCAGGTGTAGCGGCCTATAGAAATGGGTGGTAATGTTACAGGGAAATTTTGCCAGCGTTATTATTGTAGAGTGATGTTCATATTATCAGAGGTGCAGCCAGGTGTGTTTTAAAAAAAATCTTTTCCTTTCTATGGGCAAGATGTTGATGAAACAGATTGAGATTTATTTTCATGTTGGAGTTAAGTTGATTATGCACTGAATGTATTAGTGTGGCATGTTTATTCACTAGAGCTGATAAATTGTATTTCGCTGACGGACACTGTTATGGGGTGTTTTTTTTACTTTGTCCAGTCACATCTGTGCGAGAAAGTCCTGAGAGAAGAGGTGGTTTTGGGGCGCGTGTGGGCGGGAAAAGAGTGGGGGAGAGAAGCAGAGAGCGTGGGGTGCTTCTCGGCTGGTGGATTGGTGCGGAGAGCTCGTGCGGGATTCTTCTCTGAGGATGATGCAGATTAAAACTGGGCAGCACCGGGAACTGGTCTGATTTGGGGTTCAGACTGTAGCCTTAGTTAAATCTAAGCTTCACCGGGGATTTGCTCGGTTGCCGGACAGTCGCGGAGAGCAGAGTTAAGCTCAGCGAAATTTAACTGCGCGAGCAGCCGAAGCTAGCGGGACCTCGGTCGGCTTTGGACCGAAACCCTGCCCGGAGTAATGGACCATTCAGCTTGCAGGACTGGGGTTTTTCTCATCGCCCTGGTAGTGTGAGTACTCCTGCCCAGTAAGAGCTCCAACGTGCACTGACTAGCTGGCTTACAGTGTGCCACTCTCTTAGCACAAAACCCGGGGGTTTCTTTTCTCTTCCTGTGGTTTCTTCATGAGGGAGAACATTCCGGTAAATGTGCATATTGTTTAAATGTCCTTTGGTTTTTTTTTGATTGCTCAGAAGGGGATGTGACAGCCCGGGGATACGGGACGGGAACTCACAGTAAAACAATTTCATGTTCTCCACCTGAGACGGTGTTTCTATTTTTTGGAAGGGGGGAGTTAGTGCTAGGTATTAATGGTAATGGGTGTGTGTGAAAAGGGAGATATTGATGATAGAGCAGTGATATGTGCTACTGTTGATATAAATTTATACTGTAGCTACTTGGCAGTTTGGTGAAGCGGAACTGAAATTATTCAACTGTGAATACGCCTATGGTGGGCAGCCCACTCCTGGCCGATTCTACTCCCCCTGTATTCTTGTGCCACAGGGGGGTGTTGTTAATTTTGCAGAGTGGGGATGGCTACACAAATATTGCATAAAACTGTTACCTACCTTCTGAAAGTAGGATTAATAGGTCTAGGGGGATAGATATAGTTTCAAATCAGTCTTAGGTAGGCAACAGTCCTCACAAATAGACGTCTGTATCCGGTCAGTAAGTGTTATTAGGTAGTTTTGCTTGTTTCTTGACATTTCTGGCTCCAGGATTAGCAATTAGCAGCTGTAAACCATCAACTTTCGTTACCCTGTCCCTTTGTCTTGGTAAGTAAGATAGCCGAGCTTATTTTCAGTTACCAAGCATAAAGCATCAACAATCATGAAGCATCATCCCCTGTGTGAGGACACCGATGAAGCCTCACGCTCAACTAAGTCGCTCATTTCTCTCCATGCACATTTTCATCTACAGCTTCCAATACATTCCTGTTCTCCATCACAGACTCAACGCCTATATTCACAGGAAGAAACGTATCCATGACATCCTTCGCCTGGTTCCAATAATTTGAGCTGACCTCACCTACTCCACCACTGGACTATGGACCTATCAGTCGACAGTCAAAATAGCTGGTTTCCTGCTTGCCCTTGCCACCCACTCATCAACCACACTCCGGCACTCACAGAAACCTGGAACCTCCCTGACAACATTGAAAATACATCTGCTGTGTCCACCAGCTTCTCTTTCTCCCACACTCCCTGCTACATTGGGTAGGGATGGGGGACAGTTTGGCAAATTTCTAAGCGCTGGACATTTACTCCTCTCGTCTGCCTGTGCAACAATTCTACATGTCAGTGCCACACACCTACTGTTTTTAACCCTGGGCATTGTCACCATCTATCGCCAACCACCATATGTCTATGACAGCAAAACATGCTCCCATCAGGCAGCCCTAATGACATCTCACTGAACATCATCCTCGAGAAACCAGTGGCTGCTCATTTCCTAGCCCTCCTGGCATCACTGTTCCTGAACAGACTCTGTACTCCATCGTCTCATAAGGCTGGAAACCAACTGGGCCTTGTCCAGACATCTAACTATCACAGACAGGTTACTTCTGACCAATCTACATGTATCTCATCACTTTTTTGAATTTATCTTGTTGCTCTCTACGTGTCCTTCTGCCTTCCATCCTTAGCTCTCCTACCTTAATCGTTCCCTCTCTTACTTGCTTCTCTACCTTGATCCCCCCTGCTCTGCCCTTCCCTTCCCTGAACATTTCATTTGATGCAAATAAGGCCACAGCCACACTCTACTCTATCCTAATTTCAAAACTCAAGGACCCCTTCAAGACTTCATTCTCACCCCTGGCTCTCCAGTGCTCTATTTGGGTGACAGGAAAAGTTCAGGATAGCTGAGGTTCAAAGGAGACCAGGTGAATTTGGATAAGCAATCATCTGTTACTGCTGACATCACTTCTGCTAAAACTACCTTTTATCTCCCCATATACATGCAACCTATTCTTCTCCATTGACACCATCCATTGACACACTGAACCATCAGATCCTCTTGTCCACCATCTTTCAACTTGCCACTATAGGTTTGGAGTCTATCTTGGAGAGAAAAGGCATCCACATCAAAGTAATATGGAGTAATATCTGGTGTGCTTCAAGCCTCTTTACTCCTCCTTCTTTCTGTACAGAAGAGAGTTCTGATCATCCAGTCTCCTGGCTTCTCCTACCAATACTACACAGCTGACATCCAACTCTATCCAACCTACTCTCCAGAGGACACTCAGTCTCAACTCAGATTTCTGTGTCCTTGCTGACATAGCAGATGGATTTGCACCTCCATCTCGTCCTTTTGAAGATACTTGATCTTGTCTTCCCTGCCTGATCTATCATTTAACAGGATATTACTGTCCAGCTTGGATCTTCTACATTGTCTCTCTCAAGGCTTGTTAGGAATCTACGGTTAATGACATATAACTCACTAACCTCTGCAAAGCACATCTTCAGATCTTGGACATTTACATCAAAGAATTCAGACCTTACAACATCAAGAATTTTGGACTTTATCAGAATATGCAGCCGAGCTCCTTGTCAAACCACACATCACCTCTTTACTGACATGGTTAATAGCTTGTGCTGATAAGCCACTGCAGAAGATTCTAAGCGCAGCAGCATGTCTGTTATTCAGTCAGATTAAATGCTCTTATTTTCCATCTCTCCTTGTCTCTCTTCATTGGCTGCCTCCAGGAGGTGCTTTCTTTGAGAGCTGTTAATGGACCTTCAAGTCAGTCATATGGACCTCCATTCCTGATGTAAGTAAATAAAAGTAATGTAAATGATCACTTCCTGATGGGTAATATAACAGATAGTGGTTTTATGATAAAAGCCTTAAGAAAACCGTTTCCATCTCGAGCCACTGAGATTTTATTATTGCTGCAGCTTTTAAACAAAATGCTGTAAAAAGAATAGATCTTTTTAACAACCAGCACAGTATGAGGTTTGTATACAGTCCAGCCTTTGCTTGATGAAGCTGATGGGATGAGTAAATAAAAATGCCTTCTAGACAGGGGCACTGAATGTTAAATCAGTCCCCGTTTAATTGAGCGTAGGGTCTTCAGTATTATTTTGTGTATAAGCACCAACACCTTTCTACATTCCATTAAATTCCACTATGGGCTGCCATTCTGTGCAAAATTACAAAAAGCACAGACTAGCCATACATGTCTTTGCATGAGTAATTGAGAACAAGCCATTTTCAGCTCCATTTAATGGTATTTGCCCTTTCTTATGATGTTCTGCAGGGTGCATAAAGTCCATCACCGCCAAGACAGACTGTCTCTCTAGCCACCAGCTATGGGAAAAACTCGACATCGTCAAACAGATCAAACAACCGAGAAAGACGCATCTGGCAAACACAAATGGCATTGAAGCTGAACGTGGATTGGGTAAGCCTGATTTTTCATCTACATCGAAGGTGTCGCCATCTCCATGATTTGTGAGTATTTGGCGCCGCAACACTGGTGTTACTCAAGCCAAGAGGTGGCTTCCCAGAGGCTGCCATCAAAGAGTTATTTCAGCTTGGTTTTTATCAAATGGGCGGCTTACACTTTGAACTAAAGCCATTCTGATTTAGAGCCTCTCTACGCAAAGAAAGGACTGGGTGATGGATTCCCCTTTGCCACCACAGCTCAGAACTCTATCCCATGATGGAGCAGTGGAGTTCAAAAGCAACCAAACCGCCACTCGCTGAATATAATGTTCTTCACTGTAGTAATGAAACATTCATCCCTCCACTCTCCAAAGCTACCTATCCAGTACAGGACTACGGTGACCCTAGGGACTACCCCAGAATTTTATGGGTATAACTGTAATACTAACTATGACAACCTAAACCGCTACCCTGCCCTAACCTTAACCATAAGTAACCAAACAAAATACAAAACTTTTGGCATTTTCAGGTTTTTTTTTAAAAAAAATAAAATTTTCCCTTGTGGGGACCAAAAAAATATCTCCAAAAGGTCAAAATAACAGATTTTTATCACATTGTGGGGACACCTGTTGAGGACATTTCTTCAGGAGCTTCTTCCCTGCATATCTCATCTGAATACTTTGCATATCAATCATCAAATGTTGCTAATCTTGTCAGCATCGGTTCTCCATGCAGTCGCCAGGTGCTCGTATTGAGCTGGCACGGCTCGTGTCCATCCGAGGACGTAAAGAAAAGTGCGGAGCTCGTAACTGCAGAGCAACGAGGAATGACGAGCATCAAAAATAATCCAGGAATCAGGGTCAAAGCATAAGTCCAGACATGAATCCATGTGAAGAGCTATACCTCATCCGAACCAGGAGAAGTCCACTGTTTAAAAAAATATTAAAAAATAGTGAAACATTTTCCTTTTGGAGTAAATGAGAAGTGGAAGTGAATAAACATAAACACACAGATGCACACTGCAGATGTGCACACTGCCATTCATATTACTGCAAGTTTATTATGTGTGATGCTTGCACAAGGATAGCCTACTACCTCATTTCGTCGGGCACGTGCACAGTGACAATTAACTTGACTTTGACTTTAATATAATTTCTTAGGTTCTCTGCATTTCTTGCATATATTGTTTCTTTATTCCCAAATGTTGGTTTTTGTTTAGATTGTCCCCTTTATGGCCATCATAATGAAATACTGGAAAATAAACTGGACACATTTTCATTTACGCCCAGGCAGTTCATGCACAGATAATGTTAATGATGCTAGTCCCAATTAAATCTGCCAAATGGCCACATTGTCTGAATGCTTACAATAAATCTCAGCAAAATTAGAGTTCATTTCACTTTGGCACCGAATCTGACAGCACAGCAGATATTCCCTTTGTTGTTTTCCACTTAGTTACATTGTGTTATATGTGTATGTGGTTTTTCTAATAAATCTGGTTGCAGAAAGAACACTCACCTAGATCCAACAATGCATTTAAAACACAGACGATGAAACACCCTGTTACATTCTGTCAGGTCTTCTGTGTCATGTCATGTCCTCCTGACCCTCCTGTCTCTTCCCTATCATGGCCCTGATGAGCTGAATAACCATCGTTAGCCCTTTTATTTAAGCACCTGTTTGTCTCGTCAGCCCCAGCCTGGCCATTGACGTCTAACCTTCCTGTTGCCTTTGCCATCTCTTCTTCCAGTCCTCCCATTTTGATCCCTCGCAGTCCTTTTGTTCGCAGCCAGTCTCTGTTCATTGAGTTCAATAAAATTACTTTTGTTTCAACACAACACCTGCCCTCAAGTCCTTCGTCCTGTATGTTGTGACATTCTGAAAGAAATGCTTTGTAATTGAAATTAAAAATGACTAAACCATGAACACAAATCATCCAGCTCATCAGCAATATTCAAATGCTAGTTCTCATCATCAAATTAATACAGAGGACCATACCTCATCAATTTTAATGCGCATTTTTCTCTGTGTCTCTTCATAGATTCGGCTTCAGGTATCATCTCACTCTCAGGTCTGGTTCCTCTTCACAAAAAGGAATAGACTGCAATCTCATCCTACATTTTAAACAAGCTGTGTCATTTTAACGAGATGCCCCAGCCATTCAGGCCCATTCATCATTGCAGCAAATAAAAAAAGGCGTCTTTTGGAGTCTTGCTCCTGAGGCTATCTGGTTTTGATTTTTCCAGCCCTTCTACATAAATTCACAGGATCCTGGGAGAACTGATGACCTCCTTGCCAGAAATAAGTTTTCACCATTTCTCAAATAATTCCTGTCACTGAGGCTAGGTCATTTGCTATATTAAAAATAATAAATAAAATTTATTTCTGTGAGGCAAAAACACCTAGTTGTGGTTTCTCAGTGGTTTATTGTACAAAACTTTCTCCATTTCTGACACCATCTTCCATAAGTTTAATTACTTTTACTTACACAAATATTTACATTTAAACCACATTTAAAATATAAAATATACTGTATGCGGATCTGCAGCTTGAATGCACTCCCTATCACCACTTAGATAAGCCCTTTCCCTAATCTCACCCAATTCCTCTTCTTCCCCTGCGCTGATGACACCAAAATGGTTGTATTTGGTTTTGTCTACTGTTTTGTTAAACTTACCTAAATAGCCTCCCATGTCATGTGGTTCTGTTGCCCCCCCATCCAGGGTGAGTCTTGCAAGTGCTTATGACTACAGTTTCTTGGAATGTTTTTTTGCGCTCTGAAAACTGAGAAAGTTTGAAAAATACGTCATAAACAAGAAATAACCAATATGATTGCATTAAGATGTTCCATTGCTTTTTTTACTCTTTAAATTTGCAAGTGCTGTGTTACTTTCAATCGGGCTAAATCTCTGCATAAAGACTATTTCATTTTAGTGGACCTTAAATCGGGCTTCCATTCTTTTCAAAGGGACCAAAACAAAGAGTTACTCCTGCCCTAAGGATTTAGCAGAACTAAGGTGTAAATGATAAAGACTCACAATGACCCAAAACTGCTGACTGCCTCAGTAAAGAGAAGTTTGGCAAGACCGCAAGTCCTGCTACAGAACTCAAGATAAACAGCTTTGAGTTGTAACCACGCATGTAATAACACTGTGAATAATGAGTGTGAGAGCAATAAATCACAATAAAAGGACGCATCGCTTATGGGGGAAGAAGCACAGAGACGGCAGGTGTTAGCTTGGTGACGGCGGCGTTTTGGAAACATATGGCTGTTCATCCTCAGCTGGCAAAGTTAATGAAAAACGCCAACTAATCAGCTCAGCCTCGGTGTGCCGGTGCCTCACAGATGTAAAAGGCAGAGATAAAATGAGCACGTGTGGATGCTGCATTTCGCAAAAAAAAGGTTATCTTTTTCTAATTTCATGAACCACTGCACAAATGGCATTAATTGTGCCCGGCTGAAACATCTCGCATCCCCATGCAGTCGAAGAGCGAAAACACACGTTATCTAAGCCTAATAACCTCCCGGGCACAGTGCATGGGCTTTGTGGGGAATTATGAATGCGGCAGGGCTGATAAGTAGATGAATGGCAGCGGGGAAAATAAAGGCGACATTCTCTCCCTTCACAAACACAAAATCCTGGCACAAAGGAGGTTTGTGTATTAACAGACTCCCAGCAATTAAGCTCCCTCCGCAGGAAGAGGGTCGGAGAGAGTCTCTGGACAGCGGTCACGTAAACAAGGGCCCGCTCCGGCAAGCCACGCTCAAGGCTGCTCAACCGTGATAACACCACAAGCGTGACGATCAATCTCATCACTAGACGGCCACCTTGACTGACATCTCGGCATTGTGACCTGCTTTTAACAGATGACCATGGTAGACTGCTTCAGAGGGTGACATTGCTTTTTCACGGATTCAAGTCTGAATCCAGTATCCCCCCCCCCCCTCAGAGGATTCCTGTTTTCCTAATGCCAATGTGGGTTTCCACTGTCTTCTGCTGTCGTTGCTCACATGCTGTTTGTGCATCTGCAAATCGGCATAACAAGGATGCCAGACCAATTTGAAAGGGAATTTAATGAAAACAGATTGAGGTATAAATTTTTATTCAGCTCACCAAGTTATGTTTCTGTGCTTATGTCCAGAAGGTTATGGGTTTGTATCCCATGGCTGGCAGAGTAATCACGTCGCTTCTTGAGCAAGATCCTTAGCAAAAACTGCCCTAGGGATGCTAATGCACCCTGCTGTCTGACCCTAAGCTTCGCTAATTTGTACATCGCTTGGGACAAATGCATCTGACCAATAAAGAAATATGAATAAATATCTTCTGTTTCTTTGCAATACGCCCAGATGGGAAAACAGTGGAATTAGCGGAGTCCCAGTTATAGCTACTCGCTGCACTTTATTGGTTTCTCAGTATAAAACTGAAGAATTCGACATTTTTACTGTATAACCCCCGCAACCACAGAAGGTGCCATTTTTCTTATTTGTTTTCATTGGTCTTCTGTAGGTCCAATTTATGTAACAGCTCTGCAACAAACGACACACACCAGCGCTCAGACAAATTGCAATTCTGATTTCTGCCCAGAAAAAGACGCTCTTACTTTTTGCCCCAGACAGCTCAGATTCTCAGCATAAAAGCTTGCTGTTATGTGTTTATTCTTGGTGATTTTTCAATGTTTTTCTACTTAAAAAAAAAAAACTACCCAAATGCTTAAAATGCAATAAATGACAATTTATGTAAATTTTACAATTATTGTGTATTTTATGCATAATACAGAATTCAAGAAATACTTTATAGTATACTAATTTTAAAATAATTTAAATATATATTAAATAATATATAATAAAACATTTTTTGCAATTATAATTATAAACATTCAAAAGATAAAATATGACAATAATTGAAAATATCCTGCATCCTCCACACTTATAATACACCTAATAAACTAATAAAATAATATTCAAAATTCAAAAGTAATTATCATTTTAAATATTTGATTAATTTGCAATATTTTGACTATTGGTTATAAGCAAACGTAAATTGTCAGGTTAAAGAAAATGGCTCCTTCAGTCAAAAACAAAACTGTGCAAAACTTGAATGAGATTCAATTACAGGCAAAGCCGCCAAAGCCAGGCTGGCATATTTTAATGAGCCAACGCTACCAGCAAAGTATGAAAATTTTACTTGTTAATCCTCACACTACACACCTAATTATACGGCAGCAATTAACTTCCGGCACTGAGTAGGTACAGCTCGTCCCAGTCCATTAACTTGTGAACTTTACCAAACGTTGGTCGGGGAAATTAAACTTGTGATGTGCGGGCAGGCGTCGATAAGGAGCAGCACGCTTTTTAAAAAATCTTAATTAACGTCGCTGGATTTCTCGTGAATAGCTTTCTCGTCCCACAGAATTCTGTCATAATCTCTCCATTATATCTTTAGTTAATTGCTCATACTGCTGCATAATTTAACCACTGTTTATACTGCAAAGACTGCCTGTGATTTTTCAATTCTGGTATTCAGAAGCATCCCGCGGGACTCATTACACTTTATGTTTGTTTGTAGGGCATTGCCATGAAGGAGCAGTCCCTCCTTCCTAGATGTCACACATAAATCCACTTATACCTGTATGAGTCACAGAGCTGAGTAGCGGTTCAGAGTCTAGCAGTATGGCCTTGCCACAGATCTCCAGTGCTGTGGACGTGATTCATGCTCCAGTTCTCTATGCGCATGGGTCGTAGCCTGGAGAGATACAGCTCAGATTAATTGAATTAGTTTCTTGAAGCTGCCCTCAGAGTGCCATTGTGCGTGTGCCCTGCTGTGAAGTGGCATCGAGGGCAGGGCGTCCCGTGGCTTGTGCTCCCTGCTTCCTGCGACAGGCTCCAGGCCTGTAATGACCCTCTATATTTCCTGTGTTTTTTTTTTGTTTTTTTTTACAAATGTCTCTCCAAATTTTTTTCCAACAATATTTCCAGAGCTTATCCTCATCATAACTCCCTCTGGCAATTCATTCTATGCTCACGTCTCTCTACTGATGCAGTCAGCAGGGAAAGCGTGAAATATAACCCCGCAGAGAAAACCGTGGCATCTTTGTTACAGACAAAATGTGGCAACTTTGTTACAGCGATGTTAAGGTTTGTAATGTTTACATTGTATTTAAACGATCTAGAACAACATGATTCTATACCATTTGTATATCATGATTCTATACCATTTGTATATCATGATTCTATACCATTTCTATATTATGATTCTATACCATTTCTATATCATGATTCTATAACAGTTTTTGAGGATTCAACTGAAAATCGTATCATTTGTCTTTCTATTTATTATGGGGACAATAACAAATCTGATAATTTATTAGCAACATGCTCTGCTTTAAAGGGTCGATCTGTTGAGTTTGCTGTCTGCTTCCATGTTTTAGGCTGTAGCTGATATTTGAGTACCTCATAAGACCGAATGACCCCAGTGTGACCTGTGAAATTCCCATTATGGAAGTGCAGTTTATGTCAAGCTTTACCAAATGTAAAAACTATAATAAATCAGTGGTGCTTTTCAGTCAGCTGGCTTCCTCCCGAGTGCCCCCTCTGCCAAAAGAGCCCCGCAGAACAAGGCTGACTCAAAAGCACAAGTGTAAACGCCAACCGCTAAAGAAATATACAGACAGGCCCGGCAGAGGGTGTTCAGGTTCCCTAGATGAAATTCTGCTGGGTCAATTCATTAATATTAAAAACATTTCTGTGGAACAAGGTATCCGGCGACTAACTAGCTAGATCACGTCTGTTTCACAAGAAAGGTAGTGAAACATTAAAACTAGTGTAAATAACTAATGTTACGGAATGCAACCAGAGGAATATCTTTTTTTTTTTTTTTTTGCTTGCAATTTTGCACCCCCTAATCAAATAGTGCTCTAGGCCAGTGTTTCCCAACCCAGTCCTCAGGGAACCCCAAACAGTCCACGTTTTTGCTTCCTCTCAGCTCCCAGCACACCTGTACCAGGTATTCGGTGTTCCTGATTGGCTGGGAGTTTGGAGGGAGCAAAAACGTGGAATGTCCGGGTTCTCAAGAGGACTGGGTTGGGGAACACTACTCTAAGCGATCGCTTATGTTGCCTGTATGCAGGTTTGTTTAACCGGGGGCCTGTATCATGAAGCATGATTTCATAAGTGGCCAGAGAGGTTGTCAGACTAAAGGTAGTCTGGGTTAAATGAAAGTGAAAGATGATAACGCCCATTTAAACTGGGGCACATTAAATCCAACAAGTTATCCGGCTAAGCAAGATATCAGGCTTCATAACACAGGCCCCTGAAAGTCTAAGAGAATAAAAGAAAAATAAACAAAGGATGCAGAAGAGGAGGATAAACAAAACCTCCTGTGGAATTTGTAGGAAAAACAACAAAATCTCTGAAGGCTTAAGGTCAAGTGGTGACATGCTGGGCATGACAATATTGCAGTAATCCGAGAGAAGGATGCATGTATTTCTGTGTGTGAAGGTGAGAGTTTAATGGTGATATGCCTCGCACACCCACATCATGCACGACAGCTGTGCAATCAGTATGTAGGAAAATGTCATTCCGCGGACTGTACCTCCAGTTTCCCGCACTCCTTCGATATGAAATTCACTCTGTAATCTGCCGTGACCTTCTCCATTTCACTTCAGACATCTGCAGGATGCCTGCTAATGCGCCGAAGCTCTTTCACGCCCGCAAACGCTTACGGGGCGCCAAACCTGTGGAACTAAACAGTACCTTGGTGTCAGTATACGATTTGCTTGGCTGGATAGCGTGTGGAGATGACCTCTGGACATGAGAAGAGCTTTGGTCCCTGAGCTTCCAGAAGGAGTTTGAGTGTAAGGAGGCTGACTGGCAGCCAACAGATTGCTTTGTGTGTTTACCTGCGAAGGGACGTCTCTCTATCTGCCAGGGAATGGATCACGGCTCCTAGACGTGTCTCCACAGAGCCACAGACCAGCTCGTCTGTTTCAGCATCTCACGCTCACTTTGCTTTCCATGGCAATTCACACTGTGAGGAGGGAGGGTAGATGAAACGGAAAAGTGATTAAAGGCAGAGCAAATAAAAGGCAAATAAACCAAAGCGGCAGTAAGAATGACGAAGTACTGATGTTGCGGTACATTAATAAACTGGGCAAGATTTAATTGAATGGCTATTTGAACCTTTCTGAAAAAAAAGCATGGATAAAATTATGACTGTTACGGAACAACTTGGGGCAGCATGGTGGTGCAGTGATTAGCACTTTTGCCTCATACCCTCGAGGACCAGGGATTGATTCTGTGCCGTGGCTCCATGTGTGTGGAGTTTGCACGTTCTCCCTGTGTCGTCGTGGGATTTCTTCTGGGTACTGTGGCTTCTCCCCACAGCCCAAAAACATGCTACGGTGAATTGGAGTTACCAAACCATCCATGGGTATGAATGCGTGTGCCCTGTGATGGGTTGGCACCCCATCCTGGGTTACTCCCTGCCTACCTCCAAACCCCTGTGACCCTGTACAGGATGAGCGGGTACAGAAAATAAATGGGCATTTTGCCCCCGCACCCTCTGAGCTCCCCACCAGACAGTGCATGTTTCCGCTTTTTTTTAAAATACCTAGACTGCCTGGGGGCCCCCGAGGACCGGATTGGGAAACACTGCTGTAGAGGATAGGCGGCCAGATGGCTCTTTTTACACAAAACAGAATAGAAAAGGTTTCATATTTCTGTATCAATTTGTAGAACATTTAAAAAATATGAGGGGCTAAGATGCATTTTGCCCTGAAAATGTATTACCTGAAGCTGTATATTACTGCACCTGTAGCCTCCGGGATAGGCTCCGGACCCCCTGCAACCCTGAATAGGACAAGTGGTTAAAGAAAATAGATGGACGGATGGATGGGCTGCATTTTACTGTGGCATGATTTATTTTATTGGATGGAAATGGCAGGAGGAAACTGCATTTACAGTAAAATATATTACACTTGAATTGTGAGTATGATGTTTATGCAGCCTGGTCACATGGCAGATGCCCTGAAATCCCTGGTATCCAGCGTCACGTTCACTCTGACTAGCTGGCTGGCTGGCTTCTAAAGCATTAAACATTTAATTCTGTCAGCCTATTTATGGTAGCTGATTGACAAGAATATTAATGTCTTTCTATTCGGCCTTGGGGCATAGTTGATAGCAACTTTGGCTTGGAGCTGTAGCGGGAATACAGTTTGACAGGAAATGCTCAGTGTCTTCAGCACATCCACTTTGAAAGGGCTCCTGAATTCGAAGCACAAATCCTGCAGACCAATTAAGGTTTATGCAACAATGGCCGCGGGGGCCACCGACAGCTTGACAGCCACTGTCTTCTGGTCACTCGCTTCAGCCCCCGGCCTGTCCTCACTTCTCAATGGGG
Source organism: Paramormyrops kingsleyae (assembly GCF_048594095.1). Classification (NCBI taxonomy): domain Eukaryota; kingdom Metazoa; phylum Chordata; class Actinopteri; order Osteoglossiformes; family Mormyridae; genus Paramormyrops; species Paramormyrops kingsleyae. The sequence continues at coordinate 14,988,825 of NC_132797.1, forward strand.
GTGGCCTGGTCTTTTTGTGAATGGAACGCAAAATGTGGAGTTTATGGATTGGTGCTTGTGCTGTTCGGACATACCCTGAGCTGTTGTTTGTAAAAAGGCAGGATCAGGACGCGTGGGAGGAAAGTATAAACAGATAAGAGGAACCACATGAGGATTTTTTTGAGGACATATATTACTGACATATTGGACATATTTGGAGATTTACCCATTCATAGATGTTTATGGTAAACCTATACCCAGACAATGTAAGAAATGCGGACAAGGCAAGGCAATGCATTTTATGGCTGTAAATATGCATCATTTAAAAGGTGCTAAAAAGGGGTTTCCCCCAATCTCCCGGCACACAGGTGACACATGCAGGTTAGCAGGCTAGCATGCTGATGCAGGGGTGCTAACGGAGATGTGGAGGGAGGCTGCCGGATTGAGTTTGCGGAGGCCCTCACAACCATCAGATGCCTATCCACCCTGCGGGAATCTCTGTGCACAGGGATGCAGATCGCTCTCGTTTTTGTGGAAAATGTGACTCCTAGATTTGCTGACAGTGCCAGCTTTTCAGCGGGCCGTTTAGAGAAATATTCTCGCGCACAGATTTAACATGGTGCTTCTGATTAACCACCCCGAGAACAACAAGCGCAATTTACTCCAGGTGAACTTAAGCTAGCAACGTAATGAGTTGTAACAGTATAGAACAACAAACCTAAAATCAATTTAAATGTGGAAATATATCCATCCATCATTCATCAATCCGTCCTTCCATCATCCAGGTAAGGGTGGTACTGTAAAAGACATTTTATGCAAATAGAAATGTGCTGCACACTTCCCAGCATAGGCTCAAGATCACAGCAATACTCTGGCTCAGGAAAATGGATGGGAGTGTAATTCCCTAGAGTGTCTACAACCAATGTGTGCCAAGAAACTATAACACTGTCGCACAATTCATGCTTGAGCACGTGATCCATGCTGCACATGTTGAACTTTTTTTTCCTGGAAATAATGATCGTTTTTTACTTTGGGTTACTTTGGGTGGATATGCATGTGTGTTTTTCACTGAAGTGAACTTAAGTTGCCCTCAATAAATGTATGTACCACTTCCTTACCTACGGTTATTGCAACATTAAACTAGTGATTAAGTTGTTGTAGCCCAGGGGTGAGCAATCTTATCCGCAAAGGGCTAGTGTATATGTAGGTTTTTGGGATAACCTATAGGTCAGGTGTCCAAACCCAGGTGTGAGGACTCTTCAGCCAATTTGTCCACTAATTAGTAATCTAATTAGGTAATTGCAGCAAAAACTTGCATATACAACGGCCTTTTCTAGATAAGACTGCCCATTCCTGTTGTAGGCATACTCTAAGGACATTATTGTCCTTCTATATATATTTCCAGTTAAACTTATTCCTTTCACTTTTGTATTTTCTTTAATATCATAAAGACTCATTTTATGTGTGTTTTGTACTCATCCTAGTCTCTTGGGCTTTTTGCGCCTAAATTCTAGCCATAGGCGTCTATCACCTGTAAGTGAGCTCGGCAAGAACTCAGTATGAACTTGAGGATCTAACGTCGCGAGGATCAAACCGCTCGCTGTACCACACACAGGACACGCCTGACGTTTAACAGAAAGGACCAAGAGTAAGACAGCAGCCCTGTGAGCTCAGCGAGGCCCCTGAGGAGCTGGCTGAGACTACACAGTAGGATCATTCTGTGAACTGCACACGCTACACATTAGCATCACAATATTAGCCTTTTGAAAATTCAACGTTCTCTGGGTCGTATCTGGCTGCACCTTTCTGTAGCATTATAATCGATAAGTTAGGGGTGGACACTTTATTTTTATGCTTTTAGGGGTGTCCAAGTTTAGCATTTGCTTTTAGTGGATGCTTTTTAATGCTTTTAGGAGGCAGGGTCAGTCAGTCCCAGGAGAAATTGGAGGATAAGGGCCCGGTTCAGGAGCCCAATGCTGAAACCACTCTGCCGACCCAGGGATCGTAACCAGCTACCTGCTGTCCTAACCTATTTTTTTTACAAATAGGGCACAAAGATGTGTTTCATTCAAATATATGTACAGCCAACCCTTCCACATCGCAACTTTCCCCATCGTGGTTTCGTTATCACAGAGTTAGCATAAGAAATTAAATAGGAATTTTTTGGGGAGTTTTGCAAAGGCTGCAGATGATTCGAAAAAGTTTAGTAACTCATAAATCCATAAAATATACATACAGTGCTGGTTTGGAGGACGCCAAGTGAGTTTATGGCAGCCTCTCACATGATATCTTGCAGTGATCGCAGTGTTCTTTGTATCTCGTATTTCTTGAATCTTTTTGCTTCGCTCGCCAAGGGGAACAAAAATTTTAAGGGTACTGATTTTTTTTTCCAGATCACAGGAGCCCTGTGTCACGTCACTAGCATGACCCAAATGCGAGCTGTTATGCTGAAAATCCCTCGCAGGGAATTTTATTGGCTGACTGGCACAGGTACAGAGACATGAGCAGGAAACAATGGCTGAACTAGGGAGCATGAGACCGGAGAACACTTATATACATGACTAACAAGGGAGCAAACACAAGGCAGCTGTGAGTGATTAACAAGAGAGCAGGAATAAAAGGCAAGGCTAAAAAGCCCCAGGCGTGGCTAGTTAGGACCATGCCGAGGGGAAAGGGGGCGATCAGCCAGACGGAGCAAGCAGGGCGTGACACCCTGCACCTATGCCCCCTGTGATGTGGAAAGGTAAACTATATTTGATTGGTGTAAACATGCTATAAGGGCTATACTGTAGGTATAGTTATTAATAAAACTCAGTCATCATTAGTGTTTTATTGCAGTTTTCGGTTTGTGTTGCATTTTGTTCTCTTGTAAATATTTATGAACATGTAATATAGAACGATCTTTATTTATTTAACGGGAATTAACCCTTGCTGTATAGTCCCAGGAAGGAACAAGAAATGGATGGATGGATGGATGGATGATTGAAAAAAGTTTGAGTGACAGCAATGAACATTTGTCTAAAGGTTGGTATATTGGAGCGGAAAAGTCGAATCGTGTCCGTGAGGCAAATACATGAACAAGGACATTTTAAGGACCTCCACTAAAATAGCTATTCTTGGCAATTGATATATTGTATATATTACCATAATATTTGCCAGGTCTGCCTCTGATGACCACTTTATATCTGAAGCACATTCCTCTATTACCGACATTGAATTAATTTCAATACCTTTTTTGAATACAAAATCATATTTTTATATATATATACTTAACTATGGGAAATCTGTATGTGACATCGGGTCGGTACAGTTTGTATTTCCCAAATTAAATGTCTTTTCATGCATACAGATTTTCCACACTTAAATGAAAGTTTTAGGCAGTGTTTCGCACCTTGTTAACCCTCTGGAGGCTGAGGTCTACCTCTTTTGAAGCGGTCTTACACAACTTGACATTGCAATATATTTTACCTATCAAAAAAAAAACATTTATCCCAAAGTGTTACATATGCTTTAATTCAGTACAAACTCAGCACCAATAATCTAATACTATTTAGAATGTCATTGATTTATTTAAAAAAATAAATCATGAAATATATTATTTCATAAAAAAATATCTATGATCTATTTTATATATAAGGAATCACAGTAGAAAGACCCCATTTAGTGACCTGTTCTGTACAAATATTTTTAGTAAGTAAACTGTGTCATGCTTTTATACTGCAAACAGGGGTGGAGTGGGGCTGGCTTTCAGCCTTGGAGTGACATGACACAGACCATCCTGGGGCGGGCGGGGGGGGTGTCCTTCAATACAAGAAAAGGCACCCCTACATAAACTAGAAATTTATTCTAGCTTCAGAAAATGGCAAAATTTTAGATCGGACAAATGATTCCTTTTGGTTGCAAACTGTTAAGCGACACCTTCAGCAATAGAATCCAACACTAATCATAGAATTTCTAAATTCTAACTGAATCTTTACTCTGCTTACTAAAACAACAATCAGTAGTGGTTTTGTGCCATTTGAAAGTTTAAGAATATCAGACAAATAGTATACCTACCTTAAGCAACAGTAGTCTCAGTAACACACCCCTGGTCTCGTCTATCTTATTAAAGACATAAGAATGTCTTTGTTTGTATGCATGATTATGCATTAATGTCATCTTTGCAATGAGGTACGTGTGTAGTGTTAATCGCACAATCCAAAAGCGTGCAGGACAGGTTGGTTGGTGAGTGTAAATTGGCCCTGTGCGTGTGTGTGTGCCCTGTGATGGATTGATGGAATTAGGAATAGCATGTTAATAGCACAATAAAGTGTTTTAGGCTATGACTTACTGGGCCATTCACATGTGTTAGCTAGCTGGCTATTTTGCTCCCCCCTACCACTACTGAAGGCGTGATCTAAGGCTGTTTCGTAAAGTTAACAGACTTACAACTATTCTGACCTGTTCTAAATAAAGCTGAAGTATCCGTGCATTTCACTGCATCCTCCTCCATCCTCCTTCATCCTCCTTTCAGTCTATCATTTCCTTCTCAGCACCACCTTTTTCCGTACTTTTCAGTTTATTGCAAAATACAGTTAAGTAGGGATGTGCATATCGATACTGAAATTACGATTCTTTCAGTCTGAATGGTTTCATTTTGAAAATCACTTCTAATGTAAAAGTATCTATTTTTACCTGGTAATTAAATTGTTCATGTTATGAGCTATTAGCGGGCAGAGCCACCCATAAGTGAGGAGAGAGAAGAAAGGGCCCAGACACTCAGCAAAGGAGCCGACTTTCAAAGGGAGTGGAGAGCAGCAGGACCAGCCAGAAAACGTCACAGGACCCCACAGGACCACAAAAATACATGAAATTTAAACTGCCTGGGTTTAGATGAGGTTTTATCCACTATTCTATGAGTTAGAACAACAGATTAGCAAAATATTCAACAAAATACAAAAATGGCAATAAAACTGTAAACATAGATAGGCCTACACACAATTAGTGCTGCTGTACTCGCATAGACGCTAATGACTGCACTGAAATCCCAAGGTGCTACTACAAAGCCTATTTATCCACAGGGAAAAATGCAAAGATTCTGGGCTTTTATTTTCTAATACACACAGAAAAAAGAGAACAGCCTATCAAGATTAGTTATACATTCTTATTGCACTTCACTCTGCAATAACTGAATTTGATCATAAACCTCATCGCGCTCTGAAGCCAGTTAAATAGGTTATTAATGAACTTGTTTTCTAGGTCCAGTTATTTACTGTACCTGCTCCAGTAGCTTGCATTTCCTCCTTTTTCCAGAAGGGAAAATGTCAGAGAGAGGTAATTGTATGATTGCAGAAAACGAACACTAAGGGTGCTGATAATTGGCTTTTCTCAAGTCCTTTCCCTCACCCTGACACAGTGCCAGGATCCTAAATCGCATGTATAAATAAGCTCTATGAATTGCAGTCATTTGCAGCTATATACATGAACAGCATTAGTAATATATACAAAGCAGCAACTAAATAAAAATACATTTACTTTTGGGATTTGGACCAACTAACAGTTAATCCATTTATGGATTCCAGGGTTCAAAATACTGTATTTGCAGGGGTATAGCATTTTTTAAATAACATAAAATGATTACAAATTGTTTTCCATTGTTTTCAGGATTCCATTATTTCGCCTAAATTTGCTTCATTTAATGTCTTAAATGTAAGATAAATGGAAGCTTTCATGCACCGTCACCGTCACCACGTCACCATCACAGTCCCCAAGAATGCTCTCATAACATGGCTCCATATCGACATTGTAAACGTCCTGTGATATTGGCTGTTCATGTTTAAATTTATCTTTGCAAAATTGTGGTGATAGTGCAGGAACTTCCTACTGCCAAATTACTAAACTTTCATCCTGTAAGGGAGAGACAATCTACAAATGATACCTGATGGTAAGTTTGAATGGTACAAACACCAATCCATAAATTCCATGTCTAATGTTAAACTATTTGCTAAATCTACTAATTTACTTTATTTGCAAAAGGAGATTATTACTGCAGTAAAGTATATTATGCATTTTATGGTACTAGAGTGGTAGTGGTAGTTGAAGTGGCTCCCCATTGGCTCTGTAAAGCGCTTTTGCTGTCTTGAATAGCACTATATAAATGTAACTGTCAGGGGCAGCACCCGTCTGCCCTAACCTTACACGTCTCCTCCCCTTTTGGCCAGCAGGTGTCGCTGGCCATCCTGTTCTCCCTGTGCCCAAGTCCTTTGTGTGTTTCCCCAGCTCCCTGGATTGCTGTGTGGGGCTAAGGGTTCAGTGTGTGGCTGGTCAGTTGTGTATTAAAGTCCAACCACCTCTGTTTTTGTATTTAGTAGATTTGTTCCCTAGTGTTTCATTTGATTTAGTTTTTTTTAGTTCCTGAGTTTTGTGGTTTTGCTTTCTTTTTTTCTTTTTTTTGCTTTGTGCACTTGGTTCTGTTTTACCTGCCTTTATTTCCCTAGCGTTTGGATTCTTTTTCCTCGTTTCTCAGTTCCTTTATTTAATATTAGTTCCACCTGTTTCCCATTTTCTTGTGCCAGTCCTTGTTGATCGTTTTCACCTGTCCTGTGTTTCCTTGTTAGTCCTGTGTATTTAAGTACCTGATCCTGCTCTGTTCTCTGTGGAGTCGTTGGCTGTGTTTTTGATTGACTGTGATGTTGGTTATTCTGTTTAGCTATGTTTGCTTTCCTGCCTGTTCTCTGTGTTACCAGCTTTTCTTCAGTAGATCATTTTTTGTTGTTAGTTACATCGTTCCCCTGTTTAGTTTTGACCCCTCGTGGTCTTTTTGTTTTGTATTGTTTTCAGTGTATTCCGTTCCTGTAATAAACCCCCTGTTTTTGTGGAGCCACAAGTGCATCGTCACCTTACTTTCCTACCTGTACCATGTGCCGATTCCTTCACAGTAACATTCATTAATTCATTTATTAAGGGATGAAAATTACTGCTGTTAGTTTGTAGTGTGCAATATTGCACAATAACTTGAATTATATGTATATTTCAGCCTATCTGACAATAGATGCCACAAAATTATATTTTAAATGATATTTTGTGGCATCTACTGTCAGATAGGCTGAAATATACATATATATATATATATACAAATATACATATAATTTTAGTGATATATTAAAATCATATTATTTTCTGGTGTTTTTAATCAAGTTTTTTGAATCTGAATGTTGTTGCCAGAATATTTTAATAAATAGAAGAATTATTGTGTAAGTAAATTATGTATTTTTATGTGTGGCAAGAGGTGCCTGCTTTTACAAATGATTGTTTTGTGTTAGATTCTGTTTTTGATTATTTGAGCACAGTATTGTACTTCAGAATAAGCATCATTACATGTCAGATGAGACGGTGCTTGGGTCTCGGGGCAGCGCACATCGCTAACGTGCTGAAATAACACACCTGCAAAGAAAAGCATTTAATGAGATTTTCTGTCCCTGACCGAACTCACAGTGCAATTATAACAAGCTCTAATGAAGCAGACACTGAGAACAGCAGGGTCTGCGGTGGATTTTATTCATTTAGATTCATCAATATCCATATTTTAAAAGAAGGATACACTTTGCTGCGTGACCCGTGCAGTTCATCTGAAGACACATGTCAGCTAGGAAGTTGGCTATGGTATAAGCAGAGGAGAGAAACTTAACATTCTTTGTTTTGGATATTAAACTCCATGCCGTTTCATATGTTGATTTACATACAGGCATAGGTGTCGATTTGAGACGGGGATCTTGCCCCTCAATAATATCACATATGATGTCTTGTTTACAAAACCACATACGATTAACATCTCATTACATAATTGAACTTTTTTTCTTACAGTTTTTATTTGGAGAATCCCTACCGTCCGTTAACACGGTTTATTCTCCTGCTCCGGCTGGCAGACGCTCATTTCCAGACAACGGAGAGCAGTGAGCGCAGAAGCGCGGTCAGGCTTTATATGTAAACTTAACTGATTGAAGACCTTGTATCATAACCAACAGTTAATCAGTAAAAAGTGTGTGAAATGGTGGAATTTAATCATCTCATGTCGATTAAGTTTCATAAAGATTATCATATTTGATTGAGCAAACTACAACTAGCTTGGCTAGTTAAGAGCACAAAATAAACAGCGACACTGATAATGCAGCGGTACATACAGGTATAGCGTTTGTCAGACATGATTCTCATCCCACTGTGTTCGGGCAGAAATAGTGCTGGCAGAAAGGCCCATTTATTACAAGGAAGAGCTTCAGTAAATCTATATTTACTTCTATGGATCTCTAGCAGAAGATCTTCTAGTCGCTGTTTTATGCAAGTTGTGAAGAATATCGCTATGGATCTACTAAAATATTTTTAAGTTTTTAATGAGGTTTGACTAGTTAGTGTTTCTTGTTTGTTTGTCTCTTGGAAAAAAAAAAAGAATGTCGCTGCGAATATACTGAAATATTATAAAGCAAAAGCACACAACAACAGCGTGTTTGTGGAGGCAGCCATGTTTGTTCCGAGATGTATAGCGAATGCACCTTTAATATGAAACCTATGACCCTGCATACAGGAAGTCAACATACCAAAAGATACAGGACAACAAGTGGACAAAGTCAGCTAAGAAAGAACCACTGTTTTTTTCTGTATGGCAAGCAAGCATCTTAACCCTTAAATATTTATATTGTGGAGGAATTTGTGTAATTCCAATAACTGTTATTCTGTACGTGGGCCAGAACTCAGGGCTGGAATAATCTGAGCATTTGGACGCCCAAAAGATTTTTTTTGTCAGTTTTTTTCTAGAAATAGCTACATGTCATGTTCACTCAACACCCAAGACATCAAGAATATTAGAGACAAGATGAGTGCAGCTTTAGCATGCCAGAAGGCTTAGTAGATTTCAGGAGAACGGTGGGGGTCTGTTAAATATCAGGGAGGTTAAACGACTCTGCTGTGAAGAGCAGGGCACCGACCATTGAGAAGGTGTCAGATCCACACATTTGCGCATCACTCTCCCGTCTCATCACATCGGCTCCGCAAGACGACGTAACTCTCTTTGGTGCCGAGCGTGTGCTGGAGAGCACAGATGATTCCTCTTTTCAGGACACTTTAGTGCTGAAGATTGCAACAGACAGCAAATGAAAGTGCCGGCAGGCAGGCATATAAATAGAGAAATGCCAAATACTGAAGGAGGAAAAGACATCCCTGGTTCAATTTCTTTGAACTTTTTTTCCAGTGGAACTTTTGCAGGGCTGTTTGGTAAATGGCAACCATTTTGCACTGGGACATAATTCTGCTACAAAATGTGTCCCTAATAATCGGAGCAAATCTTCGACCATCAGTCAGAAGAATGGGTTGGAAACCAAATCAGGATGTTAAGAAGCAAGACAAAACAAAGACCAGAGTTAAAATCTTCCCAAATGTTTTATCCTGGAAAAAAAAAGAAGCTTAATCTAAATCACCCCACTGCCACAGTTGCAAATAAAAAACCCGTTCTTAATCTGTCTTGCCTGGTTAAATAAAGGTAAATAAAAAAAAAATAAAAAATGATAATGCAGATGCCTTTTGTTCCTTAGACTTCAACATCAGTAAAACAAACAACGGTAAACACATTAGAATTTTACCTGTAAAATTATAACCAGATGCTGTGTTTTATACCATGGCATGACTTGTTAAAAATCACTAAAGGAAACTGCACTTACAGTATTACTGTAGAACTGTAGTTATGGTGGTTATTATCCTGCACTATTAGTGCTTTAGCAGGAATTCTCGTAACCATTACACAGCACAAAAACAAGTCACAAATTCATGTCACAGAGATTAATTTAACGTAAAATTAATTAGACACATGCAAACAAATGTTTCCCGAAGGATCCTTGGACAAATGGAAGAGGTGAAGGAGACTTGGGCAGCCCAGTAAACTGTGAGAAGCAGAAGCAGCCGTTTTGCCGAGCAGAGAGATGAACCTTCTGGAAAATATTTTGCCCATAACATTGAGTCATAATCCCAGGCCGCCATAATCGGATGGAAGACAACTGGAAAATACATTCTTTCATTCTCAGGACCCCTTAAGAGATTTAAAGGCCCTGACTAAAAGAGGAGAAGTATGACTAATAAACTATGAGTTACTCTGCTACAACCCCATATAAGGCATTTTTCACTACCAGAAGTACCATAGATTTCAAATCCCTTCAGAACATGCTGACAATGCAAACTGATGCACACTATAGCAGTGGGAATGAGGAAGGATCAGCACCCATATGACTAATAGAGTAATATGTGGACACTATTAAGTAGGAGCTGGGAGCCATTATTTTTTCTGCGTTTGATCGATATAAAAGTTTGGAGGAGATGTATGGTGTTGCTGTAGTGTCTTCCAGAGACTGCAGAGCACGGGTCCGTCGGTACACATGCTTGGAAGATAATGGTAGAGTTTTTCTAAGACTTGATCACGCTTGGAGTTTTGTGGCCATGCAGAGTGAAGGAACCTATCCAAAATTCATGGGGCAGGGCAATGAGGGAAAGGGCCTGGGAGCGGGAGTTACAGGCTAATAGAGGACAGCCAGTGATCTCTACCTATGGGAGAAATAACATCGTCCATTCATCTATCTACTTTCCTTAACTAGTTGCTAGCACAGGGAGGGGTGAGCATGAAATCTATCATAGGAATGAAAAGGAACCAGGCAGGGGGGGACATCAGTCCATTTCAGGGAACAATCTCACACACTATAGCCAATTTAGGGTCAGTAATTCTCATAATCCCATGTTTTTGGACTGTGGGAACAAACTGGAGTATTCCATGCCAATGTTTCCCAAACCAGTCCTCAGGGACAGTCCATGTTTTTGCTCCCTCCCCAACTGGGAAACTCTCCTCTGTGCAAGCAGAGCGAAGGGTAGGAATGTAACTAACAATCACGGAGGTATAAAGGTGCATAACCCTGTTCCACCTTGATTAATCATTTAAAAATCATTTTATCCATCTATTTTCTATACCTACCTGTACAGTACAGCCTGGAGCCTATCCCAGCAAGCACAGCACTCTGGACAAATGTCTCCCTCCTTCCAGGACTTGAACAGGCAACTTTCAGGTCAGATATCTGTGTCTTCGTGTAGTAATGGTGTCTGGTGCCCCAGACCCCTGGGCTCAGAACTGGGAGTGAACACATGGGTCCCGGCAGCAAAGTCAAATCCCACAGAACACCTCTCCTCTCACACTGAATGCACTTTCAATTCGCGTGTCATGCAGACAGCGCATGCAAATTAAAGTTTATACTTAGTTTGCATTTTCAGTTAGCGTGCCTGACTGGCAATACGACTCACACCAAATTGAATTATAATTGAAAAGTGTGTATGTCTCCACATATCCTGCATTAGGTACGTTATTCATTTTAGATGCATGAATAGCAGAATTTGTGCATGTTCAGGTAGGATCCTGAGAAAGCCCTGTGTTCAATATGCCTCCCCCCCCCCCCCCCCCCACACACACAGAGGTTTGTTTTTATATCTTTTGTGGGGACTGTCCATTTCTATGGGAAAAACCCTAATCTCAACAATGACAACCTTAACCCCTACCCAGCCCTAACCGTAACCATAAGTAACTAAACAAAATGCAAGACTTATGGCAATTTTGTTTTTTGACTGAAGTCACAGATTTTTATGAAACTGAGTTTCAGAATAACACTCAGAATAAGAGGTTTTTTTTATGACATTGTGGGGACATTTGGTCCCGACAATATAATATATACACGAGACACACACACACACATAGATATTCGCTGACTAAGTTGCCTTGAATGGTGAGTTAGATATTTGATGTAATTTATTCATTTCCATCGATTCGCATATTCAAAGAGGAGAACAGTAATTGTTGCATAAATCATCTGATTGATTTTATGTATGAAGGCATTCACATGACACATATGTCAGGGGAGAAGCCTCAGAGCCTCCCAGTGAAATGAACTATAGCATGTCGAACATTTGGCACATCAGTCCCCTAAGCGCTTACAGGCTATTTTGGTAAGGATCTCAATTAGTTGCTTCGTTGGTTTTCCATGCTCCATTCTCACAACCCATAATTCGGGAAAACAAAAGAACGCTAGGTGAACAGACTCCAGCACTCGTGATGCACTAAGGAGAGAGCGTTGTGTGCCCACGGCGACAGCATATGGAAATGAAGTCGTCTCACGTGTACAGGAATCACGATGGGTACATAGGGAGACCCTCGGACTATGGAAAGCTTGTGTTTTCTTTCTAGCAATTTGCATGTTTGATTCTGAATACGATTTTGCCAAACGTACCTCATACATGATGCATCATAAGTGCCAATAGATATGATGCACGCTGCAGTGCTCACAGAGTCTACATTATTAAGAGCATGATGGATTATGGGTAATTTTCATATTTTTGCATGTGTCAGTGGTTTGAAGCCCCAAGCTTCTATTCCCAGTCCATGATTACTCAGCTTGAGCAGCATCTTGGCTTCTCTTTTACCTCAGGCCACTTCGCCGCTCAAGCGACCGTCAAGTGACTCCAAACCAGGCCCACGAGTCTGTTATGTTCCTCACCTAAAAGTCATGCTTATGGCAGTCTGGTGATTTATGATTTATGATACTTGGACGAAGATGCAGAAACAATTTGAATGTTTGAGTGAAAGATTTCAAGCCGTCCATAAATCACCCGTGACAGGTATGATACCGACACCCACATCTTCAGAAATGTCCTTTGAGCTCTGCACAGTGTCTGATCTTGCCTGAGTAAAGTGATCTTTTTATTTACAATGTAGGTATGTTAAATATCTATAATCAAGAGCAATTATACCAAATGAGATAAATGACATTTTCAGCAAACATTCTACAGGTTAGTTCCCCGCACACTAAATACAGGGAGTTTATTCCTACAGCTATAAAATTTTCGTTACGCTATTTTGACAAATACATCAAAGGACAGTCTCAGAGGGGATCGTGCCACGTACCTGTACTTCAAATTAAACTCAACAATATTGCAAAAGGGCTTAGAGGAATGAACCATGGTAGAATGAACAACCATGCAGAAATGTGATTTTTCTCTTTTTTGACCTGCTGAGAATTTAAACCCAGTAACAATAACGAATTTACAAGTGCAACTAAGGGCAGGCAGTCTGCTGTAACATTTTCAGAACCAACAAAAATATATGACTACTGAAGCTGGTAGGTAGATTGATGTAAACATTCTTGTGATATATTTTATCAACACATTCATAATGCATTAGAATGCATTCATAAAGCATTATAAACATGGCTGTAAAAAAAGGCATAGCACATTATAGCCATGTGTATTGTGCAGTATGACTGTCGTATGCATCTCTCATCCTTTATAATGCAGTATAAAGCATCCTTAAATGCTTATACCTACCATTACTGTACAATGCACTATGGAGGTATGTATAGTGCATTATATATAAGAGTTTCATAAAGCATTCATAATGCATAATATATATGGCTAAAATGTGTTATGCCTTTTGATAAATATTTATAGCCATGTTTATAATGCTTCATGAATGCATTATTGTTATGAATGTGTTTATAAATTACTAAAACCGTGGTCTTAAGTAAAGTCTTACCGACACATCTTCTACTCGCTGATGAATCACACAAACCAAAAGTTTGGTCATCAAATCCACTAAGAAGAGTCTGGAAGCTGCACGCCTTGTAAAAGGTGTCATGCTGGCAATGACATTTCGTACAGAAAGCAACTGTCTGTGCACTTTTACAGTCAAGTCGTTCCATGAACCTTTGCAGCGTAGTTATCCGTAATAGAGGATTATACTAGGCGGCTAACAGTATTTCGATTTAATCCGCGCTATTATTCAATGCTGTGTCCAAAGGTCACCCTGTTATTGCCGCAATTTGATCTGGGCATTGAGGATACGTATGAATAGCAGCTAAATGAAATGCAATGTGAGGGAATCTAATATACGGCCACTAAATGAAATTAAGGAGGATCCAGGATGAATGGGCACATTGATAATAAGCTCACGTATACCCTGCCATAGACTGTGGAGCCATACTGTCTCTAAGGAGGATCAATAGGCAGGAATTAAAATTAAACCCAATATCACAGTTTACAGTTTGCTTTCTGATTACAGGCCTGCTTCTTTTAGCAAAGGATTTCTTGCCTTATGTAAGAATTCATTTTTAAAATGTTTTTTCCCTGACAGGAAACAGAAGTAGTCTGTGTTTATGATTCTGATTATAAACAGGTATTGTGCATGGAATTAATTGTGCCATAGCATGAAAATCTGACTTTACCTCGACATAGGCAAAAGAGAGTTCAGTACATCGAAATGACATAACGTGAATTTCAAACAGTGTTGTTCCCTCTTTCAAATACAGGAGCTAATTCCTGAATATGTAAAAGAATGAAGTGATACAGGCTGTTCTGAAATTCCTAGTTGCATAACAGTCTTAGCCACGCCCCCAAAAGTAACATGCCAGCCCACTTTCAAGCTCAATGGGTATGCGCATTCGGACAGGTGTCGTGAAGTCTGTGATACTGATTTTGACAAAGGGCTTCTGTACTTCCAGTAGCCTAATTTTGCTTAGCTAAAGCAATCTAATCAAAGCAAAAAATGAAGTCCAAATTCTTTACAAACAACACATTTACAAGCTGCTCAGCTTACTGTTAGGAGTTCTTGATAAAACTTGGATGATGAAGGTAGCATCGTAAATTCATTTGTTAAGTGAGATGAAAAATAATTTTTACATTCTTGTTATGTTCTTGTCAATGCTGAAAACAAAGTTATGATTACGTTATTATTGTGTTTAGGCTGAAATGGGACTACTAAAATTAAATGATGCAAAGTGTTACAGGAAACATTAAATTACAAAACGTACCACTCAGAAGCGTTCATTTGCAATCTCCGAGCAACTGGCTGTTCCTTAACATCCGATTCCTATTCCTCCTCTGATACAGGATCAAACAAATATGGTTGGATGCCTAAACGCTCCATGTTTCATCCCACCTGTAGTGAGTCATTGCAGTACCTCATTGTAAACCAGCCAATCAGAGCAGAGTTTATGAACACATTAATGAGCCCACCAAATAAGGGAAAATGGCCTGTTTCAATCTAGGGCCGAATTTTAGGGTTATAAATTGGCTTGTAAAACCACTTCTGGACATTTTTTGACCAAGCCAAGTTCACACAACTCCTGTATAGACATGAGGGAACAATTTGAGGAAAAAATGCAATCTGTGACACCTTTTAAGGTATTCTGATATTTGCAAAAATGTGTGTAATAATGTTTCGTGAATTCCACAAAGTTCTGGAAAAATAACTTCCATAGTTTAGTACTACAGTGGTGCCTGCGGTTCATAAACACTGTGATCTATGAACAATTTGGTTTGCGGGCAAAAATTTTGTGGAAAAAAATGCACAGATTCCTCGACCAGGTTCCTTTTTTTATACTAGTGTAGCACCGGCGGGGCGCATGTCCCAGCATGCCCCGCATGTCCCAGCATGCCCCACGTGCAATTGTAAATAGAAGGACAGACAACCAACAAGCACCAAACCCAAATACACATGGCAGATTCTCTAGCCTTTAAAAGAGTACAGTATATTTCAATGCTACTGAAGAGTCACACTGGCAATTTGTTTGCAGTTCTATCCATTCATTTTCTGTACCTGATTGTCATATATGCAGGGTTGGGGGGTTACTAGCACATCACCTTAGCGCGTTAGAGCTCAGGAACACAGTCTACTCTTTTGCAGTGGCTAGCAGGAATCCATCTGCTGTTACCACACACTCTAACTGCTGTGTTTGTTGTTAACAGTACCTGATATGGGCCCTCCCACTCAGCCCCAAGCGGTTCTTTCTGGGGTTTCCTGATCAGTACCCTCTCACCAGGTACCAGAGTGTGACCTCCGTCGACGGGATCTTCCCACACGTCGGAAACCTGTTGAAAGGCAGACTGAATGGCATTGGTGAGCTTAATGCAATAATCAACCTCTAGCAAGGTGCAATGCGTCGGACGCCCTGTGATTATCTCAAATGGGCTCAAACCAGTCTGTTTGTTGGTCGTCGCTCTGATGCTGCAGAGAACGATTAGCAGTGCCTGAGGCCATGGCACTCCTTCCTGATGATACTTGGACAGCCTGTTTTTGATGACTCCGTTCATCCTCTCCACTTGTCCCGATGACTGTGGGTGATGAGGGCAGTGGAATGACCATTCAATGCCCATGAGTCGGCTGATCTCTTGACAGACTGCTCCAGTGAAATGCGTTCCTTGGTCCGAGTGGATCTGGCATGGTAGGCCCCAGCGTGGAATGTAGTCTTTAACCAGTGTCTTTGTGGTGTGAGTGGCTGTGGCTTTTCGGCAGGGAACTGCTTCCACCCACCTTGAGAATTTGTCCACAATGACAAGCACATCTGAGTGATGTAGTCCAGTTGGAGATGGAGAAAGGGACCAGGCGGAGCAGGCGCCACTAGAGTCGGTGTCGGCGTTCCTGGACCTGCATTATTCTTTTGACAGGTCAGACACTGTCTCATCACCTGCTGTGCTTGTGATCAGAACTGTGGGTTCCACCAGTGTTTACTGAATCGATGCACCATTTTCTCCAAACCAAGGTGACCTACTCAATGAATTTGGTGCGCTAGGTAGGGAAGTAGCGATGACATGGCCACTGTTCTGGGTCCGTCTCCATATCTCCATATATCATCTTTGTGAAGTTTCACACCTTTTTCCATGCATGACCATTTTTCGTCAGCAGGACTGTTGCTCTGCATATCCTTGACGTCATCGAGATGTTTGGTCACTGTTCTTAGCTGTTTACATTTCACATCAAAGTCTGAGTCACTTTTTTGTCGCCACCACTCGAGACTATCCTGGAAGCTATGGACAGGGAGCAACCCAAGATGCACACTTAAGAACAATTTGTTCATTCTAAATAACCTCAGCATATTTTTGGGCCTTGGCGAGAAACCAAGGAACCCAAAGGAAACCAAGCAGTCTCATGTGGAGATCATGCAAACTCACTCCAGACACATGGAGCCATGGCGGAGACTCAAACCCCTGTCTCGGAGGCGTGAGGTAACAGTGATAACCACTGCACCACCAGCAATCCCATGCCACCAGTTACTTTTAGCTATTTTTAATGCTAAATAGCTAAACAGTGTAGTATTGGAAGAAGCTGTAATCAATGTAATGGTCATAATGAATGGAAATTACCTGAAAACTATTAGTAATATGTCACTTCTCCTGATTCTCCATGAGTAAAACAGACTCTCATTAAAAGGTTTCCTGAAACTTGTGGAGCTGCCAGAGAACCAAGACTATTTGATTGTGAACTATCGTAATGACCCACGGTATGTCAGTGTCCATTAAGTTTTATTTATTTCGCAGGTGTGTTTATCCAGAGACACCCTTTTTAGGAAGCAGGTTCAGCCAGTTTCTGGAGCAGCTGGGGGTTAGGGGCCTTGCTCAGGGACCCAGTGGTGATATCACTTTGTCGACCCTGGGATTTGAACCAGCGATCACAGCGTCCTTTAATTAGTTGTCTATGGATGGATAAAATTATACGTGTGCCATGTGATTATTAACTTTTTTTATGAGGATTAGAGAAATGCCCTGCAAAGCCTTGGTGTGTGTTTGCAAACCTACATGAAAAGCTCACTGAGCAGTGCCCTGCTTCAAATCTAGGAGACGGCAGCTTGCCAGCCATGTTGTGAATGTTGACAAATGGATTCCTCTTCTGAACCCAAAAGATACTAATTGGCCTGGAATCCGCATCACTGACTGTGGATCCTGTGGTTTATAACCACCATATCATTCTCTCGCAGTCTTCTAACAGAAAACTTGATTTTTGAGTGAAGCCCAGACACCAGGCATAGTGTAGTGCTTAAGGCTCCTTCATACTTTGAAACTAAGTGGGTGCTCCCAGCTGTGGACATGGGATCATGGACAGTAGGCGCGCAACCAGTTCTGTTTATATTGCAAATACAGGTGAACAAACGCAGATGCCTGCCTCACATTTCCACAGTATTATTCCTCGTGCAAATACTTATATTTACGTTTTACATTTTGTTCATTTATCTGAAGCGTTTATTCAAAGCCACTTACAGTACACCAAAGGGTTAATTTATGTCTGCTCCCTGGGATTTCCATTTCTGTTCCTAACAATTAGGTGATTTGCATACATCTAGGCGTCCTTGTGCTCTTTTAAGTACGTATCGTATAAATGTGGATAGCGGCGGATCCCTTCACGTAACTTTTAGTCGAAAGCCTCCACAGTCTCTGTGACAGACGCACACGAGTTCCTGCTGACGCCAGCGTGTGGAGGCACGCATTTGGGGTCGCGGTCGACTTCGTGGTCATGGCCGATGAGGGGAAATGTCACTCGACCATTGCAGACCTTTGCTGCTACACAGACACGCTAATTATAAATAAGACTTTCCTCTCAAATGCTTCACACAAACGTATACTTTCTAATATATGCTGAAAATATTATTTAACAGTTACCTTTGTCGATTGCAGTCTGGGTATTGGGATGTGATCTTCTCCCTGGTCGGCACTGAGGCTGGTCAATGGGCTCTTCTGCACTGGTGACCGTCCAATTTCAGGCTCTCCAACCAGCCTGGCGTCAGTGACAGGTGGATATTTCACCCAATATTGATGCACATTACTTGGATTTCAACTTATTGGAACCTCCACCGGTTTTATCACTCCAATAAGTTATCTTGACAGCAGCGATTCTATGGCTTCCTGTCAGGTATTTACATGCCCCTGTAAGGCGTATAAAACGCCGAATGACAGGAGCAGCTGCAGCAGGTGTAACAATGCTTTAAATATTTATATTGTACTTCGTCGTACTTTTTCATCATTTCAATTCATTACTTTCGTGACACGGTTTGCATTTTGCAGTAATGTAATAATGGAGGCAACTTTGAATGGTAAAATAGATTATATAAATATATATTAAAAAAATATGTTTGCACATATTATAATTTGGGTAAGCTCTATAAAATGAGAAATAATTGGAGATGCAGCAATTCTCTAAATATTTATAAAGTTTCTTTCTTTTGGCACTGCAGCAGGGGCTTTACTGCCGGATTGTGGATGTCAGTGGCAGGCTTCCTCTCCTGCAGGCGAAGCGTACTGGTTGCTGGTTTGGATACTGGCCCCTGCTGTAATACACCTCGTCACTGCCAGTACTGACTGCTGTCCCACTGACTCCAGAGCCAGCAGGTGCTGTGACCAGTTCATGAGACTCTGTCCTGTTTGATTACCTTTTCTTCGCTTCTCTGTTTTACTTGAGCTCTTCAGGCAGTAAAAAAATAATAGATGGAGCACTGTGGCTTACTGTCACAGAGGGGGGGGGGGGTTGGGGTGGGGGGGGGGGGGCGGGCGCAAGCTGCACGTGGGGTTAAAGCTGGGCTATCAGCTTTGGCAGTTTTAGAAGAAAAGTTAGGATGATTCCTAGGGCCCCCTGAGTAACAGAGAACCAAAAAATTAGGAAGAGAACTGGATTGTTAGGGTTGGGGACCCAAAATCTCTAGCAGCACCCCTGCTCTCATAATTTTATATTTGTTACACAGAGAGTCTTCTTTGTACATACTGGTGCTACATGGCTTTGCAGGGCAGGACTTGTGATTGGTTGGGTTCAGTTCAAATCCCGCTTGCGCTAAAGTGATTTCTCAATCCTTATTGCTCTAGGAACTGTCTGACCCAGCTTTCTCACTTGTGTATCGTTTTGGGTAAAGGCGCCTGCTAATTAACTAAATGCATACCGTTATAAATTTGTTTTGTACTAATTGCTGACTATTGTCGTTTCAGTGTTCAGTGGTTGAATACACAGTAAATCCATCTTTCCGGACAATGAACAGCAGCACATTAATCATGACGGGTTACTTGACAGCTGGTATATTTTTTAATTGTCTTTTTTTTCCACCCCTGATGTCACACAACGAGAATGTCTGTTGCTTAAACAAACAAGTGTTTTAAAAGAAAGTACTGAAAAAGGAAATGGTTCCCTCCCTTGCTGAATGTGTGTGTGTGGATTATGTAAATATTACATTGTGGGGACATTTTTTGGTCCCCACAAGGGGAAACTCAATTTTATAAAAAATTTCATAAATATCTCATTTGGGGCACTTTTGTGCTTGTGCTGCATGTGATAAACTCTGGCTTCCCACAACCAGTACCATGTGAATGATTACAAAATGGATGCATGGATGGATAGATGGATGCATGGATGGATGGATGGATGCATGGATGGATGGAGGAAATGCCTTTCTTGTTTGCAAAAGTGTAGTATGCCAGTGAAAATCTTTAACTGGTTCTTTTTTTCTAAAAGAAAAAAAATCTGCTACATAAGCTAGCTGGCTTAATAACAATACAGTGACGCAGTGCAGGGGTGAGGCAGGGGAAACAAAATCTGATTAATACACGGGTAGTCTGGGTAATACAGGTGGCAGGGATGTAGGAACTGGGGGGGACAGGGGGGCATGTTCCCCCCTCCCCAGCGTTAGTTAATCTATTTGGTGAATTGATTTTTTTGAGTTTGTTCAACTCAAAGATTATTTGGGATTCATTTAAAGATCCATTCGCTTCCTATATGACCTCTTTTGGTATGTTTTTCTTTAAGAGGTTTGTCCATTTTATGTCTAATGCAATATATATATTTTTTTAATGTATTTATACTTAGCCATTGTTTTATTTTGTAAATAAATAAATATGTGTGTGTGTGTGTGTGTGTGTGTGTGTGTGTGCATTACACTCTGTTAAATGATATTTGTACTGTTTCAGCACTCTGTACAATGTTGCACTAATGGGTGGGTGGTGAGAGCCAGGTATCATCATCGACAGCATGACGTGGTTCACTGATCTTGAATGAAATGAACAATAACTAATCAAATGAACTGAAAAGATAAACAAAATGAATAACCAATAAGTTATTGAAGAGTCTGAACCAAAGGAATGTATCAGTATGTCTTTCATTTAAATGATTAAGGCCAAAAGAACAACTCATTCATGAATTACACAAGCCAAATAGGTTGAATGATTACTAATTGTTACAGTGTTACGATATTGTAAGAACATACTTGTAGGAATACAGTGGACCCTTCCGCATCGCAACTTTCCTCATAAATGGGAATTTTTTTGGGAGTTCATGGGAAGTTTATGAAAGCTGCAGACGACACAAGAAGTTTAAAAAATCATAAATGCATAAAACATACTTACAGTGTTGGTTTGGAGGACGCCAAAGATAGCCTCTCACATGGTATCTCGGCGTGATCTTTGTATCTCATGTTCTTCGTATCTTTTCGCTTCACTCGCTAAAGGGACCTCGACATTTTGCACAGAATTTCCCGATCGCGGGGAGCCCGATCCAGAAAGGCCGACACTAATATTCATCTATGGGGCGGCTCAGCAAGTTCAAGTGCTGTGCCTGTTATCAGAAGGTTGTCAGTTCAAGTCCTAGTTGTTTGAAATTACTTTCTCAAAATAATGTACAGTAAGCCTGCTAAGACACTTCCCACATTTTCTTCTTGAATTTAAATAAGCATAATGCTGACCCTGAAAGGAGATATTCAGTCTGGTCCTCAGGCAGCCATACAGCCGCCCATTTTTTTGTACCCTCTTGTCGCATTCCCCAGCAGCTAATGAATGTGTAATTATATGGCCGATTAGATTTGAGAGCCAATTACTAACCAAGCACATATTTAAATACAGTATTTAAGGGTGGAGACCAAGCCTCGTTTTGCTTCAGGCACTTATTTTTTAAAGGTTACTTTAGCTGTGTTCCACTTGAGGTAGACTTCTGTTATTTGGAGGCTATCTGAGAGGTAAAGTGGCACTTAGTTTACCCTGGAAAATTACAATGAATTAAAAAAATTTGAGGAAGTGGACCCAAAACTTACTGCCTCTTCTGTTTTAACACATGGTCAATTTAGCATCCAGTCCTTCAATATGTCTGCTTTCTTCTGCTTTCCTCTTCATCCAGTTGCTTCCTGAGGGGATCTGTTCCACGTGTTTTTTTTCTGTTATCCCTCCACAAATAGAAATCTGGTGATGGGAAAACCACAGAAATCAGATCTGTTTTTTATTTCTTTGCAAATAACTTCTCGGGAAATGTTGTGCTGTATCTATAAAGAGAGAACTTGTTACATTTACTTGAGTCTGCATCCCAGATGGGAATCTCCAACTATCAGATGCAGAGTCTTATACAAAAGGGAGCTTTCTGTTATGGGAGAAAAAAAATAAAATCACCCAACAACATGAACGGAAAAGGATTATGTTTTCTCACCTTAAAATGAAAATTCAAGCAAGATATTTCAGATTTCTAGATTCAGTCAAACATCACTCCCTGTTAACAGCATGTCACTCCTGTTGGTGCCAAACATGGACTTCAAAGAACAAATCTTGTTCACCCTTGCAGCAAACAGACAGCTGAGAGAGAACAGAATAACCAATACTTGCAGTAAAAATAAGTAGAGAATGTTTTCTGCTAAATAGAGAAGTCCTTGTGTATTGAGGTCTAGGTCTTTAGATTTGACTGTAGTCAGTGGTTGAAATTTGAATGAAATATCAGTCTAAGTCTGCAGTAAGTCATCTAAGTCATCCTTTTTCACGATGTAATATTTTACTTTAGCTTAGCAGGATAAAGTCAATTTCTGTCTTTTATATCATGAATGTATATTATGGATAAAAAATTGGGTCTAATTATGTATCAAATAATTAAAACATTTTGTTTTAGCATTTAGTTCATGTATACAGTACTGTGCCAAAGTCTTAGGCTGCCATAGAAGTTAATGCTTAAATATGTTGGTGTAAAAAGTTGTTAGCTTAGCTATTTCAAAACCCCAGTATTTGCTTTTACCATTGAGTACATCTGTACATTTGTTGAACTCAAGTGCTAGCACACCTTGTTTGACTGAATTTTATTAAATTATCTATTTTTATTGTTTTTCCCCTTTTTCTGAGCCAAAATACACGTACTGCTCAGATAAACAGCTGCACTTCACAGCAGACTGTTGACCCGTAATGTATATGATTAGAACAGCTTAAGCATTTAGCATAGCATGAAATATATCATTTTAGCACAACATTCATGAAGGTTGAAATTAGGGGAATCAATGATTAAAATAAAATGATGGTAAAATAGAGGCATATACTAAATTGGTTTTAAAAGAACCAGTTCTGACGCAGCACTGTCTGAAAGTGCCATAAACAAATAGCATGGTAGTTAAATACACAAACTTTAAAATGTCAAGAAAGTAGGGGGATGTGAAATGGCCAGCTAGCGCAGAATAACAACCAATGAGTAGCGCAGAGGTAGGCAGGCCGCAGGGCGGGAAAAACTGCCGACGTACGGCGGGAGCTCATGGTCAGCGCTCCACGTGGGCAGCACCTGCGTGAGACTGAAGTGCGTAAACAGGCCGGAGCAGGGACTCACAATGAGAGCTGTGTTAGTGTACGCCGCGATAGCTACGGGATACAGTCATATATCAAGTAGCTGTTATGGCTCTGCTGCGCTAATCCTCAGGCAGCAACACTGTATCGGAGTCATTACTGTGGCAATGGTAAGTCACCAGGTGGTTCCTGCATTGATCAGTTCCTCATTTAAATGCTAGCTGTACTATGTGTACATATGTAACATAATCCTATAATGAATTGAAATTCATATATATGGTGTAATCCTATAATACAACTTATTGTATATAGTAATATGCTGCCT
This sequence comes from Paramormyrops kingsleyae, assembly GCF_048594095.1. Classification (NCBI taxonomy): domain Eukaryota; kingdom Metazoa; phylum Chordata; class Actinopteri; order Osteoglossiformes; family Mormyridae; genus Paramormyrops; species Paramormyrops kingsleyae. Next base: position 15,012,499 of record NC_132797.1, read on the forward strand.
TTTTACACTAGGATGTATTGGAAGTGCATGGCTTTTTACTAAGAAGATATTAAGATATAAAATAATACGGGTGAAATGCTTGCAGGATTTAAGGACTAGTTTAATAATTCTGTGTCTTCATATTAAAAGCCCAGGGGAATGGAAGACTGAAAGCTGAAATAACGCAGCCCTGAGCCCCAGAGCGGTAACTCACCTGCAGCTGCCAGCTTCACTGGTTGATTGCAAGGAGCCGCTGGTGAGGATCCCGTTTAAAACCATCGATAAAAGGACAAGGGATCTGGGATTTGAAGAAAAGACAAGCCACAATATGCCCCGACAACCCCCCCAAAAAAAAAATTAAATAAAGGGGGATGCAAAGCTAGGGGGGGCAGGTTTTATTAGACAGATTTTCTCATTCCAAAGCCGAGAACGTATTAGGAATATGGTTAGGATATAGTTAGGCATGCTTTGCTTTTCTTAGCTCTCACCCACACTCATGTTGTTTACCCACAATGCCTCAGTCAGACTTGTTTCTACTTCCTCCTTGGGTGTCTCGACCTGATTACTGCTGTTCACGAACACAGAGCTCGCGTGTTACACCAGAAGGTTCCAGAGCTTTGCACTTTGCCACCATATCAGCTCCATAATTACTTAGGAAACGACTTATGACAAGACAGTGAACAGCAAGCACCCTCGTTTGTGTCATGCTGCAAATCAGACAATGCTGTATTCATTTTTCGAACAAAGAGTGGATGTCATGCCCTTTGCTGTGCTTTATAAAACCTGCATTGTGGATAATCTGCTCCTCTCTCTGAATATTTCCAGTCACGAAAGACAAGGAAATTAGCTGCTATGCTTATTCTCTTACTTGAATTTCCTATTAAATAATATAGAGATACAAACTCTGACTTTAACCACATTACATGTATGTATATGGCCTGAAGAAACATCTGATGACCTTAGGTTTTACTGGGAATGGTTATCCATTTGTTTTCCTATTCCTTATCCAGTACAGAACTGCAGTGAACCTACAGTCGTTGACAGGAAGAACATCCCAATCTAGATGGGCCACTAGTCAAATCATTCGGCATTCAGAAGGATTTTATTCGTTTGTACTTTTGGATTCTGGAACTATGGTTACCTTTGTTAAGAGGTTACAGCAGAAAGGGCTGTTCCTTGCTGTTCGCCTAGTATGTTCTCTAGATGCCATAATATGACTGGATCAGCCTGCTTACAGTAAGGCATCATTAAGGTACTGTTCCCTGCTTACTCTCAATCTGTGGTTCAGATTCTTCTTTAAACATCCCCCCGCCTTTAATCTAGAGGCTGACTGACAATCGTCACACAATATCTATCACAGCCTAAATTATTCACGTTTACCTCCGCTTTGAACTGATTTGTTCTTTCCGGCTTCTGATTTCACGCCTGCTTCGGCCAGGGTTCTCCGGCTCTTTGGCGTGGGACACCTCCACCTTGAGAAGAATTTTCTGCCAAATGGAAAAGCTAATATATTGAGCGTGGGGGGATAAAATGTGTGGTGAGACTTGTTTGGGTTCAGGTCTACAGTGTTTGCTCTCTATACACAATGCTTTTAATAAATGTAATTGAATATTGATTGCATCAAGGATCCAGTCGGCGAAGCTGAGAGCCACGCAGCGGAAGGAATCAATTAGCAGTTTGGAGGAGTGAATCATCTGCCGTCTTGTCAAATGTCTGAAGACCTCAGCCCAGCTGTTTATGATTCGGATTTTAATTAAGGATGTTATGGTCTTCAATTAAGTTTTAATAAAGTGTGATAAAATACTGAGAAGAGCCATACATTTCAGCAACAGCTATAATAATATGGGTGAATATATTACAATATTAAAATCTGCAATGAAATTAATGTATGGTGCCCATCCATCTTCTAACTACTTAAGTACAAGGTCACAGGTAGCCTGGAGACAATGACAGGAAGTAAATGACACAATGCAGGGGATGCAGGTCCATCACAGGGCACACATACACACACACTCACACACACACACACTCACTCTCTCACACACACGCATACACACTCAAACACATAAATACACACTCACACACACACACACTCACACATATACTCGCACACACTTACACTCACCCACTATGGGCAGGTTAGATATGCTAGCTAACCTTGATATTTGTTTTTGGACTGTGTACTGAAGAGGAAATATACACAGTCTGGAAGAAGATGCACAGATTGCAGGGTTGCCAACTTTAGTCAGCTGGCTGGTGTGAGATTTTCAATTCAGGACCAGTCTGCACACACATGCACATGAATGTAATAGTTTTATTACCTTGTAAATAACCTGTTGGGTTTGCAAACTGCCCCAGCGCTTTTCACGTATCTAATTTTAGGTTTAGAATGGAACAATATAGATTTACCGTAAGATTCCTTGCGTGAGCGTGAGAGTCTGAAAGCCTGAGTGTCATACAGTACCAGATGCGTGAGAGCTGGCAGCCCTGAGATTGGCGTATGTGGATTTAAACCCCCAACCCTGAACTTTAGGCCACTGTGCCACCATAATGTAACTTAAATTTCTCATTTTTAACTGCAACTGATGTAAATGATAAATGCTTAGAAACAAAAATGAAGCTCTGTCTTGTGTTACTTCCTTGGTACACAAAATGCTATCCTGTATGAATAGCCAGCTGTCTGTCTGCATTTCCCTTGCTCCGATTTTTCGTTAAATACAGGATATACACTTGTTAGCTTCTGGAAAAAAAGACGCCTGGCCAGAGATAAGAGGATTGGTTTTTTCCTCACCGTGTTTCCAGCCCATATCTAAAATTAGTACTGATATGTAACACAAAATACAAAAGTGCACAAAAGTAACATACACTTCTGCTTGCAAAATAGAGCCCAAAATGGAATACATGAAATAAACTCCAAAAATCTGCAATGAAGCTTTAAACTGGCTGGTGAGAGAAGGATTTTATATCGCATGGAGAATGAATGTTAAAAAGTAATGTGCTCTGTGCCTTTTGACCTCTACGGTTGCTGGGCCAAAGGTACCATATCGCTCTGAGCAGTGTGCCATACAGCAGCAGCCTTTTCTTGATCTCCAACACATTCCTTCCTGCCGGTGAAGAACTCTTCGGTATTTCATTAGAATTCAATCTCTCATACCGAATGAGATCAATGTTAGCAATGTGATTTTAGCCTACAATAAGAAAATGAATACACAAGCAGTATCAATAGGCTGTGATCTACGGGAGGTCAGTTTACATTTTAAGTGTCAGAAGAGTGGTGAAATTATTTTATTCACTCCTAGACCCAAAATATTGATGAAATATATACATATTTAAATTGGGTAGTTACCTCAGCAACTCTATCAGCCTGATCTTTTATTATTTCAGTATAAACAGACTAAACATAACTCTGAGCTTAGGTGTAACCATTTAATAGAAGTTCCACCATAACTCTCTTCATCTGATTTCTACCCCTCGAATGCCTCAGATGATAGTAAAATGAGCCCAAAAGCCATTGATGCTCTGGTCCCATGTGAGTAAAGCACAGACACTTTCCCCTAGAGGAGTCCGCCAGCTTTAACAGGCTCGCTGTCATATTTATGCTTATAAATCACTTTATTTTCTACACGTTTGCTGTCAGTCTCTGGCATTTTGTCAACACTTAAACAATGGAAGCATTAGTACTGAAATAACAAATGACTTGTAAATGACCTAAATCTATTTAAAGGTATAATGCTGAAGAACGGGGGTTAGGGTAGAACGACACAAGTATACATACCCAGACGCACATTTTAGATCCATACAAAAATGAACACAGAACTTTTATGTATGCTAAAATCTCAATGGCAGTTTGTGCATCTAGTCAACTCAGTATATTCAATTACTGTATTTAATTAGTATTACAGCTGCAACCTCCATTTATTGTGTTGGTTATTTTGTTGTTTCCCACTTTAAAGTTTAAAACCCTTTAGCACAATTCCATAGAGGCAAGTGGCTCATGACGTGGAATGCAATAGTAATACAGTATATAGGCAATTGTCAGAAGTACCTAAAAGTCTCATTGGTCATAGTTAGATGTTTGGCTTTCAGTGTAGGTGACCGGGATTGCAGCCTGCCTGAAGATTGTCCCCACGGGGACTTTTGTGCTGATATTAGAGGTAGAATTAAAAGCTCACGTATGACAAGCCTCTCAGCGCAGTGAGAGGTAGGTGTTGGCTCTGTGGCGGAGTGAATGGTGAAGCGATCCCATGAGCTTCCCTAAAGGGCCTTGGCCTCATTCTGACGTGATTAGACTAGCTACTTCCGGCACGGGTTCGAGTGTGAACATACATGTATTCGGTCCACAGCCAATATGCTGCAGTTTTGGTATTTAGTAGAACATATGACCACAGTCAGCAATCCTGTGCTCAAGGAAGCAGGATAATTTGACCAGAAGGCATAATTAAAATACATTTTGAATGTTTGTAGTTCTTTTTAATTTAAATATTGTCTTTGAGGTTCCCGACAAACTTAACGATGATTCTGTAGCTTGTGGCAGATTGCAGCTACTTTGATTTTCTTCTTTGTGTGCCACAGCGTCTCATGGGAGACAGTTGTATTCAAACAGTCTGGTTTGTCTTGATCAATTCAAAGTCTTCTCCAGGAACAGTCTTGGGTTTAAATAATTTGTGTGTGTACCACAAGCGACATTTTCTCATTATTCATAGGCAAACTATTTGTTGCTTTGAAGTGGTCCACTGTAGACACAATGAACTCAACTAAAGTTAGTTGTCAAGTTAAATGCCATAAAAGCTATCTGTTTACTTTAAATCCTAGATATTTAAATTGAATTGGTGTAAATGGATTCTAATCCAGGTTAGATGGTTGAATAAATGAATGATGTAAATTAGTTTTTTCTCAAATCAGTCAGATCTAGACTGATTCACAATTTCGCTAATGAAGACCAGATCATCTCATGCTGTGTGGCTTATTGTCTGGTCTAACTGAACGATATAATTCAGAGTGCTCTTGTCGTCACACCAGCAACTGCGAAGTCTTCCAAGTCAAAATGTTATCTTCCCTTTGTCTGCCAGGACTCACTCACTTAGGATGCAAATGCGTGCCTGGTCCTTTGTATATGTCTCTAGGACAGATTTTTAATATGATAGGAAATGTACATTACCTTAGTTACCGTATAAAGGAGGACACACTCTCCAGACTTGATGGATGGTAGTCATTTCGGAGGAGACAGTCAGCAAGTAAACACTTTTTAAATGACTTTTTCCCATATTTTGCTCTCATCTTCCTGTCAAACAAAACCTTCTCTCCATCCAAAAAAATGGGATAATATTTTTTTTAACACTTGACTGCCTGTTCTAACTTTTGGCAATGTAAGTGTTCCACTTCATGAACAAAATAATTCAGTTTAGTGTATTAAATTAAAATAAATCTTGTGGGTTATTTTGCCTTATCTAAAATAAAGCTGGAATCAGATTCACTTCAGATCTCCTGCCACAATCCCTTCATAACATTGTCATAAACAAATTGTCAATTTCAATAATACAGTCAGTGTACAAGTTATATTGCTGTAGAGACGATCAGTCCACACAACACTGCACAAACATGAACACAGCTTTAACAAATATACTTTTATGATGTCTCCTTTCAGAATCCTCATGTTTTGTATTGTCTTACATAAAAATCTGAACATTTAATAATCATGCAGATTTTTGGTTCAAGACACAACACTTCTGAAACTTAATGTTTAAAACCACTTACAATTGTGAATGGGGAAAATTAAGCCGTATAAAAAGTAGATTCAAAGTTTAAGTTAGACGGCGAAAGAATGGCGAGGACTCTGACGCAACAGGGAAAAGGCAAGAAAACAATCAATAAGCTCTTTACATAATGGAAATGAGCTTAGAATTGTTTTCATTGGGCTCTTCAGCATATCACAATGGGGGCATTAGTATCACAACATTACTGTATGTCACATTGAGTGAAATAGCATATGTCTCTGCAGGTGACAAAGGACATTGTATAGTACTGACGGTGTAACAGTCTATTCACATGCCATACTATCCTTTATATATCCTTTGTGATGCTCCACATTAGGACAGTGAGGAATTGAATGATTGGTCTCCTTATATCTGTCATAAAGCATCACAATAGTGTTATGGTATTTATAACTATAAATCTAAGTTATTTTGAAGGCATCAAGAGAGTAGGCATCAAATATGTTTCCAAAAATCCAAATGCAAATATATTCAGAAAGGTTAATGAGTTGTACCTGGAAAAAAAACCAAGCTTTGCTGTTTTTTTCCACATGCAAGCATTTCTCTCACTGCTGATTCCAGAGTAATTAGCATTTTACCCTTTTGCTGTTATTAGCAGAAATTCATTCAGTTCATTTGAAGAAAGGTACCCAAAAATTAGAGCCATTTATTTATTTTTTTAACTGTTTATATGGCAGGGTGTTCCACGCACCTACCCAGATGAGCTGTCTCAGATTAGGACCCAAGTGCTGCCGTGTGGCAGGCGACACCTCAGCAGGGCGCCAGCTCCAATCCCCAACAGGCCTGACCCCATTGGCTCCCTGACAGTTTAGACTCTTCCAGGGATGAGGCTCCCGAGGGCTTTCCCCCGTCCCCTTCATGATGCGTACGGCCTTCCTGTGGGCAACTGCAGCACAGCTACTCCCACAGAGAGCAGAAAGGAGTCCTGTCTGCTTTGTCGGAGCTGTGTGAAGTATTTTTATTTTTATTAATGGTGGCTGGAGTGCCAATCCCGGCACGAAGCCCCAATTTTTTCCCTGCAAGTTTAAGTTTAATGTCATTCAGTTTAATGTTACACCCAGGCCTTTGTCCATTTTCGTCAAGTGTTCCACTCAGTTGACCAAGCTGCCCTGCGGGACATCCTGAGCCATCCCCGAATTCCCCCATAATTGCTGGACGTCATGGCCAACCTGTATACCGGTACCATGAGTGCTGTGCAGAATCTCTGGGTTCTTCCCAGTCGATTCTGATGTGAGAATGTCAACTTCATTGAGAGGTTCCCCTTCCTCGGCAATGACATTCATGTGTCTGGTGACTCTTCCTATGAAGTCAGCTGACGGATTGCTTTTCAAAAACACATATACATAGATATAATTCAGGCTTTTAATAATAAAGTTTTAACAGTTCACATTCAATTATTTGCAGGTGTTTCCTTAGGATTGTTCATCACTTCTGCTTAATAGTGCTGCAATAGTAACATCTGGGTGGGGGAGTATTCGGAGTAACCTGGAGTACAGCCTCATTTGTCTGCCTGCTTGGAGTCCCAGAGTAACAACATGCTTATGTATGCAGTATTCATTTTTCTTCTCTACCTGCCGAAACAGCACTTTGGTTTGTTTCTTTACTCCAAAACAGTTTTATTTGCGCCTTCATGGTTAAGCCCTCAGTAACGAGGCTGCGATCTCGTCATAATGCATTCATAAAGAACATGTATCTATACCTTAATAGCAAACATTGTCTGATAGTGAGATTTTATCGATCCCTTGGGGGAAATTCTTTTTCCACCTACCCCTGCTTGCTCTCCATGACACACATTTAGGTGAGAGTAAGCTTAGCAGCAAAGGGCAGCTGCCTGCAGCATCACCCATGGGGGGGTTAAGGGCTTTGCTCAAGGGCCCACAGACATAACTGTTCTGCCAAGGCTTGAACCGGCAACTTTCCAATTACAGGCATGGATGCTTTACCCACTGAGCCACACGCTACTCTTATACCTGCCAGTAACATACTGCTTATGAATTTCATATGAATGCATAATGACTGCATGATGAGGTTGCAGTTAATGTATAGCGTTACCAAACAAACACATACTGTATACTGCAAGTAGTCAGTAATGGTCAACTTATTCCTGTGCTGCACTGCTTTGTCTTGCTCTGTCTTGTTTTATATTGCAGTGCTGTTCATCCTGTCCCCCGATGCCCTGCCCTGCTACTGTAGCACAAGAATTTCACTGCGTTCCTCAGAACAAATGGGACAATAAAACTAGAAACTTCAACTAGTCTTTGATTTTACTCACTGTTCTCTGATCATTGAAGCAGAATTACAAAATCAGACACAAATGTGTTTTAGGCAAAAAAAATACAGATAAAAAAAAAATGTCCTGCATGGAAAATTGCAGCAAAAAGATTTACTTCAAGTTCAACAGATAACATGCTATCACCAGGGGGTGTTTAAAATTAAAAATCCCATTTAAAATGTCAGTTGTGATGAATAGCTTTTGTCAGCAAGTCAAAAATTGCGAATAATTTCTTACAATTATCTTGTTTTTCAAAGACATTAATAAAATTTGCCCATCAAGATAAAACAGAAATGTAATTACCACCCCTTCATTGTTTCCATAAACACACTGTCACAGAGTCAGATCAAAGAGTCAAAGAGTCAGACAATAATGCAGTACTGTACAAAAGACTTTATTGTCCAAGTTAAAATTCAATAGATGTTCTGCTTAAAATACAGAAGATATTGTTTCTCATTTAGAAAAGAAAAAATGCTGTTATGTTAACAATTAAAGACAAAGGAACAAGAGCAATGTGACCGACATCTGTGATTCACGCTTCAGAGCTTGGCTTAAACAGTTCTACCTTCACACCGTGCTCTTCCACACGTGAAAACGAGCGTGGACTGGCGGGGATGTGAATCAGAGGAACACACATCTACGGCTTCCGGCTTTCTGACAAGCAAGGATACGTCGTGAACCGCCAAGCCTGACAGTGATTTGGAAACGGCTGAAAACTGGAATGAAAATCTGAGGCGGAGTGCCTCGGGGACAGAACGATTGTAGGGTGCTATTCATAGTAATGATACGTGGGATACAGCTAAATTCCAGTCATCGAAAGAACTTAGAATGAAACAATAATAAACAGATTTTATTTGGTAGCCTATCATACTCCAGCAAATAAATATACCAAAGTAAATCGATCTAGACTTGTGCTTATACAGTACGATATCAACAGGCCATCCGTACATACCAATGAATCCACAGATATGGACTATTTTACATACAATATAAATCACACTGACATTTTCTCAACACCGAAATCTGAAGACCACCCAGCATTAAAAAAGTTGTCATCTGAGATAGCGTCGGACCAATCAGAGCTGCCCACTTCACACTGGCTCACCTTCCATGGCCAATTATTAAGCTTGAATTGCTTACAGGGCAGTGCGAGGACCTACAAGATCAATCTTCCTACAGATTACACACGACACTGAACACCATCTCCTACGTGGACCAGTCCTAACAATGGCTGGCATAGCTTCCTTTGTGCCGCACGTCACTATGGCTACTAGAAGAGACAAAGTTCCTGACTAAACTTGTCTTCTGCCACCTGTTATATTCGGTTCCCCCTACACAACTCAGCATCAATAAGACGGATTCTCGCGGTAGCCATTCTATGCTTGCGGTTGTTGCAAGTGCCTTAATTTGTTACTTTTTCTTACGGCACATTAAAAGCAGTCTGGGGTTCCTGTGACTAGGAAAAATGGGTCATCATGCTGGAAGCAGCGAGGGAGTGAACAACCATGCATGAAAAGAAAACGCTGAGCGAAGATGAATGACATGCAACCCCTGCGAAAACGCAACCCTTCACGCGATTCGGGACCGTAATCAGTCCCACACATTCCTTTCTGCATCTCCCCCTTTCCTTGTCTTATCCACCTTTCTTTTCATGAAGCGAAAAAATGAAAATAAAGATCACGAGCGATTTAATTTGCAAGTCTTCAAAAAAAATCAAATAAATAAAACGTTTTCCCCCTTTTTTTTACCAGAGTACAAATGTTCCAAAGAGATCCCATGCTATAAATATTTATCACCATCAGAGATTGGGAGATTTCCTCAGCCACTGGTAGAACTGCTGCTCGTAGAGCCGGTGCCACCTGACATTGGCGCCTACGATCTCCACGGCCCGGGCGAAGGCGGCCGCCACTCCTCCGCTGCTGCGGATGAACTCCTTCAGCTGGGACAAACACAAACGGTGGGGGAGGGTAAGTGGGACAAACTTACAAATGGGTCGGCCTGGGAAGGTGGGGGGTACGCTGTGAGATCCTAGGGAAGACGAAAACGCCAGGAATGTCGTGCGCCTCTGGAGCTCCATGCAAAACTCCACCCTGCTGCAGGTGTGGAACGACTGTGCCGACCTGCATCGTTACCCTCCTGTCCTCCACCTCCAAGCTGAACCCAAGGCTGCGCCTCTTCGCAGATAAACGTGCACTGCTCACAGTGAGAAATATACACTAATCCTACACACTCAAGTCCGTTAACAGGCACATGGCAGCATAAGAATAAACCTCATAAGCATAAATAGTACCCCCCCAACCCCCCGCCCCAACACTGTGCCATGTGACACATTTGAAAATCAATCCATCCATCCATCTCCTACCACTTTTCCGGGTCGGGTCGCGGGGGCAGCAGTCTAAGCAGGGAAACCCAGACTTCCCTCTCCCCGGCCACATCGTCCAGCTCCTCCGGGGTAATCCCGAGGTGTTCCCAGGCCAGCCGAGAGACATAGTCTCTCCAGCATGTCCGGGGCCTCCTCCCAGTGGGACATGACCAAAATACCTCACCAGGGAGGCGTACAAGAGGCATCCTGACCAGATGCCTGAGCCACCTCATCTGGTTCCTCACAATGCGGAGGAGCAGCGGTTCTACTCTGAGTCCCTCCCGAATGACCGAGCTCCTCACCCTATCTCTAAGGGAGAGCCCAGCCACCCTGCGGAGGAAACTCATTTCGGCCGCTTGTATTAGCAAACTTGTTCTTTTGGTCACTACCCACAGTTCATGACCATAGGTGAGGGTAGGAACGTAGATTGCCTGGTAAATCAAGAACTTTGCCTTTTGGTTCAGCTCCTTCTTCACCATGACAGACCGAGGCAGCGCCCGCATCACTGCTGATGCCACACCGATTCACCTGTCGATCTTCCGTTCCATCCTTCCCTCACTCGTGAACAAGATCCCGAGACACTAAAACTCCCCACTTGGGGAAGGACTCCCTCCCCGACCCAGAGAGAGCACTCCACCCTTTTCCGGCTGAGGACCATGGTCTCGGATTTGAAGGTGCTGATTTTCATCCCAGCCGCTTCACACTCGGCTGTGAACTGCTCCAGTGAGAGATGAAGGTCACGGTCCTATGAAGCCAACAGAACTACATCATCTGCAAAAAGCAGAGACCTAATCCTGAGGTCACCAAACAGGACGTTCCCAGCAGACCCTCACTATACACTTGGGCCTGCCAGGCCTGACCGGCTTCCTCCCCCACCAGCAGAGCCAACCCACCACCAGGTTGTGATCAGTTGACAGCTCCGCCCCTCTTCTCAAACGAGTGTCCAATACAGTACATGTTGCCGCAAGTCCGATGACATGACCACAAAGTCGATCATCGAACTGCGGCCTAGGGTGTCCTGGTGCCAAGTACACATATGGACACCCTTATGTTTGAACATGGTGTTCATTATGGACAATCCGTGACGAGCACAGAAGTCCAATAACAAAACACCACTTGGGTTCAGATCGGGGGGGGGGGGGGGAGCATTCATCCCAATCACGCCCCTCCAGGTCTCACTGTCATTGCCCACGTGAGCATTGAAGTCCTCCAGCAGAATAAGAGAGTCCCCAGGAGGAGTGCTCTCCAACACCCCTTCCAAGGACTCCAAAAAGGGTGGGTATTCTGCACTGCCGCTCGGCGCATAATCGCAAACAACAGTCAGGACCCGTCCCCCTACCCGAAGGCGAAGGGAGGCTACCCTCTCGTCCACCACAGAAAACCTCAATGCACAGGCGCCCAGCTAGGGGGCAATAAGTACCTCCCAGGACTCGTTCCCGTAACACTGGAGATAGGGCCTTTTCCAGTGCTGCCCCACGGCTGTGGAATGCCCTTCCTCTACATCTGAGCGCTCCACAGACTGTTACATGTTTTAAAAAAAACCTGAAAACATTTCTTTTTAACCAATGTTTTTAATGACTACTTAACTAAATGTTTTTTTTTTTTTTTACTCTTTCACTGTTGTTTTTATTGTGATATTCTCTCACTGTCTGTATGCACTCTGAGATCTTCTTTGTAAAATGTAAAGTGCATTATAAATTAAATTTATTATTATTATTATTATTATTATAAGTATGCCCACCCCTACTTGGTGCCTCTCCCCGCGAGCAACTCCAGAGTGGAAGAGGGTCCAACCCCCCTCGAGGAGACTGGTTCCAGAGCCCAAGCCGTGTGTTGAGGTGAGCCTGACTATATTGGAACCTCACAACCTTGTATACCAGCTCTGGCTCCTTCCCTGCCAGAGAGGTGACAATCCATGTCCCTAGAACTAGCTACTGCACCTGAAGATCGGTCCCCGCCTTTGGCCACTGCCCAACTCGCATTGCACCCGACCCCTTTGGCCCCTCCTACAGGTGGTGAGCCCATTAGAGGGGGGACCCATGTGCCTTCTTTGGGCTGTGCCCGACCAGGCCCCATGGGTGCAGGCCTGGGCACCAGGCGCTCGCCATCGAGCCTCACCCCCAGGGGGAGCCCTGGTGACCCACGTCAGGGCGAGATAAAACATGTATCCATGTTGTTTCTCATCTTAAAGGGTCTAATGAGCCACACTTCTTCTGGTTCCTCACCCTGGACCTGTTTGCCTTGGAAGACCCTACCAGGGGCATAAAGCCCCTTACCTCCTGGGATCATTGGAACATGCAAGCCCCTCCACCACAATAAGACATCGGCTCCAGGAGAGGACATTTGAAAATTTTAGATGAATTTCCTTGGAACAGCCATCCATTCACCCATCTGCTGTAACTGCTTATCCAGTAGAGTTTCACACTAAGCATGGAGCCTATCCCAAGAAGCATAGGGAACAAGGTAGGCGACCCCTACATCCATCACAGCGTCCCGGTGCATCTTTATAATTCTTTAAACAACTGATAGTCCTGTTGAAAAAAATATTCAAGGGGTCTCCTGGTGTAAAAGCCCCTAACTCCTGCACCAAAAGCATCGATAAAAATCATTTTATCCAAATCATCAATTTAAAAATAAAGTTTAGCTCATGTAATCAAGGATGTTCTCAGGGGTCGGCATTAAAATTGATACAAGACACATTTTTACCCCTTTATTTCTCCACTCAGCAAAACTCTAATTAAATCAAGGAGAGTGTTTTTGCATGCAAATGACTCGCATATCATTTGGTTAATAATGAAAGTACTAATGGCTATGAAGCGCAAGTCACAAGTGATTAAAGTCTGAGGTAGAACTTATTTCTCTCGGACGCCTTGACACCTTCACGTTTTCGGCAAATTTCTGTCTATTTAGCATTTCAAACTTCAAAAAGCTTTGCGAACCTCAGTAGCCAATTAGAGACAGAAATAGAGCCCTGCATTCATAATGAGGAAACATGAATTTAAAGCAATCCTAATGGGATTTGTATTATGTATGAATATGACAATTAACAAACAATTGCATAATGTCTGGGCCAAAATGGACTGTATGCTAAGGCCTTGATTAATGAATAGATCGTATTCTCCGTCCTTTATCCTCTAGTCCTATGCTTTCACCTGTTTATCAGATAGAATTCATCATTGTTTGGCTCTCCAGGACACTGGACCGCAACACGTCTAGTATTGTAACTCACCTCACTGAGTTCTGTCTCCGTGTTTAGAAATTCGGTCACTCCGTTGATTAGTTTGGAATTCATAAATAAGGCCTCGCCATATCTGTAAAGAACAACGTGCAGACATTTCTTACTGATGGTTGGCGGAAAAACCAGCAGCAAGATCACGCGCCACCTTACCTGAATGCAGGACACACCTCTTTTTCATTGCTTTGAATGAGCACCTTTGTGAGGTTTTGAGTCTGGCTTTACTTCCTGAACTTCTGCTGCCTGATTTTCTGAACCATTTCGTTGGATGTGACCCATACTTGATTTGTGTCTTGCCCAGCACAGATTACTGAGCTTAGCTTGAACTTTGACCCTGATTGCTGAAATATATTTTGGAGCCTGTAATTCTTAATTGTGAATCAGTAAACCTGTTTGTTCAGCACTGCAATCTCCTTCATTATATTTCCACTGTTCTGTATTTAAAAATAATACATAATAATGTAGATTTTCTTCTTGGAACAACTGTAAGATGCTGTCAAGTACATCATTTCCTAATATACAAATTGTATTGTGTAAGTTTGTAATTAACCAGCAAATTTAGTACTGCTTGCATTTACTATATACAGTAACTATAGGAAGAATATTATCAAAACTTATATATTATTGATGATAAGATTCTACACTATCCATAACAGGATACAAAACAGAGCGCAACACCAATAAAACCATAATTTAATTTTATGTTAGATTTTGTATTTAAATCTACATTTACACACAGTAATCAATACTTTACGACTCTGAGAATGAATGCAGTTATTATTATGAAGTTATTCATTCATTGTTGGAAAACATCTTAAGAACTATACAAATACACATATTTCTTCATAGATTACAACAAATTCTTTACCTGGAATTTAAAATGTCCCACTTCTCCCTGAAATACCTCCAGGCCAGCTGCCTTCCATGTGGATTCCGACCCACGTGTATGATGACGTCTATAACATCCTGATCTGGAACCAGGTCTGAAGTCAGGGAGAGGTTCAGGAGCCTCAGGAGAAAAACAAAACGGAAGCAAAATGTCTCAAGAAGTTTGGATATATTAACATAAGAACTTTGAAAAGGTACTGACAGGCTACAAAGGCTGCAGTGAGGCCCGTTGCGTAGGCAGGAGCCTGGGAGTGGAAGGAGCTGTGAGAGTCTATGGGGAGAGACGGTTGGGTGGCCAAAACTACTGGGCGGCAGACAATTCAAAGCCTCAAGAGGGGAAAGTGGAATGAATAGTCTGAGAAACTCCTCAACCTAGCGGATATAATGTCTCATCAGGAAGCGGAAATGGAAACTTCTGGCGGATCAGAGTCTATCACTGCACCTAAGACACTATGGTGGTCTGAGGACTCCATAGTGGAAAGATTGTGGGGATAAATGAAATCCATCCAGAGATGTTGAGGGCCAGAGATGTTATTGAGATGACGTTTGTGATACATTCTTCAATGCTGCATGGAAGGCAGGTACAGTGCCTGTGGGTTGGGATAGCGGGGTGGTGCAGAAATTTATGGGTGCTGAGGTCACTGCTGCATGCTATTCAGCCACTGTATAAATGCAGGAAACCTGTGTCCGCATACTTGGCACAAAACCGAAGCCATTTAGCGCAGATGTTAACCACCGACAAGGTCATGTCTACCCCTGTATGTGATTTTCATGGACAGGATGTCAACGAGCAGCCGGGGCTGGAAGGGCATCTGGTACTGAGGGGTTTAGAGGTGACGTCCCTGCTATTTGCTGATGACACTGTGCTTTTGGCTTCACCCAGCCAGGACCTCCTGTACATATCTCCAGTGGTTTGATGCTAAATGTGAAGCTGCGGGGATGAGAATCAGAACCTCTAAATCAAAAGGCCATGTACACACTTGGAAAAGAGCCAATTGCTCCTGTCAGATGAGGAGCAGAAATTCAACCCTTTAGTGAAGGAGTTTAAAGGCCATGGGATCTTGTTCATAAGTGATGGTAACAGACAGTATGAGATTGACAGTCGGATAGTTTCAGTCACTACAGTTTTCAGAGCACTGAAAGGATCTGTGATGATGGGGAAGCTCTGTCATTGGACTTAGGTCCTGGTTTCCCAGTCAGTCTATGTCTCTATCTTCATGTATGGTGATGACCTGTGAGTCATGACCAAAAGAACAAGGTCGCAAGTAAAGCAGCTCACTCTCCACAACAGGGTGAGGAATTCAGAGATTTGGAAAAACCTCGATATAGAACGCTCCGTCAGATCGAAAGGAACCAGCTGTGATGGTTTGGGTATCTTACTGTATATAATGCAACCAGTTCGACACCCATTTGTTCCAGTGTTCCAGGCACGTCCCACTGGGTGGACACCCCAGGAAACACCCAGCAGGCTTGGGAATGTCTAGGAGACCCCCAAAATGACCTGGAAGGGGGTGGGACAATGTGCTAGGTATGATGCCACCACAAGGTGAACTCCACCACACCTCAGCCATGCATAAACACCAACAACAGCGGCTTGCTGTCAAAAGTTCAGCCAGTAATTGACTGCTACTTATAGCACTGCACTTCAGCTCTCTTGGGTGGGGAGGGGTCAGTCAGAAGGCTGACCTTGAGCATGCGACAGTTCCAACAGGAATCTGTAATGAACTGGAACCGCGAGCCGCAAACCCCCACCTCTCTCAGCTCTCCTGTGGGCCGAGCTTTCAGCTTTTGATGTGTTCATTGCTCTCCTCCAGTGAGACATTCCCCAAAACATCCTCATTCAACTGAACCATCCCCATGTCACATGACATATTCAGTGGTCTGATACGGACTAGTCTTACAAGCAACTGTAAGTAAAGCGGAAAAGCAGCATATCTGTGTGTATCTGTGCTGTGTCAATTTGAGCAGTTAACAGTAGTCCTAGAATACATATATCACAATGTCATACTGTACAGTTATAACGATGCTGCCTGGGGAAAAGCATGTGTCATTCTGTAATTCACAGAGAATTTGCTTAACACACCTGTAATTGTCATACTCTGAATAATCATGACTGTTACACTCATTTAGCTGAAGCATAAGCCAATTAATGTGTAAAAAACTGTCAAGGTGAATTCAGAATTACTTATTATTCCATGTCATTTACCATAGATTAATTTTACGTGCAAGATTATTTTAAGTTGAACAACCACACGAACAGATGGGACTTAATATTCCATCGCAATTGAAGGAAATGAACTCATACTGTATAAGGAAAATATGCAACACACTAATTTAGTAAGACAAGGCAGCATACAATAGGAAACAGTGGGGTTTTGTGGGCATTTTACATTATCTTTTACTAGGTAATGCCAACATTGAAACACTGAAAAGCTACAACTATACAACAATTTATAAAAAAGAGTGATTTACATCTAGTTCCATATTTCAGTAGTAATACCCTAGCTGATGTATAAGAAGTATAATAACAAAACAATAATAAGACTCTTAGTCTTATAATTGACCTCTTTAGACATTAATATTATCTGTCAAATTGTCTGTGAGCAGACAGTGTAGAGCAGGGGTGTCAAACTGCAGTCCAGGTGGCCCAGAGCCCTGTGTAACTTAGTTCTTTCCATGTTCCACCACAAATGATTCACCTCAAGAGCTGTGTGGTAATTAGCACAAGGAGTAGAATAAGGTGTGTTAAATAAGAGTAAACCAAAAACTGTGCAGGGCTCCGGCCCCCCAGGACTGGAGTTTGAAACCCCCGGTGTAGAGGCTGGCAAAGGCTGAGCAGCCGGTTGCCACTTCCAGAGAGTCATTCTCTGAGATTGACACCACGGTGCTCAACATTGACAGCTTCTGCATTCTGTCCCTCACCTGGCAACCCCATCATCAATGAATAAATTAAATGCTGGTATAATCCCTAAGGTCACACATCACTGACTGCTCACTGAACATACAGACCTTTCTCTTCACCAAAGTGTGTCTGTGGACAGACTCTCTGATGGTAATTTGGGCCTGAACTGACAGCATGCGGTTAATTCCTGATGACAGCTGATTGGCTAAGTTCCACTGTTAACTCTTCATGGCAGCTGGATGGATGATGAAACTGAACAAAATCAAGTAAGTCATGACAATAAGTCATGCCCCCCCTCCCCTACCCCCACAAAACAATGAAGACTCCCAAACAAGGAATCAGGGGGACTTTATCCTCCATGTTCCCTGGACTCAATCTTCTCAATCTATGGATCAGTCGAGGAAAACCCTGATGGAGAAACGGATTCCCGCTGAGAAGTTGACGTGGAGAAGCCTGAACAATCAACATGGCTGATTTTCCAACAACAGGAATATTAAAATGATAGTTGGAAATTATGCCACTGATGCTGAACCCACACAGACCACTCCTCCATCATATTGTTGCCATTTGTACCATATTCACAGAAAAGCTACTTTCAAAGTGCTGTTAGCACATCCAGGTGTAACCTTGCGCCTGAGCCGCTGACACCCTGGCAGCCATGAGGGGGCGCAGAAACCCACACGCGAGCGGCCAATCAGCCACCATCCAGGAGGGGCCTCTCACCGGTTCAGCAGGTATGTATTGTCACTGCAGGTCAGGGCCTCCAGGAGCACCTTCTTCTCCGAGACGGCCGACGTGGAGTGGAACTTCATCCAGATGAACTCCCACACGTCTTCGTCCATGAGGGACACGCCCGTGCAGTAGACGATGTCCCTCACGTTTGGTGGGATCCTGCAGACGTGGACAGCAGTTAGACAAGGACCTGAACTGCAGTTTGACGCTGAAAAAATACCCACAGTTCCCTCTGTTACACTATGCATTTTTTTAAACACAAGGACATTTCCTAAAGTAGCTGAAGAGACCTGAGATTCCTGCATTAAAATGAGTGTTGCAGTGTGTGCTTGGTTTGGTTTCGGTGCCTAGAAGGTTCAAATGCTAAGCCTGGAAGAATAAACATATTAAGCATGGGCCCTTAACGCCGCCCACCCCCTGCTTCAGGAACACTGGCTAACCTGCTCTCTGACCGCAAGCTCTGCTCTCTTTGGACAAGAATATCTGCTTTTGCAAAATGTGTGGGAAATCATCTCATGTAATTAAAATACCCTACGAAACCAATTACCTGCAAAACATGTGAAATAATCATAGTAATTATCTTGTATCCCACGAAAAATAATTACTATGGCGCTCATGTTCGAGTTTTTGAAGAGAAAAACAAAATCGTTACATTTCAGCTCTGCGTCAACAGAGGCTGTTTCTTAGTAACATATCGACGGCGCGTCAATAGCTCGGCTGCTCTGTGGCGACCTTTACCAGACAGCTGCTTCCAGTTTCTGCTAGACAGCGAACTGGCATGAGGACAAGCTCACGTCATTCCCAGTAAGCTCAACGTTCAACCTGAATGATCATATCCAAAAAAAATAAAAGGCCTGATCTGCCACACTCCATTATAGGTCAGCTTTGTGAGCCGCCGAATGAGAATTCACATTAACAGCCAGGTGAGAGAATACATAATTACACACGTTCATCTCCCTCCTTAATAGTTTTGAGTACAAAAAGGACACACAGGCCGAATAATGAGGTATTCCTCTCCGTAATCTTCCCCTGGGCAACGTTTAATGCTAACTATCCTGGTTCGTAACCAACTTTGATTCCCTTCCCTCTGTCAGCACCGCTTTGGGTTTCGAGGCAACCGATAAATCATTGAATCCATTGGCTAGTCATTAGCAGAAGTACACATTCTATTGGGGGAGAGTGTTTACCGAACTAGTGACCTCATTAAATGTGCATAAGAGTGACTGACGGAGAGGCATCACACCCATCCACCACCCTGCCCCCTTCGGAGTACCTCCTAAACTTCCGGCAAACTCACATGCGATAAAAAACATCAGATGCAATAAAAAAAAAAAAATTAAGGTTTGATAAGCAGTGGGGAAAAGCATCTTTCGGGGGTCCTGAATTGCAGCTTCTGCAGTGTAGCATCACAGTGAGCTTAGGGCTCATCCCAGGGAGCACAGGACATGAGGCAGGGCCACTCCCCACAGTGCCATTCACCCATTCATCCAACGTAATTCCATCTAGAATATAGTAGTTTAATTTCTGTTTGATGGATGAAATGTTTTGTGTTACAACAGAGGGCAATAACCTTTGGGGAAACCATGAAAGAAACCAGCACTCTTCTCTGCAGTTATTATTTCAAATGATTCACACCTGATTTGATTTCAAGAAAATGGCGAAATGTGCCGCTAATCACGACCACATGGCACGGGAACGGTGCAGCCGGTTGGAGATTTCATGGACCGCTGGTTCGGAGGTGGGGGGTTGAGGGTGGAGTAGTCTGTGTTTTTTACGGGGGCAATTACCCAGAACGGCAGGTGTGCTCTGGAGGCTAGAGGTCTTTCAGACCTGTGTTTATGGACTCAAGTGTCCTCAGCTCTGGCCAGACCTGTAATTTCTCAAAATTAAAGGCATTCAAAAAAAAAATAAACTATGAACAGCTCTCATTATGGTTGTTTATCTAAATTAAATACAATTAAACACAAAGTTGAATGTCAGGCCGCAGAATATGTACACGCACCATTTATATATGTGTTTTTGACGTTACTGACCTCATACTCACCACCTGACTCTAAAAGTCAAACCCCCTGAGATTCAGAAAATGCAAAGCAGGGTGTCACACTTAGAAACCCTAAACTGAGTCTTAAGATGGCTGGAGGAGCAGCTGGTAAAGAAGGGCGAGGCGTCTCTGTATATCTGCACGCCTCCTGCCTTGTCCTTCATGATAGGGCAGAGGAGGGAGCGGTAAATAATGCAGGATCCTCTGGGGCATGGCTGGGGAGGGGGGGGGGGGCGATCTGAGAGAGAGCAACAAGCAGGCTTCCTGTCCGAGCAAGCGGTGTGCAGCCTGTGAACGTGGGAGTCAGGGGATACATGAAGAGGGGGCTGTACCTTTAAGAACAGTGACTCCTTGTGGGTAGGGCATGGTGAGAGTCAGGAGATACATAAAGAAGGGGCTGTACCTTTAAGAACAGTGACTCCTTGTGGGTAGGGCATGGTGAGAGTAAGGAGATACATGAAGAGGGGGCTGTACCTTTAAGAACAGTGACTCCTTGTGGGTAGGGCATGTTGGGAGTCAGGGGATACATGAAGAGGGGGCTGTACCTTTAAGAACAGTGACTCCTTGTGGGTAGGGCATGGTGAGAGTAAGGAGATACATGAAGAGGGGGCTGTACCTTTAAGAACAGTGACTCCTTGTGGGTAGGGCATGGTGGGAGTCAGGGGATACATGAAGAGGGGGCTGTACCTTTAAGAACAGTGACTCCTTGTGGGTAGGGCATGGTGGGAGTCAGGGGATACATGAAGAGGGGGCTGTACCTTTAAGAACAGTGACTCCTTGTGGGTAGGGCATGGTGAGAGTCAGGAGATACATGAAGAAGGGGCTGTACCTTTAAGAACAGTGACTCCTTGTGGGTAGGGCATGGTGAGAGTAAGGAGATACATGAAGAGGGGGCTGTACCTTTAAGAACAGTGACTCCTTGTGGGTAGGGCATGTTGGGAGTCAGGGGATACATGAAGAGGGGGCTGTACCTTTAAGAACAGTGACTCCTTGTGGGTAGGGCATGGTGAGAGTAAGGAGATACATGAAGAGGGGGCTGTACCTTTAAGAACAGTGACTCCTTGTGGGTAGGGCATGGTGGGAGTCAGGGGATACATGAAGAGGGGGCTGTACCTTTAAGAACAGTGACTCTTTGTGGGTAGGGCATGGTGGGAGTCAGGGGATACATGAAGAGGGGGCTGTACCTTTAAGAACAGTGACTCCTTGTGGGTAGGGCATGGTGGGAGTCAGGGGATACATGAAGAGGGGGCTGTACCTTTAAGAACAGTGACTCCTTGTGGGTAGGGCATGGTGAGAGTCAGGAGATACATGAAGAAGGGGCTGTACCTTTAAGAACAGTGACTCCTTGTGGGTAGGGCATGGTGAGAGTAAGGAGATACATGAAGAGGGGGCTGTACCTTTAAGAACAGTGACTCCTTGTGGGTAGGGCATGTTGGGAGTCAGGGGATACATGAAGAGGGGGCTGTACCTTTAAGAACAGTGACTCCTTGTGGGTAGGGCATGGTGAGAGTAAGGAGATACATGAAGAGGGGGCTGTACCTTTAAGAACAGTGACTCCTTGTGGGTAGGGCATGTTGGGAGTCAGGGGATACATGAAGAGGGGGCTGTACCTTTAAGAACAGTGACTCCTTGTGGGTAGGGCATGGTGAGAGTAAGGAGATACATGAAGAGGGGGCTGTACCTTTAAGAACAGTGACTCCTTGTGGGTAGGGCATGGTGGGAGTCAGGGGATACATGAAGAGGGGGCTGTACCTTTAAGAACAGTGACTCCTTGTGGGTAGGGCATGGTGGGAGTCAGGGGATACATGAAGAGGGGGCTGTACCTTTAAGAACAGTGACTCCTTGTGGGTAGGGCATGGTGAGAGTCAGGAGATACATGAAGAAGGGGCTGTACCTTTAAGAACAGTGACTCCTTGTGGGTAGGGCATGGTGAGAGTAAGGAGATACATGAAGAGGGGGCTGTACCTTTAAGAACAGTGACTCCTTGTGGGTAGGGCATGTTGGGAGTCAGGGGATACATGAAGAGGGGGCTGTACCTTTAAGAACAGTGACTCCTTGTGGGTAGGGCATGGTGAGAGTAAGGAGATACATGAAGAGGGGGCTGTACCTTTAAGAACAGTGACTCCTTGTGGGTAGGGCATGGTGGGAGTCAGGGGATACATGAAGAGGGGGCTGTACCTTTAAGAACAGTGACTCTTTGTGGGTAGGGCATGGTGGGAGTCAGGGGATACATGAAGAGGGGGCTGTACCTTTAAGAACAGTGACTCCTTGTGGGTAGGGCATGGTGGGAGTCATTCAACCATTGCCATGCCCCCCACCCCCTGGCTGGCAAATTTTATCATCATAACCTGCCAACTTACCCCCCCCCCCCCAGTCAAGAACTGCCCCCTACGGGCTCCCCAAGACTCTTGACACTATAGTAAGTAATTACTGAATGATTCATATTTATATCAATGGCATAACCGCAGTGGAATTTAATTTATTATGGATACCTTTCTGAGGCGTACTATGGGTCTCACATTTATCAGGTCTACTGAGCACTAATTACAATTGTCCAGATCAGATCGCAGTCAGTTGTAATTTACTGCTATTTGTTTTAAAGACAGGTGATGATGCCTGGGGCTGAGGAGCCCCCGCAGGTAGCCAGTGAGGGAGCCAGTGAGGTAGCCAGTGAGGGAGCCACCGTGATTCTGCTTGCCGGGAAAACTTGCTCCTGGTTCAAGGCCGCCTCACAACTTTGATGAACTTGATGAATTGTTGGTGCAGAACACGAACGCCGCTATTTGGAGAGTGACGCTGCTCTTTTTTTTTGAGAGCTGCAGATAAAAGAAATGAGAAACAGAAATAAAACTAATCTAATCCTGCACGGTTTTTGTTGCCATGGACACCTGGCACCGTGGCAATGTTTGCTGTTGGGTTGCATTGAGCATGCCCAACGAGGTGCAGTCTTACTGAATGCAACACCCTGCCTGCATTTAGCAAACCGCAGTTCTCTCCTTCACCGCTACTCAGAACATCAAATAGGCCCACTGGCTTGGGGTGAACTTGTCATGGGGGCTTGGTTGAAGTAATTTTGTCCCGGGCTTGAAAGTAATATGCAGCAGGTCTGCATCAAGCCTCTTCTGCTGATCCAAGGTCATGTGACCACTGGAGTATTTCCCCTCACTGCTGTATTTTACATTTGCCGCCACAGTTTACCTGGTACCTCAAGCTCCCATTTGTGGACGAGACGACTGCAGAAGATGAGAAACCTTTAGTATGCAGCTTAAGAGTTTATCCCGACCCGATTTAACATGCGAGGGATTAAGCGACCCCATACGTCGACCTTATACCGGACCGTATACTCCAGCAGCATCACCCACAGAATATGGTATCAGGGCAACATGGAACCGGCGATGATTCACCTTGAAGCACCACCAGACAAGCTCACCAGCGAAAAACGTGGTAGAGGATGCGTGGTATTGAAGCTGAGCAATGAGCAGATACTCATAAACACAGGAACGGCTCAGTGGGCAGAACCACCCCTGAAAGGGGTTTGAATCTCTCTGTTTGTGTGTGTGGAGTTTGCAAGCATACATGTGAGTGTGTGCCCTGCCATGGACTGGAATTTCGTCCAGGGCCCATGTGCTTCTTGGGGTGGTCTCCAGGCTAATAGCAGAACCGTGTACCAGATAAACAGTCCAGAAGATGGACTGAAGGATTGAATCCCAAATACAAACTATGTTTACTGGCCCGTAGCCATGGCTGCATTACAGTATATCGTGCAGAAGTTCTGCTGTATAAATTATTTGTTCTATGCGTGATAATGTGATGTAAATGTTACGGTATGTTTCCGAAGCCCAGCACCTGTGATGAATATTTCAGACAGAGAAAGTACGCACTAACAACAGCTGTTCTCCTTTTATAATTAGCAGTAACCCTCTGGGAAGAATTACTGGAGATAATGTTTGTAAACTATGCCCTTTAGTTAATGCCTTAACTTTATCCTTGTCAGAAAGCAGAGATAAACACAGAGGACGGAACCTCGAAATGCCAGAAGGACCATTTGGGCTGTGTGTGCTGCCTGTCTCTGGATGTAAATAAAAGCTCTGTGTGGGTTTGGGCGAATGTTACCGGTTCTTGTTGCTGGATATCCAATCGGAGATGAGGGCGATGGCTTGCCGATGACAGTGCTTGTTCCCGAAACTGCAGGCCAGCATGAGAACTTCCCTCTGTAGCTGTCTGAGTGATTCGAACACAATAATTAGCCACGATAACTAAGGAATCGCAGCTGCTTTGCAGACAGAGACAGCGAGGCGGAGGTTCATACGGTGCGTGGAGCCTTACTCGGTCTGGTAGACCGCCTGCATGACAGAGCTGTCGGAGGAGCTGTTCGGCCAGCCCAGCCGGTGGTACATGGAGGCCACCTGCTTTAGCACGTAGTCCTGGAGACGAGCAGACACAGGGAGGGCAGAGGACGTCACAACTGAGCCGACAATGAGCCTCATCCACGTCAGACCTTGAGAAGCCAATCACAAGGCCATCTGATTCTGAGCTTTATTTTTCAGGATAAAGACTTAATATTTTTACATGACCCAGAACACTGAATGACAACTGAAGCACAAAAAAGTTCATTATCAAACTCTACCTTAATTTCCTGTACTTTAAAAAACATTTTACAGATAAATTCTTAGACTGAGTATTATACAGTGCTGCCTATTCTGTAATCCCTCTATACCTCTTTTTTTGGCAATCTTCCTACCTTATCCAATTAAGTAACCTCCATAATTATCCAATGAGGGTTAGAGGGATCTAGATAAGAGGCAGGCATAGTTCGTTAAGCACATCATACTAACACATCTTTTACAGAAAAACTACGCAAAGCACTAAAGCTGGAACAATCTCAAGGTGAAATGATCGGCTGTCTTCCTTAAAAATGCTCCCTCGCAGCTGTCGCCATACCAAGCTGGATCCGGTTCTAATGAGCCTCAGAAGCGACCCTCCCTTGTTCGGACAAATTAGAGCGCCGATGGTATGTGGGACATTTGCAGGCTTTTCAGAACGCCGGAATGTCGATTGAACCCGGTTCCAAATGAAGGCTCGCACCTCTCTCATTTAATGGGGGAAACCGATGCCTAGGAAACAAGCTTTTAACATTTCTGAAACTTGCTCCCCCCCCCCCCTCCCCAACATGAAGAGAAACAGGCCTTCTGTCTGAATCCTTTGAATATTCAGCACCCAGGATACTACCCTCGCCACTTCCAGCCTTCAGACCATCTGCCGGGGCATGTAACACAAACGGCTGAATCTCAGGGGTCCCTTTGCCGTTTTATAAAGGGCTGGAAAGGTCCTGCAATGTATCTGCAGACGTTCAGCAACAGGGCTGCCTGTGTCACTCAAAGGTGACGAAGCCTTCGGATCAAGCGCCTACAGCTGTAGGCGGAGCTTAATATCATACACATAAAGGCTGTCCTGTTATCATGAGCACCTAGAGACTGCATTGTTTGTCCTTAGGCTTATTAAACCAAAATGTCACTGTGGAACCAACCTCAGTTCATGGCTGTTTTGTGGAGACAGGATGAAGCTCTGACATGCAGCTCAGTCATTTAATGTAGCCTGAGCCATCAGGACTGTCCACATGGCTAAGAAATAATCTGTTAACCTGCTCTGCTGTTCCTTTGCATTTTGGCCTTTTGAGATGAATGTCAAGGTGGATTAGTTTCCATGTTTTAATTTCCATCTTATGGGTGTCCTGCATAGTTACCGCATGGAATTTAACTTAACACGTACTGTGCAGTACTGGCTGTCCTGTATAGGCAGAACATGCAGTTTAACCTCACAGGTACTGTGCAGTACTGGCTGCCCCTATACAGTGCCGGAGACTCTCTCAGTGGCAGGCTGTAATGGGGCGCTCACATACACTGAAGAGGCTGTACTCTTCGGTCCGGTCCAGGAGCTTGTCCAGCTGGTAGAGGGAGCGGCTGGCCGCATGCCAGGGCAGGAACTCCTTCTCCTGTGGCAGGTAGTGGATGATCTCCAAGGGGATGTTCTGGGGCAGATATCCGGCTCTGGGGGGAACACGGAACCAGCGAGGGCTCGTTGTCACAGGAAACTGGCATTTACTGCTACTAATGACTACTGTCTACAGCACGCAAAACGTTTAAAATTCTTTTTGAAAAATGCCTTCATGTTGCTCTGAATCACTCTGGTATCTCAGAAAGATTGACTTTATGGCTGCATCAAACTGAAATAGCTTTAATTTTCCATATGCATTTGATGTCATATGAGCTTTAAGGAAAATGTATGAGATTTTAACATTGAAAAGTATAAAACATCAAACCCTTTAAAACAACAGGGCAGTAATTAGGGACATATAGTGCCATCCATCCATCCATCCATCCATCATCTTCCGCTTATCCGAGGTCGGGTCGCGGGGGCAGCAGTCTCAGCAGGGAAACCCAGACTTCCCTCTCCCCGGCCACTTCACCCAGCTCCTCCGGGGGAATCCCGAGGTGTTCCCAGGCCAGCTGAGAGACATAGTCCCTCCAGCGTGTCCTGGGTCTTCCCCGGGGCCTCCTCCCAGTGGGACATGCCCGGAACACCTCACCAGGGAGGCGTCCAGGAGGCATGCTAAGCAGATGCCCGAGCCACCTCATCTGGCTCCTCTCAATGCAATTCAAGAATTGAATTGGCATCTCTGTTTTGCCGCCTGTGACTGTGTATTTAATGTATTGAACCATTTGGTTTGACTAAAAGGTCTGGATACAGTGATCCTCTGAAACTGTTAAGAACTGATCGTTGTCATTGTTCCCACATCCAGTTTTAATCTGCTGAAGGCGACATGGCGATCCTCCGAAGCATGAAGGGTGTTCAGAAGAAGGTATTTGTTCAAGGAAAGTTAATGCGTGAATAGGGTTACCTTATTTGGTGAGCTGAAAAAGAGGACATGTCTGGGGGTCAGAATATTAACGTTCACCGACCAATCAGGTAGCACTTCTCTCATGAATATTAATGTGTTTTCCTAACGAAAATGTAAGCGAAAATTCGAGTCCGGGGAAACCGGACATATGGTAATCCTTTGCATGAATTTATCTTTGGTCTGTATCACAAAGCTGGATTTTTGGGTTAGCAAGTCAACTTAGCAGGCAACGCAAGTGTCTTTGCTAGCATGAGCCCGAGCAGTTGTCCTTTCCCCGTCCAGCACCCACATCGTATAAATAGCGAATATGCTTGCTCCCATCTGAGCGCCCGTGGGCGTGACGGTCTTAAAATGAGGCGGAGTCAGGTCAATTGTTGGTACATTGCTGAATAAATGTCGGTAACAGTATTTCACTGTTAATTAAGGGATGCCTCATCAAGATTACTTACTTATGCGTGTGCACTGCTTGTCGCACACATAGGGACACGTAACATAGCTCAAACATGCAAAAGACTCAAAATAATAAGATCATGATGTCAAAGATCATCATGTGCACATCAAAATATTTTAAAAAATATATGTCATAATGATTAGTCAAATTCATCAGAATGAGCTAATCGCAGTAATGACGAATGAAATTGGTTATTACAGTGAGGCTATGCGTATCCGAGGTTTACCACAGTCCGAAAAAAAAGTTTAAGAATTCCAGCAACAGTTCATAAGTTTCAAACCATGTGCCCTACTACAACAAAAACGCAAGTGTCTTTGCTAGCATGAGCCCGAGCAGTTGTCCTTTCCCCGTCCAGCACCCACATCGTATAAATAGCGAATATGCTTGCTCCCATCTGAGCGCCCGTGGGCGTGACGGTCTTAAAATGAGGCGGAGTCAGGTCAATTGTTGGTACATTGCTGAATAAATGTCGGTAACAGTATTTCACTGTTAATTAAGGGATGCCTCATCAAGATTACTTACTTATGCGTGTGCACTGCTTGTCGCACACATAGGGACACGTAACATAGCTCAAACATGCAAAAGACTCAAAATAATAAGATCATGATGTCAAAGATCATCATGTGCACATCAAAATATTTTAAGAAATATATGTCATAATGATTAGTCAAATTCATCAGAATGAGCTAATCGCAGTAATGACGAATGAAATTGGTTATTACAGTGAGGCTATGCGTATCCGAGGTTTACCACAGTCCGAAAAAAAAGTTTAAGAATTCCAGCAACAGTTCATAAGTTTCAAACCATGTGCCCTACTACAACAAAAGCCTGAGATATTTTTAAACAAATTAAATGCTCTCATTAAAGGTTATGTACAGGATCATGATACAATATTTTTCATTGTAAAATGTGTAACAGTAGCCTGTGTTTTTTCATTGTTCTTTCGGCTTTTGTACAAAAAGCATGAATTTCATTGCTCCGTCATTCCTTGATAAATTATATTCTTTCATTATTCATTATATCATCTCTTGAGAATTAGATGTCAGAATCCCTTACATTCAAGAGAGAACAATATTGTTTACTGATGTACAATATATAATTATTGTATTTAATATTGGTAATGTCTTGGTAATGTTAGGATCGGTGTTCAGCGAGCAGGTAGGACAGGGAGAATAATGAATCAGATAAACAAAGATCCAAAGGACGGGGTTTATTTGGGGCAGACGGGCAACAACACCATACATACGTCAATGATAGATCTGGGAATCGGACTGAGACGTGGACTGATATACACAGGACAAGCCGGAAATAACATCAAGCAGCTGAATACAATCAGGAATTGACACGAGGTAATGAGGGGACGTGGCACACAAGAGGATCGTACGAGTCAGACGTGACAGGTAATATATGTAATTTATTTATTTACGATATGTATGTACAATGTATGTAGGTGCAAGCGCACCTGGCTCTTAAAGGGAATGGGAGGTGACACTCTGATTGGTTTGTGACAGGTCATGCCCCAAACACACCCATGACTAATTACGAAACTTAGTACAACCTTTTAAGACCATGTGCCTTCCGCTGTGACTATGTTTCCACTGTTAAACTAGCAAAAATGTGTTGGCCCCGCCCTAAAAGAACTTGAACCTCAGACTGTGCATTTTAACTCGTTAAGATAGGGCCCAAAGTCCATTTAAACTTGGGTACCTTAAGTCCGAGAAGTTATCCAGCTATGCAACAAATCCCGCTTCGTGATACAGGCCCCTGTCACCACTGATTCATGTTTTGGCGTTTGACGCATCGTCTACCTAATCTAAATCAGACAAATCAATTGTCAATATCAGAATCAGACTGACACTATTAAATACTACAAACGTGCTTCCCTTCATTATGAAACTATGTACAGAAGTAAAATCAGGAATTTTATGACTTAAAATGATAGGACATGCAGGTATAGAAAATGATAGATAAGATTCATAATTATAGTTCATTATTATATGATATAAAGCAAAATAAACTGTGACATGCTACACTTAAAAGAGTAATATGTTTCCTATAGCATTAAAGGCAGTATAAAAGCTATTTAAACCAAAACTGTATTATGCATGTAAAGAAATCACCCTATAAATATGTATATTGAGACATTTCCTGTCTCCTCATTAAAGAATGACTCACCGTTTAATCTCCAGATGCTTTTAAAGCTAGCTGACCCCAATTAGTTGAAGAGAGTTTCACCTCATGGAAACTGCCATTTACATCTTGATAGCTTGTTAATTGTTTTCCAATTAAAGGAGGATTTACTTGGTCTCTGTAGATGCTTCTGCAGTCGACCATACAGGAATGCTAACTACCTCCAAAGGGCCAGCGTTCCTGCTAGACTAAAAGATAAATAAACAGCTCTTTAAACGAATTTAACTCTTGAAATGACCAGCTTTTAAATGTGAGCTGAGCACAGATTATTCAAGTAAAGCATTACAATACGGTGCCATTAAGGTAATTATCATTTACTGTAGAAAAATTAAATTTTCTAGTGTTCAAGACTGCTGACTGCTGAACTTTAGTGGGAAAATTGCTTTCAGTTGTGCTGTTGATTGCAGATCTTTTATATTTAATGTGAATCCAGTCTACAGTCATGAATGTGTGGCCGTATGTGTATTTGCAATTATCTCATGACATTTCTGGGTAAACAACCGACAAGCACTGTGTCAACTGAGCCACGCAGGCTAATGTGGTAATTCCTTAGTGCACAGGGGATCGATACACGGCTCGGACATGGATGCGGAATGTGCTGCTTTAAGTTGGCGGAGGGGGTCTTGCCACGTTGCTGTTATTTTCCCACACTCCCCAGACCGACCCTCATGCATAAATCATGGGCCGGACGCTTTGGAGCACGAGTCCGTAATCTGAAGGCTCACCTTCCCAGGGGATCCTTTCACTGAGGTACTTAACCTGAACTGCTCCTGGCAGTGCTTTTTCTCATAATTAAATTGCTTGGTGATATATATATATATATATATATATATATATATATATATATATATATATATATATATATATATATATATATATGCCGTATATATATATATATATATATATATATATATATATATTAACAGTTAACAGTTACACAGCAAAATAACAGTAATTCCACATTTTCCAGTAGTGACCAGGGACGATCCATGGCCTCCAGCGCTTAGAGCCTGTCAGACACACAGATTATCATCGCAGGTCTGTACGGGAAAGCATGTGGCCACAGTCCAAGCACAACCTCCTTCCACAAGACCCCCGATTAGCCTGAACTTCTAACACGACATCATTTTGACGATTATTTCATGGTTGGGTGTTGAGTCACCCTCAGTTTTCCTCATAGCAGGCTGAAGTCACCTCCTTCATCAATAAAAGGTAAACAAGGAACTTCCTGTAGTGCATCCCATAACAGAAATGCTTACGAGTCCCCATGAGATGCCTATGTAAAAGTTTACATTTTTCGTCAATCTTATTCAAAATGACTTACAGTAGATGGTAGGATGACGATCTGATGTGTGCTCCCTGGGATTAAACAGTGCCGTCATGTTTATAATGTAATGCACTTAACAGACTACAAATTTAAGCGTAAAACGGAGCAGTGGTTAGCATTGTCACTTCACATCCCTGGGACTAGAGCTCAAGGCCCCACCATGGCTCTACGTGTGTGGAGTAGGCTTGGGCAGTGTTTATTTTTTCATACCTTCTAGATATTTCATCCGGTATATGGATTAAGACCGTATTAAAAAAAAAAAAAAAAAAAACATAAATCATGTAGGCTACTGTAAACTCCGGAATCACAGACAAGCTAAACGGGCTCATCAGTGTGGAAGCTGAGCGCTAGGGTAACGAGGAGACAAGTCCTTGCTGAAGAATTAAAAAGATCACGCCCTGTTTATTGACACCACTGTCACTGCCTGATCTGTGGCCGCATGTGCACTATGTTTCACGTGCGCTGTGCATGCGCCATATGCCAGTTTGCAGCGCATCCATGGTGCATTTTGTTTTTGTGGCATCTGCATTAGTCCTTGACTTGTTTTTTTTTTTTACTTAAGTCAGATGCTGTACATTATGATATATCGCCTCAATGTCTGTAAGAAAGTTGAGGAGTGTCTGTATTTTTTACAGCCCAAAAGTATGCCAACGTGAATTGGCGCTTGTGTGTGCATGTGTGAGTGAATGGTGTGTGAGTCTCCCCTGCAATGGGTTGGCACTCCATCCTGGGTTGCTCCCTGCCCTGCACCCTTAGGCTCCAGACCCCCCCCCCCCCCCCCCCACTCCCAACCCTGAACCAGACAAGCAGCTACAGAAGATGGATGGATGTAAAGGCTGAAATTAATTTGAGTAATACCATTGGCTGTTGTTCTAGATGCAGCCTGAACCTGCAATTGTTTATCTGAAACCAAAAATTATTCTAGAGGCTCTCCACTAATTTATGTTTGAAAGAAAAATAATAATCAGAAAAAAATCTTTATAATGAATGTTCCGGGATTCCACACTGTATCAATTCATTAATTCAGGGAAGTCTTGGGTAATGGAATACCGCAGGCTCATGATTTTATCAACGCATGATGGTTCATTACATTAAGAAGCATGTTAACAGTCACAAGAGGATCAGAACAGTAACCTTGACACTCATTACTGCTAGTTTACAGCCACAATCATAGTTTTTCCAATAAAAATGTGATTCGCTTCCATCTTTTTCCATATTTATGGGAAATGAGGCTTGAAAACACCCAATAGGTAAGATTTACCGCCTGCTGTCACTCATGGCCTGGCTTAAGCTAATGGGACCTAGGGTAAATAAGTCAGGGAGTGACAGAGAGCGCTGGTTCCACCCACAAAGGGTTTCAAAGCCCCATTCATCTCCTCACATCACAGGCAGACACCTAACAGCTGGATAAAAGTTTCATATCTTATACAATCTGCCGCTCAGTTATGCGGCTGCATTTTATCTAAAGGCACTCAGCTTGTGTGGATGTTTTTTCCTTCCTTTGATTAAGTTTACTTTTGTTTTGCTAATATTGGAAAAGTACTAAAGGCTGTGATTCCCCCCTCCCCCAACCTGGCCAGCTGTCATAGACACTGTTTAGCCAGACAACTGACATTTATTTGATGAATGCAATCATCAGACGCAGGACATTCCGGAATAATGCCCTCTGTATACTCAGCAGCAATGGAAATTGAATTGATGGCACCTAATAACAGTCATCAATTGATTACTGAGGTAAAAATAGCTGTCTAACAAGAGTTTAACCAATTGCACAACCTAGTCATTTCACTGGAAGGTTCTGATGATTTGGGTCTTCAGACCTGCTTGGTGGGTAGAGCTACCCATGTCTCCCACTGATACCTTATCAAGCTAGAGGATTTTTTACTCAGTTTTGGGCATTTCAGGTCCTGATGCTACAAATTCAAACCAAAATCTTGGTCTGGATTTGTAGCTTATGGATCTGAAATGCCCAACACTGTTTATACTGTGTTTTGAGATGGATTGCCACACATTACTAACCGGCAACAGCAGAAGAGGTAACTTAGATCAGTAATTTTTCTTTTTATTTCCAGTGAAAGTTTGTGCCAACTTCAGTGATACTTTTAATTGAAGTTATGTAGCTAATGAGTCCAGCACTTTATAAACACAATTTCAAACATCATGCATTTCAAAAAGGTACCGAATGTTAAATACTTACATACACTATTCACCACATCTGTTAAAGTCTAGCTAGAAATGTAAATATGCTTTTTCTTAAACATTCCTCAATAATCCTGGAAGGCAATGCACGCATTGGTAACCCACCTTGCGAGGTTAAAGACGTCATCAATAAGCCCAGCTCTGTTCCCCACAGATATAACCTGACAAAGAAAAAAGGGGGGGGGGGGGTATTTAATATCGACAGTATGGTAATACCCAGCAGAGACTGTGTACAGCTGAGTGGCGGCTGGAGATGGAGGACCACATTACCGTGGGATTCTTCAGGAGCTGCTTAATGAGAAGCTTCCAGTTCTGGAGATCGTAGTTGACTCGAAAGTAACCAGTCTGATTGATGTTTCCAAGCAGCCACATGCTCTCATCCATCAGGCTGATTTTGTGTGACTCTAAATAATAATAATAATAATAATAAAAAAAAATACAGACAACAGCCGTTTCTGATTATCACATTCAGAGGGTTATTGGTGCCAAAGACCAGCATCGTCACGGGAGCAAGGCTTAAAAATAGGAGCTTGTTTATCAGAGGTTTTGGGTTATGCAAGGTGGGTGCATAAGAGAGACCATAACTCATAGACAGATGTCAACCTTATCATTAGCCAATGATATGTTTTGAATTGGTGAGTGACAGGGAATAGGATATTCCGGGGGCCAATTAGCTTTCAACTGCAGCCAGTGTCTCTTTGGCCCCGCCCCACTATACGCTCATTATTTGTCCAGGTTCAAGACAGTTCAAAACGGAACCACAGAGCGAATGACAGGAAAGGAAGACACTGGGAGCCTGAACACTATCGCACATTCATAAATAACGGGGCCAAAAAATGATTTCCCATCACCCAGTGACAAAAAAGAGAATAGTGCATTATGCTAATGTATGACGCATTAATAATTGTAAGAATGTGTGTTACAATTCCTTTAACAAAACCCATTTTGGTGTGTGGACTGAGTGAGGAAGAAGAATAAGAAACAATGATTTTCAGAGGATTAAAGGGATCCGGAGAGGAAATCTTCTAGTTAATATTTCAGGCAGCCCACGTGCGCACAGCTTCATTATGGCCGCGGCCTCCTGCCACACATGTGTGTACATCTTCTAGCCAAGTCCTGGTGGAATCACTAAGTGGATCTGCTGACGGCAGTTTGATGTGCCCGCTCAAGTCAGCCGCAGCCAATTTTAAACAAAAATTTAGCCAAAGGCAGCCACACATATTCCACGTGTGACTCTGCCTCTTTGGGGGTCTGATTAAACATCGGTATGGGTCGTCTTAGCTCGCGCTGCTACGGAGGCAAGCCCTCCATGAATTCATGCTAAGTGCTACAATAAGTAATTACAGAGGTGGACATTTCGACATCTGGATCTTCCCAGGGTGCTTTTCTGCTGGGAAACACTTAACAAGCTAGGTACAAAAATCCACTCTAAACCAAAGACCTTGTGTGGATTACGGACCATGCAGGACTTCGCACCCCGTAAGTGGTTTGTCACCTTACCATTGTAAGGACAAAATCCTAATTAAGCCGAGTGATTGAGAACATGCGGCTCCGAGTGACACAGTAATTTAAGGGCCCTTAATTTAACTGCAGCCTTTCCTGCAATGCATGCTTGGCTGTATAATTGCCCTGCTGCTCAGGCCCGACGTTATAATCGTAATCGGAGTGTAAATTTTTCTGACCATGTTAGGAGAAAAAAAAATCAATAGGAGACAAGAGGCATTGGCTTCACTTATTTGTGGTGCATGCTCAGCTAAAAGGGCTAGCCGTTAGCTTTTCACTATCCGCTGCACGACTGGCTGGTCAGGAAGATGGGAGGGGGGGTTGGGGGGACGACAAAACCCAGTGCCACCCACACGCTCTCCTTGGGCTTGTTCACGGTGTGCCTGGTTGCAGCAGAGGGAGGACCTGGCCAACGTGGATGCCTGTTTATGTACATTTACCTGTTCTGTTGGAGATCCAGATGATCGATTCCGGGGATATGTGAGTTGAATTTCCGATGGAGAATGAGAGGGGAATCTGCCACTGAAAACTGGAGAGGAACAAAAGTGTTATAACGTCACAGACCGAATGCTGGATCCTCCTCTCCCACTGAGCAGTCTGCGTGTGAGAAAACCAGCGGTTTATAATGCCGTCCAAATGGTTGGGTTTCACATTAAGCTCAATAACTGAAAGCTATGCACTGTTCCGGAGCCGTCTGACACCTGTCTCTCCACTCTGGCTGTATCTCTGCTTCAGGCGTACTAAACGAAGGGGCTAAGCTAACTGACAGAAACTTCCGCCTTTCCACCAGCCGTCACGTTGCTTTCTGCTGGTGAAATGATGAGGAATATCGGTGTGCACACCCTGCACATAACGAGCCATTAGGCCTTGACATAGAAGTCAAAAGAAAATGGCTTTCGTGTGTCAGATGGTGCTACGTTCTTTGCTGGAGTGGGAAACAGCAGTAAGTCTTACGATTAACCATTAGAAGCTGCTCATCAATGCTTCATCTCCTGACCGATCCACTTCCAGCTCTGATCTGTAGCTAGTTATGCAGACTGTTAGCCGATGATGTGGGAACAAACCTTGGTAGCACGTAGTTTAAGGGCGATTTCACACACTTCCCACACGGACAATAAAAACAATTTAGTCGCCAGCTTACCTCTTCGGACTTCAGGGGAAAATAAAGAAGCGGAGTACAAGCCCAAGTGTGGGAAGGCATCACAAACAAGCCCAGAGCTATAAGCTGACAGCCCCACCTGCTGTGGCACCAGCCGCCTCTTTGGGAACCCATTAGAAGGCTCCGGAATCGACCAGGCCGCTGCTGTGCACAAACCGCTGAGAAAGGAAACGGTACGCAACTCGTGCGCCCAGCGGAGATGGATTCATCAAGCCCAGCTGACGTGTGTGATTGATGCCGTGGCTTCAGCAGAACAAATCCTGCCACCGCCATCATTCTTGGAACAATTTTATTTACACAAAAATACCGTATATATTTTAAAGCATGCTATAAATTCATCTAATATTAAAAAATCACCCATCAATCTTTCATAACTGCATATCCAGCACTGGGTGTCTGTGAGCCTACAGCATATTGGAGGAAGAACAAGGCAGGAGACATGCAAGGACACACCAAGGACACCAGCACCTCTGATCTGTGGGGGAACCTGGAGTAATGAAAGAAAAACCACGCAAACACAGTAAGAAATGCTAAAGCTCAATGTGCTACTACAAAGTTATCTAAGAAAGTTACAGATATTGTCTAATTGATTGTCCTATCAAGATTTTGGTTGTTCCAAAATCCATCCCGTTCCAGGTCAAAATCACTCAATTACCAGCCACTCTGAAGATCAATGAAGATCAATTGACCTAATGAGATTAAGATCGGTTGAAAAACATCCATATTTCCCGAGCAAAATGTTTCTTTCTGGATGCAGGCAACCCTTAGTCTTCACATCTGGAGATCTCTGGAGACCTGGATGATCTTGATCATAGCAACCCAGATGGACATGGTATGGGTCTTATACATGCTCTAATGTCGCACTGGAAATCACACGGATGATATTCTGCTTAAGTGTCTGAGATGCTTCCAGGAGAGCAGTACCTGCTCAAGGTAGGTTCTACTAATCAGCTCCGGCATAGTCGGTAAATACAGTGCACATGTGCTTATCTCTCTGTTCATTTATAGCCGCAGCAGAGTTACTGTAGACCTTAAGCCGTGTAACACTGGTACATCCACCTCCTTCTTCTTCTGCCCTCTACTTTATTAAGCCCAGACTTCAGGGGCTTCTCTGTTGATTTCTGGGAGACCCTGAATAAAGTGAGTTGGCTTCAGGTGCAGGAATCTCAAGACAGCCCTGCCCACGATGTCCAGCTTTAACTCCATTTTAATCTTTCACTCGGTGGGTGGGTGTGGGCATGAGCGTGGGCGGAAATCTCAGAAAGCAGGTCGCTAAGCATCACACAAGTTTAATAGTAATCTTCCTTCCTCTTGGTAGCTCAAATGCAGTCCTGTTTCACGTGGGCCCTGCTGGTAACGAACTACACGGCCTTGCAGGCTTTTTCTGCTGGTTCCTTTACAGTGTCTCTAGGGTAACAAGGTAACAAAGTAATTATTAATTATTAATTATAAAGATTTTTTTCTGATTATTATTTTTCTTTCAAACATAAATTAGTTTGAATAATTATTATTATCGCTGGCCTGGCACCAGTCCAATGAGATTTCCCAGAAGGCCGTTCAGCTGGCACCTTTGCAGGGACTTATGCAAAACTAACGAGGAAGCTCAGCCCATGACCTTGGTCCATAAGAGAATGTCGTTCTTCTGACGGCCGTTGTTACAACGTGTCACCTCTTCATATGGCATGCCGCAACTCTTCCACCCTTACCCAACCTCCACCCTCAGCTGTTGTCCGCAACTGGACAACGCGTCCCATCTGCAGCGCCTCTCAGAGGACATCACAGCGAAATAAAGACAGACGGATGGATCGATCATCACCCTCGCTGGGCGGCACACCAGCAGGGAATCCTCTGGAGTTTAGGAAATCGCTGCTCTGCTCCCTGTGTGTGCAGAAATTCCACAGCTGCTGGCATGTAACTCGTGGCATATGGGCCCCATAAACCGGGGCTATTTACGCACCATTACTCGATAACCTTGAATCATCATTGTTGTTTACTCGCACTGCTAAGATGCACTGGCATCCCATGCAATATGCTCGTTCCTTGTGCTCCATGCTTTCTGGGATAGGCTGCAGGTTCACCAACATCCTGCACTGGATGGATGGATGGATGGATGGATGGATGGATGGATGGATAAATGCTGGCACCTTAAGTGAAATTACACAATTTACCTGGTAAGAGCCTAGCATCTCCACATGTGAAGATGCAGCTGGTTCCACCTGCTTGCTTTCTTACATATGCTCTTATTGATATCTGCTCTACGCCTTAATGTCCAATTTGAAGCCAGCAGGTGAGGTGTGTAGTGGAAAGGTACCGGTGTGTCTATTATGAAAAGTAACATTCAGTAAGACTGAACCACAGTCTACACGTCCACATTATAGAATGTTTTTACTATTGTGTCGAAGGCTAGTGGAATTAGATTTACAGGCATACTTTGCTAGGGGGACAGATGAATAGTGAAACACAGAAATGGAAAAATTGAAAAATTGACTAGATGGGAGACTGGACACATGAACATTTACTGAACCTGAAATATTACCATTCCCACAGAGACATATGGAAATAAGTAAGTTCTGCAACCAATATGGAAGTTCTGTTTGTTAATGGATCAGTCCTCTTGGGTCAGAACAAGGCGACATGTCACAGAATCAATCTATTGTCAATGCCTGTAGTTGAGTAACCAGGTGTACTGCTGGCTTTGGGCTTTGAGGAGGAATTTAAAGGATAGTTAATGCTTTCTTGTGCTACAGCCCAGATGAGATGCCTCCCACGCATCCAGGAGGTGCATTATACATACAGAACGATGCAAAGGTCTCAGGCAGTCAAAGAAAATGATGTTTAAATGATCTTCATGTCGGTGTAAAAATATGATTTTTAGTCTGTCAAAGTGTGTTACGCATTTCAAACATCACCCCAGTATTGGCAGCAACCATCCAATACACCCATGCATTTTGTGATTTCACCACCAGTAAACCTTGTCTGGCAAATCAATACCTCATTAAGTTATTTAACTAATTTGGTTAATTAATTACCTGAGCTGATGGTGACTCAGCTGCCCCTGAGTAGAGATTTTGAATTGAAGAAGGATGAAGAAATACTTGTTATTTCTTTATTTTATTACTGTTAATTTATGTATGTTTTGATGTTATATTGTGATTTGCTTTTTTTCTGAGCAAATATACACTCACTATGCAGATAAACAGCTCTAAACATTTTCTTTGGCTTCCTGAGACTTTTGCACAGTACTGTGTATAATGTAATACACAGTGTATAGCGTATATACAGTATGAACATGATACCTCACCATTTTAAATTAACGCCATTTCAGGATTAGATCTAAGGTCCATTATATTTTCCCCAGAAATGGCCGTATGTATCTTACACATCAGGGCCTGGTTTCAGGCAGGTGAGACCCGACTTTCTCTCGCACAACAAACCGATATGATATGCACCACCTTACAATGTCGTACCGATAGCAGGCATCCTTTTGATAAAAGGCCTTAGGCCGAACACTGTGCTTATTTATTCATTTTATATTTTATAGGTAATAATTAAGCCGACCTGCATCTCCACGGCAGAACAGACGGATCTGATGAGCTGAGCTCAGCAGACGCCAAAGAAAATGGCAGCCAACCTTTTTGTCTAAAATCTGATGATTCCAAGTGCCCACCCCCCTCCTCCTACTCATTTTTAGCTGCCTCCCCTCCTTCCTGGGGGTGGTGTAACAGTTACTTCACCTCCACCCCCCACCCTCCACTCCTGCGGCTCCTCCCTGCGTCCTGCCGGCCTGGCTGACGGAGATCATGCTCACTCGATGCCGGAGGCTTGCCGGAGAGGGCCCACTTCATATCGATTTCCAAACAGCCTTTCATTCTTAACTGCTGGCCCTGACCGGGAACACTGCGGGGGGGATAGGGGCCGACGCCGCGGAAGTGTGCATCCACGCTGTGGCGGCTGACAGGAGCGTGGAGAGCGGAACTGTGGGCGGCGCATCTCGCTGCTTGCGGACCTGCAGGAGGCTCCACCACGTGCTGCCCGGCGGATCCAGATAAACGAGACGTGGGGAGAACGTGTCAGGTGTAGATCTGAGTTGCTTCTGGCAGAGCCAGACTTCCTCATCCTGAATAAAATAGGCACCTTGATTCGCAAAAAGTTAGAGCATCAGCCATCAACCAGCCAATAAGAAGGTGAAAATCCACATAAACAAATATTCCCAGCATCCTCTGTGACTGATCAGGGTTTTGCTCCAGTGAGGTGGTGACAGTTTATGGAGCAGCAGTATTCTCTGGTGGTAGAACTGGAGGCGAAATCCAGAAGAAAGACACCCAGATGTGAACATCCCCCGAGCACGGAAATATCTCCAAGCAATCACGTCTATACATGCGGATGGGTGACAGTAGCAGACCAACCGAAACACGACGGATGGAGATTTACCCGAATCTCACATGCCGTCAGGTGGACGGTTAGGCTTCCTAAAATATCTGTGTTTTTAAGGGCCTGTGCTGTAAGTGAAGGAGATTCCAATTTCTACATTGTTTCGCTTCAGCCAGGACCCGAACAAGCCATTCCTAAACTGGTCCAGAAATGATGCTCAATAATTCACCTAGACATAATGAAATATTAAACTAATTCCTTCAAATTAAGGTTATTTCCACGCTGTGGCTTAATCTGACAGAAGAACATAGCTGAATGGATACATCAAGCCTGACTGATACAAACATGTTGCCTCAACCACTTGGAGAGCAGATCGGTGTTGGCTTATCCTTATGGTCCATATTCTTCCAGATCCACTCTTCCCATGAGTGCCTCTCCTCCCTCTCTCTCTCACTGACTTTCGCTCCTGCCCACGCAAACAACATCAAACCTGCTGACTGTAGCGCTACGGTACCACCCGGCCCGTTCTCAAATGCCAAAAACCACTGTTTCACAAAGTCAAAGAAAAACACAGAAAAAACTGAGAAATACTTCAACGGAAGTATTAATGATGCACCAACAGCACCACAAGGGCCTTGGTGCCTGGGGAAGGAGCCGGGCAGTGCTTGAAGGCACCTAGGGGCAATACCTCGCCTTGAAGACGCCCGGGTTCCTGGTCTTAGCGTCCGCGTCGTAGACGAAGTGCTCTTGGCTGATGATGACGCTGTTGTCCAGGGAGTCGTTCTTGCTGATGGTGACCACGGGGTAGCCCATCTGTAATGTCCAGCAATCCATCACCTCCTTGATATTGATTTCCTTCCCCTCCCTCTGCAGGGCCTGGAGGGACAAGCAGCCAGATGTTTACCAACAACAAAATTAAACAAAAAAACTGCCTGCTTAACCCTGTCAAAAGTAATTCTATGAGTATATCAGGGTGCAGCGGAACAGAGAATGACTATAAACCCACACTCACTTCAAACATCTCGTTACAAAACATGTGAGGGTGACTCAGTGGGCAGCACTGTCACCTCACACCTCTACGGTTGGGGTTTGCGTCCCACTTCCGGCTCTATAATGGAACCATGTTTCAGGTGCTTTAGACTGCAAGTTAATTAGAGGCATAAAGACTGTTTATCCACATTAAATGATGGGATTCAAACATTTCATAAGCCTCCATCCTCCACCAGTCTCATTTAAATATGATTATTATAGGCACAAACACGACTCTCTAATAAATAAGCTGTTATGGAAGATGAACGGATGGATGCTTATAGGTGCAAATAAATTATCAGGTGTTTGTAATCATCAGCTCTGTGTAGCCACTGCATTAGACTGAACACGTGGGCAGGATTATCTATAATTCAGCAAAGTGAAAACAGAGAAAAAACAATGCATTCGCATAATGAATAAATAATGAACGAATTTGTCTCATTTGCTGGTTTTTTCGGGGGCGAGTCGGGCTCCTTCACGGAGGCTTTGCTTCGTTTTTATTTCATCGGGACGACGACTGATTAATTCTTTTGTCAATAAATGTCAGGCTCCCTCCACGTTCCGAAACACTTAGTCGCCCCACGGTGTCGTCCGCAGAGGGCTCCGTGTTTAAATATTTACCGACAAACAAACGGCCATAAATATTTATCTGTTCCATGGCGCGCCCGGCCTCTTAATCACCGTGACGCACTGTCGCCTCCGCGGGCCCTGCCCTCACGGGTGAATAAATGGAGTGGATAAATGAGGGTGTGAGTAAATTACACACCCCACAGAAGCGGCACGCAGGAACACAGACTTAGGCCCGCCTGCCTAGCTTGCTCCCGGCTCCCTGGGGCACCGACGGGCTGCAGGATAAGATCGTTACACGGGGAGGGGAGCCAAGGAGAACTGGGGTGCGACAATGTGGCTGAGCGCCGCCTTTGGGGCGTGTCAGGCTGCTGCGGCAAACCACATCCCTTTAACAGCCAATGACGGACCTGGATTCCAGCAGCCGGCAAATGACTGGTTGTCGCGGGCAACTGATGTCAGCGGATTTGTGAACTGGCTAAAAGTTTACACCACACTAAGGATGTGAACTAAAAGCACTGATCATTATCCACTATAGCGTTTACAGTACTAGCTCCTTTAACAACTACAAATGAGAGGATGTGCAATAACTTTCTAAAAGTCAATGAAGAAAAAACAGAGATGATAATTATAGACCCCCAGGCAATGAGGGAGAAGGTAACATCAAAGCTGGATAGCCTAGTGACCCAGTCTAAATCACATGTCAGAAATCTCGGTGTAATCGTGGATTGTGATTTGAATTTTAAAAGCCATATTCAATTTGTTACCAAGATGCTTTCTACCATTGGAGGGACATAAAGTTAATGCACGCTTCCATTACTAGTCTCCTTGATTATTGCAACACCATTTTTGCCAGCTTACCCAGTAACACCACTAACAAATCACAGATTGTTCAAAACGCAGCAGCTAGAAAACTCACAAAAGCAAACGCATCTTCACACCTTCTTACGGCCCAGAACCTCACGTTTAACCATCTACACGCCCCCTAGGAATGTAAGATCTTCCAGTTCTGAGGTTCTATATCTATATCTATCTATCTATCTATCTATGTAATGTTTTTTTAAATCTCACATTTTGTCCCTTTCTAATCTTATACCTTAATGTCTTTTATTGGACTTTAATTTAACTCTTTAATCTGTTTATCCCTTTTTTAATTTTCATTTCACCTTTTATTGCATTAATCCTGTATGACTGTTGTGTGCTTTATTTGATCATTTTACATGACCTTTCTGCAGTGTCTGTTACCCATATCACTAATTGGTTATTCTTAATGCCTCTTCTCTTTTTCCTTCTTGACTATTACCCAACATGTAAAGCACTTTGAAGTGCATTTCATGTATGAAAGGTGCTATATAAATGAATAGTATATTATTATTATTATTATTATTATTATTATTATTATTACTGTATTATTGTAACCGATTGTGCACTTATAGGATTGGGGTGTGCCTGGACCCAATAACATGCTGGGGGAGTCCCTGATGGGGTTCCAGCCCAATGCAGGGCACACACTGTGGGGAACGCAGAGCATGTCCTGGGACTGTTGGAGGAAACCCATGGAGAAACCTCAGTGCCCCCCCACTGAGCCACTCAATCACCTTCATTATGACATCACAGTTACCACAATTCTTATTGTTTACATTCTCTCATTGTTTTCCTTCTTCTGATTGGTGTTCTGGTTATTACTGGCCCACCTTATAGATGTTGCTGTCCAGGGTGCAAAGCAGACCTCGTTGTAAGGCTGAGCTCTCCATAAAGCGCGCTCATGTTTCACTAACACAATCTTGGACGCATTACCTCGGAAAACTTGTTCCACAGATCGTCCCTCGCCGCGTTGCCGTACATGTGTGTCATCAGATAATCCTGCAACGAAGAAAA
The DNA here is from genome assembly GCF_048594095.1 of Paramormyrops kingsleyae. Taxonomy (NCBI): domain Eukaryota; kingdom Metazoa; phylum Chordata; class Actinopteri; order Osteoglossiformes; family Mormyridae; genus Paramormyrops; species Paramormyrops kingsleyae. The sequence goes on from NC_132797.1 coordinate 15,056,253, forward strand.
GAGCCGTTCACATTATAAATCGGCGACTCTCTTTATCACATGTACAGGGACCGGGCGTCAGCTGCCAGCACCCTTCTCGGGACGTCCCGACCCGGCGCGGCTAATCCGCGGCACAGCATCTGTGTGATTTATGCAAATTGTGGCCAGCTGTTTGCGGGAGATTTACAGGAATCTTCTGGGGGAGCGAAGACGGGTGCGAGGCCGCAGCCACGAGGAAGCCAGCTTACACACAGCGGATTAAAGTAGCAGCCGCAGCGGCACGCTTAAACCGCCCCAGCGCCCCTCTCTGTCACATTGGGGGCGGACCCCCGCTATCCCCGCTGCCATTAAGCACACTAATGCCACACTTCATATCCCATATGGATGAGTTTCATATTTCTGTGCTTTTCTGCTAGAGGGACTCAGGGCATTTCACAGGGAGCAAAGAGCAGGAAAGCATAAACAGATAAAAACATTACATGTAACAATATAAAATGTAACAATATAAATGTAACAATATAAATGTAACAATATAAATGTAACAATATGAAATGTAAATGTAAAATATACATATGTTGAAGGAAACAGTAAACAAATCAGTCATTTCCAGAGCTGTGCTGCTGTTGTTATATAATACACTAGATACTGAGCAATATCATTCCTCCATGGAGCTGACCAAATTCGCTCTTCATGCTTATAACCAGAAGGTCAGGGGTTCAAATCCCGTGGCTGTCAGAATAACCATATCACCATCAGGCCCGTCACCCTTTCACCCCGAAAGACCTTTTACCCTGAAAGTTACTCCAGGGGCTCCAGATAAATGGCTCTCCCAGCACTCTGACCCCGAGCTTCACGCTCACCTGCACATGTCCGTGTGTCTCATAGGAAAGCAAGCTGGGATGTGGGAAGAATTTTGTTGTACTTGTGCAATAAAGGCATTTTATTCTATTATGTTATAAAATTACCTTGATTTGTACCTGTAACCTGTAACCTTGTCACATAAACGGATGTTGCTGTCAGGGGTAGGATGTGGATTTGCTAGGGGGTGGGGCAAAGACAGATGACACGCCCCGTTTCACCCTCAATCATTTAAACTTGCACTGCCCTAACCCCCAACCCCAGTATTGCCTGCCAGCCTGCATGTTATTACCCCTCCCTGTCCTCTGTCAGCCCTGTTTTCCCCGTCTGCCTCGCCTTCACTGCCCCCCCCAGTCTCACAAGCAAAAGCCCTGTGTATCACAGATCTGCTCACCATCCCAGTTAAGGGAAACCCTGCAGATTTCGGCATTATTTGTATCCTAGTGAAAATATTTCATTCCAGTGCTATTCTCCCGGAACAAAGTGTCACAGTGTGTCACACAGCACAGAAATTAAGATATTTAACCACCGAAAAACAGCGTTTGGGTGGGGGGGGGGGGCTGTGACAGAAGCAGAGACGCAGAAGCGCTGGCGGGGCTCCCTTCAGCTGCGCTTTCAGCTGAACGCCCCCCAGTGTTAAAGGAAACCCACGGGACTCGCTAGACTCTGCACTGCACATAACACTCCCCCCCCCCACCAGTGACAGGAACCTAGCACCCTGCAGCGAGGGACTGGCACAAGGCCACCAGAGACACCCCCCTCACTCTGCAATCGGCACATCCACAAAGATTCAGGGAGCTTCTGGAATCATCCACGCCTGAGAGAATCACGCCGTAAAGGCAGCACTGCGCTCTGCATGGAACAGCTGAGAGACAGCCCCCCCCCCCTTGTGGGGGGTAGATCAGGGTGGAGGCCACACACGCTGCTGTCTTTCTACCTCTTATTTTAAGACCCCCCTCCCACTCCCATACACTTTGACTTTTCCCCGTCAGCCACCGGCTGCCCTCTGGCAGCACTGGCAGGGGTGGGGGGCCTCTCTCGGGAGCTGCCTGTCACTGCCTTTTCCCACAGCGTCAACACCGCCCAAATCCCGGCGGCCATCGCAGCATGGGGGAAAACGGGAGCGCTAACATGCAGCTCCGTCTCACATGCCCGTCGCCCCCCCACATGCCAGCATCCCCGCTGACCAAAATAAACTGCGGCTCGGTACATGAAATCCTCACAGTGCCGGAGTCCGGCTGCAGGAAGCTGGCATGCAGGTCTGAGGGTTTCCCACACGGCAGGGGAGAGCACCAGCGCTTTTCCGGCCCCACGGGCAGCTCCCAACCCCCCCAACCCCATCCAAGAAAGCCAGAGTCACTCCAGGAATGCTCCGGAATTCCAAAACGCGCGCTGCCTCAAAAAGGCGGGATTGACGTGCGCTTGTGACTTCCCAGACTCCACTGGCTGCTCTCCACTCACGGTGCCTGTCTGGGGAGAGCATGCGGCACACTCCAGAAGACCATCACCCCAGCGACCTGCTCAACTTCCTCCACCTTCCTAGAGTTCAACCCCAGTAGGACGAGAACATTTTCCACCTCAGAAAATGAAAGCACAAAGATATTCTCAGTACAGAGACAAATTTAGCTTTTAACTTTCTGCAGGGATGACTGTGAATGTGACCCATTTACGCTGTACTCCCTGTTCGGATTAACGACAAACTTAGCACGGGACTTCGTTCAGTGGGCCGAAACTGCACATAAAAGTCAGGTGGTGCATGATGGTGCACTTTCAAAACCTTAGAGGATTAAACATGATCACACCATCTCCACACACTAGTCAGACCCCATCTCTCACTCCAGAAGCGTCATCTGCATGCCTCTTTCATTTTCTGTCTTCGCCACTGCAGTGTTCTGTTTTCTTTTTACATTGATTTGATGGTTTACTGAGTTAATTTGGTCAGTTTTTGCATCAAAATATCAGTCGAGCTCCAGACAAATTACTCAAATAACAGACGTTTAGATTGGATTCTGCTCTCTCCATAATTAGCTTGCAGGTGAGTATAAATTCTTATTAAGATACTTGGTAAGTGCAAATTCTGCATCCGTGGGCAACCTTCATAACACATTGCCAAGCTTAATGCAGATCTATACTGCAGTTTATAAGCAAAACAGAGGCATATCAAGGTATATTAGGGGCTATATTTATGATTTATAGTTTATTGCTTATTTCACTTTCCAGTTCTGAGCTTGGCAATAGGTCTCTTTTGGCCTGATTTGATAAGCGATTAGAACATTTTGTTACGAGGGCAATCCCCTCTCCACCTATTCGTCCGGTTATTCCAGCCAGAGGAAGGGGGCCCATGCAGGTCAGTGCTCGTGCTCCCTCCCGAATATGGCATGTGGCTGCTGCGGCAGAATCGTTTATTCTGGATTGCGATAATTGAGGTCACGGTGTCAGCGGTAGTGCGACGCACCTCTCCCGCTGGAATATAAACATCTTCCGTGCATGCGGGCAATTCCAGTGGCCCCAAATGACCAGCCATTGCCGGGGGGGTGGGGGGGTTTGGGTGCCTGAGTGGCACATGATAGAAAATGAAGCGACGTTTAGAGACTGAGTTCTCATGCAAAACAGGGGAAATGTCAGTAGCATCAACAAGCATTATTTTCCATGTTATTAACATCATTAACGTTATTTTCCAGTCCCACGGTGGCACTGCTGCCTCGTACCTTCAGGGCGGCGCTGTTGCATCACACCCCCAAGGCAAGCTTCTACCTACGCTATACATATGGAGCTTGCATGTTCTCCTCTCCGTGTTGTGTGGGTCTCCCTCATGGAATCTGCTTCATCTCCCAGTCCACATGCATATGCTAAGGCTACCTAGCATCTCTAATTTTCCTATAGCGTGTGCATGTATGTGCTGAACCTGCGTAAGAGATTAGAAGACAGATGGATTAATAATCTTACCTTAAATTGCAGCAAATATTTTTAGCCATCCAACCAAGATTAAGCAGTACAGATTACCCCCATTACGGCTAAATGCTAAACGTAACTGTCCCGGCAGCATTGGCTGCTGTGGGGACTGTTTACACTCACGTGTACACAACATACTCTTTCAGGGGGAACAAACATTCTAGATCAGCCCCCACCTGGGTCTAGCTAGCTCTGCAGCATCTGGCTGCAGTGAGATTGGTGTCTGTTTGGTATCCTTGTTTTGCATTACTCTGTCGAAAGACTCAACAAAAAAACAAACAGCAACAAAAAAACAAACAGCAAAACAATGACCTCATGTAGTGGTTTAAGGCAAGAATTCTGTCTTCATGCTCTTTCGTGTGGAGCGGTGCATGATCACGCTGGATTCCAAGAAATATGCTTCACTTTATGAATAAGTAATATGGTAACTGTTATGCAACACGCTAAACAGCACTCACTGATGATGTTACTAATGGTTAGTCAGCAACTTATTCCCCAAAACACAAAACCAAAATGCTGCTTTATTTTGCGTCATCTGACGGGCTTTTTTCTGAATGGCTGAATTTGCCTTGATCTCCCCAAAGTGCTGAAGCCTTTTCAAGATCCCCGCGTTCCTGCGTTACACGCATCAGACCGAGCCGCAGAAAAGCTGGCAAATTCGCAAGAAAATAGAGCCGCAAACTCAAGAAAGCTTTGGCAGTATAAAATAGCAAAACTTTTAATACTAGTATGTTTTAGTTATATGTGTTATTTAACACCGTGATCCATTAGGTTAGCGCAATGTCCCACTCCGGAAAGGTCCCATCTCACACCCAAGGAATTGGGCCCATCTCCCGGTCCAAATGAAACTGCCAGGTCGATCGGCATGTGTTTACACAGTTGTGGGGGTGAAGTTCATCTCAAGTGACACAATTCCTATTGCCCTGGCCTGGACTCTCTTTACCGTCAGGTTCATTTAGCGCAATGAGCCAGAATCTACCCCCCAATCCCCATTCTCCTCTCGTCAAAGCAGTGTGCGGTGATGTTTGGGAAGGATCGTCTGTTTGATTTGTTAATCCTGCCCAGTGAAGTCTGTTTTCATAGCTGAAATCTTAAATTCCGCAGTGCAGATGAGGAGCCGTCGCCATACAGAGAGAGATTAAACCGAGTAGGAAGTAAGAAACTCATCAGCGCTAAAACCTAAGAAAACAAGTAAATGCACATTTCACTGAGAACCAAGATGACTGCCTGAGTGAACTTCCACAGCTGACCAGACGGTTCAAAGGAACTAATGAGGGAGAAAAGCACCAGATTAAGTGGGAATGAAGGTGGATGAGTGTGTGCGTGTGTCTGTATGTGTGTGTATGTGTGTGTGTGGGGGGGGGGGGTGCATGTGTGTGCATGTGCATGTGCTTGTGCATGTGCATGTGCATTCAATGTAATTACTTTCAGTAATGACCACAATAGAGAGTGACAGGAAGTCCAGCTAGACCAGAGTGAAATTGCTAAAGGCCAGAGTGGAGAGCAGCACACCTCAGCTGGCTGGTCAAGCCAGATCTCAGCTCCTGCCTATTTTACACCCAAAAGCGGAGCCCTGCACTGGTGTACATCGATACATCGATCTGAAGAATTCTGACCTTAAGCCTACCACAAAAATGAGCAGGTACAGGACCCTTCAGCTACGTTTAACAGTGTGGGGGAAGTGGGCCATTTCCTTATATTTAACAGAGAGGGGAATGGGACAATGTAAAAGCATTTAACAGAGAAACAACAGGATCCTTTAAAGACATTTAACAGAGTGGGAACAGGACTCTTTAACTACATTTAACAGAGAGAGGGGAACAGGACCCATTAACTATACGGTGTGAGGAACGGGACCCTTTTACTACATTTAACTCAGAGGTGAACAGGACTGCTTAATTACACATAGCTGCGGGACAGCGAGGCTCTTTACCTACATTTAAGCCCCTCTGGAACACAGACTGCCCCATGACGTTTGCCAGCATCCGGATGAGGGCGGCACCCTGGAGTAAAGAGACAAGGGCAAAAACACCTGTCACCTGGTTGGTACCTGCTCAGCAGGTCCACACTCCTCCCCCAACTCTTCCCCAGCAGCGTTGTTGGTAAAAACGGACCAGTTTCCATATGAACGGTTGTTAGGTATGACTGAGCATCCCCACTGTCAGGGTTGGTGCCATCTGACCCTCTCCTGTGTGCATTGTCCCCATTTGGCCAGCAGGCGTCGCTGGACATCCTGCTCCACCCATCTTGTAGCTCTTCAGGCTGCTGTTTGTGTCTGTTATGGTTTATCCTTGTGTCCCTGTTTAGCTTTACCCTCCTTGTGCCTTGCTTTATTTTTGTTCTGTTTGTCCTTTATTTATAAATATTAAGTGTGTGGACCGCCAATGAATTTTAATGTAAGATTGTAGAACATCACCCCTCCAGCAGACCCCTAGGGTTTAACAGAAGCCTTGCCTTCTTGTAGGCGATCCAGTCGAACACCCTGTCGATGTCAGCGGCCTGGAAGACCTCTTGGGAGATGGGGTGCGAGCTGGCAAGGCCGTCCAGCAGCATCACCTCGTGCAGGACGTCTGTCAGGAAGCGCTGCTTTTCCTGGGCATGGGGGACAGAAGGCTGGGCTGAGAATAGAGTCATCCCCTGCTGGACCGGCTTCATGGTGCCACGTGTTGGATTGCTAAAGTTGAGAGGTGAGGATGCGGAACATTTTCACAGCACAGAGAATAAGACATTCCTGCAGAGCAAATACAGGCCCCAATGATACTGCTGGTTAAACTGGGAGTGACAGGGGTGATTCTAGGGTTATTTTAAAGTGGGGGGCATATGAGGAACCATAATTCATGCAGAGGGGCCAATTTTATCATTAGCCAATGATATGTTTTGAATTGGAGAGTGACAGGGGAGGGGACACTCCAGTGGCCAATCAGCTTTCAGTTCAGGCCAGCGCCCCTGTGGTCCCGCCCCTGTACACACTGTTGCCGAGCACTTCATCCCTGGGAGAGCCCCATTGCATACGCTCTCGGTACACCATCTGCTATTCTGCTATGAGAATCAAGGATTTGTTTCCATTTTCAACTCGGGGTCATCCATACCCCTTGGAGCAGCCAGTCCGATTTCATCCCCAGAAGCCACAGTAAGCCACACGCCTCATTTGCTGCTAATAAGAATTAATCTGACTCACTGGAAGCTGCGTGGGGGGGGGGGGGGGGGGATTTGGATCAGGTGAGCAGGCATATCACTGTCTGGGTCTCTGGCTTCGGATGGCCACAAGTTTTGGGCACACCGCGTACGCAGGACGAATTACCACATCCCCACCACCCGTAACCAGAAAATAAACATCTGCTACTCTTCTCAAAGCAATCTGAGGTGAAATTACATTTAAAAATCAAAAAATCAATCTGCAAGGAGCCCATTTCCCTCGTCATCTGCTCCTGCATGCCAGTCAGCTAATAACGACAGACAGACCTCTCCACAGGATGGTATTCAGCAGAGCAGAAATTACACGTCTGCTAAAATGATAATTCCCTGATTCCTAAATGTCAGATTAGATTCTTAAATGTCATCTAAGCCCCTCCTTTTCCCATTTCTAGATATTTAAGAGAATACACAATGTACAGTCATAGAAAAATACTGCTTGTGTTGTAATATGTCAGATTTAGATTTATCACTGTTTACCATCCTTCTGCTTCTGTGGAATATCTCTATCTGTGTGCTGCTTTCACTCTTTTCAAATAATTTCAGTTCTAATTAATTATTTGCAACTCTTTCACTTTCTATCCAACTGCACCTGAGACCCAAGCCTTACACACAAATGGCAATGGAGTTCAATGACAGCTGCTACATAAAAGATGTTGCCTAATACTTTTTGATATTTTTGATGCATGTTATCTTCCTCCTCCTGCAGTCCAGAGACATGCAGTGTAGGTCTGACCCGCTGTGAGTGTGTGACTGTATACCCTGACACTCCATCCAAGTGGCTGACTGCCACATTCCCTATTCATCATGGAATAGACTTCAGATTAACTGCTTGTATTGGATAATATCCATGTGCAATACTGATAGGCTCCATAGCTCAGTGGTTAGAGCACTGACCTTGTAAACCCAGGGTTGTGAATTGGAGCCTGAGGCCCACAAACCTTGCATTTGGAGCATAGCTTTTGGGGCACACTGTGTGTGGTTCCGCAGGCTATGACTCTGTACCAGAAGTTTACTGGTTCAGATCCTGGGGCCCAAGAGCAAAACCTTCAACCTCCGTAGAAATGCATAAATTGCTGACCTTGCACTCTAACCCCAAGCTTCACTCTCAGCTGTATGTGTGTGTATGCCTCAATGCATGATGGGATATGCAAAAACAAGCATTTCGATTGTACTGTGCAAATGGAACATAAAGCATCGGCATTAGATATGCTTTATTTATTTACTTTAAAAATTATTTATCAGTTGTTGAGCCACAACAAACCTAATCCCAAGACACAGGACACCCTGGGTCAGATGGCATTGCAGTGCACATATTCATGCACTGTAGGCAATTTAAGGGCACCAATACAGCCAAAGGATTCAGGAAGGGGATGCAGATGGGACTCAAACCCACACCCTGGGAGGTGTGCGAGCACAGTGCCACCCACGAGCCACCATGCCAGCTCTGTACGGGCTATAATTAAGTAGGACGCAACCATTCAGTTATAAAGTATAAATTATCATCTGAAACTTCATTTTATCACCATAAAAGCCCTGGTCCCATTTTCAAGCTACTTTTAAAGCATCTTGCCTTCTCCACCTGTCCTTGGCTGAAGCTGTTACCTGCTGAGCACATTTATCACCCGATAATTACTGTTTTTTACATGTGTCAGTCAGTTATCAGCTCTAAGCAGACCTATTATGCTTCTTTTCCTCAGACCCCAATTTCACATAGCCAAAAAAATGCCACACTTAGCCTGCTAGCCGGATTAGCACTTACTCTAATAAGGCAGCAGATGTCTGAAGTATATATACATATTCAGGCAGAAAATGTGAATGGAATAAGTGTGATTGGGATAAGTGTGAAAGTGCCTGGTGTACTGGAACCTTCCAGCAAATGCAAGCATTAGGTTTGTGGGGAAAAAAATAATATTCAGTTACAACAGCTTGATGGAAATCACAGCTAGTCAACTGGCAAATGGATACAAGACAAAACAAAAAGTGAGGAAATGGGTATTCCCAAAGAAATCACACAGGGAGATTCAAAATGGCGGGCAGGAATGTCATAAGGCCAACTCTGTGTATCCTTTCCAACTCTGGGTTAAACCGCATTATCTCGTTTCTGAGCCTAATTTCAGGATACATCTGGATATGTCATCTATACTTTCAATTAATGGACTTTTCACTGAATATCCTTTGACTTAATGATTTGTGTTTAGAGACAGGAAGTTAAAAAAAAAAACAACGACACTTAATAACATAAGAAGATAATCCATGTTATGAACGGTTTATTGGCTGAATGCTGCATGAATGGCAGTAGGACAGCGATCAAACACCAGTGGAGCAGACCAACTTCGGGGTCCGTCATGCACCCAGGCCATGTGAATGACAAACACTCTTGTGTGCTTTAAAGATAAGTGCTGAGTAATTTGTCCTGAATTACTTCCTCCATATCATTCAAAATAAATGGATGAGGATGCAGACTGCATTCTTGTTGAGAATGAATCATCATAACGGCCTCAGAACAACCGTGCTGTCATGAAGGACAGAACACACACACACACACACACACACAGACAGACAAACACTGTGTATTCCAATAACACATACAGTACCAGACACAAAAATGAGAGGCCGGATCATACATCAATATTGAGTATCTACCCATAGATTTAGAGAGACCAATTCACCTAACTGCATGTTCTTGAACTACAGGAGGGAAACAGAGATCCATCCATCCATCATTGAAACATTTTTTTCAGTACGAGGTCATGGTGTCAATATACATTCAATTTTTGAAATGGGCACAAGCAATAAAAAAACAATTGCCGCCACACAAGCAAACATATACCCAAAAAAATGACATGGTAGTTGGTTATAAAGGGCAGCAGGAGGACATGGTGGCACACGTGACATTGGCAGGTACATGACGCTCAAAGCCATGTCAGATCCACGGCTTGTAAGGCCAGGACCTCAAACCCTGACTCCACACAGACACATGCAGTCATAGCTGGCCTCTTTCTTCCCATAAGCTTTCATTCTAGGTCATCTCCAACAATTGTGGGTTTTGGCTAAAAGTGCTCACTAAAAAAAAAAAAAAAAAAAAGAAAACTATGTTACTCATTTTAGTCACATCTCCTCCTACTGATTTATAGTGCCTTTACACTTTATTAATAGACTGGATAGCTACAGAAGTGATTCGGGTCACGAGCCATTCCCAGAAACCCACTTTCCAGGGTTTGAACCGGCAAGTCTTTAGTCCTCAGGCCTGTTCCGTAACCACGGTTACACCTGCAGCCACAGCTGGAGATGGGCTATCAGCCACCTGTACGGGCAGCAAATAGGCTTTCGTTTGTACATGTGAGGCTCCTTTAAGAAGCTGCACAGGGTGAAAACTACAGCACAGATGTTACACCACCATGCTATGCCCCTCCCCCCCCACACACACCCTACAAAACAAATCAGACTCCACAGATGCCTAAGGACAGTGTAGACGCAAGCAGGTGCACCGACTCTCCCTCATTAATCTTTCTGAGGGATACAGCGAGCCAGGTGAACATTCAGCCTCTAGGAAACCCTTGTTGCATATCCGCAAGGATACCAGAATATGCTGATATTCCATTTTCGGGCGTTTGTGCTGCTCTGACCCCCCTCCCGTGGCCTGAGTATGAGGTACCCCAGTCCTGATGTTTTTAATTGATTGCTTTGCTGGAGGTAGCTGCCATGAGCTCGGTCTGTCAGGCCTTGTGACTGAAATCAGGTGGTAAGGACCATAGACCTCCAGCCTCCACACCGATTAATGCAATCGCTTTATGGCTAACGCTAATGCTACAGACGGAGCACATGGGCAGCCTCTCAGCTGGAGGTCAGTGAGTCCCCACATCTGCCAGTCACGTTCTCTATAGCTTCAGGGGGCCGAATTTCCCTTTGAAAATCATTCTTCAAACAGCCTGTCATGAGTCAGTGTAACGTCCCAGAGACAGACTGTGTCACCGACACACCTGGCTGCCAAATTCTACATCACGCACGCACACACAGACACTCACGCACATACACACACTAGAATTGCACCCGGTTCCTCTGCTTTCTGAGCACTGCGACAGTGTCCCGGGCTGCCCTGAGGGTGAATATGACTCGCCAATCTTCTGAGGGCTCTCTTCTCCATCTGCCTGCTTTAAAAACCTCTGAGGGGGGGGGCTCAGCAGAGACACCTAGGCTGGAATGAGAGCGTCACACACCCACGTGTGCAGGTGCACAGTGTCGCTGCACACTTCATCGCCACTGCATCCCAGCATCTCACGGACGCTGGACCCAGGGGTGAAGGACTGGCTGTGCATCCACACTTTGTTCATGGACAGGTGACCTCTGGGTCTCACAGAATCCACACCTGTCCATGAAAAGCTTGTCTGAAGGAAGGCAAAGCGGCAGCAGGGGCCTCCATTCTCCACTCAGTCTTTATACATCTATGAAGACCAGCATGAACATCCAGCACACTGCAGGTATGCAGTTATCTCAGGTGTCCAGTGCCCCTCTACATGCCACTGTACACAGCGGCTCAGTGGGCCGCACCCTGGCCTCACACATCCACGACTTCCATCCTGCAGAGCTGGCATGTTACGCTGCGGTTAAGGTTGGCATTGTTGGGATTAGGGTTTTCCCAATAGAAGTGAATGAAAGGTCCCCACAAACATATGAATACAAATGTGTGTGTGTGTGTGTGAGAGAGAGAGAGACTGTAATAGACTTGGGTCCCATCTAGGGTGAAACCTGTCTTGCGCCCTGTCCTTCCCAAGCGAGCTTGATGGGCCGAATGGCCTCCTCTCGTTTGTATAGTTCTTATGTTCTTATGTTCCTTTGACTGGCTCCAGCCTTACTGCCATCCTGTACTGGATGAGTGCTTATGAAAGACCGATTGATGTACCATTTTATAATTGCATTCAATTTTGTAATGAGAGAGATGGCCTGTGACACTCAAGGGGACACTGGGAATCTACACATACATAAACGCCCAGTGGAGGTGAAACAGTCAAAAGTTTTGTGTACATTCATCGATTTATTTTAGTTGATGGAGTGTGAGTCACATTCAGAAGAGTCTGCAAAGGTCCATATTTTCAAAGACAGTAGCCCGAGTCAGCGCTGCTAATTCACTGAGGCCGGATCCCAAAGCAGGTTTGACGCGATATGACGGTGGATCGCATCCAGGAGCCAAAGAACGCCAGGGACTCGGAATGCCGGGGATGTAGAGCCTAATTGGCTTCCTGTGTGATTTTCCATTCCTGCTCCCCTCTTGCTTGTCCTCTCTCAGCGTTCCCGCTTGTTGTTGCTCCTGCGCCTTGGCTCCCCTGCTTTCCATTAAAAAACCCAAAGTGCTTTGCTGTAATGCGAGCAGGTTTACTTTAAAGCCTAATGGATCCTCTTTTACGTGCTGCTGCCATTTCAAGTGGAGGGAGCACTGGTGGACAAGATTGGCATCTCGACAAAAACCAGTGAAAGCTCTTATCTTCATCTTCATGGGCAGCAATATGAAAGGGTCCAACGCAGTTGTCTCTCCAAGGCCCTGTCATGATTACAAAAGAAAGGAGGGACTCAGAGTACTCATGTGGTCTGATGAAGCTCCTGTCTGTTCAGACCCCACCTTGTCTTCGAGAAACATCCAGCAGGGGGAGCCCTCACAGACAGGTCTGCTGTAGCTCTGCCCCACTCTGAGAAAAGTGGACTCAAGCAGCCATTCCAGACCTCCAGGGCCAGCCGGAGGCAGCCTGACAGGACTAGTCCAATCCTCTTATTGACTATATCTCTTCAAAGGGAGAGAGAACAACTCTGTGACAGGGACACGGCTAATACTTATCACTGCTTTATGACGTGTGGAGAATAGCCTCAGAAGGGCTGCGGAATCCGAGCTGATGTCAGTGTCGGGGCAAAATAGATATAAATGAACCATCTGACAATGTGCCACCCCAAGGATTAAGACCAGAGCAAAAGAACTATGAGCAGGCTGTAGAGCAAAAAGTCTCTTCAAAGCTATATGTTCCACAGGAATAAATCAGATTAAACGTTCCATGCAGGTGTTGTGCCTCGAAACTGACACACTTGAAAGCAGACATTGGGAGAATGAAAGGGGCTTTATTAAATCCAAACTAAACAGAGACTGGGAAACAAACAGGACTGTGAGGAATCAAAAAGCGATGATTGGTTAAAGGGAAGGGCAGAGGCAACAGGAAGGCAGATGTTAATGACCGGACTGGGGCTGGCGAGACAAACAGGTACTTATATACAACAGATGTGGCTCATCAGGGCCGTGTTAGGCAGGAGACATGATGGTCAGGACGTGACAGAACCCCCCGCAGCACCACCACCACCAAGCGAGGGGCAGACAAGGCGCCAGGCAGAACAAGGCATGGCAGGAGCAACAGGACACATGGGACAGGCAGGGGCGGGACCAGGCACTAAGTGGGCAACAGGAAAGACCAACACTGAACAGAAGCACACTGATGAAACAGACCAAACACAGGATGGGACCAGGCACCAGGGACACCGGACCCAAGGGACAAACACCAGGCATCAAAGGAGACTGAGGAGCAGCAGAGACAGAGATGGCAGAACAGATCAGGGCAAATGAGGAGGGCAACAACAGAGACAGGGAAGGAAACACTGGAGAAGGCAATAGGGGACATAGGCCAAGTCAAAACGGAGGCAACACTGGGTAGCGGGAGAGGGACTAAGGTGGGACTGGAGTGAACATGGAACAGGAAGTTTTCCAGACCCTCAGGAGCTGGGCGGCGAACCTGGGATGTGAACCCTCTTGGGCCTGCTCCCTCGCAAGGTGGAACCCATCCAGACCGTAGGGTCTAAGAGCTTCAGAGGGCCAGCAGGGTTGGAGGACACCGGGGGGCCAGCAGAGTTCGCCAAGAGGATAGCTGCATCAAAAAGTGGTGAGGGCGCTCCAGGGCCGGAGCAAGAGGGCACCGAGGGGATTGCAGGGCAGAAGCAAGAGGGCACCGTGGTTCCCCGTCTGCAAGGAGTGTGTCAGGGTGATGCCAGGACATAAGGCAGGCACTGACGGGATACCAGGAGTTGAGGCAGGAGCTGATAGGACAGCAGGAGGCGAGGCAGAAGGCGAGGCGGGAGTCAACAGGACAGGAGACGAGGCAGGAGGTGAGACGGGCATCAATGGGACACCAAGAGACGAGGCAGGAGGTGAGCAGTGCGTAGACAGGGCACCTGGAGGCGAGCAGGGCACAGACAGGGCACCTGGAGGCGAGCAGGGCACAGACAGGGCACCTGGAGGCGAGCAGGGCACAGACAGGGCACCTGGAGGTGAGCAGGGTGCAGTCGTGTGGTTGTAACATATGGATGAAGTGTAGTTCTCTTGGGCTTTGCCATAGTCCTTAGGACATGAGTTGGCGTTGTCTGACCAATGGAGGACAGCGATTTGCAATGCAAAATCCCACCCACGCCCAGGAGATCTCCAAAGAAGAAGGTGTCTTGACACATCTGATGAGCAATGGGACTGCCAGCTGTTACTCTCTGTTGAGTTGGGGAGCGGAAATGTACACGGGAAATGAGGGTCCCGCACAGCGCCATCTGCAAACAGCTCAACAACTGGGTACTCTTTGTCACGGGTGGCAATGAGAAGAGTGATAATTACGAGGCTTAATTGTGATTAGCGAGCGGAAAACAGAGAAATTGAATGACATGAGTCATAGCAGATTAGCATTTACGCTATACTACAAATGAGCTCCGCAGAACATCTGAAGCTAGCAGCTGTGGGATGCAACCTTACCATGTTCCACTTGGGGAAGAGGAAGTCAGTGCCCACATACTCAAAGAAGTGAGCAAAACCCTCCTTCAGCCAGACGTCCTCCCACCAAACAGGGGTCACGAGGTCGCCAAACCACTGCAGGGGAACAACACAAAGAGTTTTACTGCAACCTCTCATGATCTACACCCAGCTAGACTGGGTTCACCCATTCACATCACAACCATTAGTATTCAAGGACAGCACTTTCATTTATACAGAAGTTCATATTTATTTGGGTCTGAGGGCAACAATATTATTCTCACTCACAACATAAAATGAAATAAAAGTGAGTATTAAAACCCAAGGTATCGACTTTGTACTTTTTCTTCATGAATGCTGCAAGATAGTGAGCCAGTCTTTGATACTAGCAGTTATCTTGCAGCACAATCAGCATCTGAATTTACAGATAAGGCATGTGAAGAAAAGGGCCCTTCCTGTATTACACAGTTTGCCGTCCATTTCGGTGAGATCCTGTTGCAATGAAGGATTTCATGCGTTGCCACAAATTCCTTTTGGAGAACACGATAAACAATGTATTCATGTTACCATCTGAGACTGTCACAGGCATTGGGAAGTAACACATGTTAATGCTTCCTCCCAATTCAGCGAGGAGGGGAGTGGAAAGCGGTAGGGTATCAATTCCCTGTCAGTCTCTGTACAATTAAATGCTCATCAGTGCTCATCAGAGATTGGGCAGGACCTCTGAACTTAAAGTCAGACACATCTAAAGAGGATCCGCTTTCAAAAACATTTCATTAGCATTTATTTCCAGGTATAGCAGGACAGGGGATCCCAGAGAAGCCCGTGGGCTCACAGAATCCCAACATGCCCTGGTTTCTGTTTGGAGCTTTAGGTTACCACAGACACAGGGTTTCTGCTGTGGCTTTAGGTTACCGTAGACACGGGATGGTGTGGGGGACTTGATTAGGACTCTAGTGGAACACATGCACACCCTTTTGGATTCAGCAAAGGGTCAACAGGCCATGGAAATATGAGAGTCAAAAAGCATGACGTCAGAGCTCTCTCTTACCCTTGCCTGCTCTCTCACTCCCTCACTCACTCACTCTCTCTCTCTCTCACCCTCACTGTCTCTCTCAACCTCATTCTTTCTCTCACTCCCTCGGTCCCTCTCACGCTCACTCTTTACCTATCACCCTCACTCTCTAATGCTCACTCATTGCCTCTCAGCCTCATTGTCTCTCACTCCATTTCCGTTAGGGTTGCCGCTAACGACTATATTTCCATTGATTAATCTATCGACTATTGTATCGATTGGCCGATTAATCTAAATGATTAATTTTCCACCAGAAAATCAACATGATGGTTTAATTTAGGTAAATTTTATTTTGATGACAACAAACTGCATGCCGTTACTGAGCTTTAGATAATGTACGCAGGCTATTCGGCACTATATGAACATTATTTTCACCCACAGTACAATAAGCAGATTAGTAGTAGATCTATGCCTAAAATATTAATGAGATGCATATCGTGACACCCAAAAGTTAGTAATCTGTATAAATCTGCCGTATCCTCATGCTTAATAAATTCGCTTAGCAAAGCATGCCACATGCGACATAAGCAATAATAATGTAAGCAGCCACAACATCTTTTAAAAGAGGACATACAGTACTGTGGTTAAACAAGGTAAAAAATATGTTGGTGGTGTGGCGGTACTTTTGCGGATTAAAGTCCGACACGTTTTTTGTAAATATGGTTTTCATTTTTATTTACGTTCACAAATTATTTCCTTTTATTTAGTGTCCATTTTTGTTTCAGTTTTAGTTTACAATAAGGACAGTCAACATAGAATAAGCCCAGATTTTAGCCTAAACATTTTCACTAACACTTATTCAGTGGAGATTCTAATGTAGCAGGCGGACAACTTTATGGCTTTAATAGTGAGTGTTTTTAGTAGCTACAAGGGCAAAACATATTAAAAAGCTCTCCGTAGTGATGGTAATTTAATCAACATGAATAGAGAACATGGCGATTTGCTGGTCTAGAATAGAATAGAATTTTAATGAATTGAGGCGTTTTAGAAATCATAACGATAATTTCAATAAAATTTTAAAATGATGCGTCAATTTGAAATATCGATATCCATGCATTTTCCACGTTGACGTCATTGACTACGTCGACTAATTGCGACGGCCCCAATTTCCATCACACACTCCTCTTTCACACCTTCTTCCTCTCCCTCCCCCACAGTCTCAGCATCACTTTGTCTGGGCCTCGCTTGCTCTCGCCCTCACTCTCTTTTTCCCCCACTTCCATCCACATCCCTCCATTCTCAGACTGGACTCTCCATTTAGCAGTACTGAGCTATCAATAAGGTAGCTAATGGTTATCAGCTACTCATTGCAGACAGACAATCAATAGGCATGAGGTAAATATTTTATTCAATCTGTTAATACTAATTTGATAATGACGGACTAGCATCCCATCCAGAATGTGCCCAAACCTTTGTGCCCTGAGCTGCCTGGAATAGGCTCCAGACACCCCCCCCCCCCTGGACGGATAAAAAGCACATGCTGCCGTAGTGCTGTAATAAAATGTTCTTGGCTGGGGAACAAAACAAATAAATAAATAAATGATGAATCCGTAAAATAGGAATCGTGCGGCAATGTCTGCGCACCGGGTTTGGTAATCAAAGTGAGGTCTCTTCACGTGTGCCGCAGGAGAACGGCACGGCTTTGATCCGCCCGCTTTGAACTGCTCCTGAGGTCCCGCGTGACTGGCAAGAGGCAAAGGACGCGCTGCTGCTCTATTTTAACCCCGCCGCCTTAACCGCCAGCACGGTGTCCGCGAGAGGCACCCCCCCACGGTGATACTACACCCAGGCGGGGCGTCAATAAACACCCACACTCTGCTTCAGCAATGATCATGTGACACCCTTAACAATTCAGAGCATCTGATTAATCGGGGGACGCTAATTAAACGGCAGACAGGTTGCGTAACGCAACACAGTTCTAATTAATTTCCAACAACGGCGAAGGTGGCGAGTCTGACACTTCTGTCAGAAGTGATGCAGCTTTTTTGCTGATTGCTGATGATTTTTGGACTATTTTGACTGCAGACAGAATGATGAATATAAACGAGTACATGTATTTCAAAATTTTCGCCTGAATTTTACTTATAAATCGGCAAGGCTGGAAAACACAGTAATGAAGTTGTAAACAATTCAGTCACGGGTGCTGCAAATATCAAACTACATAAAATTGATTTTGTCCATCTTATTGCCATATTCTAAGCATTTACAGCATCAACAGGACAATGGCGCCTTCATTTGGCACTGCAGATGACATCCACAGTGCAGTCTTCAAGGTATGAGAGCTGGGGAGGGGCAGGTCCAGCCAGGCTGAGCAGGCACCTGCTGCGTCAGAACCAAAGTGCAGGATTAATTACTGCCCTGCTGACGAGCAGGATGGACCCCTGCCGGAGCCAGGCCCCCCATGGCAGCAGAGGTGCCATTATCCGCCTCCACAGCCTCAGCGGCTGAGAAGATAATTGGGGGGCTGGAGACGCCCACAACCCCCCCCCCCCCCCACCCCGCCCCACCTCCCAGGATTTTTGAGATGGTTTTTTGAGGGCATTCATCTGAGAATGCCAAAGAAAGGACACTCTACGGACATCTCTCACTTTAAACAAATAAGCTGACATCCCACAGGTCACCAAACCCTTTTCCCTCATGAGCACCTTAGTCTCCGCTTGAAATATTGACGTCACATGCTGCTAGTCCCAAAAACCAGTAAGCCAGTCTCCCTCCTTCGCATGCTGTCGCAGGTAACCAACAAGAATGATTAACTTATTATAACCCATTTCCCAACAGCATGGTGATTAATGTACGAAGAGAAAATTAACGCCGGCTGAATGGGGTTTGATTTATTTTTTTTACAATATTAATGGAAGTATTCATTATTGGCCAAAAGAATGTTTCACGGAACTGAAGCTGAAGGCGGCTCCCTTTACTGGTCTCATGTAGCTATGATCTCAAAAGGTAGCCAGCGCGCAAATCCTATTTGGACACTCTTTAGCACAGCTATTCAGACCCGACACGATTGGCTAACATTTGCCCCGTCTCCTTGTAACATTCGCTCCAGTACAATGCTGAATATCAAACCTGGCACTTTGCAAAAGGCCTGATCACTCATTATAGCATTAATGGCAGAATCGTAAAGGGGGTTTCGTCAAGGCTGAGTAAAGGCACCTGCTCATTAGTCGCACATTTAACGGCTTAACGAGCCTTTAAGAGGGAGCAATTGAAGCACTACATGTGCCCCGGGAAATGGGGCTTATGTGTTAGCAGGGTGGCACATGGGCGGGGGGCCAGATGAAAGGGCAAGGTTGGACAATAGATATAGTATAGTATAGTATAGTATAGTATAGTACAGTAAACTGACAAAAGTTCCCTGACACTCGTGCCCAAGCCTATCCAGCACCGCTTCCTCCCACAGTCCTTTATATGACACCCTGAGATTAATATGCATGAGATGGGATGGATAGTTTAGCATAGCATGGCACAACATAGCATTATACTGTACATTTCAGTACAACATAGTATGACATAGCATAGCATCGCATGCCATGGTATGGTATGGTATGTTATGGTATAGTGTGGAGTGATGTAACTTAGTGAAGCAGAGCATAGTATAGTATATACCTGTGAGGTAAGGGTTAAAGTCCCCTACCGAGAACATGGGTGGTTAAAGTCCTGTGTTTTTAGTGGCATTTTATTATTATTATTATTAATTTATTTGTTTATTTATTTGTTTGTTTATTTTTATTATTCTATTTTCTATTACAATGTCTGTAATGCACTTTGTCAACCCTGTGGTCCTATATAAATAAAAACTGACTGAAGATTGATATAGTATAGTACAGCATAGCACGCAATAGTGTAGTATACATTCCTGGGCCAGAAAAACGGCCAACCCCAAACTGCACAACATTAAGCTTGTGGTCCAGGAGTGTAGTATGGTATAGCAATGTAGTATGGTGTTCTGCAGGGTAGTGTAATACAATATATGCCACAGAACACACAATGAACAGAATATATTTTTTAATTAAAAAACATATAATGAGGCAAATCAGGCCTGCGTTTCATAAATTAATAACTGACATCTAAAGCGCTACTCCTGGATTCCAACATTTCTGTAGCTTTCAGTAACATAAATAAAATAATCCTCAGACAGCAGACCGTACTTTAAAAAAATTATAATAAATTTAGGTCTGATTCTGCTGAGAGCCTCCTCTTGGATAAAAATGCAGGAAATTCCCACTCACAAGAGCTTTGATCAATCATAAGCGACATATGCAGTTCAGGGAATTATCCTGGACATATTTTTTGGGAAATAGTCACATAAGCTGAACACGGGAGGAATCCAACGATGTGGGGGTGACGAATACAGCAGGGGCTCTGAACCCAACAGACATAATGTCATGGTGAAATGCTACCTGGATGAATGTGGCTCTGGCCTGTAAGCCCAGAGGAGATGAGAACACGTGGGGGTCAGGAAGAGTCCTAGAATTCCTGCGTGACTTTATGGGGTGTGGGAGTGTGGCGCCAATCAACGTCTTCATTGTATGACATCACTGCATTATTTAACATCAGCGCTTTCTGTTAAGCGGCAAGTGCACAGATTTCTGAAGTGCCTGTTTTATTGTGTCTGCCTTGTGTTAAGGAGCATGTCATAGATAAACAGACAAAACATAGGAACATGTTTACTTGCAAAGGCTGTGCAGAGCTATACAGAAGTGCGTCTTCATGCTGATGATAATAGCAATATAATAGCAATAACATCAAAAACAATAATAAAAGGGCTTAAACCAGCAACTTTCTGATCCTAAATACCAAGCTTTAACCTGCTAAAGCTGCATTCTGCTGCTGAAAGGCTGGAAGCCTTGTGCTTGAAAATAGGAAGAAAACGGACTGATACGGTGATGTCACACGATAAAGACATTGATTGGTTAAAGAAGTGAAATGCAAGCCCCTCAACCCAGGGACACGTCAAACTCGATAAAACCAGGATCTCCTGGGAGTGTGTGTGTGGCAGTGGGAGGGGGAAAGTTGGGCTGCAGATGGTGGGGGGGGGGGGGGTGTCTGGAGGCTGAGAGAAGGAGGAGAAGCGGGGGCAATGGAGGACAGGAAGAAGCTGGGAGAGAGCACAACATGGGGTCCAGCTCAAGGATACTCCATCCATCCATCCCTCCATCCATCCATCCACCCATCCATCCATAAGAGCATAAGACATTCACAAATGAGGGGAGGCCAACATTACCTAACATACCTAACTGTAATCCTTTAAAACAGGCCAGCTGAAGCTTTTAAAAACATTGACTATGCATCACATTCAATTACAGCATGTATCCATCAGAGAAGGTCTCAGGCAGCAGCCTTTCAACAAGGGCAGTGGAGTTCAGCAGGAAAGCCTCCCTGAGACGGCAAGGAAAGACGTGCCGCATGACAGATCTTCCGGGACGTGCGCTGCTGTCAAGCAGGTCAGTCTGCGGCAGCCGGGATGGGTGACCCAGCTGGGGACTGTTTCCCAATGCAGATCCCCTGGCGCTGGTCACATTAGGAAAGGCTGCTTGTCAATAAATAAGAAAAGCTGTTATTTCTGCTCATTAACATGACAGCTGGCTGTGTGGTCCCCCCCCGTCAGTGAAAACGCCAGTCCCCTGAGAAGCACATAATCAGCCGCGGAAGTTTCTGGCATACCGTGTTTATAGGACCGATGGTCATCATCAGGTTCGAGGCTTATAATAAGTTCCTACAAAGCAAGAACGGCCATAAACATGTATTTCAAACAGTCAGATAGATTCGCCAGCTAATCACAATTTTTAAGCAAACTCATACTAAAAATACCAGCCTTGGTGGATGTGTTTGATCCATTGGTAATGATCTATATTGGAAAAAAACAGCAGGTGCCAGAAGTAGGTTACTTTACACAAGGGGGTGGATAAAAATAGACATTGACTCAGGAGATGGTGAAAGGAACATCTCAGAAGCGCTGCGATGTCTGGCCCTGTTTTCCTCTCAAACGTTTGCCATTACCGGCATTACGGGTCCCATCTCTTCCCCACACAGGAGATGAAACCCACTCATTTCTACACCGGCCGCCAAAGAAAAACAGATCCGTCGGCTTAAGCTGTCAGAGACACCCCCGCGTCAAGAGGCCATCGCAATAGCACCTTCTTGTCCACGAAACAACTCCAAAAGGCATTTTAAACGGAGAGGAAAGCTCGAGTTGGGTAAGTAAGATGAGTTCAAAAGATGACATCAGTCACTGATCAGCAGAAGCAAGGCTGTAAATTACAGGGGAGATGAGAGGGGGGTTATTACCCCCCCCAGTAATCAAAACCGGCCAATATAACCTCCCCAAGTAATCATACTGTCATGGTCAGTGGGTGGGGGCCTCAACCACCCCAATGTTCAATCCAAAGTTACGCCCTTGAGCAGAAGGGAGAAAAAATGTGGAGTAACTTCAGAGCTAATGATGGAAGCCTTGAGTAACACAGAGCAAACATTGAGTTCTAAAGAAACTATCCCAAAATCTCCCATGCGGTGCTTAAACGCTCTCTAGCATTGGATTTTAATATGGGATCACCTAAGGTCCAAAACGAAAGTGCAAACTTGAGAAAGGGAGAAATATGATACATTCCTACCTGATGACAGATCTCGTGGACCACCACCATGGTAAGCTCCATCAGGTAGGAGAACGAGGACACCTCAGGCTCCAGAAGGATCTTCTGCTCCACAAAGACACTGAGGCCCCAGTTTTCCATGGCGGCATAGGGGTGCTTTGGCACAGCGAGGAGGTCTGCAGTAACAAAGAGGACAATAGAGTTTGAGCCAAGGGTGACAGTTAAACAGGGACTGTACAAACATGCATAATAAAGATGTTAGGGATTTTTTTTTCCCCAAGATTAAGTACAAGGTTGACAGTCAACCTAATAACAAACAACCTCTACAGTTCCCTGCTCCCAAATGTTCTGTTTCTGTTAATGCAGGAATGACACTTTCAAAGCCACTCTGTTAGAGAAATAGGGGCATTTTTGTGAAGGATTGCATATACCCAGTAGGGCAAGTTAATAGTAGACAGGAGGCATATATATGTTAGACCTTCTTTATGGACAATGAGCACAAGGCAGAAAAAAACTACAGCAGAACAAGGACACAAGAGTGTCGTCCGATACTAATTTATCTCATTATGTGCCATTTGTTCGAGCTAGACATCTCGGAAGTCACGACATCGCAGCCCTCAGTACTGCTAATGGTTTGTTTTGAGTTTGACTTTGCGAGGTTATTCCCGAAAGTGCTATGTGCCAAACGGTCCGCAGTGGAAGGACAACACAGGGCCACCCTAATGACCGGCTGAGTCTGACAGAAGAAAACTTCCATCAAACGTGCATCCAGCTGCCAGGGAGGCCGTGCTTGGCTAGAAACCATTTAACGGGTGAATACATATCCAGAGGAGCAAATGGCTGAGTCTGTATTTAAAAAATACAGGCATATTGTTACATCTTATTATTTAAACTTCAGTCTAAAAATGTACACCTTCCGGAAACCCTCTGTGCAGAGTTTGAGTATTTATCCCGAGTTTAAGTGGGTTTCCTCCAGGTATTCCAGTCGTACTAATTCAGGGACGTGCTGCTTGAATGAATTCGAGACTCCGGACGTCATTTGGGCTGTGCCTCTGTGGGTGCCTGCCTGTGTCTGCCTGAGAAAGACCCAAAGCTATGGATGAGGTAGCCAGCAAAGGATCAGCGAGCATCTCAGGGCCTGGAAGGAGTGATGAGAGCTACCTGAATGGGGATGAAGGCATTTGCATTTTATTTATTCTAGCAGGTTCTTTTATCTGAAGCAGTATAAACGTTTTCGCGAAAGCATGGTCAGATGGTTACACGCCTTGCTCAGGAGCCCAAAAGGGGACCCAATCTGCCATCCCTGGGATTCAAACCAACACCTTTCTGACTGGAGATGCAGCTTTCAAACCTGCTGAGCCGCACACCACAGCCCAGTTAGGTAAAGGCTTTTGAGTAGCTGAAGCTGGTGCTCTGATTGGCTGCCTGGGTCATATCCCAGGCTGCCCCCCCCCCCCACGCATCAAACACCCAGCATCTCCCTTATATTTTCTTAAGCCTTTATATATCTTTGTGGGGACTCACCATTCATTTCTATGGGTAAAACTCTAATCCCACTCACGATACCCTTAACCCCTACCCAGCCCTAACTTTAACCAATAAGTAACCAAATGAAATATGAGACTTTTGGTTACATCTGAAGTTTTTTGATTGAGGGGAGGAAAAGGTCCCCCCAAGGTCAAAATGATAGGTTTATATCACATTGTGGGGACATTTGTTATATGCATAACCTACAAACACACACACAGACACACACACACCGAGCTGGTGTCACTCTGAGACTGTGAGACCCTTTAAGATGATCTGATCTGCTTTCTCACAGTGAGCCCTCGTCAGGCCGAATCTCAGGGGCCCTGAAAATAAATGAGTTATCAGCGCGATGAAGTCCACCGAGCCTGAACGGAGCACGAGAGTCATGAAGAGGGTCTGCGGCGCAGTCATGGGCTTTATCAATCGCCATGAGCAGCCTCTTTAATTACCTGCCTATTACTCCTACAGATAATCACACCCACTCTCTCCCCCAGGTCTTGTCATCATAAAAACTTCAACTGAGGAGCGCATGGCGTGCCCAATCAGAGAAAAACACATGGGGGGGGGGGGCATTTTGTCTTCTAAGCGCCTCGGACAGCGACCCACCACGCACAGGACTCTACAGGCGGCCCTGGACAGTTACTCCGAACGTCCTCGTCACCCCCACTGGTGTCCTTAACAAGCGGGGCGAAGGTTGTGCAGTTACGGGCTGCAGGGTTTCATTTGCTCAGCTGGTGACGGGTGGAGCAAAGGGGTGCACATTTATGGGGTCAATTCCCCCTCTGTGGTCCCCCATCTGTGACCATGCACATGTGTGTGTGTGTGGGGGGGGGGCTCGTCCGGGGGTCTCTCAGTTTTCATTTGCCATTTGCAGCATATGAAACAGCAAAACAAACAGATGGAGGGCCTTAACCGCCTGAAATAAAAGCACCCCCCATGTGACGACCGCCTCCAAGCAGTGACTTTTCCCCCCACCCTCAAAAATGAAATGCGCTTCGGTGAAAGACAGAAATAGCCCACGGGGGGGAGGGCGGGGGGGCTGAATGTCACATTGCCAATTGATTTTCTGTAGAGCACGCCGCTGCTCTCCTGTGACAAAATGGAATTGTCCCCATGAAGATGACCCATCTGGTCACACATAAGCAGACAGACTTTACGCTCGTCACATCTCTGCCCCCCCCCCCCCACAACGGGCCACGGACTGAGTAATATTTGCAAATTATGGGCACTAATTACGAACAACATCAAAGCCTCAGTTTCTTTAGTGCCTAGTTCTTAAATGCCTTAAGGCATAGTTTCTGGTTGGGGGTGATACAGACTCGTACATCATAGTGAGAGCTATATCGCACTGCGTGTGTATTGAATAAACAGTTTTGATGACCCTTTCCCTTGAGCGAAGACACCGGTCTCTCCTGTGATTACTGACAGCCATCTTAAAGCTGTCATTACCATGGGGAATAGGGAACATAAGTACATTTAAAGTACAGTTTTGCTGAAGAACCTTGAACACAACCAATGAGCAGCAATATGTCCTCTGTGGTCTTTGTATTTTTCTGTGGGTGACCAGACCATCCGGCCTGTGCTTTGTGAACAAATGCTGCACAACTCAGCTCATATGTTTTGTACCAAGGCCGTTAACGTCGACTTAAGAGCACAGATGGGAAAACTGGAATATTGAAGACAGAGCATAATTTCCAAGGAGATGATCTATGCTGCTGTACTTGCTGATGATCTGAGTCTGTGATGATGACATACCAATCAGAGTCAGTGATGATGACATACCAATCAGAGTCTGTGATGATGGCATACCCATCAGACTTTGTGATGATGACATACTTATCAGAGTCTGTGATGATAACATACCAGAGTCTGTGATGATGACATACCAGAGTCTGTGATGATGACATACCAGAGTCTGTGATGATGACATACCCATCAGAGTCTGTGATGATAACATACCAGAGTCTGTGATGATGACATACCCATCAGAGTCTGTGATGATAACATACCAGAGTCTGTGATGATGGCATACCCATCAGACTTTGTGATGATGACATACTTATCAGAGTCTGTGATGATAACATACCAGAGTCTGTGATGATGACATACCAGAGTCTGTGATGATGACATACCAGAGTCTGTGATGATGACATACCCATCAGAGTCTGTGATGATAACATACCAGTGTCTGTGATGATGACATACCCATCAGAGTCTGTGATGATGACATACCAGAGTCTGTGATGATGACATACCCATCAGACTCCACCCAGTGGAGTCAGAGTCAGTCTTGTTGACTCTTCTTTCTATGCCTATGTTGTCTGAATGTGCCACGAGTCTGTGTGTGTGCAGCAGTACCTTATTCACAGGACCACAGCACCAGATCATTGATATGCACTTACAGCCTAATCATGCTAATGAGTGCTGCAATGAGGTCAGCGGGTAGCTAGGACAGGCAAACTATCAGTTAATCAGTCACATTTTGCTTGTGCCGTTTGAACAAACTACTTTACTTGGAAGTTCTGAACAGGTTTTCCAGAGGGAAACAACATGCGAAAATGTAAGTGTTTTTTCTGACTTCGTGCCAGTGAAATAAATCAAGATTGTAAGCGCTTGAGTGAAACTGGCTGACTGCATTTCGCCCTTTAGAGCCACGGGAAGCTTGCATCGCACAGGGCTGCACACACACATAGCTACGAGCCTCCCAATTTCCTTACGTTAGTAATGATCTCCTAGTAGCTAAAGGAACAGTGTTCTTCAGCTACGAGCTCTTCTTTATTCCCTCCAGTTAAAATCGTGTACTGTATGTGTAAGTCTGGAAGAAGCTTCACGCATACAGTTTTGGAACTAACAGTGCACCCTGGTATCCCATCCTGCATGTGAATCCTGCATAAGCACAGCAAAGCATGCTAAAAACCAGCACAGCACAGTGAAAATACAGCACAGTGCAGCATTAAAATGACAGACACCCCTCACATGCACACCTGTACACTTAGACTGGCTGCACAGCCCCCCGCTAGACAAACAGTCACAGATATTCACGTGATTTTGCTTGCAGTTGCATTCATTTGGGGTTGGAGATGTATTATTTCATTAAAATCAGGGTCATTGGTGAAGGACTCTACCGGTATGGCTACAGGAACATGTTTGTGGGGGATGTGGCCTGTTTCCTGTTCTCTGGTCTCCACCTGGGTCTTGGGCCATGCTCACCCCAGCTGGACCATCCTTTCCAAGTCACTGGATTCCCCATCTGTCCACACTCCCCCATATGCGTGAGCTCATCCACCTCCAGACTTCTCGGCCAGGCTAGACTCGGACAGACGCCCTCAGATCCACATCAGCTTTTCCCACGCGGGGCATGACTCCCCAAGAGAAAGGTCAAAGGTCAAAACTATGACTTCTATTGTAGTGTCTATGTGGAACTGTTTTGAGGCCTAAGCATAATTTTACAACTGAATACCATTACTTACGTCTGCAGCAGGGGGCTGCGTCAGACAACCTGCTATAAGAGCTTCGTTAATGAGAAATCCCAAAGACCACTTGCGGGAGATCCTCAAAGAAAACATTTTTCATCCAAGAAAAATGTATTGAATATCTCATTGATCTAGATATAAAGGTGATCATAGACTGTTGTCTAAGGTGATATTATTTATCATTTATTGTTATTATTTGCTGTTCTGATTCTATATTTAGTGACACTAATATGAAGGATGCACAAGTCAGAATGTTTTGAACTATGTACTCAAAATAATCACATTTTGAAACTTGATCGTAATAATTGCTAGCAAAACAGTCTCTATACAGCGGAGCTTTAGGGCACTTTGGGAATGGACTGATCTGAATGTGCCACTCATCACCCTCGTCACATGACTCATCATCTTAGAGTACGACCTCATTTCAAATGATGCCCATGAGGCAACAAGCACCAGTGTGACATGAATCTACTTCACCTTGGCAGAATGCTCTGTACCATCCCAGCCGCTTTTCTCAGTTCATTTGTTTGTTTGTTTGTTCCATGAGGTAACCTCGCCAGCAGAATTGCTTCTACTTTGGGTTCTCTCACCCGTACCTGACAAACATCATTCTTTTCAAGATGTTTTATATAACTTTGTAAAGTTGCCTCTTCCCTGCTTTCCTCACATTCACATAATATGACACGTGAAATGAATCACAGAAGTTTTCCTATGGGTTGTTGCCTGCTAACTTTGTAGTGTATGGTATTTTGGCAGTCCACTAGAGGGTGCCATACTTTACCCTCTGTCTCTCTCACCCTACTGGCATGGAGATGGTGAAGGAAATAATTGTACCACATGCCGATCCCTGTCTCTGCGTTCCCCCGCACACATTTCCTGAGAAGACATGCCCAAGGACAAACCACTCGACCTGCTGACCCAACCGAGTCACCCTACAAGGATGATAGCTCTGGTCTTCTCCAGCAAGGCTGCTCTAGTGGAAAAGCTCGGGAACAGGCAAGTAAAAGGAAAAATCTAACATCTGAAGTAGCTGGAAAACTTCGCCGAGTCATCTGACAAGCGGTGAGGAGCAGAAGAGAGGGAGAGTTTTGGTTCAGATGCATGTGGGCATGTGTCAGTCCTTATCTTCTCAGGCTGTTTTTATTTGTCAGAGGTAATCCTGAACAAGGGGCTTTGCGTGGGTCTCACATCTCCCTGAAAAAAAAAGACGTCTGCCCAGATATGGAGCAAAACCATCATATCAAATCCAGCCTCAGGAACACATCCTGTTTCATTCCAAAAGCACTGAAAATCACAAATGATTTCTGAGATACAGATTTAAATTCAGCACAAGAAGACTTATGAATGCTGTTTACGAAGGTCCAGTGGCCACTGTATTTATTTTATAAACTCCCAAACTACCAAACAAACCCCAGATCCTGATAAGTCATGGAAATTTAATTCCGCTACCTCCAATAATTACTGTGCACATACTTTATTTAGCTACTGTGAAAGGCATGCCCCAGTTAATCAGGTAAAATGCACACATCCGAAGTGGTTGCTAGGTGCCAGTATGACAGCACTAGAATTAAAAAAATGCTATCTGGCAGGGCAACAAAATATATTTGCATAGCGGAAGCCAACATGTATGTCCAGCAGGGATCTCCATCAACAAAACATACATCGTACCCGTCTTTTTGTCATAGACCAGCTTCATCTTTGAGGACGATCATGAGGAGCAGGCCTGTGAAACGACGGAGGACAAAGCGCATCCATTTTATCACCAAAGTCATTAAAATAAAGGTCACACCTTACTGCGAGTACTGAGCCAAGCGCTCTTCGATTTGCGGTCTCTCTCTAATGGGCATCAAGGATTCGGCTCCACTGCCAGCAGCAAACAGATTCCCCGGATTCCCTCTTCCAAGCTGAAAGGGACTTTTTCAGCAGAGGTGTGCCACATCTCCAGAGGCACAGCTTCGGGGGTTTGGGTTGGGGGGGGGGGGGGGGTGGCAGTTTGGCAGCCACAGGAGCTTACGGATCCAGGAATACCGAGACACGCCCACCACAGAATGAGAATGGTGAACATCTCTGTTTGTTCATTTTATGAAACAACAAATAGAACACAGCGTGACTCAGAACACTCTGAAGATCACAGAAAGAGCTGTTTGGCAAAAAAATAAAAATAAAAATGCTCAAATCCTCAATTTCTAGGCTGTGCGCCCTCATATATTTTCATCCATCCAAGGATTTTCTGTAGCCACTTCATAGTTGTGGTGAACATATACCAGGATGTACGAGAGATCAAGGATGGCATGCCAGTTCATCACAGAGCACACAAGCTGAGGGCAATTTAAAGACACCAGTCAGAAAACCACATGTCTTTGTGTCCTGCACTAACATGGGGTGAACATGCAGGCTCCACGCACAGAGCGGAGGCAGACCCTGAACCCACAACCCATGAGGCGTGAGGCTGTAGTGTTACCCTACACGCTTTCCTGAACAGCTTTCAAACTCACCCACCCAGCCCACATTCACCAGAGCTTCTGCTGTAGACAATCTCTGTTTCCTCCCCCTGCAACTCTTCTCTACTTCTAATGCAGAAACAAGTCAATTAACGAGTCACGGAGCACGCGTCCTATATGACAGGAGGCGCCATGGAAACGGGTATCAACGGGCAACCAAACACACATACATCACCCTGACAGCGTCATGTGACGCTTGGCAGATACGCACACGGAGGACCACCCCTGCTTCCCGACGGCACTAATCTGCCCCTGCAGTGCATTCGCTGCATGGAAGATGGATGGATGGAAAGCTACTCAAGTGTCATGCTGGGACGACAGCAGTTTGAAACCACGAGGCCCGTTTGTGGTATTACAGGTATGGCAGCTCGTTTTATTAATGAAAAAAATAATAACAGAGCAGCTATCCTGAAACTCAAATGCCCTGAGCGAATACCTCGCAACAAAATCAATTCTGTACTTTAACAGCATATTAAAAACATTCAACACCTGCTGTGAGATCTGGACAGGAAAATGAAGAGTAAGTATCTTTAGGTATAAAAGTATCACTAGTCTCTAGTAAAAAGCTGTGCCGTTTTATCACCAAAGTCATTAAAATAAAGGTCACGCCATTATTAAGAGTACTGAGCCAAACACTGTTCGATCTGTTCCTCTCTGATGGGCGTTGAGGATAGTTGCTCCATTGTTATTTTATTCATTATTACAATGAGCTGGCATACTTTAGTCATATTATTAGTCTGGGGTAGTGTTTTTGTGCCTGGTCTGGACCTTGTGATCATGATAGAGCCTCCCCTGGAGAACAGGTCTAAAGATAGGGGCCAGATAACTACGAACCAAAGAAGACCCCCAAGACCCATAGAGAGTCCAGGGACCAAAATGAACCAGCAGGTAGTGTTCAATGGCCCAGACCAAAACGGCTATGTGGACCATCCTGTGGGGTCACCACACCTTCAAGGTGAAAGGTGGTGATCGCGTACAGTGCCATTTGGACAACAGGAATGATCAGGATGGACTCAGGTGGATCAGACCTTGCCAGCTGACACTGACTTTGCTCAGCAAGGAGCTCAGTCTAGTAAATAATCAACTAGATGGGTACCCCTGCAACAAAAAGTGTGGGGTCTGGAACCAGACCTCTGGATAAGAGGTAGAACCTCTCCAACTCCTTCGCACAGTTATGTGTGGGTTTGTGGGAAGATGCTAAAACAGTCAACATGTGCTTTGTGCCTTGGAGAAGGCGAATGACTACATTTCCTAGTAAGAGTTGTCTCTGCCTCCTTGGCACAAAATCAGCGCCGATTAGAGTGGGACTCAGCTTCCATCAAAGGTGTGTCTTGTCTCTGCAGGGATAAATTAGAACCTCCAAATCCAAGGCCATGGTATTCCCTGGAAACGTGTGGATTGCTCCTTTCAGATGGGGTAGGGAGTCTGACCTTAGTGAAGGAGATAAAATACCTCAGCAGTTAAGTTGTAAGACGAAGCTCATGGTTTACCATTCAGTGTACATCCTGTGGTCATCCGCTGTGGGTAATAACCGAAAGAACAAGGTCACAAGTACAAGTAGCCAAACTGAAGTTTCTCCACATGGTTGCTGGAGTCTCTCCCCTTCATAGGGTGAGAAATTTGTGGTTCTGTAGGGAAACAGAGTGGTAGCTCCTTCAGATCAGAGACAGCTGAGGTAGTTTGGGCATCTTCTAATGATGCCACCTGGTCGACTTCCAATGGAGCTGCTTCAGGCACATCCTACTGGGCACAGGCCCCAGTGTGGACTCAGGAGGGATTAAATCTCCCAGCTGGCTTAGGAACATCTAGGCATCCATAAAAACCAAGTAGAATCTGCGACCATGGAAGAAGAGATCGGGTCTGGCCTGGAGGTTTAACTGATACTTCTCTTCTAGTGCAGTATTTATGGAAAGTTTTTTGGGTATTGGATGCACCAAATCCCACAATTGCTTTGCAAAATGTAAAACCATAAAAAATGGCAGAATTTTATACCTAAGAATCTCAATCAAACCCAAACCAGATCTTAAAACCTGTCACACGAACTGTCACGACATGCAGGACGAATGACTTGAGGGCTGGCATTTCGTGAAGCGAAAGAAGTTTTATTGGACTTAAACAAACAAGGACTGGAAATTAACAAGATTGTGAAGGATCAAAACAAGAAGGCTGGAATGGGGATGGACTGGCTGACAGGTGGAGCGACATTAATGACCAGACTGAGGAACAGAAGCCTGGAAAGCACATATATACAAGACCAACAGGAAAGCTAACAAGTGGCAGGTGGGAGTGATTAGGAATTAGGATTGGGGAGTGGGAGAGTGGGGCAGCATGGTGGCGCCGTGAGCGTAGGTCTGGCTTTGGGTGCAGCGTAGGTCTGGCTTTCTGTGTGGAGTTTGCACGCTCTCTACATGTTCTTGTAGGTTTCTGCCAGGGGCTCCAGTGTCCTCCCATGGTCCAAAAGCATGCAGAGCAGGTTGGTGTGTGTGTGTGTGTGCGAGCGGGTTTACCTATCCTTATGGGGACATAATGTCCCCATAACGTGATAAATATCTGTTTTTGTCCCTTATGGGGACTGATTTCTTGGTCCCCATAAGGGAAAACTCTATTTTATAAAAATCGGTGACTGCTACTGTATGAAAAAACTAAAAATGCAAAAACTCTTGTATTTTGTTAGGTTACTTATGGTTATGGTTAGGGCAGGGTAGGGGTTAAGGTTGTCATAGTTAGCGTTAGCATTTTTCCCATTGAAATGAATGAGCGGTCCCCATAAGGATATGTATACCCTACATGTGTGTGTGTGTGTGTGTGTGTGTGTGTGTGCGAGCGGGTTTACCTATCCTGGGGGCATAATGTCCCCATAACGTGATAAATATCCATTTTTTTTCCCTTATGGGGACTGATTTCCTGGTCCCCATAAGGGAAAACTCTATTTTATAAAAATCGGTGACTGCTATGAAAAAACTAAAAATGCAAAAACTCTTGTATTTTGTTAGGTTACTTATGGTTATGGTTAGGGCAGGGTGGGGATTAAGGTTGTCATAGTTAGCGTTAGCATTTTTCCCATTGAAATGAATGAGCGGTCCCCATAAGGATATGTATACCCTACATGTGCGTGTGTGTGTGTATGTGTGTGTGTGTGCGTGCACGCGCACCCTGGTTCCCACCTGCACCCCTTGTTCCCATCTGCACCCCTTCTTCCCAGTATAGGCTCTGATCCCCCCACAACCCCAGTTGGTATTAAGTGGTTACAGTGCTGGAATGGGAGTGTTAGGAATGAGAGGTAAGACAGGGTCACACTAGGGAGGAGATAGGAGGGTGAGGTGGATGTGGCAGACAGGCAGGACGTGACAGAAACCTACATATCCTAGTACTCAAAATAAACTTCCAGGCATACAATCAAAGCCAGTGAATTATTTATGATAACAAGTAGTTAAGTTTAATTTGCAGCCTGTGTCATTCTGACATATTACTTTGTCATGTGAAAAAATTGTGCTTATTTATTCTAAAGTGTGTTTCCCTTTACAAAACTCGCTCATTATTCAAATTCGACTGAGAACCTGACATGAACAACAGATGCAGAACTTAACTCAGCCAGAAACCTGTAGGCCACTTATCAAAACTGCAGTTCCTCCCACTTGCAGGCTTGGGGCTTTGAATCTTGCCTCCATTCTGTGTGTGTGGAGTCTGCAGTAGGGGTGTAAATCACAGCTTTCCTCGCGATACGATACAATATCGATTCCTTAAGCCATCGGTTCGATTTTTTTTGATACCTCAGAAATTCCCACGATACGATACGATGCGAAACAATTCAGTTTGATACTGGGGATAGTAGTCGAAATGATGAAATTTCACACAATCCTTTACATTTCAATGAATTAAAAAAGGCAAATATAATTAGCATTTTATCATATTTTATTGGGAACTGCAAACAAAATCTAGTGTAGTGAAATATGTCCCATAAATCAAGCAAAATAAAATGCAATAAGGTAAAAATAAAAACTTTGGATGGATGTAGATTAACATGGTGACTAATTTTTTTTTTATCAAGTCTTCTCCAGACAAATACAAAAGTGTAACAAAAAGTATGTCCATAACCGCCATGACCTGCTCGTGTGCTACACCCCTCATTAACTTCGCGTGCAGTCCCTATTGTTCCCAGCTGTTTCTTATTGTTTCGTCTAGTCCTGTGTATTTAAGTCCACATCAGAGTCTGTCGCCCAGATCTGTCATTGAAGTTTTCCCCGTGTTCCCCGTTTTTTGGATTTCCGTCTGCCTGACCCTGATTCCTCGTTCCCTGCTCGCTCGCCCTATGCTGGGTTACAATGATAACCAGTAAAATAAAGTGCAATAAAGTCAAATAAAATTGCATGGACAGACATGTAGAATGTGGAAGATCAACATGACTGACTTCTGTGGTGAAAGAAGTATGTCAGTATTCTTCTTTGAGAGGTTTTTTTAAAAGAAAAATTAAATGGTCAACGTGTTCAGGAGATTGTGTGCTCTGAGCGTAGCGTCCTATTTCACCTGCTGTACTAAACACACGCTCTGAAGGTACGCTAGCTTGCGAGCTACTTATAAATGACCAAGTCAAAATGATCTACCTAATTTGGAAGACTGACAGATGAGCCAAACACACTTCAAATATGACATTGTGGAAAAAAACAGTCCTCCTCCCATTCCGTATGGAAGTGGCAGGTTTTTGGCTTCTTACTTGGTCCAGCTCCCCCATTCATTTTTATACCCTTTCTTAAGTTTAGTAGAAATAAACTGGAGGGTAACTAGGCGACTCGGTAGCTTGCAGTAGCTGGTGCGGTTGAACGCGTCATCCATCCTCTATTTTTTATGCCATACGATCTACACACACTACCTTTTGCAATCAACCAGTAGATTGCGACCGACGTATTGGGCGTAGACCATGTATACGTCGGAGTGGATCATGAAAACAATACTGGAACAGGCGAGAAAATAAAAATGCATGTATCGATATTTATGCTGTCACATCGATGCATCGGATTGTTTGCTGTTGAATCGATATATCAATACAAATCGATGTATTGTTACACCCCTAGTCTGCATGTCATACCCCTGTCCAGTGGGTCCCCTCTGGGTTCCCTGGTTTCCTTTCACAGTCTGAAGATACGCAGCTCACATACAGTATGTGTCCTGTAATTCACTACCCTCACATACTGTACCACCCCAGCTCTGTACCCTGTGCTTCCTAAGATAGCCCAAAACCCCCACCCTCACCCCCCCCGTACCCAACTCTTGAGCCATAGCTGGACGAAACCTTCTTTTATGACCCTTCTGCAATGGAGAAGGCCATCAATTCTTGTAAGAGCTAAAGAACATTTTCAGCTGTTTCATTTCTGTTTTCACAGCTGTTTTGTTTCAATTTGTCACAATCAAAAATGCACATGTGGCTAAGCTGCTTGTTTCTGTAACTGTCCAGATGGAACTTGTTTTAATCTTAACGAAGTACCGCTTCTGTATGTCATCTAACGGCACGGCCTCGTGGATGTCAGCACCACACCGGCTCCCGTGAGAAAACCGCTAATTCAGCACCTCAAACGTAGAAAGCGCCTCCTCATCCCAAACAACCAACAGGGTCACATGCCGGTCGTCACCTGCATTCAGTCACGTCAGGGCCACAGGATCAAGTGTCCAATCAAACTAGGCAAACACCTCCCCCCCCCACAAAGATCATAGCTGTGCGACTCTCCACGCTTTCTGTCGACTTGTTTGATCCTCTCAGAATTTTCCGGAAGTGTTAACGTGGGATGGAAATCGCTTGCCACTCCCACCCAGACAGACCTGGCCAGACTGTTCCTTCACAAAATTCGCACTGCACTCAATGGAAAACTAGCGAGTCGTTTTCCAGATTAAAAAAGTAAAGTCTGATGTACCCCATCTGACTCTCGTGGGACAGTCCTTCAAATCAGTTGCACGGTAACGGTAAGTGAGATGTGCTTCCTGCAGCACCTACGCCCTCAGGGACATCAGCAGAATAACCAGCAGGAGGGCAGTTAGATAACGGCAGAGAATATGACGAGATGACAGGATGGACAAATAAACCAGAGAAGCATGATGACACATTTTGTTTACAGGGACATTTCTCTGCAAACGCTGTGAGAAATTCATGGTCTAGGAGATCTTTCACTAACCAGTCTGTCTGTAAAAAGAGTTAAAACATATAACTGATAACTGAAATGCAACATCTTGATCTGATGCTTAAGCAGAAACAGAGCAGCAATGCAGTTTATTCCAGAACAATCCATAGACCGTAACCTCACACTATAAAAGGACTCATTATCCAGGGCTCCAACGATTAAGGCCACCTCTGAACTAAACTGTAGATTTTCCTTCTTTCTTATTCATTGTCAGAAAAAATGAGCATTGTCTCTTTTTTTCCTAGCATCAAATTTATCTCTGCGATTGCAGCACTGGCTGTGGGCCCCTCTGAAAGCCTGTGGGAGTGAGACGCTCCACAGAATCAAATTGTCTTGTTTTGGTGAGAGGACCAGACTAGAAGTCCGTGCACACAGAGTCTCGTCTGCGGGGGAATTTTCTGCTGAATGGTTCGTAAGTCACACCCTTGATGTGTGTTTCATCCGAAATGCAGCTAACATTTACGACACTGATATTTGTCAGACTGAAACCTGACTGTCCGGAGAACTAACCAGAAGATTCCGGCACACCCGGAATTCTGCAGCAGGTGTTTGACTTCCGGACAACACACAAGCAATAGTAAATATCACAAGAGCGGAAGTTTAATATTAGAAATAATTACACATTATAAACATGCAATGGTTTGAATGCATCCCCCACCCATCCTGCTCAAGATAAGTTCATTTACAGCTAGAAAACTACTTTACACAATTATTATAAATGTCAGTGTAAAAAAATATGATGAATATATAAAGCATGTCTCATATCACATCCTAGCTCATACCTACCGTGACTTCCTCATTAGGGCCACTCCAAGGTATGATTAATCAGTGTTTAGGTCATGAATGTTACTCCTGTAACACATCAAGATGTGGAGGGGTCTCTACACTGAGCACCATAGGGATTTCTCCTGGGAACATCACATCCTGCCAATGTAACTACACCGTGCTACACGCTAACAGCTTATGTTTTATGTGCTCTTTGACTGAGAATGTGTTTCTATGGGATATCGCACTGTAGGTTTATTTGCATGGCTACCTGCTGTTTTCAATCTCCCAGCTCACAACACCAGCCACACAAAGACCACACATAGCAGGGCAGCTGAAGACCCCTGACATCATTAAACCTTTCTGCATCCTCCACATTGTGTCCCGAGCTGAATATCCTCAATTAGAGCTCAACCCTGGTCACAGTTTCAGAGGCCATGATGCAGACTCCAAAACTAACTTTACTGTTGTAAGACGAGACCAGACCCAGACACAAAATACCCAGAACCAGACATATACTGTCAGGTTCTCTACCTGACAGACAGGACGCCACAGGTAACCGGCGGGACCCAGGAGATGCTGACTGAACAGAAGGTTCCAGAACAAGGTGTGATGCAGGAGGATTCAAGTGTGAATGGTCGGTGAAACCGAGGGGAAATGAAAACCAGGACAGAGAGAGATTACGAAACCAAAGCTATAGACATTGACATGAGGCTGACCAGACAGCAGTGTGGAGTCCTGGCTCTGTGAGGAGAGCCGCACAGTGCGTTTGGGTCTGGGACTCCAGATTTTAATTAAGCCCCAGGTGACACATGGGTAACAGGTACATTCACATCAGCTCCACTCACAAATCCTCAAAATATCAGCATTCTGTCCTCGCCGCCAAGACGACGTCTTGGATATTTAATCAGAATCTCGTAAGGGCAAGAGACACCGTCTCGTTGGACTGGAAACGGTCCCAAGGGCGGAAACTTGGAAAGTTGGACTTCAGAAGTGACAAAACTGTTTTGTTTGGCCGCAGCGACAGCATTTAATTATGAAGCAATGAGCCCCCCAAACAAACCGTAGCCAGAAGAAAAGAAGTTACATGCGAAATGCACCGCAGCAAACGCCGACATTAATCAGTGATTGTGTGCTCTCATTGACATGACAGCAAATCCATTGGCTTGCGACATGTCCAATTAAAATCTTCTATCGCCTCGCTTCACATCACTTTACATCAGCAGCCCCTCATCCAGACTTGGCGCAGAATCAGTTCGGAGATCAGAGTTCAAAGGTGAGGACTCTGCCTGAGGAACCTAATTAAAACAGTGTCACTCCGATGACAGGCAGCGGCTTGACTGTTATATCGATGCCGCGGTTCTTACAAGTAATCTGCAGCTACAATCTGATCTCCCGTCACACAAGCAGTGCTCATGTCTTTCCTATTTGCCTTTGTTTATCTTTTCAGGGGATTCATATTCATCTTTTCAGTTATTAATTTGGCATCATCATTCTGCTCAATTTTATCAGTAATAGATATCAGCCTGTGCTTTACATAATAGTGATGAGGTTTTGGAATCGCTCCTTCAGATGCTATTAAGTCCCCTTAATCATACTGACAATAAATGGGCATTTGATTCGTTTGGACTGACAGAGATTATTGCATACAGCTATTGATCACGGTCAAGTTCAATTTCATAACAACACTATATGGAGGTTGTATGTCCCAAGGCAGGGTGAGGTCTAGTAATGAGTACATTCATTCAATATTACCAGTTATATAAGATCTGCCTCCGCCATGACTCCATGTGTGAGGAATTTGCATGTTCTCCTTGTGTCATCATGGAGGTTTCTCCAGTGTCCCCCCACAGTCCAAAAGCATGCTAAGGTGAATTGGAGTTACCAGATGCATCCTGGGTAATTCCCTGCCTTGTGCTTGTAGTTTCCAGGGTAGGCTCCAGACCCCCATTACCCTGCACAGGACAAGCAGGTAGTGAAAATGGATGGATGGCATTCTGTTCTCTTTCCTCATTTCCATTTTCGGCAATCAATCTCAACTCCTTTATCAAAAACAAAGGCCCTATTCCTACCTACCCTCCCCATGTCAAATGATTCCATTTGAAATCTGCAATAAAGGTCAGGCACTCATAGGGGCCTGGAGCCTATCCCAGGCGGCACTTAGATACGCCCTGGGCGGGATACCAGGAAGCTGTATATCTAAATTGACCTGTGAAAATGTGTCAACAAGAGGAGAATGTATTGGACAGCTTAGGTGGAACGTTCAGGTTCAGAAAGTCAGGTCCAGAAAGTACAAATCCAGACCAAGGTTTTGTTCCAACCAATCAGTTGAGTATAAAGAGTCACAGTCACAGAGTACTTAACTGAATGGTTGAAACAAAACCTTGGTCTGGATTTGTACTTTCTGGACCTGAACTTTCCACCTCTTTTGGACAGCTATAAAGGACAAGGCATGGTCAGGTCGTGCTTGTTTGTGTCACTATCAGCCGACTCCATGAGGAATAGCCAGAAGCTGGATCACATGATGTGAGGACGTGTCCCCTGAGATGCCTGCACTGCCCGACTCTGTCGGACTCCTCACCTGGTTTCCCCACTGCGATAGAGGTAAAGAAGGCTGCTTTTCTGCTTCTGAACAGGTCCCACAGTCATTGGTTCTCCACGCAGATTGGAAAACGACATTCATTGCTCTCGATTTAGCCCCTATATCCAGTGACTGACTGTGGGCATTCAGAGCACGATGGCAGCGTGCTGGGGGGGGATCTCGGCCTCTGGGCTGGCAGAAAGCGTCTGCTGCAGCCTGCCTGGCTCCCGACAGATGGGCGACGCTGGCAGTGCCAACCCAAGCGCCAGTCTGCCATCTTTTTTTAGCACCATTCTGTGAATTTCCTGTTACGCTCTGCACCTCGGAAAGCCACTTCACCTCCCAGCGTGATGCTGCCTGTTTTCTTACCAAAGACTGAAAATACATGCTCCTCAGCCCCCCCCCCCCAACTCTGCTACACCCCCCAGAACCTGCTCCAGATTATCCCATCATGTGACCTCTTTGGGAAAGCCCAGCTCCCAGTGGCCTGTCCTCCCATGATTCATTGGAGAGTGACAGATGTGGCGGCACTGAAGCCCCCTGTCCTGTCTTCATGTGGCCACGTGCCCCCCCCCCCCCCCCCCCCACCACCTCTTTCCCATTAGCGGGACCATCAAGCAGCAAGTGGAATGGCATCATCACTCAACCTCTGCACAAGACTCATTTTGGACGTTTTCCTCTACATATCATATGACATTGTGAAGGCTTTTTGAGTTCCTCTATCTCCCAAGTTCACAGAGCAAAATAACACAGTACTTCACCTTATAGTATATCTCCTCCATTCTAATATCAGGATTCTACGCACAGGAACCAAAGTGCAGGTCAACAGCTGGGACATAAGAACCAGGGAGGATGAGGGTGGGACATGTACCCCCAATGTTTAATTTGGCTTCACCCCACCCTCCTCCCAAAAAAGCATTGATATTTAAATGATGAAGTTGTTTCCCTCCCAGTATCAAACTCTGTCCCTTGATCAACAGGTATTTTCTTCAGTACCAGAGAGTGTAGTGTGGTTTCATCAAGGTGGAATTATTTTCTAATCTCAATTTCTAATGAAGAATTTTACTCAACAAAAATTCCATGGGGAAACCCAAAAATATAGAAAATTATCAGGAAAGACCCACAATAAATCAATCAAAGTAAGAGTACAGGTGCAGTAATGAGATTGGAGCGTTAAAGTTTACTTTATAATTGCTTAAGTTTCCTCATACTCACTGATTACTTTGTGCCCTGTTTATTTAAATCAGCCATCCATCTTTCTCCATACATCTTATCTGGATACAGGGTCACTGTCTTCCTGGAGCCGATACCAGGAAGCACAGGGTAGGAGACAGGGAGCACCTTGGACAGGACACTAATCAGGCTCCAGGCACACACACACACACACACACACACACACATACACTCACTCACTCACTCACTCACATACACACACACACAGCAGTTCTCCTAACTGTGAGTTGGATTGTGGGAGGAAATTGGAGTCTGACTCTGGGAGTAAAAGCTATAAAGGAAGATAAATGTAAAACTGTGTTTATGTAAAATTAGGCAGGCAGCATGTGCTAAACTGCATTGTTGGGATTTTAGGTTCATCCGTTTTATTGGATGCCCTGGCTTACTTCCAAGTAAACATCAATTACGGAGTTCACACTGCACTCATTCAGTACAGAGTGGCTCGAAACACACAGAGGGGCTATCCGGGGCAGAGAGGAGCTCAGGCGGGAGCCGACTTTCCAAAGGCTGCCATGCCGCCTCGCTTCCT
This sequence comes from Paramormyrops kingsleyae, assembly GCF_048594095.1. Classification (NCBI taxonomy): domain Eukaryota; kingdom Metazoa; phylum Chordata; class Actinopteri; order Osteoglossiformes; family Mormyridae; genus Paramormyrops; species Paramormyrops kingsleyae. The sequence continues at coordinate 15,097,443 of NC_132797.1, forward strand.
GTCTCTCTCAACGTCAGCAGCTCCAGAGAGAGAGAGACAGCGTAATGTGACAGGGCGACTGGCTAGGAAGCGATGGCAGGCCTCGCTTTCTCTCTCAGAGTATTGATTTACGACAGGAAATGGCAGGATTTTCGGTGTGCTAAAAGCCCGTTCGGTGTGACAGTGTCATCAACACCCGGCGGGCAATGGGAACTAGGCTAGGGTGGACAAGGTCGATTCTAGGATTTGACAAATGACAGTGTTTGTGAATGTTTATAAATATCTAAATGGGATATTTCTAGATTGTTTTACGCATATTAATGAAAAAAAAACTCAATATAGATGTATTACATTACAACGAATGAAATGTGACAGATCCACGTAGTTACAATCTCACCAAAAGTGCTGCGCCCGATTCCCTCTGTGCACTTCAGAGCAAAGACTCTCGAAAGTGCTGCGTTTGCTGTCGCAAACAGAGCGGAGCGGAGTTCACTGACTGTTTACTGCTGCATTGCTGCTTGGTGATTAGTTCTCCCGCAGAAGAGAACACAGAAATCTGGGGGGGGGGGGGGTCATAGAACGCCACCCCCCCAAGGCACAGTATCTCAGCAGCAGGCTCAGGTGGGGGCCCCATGTGGAGTTCACACACCGGTCCTCCACTCCTACCTTCTCCCTATTTTTTCGTCATGATCAGTCCAATTACAGGATTACATTGCGGATCAATGGCTCTTTCTCCCGAGTTCCCTTTGTTCACAACTAATCCCTGCTACAGCCTCCCCAGGATTTGCCAGCTGCCGGCAGCCGGTGTCGTGGTGCTTCCCTATGACGCCGTATCGAGCCCCTGCTTCCACTCTCTGGGGTCACACTTCAGGGGTGACTTCCCATCCACCTTGTTGGCCAAACGTCACAGCTGTGCAAAGTATGAGGAGCCTGCGAGGATCAATCTTGTGAAACCGGGACCGGGGGACTCCGAATTGTCTTTTCAATAAACAAGAGGAGAGAAAATAGTACAAAAAACATGGCTGAAAAAGTAATGAAAGGGGAAAAAAGATGGCTGTATACAAATGGAGCAACAGGCTCTGCACCTGTGGACGAGGCTGAAAGACATCAACAAGTCTACTAACCTACTGTATAAAAGACACCTCACCTGATATAGACCTGCCCTGGAAGGTCCACACCCTCCTTCAAGCATCTTACAGACATTAAGGACATTCCCTGTTATTGAGGTCTGCCTACCATCACAGGTAACAGACCATTCACTCTTCCCATGAGGAATATGACCCTCAGAGAGCTGTGATACAGTAAGAGAAACAGCAGCTTCAAATACGGCAGAGGGAGACAGACAGGCAACGCAGGGTGATGTGAACGATACCCCCGCAGAGCGTGTTTCTTGACGCCGTGACACACCATCACCCACCACCCCCCCACACTCACAAGGCCGACATGCTGCTCCATAGAAGTATCAGCTCGTCCCGTCGCTGTGGCAAACTTACCAGGTTTCACGGTGCATTTGATTAGCCCACGCTCCCCGGCTCGCTGCCACGTTCGCAGCTGACGTCGGTGACGGACCCGTCACTAATTTCGGTCTCTCCCTGACAGCTCCGTTCCCTGTGGTGCAGGTGTGAAAGCAGTGGGCACTCTCACCTGGCGCGGGCTCTACGAGCCCCGGCGTGTGCCAATCATTGGCAAGCGGCATCCGGGACCCACGCTGATCCACCTCGACCTGCCTCACCCACCGTCTCTCTATTAGGCTGGTTACAGGGTGACGTTCATTCTAGACCATCACTCTGAAAGAGCTGCTCTTTGCTTATATCAAAGGGAGGAGGCCTTTAGCCAGTCACATCTCTGTATTTGACGCTTCATATGACCTGCCTTCATACACCGGTAACAGACTGCCCCATTCAGTGACCCACAGCCGTCGACACCTACAGTCAGCACGGCAAACTTGCTTTTCAAGACATGGTGGCACTTTGCTAAGCAAGGTCACTCAGAATGTCACTGTAAGCTCTATTCTGGCAAGCTGGATCCTTCAAAGAAAGCTGAAAATATACCACCAATTTTTCTGGGGGGGGGGGGGGGCGACCCAGGAAAAACTGTAACTGTAAACAGTGGGCTAAACGTGATCTTAGGAATGGCTCAGGATTAGTGCCCTGAGAGGTAGCTAGCTGGGAACTCAGTGGCAGACCTCCAAAGAGAGCTTTCACAGGGAAACCCTCGAGTGAGGGCTTTCACAGGCAAACCCTCCAAAGACAGCTTTCACAGGCAAACCCTCTAATGAGGGCTTTCACAGGCCAACCATCCAAAGACAGCTTTCACAGGCCAACCCTCCGAAGACAGCTTTCAAAGGCAAACCCTCCAAAGACAGCTTTCACAGGCAAACCCTCCGAAGACAGCTTTCACAGGCAAACCCTCCGAAGACAGCTTTCACAGGCAAACCCTCCGAAGACAGCTTTCAAAGACAAACCCTCCAAAGACAGCTTTCAAAGGCAAACCCTCCAAAGACAGCTTTCACAGGCAAACCCTCCGAAGACAGCTTTCAAAGACAAACCCTCCAAAGACAGCTTTCACAGGCAAACCCTATAATGAGGGCTTTCACAGGCCAACCCTCCGAAGACAGCTTTCAAAGACAAACCCTCCAAAGACAGCTTTCAAAGGCAAACCCTCCAAAGACAGCTTTCACAGGCAAACCCTCCGAAGACAGCTTTCAAAGACAAACCCTCCAAAGACAGCTTTCACAGGCAAACCCTATAATGAGGGCTTTCACAGGCCAACCCTCCGAAGACAGCTTTCAAAGGCAAACCCTCCAAAGACAGCTTTCACAGGCAAACCCTCCAAAGACAGCTTTCAAAGGCAAACCCTCCAAAGACAGCTTACACAGGCAAACCCTCCAAAGAGAGCACAGACACACCCTACAATGAGGACTTTTACTAGCGATGCCAATGCATTGAAATTTGCTACTTTTTGTTTTATACTATTGTCTCCATTATGTAAAACTTATGTCTTTCTGGCATAAAAACACATCTAAAAAGTACTTACCTTGTGACCTGAATTAATATTAATAACTCTAAGCTATATAATTGCTGGATTTTCATTGTGTCTGTGGTATTCTATCCTGATAATCTTTTCATTGTTCTGGTCTCTAGAATTTTAGTACTGCTCAGAGATCAACTTCAACTAAGACTTAGTGTGAAGTTTTGAACAATGATGATGACTCATAATGCCTTAGATATAGAGGGGATCATTAGGCTCTTTAGAAGCTGTTTTGAAGTCTTGACCATTGTGCTGCATGCATATTAATAAAAGAGTGCAGAGTGTGTTAGAAAGTAAAACAAAATAAAGAGGGCATAGATGTTTTGTTTTAGTCAAAGACTAGAATAAATTAGAAAACTATACTTTCCTATAACTTACTTGGATAACCACTTAAATAACAAGACATGATAGCCATAAGTAGGGCTGGGGGATATATTGAATATATTTCATGTATCGCGGCCTATTCTATACAAGATATAGTCAATTATTGTATTGTGCAGATTGAATATGGTACAAGTTGTTGCTTATTTAAAAAAAACACGCCAGCAAAGTCGCTTTGGCTTTTCAGTTCCTCCTTCACAGATATAAAAAGAATCCACATATATATGTCACACGGACTTGCCTGCCCATTATTTTCATTTAACAGCCGTTAAATACCTATGTGTGCAACTACATAGCCTTGAATAAATACTGTTTTTGGGAATAAATATTATGAATCAAAGCATTTATGAATTTAGAGGAAATTTCGAAATATCGAGATACATATCATGTATCGAGTTACAGCCTAAAAATATTGAGGTATTATTAATAGGCCATATCGCCCAGCCCTAGCCATAAGGATTATGTCATTTAAAGAATGTGTTTTTTCTCAGTTAATTGAAAAAAGTCAAAGGCAGCCTTCATTTTTACCCCTATTTTGCTGTTTCACCCCCTTGTGCACCCCCCCTGACTACAATCTGTAGCCGCCCCTGCTGGAGAGAAGGTCTGCCTTCTGCTCGCCGATCAGTTCAGGCAGCCTGCCGCAGATCTGGCCACAGGAAATGTAAACGTCAGAAACAATCAGATGCTACTCTGCTTTTACCTCCCACAAGGATGAGGCGGCAAATGAGAGTGAGAGTGACGGCTGCCAGCCGTCCATTAACATGCAGTAGGGGAGGTGTGCTTTTAGATTAGGAGGCATGAGAGGAGCCGTAAGTCACATAAAGGAGCCAACCTAGTCAGCAGCCAATGGTATGTTTTGAATCGTTGAGTGACAGGGGAGGGGGTATTCTTGGGGCCAATCAGCTTCTGTGGCCTCGCCTTCTGCATACACCCCTGCGGTAGAGGTTTATGACATATAAATGTAATGTGTGTTTTACTACAGGACCTTTATGCATTCGGCTCATGTTCCGTGTTCAGTAAGAGAAAACTCTATGCAGGAACTTTCTGACGCAATAAAAGCTTCTCAATCACAGCCTCAGTTCATCCATCCATCTTCCATTCACTTATCCCATACAGCGGTGTTCCCCAACCCGGTCCTCGAGGACCCACAGTCGGTCCATCTTTTTGCTCCCTCCAAGCAATAAATGAATGAAGGGATTGTTTAGTTGCCACACAGTCCATGCATCCTGAATTATGACCCCGGCAGGGAGCTTGCAAGGAGCAAAAATGTGGACTGTCTGTGGACCCCAGAGGAACGGACTGGGACATGGCCACACAGGGTTGGAGGGAGCCTGCAGCCTATACAAGGGAGCACAGGGCATTACACAGAGGATACCCAGGCCAAGATGCCAGTCCATCACCGGAAACTCGGGCCTTTAACAATGCCAATTAGCCCAGTAAAGAGGGAAAACCTTTGAAAACATGGGGAGAACATGCAAACACCACACAGGACTGGGCCAAAGTTCATTCCAGCCTAATTCAGCACTAATAACGCGGCCGGCGTCTCAGCCTTCCTTTGACCACCGGCTGTTTATCCAGCCAATCAATAATTTCATGAAGGGATTGTTTGGCTGCCACATAGGTCACGCATCCGGGCTGCTTTCTAACCACTCGGCCAACCTTGAAACGCCCCGGCTGAACCTCTCTCGCGGCTCCCCTGAGGCGGGGTCATGGAGACGGGATGCGAACCCCGGAACCAGAGGGAGATTACGATCGCTGGTGGGTGATGGTAGGCCGGGTGCCGGCGACATGCAAGGCATCGGGGGGGTGAAACAGTATAACCCAAATGATGGCCAAAAGCAGAGAGACCGTCTGCAGCGGGCCCCCCATGGGAGGCTGGGCTGGTGCGGTGCCGCGGCCGGGAACACGTCATGGCTAAGGACTGGGACGAGAGGACAGAGGCCAACAGGGACCCATGAAACGGGAGAGGCTTCGCGTGCCAGTCAGCATGATGTCAGTCATACTAGCTTAGCGTGAATTCACAGCGGGGGGCTCACTGCCATTCTCCCCCAAAGCGCCGCACATTCACAACTGCAGTTCAACACGTGTCCTGTAGCGGCAGGAAATCAGCTCTCGATCGCTGACGGCTCGCGCTGTTAAATTTTAACAGCAGTTTCAGGTTTTCTGCGACTCCAAAGCTTAAATCAAACACTCGGGTTTTCAGCAACGCTCGACATTGGAGGACGTGCTGGAAACAACCGGCGAAACATTATCTAGTGGATAATGGCATTTTAAAGCTAAAATGAATTCATGAGTCTCACCATATGCCTGCTTTTCTATCATGTACAGCCACAGGTCAATTGTAATTACGCACATTTTTAAGCCATGACATCATTCTTTCTATATTTCTGCACTTACTATTGCACAATAACACCTTGCTGCATAAACACCACTCAGGAGAGGTACCACAAGCCCTCAGCAAAAGCAAAAACAGCAGTTTCTGAGTGCATATCGAATTTTAATATCAGGTTCTAGGCATAAACCATGGTGTAAATTTTTATGCATAGAAATTACCAGTAATTGCTCCTTGGACCTCCCATCTCACGAATCAAACTTTGAATCAATCCATATATGTTGCTTATAACAATCCACAACAAAATCCATAACATTAAATTCAGCGTCACCTGATTAGCCAAATTGTAGCTGTGTTCTTACAAACCTTCCATTCCGAACACTGTATCTGATACCATGCTGCTAATGTGGATGAAATCAACGAAATGGACCCTGAGAAAAATGCACTTTATCTTTTCTTGGAGAAGAAGCTTTAAGTGCATTACATTGACACGCAAGCACACTGTCTGCTTACTGTACCCCCTGTCGGCGCACACGGAGGGGGGGTGGATGTGGAACAACCTTCCCACACCATCTGAGCTCTTTCATGCTTATATTTATTTATTTAGCAGATGAATATAAGAAAGTAGGGTTAGCCAAACCCGGGGCCAATTGGGGTTAAGGGCCTTGCTCAGGGGCCCAGTGGTGACATCACTCAGCTGACCACTGGATGACATGGCCTGCGCATACGCTGCAGAGCTGCAGAGCTGCAGACCGGCCCACTCCTGGCCCGTGCCAAGACACACCTTTGCGCTAATGAAACCCATCTGGCCTTCATTAGCTCATTTAGGGTAAATATGGCCAGCTTGGTGGATTCAGGAGGCTGCTGCGGAGTGGAAGGCTCGCCCCCCAGCCAAAGGGGGCTGTGCATGAGTGTTCTGAAGCCCTGAGCTGACATGTGACGTTGAGAGTCAGCTTTAAAGGGGCCCAGACTCTGTTTTGTGTGTGGGATTTATTAGTAAGCTCTTTTCAGTCAAATCCTAATGTCCTCCCACTGGCTGATCAGCCTATCCACCGTGCTATTTTCTTCCAAATGGCCACAATGTCATTTTATGTCCCTTATCCAGCTCTCTTTCCCAATCTGCCATGTACGATGTCACTGCATGGCAGATTCAGGAGTTACAAGTGGTATGCCCCCCCCTCCCCACCCCTCATATGGGACCTGTCTGCTTTCTGATGCCATGTGTTTGTAGAAATCCGAGGCAGGGTCCCTCACTGAGGCCTCCTCTACCTCCCTTTAACCCCTATGACCTCAACAATTTCTGCTGTATTTTTTTCCAATCTATATCCTCCTGAGACCCGACCCATTCATTTATGTCCATTGTAGTGGACATTTTGTTTTTGCATCTATCTTTTCACTGATGTAAGGAAACATATTTATTCTTGTTGTACACTAAAGAGGACATGCTGTGAAATTAAAAATAAAAATAAATTGTAAGATGTCTTATTTCCTCCAAACACAAATAACCTATAATTGAAGGACACTTTTTTCCTTGGGTCTCAGGAGGATATTGACTATAACGCATCGTATAGAGCAGCATTTCCCAACCCAGTCCTTTGGTACCCTGCCAGACACTCCACATTTTTTCTCATTCCTACTGGGAGCTGGGAGGGAGCCAAATGGGACTGTCTTTGGATCCCTGAGGACTGGGATGAGAAACACTGGTATAGTAAATCTCTGCACATGGCCCCTCTTAGCCTGATCTTATTCCCAACATGTCTGCCATCACTGAGACCACCTTCTCAGCTTTTATCCCCTTAATGCCCCCCGACCTCACTAAACCCCCCCCCTTCCATTTCTCCCCAATTACCTCATCCTACCTTTGTTGCTTGATCCATGGGTCTACAAGCTCCACCAAGCTAATCAATATGCAGCTAATGCTGCTTCAGCCTGCACTGCACATCAACCAGGGCTAAAGGATTTGTGGCTTTGGCCCCCACTTTTGGAATTCGGGGTCTCTCCCTGGGGCTCCAGCTAGGCAGCCGCGGCGCCACTCCCCACCACGGCGCCCGTCCCGCTAGGACGGTGCTTCTCGCTCCGCGTTACAGTCGATAGCTCATGTTTTGAGTCTGCGGCTGCCATGATGAGCAGAGCCAAACCCACAGCCCCAAAGATGCAGATCCAATACCAACAAGAGAGTTTCAGCCAGTCTGCAGAAAAGTGGAGTTTTTCTAGGTCTGGTTTCTGTTTCCTCGCTGTCTAACAGATACTCAACGCCGACATCTGAGCCACTGCTGATCCCCGGAGTTGAATTAATTCTGACCTTTGGTGTAAATTTGTTGTTCTGGCAACCTGCAGGTGGTTGGCTAGTTAAACACCTGTGATCTAATCATTAAGGAGCTAAATTTACATATTAAATATCACACATTTTTAAAAAAATCCATGATGAAAGGTGATGATGAAAGGTGAAAGTGTCATCGCATCAAATCAATGTCACCAGAAGATAGTCTAATCTGGAGCAATTATACTTCCCAAGCAATCAGCTTTCTAGCAACACAAAACCTCACTGTCCCTTTTTCATTTTTTTGCGGTGGGCCCAACTTTCTTGCACTGAACACCCTCAGCCACGTCCATCTCCTTCATCTACATCTTTCCATGCACTACTTTAATCCAACACCTCCTACTGTTCCCTCTAAGAGCCGCAGTCAGTGGCAGGTCAGGTCTCTGCGACTGTCCATCTATCTCTCTCTCAGCATTTAGCACGAATCAATAGACAAGATATAATATTTCCTCGCAGATACATTACATCTGTCAAAGTGATTCATATTCTTTCGCCCACATGAAATGGGTTTTAATACCTGAATGACTTCCATTACTGGCAGTCCAGGAGAGCCCAGCCTGAATATAATTACAAACAACACCTTAATGCAGGGCGTTGTGGATTAAAACAGTAGATCGGTGCACTCTCTCTCTCTCTCTCTCTACGCCTCCCGTTCTTCATCGGCATAGCGAAGCGGGGGATGAATCGGACGTGGGAGACAAGCCTTTGCGCGTAGCGTGGTCGGCGGAGAGCTTTTTTTTCTGAGGGTGCGGTCCCGGGTGGTAGGATCTTGACATGTTGAAGTTCGGGGTGGCTGCTCAGAGGAGGCATGCGAGAGGCGGTGGGATGCACATCAGAAGCAACAGCAATCACCTGGGGGTCTAACGGGACAGCCACTGCAATCTAATTCAGTCTTTTCCCGCTGCCCCCCCCCCATCTCCTCCTCTCTCTCTTTTCCTCGCTCTCTCTTCATTGATGTTATTTTTGCGGCCTCTGCCGCCATCTCGCAAGCGACAAATGTGCATCCTTGACAAAATAAAGTGACAGGCGTGGGGAGCTTCATACACCCCGGACCGGGTGATTCAGGAGAGGCAAACAAAGTCGTGCAGTTTTTGGAAAGACATTCCTCAGGGGGGTTAAACCGGGGGGGGGAGGGGCATTCCATTGCCCCTGACAAGGGTGTTTGTGATCAAGGAACGATGATGGAAAATGCGATATCATTAAAGGCATCTATGCAGTAGCAGCACCAATGAATGATGGCTCAGTGGTCAGTACGGTGGCCTTGCCCCACTAAGGCTGCAGGTTTGATTCCAGATCCCAGTTGCATGTAGTTGATTTTATGTTCTCTGTGTGTTTGCTTGGGGAGCCTCCAGTCACTGCAGCTTTCTCCTGCAGTCCAAAGTCATGTGGTTTGGTTTTTGTAGTAAGTACTTTTGTGTGAGTCCTACAACAGATCGGCATCCAGAGTTTCTGCTACCCTGTACCCAGTGCTTCCTGGAAGAGGCTCCAGACTAACCACAGCACTGTATTTAAGGAAATTGTATGCATAATAATAACTACAATGAAAACCTTAAGCTCTGCATATCAGTGTTTCCCAATCCAGTTCTCGAGGACCCACAACTGCTCCACATTTTTGCTCCCTCTTAGCTCCCTGCCAGACAGTCCACATTTGGGAGCAAAAACGTGGACCGTCTGTGGGCCCCCGAGGATCAGATTGGGAAACACTGCTGTATATAATTTTGAAGACACCACATTGTATTGCCTTCCACACGTGTATTTGCATCTGAGTCTTTCCTGGGGCATTGATTCAGAAGAAAACCACTTCAGAGAAGGGAATGTGCTGACTAACAAGCACAGCGGCCTGTTCCGCATCATTTCAAATTGGGGAAACCTTGCTCACGTCACCACAAGAGGACCAAAAAAAAAGACGAAACAGATCCTTCGACTAACTTCCTGCTCCCAGTAGAAAGTTCGGAGAAACTCGGTAACAAACTGAATAAAGTCAGTGAAGATGCTCCAGCTAACAGCAGGTGAAAGTAAAAATTACGAAGGACAGTCACCTATGAAGGTGGCAGCGTGAAAGTCCGAAGCAGAGTGCCATAAGTGTCCTCCTCTACAGCATAATGGCACGAAATAAGACGGTAACACCTTTTAGCAGAGGTGCATTGGTGGACACCAGAAGATAAAGAGGCATAAACCAGCCAACACTTTTTTAGAGGTGGAAGGAGAGGAACAGCAGATGAAACAGCCCTGCTCTCTTCAAGGACGCGGTCGGCAGGCTATGTATCCATTAGGTGTTGCTGCTGGAACACGGTGCCATATTTACATTTAATTTTCCTCAATCAGGATGGCAGGGCAGGGGGGCACTGTAATGAGCCTTTGGGCCAAGAGACCGTTGCCTCTGCCCTCTGTGCAAATGGTGCCTCACGTGGTACTGCCACCCGCCATGTGGTTGCCTCGTCTTGTCGGGAACCACAATAGAGCACAAATTTATTTTTCCATAAGAACTGAAAATGACTCCAAATGATCATAGACCCCCTGTGACATCGCTGGATGAGGCTCGGCCTTCTGTTAAAGTTAAAAGCATCTATGCACAGCCGGCTCCCAGGCGTGGCCAGTTTTCATTCATTCGAGGAATGATCTTTTTTTACTTACTTGAACTTCCTCTTCTCAGGATCTCACCTCCTCATCATTTCTTTTCCCTCCAAAGTAACCTCGTCGGCTTCACAGTCCTCTGTGATGTCGGCTGGGTTCAACAAAACTTCACTGACTTTACTGTGGTCCAACTTGTATCAATCAACCAGACTTATTGACTTCATCGAGCACACTGAAGCTAGGTCTGGAGAGGCCGTAGACAACAAAAGCTAGTGCAAGCAACTTAGTGTTGACTCGCTAGCATGAGGTAGCTTGCTGCTGTGGGTTTTTTATACCGCTATTGGACATCTTAGAGCGGCATTAAGTGGATATGACATGCCAAAGGTTCACATGCATGCCGTGTGCTTGGTAGGATAGAAAAACGGAAGGAAAAGAGAGGAGCCAGAACTGCATGGTTTGAAGTACAGGTTCAGTTAAATCAAACGTGCTTGTCGAGGGATTAGCCACAGCACCAGGCCAGCTCAAGTTAATCCAACAAAATCCCGGCCCTGGGTTAACCTCCCTCTGTTCCCCAGCTCTCTGCCTTCACTGATGCCGAGGTACAATACAGCAAACCATCGCCATGCTCCTGGGACTCCCACAGTAGTCAAAAACTGCAGGCCAGCAGAGCTCTGTCAGTCCACAAACAAGGTCTGCCACAAGGTGGAGGAAGCTCCTACTGACAGACTGTGTTTTGTCTTCTCAGAGTGAGCAAGTCTTGACCCGAGCATGAGGCCTACTGTCAGTACCAAGAGATTCCCTGACTGGTACATCCCTCTTCTGATGGCATGAATAAAGCATGAGTAACTGGGGGGAGGGCGGTGTCAGGGGGGCTCATGGCTTCATGCATTAATGGACCAAGAAAGGCATGGACTAGACGGCAGTTGGCCAGGAATTGGCCACAAGCCATTTGAAAAACAATGGGGAACAATCTCCCTGAGCATGCAAAACCTCCTCATCTCCATGGTAGACTTTTGACAAGACGGAGTTACAGGTGATCCCAAGGCTCATGAAACCCTCAACCTGAAAGGCCAGAAGCAGTGTAGGTCATCTCAGCAGGCAACGGTACTAAGTACCTACTGGAAGCTGACCACCCTCAGAGTAGACAATTCCAGTCCCCAAATTCCCCCAGCCGCCAAGAACCTTCAAACACCTCTGTGTATGAAGGTATGGTCCTGTTGACTCTTACCTAATTTGGGGAGTGAGTATTTTACTTTGAAGTACTCTTCATAAAACTGCAGCAGCCTCTTGGTGATCTGAAGTGCGTAGTCTCCTGATCCTCTCTGGATGGCATTGGGTCTGCCATAGAGTCGTATCTTCAAAGACAAAATGGGGAAAGAAAGAGGGCGCAATAAATATGTTACTGTTTATTAAGTACCTTGAAGTATCGCTGCTTGCCACATTCATTACCTATAGTCACTAAAATGTACATAATTTTGTATAACTATAATGCAGTGAGTGGTAAGTGAGACGTGTTCCCACCAAGGTTGATCTGAACTCCCTTAAGGCAGCCCTGTTCCATAGTTTGAAGTGCATCTCAACACACAAGCCACGCGCATTAAGTCACGAGTTATCATTTTCCCTCCATTTGCTGCCTCGGCACAAAAAATATGTGCTAAATTAAAAGATAGAATTGTTTTACTAAGGGGAGTAAATTAACAGTTTGCCCACGTTAATGCATGTTAATCAGTCAAAGAGAAACACGCACTATGATATGGATATCAACAACATTTAAGAGCTATTGAGAGTGAAAGGGGATATTTTAAGTACTCGTGGTATCTTAACAAAGCCTGACTGGAATTTTAAACTCTGCTAATCTAATTTGAATGGGTTCCCCGGAAAATATCAGGCACTTAATGACAGTATATGCAAAGCACCAACATGAAAAAGACTCCTTATCCTTAACAGAACAACGTGGGGATTTTCACTTACTCAAGGTCACTGAAATGTTTCGAAAACCAGTGATAAGATTAAGCGCTTCAAAAAATCCTGAACTGCACTGACAACACTCTGAAGCCAAAGTACCTGGGTGATATGAAATCATACTGCAAATATGATGCCGTGTCAACTCGTTAGATTCTTAATGACATATGATAGACTTGAGGTGTTTGTAGGAACTGTGTACATACTTCAAAGTGTTTGTCATTCCGAGTTTCACGTAAGATTCACACAACTCTGTTGGAGTCTGAAGTGCTGAAAAATGCACAATTTTGATGAGACACTTGTACAGTAATAATACACTGTGGCTCCACTGAGCTTTAAGTCTCTGCTATCCCCTTATTTTGCCAATTCTTCTGTACTGATTATGCTGATGGTTGAAACTATTACAAGTTTTCAGCCACAAAAAGGTCACAGGGTAGAATATTCACCTCAGGTACGAATACAGAAGCAACACTGTCATCCTGTTTGGGTGCAATGTAACCCGGGAGGTCAATACATTATTATCCAAATTTGATCATTTTATAAGCACAGTACAACAGAGTGTATGGCAGTGATCAGTGAATGATATTTTCTGTCTCTTGGTTTTTAGAACTTTAATTGGGTGTCTGTACTGACAGACATGCTCATTAGTGATGTCCAGAGGAGGCAATGTCCTGTGTGTTCTCCACTGATGTGAGGTTTTCTGCACTCGTGCCAAGTTCCCACTGAAGAATCTGGCACTGAATATCCGTAGAGAAAAACACGTGTGCGCCTGAAGCAGAAGTAGTAGCCTAGGGTAAGTATGCATGACATCAAAGCTTTTTAGTGGACAGGCACTCACAGAACAACAAGACACAAATGGAACATCATATATGTAGTGTAGCATCAAGTCCAAAATCCAGTTACTTGTCACAAGCGTGGTCATTCTCCATGGCCGCACACACCTCCAGATGACCCTTATGTATGATCATCCACAAACGCATTGAGTGTATTTAAACGGAGTCTGGGTAAATGTATCATTTATCAGTCTCAAGGTTTGGTTTTCCTACTCATTATTACAGGCTGTTCTGTTGTTCTGGCTTTTCGGGCTTTTGAATCTGTTTTTGATTGAATATCTGGTTTGGTTTGATTGTATGATTTGGGTTTCTTTGATTGGTTCTAACTTTTGGTTCATTCTCTGCTTTCTGGCTTTGCTCTGAGTCGTGGCCCCTTGTTGCTGATCACCCAATCTTTTAGTTCCACAGAGTCGTCTTTGGTGATACTCTTATCAACCAGACATGAGTCCTGCTTCACTACCTCAGATGCATCCCCAGTCCTGTCAGTGGCGAGTGCTGTACTGAATTCTGAGTATTCACCTGCCAAGGAAGAAAGGATTGACCGGCAGAATAGCCAGCCATGGGGCATGACCTCGTTATTAAAGTTATATATTCTCTAACTCAGCCCCGGTGTCATAACGTGTAGCTCTGCAAACACACCGGCAACAGGCCAGGAAAGGATGACAACTAATGAATTTAAAAGCGGCTGACCACTGGAGCTCACTGTCCGAAATGCATCAGCACAAGATGAGCACCAACCACTAGAGGCAAAAGATTGACTGACCAATCAATAAAGAGATATTAAACTGCATGAGAACAGCACCAGAGCTGCAATTCCTCTTCAGATCCACACGAATGGATCCACTTGGGCTATCAGACGATTGCGTTTCATTTCCCACATGCACGTTCGGCTCTAGGTGAGTTTGCGAGTCTGCCGCTTCTGTGCCACTGGGACACTTGTGGTGACAGGTAAATGTTTTAGCAACTTTGCCAGGCAATTTACATAAGAGAACACTGCCAAGAGTTGCCCCAAGCTTTCAGGAAGAGAGATAGCGGGAGAAGCTGCTACTTCAAAGAGCCAGGTAATTGTTCAGGGGAAGAAGAAAGTTTTTTGTGTGTTCATGAGACTGTGGGATGGATCCCGACTCACAAGGTTTAAGCCAGATTCCTTGCTGCTCTTGCAGTGTTGGACAACTTTTTTATCTCCATCTGCGGTTTTTAAAATAGCTGCAGATTGCCTATTGGGGAAGATCATTTGAATAAGCGAGGCAGGCTATCAAATGCCACTATAAACCCACCCCAGATGCCCTGCCAGCTCAGCTCTGTAGCTCTAATTCTGCCTATTGTGTGTTGATCTGAGACCTTTCAGCCAGCGTTTAATGGAACTGAAAAACAACTCCCAGCCACTATTTTTCCAGCCTGGTCTGGAACCAAATTAGATGGTTTACGAGGGTGTTGCTTTCCTCGCTTCTTGATACACACTGCTCTGTTTCAAAACAAAAGGAAATGTAGTGCAAGAAGGGAAACACCTAATTTAGTGCTGGATCATGCTTGCTACCAGTACCCAAAGCAGAAGCATTAGAATTCATGTGTCATTTCATGTATACAGATATAGGGTTATCACCTAATCCATGTCGAGAAGGACACCGTGAGCTACTCCAGCTTTTACAAACTAATTTAAAAGTGAAAGGCTCCCATGCTCAGATAAATTGTTTAGTTCGTCTTGTACCTTTACTGGTTTATTTCCTGTTTCACATTAACATTAGTGACATATATGCATGATTATAGGCGACTGACCAATCACCACACAGCAAGAATTTAAGTGAAATCCGGGCCCATTTAATTGAAATGGTTGAAATGGTAGTTTACAAACCCTGTTGCAGCTCATAGTGTCCCACCTGACATGGATTAGGTGGTAACCCTATATACAGATTAATCAAACGCCTTTCCAGGTGAATTTCAGAGTGCAAAGAAGCAATTCAGGCTGAAAAGCACAAACCAGCAGCATAATTAATCACTACATGCAGGTTACAAATATCCACGAAGCTGAAACACAAGTTCGGTTTTCTCATTCCTTCTCCAGAAGCTATGCACCAGGAGGGTCCCATGGGCTGCCAATAATGCTAATGGACACTACGGTCTCACCACTGTGATCAATGAGGTTTGCTGGGATTATGGGAGGAGAAGCTGCACGGGTATAATTACCTCAGACTGACACCACATCTGGTAATTACAGGACCTTTGGGGTCCCTAACCCTAACATAGGACCCTGGGTTGTGACCTCATTTGTCCCTCTTTGAGAGAGGAGGCGGGAAATGCTGTTGGATGCTCTTAACAGGAAGGGTTTTTGGTCAACGTGATACGCGGTGCGATTAAATCATTCATGCAGTGAGAAATAACCGCCATTAAAATTAACATCGTTTGAGATCGTGCAACACTTCCCAAATAGCCGGAAGTAACTATAGCGAGATGGAAGATTGTAATAAAATAAAGACAGTAAAAAAACAGAGGTCCACAGATCAATAAAATGACAGGTAAAATATGCCTTTAAAAAGTGTGGCTGTTTCTCACCTCAAGACTTTTCAACACTCTTGCTGAGAACATCAAGGCTCTCCACAGTACAACAAAACATTTATATTTTTTTAATTTTTGTTAGTTTATGAGATTCTTTCAGTATTAGCATATGAGACGCTCAATAAAGAGGGATATCGGTGAGAAGTGTGAAATGACCTACCACCACGCCGCTCTCGGTGAAGGTCTCCTTGTACGTGAAGTTACACACCGCCCAGGCTAGATAGTACGTGGACATGCGTGGAGTTCGGGCAAAGTGGTTGGTCACCCATCCGTCTTCGTCCATTAAGGACGTTTCCACCGGCATGTTGGACAGTGACAGATAGGTGCTGTCGTGCTTCAGGCTGATCTTAAACGTGGCTTTGTAGATGGGCTCGTCGAAGCACGGGAAGGCTTTCCGGGCGTGTGTGGGGGAGAACTGCGTTACAGCAAGGAACCTGCCAGCGGGGAGAGAAGGTCACGGGGTCAGTTTATGCTACAGAAGGAAGCACTTACAGGAGCTTGGCTATATAGCTAGCTTTGATTGCTGAAGTGTAAGGATAGGTGAAATAAATCACTTCACCTCAATTCTTCAGCCATTTTAGTAATATTCTACATTTTTAATGTACCACTTTCTTCTTGAATGTCTGGATTCATTAACCTGCATTAATCGCCTACTTAATGATATGTATACATTTCAAACCAATTAAGAGATTGCTTTTCTAAGTTACATTTCAATCCCTATTTTTGGATATACTCCAATATAATTTTAATTAAATCACTGTTGATTTTATGACATACTTACACTTACACACTAACTATATTGGTTTTCAGATGATAAACACGTTACTTCACATATCTAGGCCAATAAAATGATTTTGCTGTAAATCGATATCCACGATCCAGCTGATCTCATGCCAGTTTCCCTCCAAAAACATGAGTAATGGACGTAACCATATCGTCAGCCAGAAATGTAATAGGCTACATTCGTCCCAGTGGTGTAGGAGAAAGTTTGATATTGGACAGGGGGCAGCTTAATAATATAAGGGCAAAGGTCTATTTATAGGTAGTAAAAATGAAGATAAATGATAATTTAGGGGGGTACACGTCCCCCCCCCGTCACCCTCCGTTCCTGCGCCCTATTCGTCCTCACTACACTTCTTTAAAGATGTTTTTCTCCTCAAATTACCAATCTCAGCAGCATCCCTAAAGGCTGTTATTGTACTGCACTTTTTGTTAATATAAATACAAACTGTTTATGTTAAAATTAAAATGCTCAGGGGTTTTTCTCTTCCCAAAGCTGGGAGCTGGGGGCATTTTCTGGAAAACAAAATCCAGCAAGAACGGCACTAATAGCGGGTCTCCTTAGAAAAAAACATAATCTCGGGAACAGCAGTATCACTTTATCCGCCTGCAGCTAGACAAACAGCCATAAAAGTGACTTTCACTCGCTGGGAAGAAAGAGAGCCCGCACACATACTTTGAGAGTGACCCGCCGCGGCGCACGGGGGCTCCGGTGTTTGATACCAGCGCTGCGCGGAGCCTGTTTACCGCTTCACGCTTCATGAGCTCAGTCCCCGTAGCCCGACACTCCTGCTTAGTGCGAGTATACCGCTTTATGAATCTCTGCTTGTGAAAGAAGAGACTGTTATTAAAAGTTAAAAAGTATTTTGAAATGTTTATGAAGAAACGCCAGCTTTTAAGGACCACAGATCCTGCAACACTGTGAGGGAACCGCGTACTTAACTAGACCTTAGTGTGTTTACGGCGCATAGTTTAAATTTATAATCAGGCCTATTTTAATAACCGTGATATTAATAAAAGTTGCTCACAATGTTGTGGCTTTAGTGGCTCAGTGGGTAGTACTGGGGTATTGCCTCACACCATGGGCGTTTTGGATTCAGTTCCTGCCCCTCACTCTATGCTCTACTTGCATATTCCCCCTGTGTTTAGGTGAATTCCCTTGAGCTACTGCAATTTCCTCCTCCCGGCCAAAAACCAGGTTTGAAGGACTATTTTTTCTAAACTGCCTAAAATGTTTGCGTGTGCTCTCCTATGAACTGGCATCCCATCCAGCGTGACCACTGCTTTGTATGCTGCAGTTCCCAGTATAAGCTACAGGCTTACCACACCCCTGTAATATGTAAGTGTGCAGTTGTGGGAGATGCGTGAATTACTGGTTATAAGCGTGAAACCTGGTTATATCGTCAAAATGTACGCATATATTGCGTAGAACACATTTTATGACACGTGACTTAAGCACCTCATAACGTCATGATTTCTTGAATCTGACGGTTCTAGCCTTCTTCCTAAAACCCGACCGTCTTCTCATTGTATTACAGGTAACATGTTGGCGCAGAGTGACCCGACAACAGACGTCACGTCACAAGGAAAACGGTGAGTGAGATACGGAGCCTGGAAATTTAGTAGCGCTGAGCTCTGCCAGCCGCATGCAGTGAGC
The DNA here is from genome assembly GCF_048594095.1 of Paramormyrops kingsleyae. NCBI lineage: Eukaryota > Metazoa > Chordata > Actinopteri > Osteoglossiformes > Mormyridae > Paramormyrops > Paramormyrops kingsleyae. Next base: position 15,115,844 of record NC_132797.1, read on the forward strand.
GCAAGGAGAAAAGGCACAGCTGGAATCGGGATCGTCTATTGGACAGGGAAGATGAAGGGCGCCCCTGACAGGAAGGACAGAAACTCATTCATGGGTGTGAATGAAAGCTGAAAGACCAGCCAGCAGCGGGAGTGTCACCGTTAGAGCTCCAAGGAGGGTCTGTCTGGCAAAGGGCGTGACGTCACACACCGCCCTTAATGCTGAATACAAGATCCAAGACTTTCAGCTATGAAAAAAACATTGTGTTCTTCTTCTTCTTCTACTGCTACTTTAATTACTATAATGCGCAAGAACAACACTAATGATAATTAAACAATACGGGTCCTACGCAGCTGGAACCTCTAAATATCAGTGTAATATGGTAATTGCACACAAACGTAAAAAGCTTAAATGTAACCAATAGCGATAGTTTTTCTCGCCTTCAGTTATGCTTGCGTCTCTACACGTGTCAACTTTGCTTTGTTTTTGGCTTCGTTCCCTAGTCCAACTTTGGTATAGTTTGCATATTTTATATAGTCAAAATTAAATTTTAAAAAAGTAAATACATCTTCCCAGACCGGCTGCCGCAGTGGAAATCGATGTACCCGATCGCACTGCGCCCAAATCGCTACTGATAAATTTGCTGCGCAAAGTTAAAAGAAAAGAAAAAAAAACTCAGCAAGCCGTCGCGGACCCAGGTGGTTTCTGTTATTAGCCGCCTGATAAATAATGCAGCTCTTCCAAAATTGTATACTTAAATTACAAATCAATCCACTTATTTTTATAGTGCTAATTAAATTAACTTTTAAAACATAACAGGTCTGTTTAAATAAGGAACCTGCAGTGTCAGCAGTATCCGCCCATAATTGCTGACGTCAGCTCAAGGCAAAATCAGGATCTTAAATATGCCAGCATTTGGATCAGAGGCTGAAAATCTGTGATGGCTGGGTCTCTTTTCAGCAGGTGCCATGCCATGGCGACAAACACGTTGGCCCAGCCAGTGGAGCTACAGCCACCAGGACACACTGAGCAATGCATGCTGGGACAGCGGCGTATCATGTGGTATGACTGACAGCATGTTTGCGGGTCACTTGATCCAAGGGACACAGGCATGTTACATGTGCAGGAACTTTGAAACAGCTTAGACCCTTAAGAGCTAACCAATCTACAGGAAGATATAAGAGCAAGAAAGGAAATAGGAACCTAAAGCCAAGGATATTATTCACAAAAAAACCGTTCACGTAACTGACCTGTATCAGGTTATGCTCTGCTCTAGGTAACTTTAAGCAGGTTCACAAGAAGCCAATAAATGACCAATTATGACTTAACATGGATGTACATCATTTACGATACATTTTAAAAGACACAATTTAATATCTTGAGTCCTTATGAAACCTACAGCTGCAAAGTCAACTTTAAAGTGCAAATGATTTATTTGTAAATAAGATAATAGTTTAAGGCACGGATGCAGTTGGTAGGAACCGAAAAAAATGTTTTCTCATTGTAAATGATTAATGGCAAATGCGATCGATGGGAATGGCGAGGAGTAAACAAAGCCACGTGTTTAGGCTACTCATAATGCTTAAAATATGACTTAACCCCAGCTTGCGCGACAATTATAAAATGGATTTTTATAATTCTCTTTATAATTTTACGATTTAATTCGGAGGATATCAAAATTCGATTAAATTATAGATAGTCAAATTATGAAGTAAATCTTCGATTACTATGTGGTTATAGAATATATATAGTCTACATTACTTTATAGAACATGTGTTACGGTTTTACACAGATAAACACAGATGGTATATGGATTACCTTTTTTCTCCGTTCAAAACATAGGAGCTGCGAAAAAATCCCAGAAGTTCGTTTTCAATTTGTGCTTCAAACGTGATATTTATTTTGTATGTCCGGAGGGGCTTTAGCTCCCTGTGCAAAGCAATGACATAAACCTGGTTGGCCGGATAACTGAAGCGGCGATTGATTCGCATGACGCCGGGTTTCTTGCTGTCCGAGTAGACCACCGCCTTTTCCAGCTCCAGCCGGTCGGCATGCAGGACGATGAACCTGGTGGAGGTGATGCACTCCACTTCGATGTTTACCTCCCCGGAGAAGGTGAAGTTATCCATGTAGACTGACAGCTTCAGGTCATAGTGGCGCGGTCGCAGGGATGCTGGCAGTCGCACGTGCCTCCATGGTTGAGTGTCCTCCTCCCTGTGGTTGGACTGGGAATCCCGGGACTGGTTGGACTTTGTGGAGGTGCCGTTGGCAGCCCGGTGGACGCTCTCGGTGGAACACTCATCAAAGCGCACCCCGAGCAGCACGGCGACCGCCGTTACCGCTATCAGCGTCAGGATGGAGACGGCAAACCCCAGCACAAGCCTCTTGTGCACCGTGATGTGTCGCTCGGTCGTCCTGGGTCGCACCACAACGGTGTCGGCCCATTGATCCGGGAGGCCTCTCCCGTTGCTCATAGAGTTGTCTTCGATGCCCATCTGCGTGAAAGATAAGCCTTTGCCACGCTTGTCTTCCAAAGCCATACTCCACTGAATATGACCTTAAGTTGCAGCACGGCGGCGAGAAAGTGAATCGGTTACCAGAGTCCTAGCTCCGGTGTCAGCAGCCGACAGCAGTCATGCATGCAGTCCTGCAAACACTTCAAAAGTGGCTCGATGCGATGGGCGCACAAAAAAGGAACAACTGAAGTGTTGCTTTAACTTCAATGACAGGATATATCCGTGTCAGTGGCAGCGCGAAGAAACGACGGCGTGCATATTATTCGGTATCATATCATGTCTGTATCACAGTCCCGGTCCTTGGAGGGTAAGGGGGCTCCTGGAAGTGCATCCATCTATCCTGGGCTCCGGTGCTGATGCAGCTGGGCTCCCGGCGTCCTCGCGCGCTTCCCGCATATTGAGCAAACTTCGCCCCGGCCAACAGCTGCGCTCCCAGATACGGGGGTTCGCGAAATCCCAGCCCGATCCGATGTGAGCAATGTATGAATCACTGGAGCAACAAATATTAGCCGTCTTCTTCCACTCCTATATCCTTGAATGTTTTGTAACACGAGAAACAACGGAAGGAGAACTTTGCAGCTGCGTGATCGGATGATGAGTAGAATGAGGAGCGTAGTGATGCCCAGCCGAGCGGGTCTGGGGTTTTCTCTAGCTGCGGACCACAATGAAACATTTATATCCTCAGACGGATCCTCACGAAGCACTGCTTACGGTGAACGTGTCTGTGTTTGCCCTGCCTAAATACACTTTAAGCAGCATACTGACGGGCTGTGTGGGCTTACAACCAATGATCTCAGATTGATGGGAGCACCTGCACATACCGATGTCACGCCCCCTCTTATACGGCTAAAGCCACGTATAGAGATACGCATCGCATGAAAAGACAGGCGCCTTCCAAATTGCGCGTTAACTAAGAACAGCGTGATGTTTGCTGATTTAAACGTTGTTTTAGAATGAAGGATACGTACAATTTGTCACACAGTTTTATTATTATATAAAGAATGTGCAACCTATTAAAATAATTCTCTTGAGAATTATATCCAGTGAATGTGAGTATTAATATTTCGAAAGAGAATAGTTGTCCCAAACGGCTTATTACTTACGTGTTCAATTAGGGCAGTGGAGATGTACAGTAGGTGTTAGGCTACTGCTATTTGACCGTGTTAGTCTGAACTACGCCACCCCGCGGAAATATTTAGGTACTGCTGATGAAAAATTGGCAAAATCTAAAGCATATAAAGGGACGCGAATTCAGAATTCCATTACACAGTCTCTCCTGACTAAAAAGAATATGACGCTAATACCATGAACAACGCAATTAGTATTTTTGCAGCTGGTATTAAATTCCCCATGTAATAGTTTGCCGTCAATGATGAGATTGTATATCGAATGCGATGGAAAGTTATTTCCAGCAACCCGGGTCATCATGCTTTATTGATTTCAAATCAGCGTGCGATGTAGCACATGTTAACACGCGTTACACATAGGTGTGTTAATTGGGGGGCTTGTACAACGGATCAGGGACTCTGATTAAAACGTCCGTAGGGTGTAATTATGAATATTTTGAATAAATTGTTCTGAACCCCAGTACTCCACGTGCAGGGAGACATGGGTCACCTGTTCGGTTGGTGGAGACGATTATATTTCTGGTGGTTTTATGCGTTTGCGATAATCAAAAGAGCGATTGTTTTTTTTTTTTCGGAATTAATTTTTAAACATAGCCCATGCCAGTTGCAAGATGTCCGTAATTTTATTTTTATATATTGCACGCGCAAACGGAAATAATAACCTGTATAGATCCATATCATTCTTTCAGTGTTCATTAAAAAGCAATACAAATAAATCATATGCGAATGTTACAGAATAGAACATAACAGTCAGTAACACTGACCCGGCCCCTTTTTCTAATGTGAACGTTTGACTGACTTTGACTGACGTTTTGACAAATGTACAGTATGGTGGATTAAGAGCCTAAAGGAAAACTGTCCAGATCTGTCACCATAGCTGGTAAAATCATGCATCCACGACCTCATGCCCACTGAATTTCCTATCTGTCCACAACAGCTACTTATCAGTTTGTTTTTCTGTTGATTTTGTGCAGCGGTCAAGAGATTTAGATTTAAAAAAGGCGAAAAAACGATTTCACGTCTAATTAACGAATTAATTAATTAGGCCTACTTTAAAATAGTGGAACCGTGCCGGGGCCGGCTTTAGCCACAGGCAAACATGCAGTTGCCTAGATCCCAGAATTACGCGGATTGCAGAGGATGTAGCACGATCGTCATTTATCTTGGCAGGGTAGTACATCTAATAAAGCTTTGCCTTGGGCCCCCGAATAGGCAGAGCCGTGCAGTCAATATAACCAGTTATCGCTGGCAATGACTCCTCTCTGTAATTTTCACTGCATTTTTGTTTGGCGAATCAGTACCACTTTCTTTACCACTTTTGCAGTTAAGCCATTTAGTGTATCTTTTTATTATGACAATGTATTTTGTTATGTTATGCATTATGTAATGCAACATCAGTATCCTGTAGGGGAGACTGGGGCATGTTGTCACACATTTAATTTTGTCTAGGTTTTCCCAAAATTAGTAGAAAAAGCAGCCTTGTTGAATAGTTACAATCATACCAAAATAAAGTCAAGGGTTTAATGCACAGTTTAATATGCATTGTATATTCATTCCTAATTTCATATAGATTTAATTACACAATAATTGCACATTAGTATTTATGCTTGCATGATATTATGATTTATATGAATTTGATGAGTTATTTACATATTAAAGCCAAACAATTTTCTCTGTTATAAATATGAACCAGTTTGACAATTAACCAAACAGAAGGGTTTTTAAAACATAAAAACTAACAGTTTCTTCATATATTTGGTCAAAATGTGAAAACAAGCAGTTACCTCAGACTGTTGGTTGATTGTGAAAACCAGTTGCTTGAATATATCAAAAGGGGTGTGATGTGATTTACTGTAATAGTATTTTCCATCAGTAATAAACACACATACATTTCTGTGTGACAACTTGCCCCTGAAACTTTTAGCCCTACACCCCTCACTTTCTAGCAAGGATAATTAAAATGCAAACCACAATGTAGACTGCCATTAATTACCATTAAATACAATAGCTGTAAATGCCTAATTCCAGCAAACAAACGCCGGATTTTCAGCGAGAAAAGAGCAAATATAGTGATATTTCAATAGACTTTTTTTTTTTTTTTTTGATTTTCAGTCGGCCTAATCTGACATTAGCAGGCGTTTCGTGGAAATTACTACCCAGTCGATGAACCCTCTGAACAGGCAAGCTTGTTAAATGTACTAATGATTTAATTAAAGTAAAGGTTATTGAAGATCGACAAAATTAACCATGAAGTAAGAACCAAGTGAGGCTGTTGGTTCTACAGGTGACATATACTTGAATCGTTATCATACCACAAGAAAACTATTAGAAGTAGAAAATATGCATTAAATAAAAGATAATGTAGAAAATATGCACAAGCAAATAGCATTACTAAGACATCTTACTTAGGTTTACAATGAACTTTAACCTCCTGAGACCCCACCCATTGTAGTGGACATTTTGTTTTTGCATCTATCTTTTCACTCATGTAAGGAAACGTATTTATTCCTGTTGTGCACTAAAGAGAACATGCTGTGAAATTAAAAATAAAAATAAATTTGAAAAAATCTAAATTGTAAGATGTCTTATTTCCTCCAAAGATAAATAACCTAAAGTTGAAGGACACTTTTTTCCTTGGGTCTCAGGAGGATAAATACATTGATAGTCGTTAATTTGCTTAACTGAAGTTTTTATATTGGAACACTATATACCATTAATAAGCATTTTATTTAAGATAGGCTATTGCATTTAGTGCTATAACTGCAAGGAAAACATATGCAGTAATTACATGTGCCTGCCGTAGGCTTCACGGCCTGCCATTCATTTTTATTTGCTCAAATGTGGGATCCGTTTGGGTATCACACTTCCCGTGCATTTCATCAGTTGTGTGTTTATGACCACAGGAAACCACTGCTGAGCTGTTCGCCACAATGACATGGGACAGAGCAGCCAATGACGTGCACGGTGGATCGTAAACAGGCTGCAGAGAGCACCAATGGGTAGCACTGCAACCTCATACCATCTAAGGTTGTGGGTTAAGTGTGGATTTTGTTTGCTCTCCTCATGTTCTTGTGAGTGTCCTTCTAAGGTCCAAGATCGTGGTTTAGTTGATTCATGACACTAAATTGCCTCTATTGCAGAATATGTGAGTGTGTGCCCTGTGGTGGACTGGCATCCCATCCAGAATCTTCTGCCCTGGGATAGGTTCCAGGATCTCTACAGCCCTATACTAGATAAGAGGTATAGAAAATACATGGATATATCATAAACACACAGACAAAACAAAAGGCCGATGCTGAAGGTATTTCTGCGGGCAGGTGGAGGTTGTTCAGCGACAGGTCTTTTAAAAAAATCGAAAGACAGGATGATGAAGCCTGTTAATCGATGGTTTACTCGGCACAGCCGTCGGCCCTCTCATTTCGCACAGATGCAAGCAGCAAGACTTGTTGCCCAGACATTCCTTAAAAAAAATGGAGAGCTTGAGCTCGCCAGGAGAAAGTTGAAGGACGAGCGGCGATGCATCTGCAGTGTAGCTGCCTTCCTCCATCTGCGCGCTAACGAGCTGCTGCTAATTATAGTTGGATACGGCATGCATGTTGGGGGCAGAGGAAGTGGCTCTCTGTTGTTCGTGGGCGTTCCTGCAGTTCGCTACTGACTTTAAAGGTCTTCTTTACCCCTGTGAAGTACGTGGGCAGTAGTTCCCTGCTAACACAGCTCCAAGTTGACATTACTGTAACAGCCAGCACAGTTTATGATCTAAATACACTATTTTTGTTATAGAGTGGGACCAATAAGCATTAGCCTAAATCTTGGGTCTTTCTTGTGGCGTTCCCATGTGGTTTAAAGCACACCCCCTGCACTCTGTTTTCCCGGAAGCCCTATACTGTACAAACAGTCAAAGCAAAATTGATGGATGGATATTTAAGGAGACAGCAACGAGCTGCCGAGAAAAAGACATTTATTCAATTGAGCTTCTGACTACAGTGTTGATCAGCCTCTCAGCGTATCGATCCGCTCTATGACTGCAGTTTATTTACTCTCTTTATCCATGACAGCCAGGCAAAGGTGGGATGTTTTCACGAACAATTGGCCGTGAGATGTTAGCGTGACGGCGCCTCCTCAGCGTGGGATTGAAATGGAATGCAGCTCATGCAGCAGGCTTCGGCGATGGAGCGTCCATCGGCGATGGAGCGAGGACAGGACCAACCAGCTTATATCGCCCTGATGCCTCTGCAAGGCCTGAGCTCAGTGGAGTACAATCTTTCTCCTAGGCTTTTCAGTGTTCGAATTAACCCCCCCCCCCCATTTTACACCTAATACTGTTGTCACCCACATCCCCAGTTAACAATTTTTAGGTCACGGCCAGACTGTCACCCAGCAGACCTCCCCAAAGACTAAAGACATCTATAAACATACAGAAGAATTAGCATTTTATTAACATACTGCAATGCTGGGCGTTAGCCAACAGAAGCAATGACTCCGCTATCTGCCAATCAGCAGGACAGAGGCCGATGACCGCTTCATCGATTAGCTTCTGACAGGGTGACGTAGGCCAACTCTGCCAAGATCCCATTTTGTAGAGCTAAGCGTATTTTCAAACCCAAGCCCAAGGACGGGCACCTCTTCAAACGTGGCAAACATCACTCTGATTAATGGAGTTCAATCTGTTATGTCTGGAGATGCAGCCCCCTCCGATGCACCCCGATGGTTTTCTGCATTCCGATTTCCGTAAATCCACTCAAATAAATGAAGCAGGTTGTACATGTGCTGGTTCTGTATTTTTACTGTGATGGATAACTTGGGGGGGGGGCAAGGAGGGAGTTTGTTACGCAGGAGAAGAGGGAAAGAATGTCATTGCTGGAAGAATCATGGGGCGATTCTTACTTCCAGCATGGGTCGTGTCATTGAGAAGGGCGGTCACTTAACAGAAGGAACTCGTCTTTCATGTCAGCATCTTTCATGCTGGTTCACAACAAATATGACAGCTCAGCTAAATTTAGAAGCTTTTCTTTGTTCACTTGCTTTCGTTGCAAGCATTTGAAGGAACTAAGGGGGCTTTTTTTTCTGTGCTTTAATTACTAAGCTCATGGCTGAGTTTAAAATCAGCAGGTTTCCTTGCTCTCGACACCCTAAGTGGTGCCTGTTAATTCTAACTGTAGAGGAATCTGTCCTTCGGGGGCTGGAGTCAGTCTACTGGCAATGAGTCAGCTGTTCAGACCCCTTCCCCTTTTAGAAATCCCAAGAAATCCATTTAGAAAGCTGCTGCCAAGCTGATAATTGGCTGACTGGCTTCGGGATAAGTGAGCTCCCAAAGCTGTTACATTTTCATGTCAGCCAATCAGACCGTTTGACTGATGGGGGAAGCTCGCTATTTGGAAAAAGAAGAGTTTGCTTCCGCTAGTCACAAAAGGAAGGGGAGTGACCGTCTCGGGCTGCATCGAACGTCAGGAAAGGTCGTCGGCGGCGTTGGTCACACCTTTATGGGACACGGTGACAATCCCAGGGGTTTACGGTGAAACGTAACATGCAGCCGATGAGGTGAGATAAAAAGGGGAGGGCTTTAAGAGCTTCTGTTGGGATGTGTCTGGAGATGGTATTCGAGGTGGTGGAGATGACAGGCATTCCAGAATTCTGCTGCCCCCCCACCAGGGCAAACCGCCCAGCCCACTTGTAGCTTCTAAATGAAGCTCGGGGACACACCAGGTCAAACTCATTACTGCCTGTTCAGTAAAGTGCAAACACGACCCTGGACCGAGTTCCCATCATCCATCGTCTGCCTGTTCATTTCCTCCCCCAGGAATAAGGCCTCATATACATTTTATTTATCAGAAATTGTCAATCGAAGCGATGTATGGAGAGAGCAGGCTCAGACAGTGCCCCAGGCGCAGTTGAGGGTTAGGGTCTCTCTGAAAGGCTCAGCGGTGAAATCACTCTGCTCTGGCTCGGATTAACCGCATGGGCATTTGGGTTCATGTCCTCGGGGGGCACCAAGCAGAACAACCCCTGCATAAGCCACCCCCCCGGGCCCATTCATTAATGTATTATAAAAATGAATGCAATATTATTGTGGTGTGTCAACAGTGACCACTGATCACCTAATTCTTCTGAATTTCATGAGCCCCCAATTAACTCTGCGTTCATCCTGACATGATATCACATGTGCTGCTGCCCAGGGGCACTTAATACTCTGAATCCAGGCTGGATTCTGCCGACCAGATTATTCGAACCAGCGACCTTCCGTTCGTTCACGCGCGCAGCATCCTAACCTCACCAACGGTTTAATAATTAGTGGGCTGGCGCAAGAATGCTGTCAATTATTGTCATATTTATACAAATCATAAAAGAGAACATAAAGCATGCCGATACAGTGACTGTCTTTGCACTTGGATGTATCATTTATGTTGAACCACAAACAGATCCCAGAGAATCGGTGATGCCATTTTCCTGCTGTAGGTACCTGTGTTCCCCAGGGAACATCCTGTGAGAGGTGTTTGTTCAATCCCCCACTCCCCTCCTCCGGTGGTCCTGCTGAAAGGGCACCGTGCTAACCGGAGTTAAATGTGAGTCCGCCTTAGTCACAAGGGAGAAAGAGGGAGATGTGAGAGGAAAAGTTGACCACATGTGATGCATGAACGATTAAGGGTGCATTAAAAACGGGAAGCAACCTCGACATGGGCTATATTAACAGAGGATGTGTGACTGATATGGAATAGACAAGCGATATAAAGAGCGCAGAGTATGTCAGCAACACTGAGTGTAAGACCGACACAGGGTTTACTACACTTTAATGAGCACTAAAGCAAAGGCTCTGAGCACTGATGACAAGTAGTGGGGTTTCCTTTGTCCAGTGAGGGTTAGGGTTAGGTTTAGGTTTAGGGTTAGGGTGGTACCATGATGATAGCAACACTGGCATCACAAGACAGACATCTGCACCTTCAGGAAACTCACCATTCTGCCCATTCTATGGCTTTACATGACATCCTTACAGAGGACCGCGTGATGTGACACTGACTTTTATTCATTCAAAAAGCAGTTCAGTTTATCCATCTTATCCATACACACAGGGAGAGCATGGAAATCCGGCCCAGTGCCGGGAATTCAACCCCCAACCCTGGAGTTAAGTATCAAGTCGAGTCGAGTCGAGTGGGCTTTACTGTCAAAGCATCAATATTCAGGTACACAGTGGCATGGAATAACATCCCACCCCCCCAAAAAAAAACATGGTATGACATACAAAAACAACGAGTGACTGGAAAGGTTTCACTGTACTTACAGTGCAAAAACACAAGACAGTGTGAAATGGGGGCTAGACACAAGGGTTACGTACATAGTGCAATGTGTATGTAAACAGTAAATAATTCATGAATGGGTGGCATAAATACAGTGAACTGATCACCAATAAATAGCTAAATAATAATAAGTCAAAGAATGCAGTGCCACCCACTAAGCCACCTACAGGTTAAATTACTGTTTCATTTCTTTGATTTAAAAGCTGCCTTTCCATTATAGGAGTGATTGATACACACACACAATCCCTGCAAGCCGTGAAGTTCTGGCACATTTGAAATGTATCATTTCTAACCTCAGACATTTCAAGCCTTATGCTTTTCTGTGCAGTCACACCACCCTCTTTCAAACTGTGTAAATTTCAAGGGTCTCGGGTAAATAAACGATAAGCTGAGTCTGTTTCAGATATTCATGAAATATTCAGACGAGCGCGTGCCGTCTCAGTCATGCAGGACGGCTTTCAAACGTGCCGCTTCTGCGGAAACCGCCCCCCTATCCTCAGATATATGTGCGCGAGGACCTGGTGAACAAATCCAGCAGCTGCTACACTACAGTGCAATGCCTGCTTTGTTCCTGGGGATGACAGACTGGCTGCTTCTTTTCACACATTCATTTACATTTAGATTACGTGGGAAAGCTTTAATCCATCTTGTTGCTCTCGCTTAATGGATGGTAATTCCGGGGCAGGATGGCCTGGATACCCTCCCCTGGACCGTACCCTCATCAAGTAAAACGCGCCGCTTCAGGACCGCGGACAGCGCCAGCTGTGACTCACACAGGCTCAAAGGGAAGCAGGAAGGGGCCAAATTCCACAGTGCTGTCATACTGGTATAATTGCCCTTGTCATGAAACCAGTGGGGCCACCTGGGTCTGCGCTTTGGAGCATCATTAAGAATGCAGTGATGAAGATCCACAGCGCTTTGGAAGGCAGTGATGAAGATCCACAGCGCTTTGGAATGCAGTGATGAAGATCCACAGCACTTTGGAATGCAGTGATGAAGATCCACAGCGCTTTGGAATGCAGTGATGAAGATCCACAGCGCTTTGGAATGCAGTGATGAAGATCCACAGCGCTTTGGAATGCAGTGATGAAGATCCATTCATTTTCCATACATTTACCTACATAGACAGTTTGGCAACCTCGCCTGTTTTTGGTCTCCTGACGTATGAGGCAATGGTACGAACCATTGTGCCAGCCCTACAGCAGGGGTGTCATTAGGCCTGTTTTACCTCCCCCAAATAAATGTTTGTCAGCTCCCCCAAATAAATATGTATTTATTGGCTTAAGTCATGAATAGTTTGCCATCAGTCCCCCCCAAGTAAAGATTCACCCCCCCTATCCATTCATCTCTAACTACGCCCCTGCGCTACAGTAATGATCAATCATGAAAAACTACCTATAAATAATGCAACGCAAACCGATAAAGCTTTAATAAAAGTCTGAATTATATCCGTTGGTTTTTTTTTGTTTGTTTTTTTTGCACAAAAGGCCAAATCCGAATTTTTCGAAAGCAGACAAGTGAACACGAGGTTACGCCCCTATCTTCAGATGTGTTCCACGGTCCGTGGCCCTCACAGAACGGAGGCGAGGTCGCCATGGCGATGCAGCGGTGAAATCACAGCCCCTCTCTGCCGCCAGAATCAATTACAAGGGAATTCCAACGGAGGAGGACAGGGTAAAAGAGTGGATCTGGTACGTGACAGCAAATTAACGCTCCCCCATATTACTCTCGTTCGTATCCCGCTTCTTTCTGCAGCTATTAGTCTGTCAGGAGAAACCAAGGCCTCGCCAGACTGCTTTGAGCACGATGGTCGTCACCGTCTTCCTGGCTCCAGATGGTACGGGTCAGGGGTGAGCGATAACTCAGGTATGCAAGGAGCGCTTGTTCTGTAAGATCAGGGCCGTGCGATCTACCTCCTGAAAGGAGACGTCTGTCCCTGGATGTATCTCACTGCAGCTAAAGACCAGCCGGGATGCTGGATTGGATTCACCCAGCTGTTCCTGCACCATTCCTCATTGAAAGCGGCTTCAACAGGATCTTAGGACAGCTATCTCGCCAAATCCCCCATGCACACTCAGATATATGGTGGGGTATATTACATATATTTTTCTAACGATGCTGCCTTAAATAAAATAAATGAAGGTTAGACATACCCAGACAGTTCAACATATGACACAATCCACTGTAAGGTCCTTATAAATGCAATCGTTGGTTATTCTGAGAAAGCAGTAGCAAATACTGTCCTCTGCTCATTGGCATACGTGTTACCAGGGTGATGATACACCCTTGCAATAAAGATGGTAGCATGGAAGCGTTCTCCTGATACGGACGTAACACACCTGCTTCAAACCATGCTGCCCACGTCGAGGTTGAAGCTGATGCTGCTGATTGGCATAGAGACAGAGCTCCGCATTAATGGAAAGCCGTAATGAGAAAATGAGCGCCGCGCAAGGACAAGTGAAATGCGGTTTCAGTGTCACGGGGTGGCAGATTCCCACCACGGCCTGGCAGAGGAGAGCGGTAGCAGGGCGTGCCAGCGTGTGCCAGCGAGAATGCCTGATTGGCACCGGACTCTCATTCCACACGCTTGTGTAATTTGAAGTGGCACCTCCGACCGCCCTGTCCCTTGCAGATCTGCCCTGCTGCATGCCGGTCGAGGAGGCAGCTGCCAGACGTGGCGGGGTGGGCACAGGATGATCTGGCACGACGACGGACCCCCGCCACGCCTCATCACTAGCCCCCGCCCCCGCCCGCCGTGCTGCTTCCCGTTAGCTGGTGTTCCGACAGCTTCGCCTCGGATGTCTGCTCCCTAATTCTTCATTTCCTGCCCCATTTCTGAAGCGTGAGGCTATTCGCGCAGCATTTGCTGCACTCCATGTGTTGTTCACACCCTCTGTGATGTCGTCCATGTTGTTATCGATGGAATCCACGTTGGTATTTGATGTCCAGGTTAGTATCCATTACTTAGGTGAATAATATGATCATTTATAACCATGCTGCCATAACTGATGGCACTTTTCCAGCCTTGTCTGGTGTATGGACTAAAACTCACCAACCAGGATGCTTGTCATCATCGTCTGGATGTTAAATGACAAAACCCCACCAAGACTGCCAGCTTCACACAAGCCAGGTTAAACACTTTGACGAAACCCTAGACACCCCCTCGCTTTGATCATGTGACAACCGACCCTCCCCCCCCAACACACACAAACAATTTACCCATAATTCCTCGTGCCTTGCTGCTGCTCCCTCTGTAGACCTTCTCCCATGCAAACTGAGCAGTAGTCAAGCGGCAGATGCATCCGCCTCAGGTAATTAATGCGTCGGCTTCTCCTGCCAGCTCTCTCACAAACATCAGATAACACTTTTTTTTCCCTGCCTCCAACTTCTTTGATTAGCATATAAATAATTTCTTCTCAGAGTTATATAACCAATTGTTGACTCACAACACACATTCCTCCTGTACCAGCCCTAGTCAGTCACCCGAGTCGGACATTTACATTTCATTTTAATTATGTCGGTGAGCAAAAATCTAATAAACTGAATCTGATTGTTTAGGGCTTTAAGAGCATGTACTTTACCAAATATAATTACTGGAACATCGTCAGTTATCGCTAACATTGTAGCTCTTTGATACTAATGATCATGACATGGGTTAAGGGGTCATTAACGATAATATCCATGCGGTGAAGCTCACAGTTTTTTTCATAAAGGAAAGAAAAACGGCTCCTCTGCTTTTGCGGCTATTTTCCGAAAGTGTCCGAGCCTTGCTTTCATAAAGCCTGCTTCAGGTCACTCCAGCTTTCCTGTGCAAAGTGCACTTCGGGGAAATATACAGAGTATCTATATCCTCGCCTTTCACTGGAAAGAGCACTCTGTTGTTCTTTTAGAAATGAAACTATATATAACATAACAAGAAATATGTCCTATAACAAGACTTCAGAAGGCCCTAAAGTTTAATTAATACACTAATTAGTATCAATAAATATATGGACAAATTAAGTTAATATCTCACCAAGCAGCCTGCCACTTTGATATGGTGCTCAGTGTGAATTTGCTTGATCTATACAGTACAGTATAACATGCATGTTTTGTTACATGCAAAATATTAAATTAGTATTTTGAAATAGTTGTTCGACTGAATAAGTGAATCTAAATGTCTCCTTTCAGTATGTCTGCATGTGGCAGTGCCCCGAAACTGGATTGGCACCCCCTGTAGGATCTGCCCCTTATTACACCCTGTGCTCGCTCTAATGAACCTGACTGGAATTTTTCTAAGTACTTGTAAAAAGCAGCTGGTCTGTTTCTTTGCTTTCTGTCGTTGCCCCTCTATGGTAAATGTGCTGTATTCATCCATTATGTTAGTTTCCCTGCAACAAAAGGCCGAGCTTGTGCCGAAGTGCTAGTGCTGATTTAAATGGACCCAGTCTCTTGTGCCACACTCACTGCCGCAGTCCCACGGCAGGCGTGTATTTGGAGCGCGCTGCGGTTTCTGGGCTATTGACACTTTTACATGTGCTGTGTTACTGTTTTTTTTCCCCTTCAATTCTTTTGAAAGCCAGCACAACGCCCCTGCAGTGACGAGCTGGATTGTTTGACTGGCTGGGTTCGAAATATAAAAAAATGCCAAGTTGCTCCCAGCGAATCCAATTCTTTTCCCCGCAGTCTGATACAGCGTCTTATTAGACAGTAAGTTCATTTGACTCTCCATTCTGCATTTGTCATAATCCTTTCAGTTCCGCAGCATAAAATATGAGATATGTGGAAAAAGTTCACATTGAAATGTTTCTGAATTGGCTTCCTTCCCACACTGGCATCACAAAAGGAATGCCAGATGGCCCGTTACGATTTGGGAATCCGGCATGTCAGAACAATGTTTTTCCAATGACTGAGCAGAGTACACCTTCGGCAGGGCAGAACACATCTCCAGTAACACAGACTGAGCTCTGAGCCTCACCGTGGGGTCTCCCGTTGCCACTGGACTGGTTTCCGCTCCAGAATGCAGCAAAAATATTCTAACAGCTGGTAACTGACTCATTTAAACTGAAATGCTGCAGGACACTATGGGTGTCAAAGCACTGCCTACTAGCAGTCTAGCACTACCCAGGAAAAACTTGCAACTGAGATACCTGCAGGGTTTTGATCGATCTATGGGAACAGTTAAGATGACAGGCACCTAAGGCACCTACAGGCTCCTGATTGGTCTGTGGAAAGGGCTATCACTATAGCCAGCTAAGATACCTGCAAGCGTCTGATTGGTCTATGGGAACGGTTAACGCTATAGCCAGCTAAGATACCTGCAGGCTTCTGACTGGTCTATGGGAATACCAGCAAACTCCTGATTAGTCTGTGGAAAGGGCTATCACTATAACCAGCTAAGATACTGTACCTGCAAGCATCTGATTGGTCTATGGGAACGGTTAACACTTTAGCCAGCTAAGATACCTGCAGGCTTCTGACTGGTCTATGGGAATACCAGCAAACTCCTGATTAGTCTGTGGAAAGGGCTAGCACTATAGCCAGCTAAGATACCTGCAAGCGTCTGATTGGTCTATGGGAACAGTTAACACTATAGCCAGCTAAGATACCTGCAGGCTTCTGACTGGTCTATGGGAATACCTGCAAACTCCTGATTAGTCTGCGGAAAGGGCTATCACTATAGCCAGCTAAGATACCTGCAAGCGTCTGATTGGTCTATGGGAACAGTTAACACTATAGCCAGCTAAGATACCTGCAGGCTTCTGACTGGTCTATGGGAATACCTGCAAACTCCTGATTAGTCTGTTGAAAGGGCTAGCACTATAGCCAGCTAAGATACCTGCAGGCGTCTGATTGGTCTATGGGAACGGTTAACACTTTAACCAGCTAAGATACCTGCAGGCTTCTGACTGGTCTATGGGAAAACCAGCAAACTCCTGATTAGTCTGTGGAAAGGGCTATCACTATAGCCAGCTTAGATACCTGCAAGCGTCTGATTGGTCTATGGGAACGGTTAACATTTTAACCAGCTAAGATACCTGCAGGTTTCTGACTGGTCTATGGGAATACCTGCAAACTCCTGATTAGTCTGCGGAAAGGGCTAGCACTATAGCCAGCTAAGATACCTGCAGGCGTCTGATTGGTCTATGGGAACGGTTAACACTATAGCCAGCTAAGATATCTGCAGGCTTCTGACTGGTCTATGGGAATACCTGCAAACTCCTTATTAGTCTATGGAAAGGGATAGCAGTATAGCTAGCTAAGATACCTGCAGGCGTCTGATTGATCTATGGGAACGGTTAACACTGTAGCCAGCTAAGATATCTGCAGGCTTCTGATTGGTCTATGGGAACGGTTAACACTATAGCCAGCTAAGATACCTGCAGGCGTCTGATTGGTCTATGGGAACGGTTAACACTATAGCCAGCTAAGACATCTGCAGACTCTTGATTAGTTTATGATAATGACTATCATTACAGCCAACCAAGATAACTGAAGGCTCCTGATTGGTCTACGGGAATAGCTAACACTGTAGTCAGCTGAGAATCCTGCATGGTCTTAATAATGCAATGATGTCGTCCACATGAGACATCTAGCAAATGAAAATTCCCTCCTGCCCCTTGAGGAGAAGCAACGACAACTGTGCTGGAGATCATAGTGCCACTGTTCAGAAGAGAGGAAAATCTGTAGTGATATCTCAGGGTTTTCTGTTCCTCTGCCCAAACGTCTCCAACTCACTCATCTCACTTCTTCCTAATGAGAAATCAGACTGGAAAGTGCAGGCATAGGAAAATATAATATACCTCTGCAGGGACTTGGAGGAGTTGCAGGTTATCTTTACTGCACTCCATGATGTCTTGTCATGAGTTTACTGGAAGATCCCACTTGCTTCCTCTCCTGCTTACCATTCATTGCATGTCTCCGTCTGAAATCTGACTTCTTCCTCTCGTGACTCTGATATCTCCTTCTTTAAATCTCTTTTCATGCTGTGTTCTGCAACAGCAAATCTCGGAGAAATATTTCAGACGACAACATTCCTTGCTAAGTGAAAAATGAGATATCCAGCCTTTCTCTCGGGAAACGGAAAGGCAGCTCTGAGCTGTATAATTTTCCCGCAGGATAGCCTCAAAGCACAGCTCCCCGAATTACAGAATTTGGGAGGAGAGCAGGCAGACACTTCTGAATTTAAATGGACTTTCCTTATGGGCTAAAACTCAAGAATTCTTTCCAGTGAGTCAGCAACTTGGAACAGCGCAGTGGTGAGATTCTTCCTAAAATTAATGTATGCATGTATACATGTACATGTGTCTAAGACGTCATATAGGGTCAGTACACTGTAAAGATAACATTGTTAATGTTATAGCCTCACGTGCTTTCCAGAACATTCTAAGGTCACCTCAACCTCCAAATTAATCAAATTCATTTTGAGTTACGAGGAACAACACAGCAGGATAGGCTATGTTTATTACATCGCTTTACATACACATGGGTTGTAGAGCTAACATTTGCGAAATGTTTGTTTAGCGCAAACAGCAAATGAAATAGGACAACAAGGTAAGAGGTGCAGGCTGTCTGCTGGAGAGCAGGGTTTTAGTGGGAGATGTTCACCATGAGGTCTCAGTGGTGACAAGTGCTGTTCTTCATAAACACTCATAAATACCTTTCAGGTTTTAAATGATTATTTTGTTATGCTGCGATGGAAGATGCACCTCACTTTACAGCTCCAGGGATATCAGGTTTGGCAGCCTGGGAATCTGGCAGCCTCGAGGACCCGGAGTGGATGTTGTGTTTCATGGAACATCATGGAAGGTGACCGCCACGCTCCCCCTAACAGAATGCAGCCACTGCGAGTGTAGGAGACGCGAGAGCAAACAAAGCATACGAGCAAGTATGCGGTGCGAGGGCAGCGCTGTGCCACACAAACAGGAAGTAGTGAGGGCAGCGCTGTGCCACACAAACAGGAAGTAACGAGGGTAACGCTGTGCCACACAAACAGGAAGTAACGAGGGTAACGCTGTGCCACACAAACAGGAAGTAGCGAGGGCAGCGCTGTGCCACACAAACAGGAAGTAACGAGGGTAACGCTGTGCCACACAAACAGGAAATAGCGAGGGCGGTGCTGTGCCACACAAAAAGGAAGTAGCGGGGGCGGTGCTGTACCACACAAACAGGAAGTAACGAGGGTAACGCTGTGCCACACAAACAGGAAATAGCGAGGGCAGCGCTGTGCCACACAAACAGGAAGTAGCGAGGGCAGCGCTGTGCCACACAAACAGGAAGTAGCGACGGCGGCGCTGTGCCACACAAACAGGAAATAGCGAGGGCGGTGCTGTGCCACACAAACAGGAAGTAACGAGGGCAGCGCTGTGCCACACAAAAAGGAAGTAGCGGGGGCGGTGCTGTGCCACACAAACAGGAAGTAACGAGGGCAGCGCTGTGCCACACAAACAGGAAGTAGCGAGGGCAGCGCTGTGCCACACAAACAGGAAGTAGCGACGGCGGCGCTGTGCCACACAAACAGGAAATAGTGAGGGCGGTGCTGTGCCACACAAACAGGAAGTAGTGAGGGCAAGCCGGAATGTCACTTCCTGTTAGCCAGGCCGCATGGATAAGGGGAACCTTCATGAAATCTTTTTCGTGGTATAGTAGTAATTCAACACCCGCATGGACTAACATTATAGTTATAAAACTTTGGTTATATATTGTTGCTGAACAATGAAAACTGCATATGTCCCACTTTTTGATGATTGTGACTTTTTACTATAGATATTTTATACTTAAATATGCCCATCGGCCTCTGTCTACTGATGTTTGCCATTTATTTGACCAATAAAAAGATGTTTTATGAAGTCATCCATCTATCTCATTAGAAGAGCTTTGTGTGATGGCAAATATACAGTACAATAGGGCACTGATTATGTCCAAACATTTAGACTGGCTGTCAATAATCTGCTGAGTTCTTGGAATATAGCGAACAGGAGACAAGGCTCGAACTAACAATGCGTCATTGGAACACATGATGAGAAAAGTACTTAAGTCTGCGTTTGCTAACAACAATAAATCCATTTAAAACATTAAACTGCTCACTGACAGCTGTGTAGTGATGAGGTTCTATTTGTGGTCTTGAGGGTGTTTCATTGTGTTGTTTTATGTTTATTTTTACAAAGTGGTTTCTGCGAAAATGTGTTTCACACTCCAGAAATAATGCATTTTTGGAGATACGTGTTTCTCATTGGACAGTGATGATATTTTGCCTGAGGAAAAATGCATGAATCTGAGACCAAAATGAAAAGTTAAAACAGCATTCGAAAGGAAAAGATCAAAGCAATTCCAATCTATTACAGACCCGTGTAGCAAATCTATGTAACACTTTAATACTTACATATCAAGTGATATATACTATATGTTGAATTAGCATTACATACATGATCATACCGAACATCATGGGACTGATTTTCCAGAAAACACGGGTGAATATGCATATATTTAAGCCGACAGCAAACCCAGATCCTCTCCTGACAGGACGACTCTGGGATCAACTGGAAACGCAGAACACAGGTGATGCAAAGACAGTCATCACGAGCAGTTGGGCTCGCTAAATGCTAAACAGGGGCTATCGCGCCATTCGTGCATCTTGACGCCTCCACACATTCCGTGACTTTTGCGATGATGGTATAGCGCGTTGACGTTTCGGATCTGCTATAAGGTACACGTTCCCGAAGCTAGCTGGGTCCTAAATCCCCAGGTATCTGTTCATTTTACCCAGGGCATCGCAGACCGTGTTCAGGTCACTCCGCAGGTCGTTCACCACGTTCTCTATGCTCCTGGTATCCTTAAGCAAGTCGACACTCTGCGTGTATGGGTTGTAGTAAACTGAGAAGGGTCGCTGAATCGTTTTGGCAAATTCCCTGTAGAAGGGAGAGCACAGGTATTAGTCTGACATATTCACTCCAATTTGAATGGTATTTCCATGACCAAATCATTTGCTTAACAAGCAGAAAACTACCCCCACACACACTCCCGGGATCAATAAAGTTCTATCATCCTATCATTATAAACAGTGAAAGATATTTTGTGCCACCAACACCAGTTTCCATAACAATACAGAGAAAATATGGAGGGAAAAAAACTCATTGTTCTTGCTGTTGTGTTTGCACTGCTAATATATACAGTGTCCTCACACTGCATAACTAATGTCCCAAGTTTCCAATTATAACGTCACTTAAAGAGCTCCCAGAAGTCAATCTGTTTCATTTAGCATGGCGGTTGCTAAGGTAACAGTTCAGGAGAAACATTTACTTACATATAGCAAAAACCTCATGAATGCATGCATGACTAGATAATGATTCCATTGTACTCAATACATAAATACAGCAATGAGATTCTGAAGCACTACAGGCTTTTCACTTACATCATTAAAGCAAGGGAAACTTACTCACTGGTCATTACTCATGTCAGTGCTATATTATGTATATTATCCGTGGTACCTCATCTTTTCTTTGGCTTCTTCAAAGCTTTCAGAGACAAAGTACACATCCTGGAAGGTGGTAATGAGGCATTCTTGAAAGCATGTGGTCCTAGGGTCAAATGGCTTTACTGCAGCCTTGTCTGAAAGCGCGTGCTGTGGAGACAGAGTGGGAATCAACAGGGAGACAGGGCCCTCCCCCGAGCCACATGCCGGACCAATAGGGAGACAGGGGAGTGACCCAGGTCAGTGAGAGGGGCGGTACCTTCAATTCTCCAATAGAAGACAGTAGTCCCGCCCCATAGGCTCTCAGCTGTCCGTCCTGCTTACACAGGCCAAACTCGATGGTGAAGAAGTAACACTGTGTGAAAGGAGATCAAATGGTGAAGGGAGAGGGCTCAAACAGAATTTAAAAAAATTAAGAGCTGATATTCATCCTTCTGTGTATGTGCCTTTAAGACAGCAAGCTTAGGGAACGTTAAATTCCGACAAGGCAAGTCAGAGATTCGAGAATCCTTATTGAGCATGGAAAACTGTCCAACCACATCTGTATGTGAATCCAGCAAGATGCCAATGAAACAGACCCCACCTGGGGGGTCTACATGGGCCTCCGGTGACAGACGGATCACCAAAGGCAGCAGATGTGCTGCCAAGCTACCCAGATGCTGGGAAAACTAGTATCCATACTGTAGTATCCATACTGTAGTATCCATACTGTTTCTCTTGACCTCATAACTGACATTAAATTGCTGTCACTCCAAAGGTCAAAAGGTTGCGTACATATGAAACTGCAGCCGTCTCCAGGGCAGGAGTTACCATAAATATTATTAACATTAATATTTATTATGTAATTCTGTCATGTAGATGTTTCACAATTAAACTCTGTTTAAGTTACTGTCTTATTCTCTGAATGATTAAAACATGCTTTTGCATGTATTATCTTACTTTTGTTCATTGCTGATCAAGATGGATCGTCATTGAAAAATCCCACAAAGGAACTAGCGAGACCATCTTGCCGCCATCTTGCACATCAGTTTTGGCACAACTGCCGAGTCTCAAAGGTTCAATCATGAATTTCTCTGAGACGATTTTACAAGCACCTGCGCAGCCTGAGAGAATCCGGTCTACTGATGGGGGAGACATATTGTTGTCACTCCTCCCCCTGCGCCTCGTAGCCTTCGTTTGGCGTTGACTGCCTTCCCGCAGTCATGTGACATGTGGACATGCACATGCAGAACATCACACGCGGGAAATATCACCCAGCTCAGGAAGCTTATCCCCTCACCTCCATAGGTCAGCCTCTCCCTCCTAGCTGAACTGGGATGCCACCCAGGTATGTTTGCTGCCAATAGAAAAGAATAATTCCGAGGAACGACCTCGCTATCAGGCAGGAGGCAAAGAGAACAATTAGCCCCAGCCTGAGTTTAGCTTCCGCGTCACGGTATCGGCTCCCACAGGAGAAGCTGCGATTCATGTAACATCTCAGTTACTTTCATTCAGGAAGAAAGGTGCTCCCTGCAGACATTGCCAAACAAAAGCCCCATCCGCCGCGAGAAAGCGAGTCCATCCTGCTAATAGCCTTTATCCGTAACACCCAGGGGCCGACATATCCCTGTAGGAGGGAGATAGGTAAGACCCGCCCCTTAGTGAACGAGCCATCAGCAGTCTGGGGTCCCTCCCTCGAAGCCTCCATACCAGATCTGCCCGGAAAGATAGAAGAAGGTTCCGTGAATCAGCGCTTAAGCGCCCTGCTTTGAGTCACATTCACCTTCTGGCCAAGTACACAAGTACAACAGGAAACTACTGATATTGCATCTTCTTCCCTGTATCTCCTTTAGTTTAAACCAACCACAGAGCCATAAGAATGGAGCTCCAATGCACTAGGACACAAAAAAGTAACAATTACTTATCACTGGGGCTGTACCCTCAAGGGTCTGCCAATTGTACCCTAGCTGTAGTTAAATGTAACTTTTAAGGTACAGAAATGGACCCTGAGGAACATTGTTGTACCATTGGGGAAACTTTATTGTTTTTTGTATCTTGGGGAACAAATCTGTACCAGGGCTGCATGCTTTTTCTGCAAGTGTAAGACATAAGGTTTATTGTTTAGGTTTATATAATATTATATTCTAACGCTTAGCTTTAACGTTGTATTATTTCATGTGTGTTGTCTGTTGGCTTTAATTATATATTCAGTTACGCTATTTAAAATATAAATAGCGTGAACAGAATGTGTCGCCGACTGCCTGTTAGCGTTGACTATCATTATTGTGACAGGATGGTGTTCTGTGATTTTCTGAAGGTGAGCGATGCTTCTGTTCCAGGCAGAGGCTTGCAGGGATGTGACAGTACATTTGGAAGCACTTTCCCAAGCCCCTGCCACCCTAAAGTATCCCACCAGAGGGATTGGAGAGCAGCACGCTCTTGCATCAGCAATTCCATTGTCATGCAGCTAAAATGCCAGAACTGGCAGACGCAACGCCTTTCAAAAAACAAAATATGTTGTGGAAATGCGTTTGGGTGCAGGTCTATAAGAGCTGTGTTGTAAACGTCTGATCACAGAAAAAAACACAAGAAAAGCAGCTCATCCTTATTAACCTCCTTGTCACATACTTCAGTTATAATCGGTGTTAGTTGCATAAGCAGATCACTCACCACTTGAGTACTTTCAGTCTCTGGAATTGCATGCATTTGGTGATTTAATCACTCAGTTTTGCCTTTTTGACACTCTGATCCCAAGTTACTCCTTCTTTCTCCGTCTCTCTCCCCAGAATAAATGTCGTGAGTCTACAGCAGAGTGGCCAGAGTAGAGGGAAGCTGTGATCCAAACCGTACCGTTCGGATTTCGCGGCGCCCCGTGAGGTCGGCTTCCTTACCGTTTCCTCAAGCTCCATTAATCCCCGCTTTTGTGTCTTAGCCGGAAACCCTGCAGCCCACTGCTCAGTGCCTACTCCATAACATGGAGCATCATTTTTTGTGCAATTCCGGGCTCATTTAAAATTTTTCATTTGCAGATGGTTAAAGATTTAATTCAAACCATATAGCTAAAATGTCTTGACTCTCGCATCCTATATCTCACATGACAAGGGCAGGCAGCTTTCCGAGAGGCAATACGGCTTCATTAAAGAAGGCCTCAGGCCTTCTCGTCTCCAACGCTTCCCCGAACTTAACAGGAGGCATAAAGTATTTTGCTTTACGGTGGCTTCCTGGCCATATTTCAGTGTTCCTTAAACGTACCCCAGTCTGACAGGCCGGCATTAGTCACCGAGAGCGCAGCCTGAGTTACAGCCCTGCGCGCGTCCTTGCCCCAGTCACCCAGGGCGCTGTCCCCAAGGTACTTGCCGAGCGAGTTTGGGATTTTACTTTAACGCCGTTACGTGCCAGTCATCAAAGATTGGGGCAACCCACTAAACCCCCCCATCTGCTTCACCCTGCTGCTCATTGAAAAAGCCATCATATCAGGCATGTAGCCATGTAGTAAAACAGTTTAAACACCCCCTCACTCACCCATCCCACCCACAAAATTTATTTGCTCTCGATTAGCCAGGTAGTAAAATCACGGGTTTGGTCCCCGTTCAGCAAGATGTACCAAAGAGGACCTATAAGTTGGGTTCCCCCCCTATAAGTTGGGTTCCCCCCCTATAAGTTGGGTTCCCCCCCTATAAGTTGAGTCCATTTCCTCCCTCCCCCCCCCATTAAGGGGCCCTTATCATGTAATGTTTTCGTGTCTTCGTCGTTCCGTAATATCCAGATTCATGGAACTCGCCTAAGGTACGACACTATTACAGCATCTTCGAAACACATTTCGGGTCAGTCCGTTTCTCATTATACTACACACTGGGTGATAATAATTTGTAAAGTAAAAAGAATGACCACAGTAGGAAAAAAAATTTTCACATAATTTTGTAGCAGAATAACACCATTTGACAAAGGGTGTTAATAACACAATGTCACATTATCTATTCAGTTAACACACTGATTTGGCACAAAATAACTTGGACTAACATAGTCAGAGCTAGAGTTATGTTTGAAATGCTTACAAACTGTCATGAATGCTAAAATAGTATAGATGATAAAGCACAGGAAGAAAAAGTACCACAAACTAGTTTCCTTTCAATTGGCAGACCGGTGTAAACGGTGTAAAATTCAGGCTCAGGCAGGCGGTAATGAAAAATCATAACCCTGCCCATCAAAACCATACCATGAAACAGCTCCGTTATGACATGGGTCTATCTCAAGCACTGACTGGTTACTCTGCATTAGGATAAGCTGTGCAGGTCTGATTAGCACTGACAAGTAATTAAGAAATTCAACACAAATATGCAACATGAATAGCTAGCTATGCCCTTAGTATTCATACTTATGTGTTCTGGAATATTCCATATTTCCCTGGTGTCCATGCCGACTGAGGGCCTGAAGAGCTGCCAGTATGGGGATGCAGTGTGCAGTGGTCACATGACTGCTGTTCCTTAAAAGCATCGCACCTCTCAGCAACCTTATCTGGCTCCTACAGCTGTGCCCGTAGAAAGTGGAATAATTGGCACTTGGCTATTGAACCCAGGAGTACCCCTCCCCCATACACAAAGCTATTCTTGGGGGGGGGGGGGGGTATTTAGACGCAGAAAACACAACCATCACTCGCGGGAATACCGTCAAAAATGACAGGGAAGAGAGAGGCAGGGAAGGCAAGCGTGTGGCCCGCTCCCGGCAACGTTCTCGTGTGGAAACTCGGAAGCGTGAGTGCCGCGGGAGAGCAGAGCCCCCATCTCCTGTCAGGCTTAAATTAATTTCCCCCAGCTATGAAGCAACCCTTTCTCCACCTGCCCCTCTGCTGCCCCCTGGTGGTGGCCCCCTCATAGCTGTGGGGCACTTCATTCTGCTGCAGTTTCAGACATGCTAATGTGCTTCTCCAGCTCGTTTTCCTGAGTTACATTTGTGTCTGCGATGGCTGAGGTTTATGTATACCTGCTTTACATGGATAATGAACTGATGATAGATAAATATAGCATCATTATGCTTTCTTCGTTATTTGCTTCTTTTAAATTAAAAAATTAAATTAATTTATTTATTATCAGTATAAAGTATAATTGTCTAATCCAGAGTTTCACAACCCCTTCCTCAGGGACCCCGAGACAGCCCACATTTTTGCTCCCTCTCAGCTGCTAATACACTTTTATCAGGTATTCGGTGTTCTTCACTGGCTGGGAGCTGGGAAGGAGCAAAACCATGTACTGTCTCGGGGTCGCCAAGGACAGCGCTGAGAAACATTGGTTTCGAATTCCGCAGCTTCAAATTGTACTGGAAGCCGCACAAAGGTTCAAACAGCCTGCCGTGTCAAAAAGCAGACGTGAAGAGCTTCACTTGGGGTCAGTGCTATTGCCCCATCTTCCACACAATTCTGCTTCCCTGTTATCCGTTGCTAATTCGGTGCAGTGGCAACGGAAAAATCCTGCTTATCGCAACATAAAATTTGACCCTCGAATTTTTGCAGTCAGCAAAAGCAGAGGAAGGTTCTATTGCATAGATGTGTTTTTAGTGCTCTGTCGCTCTAAAAAGCCCCCACTGTGCAGCACGCCATCACTGTAGACAGTGAAATCTATTTACCCACGGCAACACTGCGTCCCACACCCAGCCAGCCTGTTCTTAAGCACTGCGTAGCTCCTCTGCACTCTGATACGAGTTAAGGGAAGCAAAGCATTGTCTCATGCAGCCTTTGGAGCTGGCCTCTCTCAGGTGGGCCCCACTGTGGCCAAATCACTGCCTCAGGACCCCCAATCCATAACGTCTCGCTCACCCGTAGATTGTCCAATCTTTCCAGCTCGCTCTCTGAAGTCGCAGAGACCTCTACCGCTGCTTCGCCTCACGCGGTCAGCTTTGTCACTCAATCCGTGACACCCGCCGCTGAGACACTGTCTGCTTAATTTCCATTAATGTGGGGGTGGGGGGGCAAAGGGTTTAAACGCAAGCTAGAGGATGAAAGTGTTGTTCAGAGACAGGGGATTAAGCCTGAATCGTAATGAAATTATCACGGTGCATAACCGAATCCACACAGCTGAACCGGATTTGGATATTGGGGGGGGGGCTCCACAAGAACAATCTGTGCCTGTCGACCTTCCCGTTGTGTGAGTCTGTTTACAGCCCCTCAGAACATCTGTGAAATGCACAGCGGTGCAGCGTCTTCGCCCGGAAACAGGTGGACATTCAGGAGGCGAATATTAATCCTGCACCATCAATACACCGAAGAAGAACAACGCGGCGGACAAAACATCCACCACGCTGTGTCCGCATCACCGCGAGCTCCGTTAATGCTTGCGGATTTATTCGGGAATCTTTCAAACAGCCGGGAACATGGGAGAAGATGCAATTATTCTGCTCTGTGCCGGAAAGATCTTGAGGGCAGGAGGCTGAGCTGAACCACGCTGCCCCCCCTCCCCGTCCCCCAACACACCTGAGGCAGCCGCACCTGTGCACCAGTGAGCGCGGCAGTCATTAAGGAAAATGAGGTGTCCTATTTAAGGCTACTAGACGCCCCTGCACAGTGCTAATCGCCCTGTCGGCTGGCCCAGACAGCACCACGGCCTGTTACGGCTCCTCCGTCGCAGGAAGCCACACGGCGCCTCACACGCGCCTCACACGCACCGGCTGATCTCACGCCCGGCTCATCCGCCCCTATGAAATCCTCTCGGGAAACAAACACATTTAGAGGAAATTGATTTACTGAAGCGCTGTTAATTAAACCCCCAGATGAAATTGTGCCTGAACTCGGCCGCTGGCCTGTTAATAGTAATTACTGTGAGAGAAGTTAACGTGCACTAATTATGGCTGACTCACAGTGAAATCGCCACGGCGTCCAGCAATGCAGATAGTACACAATGACTGGGCGCTATCTCCAGCCAGACGATATGTTCATGATGGCATTATATAGAGTGTATGTGGGAGATCAGCAATGGGGATTGAATGGCTTTTAAGACATGACTGTGGGTAAGATATTCTGAATTTATTGTTAATTAACAACTACACTCACAACTAACATCTTATTGTATTACTATATGGCTATGATTATTCTAATACTTAAGTCTTACATTGCTTTTATGTTTTTCTATTTTTATTTTCCAAACGTTGGCTCACACTGAACTGTATAATCATTTATATAATTTACCCCTGATCTTATGATGATATCATGGCTACCGCCACGTAAATATCAGATATTACTTATCATGTTAGGTATTTGAGGTAAGCAATTAGATGTTTCCAGCAGCAAAACTTTGTAGAAGATTAAATACCTAGTTCAAAGGTACAACAGCGGATACATACATCCAGAATTGCCAGCAATGTGGTTAGC
Organism: Paramormyrops kingsleyae; assembly: GCF_048594095.1. Classification (NCBI taxonomy): domain Eukaryota; kingdom Metazoa; phylum Chordata; class Actinopteri; order Osteoglossiformes; family Mormyridae; genus Paramormyrops; species Paramormyrops kingsleyae. Next base: position 15,144,541 of record NC_132797.1, read on the forward strand.
ATTCAGTGCCCTTAAGTGCCATGCCCCCTGCTGGTGACTTAATGGCCGGTGTGAAGGCGTGTGGGGGGGCTCACCGTGGCCAGCTTCTGTACGTCCTCGTCCGACGCCCCCAGCGAGGCCAGGCCGATCTCCTGGGAGAACTGGGCGAACTTGGGATCCGCCAGCAGAGGGACGTGTCCCAGTAGCTCGTGGCACGTGTCCCTGGAAGAAGACAGAGCCACCAGGGGGTGTCACATGATGGGCCGTAAGACGGTGTGGGATGGGGATGCACATCACGTCACACACAATGGGCAGTGCCTGCTGAGCTGGAAATGCATGGATCCTTAAATGAAGTCACCTGGAATTGTCCACTTGCCTTCCTGCCCTCATAAAACAGCACCTCTATGTTACGACAGAACAGGGACTTTATCTCCACACAGAGCCTACAGCCAGCTGGCGATTTTGCTTCTTTACAGGATTCCGAAACCATTCAAAACACTCCATTGACATTCAAGCCTGGAGAGATGTCTGTTCTCTTAAAACGATCCCATTGCCTCGTGAAAAGTCGTCGTGGGGAGCACGTCCATTTACTGAACACGCATGCCCCCCCACCCCCCGCTCCAAGGCTTCGAATTTAATCAGAGCATAGATATTTATCTCAATTAATGATGCCGTCCACGGGATTTGCAAATGGAGAGAACAGAGACATAATAACGAAAGCCATTCTGGGGATGAACGTGCCATAACGGACTAATCAGATTAGCCTAACAGGTGCTGTCCTGCTTTCAGGCCACAGGCTGCATTCATTAGAGAAGAATCCATTACTTGTACCTACCATTTTATGTGATTTTATTTACATAATAAAGAACAAGCATACTGATGGTTTTTCCCATTGCACAGAACATGCACAGGATGACAGATGTAAGGAAAATGATCACATGTTAACCTGAGGGCTGCTTCTAACTGATTTAAACTCAGTAAATGGGTTTTTTAAATGTAAGTAGGCAGTGGAGGCAACATGAGCATTGAGAGGGCATCCGTAAGAGCAGCAGAGCTGAAGATGAGCCGTCCACGGATGGCTGATGGACCAGCAAGGCCTCATCTCGCGTCCGCCGCCATTCCATATGTCTGCGCCAGTGACGAAATGACTGTTTAAAAATCAATAACCCGAATTGTCAGAGCTTAATGGGAACGTAATTGTAAAAGCTGGGTCATGGCGAGATTAATTTCTCATTAATCAGCATTAAACGGCTGCAATCTGAGACAAGTGAGACGTCCGTCTGCTCGGCTCAGCAAGCTGCTCCTTTTCACCACAGTGATCGAGAGTGTCTCACTTCCTGCACTATCACCGCGCTTCACCCCACTGTATGTCTCACTTCCTCCACTATCACCGCGCTTCACCCCACTGTGTCTCACTTCCTGCACTATCACCGCGCTTCACTCCACTGTGTGTCTCACTTCCTGCACTATCACCGCGCTTCACCCCACTGTGTGTCTCACTTCCGCCACTATCACTGCGCTTCACCCCACTGTGTGTCTCACTTCCTCCACTATCACCGCGCTTCACCCCACTGTGTCTCACTTCCTCCACTATCACCGCACTTCACCCCACTGTGTGTCTCACTTCCTCCACTATCACCGCGCTTCACCCCACTGTGTGTCTCACTTCCTGCACTATCACCGCGCTTCACCCCACTGTGTGTCTCACTTCCTGCACTATCACTGCGCTTCACCACACTGTGTGCTTTCTAGCCCATCTAACACTTCCTTTTAAATTTCATTTTGAAACCTCTCATCTGAGCGACAAACTTAAAATTAAATTGTCTTCTCCTCTGGATCTCTTGTTAATCGAATAAATTATGTATGAAATGTCAACAGCGTAAGAGCTAGTTCACTTCATCTAAATTCTCCAAACCTACGCAGCAAAGCACACAAATTCAGGGTCGACAAACATTATTTGGAACGATTATTCCTGACACTGCTCTGCCTCCTGCGTAAATAAACATTTTCAGTTTCCCAGAGAGGTGATATTTTACACGTAGCTGTAGCTCTGAAGATTTAATCGCAAACATGTAGCACTGCATCGCTGTTTTGCGTGTCCCACACTGATGATGCATAAAGCAGCTTCTGACAGCTAACTCTATGTATAAAGTTAACTACTTGTCCAGATTCCATAAATGCTCATCCAGTACAGGGTCTCAGTGAGCCTGGAGTCTAGAACTGAGCAGGGGACATACACCCACACAAGATGGGCGATTTATAGATGCCAAATCTCCTGATCGTATGTCTTTGGAGCAGAGGACTTAGACTGAGTAGCAGAGAACATACACACACACAATTCCATGCACAAAGAGCGCAGAAGGGAATTGACCCCATAACTCCGGAGGCGTGAGCCTACTGAGTCATGGTGAACCCATAAATTGAATTCATTTCAATTTATTTTTATATAGCGCCTTTCACAACAGAGTCACCCCAAGGCGCTTGACCTGGGTGTACAGTAGTACACATATAGAATTTATATTATTCCTCAGTCTCCATGGTCATTCAGTTTTCCAGATGTATTTCCCATCTCTGTTGAAAAATGTGCTTCTCCATGGAAACCAAACGCTTCTGTTTTCAGTCACTCCCCATTGCCTGTTGATTTACATCACACACCACAGCTAATGTGAAATCTCAGAGCCCGCAGAGCAGTCCGGATTCATATACCGCCGTCTGACCTGGTTCCATGCAAAATATTACCTCAGAATATTATTGTATCTCTCCAGATGCAGGTCGGTGTGGTTCCGTTTCTGCCCTTCAGAGCTGGGTGGTGTGACCTCAGTTTGATTACGTCAGTATTAAGTCAAAGTATCTTTATTGTCATCTTCAGCTGTAAGATCCATGGGTCACACACTGAGATGAAATTTCGATCTCATTGGTCATTGTGTAAGAAACAGTGATAAATAGAATATAAATATGAATATAACAGACATTTAAATAGTGATAATATAACAATGTGAACAATATACTAAGACAGGGACAAGAACCATAGACAGAAAAAAGTTAAAAAAAAAAAGAAAAAGCTTAAAAATATATATACACACACACAGAGCTGTGCAAATGTGCAATAATACATGTTGGTTACCGTATCCTGAGTGTGCAATTACGGAATTTTTGCTACAGCATTGTGATTCCAGTGCAGAGACAGGGACAGTTTGTCCTTTAGAACAGTGTTGCCCACCACAGTCCCTTGGCCAGTCCACATGTTTGCTCCCTCCCAGCTTCCTGACAGACTGTCCACATTTCTGCTCCCTCCCAGCTCCCTGACAGACTGTCCACATTTTTGCTCCCTCCCAGCTCCCTGACAGACTGTCCACATTTTTGCTCCCTTCCAGCTTCCTGACAGACTGTCCACATTTTTGCTCCCTTCCAGCTCCCTGACAGACTGTCCACATGTTTGCTCCCTGCCAACTCCCAGTAGCAAAAATGTGGATTGTCTGCAGGGTCCCGAGAATCAGTTTCAGAAACCAGGCTTTGGGATCCTCTGGAGTTTTGCAGTGTAAACATGATGAAAATAAGCCAGGCGTCCATCCAGTTATGTGTTAACATAACAGGCTTCGCACACGAGGACCTGCCTAACATTACTGCTCAAACAACGCCTCCTGCTGTACTGGCCGCTTACCTTCTCCTCCATACCACACTCCCCCCTCAGATGTTTCCATAACCTCATGTAACCTTCTGAAATTACCTTGTCTCTGTGTTCACTTCCTATTTTTCTGTTTGTTTGCAGAACGATAAATGCCATGTTTATATACAATTGTATGTATTTAGGTTTTCATGTGTAACACCACCTACAGGGAGAATTCATTGGACATTCAGATACGCGCTTGGCGAATAAAAATCTTCAGATAACAGATAGTTCTGATAATGTTGGGCAGCTGGAAACCCCTATTAAACCCACGATTTAAACTAAAACACGAGTATGTGAGGCAGAAACACAATCCTCCCGCTATCACAGTCGGCTGGTTGGGCTTAGTTACAGCGGCGGTAAGATGAAATGCGGCCCATCTCTCCGCAGTCAGCACTTACGGTTCAGGCGTGTACAGAGGGTCTTTGCTGTGCCGCACATACTGGGTGCAGTTGAAGACACGGTACGCCAGGCCAGCCAAGAAGTCCCGGGGCGACAGGTACCCCGCCACGGGCCGCACGGTGAAACCCGAACGTTCTGCAATAGAAACAAGGAAATTGACCTGCAGGGGGCGCCAGTCAGCACAACTTTAGTGCTTTCTTAATGGAAAATTATGCTTGGCTTTAGAAGTGAGGGTCAGCCCTTGGGCCTCAGCCAATGGGAACCCAGCATGCTTCATATATGAGCCAATCGTTTCATTTTAGTCATAACGCCCAGCCAATTGCATATGGACTTTTACCATAGAAGGGCATGTCTGAGTACAAGAGTCTGTTTCCAACCTTAAAAAACAAGAAGAGTTCGGACCAGGATTAAATAATTTTCATCTGACCCACCTGAATTCTATATTTATTGCCATTCACATTCAAATTCTACATGTTCAATTCACAGAATCACTCAACCAACAAATAGTATACATTTATTTTGATAACCAGATTCAAAGATACTAATTATAATGCATAAATTTCAATGCAGTTATATAAATGTGGTTATATAATTTGTTATGAATGATGGTAACAGGACTTGTGATGACCAGTAAGCAATCCAGATCAAACTGGGTTTTGTATTCATCTGGGTGTTTCCATCACAAATATCTCTCAAAAAAACAACACATTTGAGTAAAGCAAAGGAGAGTTTCCCAGTGAGCGCCACCGCAAACACGGCATGGGGGGCAGCAGCCAGCTCTGGGGGAAGGCATGGTGAGTCATGGGGGGGGGGGACAGGGGCAGATCACAGATGGGACCTTGTGCCTCAGTGAGGGACTGTAAGCCACATGTATGCTGAACTATACCCACGGGCAGGGGCAATTCTACAATTTTTTTAAGGTGGGGGGCATAAGATGAGCCATAGTTCATACAAAGGGCCAACCTTATTATTAACCAATGATATGCTTTGAATCACTGAGTGACAGGGGAGGGGCTTTCCAGGGGCCAATCAGCTTTCAGCTGGTGCTGGCAACCCTGTGACCCTGCCCCTGTATACACCCCTGGTGGTGGGGGGGAATGGCTATTGTAGGAAAGACTAAATAGGAGGAGAGGAAGTTGGGCCAAGTTGTCAACTCAGTGGAACAAAAGGAAATCACGTCGTTAAGATAATACAGGAGCAGCGGACTCTGCACAGCTGCTCCCCGCGTCCCGTGATGATTCACAGGGACCCGCGAGTGCCTCGAGTGCCAGCAGTCTCATTTAAATGATTCTCTTGGCGCCGCTCAATTCATCAGAGGGAAGGCGGCTGATCAGTCTCTTAAAGAGTCCGTCTCCCGCCTGCCACCGCGACAACGGCTGAATTCATCCCCCGGAGGAGGACCGGTGCAGAATGTGGCGTGACGGAACTCGCTGCACGGCCTTAATTAGAAAGCCCCTCCTGACCTGCTAAATGTGGATCCTTCCAATGAAATATTGTTTTAATATCAGGGAGATCTCACACCCCATTTTACTATAGGTCATGAATGGAAGCACTGTGGCCACCCCCCCAATCTCAACCTGGAACCCTCCCCCCTGAATATGCAGAAGAGTGACGGAGGAGGCTCTCGACATGCGAGGCGAGGTCTGCCAATGGGTGGAGCCAAAATGTTCATGCTCAGTTTGCACATCTGCCTGCAGCTGGGAGTGACGCCTCACAGGAGCACAAGGTTCTGTAACATTAAAGCACTGCACAGTGCACACCTCCCCCATACCAGGAAAGGTGCATCCACTGCACAGTGCACACCTCCCCCACACCAGGAAAGGTGCATTCACTGCACAGTGCACACCTCCCCCACACCAGGAAAGGTGCATCCACTGCACAGTGCACACCTCCCCCACACCAGGAAAGGTGCATCCACTGCACAGTGCACACCTCCCCAAAACCAGGAAAGGTGCATCCACTGCACAGTGCACACCTCCCCCACACCAGGAAAGGTGCATCCACTGCACAGTGCACACCTCCCCCACACCAGGAAAGGTGCATCCACTGCACAGTGCACACCTCCCCCACACCAGGAAAGGTGCATCCACTGCACAGTGCACACCTCCCCCACACCAGGAAAGGTGCATCCACTGCACAGTGCACACCTCCCCCACACCAGGAAAGGTGCATCCACTGCACAAATGCATGGCCCTGTGAATTCGGGTCGCCATCGGCATTTCTCCTGCAGATTTCCCCCCCCCAATTGGCAGAAGCGATCTGGCTCCTCTTGTCTTCCCAGCCCCACTGGGTCCGGCAGCCATCTCACTTATTCCTGCATTTGTAGTCGTCCTCACCACATGCCGCCAGCACCGGTTCCATTAAGCAAAATGTATCAACTCGTTGCACAGTCATATTTGTCTTGGTTACGCTTTGCATACCCAAGGGCGTAGTTTTGGTTATACTTTGGTTGGGACCAAATCGCCCCTGAACCGTTTGCCCCCTAAAACACACGCTGTACTTCCAAAATATTGGTAAGGACACGTCCCCACCATGCATGTCCAAATGTACTACCTTGGACACACCTGTCTCCAGTCTAGGAGAGTCTGGAGATACCCCAGGAACTAATGAAAAAGGACACACTCTGGACAGGATGCAGGTCCATCACAGGACACACTCTGGACGGGATGCAGGTCCATCACAGGACACACTCTAGACGGGCTGCGGGTCCATCACAGGACACACTCTGGACGGGATGCAGGTCCATCACAGGACACACTCTGGACGGGCTGCGGGTCCATCCCAGGACACACTCTGGACAGGATGCAGGTCCATCACAGGACACGCTCTGGACGGGCTGTGGGTCCATCACAGGACACACTCACTATAGGCGATTCAGAGAGAACATTTCACCTCACTGCATGTCTTTGGACAGTGGGAGGAAACCCACGCAACAGGGAGGACGTGAGCCCCACACACACGACACTGTGGGCTGCAATCAAACCTGTAACCCAGGAGGAGAGAGGCCACTACACCACGCACTGAACCACCCTGCTGCCCTCCCAGCCAACATACTATATTCTTTGTGAACTGCAAAACAATCATTCTTTGTTACGGGGGATGTAAACAGCACTTCTGTGTAACCCGACGGTCACCGAAAGCAGAGGCGTGATGCCAAATTGATAAGTGCTGCTGTGGATAGTCTGGAGGCTTCGATGGCCCACCAGTTTAGCTCTGCAAATTTCCCAGAAAGCGACTCTGAAACCATCAAATGTCAATCAGCTGCAGTTGTAGTGCTTGTTCTTAAAATGTTGTAAGAACTAAAAAAGACGCAGCCACTTTAAACTCACATTTGTGTAAAAGTTGTTTTTCTACATTTCCAGGCTTATTACAGCTTCAAAAATGCAAGTTTATTCTCCGCACAAAAGCTCCACGGCATAACCACAGCCCCATGACAGGAATACGACTTTATCTAAGCGCGACGGCTAAAGCAAGCTTGCCCTGTCTGTTCCCGCAGCCCACAGGAACAATCGAGTCTCATCCTGTGCCAGGTGGCCGTCATCAACGCTGCCTGTACGAGCGGCTCTGGCTCGTTAGGTTAATTATTCCGTAATAGATACGCTTAACGCCAAGGCAACATTCCATGGACGGAAGTCCGCAGGATGTGTTTTTAGCCGCGGATCCTGGAGGCACATCCAGAGGTCAAAAGAGAGCAATTCATGGAGCATGCAGCATTCTCTCTGCTCAGCCGCAGCTGTGAACATGCTCACCACTCTGCTGAAGCAAGTTATTTTTCCAAAGGCTGTTGGCATCAACTGCAATTCTGTTAAACGTTCAGCCATCAGTGGTGGATTCTGGCAAGGTCAAGTGGCATCTTCTGGCCACCATCACCTAGATTGACGGTTTTTACCATTATCCCCCTTAATTCAGGGTGAAACTGGGCGGTGAACTTTGGGGGGACGGCAGTGCTGGAGCTTCCTGGTGTGGCACATGTGTGGCTATGATGCTTTTAATTGCATTATTTGACTCACACTTCACTGCTACAGAAAAGGTTCTCATAAATATTAAAGGGAAGGTACACTGGGATCATGAGAAGACATCTGGGTATAGAAAGTAGCAGACCAGGCTATACACTCGCAGTCTTAGGGGTCAGAAAAGGACCGGCTTCTACGGGATCCTACGCTGTCAGTAACTGACAGGCTTAATCCACTCCTGGTTGGTTACTTCCCCGGTTTCCCGTCAGGGGATTCCAGGCTTGTGGTAATTTTCCCAGCTGCTATTTCCAGGGCTTTATCCTACTGCTCTAAATCCAGGCTCAGACTCCATTCGGACAGCCCTGTGTTTTAGGGGCACTGTGCTGCAGAGTGATTATGGATACAGACTCGTAATCCAGAAGCTGCCAGCGAGAACTCAAAGTGAACCGCTGCGTCAGTCAGTAGGAACTGATAGAACCCTAACTGATTCAGATAAATTTGGCAGCTGAGGTACTAGGAGAATAAGAGTTCCCTCGGTCTGTGGGGGATATGGGGACAGAAGCTTCTACCTTCTAGATTGTTTTTAAGGGCTCCATTGTCCTCTGTACTACCCTGAGACATGCTGCAAAAAAATGAGAATGAATTCTGTAGACGGCAATGTCTCTCTGCCGACCCAGATGGCTCTGAATCGGCCTCATTAACCACGGTGCCCCCCACAGAGGATAGCCAGATAACACTAAGGTTTCTCTTGAATGAATGGCACCCACATTTGGGGATTTTGCTCTGGTCCGATCTGGGGGGGGGGGGGGGGGTCTTTCAGCAACGGTGTGGCTTCATTTTGATGGGCCCCCACTCATTGACGGCTACCCCTGTTTCCTCTTTGAACAGAAAAGAGGATGCTGTTTATTAAAATCTAAGGCACCGTTTGATGACTGTTTCTCCTCTGATAGACTGTGGCATAAATTTCACTCACACAGGCCGAGTTTTACATGAAATATACACACAGGATATAATAGCAACAAGGACAAGAACTCAAGTAATCTTGAGACATTTCTCTTGTCTCTTGTCAAAACCTTTGGTTAGACACCGAAGATAAGGTAAGGGTAAGAGACCTAAGATCAGTCAAAGAAATCCCTGCATGTCATAAATTCAGAAGCTGAGGTTGACGTTGACATGGACGACACAGGTAGCATGTTGGAATTTACCTCTAAGGAAGAGTGACACGTCCTCCAACTGGGGGATATTGTCCTCCCGATACCCACAATGCTTTGTGAGAAGTGGAAGGTTCTTCAGGTACTCCCGGCAGGCGTGGGTGGGGTAGAGCTTGGTCAGTTCACGAAACACAACCCCCCACGTCTTCACCTCGTCAGACGAGTATTCGACACGGGGAATCGGCTGTCCGCTGTTGCGTGGGGAGACGAGAGGGACAACAACATAAGGGACACGCACAAGTAGGCGCCCACTGACTCCGCTCTCCCTGGGGGGCCAGTCGTCGCATCCTGTGAGTTCAGCTCCCTGCTGGAGTTTATTCTCCACAGACCGAGATGTTTTCCCCTCCTGTGGAGCAAAGGCATTGGCTGGCTTTATCCCCTCGAGCCACCTCGGTCTGCGGTTTTTTTTTCTTTTCCTGCCCCTAACCTAATCTCATGACTGCGAAGGAAAACAGAAAACAGCAATGAATAAATCGCTCTGCAAAGCAGGCTCTTTGTAATTCCTTCAAGGCATGTTCACTTTTCCTTTTTTTTTCTCTGACATAGTCAGAGCCTAGAAGTAATTTCTTCCAGATGGTGGGAGGCCTGTTACACCTAGAACATGGGCCTCAAGAACCCTCCCTGTGATAAACACTCAGGACCACCAGATGAAGTATACACTCATCATAGGTATTGATTACCCCCTTTGCCTATATAACTAAAAATCTGCTCATTGATGTCTACACACCAACTGGTCTACAAGACCAAAACCATCTGGCCACCATGTAAAATAAAAATAGCTAGACAGACAAATGCTTTTGATTGCAGGGCAACATATTTTTAAATGCAATTTTCATTCATGAGTATTCAGACATTTTGGTGTTTAAATGACAAATTTTTTTCAGTATCTTTTAGATTAACACTCTTTATCATTATTTTATCGTTATACTTGCATGTCACCATAGAGCGTTACAAAGATGTCGTGTAGGAAGGCTGACGGCTTATTACACTATAACTAGCTGAAACACAGTATTTCCTGTTTACAAAGCATATAGCTCCACATTCCACTAAATGAGTTTGACGTCTGTTCTGTTCGGTATCGTATGTGCCGCGGGCATCCAAAAATCAGCACACATGCTTCATTCAAGGCGCGATATTTCGCCTCGGCAGCGGAATCGAGTGACAACGTAGCCACCATCCACCACGCCACTTGTATCTGCGTGTGGATCTTCCTGTTCGCTCTTCTTTCCAGAGGGATTCATCATTAAACGTTAATTACAAAGCCAGGAAACTGCAGCATCTGCAGACTCTCTTCCTAGAGCACCATTCCACGTCTCTGACCTGCTTCCGATTGCAGGCCACACTTGCGGTGAATAATGTTTGAATACTTTCAAAGCCTAAGGGCCCTTTGTCAGTGAACATTGTGACAGTACCACACATCAACACAGAGTCAGCTTGCAGTCGTGGTACCGTATCAGTTTCACTCTTCACTGCCGTGTTTTAAATTACACCATCCCTACAATGCACAAATCAAAGCAAGCCCAAAACGGAGCTCATTTTCTATGATCTAGGCTGTGTGAAAATGTCCTCTGGAGGCTCTGGATGCTTCTCAGCCCAGAAACCTCCCCCACTTTGAATCTTCTACAATGATGGGAGTGCAGACATATCGGTAGGATCACATCTTTGCATAAGCTATATGAGTTTGGTCTTTTTAATCACTGATCTAAGAGGTTTTAATTATGCGCTCTCCAGCCAAATGACAATTTAATTATACTTAATTAGATAATTAGAAAATGGACTCTCCAGTTAACTACCTTATTTAACACTTGCATATCATTTCTGGATTCCTTATGTAAAATGTGAAAACATAATCTTCATTGATAACTTTCATAAACACTCAAGAGACCTGCTAAATCTCTCAAAAATTGTACTTATATAAATGAATTAATAAAGACATAATGGTAGAGGGAAAGAGAAGAACCATTTGCTGTGTTAGCAGAGATATTCATGTGTTCATCTTTCAAATGTGTGTGCTTTGCTATGGCCAGCTGGCAGGAACACACACACACACACACACACACAACAACAACAACAACAACAACAACAACAACAACAACAACACAGGCAAAACTACAAGCTTCCAAGATTCAGATGGATGCAACAGGTCTCTGTGGTTACGCATTTTTTTCCACTTTTTCAAAGACAGGGTCATGGGAGTGGAGGTGGCTGCCCAATATGAGTTAAAGCAGTCTTTGGATCCGTTATCGACCAGTAATTAGCACTGTATAATTAGTGGAATTTGTTGCTGAAAGTATGTTAATTGCTTAGTAAATCTGAACAATAGAAACATTCTCTGCAATTTCATAAAATTTATCCCAGGAAAAATGTCTAATTAATATAAAAGCAGTTACTGAAATGATTTTGAGTGAGTATTCTACATTTTCATATTCTTTGCATGTTATTCAGGCTACTGAGGGATGTCTTTTTTTTATTAAACTGCACTGGATTTAAGACACTGGATATAAGATTAAAGGCTAGATTTAGGGCAGGTTTATAACTTTCTTATCAACTGTTTAAAACTGTTGAGAGGCACTGAAGCAAAAAATAACCACATGTTAGCAATGAAGCTAACAAGTCGGGCCCGTGTCCTGCCACACTGCAGTGGGCGTCCATCTTGGCAGCCCAACAGCCTTAGGCCGAATCCTGAATACTGAACGGGGAGCCGTGTGAGACGACACTCTGCTGATAACCTTATCCATCCAAACAGTCCCACACTGAGTACAACACCTGGGCTGGAGTAAAGCACCGAGCGGGAGATGCTAGCATTTTCGAGTTTATTGCATTTCCGACATGACTCTCCTGGCGTTTTGACGAAAGAGTCTACGGCGAATTTAGGCATCTTGTGAAGACCTGCAGTGAGTGGCATGTCGTGTCGGGAGAAAGCGGGAACATACGCTTAGTGAAGCAGATGTCCTACTTACAACTTGTAGTTCATGGCCACCTCCACAAAATATTTCCTCCGTTGGCGGTAAACAGTGTCCTTAAAGCCCTGAAACAGAGGAAAGAGGGTCGTCACGCGCCCCAGCATGAGCATAGACAGCTCCCGGAGTTCCGAGTCTCATCCAGGCCAAAGGAGGTGTGCAGGTTTGCTGGAGACAAATTACAGGCTGAGTGGCCAACCAGTCCCAGGCCATAGCTGGACATTATTCATTATCCAATGTCCACAACTGATCAATTAGAGAAGACAACAATGTTCAGGACACAAGACACTGTTTATTCTGATCTTTCTGCATCCGTATGTCTGTACACGCTTTGGCGAGAAAATCCTCTGCTTTTCCACACTCACGATGCAAACACAATTCAGATTACGGATCACACAAGTGTGTGAAATCCCGTTCCGCCTTCAGCGATGGTTCGCTTTCACCTGTGTGCCGAGGGGTGATGTAAGGCAGCCCACCGCCAGGCGGATAATCGGCTGCTCTCAGCGCAGCTCTTCATGAGAGCCCTGTAAACACAGACTGAAGCCTCGCGACTCCTTTTAGCACCTGGGTGAGGAGTGTACAGCCTCCACACCCCAAAGACCACAACAAAAAGTGGCCTATTCAGCTGACTCTCCTCATTAATCCTCACAAGGTACATTTCCCTCAAAACGTCATGTATCCAGCCAAAAATTATATATTATATAACAGCAAAATATTATATATAAGAGAGATGGTTTATTCTTTATATGTCAAATGCAAAAATTCATCAAGTTTTGTTTTCTTTTTGGTTTTGCTTTTGGTTTCTGCAAAACTAGAAAAAGGATATTTTTCACCCATAGTCAGATAATTTATTTGACATGCCTCATCACATTTTGTCAGAGTTTAAGTATCTCTCTAGCTACCCAAAAGGTAAACGGCACTTCGTTATTTTCAGCAAATGAGCTCATCGGAGACAGCAGATGAGTGATGAAGTTTCTCGTGTTAAAGACAGGAAACAGACAAAACACAAGGATCATTGAGAGTCAGTCCAAAGACACATTTAAGGTATTTCAGTTGACAACACTGCATAAGTGTAATAAGGTTTTCCTGGACCACATTGTTCAGTTATTGCTATACACAGGTATCCATCGACTTTTGTCTCGGTTTTGCCCGGAACTGAGGATGTAGGTGAGTCTGGACGTATGCTGACCATTATAGGGGAGCGGTCATGACATAAGATACAATGTAACATACATTTATCTAAACTTCTGTAGTGGCGGCGCAATCAGTTTATTGCGGTTCTTGCCACATGCCGCACGCCGGGTATAATATGTTGACTCATGTCCACTATGTCTGCTTCAAATGTTTCTTGATAAATTTTATTAAGGCTCCTGTGAGACATAGAATCGAACATGACTTGGGCGTAAGTTGATGGATGACTGTACTTGTTTTTAAATAATGGTTCAGTTTTTCACATTACAATCACCGTACAGATTGACACTCTAATTCTCCATCTTTGATTACCATTATTTTGCACACGTGTATCAGGAAACATGTCTGACAAAGTCAACATCCAGCCCCTCCCAGTGCAAGGGGAATGAGTTCAGGTAATGTGCAGTCTAACAGGGTATTGGAGGTTCACACTGGCTGTGAAGAACAACAAAATGACAAAGGAGACGCCCCCATGCTCCCTTACCGGGTGGTCAGCATCCAGTTCCGAGCCGTACATTAGCACCCTGTGGGAGCACTGGTCCAGCTCGGAGATCTTCCTGGGGAACCACGGAACTCCATCCAGTTCTGCTGCCACGAGAGGATAAGACGCAGTGTGTGAGGCATCTTCATAGCCCCAACCTCCCTGCTTCATGGGACACAGTTGTATGAAACATTTTAACAGTATATAAAGGCAAAAATGTGGGTTATGTTTATTAGTAGAAACACTGTTTAGCACTATGCATATGTTGTATCCATCCAGCCACCCATCCATCCATCCATCCATCTATCCATCCACCAATGTTCCTTAATAACCAGTTATCCAGTAAGAGGACTCATTGAGCCTGGAATCTAATACAGGAAACACAGGGCACAAGACACAAGAAATTCTGGATGGAATGGAAGTAGATTCTATATCGGTCATACAATTATTTATTTTTATATACGTTTGCATATACAAAGTGCTGTATTATGAATTACTTTATGTCTTGCAGAAATAACATGAGATCGTTGGAAGAGCTCTGCTGAGCTGGAGGAGAGAGAAGAGGAAACGGGAAGTGCTGGATTTGTTTGTGCAAAGTCGATTAACCTTAAAGGTTCTTCGTTATACCCAAAGGGGTCTGTTTCTCCTTTGTATCATGCCAAAAACTGAAAACAAATGCTTAAAAATGAGCCTCCTTGATTCAATGAGCCTCCCAGACACCCCCGTAGCTGAACACAAGATGCAGAAGAAGGCCCCCCCATCCAGCTCGCCGTTCAAAGTTTGCTTTTTTCCCTGCTCACTTTCAGGAATCATATAAAAGAGCAAATTAAACCAGACACCACACGACTCCAATGGAGATGATGAGATCACAAGGTGATTCGGACCCCAGGATGTAAAAAGGAAGACAGTGTTATAATGAATCCTGCTAGCAATCCAAGTGCATAAAATAACCTCCTTATGAGGAATATGCCTGGGAAAGTAACATCATGTCAATTATGTGAGATATTGAAGTAGCCTTTTAATTTCATAAAAGATAATTAAATTAACAGATGAGGATCTCACAGGCCCCACTGATGTGTAATGTGATATGGTCAGTAGACAGATTGTAATGGCAAAGGATAGCATGAATACTTTGTGTGACATTGAGGACAGTGGGGACAGAATGAAGGCTGTGTATGACACTGAGGACAGTGGGGACAGACTGAAGGCTGTGTGTGACACTGAGGACAGTGGGGACAGACTGAAGGCTGTGTGTGACACTGAGGACAGTGGGGACAGACTGAAGGCTGTGTGTGACACTGAGGACAGTGGGGACAGACTGAAGGCTGTGTGTAGCTTTTACAGACCCAAGGACTATGTGAGGAAGACACTGTCACAGTGAGGACATCATGAGGACAGTGTGGTGACAGTGAGGACAATGTGAGGTCTGTACATGACAGTGAGGACAGCGTGAGGTCTGTACATGACAGCTAGATATAGAGAGAACATTACGATGGCAGCGAGGTCTCTATGTGATGGTGGGGGGGGGGGGGGGTGCCCCCAAGACCCACCTTCCTCCTCCAGCCAGATCTGCTCTGGGGGGTCCAAAGAAATGATGCTGATGTGCTGCTTCAGGTGCTGCACCAGCTCCCCAAACTCACGCCTGCTGCAGCTGCAGTCAGCATAGATCTCCACCTCGGATGGCCTGCGCTTGGACCTGCGCGACTCAATGTGGACCAGGTTCACATGCTTCTCCTGGAGTCAACAAAACATGGCATCTTAGCCAATCCTGTTACAACTAATCCTATGCAAGTTCATTATTTAAAGCACTCAAAGCCGCAGGACAGACAAGTTTTAAATGAATTTTAAATAATATTATTATCTTTATGCTTAATCTTTGACTTATGTGTTTCAAATACCTTAAGGACACAAAGACATGGACTACACTGCCACCTGTGGTTTCTTAGTGAACTGCAACATTATCTCTGAAACATTTCAAACATTGTAACAATCCAGAAACTCAATTTTACAGGCTGTGTGATTTATTTTCATTGCACTGTTAAACTGGATTTTTATCATCAGTTTCAAAAACAGGAAGTGCAGAAAACAAGATTGATTTGTGGGAACCAACACATACAGCTACCGTAATTCACATTTCAGCTGAGACTAACTTGAGTTTTGAGAATTGAGTAAGTTGATGATAAACTAAAAGACATTATAATCTTTTTTTTTGGGTATTTATGAAGGAAGGTATCATCCATCCATACATCTGTCCATCTTTCATAACCATTTATGCAGTGCAGGATTGGGGGGGTGGAGTCTATCCCAGGAAGACAGGAGACACCAATCCATCGCAGGGCAGACACCCACACAGACTCACAAATACAATCGCACACTACGGGAAGTTCAGAGAAACATGAAGGACATTCACACGCACATTGTAAGGACATGCAAACGGCACACATGTCCCCCTGTAGGGGAAACCATCAAGGTACCACACAAGAGAATTACAGCTCCAGGTTCAGTTTACAGTTAGTGATCGTTTAGAGCTCATTATACGTGTGAGAGCGACAGACTGCAGCTTCTGTTTCGTTCGTTTTTGGTTGTAGTGAAAGTGTCTATTTTGTATGCTGCTCAGGTTACCTGCCCATCAGCCCCCACATGTGCCAGTAATATACCCCCCCCCCCCCCCGGTATCTCGCCGATCTGCTGCTGTCTGCAAGCTCGAGTTTGCTACATGTGCATCTAGTAAATGTTTTTTAACCCTCCAGAGAGGAGGTTTTATCCCACATTAATGCCGAACCGAGCTTTCACTTGTAGAAATAGCCTTCATACCCTAATCTAACACGGTGATTATATATAGCTACTTCACAACAAACACTATTTGATTTCAAGTGCGCACAAAGTATAAAAGCATTTCAGCTGATGAGACAATGAGATTTTTATGATTTTCCAGAAGGAGGCTTATGTGTTTCCATAGCTCTCGCAAATTACACACAATCACACTCGTAATCATCCCCTTACAGGCACTTCAGAAGTAAGACACTGAAGAAAGCTTGTCCTCAATTCAAGGGGCTGTTTTCTGGGCACAATGGCACAATGATTGAAGCACTCAGAGTTTTCTTTCAAAAACACGCTGTTGATAATGTTCAGTTATTGGACTTTCGTTCTCATGCTGCACAAATGATTTAAGCTTTTCGCTTCTTGTCATAATGAACCCGTGCATCAGGGGGCCCGATGGTTAAGGAGCTGGACTTGGGAAAGGGAGCTGCTTTTTGCGTTGCTTCTCCCAAACTGTTGTCACTAAACCCCACTAAGGTACCTTTTTAAAGGCACAGTAACATAAACTTGCCATGTAAAGGTGCCATCAAAATCCCTGTGGAAAAACAAAATAAAACGTAAATTAAAACATAAGGGCAGCTCGGCAAGGGCAAGACAGGCTTTAAAATACACACCCATAATATAGTAATTATATGCATAACATTTTAGGTTGCTGACAACTATAGACTGTCTCATGTAACTGGCTGACCCCCTGTTTTAGCTTGTCCCCCTCCAACTGTCCAGCAGGGACTCTGTGTTCTCCTGCTGGAGAACTGAACAGATTTCCTTGAGAAAGGGATGTGTAATATTGTCTATCACAGTGTTTCTCACACCAGTCCTTGGGGATCCCCTCTCAAGCAGAAACATGGACCATCTTGGGGTCCCCAGGGACTGGTTGGAGAAACACTGGTCTATCATTTTCCCAGAATATGATGAAGACCCAAGTGTGAAGTAGCTCCTCTTTCTGTGTGCCGCTCAAGTCCGATCGTGTGTCCATGCGCACGTCCTGTACGGGGCACCCACCTGAAAGAGCCGCAGGGCCCGCACCAGGCAGCCCACCTCGTTCTTGAGGGCGAACACCACGGCGGTCTTGCCCGCGTCTTCAGCCTGCGGCTCACCCACCCCACTGGGCTTCTCCTCGATGCGGGAGAAGGAGGGTCTGCGGGTCTGAGCGACAGACGACAGCCTGAGCCCCCGGACAAACACGCAGACCACAGCGACTTCCAGCAGCGGTGCCAGATCCCAGAGCTCACTGCTGCAATGCTGGCAGCACCCTGGATGGGCCGGCGGTCACACACTCTCACACACACTCACACGCACATTCCCAACAGCAATCATCTGTTGAGCAAGCAGTGCCACTTTAAACCTCAGCACCTTGTTGTTTTATTTGTATGTAATTGTATACTCTTAGCATATTATAAAGTACTGTGCACAAGTCTTAGGCAGTCAAAGAAAATGAGGTTTAAATTATCCTGATGTTGGTGTAAAACTACAATATTCTGCTTGCCAAAGGGTGTCAGCTTAGCCATTTCCAAACCTCTCCTAAAGTCACCCCAGTATATAGACTTACCATCCAAAACATCCATGTATTTTTTGACTCAAACACTATCCCATGTTTGGCTAATCAGTATCTCATTGAGTCATTTAACTAATTAAGTTCTTTAATTAATTGAGCAGGTGGTGACATTTGGCTTGGGTGCCCCTGAGGAGAGGTTTGGGAACTGAAGCGGTGTTCATCTAGCCATCCAACATGATATCAATAACTTTTCAGAGAACAGAAATTCTTATTTTTATTGTTACTGTTCATTTGCATGTATTATTTTTTGGCTGAGCAAATATACATTTACTGCAGGGAGGTACACAAGCAAAGTATTTCACTGTACTTGTACTGTATGAATGACAATAATCCTTGAATCCAGTTGCGCACTATAGGCAATTCAGAAACCCCACACACAGGTGGGACCACCCCCCCCCCCACCCCCCCGCACTCTTACTGACACTGTAAAGAAAGAGGCAGCGCTAACTGTCACTGCCGCTACGGAGCTCGTACATCTCAGCTTCCGACCAAGAAAATGCCGCGTTTTCAAGTCAAGTCTCTCTGTCCTCGCACCTGAAACATCTGAGTGAATCTCAAGTTCCACCCCATCCTCTGCATATTTAACTCCCCCCCCCCCCTCCCAAGAGTGTCATAGTCAGCTACTTTTTGAAAGGGATAGCATTTCTTCAGGAAACTGCTTCCAGGTTAGGGTCAGATTGACCCGTGGAGATGTTCAGTATCTGTGCATTTTTGAGATGGTCAACCCCGCAGCTCATCCTAAAGAAGCCGCCCAGACTATGCAAAGATCACATGTGGATCTCTGCTCTGGGACTCCTGCTTAGACACGAACGCAGCGGCCTGCCCCCTCAGCGGCCTGCCCCCTCAGTGGCCCACAATAAAATACTCTACTATACCGCACAAATTGTGAAAACAGCTATTCCATGAAAAAGTCATTAATACGACTTTATTTCACATCGAATACTTGCTTCAAAAAAGTCTCGAACAGCATCACACTTAATGACTGGTCCACCGGGCGATAGAAACAGCCAATCAAACTGCGACTTTGAAATAACGGGCAGCAAAAGCAGACACTCACGGTTTGCTCTTGCAGGTGCTGCTGGTCAAACATGGCCGAGTCCAGCGACAGCCCCCTCCTGGCCCAGTACTTACTGGAAAACATCATCATGGCCGGCTGCATGCTGGCTGCTCTGTGTAGGCGCTCCTTCTGATGAAGCTCGGATGAAGTTCTATCTGATCATCCGGCGAGAAGGACCCCGCTCCCTCTGCACGTGCCTGTCAGGAGCAGACTCGTTTTATATAGCGTCCCACAGATGCTGATAAGGCCCAGGGCGACAACCACCCCCCCCCCCCCCCGCCAATTATACTCCCGTTGAAAGACGCACACAGGCAGATAAGGGCTGACGCGCCTCTTTTGAATGGTGCGCGTCTCGTTCAGATAACCCCCCCCCCCCCACCGTGTTAATCCGCCGTACCCTCGCAGCCACGGCACCTCCTGTGGATGAGAGGCCACATCGATCCGCTGGAAATTAAGCAGCTCGAGGAGCTCGGGGGGGGGGACTGGACACCTGTCACCAAAGTGTTAGGAGGCAGCTGCTACGGCAGCCACTGCAGGCCCCGTTCTCCCCCATCCTACCTGCTCTTGGTTATTTCCTGCTGACATTCCCACTGCGCTCCAGTTCCCACCCCCAACCACGCTCCAGTGACACCTGCTGCCTGGCATCCCACCCAGACGACACTCTATGCTTCACAACATGACTTCTGGGATAGCCTCTGTGTCACCATGATTCTGGTTATATTAACAATTTTCAAAAACAGATGCTTTCAATTCCTACATTTCACAGTGAAGAAATCCTTAAAATTAGCATAGACATCCAATGCAGCGTTACATAATTCCAGCCCATCTACTTCCCTTTGAGATTTGTTTCTGTATTATCCTTCTCCTCCAACAAGGCAAAGACAATATTACATTTAACATACATAAAAGACTAAAATAGCTAGTTATAAATCTGATGATATATACACATTCCATTACTTTTGTGGGTATTGTGTATCTTTGTACGATGGGGTTCTCTGTGTACATCCAGAGTCAAAGAAGTCATCACCGGCAATAATGTTGTTAATTTCCAAGCCTGTAAAATGAATCAGTGTACAATTCATTCACATTTTCATAGGATCGGTGCCAGTGTTTTTAATTGTAACCATGCTCGTGGAAATCTTGTTGAGTTGTACTTATAAGTCAGATATATTACTATGAAACTGACACCTGATTTACATTTGTCTAAATAACATTCCACATGACTGCGCCCTAAAACAAACCTCCCTTTAATAAAACAAGGGGGAGATAAGTTGCGTCTGTGCAGAAAGCTATCAGCCAACTGGGAGGCAATTTCCTGCAGGACAGGAAATGAAAGAGGGCAGAGACACGAGCGAGAAGGCGACGCTTTGTTACCAATGTGACGTCACCTTATGAACAGATTAAAGATATTTTTGTCAACAAGCTAACGTGTTGGCTTCCTCTGCTACAAGGACCCCGCGTGTCCTCTGGCGAAGGCAGAGAAGCTGTCACTGCAGATAGAGATTCGGGGAATGTCTTCTGGCTCCTATACGGGTCCTTTAACAGTGGCGGCCGCTGGGTTGCATAGCAGAGGAAATTGGGCCTCAGCGCATAATTAGCGCTTAGCATTAGCATTGGTCGCTGATTTGAATGCATTATGCATTCAGCTGATACAATCTGTAAGTCAGGGGGTTAAAGACAAGAGGGGCCCCTGCCCAACTCCCTGGAGCAGTTCTCTCCTTCCTTCAAGCAGGTGCTTAAGCTGAACCTCTTCAGTGCAAACACACAGCCCAAAGCCTGCTTGTATGAAATTCAGTACTTGTAGGGTTGAGTGGTCACTACAGCCAGAAGCAGCAGAGGACCCATTTTCCATTCCGGAACTTACTTTTGGCTCCGGGACGATACAGCGATTTTTAGGTGCTGAACACTGACCTGCCAGATCTGCAGAACTTACACTGAAAAAAATACAACAATATGAGCAACTTTAGACTGATATAATCCAAAACAGCTTACTGGCATCCATCTTAAACAGTTTTATAAACTTTACAGCGGCATGATGAAAAACTGTTAAAGTTATTTTTTGGAATATTTTCTTTGTGAAAATAAAAATCATGCAGCAAAATCGCATGTTCCTGCGGAATATCTAGATATTATGTGCCGGGTTAGGTAAACAGAGCGTATAGAATTTGAGTTCCATAATTCTAATTCCATCATATTTGTGCATGTACTGAATAACCAATGATACAGTGTGATAACAACACAAGGCTGTTCCAGTGACTGCCCTGGAATTTTCACAAGAGGTTAAGCATGTCTATACACTTTAGATCCTCGTCTACGTGTCTATGATCTATATGATTCCATGGCAACTTTTTTCCCCAAAGTGCAATATTGCTTCTCAGTGCAGATCGTAATAAATTGCACCATCAGGTTGGGTTATTCTGACTGAAGCAGTAGGAGGTGCCAAGCGAGAGATGCACTAAAGACTGTTTGTTTATTCATATGATTATTTATTTATATAACTGTATATTGTTTACTTTCACCAATCCGCAGTAGATACCTGTGAGAGTTGAGTCAGAGGACTGCTGCTCTACACACAGATGAAGAAACAACAGACTTCACCTGATAATAGAGGAGGGTGATAAATCATCAATGTAAGGTAAGGGTTCCATGAGGAAAGGATGGGAAAGTCTTTCCATTTTTGAGCAAAAACAATCCATTGTCATAAAAAAGAAATCACACACACTTCTGTCAGTCATTTCAATAACTACATGTTACACATCAATTTGACACATCTGAAGGACATAGAGTTAATCAATGCTATTACTGCGAGTCTTCATGAGAAAGATGATAAAATTTCTAAATGAAAGAGCATGATCACACACCAAAACAATCCCTCTGATAAAAGTTATATAAGATGCCCCCCAATTAAAATGCCGATAAATTATTGCTTTTAAAATGTAGGACAGTAATATTTATCATGAAAGTGTTCATTTGAGACTTTACTGCATTATGGCAAGGAGGTTAATTTGTTAAGACCATGGAGCATGTGACCCAAATGTTTTTCTGTTGCTGGGGATTACATCTGCTGCATCCCACCTGTGACTGGATCTCGATGACTGCATGGAATTGGACAGCAGAGGGTCACAGCTTAAGAGGATGTAGAAAAAAGGAAAAAGAGCCATTTGTCAATCAAAATCATTCAGAATAATGACGTGCTGCTGCTATTGAAATGTGGCGCACTTCTGAAAGAGGCATTTCCCTTTTAACCTGCGATTCTCAATCTGCATGCTAACGGTATCTATTTCATGGAAAAATTCTTCCATTCCCAGCTTCATTGGAAGTCCAAGTAAGTGTTTTTTTTTTGTTTTTTTTTTGAAAAAGTCAATTAGTCAAATGAAAATGCCATTAAAATGAATAGCGTAATTCATGTTCTATCACTGCTACGGTAATTAACAATGGTGACTGAACCAAAACCTCAGCACAAATAATTATCTGGACTTGAAAGTTGAGTGGAAAATTTTCAAAAGAAACTGTAATGTACGTGAACGGCTTCTGTGCTGCTGTGACACTGCATTTTTTTAAAATGAAATGGAATAACTTAGCCTTTCAGTTAGTGTTGAATCTGAACTTAATCCCTCTGAGGACCATTATCTCAGAAAGACCAGAAGACCATACCCCCCCGGCCCCCCAGGATATTTCGTTAATAAATGGCACAAAATTGCGATTGGATGAGGAGGAGACACTTTGAAGGAGGGGGCTCGGACACAGACAGGATGGCTTTCATTTGGACTCTGTTAACGCAGTGGTAGTCATCTGTGGTTTTCTGCTTATACAGAAAGCACCAGAAAGTTCTGTAATAGCAACCGGGTCTGTAAAACCCAAAGGAGGAGCAGATTTGCTGATGGATCACTTCAGATTTTTAATTAATGGAACAGTTTCCTCAAGCTGTAATTAAATTGTACTTCAGTTGCATTCAATATATATATATATATATATATATATATATTTGCCTTGAAATGGGGGGGGTAACCTTCTTTATTTTCACAAGTGCTGTTCAATGGGAAAAAGGAAAAGCAACCAATGGCAGGACAAAATCAATGGGAAACATGAAAGACTTTAGGAGCAAATATACAGAATTGGGGCTTTGGGAGAAATACTCAAGGAATGAAGAAATGTCTCCAAACTCGTGGGAAGAAAGAGCACAGCATTCTGAAGAGTGCATTTACAAGCTCTTCAGCAAACTGGCCACATTTGACAAAAAGAGTATTTATCCCCCTCCCCCAAATGAGAAACCACCATTCTACTGTGGTTCAGTTTTGGCATGAAAAGATGTGGGCTCGCTGATTGCATGAAGGCACTCTTCTCCCACGAGCCAAACACATACAAGGAGCTGAGCTTTTTCAGCCAATCAAAAGCCACCGGACCCCGGAGTGCAGGTGACCCGAGCCCTGGGAATCTGGGGGCGCCGTGGTGATGACTTTCGAAATGCGAGAGGAGGTCATGGCATCAGGGAAACGAAACCGAGTGCATTCTCACCCGAGAGGGCGAAACAAGGCAATAAGCACATCGTCACTGCCAAAAAGTAACGGGAGAAGCAAAAATACTAACTAGTCAGGTCAGGACCTCCAGAAATTTTGATAAATACCATTTTTAAAGTATGGCAGTTTCATCCACCAGGAAAATCATATCTGACAATGAAAGCATGGCAGAGGTCACTAAAAGCTGTATGATAATGTACTACTCAGGCACCTTCAGTACACAGGTCTGTTATCACTGACAACTACTACCATAAATCACAATTATGTTCATTACCTTCTCTTTTCATATAAAAACATCTCTACAGAACCATAAACAATACAACTTCATTTACATAATATCATATATCTTTGTTAACAACACTCAGTGACCTTTTTATTGGGCACTCTACACAGTAGCAGGTTGGACCCCCTTTTGTTTCCAGAACCATTTGGGGGGGTGTCAGCGAAGCGCTCTTGCACACCGCCGCTATTTTGAGCTGTTATTTTTGTACTTGCTTCCTGTTCTAACGAGTCTGGACATGCTCCTCTAACAATGTCTTTAAAGTTTCTTAGAAACAGCACTGCTGCTGACTGGATGGTTTTTTTGTTTACCACACAATTCTTTGTAAACTCGAGGCACCGTAGTACATAAAAATTCCAGGATGGAACCATCACATCTGGCACGACGCTTCGAAATCACTTGCATCAGGCATCTTCGCTGTTCTAATGCTTAACCACACTGTAAGCGAAGCTCTTGACGCAGTTTGCATGCTGTTTATATTCAGCTGCAGCCACAGGAGCTCTGTCTGAAGGAACCGCCTGTTTGCACTAACAAGCAGATGTACCTAAGAAAGTGCCCACCGGGTGTAAATATGCAAATATAAGCTACTTCCTCCCGCTTTTCATGGTCAGAAAAGGGGTCTAGATCTGACCCAGAGAGCAGAGGGCAAAAGGCAGCATTTTTACACCCTGGATGCAAAAATGGATACCTGCTGTAGCCAAACAGTGGACGCCACAGTGTTGCAGTGGGTAGCACTGTACGCTCACACCACCAGGGTTGAGGATTGTCATGCGTGTGATGTTTGCATGGTCTCCCCATCATCCTCGCTGGGTCTCCCTTTGTGTGATAGGCCATCCTCGCTATGTAAATAAGGTGAAAAGTTCATAATTTAGAACTTAACGGTCCCCGCCGTTGCGTGGTGGGTGGGGTCACTCTGAGTAAGGACAGTGCAGCTGGATCAGCGAGGTCTTCATAGCTTCGCGTCTCGCACATGTTCCTCAAAGTTCAAGTCCATGCAAAAAGGAAGCACTAACATTCTGCACAGAACAATAATGGGGCGTGACTGTTATGGCCGATAATGAACAAAATTAGAACTCAATTTTTGGAGTATGTGATTAAGCACTTATACTCCAAAGATCACTGACTTAAGTCCCCAACACAGCCCTGCGTTGGTGCTATTAAGCTGGACACTTAATCAGAGCGACATCAGTGAAACATGAAGCACAAATGAAGCAGCTAAAGAACCCAATGTCATGGAAAAAAAATCTAATTATCGAATGCATGTTTTGAAAGTGTTTCTTTTAATTATATATATTTTTTACGCATGTTTCTACAGGCTTTTCAGGATGTCCAAAAAATCCCTGATGAAAACGCCACCCTGATCCACGCTTCAACCATCAGCTGCTGAGGTGACTTATTGCTCCAGTGGGTGGGCGGAGCGGAACCCATAGACTCATGCCATTTTCAGAGCACCTACAGTGCCTCTCAATCTATCGGAAAATGGCACGCCTATGCTCCTCTGAAAGCCCCGGCTACGGAATATGAGTGTTCTAACCTTTACCTCTCGGCCCATGAAGGACACAGAGAGCCGGGAGGTGCCAGCATCCTATTCCGTCATGTACAGCACAGGGAAAAGCAGATCACTCATTCTGTGCATGTAGAATATATATATATATATATATATATATATATATATATCCTTATATGCTGGTGATGTTATGGTAACCCAGGAAGGACATAAAAGCACAGTGAATGTTGTGGCAACCCATAAATGATTCACTGCAGAACACAAGCCAGACGTGATGTTAAGATAACTCCTGTAGAACACAAAGCACAGATGATGCTAATTTAACTTCTACAGGGCACAAAGCATGGAGGATCAAGTGTGGATCTGTATGTATTTTAACCCACGGCTTAATAATTAATATTAATAATTTTAATATCATTAATATTTATACTTTTCTGCTGATTGTAACCGTAAAATTTGTTGGACCATTCTATGGGAATAAAGCATAATAATCTGATTTTTAATTGGAATACTGATTACAGGAACAGCACCGTTTAATAGTTTAATAATCTTTTATTAAAGCAAGCGAAATCATAAATTCAACATGTAACCGCCTGGCTGTAGATGCTGCATGCCATCAATATGCCATGTAACGGGATTAGGCTTGGATTTCCCGGTACTTCATAAAACTTATTGGTGCAGTTCATTCAGCTGATGTCTTTTTCTGTAAAATTAAAAAGAAAGGGGCTTTTAATGATGAATTGCAAAAGCATTAAAAATTTAAACTAGAAAATATCAAATTAAACCGTTATTCATATATGAATGTCCACACCACACATAAAAATTAACAAAACATACTGAGAGGGGACATTCTCTTATTAGTACCGCACTTAAGATCTACTAATTTTAAACTGTTATATATCACAGGAAATAACAACGATCAAAGAGCTAAATTCAATACTTCTGTTCTAGTCTGGTGGCATTTTCAGACAGAAAAAAAAGCTTACGATAACGCTTGACTGGGGATTTCCACAGTCCACAATGTAAAGAGGAAAATGTCAAGGCTACTTGACACCAGGTGACCTGGCCCGAGTGTTGATTGGCGCACGTCTCCGTATGCCGATAGGCCTGTTAGAGGCCGACGGACCCACAGCCAAAAGCAGGAGAAAAGGGAATAAAATGAATAAAAGATGGCGCAATGGAAGGCAGATTGATTTTAAATTCTTTGGTACAGAATGGGCACGGCCAGGCGGCACCTGCCCGTGAGGCCCTGCTGGGGAACGATGCCTGTTTTCATAACATGGCTGAATGTAATAAACCGTAGCGCGTTTTTATGAAGAAGAGTCTCCCCTTCTTAATAAGTGAGTTCTCCTCTCTAGTTCCTCGCTGACCCATTCCCCTGCAGCGTCACCCTGAAGCCTTCATTTTTGGTTAAAACAGGAAGGAGGAAATTATAAACAGATCATTTTAAGCTAGAAAAAAGTTTATAAGTTGAGGATGAAATGCCAGATTAGAGGGACAGGCAGACAGAAAGGCAAGGCAACCAGATGGATAATTCATTAACCACAAATGAAATTGTAGGTTTACAGTAGCACCACAACTCACATTCAGAGAGTAAAAAGAGAATAAGAAACAGTGCAGAGGATGTCAGAGAAGAAAATCGATACTCCTCAAGTTGGTCGTGAACCAGTAACCTAAGGGAGTCCATCGTTACACTTCCACGGTCTTCATGCTACCAGCTGAGCTACGAAAGCAGGTAGTGGCAGATGGAAGCCCGGCAAAGGGATGCAGACGTGATAGCAGCTGCCTAGCTGTCTGCACCCTGCCCACTCTGACTGCACGAAGGCACGTGGCCGGAAAATTCATAACCGATAACACTGACCGAGCGATAGGTCGGAGGTCTAGATGTGATGTGTAAAATAAATATCTCGACTTCTCGGGTGATCCGACAGCGATGAGTGGGTAGGTGCCACACGAATCTGGAAATCGTAAACAGCAGAAGAGGCCTTTTTTTCAAGGCGGGGCGCAGCCCAGAGGTTTGTCAGGGTCTCAGACTATAGCCCAGGTTAGCCTATAGAAAACCCACCACTGCGCTGAAGCAAATACCGATTTTCAGTGATGACTAAGTAATGTTTTAATAAGAACTTCCTATGACGTTATTACTGCTAAGCCATTTCCTTTATAAAGCTCTAACGATTTGTGCAAATTCACCTTCACCCTCGCTCTGATTTAACAACCACGCTGGTGATGGAGTGATAATTCTCTGCTTGGATGGTCTAAACTTAAATCTCCTTCCTTGGCCATGAAGGTTTCATCAGAGGAGAATGAAGTGTTACCCTTCAGATATACACATGCTGGTTATTTCAGGATGACGAGAGGCAGTTATTTGGCAGCTCGACTTCCCTATCATGTTTCTTGGCACAACAGAGAAGATGTATTTCCATTTCTTGGGGACATAGGAGGGGAGGGGAGCTGGAGAGAAAGTCAATCACTTGCAGGGTGTGGAAGAAGTGCACATTTTTAAACCGAGGGATAAAGAATACAGGTACACAACTCCCAGCCCGAATCTGTGACGCACCCACAGCCGACACCCAAGCCAAACGTCACATCACTGCAGGGCTCCAAGGCTCCGTTGACATTCTTGGAATAATAAAGCAAGGCCTTTAGGTGAGGAACTTGACTGAACATGATTTGTGCCATTCGTCAACTGCACCCATCCTCTTGGTGTCAACGCAAGAGGCCAAAGGCTTGCTGGCCCTACTCACACCTTCCATCTCCTGTACCAGGTGAGGAACCAGAGGATCTCTCTTGTCTCCTTCCTCACAGGGAGTTGCAGTGTGGATGAGTGAAAACAGAGATGCTCTCTCATTGTCTGATTCATCACCTGGTCACCCTACACAAAAGTAAACTGCATTCCAACATGGAGCTGCTTTCAATGACACTTTTTCTGTTGCTGACTTGTATGCAGCAAAATATTGTGTTACACAGTGTGACTGCTGCAAATTTCCAGAAAAAGAAAATTATTTACCAGTCACTGTGTCGATGCGCTCTCCTGGAGTCGACACCTTATGGTGGTGGAGGGGTTTGCGTGTTCCAATGATCCCAGGATCATAGGGTCACCCAAGGCAAACAGGTCCTGGGTGAGGAACCAGACGAAGTGCGGCTCACAAGACCCCTAATGAAGAGAAAAATATTGGATCCACGGTTTCTCTTGCCCGGACGCAGGTCCGGGGAGCCAGGCCTGGGGGTGGGGCTCGATGGCGAGCGCCTGGTGGCCAGGCCTGTACCCATGGGGCCTGGTTGGGCACAGCCCGAACAAGGCACATGGGCCCCCCTCCTATGGGCTCACCAGCTATAGGAGGGGCCATAGGGGACGGGTGCAATGTGAGTTGGGCAGTGGCCAAAAGCGGGGACCTTGGAGGTCTGATCCTTGCGGCCGCATGTCTTGGACACTCGGGTAAACAGAGGAGCAGAGCTGTCAACTGATCACTACCTGGTGGTGGGTTGGCTCCGCTGGTGGGGGAGGAAGCCGGCCAGGCCTAGCAGCCCCAAGCGTATAGTGACGGTCTGCTGGGAACGTCTGGCTGAATCCCCTGTCAGAAGGAGCTTCAACTACTACCTCCAGCAGAACTTTTCCCATGTCCCGGGGGAGGCGGGGGACATTGAGTCCGAATGGGCCATGTTCTGCGCCTCTTGTGGAGGCGGCTGACCGGAGCTGTGGCCGTAAGGTGGTCGGTGCCTGTCACGGTGGCAATCCCCAAACCCGCTGGTGGACACCAGTGGTGAGGGATGCCGTCAAGCTGAAGAAGGAGTCCTATCAGGCCTTTTTAGCCTGTGGGACTCCAGAGGCAGCTGCCAGCTACCGGCAGGCCAAGCGGGATGTGGCTTCGGCGGTTACTGAGGCAAAAACTCAGGTGTGGGAAGAGTTTGGCGAGGTCATGGAAAACGACTTCCGGACGGCTTTGAGGAGATTCTGGTCCACCATCCGGCAACTCAGGGCGAGAAAGCAGTGCAACATCAACACTGTTTATGGTGGGGATGGGGTGCTGCTGACCTCAACTTGGGATGTTTTAGGTCGGTAGGGGGAGTACTTCGAAGACCTCCTCAATCCCACCAACACGCCTTCCACTTGGAGTCCACTTGGGTGTGGACTCCCCTATCTCTGGGGCAGAGGTCGCTGAGCTCCTCGGTGACCGGGCCCCAGGGGTGGATGAGATTCGCCCGGAGTTCCTTAAGACTCTGAATGCTATGGGGCTGTCCTGGTT
Source organism: Paramormyrops kingsleyae (assembly GCF_048594095.1). NCBI lineage: Eukaryota > Metazoa > Chordata > Actinopteri > Osteoglossiformes > Mormyridae > Paramormyrops > Paramormyrops kingsleyae. Next base: position 15,174,365 of record NC_132797.1, read on the forward strand.
GACATGCATCTGCAGCATCACGTGGACATTGGGGGCAATGCCTCTGGACTGGCAGACCGGGGTGGTGGTCCACCTCTTTAAGAAAGGGGACCAGAGGGTGTGCTTCAACTATAGGTGGATCACACTCCTCAGCCTCCCTGGTAAAGTCTATTCAGGGGTTCTGGAGAGGTGGGTCTGCCGGATTGTCGAACCTCAGATTCAGGAGGAGCAGTGTGGTTTTCGCCCTGGCCGTGGAACAGTGGACCAGCTCTATACTCTCGGCAGGGTCCTGGAGGGTGTGTGGGAGTTTGCCCAACCAGTCTACATGTGTTTTGTGGACTTGGAGAAGGCACTCGACATTGTCCCTCGGGGAGTGCTCCGGGAGTATGGGGTGCCGGGCTTCCTTTTAAGGGTGGTTCAGTCCCTGTATGACTGGTGCCAGAGTCTGGTCCGCATGGGCGGTAATAAGTCGGACTCGTTTCCGGTGAGGGTTGGACTCCGTCAGGGCTGCCTTTTGTCACTGATTCTGTTCATAGTTTTTATGGACTGAATTTCTAGGCGCAGCCAGGGCAGTTGAAGGTGTCCATTTTGGTGACCTCAGGATTAGGTCTCTGATTTTTGTAGATGATGTGGTTCTGTTGGCTTCATCGGACCGTGACCTTCGGCTTTCACTGGGACAGTTTTCAGCTGAGTGTGAAGCAGCTAGGATGAGAATCAGCACCTCCAAATCCGAGACCATGGTCCTCAGCCGAAAAAGGGTAAAATGCTCTCTCGGGGTCGGGGATGGGGTCCTCCCCCAAGTGGAGGAGTTTAAGTATCTCGGCGTCTTGTTCACGAGTGAGGGAACGATGGAACGGGAGATCGACAGGCAGATCAGTGCGGCGTCAGCCATGGGCGTCGCTAGGCCATTTTTAGGGGGGCTTTAGCCCCACTAACATTTGTACTCAGCCCCCCTAAAAATTCTCCATAAACTTTACACAAATTGGTGATCGGCCACGTCCCCTTTAAATTTCATATGAAAACGGCGGCAGACTTCGGCTCCGCCCCGTCTTTCAGCGCCGTCTTCAACTGAAGCATCACAGTCTGCGGCATCACAGAGCGAGGATTAAGCCAAGGTGTCTGTTTTTCGATAAATTGTTATATCTGCATCAGTGCAGTCCTTTTTCATAAATACAGTTTACAAAAATGTCAAAATTTTCACTGTGTTACGTCATCAGACCAGCTGTTTCCTCTAGCGAAAATGAAGCCCTTAATACAAACCCTATTAACCTATAGTCTACTTTATAAAACAATGATGCTGTTGCTGTTTTAATTGGAAAACCTAACTGTCTATATAAAACATTACACAGTGCATGGCATTAACTGCCATAGAGTTATGCACATAAATGATTAAAAACAATGACAGACAGCATTCAATGCACTCGTTTAACTGCATAGCAGTGTGATTTACAGAGATAGAAAAATATGAGTAGGGTTTTTTGTCACTTTGATTTAGAAAAAGTTACTTTTTTAATGAATAGAAACAAAAAAAGAATGATATAAAAAAGATGTTTTGTTTAATTACATTAAAACAATGTTTGTCTATATTAATGAATTAGAATAAATAGCGTAGTAGATATAAAGTTTTAAGGGGTTGAATATAGAACCTACTGTCTTATTTATGAGGAATCAGGAAGACTCATTTGAGTACTGATTCTGAACAAGCCAAATATGTGTTAAACATCTATGGGGGCTGAGCCCCCCTTAAATGAAAATCCTAGACACGCCCCTGGCGTCCGCAGTGATGCGGGCGCTGCATCGGTCTGTCGTGGTGAAGAAGGAGCTGAGCCAAAAGGCAAAGCTCTCGATTTACCAGTCGATCTACGTTCCTACCCTTACCTATGGTCACGAGCTGTGGGTAGTGACCGAAAGAACGAGATCGCGAGTGCAAGCGGCCGAAATGAGTTTCCTCCGCAGGGTGGCTGGGCTCTCCCTTAGAGATAGGGTGAGGAGCTCGGTCATTCGGGAGGGACTCAGAGTAGAGCCGCTGCTCCTCCGCATTGAGAGGAGTCAGATGAGGTGGCTCGGGCATCTGCTTAGGATGCCTCCTGGACGCCTCCCTGGTGAGGTGTTCCGGGCATGTCCCACTGGGAGGAGGCTCCGGGGAAGACCCAGGACACGCTGGAGGGACTATGTCTCTTGGCTGGCCAGGGAACGCCTCAGGATTCCCCCGGAGGAGCTGGATGAAGTGGCCGGGGAGAGGGAAGTCTGGGTTTCCCTGCTGAGACTGCTGCCCCTGCGACCCAACCTCAGATCAAGCGGGAGAAAATGGATGGATGGATGGATGGATGGATGTGTCGATGCACGCATGCCCAATGTGGGCTAATAGCTACATCATGTACATTTTTGCTCATTTTAGCGTGGATTGAAAGTACAGACCTAGCAGAGGGCAGCATAACTCAGGGGATGCTGTAAAGCGCTTTGAGACAATGTAATGTTGTGATAATGCACTATACAAAAATAAATTTGTTTGTTGTGTTGTTGAGATCAGTAAGTAGGGAGGAATAAAGCAGGATCCTTAGTCAGACCATCCATCCATAACCACTTATCTAGTACAGGGTTGTGGTGACCTTGGATCACAAACACACACACACATACACAGGTTTGTAATTAAATCTTTGTGGGGATCCACCATTGAATTCTGGAGGAAAACTCTAATCCTAACATGACAACCTTAACCCCTACCCTGCCCTGACCTTACCCATAAGTACCCAAACAAAATACAAGACTTTTGGCATTTTTAGTTTTTTTTTTTTATTGCATTCACAGATCTTTGTGGGGACCTCAAAAATGGTCACAACAACATCAAAGTAACAGGTCTTTATCATGTTGTGCGACACATTTGGTCCCCACAATGTAATATAAATGTATACACACGCACAACACACCTAACTGCATGCATTTTGACTGCAGGACAAAACCAGAGTCTTATTCAAACCTTTATAATGATTTCAAGGTTTACTGTCACTTGCAATGAACTTTAGTTTAATCCCAATTCAGGCTAGAGAGAATTCAACATAATGCCTCTTTGTAGATTGAGTAACGTCACCATAGAAATTCCAAAGAACAGGCTCACTGAGGTTGCCATGACAACAGAACACTATGGGGGGGGGGCAATCCCTGGATGGGCCAAGCTGACTGATAGCACATTTTTATGCTGTTAAGTATTGGATGATATTATTATATAGAGCTTTTACAAAAGTGAACATAGTTATTAATACATTAAAAGCTCAGTAACAGTATACAAAGGATCAAATTTAGTGAGATACCACAGCATGCATTTCTTTAGAAGGCACATTCCACATTTCAGCCTTGTTTAGTTTGACCATTAAGAGTTCAGTGTCAGAGTACTGCTCCTGCCCGCAGTATAAGCATGTTGAATAAATCAGGCTTGACGTCCTGCTTTTGCTCACCTTTTCATTTGTATTGTTTCGGTATGATTACTCACGCATGTCTGCATGCAATTTAAATTTGGGCCAGTGTGTGGGGTCATGACGAAGGGGGTCATGACGAAGGGGGTTATGATGAGGGGGGTCATGACGAAGGGGGTCATGATGAGGGGGGTCATGACGAAGGAGGTTATGATGAGGGGGGTCATGATGAGGGGGGTGATGACGAGGGGGGTTATGATGAGGAGGGTCATGACGAAGGGGGTTATGATGAGGGGGGTCATGACGAGGGGGGTCATGACGAAGGGGGTCATGACGAAGGGGGTTATGATGAGGGGGGTCATGACGAAGGAGGTTATGATGAGGGGGGTCATGACGAAGGGGGTTATGATGAGGGGGGTCATGACGAAGGAGGTTATGATGAGGGGGGTCATGACGAAGGAGGTTATGATGAGGGGGGTCATGACGAAGGGGGTTATGATGGGGGGGATCATGATGAGGGGGGTGATGACGAGGGGGGTTATGACGAAGGGGGTCATGATGAGGGGGGTCATGATGAGGGGGGTGATGACGAGGGGGGTTATGATGAGGAGGGTCATGACGAAGGGGGTTATGATGAGGGGGGGTCATGACGAGTGGATTCCCAGCCTCCTCCGGTGCTGCTTCTGTCCTGCCAATAAACGGCCACATTCCCAAGGTGGGAAAGTCCGGAACATACCAGCATAAGAAGGAAGGGACGCGAAGAGTCTGTGGAAGTCAAACAAAAGGCAAGATCTCAGGAGGGTTATGACACTTCTGGGAAACCTTGTGTGTGAAACTCGGATGTGACCCATCCCCCAGCTTAGGATGTGTATGCAGAGGTGAAGAAGACTAAGAAATGAGCTGACCTTCCTCCTGGGGCCTTTCTGTCTTATCCACGCTCAGGAGCATCAGTGAAAAATACCAGATACCACACAGAAGATTTAGAAGCTGATTTGCCTTGAAACACATGTACAATTCAGATATAGCATGAGACAACTGCTGAACAAAGTCCCCAATAGATTATAAAACACCGCAATAATAATGCTATAATTATGTTCTTAACAACCTGTAACCTTGAGCAGGATAATCGGTTAGAGGATGGATGGATGGATGGATGGATGGATGGCACCGCTGTTGACATCAATGACATCAACCACAGCTTGCCTCCACGAATGCTGCTGGTTTGGAGATGCCAACTCTGATGGTCTCTATTCTATTCATCAGCCTACATTCATCTTTTTAAGGGTTTTGATTTTCACGGCCAAGAATAGGTCACATGCGATTGCATCAGCACCTCCTGTCATTGGCGTGACGTGTGTCTTCAGTGAGGAGGGGTCAGACGTGCGTGGCCACACGGTACGTGCAGTCCTGTGTGCACGTTGTCCGTCCCTACAAACCAAGGTCACTTTTTATTTATTTATTATACCTCTCTTGGCCCTGTTGTCTCCATCCCCCCCCCCCCCCCATGAGCCTCCCAATTGAATGTATGTCCTGCATAATCCGGAACACTACCCTGGAGCCCAGAATTGGGGCAGGGGGCTGTTTCCATGGGGACGAGAATGCAGGGGAGCGCTGCTTACGGAGACAAGCATAAATTACTCAAAGGATTCCCCATAGTCCGGCGCCAAGGAAGGCAGCTAGGGCGGCGCCGTTGCAAGACATGCGGCATGTAACAACCCCACCAACACCTCCGGGGGGAGGGAACATATCAACAACATTGCCTGCTGAGAGAGGTGTTAGGCTTGTGAATATCTTAGTGCACAAGAGTTCCCCCAGATGGCGCTCTACCGCTGATTAAACATACGGAATAATCTACAGCGAATGCACAAATCTCATCTGGGGCTGCTTATCTACCAACATATCGACTTGATTAAATACCCAGCAGTGCCTTTGCTACATGTAAATACCATTCAGCTCATTGATGGAATTGCAGTAACCGTAATAAAACTAAACGCTGGCAATGTTAACTTAAATAGAGCTAATTAAAACAGTGACATTTATTAACCAAGGTGCCACCCACCCACCTTGACTTCTGTCACAGACCTGCCAATTTCAGGCCCAGAATAGATTCTGAGCAGATGTTGCTGGATATTATTTTCAGTACAATTTGCATACAAATGCAACATTTTTGAAACATTAACTTTACGTAGCGCACCTTGCTATTAAATGCATAATTACCCCATTTTTCATGCACCATCCTTCACGATCAGGTCTTTAACAGGACAATTAGGTGGCAATATTTGTTGCCACTCAGCTTAATTAGAAATAACGACTGAATGGAATGTAAATGGGAGATCCTGGTGTGCCTCTTAATAGGTAAAGCGGCTAACGATTAATAGTTTGAGGTGGGATCGCAGTGCAAAGACATTGCAGGGCTAACTGGTGGTACAGAGCAAAGGTCTGCTGCCCTTCGACCCAGTGCTGGTCAAAGCCAGTGATGTACCCCTGGCAGGCTTCACTGTCATTAGCCCCCTTTGCCTTGGATGGTGGGGGGGGGGGTGGATTGTTATGTCAGCATCCCCTCAGAAGATGTAACCTAATTGGCTACCCTGCCTTCAAACAGACCCCACAGTGCTGTGCTACACCGCACCTCGCATCTTCTCCAGGTGAAAGGTTCCACATGCTGGTTCCTAATGATGAGAGATTTTGCAGTTTGTATTGTCCCCTGTGGAAGGGGAGCTTCCACAAAAGCAGCTTGAGCAATATGGAGCCCACTTTTGGTACGAGCCAAGAAAGCAGGGTCAACCAGTCTCTGGAGCAAATGGGGGGGGGTTGAGGGCCTCGCTCAGGGGCCCAGTGGTGACATCTGGCAATCAACCTTCTGATCAGAGGCACAGCATTTTAACGTATTGAGCCAGACATCTTGGTGAAGGGGTAGGGTTACGCTGTCATGCATATATGAAGACACCATGTATATTTAACCAGGACAGAGCATTTATAACAAAGCAGCAAGCTGAATGGGGTTTAAGGTTATGTAATCTTTGAACCCATGTGTTGCAAGTTCGAACTGGTTGGACGGAGTCATCCTGCTGTGTAAATCTGCAGATAGGACTGAATAAAAGCATTCGTGATATGCAGGCATTGCCCAGGAGTGTCCACCTTACTCTGACCCCTGGCGATGACCTTGGCCCCACGCTGCACCTTCTGGCTCATCTGGAGTCCCAGGAAGACGCCTCCCAGGACGTCGGCCATCTGGTCCGCCGGGCGCCGTCTGTGCTGGAACCTGCAGGCAACAGACAGTATTGGAAGTGTGGCCTCTTGGCCTAGGAGAGGTCGCCTGGCACAACACTAGGGGTCAAAGTTCAACAAAAGTTCAGAGGCATGCTATCCTGCATGTCTCTGCACATCTTTTAAGGTCTTTGTGGAAGCAAATAAAAAATATAAACCTATGAAAATAGAAGCCTCCTGAAAGAAGAAAAAAACTATTATATTAATATTACAAAAGTGAAGTTAAAACAAAAAAGTGGGGAAGGGGGGAGTTCACACAAAGGGAGAAGAGCCAGTGTGTCCCTGTCTGACCGCAGCTCATCCGCACCCCAGTGAATCGAGCCTCCCTGTTGCAGTAAATCGCTCAGCCTCGCGAATGTGGCGGTATTACAAAGTCAGCCCATCCACACCTGTCTGCTTCCCCGTTCCGCTCATTCTCCACCGCGTGCCCGGGACGGTCATCCATCTCCACGGATGGATTTCTGCTCCTATTAAAAAAAAATATTCTGGAAGCACTGACCTCTAACACGGCAGGTCGGCCGAAGAGCCTTGTTATAAGGAAGTCAAGGCCCATTAATTTCTCCTGCTCTTCGTCCATTACTAAATGGCGTCTGTAGTTAGAGGACACCTGCAGGCCTGAGCAGAAGCTGCTCCATAACAGATTCAAGCAACTAACTAAATCCAATTTTACGACAAGCTTTAGGATATGAATTCTTAATAGACACCAGGAGTCATCGCACACACACATTTTGAGATATCACTTCCTGTTTAAAATGAAAAAAAAATGCCACATTCATTTGCTATAGTTTTGTGAAGATTTGTAGTTTAGGAGTCTAACTTTCCCATCTAAAATGTAAATGTAATTTTACAGTAAGTTCTTTTTTTATCTATAATTAGCAAAGGGCCAAGCTTTGATTGAACCATGAATCCTCATGATTAAAAACAGTGCAGATATTCGGAGTTAAGAATTTGTTATACAGCAGTCTGGCCTACACAAATCCTTACTCATAAAAAAATTCTGATCAAATCTGATAACTGCACAATACAGCCTTATCATCCACTGACAGAATTTTCTTTTTAAAAAACATCTCCCATAATCCCTTTTAAACAGCTTATGCCATTCTAGTCAGCCTGTTGGTCTCCCCATTCACCTGCAAACTTTCCCTTAACTTGATAACAACTGTCTTTGGTCATTAAATAGCTCAGTCAGGCAGAAGGAGGGCTTCTGCGCCAAGAAACATGCCATACGCCATGTTTTGAAGACGGAGAGATTGTTTCACTGTGGCTGCTCATGATGAGAGACGAGTCGTTGCTTGGAGACCCGCACGGAGACGACAGGAAAAGCAGGAAAAGCATGAGGCACGACGCTGGGCGCTGCGGGCCCAGGAAGACAGACATCAGAAGCTGAAAGGTGCACCTGAGAGATCTGCACTGACAACCAGTACAGGTGTTTGTGACAAAAACGATGATCAAAATGGGGGAGAGGGGGGCAAAATGTTATCTTGTATTAGAAAATGTCTCAGAATAACAGGACAAGCTCACTTAGACAATGAAAGAAAATATAAGAATCTCAGGTAAGTTTAGGGAGTGCGGCATCATGGGAAAATGGTGTTGGTGGTGGGGGGGGGGAGATGGCTAGACCTCTCCTGTTCATTCCCTTTTCTCCCCACTTCCTGGACAAGGTCCATTGGGCCTCCTTACTGGGCCTCCTTCTTCCCTATGCCATCCCAGGGCTTCCTGCGAAAGCCAATGAGATTCAGAGGATGTAAGCCAGGGGGCGGGGCCCCCTTGGCGATTACTCCCCCTGCTGTCCTATTCCAAAACCACATCATACTGCAGGCTTTTACTGACACTTTTATTCACCAAGAACCTTAAAGGACCCAAACTCTTCACCCCCCTACAGGCTGGTAGGAGGTTTCGCAGAATCAGAACACTGACTACTAGAAAAACAGCTTCTTTCCCCAAAACCCATCGCATTTCCCATGAAATATAATCAAGTGTTACAAATAGCACGTGTACTTCCTAACATTGTCACTGCACTTTATCAGCCATTGACTACATATTGTGTGGCTTTGCACTTGCCACTGTCTATTATTTGAACTGTTTTCAGACTCTTTGTAACCGGTGTGGCTGAGCGATTAAGCATTCTGACGCAACAGTTGCTCGTCTGCAATAAAGATCTTGAATCTTGAAGTCAAGCTGACAACAACCCCAAATACAGGTAGCTGAATTAACTCATTAAAAAACTATGCCTGACTTACTCAAATTAGCAGCTCCCCGGCTACATTAACTGCTCCCAGGTTAAGTTAATCTACAGCAAAGTTGACTAAATTAGCTGTCCGTGGGCCGTGTTTAATGTGCTCCTAGTCCGGCATTCGTAACGGCCACCAGCAATAAGCGCATAATTGAGTCTAATCGGCCTGAAACGACGAGGACCCTGAGATGTTCTGAGTCATTATGCCGGTTCCCTTCACGCATTTCATTACCTTGTGTTTCTGCAACAGAAAGTTCCTGGAGTTTCTGGGCTGCGGAATCATCAAAAGGAGGATGTTTACGGCACACCTCACACATCCGAAGCAGAGACGGGTCGGTGCCATTTACCCGTGCGATTGATGCCGACTCCAAGGTTAATAACTTCGACAGGATGCTTTTTAATGGCCGCTGAGCCGCGGAGACACAGCAAAAGAGCGGGATGTGATCAGATACCCCGCCCATGTCCAACAACTACGAGAGCGGGTGAGATCCATGCCACCCGGCACTTAATCCCGGGGCTTTCATTATGGCGGCGACAGATAAGAACTTTAATAAGCGCTATCTGCTGCTGGAGATGACGGGGCAGTAAGAGCTCGGGGGAGCCCAGGGGGGAAATAATCGGCTGTAATATTTTGCTCCAGAAAAAAGCAGTGCCGCTTCAAAAAGCCAGCAGCTTATGGATATTCACATCCCTCCCCTAACTGTGGGCTAGGAGAGGTGGGGGGGGGGGTCATTTATGTGGAGGAAAGGACACTGCCCCCCCCCCCGGCATTAGCATACAGATAATGCCACACTGACATACAGACACAGGATGCATTTCCCAGCTGGGAAAAAGACCAGCAGGACAGGTGGCAGTGAGATAGGTTACACTAATATTTGTACAACTTTTGGATTCTTTTGCTCTCTAATTAACCTAAAGAGGATGGGGTAAATATGGTGTTGTCGCAAATTACAAAAAAAAAAATTATTCTGTGAGGAGCACAACTCCCCAATTTGATACGCATTTATCTGGGGAGGGTCAGAGTGGTCGGGCATCATGGGGGACGCCTCGGACGACATGTTACTCTGCTGCCGATTGATTCTCTTGGTGGTTATGTGATCTTGCTGGTTATCACTGCTAATTTAGGCCCAGAAACTAACCCAACACAGACAACCACCCACCCCGCTCAGACAGGCAATATCAACCCGGACCCCGCTCAGACAGGCAATATCAACCCGGACAAACCCAACCACCTCCCCAAGGGTGCCAGAGGAATTCATTCAATCTCCGTTGGCCGCGCAGGATGACGGTGAGACGGATGCTGATTCGCCGCCGCTCCCCAGGTGCTCGGAAATCAGCCCTGCATCATTACCCAGGAGCATTTAACCCCCCCTCCCCCCGCCCAGATAAACATAGTATCACCACAAGGCCTGTAAACCACTTACGGTCTTCGCCCGGAAACACACATCTGCCTCGTCCCCAGTTATCGATGCCTGCCCGCAGAAATACAGCCTCGATTCACCCTGTAATGGCTAAAAAGACGACTCCCTTCACGCCAGCAACAAAGATACAATGCGGCCGGCTCTCCGGGGCGATCGGCAGCCTGAGCATCTGTACTTCTGCTCTAATTACTAATGCGGTGTTCTGGTGAGCCTCACCAAGGTATCACTGCACCTGTGATTCAGCTACGCTACTTCGTTCATACCGCTGGAGATGAATAATTTTTGTATCTTCTATAATGTGCATGCAATACATTTTAAATCACACCGGAAAGGCTGGATTCAAGATAATCTTTATATTGGGATCAGAAGCAACCCACAATTCAACTGCTGTCCAGATGTGCCCTCTACTGGATATGAACAGCATTGCTTTATTCTTCATTTACCCCATCCCATGCTGTACATTTTTAATACAGCAGTAAACAGGCATATAACTAAGCTGTGCATTTTTCAGCCAGATATATGCGTCATGGTTTTGTTAATGATTTAAAAAGACAGCATACAGTTCTCCAGCCAGATTTTGACTGCCTACTCTTCCCCTGTGAAAATATCTGGAGGCCCAAATCACACCCACATAATGTATAGCCACACAGACCTCTGCTAATAGAACTCAGCAGCCCTCGTGCTGCCCAGCGCGTGGTAACCATACACAGACGCCCGTTATTCTGGTGGGATTTATACACACATTGGCTGCACGGACCTTTGAGTACGCTCCCTAAGAGGCTGTGTCTGACTGAGGTGTACAGACCACATATCAAACCATATTTACCAAACTGCACTAATCTGCTGGCATGCAGAATGGGGGCAGTGGGGTTGTGTGACAAGGGTGGGACCACAGACTGAGAGAGCAGCACGTGTCATCCCTGCCTGCCAGGACCACTGTGTGCAGTGAAATGCACACTGCATTCACCTGTGTGGTTGGACAGACCTGTGACAGGGACAGCACAGGGTAAAATGGAGGACAGAACAGAGTAAAATGGAAGACAGCACAGGGTAAAATGGAGGAAAGCACAGGGTAAAATGGAGGAAAGCACAGGGTAAAATGTTAAGATTAATTTAACCAGAGTTTATAAACAGAAAAAACACATGTGCCACATCCTTTAAAGGTGTAATTAATTTTGGACCCAAAATGAGTACCTGTGTATCTATAAACAGCACCACCTAGATCCCATCCCAGGAAGCACAGGGGAGCCACTACGGAGTGGTTTATAGACAATAATTCACTGACCCACGTTTTTGGAGGAAATTCACGTCAATGCAGGGGAAATTTACACAGTCCATGCACAGTGCCGTGGTGGGAACTGAACCCACAACCCCTACGTGTGTAAGACCACAGTACTAACTGCTGAGCCACCACCCAAAAGAACCCACCAATCCATTATCGATAGGTCTGGAGCCTACCCCGGAAGCTATGGGCACCCAAGCAGGGAGCCTGCTAACCTCTCTGCTACCCATAAGAGCCATTGCATCTACATGTTCTTCTGCTACTGTCATCTGACTGATCACATCATCTCAGGGAACAAAATACTGTTAAGAAATAAAATCCCCACACACATACTTCTAATGATTCCCCCTCAGGACAAACGGCAATATGTCCGGTCCTGGGTGGCACACAGTCATGTGTCGAGCCTATAAACAGCTGACTGAGCTTGACAGGAAGGCTGGAGATTTATCTCACAGCAGGTGAACTCCGGCACAGAATGCATCGGTCCAGAAAATAGGAATTCTGGAAGTAGTAAGTGTACAAGTACAGGATTTTACGGCCATTTCCTAACAAAAGGCAGAAACATTTCCAACTAAGCATCCTGTGTAACGCGCAGATAAAGAGGCTGGCCTCCATCTGACATTCCCAGCATCCAGGGCGTCCTGGACACATGGTGGTACAGATGTGCGGCAGTTGACTCCATCTAAAGACTCTGAGGCAATTAGTCTTCCCTGGGATCAATTAGCCAGGTGCTGCCCCCATAATGTCCTCCCGAAGCCCACCGAGGGACACAGATGCCACAGGATTACAGGAAGACCAGCCTCCTCTCACCTACACGCCTGCTCTGGACCGGCTCTCAAACGGCAGATGGTCTAACATTTTTCAGCTCATACTAATGCCTCCTAATATGCAGGACTTTGCAAATTATGACAGGGCCAAAAATGTAATCTGTTCTTGCTACATTTTTCCCCTCCCAGCCTAAGAAAATGTGTTATTTTTGGTTTGTGTGATCAGATGTTGCAGAGGAAACGAAAAAAGGTTAAAAAAAAATGGAATTTGTGCTAAGTGCTAGAGTGTCAAGCTTTGGAGGAGTTTTTGAGCATAAGCCCAGGAGGAAACCAATCCAAAAAATTCTTACCCCACCAACCAATGAGAATCATCAGCAAAATGACCTTTGACCCCCAAGTATGCTGCTGCCACTTTTGAAAATGCTGATCTCTTTATTTATCTAATTTTCCTCATTTTTCCAAACACCAGGGTAATCATCCAAATGACTTTCACATTTGCTCAAAATAATCTTTTATTGTACTGTGTGGGTGCTAGATTTAAGTATTCTTACCTGACTACAGAAAGCTGGGACTTCTCCACCACTGAGTTGAAGCCCTATGGTTGTGGGGTTTTTTAAGAGGTGAGGGGTCCCACACCAGGGTAGGTAGATCAATAACTGAGGCCCCAGAAGACTGGAACAACTAACGGAATATCATTTGAAAGTACTTAAAAACTCAATGACATCGATTTTGTACAATAACTGGATGACTAGGGCACGCTAATTATCACAAAGACGTGTCCAAATGCTCAGCGGTGCTGAACTTCCCATGTTTTTAATCCCGAAAGCTGATATTGAAAATGTCCTTGTGAGATACATCCAGCGTTTGCTGGGCTATGGCTGCTTTACCCACTAATAATTAAGATGGAAGAAAGAATAAAAGTTTTCATCTGGTGCCGACGATGCACGTCAGCACTGGAAAAAGTCCTGGAGCAAAAAGATGAGTGTAATACTCAGACAGACATCATAAATAAACTACAATCTGGCAGGTCCAGTGTAGCAACTTTTTTTTTATTGATTACCAAAAATCCTTCCCCGGTAGTTAAGACTGCAAGGAAGAGGCCTGTAAATGTGTAGCGAGCTGATCCTGCTGGAAGAACCAAATCTTCTCCTATGATTTAATTACAAAACACTAATCCATAGCAGGCAGAATCAGATCTTTGAGGTGGTGGTTGAATTCTGGACCAACTAAACACGCCCAAGACTTAGATGGTAATAAACACCCCAGGAAATTAAAACAGCATGAGAGTTTTGTTTGGCCATTTTTGGAAGCTGAACATCAGCAGGAAATGTGAGCAACGGGATTGATGAATAAACACCCATCAGGTACACTCTACGCAGTTTGTGCACAGCATATTGTAAAGTGGCCGGGCCAGCCTCAGCCAATTATAACTGCCGCAGCTCAACCGTGATAAGCCGACCATGCATGCTGGGCAGAAGAACAAAAAGCAGCCTGAGGTACCTTGAGAAAAATACTTGGCCTGAAATGCCTCTGTAAACATCCGGCTGCACGAAAAAGCCCTGTTAAAATGAAGTGCAGGTCTCACAGCACAGGAAACGCTAACGCTGCCTTAGCTGTCAGCGGCTTTCGGTAAAACGCCCCTCAAAGGCCGGCCAAAATGCTGTCTTCATGAAAAAAGAGACCCCAGAGCCACCAGGTTTAGGGAGAAGTCTCACTCTCTAAATAGCTCTTCCTAAAACTATACCGCACCATTAAAAAAAGCCAGAGGTGAAACACCAAGGCAGACACACAAATTACTTTGACTTCCAAAACTAGAAGTGTCTGATTAATTCCCAAACGTACATTTACCAAAGAAACGGGAAGGACGCCAGAGCAGGTCCCCACAGAGCATGTTAGATGGATGCAGAGCCTCCTCTGTAGGTCTATAACCCGACCTGGAAGGAGGTGGCAGGAGTAATGCCTTCACTTTGTCACCAGCTTCCTCCTGGTACTTCTGTTTCCACCCAGAGAGCAAAGAAATGCAGTCAGCATCTCTAAATTGCCCGTAGACTCTGATTGTGCCCAGGCACCCGAAAGGATTGGCATCCCACCTAAGGTGCAACCAGCCTTGTGCCCCTGTGCCACCTGGGATTCTGTCCAAAACAGAACAATTACTCTGCATGAAAATTAAACATTTAATGTGATCTTTTAATTTAAATGAAACATGCTATATCCACAACCAATGCAATATGTGGAAACTGAACGTATACAAACCACTCCATGCACAAATTTGAGCTGCACAATAAAGACGGTACGACGGTGGATTACGGGAACAGATGTCCACTGCATGAAATAAACATTGCGTTTCGAGAGATGGGTACACTGTCATTTAACCATCAGACTTAATTTGCTTTAGAGGTATCAGTACTTCTTATAGCAGTAAATGTATGCAGAGCACCGGTGAAGATAAAGGAACATATGGATGGGTGGATGTATACAGGGCTGCGTTGGATATATGAATATCAGTGCCAACATCCAGAAAAAAAGCTGTTTCTTCCAGCAAAAAAAAACCATCTTTTTCCTAAAGCCCATTTTTTAACAGTCTTGGTAGCTGCAGCAGCTGCCACGTCACTCTCTGATGCATGCAGTGATGAATGGAAGGTCACACGTTCTGTCAGCCCCCCGCAGTCGTGGCACTAACACCACCCAGCATTGGGGATGTACGCAGTCATCACATAGATGGCTTAGGGGTCAATTCTCCCATTGAATACTTAAGTCACCCATTGCACTTAACCAGTAGGCATCACTGTGCATGAAGTAGAGTTAATTTATCAAGCAGGAAAACGGGGTTATGTCCTGAAAGTCTTTGCCAGTGAGCAAAATGTGGAACATGGACTGTTTAATTGTTGGGCAGTCTGACCCCTGAGTGAATAAGGCAAATGGATCCATCTCACCATAAAGTATCCTTCTAAATAAGGTCAGTAACTTTACACAAGATTATGCACACTACAATGCATTCCAGTGGCTTATTACTACATGGTTACAGTAAATTTCGTAACACATTTCATCCCATGAATTATGGCTGAACTGAATCATAAACATGAGGGATGACCTTGCTGCTTTATCTTAAGGATCCATCGCTTCCATGCTTAACAGCAGCCATGGGTTTGCATGTGAACCACAAGAGAAATGTATCCCGCAACCCAAGAACAAAACTGGCGTTTTGCCAAAAGACGTTGGTCCAGAATGTTCATGAATCACGTGCAACATTGAGAGAAAGAGAGGGTTAGAAAAAGACTGAGAGAAAGTGAGTGAGACAGAGGCTGAGAGAGGTGACAGGTTTGGCTCTTCAAACAGCCGTTTGTTTACTGTGTGTGACAGTGAGTGTGTGACTGAGTGGGTGAGTGTTTGAGTCAGTGTTTGAATGAGTGAGTCAGTGTTTGAGTCAGTGGCTGCATCTCATTCAGCACACTTAAGACCAAAGGCACTGAGATACTTTACACTGTGCTGACATATTTTGATGTGCGTCATAAAGTGCATAAGTGTATGTAAAGAGCCCAAGTGCAGGGATTTCTTGAAACCAATGGGCCACACTTGACATCTGAAGAGGTAAACAAGTGACATGCTAAAACTATGCTGTCATTTGTGTTGGTTGTGTTTGAGGTTGTACTTCTCTGTAGCCCATGCTATGAAAACTTTCATTATACAACAGTGCACACTTCAGTTGAAACTTTCATGTGGTATTTGCAAAAGTGTGGATAAGGTTCATATCAATCATGCTGCACTTAGCTTATTTGAGGAATGGGACACCCTTGAATACTTGCGCTAAGTGCGTGAATGCACACAAGAAGTTTGGTGATGTGTAAGCATGGACCAAGTGGGACAAATGGGGCAGAGTCAATTAGTGAGTGTGCATGTAAGTGTAAATGGCAAAGTTAGTAGATGGCTGGCTGATGAATTATCTAAAAAAACAAAAAAGCGTTCCAAAAATAGGAAGTTTGCATTGACACATTATCTAAGGCATTGTTGAGTTCAGTAGATTTTGCTAGGGAATGATTATAACGTATAAGTACCTGTAACTTATTTACCAAAGGAGTCCTGGTAAAATCAGTGAATGCAATGATCCCTCCATCCGTGCATTTTCCACAGTCTATGCAGGATCGCAGGGTCAGTGCCCGTCCTGAAAGCTACAGGAGCAAGGCAGGGAACAACCCAAGATGGAGCGCCAACCCATCACAGGGCACAAGGCAGGGAACAACCCAAGATGGAGCGCCAACCCATCACAGGGCACAAGGCAGGGAACAACCCAAGATGGAGCGCCAACCCATCACAGGGCACAAGGCAGGGAACAACCCAAGATGGAGCGCCAACCCATCACAGGGCACAAGGCAGGGAACAACCCAAGATGGAGCGCCAACCCATCACAGGGCACAAGGCAGGGAACAACCCAAGATGGAGCGCCAACCCATCACAGGGCACAAGGCAGGGAACAACCCAAGATGGAGCGCCAACCCATCACAGGGCACAAGGCAGGGAACAACCCAAGATGGAGCGCCAACCCATCACAGGGCACAAGGCAGGGAACAACCCAAGATGGAGCGCCAACCCATCACAGGGCACAAGGCAGGGAACAACCCAAGATGGAGCGCCAACCCATCACAGGGCACAAGGCAGGGAACAACCCAAGATGGAGCGCCAACCCATCACAGGGCACGCACACAACAGAATACCATCAAACATGTGCATAGTTTGCATTAGCGAAATCATTCAGAATTACATTGTTAATTATAAATACACAATGAGAGCAATTGCAAACTTACCTGGAGAGCACAGAGCAAACGATTCCCTCCAGAAGGATTCGACTGCCCACACTGACAGACCAAAAGACGTCCCCACTGTGGGCATGTCGTGTAGCAGGCCTGCCCTGTGGTAATGCCACTGCAGGAAAGAGCAGTTGCTGGATTCTACGCTCAGTGGAGCAATACGTGGTGCTGATTCCAGTTAACGCCAGTGACACAGCGCACAGCGTGCCGCTAACGTGATGAGTACAAATCCAAAGTTCTGCCAAAATGCACTAAAAGACAGTGTCTGTAAAGCCATGAGGCAAGGCAGGCAGCCACGGCAGCATCCTCAGAGGCCGGTGGAAATTCATCAGGCTAACAGGGAATAGCGCCCCAGGGTGGCCACAGAACATGCAGCCATTTATTTCTTTAATTTAAAAATCAAAGCAAAGTGTTTTTATATACAGAATGATACAAACAGTCGAGAGGACAGGGGTGTTTTACAAAGGATAATGATTTACCATAGTTTTGTACTACATCTGATTTCCAAATTAAAAGTCCTTTACGTATAAATGGGGCAGCGTGTGGCTCAGTAATCACAAGGTTGCCGGTTCAAACCCAGCCTCAGCACGTCTGCTTGCTCCTTGCTCCTTAACCCCCAGCTCCGTGGGCGCCGCTATGGGTGGTCGCCCTTCACAGACAACTTACTCTGCAAAGAGCAAGTTGAGGGGGGCGTAAAAATGAATTTAGAAGAATAAAGGATCGATCGATTATTATTATAAAAAAGAGTAGATACCGGACAGTGACTCTGCTGTTGGGGAGTGACAGCCAGCAGGAGGTGCTGCAGGACCAGATTCCCTGCATCTGACGTCCTGTAGACACGCTCACTATCTGCAGTGCAATGTCAGCCAGTGGGTCATTACTGACCACCAACCCTTTGCAGCTACCTCCTATTTTATTGGCTACAGTAAACTGTTAGATCAAGAAGCAATGACCCACGTTCAGGACCTAAATGGTGTCCCAGATTACATTTCATATTGATGATTCCGCCTTGCATTTTCTGATTGCATTGTAATTGTACAGTTTCCGATCTACACATTGTGTGAGACCTGAAATTCAGACAGTCCCCCATTTCATGGAAGACCTTCGCAGAACCATCTTATCACTGTCAGTGACGCATTTTTCTGTGGGTTAGAACTCCAGCATCGAGGTAACAAGTATTTAAAAATGAATAAGCCAAGTCTGTGGCATAAACCTGCCACGAAAATTCTTGGATATCCTGGGTCATAAAGTATAAAACTGCATGCAGATCTCATCTTAAGGTTAATGTCTTTATTTTCTATGATAGAAACCTTCCAGAAGATTCCTTATGTTAGTCTGCAGATGGGTGAATACAACAGCCCAATCAACTGCTCTGTTCTTCATGCAGACAAGGAAAATTGCTCCTAATTTGACTGTAGTAAAGTGTCCCGGAAGTCAATCCCACATCTTCTCTTGTATTAGATGTACAGAATGGCAATTATTAATTAATAGGTTTGAAAGTCCTTCACTTAAATGTCAGTATATTTGGCTCAAACAGCTTTTCCATCAGTTGACACATATTTAGACCCCAAAACTCTCATTATTCACAGATTTTGCTTCATTATTTTTAATGAAATAGAAAAATAGGAATGCTCATTGCACAATCAATATTAAAAACAAAGCTTTTACTGAGAAAATATCATATATAACCTCTTTTGATTGTCAATTGTGAATCATACTAATAGTATCATCATTTAAATGTGGTTTGCTATTAGACACAATTATGCTGGTGATGGCAGAGTAAGGGAAATAATATTTCATTCCCCTAACAACAATATTTATGACTGCTGGGTTTAATAATTACGACTAATAAGAAACCAGCATTTCATTTCCTTTGTTTCATTAGAGGCTTTTGCACAATCTGTTACTATACTGCCACCTAGTGGAAAAACAGCATGGCAGTTCTAAACTAAAATTATTTTATAATTACAATATACACCACCAGCCAAAAGTTTTTGAGCACACTGACATTTTCTACATTTGCGTGTTACTCACTTAACATACTAAAATTGCACTCATTAGTCTTTGCTAACAAATAAATTTACAGTATGTTCACCATTTGAGTACATTCATTAACAAGAAAGTCATATCTTATTAACAATGCATATCTTTGATTCATCAAAGTAACCTGCTCTAGCAGTTATAACAACAGAGAAAATTCAAGGCATTCTTTCTACATGGGGCATTAAATTGCTTCATGTGATGAAACAGTTAACTAGTGCATTTAAAGTTAAAGGACAGCCTAGAATTTGACTATGCTATCAGCACACAACCAGTTAATAGGATGTCAGATGTGCACTGTTACATATTCTGTCCTGTTATGAAGGAAACTTTTTTGACATATATTTTCATTTTATGGTAGTTCACTCAAGTTTCCAGTGCTTAACAAGAATGAAAAATCTACAGTTTATGAAATGAATGGAAAAACGGTAAAAACCTGTGGTGTGCAAAACTGCTGGCTGGTGGTGTATATATACATAATGCATTATTTTTAAAATTTCTCTTACCTTTCTTCAAGCTTAAATGGCAATGCTGAATAAAATGAGCTATATCCTTGGTTTGCAAATCAACATACGTCTGTAGCCCATTAATACAGCTGAAAATGCCGTGGAGGAATTTTGAAATCTTTGGGGTAACTGATGCTGCCCCCCACACTGCTTGTGCAGAGCTGTGTCCAGGCGCAGGCCAACTGGGCAGCTGTCTGGGGCCCAATCAGCACAAAGGCACCCATACAGTCACACGCCCACCCACAGAAAGGTTTGTTTGTTCTATTCTCTACATTGTAGAATAATTATAAAGACATGAGCATTATAAAATAACATATATGGAATTATACTGAGCAAAAAAAGGATTAAAAAAAAAAAAGTTTGTTCCAGTGGGGACAGCTCTGTGGGTTGGGACTCAGAAGGTTGTTGGTTCAAATCCTGTGGTCAGTAGAGTGATGCCACCATTGGGCCCTTGAGTAAACCCCAAGACTGGCTGACTCTACTGTCTCCTCTATGCCAGTTTCATGAGGTGGCCTCCTGGGATGGTTTTCCAGCTGTCCTGAGGTCCCACATATATGCTGAGCTCTCATTGGCCACTTTTCCTTCACTCTCCGGTCAAACTCCTCCAAAACCATTTCTACTGTGTTTAGGTCAGATGGCCAGGTCATGTGATCCATCACTCTCACTCTCATTTGTAGGCAGCTTGGTGTGTCCGAACTTTTGACTGGTATTGTATATATACATACATGCCAAAAAGGCTTTGC
This sequence comes from Paramormyrops kingsleyae, assembly GCF_048594095.1. Classification (NCBI taxonomy): domain Eukaryota; kingdom Metazoa; phylum Chordata; class Actinopteri; order Osteoglossiformes; family Mormyridae; genus Paramormyrops; species Paramormyrops kingsleyae. The sequence goes on from NC_132797.1 coordinate 15,194,815, forward strand.
TGAGGCTCCCTAAAAAGGTCAATCTGGCCCTGAGTTTGCCACTCTTTCAGTTGCTCTCTCCAGTGCCTTAACACCTAGCAAAGAGTTTTTCAAAGTCTCTGTGAAATATGTCCAAGACAGCCATGCATTTGAGATTTCAGTGACAGTTAGGCGTGAGACAACATTCTCATAAAGTACAAAGATAAGATTATGTTAAGATAATGTCTTTTAAATCTAATTGTAAAACCTAATTTTTATTTCATATTTCATTTGCTGCACAGCTACCCTGAATATTTTATGAAAAATCCTTCTTATTCCACAATTTGTTCAGCTCAGTCGGGTTTTAAATTATGTAGAATTTCTTTTTCTATGAAGAGGAACAAGGAAAGTCATGAATCACTGTGCCCGTGGCATGGGTGGGGGGGGGGGGGGGGGGGGGGGGGGGGCAGAAATGACACACACCTACAACACACTGTCTGTCTTTTTGGCAAAGACTCAAGATAACCACCCACATTCTCATCTTGTGAATAAATCACTCATTCATTATCCATGTGACCTTGAGCTAAAACAGTGTGCAGTATTTACAGAGACGCGAGCAGATGAACACGTCTGATGGTAAGATGTCCCCCTGGAACCTGCTGTAAATATGACTTCCTTGGAGAAAAGTCCGGATGAAGGAAAATTAGCAAATGGAGTAAAGCAAAAGTATTACCACTGACCAGCAGCAGAACACTTTCCTGTAAAACATTCTTAAGGAGATGTGAGTGTGTAGTTTATATGGAGTCACTAATCACTTAACGACCAAGATCCGTTCCTATGACCAGGTCGTTAAGCGAACTGGTCCATAAGCGAGGAGCTGTTGCAAGTATACTGTACTGGTAGTGGTTTGGGTCAACCATCTTTAGATACCATTTTAATGTCACCTTTGCACCCTTTATAACATTTTTAGTTTATTTATAAATGGTTATACAGTAGTGTATTGTATACTGTAATAAACAGAATAGAGGAAATCAGAATATACAATACTGAGGTTTGCATACTGTAAAGGGCACAATACTAAGTGCTGGTCCTAAGTCCACGTGGTCGTTAAACTGGTCGTCAAGAGTATCTGTACATGTACACACAGGTAATGGTAGAAGGTGTGTCTCAGTCATGTGGAAACGACAAGTTTGCATGAGTGTGCAAATGTACTAGGGGAGCAACAATGCACCGTGGCATGAAATCATTTATTCATATTAATGCAAGATGGCGCAATAGGCATGATCTCAGTTTTGCTTTGAATTTTATTTTGCACTACAGTCCACAGAATAAGGAAAAAACTGCAAAAAATGGTTTGAAAATCTATTGGTAAAAGTACCTGCCTAAAATAGAATAAATAAGAACTGCGAGATCATTGTTTTCAGTCTTATTTTGTTGAATATACTGTGAGTTTATCGAACCATGAACCCTGAACTGTCATGGGGGGGTGGGGGCATGCTGGCTCAGTGCTTCACACCTCCAGGGTTGTGTTTGTGGGCCTGGGCGGGTGTTCTAGCCTCGGCCTGCCCCTGCGTGGAATTGGCACCCCCATCCCAGGCATCCCCTGCTGTGTGCCCACAGTGAGGCTTCAGGCCCACAACAACCTCACACTATATGAAGATAAAGTAGTTCCATTCTCTGTATCATTTCAGTCAGCCAGAAAGGGCAGAGTTTATGATGTCATTACTGATCTTTTCATACTTTCCCAGCCTTTTTTAAACCCACATTGACACAATGGTTAACAAGGTGAGTTTGCATGGACATTGTCCCCATGTTTGAAGAACATCCTCCCATCTTTGCAGACTTTCCACTCTTTGTATACATACACCTATCAGCCATAGCATTAAAACCACCTGCGTAATATTGTGTAGGTCCCACTCGTGCTGCTAAAACAGCTCTGGCCCATCGAGACTTGGACTCCACAAGACCTCCGGAGGTGTCAGGTGGTATCTGGCGCCAAGACGTTAGCAGCAGATCCTTTAAGTTGTGTTAGTCGTGAGGTAGGGCCTCTATGGATCGGACTTGATTGTCCAGCACATCCCACAGGTGCTCAATTGGATTGAGATCCTGGGAATCTGGAGGCTAAATCAACACTATATTATATTTCACGTTCCTCAAACCATTCCTCAGCAATGTTTGTGGTGTGGCTGAGTATATTATCCTGCTGAAAGAGGCCACTGCTATCACGGAATACCGTTGCCATGAAGGTGGGTCCTTGGTCTGCAACAATATTTAGGCGGGTGGTACATGTCACAGAAACATCCACATAAATGCCAGCACCCATGGTGTCCCAGCAGAACATTGCCCAGAACATCACACTGCCTCCGCCGGCTTGCCTTCTTCCCATAGTGCATCCTGGTGCCATCTCTTCCCCAGGTGAATGACACACGCACCTGGCCATTCACATGTCGTAACAGAAAACATCACTCATCAGACCAGGCCACCTTCTTCTATTGCTCCATGGTCCAGTTTCGACACTCATGTACCCATTGTAGGTGTTTCTGGTGGTGGACAGGGGTCAGCATGGGCAGTCTGACCGCTCTGCAGCTATGCAGCCCCATACACAGCAAGCTGCAATGTACTGTGTGTTCTGACACCTTTCTATCATAGCCATTATTAACCTTTTTCAGCAATTTGTGCTACAATCACTCTCCTGTAAGACAGGACCAGATGGGCCAGCCTTCACTCCCCACTCGCATCAATGAGCTTTGGGCGCCCATGACCCCATCACCAGTTCACTGCTTGGTCTTCCTTGGACTACTTTTGGTAGGTACTGACCACTGCATACCAGGCAAACCCCACAAGAGACAGTGACCCAGTCATCACAATTTGGCCCTAGTCGAAGTCACTCAGATCCTTACACTTGCCTATTTTTCCTGCTACCAACACATCAGTTTCAAGAACTGACTCTTCTCTTGCCTAATATGTAATGGCACCCTTAAAAGGTGTTGTTGCAATGTTAATTACTTCACCTTTCAGCAGTTTTAATGTTATGGCTGATCGTGTATAATGAAAAGGTTACACAAATGTGGCTTGATCCGCAGTACGCTGAATGTTTAAAATTACAAATGGCAACATTAGAAAAAAAGAAAGAAAAAAAAGCACACCTGTGAAAATGTCCGAGTCATTAATAGCCCTGTGTGTATCCTGTGTGTAACCTGTGTGTAACGTCTTTCCAAAGAAAACAGGAATTCCTGCCAGACCCCTTTACAATAAAAGCTGCTGAAAGTCAGTCTTTAACTAGCAATTAAATCAAATGAAGACAATAGTTATATGCACACAATAATATTCCCAGCGGTACAAGCGTATTCCTCTTTCAGCCGTTTTCTTCTTAAGACCTCAGTAGGCAGCCGTTACTTGGAGGAGCCTTGCGATCGCAGCCTGTTTCTTGGAAATATCAAAGGGCATGTCAGTCTGCTGACACACATGCTGAGCTGTGCCAGTAAAGCTCGTAATTCATGGGTTGCTCCTTTTCCCCCCCCCAACCAGATGTTCAGAGGTCAAAGGTCAGGGGTCATCGCAGGAGGAAGCCTCAGACTACATTCCACACCATTCCTGGCCACGGAATGTTCAGCTGACAGTCTATCAACTGTGTGACTGGGGAACGGAGAGCGACACTGAGGTATCTCTAAGTCAAACATGGAAAAAGTTACTAAAAAAAAGACCTAGACACAGTCCATTAGAATGATGTATATGTGAACTAAAGTGTTTCGTTTTGCTAAACATTACAGTTGACAAATCAAAACTGGATTGTGAGATTTTTATTCCATTACTGCCTATGAAATAGCAACAATCTTTTCTCCACACACATAACAAGCTATCTGACCATCTGTTTCACTCATCCTTTTGAATTTTGAGATCCACAAGATATAAAAAAGGAAGTGAAAATAAAATGAGCAGACAATGATAGTTATAAATAAAATGACCAAGAACCTATCAGTAAAAGCAGACTGGGAAGATAAATATAGAAGTACTGCAATGTAGACTTGCAGTCAGAGAGTGTCTGAATTTATCCTTCAAAAGAGAACAGCTCAGCATGCAGAACAATCCAGAGCATGTCATCATATAAACAAAGGAGACTTGTTTTAAACATCACTGTTCAATAATCTGCTAACCTAAAACCTATAATCAATACACCCTAATAACTGAACAAAAGGGTAACAATTTGCAATGGAAATAAGGGCTGGACTCCCGTATTTACAGAATATACTATAGGATCATACAGTATTTACATACCATGAAATACTGTCAATATTTTAGCCAGAAATGTGTGGTTTGCAACTCAAACTGTGACGTGGTTTCCAGTAAGGTTATAAAACACCTGCCAGAATACAGGATGGCTTCACTCAGGTTCCAGGATGCTTCAAACCATTCGCATCAGCTTCAACTCAAAGTTTAGTCATCTACTGTCTAAGAATGAATCGCAGCTAATACATAAACCAAAATTATCCCCATCTCAAGATGTTCGTACTTTCACCCGCTTGTTTATGCAAGATATTTGAGGTCAACTGAACGTGAAGCTGGTTGTTTAAAAAGTCTCGACTTAATATCCCCTACAGGAGAGCGAAGAACCTCCATATCAATATGGCTGAAGCTGAGCATGCTCAGTGGGTCCCTGCCAGGCCAGAACCGATCGCCGGCAGTGGAACACCGCGGACGGGACGCCAGTCCATAACAGGACACTCCTACACATGTTCACATTCAAGATTACACCATCGACAATTTACACGCACCAATAGCATGCCTATTCTAACGATAAATTCCTGGTGTAGTGGAGACCCATCTCGCAGCATAAGACTGCATTCCAGTGCGCCCCCCTCCCCCCCCCACCCCACCCAATAAAGGTGCAAGAAGGACCTATCCTAAGATATTTCTGAAAAAAGAAATTATTATTAGTGCTTGATCAAGGTTTTTTTTGAAGTAGCCATTTTTAAAATGAGTTGAGTAGAGGTAAGTATATCACACTAGGGTGGTCCTGTTTTTCTGGGTGACCATTTAAACTAGAACTCCCCCCCCCCCCCCCACCTTGGACATTGAGAAAAATTCAAGCAACGTTGATCATTATTACTGTTCCGCAGTAAAGCACTTATGAAAGTGGCAATAAAAAATGCGATTCCAGAGTGTGCTTTCACTGACAATTGTTATTTTGATTTTACAGTCATTAACAAGACTAGTGTACACATTTCTACCTGTGTATTTTTCCCCCAAAGCTTGTAAAAGCAGATAAAATATTTAATATGTATTGTACAATGCTTGTTTTACATAACATCTTGGCAAACGAGAAATACAGTATAACAAAAGCATTGATAGCGATGGGCCAGTGCAAAAAAAACAGGATGAATTTTCTGCCAGATATTTTTTTTAAAATTTGGACACCTTTCACTATTCACCAAAAAGAAGAATGAATTTGGGAGGAAAAAAGAGAGAATCCAAATAACACACACATAACTTATTAAATAAAGATGCTTTAAAAGTAAACCAAATGAAGCTTTTACAGTTCTACATGCGCATTATCCAAAGGATAAAAATTATGAATTAGAATAGGGGCATGTGCATGAGGAGTGGGAGGGGTCGGGGGCGGGGCTTCAAGACACCACTGGCAAATGGTTGTTAACCGAGCCGTGAGAGCGACAAACAGCTTCCTCGCCGGCAGCCACACTCTGCGAATTCAGCACTTGTTTCACAAGTCTCTTCAGTGTTATAAATGTCATCGCTGGGAAATACGGTTAAGCGTGTTATTTGGTGGGAGGGGGTGGGGTCAGACGAGAGGTCGAGAATGGCAGTCTTCGTGAAAAGGAAGGTGTGGAGGGAGGGTGACAGAGTCAGAGAGTCCAGTCCTGAGGAGGAGGCGGGGCCTAGCCAGAGCAGCATCCGCCCCCCCCAGCCGCAGCCGCCTGCGGCTCGTCATCCACGATCTGCACCCCCCGCCGCGATGATGCCGCCTGACTGGCACCATTGCCTTTCGCCCGTTCGTCCGCCTGTGCCGTCTCCATCATTCCTGTTGACGGTTTATGGTTTAGATTTTACCAACCCAAACAAAGCACAGCATGTAAACTGTTGTGGAAAGAGAGCAAAATATTCACAGCATTCCAGGGTGTGGCTTTCAAACCACTGCACAGAAAACATTTGTTGCCATTGCCGGCCTTGCTTGCATTTGTTAACTGTAAAAGCAAGCATTTTGGATATTTTTAAGCTAAATGCTCCAATTTCAACAGCTTGTTTCGTTGTCTTGCCAGCAGCATAATCAGCCTTAACCGTCTGTTAATTTTTACCCTCATGGGAAAATTCTCTGTGGATGTAACACGATATCATACAGGACGCACTGAAAAGGGGGAAAGGTCCAAAACAGGGTCTACTTACTTTTACAGAGATCAAGAAACAATTCTTCGATTCCTTTGTTCAATTTAGCTGACGTGTGATAGTGTTTCGCCCCAACAGACTCTGCATACCTGCATTGAAAAGCAGAAAAACTGGGTGGATTACCTGACCAAAGTCCGTGCAAGGAGACATCTTAAATCACATGTTTATGCAACACCCTGGCACTAAGGTTGTCTTTAGGATTATAGGATTTTTTATATATAAATTTATAAACCATATTATTAACCAATGATATGTTTTGAACGGATGAGTGACACAGTAAGGCACACTCCAGTGGCCAATCAGCTTTCAGCTGGGTTCCCGCCCCTCTGTATGCCCCTAGTTGTCTCATTCCATCTGCCACAGCTAACAGCAGCGCCAAAGAGCTAAGAAGCGGCACCAGGGGGCAGGCACGGCACAGTAGGCAGGCATGGCACAGTAGGCAGGCATGGCACAGTAGGCAGCACGTACCCTTCTGCTTCTTGGATGGATACATTCCTCTCCTTCTCCAAGTCTATTTTATTACCTTTAGAAAAACAGAAAAAGAAATTGTGGGAAAGTCTCCCTGGTTACCAGATCAGCAGCAGGTTCAAATGTCACCGTGCATTTCTCTAAATAAGACGGCAAGCCTACTTGGCATGGTGATTAAGCATAAACACTGTTCGCCAGTGTGTCACAATAGGGAAGGAGTGGCGTGCAGGATTTGTGCCAGTTTTACAGCCCCAAGCTTGTTTTTATATTTAGGGCTGATTTCAGATCATGCGATCAGTAAAAACATTCATTACAGCAATTGAGCTTTTCTTATGTGCAACACAATAGGGTTTATGGCGTCCAAAATCAACCCATTTGCTGTATATGAATGGACGGGAACATCTGATACTTTTCTCCATGAGTGCTTCCTTCAGCTTGAGGGTCGATAGGAGGTCTTCCCAAACACTGATCAGGAGGGTGTCCCACAAAGCAGGATTTCTCAGTTAGCTGGGTTAACTAAAGCTAGAAGTCATGTTTGTCCAATAAGAGATTAAGTAAGGAGCATTCCTATTGGACAATCATGACTTCTAGCTTAAGTTAACCCAACTAATTGAGAAAAATTGCTAACCCCCCCCCCCCCCCCCCCGGACTGTACCGCTAACATTTTCAGAGATAAACACCCTCCCCTGGGTCACAGCTGCTTCTAGTGTTCTCTGCCAAATCATGGGGCAGACACCGCCACCACCACCCCCCCCCCTGAAAACAACATGTCTCCCCACCCCCCCCAAACTCATCTGATCATATAATGAGACCCGACACATGATCTGGCCCCATGACTGTCTCCACTGTGCCCAACACTGATACACATCAGCATCTATTCAGCCTGTGATAACCTAGGGCCTCTGAGATGGGCCCTCTTGTACAGACTGAGAAATGGGCCACATTATAAACATGGAATTTCATCCACTCAACCACAGAGGCAGATGGAGAAAATGCGGCTCATACTTACCAACTATACATAAAGAGATTTCATTCCCCAACATTTTTCTTAACTCCTTTACCCAGTTTTTCACCTAAAAAGAAACATTACAAATGTTTCTGCTTCTTTTATACAACCATTTAAAAAATGAACACTTAATGCATTGTTTAAAACTTTACAACTCCGTCATACTTTAGACAATTTGGGATTCGGGATTTGGGGGAAGCCCACCTTTTGAAAGGAATCCTCGTCTGTGATGTCATACACTAAAATGGCTCCATTGGAGTCTCTGTAGTAGATGGGCCCCAGAGCGTGGAACCTCTCCTGGCCTGCTGTGTCCTATTTTAAAAACAGAATGGGAGGTACAATGTGGATGACTTGTTTGTCAGAAACTGCCATGGAAGGCTTCAGTTTCAATGTAGGTGTAGTTTAAATCTACATCAATTTACACATACAGTGGCTAATTCTGAGCTGTTCATCAGCTGACTTGCCTAATGCCTGGTAAATAAAACTTAGATATTGGATATGGGTTTTAGTAACAGCTCGTACATCTGTAATCAGATCATTTAAATGTCTATTTGTTCCTCCTCCCCCCCCCCCCATTTCCATATCTGGTGAGTCCAGCAGAGACCTGAAGCTGTGTCTAATTGGGTCATTTGCTAGTTGGTGGGGGGAGCGAACACCCACAGAAGCAGCCAGAGGCTCTCAGTTTGACTCATCCGTGGGCCTAAATTGCACCCCTGTTTCTGCGGTGACTCAGCACCTGGCCCCGGAGCACAGGCTCCGTCAGATGGCTGCAGAAGCCAGACAGATGCTCAGTCACTCATAGAGCCATTGCTACTTTTTCTTTATTTTTTCAAGAAATGTCACTCCACAGCGAGTTGGCTAGTTCGCCTGACCAGGTCACGTGACCTACCCTATTTGCATAAATACCACAGCGGCCCGGTTTTGCTCGAGACGTGATGCTCACCCATATGGCGAGGTTCACTCGCTTCCCTCCGATGTTCAGCTTCTTTGTCAAGAAGGACGCCTGGAAAGGGCACAGAGAGGGGCGAGGTGAACAAACGGGAACAGCGAACATCACGGAAATGGGGAAACGGGAGGCGGCCCACGCTGGCGGTCACCACGCAGAAAACCGGGGAGGCGGCTGGGGATTCTGCAAGACAGCGAAGGCCTGGAAGGCCGTCGGGGGAGCGACAGCAAGTTCCGGAAGGTTCTGCTGCAGACTCAACTGGAAAATTCCTTCCTCTGTGTACCTGGAAAATCACTTGCTGCAACAATGCGGGTCCTCAAAGGGACTTTTTAAGGCACAAGAGTGAGAATCAGCAGAAGATACTGAAGCAGCCCAACAGCAGCAAGGGTCACAAACTTGTTTGATACAGACATATTACCAAACCAGCTTCTTTTACATTTAACTCACTTAAACGATATGCTAGGACTAGGGCTGTCAATCACATCAGGATATAATCGCGATTATATGGTGCATGCACAATAACCACCAGGGCTTCAGATGACGAGTGAAACATGTCCGGACACCGGCTTTTCGGTAATATATGGACGTTTACTGACGCCCACAGTTTGGTCAGCAGTGTAGCACTGTGCCTCACATATTAATGAGATGCATATTGGGACACCCAAAAGTTAGTGATCTGTATAAACTTGGCGTATCCTTATGCTTATTAAATTCAGTTAGCAGAGGGCGCCACATGCTACTGTTTTAGTAAATCATGGGAGCGATAAGCACTGAAGTGGCGGTGAAGAAAAGAAGAGCTCAGCAGCCACAACATCGTTTGAAAGAGGAGATATTGTGGATAAACAAGGTAAAAAGATGGTGGTTGGTTGGTGGTACTTTTTTCAGTTTAAAGTCAGACACGTTTCTTAAACATAAGGATACGCCTTATTTATACAGATCACTTCTGAGCGTCACAATATGCATCTCATGAACATCTTGGGCAATAGGCACACTACTAAACTACTTACCGAACCGAGGCCGTAAGTAAGCATCCATATATTACCGAAAAGCCAGCTTCCGGACATGTTTCACCCATCATCTAAGGCCCTGGTGATGATGCACATGCAGCATATATTCACGATTATATTGTGATGTGATCGTGACAGCCCTAATCACAGCCATTGCAGCTACAACCCAACACCCCAAATCACCGTCATTCTGCACTATTAAATATATATATATATATATTTTTTTTTTTACATACTTTCAGAATATAACCTAATCTTCTTAAAATCAAACCCATTTACCATTAGGGAGAAGCATGCAACTTTACAATAAACTTTCTACAGATATCTAAATTATTTCTGCTCTGTCACTTTAATCGGTGTAGCATATATTTTTTGGAAGCCCTGAACTTATATAACACAATATTTTGCCATTTCAAAGAATAACTCCATACTGTCCTAAACCTCCGCTATCCAACAAACGATCCCTCCAACTCCTAATAAAATGCTCTTCTCAAACAGCTGCCTAGAAGACAAATGCTGCTGTTCACACTATTTCGTGCCATGATAAAAGAGCACAGAATGTCCTGGTTTCACTCATCGGGCACATAACCCAAGTCACGTGCCTGCCTGGATTGTGAAGGTTCAACCAAACAGAGCCGGACAGAGCAGGTGAGATCTCAAAAACTTGAATTCATTTTAAGACCCACAAACCCACATTACAGAGATGAGATTTTCAACCTTTAACATTTGATCCTTGCTGAAAGAAATTTTTAAAGTTGACTGAAACTAGAACCATGAGGATAAGAAGTTGTTCACACATTGTTAAAATAGTATTTGTTTGCAGGTTAATGAAAAACTTTAAAACAACCAAAGAGTTACATGCACAATAAGAGTCTCAATTATACGATACTGTCCAAACTCCCATGGACGCATCGGTACGCCTAGTGCTGATAAAACTCCTTCTCTCCTGTCTATTTTTACTCGCATGCTCTCCATCATGGTCTTAAGGCCACTCCTGCAGAGTTAATGGGCAGAGCAGCGGCGCCGATCGATAAAGCATGATTTTAGGGATATCGAGAGTGCACTTGGGAGGGCGGCAAGTGCACCGTGCCTCTCAGCACTACTGACTGCACCGTGATCTGGTTAGGCGGCAATAGCTGGAGGCCACCTCAGATTGGCTGGGTATTGATGAGAATGCTAATGCTAACACGCCACACGAAGAACAATGCCCGGCGAGGACTGTTCAGCGGACACCACGCGAGCAGAAATTTCTGCACGTTCAAGTCAAGTAGGCTTTATTGTCACTTCAACCATATACAGGTAGTACACAGTGAAACGAAACAACGTTCCTCCAGGACCAAGGTGCTACATGCAACATAGATTTACAACATAAATTAACAGAAAAACTAAAACTAGCTAACTAAGAGGCCTAGTTAGCTGGCTAGCAGAGACAAGACAGATTGGCAACATAATTAATTTGAACTAAGCAACTCGAATGACTTGTTCGATACCATGAACGGCAGCCAAGCATCACTAATCCCAAACCCAATAATTGGAACAAGTGTTACTGTTACTGAACCGGCAGTGTGATCATTTCCTGATTCAGGCACCTCCCAAAGGAATGAGCTTCATTTGATTCAAAACACATTCTGTGGAATGACCTCACAGCCCTTTAGTATTCCTTCCCGTTACAATTTGACCATTTTAGCAGCAAGGTGAGGTAAACATTCAGAAAAGGCTCCACGTATCGCACTGGTCATGTGGGTAGGGGGCATCCGCACGCAACACCCCCATCAGAGGGCACTTGGTAAAGACTTTCTTCCATTGTGATCAGTTCCTGATAACTGCTACCCCAGTAACAGTGTGATGAGACACTGCTTTGGCTGCCTGCCCCTCCCAGGACTTCACACAGCAACTACACTGATTAATTACATTCGCTCTGATCTGAATTAACATCGGAGGGTCCACTGCCACTCCCTAGGCATCACACCGCAGGGTAATTCTTCAAAAAGCAGCTGTCAGATGCCTATTAAGACCCTTAGATGGGTCCGTCCAATCATTCCAAACTTTCCAAAACAATAACGCTATCAAGAGAGACATACTATTTCCACTGCTGTTGCACAAAGTTACATCACTTAGGCCCACATATTGACGTCAAGGTATACACCTGTTGTGGCAATTTAAAACTGATACCAGGTCAACATGTGCCAAGATATCCCAATGTTCAAAACTCCAGAATGCTCAACAGGCTAGCTAGCTTGCCAAGTGTGACAGTCTTTGCCTAGGTGGTAAGAAAGACCAAAAACGTGAGAGACCCAAAATAATCTGCAAAAGCTATGAATAAACCTGGTCACTGCACTGCAATAACCAAGATAGAAAGTGTATAAGGAACTACTTTAAAACAAGTAGCTACCTGATCATTCATTCAAATCAAAGGGCTAAACAATCTAGAACCCACATAGAAGAAAGTGGTGTAAACATTTCTACGGCAACCAGTTTGTTGACACAGCCAATCACAGAATGTGAGAGGCTGCATTCAGAACCTCAGACAGACTGCAAAGGTTAACCAGACAATAGCAGCACAAATCAGCAAACGGGACGACTCACAAATCTGCTAAAAGTACCAACAAGTACAGGGGCGCGCAGGATTTCCGTTCTGAATGCAAACCCCCAGCGGAAATGCACATTGTGCAATTAAACATCTGGTTTCCAATATTTGCTAAACTGTCAAAAACAATAAGTTAATAAAAACACCGAATCACATGCACGCTTTCCTCTACATTTCAACCTGTCACATTCTCCAGCGGACAGGAATCACAGAGAAATTCAACCTTTTATGATGCGCAGAAGCTCCACCTAACACTCCCCCCTTCTGATGGGTCGGGTTACAATGCAGGGCTTGACTGTAATGGGCAAACAAGACACAGAAAAGGCAGCCAGCTGTCAGATGACAGGCTGCCTTCATTTCCTGCTGGCCTCCCAAGCAACACAAACACTCACCACTGCCACCGCTCCAGTCTATCAACAAAGAGAAGCATAAAAGCAGTAACTGGAATAATAAATGTGGTGGGGGGGGGCGCTGCAGAAAAATCCTGCCAAGGTATTATGGGAATGTGAAAAGGATGGAAAACGCATTTTATAAGGCAGTTCAGAAATTCCATTTAACTTACGTTTTCCTAATATGAGAAATTCTTAGCTACTCTGATGATTTTTATTATTTTTTTTTAAAGTCCTTCGTATAACAAGTTCTTGTGAGGGGGGGCATTTATAATGGAACGCTTTAACAAGCAAACACATTGAGCTCTAAGTCATCCAAGATGTCAAAACAAATTAGGATGTAAGGAGTCCAAGCGAGTCACACAGGACTCACTACGAAAAGACCGGGAAAGACTCACATTTGCATCAAATCCCCTTTAAAACAAGGAAATGCGGCCGTAAGCCCTGGCGAATTAGGTCTGCTCAAGTGTAACGTAAAACAATGCAAAGCATTGTGCCCTTAAGGCACTGTCACCGCTAAGACAAGCTAACCACTTATAGATGCGATTACCAAAGCAAGTGGAAATTCATACAGGCCTTCAAACACTGTTCCAGGTCTGTTCTTTGCAATCCTGCAGTGCATTAGCAAATCAATAATTATTTTGTTTCCCCATTTTTCCCCCGTTTAATTCACAATGTTATTCTTGACAACCAGGAAGTTTTTTTCCATGTTTTTTTTTTTTTTACCAATCAATGTTACTAAATGTGACAGGTTCCCCATGATCTTCATATTAATTACATGCTTAAGCTGGACAGAATAACACCTCTCACAGAGGCCTAATCGAAATAACAAAGCCAACGGCCTCGTGTAAATGGAGCCTAAAAGAGGCAGGAGGCACTCGGAAAGTTCCAGGCCAGAGCTCTAAAGGAATGATGCAACACCACAACTCTTCCTGGAAGCTCACCCACGTTCCCCAACAGGAGCGGGGCCCGGCAGCGAAACAGTGTCAGCGCAATACTGAGCGCCACTGTCCGTGAATGGAGATTCAGCCCGGGCCAAACACCAAGCGGGCGGGGTGGGGGGCACAATGCTAAAACAGAGAGGAAAAGGAACCTTACAAGCATGAAAGCAGAAGCACGGCTTGTACAGGTGGCAACTGGCAGCTAGACACTTTCACAATCACTCCATGGTGGTGTCAACTTACAAATACCGCTCAGTTGCAAAATCTCTAGGAAGGTGGGAAGGGGGGGGTTGGAGTAGGCTATATTTCCAAACAATCATGAGACTTCACACAGAGGGACCGTTAATGAACTGCAGAGAGCACAATTTGAGCAGTAAAAATAAATAATGCGCAGGCAGTTCTCAAGTGCTGTTAGAACAATATCACACAGTCACTGTGTCCCATCAAAATACAGATGACATGTAAATGAGGTTCAAACACAAGCTGACAGTCTGCTAATTAGAAAGACACTCATCTTATTATCCAACCTATCCTCCAGTTATTTAGATAACACGGATATAAGACAATGTTATCTGACTTGTATTATCTAACCAATTCAGTTAATAGCAGGCTATCAGATGAGACAGAGTTAAGCAGAACAAAAGAAAAAAAGCAATAAGCGGCCCGAAAAGGTGAAATTCTCGCGAAATCCTATAAAGAGCCAAAACTCAAACCCAAACCATACATGCGCATTTTGTGGATATCTTGGAATCGGAGTGATATCCATCCACCTCTAAACAAAGGCTAGTGAAATAAGTGTCACGGTTATAATTTCGCATTTTCCTGCGGGATTTTATGCCTGTATTGACAGCAGATTCAACAGGTTGCTGGAAACATGAACAGCAGGCGAAAGGCATTAATATAATCCGGTATCCTGATGCAATCCTACATCGGCAGGCAGTAACCGACAAAGTACTAGCAAAAAACCGTTTTTGCCTAATCATGCAGCTCCGGGTAATGGGGAGGCAACCGGGGAGTGACAGCTCCGCTGGGGGAGGACGCCAGGGCGGCTCGGCGCTTTACTACGCCACACCTCCGGCTCGGACGGTTCCGGGTCTCTTTCTCCGACCCTTTCCGTGTTTTGGCGTCGAGATTCGGTAGCACCGCTTTTACGAAAAAGCCCAGCACATCAAATAACCGAGCCCTGAAGTTTTAAAACGCCCTTAAAGTTTAAAAACACTAAGAACAAAAGTATTATTGTTTTGATCAAAGGCCAAAGCAGGAAGGCCGAGCTCACGAACACAGAGGCTGGAAGTTGGCAGCCGATGAACAGAAGATACACCCTTTGCTTTGATTATATATGATCCACGGGTGACCATTAAATCACGCGACGGGCACGCGCATGCAGACACGCACGCGACAGCAGACATGTACGTACACACACCTGAATGCTCACTGTGTATATACATGATACACATATAATACGGATATGCGGAATACGTACATGTGTATTATACAAACAGACAAATAATGTAAATACACACACACATATATATTTAGCGAGCTAAAAGAGGTGTTAGCAGGCGCTTCGCCGCCACGGCTGAAAGGCAGGACCACCGCGACTGACGGCAGTATGGAGGGGGAGCGTCTTCATAAACAGCGCTTTAAAGCCGCGATATCGCAGGGAAAAGCGCCGCACACCGACCTGCAGCGTGGTGATGTGCTTGTCGTTGAACTTATTCTCGCAGTAGCGCAGCACCAGCGACGTCTTCCCGACGCATCCCTCCCCCAGCAGAACCACCTTGAAGGAGTAGGTCTTGCCGCCGCCCCCCGCTCCGCCAGCCGCCATCGTCTGATCCTTCCTCGGTCGGGAGCGAGAGTGTAACCCAGCACAGCCGCGGACTGGCGACTCACATCGGACACAGCCGGCGAAGGGAGAATAAAAATGAGCGAGTAGGGGAGGAAATACGTGGCGGGAGAAACTAGAAGAACGAAGATCCGAACTCCGTCACTTTATCCAACAGAGAAGGGAAAGTAGCTAAGCTAGCGCCACATTAGCGATCGGCTCTTCCCAGTTTGTCAACCTGTCTAATGGCGTCTTCTCCCTCGACGTCACGCCGGCCGTGGGTCATGTGATCGACGCGGTCGGGGCGAGGAGGGGCTTTATTTTTCTTATACGGGCGGAAATAGCAGGTCCAGTGCTAAGAAAAACAATCAAAACGGGCAGTTGATCGATATTTTTATATGAAGTTATACAACATATAATACAAAACTTTATTGTTATTGCACTTTAGTAAAATGTGGTTGGGGTACATTTTCGTCATCGACAAAAACTATATGTGTAACACAATAATACGAACGGGAACAAATTACTAAAATAAAAAATACTAGGGTTAAAATCTCGGCTTAAGGTACGTTGAACGTACTGTAAACTCTAAGTGTGTTAATGTAGCTTTTAATACCTCTGCGTACACAGAAATGAAATTATAGAACCTAAACGTCCGTTTTAAAAACGTAAAGGTTAATCAAAATGTATTTAAAATTCCAAAACACTGGATTTTCTTTGACTTTTGAGAAGACGCAGATTCAGTCGAGTGTAAAAATATTTTTAGCGTATTTGAATAGCACTGAATAGCAAAAGCACGATTTATGTCTTGCGTTTGTATATACACAAATTTTTATGGTATCAGCGTTTTTATAATGCAATGTGTAATTCATCTTTAGTTGTCTTTTTCGTAATTTTGTCATATTATGCAGTATTTTGCCAAACATTAGTAAATTCTATTGTTTTCCGCATTCTATACAGGTTTACTTTTTCATTATTTCAGTGTTTTTTTGGTAAATAAAGACAGCATCCGTTGAACAGTTTTATTACAACAATCCAGCCAGTAAGAGAGATTTACAATTTCTTTGGGCAGTAGAGTAAAATCAAGAGTCAAGCTTGTTATAGTACACCAAAGCTGCACATTAAGTGGACAAAATGATTATCCCAAGTTGCTAATAAATATATTAACTTTATTTTCCTTAGGAAAGGATATAGTGTGTGGCAAAATCATACATAGGCAGTTTAACAGTGTGCAAATTGAACATTAGTTGGGTAGCATTCAGTCTCAGAAATGCAGTTTGCAATGCAGAAAAACTCCCTTAACACTAACTAGGCTTTCCAGCTGCCCCCCTCCCAACAGAACAACAGCCCCCAAAAGCCCATTTAAGTGCCTTTAGATCAAAGGGGCCTACATAGTACCAACAACCCATACGACATTTCACGCTCAAATCAGATAACACCAAAGACTGCTAAAAGCACTAACACCGTAATTTTCCTTTGATTATTAATCAATCACCAGTTACAGCAGAAGCATAGGTACCATCAGAATTTTACCTGATGCGATAAGCAGCGGTTAAATTATATAAGGGGTTCAACGCTTAATGACATTTGGCACCAGGCCTTTTGGCTGTGCACCATTCCAAGCCATATGCAGATATGAGTCATAACTACAAAGCACAGAACACTGGATAACTATCAGTGTGGATTAAGGATTCTGAAACAAACAGCCAGAGCCTTTTGTGTCAATACCAAACTAGTTTGATGCACCCGAGACTACCAGCAATTTCACACATCAAGAGCAAAATGCAAGCGGGTTAAATATTGAGACATCCATTCATTAGATGCAAGATATTCATGAGGGAGTGTTTTCCTTGTCTTCTGCAGTAAACACAGGCACAGGTGGTAAAGATTGCCTAGAGGAGAAAAATCAAGAAAAAAAATCATATTTTGGCATTTCGATAGGTGTAGCTTGTTTGTCCGTTTGTACTGATTGTTATGCTGCTGTAAACATCGGTAGCTAGCTTCAAAACTTACAAATTACTCAATTTTTACTAAGGTAATACAGGACAACCAAAAGAATAGTATCATTAAAGAGAAGTTTTCTTTATTTCCATGTTAGGTAGGACTGTTAAGAGGACTGTTTGTGGCTTCGTTCTTACACGTCCTTAGTCACTTTCTTCATTAGTCTGCGTGTACATGGAGACATCATGCTGTCTGTCGGACTTCTGATGTCTGTTCTGGGTACGAAGGAACACAAAAGGGGTCAAGCCAAATATATACCGTGCACACACAGCATTTGAACAGAACACATCCACACATGCTTTTTTAATTAGAGACAGAACTTGTCCAGTTAAACATACCAAGTGTGTTGTCAGTTGAGGACCTCAGTTACCAGATGACCTCACCTTTAGATTACTGTGATACACTACTATAGCACGGCAGGCACATAGACACACCGCACCCTTGATTACTCACTCAAGACTTACGTTTCTTGTGCCTTCTTTCTCTTCGCAAAGCTTGGCGTTGGTGGCTGCTGGTTCGGGTGAGCAGCTGTCTGTAGTGCTTTTCCCGAATTCATTTTCTGTTAACAAGGAATAATTTGATTTCTCTTACAAGAATCCGCACGTGCCACCACAAACATCGCAGAGTAGACAGAACGTTTTGTTCACCACACATGCATTAGCCACATTAGAGCACTGTCGTTGTAAGCCTGGTCAAGATAATTAAACTGAATATCTGAAGGAAAGTTAAAAATGGAAAATCTCTCAACTAAGAAATAGTAGCATTCAACAGTAAGTAAACATTTTCTGAATGGCCACCTAGTGGACATGCTACTCTCTGCATCTTCTCCACAAGCTACAGAAGCTGGATCAACTTTAATAGAAACTGACAAACCACGATTCGTTCAGGAATACAAATAACAAACCGAAATGACATCGTTCCGGAAAAAGGTCAACGGAACGAGCCGTGTCACCGTGCTGTTACGGATTGTACTGCAACTTATTATTCTGAAAAAGATCTAGTAAATGTATAGCATCCCTCCAAAGTGTGTGACACCGATTTAGAAATAAATGATTCGGTTACATTCTCTTTGCCATCATATTGCCAACCAACCGGAAAATACAACGTATATTCATTAATTATAATTTAGCTTTTTGCATCATTTATATTTAACTGGACTTGACCATACTTATCTATAATAATGATAGCATAATGATAATGATAGTATACATTAAAACCATACCTTACCGTCGAGTAGTAATTCTGCAACTTATTCACTTGTACTGCTAAATCTCTCTCGTCTCATCTGTTTAACAGCATTGCGCCTTCTGTCTATCAACAAAGCATTTCGAAGGTGGCGCCGTGTGACGTGTTTAAAATAGCAGGATCTGATTGGCTGCAGCCTCGGCGTGAGCCGTATTTCAAACGCGATAAAATGATTGGCTGGAGCCGCAGGGCTTTAGGGACCTTTCGGTAGTTTTCGGGTCAAACGGGTTAAGCTGGCTCGTCTGAACAGACGAAATACTTTGAATACAATTAACTGGACGACTAGCGTGCTTTTAAGAAGTTCACAAGAATTGTAAAAATGGCGGCTGAATTGTGTGCTTTATTTGACCTATTCAAGGGAGAATTTTACAAACGGATCACCGTGTCGCTCGTTGACCAAAAAGATGCGTGCAGATGTATACGTTTGAATGAACATGAATAAGTAAAACGTATTAATGAATGGTTTGCAGCAGCAGTAGAGCAAGTTCAGCTGGTCAGTTATGAAAACAAAAACGAAATATATTGATTAAATCTATTTATTTATAACGCTACACATTTTGAACTACGGTCATTCTGCCACTGGTATAGTTGTGGGCAGCAAATAAATCAGAGCGAGTAACGGATTTTGTGATTCTATGTAAAAGTTTCCATTACCAGGCAGAGAGCAACAACCCCACATTGAGGAATTTTAACAGCCGACCTTGAGCTTCCGCCTACTTTTCAGAAGGACACGTTATCCGCAGGGTCCAACGTCCACCCACTCATGTTACAGTCTCTGATGCTGGAACTAAAGCATTGCACAATCAGCCAGTAAATGGTGTTGAAAGGAAGGCAATTACTTAAAGATCAAGACAGGGTAAGGGGTAGTATGCCAAAAGTGCTATTTTAATATACTTTTCGTTACACGGTAATATTTTCCATTTCACTTACTGAAAGTATGGTATTACGGTAACTTTTTGGCTAACAAATGACTATACAAGATACAGTAAGCTGTGTGTTTACTGACTTCATATCACATGGAAATGGATTAATTCCACTAAAATTGTTAAAGTAACTATATGTTTTGTATAGTTATTTTCAACAACAAAGATTTACTAAAAATGTTAACAGTACCAACTCAGACAAATCCATCTGTCTTCCAATCCCTTACTCTGTTCAGGGTGATGGGGACACATTGAACTGAAAATAAAGTTACATTGTTTGCTTCACAAAATGACCAGAATATAAAACTTATGATTTATGCACATATTGAATAATGAAGATCAGCATGGTGGTTAAGTCCTGGAAAGCACTAGTATGCAAATATATTAGTAAACAGAGGTGTATCCATTTACATTTACAGCATTTAGCAGACACTCTCCCTGGAGCAAGTTAGAGTTAAGGGTCTTGCTCAGGGACTCAACGATGGTAGAGCCAGAGGTGGAACTCCACCATCTCTTGGTCCAGAGGCAAGCGTCCTAACCACTAGACCACCAACACTCTACCTGTCCGTTCACATTCTTTTAGGAAACATTACAAACACCAGTATATAAATATATTACTTCCATTAAACAAACTTAATACAATATTAACAAAGTGCTGGTGATTTATTTATCATAAGGTAATGTAAATATTACTATGCAGTAATCAGATGAATCAATGAGGTCATGGATCCATTTGACAAGCCTTCTTTTGACATAAGACAATGCAGAAAACAGCAGAATAAAAAAAAAAATTCTGCTTTTCAGTTTTAGACTAAGTCACTCTTTCCAGGTTCAATATACAATAGTAAGACTTGAAAAGAGAATACTGCACAAATCTTCTCACAGAAGAAAAGGTTTCAATACAGCACCTTTATATTCTATGGAAACTGATTTTTGACCATCCATTGGTTGCTTAAGTTTTTATTGTCTAGGCCAGATGCCCCATGCGATGCCAGGCATAACCAAGGCAATGAGGATGGAAGAGAACAGATTCACAGCATTGTTGTCCAGAATGGGTTTTCCACAGATGTGTTTAGCAGTCCTAGACTCATGGTTCACAACCTTTCCAGTGCTTTCATCATAACCTGAAAGAAACACACACACTCAGGAAGACATACGTGTCTGTTCACCAGTTGTCACTATTCTTGTGAACAACACATGTGTTTCTTCCAGGCATAAGTCAGCATATTATAATAGTAGTATTTACTTACACTGGCCTCTCACATACTATACATATACCTTGCCTGGTTACCTTTGTCAACTTGTATGACATAATGACTGTTCCTGTTCAGCTGACTATAACCAGCAATGAGACAAAGGGACAATCAATTTAGAGTGGTCTGAAGTCTATTCATCCCAATGAATTCTCCTAAAGCAGGGGTGGGGAACCTGCTCCATGGAGGGCTGGTGTGGGTGCGGGTTTTTTGGATGACCTCTCAATCAGCCAATAATAAAGCAGTGGTTCTCAACTCCAGTCCTAGGGACCCACTGTTATTGGCTGACTGAGAGGTCATTCCAAAAACCTGCACCCACATTGGCTCCCTGTGAAACAAGTCCCCCACCCCTGTCCTACCACTTTGTCCTTCAGTCAAAGCAAAGCCTTAAAATTGTTAAACAAATATACACAAACTGCAAAAATTATAGTAGACTTCCTGACTGCTGTGACTTAATTCCAGCAATGTCACATTGCTAGTCCTGTACAGAGGACATTAGAAGCCTTTACAAAGCCCACCTGAGTACTGCATGCTGGCTCCAAGGAAAGAATCCAGAAGTGATCCAGTCAGCCCAGCTGCAGCCCCAAACACAATGATTGGCCACTGAGGGGCAGCCAGATTCAAATCCCTAGCGAATAAGATCTGCGAGATGAAGTAAGCCACACCCACTGTCATCCCACCCAGAAGGCTTGCCACTAGGCCTACAGGGGTGACTCCTCCATTTGTACCTGTGGCAAAGAAAAAAATAGAACTTATGTTATGGTTAGTGCCATTTTCCATAGAGTAATTTCCATTAACAAGTAACTTTTTGGTAAAATCACACAATCCCATGGATACTTTTAAAATTCACTGTCACTGAGTTTTCAAAAACGTAAAATATAGAGCTCTTCCTGAATATAACACTAAAATCAACACCAATGCATACATTTTTAGTTAATTATAAATGTATTTAATTTTACATTTATTTAGTTCATTTTAAATGTAAAGTTTATGTAGGTATAAATTGTACTGTTACAGTACTGTACTGTTGTACTGTACTGAATTAGCTACCCTCTGCTATGTCACATATGGATTAAATGCAAAAGACACATTTTGTTGTTGTGCACTGTGTGCTGTAGTGTGTCAACGACGACTGATCACTAAATTCTAAAGTTATTACCACAAAAATTAAAACATAACAGGCATGAAAAATGACCAAATATATACTAAATAACATTTTGGGAAAAAAACTACAACCCATTTTACACATGAAGTATCTGCTAAGCAGCTTAATTAAATAAAATTACTGTGAGCCCCTGTCTTGTATCCCATGTTGCCTGGGGTAGGTTCTAGGCCCAGATAGCTGTGAATCGATGGCTGGAAAGGCACAAAGAAACTCTACTGAGGACCTTGTGGGGAGAGAAACCCTACTGACACAAGGACCCTGTGGAAACCAGCCGTGGGGAGAGAAACCCTTCTGACACAAGGACCCTGTGGAAACCAGCCGTGGGGAGAGAAACCCTACCTGGCGGGACCACCTTCCAGGAGGTGATGAGTCTGGGGGAGTTTCTGCTGAGAACGGGCCCCACCTCTGAGGCCCAGGTGTCTCCTGCACTGCAGGACAGCGCCCCCAGCAGGGCGAGGCACATCCAACTGGCGGTATACTGCTTGCCAAAGTCTATCGGTATCTCCCCAGGGCCCACCTCGATCATGTAGAGCAGGGCCAGCTCGGCAGGCACGCCCCCATTGCAGAACACCTGTATCCAATTCCTCTGGCCACCTGGAAGAAGCCACAACAGCCAGCCTGACTCTCCATTCTGAGACCTCCATACATAGTTGTGCAGCGGTGGAGGTACCCCTGTCTCTGCTCTCATCCATCTCACTCCCCACCGCCTAATACACACAGCAAGCTATGTTTTCAGATATACAGATTTGCTGCTGGTAGATGCTGCTTAAAAAGCACTTTTATAACAGCAGTGTTTTTTTTTTTTTTGATCTGACGAATTTTTACAGTAAGCTGGAAGGATGATTAAATTCAGTATTTTGATGTAAAAAAGAAACAACATCCTAAGGTCTGTGGATGCTGCATGTAAAATCAGATGTCTTACCTTCCTTATATTCGGAATCGATGCGCTTTTTAACATCTTGCCGCCATCTGGTGAGTTTCGAGGATGTTATGAAAAATGCCAGCAAGGAGGAGAAGAAACTCAAGTTGGCCATCGTTAGAAGGAATCCAACCAGCATTGCTACAAAGTAGTAATCAATAAAGAAAAATGTATACTTTTCAATGCCAATAGGATACACAGCTAAACTCAATACTCTTATGTATTAATGTCCACCTCAAGTAGTTCACTTCAGGAAAAAGTAAGCTTTAGCTCCCTCTAGTGGTAAAAGTCCAAATCCAAGTCAGAACAAGCCTAGAGAATCAAGTCCAGCTGTCCTTTGTGATGCACCACTTAAACTAAAACATTCTGGGCCATTACATAAATTCTGACTACCACAGATGGCTCAGATATTAGGGCTGGAACCACTTATGTATAATTATCAATACCGCGTGTGATATCCATAAGCCACAGTCATGGTTTTCAGAACAGACATAAGCCTCCTAAGCAGCAACCCGTTACCTGAAAGCCTCAGTCATAGTTTTACTAAATAAACATGCCTGTATAGTGACTATTTTGAGTTTCAATGCATACTGGCTATATAATGGCTTCTTAAGTGTAGAAATATTTTGACAAGTCTGGGGACCAGAGAAAAAGCTTTTCAGACGACCCAACAAATTTGTGGGATAATTTGAAAGGATGGCACCCTTCTGTTCTCAAAAGCAAAGCAGAACTTTCAATGAAAGTGACAACAAGAAGTGCCATCTTGTTTTGGGAATAAGGTCGACCTACCTCAAGCTAAAGTCATCACAATGTTGTGTGGCCTATTAACGTAGCGAAAGACAGTCATTAAATAATTTAATCACAGCATTAGCCCCAGGCTATCAGCTGGCATCTACACCATGGCTGCTCTTTGCTGACAGGACTGCCAGCCAGTGCTGCAAACCCACTGTAGATGACTGGAAATGTAGCAGAATGTCTGGTATTCAATCAGCCTAAATTCTCTCATGTTACACCCCTCCTTGTCGCTCTTCACTGGCTCTCTATTGGTGCTGGCATCAAGTTCGAGTTCTTGGTGCTGGCCTTCAGGGCCATTAAAGTGACAGTGCTCTGCCACGTCTGAAGTCATACTCTAGATGTTTCTCAAGTGTGGTTCCCTGATAGTGGAATGAGCTGCCAAACCACATCCAGTCATCAGCCTTCAAGAACCAGCTCTAGAATCATCTGTTCTGGGAACCTGGGAACACCCCAACTAGCCTACACCAGCCTATCTTCCCATGCTGGTCTCTTATGTACCACGAATGGTCTTAGCCTTGCATATTATCTTTGAATTAAAAAGTTCCGTTAGCATCTTGTTATGTGGGAAGTGCATTGCATAGCTCTTGCTCCAACACCACTTACACTTATAATAATAATAATTGTGTATTATTGATGATGATGAGAATAATAATAATAAACAAACAAAATATAATTCCCATAAGTTTTTAACAGTAAGACATACATTTCATTATAATTACGCATTTTATCTAGAATGGCTCAAATGATGCTAATAGCAGAATTTGTAACTGGCATTGTAATATTACCCCAACAAATAAAATACATAACTCATCTCAATGCATAACATGAAACAGCCAGTTCATTGTTACAATGTTGTGGAGTCGGCCTATTTCATATAAGCATGATGACTGTTAAACCTCATGTTCATTAGATCAGATTTCTGTAGCAATTTTATTAGTATTAAATCAAGTATTGACTCCTTACCTCCTAACGCACCACTGTGGTCGAGGCTTTTCCGCTTGACGGCACGTGTGACAAGAATAATAGGGACCAGCATGGAAAACAACCAGCGCCAGGGGGACACCGGCTGCAGCGTGCCTGCAAGGTGACAGGGACACCATCAGTGGCTTGAAAGGTGACGGGGACACCATCAGCAGCTTGAAAGGTGACAGGGACACCATCAGTGGCTTGCAAGGTCACGGGGACACCATCAGCAGCTTGCAAGCATAAGCTAAAAGCTAAAGAAAAATGACTCTCATCACTTATGCCTGCAGCTTTGCAGAGAAAAATGTGTTATGTTATTTTTCACGTTACTATTATGAAGCAGCAGCATCAAGAACAGATGAATGGCAGTACCAATCAGACGTGCTTCTGGAGCAGAGCTCACCATAATATGTGCTGGCTGTCATAGAAACGACCCAGAGAGCCAAGGAGACAGCCAGAACCAAGCACAGCACGATCATGTCCGTCATCATCTTGAAGTAGTCTTTCTCCAATGTCTCTTTCTCAAAATTCGTTACTGATGACAATAAACGTACCTGTAACACATCCATTTCTGCGATTAGGACAACGTACAGATATATTCGATATACTACTCATGAAGGTAAAAAGGGTGTATTAGAGTTCTTTCATGATACCTTCCCACATAGCGAGTCTAACATTGCAAGGAATTTAATGTGACCCACATCATCTGTGTGAGTTTCACTGATTACCACACCTATAAAAGCTTTGTGCTTTTCCCCCAAAACTGTGTTGAACCACGGTATCAAGCAAGTTGTGTAAATTTGTTAACAAAGTTGCTATTTCACCATGCAAACTCTTCCTTGTTAAGTGAGTGCTAACAAAAAAGCAAAGACATGTCTGACCAGGCTGTTTCAAAAATGTATCGAGATCAACCACCCACAGGATACTCCACCACCTTGGAAAAATAAGGAAGGCCAGATCTTCTATCTTCGTTGAAAGACAGCCATAAAATGAGGTGTCTGGAGTGGCCCCAAAAAATTGCGAAGCCTTGCTGTTCACTGATCAGTTTTCTATGGACGGTTAGGTCAAAAATAACAGATCTCCTCCTCTCAGCCTGAGACGTCAGCAAGGAGGAGATGGTGTGACGTCTTGGGCACAGATAAGTGGTGGTGAGCTGATTAATCATTGGCAAGTTCTTGAATGTGGAAGTTTGACTGAAAGCGCTTACATTAAATTTAAGAAAAACAACTTTGTTGTACAACAATAAGCCAGGGGCATTAGGGTGAAGAATGATGTTCATGCATGACAAAGTTCCACCACATGCTGCCAGGAAGTCAGAGGAGTACTTGATGAAACTGGGCTTCAAAAATGACCATCTGATGGAGTGGCCAGCATCTTCGCCCCATTTGAATCCCATTGGGAACCTATGAAGCATCACCAAGCAACAGATTTATGGTTCTGGATGTCGGGTTTATTCAAACGATGAACTGTGAGGTGCCATTTCAAAATCTGCAAGAAGCATTTTACTCGCAGAAATCCAGAATCTAACCAAGTCAATGGATCAAAGACTCATCTTTGTCACATCTGAGGAGGAGTCTTATTTACTCTTTATCTAGGGGCATTTACGATAACAAATGTGTTGTAATGATTTGCATATAGCAATGCTATAGATTAATAATTAACAGACGTAAACATTGCTACAAATTCCTGTTTCTGTAACAACAAGAGAACAACTTTCCTAAAACTAGTGTTTTCATTATTAAACAGATTTGCATAAAAGCGCAGCACAGTGGAAAAATTGAGTATTTTGGTAAATCATGAATAGCTCTCAATATTGCTTAACATGTGGCATGATTTTGACCACTTATTTGTACTTAATGAAAAATTAAGTGCCATGATCACTAATATCACTAATATCCACTCATTCATTTTTGAATGATCTCGTAATTCATATTTTACATAATAACATGACACAGGGTGTAGGACTTAAGTATTGCGTTCAATTCAAACAGCTAAAAGCTGTGTAATTTTTGACCAAACACTCACGTTGCAAAGTCTGAACAGAATATGACCTACTAACCAAAAATGTCATTAATTATAACTACATCCTACAAATGTACAACAAATACGTATTGCAATATCTATATAAAGTACATCCATCTTCTTTACCCCGCTTGTCCTAGACATATTATAAAACAGTAAACTCAGATCAGAAGTTTAATAACTTGTTCTTGATTATTAGTGTGAAACCAGCATGTTTAAATGTTAGAGCAAAACAACGTATTCATACAAAAATTATCTGAATGTGTAACACTAAGTGTATTATTAACTCAAGCAATTCTTGAAATATTCTCAAAACGTACCTGCAATCGCTGTAGCCATGACGATTTTTGCCTCTCACTTGCTGCATTACGATCGCCAGTCACCCTTAACACAATTTGTTTGTGAACACGGCGAGCAAATGTAAGAACCATTAGCCAGGCACCCCAGAACTCGCATTATTTTATTACAATAT
Organism: Paramormyrops kingsleyae; assembly: GCF_048594095.1. Classification (NCBI taxonomy): domain Eukaryota; kingdom Metazoa; phylum Chordata; class Actinopteri; order Osteoglossiformes; family Mormyridae; genus Paramormyrops; species Paramormyrops kingsleyae. The sequence continues at coordinate 15,222,099 of NC_132797.1, forward strand.
CTATTTTCCATACGCCCTGCACGGCAGATCGCAGTTGACTGTGCTCTAGAAGGAAGTACCGTAAGTGCAAAAAAGCGACCGACTTCCGCCGCTCGATTCCCCTTAAAGGTACAGCACAGGTCGCATCATATAGTATCACCAGATCTGATTTGCCTTTTGCATAGTTAAAAAAATGATTAAATTCTTATGAAGCCAAAGAAACTTAATATTTACAATCTCTATTATTCCAAATAATACCAGTCACATTATAATATTAAATATTACAAATATTATTAGAGTCACGGCCGTTGCTAGAGATTTTGGGCCCAGTGAAAGCGTATCATATTGCCCCCCCAGTCCATAGCAATCCAGTTATTAAAAAAATAAAAAATAATAACAATAACATCAACCCGATCAAATAAAAAATATATCTATCATGGGTGGAAGCACAAAGACTTTTCTTTTTCGTATTTTCTCACGGTCTTAGTCAAGATACAATTATCTGGGTTTAAACCAGCGACCTTGTGATTACAAGCACACAGGCTTAGCCCACTGAGCTACACGCTACCCCAGTACGTAATAAACAAGGCCAAACATATTATAAAGCATACGTGGCATATAAGTAATATATTATTATTATAATAAGGGGAAAATGACAGGATTTGTATTAGTAATATATTAAACCTACTGCATTTATTGTACTATTACTTACTACTAATAGTAATAAAACAACAGTAACAATCACATTAATCACTTTAAACATCATGAACTTTCGTCCTATGCATTCCAGTGGAAAGAGCCCCCCTTCCCCCTGCCGAGAGTTAACGCTGAGGAACGGCGAAGTCTCGCGATATTTCACAGACGCAACCGAAGTTTCTGGGTAGGACAAGGGAGGGGAATCCCCATACGAAGAAAAGCAGTAAGGCAGCCGGGCTTGCCAAGCCGAGTCCGCCTCTAAGCCATCCGACGACTGCTGCCCGACGATTGTCGCTGATAATGGAGACCAGTGCCAGTGGCGGGTCGCCGAAGGAGGAAGGGGAGCTGGAAGACGGCGAGATTTGCGACGATGACGCCGACGAAAAGCAGCTTCTGCGCCGGGATACGAGGCCTAGTGTCGGCGTGCTTAGTTCTGTCGGCTCGGCGCGGTGTAACCGAAAAAGCAAAGCCCAGACTCGGGCAATACCCGCCGCCATGGGGGCACCCGGGGCGGATTTCCGTGCCAAGGGGCCGTTTAATCGCGGCTCACACCCGCACCCGTCCTTCCTACCCCCTCACAGACTGCTGGGCGGACCGAGCGGGCCGGACCGACCGCTCCCGGGGCAGCACGGCGACCCCTGCCCTCGGTCTTCATTCTGGGAGCGGAGCCACACGGCTCTGGGCCGACTGAGGTACCGGGGGAAGCCGAATCAGCCCCGCGGGGACTGGAACCGGGGAGCCTGGGGAGATGGTGGGGGAGGGAGGGAGAACGCGAGGCCTCCCCCGGGCCGCTTCGAGTTTGGTGAGAACTACAACAACAGGAAGGAGTCCCCGCTGAGAAAGCGTATCCTTTAATGTCGGCGTCGCTCGAGTACCAGCTCTGTCGGTCACGGTTAAGATACAAACGATCTTTCTGACGATTCAGGTATTTATAATGTAACGTGCCTGTCTGATACATCGATGCAACAGGCTGGGACATGCAGAAAATGCGCAGCGATCCCTTCTGTGTAACAGCACAGGACACGGTGCACACGGTTCGTGATGATTCACCACGATCTCCAGTTTCTTTCTACACCCGTTTCGGATGCGTGTGTCTCTGACCTACAGATGGCGTACAAAATGGGCGTCTTAACTGCGGTTACACAGTAATAAGAGTTTTCTACATGGCTTTTGTTTTTTTTAGTAAACTATTTTTACTACGTACTTATTCCAGATCTTTCTGCTGTCCCCAGAGCAGCTGAAATATATTCATTACCAGATTTCATAGATGGTTGCACGGAGAACGAGATCCGATTTATGGTCCTGGTTCTGTCCAGTTGACCATTGTCATACATTGATCCATTACCCCCCACCCAATAAACTAGGCTGGACTGCTTGATACCATTTCTTAGGCGTGTATTGACCAATGTGTGGAGTCATTCTATATTATGTTAACAAGTAAATATGTTGGTCCTTGACTCTAGCCTTCAGAAAAGGTATTCGGGAGGACTCAGGCCCGAAAGCCAGCATATAATGTTGCCAAAGCCGAAAATGGTGTTGATGAGAGCTTTGAGGATTTGCTCATGAAGTACAAGCAGATCCAACTGGAGTTGGAGTGCATTAGGAATGAGGAGAAGATGGCACTGAAGCCTAAGGAGGAATCTTCTTCAAAAGAAGAGCAGGCCGCCGTAAGTGTTAATGTTGTACCAGGGTCGAAGGAGGACAGTATTAAAACAGAAGCTGCTGCAGCCACTGAAGAATCAGTGTGTCCAGAAAGGGTGAAGAAGGTTTTTCAGGCTTTTAATCTCAGGCCTTTGAGGCAGAAGCTGCCAACTCCTGCAGAGCGTGATAAGATGAACAAGAAAACCACCAAAGAACCGGAGAAAGCCGGTTTGGAGGGGGCCAGTCCCACTGAACCCAGCGAGACGAAAGGTACAGACCGTCACTCTAAATCCGCTTGGCTTCCTGAACAGCTGGGCATAGGCGTGTGACAGAAACCTGCTCACGTCTCTGCTTCCGTAATAAAAAATTTGAAATTGGCACACAGCTCAGACTGTGGATCCCATGAAAAGCATGCTGGGTAATCATTCTAATTTCCCATGTTCTTCTGAGGGACACTTTTTTTATCTTTAAGACAAAGAGGAAGATGAGGAAAAGGAGGAAGCTGATATCATCTTATCGAATATATCTTCTGTGAGTGACAAGGATCGTGCTGGTGTTCCTGTGAAGGTAAACAGAAGCGCAAACAGGCCATGCTTAACTTGACAGGTCTCTTACTTGACTAGGAGTGTGACTCTTCTTAAATGGGTTCACTGATGCCATGTTTATGATGTAAAATGGAGGTCAGGGGGCCGCTGTAGCTGAGGATGCTGTCGAATCTGATCAGTTTCGTTTTCCACATTAAACTGACTGGCGTGTCCCAATTGACTTTCATCCAAACAGCTACTCCTTTGCCTCAAAGGCTCCAAGAGGCATTTGTCCACCAATCAGCATTTTGCTGTCTTGCCTGTGGTCGGGTGATTGGCTTTCTGAGAGAGAAAACGGGCCAGCAAGGGCAAATAGGAGTGATTGTCTGAAACCTCCAGGCCCCTGGTCTTCTGACAGCCTTTGGGGTGCTACGGATGGCCGACTGATGCAGCATCAGAGACCGTGCCAGTGATTTAACATTTCAGGTGCTATAGGGCAGTGTTTCCCAACCCGGTCCTAGGGGACCCCCAGAAAGTCCATGTTTTTGCTCTCTTCCTGCTCTCTGCCTGACAGGAGTTGGGAGGGAGCAAAGACATGGATATTCTTGGGGCTGCCAAGGATCGGTTTGAGAATCATTGCTATAAGGGGAGCTAGATTATTTAGAACTGGTGCTTTAACTTTTAGGCAAGATACATAGAAGCACAAGCCACGATAAGGCATGTAGGTAATAAAAATGCTAATAAGTTAACTTTAGGCTTTTTGTTGACACATAGAAATCACTCTCTATGAAATTCTACAGTAATTTCTAGGTGATGTCAAACATTTGTCTCCCAACCCCCAAACATGAGTCACGTGACCTCCAATGTGGTGCAATAATGATCCTCCCTGGTTGTCACCAGTTTGTCTTTTAACCGAAGAGCCAAACATTTTATTCGAAATAGAATGTATGTTTGTTGATGTATATAAATGCCCAAGTGATCTGGGTAACCTATATGTATTTAATCACTGCCTTTCAACATGAAAGGGAAAGAAGAATGAATATAACTTGGTAAAAATGTTGTTGTGGTGGGAAGTGGTTTTCTGTTGGTGATTGAAGACTCATACTCTTGGTATGAAAGTCACACGGCCCATAAGTGATTTTTTGTTTTTGCTATTTCCTTCCTTGTCCAGTACAGTCCTCATGTAAGACTCACTTCACATGTGATGTAATGTACAGTAAAAGAAGTTGGTTGACTTTCCCCATCGCAGTTTTGATATATCGCAGGGTCGGCATAAGAAATTACATGGGATTTTTTTTTGGGAGTTTTTGCAAAAGCCACAGGCGATACACAGAAAGTTAGTAACTCACAAATGTGGAAAAATACATAGTGCTGGTTTGGAGGACGCCAAGCGTGTTTACGGCTACATCTCCTTATATTCCGCAGTAATCTCTCAGTAATTTGCGTATCTAGTGTTTCTCGTATCTTTATACTGTTCGCATGCTTGCTTTCTTTTCCCAAGGGGACTGAAAAAAGTGTCAAGGCAGTGCGCACAGATGAACAATTTCTTGACAGTTGTAGGGATTTCATCTCTGCATAATTCAGAGATACTGTTGTCTGAAGCTGTTCAGAACATTCTGTCTCGAGTTGTTACATCCGGGGCTAATTTTGAAACTGGAATTCCCTGTCTTACTATGTCAAAGTTGGGATGAATCACTATTCAAAGGTGGGGTTCCATTTTAGCTTGTGAACAGTGCTTTTAGCACCCCCTAGTGTGCATGCGAGCACGGACAACTGCACAAAAATGTCTTGGCATTTAGCTGTGTAAACCAGCATTCTGTTCTGTTTTTTTCTTCCAAGATATCGTTTCGCATACAATATATTTTGGGTAATTAATGCATGGCTCCTTTTTGTATGAATGATCCTGCGATTGGCTACCTCTGCCAATTAGAAGCCTCTTATTGGCCGCCTCTCCCCTCGCACCTACAGCCACGGGACGAGGACGACGAGCTCTCAGAGCTGCAGCTGCGGCTGCTGGCCTTGCAGTCCGCCAGCAAGAAGTGGCAGCAGAAGGAGCAGCAGGTTATGAAGGAGAGCAAGGAGAAGATCATCAAGGCCAAGCCGGCCCAGGAGAGAGGCAAGGCGGCGGCCAAGGCTCACCAGGGCAAGAAGAACGTTAGCCCGGGTGAGACAACCGCTGTGCTGGTCTCCCTTTTGGTCTGGTCTCCCATCCAGGTTGTCGCCGGCTTTGTATCCTGCGAATATTTTGCATAGATTAGTCATTAAAAGCATTCAGTCAGTCAATGTTCTGTCTTTATCCAAGACCGGGTGGCCTGGAGCCTCTCCTGGGCAGCATAGGCCTTGGGGCAGGGAATTGCTCTGGATGGGACGCCCTGGCGGCACTATAAACAAAATGAAAGGCGCTATATAAAAATGAATGACATGGGGGCCCCCCCCGGTCGCAGGTTCGGCAGCCAAGCAGGCGTGGCGCAAGCAGCAGCTGCGCACCTGGAAACTGCAGCACCAGAAGGAGCAGCAGGAGGAGGAGGAGCGACGCAAGCGGGAAGACGAGATCCGCAAGATCCGCGACCTCTCCAACCAGGACGAGCAGTACAACCGCTTCATGAAGCTGGTGGGGGGCCAGCGGCGGCCGCGCGGAAAGGTTAGCCCCGCAGCGTCCTACTCGACCAGCTGCATGAGACTCATGGCTGCAGGGGAACAAAAGGGCTTGCATGTCCCCCACTCACCTGTGCCTGCATCCTGAAGGTTGTGGGGTCAAACCCCGTGGCTGGCAGTATTCACTCTTGGGCCCCTGAGTAAGGACCTTTTATCATCTAGTTGTGCTCATTGATTCCAAGTTTTCCTCATGTCACTTTAACCAAAACCACCTGCTAAGTATATAAATGTAAAAAGTGATGTAAATGATTCCTCTGTAGACTCCAGACATGCAGGTAGTGTAATCCTGCCTCTCCCCAAGCTCCTTCGGATAGACTCCAGGCTCCACGTGACCCTGCACTGCATGAATGGGTGCAAAGAGGATGAATGGAGTATGATTTAACATAAAACATTTTACCTCCTCAGTACATAATACTCCTTAACAGACACATGCTTTACTTTAAGTCTGAACTACGGAATCACCTGAGCAGCACGAGAATGATCATTACTCTCTCGAAGGATGATTAAAAACAAAGGCAGAGTATGAGGCACAACCCTTCCCAGTATGATTCATGGCAGTCCCAGTGGCCCACTGGTGTAGTAAACATGGTCTCCATGGAGCTGGGCGTGGATATCAGCCATAGCGTTCAGGTTTAGCCGGAGCAGCCTTGGCTCCGCCGTGATGGATGTTGCAGTCCTGATCCGGTACTCTCTGTTCCAGTCCTTAGATCCCGAACACAGGAAGTCTCTGGGCAAACAGGGCTTGGATATCTCCGGAAACCTCTACCAGTATGACAACTACGATGAGGTGGCCATGGAAACGGACAGCGAGACCAGCTCACCAGGTAGGGGAGAAGCTTCCGCATTGATTTTCCCCTCTGCTTCCTGTTCGTGACCCAAATGGCAGTGATGCATGTTGTATTTCTGTGAGAGTAGTGATGAAATTGGCTGTCCTTGCCTTGCGGGTGAGATTTTCTTTCATGTGTTTTGCGAACAGCTGCTTCTCCCACACGCGAGCCCTTTCTGGGTGAGGGCCCCCCGTTCCTGCATCAGATACCGGCGTTTCCTGTGGATTCTCCACCCCACAGCACGGTGGGTGTCTGTTCCAAAAGGCTCGCTTGACACTCGTAGCTTCGCTGTGGAGACGGAAGGTGCTTTGTGTGTTGGCTGTCTGGCATTGTAGACTTCATGGAGGTCCTGCCCCAGCAGGACTTTTTCTGACCTCGGTCGCTTCTCGTCTCAGGCTCTGCAAGATGTCGACCATCGTTACTTGGACCCCTTTGCCCTGGCATCAATGGCGCCCCCCCCGCCCCTGCCCCCGTTGCCTCCAGATGAACCTGAGCAGCCCCCCAAACCCCCTTTTGCTGATGAAGAGGAGGAGGAAGAGATGATGCTGCGGGAGGAGCTGCTCAAGTCCCTGGCCAACAAGCGTGCTGTCAAATCTGAGGTGGGGATCGTGACGCCTGAGCAGTTCTCCATGTGGCCTGTAGAGGGCACTCTTTCCCATGTTATGTGGTTATAGCTTGATACGTTTATGATAGTGTCTGGGAGAAAAACGCTTTCGTTAATGAGTTGTTAATCGTTTCCCTGCCAAACACGGGTTGAATCGATGTTTAGGTAATTTAGTTTATGCAGAAAGTTTAAATAGAGGAGGTTATAGTTATGCTGGCCAGATATCGATTTGTGTCTGATGTCAGACTGCGCTGTAATGAACAGAACATTTCCTTCCTGCCTCTGGTGTTGAGAGATCAGGTTAAAACACCATTAATCACTCAGGATCTGTGCCTCAGCCTAAGCGAGTGAGCCGTCGTTTCCACCGTGTTTATCCTTCCACAGGAGACGTCCAGCAATAGCGACCCTCCATCCCCCCTGGTGGGCCCCGTCTTCCACACGGCGCCCAAGAGCGGCCTAGCCGAGTCTCAGTCGCGGGGCCAGAGTGTGAAGTTCACCCGCGGGCACTCTCGCCGTCTCCTGGTGGTACGTCCTGTGCCAGTGAAAATGACACACACACCCCCACAGAAAAAACCCCACATCAAATCCTGACATAAAACACCTTGAGGACCAGAGGCCAGTCAGAAAGATGAAACTTAATTTCATTAAAAATCTGTGACTGCAATCAAAAAACTAGATGCCAAAAGTCTTGTATTTTTAGTTACTTATGGTTAAGGTTAGGGCTGGGTAGGAGTTAAGGGTGTCATGACTGGGACTGACATGAATGAACGGTCCTCACAAGTATAGGAATATCTGTGTGTGCATGCGTGCGTCTAAAAGAATCAAAATTTTTACATCCACGCATTGCACAGTTCAGCCTTAGATTCTAAATCTAGAAATATTTGACAAATTATATAGCAGTGTTTTTAATTTTTTTTTTTATTATTTATTTAATTCGCTCACATTTGCGTTTGGTCGACAGTCTATAGCCATGTTGCCTTCAGCACCCCTCCGTTTACCGTAATCTGTTCATGCCGCCGAATGGTGGCTCTGACTCACTATTCCCAACTCTCTGTAATCGACGTGTTAGTGACTTTGGCACGTTCGGTAGAAGTGGTCACTAGGCAACTCTCGAGACTCCTAAGACCCATATACAACGTTTATGATATAATAATGTTCTTTCTAATTTTAAATTCACATAATTACACACTCGGTCACTGATATCCCTGTTTTTGTTGCTTATTTCATTGTGTTTGTTTGTAAGTTACTATGTTTTGGAGTCATGGTTGTGTATTTTACTGCATGTTTTTAGTGAATGAGAGGTTTTTCAGGAAAGCGTTAGTAGTGTTATAGCAGGAATGACTATGTGTGTATATGATAGTGAGGCTTGAGGTCCAAACGCAGGGTCAGGCATTTGGGGGGGGTTAAGGGCCCCGCTCAAGGGCCCACCAGAGACGGGACTATTCTGCCAAAACCAGGGCTCATACTGCCGACCTCGCATGCACGGAGACCTACCCTGCAGAGCCATGGTCACTGTTGGTGGATATGATATGCCCCTCCCCATCTTTGAGTGGAATTCACCTTAAGCTGAGAGAACAGAATAGGACGTTAATGGCTTCCCATCTGTCAGTGTTACACAATGGCTAGTGCTCAGTACATTTGTGCGGAGCTATGTAGATGTATACTGTTGGGCTTCTCTTACCCTGTTTGGCTACAGTGTAGCTCAGGCATCTTGAGGTTTGCGGAGAGGGCTGGAAGCCTTGGACACTTGAAGGGAAATACGGTCTGCTAATTCTGTGAAATGCCATCACCTTTTAAAATGACATGGAAAAATCAAAGTAGAAACGTTTATGCTGTTTTTAGATGATATTGGAAATTATTTGTACTTCCAGTAGAAGTGTGACAAGAGGCCCAAACCTTATTGTGATCATATTTGAGGAACTTTAAGTTTAAAAATTTATCCACCCTGTTTCGCTGAAATGAATTGAATGGATAAAGCGGGTATTTGCATCCGACCACCTCCATGACTTCTGAATGGGAGCCCGGAATTCCCGTCATTCTTAAAAATGTTTTCCCATCCTTCTATAAAAAACCTCCTCCACCAGATGAAGTGCGGAGTCGTAATGCGGCATGACCAAGTAAATTCATGTGTCGTATGGAATATTAGTGTGTCATCAAAGATGGGAAAACGGCCGTTTTGTTAAGCTTTTTATAGAGCGTCTTCTAAATTTATCTGAATCCACTGTCTTTGGGGTTTTCGGGTCTGGCGGCATGGGGCTGGATGGAATGGGGACAAAAAGACGTTTAGCTTTAGAAAGCCAGGGAACACAAACATTGTTTTTGGTGTCTCTCAGTTACCGCGGGCAACGGCCTGTCCCGGCTAAAAGGAACCTGAATCCTGCTCCTCTTCCTCTTTTGTTTTTATTCCGCCCAAGTCTGTGCCTTGCCCAACAGCATGGGTCCTTCTGTTGTGCTGTGTGGTGATGTCATACTCGGGTGGGTTCCTTTTGTGGTGTTTCAGGTTGGGGGAGGGTTTGGGGGGTGGATTGGGGGGGGGGATCCTTTTCACACTATCGTCCAAGCAACCTCTGGCTCCCTGAAGGACAGATCGCCCTGGGGGTGTTCACTCCGCAGATTTGACGGGAGTCTCAGGTTAGATTTGCTAAATTTATTCCAGGGCTCGGGCAGTTTAACTCGCCCCAAGCCAGTGAAATATGTTTTTAAATTGACTGCGGTGATCTGACGCTTCCTGCCGGCCGCGTCGCTCAAACCTGAAAGAGTTTTGGCAGGGATTTAACGTGCAGAGCGAAGCTGTCCGGATGGTGTTTGGTACCCCCTCCCCTCAGTTTGTGATGCACACCGGCCGCCATTCGGCAGTGAAACGAAGCGTGTAATTAGTGTTCTGTCCATGTGTGAGTGCGCAGTTAGCGGCACGCTAAAGCCAGACTCAAGGGCGTTGAGGGGAGTTGGCTGGCCTCGTCTTTGAGGGCTCCAGGCAGGATAAGCGATGTTACGCCTGTATGGGGGTTTTAAGTAGCCTGGCGTCTGTTTTTGCCCATAGCTGCCCCGACACAAGGCCGTGGTGGTGCAGCTCAATGCCTCCGATGACAGCGACTCGGAGGGGGAGACCCCCAGCGCCGCCCCCGACTCCACCCGCATCGTCTTCGGAGGCCTGGAGTCTATGATCAAGGAGGCCAGGAGGACGGCAGAGGTACTGCCGGCTTCGTCCCGAAGCGTGTGGCAGGGACTCTACAAACTGGCGCCCGAGTCCCGTAAATGTTCAGGGTCACTCGATGGTCCTAATGGTCCTTTATTGACGTGTAGGCTGCAAAGCCCAAGATGACGTCGGGTTCTGAGAAGGAGAATAACCCCATGAGGACCCCAGATGCCTTGCCGGAGGCCAAGAAGATGGAGTATCGCCAGCTTAAGGAGGAAATCGCCAGGTATTCCACACAGGCTAATCTCCTGGAATGTGGGGAATCGTGGGACTGTGAAGTGATTCCTTTATTCAGTTATAATATATGGTTATGGGCAGGTCATTCCACATGGGTCTTATTAAAACTCTTGGCCCCTTGCGCAGCAGGGAGAAGCAAAGGGTTCTGAAATTGGACCCCAGCAGGGGCGTCTCGTCGCCTGCTAGCGTGAACCCTGAGCCGGACCCAAAAGCGTGGGCAGTGGCTGCCGCGTTCCAGGTCACCGAGGCGCAGAACCGGGTGACCAAACACAAGTATGTTCCTCCATCGGCCTGAAGTTCTTGCTAAACAAATATGGGTATTGGATGTCTTGGTTAATCTCAATGCTTCAGAGTGCTAGACCGGTAAAGGTGGAACCGAGGGCTGTCTCTGAACAGACCGTGACTGGGACTAAATGACTCTGCAATAGGATTAAAGGTTCCTTCCATCTGGGGATATAAGGTAGCGCTAATGGCAGACGTCCTCCTCTCCCCCGTTGCCCAGGAACCTGCTGCTGAAAGACGAGGCGCTCCTCAAGCACCTTCTCCAGCAGGAACTGAAGAAGAAGGAGTTCCTCAAGGTGGCCGAGGCCAAGGTGGCCAAGCTGAAGGAACAGCTTCTGGCGTCGGAAAAGATCGTCAGTGCCAACACCGTCCTCCTGAAGAAGCTGCAAGAGCAGGTGAGCCCTCCGCAGTGGCCTGTTCGCCTGTTTGAATGAACTGACTGTAGTCTACATGAGGCAAAGGCAAGCTGATCAGTGTCCACAGTCTGTCAGTTTTGAAAACTTAGTGGTATGTGCTCAGACTGAGTCTCTAGTTGCCACAGGGAGGGCACAGTATCTCAGTAGGCTTTCCCGATGTTTATGGGAGCTGGAGGTCCTCCTCCCTGAGTTTAGCGATGAGCTCACCCAGGGTGCCCTTGCATGGTTAATCCTGCTTCCTGTAGATCCACCGAGTGCAGCACCGGGTATCTGTGAAGAAACACCTGGCCCAGAAGCTGGAGAGGGACCTGGTGCAGGCACGGGCGGCTGCAGGGCGACTGGGGGCCAAGCGCAAGAGCGACATGTCCTTCCTCAGTGTGAGTGCAGGCTGCAGTTTTTCATCTTGCTATGCTAATATTAGTGCAGTACTTATTACTGTGCTATTATTGAAAATATAGCCAAGCGGTACCTCTACAAACAGGATTCGCTCCTGGAAGTATGTTAAAATGTTCTGAGGGCAGAACGGAAAATGATTGGTTATCCCTCTGAACCAGTTAGATTGTAGAGGAGGATGGTTTAAGTAACAAGAGGAATAGGTACCAACCAATCAGATGTCTTAGTCCTACTTTCTCTAGTTGCCTGGACCCATCTCCCACGAGCACAGAATGCATGCTCCCCATTCCTCCCACCACTGTCGCTCTTAAACTATTACGGCTTAGCGTTCTTTAGGGGGGGTCTTTTGTGGTAATTTGCTTCTGTGCCCCGCTCCTGATCTCCAGCCCAGCAAGCTGTTCTGCCTCGATGGTCCTGCCCGCAGTTCAGAGCAGCAGTTTGCTGAGCTCATCGCCCAGAAGCAACGTCTGCAGCAGCTGGAGTCAGAGTACGCCCTGAAGATCAAGATGCTGAAGGACGCTCAGGCCCTGCGCAACCGGGAGGTGCAGGCTGAGCTGTCCCCAGCGCTGGCTCCGCCCCAGTCCCCACCCCCTAGTGCCTATCCCTTGCCCCAGCCCTCTCTGCATGACCTTACCCAGGACAAACTTGTACTGACAAATGAGGAGCCGGAAGCAGAAGACGAGATGACGTCTCCTTGTCCCCCGGGCGGGCGCCGCCGCTCCTTCCGCGAGTCGGGCTCCTTCACTAAACCCAAGCTACAGGCCACGCCTGTTAAGGCTACGCCCAGCAAGACCACTGACCCCAGCAAGAAGGGCCTTGCCCAGCCTGAGCTCTTTCTGGGGCTCGATGTGGGAGACCTGCAGAAGAGATACCGGCAGTCCACCTGTCTGGCGGAGTTGATGGAGATGGGGCCATCCCTCGCCGCCGGGTCCCTGGGCACGCCGACCTCCAGGAAGGTGAGGTCACGCCATGGCCGGCTTGCGTCCTGTCGTGAGTGTAAGAATAAGTGGTGCATTAAAACTTCCTCTTTTAGGGCACCCGCAAACATCATTTAGCTGCTTTAACAAGATACAAGTTTAAAAAGGGTGGTATTTAAGGTTAAATGCATATGAGTGCAGTGAAAGAGGTTACTGATTTAATTACCACAATGTCACAATGTTTCATTAGCGTTAGTAGCGCTAATGGCTAATTAGCTAAATAAGCTTATTTGGCTATTTTGTCGTACAGCAGTTCCCTGCAGATCTGGATCTGGCAGTCCAACAAGCCGGCCGCCCTGAGCTGAAGCCGGCACCGTTTGGACCGTATCACAGTCCCTTGTTGGCCTTCAAGTCATACAGGTGCGCCGTTTGACCCACCATTTTCCATTTAACTTCAGCAGAAAGGTCTTCGGAAGCCCCGCAGAGATGACCTCTGACGTGGTCTTTGTTGCCCCCCCCCCCACCCCCCAGGTTCAGCCCGTATTTTCGCACAAAGGAGAAGCTGTCTCTCAGCTCCCTGTCGTACAGCAACGCCATCGAGCCCCGAAAATGCTTCTGCCGCTTTGATCTGACCGGCACATGCAACGACGACAGCTGCCCCTGGTGAGTGACTGAGGGTCCCGGGGGCCTGGCATGACCGCGCCCCTCCCGCTCTTACGGAAGGCTGCTCTCTGACCCCCTCGCAGGCAGCACATGAGGGACTGCTCCTTGAAGGGAAACCAGCTTTTCCAGGACATCCTGTCCTACAGCCTGCCTCTGATTGGCTGTTCTGAGAACACCACCAATGAAGAGATCAGCATTGCCACAGGTGATAGACTACTCCCCCCTCCCCAGTAATATTATGGGTTCTGATATTATTCTTTACTGTATATACAAAAACATTCGTAATCTCAGTATTATGAATATGACATTAAAACTCACTGACGAAATGCCTCAGAGCATGTGCAAGCTTTGTCAGTGAGTCAGTTTGCATACCTTGTCATGTAGCCTTGAGCTGAATAGGGTTGCAAAATTCTGGGAATTTTCTCATTAATTACCATATATTCCCATAAACCCCCATGGCAAGTTTCCAACTTGGAATGTTTCCAAAATTCTCCAGCTTAACCTCTGATAGAATGGAAAGTTTCCGGAGATTTCCCCCCCCCCTTGCAATCCTAGGGCTGAAATATAGACATCCTCAAAATCCATATATGATTTTACATTTTAGAAATGCATAGCTTTTCCTCAGCATAATGGATGTGAAATCAAATGAACTTTTCTGTGGTATTTCACCTATACAATGGTAGAGTACCTTGGTAGTCTTTCATATTATTTGATGAACTGCTTTTTAAACCCCACCCCATACCCCCACTGCCTTGATTTTGATGGTGCATGTTTACTTGATCGTAAGCAATAGGGTATAATATCCACACTGTACCTGGAATGCTAACTGCTAGCATGGCTGTTTACCTTTGCTGTGCATGTGTGCTGCCACCCCACAGAAAAATACATCAGCAAGCTCTTTGGCCCAAACAAGGACCGCATGGGGATGGACCAGAAGGCCGTGCTGCTTGTCAGTAAGGTGAACGAGAGCAGGGGACACGGTACGTGGCTCCCTCCTCCCCACTCAAGCCAGCCCGGCTCAACTCAGAGCTCAGTGCTCTGCCGTCTGACCTCGTATCACTCGTCTGTGACATCACCTTGTGCCTCTGGTCACTAGTGCCCCCATTCACCACCTACAAAGACGGGCGGAAGTGGAGACCCCAGCCACGCTCTGTCCCGGTTGTGGAGAGCGGAAGGGACAGCACGGACGAGGAGGCGGGGCCTGTCAAATACGGTGAGAGGGTACCGTCAGGGAGGGCGGACCCCCGCTTACTGAGCTGCTATTGGCTAACATGTCTACCGCCTAGTTCTTTCTAGCTGGAAAAATTTAATAAGATGTATAATACAAAATATTGAAGATTTAATCTTTTTATTAGGGATCTGCCATGGGTTCAATGCAAATGTTCCTTCACTAGGCCTTTGTCAACCTATAATAAAAATAGCTTGATTCTGCTAAGTGCAGACCTGTTCTTCATTATTTCTATTGCTTATTGATTTGTACCATCTGAGAAGGTAGAACGCAGTGTTTTAAGTGGCCTGTACAAAAACGATTTCATTGCCCAACAACATGTTCGTTTGTTCCCGGTGAGTGTAGCCAAACGACGTCGTTGCTGTCTGTGTCCAGGTTTTGTTTAGCCGGAAATGGACGTTAGCTGTTTTATCTGAATATTCCCACTGACGGTACACCTGTTGAGAATCTTTCCCTCGTCTCGCTGCCCGGAGTTGTGTGCCAGTGAAATCGAGCAGTGCCACCCTTTTGGGCTGCTTCGTGTGAAAGAGGATGCCACGCGTCATAAACGTTACTTTATCCGGCAGGAAATTGTGACACATTTAAGCCAGTCAGCCCCTGGGATTGGAAATAATTGAATCGTAAATCTTCAAGTTCTCTTCAGAGACTGGACTCTGCAGAGAGCGTCTGCGCTGAGGTCGATGGGGGTCTGCAGTGCCAGCTTGCCATTCGTGGTCCCTAGTGGATGCTTATGTGGAGGGCAGTGCAGATAGGCATCTGCTAAAGTCCTGCTGGGGCAGCCCCAGGTCATCGGACTTGTCTGAATGCAGAGCCTGCATGCAAACTGGGTTTGTTCCGCAGGGATAGGACCTTCGCTAGTTGTACTTTGATTTATTTTTTTTCTGTCCCAAAAAAGTAGACACGTCTCGTAATAATCCCATGTACAGAACAGGAAGTCCTCTTTACTGTCGATTGGAAGGCAGTAAATAAGTGACCTTGTACAGCTCAAGCTGGAAATGGAACTTGTGTTCTGGTTTATCTGACGGGCTGTAACCCCCCCCCCCCCCCATCCTGCCTCCAGAGAGCAGCAGCGAGGCCTGCTGGACCGGGGTCTCCGTCATGGACGCTTGCATCACTCAGGACGACGACCGCTACTTCACGGGCGAGACGGACGACATCTCGAACCTCGAGACCAGCGTGCTGGAGAGTCCCAAAGATGTACAGCTGTGGATCAAGCTAGCCTACAAATACCTCACTCAGAAGGAGAGGTGGGTGGGCGTTTATTTAGATCAGCTGTTGGTCAAGGGTTCAACAGCTGATCGCCTTTTGGATCCTGCTACCCCCCCTCAAACTTCTATATTAGTATGATAAGTGTGGTTGAGTCCTGAAGGCTGGTCTTCATCCCCCGCGCGTCACTCCAGCTCGGCGTCGGAGTGCCTGGATGCCGCCCTGAATACTCTGTCACGGGCCCTGGAGGATAACAGGCACCACCCAGAGGTGTGGTGCCACTACCTGACACTCTTCTCCAGGCGGGCGAGGCGGGAGGAGGTGCAGGAGATGTGCGAGATGGCCGTGGAGTACGCCCCGGACTACCAGGTCTGGTGGAAGGTGAGTGTGCACGGTCGCCACGATGTCTGGCTGTCGCCCTGAGTTTCTGCTCTGTGATTGGTCAGAATTTTAATTTGACCCAGCCATCTTGTCCTCTCCTCCAATGAAACCGCTTCACATGATTTATATCCACATACTGGAAGTAATTCATCGCACGTTACGGGTGAGCGTCAAAACATTTGCTGAATGTTTTGGGTGACTGGAGTGAGTCACGGCCTGTATTCCCCTCCGAAATTTGCCAGCTCCTTCAGCCTGTGAGGTGACGGAGGCCTGTTCTGTAAATCAGACTGGCAGGTACCGCTGCCTCTGGATGTTTCTATTAACCACTTTCCCTTGCCAGGACTCTTCTGCCAGCACTTCTTAGAAATATGGAAATAGATTTTCAAGCCTCCTCCCCCCCCCCCCCCCCCACACAGTATCTGAACATTGAGAGCTCCTTTGACTGCAAGGACTACGTGTGCGGACGCATGCTGCAGTACCTGTGGGAGGCAGCGGAGGGCACCACCTCCGAGCGTCTGTCCTTCCAGTTGCTGGAGTCGCTGCTGTACAGGGTTCAGCTGAGCCTATTCTGTGGACGCCGGCAGAATGCCCAGGCCATCCTACAGGTCAGTCCTCCAGGGGGCGGGGCAGTGTGGCCTGTTTCGATTGGCCGGAACAGACCCATACCTTCACCATGAATATTTCCTTTACAAAATAGCAGTAAATGGCGAGTAACATACTGTAACACCTTTTTTCCCCTGCTATGAAATTTAATATAAATTTAAATAGCTTTTACCAGATTACGTACATAATACTATCCATTACCAAAAGCCTCCACACTGTGAATATAGTATTGCCACAGTAAAAAACAAGTTTTAATAATGAATGAGCCCATTTTTCAGTTTGAGATTGTGTGGTTGGATGTGTCTCAGTGTTCCGCCCCCGTGTCTGGTCCAGGACGCTCTGAAGCCCCCAGGCAAAGCCCTAAGCCTGGCCCAGCGGCTGAGCCCCGCCGACCGCTCCTTAGCCTGGCTCTGCTACATCCACCTCAGCGAGTTCGGCAGCCTGCCGGCCAGCCTGTTCGATCCCGCCGAAGCCAGTCCCTCCCGGGTCGTGTGCAAGGAGGCCCCTGTCCTGCCCTGGCGCTCGGCGCAGGACCTCAGCTTGGCTCCCGATGTCCTCGTTGCCCTCTTTGAAGGTGAGCCGGGCTGGTGGATTGACCAGATCAAATAGAATAGAGAACAGGGATATTTTATTGGTCTCAGTGGGGAAGTTGTCTTTTCGCGCGGCACATCTTGCTCTCCATCAGAAACACACCCAAACAGGCGAGAGCAAGCTCGCTTTATTTTTATCTTCAAGGATATTCTTGTTTGGAAGGTTGTGAGTTCAAATCCCGTGCCCAACAGAGAAATTACGTCAGCTTGGGCTCTTAAGCAAAGCCCTAGCTCATCACTTTGGACAAAAGCATCTGCTATGTGCTTCAGAATGTAAAAAAATAAATATTCGTAAGAGATTAATGTTGTGGAGGTTTTGCACATTTTTCTGGAGCCTGGATTTTTTTCCCCCCTATTGTAATTCACTGCTGTTCTCAGTTTCCTGTAAAATCTGGCCTGTAAAAGAGAACACAGCTGTTGATTTGACCTAACGGCTGCAGGAAAGCCAATAGGCGTGTTACGGAGTAGGGTGACCCAGTCAGGCTTTACACCTGCCTGGGACTCGATCCCAGTGAGCAGCCGGCGAGACTGACGTGTAGAAGCATTGCCTGCAGTACCCAGGAGGCTGAGAAGATCATTCATGGTTAAGTATGTGGTGTCAAACAAACCCAAGCAGGAAACTGGGTAGGAAAAATGTAAAGTGAGCTGATGGTGACCCAGAACGACCCTATCGGACCCTCAGGCCTGGATAGGATTGGCTTACGGGGGGGAGCCCCCTGTGACCCAAAGTGGGGTTCAGGGGTCAGGCAGAGGTCACTGGAAGGGAGGAATAATGTGGAAAGATTCCTGAATATCCACCCCCCTCCCCCCAGTCACCAAAGGGTTAATTGCCCAATTTATCTTCGATTTCCCCAAGGAATCCGGTAAACCCAGACTGTTACCGTCAGAGCTGGTTCACGCATCCGGGTAAACGTCTTGTTTGCACAGATTTCCCCTTGACGAGTGTTTTGGGAGCGTCAAACGTTTCTTCAATGATTGGCTTTATTATGCGGCATTCTGGGAAACGCTTCTGAGGCACATTCTTCATGAGTGAGCGAGTGCGGGGATGTGACACACTCCTCTGTGGTGGTCAGGGTGTGTACGTGCTCGTATATCTTACCATGCTTGCTGTTGATGACAAGGTAATTGTTGAATGTTGCGATCAGCTATTCTCATTGTTTGGTTAGATCTTTATCTTTATTCATGTTGGACAGAAATGCTGGATATGGTTAAGGAGGACCCAATGGTTGGCATTGTAATGTAATGTTGTGGAAGGCTGGCATCTCATCAGTGGTCCTGTGTTACAGATGCTGTCTGTCACTGCACAGATGAGTCACTGTCACCCAGTGACCGGGTTCTGGCCTGCCTCCCTCTCTACACCAATCTGATTGCCCTCAACCAGCTGCTGGGAAAGTAAGGGTCGTGACCGCATCTGTTACACTTCTTGGGCATGGACATGGGTGCCGACTCCCTCTCCTGTGCTGCAGGTTGGAGTCCGCTGTGGCACTGTGTGAGTCGCTGCTGGAGTCATGTCCTCAGTGCTGCCCCCTGCTGGAGGCTCTTGCGGGGCTCCACTTGAAGTCATCACATGGGGACCAGGCCGTCAGCGCATGGCTGAGCACCTGGTCTCGGAATCCTCACAATGCCGAGATCTTCTATCGCGCCTGCAGTTTCCTCATTTCTCAGGTTAGTCTGGAAAAGACGACGATAATCGTCAGCTCGTCCCAAACTTGGCAGGTGCCAGGAAAAACCCATTATTGCCCATAATCTTTTATGGGAACAGTATGGAACATTCAAGCCGGGATCTCTGTCCAGTTCTGCTAAGATTTTTATTTTATTTTATCTTTTTAAATAAATCCTTTGGACCACCACAGCTGGACACCTATGTAAATACCAAACCCGGCTTTGTAAAGTAATCATCCAGTGGTAATGAAACTGATCTTTAAAGCCAGGAGATCTCGTCCTAATTAGACCCATTAATTTAAGTCCTGCACTGACTTTCTGGTAGAGCTCCAATGCAGTTGCATATTACTCTTAGTGGAGTGATGATATTTCTTTTCTTAGTTTTGTTTTCCTTCTGAAAGCGCCACCTGGGATTACGTCATTAAAATGACCTAATAGCATTCTGTGTCCAATGCAATCTTATCTGTCCCTCTGCAGGAGAAGTCGTCCGCCACAGCGCCGCTATTCGAGGAATTTGTTGTGTCTATCTGCGAGGACACGGCAGGCGAGCGGCTTCCCGTAAATGTGCTGTGGTAGGTTCTTTGAGAAACAAAGGCAGGTCCTCCTCCCCAGTGACAGACTGACTCTTCTCCCTATGTCATCTCATTCATCCCGTAATGATGTACCGATGCCCTTTTTAAAAAGGGTGCCTTCTGTCACCCATCAATTTTTTTTAAATAGAGAATTCATTTCAGTCACTGACAGTATGAGCTGTGGGCCGGAAGCCTTTCTCCGCTAAAACAAACAGCTCGGTCCATCAGTCTTTGGAGACGCCGTCAACTCTCTGTAAAGTAAACTCTCTCAGCGCCAAAATCCCTGTCCCCATCTGCGCTTTCAAACTCGTTCTGTCAGGTTGTTTTACTTAAGAGGTCTCCCCGTACCCATCCCCCCCCCCCCCCCCCTCCCCCAACACCACTATCGCTAATGTCGCTCAAGTGCATAGATGTGGTTCAGCATTCAGCCGCCTGGCAGCTAATGGACAGAAACAAAGTGCGGTTCCTGTCGCCTACTTGAGATGGGACATGCTGGCTGTGCCGTTTACCGTGAGCCGGCCTGGAGAGAGAGTCCTTTGGCGGCTGCGGGCGCCGTGTCACACGTGACGGTTGGCAGGTTTGCGGAGAGATGGCACCTTTGAGCGACGTTCTGATGTTGCGCACACAGACCCGCAGTCGTCTCCCGGGTGCCGTCACGCTCCCCCAGTGGATCGGCACGCGGGGGGACATTTGCCTGAGTCTCGGTGTGTCTTTTGTGGGGGGGGGATCTTACTGTCTCAAGGTGGTGTGCAGTTAACTGTGAACACAAGAAGTGAACAGGGTTGAACCTCTGGGCTTTCATGGAGACTGCATAAAGAAAGGCATTGTCACCCCAGGCATGGCCGCAGTGAATGATGGGACGGAACGTTCTGGGATGCCTCAGGGCGGACGGGGGTCTCTGTGTCCACAACACAGAGCTCTTCATCTGATACCCTCTCCCTCTGACAAAAGCCTCTTCAGACAGGGGTTCCATTCTGCTGGTCTTATCTCCCTTTTGAACCAGTCAAAAGTGCTTGAATTCCAATTTTGGAAGACCAGACCTGAGTCTTCCTTATTGTGTTCATGGTTCTTGCTTTGCCATTTAGCTTTTACGGTTGAATAGAAGTCTGTGTTATGTCATTAAGGTTTAATGGCTGCTTCTAGGCAGTAGGGCAAATGTGCAGGATTTTCCGTATCTCGTAGTTCCCATATTTTATGTGGATAGACAGAAGGTTTTTATTAATTTGAAGTTTCTGCAGCAGTCTTTGGCCCCTCCTGTAGCAGCTAAGACTCCTCATGTGGTTACCGATTAATCATATCTCTGAGCCCCCCCTCCATTTTTAAATAATTGTTTGTTCTATCCCTCCAGGCCCATTTCTGGACCATTCAGATTATGTTCAGTTGCTTTGAGGTCTGGGTCATTTGGAAATGTAAAATTTCTTAATCTGATGTTTCCTCTTAAGTTTACCAGAATGGTTGAGGACCCTCATATTTTAGAACCTGTTCTTGGCACTTCTGCTTGCAAACTGCAACTGATGTAATTTTGGTTTGTTTCTCGTGGTTCCCTGAAATATGGCAAGTTGTCAAGGTCTGTAGGCAAAAACCTGCGCCAAACCCTGCTGTTTCCTGCCCTTTTTGACAGTTGGAATAAAGAGATTTTTTGGTAGGTCTTAGGTTTTCTGAAAATTTATGACAACCAGCGGTGTGTTTTGCGAGAAGGTGTCCTGTTGGCCACCTTCCCATGCTGGTTGGCTTACATTGCAGCAGTAGAGTGAGGAATCTAGAAGCGTTTTACATTGGCTGTTTTTCATTGGAAACCGATAAGAACTTTCAACACATCATGGGGTCATCTGAGGTCTCTGAATCATATCGTGGTGTGTTACTCACCTGTGTGTGGAGGGCTAAGCCCCCCCCCCAGATTTAGTGGAAATATGAGGCCACCCAAGCTTTGTTGTGGTTTATTGGGTCTTTGGTCAACCCTATTATTTATTCAATGGAACCGCATTGCCTGATTCACTTATTTTTACACATGTAGTAATTCTGTGCCTGACTTGCATCGATTCTTCTAAGCAACGCAGAATATTTGGATATGAACCCTTAGGAGAAAAACAAGGACTGGTTTTGATTTTAAGCGAAGGGTTTTGTAGGTAAATTAGGTAAATTGAGGTTTTGAAAATGACGTCAGGTTTCCATGAATCTTCAAGCTGTACTTTTACGTAACACCATAGCAAGTAATTCTTGAGCGATAAGGTAAAAAGGCATGGGAGTAACATCTGTCGCATTTTATTTATTTATTGCAGCTACATTCTTGGTATCCCAGTCCAGGACACACTCAGAGCCCCTCGCATCAAAAGTCACCTGCAGGACCAGCTCGTCAACCAGACGCCTTACTTGTATCTCATCTACTGGTGAGTACCGCTGAGGCCGAGCCAGGGCGCGGGGCTGCCAGCGGACGCCATGAAGTCCCTCAGCGCCATCGGCACCCCTGACGCGCCGGACGGAGCCACGCAGCGGCGGTCCGTCGGGCCGTAGCTCCCCTTTGCTTTGTGAGCTGTCTGTATTGTCATTTCTCAAATAGCCTTTGGCAGTCCATGCACGGTGGCGTCGGGGAAGCAGTGGATGCCTTTGAGAGGGCACTGGGCACTGTCATGCAAGAAGACGCAGTGCAGCAACTGTGGTTGGAGTAAGTGCCATGCATCGTCTCCTGCAACCTTTGCCTGCTGAGTCGTCTTGCATGTGCCGTGGATTTTTTATTTTTATTTTTTTCTTCCTCGGGCTATGCCCAGAAGCAGAAAACGACCTGCCCCCGTCCCTTTGGTGGCTGGTGCAGGACCCAGAACGGCTGGCCTCCTTCCTGCCTGTGTTGCGTGTAGCTGCCCGTCTTGAATGAGCCGCTCAGAATACCCCAGCGGGTTGGCTAGCATTGCTAATGCTAACAGGGAGCTCGTATGAGATGAGACCCATTGTTTAGCAGGCTAGCTGCTTTGTGCAGCTATTGGTTTATAGCCGGGCCAATGGGGGATAACTTTAGCTGGTGTGCTGTTGGGGTTGGTGAAGTGCAGCCTGCTTCGGGCTCTAACCCATGCTGCTCTCTCCCCAGTTATCTCCTCTTTACCAGTAGTAAGTTCCTTGGGCCTCAGTGCAAGAGCACAGACCTGAAGATATTCAGGGATCTGGTGCACCGTTGCCTGGCAACAGTCCCCACTAGAACGACTGTGCCCTTCAGCTCAACTCACTACTGGAGCAACTACAGATTCCACAACAAGGTACTGAACGTGAGCCGGTCTTGGGCTACAGGCTGTTAATACACCCAGCAGTACCTTCTCCTTTGCTCTCCTGGTCCCCATCTGCCCCCCAGATACCTAGGTAGATGAGTCCATGGAAAGTCTTGAGCTTGGACAGCAGAATGAGAGATGGGTCTCCCTGACTCCCCCATCATAAAGAAAGGTGTCTTGCCGGTGAAGACATTTTCCCAGGACTAGAATGTGTTGCTACGTTCTTTAATTCCCATAAAAGAAAATGGTTTATTTCCAGCACAGGCTGACACTGCTAAGAATGGTCATGTTTTGAAGTTCCTTGCCCGTCCTGGATTTGTCGGGTTTCCACCTTTTCTGGCTACGGGATGAATGTTGACTTTGTTGGGGGGGTTTTTTTGTCTCTGGGGGGTTGGGCTGTACCCATAATGGTAGGTCCTCACACCCCTGGCTCAGCCGATAGCCGTTAGCTTCGGGATCCGGAACTTGTATCTCTGGTGTGTTTGTGTCTGAAGGCCTCGCCATGTTATCTGCAGGTGATCTCCTTCTACCTGGACTGCCTCCCCCAGTCTCAGCATTCCTATGTCCTGGAGAATCTCCGCTATCTCATGCCCAGCAACACTGATCTGGTCCTCAGGTACTCGGCGAACTCATCCCCCCACCCCCCCAATTCTCTCCGTTGTTCAGCTTCTGCATTACTTGTGGCCAGGATGGTTTGCAAGTGCTGCCTGAGCATCAGAAGCTGTCTGGCTTCATGTCGCACTCCCAGCCTCAGCTTCACATGACTGTCTCCTTATCAGCCTGCTGCTCCCCCCCCCCCCCCCCCCCAACACACACACACAGTGCATCTGAATCTGCGTGATGTGGGCTATCCACTGTCATCTTCAGGTTCCTGCAGCGTGAGTGGCAGGACGGCAACATCCAGCACCTCAAGGTCCAGACGCGGATGTTGTGCAGCTCCCTCCCCAGCTGCCTTGCTACCTGGAAGATGTAAGTCAAACCCACCCCCCCCCCTCCCATTCTGGATGTTTACTGCAACTTCCTGTTTTCTCCGCTGACTGGCTGAGCATCTGCTGAATGCCGTTCTCTGTCTTCCTCTCTCCCCGCAGAGCTATCGCGGTGCAGACGGAGCTCAGAGGACAGGTGGAGGTGAGTGCGGGGAGCAGGTGCCCCAGGCAGGCCGGTAACCTGACACACACCTGACCTTGGGCTTCTCGTTCTAGTTCAATTGGCCTTTACATGGTTTTGTGAAAACTTCTGTTCAGGGCTCAGTACTAACTGTAGAGGTGGGACGAGTTGCTACCTTCCTCTGTTTTCCAGTAAATGATACAATAAGAAACTTGTTTAGTAGTTTTATAGTCTAGCCGCTACAGCTGTGTTTGTTCCACTCCCCCTCTCTGCAGTCCCACATCCCGGTGGTGCTCTCTCTCTCTTGTGTCTCCAGGTGCGCCGTCTTTTCCGTCAAGCGCTTCAGAAGCTGCCTCTGTGTGCCGCTCTCTGGAAAGATGTAATCTCTCCTCTTCCGATCCAAAATGCAGAATTTCATGCCTCCTCACTGGCGAAACGTTGCTGACATTCCTCTCCTGTCCATCTGTCTGTCTCTGTCTCTCACCTTCCCGATCCTGTCGCCCACCCCCGAACCTCGACCCCCGCCCCACATCGCAGCGCCTGCTGTACGAAGCCGCAGAAGGAGGTAAAACTGATAAGCTGAGAAAGGTCATTGACGCGTGCCAAGAGGTGGGAGTGAGTCTAGACGAGGTCTTAAATTCAGGCTCAGAGAGAACGCAGGAGAAGGAACACAGAACCACCGGTACAGTTTAATTTGTCCCTCTATCGGCCAAAAAAAAGGGATTTAATTCTCTCAAAATAGACGTAAATAATTATGAGCCTAAATTAGCTCGAGAGGCAGACTTGGCAAGTTGTCAGACCTCCCAGACTTAGTGTTCTCTCCAGCTGAGAGCACATTGAAATCGGATGGCATCTTGGAAGACAAATGGACTCCTGGTTGTCCGATATCTGGGCCGCTTTTATCCTCTTACATCATGTACGTAAGTATGGCTCTGCTAAATGACAGATGTCTTGCTTTCCTTATTTTAATTTTGTTTTGTTTTTTTCCGTATTGTCCTTTATTTTCCATTTTACTTGAGGTTCAAGTCGAATGCCTGTGACATCTTTCTGTGATGTTGACATTAACTTGTTTTTAGGACGGTCCCACATAGTGATAATTTGTCTTAATTTTCCTTGTTTTTGTGAGGGAAATTTAAAAATTCTTAATTTAAGCTTTTTTTTGGAAAATACGCCAAAAAAAGTGGAAAAAGAATTGGCATGTGGAATGGTCGCCAAGAGGGAAAAGTATTTTTTTGGGGTCCCCAGTGACCCGTGTGCTAGTGAGACTGATGTAGAGACTGCCGAACGTGCAACATTATCTGCCACGGGCCGAAAATGGGGCGAGAGGTCTTCCAGGTTCCCTCAGTCCATCAGTGCTCAAGAATGGGTCCACGAAGAACTCTGTTGACATGCAATTTCAACTCTGTCAAACGCTGATTAAAGAGAATATCCAAGTGATTATAAGTGATAAATCGTTCAGTTTTTTGTATTTAAATATGAATGTGTTTCCATTAAATTATTTTCAAAATAATTTCGCTGTGGTGGGTTTTTTTTTTGGGGAGGGGGAGGGGGGGGGGTCTGTTGAATAGTAGCCTAACTTGCAAAATAGTCCTTAAAAGAAATGCTTTCTAAGACCTAAAAAAAAAAAACTTGCATACACCTTTCACGGTTTAATAACTTTAATCAAAGTTAATTTTAAGTTGGCCGATATTCCTGAGATCTGGAAATGAAAACTTTCAGAGATTGGTTTGGATCAGCACTAAATGACCTCACGACACAACTTTGCATTAGTATGTATGTCGAGGAAACAGCTGCAACCCACATTGTTCTAAAGTGGAGAAAAGTCTCTAAACAAACTGAAAAACAATTAAGCGGGTGTAAAGTCCCAGCAAATGAACCCGAATATTCCTGGGCGACCTGGAACAGAACCTAAGTCAGCCGTCGGCCACCACAAGGGTCGTGTGTTGGGCTTTTATCGTTTTAATATGGATGGCATGGCCTGGGGATTTGGGTGGGGGCAAAGGGGCACACAAATTAAAAATAAAAAAAGCTTTGAGTTACGTTACACCAGCTATTCAGAAGGGCTGAAGGCCGCAGAGGGTGATCCATCACCCCAACACCTCAGAATGACCTTTCATTTTGACGAATGAGATGGCTCTCCACACACAGCCGGAGTTCACGGCATTAAAACATGAACTGAACTTCCGTAATACAGTTGGCGGATTTTTAATGGTAGAGTCTGTTTTTTGTTGTTGTAGTCTGTTGATATAAAAGGGTAGGGGTATCCAGTGTGTGATTAAGCACGAGCAGCCTAAGATAAACTTCACATTAAAAAAAAAATAAAATAAAAAATCACAGCCAAGCATATCGCCTATTTATTACCATTGTAAACAAAGAATTAGTTCCACATTCATGGAATGGAGGTGAATATTGCTCCCAGTACTTGGAAAAATATATTAAATGTTCTCAAATGTGCTTTTCAAACTAAAACTATACTAAATTGAGGTTGGAGTGCCAAGGAAATCCTGATTCATAATTACTCCCGGCAATACATGTACAAAATACTCCTCCGTTTTGAAAATTAGGTTTTCCATAACGCCAGCTGTGTTTTTGGAGAGCCGGGGCCCTCGATCCCCCGTATGTAGCATTGGCAGAGGGCAATCTATGTCCACCTGTGTCTAGGAGGCGTCTGCTTATTAGGTTCAAATGTAAAAAAAAAATGCTATAAAAAGAAAAAACATGTACTATCCTTTTTTTTAATCTTCTTATCCATTGGAGGGTTATGGTGAGTGTAGAGTGTAGTTCAGGAAGCACAATATGGGCGGGACGCCAGTCCAGCAGGGGGCACGAGTCAGAGGACGCTCTGGACGGGATGCCAGTTCATCGCAGGGGACGATCTGGACAGGATGCCAGTTTGTCACAGGGCACAAGGCAGGGGATACATTGGACAGGATATCGCAATGCACTCACAGACCGTGGGCAAATTCTTTTAATTTCATGTTTTTATTAGTCTCAGGAGTACAAAGCAGCAGAGAGAGCTAATTAACATTCATCAGCAGGATCACAACAAACGCAAAGAGCCCAGTACAAACGTAATCTCAGCATCTGAGAAAGACTTCAGGAAGTTTTGCCTTTGAAAAAGGGGTACATATCCACAATTGAAAAAGCATGTGCCTTCTATTGACTCATTACTGGCCTAACTTCAACTAAATTTGGTAGTCTTGCCTATTAGTTTTGGGGTTTAAAAAACTATTATGCAAAAAGAGAGGCTTTTACAATAATCCTCAAGATAAAATTTTACACGAAAAAGGTTACAGATGTTTTCCCCCCATTCTAAAATCCAATATTTAAAAGTCAAATTGTGGCAGAAAAAGGACTCTTGGTACTTCCACTGTGTCATGTGTTTGGGTCACTCTGGAATCAGTTTTATTAAACGTTAGAGTACATACTGGGAAAGCAAGAGCGGAACTCTCCAGATTCACGACCACACGGGTACATGTGGTCACAAAACCCTGTGGGGTCCTGTCACCAGTGGGGGGGGGGCTCTTACGTCTTTACAGACTGCCTGGCATTATGTTACGCCAGGAGTGGCTGACAGTTGTTATTTGCAATGAGGCTGTTATCTTGCAACTGGCAGAGTTAGGGGCAGCCGTTAAAGGACCCCAAACTAGTCTTATTTAGGGTCGTACAAACTGTGCCAAATATTTTATCTGTCCTGTACTTTTCCCCATTTGAAGTCCAAACAGCGTTTATATGTTGTGGAAGATATTTTTAAATGATTTTGCTTACAATTTAATGTTAAGCATGCTGTTCTTTTCTGGCAGGATGGTGACTGTGGGTAACACCATGACCTAACACCTCCAGGGCTGGGGGTGTCACCCCCCCCCCCTCTCAGGTAATTCATAGAGGTACTCAGGTTACTTCCAGCCACTCTGTTTTCCAAAAATAAGCAGTTAAGTGAAATAGTGACACGAAGTTGCCCTGAGTGTGAGTGTGTGTGTGTGTGTGTGTGTGTGTGTGTGTGTGTGTGTGTGTGTGTGTGTGTGTGTGTGTGTGTGTGTGTGTGTGTGTGTGGTCCAGGTATACCTTACCTTGTGGGGACCAAATGTCCCCACCACGTGATGAATACCCGTTCTTTTTACTTTATGGGGACCAGTTTCCTGGTCCCCATACCGGAAAACTCTATTTTATTAAAATCCATGACTGCAATGAAAAAACTAAAAAAAAAAATCACATTTTGTTTGGTTACTTAAGGTTATGGTTAGGGCTGCGTAGGGGTTAAGGTTGTCGTAGTTAGCATTAGCATTTTTCCCATAGAAATGAATGAGTGGCCCCCAAAAAGAAATGATTACATGACTGTGTGTGTGTGCCCACTGATGGAGTGGCCTGCCAGTTGAAGCCTTGGTGGAGCCCCATGCAAGCTTCACCGTATTAGGACCCTTTGCTATTACACCTACAGGAACTTTTATGACGTTTCATTCTAAATCCATAGGCATCAATATGGAGTTGATCCCCCCCTTTGCTGCTATAACAGCTGCCACTCTTCTTGGAAGGCTTTCCACAAGTTTATGAAGTGTGTGTGTGGAAATTTTTGCCCATTCATCCAGAAGAGAATCTATGAGGTCAGCCACTGATGTTGGACGTGAAGGACTGGCTCACAACTTCTGTTCTAGTTCATCCCAAAGGTGTTTGATGGGGTTGAGGTCATGGCTCTGTGTGGGCCAGTCAAGTTCTTGCACACCAAACCACCCAAACCACTTAACCATGTCTTTATGGACCTTGCTTTGTGCACTGGGGCACAATCATGCTGGAACAGGGGACCTTCCTCAAACTGTTCCCACAAAATTGGAAGCATAGAATTGTTCAAAATGTCTATATTCTGAAGCATTAAGAGTTCCCTCCACTGTAACTAAGGGGCCTAGCCCAACCCCATTCCATTATCCCTCTTCTACCAAACTTTCCAGTTGGGACAATGCAGTCAGGCAGGTAATGTTCTTCTGGCATCCGCCAAATCCAGACTCATCCATCAAACTGCCACACAGAAAAGCATGATTCCTCACTCCACAGAACATGTTTCCACTGCTCCAGAGTCAAGTGGCAACATGTTTTACACCAGTTCATCCAATGCTTCGCATTGTATTTGGTGATGTGAGGTTTGCATGCAGCTGCTCGGCCATGGAAGCCCATTCCATGAAGCTCCCCCCTGTACAGTTTTTAAGCTGGGGTTAATGCCAGAGGAAGTTTGGAACTCTGCAGTTATTGAGTCAACAGAGCGTTGACGACTTTTATGCACTATGGGCCTCAGCACTTGGCGACCCTGCTCTGTTACTTTACACAGTCTGCCACTTCATGGTTGAGTTCCTGTTGTTCCTAAATGCTTCCACTTTGCAATAATACTAATTACAGTTGAATTCACCACACCTGAATTCACTGAGCTCTTCAGAATGAATTCAATGATTCAGGTGTGTCCCAGTACTTTTGTCCATATAGTGTATATTGACTTGCTAAGTTGGTGCCCCCTCAGGCAGCCGCCTAACTCGCCGAATGGGCAACCAAGACTGTGTATACATGTGGTGGATGTTATGTTCACTTTTCTGGTAAGGATGGCACACTACTGAGCGTGACATCAGGCATCGCTGTAAGCTCCCTATGCCCACAAGCTTTCTGTACTACCCAGAATCCCCCCCCCTCACTGCAATCCCAGTAAAACCATAATGAGACAGTAATGGGGTTCCAATATTAATGTGAACAGAGGGTTGCACTGAAAATTCACCACTTGGGGCAATTTCCCAGTTCTTAGAAGACTGGCGAAGTGTGTAGGCTGCATTCCGTGTCTGCTATCTTACGGACTGTTCCTGGTGGGAGGGGTCGGATTCTTTATGGGACGCCATTGTTTTGTCGGAGGGACTTTGATCATTTGTGTGTGATTGATTACATTAAAGGCGATTCCCATAGCCAGAGAGCCCATGGCCTTTATCACATTCTGCTGTCTGTTTGTCTTTACCCTGCTTTCTTAATGAGGATCCTGTGCCAAAACCCTCTCAATAGGCTATAGCTACAAGCAAAGGATAAATAGAGCAGGAAAACAATCAAAGACAGGAATGCGGGGAGTAACTGATTCCAGACGTTTTTTTTTTTTTTCATTATTATTACATCAGTTGAGTAAACTGGGAAGATTTTTTGGAGAGTCAATAAAGACCAACAAAGGTCTTCAAAGTTCTGCTGGGGAGGAGGGGGGCATGATTTATAACTTGCCTGTGAGCATTGCACTGCACACCATCTCACAGAAGACCTTGTGCGATAGTCTTATCTGCTGTCTTACAACAGCTAGATAAAGTCAGAAGAACAATGAATCTTGATGACACACATACTGGGGGCAATATCTTTTATCAGTAAATCATCGACAGCTCTGAAACCCAACAGGACCATAAATGTTTTTCTAACTATAAGTGTCTGGAGATCAAGTCTTCTAATGCACTTTCAAAGGTGTGGACTACAAAGCCAGTCAGGGTTGTCTGTATGTTTGGTGATTAGTAAACTTTAATACAACAATCATTATGACTGTGCTATCGAATGCAAGGATTTGAGCTAATATACTGATTTTCTGCACGATGCCAATTTTGGACTATTAATCCATTAAAAGTGACAAGAATATCACAAATTAGAATATCTTGCTATTGAAAATGTTCTACAACAATACAAATTTTTGGGCTTTTCAATATTATCAAACTACAACACAACATAATAAAATAGTAACACGATGCAGCACAATATAGTATTATACTATTACTTATGTATTAATTAACCACAAACTAAGTCTTAGTTACATACTTAGCTCATGTTAATTAATTAATGAACCATGACATAGGTTTTATCAAGCAGTTACTATATTTGTTACTATACCTGTTAATTTTGTAAACATTTGTGAACTACTGAAGAAACAAGTAATAAATAACAGTGACTGAAATACTGATGTCATGTTTGTTCACATCGTGACGCATCTTTTATCTCAAGTAGCAACTATATTTGTTCATGATTTGTTCATAATTTGTACTTCAGCAATAACTGAGTTATCACTAAATATTTGTGCCCCGTCAAGTAAAGTGTTACCAATAAAACTGATTCCAGCCATGTTGTTCTTCAAGGGCAGAGCAATCCGTCCTGCATCTGCATCTCAATCGAATCCTTCTGCTTCATAAACCAAGGGAGTGTCCAAACTAGCAAACCCCTGGGCTCTGCGGTCAGTTCACTATGACAGACCTTAGCTCATCTGCTACTATTGGGCCTAGGTGGCAGGATGCACAGGAGGATTCTGGGTGGTAGCTTCACTGTTGAATGGTTTTTCAGATCTCATGAGATAATTGATGGAATAAATCAAAGCAGCTGAGGTCTACATGCCTCTCCGCGCCTCGATATAACGTGATGATCGCAGCATCCTTTTTGGAACAGACAGAGGCCAGGCAACCAAGGCCGACATGTGTGACGTGAATGAGAAATGTATCCAGATGCTGCCATTGTGAAACTCACGGCTGCCATTTTAGGAAAGGTCTCGTAAGCCGTGATGTTTCATAAGGACTTCGGTGATTACAAAATTATGAAACATCTTAGACTTTCTAACATATGGAGGCCACAGGTGAAAATGCAAAGTCATTAGCTTTGCTTTGTTAAGTAAATATCCAATGAGATTCGACTGTTTGTTTAACCAGAAGAGGACTGAGGCATATCCAAATCAGAAGAGCAGATGTGGAAAACGGGAGCGCTGATTTTTAATTATGGTTTTTAACCAGAAGGAAGGAGAGACACAGAAGGAGAGGAAATGGAAAGGGGGAGAGAGAAACACTCGACAGACCCACTACGCTTCTCCATACCCTGAGCTCCCTCTTCTCCTTAATTAGACCTTAATTGGCTAGACTAGACTGCTCCTCCTGCAGTGAAAAGTAGAGTGTTGGTCTATGGCAAGTTAGTTCTCAATGGAGCAACACCTCTGTTTGCAACTCAAATCTGAGATACAAGTTCCTGAATACTTTGTACTGCTTGGCACCCAGTTCCTTCTGGCAAAGGTGCTGTTGTTTTTTTTTTATTTTATTTTATTTAGTTTTTTGCTTATCATGCAGTTTGATAAATCCATCTTAGTCCCTAAGCAGAGGTCACATTCTACATATTGGTTTTAGAGTAACTACATGCTTTAAAATTCCACACGGAAGGCTTAGCTACACAGGGCTACTTTAAGCACTATTTACGGAAAAAGGTCAGCGTTCAGTGACGGCAAAGAGGCAGGAGTCCCTTGGACAATATTTATTTATCTGGTGCTATGTTGGCAGGGTGCCTAAGCAGCCATGCCACAGCAGGTGGTCGGCAAAAGACCAGGGGCAAAGGATTCTTTGTCTGGGAGAAATGAGGTGAATCGGATCACAGGATGCGCCGGCCCACCACCGGAGATGGTCCAGTCCAAATTAACTCAGCCTGGGTCATCTCCGAGTGCTGCAAACGGCCTGCATATCCTCCCGCAACCGGCTCCTCCTTAATCAAATGGAAAATTGCGACCGATTTGTTTGGTTTGGTTTGCGTTTCGACCACAGCTGAACCGAAGCATCCATCTGAACCTGAACTCGCAGTTAAACATGCGCATTCCTGTGCGTCGGACTGAGGGCAGAAAAACCGTCGGGGAGGGGGGGAGAGAGCTCCCTCAGTAAACACATTGTTCATACCCTCCTTGATAGATGTCTGTTTACTTTTTGCCTGAGCAACAGAATAATTAGCATGTGTGCTGTTGGTTATTGTGGGGGGAGATGATTTTAGAGCTGCCGTTACCCCAACGAGTCATTTTGCGCTCTGTGGGGGAAGCCTGGCCGTGTGCTAAGCTTTCCCGTGGTCGGGCAGAGCAGTCGGTTTCTTACGTATTGAGTGACTCCTAATGCCAGTCTCCCAGAGAGTAGCTTCTTGTGGTGTAATGTAGGGACTGTAATGGCGCTATACCAACTCACAAATGCTTCCTGGCAATCTGAGCCAGGAAGTGTGTTCATCTGGCCTAGTTCCTCGCCGAATGCCCAACAAAGTACTGGTCTAGCTAGCTATTTGTTTTGTGTCACAGTTATGAGGCAAATGCACCTCCCTCCTGTTCACTTCCAGAAGTTTCTTCTTCTTCTCTTTTCCACAAAAAAATCTTCTGAGGGGTGGACTTGTGTTCACTAATACAAACCGCATTTTGAAACGATTATTTTGTCTTCGTGAGCTTACAGTTAAATTAGAAAAGAAAATAAATTGATTATATAATTTATGGTACGCTGGAAATACACATCTCCAACACATCCAGCAGATGTTCAGGATCATTTTGGCAAAGACGGGCCGTGACCTTGGTGATCTGTGATGGATTTATTCATTTTGCTTTCATATGTGTGGAAACGCTGAACATTTGGGTGGCAGGAAATGTACTAACAAATAGCCGCATCCGTTAATATGGTGTGAAAGGAAGGGGAGACGCAGGGCAGCATTTAAACAAAGATGTGGCATCGCCGTTTTCCTAAACGAAGCAGTGAATGGTGAAGGACGTGCCGATATTCCTTAACATACAGTACCGGACAAAAGACTAGACAAACCAAACCGTCTCCAAAGGATAGAGTGTTACAGCACATGACCTGGTCACCTGACCTATACACATTACAAATGGATTTGGAGGGAAGTTATAGGCATGTTCTATCTTGAAAAGTATAATCAAGGCAGTCCTTAAGTTTAAATGCAGTAGTTTGTGCCTTCTTCAGGGCATGATACAAATGAACTGAGAAAGGCATGTATACATTCTCACTCGATTGGTCAGTCATGAGCATAGGTGCCTATAATCAGTCGAATAAGAGCTCCACCAACAATACTAAACCCACCCCCACCGCCAAAAAAACAATCAATTTCACAAACATTGAAACCACCTCTTCATTTTGCATATCGATCAGATACAAACCACTCAAAGAACAGCAGAGAACAACAAAAGCTACCTAGAGACAGTAGGGTCAGCCAGTCTTGGGGTTAAGGGCCTTGGTCAAGAGCCCAGTGGTGGCATCACTCTGTTGACTGCGAGATTTGAACCAGCAACCTTCATTCGAGTCCAAACCCACAGAGCTTCCCCCCTCCGCCCCCAACAAATGATTTTTTTATTTTTTTTGGTGATTGCATTATTCCATATATGTCATTTTATACTTTTGTTGTCTTTACTCTAAAATGTAGAGAATAGTATAAATAAATCTTTCTATGGGTGGGTGTGTCACACCTGTAGCACTGTGTAGCACAGTCAGGAAAAGGAGCTTCTGGGCATGTGTAACTTTATACGGATGGCCACGTCTTTTGCGAGCAGGTGTATATTTTCGGTGTCAGAAGGGTCATGTGGGGTTCAGAAGGTTAAGAAAGTGTCACCTTACGTGACATGCACAGGTGACAGTTGAATCAGATCCCCCCTGTGATTCATGCAAAAGTTTTATGTGTGAGACGCATGACTGTCCTCACCGCTCACTTTGTGTTTGAAATATTACCTGCCCCTTGACCTCGCTGTCCTTGATGCAGTTTATGCAAGTGTCACTCTGCAGGAGTCAGCTAAGTGTTGATTTTGTACACACATTCTGGCCAGAAATTGCAGTAACAATGTCACAGCTGATAGGATAACAAACATATTCACTGAAATTTGCGTATTCTGGCTTCGTGGGGTTGTTCTAGAAGACGAATTTGTATATACGTGACTCATGTATTTATAAAGGCATGTCTGGAAAATCCATAAAATCAGGCCGCAGATAATGAATTGTTTATAAGACGACGTACGTTACTCATGGAGACTGGGACGTCTAATTGTTGCAATGTTTTTTCCATTACCCAAAGCAGTGGTATTTTGATCCGCTCGGCTATTTAAAGATGTTTTACAGACTGATTTAACAGAGATAAACCGCAGTTCTCACCTTTCCTACTGAGCCTATATATATACTTCAGCCTATAGTCGGCAGTACCTCAAAAGACCGCCGTTCATAAGTCACAGAGATGCAGAGAACAGAAAATGCATCACACACACGTCGGCTTCTGCTCATTTGGTAAATCCTTTATTACAAATTACATATATTTAACACACCAATAAAAAAAGGTTGGTTCTATGTACAGCACCTAAGAATGCGCAGACACCACTGGTTCTACTGGGGGCTGGGAGCAAGACAATACTCATCTGTGTGCTCTGAAATTCAGATTCGCACCAAAGCTCTCCTTTACACGTATATCTTTAGTTATAAATACAACTCTATATTTATACACCTTTAATTTCTTAAAAGAGCTCTAGATCGTAAAAAAATAGGTTTGCCTCCAAACTGAGAATCTGTTCAACAACGAAACAAGAGAAGTCAAGACACGTTAATAAAATGCAATTTTAAAAAAGCAAGATGGGTTTTCCGGCAACTCGTTGACCTATGCGGGTAATAAAACCGTCTAACGAGCAATTAATGTATAAATGTGTTACATTTACAGGCTATTCCTGGTCATGCAGGGGTGGAGGGGGTTTGTAACAGACACTACAATTCATGGTTTATGGCATCACTGGTGTGGTGATTTATGAACCAGAACTACTCTTAATGAACAAAAGCACAAGGATTTTGGGGGTGTGGGTCCATGGAGGGGGGGGGGGAGGTTGATAGCGAACGGCTCATTTTAAGAAACCAATGGATGGAAGAACTCTGCAGATTGAGTCCGGACACATAGGGGCGTCCACCTCTGGTTCTAATAATCAGACGCATCTCAGTCTATCTTTGGGCCGGACGTCTCTTTCAGATGTCATCTGCATTTCAAACAGAGGAGCTGCCAAGGGCAGGTTAATTATGGTGGCGTACGCAACCCCCACCCCTGCCGACTTCCTGCGGTTGTATGCGCGCACGTTCCGGATGGAAAATCGAAGCCGGGGGGCACGCTAACCACGTCCACTGATCATTCATAGTAACCTGCTTAGAGGAACTGCAGAGAAGCATCAGAGGCTTTTGCCTGTTTTCGACGTGGCCATCGCTTTCTCCCGCTGCCATGCCATTTCCGCCACAGCGGAGTGCCTCGTCTGGCACTTTAAAATAGGTTAAAAATCCTCGGGGACCTGCAGATGGTCCATGTTTCTGCTCCCTCCCAGCTCCCTGCCAGACAGTCCACATTTTGGAGCTGGGAGGGAGCAAAAAGTTGGACTGTCTGTGGGTCCCCAAAGTCCGGATAGGCAAACACAGATCTATAGGATCCAGTGACAGGGTTTTGATGCCTTCTGAAGTGCAATTGAAGGACCAGAGTGGGAAGCCTTGATGGCATCATCGCAAATTTGCAGGCGTGACCTGTGACCTCACACCTTGGGACACCATCACTTTACAGTAATTGAAGCAACCCTACAAAGGCGGATTATCCATATGTTTTTGGTCAGATATCCATGACGACTCCACAAAGAGGGCATAATATCCAATAAGTGTTTCAGCGCAAGGAATTGAAGCATTGAAGGAAGGCGATTGGGTGGCTAGGTCTATCCCCAATACCTCTCTGAACTTCAGGTAGCTGAGCAAGCAACCTTTTGTTGACGCCTACTTTGTTTACTGTAAGTCAACTGACAGCTTCACAATTTAGCATGAAGATACTGTGTTAGCGAGCTCATTCGAGGCCATTAAGTGCTTTTCGATACCTGGAGAACATTCTGGGAAACGGGTCATCACCAGACGGGACACGGCCTGCAAACGTAGGATCGGATTTCAGAGACGAGGGCGATGTGGTGACGCAGGCCAAAGAAACACGGATCTTGGAGCAGTGAAGCAGAAAAATGACGCGTGTCGACAGAGAGCGTGAACGGGAACTGGGAAACTAAGCCGACAAGTGATCCAAGACTGATCGATAATCAAATCAAAAATACATACAAGGAAATAATTTTAGCGATCGCTGTCGTAATCTATGCTGGATAACGAGATTGTCACAGTACAACTATACAAACATGCGTGGCTTCAGTGAGACATACGTACAGATAATAAGTTCTATTAAAAACAGGATCTTAGCAACCCCTTGTAGCTGGATACCATTATAACACCAACTGAAGAAACTTAGTGACTATTTGGCAAAACCCTGAATCCAGCAAAGAGAGCATAAAACCATCATGTTACAAAATGTTTGTACAAATATTGTGGTTATGTGACACACCGATAACAAATGAGACCCAGATGAGATTGTGTGACAAAACTTAGAATAAATGAGACCCAATGCAATATTGGAACTGCTACCTTGTAAGCCTTGATTAAATGTGTTTTAAATTGTGTACTCTCGCCCTGTCCCATTAAGGACTTCTGTTTCTAATTTGTTACATAAATTTATTACATTTTACACTTAAAGTTCCAACTGAACCAGCATGAGATACTTGCTAAGCAATGTATTGTACTGTAAATGTAAATATCTGTTATTAAGCCACAGCATCAATGTGAAAAACAGGAAAATGAAAAGAAAAAGCTCACTAAAACAAAAAAAAATCCCCATGTGGACATGTGGTAAGTACCTTCATTTCATACGATTCATTATGAGTTTGAACTTAAGATAGAGTCCAGTCCTGTGTTACTTACATCGATGCTTTAATGCCCATGAATGATTTGACGTTGAGTAGGAGAAATGAGATTTCACTATGTGCTCTATACTGAGAAACACTTCAGCGAGGTAAATGCAGCACTTACTCAGATTAACGTAGACATTTGGGCTCTTGCGGATTGGTTAAGCGGAGCTCGGTTTTCCTTCGGTCCAATGTTTTGCGACCCCTACCTCTTCCCTGGCTACTTTCCGTAACTGAACTAGCATGTTGTCTTTGTGTACAGTTCTCACCTGCAATTCAGAATTGCAGTCGGGAGAGTCTGGTGCTACGGGACGAATTCAACCCAAGATGGTCGCCCAACGTCGCAGCCTAACGGCATGGGACGAATGGCACCGGTGGGCGGTAGGCCTCTGCACTCTGCCGCTGCAACTTTCCCGCCGACCGCTCGGTGGAGGACAGGGTGACCAGGGCCTGCGTCGAGTCGCAGGACTGCTTCTCGGCGTCTTCTGAGTTGAGGGAGACCAGGCTAGCTTGCTGGCTCTTCCTCAGCCGGGGGGCTCGCTTGAGGAGGGAGTTCATGTCCTCCTTGAAGTCGGGGTTAAAGAGCATGTAGAGCAGGGGGTTGAGGCACGCAGGCAGGGGGACGATGACCAGCAAGACGGACTTGACCACTTCGGGGCTGATGAAGGAGAGGCTGAGCAGTGAGGAGAAGGACAGGAAGGCCACGGGGAAGTACAGGAGGCAGTTGGCGAACAGCAGCCAGGCTACATGCTTGACCATGGCACTGTCTGTGAAGTGGTCCAGCTCACCCTTCTCCAGGTTGCAGTACAGCCTTGTATAGGTGACGGTCATGACGAAGTAGCAGAGGGAATTGAGCAGCACTAGGGCGACCATGAAGCCCAAGCTAGAAGGCTCCCCAAAGGGCAATGGGAAACACAGGGAAGAGACACCATATTCGCCCACGTGTAGCAGGGGCAGGATGGTAATGGCCAGAGCCACGACGAAGCACAGGGTCGAGACGACCTTGATGCTCCCCATGGAAGACTTGGGCTCGGCCCTCTTTGAGCTGCAGATGCAAAGTCCCCGCTCTAGAGCAGCGGCCGTTAGCAGGAAGATGCAGCTCTCCGACGCGAAGACGGACAGGAAGCCGATAATCTTGCAGCCGGCGCCCCTCTCCCACCAGGCACCATACCTGGCGAAGCTGCCAAAGGTCAGGGCATCTACCACTGCGAGGATGCCGCTGGAGAGTCCCATGAGGCTGTTGGCTGTAGCTAGGAGGCCAACTAGGTACTTAGCCGGGGACACAAAATTGGGTGACAAGAAGACGGTGACCGCCACCAAGGCATTGCAGACCAGGGACAGCACCACGATGATCCACACCCCGCTGCGGATGAGCCAGCTCCCAAACAGGTGATAACAGGGGCGGAATGGTCCTGGAGCCAAACATGAAAGATGGCAGGTAACTTAGTTGGAAATTCAACGTGTTTTTTAAGCTACTTACAGCAGTTGAGGCTCTTTGGATTACTATATCAAGATAGTTATTATAGGATTCTCATTCACCTTTCACTTAGCGATTGACTGATACCTGAAAAACTATCGGATGCCATCATTTGAGTTATTGATATAATGATCTCAGAGCTATGGCTAAGCTAGTACAGAAGATCCACAAATCAATCAGTGGACCAAAACTCTGCAGGCACTAGTCATACCAACATATTTCCATGATACTGGAAATAAGAAAAAACAGCAAATAAAGTTACAATCTGCATGTGCTTGGGTCCAGGGATAATGTACGTAGCCACGTCATGTCTTCATTAGCCTGGT
This sequence comes from Paramormyrops kingsleyae, assembly GCF_048594095.1. Taxonomy (NCBI): domain Eukaryota; kingdom Metazoa; phylum Chordata; class Actinopteri; order Osteoglossiformes; family Mormyridae; genus Paramormyrops; species Paramormyrops kingsleyae. The sequence goes on from NC_132797.1 coordinate 15,261,078, forward strand.
AGCTAGGATAATTTATTGCCTAGTAGAATCATGTGTGCTCTTACTGGAATGGCTGACAATTTGCTGAAGGACCCTAAGGACTTAACAGAAAAACCACTGCCATATGGGATGGAATTTAGTTCCATGCCTCAACTGAAGGTCCGACGTTCTTGTCTTACCTGGAGCTGGGGAGCACTGCACCGAATGGTGAGACTTGGGATCTTCCTCAAAGTCCAGGAGGAAGTCCTCCAGGTCATGGTCTTCTGGAATCAGATACGGTTTTAATATACATAGCAGTTTTCCTGCACGCTAAACCTCCCGGGCGGGGGGCACATTTGCAATGCCTCACTTGCAGAGATGTTTTCAGTGGGATTTACAGTTGTTGGTTCAGGTGTTTTCCATGTCTAAAACACATGGATTCCATATATGTCTGTTCTGTTCGTTTAGCTAAAAGTCAAGTCCATCACTCAGTTTCCGTATTGCACTTGAGGGCAGGACAGAAATTAGTACAGTGCTTAATAACCTGGGCTTATGACCAAAAATATGACAGGGTCAAGTCCCAGAAGGGCACCCTAATCTCATAGCCTTGAGCAAGGTACTTACCCTCAAACAGATGGGTAACGTTTAAAATATGCTACATCACGCCTTGTGTAAAAATATCTGCTACTATAGTTCAAATCTGAGGCCAGTTGCCAGCTGTATCTGAGATATAAGATCCGGCATCGTGACTTCAAAGGACGACGGGGTCAAATGGGCCTGGTGAATCTTCACTGACTCCTGCATGAATGGTCTGTGAGGTGCTGGGTTTCAGTATTGGGAGTTCCCTCCAATCACTGTTTGGCTACCCTGCATGGCAAATATTGGCTGCACAAACCAAAAATAGCATTGACTAGGAGCAGAGGGCCATAACTAAAAGTTATGAAATAGTGTGAATTAGGAGCTGCCGTGCCCATAAATTTGTTGCCTAAACACACATTCCAGTGAAGATACACTAAAAGAGTAAGAAGAAATGTACCTGGGTTGGACATGCCACCATGGTCTCCCCGACCCAGCTCATCCTTCCTGCTGCTCTCCTCTTGGTCCCAGAGATCCAGGGACCTCTCGCAGGAGACAAAGGCACAACACTGGAAGGCGTAGGGCATCTCCATCACCCTGCAGAGCCCACGGATGGCCGAACATTAAAACCAATCACCCGTAATAAAGAGCAGCGGGAGTGCCAGTGGCTAAGGGATGGTTCAGATGCTAAGAAGGGAATGGCTGATGAACGTCTGAGCAGGTGCTAAGTGCACATTCGGAAACTACAGCCAATCACCGAAAGACGTATGATACCATGTGACGTGGAGGCTCCGCCCCCTTACCTGAGCTTGGGGAAGCTTTCAGCGGACAGCAACTCCTGTAGCCCCTCGTTGCCGGCAAGCTTCAGGTGCGTGAGGCCATGGAGTCCCACCACAGGCAGAGATGTGAGCTGGTTTGAGGAGAGGTCCCTGTGGGACATGAGTGGGGAGCAAGGGGGAGCATTTTAGTGTGGGGCTGTCCAGCTCGGCACCTGGGAGTCATTAAGGCCGTTTATGCTCTGCCTGTGTGCTAGAGGGACAGGCAGTGGATTATTGATTCGGGACAAAAGACGGGGGCAGATGGATGAATGAAGCAGTGCTCACAGTTTGATTAATGAGGGCAGATTAGAGAAGGCGTGTGGGTCCACCGTGTGAAGCTCGTTCGAGGCCAGGTCACTGGAAGAAAGTGTAAAGACATTTACAACATGGCGTTCATACAGTCAACCTGTCAAAAAGTACCTGAAGAAGCAAACAATAGTGACTCGGATCAAAATATGGGATCACTGCCGTCACAATGGCTATATTTATCCTGTTGAAGTTTTGGTCAAATTCAGTTTTTTTAACCTTGTAGCCACTGCTTCTACAGTACTTTGGTATGCTCTGTTTTAGTGATCACCCTTTCTATATTTTCGATATTCAGTTTTGTCCCAAAAGAATAAAAACAAAAATGGCAACGAAAGTGAACTTGCCCAGGTAAGAATGACCATGAAACTTCCCTAACTGCTTAAAGTGAAGGAGGAGAAAAAGATCTAGAGGAGTCAAATGTATCCTAGGAGTTTATATAGTTAGGCATAATATTTAATTGAATTTTACTTTGTTATTAATGTTTAAGTTCTTTCATTTCTGTTTAGTAATGTGTCTAATGGGTGCCTGTCACTTTAAGAATGTGCTATAGTCACGAGGTTATGTGCGGAAGGTGCCGGAGTTTTTGGACAATGGTTTTGGAATGAATCGTGGAAGATCACAGTTTCTCTGACCGTGTTTAGGCAGTGGAAGTTTACTATTATAAACTTTATTTTTGACATGGTTGTAGTTTAATAAATGTTTAAAATGTAAATTTTCTTTATTTTTATTTTTGTGTGGAACATAAGCTGAACACGAGTCAGCCACAAGTTTCCACCTTTGAATCTATTTTCCCCGATCAGGAAGCCCTTACAAGATCAATACCAAAAAAAAAAACAGGATGTCGTGGTTCCATGCTTGCAGTCCAGGGTTTAGTTATGGAAACCACTTCTATCAGCTCAGAGAAATCAAGCATTATTTTGAACCGCGGATTTGATTTATAGACCCATGTGCATGGTTTGCCGCTCATCCTTCTCCAGGAAAGATCGCGGCAAGAAAGATAAAGTGAGACGTTTGGCTTGATTTTCTTTAATAATGTCCATGCTTATAAATATAAAATAATATGATTCCTTCCACTGCCATAAATCTGCAGGTTTGGGCCGGCAGATGCATGATTCTCCATGAAGCATGGCAACGTTTCACATCTGTCACACTGGCCGGCTGAAGTCCTTGTGAATTGACCCAAATGTATAGAATCGTTTGTCGTTTATTGCTAGACTGTTTTTCGAGTTGATGCACAAGCCTTTGATAAGGAACTCTTGGAAACACGGTGTCACGTCAAGGTTGCTGCACAGGTTTCCTGTGTATATTAACCTCACGTGGTTCCTTTGTTTAACTGAAGCCTATAGCAATGTCAATCCAAGAAACATTCCCTCAAGGTCTCCCGGGTCTGATGATCGCTTCAAAGGAGACTCTTTGTGCTCCAGCAGCGGGACGGGTCGTCCTACAGGGTGACCTTCTTGCTTCCTGTGAGACTAAATCCTCACTTTTCCCTCCAAAAAGATGATTTTCCTAACTGGATAGGGCCAAGCCCTTTCCTTTCTGCAAAGGAGCGAGGGATTTAGTCAGACTCCTAAAATCTGTTGGACCATAGCCCATGAGCCCCAGGGGCACACCGTAGTAAGACTGGGTGAGCGCTCTGAAGTGTAAATGCCCTAATGGCAAGTAAAACGGGGCCGGATTTGGAAAATAGATGGCCTTGCTCTGTCCCCTGCCAATCCAAAAATCCCTCCGATTTTCTCCACAGAGGAATCCTGTTAAAGAGCCTCCTTGAGGCCGTCCGGTATCACCTTCGCCCAGGGAATAATCGCCAGCAGTAACATGTTTAATGCTTCCCGTGTGCCTACATCCGCCATCCGCGTAAATCACCAAATCCCTAGCTCATGAAAGCGGGGGTGAGAGGAACAATGCTGTTCCACGCGGCCGGCATCCAGGGCGTGCGGCAAGGACCTCGCGGTTGGATGGGGACACCTTTCCGGGGGTCCTGCTGACCGCCACGTGTCCAGCAATGTGGTCCGACATGGACGTGCCCGGGATCTGTATGGGACGGGAATTGAGCCCGCTGACGTAATGTTGAAGTGTTGGCTCAGAGGCCTCCCGTTGCAAGATGATTGTTCTGGCTCTGCAATCAGCAAAATAGCCACTTAAACATGTTAAAGAAAAAAACTCTCTCCGCAGCTGTACCAGCTATGGTAAATTAGCCGTGTCTCATCACACTGTCATTAGTGCTGTTTGCTCTATTTAAGCTAACGGGAACAATCTTGCCGAAATTTGACAATTTCCCGTGCCCCTTTCCTAACTGCGGCCCGTAACAGAATCCCGAATGTTGACCACGGGAGTGTCGAGGGTCAGGAAAAAAAAGCGTAGCGGGAATTCTCTTGAAGTATTTCTAGCAAGGCCAGGTTTGGCAGGTGTGGCCCCACCAAGAGGGGCTAGTTCGTTTTTTCTACGTGTACTTCTGGGAAGGCTGGGTTATGAGGTCTCACTTTCATTCCTGTTGAACTGGTTCCTCTGTGAAAGCTTCCTGCAAGACAGCCTCTTTCCCTATAGCAAAAAAGCAACCCTCCAATTTTTAGAAACCAAAATGTCACCAATAATTGAAAAAATAGACTTAATCTGTGTCCTGTGATTGCACTAGTTTTCTGACAAAAAAACATAAGAGGGCAACACTTTTGAAAATGACCCACTCAACACATGGTGAGATTTTTAGCTAAAAGGTCACTCTCCTGACCCATCTGATGACCTTGCATTGACGGGGGCACCATGGGAGTCGCCTCCAAGGGCAGGTGGGGGTGTTGAGGGTACTTACAGGGACCTGAGAGCCATTAGCTCCTGAAACGTGTCCGCTAATACTTCTTGGATTTTGTTGTGGTGAAGGTCACTGCGGGGAGCCAACAGAGAGACAGAAATGTAGAAACATTTTTGGGTTGAGCTTTTGGCTGATATTCTCCATACATGTTTACTCTCTCTCAAGACTCCCCCCCAACTTACATTCTCTGAATCTTCACACATCCACTGAAGCTGGGGAGATGCTGGATGAGGTTGAAGGAAAGATCCCTGAAAAAACATCCATGTAACGTCTGCATGGTTGCAGTCAGACCTTATATTTACTTAAGAAACCCATCAAGTCACTTATTTTGTCATTATTTTATAACTGTCCAAATTAGTAACATGTATTTGAACTTGGAAATGGCCATATTGTACAGCAAGTTTATATATATATATATATATATATATATATATATACACACACACACACACACACACACACATATGCACACACATATATGGATGTGTAACGGTACGCGTGTTCGTACCAAAGATTTTCGGTTTGGGTCTTTCGGTTCAGCACACAAATGTACCGAACGAATGCAGCAAATGCGGTACTTTGTGTGTTTGCGTGTTTCCCCCGAGCAACATTCGGAAAGGGCTGGAGGTGAAGCACGTGCTTCCTAACATGAAGCTGAAAGCTGTTCACGTGAATACAAGTACAGCACATGTACAATATTTTTTAAATACTGCACCAAAATGGATATTTGTTTTGTTATGCATTGCATTTTTTGAGACAATATTTGTGTTTCGCAGTTCAAATATGAAGCTGAAAGCTGCTAATGTGAATGCAGAACAGATCAGGTACAGTTATGTTTTTTAATGTGCACCTTAATGGATATTTATTTTGATTTACTTTTAAGTAAAGTTTAGTTTTTTATTAGTAGGTTGCATCAATATTGGCAGAGGCTTATTATTTAAGAAAGACAGTGAAATTTGTTCAGTAAACCACTGCTTAATAAAGAAAAGAGCAATTTATGTCTTCTTTCTGTTATCCCCACTGTACCGAAAACATACTTCAACGTACTTCAAAACCGAGGTGATTTTTGTGTACCGTTACACCCCTAATATATGGCACATGTATGTGCGTGTTTCATAGCTGAAATCAGTGATTTGACGGTGGTATGATCACTGTAGTGTGAGGACAGGAAGGTAAGGATACTCACAGCACTTGCAGGTTGCGTAGCTGGTCACACACGGAGCTGGGCAGTGCTCCAATCCGTGCCCCAGTAATGGTCCTATGGAGATCATTATAAAATCATTATAATACACAAATAATCGCACTTCCTATTTTACTCATTATAAATATTTACGATATAATCAGTATCTTTTTCATTTGCTGTGTATATTAAGTGAGAATAGGGACTCCCAACACTTGCTTGGGTAATTTTACTGGTCCATGAAATTTTTGCGAGTAAACCTTATCTGTGGTCATCAAAAGGTTGGGAACCCCTAATCCGGAATATACTTTTTTATATTCATGCTCAAAATGTTATCAAACGTTTGTGTGATACTACAGCATTTCTGGGTTATGTTTATGAAGGCCTCAGAAGCCACAAAGGCCAGCCTGTTACGGACCACGAGGAAGACTTACAAGCTTTCCAGACTCGTGGTGCCTGTGAGGTCTGGAAATTCTGTGATCTCTGTGGCTCCATTAAGAGACCTAGACATGCACAAAGGGGGAAGGGAGAAACTGAATTGAGAGACGAGAGTCTCATATGCTGAACAAGGAGGACAAGGAAGGAAAGAAATAAGTAAGGAAATGGAAGCCAGTTCTCAAACTCACAGTGTTCGCAGCTCCGGCAGGTGCTGGAAGGCCGACTTGCCGACGAACTGAATCGGGTTGTCATAGAAGAATCTGTCCAAAACACAAGGTGTAAACTACGCATCCTCCATTCCCTGAGGGCGGGTGCGATTTCTGAGGAGGTCATTAAACTTGGAGGAGAAACCAATCGGTGATCAGATTGTATCAATAGCTGGGTTCAGGTGACAGGATTTTGCGAAGAATAAAGTTTTCTCTTTACTGACGCACAGATGCTGGCGGACAGTGAGTTTCCATGTCGCAACAAACTCGGAGTTGGTGGAATTAAATTTCAAATCCATTACAGCACCTCGGAGAGCACTAAACCAAGGAAGGGGCTGTTCTTACAGCGATCAGAGGACAAGGAGCTGCCTGTGGGGCAGGAACTGGTAGTGCTAGGAACCACCAAGGGGATAAGCGTATTTATCCAGACCAGAGATCCACAAGAGCGAAGTATGGAAACTGTCATAATGGCCAGGAAATTACAAAAGGCCACATTCATTCCAGACTATTCCTCTGATTTTTTATTAAACTCCATGCTGCAGCACCAAAACATGAAATCAGTATGCTCTTGTTCCAGCCAACAGTTGCGTAACAAAATATGTGAATTACTCAATGGTGTGTCGTACTTGAGTAACTGTATTCTGTTACTGTACTTTAGCATTCTGTTGGAAACTTTATACTTCAACTGTTAACAATATTACCAATGTTCACTTTCTGCTCAACTACAAGTATAAAGAAGTTCTGTAATTCTTACTCATTTCTATTGAGAACAGTTGCTACTCATTACATTTTGTATGACCAACCAATTATCCCGCAGACACATATCTCATTAGCACAATAACGCAAAAAGTATTTTACAGATCTTTTTCAAGATTTTGCAGACACCTCTTATGAGTGAAGACTTGGACTTTTTTGAGGAAAATCACACCAAAATTGTATAAGTGCTTCATAGTAATAGCAAGGAGTAAAGCAGCCTCAGACACTTGATCTTGTTAATGTGATAACTCAAAAAGTACTTGTTGTTCACAGGTAGTTTTGATAGGAGAAGGTCTGGAACTCTTTTCATTTTGAGACAAACTGCATCAAAACCAATGTTGCTTAGTGGCAGCAAGATGAAGGGTGACCGCAGAAATACACTTGACAGTATGAACAATCAAAAAGTATTTCATGGATCTTATTACCATGTCATAAAAACATTATACACCATTTTACACAAGCTCCCACCTCAGACAGGCATAATTCAAACTGACATACATGATAATACCTTAAACTAAAAATATTAGTTAATTATTAGAAAATACTAGAAAAGTCATAAACGTGTTGCTAATTCATAGGTTAATGTTGAATTGGGGAACTTTCGGTTGCTACCTATTTTAGAAGAAGACCTACATTGTGAGGAGAGAGGGGTTTCCAATAAAGGCATGCTCCGGAATGGACCTGATGTTGTTGCTGTGAAACCCCCTGTAAACAGAGAGAAGATGATGCGTCAGTCGTGTGACGGAGGTTGCTGACATGGTATCGACCGGTGCCGATCAGAAACAGCGTGAGGACTTACAGCTCCTTCAGGTTGGACAGGGCTTTGATCGCAACAGGAAATTCGTCCAGGTTGTTGTAGTTTAAATCCCTGCAAGACATAAAAGCTGTCTCATCTTTCTACACTTCCGCACAAAATTAGCAGTCTCATTACACAATGCTGATCAATCATAAATATATAAATATGAAGTCACTAACGTAATGGCTTGCAGATACAGCTGGGATAATACTGCAAGTCGTTTGTTTATTATTAAAATGCATAATGCTTAATTGCATCGCAAGCATGATTCTACTTATTGTTTACGCCAAAAATGTTAACGATGGGCCTGGATCCTCAACCCAAGGGGTGGAATGGAAAGTGAATGAATTAATGAATGGTAATAATGTGCTACAGTCTTTTCTTTGGGGTTTGTTGAAATTCAGAACATTGCCGAGACTTAATTTGCCCCTGCTTCTCATGCGTATTTACTCATCCTGGTTTTTCCCCCAGTTAATTACCCAGTGTGTCTAAATGGAGCTTGATAGAGGAAGTAACTTAAACAAACCATGAGTACCAAAACAGGAAAAGAGTGGGAAGTATCGCTTGGGGAACTTCCTCTCCCTCAGTGCAACTCTGCTGCTAGCCAGAGTTAGTGCAAGGCTAACTGTAAATAATCCAGTGCAATTCACTTTCCTTAGGAAGGCATTGAGAAACCTCCGTATGAATTAACTCTTCCTCCCTGCCTCCCTCCGGGTAAACAATGCAGAGGTTCTCACAGGGCTGCCTTCCTGTTTGTAAACAGCCGAATCCTGAGCCGAGCCAGTCATCGATTTGCTGAAGTCGTGGAATGTCATGCGCTCCCTATCCCATTTCGGGATGACCCTGACCTTGATGAGCCGGAGAGGTCAAACAAGGAAACGTGACAGTTGTGTTTCCCTCTTTTTACAGGCCCGGGACTGGGGACTTTGTTTTCTGAGAATCTGATGGTGCCAAGGTTGGGAGTGGGATATGACGCACAGGGAAATGATGTATCCCATACTGAACACCGAAAACAACAAGCTATCCCAGTTAAATGACATCTTTCCAACAGCCAGTCAAACCGGATCAAACTAGATCAAGCTGGATATAATGAAAATTGGATCGGGAATTGAATTTTCACAAGGTTATATAAAAGATCGTGCAGAGGCTCACAAACTTCCCAGGCGACACTTATTTTATCACTAAGACATCCTGTACTGGGACGATAAGTCCTTCCTTTCCTGAGCCTGGCCTGCGGCCCCTGCCCTGCCTTCATCTCGTGTGTGGGGCTATTTTCTTGGGCCTCACATGCTTTCAATTACGCACAGTGATCCCTCTCCAAGGCACAGGTGGCCTGTCAGGCACCGGCCTGGACGCCTAAGGAACTCCCACAATGTCAATGCGGCAAAACGGGCGAAGTGCAATCACGAAGAGCAAACGGCGTCAGTCTCAGGCGGAAAAGACGGGAGTTTATTCAGGGGGCAATTTCAAGGTTTCTGTGCGATCTGCCCCATGAAATATAAGACAAATATTCTTTCAGATGTTTACGAAGCTCATTCTTTGGACAAATGAGTTGTTACAGCCTTCTCTGAGTGCTGCTTTCATATCGCAGTGAAAATATTTAGAAAACATGCAGTAATTACAGGTATTATAAGATATTATACATGTATTACAAAAACCAGGGCCACACACTAAGATCAACGTTCCCTGAACGAGCTCCTCATAGCGAGGAACTCCTGCACGTTTAAGCTTTGAAGCTGCAGTGATTCATTTGGGTAATATTATAACCTCAGAAGAGGGACTTCTCACAATGTAACCTGTCATGCAAGCACTCTATGGGAAACTATGTTTATTTTATTTGCTAAGCTTATTTGCTAAGCAAAATAGCAGGAATAAGTATCCACTAAAAGATTATTCTTTTGAACTATCTCTCAGTTTAATATCTGTAACACAACAGATGAATATTCACATGGAATTCAGTAATTCTGTTAAAAAATGAAATTTAAGACCTTAAAAACTAAATTTTAAATGTAATATGAACGATAATGTGATATACTGGCTTATATGATAGTTTGTATGTATATGCTTGAAGGTCATTTAAAACAATTCTCCTTCACAAAGATGACGTAAATGATCGCCCCCCGCCCTCCCACCACCTGCTGGGCTGGGACACCCCCCTCCCTGTGCTGAATATGTTGCCGCTGTCCAGTCATCTGGTCCCATTAGTGGGACACAGTGTGGGGGGCAGGCAGGAGGTGCATACCCCCCCCCCCCCCCCCTTTCTGCGCCTTGAGCCACATTCGTTCATTTTCTCACAAACGCTTCCTGTCCTGTTACTGGCTGTGTGACATAATCATAAATCCAACAGGAAAAATACACAAATTTAACTTTGATATTATTAGTTTACCAACAATTTTTATCATGTGACAAACCCACTTCTCTTATGTGACCAGCTGAAAACAAACAACATTCAGAAAAAAAACTGATCTCCCCTCTACCCCACCAAACACACCACGTGATGTGTCTTTAAAATATCCCCCCCCCCCAGCTGAATATAAATGTTGACCTGCATCAATGAGTTCATAAAGCCTAATAACATAATACCTGTTGGCTATTTTGGCTACACAAGGCAAAATCCCTTCCCTTGCATGCTAGGGCGAGGTAACATTTTTTATGCCACTTTCTGAATTTTAATGAAAACGTTTCAAATTTAAACAAGTCGGAGGTCAACTCACAAAGTCTCCAGGCTCTGGAGCCCGTCAAAGCATTTCTTTCCCAGGGAGCGGACTCTATTGTTATGGAGATGCCTGTGGAGACACATGAAGAGAACAGTCAGGCGCACACAATGGGCACAGAGGGCCCGACGAGCACTCCTGATTGGCTGAACACTGAGGGCCTGGCAAACACTCCTGATTGGCTGAGAGTGAGAGGCAGAAAAAAACAGAGAGGGAGAGAGAGGGGAAGGCGTCCTTCATGCCACACCAGGAGCAATCATTCCATGCTCGTCACTCCCGCCATACGGCACATGTCAGCATTGGATGGCCCAGAGGGAAACAAACTGGAAAAACATTCCTCCCACTGCAGAGTTACAGGCAAGAGGGGCACTTGTGAGTGATTTTGGATGGAAAAATCCAGCATCTGTAGATGCACAGGGCAATTAATCACACAAATCTGAATATGCTCAACAGAAAGCAAAGCCTCATGCTACAGCAACCTGGCTAAGACATTTCAAAGAGAACTATTACACTTTCCTAATCATTTTTTAAATTCGTATTATGACTTACACTTAACTATTATGATCAATGCCTATTATAACAAATAGAATAAAATAAGTAAAAATACACTGGAGAAAGACAAAATGATGTTGTTTTTTTCCACTATCCTGCCAAACAAGCAGGGGGCCAAAGTTAGACGAAATCAGTCTGGATTTATTTGCTTTTCCATTGCAATTAGAGACTTGGAATGGGGCACAGACCCTAAGGTGGAGCCTCAGATTTGTAGATTATTAAGGGCTGTACACAGTGAAAATTAAACACTTTTAATTTCACACTGATTACTCTAAATTCCCACTACATAAATATCCAGAAGAAAATTGATGTGTAATTCATAATCGCTATATGTCTAATAGTGTAATTAAAGTGGTGTGATTTTCAGCTTAACTCTGCTATGACCCAAGATTTAACTCATCCGAGAATGCAGTGTTTCATGGGCCCGGCTGACAGCAATCTAGGTTGATGTCTGCCTGCTGTGGAGTTAGGTGGACACTTTGTCATATTTTGTCATACTTAAGATGGTGAAAGTAACGCAAATCCTTATGGGACAGCTTGCTATGGCCCAACAATGGAAAGCTACATTGCAAGGAGTAATTTTCCAGTCGGAGCACGTGAGGTCCCTGGTGTTCCTCCAGAGCAAGGACATCCAGGAAGCTCTCTGGCACTCCTCCGGTGTGTCAAGGAACCGTGAGCCTCGGGTAGGACTCACCTATCCCATCAACCCCTAGCATCAAACTCCTATCTCAGCAGTCCCACATTACTTTCAGCCTTAATCCCAGCACTTGCGCTGGTAATGGGACCACAGACTACTGGAAAGAGTCTTAATCCGTCACAGATCTTAATCTTCCGTAGCAGCTGAGAGGAGGGCCTACTGTGAGTTTGAACAGATCTTCCATGGCAGACCATAGTGTATTCCAGAATCTAATAAGGTAAAAGCCCAGTGTATGACAGAAGTTATTCAACCCTCACCTGGAGCCAGTGTTAGGAAAAATAAATGTGAATAAATCCATAAAGATTCAGCCTGTCAGCTCAACAATATAATTCAAAGGCTGTTATGTCAGTGGGAATCTTGGATCATTGGATTTGCTTGCTAAGGGAACTCCTTTATAGAAGTATCCATTTTCCTGATTTTGCCCTCATTGGTGAAGGAAAAAGCTGTCCATTTCGGATCCCTCATCCCATGCATCAGGAAACCACGATGAAGTGAAACCACCATCATCTTCCCTGGAGCACTCACAGGACAACCAGGCTGGAGAGGTTGGAGAAGGCGTGGTCAGGGATGTGGCTGATCTTGTTGAGGGCGAGGGTCATGGCCTGCAGGGAGGGCAGGCCGCTCAGCGCCTGCACGGGCACCTCTGTCAGGGCATTATCGTCCAGCCACAGGTGGCGCAGAGACACCAAGCCCTCGAAGCACTTTGGGGGCACGTTGTAGATGTGGTTGGCATCCAGGCGGCTGGAATACAGAGAAAACCGTTTCAGGCTAATGAATGTCCTCAAACTCAAGATTTAAGATGATTACACACAGGGCAACTTTTTGGGCAATGTTGCCAATCAGGTGAGACAAAGAGCAACTCATCGGGATCCGGATGATCACAAAAAATTGCCCACTGCCAATCAAAGTTTTACAAATAGAAATTTGTTGCCCAATATCATTGGGAAAGTGCCAGAGCAACACTGGTCTAAATTATTGCCAAGCAACATTGCTCAAGAAGTTGCCCTGTTAATGGGCAACCATACACCAGCAGCTTTTACTTATTGGACTCCACTGAAGGGTTATTAAGGAACAATCTAATTTGCAATTTCTTTAATCAAGTTAACCACGGGGATTCCTAGGATCGTAAGACATCTGGGCCTTAGCCCTGAGACCTGATTTGCCCAAGGGTCATCATGTTGAATTCTCCTGCTATGAAGTTATGATGAGTTTAGCACTATGAAGGTTTTGTGAAACACAGCCTTGGAATTGGACTGTCGTGATGTATGGAATTCTCAAACTGGAAGCACGGTTGTTAAAATGTCTGAGCCAAACAAATCATCGGGGGCTCATTCGGGTTCATTGGGGGCATATGAAGCTAACCCAAAAGAAACCCTACCCATGCAACTCCGGTTGGCTTCATCAGCCACAGATGTGGACTGCTCCCTCCTGCTGGAACTATGCTTTTCTCCACAAAGACACACAGCTCAACATAAATGCCATTCTGGAAACACTAAAGTCCCAAAGGAGTCGTCCAAGAAACCGGCTCTTTAGTTTCGTGTCTGGACATCTTCATACTGGATATTGTTATAGCCAGGTGAATTTGAACCTGGACGCGGAGTACGACAGGCACTTACGCCGTCACCGGTTCACGGCAAACGGTGGAGGATCCCATGTGATCGAAATACAGGGTGAGAATCAGGCCACTAGAATGATAGCTACCAGCCCCCGAGCTCAAATCCCCGGCTGAGGCAGAGGGCTGCTGGTATAAAACCTCTATCAGGAGGGTTTGGCCAAATACCAGGAGCAGGAAGTACTGTAAATGCAAGCGGATAATAGGTCCTGCCAGGCCAGTAAAATCTTCTGCCATTCTGTAGTTAAAAAAGCTGGAACAATCTGAGCATACCCTGTTACATTTGGTTTCACACTTTGGTGCTGAAGGGAACATCAGGCCTTGGACATGAATCCCAGCACATGTGAGCAGAGGTGGTCACAATACAGGGCGTTCTGACTTCTTTGCTTGTGGTGTAGGCCGCATGAAGGGAGTTTAGGAGTTGGGTGGGGTGGGTGGTTTCGAAGGGTACGCTTTCCAAGACTAAGTAGAAAAGAAGTCCCGTGTCCTGTCTGTGCTCCAGAATCACACTGGGGTGGTTTGGGTCTGACAGGGGTTTTAGAAATTAATATCACTTGTCACCATCTCCCAACACTACGTTCTGTTTCCGTGTCATACTAATAATAAATATTAAAAATCCAAAAGTTGAAGTGCCTTGCTCTGAGTGACTGACTGGAATGTGCTGAGGCACACCAAAAATAAATCGAATTTGTTCTCTTTCAAAAAAAAATGTTTCCCTATTATTTTGCGTACAAAGATATTTAATTAAAATTTGCTCCGGGCGTGTACAAGAAAGCGTCGTTCCTCTGTGCGGAAAGAGTGGCCGGGGCACATTCATAAGAAAGGACCTTTGAAGCGGTGGACAGATAAAAGGACAGCAGTCCCAGCTTAAGTGGTTTGGAGACAGGACTCCGAGTGTCACTGCTGCTTTGTGGCTTTGTCTGTGCTGAATGGAACATCAGCACAGGAGCCTAAATTAGGTAGAGTGTCTGGGAACCATTGATGGTGAGGGCGGGGGGGTGAGGCTAGGATGTGGGGGTGCACTGGAATGAAAAGACAGATTCAGGGAAAGCACGGTGCCCTTCAATCGGCGGACCTTTTAAACCGTCCTCGCCAGCTGCATTGCATCACTGCCATTGTTCCCCTTTGTGGATTATTCTGGCAGGAGTAACGGGTGCGAGGCTCACAGTACAGGCAGGCACGTTCGGGCGCGCGCCGCAGAGTTTGCCGGTGTGTCATTCGTGCTCCATGCTGGAAGTCACCTTCTAATTTATTGCTTCTTGTCCCTCCATCAACACATCAATAGAAATACAAAAGTTCCACCCTCAGCGACATGGGTCTCTGGCTTCTGATCCTCCTGCCCACCAGTGAGGGCAATTCTACAATTTGTTTTAAGCTGGGGAATGGCATAAGAAGGGCCATAATACATACAGAGAGGCCTACATTATCATCAGCCAATGATATGTTTTGAATCAGTGAGTGACTAGCAGAGGGCACTCCAGGGACTAATCAGCTATCAGCTGGGCCCTGTGGCCCTCCCCTTCATACGCCCCTGCTCACCAGGTGGTCCGAGTGGAACTGGCTATTTCCTCTTCATCTAATCAAACTTCTCATGGGACAGGATCGTCTGCCTGTACCACTGTAGTGGTAGCGATGGTGGGGGGGGGGCGGGCAAATGTTTGGGAATGATGTGAGCCCCATTTTCATCAAGTGTGGGACGCACGGGGAAGCGCCGTAACCTGAGCCACTATCATCGCGACCGTACTCCAACTGTTCATGGGTGTTGATTTGGACCACACAGCTTGGTCTCATTCACAGCCCATTCGCACGCTGGTCGCTTCAGTCTGCACACTCATGTCCTTCTGTAACCTGTGTGTTTCATAAATAAATGAGGATATTCAATACAGGATCATTTTTAGAAAATTTGCAGACAGTTCTCATTTCCTAAATGTAAATTTCTTAGCGGTGGGGGTTGCAGGATGCGGGACATCTCCGATCAGGGAGGTCTGTGCATTCCTTGACTGCATGGTAGTAATTTCCTTAATTTCTCGTGTTGACATTTGCTTTAGGGACATAGCTGTTTGACACAGTCCTGGCAGCGGCGTCGCGAGCGTGTTTGTGAGCGAGCACGAGCTTCCTGTCCAGCGTGTGAACTTCAGACTGGCACTAGTAAACAGCTGCCATCTTTGTTTAACTTGGGCCCCTGCACCCGGCCTGGGCCACAGTAGACATATCAAACAATCTGCTGGTGATGACATGATAAGATGGACAAATAGGCTGTAAGAGAGGCCAAGAACTGTCCAATGGGGCTGATTATGGGCCCAAAAAGTCGTCCAGGACAGATGTGTGTGTGTGTTTGTTTGCGTGTGTGTGGTACGGTGGGAGACGCCCTGAAATTGTTAACCACTTAGCTCATTTATGAATGAGATGGAAAATTTAATTTGTGGTTTTCTAAATGCTACTCACTGGTGGTTTTTTTGCTTTTACATGTACTGCACACCTGCTGATATAAGTGAAGTTCACTGTACTGGAAAAAAACGTTAATAATGGTAAATTAATGTTAATGATGGTAAATTAATGAGAAATGTGGGCATGGCGCCACGCCAATCACTGCCAGTGCCTGGCAGGTGGCACCTGATTTCTGCCAGCGAGGATGGCAGGCCTCCACTAGAAAAAGGCCCTTCTCCCTGGGGCGTCAAGGTTCAGCAAGCCCTAAAGGACACATCATTATGAAGTGGCCCCACAAACGCCACGCTTTGCTGTCGAATTGGTGTTCACCGCTCCCCATTCTGATTGCCCCGATCAGATTTCACTAAATTACAATAAGACCTACCTGGTGGGTCCTGAGCACCCCTTCCCCCCCAATCCCAGTCACTCATGTTCAGAAAATTGTCCCTGAAACATCTCGGCCTGGCACGTATTGCTTGCCCTTTCAGCACTTCTCCCATTGCCCGCCCCCCCCCCCCTTTGTGGGGTTTATATCGCACTCCGTTAACGGGCGGCCTTATCTCGGAATCTACTGGCTCCTCACACAGCTCAAAGCCAGTTTTGTCAAGCCTGCTTGGGGCTGCTGCGAAGCCCTGTCGACTTTAGCGCTTTCTCTGAGACTCTGTGGGGGTAGATGTGGCTGATGGCATCTCTAGTACACATCACGCATATTATGTTATTGATAAAACCTAAAGCAAAGACAAGTACCCAATCAAATGGTTAAAAATGAGTCTGAAAGCCCACAAAACAAAAAGAAAATACTGTGTCCGATGAATTACAAACTTATTTGTGTTTTTAAATTTGTAGCTCTGTTTAGTCCGAAGGGCATACACAGCAATTGACACGTTCGTCCTCCACCTGCCGGCACCTGTGACAGTATCCGCCCGCTCAGGCCTCTCCCTCCCTGCACTGACCACACAGTCTGTCCTAAATTAACGGTCACCTGATACCTCTCATTCTCGTCTTCAGCGCCGAGGCGCCCTGCTCCTGGGGCCTCATTCAGAGCGGCGCATTTAGGAGACAAAGGCTCCCAAATAGAGGCTGTCATATCGCTGGAGAAACCCTGTAGTACATGCGTTCGGATCCGGCCCGACAATAATAGCAAGTCTGTTCGCTTGACCTACCTAAGGACAAAATGCGCATGGAATAATGTGATCTTAGGCTGATATTTAGCATTTGTTTGGAAAAAAATAAAAGCAAGAAAGGGTGGATTCCAGCTCAACTGTGCTGAAAGGCAATCTGCATTCACCCGCCTTATCTCGCTGCTTCTTCTTTTTCTCCATTGATCAAAGGTATGCTTTCTGTAGAGCCAAATTGATTTGGACTCTGTTCCAATTTTTACCTCCCCCTTCCCCGCCCCCCACTCCCAATGTCCCATGTCCTTCATTTCATGTGATAATTAAAAGAGCTAGCCACTTAAAGTTCCTGGGCTGAATGAGTTGAGATGTCATTCTGCCGAAAACCAAGCTGACAGTTTCATTGGGCACAGGGATTCCTTTAAGGCTGGGGGGGGGGGGCAGAGGAGGTTTAAAAGCAGGAAGTAACTGTCATCCTACTTGATGCAATTCCAGTGTGATCAGTTTCCTGAGGGACTCACAGAGACTGGAGGTAGCGCAGGTTCTGTAGGGCTTCGCTGGGGACTTGCCGGAGGTGGTTGTTCTGCAGCATTCTGTGTGGAGACGGGGTGGGGGGGAATGGAGAGCAGGTGGAGATGTCGTCACGCACACTTACAGCCAACGGGGGCAGCAGGCAGCACAGTGGCTGAGAAGGTGCATTCCCTATTCTGGGCCCGATCCGATCCCCGCTTGTCCCCTTGGGCAGGACACTTAAAGCTAATCACTTTAGCAAACATCCAGCTGAATAACCAGGTCACCTAAGCTGCAAGCCATGCAATTTGCACCAAGGGCTTGCAACGGTGCAGGACTTTACACCAACCCGCCCTCCCCCGACAAAACAGGCAACGTCTCAGTTTAGCAGCACAAATATTTTGCGGTGACTGGACAAACTCAAACTCTATCTTTAGTCCGCGGTATCAAGCTAATGCGAGGGACCACGTCGCATGTTGTTCTTGGCACACCCTCCTCCATCCAACTTTGCAAATCAGTAACCATGCGACGCCGATCCAGCAGGGTTCGCCGCACATATTTTTCGTGCCTTTGTTTAACCAGCACTGTTTGCTCCAACTGTACCTTTGGCTTTGCAGATATGGGAGCTACCCTGGATAAGAGCTGGAGAGCACTGAGCACATATACTTAACGTGGTCGTTAAATTGCAGTGTCTATGGTTGGGGAAGTAGGAGGCTTGCAAAGGAGCCATCTACAACCAAGTGGTGTCTCCCAAGGACACCAGTGACCCCCTGCTGGTGGGAGGGGGAGCAGTTGGTAGAACAGCCACAGGAAAAGTCGAGGCTGAGCAGACCACCCTGGGGGGGACCAGTGATTGGACAAAACATTGTCCTCTGAGACCTGAGCACCAAAGCCTCTCAATCTCCCTCTTGAGACCTTGCCTGAGGATCTGAGCTTCTCTGTTGTAATAATGGCGATGACCATCTGAACAGACAGTCCAGGAATTATGTTACAATATTTGATGTGTTTCTCTACAGTTAAGCGCGTATTATGCATCCATCTTCTGTGGGCCAGGTCCCAGGAGGCCTGGAGTCTACTGCGGCAACATGGGGTGGAAGGCAGGGCCACACCCAGGATGCATGTCCATCACAGGGCATACATGCTCCGACACTTTGGACACTTAAGAGAAGTTGTCCAGACTAACCTCATATCTATGGACTGCAGAAGGACCGGCAGTAAACTCATGAAACATGGGACTGAAACCACCGAAGCCTGAATGTGAGGGGCAAGTGTGGTACCCACTGAGCCAACCTAAATGGGTACTAATGATTTTGTTTGGCGGGGGAGCTCTGAAGATCTCTAACTGTGTGAGAAGCGGAACATGTTAAGCATCAGAGAATGGCGAGCTTGCTTGGCAACAGGTGGCCTGATTCTGAAGTAGCAGCAGCCTACATGTTTCTGCTGAGTGAGCAGCCATGGCGCTTCAGCCGTTTCCTGCGATTTCTGAGCAGTCCTAACAATAGAGTGATAGATACAGATTAGTACAAAGGCAGGGCCTTGTCCCATAGCCTCATTAGCCAGCAGCTACCGTTGGCTAACTGCACCTCCGAGTCCTTGGCTAGCTCTTTTCTGTTTGTTTTCACTATTTAAAAATTGATTACATGGAAAAAGTAAAGCAAGTCTATCAAATTCTGAGAGCATAGATAAGGTCACTTGAACATTGCATAATGTTTTTTATATCAAAATGCCAGTAAATCACTGAATATTTCACTATGGAAGAGGTTGGTAAGAAGACTTAGATCTTAGGAAAGACTTTAATGTATGGGTGGTAATACATCCATCCATCAGTTTTCTGTACCTGCTTGTCCTATACAGGGTCTTGGGAGTCTTGGGCCTATCCTGGAGGCTACGGGCACAAGGCAGGGAACAACCCAGGATGGGGTGCCAACCCATGGCAGAGCGCAGTCCTACATGTACACCTATGGGCAATTTGGAAATTCTAGTTTATCTTAGCATGTTCTTTGGACTGTGGGGAGAAACCAGAGTTACTCGAACTGGGGTCCCAGAGGTGTGAGGCAACAGTGCTAACCATGACAACGGCATGCTGTAAAATATATGGCTCCCGTATTTAATCTTGCTGACTAACCCTCCGGCCATTTAAACAGCCCCCGCCCTGCTCCTTTCAAAGTTATCAATTTTCCATGGAATAACCGGATCCAACAGGAAACGGAACTCTGCTGATATTTCGCCCCATATTCCTGTGGTTGAATGTCATGATGAAAAAAATGGGGCACTTTCACAGGAAATTTACTTTTATGCTGTGGAGTAACTTCAACGTTTGTTTTGCACGTCACAAACAGGGTTTTATTTACTTTTACGAGTGCCACAATGAAAAGCCAGATGGTTTTGTACGGGGTGATAAATTAAATTGTGCCTCTAATCTTACCATGTGCATGTAAGTATTAAAAAAGGAAATCTACAAGAGAGGGACTGTAAGTGATTATTCCGCAGTCTTGATATAAAAGGGTTTTTTTCATTATTGAAGCATGTAGGAATTGCAACCAAACATTCAGCATTTTACTGGGTTTTCTGTTTAGCTCTGGGCCTCGTGCATCCACAGAACTCGATCTGCTCTTTCATGAGTATCACCATTACCTTGCCGCGGAAACTTACATGTTAGCCCATAAACAAGACCCGAGTTAAGCACGGCTAACCCGGGCTGTAACCCAGAGCCCCCAAAATGTAGGGGGCCTCAATTTCTATTTCTGCCTGTTATAGCAGCATTTTAGGGAGGGCCCAGAGGCCCCTATCCCCCCTAAATTCAGCCCTGCGTACAAACATTACACTAAGATCTAGTGAGATAAACCTGATGACATCAATTCAAGTGTAGGAATTCAATCTGAACTCAAATCAAAATCAACAGATGCTTTCCTCATTGGGATTAAACCTTTCCTCTGTAAAGTTACATCTTCCAGTCCACTACAACCATATTAATGGGTATTATTATATATCTTGGGCAGAATCCGTCCTCCGAACTGAACACAGTAATCAGTGAGGGAATGGGGGTTTAACCTGTGTCAGGACACCTGGTTTGGTGCTGTGATTCTGACACGTCAACGTGAAGAGTCCAGTGGCGCTGGCCCCCGCTGCCAACGGTAGCCCTTCAGCTGCACCACAGAACATTTCCAAATACTGCACAAATACTGTATTCAACCCCTGCCCAAGTGTTTGTTTAGCTTAAGAAGCCAATGTCAAGGACACGGTCTGCCCGACTACCTCTGTTCTTATACAACTCATTCTTGAAAATTCTTCCATTTCCACATTCCCTCCTACAAGAAATTTAAACTACTTCCCAGTTATTTTCCAGAGATGAACTTGTTCTAACTGCTGTAAAGATCCTTCATATAAGAGCACTTCCAGAAACTCAGGATCCATTAAAAATCATCAGATCTCGATCCAACGTCTTTTTTTTCTTTTTCTGGGGAGGTGGGTGATGGACGACGGGATCGGGAGTGCACCTTCACCTTGGGACAATTGACCCCTGGGGGTGGAGTGGGGTGGTGGTGGTGGTGGTGGGGGGGGGCGGGGGTCACTTACAGCACTTTGAGGTTGTATAGGCCCAAGAAAGCCCCTTTAGTGATGTGTGTCAGGTCATTTCCTGCGAGACGCCTGTAGAGGGTACAGGGGAAGAAAAAGAAAAAAAAACAATACATTTTTTCGTCATGTGGAGCTCATTTAACTGTGAAGAGAGGCAATACAGATGCCGTAATAATAGGTGCCAGCAGATGAAAAGATCCTCACCCCCCACCCACTACCAACATCTCTCTGATAAAGGGACAGTTACGTTTTCGCAGATTAATAGCAGTGGAAAAGGCAACAGAACAGTAAATGGATTTATTATTAAGGGTCATCTGCAATGTCAGGTCCATGACTATGTCTGTCCCTGGATAAACACTGTAAAATGTTTGTTACCCTTGTTACCCATGTAAATTTGACAAAAATTGTGAGCATACTTAAAATCTAAAATCCACAACAATTCAGCACTTGGCCATTGGCCGTGTCATCGCTGGCCTCTGAGCTGTCTCCATCCTATCGCCCCGTGTGAACAGGAAGCTGACCACAACCACAGCCAGACGTAGGGCTGTATTGGGTTTCTCTTTACAATGCGAGCGGGACACGGTCCTGTGAGAGCAGCCTTAAATAAACTCCATCCGTCTTCCATCCTGATTGGCCAGCAGGGTCACGACAAGCCCGGAGCCTATCCCGGGAGCCGCAGTGTCAAAGCCACCTTAACACCTACCTCTTATACATTTCAAAGGGAAGGTGAGTTCAGCACATTTTTCACGAACAACCCTGCAGAGAGCTGCAGATAATCCAGGAGCCATGGAGTCTAGTCCAGGAGACTGCTGTGTCCTTAACTGGCGGACGGTGCCCGTTACAGAACCAGGCATATGCTTCAAGGTGAAACGCAGGTCAGCGTGCCCCGCCATGTGGAAAGTGAGTGAAAGAGAGAGCTGATGTCATTGCTGGTCAGGCACCGGCCCTCCCCAGACACTTTGCAGCCTCCAGCGATCGTCCGCGCTCCCGTGGAAAAATATTTCATGACTCAAAATTCTTCACGACACCGGGACGTGGGTCAGCCCACACCTACGTTCTGTCGCCTGAGTGGCACTTGTGGCGGGCCAGTGCTGAATGCTGGGTACGGGAACAAACAGCAGCGAGGAGGAGGGCGAGGTCGGTTTGCGATCGGCGGGTTATGCACACAGTTCACGAGGTCCTCGTGGTCATTCGACTTCTCACCTATCCTGGAAAGGGCTGACCTGATTTGGCCCGAGAGCTTGACTTGGTGAAGAACTGGTGAAAGTCACACAGCGACATGGTAATTGGAAAAGTCTGCACTCTCCATTTACCAACAGTGAAAAATCGAGCAAGAAAAAAAACGTACTCACGACAATCGGTAAAAGGCGATGAATAAAACATGCGGATTAAAAAAGATTCTAATTGTCAACATAGAAAAAAATCTGTAAATAAAGCAGCAGGAACCTGAGCTTTCTGATTCCATTACACCGGTGTTTCCCAGTCTGGTCCTTGGGAACCCACAACAGGTCCACATTTTTGCGGGAGTTGGAAGGGAGCAAAAACATGGACTGTTTGTGGGCCCCGAGGACCGAATTCCAGCTAGGAGACCAGTGAGACCTTAAGGCATCGATTATTCCCTCCCGCCGTAGCAAACATGGTTTACTAGGGAAGCCAGACTCAACCAACCAGAAAGCTACCTAACAATTTGATCCCTCTAATAACTGATAGCTTCTGAAGCAAACCATGCGGAGCTAAACGACAGACTTCAGGAAATTCTGGGAAGGAGGCTTAGACCCCAACCGCAGCGTTGTCCTTACTGGAGCTGCCGTCTGCTCGGCTCCCCACAAACGTTTTTCGAGATAAACTGGCACAAACTGCCCCCCACGTCTGGATTTTTAATCCGGGGCAGCGAGCCGTAGGGGTCTGATGGAAAGACAAAGGCCAGCGGGTGAAAAAAAGCAGCCCATCCCCCTCGGGAGGCACACGCTCCACAGCGTGCGATCGAGCCAGAGTAGCGGACCGGTCGCAGCAAGGGTGCTGTGTTTCTACTCTTTGCGCTGTGGTAAATGAGTAAATAAAGAGTGTTATTAAATTTCATAATTAGTGGTTTAACTAAAGAGCAAGTGCCACGCAGTCAGACAAGGGCACCTTGAAAACGGTTCCATATGGGGGAGAGCACGCCATTAAAACCAGCCACCTACTGTCTTTCAGTGTTTCCCTGTGAGACTGAAACTGTGCTGTTACATCTTAAAACAGCACGTCCCCCCCATGCCATGTTTCCCACTGCAGAGTATGTAGACTAATATTGGCTCCGTGCCTATTTCATGGCTAGCTGGCTGGTGGTGTGCAGCTCAGTGCATCACTGATCTGCACCAGTGTCCAGAAGGTCGTGGGTTTGAATCCCATGGATCTAAACCCCACCCCTCTATCCAGCCCCTATGGATGGTGCACAGTCCTGCTCTGTAACCCAAACTTTCCTCACACGTATGTCTCTTTAAACAAAAGTATCTGCTTAATAAATAAATGTAAATGTTAGTTGGGGTCTGTCCGAAGCCTGGAAGCCCCAACTCCATGCAAGCAATTAATTAAATTAAGTAATTAAGAGCCAGTCGAACAACACTCTAAGGGGCTCCCGGAAAAGGCATCACTGATACAGACCATTCACAAGACCTACATTTTTTGTCCTGTAATTTGCAATAAATTATTTTTGTTACGCTTAAAGACAAATGCAATTAGGTTTAATTTCTCAGATGTGTGCAACCTGTTGCTGATACTGCAGAGCTCAAGGTTTTTGCTTCCCCCCAAAATGAAACCAGACCCCAACCCCCCCTCCCCTCCCCCCCCCCCCCCCCCCCCCCCCATACCACACGGTCTTTGCAGGCCAATATGGGCTGTTTCAGGGGATGGGGGGACTAGGATGTCTTATGTAACTGAGCACCTCCCAAGAAGGGGGCCGGGCCCCACCTCCCCCACCTCCCTCCCCCCCATGCATGCGTCAGACGTTCTGCTATTTCATTCATACTGGGCCCACTGCTGCCTCCCTCATTTCTTTCCACGGGACCCGCAGCCTCGAAGCCGAGGGGTAAACATGCAGCCTTGCAGGAATCTGACTGAGCTTAGAGAGGTGGGGGTGCAGGGGGGGGGGCACCCCAAACAGCTGCTTGGCAAACTCACCCTGCTCCATGGCGTTTACTCCCAGTCAGTGATGCTGGACTGGCCCCACGCTTCAGGCCCTTAATACCCCCGGCATGCATGAGAAGCCGAAATAAACAATGCCCCTCTTTTTTTCCCTTCCCGTGCTGGTCTCTGGCTAGCGCCTGACCACTTAAACATGGAGAAATGGGTGCGCTTTCGCTTTCCAGGCCAATTATTTATAGATTTTAGGAGAGGGAGGATGCAAAGGTTTGGACCGGTGACCTGCTGCCCCCAAAGGGAACAGGGACCTGCTGTTGGGGCAGGACGCGGCTGGGATCCCCCGAGAGCGGACCCAGGTGACCAAACTGCCAGCGGCTCCCCAGGCTACGGCACCTCCCCCGGACAAAAATTGACATTCCCACAAGTGACACAGGCTGCAGAAGGTGAGCGAGTAATCGAGGAAAGTTAAATGGGAAAACCAAGCAAATGAATGAGGTCCTACAACTGGCAGAGATTTGGGTACAGTTTTTAATGACCAGACACTCAGTGCGGTGACAGTCGCCTCAAAGCCCCTGGTCAGATCTGCAAGCGGAGGCTCCGAACTTCCTGGGGCATCCTGGGCTGCGATATGAGCCCCGGGTTTTTCCATCAAAAATCAGAAATCAAGAGTTCAGGTTCCCAAAGCTGGATGATAGGCTATGTCGTGGAATGCAGGTTTCTACAATATGCAAAGCTTTTTTTTTTTGAATAGCTATAGCTAAAAAAAACTTAATCAATAAGTTGAGCCAGTGTCACCTCCCTGGGATTCACTCTTGCAGGTTTTCATTACCACAGACACTGTGAGCCAGCCAATCTCAATTACAATATGCTGCCTTTCATTTAGCCAATCTCACATACTGTAAGGCACCACCCATCTCTTTCATGGGGCTAGAGAGTGGCTCCTAATTTTAACATTTAGTGCTTTTGGATGCCTGCCCAAACTTGTTAGCCCGTTTGGGTTTATCAGAGGTTGCTCTGCTGGTTCCAGTGTGGAGGATTCAGGAACAGGGGTTGCCCAATTGGCCACCCCTGCAGGGATTTTGGTATAACCCAACTTTCATTGGATATACTCACAATTCTTCCAGGAAGTGGAGGTTGGACAGGGCGCCAGTGGGCAGCAGGGTGAGGTTGTTCATGCTGAGGTCGCTGTAGAAGGCGGGGGGGGGGGGGTGGGGGTGGTTAGGGGCAAAGAGAGGGAAAGTGTCAAGATTACAGGCCACAACTGCAGCTTCCAGCTGCTCATTCCACACATTGTGGAGTAATACTTCCTGGTAAGGAATGGCAGAGGGGCAGATGCCAGCCTGCCAAGGAGCTGGTGAACAGCCATCTCTCTCTGAAATTGTATTCCCATTTCAAAATATTTTCATGGCATGCCCCTTCCCTCCTCCCCTGCGAGTGGATTGGCCAGTCTGTGGGGGCGCGGCCATCAGAGGAGGGGCCTATTGCTAGCAGTGTATGAAGTTTCAGGGTCCATGTGACTCAAACCCTCTGACCCTATTTGACAAGCACCTGATTTCCAGCCAGGGAGAAATGGAAAATGGACTGATGGCAATACATATATAGGCATACTACAATGTCCTGGATTCAATAGCAATAAAGTCAGTGTTTTGGCACAGCAGGGGCCTTATCCAGAAGGGGCCTTTATCAAAGATAGATTGATTCAGGGAGTCATAAAAAATTGGTATGAGATCCATGGTCACACACACACATACACACACAGACGCGCACACACACCCATCCTAATCCTTTCATCATTCTGACACTACAGAACCTGAAAAGCGAACAGCCTTTCAAACAGCTAACTGTGACCAGCACACATACGTTTCCCAATGCGCCGCCGCTATCTCGCAAATTCGCTCTTATCGCCAGTTATAAAGGGGCCACACGGCTTTGAAGTCCCAGGACGAGCAAAACAAAGCTGCTGTGCACAGTCCCTACACACCCACCCCGCTTTACGGGGAGGGGGGGATCCATAAAAAGGGGTGATGCGACACCTCCCGTGCTTGTAATGTCTCACGATTGTAAGAACGGGAGTGTAGAGCCAGGAACACGGACAAAGCAACCAGATGAAGGAACACATTAGCACTTACGGGACTGCTTCATTTAGCCCTCCGTCAAAGGCTTTTTGCACAGATCTTAAAGCACTATTTACCCTTCACTCAGTTGTCTCACCATGATTTATATGTCAATATTTTTATTTATCTTAATATTTCTACATTTGTTTTAATTTTTTATTCCATTGTCTTTTGTATCTGTCTTGATTGTATCTTTACTTGTATACCTCATGCCACCACCTGCACCGAAGCAGATTCCTCATGCGTTCTGATTCTCAGAACACGGCACCTTGGAGGCTGTCGTGACCTTCACGTTGAGGTGGCTCCCTTAATGACTGACAGCACTAACTAAAACAGGGACCTGCTGACCTTATATGCCTCTGGGGGGAATTGGGGGTGGAATAAACCCAGTCCCTAAAAGCGTGGCTACCCGTCTGGGGCCGTGCCTCATAAACTCTCCAAATATGCTCCTCACGGTCGGCGCGTGATGTTCTTCAGGATGCCAGCGAATCACACCAGGGGTCGTCACTAAGTTGCTTAATTAAAAAATTCCACAGGCTACAAACAAACCCAGCTTCTTCTTAACACCCAGCAAGGGCAATCAGATGAAACTAAAGATACTTAAATTCCCGAATAAATACAACAACTGCTCGATATTCTCCAAAGAATCCAGATAAAGAGCTGACTGATTTAATTATATATAAGTACGTTTTTTTTGTCTTTAATTATCTTGATTGTTTCGAGAGCACACTGCTGGAGTTAAATCGTGGCTAAGAGGCATTTTAAATGATGCATTAGCTGAAACTCAAAGAGCTACATTCGTTAAGACCACATAAGAGTCGATAGTTTGCATCACAGCAAATGAGACAAGACTATTAATTAATAACAGATGCTGGGTGTGTGAGACATGGCATGAAACAGCTTTGTAACCATACATAGCTAAGGCACCAAAGAACATAAAACCGCGAGTTAGGATCCTGTGCCTGTGATTCGAAGACCACCAGTTTGAATCCTATGGTTGGCAGAGTGATGTCACTGTTGGGCACTTCAGCAAGACCCTCAACCCCCAGTTACTCCAGGGACTGTCCGGCCCTGCCTTCTCAATTGTATGCTGCTTTCAATAAAAGCGACTGTTAAAAAATGTTTTAGAATGTTGATACAATGATATACTATATCGGAAATGGGAATCAGATCACGTCAAAACTACGGGCGGGAGATGGAGAGCGGAGAGGAAAGTCAGGTGTCCTCTTTCGCCCATATTTCCCGACGAGCTGCACCTCCAAGCCACATTAACAAGATAAATGAGGCGCGACGCGAAACGCGATCTGACCACAGAGTCCGCGGCCGGCCGGGCCCCTAAACAGGAAGCGACATCGGGCGACGTTAATCAAACAGGCCAAATTTAAGCTGATTAGCTTTAATGGGCAGAGGGAGGGTCCCGGCAATTTCACAGCTCTCTGGGGGGTTTCCCAAGGGTCTAATGTATCGCTGCCAGCTCTTTCCAGGGAAAAGGTGGATTAGGAGCTAAGTGAGACCGCTTGACATACGGCGCCCCCACCCCGACCTCATTCCCGGGGAAGGGGCTCGGCCCAGACGGCGTCCCCGCCTTGCTCCTCGTAAGCAACGCGCCGCCGCGAACTCCACCCCCCCTGAAGGACAAAAGTGAAAACAAAACAAAGGCGGGTATTGTTGCCTGCTGCTCCCTCACTGTCTGGCAAAGTCTAACTGATACCCATCAAAATGGTGTCACTTCTTTGGGGTCGTCTGAATGGTTCATCACCGAGCGGAGCCTGAGTGTCTGTGAGATACACAATAAACCACGGACAAACAAAGAGCTTTTCCTGTTTCTCAAAAACATATAGTGGCTGCCTGTCGCGTGGATCGCCTATCAAAGGAATTCCTGCTCGCTGAATGGGACGCTTTCGGGATATGCTGGGAGAATGAAGATCAAAAACACTAAACTGTAATCATGAAGGTCTCCGGCTGAAGCGCAGCAGATATCCTCCTGTATCATCCTGAACTTCAATCAGACATAAAGGGAAGTTACTTATGCTCATCTCCCTGGCTGTATTTTTCGGTAATCCTGATCCGTGTTGTTGTCACTCACTTATGACCCTGGCATTACAGTGACCATGATATTACAGTGACTATTACGTTACAGTGACTGTGATGCTAGAGTGACTCTGGCTTTACAGTGACCTTGGTTCTTCAATGACATTGAATTTACAATGACTGTGACTTTACAGTGATGATGGGTTTACAGTAACCTTAGCTTTATAATAACCATGACTTACATGGTTACTACATGTAAGTAACTATGATGTTAGAATAATTTTGGCTTTACAGTAGCTATGGCTGTACCATGACCTTGACTTTACAGTGACATTGGATTTACAATGACTGGCTTTACAGTGATGATGGGTTTACAATGACCTTGGCTTTATAGTAACCGTGACTTTACAGTGACTATGATGTTAGAGTGACTTTGACTTTACAGTGACCTTGGCTTTACAGTGACGTTGAATTTACAGTGACTGTGACTTCACAATGATGATGGGTTTTGCTTTACAGTAGCTGTGACTTTACAGTGTATTTGGCTTTACAATGACTTTGACTTTACAGTAACCATGACGTTACAGTGACCCAGGCTTTACAATAACCGTGGCTCTACAGTGACCTTGACTTTACAGTGACCCAGGCTTTACAGTGACCAATGGCTCTACAGTCACCTTGGCTTTGCAATGACATTTACAATGAATTTACAGTGACTGTAACTATACAATGATGATGGGTTTACAGTGACCTTGGCTTTATAGAAATCATGACTTTACAGTGAATATGATGTTACAGTGACTTTGGCTTTATAGTAACTATGGCTCTACCGTGACCTTGGCTTTACAGTGACAATGAATTTACAAGGACTGACTTTATAGTGATGATGAGTTTACAGTAACCTTGGCTTTATAGTAACCCTGACTCTACAGTAACCATGACGTTAGAGTGATTTTGGCTTTACAGTGACTATGGCTCAACAGTGACTTTAGCTTTACAGTGACGTTGAATTTACAATGACGATGACTTCACAGTGATGATGAGTTTACAATGACCTTGGCTTTACAGTAACAGTGACTTTACAGTGACCTTGGCTTTAGAGTAACCTTGACTGTACAATGACTGTGACTTTACAGTGACCTTGACTTTACAATGACCCAGGCTTTACAGTAACTGTGGCTCTACAGTGACCTTGACTATAACAGTAACTGTGACTTTACAGGTATAAGTAGGTTTAGTTTTACAGTGACCGTCACCTTAAAAATACGCTAACAATCCTAGAATAAGAACCAGCATGTCCCTTCAACAACGCATTACTGTATCTGCTAAAGGGGGCAAACCTGGCTGTGGAGTTTGAGTTACACCACAGATGGGACACTAATGGCACATGTGCCAGACTCTTCCCAAACGTCAACTGGAGGGAGCATCTGAAAGCCAAAACTGCTGAAAACAGTATTCCACCAGGGATGTGCAGACAGTAAAAAGCCTGGGTACTAGATCAACCCCTGGACCATCACTGCTTTATTTAAGGTGAAATACATCAGTAATGTCTCACAATAATCAAGATACATTTCATTGGTCAACCTTTCATTGATTATGTACAAATTCATCCATCTTCTGACCACTTTTAACTTACAGGGGGTGAGGGGGGTGGGGGGCACAAGACTGGGGTACACCCTGAATGGGATGCTAGTCCACAGCATGGCACATACATGCACACACACACACACACTCATATACTCCTATCATTGTGGGGACTCTCTATTCATTTCTTTGGGAATAACCCTAATCCTAACTATAATAAACACAAACACACACACACACAGGTTTGTAATTATATCTTTGTGGGGACTCTCCATTAATTTCTATTGAGAAAACTCTAATCCCAACATGACGACCTTAACCCCTACCCAGCCCTAACCCCATAAGTAACCAAACAAAATACAAGACTTTTGACATTTTTTAGTTTTTTGATTGCCTCCACAGATCGTTGGGGGGGCATGAAAATGGTTCCCACAACGTCAAAATAACTGGTTTTTATTACATTGTGGGGGACATTCAGTCCCCACAATGTAATATAAACATAATCCACACACACACACACAGACACACACATACGCATTAACCCATTATGGGAAAATGAAATTGCCTTCAAGATAATTAAACAACTGAAGATGATTGACACTAAAAACATTTCGCTGCATTATAATAAATGTTATCAATGTTAGAACCTAATAAAATAAAGAAGAAACTAAACAAATGTGTATTAAAATATAAAGGGAAGGATATTACCACACAACAGAACCTGGAGATGATGTACTGGCAATTTGTCCAGGGTGTGCTGCAGGGTCCCGGCCCCCTGCAACCTGGACCAGAATAGACGTTCGGGTATCGTACCAGTGCAAAATGTGGATATAATGATGTGTGCCTGCTTCAAGAAATATAAACAGGAAATTCAGTAAAACTGGAAGTATTTCATGGCGGAACCTGAAATCTGCTGGTTCTGACCCAACGGCATTCACAGCAGCGTCTCAGACAGGCCCAGTACAACACAGCAGTGCCGCCTGACTAGCATCTCCTACACTCAAATATTTATGTAACCTTCCCGCACGGTGCCTTAATAATCGCTGAACGGGAGACGGGAGACGGTGAGAACCAGACTTGACCCCATAAATAAAACCATCAGCCCGAGATCAGCTGAAGACCGCCAGCTATCCATGAAATCAAAGCCCAAACAGGAATGGCAAATTAATCAATTGATTAATTGATCGATTAAGTCCCGATTAAATTTGGGTATCTGTAGTCCAGCATCAGTACATTTTCCCCTGCTAATATATTTCCTACTTTGACTGCATAAATATATAAAATTTTATGTACTGCATCCCAAGCTATAGGTGTAGCTAATCTAAATATTTGTTCATGGAAATCTTGAACAACAGGTCTTTTCACTGCTGCTTATATTCAAACCTCTGACTGCAGTGGGGGTCCTCTCTGGTCCACAAATGTGCCCCGTTATTTTTTGTTTGGTCAAAAAAAAAAAAAAAAAGACCTTAGCACCCGACACTAATTAGTACCCTTGCTCTAAAAATAGAAAAGACCCTTTTCACAAGTCAGCTTCTTTAAATAGACCCGCGCTGTAAAAACACGACGCCGCTTAACACATTTTCCACATGGTCACCTAGGCCGCAGTGAGCACACCAGGGTAAATGTGTCAGCCTAGATGGTTCACGACCCCTGATCTGAGCCCCCAGTACACAACATTTCCTTTTAGAATGGCTCTTTCCATAGCGCGGGTTAAGTCCCGCACGGGACAGGCATTTTACCGGGACGCGATGGGTCCAGTTTATTTACGCACCTGTACAGGCTGCGGCTCAGACATGGGGGAAGCTGCAGACGTGAATTAGATCCTTTCTTTGCCAAGATACTTCACCCTTCCAGACGTGTCAGAAACACAGCGGCGGATGATGTTTTTATTCCCGACATCTAACAGAAGCTCCCACATTTACTTCAATATTTAATATTTTATTTATGCACACACTCCCCAGCCAGTCCTGAACGGGTGCATGCAGGCTGCTTGTTTTTCTTGGACAGCACACCAAGCAGCCCCTGATTCTGTACAGGCGAGAGGCCCCTGCCTTCCTTGTTGCTTGCCATATATCCCAGAATGCAGCTGGCCAAGCAGACCGAACACAAACGCAGCATCACCGCAATCATTAGGCAGTCATTACTTCATTATGTTTACATCATTATCCATTTATTACATCATTTATGTCATTATCGGGTTGCCTCCTGTTCAAATACAGTCTTCCATGTATGCGACTCACTCTAGGCGATTCGGAAACTGCAATTCACTTAATGGCGCGTTTTGGGACTGCGTGAGGAAACCAGAGTTCGCGGAGGAATCTTATACGACGTGGGGTGAATATGCATACCCCATGTAGAGAGTGTGGGGGTGGGGGGGTTTATGAAAGCCACAGCCTTGGAGGTGTTGGGCTATAGTGTAGCCCACTGAATCATGGGGGGTAAGAATGAAGCTGTTTACGTGACTCAACCTCCCGATCAACGCTCAGCGGGGAGCGAGATCGCACGTCGCGACACGCACTGCTAATTGCACCTGCAGCATGAAAACATGCGATGGCCTGAGGTCACGTCGTTGTCCCTGTGCCCGTTTCTCAATCAGGAGCTGATTCAAGGCGTACAGAATGAACCTGGGCAGGTGAGGTGTCGTGGGATGAGGGCCCAGTCAATTTCGAACAAAGAGCACCTAAGCGGCAGGGCGGGACGGGACCAGGGCGAGGTGGGCCTCCCACGAGATGGGGTCCGGGAGCCACGGGGGCATGGGGAGCGCAGGGCGCGACTTGAAAGCGCGGTGGCCCCCTTTAATGCGGCGTATTTACGGAGCCCCGGCCCCAAGCGTTTGACTGAACAGCAGCGGGGAGGCCCTGCGCAACGGAGGCTCAAAGGGCGCAAGCGAAGGCCTAAATGGGAGTATAAAGACATCAAGCTACTCGAAACAGACTCCTGGGGGAGGGAGGGGAGATTTAAAGCGGGGGCCCTGTGGATCAGCGCCAGGCTTTGTGCCTCACACGTGAAAAGGCCGACTACAGACAGCTGCCTCTCCCTGGGATGATTTGCACACTTCCCAGCCCCCCCACCCACCCCCATCCCCCACACACCCATCTCCTCACCAACCCCCCACCTTTCTTTCACCAGTTAAACCCCAGAAGGTTCAGCCAAGAGATCGATGGCATGACCCCCCCCCCCCACAAAAAAAGCAGAGTGAGAGATTCAGCAGAGTGAGAGATTCAGCAGAGTGAGTTCACGCCTGTGTCAAGTCAAAAGAAGGCTAGAGGTCAAACCAGACACAATTACAGCCACAAACGTGATGGGGGGGCATACATCAGCACGAGTGGCCCCCACAAGTTACCCTCCCAGCTGCAGGGAGAGAGCTCTGCAGATCTACCTGGAAGGTGAGGGTGTGGGCTGCCTCTTGCTCTGGGCGCACCCCCACCCGGCTCATGTCACTGGTCCGATTAACCATTCCCACAAAGGAGGTTTAAAATTCACCTCCCGGTTTAAAGAGAATCCCTACATCACGTTAAACTCAAACCAAACTCACACGCCTCCCCAAAGAGGGAAAGTTACCAATTAACCACATTACCAAACGGGGCAAAACATAAGCTTCTGATAACCAGGGTACTGGAACCGGGCCAGTTAAAATATCTTGGTACAAAACCAAGGATCTCCAGTGAGTCTTTTACACTTTTTATACTTTGTGCCTTTTTTAAAGTGAAAACAAATTCACAGAAAAACACGCGAGCGATTTGAGGCGCGTATTCAAAGTCACACACTGAAGGAATTAGGATCCACTAGTCATTCGCAGAGAGAGACGTTAATGTGATGGCTATACATGCATGTGAGGCCCCCAGGTGGGGGGCACGCAGTGTCGGTCTAGCCTGGAGGTCCGGTGGCTTCAGAGAAAGGAGGTGGGGGGGCACATGCAGGCCCCCAGCTGAGCAGAGTGTGAAAAACCTGTAGGCTCGGCAAGGAGTGAGATCAAAGAGGTGACTAAATGCATCCGTGGGGCCCGAGCGGGGAGCACTGATGTGTCGTACCCCACCCAGAGAGGTTGGGTGGCGGGGGCGGCCATGTGGGGGGGTCGTGCGTGCTTTGGAATGCCGAGAAATTGGGCCGCTGTCCAAAGAGGGATGCCATGATGGTCGACCTGAGTATACGGGAAAACTGCTGACCCGGTCACTCTTCAGTGGTGATGGCATCAGTGTCCGGATGATTCTCTCTGAGCTCCTTATTAGGAAGGGGGCGGGTGTCACCCTGTTAGCTTAACCCCGCTAACGTTTAGCCCAACCATGAGCGAATCGCGGCACGCGGCCGAATCCAGAGGCATCCCGTGCAGATGTAAAAGGTCACGGATGCTTCTTTATTTAGTCGTGCCTTTATCTCGCATTCATAAGATTCATAACATCTCAGTGCACATCTGGGTGCTTTTACCAGAATGATCCGAGACGTCCCCGAGGATCAGGGCAGCCAGGCCTCCTTCCGGCCCCCGGGCGGCCTGCTTGGGATTACAAGTCTCACGATTTCGGCCATTTTTTGCCCACTGTCATTTCCCGTCCCGGATTTAGAGACCGGCAGTGTGGCCTACATATAAATCCGGCAGGAAGCCGGCGCTCGGGAAGCCCCGTAGGTACAGGGATGTGTCGAGTTGGAAAAATCGCATGTTAGCGCATTTAAAGACAGAGAAATTCATTGCAATATTTATGCTTTTTTAATAAACTCCAGGCCTGGCTGATTTTGGGATTCGTGAGAGCTGTCATCAGTGTGCATCGAACGGCACTACACACACACACTGGAATTACTTTCGTTTAATAGACAGACGAAGAGACGTGCAAACGGCAACAATAAGAAACATCCAATAGTGCAATTATAGGGAAAGTAGTGCAATTATGAGACAAAAGACACGTAAGACAGTCAGAAGAGGAAACGGAACATGTACATATGAGAAGGCATTAGCCACTGAGGCTACAGAATTACTGATAAAGATGGATGGTATATCATGTAGAAATGCCAGTGTGTGTCGCCACTGCCTCATCCCCGGGAAGACGAAGAGGAGGAGGAGGAGGAGACGTTACGCAGTCTGATCCAAGTGCACTGACCAACAAGAATTCTTGAAAAACACACATTTCAGAGTCAGCATGCTTTTGGCTGTCATCTGCCTGGATGTGAGAAACCCCTCGGGTCTCCTTACAGATGTTCATCGGTCTCACTGTGAAAAAACATGCCAGCCAGATGCACCCCCCTCCCCCTCAACACAGGGGGAGCAGCATTAGTTGTCTTTCAATATCAACAAGAAAACATTAGCATGTAATCTCCCTGTTTTTGGCTGCTTTTTTTAACCTCCTCATCTAAACAAGCCCTAATTATAACCACTTCGTCAGTGTTTTGCTTTGCTGTTTTGTCTAGATAAGACCGTCTTCCAACGATCTCAGTGATAATGCAGCAGTGCCTTGCAGAAAGGAAACTGCCGGCAAAAGATTCCGGCGGCGGAAGCAAACCTAAACAAAACCCTAAAGTAAACAGGCGACTTTCTTAACCCGAGCACAGAGGTGTCCTGTCACGGGTGAATTGCCTTGCCCTCGTACAGCATTTAAACGTGATTTTATCCAGGAAACTCCCCACAGGAGGGCTTTACGGCAGCTGTCAGGCACGGAACCAGACTCCGAGAATGATTACACTTCTGTTAGGTGGCTTGAATGCATCCGCGCCGGAGGAAAACAAAATGACCGGCATGTAAACACAGGACCCTCAGTTCATATGCGCTGTTGTTGCCATGGCAGCTTAAGGTGGTGAAAAAAATATGGGCAAATACGTGAGGAAGCAGGAGGTGCTGACTATAAACATGGCACATACACTCTGTGTATCTGTCATAAGTGTTATTTTTTGGCTGCCAACTGCCACTTCCGTTTGGAAGTCTGACCTTTATTTGCCTGTATGAGAGCAGGCACCCTGGAATGCTTGTTTCGTATGCTCCATCTCGCTCTCCTCTGAGGTACAGACACAGTTGAGAGTGAACCTTGGGGTGGGAGCACATGGGCAGCCATTTATCTGGCACCCCTGTAATATTTCGGACGGGGGGGGGGGGGCTTAAAGGCCTTGGTCAAGGGCCCGACAGGGATGTGATTTTGCTGCCACGGACTGGATTTGAATCGGCAATTTCACCAATTACAGGCGCAGAAGTCCAACCTGCTGAGCCACACACTTCCCCCCATGGAGTCACAGGAGGAGGTGCACATGGAGTGGGGGGGGGGAGACATAGGGACAGCCCAAATACCCTGGGAATCCAAAAGTACTACCTGCACATAGTAAAAACAGGAAGGCCTAGTTAGGCCTAGTTAATACAGAAATGCAAAGGTCAGACACCTCCTCTAGTCTGGGGACTCAGGGCATATCCAGGCAACATGGGAATTGGAGGATTTATTAAGAGCCTTGGGATTCCGAAGAGGGACAGTGTAACAAACACGTTTGGGCCCTACAAAGGGGCTACCAGAGCGGAGAAATACGAGCACCGCCAGCGTCTGCTCTCTCTCTCCGTCTCTCCCTGCTCTCTGAGACAAAAAGCCTGCTTTATATCATTAACAATTACTAAATGATTGCAGATGAGCTGAGGGGCCTTTCCTGTGATTTTATCCTGCTCCAAAGACACCCCCACCTGCCCACCCCCACCCATCTCTCAGCCTCTTGCCATTTAGGTACTGTCCTATAGTATAGATATTATCCTGTAGTATAGATACTGTCCTAAAGTATAGATTCCTTCCTATAGTACAGATACTGTCTTAGATACTATCCTATACTGCATATAGTGCCCTACTGTCCTATAGTTAAGACACTATCCCATAGTATAGATACTATTCTGGAGTATAGATACAATTCTGTGGTCTAGATACCCCCTGCCTGTATTTTTTCTTTTCATGCCAGGGCCATCAATCACAGGTAGAGGAGAAAATTCAATCTCAAACAAGCTTCTACTGATTAAACACAGAGACTATGGCTTTGTCAGTGAGGACTGAGAAGAGAGTAACAACCGAAACGGAAGAACATTCAGATGCATTTAAAAAAATAATAAAAAATTCAGCAAAAAGGCAGCCGGGAAAAGTAATTTTCTCCTCTGGGAGAAAGAGAAATGAGCGAATCCCACCTACTACAGGAAACGGAGCTTCCAGGTGGCAAAAGATGGGAATTTCAGGATGGAACTGGGAAATTCCATCAGCACTGCTGGGATATAACAGGTCAGCAATGCAGGAAAATACAAAATAACCCTAAACTGCCACACACGATGAACCCGCTTCATACCGTCGCTCACTGACCACCGCTGAGTAGATGTGCTGCTCCCTTTCAGCAGCATTCATACAGCTGTTTCTCTCACAAATACCCCACCCCAAATACCCCACCCCAAATACCCCACTTATTTCCGGCCCGTTTTGGTAGCTCAGCTTAGCAGTGCAATCACTTAGATTTGATTTTTCATTTTTCTTCTCCTCTTCTCTTTGATTGGCTAAATCCATCTCCATGGACACCGCAGGCTGTACCACCATTGCCATCTCTGCCCCCTACATCCTTGAACAGCCCTGCCTGTGACCTGCCGCCCGTTCCCCTTCCTCCCCCGCAGCCCCCCGCCCCTCGTAGCTCACAGCTACCGAATCCTTCCCGTTCTCCCCTCCACGCCTGCTTTCTTTTAAACTGAAAGCCGCTGACGATTTCCAGCAGCTGTAAAAACACTTTTTGATTTTCTGTTCCTCTGGAATTTCGTAATTAAATTTGAGCTTGTTTTTCTTATGATGCAAATCCTTAGTTGCCTGTCTCCACCTCTTTCGAATTCACTTGAAAGACTTCGATAATGAAACACAAAAAAAGTGCTTCTTGGATGCCGGATAGTAAAAATAGACCCCATATTTAGAAGGAGGGCCTCATTCTGAGCTCCCAGGCCTTCGGGGAAAAGGCTGCAGATGCGGCACAGCAAAGCCAGGAGGCTCCGGCTCAAGCCAGCATCACGGCAACAAGGGTGGAGAATCCTGGCACATTCCAGGGGTTCCACCGGCGGATCTTTCCGAGGCGACGTGCCTCATGAGTTTCGGTTAGAAGGCCGGAGGGCAGAGAGCCCGGCACCATCTCAGTGACGCCCATCGAGATTCATCGTACCTCATTAATCAGCGTGTTTGACTGACAGCGTCGTAACGCCCCCCCTCACCCCCGCCCCTTTCCGGAATCCCTCCCTACCGCTTTCCTCAGACGGTGAAGAATGCCAGGGATTAAACGCCCCATTGATGCGGGAGGGCTTCAACTTTCACCTGTAGTACCCCGTCTGCTGGTGGAGGTGTGGAGATGGGGGCCCATGTTTGGGGGGAGTGTGCTTCCCTGGTGCTTGTAAGTGCCCTGGCAGGAGAACAAACAGGCGAGACCTGCAGCCACCCCCAGCCCCCCAGGTGTCCTCCCTGAAAAATGATCACCTGTCAAGCGGCTGTTCAGTTTAAAACACCGCCCCCCCACCCCAGTGCCACTGCGCAGCCTGTCATTACACCGCCCGCCCCGCTGCCGCTGTTTGCTGTCGGGGGGCCAGGGAGGGGTGCTGTCTGGCCCCCGGTTTTGCTCTGGATAAATGAACTTCATCATGTTGGGGGGAGGGGGGGGGGTCGAGAGATGTGAGGGATGGCTCCCAGATCTGAGGCACGTCTCAGGCATGCGAGGGATATACAGATGTAAACTCCAACCTGACGTCTGCAATACAGCCCTGTGTAGAGTGATGTGGGTTGTGGGTTCGATTCCTGAGCCCGGCTATTTTGCTGTGTGGCATTTCCATGTTGTGCACACATTGGAATTCCGTCAAGGGGGCTCACCAGCTGCCGGGGACAGGCTCCAGACCCGCAGATGAGGAGAAGCAGTTGAAGGATGGATGGATGGATGGATGGATGGATGGATGGATGGATGGATAATACTGTAGCAACACTGAAAGCTAACAACTGCAAAGGCCGGTCAGCACTGCTCACATACTATCAGAAAGTTAAGATCCACGTGTTCAGTGCTACAGAAAACACTATAAACGGTCTATTTTTAACACGTGACCAAATCCAGCCAGGGTCTGATTCGCACAGAAGCTGCTGAGGCCCATCGGCTCACGTATCACCGCGTCAGAGTGGCCGGGGTCACCAAGCACCGCGTGCTGTGCATGACGGCCGCCCCCCCCACGCGGTCTGGCCATGTAGAAGAAGGGTCTCCCTCCTCCCTCTGGGCCCAGCAGCGTGAAATCCCAGGTCCAGGAGGTGAGACAGCAAGCCACACGCACACCTCTGATAGCCAGCTTGCAGGTTAGCAGGCCTCAAACCTGCATTTACACATCCCTGGTGATGTGGCTCGGGCCCCTTGTGAAATGTGACAGAAACATTTTTGTTGTTTGCAGGAATTACTTCAAAAAGTTTTTGTGGAAGTTATAGTCAGCACTGTTCCCGGGGGCTGTATCCAGTGAGTAGCTCCTGAACATGAAATGACATCATAACAGAACTGCCCCCTCAAAGCACACTGGTCCACCAATGAGGTGTAGTAATTCATCCAAAATAAACCCAATTTAGGTGTTTTTTCCTCCTCAATTGGTTCTCCCGAGTGCTGACGGAGTTTGAACAATTTGTAGGTGTCGTGCCTCCATAAAACACAAAAAAACAACAGCTCTGGGCGATTCTGTAAAAATGTGTTAGTGTTTGCTTTCTCGCCTCACATGCGAGCCATAAAACTGACCTCAGGAATTCGGTTCGACAGGAACCCACGCAACCAAGGGGAGAACACGCAAGCCCCCCGACAGGCAGAGCTGGGATGGGAATCAAACCCGCAACTAGAGCACGGTGAGTCGGAGATACCGGGGTCACGTGCGCTGCCGCAGAAGGCCATCTGGTCGACATTAAACCAGTTGAGTTAGTTGCTCCCACCTGCCAGCCAAACACTGCACCTGTAAGCTCATTTCGAACATCTGGCCTAGCATGGCCATGCCAGCATCACATCTGCCTTCCGCTAATCTCAGCGAGACATACATCTTCCCACTAGGCCACGTAATGACACACAAGTTACCTCTTGCCTATGGATGGAAACAGCTGGGGGAAAAAACTACCAATACACTCAATCCACGTGACTGAAAAACACACTAAAATTTATTAGGGGAGAGGTCTGCTTCTCTTTCGTGGAAATCCAGTTTTATCGGCCTCGCTGTGAGCAAAGTAACATAACAGGACGAGCCGCAAGTCTCAAGGAGAGCCAGAATCCCGCGAAGCTGACGAGCTGTCGACTCGTTATCTCACACGCATGTTTTCCAAAACACGTGTGTACGAGTGCAAGCAGCTGCAAGTGTGAAAAGGTCCGAAATGAATAATGGGCATTTATCCTGTCCATAAAACTGGTGTCGATAGGGAGAAACAACAGGGGTCTGTGATCAGGGGTGAATCTAGGATTTGACCCTTAAGGGGGTGAAAAACAGAATACGAATGCAAAATTAAATTTACAGAGAGGAGGGGGGTCTCCCATAATAAAATGCGCCAAGTGAGAAGTGCAAAATGTATACCAAAATACAAAAAAAATAGCTAAATGGTTTTAGAATTATTTTTTGGGGGGGCTAGCCCCCTTAAAAGGGTCGAGAACCGCCTATGGTTGTAATTAATATCCACAAGCTGGCGGGAATTTCACTGGGAAGTGAGCGCGTGTGGGGATATGACAGCACGCTTACTCACCTGCCACCCGGGCCCGTGCGAGGACGTCTCCCAGCCAATGGCAGGAGGCCGGGGCTTTGGGTGACGGAAAGGCGCCGAGGGAGTGGGGGGGGACTCTGCCCCCAGCGCTCACAAAGGTCCCCATTGCTCCCAGTCGGTTAACCATTTGCTTTGCATGAATCCCAGGAATCCCTAATATTCCCGATGGAAATCCCAAGGATTCCGCCCGGCGCTACCAGGCCGAGAGGGAAAGCTTCTTCTTCCGGACTTTTCCGCGTCCGGATGCCCTGCTAGGACACCATCGGCTATCCTGGAGCGTGCGAGGCAGCAATAAAACACAAAGGCTAAAAATTCTAAACAAAGCGCCTGGCATATGAATCACTTGGCAAAAGCCAGGAAAACCCCAGGAAAGTTCATATAATAAACGCGATATTACAGCCTCATGTTCCAACCTAATCATTCATACAGATGTTTTCACGTGAGACTCTGTTCCTCTACTTGACAAAAACCATGTCATGTGTCATGTGCCGATGGTTTTATGTGTTGAGCCTTATGCATCGGTACACGGACCAAAATGCAGCCCAGCAGAAGATACCTTTGAGTACAAATCTTGAAAACCTGACCTTGAATCACCACAGCTATGAAACACACCATTGCAGCTGGAAACCATCTCGATTAGCGTTAAATAACACTGGAAACCAAACATTTAAAAATGT
Organism: Paramormyrops kingsleyae; assembly: GCF_048594095.1. Lineage (NCBI taxonomy): Eukaryota > Metazoa > Chordata > Actinopteri > Osteoglossiformes > Mormyridae > Paramormyrops > Paramormyrops kingsleyae. The sequence continues at coordinate 15,302,359 of NC_132797.1, forward strand.
GCTGCAAATACATTGTGCTTCATATGTAAAGGCATCAGATGGAACATATCTTCTCCACCCACGACAGAAGAATCGCCCTGTCTGTGAATGGAAGTGCCAACCTCTGACTGTCAATGTTGCTGTACTTCTGAAGCGATCGCATTACTGCCCCCCCAAAGACACGGACAGCGGGGCCCAGAGTTGCTAATTGACACACAAAAGATCCGCTCGGGGGCGGGATGCGCGTACGCCGAGGCGTGTTTACACGGCTGCGCTCCCTGGTGCACTCCCCAGTCCGCCACAATCCGTGCAGAGGCTGAATCCCACCAGCCCCCAGATTAATTAATCTTTTTTTTTGTCTTTGCTTTGCAGATTGGCCCTGAATGGAAAAAAAAAATAAATTACCCATCCCTTTTTAATCCGCAGCCCCCCCCCCCCCCCCAGCAGGCCCAAACAATTTCACCTCCCCCCCCCCAGAAACTTTGATGCGCTAAAGACCTATTCGGCCCCTCTTTTCTTCTCCCCGCTGTCTTTTTATATAGCCTATTTAGGCAACATGAAAGCATTAGGCTGCTAATTACTTTAGCCTGGACTGTAGTATCTTCCACATCAAAGCAAATTAGGCACACCGCTGCTGATCCCAGCGCAGCGGTGAAGATCTCCACACCCTCCGCTCCGGCCCGCGTCTCTATAAGGGACAGGGGCAAATATTTAGGTGTTTCCCACGGTCCTGTCGCACTTTGTTTCCAGCCAAGGCCGGGGGCCGGGACAATGGTCCCTACACAGACACCCGAGACCATTAGTTCAGCCATTGTGGCCCCCGGAGATGCTGGTCGTCCCTCATAGGACATTCTGTGAAGCATCCAGATTTACATATTTCCCTTAATTACGTTTCTTTTTTTCTTCCTTCTTTACCCCCGCCACTGAACGGAAGAGACTTTACACTGACGAGTGTTAAATGGCGCCTCTATTCGGCTGCCGCTCTTTACGGGACAGGCGGAGCGGCGGTGCGGACGGTGATTTATGATAATCCCGGGGCCACATCGGCCGCACATCAAGGTAACATGATGAATTATGTATACATGCTTTTGAGCGCCTGTGAGCTTCTGCTGAAGCTGGGATTCAGGGCCTGTCACAAAGCGTCTGTGAGCACAGGAATGGACGACTCATACTACTCATTTCGGAAAGATTTTTAAGCATAAAACAGAATAGAAGTCTGAGAACAGGTCAAACGGGGCACCTTGTTTCCCCCCCTCCCCTGGATCTTTGACCTTATGAACTGTACATGTCCTCCGTGGGTCGTACCACATGGCCCCCACGAAGCGGGACGGGGGCTCCTTTTCTCTGCGAACCAACAGGTGCTACGTGGCCTAACAGACACAGGCCAGGGGTGTTACTCTCTGAGAACAGCGCATTGGGGGAACTCTGTGAGGGCATGAGAAAGTCCTGGGCTGGGGGGGGGCGGGGGCCCTTCGCTCAGGCCCGTCCAGCCCGGCCCGACCCGGTTGCCTGTAAATCACAGCCCGATCTGAAGCCCTTACACTGCAGCTGGCCATGGGAAAGGAAAATGGTGGCCTGCTCTCTGCGGTCTGGGCGATACAAAACAGCTATTGAGGCACCTTTTATTGACCGGGCCGGCTGACTTCTCACAAGCAGTTTTCTGGTGGACTGAGGAGAGGAGGGGTTCGGGGGTGGGTGAGGGGGCGGGGGCGGGGGCAGGGGGTGACAATGAATCTGCGACATTTCAGGGTGGCTGTGGGGATCTTCAGCCCCCCCCCCACCCCACCCCATACACCAGGGGCTGTTAATTACACAAGGAAAAAATGCAGCCCCCTGCACTAGCCACAGATCACTAACCGGGGAACTCAGCACGGGCAAATAAATCTACATAAAGAGGGTAACAAAATCTCCTTCAGCCCTACAGTGTTTTGCCGATGGGCAATTTATGTACCTTGAACGGCCGGGGATTAGGGGCCGGTAATGGAGTTATGTCTGGAGACGCCAGAAAGAGAACGCCTTTTCCAATATTGGTTTTCCTGATTCATTTTCGGCAGATTAACAGCCAGCGAGGATGTTTACGCATTACACGCGCCTAATGGCCGAGGCACCCGCTATACAGGAAGATAAATTCATTTGGCTGCCAAAAAAAAAAAAAGTTTTATTGTTTTTTTTTTTTTCTACGGCTTATAGCGAAAGGCGAGGCGTTCTCCAGCGTGGGCATTTCAAAACAGTGTGTGACATTCACAAAGAGATAAGAGATCCACGGGAACAAAAAAAAAAAAAAGAGTTTCCGCGCAGAAGCGGGCCGCACAAAGCAGGGGACAGAGAGAGAGTAGGAGCGGCACCTGAAAAAGCCTGAGGTTCAAAATAAAGTTGTGAGATCGGGGCTGCTGGGAATTAGTCAGGCCTGTCGACTTTCCCAGCGAGGGACTCAGCGGCCAGGAGCCCGACCCATGCCAAGCTCCATTAATCCTGCCAAGAACGGCGAGAAAGAAAGGGGCCCAGCTTGTTGCTGCGCCGTTAATTAATTGAACGGACTTCTAAGGCAACCTGCGGAGGCATCCGAACGCGACGGACAAACGGAGCCACGCCGGGCCGCTCCGCTGCGCCATTCGGGAAACGTCGCTGATAGAACGGGCCGGCCCCCGGGGGTGGGGGGCCCGATCACCTGTGAGGGCCGAGGGCCGCTTCCAGGGGTCCGGCCGCCGACGGCGGGAGGGAAACGGACCAGGTGGATGGCCAGCGGCTCTCAGAAAGCCTTCGGACGGCCATTAATCACGGGGGCGGGTGAGGCGGAGACATCCAGACGATGAAGATTGAGGGATGTGGGAGCCGGTATACTCTGGAGACCAGGCCTGCGCGATGGGGGCGGAGCCTAAAGGTCATCGATTCGGCCCAAGTCAATTTTATTTGTATACCGCATTTTCACAACATTACATTGTCTCAAAGCGCTTTACATTATCCCTGCCCAAAGCACCAAGTGAGCAAGCCAGAGGCAAAAGTGGTGAGGAAAAACTCCCTAGAAGGAAGATCTGAAAAAAAAACTAATTTATACAGTGCAAATTTTAAAATTCTGGCTGAATACAGAGGGCAGGCAGGTGCCGGGACGGATGCTGCGGTTTGTACAGCGGTGACCTCCTGGTTGCTCAAGTCATCTCTCTCCTTCACAGCTAGTTTTAAAGATGACCTGTTTTCATCATTTAAATTGGAGCAGACCCGACCCCCCCCCCCCCCCTCCCCACAGCCATAGGCGGTGAACATACAGTTTGAGGTAAACAAGACAAGAAAAGCACCTCCCATTTTTTCACAGTTTTAAAAAAAGCCTCGACATCCTGGGGCAAAATGTGCATCTAACTCACATGCTGCTGTGCAGAATGATCAAGAGACCAACGGATACATTTCCATACATGTGTATGAAATGTGATTTCTTTACATTATTATATCGCCACTAATGACAGGCACCCGCGTAATGTGGGCAAAGTAATCCGTACGTAGAATGCGTAACGAGGGAGTCAAACGTTCCAAAACTGAATGTGACTGACTGGCGTTTAGCGAAGCGGTAAGAACCCAAACACCCCTGCCGCGTTCAGCGGAATGACACGCTAGGGAATCTCCGTCTCTATCAGAGCACGTTATATAACATTACCTCGGAACGCGACCGCAACCCACTGCCGGGCGAAAAATGGGACTCTACCATCATTTCTCCCTTCTCGCCGAAAGCTGAGACTAAGAACCCTGAGCACAAGAGCCAACCACCACCGGAACAGCACAGGAACACAGGAACACAGGAACATCCCTCCTGCCGTTGCCTCATTGGTAAGAACCTAGTGCTGCTTGGTAGCCAGTCTGAGTCCTTATCGTCTTCGTAAGCCAGTCTGCACACCTACAAGCTGCCTGCACCGTACATGTGATTGTCCCACTTCATTTATTTGCGTAGAAATATATTTATTATTTAAACATCTTTATTTCTAATGTACTACCTCTACTTCTAATTTACTTTTATTTTATTTATTGATTTTTTGTGCATTTGCCATTAATATATGTTTGATTGTTCCTGATATGCCACTACCCACACCAAGAGAAATTCCTTGTAATTTGTTTTGTACTTGGGTATCTGATTAACGATCAAACACTTTTTTATACAAACAGAAAGGAAGGAGTCCCCCCTCATGGAGCCCTGGGACCCAGGTGACCAAACCCAAGCTACCCAGAAGCCCCTGGGGTGATTATCATCTTCAGCACAGCATCTCTATAAAACCTTTACAGCAAACATAACTATCAGCAGCAACTCTCTGCCCGGTCTGGTCGAACAGGCTCTGAAACGCATCCCTTTTCCTCACCTCGCATTAGCACAAATGTTGTTTTTCAGACCCTGGCAGAAGAGGGCGGGGGGGGGTTAAGGCCCCCTCCCCCCAGCCCGACCCGCTTAAAGTAGGCCAAACACTGGGTGTTGATTTCACAGCTTCATTATACACAGGTGTACACTTTCCACTCTGGCACATAAATTTGATGAAACAAGCACACGGCTACGTCGCTATATTTAGCGTCACTCATGATTCCCCCCCCACACCCCATCAACCCCCCCCCTCGACTGGTAAACGCAAAATGTTGGAAAAATCCAAGCATCTATGAGATGCAAACATAAATAAACAAAAACATTTAAAAGCTGGAACATGACTGGGCACAAATCAGGAAGGCCATGCAGCTAGCATGTAAGCACTGGCACCAACACTGACACAGCACTGGCACCAACACTGACACAGCACTGGCACCAACACTGGCACCAACACTGACACAGCACTGGCACCAACACTGACACAGCACTGACACCAGCACTGGCACCAACACTGACACAGCACTGGCACCAACACTGACACAGCACTGACACCAGCACTGGCACCAACACTGACACAGCACTGGCACCAACACTGGCACCAACACTGACACAGCACTGGCACCAACACTGACACAGCACTGACACCAGCACTGGCACCAACACTGACACAGCACTGGCACCAACACTGGCACCAACACTGACACAGCACTGGCACCAACACTGACACAGCACTGACACCAGCACTGGCACCAACACTGACACAGCACTGGCACCAACACTGGCACCAACACTGACACAGCACTGGCACCAACACTGACACAGCACTGGCACCAACACTGACACAGCACTGACACCAGCACTGGCACCAACACTGACACCAACACTGGCACCAACACTGACACAGCACTGGCACCAACACTGGCACCAACACTGACACCAGCACTGGCACCAACACTGACACAGCACTGGCACCAACACTGGCACCAACACTGACACCAGCACTGACACAGCACTGACACCAGCACTGGCACCAACACTGACACCAGCACTGGCACCAACACTGACACCAACACTGGCACCAACACTGACACAGCACTGACACCCATGACAACAAACGTAAGATATAAGTGGTAAATGAGAGCGAAAATCACAGACAGCTTGAGCAGGCAAATTTTGGCAAGTGACCCCCCTCCTTTGCCTGCCTGGGGTAGAGTGGGAAACCACAGGCATGGGGCTGAGAGAGTAGCAAGGCACTGACCCCCCCCCCCCCCCAGCTCTCAGACCCCCACCCCCCTTCAGCACGTGCACATGCTCTCACTCTGGCCCCCAGCTCTGTCTTCTGTTCCGCGAATAATGAGGCGGATTGTAAATGCTGTGGCCCCCCAGTCCTCCTCTCTGCGGCCCTTATGGTTTCCCTGTCAATCCGTCAGTCACTGGGACAGAGGAAACTGTGTCAGAAACAGCCATTACCATATTAATTTAATTTGGCCTCCCCTCGAAGGGGACAGTGGGGAGGAGGGGGTCAGTCGATTCAAAGTGCATGCCGAATTTGCCCACGGAATGGGTTGGGGTTTTCGGCCTTAACCGTCAGAAGCGCCAGTGCCTCGTTTTCATTTGCAAGCCCGCTCACTCAGCAAACATGCAGCACACTGAACATAACAATCCCTACGGACAGCCGAGCGAGCATGAATCAACCACACTGCGTTTGCACTGCTGCACTGGAACCAACTTTTTATAGTATTTAAATTCAAATTTAAAAGTAAACACTTTTGTCAGGGAAAATTGAACCAATACTGTTGCTTTGTTATACCAAGTCGAGAAAAAAGGGGCAACATTTTAAATAACTGGTGCTTGTGTCTTTTTCCTGAAATAAAAGTTGGGTTTTTTTTGCAGAAATATATAGAAATTTGAAAAGATATAAACAACATAGAGTTACAAAAGAGACCAGATATGTCACTTGCTATACAAATGTATCCTTTCCAACAGTATTTCAAAAAAAGAAAACTTTATGCACAGTAACAGCATAGCAACATCTGATTAAATAAGGAAGGGAGTTTTAAATAAGCTTATAAAATAAAGAAATTCTTCTCACTACAGGCTATTACTCCGCATGAGGAGCAAAACAAGGATTTGTTCTGCACCATCAGATGTTCACTTGTGCTCCATCTATTACAAAACATCCTTTTCACGTTCCCACATCCGACATTGGGCACCGAGCAACACGACCGAGACACATTGTTTATTATTGCAGCTCTGTATTTTTCTGTGGCAGAATAAAACACGGAATAATTTCGTTTTCTCGGGAAATTGTAGCCACATGAAAGACCTGTTTAAACTATGCCTACCCTGTAATAGAGTGGGGAACATACGGATTGATTAAGTGATGTGCATGACATCATCCAAGTGTAGGGGCCGGATCGAGCTGCCGAATAACATACACTCCTGTCCTCACCCCCACAATTTCACCTTGGAAAAGGGGTGCAAATCGCGATGTTCTTGTTTGGCCACGTCGCCTCTACTTATTTACTTATTTTTGTTTCAGCTGTCGGGAATTTCACGCTGCTTTGAATGAGTCTTCAAACACGTTGAGTGCTGAACGCAGCCGGCTGTATAAGGTCAAAAGACGGGGGAAATGACAGCTAAACTCGTTACATGGGGACTGGTATGCTATATTACCTGGACCAGATTGCAAAGGTACAGAAAATGCATGGTTAATGCATGTGAATAAATACCTCCTGTCTGCCAAGGAAAAACTTCAGCATAACCAGTCCTCAGCTCAGATGCATGTCTCTCTAGGTGAGTCGCGGTGCCCAGTCGCACTTCCACCGGGCTCAGTCTCCCGGTCCATTTAATTCGCAATAAAAATCCTTTCCTCAGTAGCCTGGGACCATGCTTGGGACACTAAATATAAAGACGGATCGATCACCTCTACCATAATAGGGGAAATCACATAGGAAACAGCCAGTTAGACACGTGTTTCCACTAGTGTGATTTTTCCTGCTGCTCCATTAAGGAATGTATCGGAAAGCAGAACATCGACTCCATTAGAAGTGCTTTAATGAGGGAAAACAGCACAAAAATTGCAGCGACTCGCTGTTTTGTTCTACATATGCAAATACTCTTTAGTATGCTTATTATATTATGCAGTTATCTGTAGCCATCGTTTGAATCCGTGCACGTTTTTCTGGAAGCTGATTATTATGACAGGAACCAATAAATTATAGTATTTAAATAGACCACAACATGATCCAACACTTATATGAAGCTACAATATTTTGTGGGGTGACAATGACAGTGTGGGGAGGAGCTGGATATAAAAACGCCGCGCCAAATGCTTCTCAAAGCATGTAAAATTCAAGTTATACGCCTATCGAATGACTGAAAATACGAAATATGCATCCAACAAACACCGATTTTGTTGCACCGAGTCCAACCATGCTGAGCGTTATAGAACCAAGATATACTGCAAAAATGCTCACTTTAAGTCACATGGAGACATAGGCGTTGTGATTTACAAAAGTTCCCCGGACTTGTCAGCGCACAGTAGGACTCCGTTATCTGTCACTGTTGAGCAATTTAAACTATCTGCAAAAAAAAAAAGCAGAGAGGAGCCGGAGCTCGATGCGCACACATGTGCCGTTTCTCACGCAAAGTGCAGATGCTCGACTTACAGATAGGACGTGAAAACGCTGAGGTTCGTCGGCACGGCGCTGAGCCCCAAGTCCGAGCAGTCGACTCGGAGAAGCATGCCGTCCTCCTCGCAGTGACAGCGGGACGGGCAGTCCGTGCGGCGAGCTCCCGTCCGCTGCGTACCCCCGCGCTCCGCCACCAGGGCCAGCAAGGTGACCAAAACCGTGCAGAGATGCACCATCTCAGCCGTGCCCCCGTGTCCTCGGTCGTGCCTGAGACGATCGGCGTGTCCTGTATTAACGCAGCGCTCCCAGTGTGTCGCGCAGGGGGCCACGGGCTCGTGCAGTGTGTCTCCCGCGATTCCGTGGGGATCAGCTTTAAGCGGTCTTGCCTACACACGGCCGGCCGTGACGTCAGGCGATGCCATTGAAAAACCATCCGAGCAATGCTGGGGAGGGGGGGAGACGGAGGGGGGGGGGGGGAGCTGTCGGAGACTGCCGGTCAGCTCAGTGCGCGTTACAGCCGCTAATAGACCACTCCAGAATGAAAGAGCCAGCTTTGTAAATGATTCACTCACCTTATCTTTTAAGCGTTTCACATATTCAAGGAGTTCGGTTAAGAAGCTCTTCTGTACTTTTTTTTTTTTGCATGTTAAAACTGCCCTTTTCAGTAAATAATACGCTTTAGATAACAGGACACAAGCGTCGCTGCGGCGTTATTTTATTGCATTTAGTGTAAATGATTAACGCTGGCATTAGGTTAAAATTGCGCCCGTTTTTTTCTGCAAACCCTTGTTTGGACAGTCGGCATGTGAGAGTACAGTGCTCGTATTGTACAGTGAACACTGGTGCGCATTATTATACCACGCGCGGGAAAACGTCCATGCTGATAGTAAAAAATCAAATAATCTGAGATAAAAATCTTATCGGCGTAGACGGTGATGCAACGGTGCGCCTATGTGTGAAGTAACCGAACTAATAAAAAAATTCTTTAAACGTCCAAACGCTTAACTTTGCGGCAGAAACAGTTATCGCTTTGTCTCTGGCATTTTACACATGATCTGTTGGAAGTAAAGCGGCTCTTCAGGTAAAATAAATGGGCAACTCCCCAACTTTAAAGCAGGAGGTTTTCAAATATATCATTATCCAGTCTAGAGTAGCAGGTGCTGATCTCAAGTGTCGTATTGCGAATAACCGCTTTGTTTATTCTGACAGTTTGGGGTCATTTGGTCCCTCTGATCCAAGACATAAACGCATTTTTTCCAATATTGGCCGTACTATGGGACCAAGGGGATGCTTTTTTTTGGTTGGTTTGTTTAAATTGTTTAATGCGCCTATGTTTTGACTTGATGTCAGCAAACATTTGAAAAGCGGCTAATAAAACAAACCATTTGGAATTAAAATACGAATTACAATCCGTGAAAAACATAAAATTATCCCCTGCCTTCTTTACGTTGATAATTAGCGACAGACCGCATTTCCCAGCTGCACAATGAACAATTCAATAATGTCCTTAATGTTGAAGCCTGGGCAGTATTTTACAGTGAAGTCATACGGTATTTCTAAAGACCTTGTAATTGGGATTATCAAGGAATTGTGCCATGTCCGTGGCTCGAAGCCATGAGGAAATACACAAACAATGATGTTTTCACAGCAGTCTATAGCACCTTGCCTTTCAAGTCGTGTCTTTAAATGGCATTCATTACATATTACTCACACATAAGCAATGAACCCTAGTTACCCCTTATCAAGCAATCTCACCACAAATGGAAAGCACAGGAACTGTATTTTACACATCTCCCATAAACCCACTTCCTATACTGTATATGCCAAGAGATTGCCGTCAGACAATTACCTTTTTCTAAGAGAAAATTAATGTGGAAAGATTGTGTTAAACACCGCATACATGCATGATGTGAACACTGTTCACCACCGCACTGATTTGTGGTGCGTGTGCAATGCACAGATGCAGAAATAAAATAGGTCTATATTTCTGGTGGCAGTGTCCTTTGGCACTCTTCCACTGTATCCAAACAATACAGTGCGGGGAATTGTGGGATATCTAAGGGTTTACAAAAGACCTTTCCTCCATCTAGCTCCATCGTTTTGCAACAGGTTCAGGTTGGCGATTAACGACTGAATGCTTCTCATTGTCATCATGTTTCATGGTCGTCCGCAGTGGCGCTGGATGGCCATCGCACACACTGATGCTCATGGGCCTATTGTCTTAAGTTTGTTTTTTGCTTTTCACACTGGATATTAGCCCCTAATCTATACTTTTTAAATGGCCATCTCAGGATCAGCAGCCAAAATAATTGCTGCTGGGAGTGGGGGAATTATGTCTTTTTCTCAGCCATTGAAAATCCCTGAACAAGCAGCTGGATTGTGCGAAGTATTATTTGCTCAAGAAAATGTAAAACCTTCAGAGGGACATTTCTTCATAATCAAGGCTAATCCTGTTACGGGCATTTGGGGCTGGAGGAGGGCCGGAGAATCAGTAATTGCCGGAGCGGTCGGGAGCGAGAGCTAGATCGCTGGATAGAACCTGAATAGGCGCAATAAGCGCAGAACAAGCGGCGCGGCTCCAGCCAAGCAAATCACTGCAAGAAAAATGACCTCAAACCATGTTGACACGACTTTGACCGATATGTTGCACTGCATTTAACACTTTCCTAACACGTCCGTCTGCAGGGCTGCCACCTCGGATGAGAAATAATCAGTTTAGGCAAATTTCGGGAAAAATGGGAAGCGCGATCAGGTGGACTGGCGGATTTCAGCGAGCGTCGGGACCGCTGCAGCCCAGCGCCCTTTCGGGATCGCCGCCTCCAACGTACCTCTACTCTGATGCCTCTCCGATAAAGCTTCTGCCCATATAGGCATGCGACTGAAAGTGGGCGCTCATCGTTTACTATCAATGACACTGCGTTCGTCCCGAGAAGGCACTTTAACCTTCGGCCGGATTAAAGCGGTAGCGCATGAAAAGCGGTCAGACGGCTGACCGGCAGCTAATGGAAGCCGACGCGGGGGGAAGCGTTCGTAAATGCCGTGTAATTACTATTCACAATGCATTCATAACATTTCACCAACCGACTATAAGCAAAAACCAGCAAGATCTGCACAAACCAAATAAACACAAATGGTTATGAAGTACTGTAAAAAAACGAAGAATAATAATAAAACAGTAAGCTTAACTACAGGAAGCCAATTGCCGGAAATATTTCTATATAAATTGGTCTTTCACCCACTGGCTTGCTTTTTGTGAGTAGGCTATAAGTTAGGCTTATTCTCTGAAAATTTTAATTACGCTGTGTTTTTGCGCTATTAATGATTTTGATTAGATGGGAAAGGCGCCTTTTCATCTTAACTACCAAAACAAGAATGCTACAGGTCGTCTTGAACATTCCCCCCTGAATACCAAATGGACAATGATTAAATTCATAATGTCTCAGCCATGACCCAGAATTATGGCTCCTTAATAATATCAAAGGGAAAAAAAACTTTAGCAGACTTGACAGTGAAACATTAACAGGTTCTGCTACTGATTCGACGAAGGATATGGTCTAGCTAGAAATCAGTCATAAAAAACACATAAAATACAAAAAATAACCAGTTGTGTCAAGGGCCAATGTGTTCATGCATTACTGCTCTTACCTGGTAGGTGGGTATGCAAATGATTTTTGCACTTAATTTCCTTGTAGGTTAAACGGTAGGTGCATCAGAAACCGTGAAGGAAATCAATCTTTTGAAGGAGTACAATTTTCCCTCATTGTGCAAGCGTCTGTCCGCTCTTTTCCACCGGAACTGTTGCTCAGTGCGCTCAAAGCTCACTATTCATGTTTGTTGTGACAGATCTGACACGCTACATTAATCACAGCGCAAGATGGGTTGTCCACATCCCGTAGAGATCAACGTTTCCGCTGAAGATTAATTAGTGCCATGTTTCATTTTCTAGAAAGAATTAAACATTTTCTTTGAAACTACGCAATTTTAATAGTAATTGGTTACATTTGCAAATTGTACTTATATTTTTACTGAAAAATCCGTTTTTTTCTCACTGAACTGTTATTGTTAATATAAAAAATTTTGAGCTAATTGAGATGTACTGATACTTTTCTGCACTATATCTTGATTAGAATGTATGGATTGATATTGCTATTGCAAACCACTGTTAAAAGAATCCTTAAAACGTTTTAAAATGTGCGTATATGTCCAAATCTAATAACTAGAAGCACTAACAATTTAGTGCTTTTCTTTTTTCCTTCATTTTTTTTACTAAGAGTATACGGATTTTTATGTGCAAAACCCATGCCTAATTTAAGAATATCGCCCTCTAGTGATCAAACAGCCTAATCTTTTCTGTTTGGGAAATAAGTTGAAGTTCTGTCCAGACTGGGACTGCTGCGAGATTTTAATGACATTCACTCCAGTCACGGTCACTGCAGGGTGAGAGTGTTAGAAGTTAGTTATCATTACCATATTTAAATGGGAAATATTATCATACTTAAATACCTTGTATATAAAATCGATCTCTATATATAATGGATTATTGATTTTAATTGGCTTTTGGTTTTCAGTCAAATAGTGTCGTGAAGAAATAAAAAACACGTCATCACAGGCGTAGCCAGGTAACCATTGCCGGTAAGGAAATCTGAGATGTTCCCCTGGTTGCTTCCAAAAGTGACATCAGAACTGAAATGTTACTGTCCCGACGTGCCTCATCTCTGACATCACTGGCTCTCACAGCATCGCCAGTCGGCTTCCTCCTCGGATTGTCCAGCGGGACTCACATCCTCCCCCCCCCGCAAAAGGAACCATTTATCGTCATTGACATCTCAGATGGGAAATGAATTTTCAAACAGGCTAATGGGATTAGAGATCTGCCCATGTTACTCCAAGACTCCTAACACCAAATAAACTTTCCAGATACTTCCAAAGGAGCGTAGGGGGTTTTAGTTTTAAGTTGTACCCCAAATGTCCTTGGCACGACATGGGTAAAAGGGGTACAGTGGGGGTTCTGGTTTTTAATTGTACCGCGGGTCGGCAGTCCAGTGCTTTAAGCTCCATTCGCCTTGGGGGGGGGGGGGGGGGGGGGGAGCCAAGCCAAGACAAACTTCAAGGCTGGTGCTGGACACCCCTGCTCCCCCCCCCCCGCATACAAATGGAATGGGTCCAGGGGGGAGGGGTAGGCTTTGATCACTCTGCACTGTTTACAATTTCTGACAGAGGAGCGGGCTGCCATTCTGAATGGTACTCTCAGTCTTTTTTGTAGCAGACAAGCTTGGCCATGCCATGGAATCCTGGGAAATGTGCCGGAGACCACGCCCCCTTCACTTTCCCACCCGAATGAGAGACGCATGTCGCATATCCCCCCCGCCCCAGGCCCATTCATCTATTCCCCAGGTCACTCAGAAGGTCACGCAGTCCAGTTGGTTGTGCAGTGGTACAGTGAGTTCACTCTCTGTCCTCCCTACATGCTGGTTGATGTCGGAACCTCATACAGACAGTGAAGAATGACCTCATTTGAAATTGGTGGGGGCTTCATGAAAACAAAAGCTGTTTACGGCTTCTTCAAAGAGCTGGTCAATCATGGATTCGTTTAAGGAAACCATATCACTGTCCCAGTATACGACAAGATGCTAGTGGTGTGGAATTTTGCCAAACAAATTTGTTTATTGAAAGACTTTTACGATGACCTATGGTTATAAAATCAAATATCTTCCCTGACTCCTTTCTCTGAGTGGAAACATATAGCACTATTTTCTAGGGGCGGGCATTTCAGGCAGAATTACCATTGAAATTTCACCAGTCATTATTCAGGTAATATTACACTGTCCCCCACCCCCACCACAAACAAGGAGACGTGTGTATGAATCAAAATATTATTTCTTTCCATACAAAATGAGTTATTACTCATTGCTGCAAAAGGATAACCTAAAATATTTGAAAGTAGCTTGAATAAATTATATTGAAACTGAAATTAAAGTTAAGCAACAGGTTAAGTGTAGTCACTTACAGTAACGTCAAACAGCCTTTGCCTTGGGCAGTTACAGCAAATGTTAATTCCTATATTTTTAACGCAATCATAACAATACTTCTCCGGCTTATAAGCTACCCCATTCGATTATTTGTATACAAAAGGAAGCATCGCTTCACCAAAACAGGATAATTTAAAACTTTAATTATAACTTTGAATGCTGGGGCTGAACGATATTGGAAATTTTCACATTGCAATATGTGAAATCTTGAATCAGAAGTTTACATTCTGGTTAACTTGCCGAAGAGTCTCTGTGGTACATTAATACTTGACTCATTTAAAATTGTATTAAGAATGAATTTCACAGAACATGAATTTCAAGGACATTATTACCAACAACCATTACAGCCCAAATGTATAAAAATTCACAGCAGAATCGGATTCTCTAACACTTTTTAACTTGAATTGTACTGTCAGATAGAAAGCTACCAAATCAGATGCCAAATCACTTGCTTTTGCTTAATATTATCCTTATGGAATTCAACATATAAAATAGAATGTCTTTTGGTGATCAGTTCTTGTTCGTCTCATTAATTTTTGTTAAATTTCTCACAATTGCGCCACACTGTGTGAGGAATGACATTAAAAATTGTGAATGGCTTAGAGAGCACACACAAACTTCATGCAAAACAGTGGAGGTATACTTTAGAAATGAACTTATTAGAGAACGGATAAATAACTGCATTGCTGCTAAAAATATGTGAAATAGCTCTTTATTCGACTTTAAGATTTTCCTTCCGATTTTATACGCATGCTCGCTATTTGAATGCTGACGTATCCTTGTTATTTGCAAGTGTGAAGAAAAGTGTGAAGAAGCATCATTCTTCTTGTTTTCTATAGTATTCTTATTCTTGTTTTCTTAGTACTTTCCACCGTCTTGTTGGAAGACAACATCTACAGGGGCCACCTCTTCCACGAAATGTTATTGTGATCAGGCACGTAGCCAGGTAGTGAAATTACTGGTTTGAACCCAAAGGAATCTCCCAGTCTGTGAAATCTTTCTGAGTGGAGACGCTTCCCCCCAAATCAGCAAAATTCATATCACAAAAACTATCATTTTAATGCCAATGTATAATCACAACTATTCAAAAAAATGCTTTTCAAAAAATGCTTGACAAAGTATTGTGCAAAACCACCCATAAGTTGATAAAGGGATCTTCAGTGAAGCAAAACATCTATTGCTTTACTAAGCTCATACATTTCTCATCACTTTCTATTTAAAAGTTGACTGCATACTCACGAAATATGGCGCGCTTTTAAACTCACCTAATGAAACACGTGTAACTGAGTTAGAAACGACCTTTATTATGAATTGCTACAAAATTGATAGCTCGTATTATGTGTGTATACAGACACTCCTCTACTTATGAAATTTCAACTTGTGAACTTTCAGATATACGAACAAAGGGGGCTGTAAGTCCACACTGTGTTCCTTAGGCTTCCGTTTCCTGTCCGCAACATCAATTTTTTTTCCCGAGTAGTACGACTTCTGGCAGCTACTCCCACCGCGCAGCAGTGTAGCCTGCGTACTCCCAGCATCCTAGTTCTTTGTACTTGCATATACCCTTAAAATGATGTTGAATAACGACTTACGAACATTTCAAGTTACGAACGGCAGTTCGGAATGTAACTCATTCTTAAGTAGAGGAGCGTCTGTAGTTTTAAAGCCATCTGGTGGTTCATTAGCGTAACTGCACAGAGTCCGTCTTAGCTCACTAAGTGGGTACAATGTTGCAGCCAATATTTTGACGTTTAATGCTTTGAAATAAATTGTTTAGCAACATGAATTTTGTCTGTAAGCAATTATTAGTTCCTGCCCTACAGACGTAAGGGGACACAGCCACCAAAAACACGGATAGACGAACCCGTCACACCTGCTTCGCCGAGTCCTGCCAGCGATGCGCGCTCTTCCGCATTCGCGACACAAAGATGATTATCAAGTGTTTATCCATTCAGAGCGCGAGTTCAGTCATCAGAGAAGATAAACCCATCCAGAAGAAAAGAAATCAGAAACTCCAGATCTCAAAACTGTTTAATTTACTTCTCCTGTGTGAAGTCAAAATGACACTATGGCTTATTTTTTTCTCACACATTTTTTCTCCAGCAAAAAGACACACAATATCTCATATGAGCCTCCCTTTAACTTTCAAAAGGAGATCTCACTCAGGTCTAAAATCGATCCCAGATTGTTTGATCTTTTATGTCGCATTTTGGTCTACAGTGGAAAAATTAGAGAGCTCTCTATATAAACTCAGACTATTCCCATCTCAGCCAGTTTCAATAACCTGTGTGTCGTTGACATCCATATGATCAGAAAATAACAACATTTGTTCATTTCTGCTAGGTTCATGCTGGTGTGTGCAGCAAAAATAAATGCTTGTGCTGTACAGCTTTAAATATTTCACTTACTGATTCAGCAGCTTCAAGTACTACAACTATTATAAGTACTACTACAACTATTATAAGTACTGCTGCAACTACATTCAATAGTAGTAAGGTTTGTTCTTTTCTGTATGTCAATTTTCTCTTTATCCTCAAACTGAAGGCCATATTTACCCATAGTTGCTGAAGTGTTTGCACCCCATGTATCATGCTGTATCATGGATGGAGATGTGAGGTCAACAAGGTGGTTCTGTAGTTAGCACAACTCTGGAGACCAGGGTTTGAGTCTCTACTCCTGTTCTATGTGTGTGGATCTTCTTGCTGCAGTATTACTCATTAATTATATAGTCAAGTTTGGCAAGATATCTCATGTCCCTCTAAAAAATTACACCTGTGCTCTAGTTTACTCACATCTGCTATATTTCTCTTCACCAATTTTAGGAAAAACATATCAGACAAAAACAGAAACTAAAATGAGGCTGAAATAAGAATCACAATTTAGTCACCCCAAGTTGTAGAAAAGAAATCTTTGAGCAGTAATATTGTCCTCTGGGTACTTGTTTGCCAGTATTTATTGTTGGTTTGTGGTCCAGGAATTCTATGTAATTCTTTCTCGGAGAGAAAGAATTATAGTATACAGTAAAATACTTCAGTTTGTAAATACTGTTATTGTTTATTGTAGCTAATCCTGTGTATGTATTGTAAATAAGAACATTCTGTTTTCTGTACATTTTTTATTGTGCAAAAGGAGCATATCAGTGTAGTTGCACCTCCAATTAGCTGAACGCAATGACATGGTGGGGAAAACCATTCGATTTTGAAAAGGCTGATTGATGTTGTCACATACGGACCGGGGAAGCAGAAGCAGGGAGACATGGATTCGGGGATGAGGGATTTACTGTACAAAACACCAAGGTAAGGCATACAGACGGACGTCAGACTTCAATGACCAAACTGGGGAAACAAGCTTAACGTGGACTTAAATACATTGAACTAATGACAGCAACAAGAAACAGCTGGTAAACACAGGGATTCCACACAAGGTGAATGAGGGGGCATGGCACATGGGAGGATCAGACGAGCGGGGCATAACAGATGTGATTTAGTTTTTCGTTTGATAGGAGCTGACACTTAGGAGACACGAGAGTGCTTTTCCGCTGCAATGATATTCTGGCTTTGTGTTGCACATGTAATGTAGAACAAAACAGTAATGTAAAGTTGTGTAGCCTACTCATATTTTAATTAAGTCAGGCCATTAATGTCACCTAAAAAACTATTTTTCTTGACATCACCTTCTAACCACCAGCTCACGGGGCTAATAGTTATGCAATGGACAATGTGAAATGTGTAGTGCAGTGTAATGAATATTGCTTTAATATTTTTTAGTAATATTATAGAATAAAGTCATATTTATAGTAATATTAATAGTAAATATTACCATAATATTTATATGAACAGGGGGGCATGTGTCCCCCAGTATTTAATTTGGGAGCATTCATCCCCCCAATAAACAAACCTTTGTATTTAAATTTTTAGGGAGCAATGATACACGGAGCAATGATGCTGGGCAATGTTCCTGACCAATGTTGCCCAGGCACTTTCCTATTGATATTGGGCAACAAATTTCTATTTGGAAAAACTTTGATTGGCAGTGGGTAACTTTTCACAACCATGCAGATCCATCTAGACCAGAGTTGCCCTTTGTCTCATTTGGTTGGCAATTGCCTGGCAAAATAGCTCAAAAAGCTGTGGTCCTGTCGCCCCCTAATATCAAATCCTGTCCTGCACCATTGGGTTAGTCCAGAGTTAACTTCACAAAAAAATTTGGTCAGCAGCCAGCACTGTTAGTAGCTGTTGCAGATTGAACCAGTCATACAAATAAAGGAATCAAACGCCTCTTAATTTCGACCTGCTTTGAGCCATCTGGTAGGTAAGCATTTCTAGGTGTATCAGTCAAAGGGGTTTTCAGTGGAAGCCTGGTACCATCTTAAACTGTTAATTGTTTATTGATTTAATTCCAAGAAAAAATAAAATTAACCTGGGACCTGTATCATGAAGCGAGAGTTGTTAATTAGCTAGATAACTGGTTGGTTTTAAGGTAGCCCAGTTTAAATGAACTGTATCCTAATTCACTTACATTTAGCCTAGTGATCAAATCCTGACAAACTATAGCCTGCTGCCACCTAGAGGATGGGATATGAATACCACCAGATGAATAAGCAACGAGGTAAAGGTCATGTTAAGGAAAATTAATGCTAAATGCACTTGGAGTGTCGGCACATAGAATTACTGAACCATGTAAAACATTTAATCAGAAGGCCTTCAGTGTACGTTATGACCCTCGACAATCATTAGACACTGTCTGCTAACTGCTAATGCGTGCAACAGGCAAAAATGGCATCCTGAAGGGTTTTTGTTTGTATTTATTTACTCTTTATTTATTAAAGTTGATATGTGTATTTTAAAGTCCAAATAGACTTGAAAACATTATTACAAAATGTATTAAGATCAAGCAACGTTTACCAACGTGTAACAACCATCTGAGTTTCAAAGAACTGATACTATACACTTGCATCATTTTGTTTTTGTTTTGCAATTATGTTTGCCCACTTCATATTAGAACAGTAAGGAATAGCTGGTAATGATTAAACAGTCTGTCATTCAGAACATATTGATCTTCTCCAAAATTTGTTTGTTTTAGCCTGTTTTTCTCTTGCTGTCGGTGCTCTTCAAATAAGTTCTGTAATGAGTTATAATGGACTAGGATTAACAGATTGTTATCGGTATGAAGGAAATGTTCCTTTTATCAGGTCATAGAATTTCAACCTCTTAACTCCAACTGATCCATTTTAGCTAAAAGGATAGTAATGATATTAAAAGAAAATCCCCCCCCTTCCTTGGACTGTGTTGATATTGAAACAGGAGGTGCTTGGCTTCTCTTGTATTGCTTTTGTGTATCTAAATGAGATACTGCATGTATGTTGAATTGCAGGCAGACTCCCTTCATGTACGGTATTGCCATGAATTTTACTGCACTGTAAGTCTCTTGGGTCTTTTAATTTTAGAAGAGATTTCCAGGTTTTTTCCTAAACTGTTTTTAGATTAAAATCTCTTTTTGGGTTTGCCTTGGTTAATTATGATATTTTGAATGCAGCACCTGCTGTTTTTGTTGCACATTACATTTAAGCGACCTAAATTGTCTTGTTTTGAGTATCATTAGTCTTCTTATGGTCTTTCCTTGTTTTCACTTGAATTTGGAATAAACTGTTTCAACTAAGTGGCAAAATCAGGCATATTTTTCATTCTTATTGCCATAGTTTTTGTATGATTGCTGTTTTCCCTGTGTTTGTTTTTATAAAACCAGTAAATGCATAACTGGTCTCCAAACAAAACTTTTTCAATGACAAAATTAAAAATAAAAGCTAAATCCAAGGAAAAAATTAGATTAGATTAGATTAGATTAGATTAGACTTTATTAATCCCACAATGGGGAAATTCTTTGAGAAAAAGAATGAGAAGGGGATTAACTTTATGCGTGGAACTGAAGAATACATTGGAATGTAAGAAATCAGAAAAGATTGCAGTAGTCTGAAGAAACTTCACAGAAGCATTTAGTGTTTGTCATTCAGGCCTGCCAGATTACCTGCGTTCCTCAAACGTTCTGACCTCCTGCAGATTTTTGTCTGCAGTAGGATGTTTCTCCTGACTCTTAATCTCATGTCTTTCAAAACGTATGTTGAGGGCAGTTTAATAATGGCTTGTTTTCGAGTGCTTCGGTCAGATTATGGACTTGAAAGGGGACTTTTGTTCTTTATAGTCAACTACATTATGGGGCCTAGACTCTGACTGAAATGATGCTTTATTTGTCATCTGTTCAGGCACATTGGAACGCTTTAGATTCCACACATTCCATAATGCCCTCCTTTTTAAAGACATACACACATATACAGGTGAGAACAAATCTTGTTAGAGTGCAGGCCAGTGCTGGGTGGGTTTACAGCCTCATTATATGCAGCTGCCTGTCATTTTTCCAGGGCCCTTGGAACGTTTTATGGGGGCCCAGTGGTGACACAGCTATTCTGCAAGTAGCAGCTTTAGGAGTTCATCAAGGGAATTGTGACTGAACACTTTTTATTTGGTTTGAATTTCTTCAAGGGCAGTTCCTGCTTGATGATGTTATGCTCCATTTTTACTGTATTCATTCTGTCCTGATTTTTTTTCTTTTCTCCTGGAAAACCATTTCCCACCTTCTCGAGCCAGCTCCATCCTTGGAAGACCACATAGATAGCCCCAAATGTGTCTCTTAATGTTTAGAGTGAAGCTGTTGTTAATGATAATTTCGTTTTGGGTCAAATCCAAACTGCCATTTTCATCATTACAGCGTAAGTGGATCTTAGTGCTTTCCAAAATGCTCACAGATCGAAACACAATGCTGATGAACATCCGTTTACATTTTAGTGGCAATTATCAATTAAGACCGTAGGTAAAGAGCAGCAACAAGTATCATGCTTAACCTTTGATTTACTGCAAAGATTGAGTTGATTTTGCAATGTGTCAGTGCTACCTTGCCTTGTAATGTATTTATATACTCTTAAATTTGCCATGACAATCTCAGTCGATTATCTGTGCAAATGTAGGTTCGACAGGTTAGAAATCTCAAGTATCGATGCTAAAGTAAACTGCGGTATGAAGCTTTTACACTGTGATCATTAATTGATGAAACTGTCAAGCAGCCTAAAAGGAAAAATCATCTATGGAGACCTGCGGTAGTTTCCCTATGAAGGAAGCAGTGAGAAGTGATTATCGAGGAGAATCTAATAACGACGTTTTCAGTTGCTTTGTATTTGAATGTATTACTTCTCAGCATATTATGGGCAGGGCTGTTATGATGAGATATTTTGGATGCATCTCTTTACAACCAGAGGAGCAGAATAGGATTCTGAAGCTCTGGAAATCTGCAGGTGTAATACAAACCTTTGGGTTGTTATGCTGACTATGTGAAGTAGCTTAGCTCTGTGATGGAAACTATCATAGTTTTAAATCACTCTGAACTGAGAATGACCCATAAAATCACCCCAACCCCCCTTTGCTGTGTAAAGCTCACTCAAACTCTTGTGGGTTTCAAGGACAGCTATAATGAACGAGTCATTTTTCTCTTTCTATTATACTCAGTTGACAACATATTCTGAGAACCACATCATAGGCATAAATTTTACACCCAATCAGATATGAGCTCTTTTTGTGGTCGCTAGGGTGTTTTTTCTTCAAAGCTCATACCTGATTGGGTGTAAAAGTTACACCTATGGTGCGATTCTTAGAGTATGTTGTGAAGTGAGTGACATGCCCCTAGAAGGCATTGGAGAATGGCTTTGATTTACTCCTGCATTGTGTGATGCTCTTCAAACTTTATTGTAATAAATAAGCTCACAGAAAAGATGCTGCCAGCTCATTATTTCCCAATTATTTCCTGACCAAAAAACATGTTATGTTGCCACTTCATAACTCCTAGTATCAATTCATAAGCCTCACCCTTTTACATAGACTTCAGCGGGAAACATGTGAAAATCACTCAAATAATGGAGAAGAAAAAGAACTTGGAAAATGTATTAATTTTCTTCCACACAGTAAGTAGAAAAGCAAAGAAACTCAGAACTGAATTGCAGCCACCTGTTGATCACAAATAACTATTTTTGGCATCTGATGCCATTAAAGTACCTCGTCTCTTGTACAAAGTGAGACGATCTAAACTCAGCGTCACTTTGGTTCCTCACGTGACTCCTCTGTGTCTGTGATCAGCCCACAGTCCGTCCGTCCCCCCCCTCCCCCCACCGTGTGCCGGGGGCTTTGCTGGAAGCTCCTAGGTCCTTACCCACTGGTCCAGGAAGCAGAGGAAGCAACAGAAACTGAAGATCATTTGTTCATGGATGAAGAGGCTGGCCGTACTGCTGCAGGCTGAGAGATTACATCACGGACAGATCTCCCTACCTCTGGTCATGGCTGTAAACAGATGCATCAAGTATTCCCTATTCTTCTTTAATTTGCTCTTCTGGGTAAGTTAAAGTGTTTCCTACTATTTAAAAATTTTTTTGAAAGGAAAGGTAATTTTTTATTAATACTTTTGGTAATGTTATAATAAAAGGATGTAACTTTTTTATCAACTCTTGAACAAAAGATAGGTATTTTGAATGCATTGATTTATCAGATTATTATTATTGCTATATGCATTTCACTATATGACTGAGTATTATCTGAAATTCAGGATTCTGTTTTTAACTGACTCTGGTATAAATGACCCATGTTGTCCAACATTTTCTGGCTGAGAATTATGACACATTTAACAGTAAAATGCTTTTTCATGTTATAGCACATAGCATGTTATTTAACGTTATAGCACATAGCATGTTATTTAATCTTATAAGATGTCATAAACAAGCTAGCACGTAAATCTGACCACTCCCATGTCTGGGAAATGGCCGAAGCCATCTGAAAATCACATTAAGTGAATCAGTGGGGAGATCGATGGTAATTGAATCATTTTCTGAGGCACGGCGATATCCGTTGCCAGGGGGGATGCGGCAGGTAGGGACACAGAGCAGGGCGGCAGTATGGCTTCCATACGATTCTCTCAGGTTGGGGTTTGTAGTTTCTGTCGTTGCTGGAATTTGGATTTTGTCTGTGAAGAAGTCAAGTCAGAGCTATCTGGTGGCCCTCTGGACCTATCAGCTGAAACAGAACAGGGTGGGATAATGACACAACATGATTTGGCTAATTAAGGAACAGCATGGGATAACTTGATAAAGAATTATGAGCCACAAATGTCTTGCCAGCAGATTCCTCTTTGGAGCTGCTTGTAATATATTACATTTTTCCATACACTTTGTAAGTTTGTAAGTAATACTTTATGGCAGTGTTTCCCAAACTAGTTGTCTGGGACCCACAGACAGTGCATGTTTTTGCTCCCTCCCGGCTCTGGCTATCTTGCAGCTGAGCTCAGAGGGAGCAAAAACATGGACCGGCTGTGGGTCCCGAGGACCGGATTGGGAAACACTGTTTTAGGGAAGAAACCCTAATTAAAGAATTTACAGAAACTGGTGATGGTGTTTCGGGTTACAAATGTAACGAAATCATATCCAAATCATTGAATTTCACTTTATTTTTCTGCTCTTTCCTCCATCTTTGATAGTGTTCTGTGGGAAGGGTCTTGGGCGAGAGAGTCACCTGATCAAGGCTGCCATGAGAATTGATTCCACCTGCCCCCCATTCCTCATTATTTTCATAAATAGCTGGCCTGTCTTGTTTATTTGTTTGTGGGATTGTTTTTGGCCCCTAGCAGCCTGGAGAGATACCAGCCTGGAGAGAGACCAGCATGGAGAGAGACCAGCACCCCAGTGCTTTCCTATCATTTCCTCCACTGGCTTCTTTTCTCAGTCCCTGTCAAAAGAGAATTTTCGGTTCCATTTTACATTAACTGCACCTTCATGATGCCTTTATAATGCATTCATTGAATATTCAGTGCTCCTACATAATGCATTTATAGCGCATTCAAAAGAAGCATGTAAGTATACCTTAATATCCTAACATACCTTAACAGCCTTAATATACACTTAAAACAAACATTATATGATAATAACAAACATTATAATCAATTAATCTGAAAATGTTTGTTATTTCTGTATATTTAAGCTGTTCATGTATTTTAGGATGTTAAGTGTTCTATAAATGCATAATGAATGTTCTATAAATGCATAATGAATGTTCTATAAATGCATAATGAATGTTCTATAAATGCATAATGAATGCTCTTTGAAGGTGCAGTTGATGTAAAGCGTAGCCACATTTTCTTTATGTGTGCACTTACCATGTTCTACATGGTGCTACAGTGGCTCTTCTGGTAGCACCGACATCTCACTTCCCCATATCTGGAGGCATGAAAAGCACCCACTTGTGTGTGTGCAGTACACTGGTACACTGGCATCTCGTTTAGGGCAAACCCCTGCCTTGTGCCCTGTGCCGTCAGGCATAGGCCAATCCATGAGTTGGTACTGGATTCAAATATTCAAGATTAGAAAGTTTTATTGTTTTTGTGTCACACACAAGTTCCCGAACTGATACAGTTACAATGTCAATAAGGCGACAGTGTATAAAGGAGGTGAACAATACAGTATATAAAAATTACCATATATAAATGAAATAAACTATATATACTGTAGTAGCAAAACTTAAAGAAAGCTTTATAAAGCAAAGTGAAAAAGTGAGAGGTAGCTGGAAGATGAACAGGTGTATGTTTATTCTTGGAGTCATTTTGGATATAAAAATAATATTGTTATATATAAATGATATATTATATAAGTGTATTTCTTACATATTCTAAACAAACATCAGTGGACTCGTGCAATGGAACATTGTGGCTAAACTAAGTGCGACTTTGGTATTCAGGCGGTTTTAAGGCATCTCCCTGCTTCTTCTAGGTCAGTGGTTGTGTCATTCTTGGTGTCTCCGTATACCTCAAAGTGATTAAAGATGGAAACGAGGTACGTCAAGCAATTAACCAGATGCTTTTCCTGTCACCTAATTGCCAAATCGCAATCCGTTTGCACTCAGTTTTTTGCTGTTGCAATGGCTATGTATAAATATGATTTCAGAACCAAGTAAGAGATAAACTGGGAAAAAATGCTTGAGGAGCATTATACATTGTTAAAAAAGGGACATTACCTTTAACTTTCTGGTTGTCTGTTATAGTGTAGCATATGAATTTCCGACACAGCATGTCCGAGATCTGTGACATTTAATCGTTTTTCATTTCTGCTTTTTAGATAACCAGTGTCTCTTTCCTCGGAACGCTCTTGCTAATTGCTGTGGGTGTGATCATCATGATCTTTGGCTTCCTCGGTTGCTGTGGTGCAATTCGTGAGAGCAGATGCATGCTGTTGCTAGTAAGTACTTTCCAAAGCCACCCAATACCACCAGCACATTACCTATGTGGCTGTGCTCAGACTTCTTAATAGTTCTGAAGTATGGGTAACTTTTTGTGTTTTTTATTTTAATTTGTGGACACTTAGCAGACTACGTTTTCATGTGTCGACCTACTTGAGTGGTTCTTTCATTCTGACGCCTCAGTACCTTTGGATCGCATGACTTCAGTGTTTGGGAGTAAACTTCAAACACTCGTCCTTCATTCTGTTTGCCGCAGTTCTTCATCGGGCTGCTCGCCATCTTCTCTCTCTTGTTGACTGCGGGCATCCTGGGAGTCACTGAGAAGGACAAGGTAAGAGGGGCCTCCTGGCTCCTGGTATCTACTCCAGCCATTTCTCTCCTACTACGTATCTGTTAACATCTGCTGCTTTTGCCATCCCCCATCTTCCAGGGCATGAACTGGATCAAGGAGAAGCTGGAGAAGCTTAAACCTCTGGAGAATATGACCGACTCAGTTCAAACTGATCTCCAGGCTGTGCAAGAGAAGGTCTATCAAGGAGGGGCTATTTCAGGGGTGGTGTCAAACTCACACAGGAATATTGCAGGAATATTCAGATGACCACACATAACCAAACAAGGAAATAAATTAAGGTTAAGAAAAATGATCATCATAGTTGCACTCACCTAGTTCCAGCATTTTCAAGAGTTACTTATAGCGGGTAAATATGTAAATTAAAGTGAGGTGGATTTTGTGCATTTTATGAAGAGGAGGACCCACACATGGGACCTGTTTGCTCAGTGATCTCTCTGGCACAGGGCAAATGCTGCGGGTTGTTCAAAGGGTACCATGATTGGGGAACGAAGACAGTCCCCAATTCCTGTGACTGCAAGGAAAAATCGTATGGGTGCGTGAATGTCTCGGAACAACGGATGGTGTATAGAACAGTAAGTATAGCTAAGAGACCGGACTGAATAAGCAATGTGCAACACTGCAGTGGAAAGTCACATTCAAAGCAAAAACAAGACGGGAAACATTAAAACCATCTATTCATCCATCTTCCAACCATTTATACTGGTCAGAGTTGTGGGGGGTGGGGGGGGGGGGCTAAAGAGCAGGGGGCACAAGACAGGGGTAGACCTACATCATTCAACTCAAATCAATTCAATTAAAAAAAACTTTATTTGTCCCCGAGGGGCAATTAAGACACACATGGCAGTTGAACAAGGACACAGTGACGTAAAGTGCAACAGTGATTACAGTGTTTAGAAGGTTCTGTGCAAAATTGCAGTCAATCAGGTAGATGGGAACTGAATAAATATGTAAAAGGGAGGGATTGTTAATGGGCATTGGGGGGCGGGGGGGTATCAAGTGCAGAATGAATGACGGGTTCCAGTGCAGGGAGGCGGGGGGGAGGAGGAGTGTGTGAGTTGAGGAGTTGAATGGCTCTGGGAACAAAGGTCGCTCTCCTCCTCTGTGTCCTGCAGCCGGGACAGCGGAGCCGTCGTCCTGAGGGGAGCCACTCAAACTCTGGGAACAGAGCATGGGAGGGTCCTGCAGAATCCTGCACGCTGTTCTCAGAGTTTGCTGCTCACTCAGGGATGAAAGTGCTCTGACTGGGAATCCGATGATCTTAGAGCAGACTTTCCCTATGTTGTGCAGGTGGGTCCTGTGCTGTAGGCTGGTGGAGTGATACCAGCAGGCGATGGAGAAACAGAGGACACTCTCAATGAAGGAGTAGTAAAAGGTTCCGATTATGACCTTGTTGACCCCAAAGCTGTTGAGCTTCCTTAGGAGATATTGCAGCTGCTGATATCTCTTTAGAATATCTTCAATGTTGGGGACAAACTTCAGGGTGCAGTCGAAGATAGTGCCCAGATATTTGTACTCCTCCACCACCTCCACTGTCTGCCCGTGGATCATGCTGGCAGATCCTGTCGCCAGCTCCCTCTGTTTATTAGAGAAGGTCACCACCATGTCCTTGGTCTTCTCCACGTTTAGCTCCAGGGAGGCGTTGTCACACCACTGCACAAACTCATTGAGTACTGAGCTGTGGTGATGTGAGGAGCCAGAGAGCAGAGATAGGAAGACTGTGTTATCCGCGATCTTCACTGGATGACAGTCTGAGTGGGACGACCTGCAGTCATCGGTGTACAGGATGAACAGAAGAGGTGACAGGACGCAGCCTTGGGGGGAGCCAGTGGAGGTGATGGAGAGGTCAGAGAAGGTGTTGTTGACCAGCACTCTCTGTGTCCTGTTGGTCAGAAAGTTGATGATCCACAGAGTGAGCTGGTCTTCCAGGTGGAAGCGGGTGGAGAGTTTCTCTGCCAGGATGTGTGGTTGCATAGTGTTGAATGCAGATGAGGAATCTGCAAACTGAGTCTAGCTGAGGTGTTGGGGAGTTCCAGATGCTTGTGTACTTTGTCCATGATGAACATTTTTGCATCGTCAACCCCCCCACTGAAACACGCCCCCTAACCGCTCTGCACAGCACTGCAGGACGCGGCCACTGAAACACGCCCCCTAACCGCTCTGCACAGCACTGCAGGACGCGGCCACTGAAACACGTCCCCTAACCGCTCTGCACAGCACTGCAGGACGCGGCCACTGAAACACGCCCCCTAACCGCTCTGCACAGCACTGCAGGACGCGGCCACTGAAACACGCCCCCTAACCGCTCTGCACAGCACTGCAGGACGCGGCCACTGAAACACGCCCCCTAAACGCTCTGCAAAGCACTGCAGGACGCGGCCACTGAAACACGCCCCCTAACCGCTCTGCACAGCACTGCAGGACGCGGCCACTGAAACACGCCCCCTAACCGCTCTGCACAGCACTGCAGGACGCGGCCACTGAAACACGCCCCCTAACCGCTCTGCACAGCACTGCAGGACGCGGCCACTGAAACACGCCCCCTAACCGCTCTGCAAAGCACTGCAGGACGCGGCCACTGAAACACGCCCCCTAACCGCTCTGCACAGCACTGCAGGACGCGGCCACTGAAACACGCCCCCTAACCGCTCTGCACAGCACTGCAGGCCGCTGATGTTGCCTGGGCCGGTGCTGTGCTCACCTTGGTCCTCTTGAGGGCTCTCACCACCTCCTCCGTGTCGAAGGAAAGTTCTGTTCCTGCGGGCATGAGGGAGGAGACCATGTCTTTGAGATGGGAGGTATTGTCAGTCTCGAAGCTAGAGAAGAAGGAGTTGAGGTTGTTGGGGAGGGCTGCTGGGCTGTGACCTGCCACTTGGATGGACCGGTGGATGGTGGAGGCGGTGTTCACAGAAACATATTCATGTTCCTTTTGTTTTTAAATTTTCACTCATGATGCTTTCAATTATGAATTCACTCCATTTTACACATCTTCAAACAAACATGAGTTAAAATTAAACAAAGAAAAACATCTTCCAACCACTTATCCTGAATAGGATTGTAGAGATATTCTTCTACTGCAGTTTGATAATGAAATATTTTAATTAAAAAACAACAATAAAAATTCCTTCTCACTAGCCACTACCTATCTGCCATTGAAGTTACCTGAGTTCCGAAAAGCTTTCCACAGAAGGCAAAGTAAAACAACGAAAAGGATTATTAAAAGGGCACAAAATGATTTCAGAGTCTTTGGGCATCTCAGGGTCCGCCACAGAATGCAGAAGGTACCACTAAGAAATGGCCGTCAGTCAAAAGTCACCAAGTGAACAATGAGACTTACGATGTAAATAAAGGAGAAGTCAGGATAGAGGTGTCGTGGTTGTATGAGTGTCGCAGGGCGGAGCGCGTGCAGAAAGCTTGGCAGTCAGCCACTCGCTAGGTTTCTGTGGGCAGATGAAGCGTGGATAGAGGTCTTTGACAGCACCTCAAAGCGTGTGTCCAAACGTCATACGCTTGCCTTAAAAAAACAACACCCCCGCAAGGAAGTATGAAGTATGGTAGCAGCAGTATCATACTTTAGGGGAGATTTTGTGGCACTATACCTTTTACATGCGGCTTATGTTTTATACATTTACATTTAAATCACAATTATACAACTACTTCAGGTATCACCAGTCATATATGCAGTATATATAGTATATACTTATATACTTATATACTCATATATATATATTTCCATGAAGGGTGACTTGGATGGACTCTGGATCATACATGGATGGATGGTTGTACTTGATTTGCACAATCCAGGCTGAAAATTGTTCCAAAAGCCGAAACTGAGCATAACAATTTAAGCTGAGCTTTACGTACTCGGCTCATGACCCAGTGAGCCTTTGGTCTCGGGCAGGCTATTCCTGAGACCCAGAAAAGTTGTGCGTTTGACAGATGACGGTACGGCACTGTGTTCTGAGGCCTCTGCTTTGTTCCCTACAGCCTTGCGTTGAGTTTGTGCAAACTTTTTTCAAGCAACACCTGGCAGTAGTTCTGGGAGTAGCTTTTGCCATCGCAATCCTGATGGTAAGGATATTTCGCCTATATTAAAATGCAGTACATTCCAATTCAATTCATATTTCATTACCATACTAATTATAAATACTTTTCACTGGATACATTTACGCTACACGATTGTAACTATACTTGTGAGTAACCGATTATTGACTTTTTGCCTGTTGCCTGTTAACACCATGGCATGTGTTTCTCTGTCTTTTTAGCTTTTCGGAATGACCTTTGCTATGACTTTGTGCTGCCAGATTGGCAAGAAAGAAGCTACCAGTGCAGAGAATATGAAAATGCCCGAGTAGAATCATTGAGGAAGGTGTGTTTCATAGTGAAGATGTTCAGCGCATATCCTCCTAGTTCAGTGTTTCCCAATCCAGTCCCCAGGGACCCACAGACAGTCCACGTTTTTGGTAGCAAAAATGTGGACTGTCTGGCAGGGAGTTTGGAGGGAGCAAAAACATGGATCCACTGTGGGTCCCCAAGGACTGGGTTGAGAAACACTGACCTAGGTGGTCCCAGTGGTTGCAGGCTAAGCTCCATGTGTCTCTGACAGAAAGCTAACTGTCCCTTTAAAAGTGTACCTGTGATTCTGATTTCTTTTCTGTTGTTTCATGTGCGTGTATATGTTAAATTAAGCTAAGCGACACTGTACTTGTTCAATAGCTGTACCAATGAAATATATTACAGAAAGATATATAAAATGTACAGATGTCCATCGTCTTACGTCCAGGTTTTGTCCTGGAAGTGAGGACATAAGTCAGTCTGAACGTATGCTGATCGTTATAGGAGAGAGGTCAAATATACCGTATAACATAAGATACAATATCACACACATTTGAATAAAGTGCAGTCGGTTTGTTTTGGTTCTAGCCGCATGCTGCACACGTAGTGAGATATGTCCGCTCACGTCCACTGAAGGTCTGTTTCGGACATCTCTTGAGGAATGTTATTACGGCTTTTGTGGGATGTACAACTGGATATTACCTAATAGGATGCAAGTTGACGGATGACTGTATATTGCAATATTCATATGATATATGACATGTAAGAATTGATATATTAGTATGCAATTCTGTTTAGTTGCATTACTTACTGCTGTGATTAAGGCCTTCACAATATAAAATACTCCGTAAACTACTCACATTGTTAATTGCTTTGTTTGGCAGTCGTTCCCTGGATCAAAATACTTTTTTGTTTTGTTTTGCATCTTAAAGGCAGGGTTGCCAACTTTGGTCAGCTGGCTGGAGTGAGATTTCCAATTCGAGACAAATCTGCACACACATGCACATGCATTTACATGTACAGTTTTATTGCCTTGTAAAGAGTCTGTAGGGTTTGCAAACCACCCCGATACTTTTGATGTAGCTGATTTTATGTATATAATAGAATATTATTTATGCCGTAAGATTTCTTGCATGAGCGAGTCTGAAAGCGTGAGTGTCACGCCAGATGAATGACAGTTGGCAGCCCTGCAATGGGGTTTCGGGAATAATACTGAAAAAAAGGCCTTACACAAGCAAACACTTCAAAAAGATTGTTTCTGTGAATATGGTTTCAGAGATATGTGGGTATATAGTATACTTAAATCTGTTTTTGTCTCTGAAGAACAAAATAGTTTCCTGTTAAAAAAAAAAAATCAGAGAATTGACTTCACATCTACTACCTGTGAGAGGTAACTGCTTTACCCTGTCACCTTCTAATTACCAGCTCATTTAATATTTATATGAAACACAGAGTGAGCATGCAAATCAGACATGCTGAGCAGGAAGCACAATTCAAATGCCTGATCCAGCACGTTGTCCCTAGCTGGAACAAAAAATGGGGCAGGTCTTCAATTAATCTCTTTTTCTTCATTAGGATTCTTTAATCCTCCCAAAAGAGTGGCATTATGGCTCAGTGGGTAGTACTATTGTCTTATTCCTTAAAGGTTGGGGATTCAAATCCCACCATAGCTGTGTGGGGAGTTTGACATTTTGAAACTGCCAGGGAGTGTATGTGCACGATCTGATGGCCTGCCGTCCCTGCTGTGCTCTGACTTTGACGTGATATGTGTCTGTTAAATGGATGGAATCCTTTTTTCAGTTATTATATCTGTCAATCTGCATTCATTTCTCACCGAGGTCCTGTATTGACAAGCGAGCTGAACCTCCATGAAGCCTCCTTCAGCACATCCCAAACACCTTCAATGAGGTTAAGGTCACAACTCTGTGGTGACCAAGTCATGCGTGAAAATGATTCCTCATGCTCCCTGAACTACTCTTTTACAATTCGAACCCAATGAATCTTGGCATTCTTGTCCTGGAATATGCCCATGCCAACAGGGAAGAAAACAATCCATTTATGATTGGTGGAGGTGTTGATGATGATGATGGATGGAGGTGTAACCTGGCCAGTAGATTCAGGTACTCAGCTGACTTCCCTTTATTGCTGCATAATGTTGCTGAGCTGTAATAATGATTCAGTCTTTTTTTTGTTTGGCCAGGCAGTGTAAATTAAATTATTTTAAAAAGTTGCTTCAAATGTAACAATAAATTTCACAATTTTTAGGTGTGGTCACGTTCCACAACAATGTCCTGCAGTCACCCTAACGAGTTCTTTAAATTCCCTTGATTAATACAAGCACTGTTGCCTCACACCTCTGGGATCAGGGTTCGAGTCTCCGCCATGACACCACGGGTTTGTTCTCCCTGTGTCGGCGTGGGGTTTTCTCCAGGTGTTCTGATTTCCCCCCACAGTCCAAAAAACATGCTGAAGGTAATGGGAGTTACCAAACTGTCCCTAGGTGTGTTCGTGAGTGTGCCCAGTAACGGGTTGGTGCCCCATCCTGGGTTATTCCCTGCCTTGTTTTAGACCCCCCCCCCCACTCCCCACCCGCTGTGACCCTGAATAGAACAAACAGAAAATGAATGGGTGGACATTGAGCAGCAGATCTTAATGGTAAGGTTATTGAATCTGTGAGGTTTTTATAAAGAGCAAATAACTCAATCTGCTGAAAATTGATGCAAACAATGAAAGGGACACACCAAACACAGGCTTCCAGGAACAAAAAGGGATTATTTATAGAAACAATAAACAGAACCAAATGGATCAGGAGGAGTCAAAAAGGGAGGCAGGGAGATGCAGGCAGGAGGGCCTGGGATGAACCTACTCACAGGGAACAGGACAAGGACCAACAATACAACAACCACTAACTAAACTAACATCCACAACAGCTACAAACTAACAATAATTACAACCTCAATGACCAATCTGGGGAGGATGGCAAGGGCAGGCATATATGTACACAGAACACAATTAACAATCTCGAGACAGGTGCGGATGGTTAAGATATTGGAGCTGGGAGCAATAATGTGATTTCAGGATGGCCAGTGACCTCTGCTGGCCAAACGCTGACATGACGGAGACAGACCATGATCATAATGCCACGGATACAGTTTTACTGTTGTCTATTAAACTTTCATTGTATGAAATGAAAATCTGCAGAAGGGCATAATAAGACTTAGAAATCTTTCATAATGTGGCAGTAAGTGAATCACAACAGGATGCATTGTCTATTCTGGTTTTCGTAGATCTTTCCCTGTAGGGCTTGTTTGTGCATTGATTCAAATCTTTTTGCTACCATAACTGACAGTATTATGACTGTATGTCCTCACATGCAGTGTTCACATAGCTAATGGATAACTAATTTTCTCTGGATACTGCTTAAAGGATTAAGCAGAGTGCTGTTAAAATTTCTGAGCTTTTATTTCCAAGCTCGCAAACACTGGCACAATGCAACACATACCAGTGTATCTCTTATTCTACTGCTACTGTATATCACTAGATAGGTGGAAAGTACAGTTAGCTCCCCCTACTGGCTCTATCATAAATTTACATCCACATTACTTACTACATCTCCTCCCCTGTGGTAATACCAGTAAAAACGAAGCATCATATCTATCCCAGGAGGTGTGCAGAAAAACCCAATTACTGCAGCATTATTATAAGCAGAATATTGCCTTGTGATCTCCGCTTTGGTTATCTATCACACTTGTGGTCCTTTCGTTTTCTGATTTCTCTTCTGTGTTTGGTTTGTTAAGCAAAAAACCCTTTTTTCTCCACAGGGTCATCAGGCCAGCGGAGAAAACAATTGTCTGCCGTCTCCCCACCCTGGAACTAATCTACACCTCCCGATGCCGGAAAAAAGCCACGGACATTTTACAGGATTCATCACATCCCGGTCACTGTCTCTTTCAGCTTTTGCTATCAGGAAAGAGAAACAGAACAATGAAAATCAGGACAAACCACCTAAAAAGCTATTTTTGTCTAAAAGCAATCATGACATTAAACTCTAAACAGAACTGTTAATTTTTGAAGTGCAATTTATATATCCAGTGCAATTTGTATAGTCAGTGCAATTTGTATAGTCAGTGCAATTTGTATATTTTTAATATATTCTCTTATTACTCATGGCTGACATTGAGTCGCCTGCACTTTCTCAATTTCATTGTCAAGTGACAATGACAATAAAGATTATCTTATCTTATCTTATCTTATCTTATCTTATCTTATCTTATCTTTTTCCGAGAGTCACACCATAGATTGTCTTTTCACCATTCCATAACAAAATACTGTCATTGCTACTGGTGTCCTCTGTATCGCCGCTGTGCCCCTCCTCTTAACGGATATGTCTGTCTTCCTTTTCCAGCAATCTTCTCTTAGATCTGCAAGCCATTTTTTAGATCCGCCAAACTCCTGATTCCTATGTCCTTGATTGAACCTAATTTACAAAGGAGAAACACATGCTATACAAAACAGCAAATGAATAAATGACTCAGCAAGGTGATCAAACGTTTTTAAAGGGTAGTGGTGCTACAGCATACTGAAGGGCTGTGTTACACCGGAATGACCACGGGTTCGATGGGGAGCTCGCTCGCTATCCGGGGCGAGCAGCTCAGCCCGGCGTAGCACTGGCAGGTGAAGTGTTCGGAGAAGTAGGTGAGGTCAGAGAGGGTGGGAATGCCCACTGCCATGTATTTTCCGCCAGATTTTCGGACGGAGAAGCTGGCAGGGTTCAGGTGCAGGTAGACGTCAGAGTTGTAGTCCTTCCGGATGCAGCGGCCGTTACCCTGGCAGAGTGACTCGCTGCAGAGCCTGGAAGCCGCCGTCACGTTGACGATGTAGGGGTTCAGGTTGGAGGTCAGGTAGGAGGACAAAGCCTCGCATGATGCCTACAAGGATGGAACGTGCTTGTGTGACATATAGACAGGTAATCTGTGACTGAGTGGGAAGAAAAGATCCCCTGAGATAGGAAACAGGCCTAAAGCACTGTTATAGCATAGATGCATCATTGGCTTTATTGTTTACTGCTGATTTCTTATTTCTCTTACTTGAAAGTGATGGAACTGCAATTATCATGGACATTGTGAACACAGTGATCCTTTTTTAACCACAATCGTTTAGTCTGTCCCCGCCGCAGACATGCAGATGGCATGTGTTTCAAGAGAGTTTACCTTGTCATTGAAGTCTGTGACGCCCCCCCAGAGCACTGAACCTGAGGCCCCTACAGCCGCATTCTCACCCAGAGTGTGGATCAGGTCCTTCTGGAGATGACGACAGACAGAGGAGGGTGAGACAGAACCACAGGACTCCGTGGCATGATGGCTTACAGCTTACAGGGAGCATATGCAGGTCATGAGCAAAGTCATCCAGGATTACAAACATCTTGTCCGAGGGATAGTTTCAGTCAACATGGCAAAACTGAAATAAGAGTGTCGGATTAAGGTAGCCAGGACCTGACGTACTCACCACACTCAAGAATTTGTTGGCTTGATTGGCAAAGACAGGACGGGTGTAGACGTAGATGGGGACATTGAAGGGGTGCTTAGGCAGGCTGGCCACCCTCATGGCCTCGTGAACTTGGTTGCGGACGTACAGAGCGGCCTTGCGGGTGCTGCCCAGACTGGTCTGTAGGTAGACAGAGGGGTAGAGGGCTGTGCTTGTCTGCCACAGCCACAGGAGCTGGTTATTGCCAGTCTGTGCCCACTTGGGGCACTCTCCTGTGTAGTCAGTGCCATCCCAGCCATAGTTATAGCATTCAGGGAAGAGATAGAAGCCCCAGAGGTAATTAGGCCTCATCTTGATCCCCAGACCCATTGTGTCCTCCATGTAGCTTCTGGCAGCTGTCTGGAATTGCTCCTTGGCCACGAGCTTGGCTTGAGATGGCGAAAGTGATGGGTCAAGCTGATAGGCGTAGTCGATAGACAACGTGCGGTAGACAGACTTGGAGCCCCAGTTTCTGTCCCACAGGGGGTGCCAGGCATCCCAGTCAATGACAGCCAGGCCGGCGATGGTCTCTGAAGGTATATAATGGGCGACGTCCACCTGGGCGACTTCCAAACTGGCCGTCAGGTTACCCTTCTGCGGGATGCCCCCATTGATCTCATTATTAAAGTCCTCGTTCACGAAAGGGAACAACCCCAGGCGGTTGATATAGAACAGGAAGAGGAACTGGTCAGGAACAGCCTCTGGGGTGGTAACAGCCTGGAATGGCGAGGTGTCCAGAGGGATGTTGTTCTGCTTGCAAACGGGAGTTTGCATGTTCCATATGACACTGTAAGGGTAGCCCTCAAACTGCGGGGCGGCAGTGGGGGGATATGGGAGGTCAGCATGAATGCTCCCCAGGAAAGATAGCACAAGGAAGGGCAGTGGGAGAGAACTGGATGCCTTCATCCAAGTAACCAAATCCATGGCTTCTCCTGTGTAAATTACACACATATAATGCATTCATCTAGCTGTCATATCTCACACAGGATAAATGTGTCTGAGTGTAAATATACTTTGCCAAATAGGCTGGGAAAGTGTTTTTTTGTATTAGTATTACCATATCATTGCCTGGCAGACTTACTCTACAGCAGCGGCAGGCAATCCTGTCCTCAAAGGGCCGGTGTGTCTGCAGGTTTTAGGGATAACCTTTAGGGCAGCTGTTCAAACCCAGTCCTCTAATTAGTCATCTAATTAGGGAGTTGCAGCAAAATCCCGCATACACAGCGGCCCTTTCTGAATAAGACTGCCTACCCCTGCTCTACAGCATGTATTAATGAGATCCATTGTGCCGAAAGCCGTTCGGACACGGAGAGGAAATCATGTCTGATACTAAAAATGCCATGTCTATGAGCATTGCACTGTCATTACACAGAACCTGAGATTACAGGTATATCTGACTACAGTGATGGACATTCAAATACCTTTAAGATGGTCAGCTTGCGGATTTGACTTTCAACAAGCAGTGTTTTAAAGTTGTTCTTTTAAACATCGGAACATCTTAGTTATTTAATGAAGTAGCTTTCATATTGCGGCATGGTGAAATACCGTACCTTTCTGAAGTTGTCACCTGAGCTTCTTCAGCACTGCGTCCTGCTGAGGCATTTATAGTGCAGAGCTAAGGTGACATGTTTTATTTAAGGCCATATCAGGCCTTTATCAAGATGCCCATTGTAATGCAAAATAGCTCAGCTCGATTATGTTACGTAAAGACCACTGTGGGTATGTTTACAAAGTTTGTGTCTGTGAGCCTGTAAAATGGTTCTGCAGTCAGTCTCGTACTTTCAGAATTCCAGGGTTAAGACTTCTATGAATGTCATTCTGTCAGAAATACCACAGAACTTGCAAGGAAGACAAGATGATCTTGGAGGTGATAGTCCTTCATCTGGGCTGCAATATCCCCCAGACATACAGAGATCCAAGCAGAGACAATGGTGTTGTCAAGCAGGTAGGTTGAGTATAACTGGATGTCATGGTAGGAGAAGCTATGTGATTGGATTTTTAGACAAACATAGATAATGCACAGTGACAAGAGGGGTGGGCCAAGGACAGAGCCTTGGGGAACACCGGTTGTTACTTGATGTGATCTGGATACCTCTGCACTCCAAGCCACTAGGAATGATCTGTCCGATAGGTATGACTGAAACCAGAGCAGAACAGCGGCCGTGCTGCCAAGTGCAGCGAGGGTGGTCAGGAGGGTTAGAGCACTTATTTACCCAATAATATGATTTAATATGATTTATGGCTGCTGTACACGATTATTTGTAGCATTCTGCTGGGCCATGATGACCTTCACAGTGTCCTCCCTACTCTGGTAGATATTATGTTAGATTGTGTAATGCTAACAGACCTGTGTAAATGTGATTGAAACATAAGGGAAGTGCACTTGGTGAAGGTCAGGATCCTTGGCTCATTCTCACCCTGTGTTCACAAAGCAATCAGGTTTAAGAAGGCCATCAAGACCACCTTGAAAATATCAATGTACTGTCGGTCTTTGATGTCCTGCATGTATCTGCATTTGTAGAGTTTTTCTTCAAACAGTTGAAGCCATAGAAACATTCAACATTAGCTTAAAATATCTGAACCTTTATATTTCCATATGTGTCTTGGAACAGGAAGTTGAATTAAAAGTAATTTTATTGTCAGATTCACAATGGATTTAATTAAAGGTAGAACATGAAAATATGTCTTGATATCTCACAGTGCTTCTCATGTTCTGTAATGCAATGGGGCTGCACTTTATGCAGCAGATTCTAAACGTCATTCCTGATTTCTGATCAATGTTCAGATTCAATGCTCGCGCATTTATTAAAGATTAGTTTTTATACCCTAATGTAATTCCCAGTCATGAACATTTTTGTCACTATATTGTGCTTAAGTTTTATTGATAATGATAGTATTTATGTTTAATGCTTAAAAATCCTATGCCATTCTATGTTTAGCTTATTGTTTAAGATTGAAAAATAAAGTCCTTGCAATATAAATGATAAAATTGGAATTAATCATAGAAAGCTTGTTGCTATCACTGTGCAGAGTAGAACAGTTCCCTCCTTAAAATTCTAAGATGCTGAGTGATGAAGCTGGAACTCAAATTGCTAAGGGTGGGAATAGCTGGTGATGCAAAAAGGAAATTATCTGTAGGCCATACCATCCCTTTTGACAACGCTTTCTGTACGACCATCGAAGAACACAGCCTACAAAGGCTACTACACTTTCAAAGACCACATCCTTCGAAGCCCCGGAATTCAGACACAGCCGAATCAATATCCAACCTGAATGGCAGCAAATCCCACCAGCAATATTCCAACATCTAATGGAAAGCCTTCCCTGTAGACAATAATAATGATAGATTCTTTATTGATCCCCATGAGGAAATTCTTTTTACGCCTCCCACCACTCTCACCTCTCTGTAGGTGAGAGCATGCTGGCCACAAAGGGCAGCCACCTGTACTGGCACCCAGGGAGCTGGGGGCTAAGGGCCTTGCTCAAGGACCTGCAGACGTGCCAAGGCCTGGCTCAGACCAGATAACTTTATATTAAAACCTTTGGTTTCCAGAATGAGATGTGGGACAAACTTGCATGGGATATGGTGGATGGCCATGCATTTTTGTATTTGTCTTGTATTTATTAATTGAGTTGGGAGACCAATAAAGAAATGGAAGTAGAACTGACACACGTAGCTTGGTTGTGTGTGGAGGTTGGAGTTGGTCAGGCGTAGCTTTTAAGTTGTGGTTTCTAAAATGTCTAGATTTTAATCAGTAATAACAATGGGTGGTGGTTGAAGGGCGGCCACTTGAATCTTTTCCAGCTTCCACCTCAACAGATATTTTAATTTGGGTTTTTTTTTTAACTTTGTGAATTGTGTTTATTTGTTGTAGATGGTAATGTGCATGATTCAATTGTGCAGTATCACCAGCAACATACACTGAGCGGGGGTTTATATATTTTATGACTAATACTGTCAAGTTTGTTGTGTCTTTTCCTTATCTTATGTAATTCTGTGTTATTATGTTGTAGTTTAGTTTGTTATTGGTTGGCTCCTACATTGCTATAGGGTCGGCACACAAGAGGATTGTCGAACTCCTGACTAATTGCCTAAAATAAAGGCAGTTATTTTATCTTTGCTTTTGTGTGCCTCCTCAACATCTCCCAATGTTTTCCCATGTCCATAGACATCTTATCTGTAACTTGGTATATTTGGCAGTGATGAATCCTTTTATTCAGTAATCACGCACCAGTTTTACCCCTTACAAACTGGTGTACACATACTTTTGGCCATACAATGTATTTATGAACACTGCATGTAAATTTGGTCTATCGGACATGTGGAGAAAATGTTGACAATTGCATTCAACATAGGCTTGCATTCAACTTACATACTTTCATTTTCAGAGTAAAAGAGTTTTTGCCGATTTCAATTAGTTTATCGATGTAAATGAAACAGCCCATATTTTGCTTGTTGCCAAAATCTTTGAGGGCACAACACCCTCTTCTTGCATGATGAATTAATTACATTTCTTGCATGGCAGCCCCTTCTTTTTCCGGTTAAGTGCGATGGATGTGACCGTGCTGATGAGGGGAGAATATAGCGCTTTTTTCACTTCAGTGCTTGGTGCGAGAATAGATCGATAAATGTGTATTCGTGGCCGTCTCACGCACATTTCCCATTGAATGTTCTCCTCATCTCTTTACTGCCCACCTTCTTGCTGTTTAGGTCATTGCAACCCCTGACCATGCAGAACGTGGGACCTGGAACTAAAGACCCTTTGCCTTCCTGACAGAAATGAATGCTACTCATGTTCGGTAGACCCTGGCTAAAGGCAACATGGAGTAGAGTTTGCCAGGTCAGGTTCTTAAATTATGGTAAGTCATGCCCAGTTCATCCTTTAGGCAAGGTCAACCATAACATGCAGTCCACCTGAAGACTAAACGGGACGAGATGAATTAATAAAAGAAGCAAGTGATGAGACAAACAGCACTTCATTCTCTCTAAGTTGCTTTGGTACCTTGTTATACAGGAACATTATAATCAAGTTGCAATAAAAAGAACAGGCTGATACTGTATGTTAAGAGAAAGATCAATTAGCCTTAATAAAATATTTTTCCCTTTAACTAATTCATACGTTCTGCGGGTTGCTAAGGAATTTCGTTTCTAAACAAACTGCAATATCTAGTTTCGCCACTAGATGGGAGCACTAAAAAAAATATTCTGTTAATTCTACCTGTTAAAACTATATTTTATTTACGGTTTGTTTTTGGAAACAACGACTGCTAGGGAAAACAGGAAACTTTTTTTCACCCTTCAACAGTGATATTTAACCAGAATATTGACTGGCAACTATGCATGTCACAGGAAAGGTAATTAATTCATTATAATATTTACACAAGGAAAAGGCTAACGAAAATTAACTTCTCCTAGTCTTTTTCAGAGCAAGGTGACACCCTTCACTCGGCTGCTTGACTAGAGGCTCCCCCGAGGGAGGGCTGGCACGTGACACCTCACTGGGGCTCAGTGTTTCTTGAAATTTGTGTGCAAACTGAAGAAGGGAAGTAGAAAAGTTAAAATTGGGGTGGTGAAGATTGGACAGGTTGGAAAAACGCGAGAGAAGTAGCCACTGCACTTTGGGTGAAAAACAATTAAGAAATGGGAAATGATATGTAAAGTATTTTTAAAGAGGAAAAATGGGGATAAAATTAAAGTAATATGATGTAATTAGTTTACACTGCAGTGATGAATGGGAGAGGGGGTGTTTTCAGGGTAGGAGGTGGGGTCACACAGCAGGGGGAGCTGAACCGGGGACTGTCTGTCATAAAGAGAGGAATCAGTAAACTGTACGAGGCATTTTTGGGGCAGCATTTACCTTTGTTATTTGTCTGATTTTTGTGGTGGTCTATGCAATTTGGAGGGGGGGGGGGCTCTAATTAAAGCAGACCTGCCTTATGGAAAGAGCAGGCTGGTGGCAGGCTCTGTGGCTGGCTGGGCGGGTGTTCGTCTGCATGCTTTTAAGAAGCTGCAGGGAGAGTGAGCTGTTATTGATCTGTGCATGGAAAGCCTGGACACGCCAGACTCAGGGGACACTAATTATCTTCCTCTAATTTTATAAAGGAGCAGAGAGAAGCCTCAAAGTGTGAGAACTGTAGCACATAGCAGTGCACCCTCCATCCTTCTCAAATTACAGCATGCAGTGTGCCCTCCTTCCCTCTTATTACACTGTACATTATGCAGTGTGCCCTCTTTCCCTCTTATTGCACTGTATGTTATGCAGCATGCCCTCCTTCCCACTCTTATTATACTGTATGTTATGCAATGTGCCCTCCTTCCTTCTTATTACACTGTAAATTATGCAGTGTGCCCCCCTTCCCTCTTATTGCACTGTGTTATGCAGCATGCCCTCCTTCCCACTCTTATTATACTGTGTTATGCAATGTGCCCTCCTTCCCTCTTATTACACTGTACATTATGCAGTGTGCCTTCCTTCCCTCTTATTACACTGTATGTTATGTAGCGTGCCCTCCTTCCCACTCTTATTATACTGTATGTTATGCAGCGTGCCCTCCTTCCCTCTTATTACACTGTACATTATGCAGTGTGCCCTCCTTCCCTCTTATTGCACTGTATGTTATGCAGCGTGCCCTCCTTCCCACTTTTATTATACTGTATATTATGCAATGTGCCCTCCTTCCCTCTTATTACACTGTACATTATGCAGCGTGCCCTCCTTCCCACTCTTATTATACTGTATATTATGCAATGTGCCCTCCTTCCCTCTTATTACACTGTACATTATGCAGTGTGCCCTCCTTCCCTCTTATTACACTGTATGTTATGCAGCGTGCCCTTCTTCCCTCTTATTGCACTGTATGTTATGCAGCGTGCCCTCCTTCCCACTTTTATTATACTGTATATTATGCAATGTGCCCTCCTTCCCTCTTATTACACTGTACATTATGCAGTGTGCCCTCCTTCCCTCTTATTGCACTATATGTTATGCAGCGTGCCCTCCTTCCTACTTTTATTATACTGTATGTTATGCAATGTGTTCTCCTTCCCTCTTATTACACTGTATATTATGCAGCATGTCCTTCTTCCCTCTCCTATTACACTGTACAATGTGCAGTGTGCCCTCCTTCCCTCGCTTATTACACTGTACATTATGCAGTGTGTCATCCTTTCCTCTCTTATTAGATAACAATAGTACTGAAAAATGTGGAATTGACCGCTCTTAACTGCATGTATTAATTTCCCCTGAGCGCAGTGATCTGTGCATCTCGTGATTTTCTGCACTCTTGTTTCTTGATTAAATGCGCTGCAAAACACACACTAGGGCTGCACGATAGCCTATATCGTTTCAGCATCGTCATCGCGATGTACGCACGTGCAATAGTCACATCGCAGGATGTGCGATGTTAAGTAATGCAAATTAAATTAAGCGGCGTGGACAACGCTTTTGGTGTTTTTGCTGAACTAACAAATGTCACACTGTTCTTATTCTTAAACAATCCACAAAAGTCTGTCTAACATAATTTAAATCAATTTAAAGGTTTTTGGATACGGAGTCGACACGCAGCTTTGCTCCGGCAGCTAACAAACATATCTATCACAGAACGAACCACCAAGCACAAACATTCTAACCATTTAACCCAGCGTTATTTTGTCACTCATGTTAACTCTCATATGCGATAAGCTTCCATAGTTTAATGCTCATGCTCTGTTTAGTACTGATTAAGTTATCATACCATTATATTTGGGCTAAATCAGGTCAATCTTTCTAGAATGATTAATTATACCAATAGAGCAGCGGTCACTAACAGGCGGACCCGGACCCAGAAGCTGCCCCATACGGACCTGGACCGATAGCCAAAACAGAAAGTTATGATTTAAAACCTGATGGGGCCCTTCTATTTTAACCGCCACAGCTTTTGTAGTCTTTTCGGTAGTGGTTTAGCACTAGAACTGCCGCTTCCCACACCAATGCACGTCAAACGCCTTTATCTGCGAAGCGTAGTTCGGCGTATGCAGCCCTTTGTCTGCGCTAATGTGCCATTAGTGTTAATAACAGCAGCAAAGCGACCAAAAAGCCGTAATGTTCCTAACAGAGTGGCTGCTTAATAACAGCAGCGAAGTGAACACCCGCAACCAAAAATCCGTAATGTTCCTAAGAGAGTGGCTGGTCTGTCCTGAAATCATATAGCTGAAAAGTTTTCAAATACAGTATGTATTATATAACATGTTGGATAAATAGACATAGTTTATTAGTGATTTCATGTTCGTGGAAGTTTCCGCTTTTTAACATATGTATAAAGTAATATTATCTGTTATATAGATCAACTCAGGTGAAACAAAAATTGTACGTTTTCAGCATCTGGCACGCCACTCATGATTTCAGACTTGCGCAGGAAATCTTACGGCAAATCTATATTATTCCATTATAAACCTAAAATGAGCTACGTCAAAAGTGTGTTTACATGGTTAAATACAAAAGCATACTATTTACAAGGTAAGAACTGTTACATGTGTGTGCAGACATCTCGAATTGAATTGCACTGAATTAATTTGATTTGACAGTCAGGTACTGATTACATGCAATGTTGATGCAACTGATATGCTACTTAAATATACATCACACTAAATAGTTAGACATTATGATCTTCCTGACCTTTGCTTCATGAAATTTTCTCTAACTGGACCTCTTTAAATTTTAGTTGAATACCCCTGCAATAGAGCTATTGAACTTATTAGAATTTTTAAAATCCCAATATCTCAATATATATCGCAGAAAGAATAAATATTGCAATGTGATTTATTCCCAATATCGTGCAGCCCTAACACACACACAGACACACACACACACATATATATATATATATGCAATATCTTTATTTAAAAAACTGACACAGCAATCACTACAAACACGATGATCATTGCAGATCATTGCAGCGAATGTGGTGTACTTCACAGAAACATTATAGATAGCTGAATGAAGGACTTTTGC
The DNA here is from genome assembly GCF_048594095.1 of Paramormyrops kingsleyae. NCBI lineage: Eukaryota > Metazoa > Chordata > Actinopteri > Osteoglossiformes > Mormyridae > Paramormyrops > Paramormyrops kingsleyae. Next base: position 15,346,850 of record NC_132797.1, read on the forward strand.
CCATAAACCCACATTATAGTAATTTAAACACACAAATTGCATGTACTAATTAGTTTTTTTGGCCTTGATTTATGGTCAATGTAAAGAGCAGTACACTGGTGCAAAAAGAAGCCACTCTTTTTGTCATCATATTTGTAAAAATTGTGCTGATTTATGTATACAGCCCATTCTCTGAAGCAGTGTCCCACGCTCCAAAAATGTTTTGTTCCAGACATCTCACATGTTACATAATACCAGTACATACATAAATAATATGAAATATTTTTGAAAAATTCATTTTTGCACTCAATGTTTTAAAGCTTTTTTGTTTTAGGGAAACACCAGCTCTGAGATCCACACTCTCTGGTGCCATGCAGTAAGGACTGTATATGTCTCCCTCTGGACAAGACATCCTGACGATGAAAGAATGGATAGATGGACAAATGAAAAATCGAATAGTCCACTATGGTCCTGATGGCGCCCCGCTGTTTCCTTAATACTATAATGAAACGGTATTCTGACTGAATCCTGAGATTGTAACGGGTGACATATGGCCTCCGTGCTGTGAGAACGCAGGCTATTTGCATCGCGAGTGCAGGCTCGTCTGGGGAGCCAGGAGGAAAGAAGGGACACGTGAGCTTATGACAGTAAAAATAACACGGTACAGCTTTTGCTGGAGCTCCCAAATCCCCGAGGGACCCAGGGGCCGACGGCGGGGCATGAGTCAGACCCAGCAAGACAGCAGAATGTCTGCTCTACCCTTCTGGCCACTGGGGAGAGCTCTGGACATCAAGAGGAAGAGAGACCGTGCCAAGGCTCTCAACGCAAGTATGCCAGAGAGATCAGGCTTATTCACGACGCTGGGCAGAACTTCTCCTTCACGCCCCTGGAAAATGTCGGCAGATAAGGTTTTATCCCCTTGGACAAAGGAGAATTTGTCATGCTTTAGTGCATCGTTGGCGTGAAAAATGGAAATGATGCAACAAGATGGGGTTAATGAGATGTTTGTCTTTCTCCAGATGTTTTTAAAAACACACCAGACTGATGTTTGCTAATTGTGTGCAGCATTCAAGTGAATATCCATAAATAATACACATTGGGAGAAATTACTAAACAAGACCAGCTAACATTCACAGTTGTGAAGAGGAACTCAGAGACGTGAAAAGGTTTATTTATAAACATACAGGGAAACAACTGTGTCGGTTATATAATGTCTGCTCTTGATAACTGCAGTGCCCTCAGACTAATGGTGCAATATCAAGTATATTATACATCCACTCCCAACTCTGTATTGAATAACTGGTTGGAAGATGGATTGATGGATGGATGGATGGATAGTTGGGGGGTGGAATGTCCTATTACAGTTGGACAGCAGAACCTTAATTGAGTTACCAGCACAATGTAAATCAGCATCTTTGCGTATCTAAATAATCATCTGTTGAGTGATGGATAAAACAATATGTGGTTTTTATGACGGGTACAATAAAGGATTGGAAAGGCATGTCTGGTGAGGGGTGAAATGATTTTACCTTATTTGGGGATCTCCTGGTTCACCTCTGATGTAAAATCTCTCTACCACTGATTTCAGACCTAAATCAATAGCTATCATGTGTCCTTTTGGGGGAGGGGGGCGGGGGCTTTGGAACCAGTAAGAGTTATGCATCATTTATAAATATGTATGTATTTCTTATGATGGTCTTATAAAGAACTTTTGTACGGCACATCATCTAAAGTGCTACAGTCATTAACAGTATGTAGTGCGCCAGGATAAATGGTCCTCACACTCAATCAGCACCCTCCATAAAGCACTATCAATGAATGCTACAATGACAGCCTCTTCTGCACACAGAAAGCAGTTATAATGTATGTGACAGCAGGTGCATCTATTGAACTTAACCTAATTTTAAGAAGAAAAAAAAAATAAACAAAAAAATAAGCACTTTTCCAGGATCACACAGAGAGGGGTGTGGAGGCTCAGTCGGTGGCACTGTTGCCTCATACTTACAGAGTTGGGGGGGGGGGGGGTCAAATCAAGCTGTGTTTGGTGGGTGCCAAAGACATGCGAGTAGGTGGACGAGTGTCTGTAAAAGGCATGTGCCCTACGACAGACTGGCAATGCATGTGCCCTACGACAGACTGGCAATGCATGTGCCCTACGACAGACTGGCAATGCATGTGCCCTACGACAGACTGGCAATGCATGTGCCCTACGACAGACTGGCAATGCATGTGCCCTACGACAGACTGGCAATGCATGTGCCCTACGACAGACTGGCAATGCGTGTGCCCTACGACAGACTGGCAATGCGTGTGCCCTACGACAGACTGGCATCCTGGGCTCTCGGCTAGCAGGGTTGCTCCCTGGTTACATGGATTCGGCTGCCTCACAAATAAAAAAAAAAAACAAACACAAAACAGAACCTGCTGCCAGAATTACTTTGTAATTTTATTTATTTATCTCTCAATGTAACTCATAAGCCACTAAAAGGAGATTCTTCTCCATAGTGATATGAGACCAGACGAGGGAGACATTACTTTTAGGACATACTAAATGTACCACATTACCATCCTTAATACAATCTGGGCAGTCTCTGATTACTATCTCTGGGGTGATCACAGACACTGTCCTAAGTACTCTGTCATAAATTTCACTCACTTTAATGGCACAGGCCACAAGGCAAAATGACTGCTTTTCCAAATCAATGTAACTCTGCTCTGACCTCTGGGAACTGGCTTGCTGTAAAAGCCACACCCTCGTGCATCTCAGAGAAAACTAGGCTAATATAATTTATTGACAACCCGCCCCCGCCCCTCGCCGCAAACCACATGCTACATTTACCAGGCCCCAAGCAGTGGCTGGAGAAGATGCAGAATGATGAACCAATAAGCTGATCACGTGGTATCAGCACAGAAATGGTGGGCTGACCAATCAGAATGCAAAGCTGAGCGCACTTGGCGTTCAAATAACCACGCTGGGTTTTTTTTTTTTGCGTAAATATTTTGAGTCCTCGGATATCCTGATTATTTTTTCTTCTGAAATATCTGGGTCAGTCTTGTATACAAGAGCTAACAACATAAAGAGCCTTAATACGAATGCTTATTTGACTGTTTACATTAATGTGGAAATTGTATCGCCCCCTGCATGTGATGACAAATAATATTCATTTTTCTTATTAGCATTTCTGTTAACAACAGCCGCATTGTGTAAAATATGAGTCTTTGTCCACAATCTGGATGATTCTCGTCTTTAAACGCGTATTATAATATTAGACAATAACAAGTCGGCTTTAAATGGCTTATATGTGCATAAAATGCGATAAAGGTCGCATCTATAATGTTTCTGTGCGGCGCACCTCTTTCGCCCATGTACTGCAATGTTCGCCGTGTATGTAATGATTGTCGTGTCACCTTTTTAATTTAAGATGTTACGCGCATGTATAGGCTTCGCAGCCCATTTAATCAAAGGAGAAAAGCGCAGAAAATCGCCGTGCGACGCGTGTAAACAGAGCACCGAGCTAGGAGGAAATCTGGCGTGTATTTGCGGGTTAAGCGCCGGACTGGCCTCCTATAAATTATGTAGCAGTAGGAGCCCTCCCATACCAATCTTAGCGAAGTGACTGTGCATGCAAGGTGATCCGAGATGATTGAAACGTAGCCGGATCGTCATTGTAAAACACTGATTATTTTACTCCCCCCCTCCCTGGGCAGAAGCTGGGGTAGATCTGGGGCAGGAAGCGCAAACCGTGGGAGCGGTGAGAAGTGGACGCGAACGCGGCGGAAACATGCCGGCAATACGCGGCTGCCTCCTGCTCGCCTGCGCTCTGCTCCAGTTTGACGTTTCAGGTGAGCTTCAGTTATTTATCAGGCATTAGGTGCTATTAAATAATGTAAATCCCCTTAACGAGAAACTCAGAGAGTCGCCTGCATTTCCAGCCGTGTCCAGAAACCAGATATTTGTTTTGTAGATGGTGCATGTTCAGTTTTTTTCGGTTCTGTATACGGTCCTGTAGCCTGTGTTCAGTTATGCATTTCAATGGGTAGCTGAAGCCTACCGAGATGCGTATGCCCTTTATTATATTGTTTACTAAGCAGTTGTGTAATCTGAATGACAAGCAGATTTTTGCTATTTTCAGCGTTATTCAAAATCATCTTCACTTTATCCCGTAATCGCAAATGGACAGTGGATTAACACGCATTCGTAGGAAATTAAGTTTCTGTTATTTATCGGTGTTGTCTGCGATCAACATGCTAATAATCCCATAGCATATAACATATAAGCCCCATAGCATATAAAAGAATTAGTTTAACTGGTCTTCCCTATACATTATGTTTGTTTTAAATGAATATGGCGTGTTTATCACCCATCGATCGGCGTCAGTTCTTTAAATGTAATGGAGTATTACCACTGTCATGTGTTTAGTTGGTTTTCTGCACTGATCCCCTGGAGGTAGGCTGCAGGATAGAGACATGCTGTAGTTTAAGCGTTTTTTAATATCCCGCTCCGCTTCTGCTACCTGGTTTCTGTTAACCTATGGAAGACTTGTACAGATTTCTCCCATTTAATCAAATCAAGTGAGAATCATGGCTGTGTAGATGCGAAATTAAAACTGCTTGCCAGGTGAATAAACCGCAATCTCCACCACCACCGCCGGTGTCTTAAGCACAGGAGAAGGCATTCTGCGTGTCACTTGGATGGAGAATGGAGTCAACCATAAAAATAAATACTTGCTTATAACATGGTTACATTTCTCATGGTTGCGATCAACCGTTCGCCAGCCCCTAGGCGAACGTGTTGCGGACACTGCTCTATGTTCGGGTGCCGTAGTGTTTTTCCGACAAGCTCGGCGTTTAAGTGGAACCTGTGGGAACATGTCTGCTACTCCAAAGCCTCTGCTGACAGCGGCCAGGGGAAGGGCTGCTCAATAAGAGGTATGAGCAGGGTGTGTAGTTCATCTACAGGGACAGGAGCAGAACACTATTCCAAGCTTTACGCTATACTGTACAGCCGCCAGTTCTTGTGTTGCGTATGTATGTGTACATATACTATATAGTGTGTGTACACTCACCTAAAGGATTATTAGGAACACCTGTTCAATTTCTCATTAATGCAATTATCTAATCAACCAATCACATGGCAGTTGCTTCAATGCATTTAGGGGTGTGGTCCTGGTCAAGACAATCTCCTGAACTCCAAACTGAATGTCAGAATGGGAAAGAAAGGTGATTTAAGCAATTTTGAGCGTGGCATGGTTGTTGGTGCCAGACGGGCTGGTCTGAGTATTTCACAATCTGCTCAGTTACTGGGATTTTCACGCACAACCATTTCTAGGGTTTACAAAGAATGGAGTGCAAAGGGAAAAACATGCAGTATGCGGCAGTCCTGTGGGCGAAAATGCCTTGTTGATGCTAGAGGTCAGAGGAGAACTGACCGACTGATTCAAGCTGATAGAAGAGCAACTTTGGCTGAAATAACCACTCGTTACAACCGAGGTATGCAGCAAAGCATTTGTGAAGCCACAACACGCACAACCTTGAGGCGGATGGGCTACAACAGCAGAAGACCCTACCGGGTACCACTCATCTCCACTACAAATAGGAAAAAGAGGCTACAATTTGCACGAGCTCACCAAAATTGGACAGTTGAAGACTGGAAAAATGTTGCCTGGTCTGATGAGTCTCGATTTCTGTTGAGACATTCAAATGGTAGAGTCAGAATTTGGCGTAAACAGAATGAGAACATGGATCCATCATGCCTTGTTACCACTGTGCAGGCTGCTGCTGGTGGTGTAATGGTGTGGGGGATGTTTTCTTGGCACACTTTAGGCCCCTTAGTGCCAATTGGGCATCATTTAAATGCCACGGCCTACCTGAGCATTGTTTCTGACCATGTCCATTCCTTTATGACCACCATGTACCCATCCTCTGATGGCTACTTCCAGCAGGATAATGCACCATGTCACAAAGCTCGAATCATTTCAAATTGGTTTCTTGAACATGACAATGAGTTCACTGTACTACAATGGCCCCAACAGTCACCAGATCTCAACCCAATAGAGCATCTTCGGGATGTGGTGGAACGGGAGCTTCGTGCCCTGGATGTGCATCCCACAAATCTCCATCAACTGCAAGATGCTATCCTATCAATATGGGCCAACATTTCTAAAGAATGCTTTCAGCACCTTGTTGAATCAATGCCACGTAGAATTAAGGCAGTTCTGAAGGCGAAAGGGGGTCAAACACCATATTAGTATGGTGTTCCTAATAATCCTTTAGGTGAGTGTATATGTTGACAAAATAAAGGAAGCCATGAAGCTAATTATGTACCTGATAAGGAATAGGGCCACCCTTTGTCTTCATAACCACGGGTGTAAATTATGGAGGGGATATAGTCTAAACCAGTCAATACAATTCCCTGGACCCCCTAAATGGTGGAGACCTCAACCCAAAGTAATGCCCTTGTTCACAGCAGCTTCAGTTCTTCCTCGAATGCTGTCAAACAATTGCTCAGCTGTGGTTAGTAGGAAATTGGACCATTCTCTTTGAGGTATGGAGCAAGTGGAAATGTCTGTACTCTGGGTTCCTGAACTTAACATAGAGGGTCAGTGATTGCGGTTAGCATGGAAGGTGTTTGCATGTGATCTTGGTGTGAAACCATTTTTAATTAATTTAGTGTTGTTTTGAGGGGAATTATCTAGGATGAGGGAACCGTGCTTTCGTCATAAGGTGTACCTGGACTCCTCAAATGGTTGTGTATTCCTTGGTCTTTGTATGATTATGCAGAGCTATCCTTGTATCTGATCTGATGATTTCTGTGATATGGCTGGCCAGACTAAGATGGACTGTGTGAAAGCATCTTTCAGCTTCCTCCAAACGTAAAGCCATCTGGATGCAGTAAAAAGTGTGAAAGGTGACTCGTCGGAGCATAGTGCCTTTGCCTGTCGCTTAGGGGTTCAGGTTTAGCACTTTTTACAGTAGGTTATGCACCTTCGCATTGGGTTTGGATCTAAGCAGTCCCCCATTCACACATTAAGTAATCTGGCCATTTTTGTGACCGATTGACTCGCAGTCTATTCCCTTTGGAATGCCGGGATCTGCCTCGTGTTGCTTTGAAAGCTTGCATACCAAACTGCCGATTGTCAAATCTCTTTTGTAGTTGACAAGTCCTGCTAATTGGCTTTGCACTTAAAATGAGTCATTTCTGTAGCTCCATTTGTAATTGGAATTTAGTTGTGTCAAAGTTCATCCTTTTTCATGTCGTGTTCCTGTTATTTTCTCCGCCCCCTATGTATTTGTTTGTGTCTGTATATCTGTGATCCATTCAGCATTAGAATGAGTCTGAATATAAGGAAGGTGAAGTACAACTCTTGGTAATCAGCCTTGGGTTTAGCTGTTACTATAGACAAGTGTTGGTGGATGAGATAAACAAGTAGGCCCTGATATGAGTAAACTAATGCAAACTTGTGTTCCATAGCAATCTGGTGAGGGGGGGGGGGTGCATGAAATAGTGTTAATGCCAGACAAGCAGATTAATCAGATTCAAGAATTTAACAGTGCTGTGGTATAATGTCAGTTAATGTGCATTAATGTCATGCTGGCTGTAGAGGTCCTTCAGTCATGACATCATCAGCATCTGATTCATAGGGACTGATTTTTACAGATTTTTGGTTCAGGGCAGATGCATAATCTGTGACCTATATACGAAGCATGTATGTCATGTTTTGGTGAAGGTGGGCTTTGATGCACGTATGAAGCTATCCGAGGTCTTTGGGAAGTCTTACTTCTAATCATTTATAGTCAAACTATACAGGGCAATCCGGTCCTCCGAGACCCACAGCTGGTCCATGTTTTTGCTCCATCTAAACTCCCTGCCAGACAGTCCATGTTTTTGCAAAAATGCGGACTGTCTGTGGGTCCCCAAGGATCGGATTGGATGGGAGACGGAATGTGTTTGCTGCCAACAGATTGCAGAAATTTAATTTCCTTTTCTAATATTTGAAGCGAATCCTATCCAGGCTTTCCTCTGCCATGTGCCTGTACTTCTTGCCATAGGGTCCAAGCTCATCGTGACCCTTTCCCGGATAAGTGGTTATGGAAGATGGATGGATGAAATAAATTGATTTTCTTCCACCATTTGGTGCCTAAAAGGAAAGCCCACTCTTCTGCGGGCCCTGGTTCCATCTCGTCAAGGCTGTAACAGATGGACGCCAAGTTTAGGGTCTGGAACCAACTAGTTGGAGCTGCGTGTGTCTCAGTGTTTATTTTTGACATTTTTTGTGGCTTTCGACATTGGCAAAAAAACGATCAAATTTAATTAGTCTCTCACATGCAGAAAATTGGGAAATTGCCCCCATCTCATAAGCGAACTTCCACTGACGTTTGTTTGTGGCTGAGTGGTTTAGGGTATCTGTGAGCAGCAGGGTCGTCGGCTCAATGCCAGGGTCAGCAAAGCGATGTCACTGAAGTGGCCCTGAGCGGGACCCTTAACCTCAATCGCTGCAGGGACTGGCTGACTCTGATTACTCAACTGTATGGCACTTTGGATAACAGCGTCTGCTGAATAAATGTAAAGATTATTTTCTGGTAAGGAACTAATTGCCTTTGGCAGTCCTTTAAAAGTAAATAATGCTGAGGGTTAGGGTACTCTCAAGCTTTTTTGCTAATGTAGTTTTTCTCCTTTGGTTAATATATTTTTTGATGTGTATTCAGAGCAAAATAAAACTTCAGAGTGAATTCTGAAGCAGAAAAGCAGCCATGAAAGGCTAATTAATCAGGCCCTTGATGTGTGCTGTATGCCGTATAGGTAAATATTTGAGGTGTTTGTGTGTCTTTGCTGACTCGATGCTTATGCCAGCGTTCTGGCTCCCTGGGAAGCCCGGAAAATTCCGGAATTCCTGTGAAATCCTCAAACGGGAGGAGAGAGGACTGCCGTTTTCTGCTGCTGCCCTGGTTCAGCCTCAGAATAGTCATCAGCCTGCTTTGCAGTTTTTTCCCTCACATTCACCACTAAGATATTTGAAATCTCAGGTACAAGTGCTTTGCTTTTCCAAGTAAAATTTAGCTCATGGGGTCCAGACCCTAGCAGTTTAGCCTTCTTAAGTGTTTTGTAGTGGTGAAGATGGGTTTTGTTGAGCATCTCATTTAGGTGCCATGGTGACACAGTTGAGGGACTTCCTAATTTATTCTGGTTTCTTTGCACAGTCCAAAAACTTGCATGTTGAGGAGCTGGTATCACTAATTTGGTCATAATATGTTTTGTGATGGATTGCCATCTTGTCCTTGTCCCCAGTGATGTGCAGCCACCATGTCCTTGTCCCCAGTGATGTGCAGCCACCTTGTCCTTGTCCCCAGTGATGTGCAGCCACCTTGTCCTTGTCCCCAGTGATGTGCAGCCACCTTGTCCTTGTCCCCAGTGATGTGCAGCCACCTTGTCCTTGTCCCCAGTGATGTGCAGCCATCTTGTCCAATGTGACCTTGGACCCTGCCATTCCTGGGATAGGTTCCAGACTCATCACAGCCCTGTACTGGTTATGGATATGGGGAGGGTATCTGGTTTAACAACCGTTCTCTTTGTTTTCGTTAACCAGGATGTTTGTCTGGAGACCACGGCCCTCTTATGACTGCTCACCGTGTGAAGTGGCCAGTCCTGGTCACCCGGCGTGCCGAGAAGCTTGGGAAGACCGTGGACCTGGGGGTCATGGGTAGTAGCATGAAGGTGGTCCGTCACCCACACCATCACCAGCTGGATGAGCTGCACCGGCACCCACCAGCCAACCACCTCAGCGATCTCCCCAGCAATCTGCCACACGGCCAGTCGCGGGCCAGGATCGGCAAGCTTCGGCCCGCCTTAATCACACCCCCCCATTTCCGGCAGGCACCCCCCGAGCAGGCAGCTGGCTTTCTGGCTCGCACCGAGGACGACGTGAGGGTGGAGAACGCCCCCATCTCCGTCAGACACCTCGTCACTGTGGTAGGCACCTCCCTCTCTCTCGGTGCGCAGTGTTTCTCTCCAGAAAAGCTGATGCTCAGAGCTTTAGTCCAGTGTTTCCTAATCCGGTCCAATCCGTGTTTTTGCTCCTTCCAAAAATGTGGTCTGTCTGCGGGTCCCCGAGGATTGGATTGGGGAAACACCGCTCTAGTCTAAAACTAGATTCCATGCTTCTTTCTAAAGCTTATTGTCATTAAAGGACAATAAGGAAAAGTGATCACTGTGAAATAAGTCCTCCTAATACTATTTTGTTTCTAAAATTTATAATGCTTAGACATCACGACCTTTTCGACGTTCAAAATGCGAAAGAGCTAAAGTTTATCGACTGACGCGAGAATTGTCTTTAATCGGGCTAAATTGGATTGACCTGTGGACCTCCACTCTGCTACACCCTGGTGGGTCTGATGCCCTTATGACTCTCTCAGAGGTGTGTGACAGATCCCTCCCCCTCCTCCCGCTCTATGCTGCGGGCAGGGTCCCCCAGTGATGAGGGACTGGGCTTGGATATTGACGAGTACCGTCAGGGTCTATAAATCAGCAGGGAGGGTTTTGTGATTTTTATCATGGCTCAGATTTATAGTGTCTTTGGAGCCTGTCAGTGCACAAAGATACTTCAGTCATCATTCATTTTTGGGGATGGAGGAAGGGAGGCCTGGAAGGAACAGGAATGACTCTGAGATGCTGTACCCTTGAGGTAAGCAGAGGCCAGGCATTGCCGTCGTTGTGCAAAACAGCCATATTGGTACGGTGTCCATTAGCTCATGTTATGGCCAGTTAAGAACAGGTAACAATGCTATTTTTATAAGTGGTATCTGTTCTGGGGGCGGAGCTTTGACAGGGTGGGGCTTCTGGGTCAACATTTGATTGGGCCACTAGGTGTCGTGGATAAACAGCGGCGGAGCTTAAACTCAGCGGTATGGCAGGCCGATGAAGCTAATGTAACTAGGGAGAAGGTTCTGGAACCACTCTCCGTCACCTCTTCATAGACCTGCCTCCTGTTCGATGGTGCCTGGCTTCACCTCTGTGTGTGTATTCGTTTATCAAATAGCCAAATGTAGGGGGATGTGTTCATCATAGGGAATGGTGTTGTATTTGGGAGGATGCGCTAAAAATCGCTGCTTTCTGTTCACACCCCACCCCCGATGGACAGGATCAGTACAGACATAATGTACTCAGGCTAAATGAGTTGATCATATAATGATGTTGCTCCTGCCAAGATCCAACACATTTAAATATTTACGACCCTCACCGACATGCCAGTTAACTGCTGCCTGTCACCCTGATGAAAGTTGTGATTTAAAATAAATAAATAAATAAAAAATATGTATTATGTGTATTTTTATTTATTTTTTTACATGTGTTTAAAGACACGCACCTTTTTGAGCAAGAGCTGTGACCTCGTTCTGTGAAGGGAAGTTCATAGGAAGTGGTATCCAGGAAATGATGTTCTGTGAAGGGAAGTTAATAGGAAGTGGTATCCAGGAAATGATGTTCTGTGAAGGGAAGTTAATAGGAAGTGGTATCCAGGAAATGATGTTCTGTGATGGGAAGTTAATAGGAAGTGGTATCCAGGAAATGATGTTCTCTGAAGGGAAGTTAATAGGAGGTGGTATCCAGGAAATGATGTTCTGTGAAGGGAAGTTAATAGGAAGTGGTATCCAGGAAATGATGTTCTGTGAAGGGAAGTTAATAGGAAGTGGTATCCAGGAAATGATGTTCTGTGATGGGAAGTTAATAGGAAGTGGTATCCAGGAAATGATGTTCTCTGAAGGGAAGTTAATAGGAGGTGGTATCCAGGAAATGATGTTCTGTGAAGGGAAGTTCATAGGAAGTGGTATACAGGAAATTGTGTTCTGTGAAGGGACGTTAATAGGAAGTGGTATCCAGGAAATGATGTTCTGTGAAGGGACGTTAATAGGAAGTGGTATCCAGGAAATGATGTTCTGTGAAGGGAAGTTAATAGGAAGTGGTATCCAGGAAATGATGTTCTGTGAAGGGAAGTTAATAGGAAGTGGTATCCAGGAAATGATGTTCTGTGAAGGGAAGTTAATAGGAAGTGGTATCCAGGAAATGATGTTCTGTGTTGTTTTGCCCCACTTACAGCAGCGGCTGTGCGGAGATGAGGAAAGCGCCAGAATCATTATAGCATGACACTTCACAAATTACCCTGACGACTCCTATCGACAAAATGTCTACTGGGAGAGAATTAAGGGCTAACGACCCTGTATCCGTGGAGTTTGTCTGGACCTGGGTGTGGCTTCGCTCTGATTGGCTGCGATCAGAGCCAAGGCCCGTTAGGCCAAGTCACATGCTCCTGTGCCCCTTTTGTATGGTCAGGGGTCCAAACATAGGGGTGTAGTAGGTTTAGCTGTCTCTCCTCATGCTGATTCTCAGTGCCACTCATTTCTCCTCTGGTTTATCGAATTCATCATCTGGATGGGGAATTAGCCAGTGTCAGGTGCAAATTAATTGCTAATTGAAAGAAAACATAATTTATGGGTCTTTGATTTCCAGCCTGAGGGATTTAAACCTGGTGGATTTAGACCTGGCATGAGAGGGAACAAGAAAAAGCTGTCAGACCGCTTTATTGTAGCTTCATCCCCCCCGCTGCGATAAACACACAAGCAGGTTAGTTTCGCAGTGTGTGAGGGTGTATGAAAGGATTTTGGTGTGATTAACAGTCCATAATACGCAAACAAAATGATGAAAAGTGATAAACAAAGTTTTGATGGTTTTAGTATCTTTGGTGGTGCCAGTGAAATTGGCCATAATGCTTTCTTTCTGTTTCTATCTGTCTTTTTCTATCCATCTGTCTCTGTCCCTGTGCGTGCGTGCGTGCGTGCGTGTGTGTGTGTGTGTGTGTGTGTGTACCGATCGCGTCTTGCAGTGGCACATTGTTCTTCCTGGCCACCTTTTGATGCCGGCTTCAGGTCACACTCTCCGGCTGACATCAAAGGTGCCTTCATTACTGAGGCAGGAAATGAACAGGGATTATCAGGGATCCCTCATCTCTGCCCTTTGTCCGGCGGGGTGCCGAGCTCATTTCCGTTTTAATCGGCGGCCAGCTTGCCGGTCCTCATGTCTCTGCTTTCCCCTGCGAGGCAGGCGGGCTGTTTGGAGCCCCCCACCGGGCATGAGTGGGCGGCCCTGTCCGAATGCAAAGCATTCTGGGTTCTGGTACAACAGTCGGCCCAAATGGGCTTCAGCCCAGCTTCTCCGTGAAGGTGCATTCATTCCTGTGACCCAGTGGTTTATAATGGGGGGGGGGGGGGGGCTGGTGTACTGGGTTTGTTCCGGCCTGGTCCCCATTTCCCGACTAAGGTTGGACACTGTTCTCATTGTGCCCTGTCATCTCGGAGTATTCCGGGTGCTGGTGTTAGATCAGAGCTTCCTGAATAGAAGAGAAGAAAGCAGAGTGGCCACCAAATGCTACCTGTCCTGTTTAAGCACAGGTGTCACTGGGGGTCAGACGGGACCTCAAGCTAACAGGTAATGCAAACACTCCTGATTTACCCCTGGCCTCATACTGAGGGCTCTCCCCAGTGGTCCAGGTTACTGAGAGAGCTTGTAGGGAGGGAGAAGATTTGCCACAGAGCCGCCAGAAGGTCATTCCCTATAATAACTGGGGACTATTTTAAGTTACAAGGCATATACACGGGATTTGGGGCTGAAAGCTGGATGTAGCTGCACGGTAAGGGTGCTAGCGTGTTAGCATCCTGGCGTTCAGCACCAAGGCCAGCTCCAGGGCAGGCCAGCTCCAGGGCAGGCCAGCTCCTGGCCAGGGGAACTGAGGTGCCTGAGAGCGGCTTTCAGAACCCTGGAGAGCTCCCAATCCAATCCCAGACCCCTGTATCAGTGCAGCGGAGTTCAGAACCTCCAGATCCGGTACCGTCTTGTAAATACAGCCCCTGCTGTCAGGCAATGCGTACCCCCCACTCGCACCCTCTCTGTTTCCCTCTGTGTGGCACCGGTGACCTATTTTGTTTTTTTTTTTTTTGTGATGAGGATACCTGAGTGGAGGTGTCATCCACATACGCTACCCCCACGTCACCCCCCCCGGTCCCAAGGGGCCGGTGCTATTTTCCAGCGGGTCGTTGCAGCAACCGTCTCCTTGGGGGATTTGCTTTTGTTCTCGTCCGTTCGCCTTGGTACATTTGGAGCCTGAGTGACATGTGTCCGTGTGTGATATCGCACCGAATGTCACCGGCGTGAGAGCGATCCTGTGTGTCTGAAGCTGCCCCCCAGCGCGGATGTTGAGCGTCGGCTGCAGGCTCACGCCGCAGAGTGACGTGCTAGTCGTGTAATAGCACTTAATCGCAGTGTTTATGCCGACAAATCAGCCTTGTTTATTTTGGCAAGGTAACATCTTTTAATGCACAGGCAACTCTCAACTTGCATAAAATTAATCCAGACTGATTGTGAGGTATACTTCTAAGTAATTTTACACTTTAGTAAAACATGTACTGTTATTGTATGTTTGTGTGTTTTTTGCTATAAGGTGTCTTGAATAGTCTAAATCTGTTCAGCCTCAAGCAAAGGAGACTGAGGGGGGACATGATCCAGGTCTATAAGATTCTAACAGGTTTGGATGCTGTTCAACTGAATAGTTACTTCAGCATTAGTTCAAATACAAGAACTCGTGGCCATAGGTGGAAATTAGCGGGAGAACATTTCAAACTGGATTTAAGGAAGCACATCTTTACACAGCGTGTAGTCAGAGTATGGAATAGTCTTCCTGATAACGTAGTGCAAGCTGAATCCTTGGGTTCCTTTACATCAGAGCTAGATAAGATTTTAACAACTCTGAGCTATTAGTTAAGTTCTCCCCAAGCGAGCCCGATGGGCCGAATGGCCTCCTCTCGTTTGTATAGTTCTTATGTTCTAGTAAGGGGTATAAATAGGACTTGCATTAAATCTGAATTACTTAAGGGTTTGTGGGACAGATGACTTGCATCAGTTGAGAGCTACCTGTATTTTAGCACTGTATGTAATGTGGGGCGGTAAAATGTAAAGTGCTTTGTGACAATGGCTGTTAAAAACGCTATATAAATAAAATTGAATTGAAATTGAACTGAATTGAAATGTAATGCCCCATCAGAATCATTACACTGGCGTACTCTGGTATGTTATGCTGATCTGTATTTCTTATATTATGAACAGTAATATTCTCCAGTTTTTTTTTCATTGTTCTTAAAACAGTGCTCATCCCTAGCTGTTAAATGCCAACTGTTACATTACTCCTGCATGGGGACCAGATTCCCCCCCTTCCCCCACCCCCCGCCATGGGCAGTCCGTCGCCACAGTAATGCAGGTAATGCAACATGAGAGTTCTGCGCATGGAGCAGAGGTGGGGGGGGGGGGGTGTGCTGGAGGAGCAGGGAAGCCTTTGCTGTCTCCACCCGGGACCCTATGGGCCTCAGGCCGGCGTGTCCTGAGGGGCGGAGCTCTCTCTCTGCCGGGAAAGGCCTTCCACGTCGTCCCCGGCGACCTGTTGTGTGTCATTAATAATGAATGGCTCCTGTGCGGCTTCCAGCAGCGAATCGATGTTATCGAGCAGCACCTTTTAGAGCGGAGCGATCTCAGTCCGCCAAGGGAGATTTAAAAGCATGTATCATAAAGTTCTCCGTTACAATGATTGGTCCGGCTCTGAAAGCTTCAATGTCATCTTTTTAGTGCGATATTGGAAGCCTGTATTTCACAGTTCCTTTATGCCATTGCTTTTCTCCAAAATGATATTAATCTCAGTTTCTCTGTGGCCTCATTTCTTTAATTTTGCAGTTCAGCTTGTGTATTTCCTTTGATTTTTTAGTGGAGTCTTAATTCCATTAAGACGGCGTGTTTCACAGGTCTTTAATCACTGACGTGTGAAGCTCACTCTTTTGGAAGTTTTTTTTTTCTTTCTTTCTTTTTTTTTAATTTTAAATCAATACAGATCGTGTAAGAACCTCCAAGGGTAATAATAAGTCTGCATGGCCAGCCATATTGTGTATTATGGCAGATGGCCACTAGATGGCAGTAACCATATACAGGTGCATAAGTCATAACGGCACCAAGCCATTGTTTATTTCTGTGCCGTTATTTTCCTGTACCGCGTGTGGCTGGATGAGTGAGTATTCCAATGGACGCGATCGATAAAACACTTTGAATCTGTAAAGGCCTTGGGCAGCCACTATCCACTGCACCAGGGTGCAGGATGCCTGTCTGGTGATTCAGAGAGAGTGACGCAAGGCAAACTGCGATCCACTGTGGGCTGCATGACCCTGGAAGTCAGCCGGTGGTCATCTGCGGTGTGTTCCTGTTAGACCAGGCTGAGCGGTCTGTCGTTATGCATCATGGAGACCAATCATGTGTCACATGCTTGGGATGTCCAGCAAAATGTTTTATTTTTTAGCTCTATGATTAGGTGCTGTTAAGTCCCAGCAGTAACAGAACAATCTCTTATACTGTGGAATGTGGCTAAGTGGGTTAGGATGCTGTGCTCATGATCAAAAGGTCGTCGGTTCAAATCCCAAGGTTGGCAGAGTGATGTCGCTGTTGGGCCCCTGAGCGAGGCCCTTAACCCCCACAGAGTGATGTCACTGTTGGGCCCCTGAGCGAGGCCCTTAACCCCCACAGAGTGATGTCATTGTTGGGCCCCTGAGCGAGGCCCTTAACCCCCACAGAGTGATGTCGCTGTTGGGCCCCTGAACGAGGCCCTTAACTTCCACAGAGTGATGTCACTGTTGGGCCCCTGAACGAGACCCTTAAGCCCCACAGAGTGATGTCACTGTTGGGCCCCTGAGCGAGGCCCCTAACCCCCACAGAGTGATGTCACTGTTGGGCCCCTGAACGAGGCCCTTAACCCCCACAGAGTGATGTCACTGTTGGGCCCCTGAACGAGGCCCCTAACCCCCACAGAGTGATGTCGCCCTGAGCGAGGCTGGAAGTCTAGGACTTTAGGCTTCCCCGTGGCATGTTGGTGATGGTCGAACCTCCTTTTTGCTGGTCACCCTCTTCCTCGCTTACCTTCGAGTTCCTAGCTCTCTCATCCTCCCCAATGCAGTGAGTTTTCACATAACATGCACAGAATACAGCAGCTAAAAATACTTAAGAATATTCACTCCTATTCCAGACTATAAGCATGTTTAACTGCTAAATGTTTGTTTACATCGGCTTCTGATTCACGCTTCACCATGACCTGTTTAACACATAGCTTAAGGGTAATACTATCCCTGCATCTCAAAAGCACATTCTAGCTCTACAGGACAACTACATTTATCTTTTTAATTCTTATAGTGCTTTTAAAGTCTCCCTTTAATCTGATTTTTCTTAAATTGTATTTCGTGGCAAATAAATGTCGCTATTAGTCCTGTTTACAGTCAGAACATGCCTAGAATTTAATTTGTGTTCATCATTACAGGAAGGCTCTAAGGTTCCTATCAAAGAACAAGCTGGTCGATACTGTTGCAGTGCTGTCTTTAGCCATATGTTGATCTGCCGCTTAGTGTATTGGTATTTGATTCCCACAGATAGACTGCAGTATTTAGGAGAGATAAACGTCGTCTGCTTGCATATGTCAGGTCCCTCTGTCCTTCCTGTGTCTCCGTCTCTGACTTCCCCTTGCTGCTGTGGGTTATCTCAGGAAGGGCAGCTCACGTATAAATCCTGTTAGGAAGCGATGCTGACATAAAGGGCCTGTGTCAGAGCAGTAAACGGCAATTATCTCCATGATTGCAGTCCTGTAAATATTTGTGACTGTCCTGTTTTGACAGGATTCACACTTAATCTTTCAAGCATGATACATGTTGTTATGGAAACTGTTTAGAAGACTGGATGTTGATCAGTAGAGTGTGTTTGTTTAATATAATGGTTTGCAAACATGGTCAGAAATACTTTTCTGGGAGGATCCACAAAACCAACCTTCAGTTTCATCATGAACGTCTCTAGTGTTCTTATGAAGACTGACCCCTAGGAGTCAATAATCTGGATGGGCAGATTGGAGTTTTAGATTATAGTATTTACCGTACATTTTATTTATGCTCTTATTGAAAATGACATGCAATTGGTAATGCTGGGTTAGAGACACACTGGAGCAACTGGGATTTAGAGCCTTTCCAACCCTGTGATTTGAACCAGCAACCTTACAGTCACGGGCATGGTGACCTAACACGCTGAGCTACACACAACCCCCAGTATGGCTATTTTTTCTGGTATCTTCAAGGTAGAATATCTACTTGTTTAAATGGGATGATTCTGCAGAGGTGTATCCAGGCGCTATTTATCGCAAGGCAAACCGCTGGGCGGAGTTTAGTGAGAGAAGGAGTGCTGATGTTCAGCTTGTCAGTATCTGATCAAGCAACATATCTTGAGCCCTGGTTCGAGATCCTGGGCTCCTCTGTGGGAACACTGACCTCTCCCTCCCTACACCAGTCTCATTGCAGCCATCATTTTCGCGTCTGTCTTCCGCTCTGGCTAATCGCTGGTTGGAATTTCCCGGGGCGTGGCGGGCTGTGTCCCGATCTTCAAAGGCTGTGTGCGACGACCCAGTTGTTCAAAGAGGACCTCCCCCCGCCCCCCACCTCTCTACCTCGAGCACCTTGTATTTTTAGGTCCCATCCATTATACATGACAGAAATGTTGCGGCGGGGTCTCCTCTCTTCCTCGAACCCGAGCCTAGACCCGTCAACACATCAAACTGTTACCCTTGTTATATATCGTTTAGCCCAATTATGTTCTTGGCGGAAAATCAGTGTGCTGTGAGCAAATAAACATCTTTATTTGTATAATCTATGGATGGATTATGTGACATATACAAATCAGGCAGCTGTTTCATTGTCAGCTGTCCTAGCTGCATCATCTGTCTGCTTTATCAGTGTGACTACGTCATGCACAAAGTTAAAAGGCCAGGCGCCTAAGCTCTCTGGGATTTACAGCCTATAATATTCATGTTTGTGTGCGTGTCTGCTGCCCAACACGGCCACCCACGCAGCCTCCAGGATCCTGTCCAATTGAACCAGGGCTTCTCTCTCCCCGATCTCACCGCTGTACTCGGACGCAGGTCATCGTTGCCGTTTTGTGAGAAAGCAGCGACTCTGCCCCCTGGTGACATTGCAGGGGGTCACTGCAGAACTGCTCCTAGGCTGGATGGAGAAACCTTAGCCTGCAGCCTGGTCCTGGGGCCATGAGATGTTCACCTCGGATCAGTGGGCTAGACCGTTATTGTATATCGCAGCTCTGGAGGAGTGAACCTCAGAGGGTGAAAATTTCACGCATGTTTTTTTTTTTGTCATTGGTATTTTAATAAAGTTTGCGGGGTCAGGGTTGGTTATGTCATGGAGAGTCATGCGCTGATATTGTTCAGATTCACTGTTAGTGCTACAGGCCAGTCAGGATCATCATAGACATGGTGTCGTTGTCATTTTTGCCCTTCAGGTCCTGCTGTTTTCCTGGTGCCTGTGACCCTTGACTGACATTTTCCAGATTAGGGCCCCATGTGCTTCCACCCTAATTGCCTAAAAAGCCTCTATCTTTGGCCCTTCCTATGCCGTCCAAAGTCTGGGAGACCTAACTGAACAAACCAAATTGGATTCGCTCTAATTTTTCTGTAGGTTACAACACAGCCGTCCTGCTGTCATCCAATTAAGTTTGATTTCCCATCCTAAAAGTCAATGTGGCATGGTGTTCCTCAGCTATCTATATCAAGGCCAGCCTCCACTCACAAAAAAGGGGCGGGGTTACGACCAAGGCCTGGGGACATTTTGATTGGCTGACAGCTTAAGAAAACAATACAACTTCTCTCAGTCCATCTTCTCCAGCTCCCAGCGAGCCTGATTAGATTATCCTCTGTTCTTGTGCCAGCAGATTTAAGTGATCTTGGCTTTGAGTGAGATAACAAAATGAAAACTAATAATACTTTATTATATTATTCAAGCATTTGGCAGCGTAACAAGCAAGCGGCTCATCAGTGTCCTCCGGCACTCTGTGCTTTTACTTTGGCCATGTTAGCATATTAATTCACTCAGAAGGGTGTTGTGACCGCCGAGGACCATGAGAAGTCTCCCATCCATCAATACATCCATACATCCATCTCCAATATTCAGGACAAGGTCACCGGGACCATAAAGCCTATTCCCAAGATGTACAGGGCACGAGGTAGTTCATGTTGGTGCACAGCTACTCCCAGTGCAATTCAGAAATGGCAATTCACCTAAGCGCGCGTCTTAGGACTGTGGGAGGAAATGCAGAATGCAGACACACATAGCTGGCAATCGAACCAGCGGACCTGGAGGCGTGACACTGAAAGATCTGCTTTCCTACAACGTGGGAAGGAAAAACGTAACAGTGCCATAACATACAGCATGTCAGACAGCGTAGGATGGTAGGACACAGTGGGGGGGCCCGCGACACACATCCCAGCGATGACCTGCTCAACATGCAGGCATGAGTAATCGATGAGCGATGGCGTTATGGATCTTTTAAATATATGATTAATGCCATTCCCTGCATTACAATCATTATATGTGTGGTCAGATTCTTTACCCAGGTCTTAAAATAAACCCCGTTTCTTGGGAACACAGATGGCCCAGTATCGGTCGTGTGAGGCCTGATTGGGTTAAACTTGAGCCACAACATACAGCTGATAGAGGTCCCATCCATTTTTCGCTCTGCTAATTGTTGTTGCAGTGCTGCTTTAACATTGGGCCCTTTGTTTTTGCTCTGGTGGGGGGAGGTATAAGGAGGCAGGTTTGTGTCTGTCCTCAGTTAGTAATAATCGATAGAGTAATGTGATAGTTTGAGAGTGGTATGCTAAGCCAGTTGGAAGCTGTCTGGCTGGTTAAATCACATGGAGAGCAGCAATATGTTTATTTATTCATATTTAATCATTTACATTCTTGTGTTTTTTTTCCTCCTTGTGGGTCTTCAAATTATATATAGAGGAAGTGGTAGCACAATGGCCACAAACCTCCAGGGTTGCAGGTTCGAGATCCATCCATCTAAATTGCCCACGGTGTACCCCTTGGTGGACTAGCATCCCATTGAGATTGTGGCCCAGCCTTGTGCCCTGCAATGCCTGGGATAGGCCCCATCCACTGCCCCCCATTGATTGGTCGATGTACACAGAAACGGAATCCAATATCAGGAGAACCAGGTCACTAGCTTTTCCTAGTTGCCCTTTATTACGAACGTATGCTTACCTGGCTGTGATGAAAATCAAACCCCCCGTTATCCCCCGGAAGCCCAGCAGGTGGCGGTTGCTAGGCGACAGCTTGCGTTCACCCTCCCTTTTCTCAGGGGTTCCAGATGTAGCCCCTGCACATCTGGAACCCCTCAGGGGCCCGTATTAGAGGACCCTGAAGGTCGCCTTTCCTTTAGACGCCAGGCCTCCTCCTGTATCATCCTGCCAGCAAGATCGATGCCAAGCTGAAGATGCGATCGCAATCCGCCGATCGAGTTACGCCAGGGTAACATTCCGCCAAGGTGGCACCGATATGGTACAGGGTCGCTGGGTGAAAACGCAAGCGGCTAACGAGGCAGGCTGTCGGGGAATCACAGAGGGCAGCCAGTGAAGGTCATTATGGCTCCTCGTCATAAATAACGGTATTTTTAGCCCTTTAAACCGACCCCTTGGCTGTTTTTTATTGCTAAATCGATGCTGAGGCAAGCTGTTGAAACCAGCCTTAGTTCAGTAGTAGTTTTAGCTAGAATTGAGTTTGTTTTTAGTAACGCATAATACAGATTTTAATAGTGAATATTGCTGATTACAGACACATAAAAATGAAAATGGTGGATAATTTTGTGCCGGTCTCAGTCAGGTTGAATGATGTGAAACAGAATGTTGGGGGTGGGGGGGGTGTATTTTCCCCCAGGATGTCGACCATGATAATGCTTTGCCTTGTTTTTGTCTCAGAAGCCACTTGTGGTGGGGGGGTGGGGGCAGTTCTCTGCAAGCCAGATGAACTATGTTGAACATCAGAGAGGACAGACTCTAAACGTCCTGACCAGTGCAAACCAGTCAGACAAAGGGGCGATGCGGCTGTGTGCCGCCCGGGGGCTGTAAACCACGCATGGGCGCGATGTTGCCGTGGTGACATGCCAGCGTACTCTTCTGCAGCTCCCATGTTTCCGTGCTGTGCAATTTGCAGTGGGACGTCACTCCCGATTTTAAGTGTGGGGAAAACTCTGAAACCAAAGACCAATTAGCGACAAGCAAGTGAAAGCAGCTTCATGTGATATTGTGATATGGGGGGGGGGGGAGTGTAGTGAAAGGAAACAGGACCTTATCCTGCTTTCTAATACGTCCCTTAATATCTCATCTGTGAGCTGTTTCTCTCCCTCTCTTTCTGTCAAAATCTCCCTCTCTCTTTTTCTCCCTCTGCCTCTCTCTCTCTTTCATGGTGTTTCTGATCTCATGTCAGCACAGGCTCAGCCATGTGATTATCATAAGTCATCTGTACTCTATGCTGTAACCCCTTGCCCCTCCCTCCTGACAATCTGTGTAATGCAGCTGATCGGATGTCAGTGGCACTTGGATTCGGGTCCCGGGAGCCTCTTGTCACGTGTTGCTCAAGGTCCGGCCGTTGTGTCCTCCCCCTCCGCTCCCCAAAAAGGAGAGATCCAGAATATTATTGTGGGGCAGCAGGAACTGAGTGGCAGTAATGACAGATCGAGTGGATGGAACTGGAGGGGGTTGAGCTGCGGGAGGGGCGTGGCCAGTGTGTGCAGCAGGAGGGGTGTGGCCAGTGTGTGCAGCAGGAGGGGCGTGGCCAGTGTGTGCAGCAGGAGGGGCGTGGCCAGTGTGTGCAGCAGGAGGGGCGTGGCCAGTGTGTGCAGCAGAAGGGGCGTGGCCAGTATGTGCAGCAGAAGGGGCATGGCCAGTGTGTGCATCACTCAGCAGGTGAGCTCTGGCAGTGAGCCACGGGTGACCACCAGAGCAGGAAAACGACGTCATGTGACCAGCGTCCTCAGGTCACGTGTCTAGCAGCTCCCGGCTTGGCAGAGCTCATCTCAAGGGCCCAGCCATCTGCACGCAGCATGGCCGCCTGATTTTAGTACCTGGCTCACTGTGTTTGAGTCTGCATTAGTTTCTTGTTTGTAATTTAGCATCAGAGTTGATCCTCGTCCCTAAGCTGGCGCCCCCTGCTGACTGAGGCCGACTGGCCCTGGGAAAGCCACCGTCTGACAGGAACTTTTCTTTTCCAAGTTCGGAACCTCTGATGTGGTCTGCGTGGCTGGTTTGCCGGCAGCTTGGCGCGCACATCCCTGCTGGCCAGAGGTTCAAATCCATGACTTTCGCCTTTAAAAGGCAAAGCCAGAGACACCTCTCAGACACACAGAGCAGCTCAAGGGTTAGAAGCTGGGGGGGTGGTGCTGACTTTACTACCAACCCACTGCTCCTCCTGTGACACCCCCCCCCCCCTCCACTGCCCGCCCCCTTCCAAAATAGAGATTTGTGGCAGGGGTGAACCTCTTCTGAGTCGTGTCCCTGGTTATGGGTGTCCTTTCTGAGAATCCACTCGGAAAAGGTCACGTGGCCCTCCAGGCTGTGTGTGGTGTGTGTGTGTGTGTGTGTGTGTGTGTGTGTGTGTGTGTGTGTGTGTGTGTGTGTGGGGGGGGGTGGTGTTCCTCACCGGAACCCCCCGTGATACGTACTGCTTTCCTGATGTACACAGTCCATGCTGTTCCACTGGTAGCTTTTCTCCTGTTGCTGAGGGTCAGTTCTCCCTCCCCGTTACCGCCAGTCACGCTGCCTGCCTGCCTTGCCCTCCAGTGGCCGCGATACGGTGGCAGGGGGGCGTTAGATGTTTGTTTATGTGATGGTTTAGTTGCCGGGACGGCCATTTGCAGAGCGCCAGCCTCGTTTGCATGGTCTGGTTACTTGGATACGGCACCAGCCAGCCCAAAATGTAAAGCGGCCACAGCTGGGCCGGGGGGTGGGGGTTCTGTAATCCCCCCCCCTCCTGTGAGGTGAGCGCACGGCTGCCGTTGGAACGCACATGCAGGCTTTGATCTTCTGAGGGATTGCCCTCAACACCGACGCCACCCACAGGCGGATCTAACGGCTACGTTTCACAGGAGCCAAACTTGCCCCTTAGGGGGATGGTGGGGCTGGTGACATGGGGGTCACCCTGACTGCATCAGAACCGCCCCCCCCCCCCCACCCCTTTACCCTGTGACCTTTCATGTACTCCAGCAATTCTAAGCTGATCCTCAGACTTCAGACATGCATCCAGTGGCCATGACCAAATGCACTAAAATTAAAAATGAATGTGCTTTTGTTGGTGTTTCTATGACAACTTGCCCCTGCCTCCCTCCCACCCAGGCCCTGCAGATGGACGTCCGCAAGCTGAACATGTCCTTGTTGCGCTCCTTCCGGGAGGGCATGGCCGCTGCCCTGGACGTGCTCCCCCAGAGAGTGCACATCAACGGCCTGGATGTAAGATCAATCGAGGGAAACCCTTCCATCACCTGTAACTTCGATCCTAACGAATAGGAAGACATAACGGCCACGCAGAATTCATTGACAAGGACTTCAGGCAGTTCGGGTGATAGCAGGTCTCTGCTAACGCTAACGGAACACGCTTAGCGTCTTCCGTCTGAATCTTCAGCCTTCCGAAAAGCACGTTCATCGCGAATGTTCAGTCCTTCCATCTTGTTTTAACATTAACTTTTCCAAGCATTATAGTTTTTTGCCAAATAGCAGCGTCTTTTGGTGACATCCGATAGCTTGCTAATAGTGCTGTGCTTTGCCTGTCTCTATAGTTTTGTATTCGATTGAAGAGCTCAGAGCCGGCAGGAGCTGCTATTTAGCTGGACCTTGCTGGCCATTCTCTATAGGACTTACCCTATGCTAATCCTGAGCATATGCTGCTGTTAACAAATTCACTATTTATGGATTTTTACCTTTTATATACTGGTTAATTATATTTTAACCTTGAGATTGTCATTCTCATATGTGATTCTAAAATCCGTATGGTGTTGTACATTGACAGATGATTCTAGGTGCACCTAAAATGGATTGACTCACAAAATCATTGACTGAATATAGACAAATCATGTTTTTCACAGTAAGTCATTTTGGGGTGACAGCAGGGTACTGATGGAGTCTGCTCTCTTTCCCAGGAGAGAAAGAACGGTATCGAGCTCTACGTGTCGTCGGATGGACCTGGGCTGGGGGAGCCCCTCCCCTCCAGAGAGGTCATCCGCTCTCTCAACATCAACGTCCTCCATCGGAGCCTGGGCCCATTCGGGGTCACAGGGGTCACCTCCGAGGTTTGTCCTCGTCAGTGTCCCCAAGACCATCACCCCTTCTCCAGAGCTGACTTGCAGTCATCCCTTAGGTTCCGCTTCAGTGTCTGTTCTGCATGCTGTCGGGCCTGATCTCTTTATTTCATGGTGATGTGTTATAGATGCTCTGTGACTGGCACCAGAGCAGCATGTAACAGCTGTATGTCCGTGTGCTGTATGAAAGAACGGTATCGAGCTCTACGTGTCGTCGGATGGACCTGGGCTCTCCCTGCCGGCCCCTGGAGGATGGGCTCCCCCTTTGAGTCTGGTCCCTCCCAAGGTTTCTTCCTTCTTGGGAGTTTTTCCTTGCCACTGTCGCCTATGGCTTACTCACTGGGGGCTTTGGGTGGGGATGCTGTAAAGCGCTTTGGGACGACGTAATGTTGTGATAATGCGCTATACAAAAATAAATTTGTTGTTGTTGTATGTCCGTGCGCTGTATGTATGTCAGTGCGCTGTATGTATGTATGTCAGTGCGCTGTATGTATGTATGTCAGTGCGCTGTATGTATGTATGTATGTCAGTGCGCTGTATGTATGTATGTCAGTGCGCTGTATGTATGTATGTCAGTGCGCTGTATGTATGTATGTATGTCAGTGCGCTGTATGTATGTCAGTGTGCTGTATGTATGTCAGTGCGCTGTATGTATGTCAGTGCGCTGTATGTATGTATGTCCGTGCGCTGTATGTATGTCAGTGCGCTGTATGTATGTATGTCAGTGCGCTGTATGTATGTATGTCAGTGCGCTGTATGTATGTATGTCAGTGCGCTGTATGTATGTATGTCAGTGCGCTGTATGTATGTATGTCCGTGCGCTGTATGTATGTCAGTGCGCTGTATGTATGTCAGTGCGCTGTATGTATGCCAGTGCGCTGTATGTATGTATGTCAGTGCGCTGTATGTCAGTGCGCTGTATGTATGTATGTCAGTGCGCTGTATGTATGTATGTCAGTGCGCTGTATGTCAGTGCGCTGTATGTATGTATGTCAGTGCGCTGTATGTCAGTGCGCTGTATGTATGTATGTCAGTGCGCTGTATGTATGTCAGTGCGCTGTATGTATGTCAGTGCGCTGTATGTATGTCAGTGCGCTGTATGTATGTCAGTGCGCTGTATGTATGTATGTCAGTGCGCTGTATGTATGTATGTCAGTGCGCTGTATGTATGTATGTCAGTGCGCTGTATGTATGTATGTCAGTGCGCTGTATGTATGTATGTCAGTGCGCTGTATGTATGTATGTCAGTGCGCTGTATGTATGTCAGTGCGCTGTATGTATGTCAGTGCGCTGTATGTATGTCAGTGCGCTGTATGTATGTATGTCAGTGCGCTGTATGTATGTATGTCAGTGCGCTGTATGTCAGTGCGCTGTATGTATGTATGTCAGTGCGCTGTATGTATGTATGTCAGTGCGCTGTATGTCAGTGCGCTGTATGTCAGTGCGCTGTATGTATGTATGTCAGTGCGCTGTATGTATGTATGTCAGTGCGCTGTATGTCAATGCGCTGTATGTCAATGCGCTGTATGTCAGTGCGCTGTATGTATGTATGTCAGTGTGCTGTATGTATGTATGTCAGTGCGCTGTATGTATGTATGTATGTCAGTGCGCTGTATGTATGTATGTCAGTGCGCTGTATGTATGTATGTCAGTGCGCTGTATGTATGTATGTCAGTGCGCTGTATGGATGTATGTCAGTGCGCTGTATGTATGTATGTCAGTGCGCTGTATGTATGTATGTCCGTGTGCATTTCCTCCCTGTATTCAGGTTTCCTCCCTCAATCCAAAGCCATGTACTGATTTACAGACTGATATATACATTACTGTGCAAAAGTCTTGGGCAGTCAATGACAATGATCTTCATGTTGGTGTAACTGTGATATTATGTCTGTTGGTGTGTCAGCCAATTCAAACCCTCTCATAAATTAACCGCAGTATTTGCAGTAACTGTGCAATATACCCATGTATTTTTTTGACTCAACGTGTTTGAACAGACCTTATTTGGCCAGTCAATAACTCATCGATTTATTTAACTAATTAAGTTAATTAATTAAGTGAGCGGATGGTGAAATGTAACAAATCCATGGAATGGCTGGAGTACCCCTGAGGAGAGGTTTGGGAACTGAAGCGGTGTTGATCTAGCCATCAAGCAAGATACAGTGTTGCCAAAAAGTATTTGTACGCTGAAAAAAATAGTAAAAAATTCAGGATATTGAAGAACAAACTTTAAAAACTGTCTATGTTTCAATTATGTGTTATGTAAAAAAAAAAACACAAGAATAACTTTTATTCAAAACATTCTGGAATTGTTTTGAAATGGTGTAATTTATTACCTTCAAACAATTATTTGTACACATGGCCATTCATAGAGTCCACTTGTATGGTTAGTTGAATTTCCCAGCATGGCTAAAACTGCTGAAATACCCAATGCATTGAGGAAAAAAGTCATAAAACTTCACAATTGATATCCTCAATTTCCATTTTTTCCACAGTGTGCAAATCATTTTTTGGCTACACTGTATCAGTAACTTTTTGGAGAACAGCAGAAATTCTTATTACTTTTTATTGTGTTACTCTTATTTTGCCCATGTTCTGATGTTAAATTGTGTTTTTTTCCTCTCTGAGCAAATACACACTAACTACCCTGATAAGTTCATTTAAGCTTTTCCTTTGACTGCCTGAGACTTTCGCAAAGTGCAGCATGTGCATGAACACTCTGACAGACTGTCTGAGGTGTGTCCGGTTCCAGGCACTTACTACCAGCCCACTGCTCCTCCTGCGACACATAGCTGGTCATCTTCTACATACTGGTTCAAAAGAACAGAACGTGAACTCAGCAGAGTTGATTCTTATTTTGGATAATAAGTGTGAAGCCAGTCCTCATCTAGACTGAAGCAAAGTTTTGCGCAACAAAATAACCAAAGATGAACCAGTTTACCAAGTGCAAGGACAACTGGTTTCCAGTGCTGAACTGGCTAATATGGAGAGTGAATGCAAAAGCTAGATAACAGCATAGACCTCTACCCAGGAGTAATTCTTGAGATTATAAGGGGCTTGTGGTCATGGTACGTCTAGGCATTTCCAAGGGCCCTTTATTCCTTGACAGATTCGTACATGCTGATCAGCTGTGGCATAGTGACCCGTCCCCAGTTAGGCTGCTGCTTTCGGGAAGTGATGAAGCTTCTGTTTTTAGCACATGTTTCCTCTGTTTGGCCCTAACTTTTCACACTCTTGGAGAAAGTGAGTCTCCGTTTCCACTTCCTGTCTCACAGACCACAAAGCCTGTTCTGGCTGGGCAGCCAGGTGTCTGGGGGTGATCCCTTCTCTCTCTCTTTCTCTCTCTCTCGCTTTCGCTCACTCTTCTTTTGTACTGATGTGTTGTTTCTGACTTGGCTGACTACTTTGGGTTTTACATATGCTACCCCTTCATTAAACCAGATATTGATTAAATCCGTGTGCACAAAACACCTTTAAATCTTCTCCTTAATGCTTCCTTAAAATATTCATTTAAGTATTTGTTTTCCCCCTTATCTTGCTCTTATACTCAAGGAATCCATTAAAGTTCTCTTAACGGTTGCACAAATTTAACACCTTAACAACGAAAGAAAAAAACTTAAGGTACCTCCGACTGTACCTTAACCATAACACGTACGGCTAAATGAAATGGGAAAAAATGTTCTCTGACTGGGACAACCCAGTGGATATGATTAATAATGACCAATTGCTTAGCATTATAAATTTGATCGGTAGTAGAATTTTGGTTTTATTTATACAGCCCGCGACATGTATATAATTCATTATTAAATCTGGCCAGCAGATCGATCTTTTTTTCCCCACAGATTAAAAACGATATAACCTTATCCCGCCAATAAACGCTGGAAAGTTTCGCACTGGTGCCAGCGATATTAGACAAAATTAAGAGTATATTGGTTAACGTTCTAATTTTCCGATAGAGAAACAAGGAGACGCAAGACAAAAAACAATGTATTCAATAAATGCATTTAATATAACTAATATACAAAAATAATTCCACCTGCTCAATGTTTGTTCCGCTATTTCTGTCTCTCTTCCCGCATTTCCGCGTATCTTCCAAGTCTGCACCGGTGCTCGTCGTTTATCGCCATATGCCCCACTGAGTAGTAGTTCTTCAAGTGAAAAGTATCTACTCTTAGTGAACAATACACCTGGAGGAAGAGTCTACATTTTTTTAATCGAATAAGAATGCAGTGGTGACGAAATCCGTCTTGTATTTTTATTTATATTAGTCAGACGAATAATATGTTTAATTTCATCATGGTTATTGCCACGTGTTTTGGTCACGTTTTTGATTCAGTTACTGCCACGCAAAAACCGTTCGTCAGGCCATATTTTCGTCAATGAAATTAACACTGGAGGCGATAACGGGTATCACGAACAGGCATGAGTGCATGGAAACAAATGGTCTCCATGGAAACTGTATACAATTTTACTGCTGTAAAATGTCTTTCAATGCTGTAAATCCCTTAAGGTTTTTCCTTAAGTAAGGAAACCTTTTAAGGGATTCTGTGTAACATCCTTAAATATTTCCCTTGGGTTAAGGAGAAATCATACATTAAGTGTCATACTTAAGGGGAAAACTTAAGGTGTTTTGTGAAACCGGCCCCTTACTCTCCACAGTCGAACCTTGCGACATGCCAATTAACGGGCCTGGGTTGCCAAGAAAAAATGTCAGATTTAAGGTAGTCTGGGGTAAAAGCAAGTGAACGAAGATAAATTCCATTTAAACTGGAGTTTCATAAAGCCAACAAGTTATCTCGCTTCGTGATGCAGCCCCCAGGTCTGTTACCACGGTGTTACTACTGGTTTGTATGCCGTTCCCCTTTATTTCCGCAAACACAAAGTGTGCTGCAGAGCAGAGACTTTTTGCTCCCACCAGCGACGTTGTACGTTCTAATCAGCAGAAACATCTGCTAGCCCGCGTCTTCGTCGCACCGTGGTGATTTTGCCGTATGTGAATTGGCGCCACTCGATGGAACTTGTCTGGAAATGTGTGCACACGGCGTGGACACTGTCACTCCCATGCCGGGTCACTGTGCTCAAAATAAGTTTCCCTCCAGCTAAGAAGTCACCCACTGCTTACGAATGGTATGAAGCATTACGCATAAATGTTAATGATTCATTCTGATGTATTCAATCCGCAGTGGGATGTGTTGTTATTGTATTAAACAGTGGGAAGTGTGTTTTTGTAGGTCTGTGTGTTTGTCTGTTAGAGAACTAAAAGAGAGAGTGTTGGTACATTTAAAACCCATTCAAAACTATTGTCTTGATGATGGTGATGATAAAGGAAAATTCATAAAATCTTAGCTTCCTTTCTGGGAAGATGTGCATTATGGGAACATACGGCTATGATATTGAGTCCCTGACAATAGGATGGCAGTTCATTACAGTCGTGGGAACGTGGATATGGTCTTTGCTTCATAGCTCTCTGCTCTGAATTACCCGCTTTATCATTTAGCTCTTTATCAGTTATGGGCTCCATTATGGTGTAAATGAAACATTCGCTGAAGGAAGATGGCCGCCCTCCCCGGCAGCAGAGCGGCTCAAGCTAACGACCGCTGACGGATGGGGAACACTAACAACCGTACTCCAGTTTCAACCTCCGCAATTAAGACCTCGTTCTTCTTTCCCGACATCCATATTCAGCCCCTGGTGGGCTGGAGGTTCGTCTCGGATAAGCTGCCCTTCGTAAGCAGCCTCGCTCCGTTATCACTTCTGAACGAGCCCAGCTGGGCTCCAGGGCCAGTGTGACGTTCACATCGCACAACCCTTGTAGACCGAGCCCTTGTCCCGACCATGTGACTCCATACATTTTGCTTAATTTGCATTGTAATGGTCATGTAATGTGTACTATTGCCCAGAATGGGCACAAAGTCACCCAGCATAGACCCCCGTTGTGAGCTACTTGAGGTGAACAGTAAAAATACTGTAGACAGGCGTCCAGAATGAAAAGGTGATATGAATGTTAATACAAAAAAAATACATATGGTACAACACTCAATAGACGAGAAGCCATAGTACTACAGTAGTGCATAGTAATCCAAATGTAAAGTCAATTGTGATGAATTAGAATCAAAAATCAGTATCAGATCTTTATTTGTCTAAATATATTAAACGGATGGGTGGACGGGCCCTGGTATAGCATGCTTTTTACATTAGGCTGTCTACTGACAATCTGAAGCAGTATGAGGAGATGTTTAAGTGTGTCCTCTGGAGCAGGGGGTGGTGATGGAAGTGAAGAATGGTGGGAGGGGTCCAGGATGATTGGCTGATTGTGGGTCCAATGACAGCGTAAACGGTGTAGGAGCGGCAGCCAATTATAGCAGTACACTTGCTGTAGAATAACACAAAGAGGAGAACTACATTTTCAAACAAAACCAATCTCCATCCACATAGGTTTAGGAAAGTATTTCCATCCACACTGAAACGAGCGAAGACGTGTATGACATCGCTGCTTGGGGAATGCACACACCGACACAGTGACAGGTAAATTACCCACTAGAAATAAGTGTGAATGCCTCCAGGCTTACTGGGGGGCACACTGTGCCCCAGGCCCGGGGGCTGCATTCCTGCATGGTCCTAGGGGTGTCGTCCTCACGCGCAGCATCACAGATCTGCAGCCGGCTGTTCGTATTTCTCCCCGATGACGTAACCCCATTCTACTCAAAGTTGCAGTGGCATCGCCTTTCCCGCCGCTTGGAATACCGACGGAGATTAGCAGGATAGGAAAAGACTTGAGTATCCAGTTAAGGATACACAGGACCTGAATTAATTGATTTGGAGCGCCGGGTCTGTTCCCATTGCTTCCAGCGCTGCAGACCTGCCACAGTAGTATAGTCTTCTCAGAGATGCCTTGTTTCCTCTTTAGTCTCTGATTTTACTCCCCTGTCACGTCAAATAAAGAAATCCCCCCCCCACTACCACCACCACACACACACCCCCACACCGTGCCAGGTTTTACACTTGGAGGTGTGAATGTTGTGTCTTTACACTAGTGTCCCAGAGCTGTGACTGAGTGGGATCAGGTAGAGATTACACTGCTTGGGGGGGGGGTTGTAGGTGGGGCCAGGGAGCTTCTGTGGGCAGGGCCTGCGAGGGGCTGTGGGTGGGGCCAGGGAGGGGCCAGCTCGCTCAGCTGCTCTCAGCACAAGGCTCCGTTCCAGACACCAGCACTGTTCCTCGCAGCGCTCACCTGGCAGAGCGTGTTTCACCTCGCATTAAGCTCCCGCGCAGCGCTGGCCTCCAGGCGCCCCCTGGGGGCGTGGATATGCACACGCACCGGCTGGGCTCATGCGGGCTGAGCCACTGAGCAGCGTTTGGCTGGACTGGCTGTTCCAGGTGGGGGAGAGGAGCAAGGGCCCCATCAGACCTTTCAAATAGAAAGAGGAAGTGGGGGGGGGGGGGGGATGTCAGGTCATTGTGATCAATCTGGAGCCCATGTTCACCTGCTCTGTCACCCCCCTTTCCAGAAGAACGTGCTGCAGGGCCAGCATGAGAGGGACAATGTGTGGACCAAGGAGGGATTCTACGCAGTGGTCATCTTCCTTACCATCTTCGTCATCGTCGTCACCTGTTTGATGGTGAGTCCACCTCCCCTACCCCCCACCTACCCTTACTATCTGTGATCGATTGACATGCGTCAAGTGGAGATCTTCCCAGGCAGATCGCATCTGTTTTGCTGGCGACTAGAGCTCTTCCGCGCGTTTATATTGCTGGATGGATACGTTTATAGAGGACTGGGGGCAGGAGTGGGGGTGTGAGTCGGGGTGTGTTGCTTTGACTCCTCTTCTTCCCCCTCCTCCTCCTCCTCCTCCTCCTCCCGCGTACAGACAGCAGCTGTAAATACCCTCTCTCTCCTTGCACTCCTGCTGCTCCTGTGATTTAAATTAATTACACCTTGGGTATGCTTGGCCAGCTGGACCCGCGTGGCGTCCTGCGTTTAAACGCGGCGCTGGGCGGCTCCGCGCCGCCGCATGCCAGGGAACCCGCTGCTCCCGGTTCTCGATGGCTTCACTCAGAGCTGGCTGCGGGCCAATCGCTAACGGCCTCGCTTATGGAAAGGAAATGCTGGGAAACATCCCCGCTTTAAGTCAAACTGCTCTTCAAGGGTAGCAGACATTGCTGGTGGGCATATATAGATATATAGATATAGATATATAGATATATCTATTTTTCACTGCAGCATTTTATAAAGATTTTCATACTCCTTATACGGAATCATAATATATACATCCTATCTGTTGTTTAAACTGTTTCATACTTTCAATGAATGGAATATATCATAATGATGTGTCAGCATATATGAAAATATATGATGTATGAAAATTATAATCTATTTTCTGATGTTATGATGGCTATGATGAGATGTAACAGGATTAGCATGGACTGCGTGCGCTGATTTAAAAGGGTTTCTGCAAGCAGAGATCAAGCTCCCTGATTGGTCAGGAAAGAATAGTATGCGCATGTTATTTCAGGTCCGTGATACGATTGGCTGCAGAGGGCGTCATCAGCAACTTAATCCGAAAACAAACCACTGAAAACGCCAGAGGCTGTTATGTCATGAAGTATTATTCTAAATTAAAGAGTCTAAATGTCTTGTGGAGATGATTAATAGAAAGCTGGCACACAGAAGCTTGAAGATCATCAACAAAAAACACCAGCATTGGCTGTCCTTTGAAGAAACTGACTGTTTACCCAGCTTGGCTATTGGTTAAGTAAGGGGTCTCCAACTCCGGTCCTGGAGATCTACTATCCAGTAGGTTTTCTATCCTACCTGGTTTCTAATGAGCCAGGTGTGGCTCATCTATTCTTTCCTGTAGCTCTCCAGGACCGGAGTTGGAGACCCCTGAGTTAAGTCATATCCAAACGTTTTGGGTTTCCATGGAGCAAGGGTGGTCCTTTGCTCTGTGTGTGTGTGCAGTTTGCATATTCTCCCTCCTGGGTTTTCTGGGTACTCCTCTTTCCTCCTATAGTTTGAAGACATGCGTTCAGGCTAATTGGCATCTGTCCATGGAATATGATTTCTTATGTGCCCTGCAATGGACTGACCTTCTGCTCAGGGTGAACCCCAGCCTTATGCTGTTTAGGATAGGCTTCAGACTCACCCACAACCCTGACCAGGATGAGCAGTGAGAAGATGCGTGGTTGGGTTTCTATAGACCTCATCATGTGCTGCTCCTGTGGTGCTTGTGTCCCTGCAGGTCTTGTACCGGCTCAAGGAGAAGGTTGAGCTCTCAGACCGGCAGTTCAAGGAACCGCCTGGGCAGGAGCTGCACCTGACCCCAATTCAAGTGCACGCACCGCAGCCACAGGCCAAGCCGGCCCCCAGCATGGTCCGGGCCGAACCGGCCACGAAGCCTGCCAGCGCCGCCCCCCCTGAGCTCCCGCGAACCCCCTGCCCGGCCACCTCCGAGCCCAGACCCATACCATCCCCCAGCCCCTCCCCCTTCAGGATGAAGCCCAGCGCAGGCCTTCAAGAGCGGTAAGGGTCTTGGATCGGCCCTTGTTCTCTCAGGGGCCCCTTGGCCCCAAATAAAGGAAAAAAGTGCAATTTGAGCAGAATGTCTAGTCCAAAGTATTCAGCCATGCTTAGACAACAATGGCAGCCATTTTGGGGTTTGGCCAAAGAGACAGGGCCAGATGTTCACCCAGCATGTTGGCTTGGTCTCATGTGACGTCCCAGGGGAACAGAAGTTAGTCCATGGTGAGACTTTTGGAATTACACCTGATCGCTATATTTACACAGTGTTTCTAACAAGCACATTTAAATAATCATCTAAATCCTTTGACTGAACGCCAAGTCATGATTAAACTTGGAAAAAGGCCGTCAGCTGTTGTGAAACAAAGGAGTCGCTCATTGATTATTGTCTAACTGTTGTGTCCCTGGCTGTAAAAATAAACCGTGAAATTCCGGAACGCTTCGGAGAGAGGTCTCTCTTCCTCTGTGAGTATGCAGTGTGAGAGCTGTCACACCTGGCTGATGATTCATTCCTAGCGTCGCCACTTCCTCCAACGCTCCAAGGTGATGGCCCATTAGTACCTGTGGCCCGGCTCAACCGGCAGCAGCTGAGCCCAGGATGTTCTATTCAAGCATGTTTGCTGCTCTCCATATAGCATGGAGCAAAATTCAGGTTCAGTGATGAGGTAAGAATTACAGGAGCTAATCTAGCAGAATGACTGTGACCAGGCGACTCCATTAACGTTTTAGGGAACAGCTGAGGAGCCAAAATCTGATTGGTTAGATCACAGTCACTGGATTCACCAGAAATCTGTTCATATTGCTAGGTTTCACCTCTGTCCTCTACTAACACAAAGACTGACAGACGTGGCATTCAAGAGAATCCTGCTTCCTGTTGCTTGCTCCTTTAAATCTATACTGCTAGCTTGGTGACTACTAGTGACTATCATGTATAGCAAAGTGACAAGCGTAACTATCTGGTTACTACAGAAATAAAAGCCGTACGTTAAATTACACCATCGCTGTGTTTCAGGCCGTCTGCTAAGGTACGAGACCGCCATCTGGTGGTACTGTTATCAATCAGTCTTTGACGCACCTCCTTGATCTGCAAAAAAACTTCTTGTTTAAGCAAGCTAGTTATTTTAGCTCAGTGAATATTTTTCCATAAATTATAAATAAGTATTTAATAAGTATTTTTCAAAAAAGTTAGAGTTAAATATCTTACCCAAGGGGACAGCAATAGAACCAATACAAATCCAGGCCTTTATGTGGCATGTTTGTTAAATGTTACAAACCAGTTGAAAAGTAAAACCTTAAAAATGGATAGGGAGATACCCACCTTTGCACTGATTCATTAGTAAATTAATTTATAAATTAATAAATCAGTTTAATAAAATCAAAGTGACGAATGGGGCATTGAAATTTCAGTAAATATGATTCTGAGGGGTAAGAATAGATTCTTCAGTATTTATTTTGGATTGCATGCAATGGTTGTTTATCACTCCTGTCATTGAAGCAAATTGGTCAGCAACAGGCTTTGGTTACTGGGAAAACATCACCTCTGACCTCTGTCTCGTATGACATCACAAAAGACATACATATTAGTGTTAATGTATCATAGCTTGTGCTTAAAAGACACTATTACTATGGCTACTGTGTGCAGCTCTGCTTGATGATTTGATGTAGTCTCACCAGAGTCGGTGCTGTCCTGGGGTCCAGAGGAAGCAGCAGTGGTCAGCAACGTACGGTTTCCACGGTGATAGAAAGCCCAAGAGGATGGGATGTTGATTGTGCTCCTCCCTTCTCAGGCTCTTCCTCTCTGGCCCTGCATGAAAAAGAGGTCAGACAATACAATGATGGTGTCTCTGCTGCCCTACAGCTGCTCTGTAGCCCTGTTGTCCTTTGAAGCCATTATTCTTAGAGGAAAGTGAGTTTGAAGCTCAGGACAAGTCAAGACCTGTTACTTCCTGTCCAAAATGTTATGGTAACATTTTAGGGGGCAAAAGCCATTATCACAATGCAGCTCTATGCAAGCTCACTTAATGATCCATTTCTAAAATGTTTCAATTATTGAGTGACCAGTTTTGACAAAACCATCAAATCATGAACACTATTTTGGTCTGAATCTCATGACTCAATTCTGAAGGCCTGGTGCGTCTAGCTTTCCAAACAGCAACACAGTATAGTCATAATTACCAAAACCTGAGAAAGGTATAATAATGGTCTTTTAAATTTCTTATTCAACACTACATCCCACCCAGGGTATCCCACTGTCTCCAGACCCAGGTTTCTGATATAGGCTTCAGGCAGTTTGTGGTTCAATGCTGGATAAGTGTTTATGGATGGATTGAAGCACCCAATTTGTTCTGTAGTTAGTTTCTGTGGTTAGGGTACAATCCCATGAAGTGAACCAGTGTAGAGTGGTTAAGTTGTAGTTTAACAAGGTTAGTAGCACTTGGCAGGGATCAGTGAATGAGTTTAAATGACAGACCATGCAGTACGGGTCAAAAGACGACACAGAAGACATCTGGGTTTTTACTCAGATTCACTTTCACCCAACACCTTGGACTGTTTGTTTTGCCAGAATGACCCCGGTTGGGTAATCGGAGCAGGTGTGCAATGGTGTACGTGAGGATTGAGGAGTACGCTCTCAAACTCCTCCCCCTCAACCCACCCATGACCCCCACTAGGTGTAAGAACATGTGGTTCACTTCGAGTGTCTGCTACTGTAAAATTGCAGCATAAATCTAACAATGATCTGTTGTTTATAAGCGGGGGGGTGGGTGGAAGGAAGAGGCCTATCATGGATGTGATTACATATAAAAAATATAATAAGGGAATGGAGGTGGAGGAAACTGTAATTCACAGTTGTTTCTGGCCCAGGAAGCCAAGGCTAATGATAAGGTAATGAGAGCAGGTTGAACTTACATAAATACAGTTGAGAACATTTGCGTAAGTGGCCTTTGCTGTGCACGATTTTAGAAGATGAAGAACAGACTGTGGACGCAGTGCAACATGTTTATCTTTTTTATTTGATATACTTGGGTCTCCACCAAGGAACACTTCTATAGTGTTTAAAGAACACTGAAAGACATTAAAATGTTTAGTCTCACAGTGGCTAAACAGAAATAGGATCACAGGAATTGAGAGCGTCTCAGCAAAGATTTTGAGCTAGCTGGGCTCACATGTTCAGTGTTCTTTATTTTTCAACTAATACAGTGATACCTCAGAACTCGAATTTAATCCGTTCAGAACTCCAGATCGAATCTTAAAAAGTTCGAGTTGTGACCGAATTTTCCTCATAAGAAATAATGGAAAACCAATTAATTGGTTCCCGGCTCCAAAAAATTACACCTAAATATGTTTTTTTTAGCATTCAAACACAAAATGAACCGGATAAAACAAGAAGAGCATATACTGTACTAAACTGTACTAAACACATCTGAGCACATTTATCAAAATAGTAATTTGTAAAATAAGAAAATAAATGTATCCAAACAATGTGTAAAGTTAAAAAAAACAATGTGTCCTGCCTTGATCGTCCGCTCCTTCCGTGTGCCACGCCCCCTCGTTAACCCCATGTGGAATCCCTGTGTGATCAGCTCTTTCTGGTTGTTGTCATTAGTCCTCTGTATTTCGTCCGCGTTTCAGTTCATTTCCCCAGTCCGATCATTGTATTGCCCGTCTGCGTTTTGCCTGCCTTACCTGTAATTAAACCCCGTATTCCCCGATACCCTGACGTCTGCGCCTTTGTCTCCGTTCCGTCCCCGCTCGGCACAACAATATTATTATAATTAAACCTATTAATGGTTTATCATTAATATTAAAATAATGAATAAGAAATCTTTATTTTTAAATGTATTTTATTATATAATAATAATTACTGTTACTGTCTATCATTGTCTAAATGTATTTTTACTGTCTAAATATATGTATTCAGTTAGTGTAAACATGCACGATGCTAACACAGCGAATGCGAGGCTGAGACTGAAGCTTTACCCTTTGTTTCCGCTGAGAGACGTGCCGCGTGACTCATTTCCTCGCGTGTACAAGTTATCTTAGGTCGGCGTTCACGGTTTGACTTCTGAGATTCAGATTGAGCTCTAGGTAATTTTTTTCGAACTGGTTGGTTCAACTTTTAAGAAATTCGAGTTCTAATGAGTTTGAGAACTGAGGTACCACTGTGTTTTAACAATTATTGCAAGCTTGAAGACTATGAAGTGCAGTTACAGTAAAGCTTGTGTATTGTACATTTATATATTGTGGTGTATTATGAATACTAGCTTATGTGCAGACACCAATCTGCACTGTAATCTCCCATAAGCGATTCCAGAAAGAGGGACTTTAAAGGACATTAGTTGTTGCGTTAATTTTAGCATTGACTGACGGATCTGCCTTTGCTGGGTAGGGCCCTGTCACCCTGTCACCCTGTCACCCTGTCACACTGTCACCCTGTCACCCTGTCACACTGTAGTTTTACCCATCATACCGTTGTCCTTAACTTGTTGTGTTTGCAGCTTCCTAACCTCATCCTAAATACACAACCCTGTAAATATCCTGTATCACCATTTATTGACTCAAAAAAAGAATGAATTGTCTGCTCTCACTGTTTACAGTTCTGACCAGGCGGTAAATCTGTCGGCTGTTTTGTGAACGCTAGTCTGTAAATCTGTCCGTAATGCAGCGCTCATGTTCCCATCTGTGCCGTTTCCTCTCCCGGACTCCGAGACGAAACCTCGATTCACCTTCCCATCCACTCTGCTTCTCGCTAGTCCCCAGAGCATAACGGCTTGTCACGTACGGCGGTAGAGCCCGAGCTCAGCAGACTGTAGGCCCCGGTGTGCGTGTTCAGAGGCTGATACCGGACAGCGTTGATACCTGTACTGCTTCACTCAGGTGTTGGTACGGGGGGTTCAGCTCTCAGTTTCCTTGAGTGGCTATCAGTATGACTACATTCTGTGAAGCGTTTAATGACCACAGCTCAGTTACATGAGTCTCAGTTCCTGTTCTAGCATCGTATCACTTTCAACCAAGGCGGAGCTGAGGTTCTCGCTCCTGCTCCTAACATAGGAGTGTAACCTGCTTGCCAGCCCCTGTTCTAACACCATCCCCTCAGGCCTCCGACTGGGACATGAGACCCGCCCCCACACCCCGGTGGGTCCCCACATTGATGGCTTGTCGCTTTATCGCAGCTCGTGCTAAGCCAGCCCGGCCTGATTAGGAGGGGAGGGCGGGACGAGACCGGGTTCCTTCCTGTTCAGGATGCCGGGCACTTCCTGTCAGGCCAAGAGCACTGATTGCTGAAGGGGTCTAGCTCAGGGGTGGCTGACAGGGACACATCCTCTTCATCCTCCTCATCATTCTCTTCTGCCTGCCATCCGCCCTGCCTAGAATGGAGGTACATAAAGCACCTGCTTTTTGATGAAATTAATACAAGAATTTTTTTTGTATTTTTTTCTTTTGAGGCTTTGTAATAAAATACATTTCAAGTCAGGATTCACACTCATAGCATTAAAGATTCAAACCATTTATTCAATCAATAATTAATATAAATTAATCATAGTTTTAAAGTCTAATTTAATCATGCATGATTTAATCAAATTAAATTATTACATTTTAAAAGAATGTAATGAACTAATTTTGTGAGCTTTACATTTTGCCTGAAGACTTTACAAGTTCTTTTAAGATAATTAATGAAAACATGACTTTTTAAATGAAATAAAATGAAATTTCATTAAAAAGTCATATTTTCATTATTTTTCTTAATACACTTTCTTCTGTCTTCTGGTAAAATTTAAAGCTGACAGTTTTTTTTCCTCATTTTTTAAGATGATCAATGAAAAAACATGATTTTTTTCATGATGGATGGAAGTCGAGAGGGAGGGGGGGTCCTCCCGGGGGGGGGGGGGGGGGGGGTCTCCCATCTCCAGGCCGCCATTGCTCTCTTTCACCTGACTAATGCCACGCTCCAAAAACGCACAGCGAGCTTTGTGAGCAGCCCCAAGGAAAGCAATGTGGGGGAGAGGTGCAGGGTCAAAGGTCGACTGCTTGGGATGACAGACAAACCCAGGCTCCAAACAGGGGCGTGGACTCACCCAGGATCTGTGGCCGACTATGGGCCGGCGTGTCTTAGGCCGGCCTGAGACATCATGTCGACTCAATGAGTGACTCCGTTTAAAATTTGTGTTTAAGGGCGTTTCCCTTTTATGCCCAGAATAGGAACAGATTATGATCTGAGCTTGTTGAAAAGTGTTGATTATGTTTACTGCTGTGATCATTTCAGTTTAGGTATGTTCCATTAACATAAAGCAATTAAACCAAGAGCTATAAAACAAGACACCCAGCTCTGCAGCACCCAAAAGTGATTTTTACACTAATTATCAGTTGTAAAGATGTTAAGCAAGATGCAACACAAGGGATACGTGGGGAATTATGATTTCATGTGGGTTGGTACACTGAGATGGCAAAGTGTCAGAGTGTGTGTGTGTGTGTGTGTGTGTGTGTGTGGGGTGTGGGGGGGGGGGGGGGGGGGGTTCATGGTCATGTATATATTATTATATTATGACGAAAAAATGAAAAGTAGAAAAAGGTAAAAAGCTATACAGTACTGTGCAAGGCTCTTAGGCAGAGACAGAACCTGATATTTAAATGAACTTAATGTTGGTGTTAAACTATGATATTGTGTCTGTCAAGGTGTGTTATCTTAGCCATTTAAAAACCTATCTGAAAGTCACCCCAGTATTTGGAACAACCATTCAATACACCCATGTTTTTTTTAACTTGACCACTATCCCACCTTGTTTGGCTAATCAATATCTCATTGGGCTATTTAACTAATAATTTATTATTATTAATTTAATTAATAAATTAATTGAGCTGGTGGAAAAATTTAACAAACGTATAGACTGGCTGAGGTGCCCCTAAGGAGAGGTTTGGGAACCAAAGCGGAGTTTATAGTCATTAACTTTTTGGTGAACAGATAAAATTCTTGTACCGTATTTTCCGCACTATAACGCGCACTGCATTATAAGGCGCACCGTCAATCAGTGGTCTATTTTCAAACTTTTTCCACATACAAGGCGCACCGGACTGGCGCTTTAAGCAATCAGATAAGCCAGTCAACGAAAATTTATTTTACATCACGTGTTCACAATGACTGTCAACATTGTTCAAACGTTTATGAGCG
Source organism: Paramormyrops kingsleyae (assembly GCF_048594095.1). Taxonomy (NCBI): domain Eukaryota; kingdom Metazoa; phylum Chordata; class Actinopteri; order Osteoglossiformes; family Mormyridae; genus Paramormyrops; species Paramormyrops kingsleyae. Next base: position 15,388,751 of record NC_132797.1, read on the forward strand.
TCTTCATTACTTTTTAACACGTAAAAAAACAAGTGTCTTATACCGCTAACTCAAAAGTCAGCCTATTAACAATAACTCAAAATTGAACACTTATAATACGGTCCTATACCGCTAAATCAAAAGTCAGCGTATTCATAATAACTCTTGAAATTGTTAATTTATAACACGTGAAGCACTACACAATACACTCACTTTTCAATACTAAAACATTCAAATCGCTTCGAGTTCAGTATGCACAACAGAAATTAATCCACGTTTAAAGCGCACTGGATTATAAGGCGCACTGTTATTTTTTAAGAAAATCAAAGGCTTTTTAGTGCGCCTTATAGTGCGGAAAATACGGTACATTTTTAATTGCGTTGCATAGGTTATAATGTTAAATTGTGTTTTCTTTCTGAGCAAATATACAAATGCTATCAAGTTGAATAGCCTTAAACATTTTCCTTCCCTGCCTGAGACTCTTGCACAGTACAGTAGATACCTAATCTGTGTGTATGTGGGTTTGCATAGATCACATTTGAGGACCAAATTGTCCCCAAAGTGTAGTAAAACCTGAAATTTCCCTACTTTTGAGGTCCCCATTTCGATAACCTCAGTTTTATTAAAATCTGTGAATGCAATCAAAAAAGTAAAAATGCCAAAAGTCTTGTATTTGGGTTGGTTACTTATGGTTAAGGTTAGAGATGGGTAGAGGTTAAGGGTGTCGTGATTGGGATTATAGTTTTTCCCAAAAATGAATGGACGGTCCCCATTTAGATAGAAAGACCAACTTGTGTGCGTGCGTGTGTGTGTGCGTGTGTGTGTGCGTGTGCGTGTGAGTGTGCATGTGCGTGTGCATGCCTGCCTGCATGCATGTCCACATTTTTGTAATTATTACATTGTGGGGATCAGATGTCCCCACAATGTGATAAAGCCTGTAACTTTTTAACTTGTGTTATTTCATGGCTGCTGTTTTGATCCCCACAAAGGGAAGCTCAGTTTTGTGATGGAGGGTTGGGTTCTCAGTCATACCGCTGTCCTGCAGACGAGGGTCCAATGTGTCCCTGGTGCTGGACATGAGCGTCCTGGGGTCCGTGGAGCCGCTGAGCAGCACGGGGGCGACGCCCCGTGAGCGCGTGGCCCAGGAGTACCTGCAGGCGGCCAGCCGCACCCTCTCCCGGCAGCAGCTCCGCGGTGCCGTGCTCAACACGCAGAACCTGCACGCCGAGTTCGTGGTGAGGAAGCACGGCGTCCCCGTTGTGCGAAGCCTTGTATTCAGACCCAGCCCACGGCCGGGTGGCCGTCTTTGTTTACCAAATTGAGCCGCTTTGCTGTCTTACTGTATGTTAATGTTCGAGATGCTTCATAAATCAGTACTTTTTCCCCAGAATTGATTCACAATGTGTTTATTCTCTCGTTTTTCCACTAGTGAGATTGTGAATGATTTTGTTTCTCTTCCTGCATCTGTTACTCAGCATGTAGCGTCATCTTGGCTTGAGTCACATCTGTATTTTGCAGGAAATCCCGATGAATTTCGTGGATCCCAAAGAAGTGGACATTCCCACGCATGGCACGAAGAACCGATACCGAACCATTTTGCCAAGTAGGATTTTTATTTATTTATTTATTTATGTGCAATTTACAACTAACTTGTTGACAGTAGCTCGTTTTGGATTTTTATAATGTTATAATGTAAGAGTGACACATGCAGTGTATTTCGCTGATTCTCGATTATGCTTGCTATTTGTTTTGATTGCTTGCCCACTTTGGGTCTGTATTTGTAAAACCTTTATGCATGTGTTTGGGCCATGTGTTTGGTGATGGTAGAAGCCACACAAATGACGGAAGATCTCGAAATACTTTGTTGTCAATCAGGAGATTGATGTCATGGTATGTCGGGTCACACCCAGCAGTGTTGTTTCTCATTGCCCGGCCCGTCTGTTGCTGTCTCTGAGTGATCACCTGACACGCAGTAGCCCTCCTCTAGCATTGGTCCAAAGGACATTTTGTACCTTATGGGTCAGAGGATCAGACCCTTCCTTCCTCTCCAGGGTCACCTAGGCCTGATTGGTGAGGGAAGTCAGTAATTGCCAAAAATCAAGACTCTTCCGTTCTGCAGTACTAGTGTCCATCCCGCCCCCCTGCTTAGCCACAGAGGAAGGGTCTGATTGTCCCCTCCCCCTTCCCTCCAGGGTCAGAGCAGCAGAGTTAACGTTCAGACGTGAAGCACACTTTCTGCAGGTTCAGCAGGGCTTCCAAGAACAATGCACTGGGGACACCCTGTTCCCGCCTTGGGCCCAGTCTGGCCACGTCTCGGGCCGCAGCGGTTTGCCCTCATTCACCTTCCCTTTCGACCGCGTTTCCTTCACTGCGGTTATCGGTGTTTCTCGGGTGCTGGGAACTTTTTTCAGGCGGGAAAAGCCATCATCACCAACAAGGCCAACCAGAAGCTTTGTGGAGCATTTCAGAGGATAGCTTTGCATCTAAGGCATGAAGAACTGAGGCTAGAATTTTTTCCTCTATATCACATCTTGTTGAAAATGAAAACATTTAAAACCCCAACATTTAAAGCTTAAAAATGAAGGGAAAATGCTCTTGTTCACTCATTATCACTTTTTTAATGTCCTTTTTGGGATCAGTAAAGCTTGTCTGTCTGTCTGTATGTGTCTGCCTGTCTGTCTGTATGTGTCTGCCTGTCTGTCTGTATGTGTCTGCCTGTCTGTCTGTATGTGTCTGCCTGTCTGTCTGTGTCTGTCTAATCGCAAAAAAAGCTTAGCACTGTGCTAATCCCCTCTGTTCCCCTGGCTCTGCAGGAACACATTCCAAGTTAAAGGACTTTATCTATCTGTTTGTCTGCCTGCCTGCCTGCCTACCTGTCTGTCAGTCTGTGTCTGTCAGTCTGTGTTTGTCTGTCTGTCTGTCTGTCTGTCTGTCTGTCTAATCACAGAAAGCTTAGCGCTGTGCTAATCCCCTCTGTTCCCCTGGCTCTGCAGGAACACATTCTAAGTTAGAGGACATTGTCTATCTGTCTGTTTGTCTGCCTGCCTGCCTACCTGTCTGTCAGTCTGTGTCTGTCAGTCTGTGTCTGTCAGTCTGTGTCTGTCAGTGTGTGTCAGTCTAATCACAGAAAGCTTAGCGCTGTGCTAATCCCCTCTGTTCCCCTGGCTCTGCAGGGACACTTTCTAAGCTAGAGGACTTTGACTACCTCTTTCAGCCTCTTGCTCTCTTTTTTCCTGTCCAGTGGGTGGGAGGTGTCTGTGGCCCCATTGATGGGGGTCACATGCCAGGTTTTCCTGTAGTGGGTGTAGCTTCCTGCTGGCCAATCTGCTGAAGAACAGTTAAGCAGTTGAAAGTGGGGTTAAAAATACAAATGGGATCAGGGCCAAACGAACTGGAGGAGTTTGTTTCGGTGGAATGGGCCAACCATCCCGAAATTCTCAGTTAAACAATGAGAGCCTTTGCCCACCAAAACTTTGCTTTTTAAGATGAATAAATGTTTTTATCACTTTTCGATTGAAACCGAAATGTATCACCCCTCCAGGTTGATTAACAAACATCTCTGTTCTCTAGACCCCCACTCCAGAGTGATCTTAAAGACCAAGAATGCTAACGACCCACTCAGCAGTTACATCAATGCCAACTATATCCGAGTAAGTGGTTTATTTTTTTTGTTTTGGGTTTTTTTCCCCTGTATGTTCCATACTTACTTATTCTGTACTTCCATAATTACTTATGAACTTATCAAATCAAATAGCCTTTTATTGTCAATTCACTATATGTCCATAATATACAAGGGAATCGGAATGCTGTTTCTCTCTCATATTCATAGTACAAATATAAAATAAAAAAGTATAAACATATAAGATATAAGATAAATATGAGAAATATCAATAGTACTAAAAACAGTCAATATTAAACCTCTGTACAATGTGCAATAGTTAGTAGAGCAAAAACAGCAAAAGAGCAGTAAGACTGAAGTAAAGTGAGGAGGTGCATTTTAGAGCAGCTTATGAGATGCAAAAAGACAGTTAGCAGGAGATGTAATATTGAGTCTTTATACGGTAGCGGGTACAGTGGGGTATTTGGTAGGTAGTGACTCTCTTGTTACGGTCCAGGGGCAGGGGGCAAGGGGGGGCTGGTAGTGGACAGAGTTCAGCATCCTGACAGCCTGGTGGATGAAGCTGTTGGACAGTCTTGTGGAGCCTGGAGGGTCCAGTACCTTCTCCCTGAGGGGAGGAGGCTGAAGAGGGAGTGTAAAGGATGAGAGGAATCATCAGCAATGCTGATGGCTCTGCGGTTGAGGCGGGTGTAGACAATGTCCTTGAGGGGAGGGCAGTGGGGCACCGATGATCTTGCTGGCTGCATCCACTATGCATTGCAGGGACCTTCTACAGGAGGCAGTGCAGCCTCCATACTGTATCACACAGAGATGCAGCCGGTGAGGGCTTGCCAGTATAACCAATATATCAGTTCATCATCATATAACATTTAAACGATAGAGAAACAAGAAACTTCAATAATCTGTCACATTGGAACGTTGTTTGATAGTGTGACAGTGGATGTGGATACTCTTTTAAAAACGGACAGCTTAAATCTAGAGAGTACACTGCAGAGTCAGCGGATCTCACCACACGCTGCCGTTTGGGTGATATAGATGAGTCATGTAAGAGATGAGAGCTTCCTCAGAGGAAACTTCAAGTGTTGGTGAAGAAAGGGGCAGCTCAGCAGCCACCACGTCATTTATAAAAGGAGATACTGAGGGTAAACAAGGTAAAAAGACATTAACGGTGTGCTGATACTTTGGCTATTTAATGTCTGATGCACAACAGAAAACTCGTGCCAACTGGAACTGGAAATACTGCAAACATTTTTTCACCACCTGAAGCACTGGCATCCAGCAGAACATACAGAATGCAAGTGTTTACAGACACAGCAGTTAGGGCTTCTGCTTTCAGTGTCATGGAGAACAGAGTGCCGTCTCCCCAGGACCCAGACAATAAAATTTGCTGGGGTGTGGGGGTGGATTCCAAAATATGGGACAAATTGCGTCCTGTATTGGTTCAAACAGAAGACAGCGTTTCCATTTCACAATATGGATGATCCCTAATAGTATAGGATGGGAAGCAGCTGTACCTGCAATGTCAAACCCATCTCCTGGAAGAGCAAGACAGAGAAAAGGCCCAGAGACAAACCGCACAATCGGCTGCTTCTGGTGTTACACACTAGGACAAAAAATATTTTTTGTATTATATATTTATCAAAATTAGATCTTCATTTCCATTTCCATTTACGGTATTTGGCAGACGCCTTTAGCCAGAGCGACTTGCATAAGTGCTTAGAAGTCTCAGCAGTGAACACATTCTGAATTGTTCTGTCCAATCATCTTTTCTCATGTTCTGAATCTGTTTAAGAGGAATCCTAATAGAAGTTTAAGTAAGTATTGACGCAGTGAATTGAACGGAGCTTTGAAATGAAGAAACAATAATTATCAATATCGGCTGATAGGAAAAAATATTATCATAATAAAATATTTTGCCATATCGCCCAGTCTTGCAGCCTACATCTGTCCATCGCTTACAAATACTGTACTTAACGGAGAACTTCATTGATATGTAACTGGGCTAATTAACACTCACACCTACCCTGTGGTCAAATTGAACCCAAAGGCACATTTCAGGCTTTTCTCAGAGTAACATGATTGTTGTAGGAGCGTGTAAGAGTTATGGGGACATGTATACTTCTGGCAGCCTGTTTCCTGATTCAGGAAGTCCTGAGGAATTTTTCTTTTCATTCACACCCTGTATAACGCCAAAAACACCTTCCTCCAGATCAGTGATGATGCTCCAAGTGCAGCATAGGATGCTAACTCTGCCACCATCACAGACGAGGTGGGGCCCAGTTATAAATGATCAAAGTCAAAGTTGCAGTCTTTCCCTTATAAGGGAAATAACAGGGATGTCTGCATCCTTCGTGACACATTTTAACAAGTGACACGCCCGTTCTGTGTCATAATGTTCCATACTTACTAATTCCGTACTTCCATAATTACTTTTATAACAGCAATCTGTTTTGATATTTCACATTTCCAATATTGCTTAAATCAAATCAAATAGCCTTTAATTGTCAATTTCAGCTCGCTCATATACAGTATCTTTGGTTTACTGAAAAATGCTTTATATATTTAATGTATTTATTATTATCCATAGTAATATGTCAGTTTTGAGGCTCGTGCTAATAATTTTGCATGGATCTCTGTTATAATTTTCTATTCGACTTGTTTCTCATTATCTGACCTTATTGGATTTCTTGCATACAAATCCAAGCCATTTCAACATACATCAAAAATAAGCTCATACATTACTAATCCACATACCTGAAATCAGCTATGTGACTTTAACAGTTTTGTTGTTCTTGTAGCTGTTGTTATTATTATTGACTTTATAAATCCTGAAACGTAATTTAATTGCAGATGAAGTTTGAAGTTTAATTTTTTGTAAATTATTCGTGTAATTTTAAAATTGAAAGGTTGTCTTAGCTTGACATGATCCAACATCCGGTTCCTCCTTATGTGCTAAAAGATGTCATGTCATGTCAAGAAGAAGGCCGTTTGAAGATAAGGAGCTGGGCTCTCATTGGCTGTCACGCTCCGAACATGACTGACCTGAGAGCACAGCGTCTCACATTCAGGGCTGTGGGTGTTTTCTCACTGTTACTTGCTCCTTGGCCAAGAACATTCTCTTCCCATTTCCTCAGGCCCGAGACATTGTTTATACATCATTAAGGATCTGAGGACTGGCTGTTTGTCTTTCTTTAATGGCCTAAGCATAGCAAAAGTTGTATTTAAATACAAAATACACAACCACCGGATATCCACTTGATCAGTTGTTTGTATAGTATTCTGCTACACTGGTGACTGCAGACAGATTACAGACCCATACATGTGATACACAGCTGATTTAAAGTATATGCCAGCAACTTTTGTTTGATTTGTACGTAGTGACAAATAATTAAAGTTTATATGATTTCTCCTGAATTCATATTTCTTTTGAATATGTTCTGCATTTAAAACCGCTGTTTTACCACACACTGCTGGTTGCAAGCCATGTAATGTGTTAATTCCTTATTTCAGTAAAGCCACATATTTGCCTCCATCTCCAAAGTGGCCAGGATTTATTTTTCTGTTGATCCTGGATGTTTAACATACCCTGAGATGGGTCACATTGGGCCATACATCCTCTCTATTTCAGTCCCTCTCATAGATAAGTAGCATAATGATACCGTTAATCCAGTCCATTGTTTCCACGCCCTCTCCACAGGGACCCCCCCAAACAGTCCACGTTTTTGCCCTTTCCCAGCTTCCAACACACATTCGGAATTCGGTATTCTTGATTGGCTGGGGGCTGGGAGGTAGATACGGGCGTAAATACTGTACATCAAAAAGTATCTTGTAACAGGTTGCAAATACTTGCTCATCAAATGTAAAAAATTTAATACTAAATACTGGTGTCAAAATGTGTTTAATTAAAATACAAGTAATTTGTAATTTGAAAATACAAAAATAAAAATGTAAAATAGTAACATGTGCGGTTACAGCCTTAGTCATGTGTAATATAAAATATACAGCTTGTCCTAACTTTAAATAGAATAATAATTTTGTGATCTACATGTTGCCTCACAGTAAGAAGGTCCTGGCTTTGGTTCCGGGTCCTTAATTCTTTGTGGAGTTCGCACGCTCTCCCTGTGTTCTCCTCGGGGCACGTTCTCCCTGTGTTCTCCTCGGGGCACGTTCTCCCTGTGTTCTCCTCGGGGCACGTTCTCCCTGTGTTCTCCCCGGGTTTCCGCTGGGGGCTCCGGTTTCCTCCCACAGCGTGCAGGATAGGCTGATTGGCGAGTCTAATTGGCCCCGTAATTGTGTGAGCGTGGCTGTGGCTGTGTATGCACCCTGTGGTGATTTGCCGACTGTCCAGGGTTGGTTCCCACCTGCACCCCTTGTTCCTGGGATAGGCTCCGGTCACCCCCGCGACCCCAGTCGAGATTAAGCAGTTACAGTGATGGATGGATGATCTACATGTGTTATAGTGTTAATTGTGAAAAATGACTTTTGAATTGAGGTGATCAGTGTTATCACACCACAGCACACAGTGCAGTGTGTCCTCTGCATTTAACCCATATGTGATGTTGTGACATAGCAGGGGGCAGCTAATCCAGTGCTTGGGGGTGGTACCTTGCTCAGGGTACCTCAGGGTGCCTTGCTGGTCGGGGGTTAGAACCAGCAATCTTTCAATTACAAGTGCGCTTCCCTAACCATTAAGCCACCACTGCCCACGTTTGTAATATTAGTAATGTAATGAGAGCTCAACAGACTGCACCTGCAACAGCAGGTTGGGATTGGGGAGATATTGTGGTTCCGTCTTCAGAAACCACAATACAAGATCGTGAACGTTTGGATGGCGGTTTCGGTCTCGGTTTCATAACCATTACTCCCTTAATTGAAATAGTAGTGGTGACTGACAGGGGCACTTGTGTGTACTTGTGTACGGGCAAGGAGGCTCACCAGCACTTTCTTAAACCCTAAACCTAACCCCACTTCAAATGAATTATCATAATGCTGGAATTTCCTGCCTTCTTACCATAGGGTGCCAAACATGAGCAAACTCGAAGAAACTGTTTTTCACATAAATGCTCAAAAAAAATTATAAACGGAACCATGCATAAAGTCACCAAAGTCAAGTCCACCAGTCGGTTCTGGCTTTTACACAGGCTCAGTGGCTATAAAAACACCGTTAGCTGATAGACATTAATTCTGTCCTTAGGAACAGAAGTAGCTGGCCTGATTTATCGCCAATGAAGGCCTCCATATATGACAAACCACAAGATGCCACTGCCTGAACATGCCTGTTCAAATGAACTAGAATGTCACTAGCATTTAATTCACAAGTTGTAGAGCACAGCACTGCTGTTTGCTAATCACTCTATATCTCTGTCCTATAATGACACTCAGTGAGTAATGTCTGATACTGTACTTTACTGCCTACTTTACCTTAACGCAATTTGCACCAAAGTAGCTTCTTTCCTTGGATTACTGGTCCAAGGTGGTATGCTGTATTAAAGTCTGTAAGTCTGGCGGTGATGGTTCTTAAAATGACAGGAAATAAATTAATAAAATGACAAAATAGTTTGTTGCAAATTGTATCTGATTTTTTTTTCCATCCAGCAAAATACAGATTACAAAATACTCAAAAGTAATTTAATTGAAATACTGGCCATCTCTGCTTGAGGGAGCAAAAATGTGGAGCATGAAGATCTCCAAGAACTGGGTTGGGAGACCAGTTGTCTCTCCAGTTAGGGCCCTAATGTAACATTGTAATTATTTACTTGTATTTTAAGGACAAGTCACGGAGCTTTACTGAGTATTAATTCTTGGTACTGCAGGTTGTGTTGATTAAAAGGAGCTGTACGATTTCAGTGTCTGGGGGGGCGCGTTCAGAGCCGTTATGTTCGGAGGGTGTCCCCCCCAGAGCCTGTTAGCTCACCGCTCACGTCTGACCCATGGCAGGGCTTCCTGGGATTCGAGAGGGCCTACATCGCCACCCAAGGGCCCATGATCAACACAGTCAACGACTTCTGGCAGATGGCGTGGCAGGAGAGCTGTCCCGTCATCGTCATGATCACCAAGCTGAAGGAGAAGAACGAGGTGTGTGAGGGCGACAGTGTCTGGCCCTTACCAGCCCACACACACACACACACACACACCTGCACGAGGACACCTGCTGGCAGAAAACCACAGGCTCTGCTTCACGTTTGCCTTTTATTGCTCAGCTGATTGGGCTTTCAAGTGCCTTTGCATTGATGTCGTCCTTTTTTTTATTTTCTCTGGCAATTTTTACTTTTTCTTCAATTGGAAAACCAGCACAGGAGGGTAAGACTCCAGTCCTCATAGGAACGTTTATCACAAACGCTGCCGCTAAAAATAGCCACAATAGAGCGGCGTGGGGGAGTCGGGCTACGGCCGAAAAAGACCAACACCCTCACCCTTGGGTAGGACGGGCCCCCACGGGCCGCCAGGGAGGGGCCTCGGACAGGCCTGTCTGTTAAACACTGGGAGAGGCTGCCCTTGCATAAGTTACTCTCCGGCATTTATGCATGTCGGCGGAGAAGGATGAGGCTTCTTGAGGTTTGAGGAGGCGTTACGAGGGAGAACCTACAAGAGAAGCTGTCTTCTGGAGCGTATCAATAGTCATGGTGGACTGAGAGTCTGTAGGTAGCTACCGCCTTCTGTGAAGCACTGTGAATTAGCGAAACGGTATTTTGTAGATCAGGTTTCATCTCTTCATCCACCACTTTCTGCTGCGGTTTTATGCACCCGGAGTGGCCGGGAGCGGGAAGTGGCGTCGTCACGGAAACGAGATGCTGGATGTGATACTGGGTCCCTCGCCCTCTGCAGAAATGCGTCCTCTACTGGCCGGAGAAGCGAGGCATCTACGGGAAGGTGGAGGTGCTCGTCGACGGCGTGAGGGAAAGCGAGCACTACACCGTCCGCCATCTCACTCTGCAGGTAAGTGCACCTGTCACATCATTTCCTGTATGAAGCCAAAGTTGCCGATTCATTCGCAGCTTTGTTTTGTTTGTTGTTTGTTTTTTTTGCCCTAATAGTCTGGTTTTGTTTATTAATGATCATGTAAAAAGTCACTCTGTGCCGAGGCTCGTACAGCAGCAAACTTACAGAACCACTGGAAAAACAGTCAGGTCATTGTGTTTCAAGCTGTCCGTTTGCGACAGCAATCGATGGCCTGGGATCTTGATTGCTGAATTAGCTTGTAAGCACGCAGCTGCTGGTGGTGTATTTCCCAGAATGAAATGTGGTCTTTGTCTGGATGCAGTTCGTTGTTTTGTGAGGTCTTGGTCTGGATGCAGTTCTCTGTTTTGTGAGGTCTTTGTCTGGATGCAGTTCTTTGTTTTGTGAGGTCTTGGTCTGGATGCAGTTCTCTGTTTTGTGAGGTCTTGGTCTGGATGCAGTTCTCTGTTTTGTGAGGTCTTGGTCCGGATGCAGTTCTCTGTTTTGTGAGGTCTTGGTCTGGATGCAGTTCTCTGTTTTGTGAGGTCTTGGTCTGGATGCAGTTCTCTGTTTTGTGAGGTCTTGGTCTGGATGCAGTTCTCTGTTTTGTGAGGTCTTGGTCTGGATGCAGTTCTCTGTTTTGTGAGGTCTTGGTCTGGATGCAGTTCTCTGTTTTGTGAGGTCTTGGTCCGGATGCAGTTCTCTGTTTTGTGAGGTCTTGGTCTGGATGCAGTTCTCTGTTTTGTGAGATCTCTTGTTTAAAATCTATTTACATTTCCACTATGTTTTTGGAGTGGGGAGGGCCTCTGTAAGAATGACTAAACACTTGCTTAGATCAGCTTAAGCTGTATTTCTTGCTAACTGCCGTTCTCGGTTGCCTCCTGCCCTGTCCTCAGGAGAGCTCGGCAAATGGTCACTCTTAAACAACCTTAGGATTTTCATAAATAAATCCCGTATCTGTGCATCTTCTCTGCAGCAAGGGGGCCAGAGCCATAGCCTGAAGCATTACTGGTACACCTCCTGGCCGGACCACAAGACCCCCGACAGCGCCCAGCCCCTCCTGCAGCTGATGGCCGAGGTGGAGGAGGACCGGCAGGCCTCGGGGCCCCGAGGGCCCGTCATTGTTCACTGCAGGTGACCCCAGCAGGGCCCACGGGTGTCCACCGAGATGCCTTACATTACGATCTGAGATGCCTCTGTGTGCTATTTACGATTCCTGTATCAAAACATTGTAAATACTGAATGATTGTGAGAACTAGTTCCAGGGATTCTGATTGGCTGTCAAGATTCATGTGGAAAGACAGATCTTGAATGTATTTTAAGGTATGATGTGTGACTGACTAAGCACAGCGGCAGCGTTTTAATGAGAGGCATTCTGGGTAATTAATGAACGGATGATTATTTTGGAGGTTGCGAGCATTCCTGGGAATAATAACAGTAGTTTATGCTTATTGGGGGACAAACGCTTGCTCTCTCACACAGTGCTGGGATCGGCCGGACCGGATGCTTCATCGCCACGACCATAGGGTGCCGGCAGCTGCAGGAGGACGGCACGGTGGACGTGCTGGGCATCGTGTGCAAGCTTCGAGTGGACAGGTGCGGTGCCCGAGTCAGCATGCCACCATCCGTGGGCAGGGGGTGAACATCTGTCACGAGTCAGTGTTGGGGGCCCTTTAAAAAATGGGGCAGTGTCTTGCGCTGTGGGTTAGGACTGTGACCGGAAGGTTGCTGGTTCAGATCCTGCAGTCGGCAGAGTGATGTCACCATTGGGCCCCTGAGCGAGGCCCTTAACTCCTCTTGCTGCGCAAACTCGTACACCTGCTTTCTCAGCGGTACATCACGTTGGATAATAGTCTATAAATAAATAAATGTAAACGTAAAATTGTTTACAAAATGATCGAATAAGAGAAACACAGCAAAACAAATATAGTCGCCTCATAGAAGAACACACCTCGCCCTCAAAATCTTACAATAGCTACCTAGCTGTCCCTGTTTAACCTTCACAAGAAAATAACAGCCAGATTACTTTGATTACCTCTATGCGCTACCATGGTGATCACTATGGTAATAGGTGGGATTGCTCAGACCATTGTTCAGGCTCCAGCCTACTCATAGTGGGCCATTCCTTGATCCTGGATGTTCGGACGGCTTGCGTGACTAATCTGCTTGTAGCTTCCTGTTAAACACAGGCTGTGCTCATAATGACTTCTGAACCAGCGGCACGTCAAACTGAGCTTGTTCTTTTACTTATCCTTTAAAGTAGCTTACTTTGACAGCACAATAATCTAATAAATGGGATTAATATTTATTTTGCATTAAATTGGTTTGTAAGGCAACAAAGAATTAAGCGAGAGGTCTTAATTTATATTTGCAGAGGTGCTTTTGACAGGTACCCGCTAATGAAGGAGTGGGTGGCCATTACTATGCAAACATGACACCCCCAGTAATGCTGTAAGGAGGGGGCAGCTGGCACCGCTATACTGTAGCATTTATCTGTTAGGAGGTTCAGGAGGGCTGGGGCTCCAGTGGACAGCAGCTTCATCACAGCAGAGTCTGGCGGAAATGGGAAGGGCGAGCGGCTGCTGTGTTTCACGCAGACAGGATGCCTGGGAAAATAGCTGCCTTCAGGTGGGACAAGGGTTAGGGTGGGGGGGGGGGGCTTAGTGAGTCAGTCACCAACTCAGAGCTGCGTTTGCAAACTATGCCTTCATGTCCTATTTCAGGCCTGAAGTAAATATGTGTTATGAGATCAGCACTGCGAGTGTCTGTGTCGCGTGTCTGTGAGAGCAGCGGGGGAAACACTGGGAGTGTGACTGTCTGTGATGCGTGTCTGTGACTCTCTCTGAGAGCAGCGGGGGAAGCACTGCGAGTGTGACTGTCTGTGTCGCGTGTCTGTGACTCTCTCTGAGAGCAGCGGGGGAAGCACTGGGAGTGTGACTGTCTGTGTTGCGTGTCTGTGACTGTCTCTGTGAACACTGCGAGTTTGTTTCTCTGTTGTCTGAAACTGTCTCCTGAACCATGAAGTCTGACTGTGTCTGTGAGAGCAGCGGGGGAAACACTGCGAGTGTGACTGTCTGTGTCGCGTGTCTGTGACTCTCTCTGAGAGCAGCGGGGGAAGCACTGGGAGTGTGACTGTCTGTGTCGTGTCTGTGACTGTCTCTGTGAACACCGCGAGTTTGTTTCTCTGTTGTCTGAAACTGTCTCCTGAACCATGAAGTCTGACTGAATGCGCTTTGCTGTTTTTATGGACAGGGGAGGCATGATTCAGACGGGTGAGCAGTACGAGTTCGTCCACCACGCACTGAGCCTCTACGAAAGCCGACTCTCTGCTGACGCTGGCCAATGAGCGTAGAGCCACACTGTCCATTCTCTTTTGTTTTATTTTTGTTCATCTCCGTGAGGGCCGAGGTTTCCACAAGAGGAACCTAAAGGTAACCCTGTTCTATGGTCATCGCGGTCCCGTCAGAAGGGGCAACATGATTCAGACCATCTGGAATGAGCTTCATTATGTTAAACGTTATGGGAGGAGCTAAGATGATTGGCAGGGGGAGGAGGTGGGCTGATGAACTCGAGTGAGATGCTCTGTCAGTGAACGTCATATTATTCACTTAGTCTTTTACACCTGTCTTGTTTGCAGTTTTGGTTTCTTGTAAGGCAATGTAAACACTGTGTCTTGTGGTCATTTCTCTATTCATTCTGGCACCTTTTCGGGTAGTTAAAGTAGGTTTTTGATATCTACCAGTTACCTGTTCTTATAGAAGCTAGAGATTTTGCCACTTTCAAAGATTCATGATATATCAAAGAGCCATTTGTCACTTAGTAATTGAACCTTACTGTTTTTTTTTATTATTATTTTGTTTTTTGTTTGTTTTTTTGTTTTTTAATTTGGTGGCACATGGGTAGGAGGGTGGGAGAAAATGACATCAAGTTTTATAAACAATATTATAAAGACTGTTAACTGCAATATCCTGGAGGCATTTTCAAGCACCATACCCCAGCACAAAAAGAGCCATAATTAAGACTAGGAGTTTCTGAAATGGTAGCTTGAGATGTGTGTGATCTACTGTACTGGAGACACAGTCTAACTGCCCTTAGCACGGAGTAAAACGTTTTCATGTCCTCACAGACATTTCAGTTGCATTATGCAGCACTTTCACGCGAGCATTGTTCAGAAATCCAGATATCCCCGTTTTGTCAGGGTTTAAATTCTTCTTTGAGCAATTGACCTGGTAATTACAGCTCACAGAAAGAGCGTGTTCTGTTTTGTATTTTATTATATAAAATATATCATCAACAGTAGTGGCAATTACAGTCAAAACAGTTCATATTATGTAAATGTATTAAGTAAATACACTTTTACAAATCCTTATTGTTCATTGTAAATTAAATATGAATTTTTTGTATATAATTTCGGTAATGTATGCACATATGCTCTTAATTGACTAAAATTTGGCTCGTGCCAGATATTTAGTAATGTCGGTACTTTTTCCTAGTTATGAAGCAGTTTGGGAAAAACAGCACTCTCGTTTGTCCGAAATTAAGACAGTTTTGTTTACATCACAACTTTAGTCGCATTACTTACACGGAGTAGTTAAAATACTCCCCCATATATAAATAATGATGTTCTTATCAGTTATTTATCAAACTCGTACTTTGAGATACCTCGTAAGGAATTCACTTGTCTGTTGTTGCATATTATTGAAAACATTTGATTGAATTTTAAATTTAAAACTACTACTAATGATTTTTTTCCACTGTTTATATTGAAGTTTTCGGTGCCCTTTGTCGGGTTCGTTTCATAAGAACGCTTTTCAGCACTGAGCTTTGGGCGAGAGTAAATCTGAAACACGCCGTTTTTAACCAGTTTAAATATAAATGCAACTATATGATGGCATTATTGTATCAGAAAATGGCTAGAAAATGTTCATGTTTTTTTTTCCTTCCGTGTTTTGTATGTAGAGATCTCATCGCTTATGCTCACTGGCATGTGGCCGGCATCAACCTCGAGCAGACACCTCCTGTACAGCTTTGAGGGCTCTGGTTGTTAAATAGGCTACAGGCTATATGTATGATAAACCATTTTAATAATTGTGGGTTTCTGATCCATAACACTGAGAGCATGTTACCAGCATGAACATTATTTCACGAATATTAACTGATATGTCAGGCGACGTATTAACTTTCACAGGGTAAACTCTTAGAGACGAGTGCTTCAGGCGTGCACAGTGCATTATTATTATTATTATTATTATTATTATTATTATTATTATTAGCCTATTATTATTATTATTCGGATTGGGGCTTGGCTCTGGATCCGATGCGTTTCTGCGGTGCTGTTTGCGGCCGCTCCCGATTTCCTCCGCTTTTCCTCCGCTAAATGCGACGCGCCTTTTGTAAAGTGTCTCCGTGCACAAGCGGTGTGACCGCGTTTTTAACCCGGTCCTTTTGTGTTTAGTGCCCGTACTGGGATCCAGCGGTTTTGTGGGGGGAGGGGTTGCGTGCGAAACTTTTAAACGCTTCTGTTTCTGTCCTCGTATTGTGAAAGATTACGTGAACGTAAAAGTGCTATTATCAACTATACTTGGATGGTATATCTTTGACGACATCAGAAAAAAAAATCTTGCTGCTAAAACTGCAAGTGTTTTATTTCTACGTAATGGCAGGAAAGAAATCAACAGGAACATTTTTAGGAACTTTTTTGTATGTATCGATTTTTTTATTATTTGTGATACAAAAGTTTTAAATATATTTGTCTACTTACATTAGGTCTCTGTTGCAGGTGCACTGCACAATGCCCGTAATCGATGTGTATAATTACGAAATGTCTGTGCATATCGTGTACTGTTTGTATAGCTATTATCCACTATGTGGGCTTTATTGCTGCAGAAGCAAGACGATGTTTCCCTACAAACGATTAACCTAAATGAATGGTGAAAAGTTCACAGTCTCATGTATCAATATTAAGTACTTATATCTAACATGTACATATATTTATGCCTCAAAGTACGCTCTGTCCTGAAGCTGTAAAACAGAACACCTGCTTTTTCTTACACCTCGCTGAAATATTTTAGTTGTGACACAACTGGGCTGATCAAAGATAAGCGATGGTTGTCAAAATGAAAAGTCATGGTAAATGTACTCCAAAAAAGTGACTTTGCACATTCACTTAGCATTTGTGTAAGCTATAATAACAAACATGTCAGTTGTAATGTGGGTGTGTTAACTAAAGCCATACCATGAAGCGTGTTTACATATGTTTGTGTTGTAGTCGGAAACAGATTTCACTATAATGTCGTCTTGTGGAAAGATCTGTAATCTTCAGTAGATTGGACATTGTGGCTTTCCATTTTCCTTTTATTGCTAACTATGCTGTTGACTTTATATTCTGTACTGTCAATAAACTGAGATTCATTTTAAATTATTAACTGGTGTCCTGTTAAATCGTGTGATTGAAAGTTTTTATCGATTACATTTCACCGGCATTTAACACTTAATGCTGTATTTTGAAAAACCTTGGCTATATAAACATCTGGGATGTACTTTGGTATTTCCGACCAAGAATACTTGTGCATTGAAGGCTCTTTACCATGGAAGCTGAATGGAAGGAAGCGGTCGTCACTGACTTTTCCCTTGTAGGCGCATTTCCTCTAAAGCCTTAAACTCAGCCCATCTGAATCTGTCTGTCCCGTCAAACTATTACATTTAATATGGACGCTTTGTTTTTCACGGCGATATCGGCGTTTCTGCGATTTGCCGCAACGGGTGAGTAGCAAACATTGATTTTGTTCCCTGTATTTTGCCATCAGATGATGTTTTTCCATCTCAGGTTTGCTTTCAAAACTATATATCTGAAGGCAAGGTTTGGATAGCCGACGAGAAACGGGGTGCCCGCCTTGGGCTTCCATCGACCTTAGACAAAGCGACGGTGACTTCTGAGTAAGGCAAAAAGTAAAAAAAATATATATATATAGTTTATGATTGTTCTCATTGATACAATCACTCACTGGAAAATAAAAAGAGTTTGTGCTTAAGTGTTTACAGGAAAGCCCTGTAACAATTTCCAGGTACCATTTGCACTCGGTGTTAAGTCTAGCAGGGCGAACATGATAGCGAAGCGTCTTGGATATACTCCAAAATAAAACGTTTTGATGGTTCTGAGAAGAGCACGTAGAAACATCTAACAGTGAAACTTGGATCACTATCTAATACTTCCTTTTTTTAATCTCAATGTGGGAATTCTTTCCCATATACAAAAGGTGCTAAATTTGCTCTGGAAGGAGCAGACCAGTTTCAGTTACAATACATCTTTTGGTTCATGGATTTGGCTTAAAATGTTTAGTTTATTTTGACCAAATACCTGCTGTTTTTAGTAATAGGCGTTTGAATATGTTTTCATCCATTACTTTACAATAACTATTTGCTTAGTTTTGGTTAATGATTTTGAGCCTTCGCCAGGAGCTACAGGGTGCGGAGCAGGGTGCAGTGGTGCCCCCTGAACAGGGCATGAGGCCTTGGCAGCAAACATTCAGCCAGGGAGTAAAGTTAGTATAGCGTCACTGTTGCTGAGAGGCGTGTTTGTGGACTATGGCAGGCGACCTCTGTAATCAATACATGCTTTTTCACATTAATCAACACAGGAATAAAACCATACAACCTTGGTACAGTTTTTTTTCCCCACGGAACAAACGATATTAATGTACTCGATGGTACAACAAAATGTTCCCCAGAGTCCATTTCTGTATCTTAAAAGGTACATATATCTACAGGTAGGGTACAATTGGCAGATCGTTGAGGGTACAGTCCCAGGTAATTGTATCCTCAAAGGTATAAATTGCTTTTTTTTTTTTCTGTCAGTAAATGAACATGTATAAAAGGAGTTGAAGTACTTTCTGCCTATAGGTACCGTCAAGGACTGTGGATGGCAACTGAACAAGGGGGGGGGGCATAAAGTCTCTTCCACTTGCTGTTTAAAAACTCAGATATAACTTTCGGTTTTGAAAAACACAGGTTATTATTTAGATTTTTATTGACAAATTTATATGGGTTTGCAGTAAATTATTTTTAGGTGATTTTTTTTTTTTTTTTACAGTTGTTCATCACAGCATTATTAATGAAACTCCATGGGCACCCATGTATGTGTGGATTAGTGTTGCCACCCGTCATTTATAATACAGGATTGTCCCATGTAATATGGGACACAGCAATTTATTTTCCATCTTATATTATGAGGGACTGTTGGCACCCTGGTGCTGATGATGTCAGGTGACCTCCCGCCTTGTCTTTGATTCGTAGACGGCTTCCTCATTGCCCACTCGCACAAGCTGCTTTGTCTCGTAACAAGAAATGTGACGGTCCAATTGGGCAAATGCGATGCGACGGACCCGGAGCAGCAGTGGAGGTGGACTGGGGGCATGAAGCTCCTCCACCAGCGCTCCTCCCGATGCCTGTGGGCTGAGAGCAGCCTCGCCGTGCCTCGGCACTCCCGCCTGGCCGCCCTCACCGACTGTGCCATCTCGCCGGCCTGGCGATGCCACGACACAAAGGGCACCCTGGGGCTGGCCAGCTCTGCCATGTACCTGATGAAGCAAGGCTATAGAGCTGTGCTCAGCGAAGAGCCCAGATACTCCAAATGGACCAGGTACAAAGGGGATGGTCGGGGGAGGATGCTGGAAACGCCTCTATGCCCGCCCAAAGGTGAGAGCTCATGCCATTTAGCATGTTGCTAACCCTTCTCGTTTCTCATAGTATGCCTGTAAACATACAACATTTCAGAATAATTACACTTGGGCTAATATCTCAATTTTCTATATGAATGATGCAGCAGTGTATTACTGCACATCCAGCTCAAACACCTAGAGGCACTATATAAAAATAAATTGACTTGAATTGAGTCATAACTGAATAGCAAGTTTCCAAATCTCCCTTAGTCAGCAGGATATATTTTCATGGACCTTGTAAGTTCTGGAAATTTCATGAAAGTTCTTTGTTGGATTACATGAGGACTGAGTGAGTTTTGGTTGCCAATACTGTAACATTATGAAGAAACCTGACTTTAGGTCATTGGTGGTCTCACCTCAAAAACAACAAAAAATGGAGTGGGTTTTGGAAATTTGCTCCTCAGTTATGTTTGGGCTTACATAACATGCACCAAAACAAAGCATTTCCTTCCCATCTCACCAAGTTCTTGAACATCTGAGAACATTTCTCTCATTTACGGCCTTTGGCAAAATACAAAGAAACAGGCTGGTGAAGTGATAAAGCTGTCCTTCTGTATCAACACTTAACACCAACACTTAAGGGATATGTTTTACGAGTCCATGTTTTGGCTGTTCTGGCTTGGTTCTGAGTGAAAGGAGAGGATGTTACTTTTGATACCCACTTCCTTGCACATTGTGCTTCGGGGACTTGGAAGACCCAGACACCGGCAAAGGAATGTCGTAGACAGAACCCCCCACCCCCCCACCCCCGTCTCCCCTTCCTGGCACTGTAAGGTATGGCGGGACCATGGCTAAAACGTTCACACACACCAGCTTGATAACGCAGTGTGTCTCTGGGGCCTCTCTGCCCTTTGCTAACGTGTTGCAAAGCTAGGTCAGATCTAACCAGAAGATCTATGTAGAACTTGAACTCATTACCTTCTAGAGGGGTCAGCTTTTCTGAGTGCACTTTCACATGGGTGAATTGCGGGAGGTCATTGTTTTCCCCAGAAGAAAAACACAATGCTTGCTGTCAGCCAATGAGCGTGATGTACAGGTCCCTGTTACCCACAATTGTCACAGACATTTTTTCCTGTAATGAACTAGGTGATTATCGGTATATAATCTATATCTAAAAATCTATATTGGCATATATATAACGCATTTTCAGTATTTTTTGGTTTGTTGCTTGTTTTGTCCAACGTTACACAGCTAACATTACCAAACATCACACTGGTGTCCTTGTATAACATAAAAAAGCCTTTGGGTGTATTAGCCATAGTGCATAATCCCTCCCCCGAAACAGACACGCACGCAAAAATGCCAAAAACCGTTAATCAAATGCGACCAGGAAATCGCGTAAGGTCAAAAGCTGTACTTGACAGACTTCCTGTCTTTTCAGGACAGCACTGTTTCAGAGACCCCAGTCATTACAGGACAGGAGAGCACTGCCGCTTTCCACTAAAACTGAACCAAAACACACATAAACACCTGAGAACTGGAGGAGAGTTTGTAAAATACGCTTTTTCATCAGCTTCAATATTAATTGACCAAACATTCCTTCCTCAAGTGGATGAGATATTCCTACATGATGCCTTGATTTCTTTTTGTATTTTGACTCATCCTGTCAGTGAAGATGACAATAAAGATGGAAATGAAAAAGCGTGATGGTGTGTGTCAGCATAGGCTGGATCCTGTGTGTCTCAGACCAACCAGCGGGCAGCGTGTGGCTCAGTGGGCGAAGCCTCTGTGCTTGTGATCAGAAGTTCAGAACTTCCCTATGGGGATCAATAAAGTATCTATTATTATTATTATTACTAATCTCATTTGCAGTATTCATCTCTGCAAATCTGCTACCGATGAGGAGGAGTGGCTGCATGACCAGCTCCAGATGTGTGTATTTTTGAGGTTCCAGCCATAAAGGAAGCAGACAGCTTGTCTGGTGTCAGTCTGTAGGGAGATGATGAGGTGTGTCGATTTTAGGGAATTGCGTCTGTAGGGTGAATTGGCCGCTTTGCCCATACGAAACTGACAGACATGCACTTCCTAATCTAGAAGACCCGCCAAAATGTCTGTGGTCTGTTTGCCGGCTTTTACACACATGAACACCATGATGAAGATCACAATCTTGATGCTCATCTTAAGCGCAGTACTTTAGGAACAGGATTTAAATATAAATGGAGTTCGTCGAAGGACAGCTCTGCTTCCTTCGACATTAACCTTTTCAGCTTAATGTCCCAAAATTTATTACAAGATTCAAAGTGAATGGTCTAATAAAAGGTCAGTTTTGCGCTAAAGAATTATGCCTTTTCATCAGCTGTAATGTTAATTATCCTTAATAGCTCTAACTAGACATTCCTTCCACAGATGAATGAAATATTCCTACATGGCACCTTGATTTCTTTTTGTATTTTGACTTATTTCACTTACTGCTGCCAAAACATCACTTAGCAGCTAAACTCTGCTAGCAGTAAGACGTGTAAGAAGCGATCCATGAATAACTTGATATTTTGATGTGTTTCGTGGGGACATTACGAATCAATAAGCAAGAGAATTACGTGTAGTGATAATTGACTCTGATGCATTTTTAAGTTTCATTCGTACGTTATGTTTAAAAAAATTCAAGTACTACTTAACCATTCTATACAGTACTGTATGTAGAATACTCATATCAAATAAAACTGCTGCAGCCTGTCAGAAAGATGAAAGACAACAGCCCGTTCCAATAGACTAATCCAAATAAAACCGATGTAGCTGGATTCTCCCCTTCAATTCATTATCTGGGCAGTTTATGAGATTTTAGGCCAACTAGGTGTTTTATTCTGTAAAAACCCAAATGACTAAACATAGAGTTTGATGTGTCTCAGTCCATTATGTTTGCAATGTGATGGAATTTGTGCCAATTACAGTACTAATCTTTGGTAAACTGGGGCAGGTTTTATTTTAAGAGCCAGCAGTATTTGAATTACCATTCCAGTATTTGAATTACCATTTCATTTCACAGGGCTCCCAAGTTCTCGGGAAGTTGTCTTGCTCTTCTAAGGATAATATAGGAAACTGCTAAATTTCTGTACAGATCTTTGCATTAAATGTTTATTGAGCTCACAGACTATTGCTGTAACATGGCTAATTGTGGACAAATCAGTTCATAAAAGAAAAATGAATTCGCTATATGGAGCACTGTCATAATGAAGGGTCAATCAACTTATGCAACGTTAATAAATATCAAAAAACATATTCGAAATTTGTTTTCATGGTGCCTGTTGACATTTGCGTCTCATTTTTTTTAGTGATTAATTGTCATTGTTGACTCACCACAGCACACAGTGCAACATGTTCTCTGCATTTAACCCATAACTTAACATGCGACATAACAGGAGGCAGCTAATTCAGCGCCCGGGGAAGCAGTGCTTAGGGGCGGTACCTTGCTGGTTGGGGATTCGAACCTGCAATCTTTCAATTACAAGTGCACTTCCCTAACCATTAAGCCACCACTGCCTACCATTTCAAGTACAATTAGAACACCTATATTGAAATCAGCATGAGTGTCTTGGGCAGCATTTACCTTCATGGTGACTGTTATTTTAACGTAAACCCTGTCGCTTTTCACAGATCCCCCAGTTTACACAACAACTGCAGCAAATTCCTCCTTTTCCGCCACCATATTCAGCGGTAATCCATCAGATACCAACACTGGACCTGTCTCCTCTAGAGCAACACGTCCAGCCCTATCAACAAGCCACACACCTTCAAGAAGCACAAGGACCAATACAGTGGCAGAGCACCATGTTAGCTCCGCCTCCAGTACCAGAGCTCTCTACACTGGTGCTGCTACTCGGATTCGGGTCCGAAGGACCAGCAGCGTGGGGCTCCTGACCAGCAATTCCACACCTCCGGTTACCAGGACCAGTAGAGTCAGCCATAGAGCCCATACATACGGTCCCATGCCAGCCACCCAGCACTCTGAAAGTAAGAGCCGCACACCATCCACTGCAGGCACTAGTGCACTGGCAAGCTGGACAACTTCTGAGGATTTCCCTACAATCACTGATATTCCACTCGGGACAGCTAAAACTCTGCGAGAGTCACATATGACTCGTACCTCGACTGATGCATTCCCATCTAAGAGCCCTAAGACCCTCAGAAATACTCCAAATTCAAGTGCAACCACTGAGAATCTCATCAGGAGTGCTACAACAGGTCAAGTAGGCAGGCCAGCATCTTCCAGATGGTCTGCTGCAGCTAGAAGTGTGACATCTGCTCTTCTCAAAGTGTCTACAGCTGATGGAGCTGCTTCCAATTTCTTTGCCCCACCTGCTATGATTGCTGGGACACTCACCATAACCGCAGCACCACCCAGTATATCTTCAGCTCCAGTGAGCATTTCCTCTGCTGCAGAAACTGTTGGTCCTATTACCTCGGCAGCTCCTACTATGGCACGGGCTGAAACTATTGTGCTCAATAGAACTGATGCAGTGCCTGACCCTACTGTAAATCCCACTGTGACTGATACAGCGTCTACTGTGAGCATAGGAACTCCAGCTCCCAATATGCCCACCGTTTCTGTAGTTCCCTCTATGACCACCACAGAGCCCACCAATACTGTAGTTAACTCTATGACCACCACAGAACCCACCAATACTGTAGTTAACTCTATGACCACCACAGAACCCACCAGTATTGTAGTTTCCTCTATGACATCCACAGAACCCACCAGTACTGTAGTTCACTCTATGACCACCACAGAACCCATTAATACTGTAGTTCCCTTTATGACCACAGTAGAACCCACCATTACTGGAGATTCCACTGTGGCCATCACAGAACCCACCATTACTGTAGATCCCACCATTACTGTATTGCCAACTAGCACCACCATAGAACCCACCATTACTGCTGACCCCACCATGACCACCACAGAACCCACCATTACTGTGGTCCCCACAACGACCACCGCTGAATCCACCATTATTTTAGATCCCACTAAGACCACCACAGAACCCACCAGGACAGTAGTTCCTAATATAACCACGTCTATAAACAGAATGGGTACCTTTGCCTTCAGTATGGAAAGTACTGAAGCTAGCATCATGACCACAGTGACCTCCCTTGACCCTTCCACTAAAACTGCTGCTGTGTCACCCATCACTAGCGAGGTCACTCCCCGCTCAAGAGCTGGGACCTCAGAGGAATCCTCTTCAGCTGTCTTTGTCATATCTACTTCTACTGTTCCAGCTCCCAACTCAAGTACCACAGAGGCCACCATGACTAATGCACCTCCTTTCTCAACTACAGCTATGCTTCCCACAAGCACCATTACGTCATCCAGCAGTAATAGGGTACCACCCACTAAAGCTACTACAGCATCTACCATTTACACCGTAGGTCCTACCAAAAAATTTTCAGCATCTACAATTTATATTGTAGGCCCTAATACTACCAATCCATCTCCCGTTACCTCAGCAACCCCCGCTACAGCCTCTACAACATCTCCCGTTACCACAGAAACCCCCAATACAGCCTCTACAACATCTCCCGTTATCACAGATGCTCTTACCCATAGCACTTCAGCATCTCGCACTACTACTGTAGCTCCTTCTACTTCGGAGCTGACAGGGACTCCAACTTCCACCACAACCATCAGAACTAAACAGGTGAGTCAGATTTCTTTCATTTTTAAAATTAGTATTGCTGAATGTCAGGACAAGCGGGTATGGAAAATGGATGGATGCCAGTTCTAATTCCTCAAATTGTTATTTGTTTGTTTGCTCTCCTGTTAATGTATGTGTTTTGTTTGTTTGATGTATTTTTTTCCTGGAAAAACAAACTGGCAGATCCAGTCATGTATCACTCTTTTTGGTAGATCTGCATTACTACAAATTTTCATTGGGAGTTTTTTTTTTTCTATTTTTATTTTTTCCAATTTACACCATTCAGTTTAAAACCGACAGACGTGACGTAAATACAGCCACCGTAACATGGGCGTTGCTAGGCCATTTTAAGTACTCAGCCCCCCTAAAAATTCTCCATAAAATTTACACAAATTGGTGATCGGCCACGTCCCCTTTAAATTTCATATGAAAACGGCGGCAGACTTCGGCTCCGCCCCGTCTTTCAGCGCCGTCTTCAACTGAAGCATCACAGTCTGCGGCATCACAGAGCGAGGATTAAGCCAAGGTGTCTGTTTTTCGATAAATTGTTATATCTGCATCAGTGCAGTCCTTTTTCATAAATACAGTATACAAAAATGTCAAAATTTTCGCTGTGTTACGTCATCACACCAGCTGTTTCCTCTAGCGAAAATGAAGCCCTTAATACAAACCCTATTAACCCATAGTCTACTTTATAAAACAATGATGCTGTTGCTGTTTTAATTGGAAAACCTAACTGTCTATATAAAACATTACACAGTGCATGGCATTAACTGTTATGCAAATAAATGATTAAAAACAGTGACAGACAGCATTCATTGCACTCGTTTTAACTGCATAGCAGTGTGATTTACAGAGATAGAAAAATCCTGTTTTTTTGTAATAAATATTGTATTGTATTAAATAATGTCCCAGATCGTGAAAAACATTTATTAGCCTTAGAGTAGGGTTTTTTGTCACTTTGATTTAGAAAAAGTTACTTTTTTAATGAATAGAAACAAAAAAGAATAATATAAAAAAAGATGTTTTGTTTAATTACATTAAAACAATGTTTGTCTATATTAATGAATTAGAATAAATAGCCTAGTAGATATAAAGTTTTAAGGGGTTGAATGTAGAACCTACTGTCTTATTTATGAGGAATCAGGAAGACTCATTTGAGTACTGATTCTGAACAAGCCAAATATGTGTTAAACATCTATGGGGGCTGAGCCCCCCTTAAATGAAAATCCTAGAAACGCCCCTGGTTCGATTAATTTATTGTACCTTCTTTTGTCTGTTAAATATAAATTTAACCAGCCTGTTTGGGTCTTCATTTTAAAGCATGGGAACATTCTCAGTTTTCCCATTTGAAATAGAATTTTATTTTCATCATCATTATCATCATCATCATCATCATCATCATCCTTGTAATTCATCCTTAGACATTCTCTGCATTCCTTCCTTTTTGAAGTGCCTAGTCTGCTATTTGTGTCTGTTTTCTTATACTAACTGTATAGTAACTGTGACCCTAGCTTCTGGGGTGCAGTGGGGTCCCTTTCCCCTTGATAAGAGCCGCCCCCTTCGATATCCTGCGGTCACAGGAAGTGAGGGAGAATGTTATGAGTGCAGCAGCAGCCGCTCCCATGACGGTCACGTCCGGCCCCCCCTAGCAGGCCGTCTGCTCCTTCCCCTTATATAGGCTGCAGCTCTGAGGAAGCGCACTCTGAGACATGAGGTACTGACACTTTAGGCAGCACTGCGCACAGGTGCAACAGGTGCACCAAAGCAGGGCTGTGTCACGGATTTTGTTTTGCAGCTGTAAAACAAGAATGTATGTCAATCCCTATTACATCCACCTTCACAGTTATTCCCTTTTGTGTTTATAAATGTGTTTTGTATAATGAAAATTGCTTTTTCTTCTAAGTGTATTCTTTTGCATGTTTTATATGCCATTTATCGATATTATTTATCTAACGGTAATTTAACAGCATTTATATATGTATTTTTCATTATCTTTTATAGATGATGATGTATAATAGTCAGTTGGCTACCTACCTGGGCTGTCAGAAAAATGAAATATGACAGCCCATCTCAATAGAGTTGTCCAAGCAATTTTCTAGATGAAGTTTTGTCATTTATTTTCATAAGAATTCCAGCCAAATCCCCTTACTCCCAATTCACCTAGCTGGATTTCTATTAAACAGGGAAAGTACCCCTGAGCAATCGATCCAAACGGAAAAGTGGAAGACTGACAGATAGTTCCGCCAACGATACTGAAGTCGAGCCTTTCGGAGCATCCTTAATAGTAGAGTCACGCTACTAAGTTTACTTTCACTTGTATTTTATGTTCACACTTATGTTCCGTTATTCCCCTTTCAACCTTTTTTTTTTTCCTGTTTGGAGTGTCGCTATCGAGTCTAGGGCGGAGTGCCGCATATATTGAGCTTGAATGATATTTTAAAGTACTTCGAACAGCCCGTCTTCGTGGGGAACATAAAGGTGACCTATAAAAAGCTTAAGCTGGATTCAAAAAGCAAAGTTCGGCGGGAAGGAAGTATGGGTGGGACGTAGAATGAGGCAGAGGCGCTGCCGCCAAGCTGTGATGTGACTCCGTTTAATAAGATGTTTGGAGGCAGGAATTAGAATTTCAGCGTCCAAACTTTACGCACTAGCAGGTTGCGTTAACTAAAGCGGGTTGTAAAACGAAATTCCAGGAAGTGAAGACAATTATTACATTTAAAATGGATTCTTTCCACGATTAAATATAGAATTTATATTTTGGGAGTTTTTGCGAGAGTGCCGTTTGGAGACCGAGATCAGATGCGTGGCCAGCTAATGCTGATCGAGGACGTCGATGAAAGAGGCAGCATCAGGTGGTCGCGGATCAGAATGGCAGTCTGGGACTGGCAACAAACCGCAATCTGCCATCTCTTATCAAATACCCCATAGATGCCACACCAAAGCCATTTTTTTCATTCTTTACATCTGTTGCTTATACAATAATTGTATTAAGTATATAAACAGTTAAACTTAATATGAACAAGATAAACTTTATATAAGTAGCCTACATTTTTATTTTTGAATATTTCATAGTCGTTAATGCACATATGCGCTATATTTCTGTTATTTATTTGAACGAGAATATTTAAAACAATCGCAATGCTGAAATCAATTTGTTTGATACTTTTTGTAGCATCTGAGTTTCTCCAGGTGAGTTTCAAATAATGTCTTTTTGTTTTTATTTTATGAGCTAGCTATGTTCTGATCTATATTATGTGTAATATCAGGAACATTAATATTGTGCTTATCCCCTTTTCCCTTAAACGCCTGTTTTAATTTCCCTCAGTGTGAGACCACAGAAATTATGAAGTGTCTTGTGAACATTACGGAGTCCCACGCCAGTACGGAGTCGGCTTTGTTAAAATGGACTACTCCTGGAGAAATGTGCAATTTCAGTGTCGTTGTTCTGGACGGCATCTTTGGAAGCGTGGATTGTGTCCGGGAAGAAGGACAAGGCAATGCGCACACCTGCGAAATCAGGAGTTTACAACCTGGGACCGTGTATCACCTCGAAATAATGTCGAAGACAGACGGACGGCGAGTCAATGTGTCACTGCAAACAGGTAGGACTCCGTTAAATTTAAAACGAAAAGAACAGGCTCTGTTTAACACAAAACCATTTAATGCCGCAATGCTATTTTTATAGTCAAATATGGGCCTTACCAGATGCTAGCGGAAAATCAATAGCGAAAAAAAACATTGAAAACTTAAAAAGTTATTCGTTTATAAACAAAAAAAAAATTATTAATGCATTTAATATTTCAGTCGTAGACTCGTAGTACTACAAACGATCTTTGAATCGTGAACACCACTTAACATTATTTTACAGGCCTAATTAACATACCTAATAGTCATATCAGTTTTCTGAAAACTCGTATTTAAATTACAAGCCCGTTTTCTGTGAACCTGTATTTATTGACATAACTATTAGGCTACCATTAGCGAGTTATTCGATAGTAATTATTTTAAAATTTTAATTTACATTTTGAGGGGCTCCGGACCCTCGCGACCCTGAATATGATAAGTGGTTACAGAAGATGGATAGATGGATGGATTTTGTTAATTGCGTGTTGGAGGCTGAAAGTAATTGTGGTATTCACAAAAATAATGCTGATCTACGGAGGGAAAAGAATGTCGGATTTTTTGTAAGCAGATCATTTTGAGTCTGTAAGCTTATAAATGGACGGAATCGTAGCTGCTTGTGATGCTGTGAAACGCAATGTTTGGTCGGAGTCCTGCTTTTTGGGGAAACCGTACGTACTAATTAACGCTGTGGATATTTTCATGGGAGAGCTGTCTGTTTTGCACCACTGCGATTTCTTTCAGGACCACATCTGTCTTAAGTGGCATGGTTATGGATATAGTACCGGGGGTCACGTTGTAATACTGTCAGGGTTTCCTTAACTGCCAGTATACACGATTTCTGCGTTTTCCCACCCCGGTATTGCCGTCGCAGTAAAATTAAAACGTTATAATTAGTACGAAGATTTGCAAACGCTCTCTGCCTTCTCACACAGCTCTGCAGCGGAAGTTGCACATAAAGAATGGAAATGGTATCCATTGTAACGTACAGTAGGACCAATGTGGTTCTAAGTAGGATTAAATGAATATTACTAAATGCAGTTAGATGTGCTATTTATGTGTAAGTTCTTGTTCTTTTATTTTTGGTATGTTTTGATATTCTATTTAAATGTGCGTGAAGTGGCTTTTCATAAGACTGTTTACTGTGTATACTGTTGTATTGAAAATAAATCTCGCTTGGAATATGAATCCTAAATAAAACGTCATATTCTCCTGAGTTCATAGCAGGTATCTCACTATATAGAAAAGTGATATTGTGTTGACGCAGATTTAACTAAAATCAAATAGCAACACAGCATGTTAAGTTATTGCATATATTAGTTTAAATCAGGTTTCCAGTCATTTTTTTAGGCTTAAACCTCTCTGGGCCAGGCAAGTATGAACTTCTCAGTACACATCAGGTATCCTACTATATAGAAAAAGTCAAATTGTCCTGGCCCAGAGAGGTTTAAGGTATTAAAATGGTCATGGAACCTGGCTTCTCATTCACACCATTGTGCAGAATAGTATGGATTGTTTCCATCTGATTTTAAAGCATTAAATCAGTCTGGGCCAGGACAATGTCACTTTTCTATATAGTCGGATACCTGACGTGTACTGAGAAGTTGATATTTGCCTGGCACAGAGAGGTTTAAGGTATTAAAATGGTCATGGAACCTGGCTTCTCATTCACACCATTGTGCATTATAGTATGACATGCCTTGTTTCCATCTGATTTTTAAAGCATTAAATCAGTCTGGGCCAGGACAAAGTCACCTTTTCTATATAGTTGGGTACCTTATCTGTACTGAGAAGCTGATATTTGCCTGGCACAGAGAGGTTTAAGGTATTAAAATGGTCCCCCTACAGGCACAATCGCGTCATTGCATTGGGCTGCGAAGCATTTAAGGTCGACCAGAAAATCCGAATAAGGAACTGCGAATAAGTAGCCAACTTCAGCCTCGTTGTTCATGTAGGGTCCCAGGGCTGGAGAGTAGATGGCCGCGGGCCAGCGAGGCGGAGTGGCTGATCTTAAGTGTTTGTTCCCAGACGCGACTCCCTCTGCCCGGCCATTTCCTTGCCCTATTGTTCATTTTTGTTCTAACGGAAGCAGAAGGACTTTGTGTTTTATTTCATGGGACTGATAGATCAGATAAACGGTGCACTTGTGAACTTTCGCGGCGAAGCACGCAATCTTCTGGCTGAACCTCGAAATCAACTTTCTTGTAGTTGAGCTCATCTGGCATTTAAATTGTGATTGATTAGGACAAATTGAGGTTATCTCATATTCTTGTTTCAGGCTATTTTTAGCTCATTTTCAAGAGAAGGAAGTGCATTCCTTTTCACTGCTGTAATATCTACTCTTATTAATTATGCTGCAACAAGTTAATGCATTTCTTGTAATAATTGCTCCTCAAAAAAGAGCTTGCATTATGTTGTAAAGAAAATATACTGTACTATATTTTTTTCAGTTTTGTGAATATTGCAATTTATAAAGCAGCTTCTATATATGCGAAATAATGCAGGGCTGCCAAGTCACACATCTGGCGTGAGCTTTCAGACTCTCTCGCTCACGCAAGAAATTTTACGGCAAATCTATATTATCCCATTATAAACTTAAAATTAGCTACATCAAAAGCGTTGGGGTAGTTTGCAAACCCAACAGACTATTTATAAGGTAATAAAACTGTTACATACATGTAAATGCATGTGCAGACTTGTCTTAGATTGAAAATCTGCTCCAGTCATCTAACCGAAGCTGGAAACCCTGATAATGCCACAGTCGTGGGCCAAAGGTGGCACCTGTGGTGGCACTGGGTTCTTCCTAGGTTGGTGTGGCCTTGGGGATGCCTGAAAGGAAACCCTAAAGAAAGGTTCAGGCCTCACTGGGAGCTGGTCCCAAGAGCCCAACCTGCCCCATGCTCTCGAAAGGTCCCGCGTTCTCGTACCCCTTCCTGCAGGACAGTGCCCCACGCCCACGCATTTTCCCCAAGCCAGACAATGTTATCATGGCCCAGGGATCTTGGAACAGGCTGCCCTTTCTGCGCTACACAAAGAGGGGAATGGCTCTCTCCATTTCTATGGCGTTATGTAACAGCGCACCCCCCCGTGCCCCCCCTCACCCCCCCCCCCCCCCCCCCCCCCCCGCTTTTCAATGCCATGAGAGCGGCGGCCTTTTGTCTCACCAGTCCAAAAATTCACCTGTTGACAATACACACCGGTTGATAAATATCTTCACGCAAAAAATGCTTTATTTTTGTGAATGCAGTTAATTGAGAAATGAGAATGATAACTTAATTAAGAATGATTGCTATATTAGATACTCCCCTATGAGTTAGTGAGGCGTTAGTTGCTTAACTCTATATGCGTATGAGCAAGGGTATAGTTACCAGGGGAGATGGAGGGGGCGTGTCCCCCCCCCCCAATATGAAGCTCTCTCCTGTGCCTTTGCATATGAGTGAATGAGAAGGGTGCAGTATGAATAAATCTGCAGTGATTTCCAGTGAGGTGGACGCGTCTCACTCCCAGATCCACAGGAACCAGCCAGTTTGGATGTCCAGCTTGACCAAAACCGGACCTCAGGGCTGCGGGTGTCGTGGCCACGCTCCCCAGGACAGGTGGACTGGTATGAGCTCACCCTGATGGACACGGAGACGGGGCAGACCCAGAGTACCGTCATCGAAGGCTCCGCCGAACCTCAGTCCGGCTTCTCCGCCCTCAACCCCGGTACCCGCTACGCCCTCACCCTGGTGGCCATAGCTGGCAACAAGACCTCTGCAGCCGTGCAGACCACCGCAGCAACAGGTAGACAAACACGCTGGAGTGTGACGACACTGCATAACAAAAAAAACAAAAAAAAAAAGCTGTTGGATCCTAATGTTGACCCTTGGGGAACACCACTGTCAGAATAGCTAAGGCCATGTCAGAGAAAAACCCACTTTTATAAATGATTTACAGAATGTGAGATCCAAAGCTGTATTAAAGTAAATAATTTAATAATGGAACCTGGTATAAATTAAGCTTCATACTAAGACAAAACAATTTACTTTAAATAATAAATATTTTATGCTGTATGATATTTGGACTGTGAGTGGAATGACTCCTTTTGGTGGTAATATACAACAACAAAATTCTGGTTACAAAATTCTGGGAATTTTCCCGTTAATTCCCATATATTCCTGTTAATTCCCATGAAAAGTTTCCAATTTGGAATATTCCCAAAATTTCCCAGCTTAACTTCCCATGGAATGGAAATTTCGTGGAAATTTTCCACCCCTTTGCCACCCTGGTAAATGACGGTTAGCTCAAACCTTGCTTCCTCCTCATCCCTCAGCTCCGTCTGCAGTCAGCGGCCTTCAGCTCACTCCGTTCTTCAACACCCTGGGCGTTTCCTGGAAGCCGGGCCCTGGGCGGGTTGAGCGTTTTCAGCTGCTGTTGATGGGCCATGACCATGACAGCCTGCGGCAGAATGTGACACTGGATGGCAATGCCACCTCCTACACCCTGAGCGGCCTGGTCCCTGGACATCAGTACAACGTCACCTTGGTCTCAGAGTCAGCAGGGCAGGAGAGCGCCAGCATCGCACAGGTTCAGACGGGTGAGCTTCACCTGGGTCGGGTCTGTCATAAGCTGGGGTCGCGCTTATAACAGTGTAAAACTATTTCAGTCACTAAAAACTGTTAAATGACCACGTTCATCACACATGAGCTGCTAAATGGCATTCCGGCAATGAATAAGCATTCAATTAATTTTAAATTATGATTTGCATCTAGAATTTTAAGTAACTATAGTTATGATTAAAGATTATAACACGGCATTGATTTGCTACTTATTGATTTACCTGACTGGCACTACATACTATATGCTAGTAGACAATTAGCAGTAGAAAAGAGTCCTGTACATAAAATACAAAATGAAGACAGACCCAGCATGTAGAAGATAAAAACATAAGCTAGCATTCCAATGGACAGTCAACACTATAAACGACAACAGAAAGAGCACATGGCTACCTGGAGGCCAAACTAAAGAAATACATCTTCAGCTGTTTTTTGAAGACATCCATAGTGTTAGCAGCCCACAAAGCAGACGGAAGGCTGTTCCACCATCTCAGCACAGCAGACTGGAAGGCGTGATCCCCGCGTGTCTCTAGCCTTGTACGAGGAACAGTAAGAACGCTCTGGTGAGACCTAAGTAACTGACTGGTGGCATGTCAGTGCAGAAGATCAGAAATATACTAAGAGTTCTGTAAGTGAGAACTAGAACCTTAAAATGGATTCTAAGTTTGAATGTGAGTAAATGAAGAGAAAACGTAATCGGGGTAATATAAGGTGACGACACTAGAGCAGGCTAACAGTCTAGCAACAGCAGTTGGAGTAGTTCGAAGACGTAGTAGTGAAGTCTTATTTAAGCAGGTGAACATAGAATTACAATAAAATTAATGAACACCCGTCTGATCAATCAGTTTTGAGAGTTCCACAGTATCCTGGCATGTGATCTGTTTATTGTCTGCCTCTGATTGCCGTTAGCCCCTATTGGCAGGAGCCTCATACGTGTAGCACATCATTCCTCAGCTGATTTCTGGCCGTGTGAGCGTGTGCGTCAAGGAAAGCCACTTTCCCACGAAGGCCATCAGGGCCGCCGACAGGTGCACGGCCCAGCGGGACAGCGGGAGCCGCGTCTCCGCTAATGAACTCTGCGCTGGGCTCCTTGCTTCCCGTCCTGCTTTCTCGCTCTTTGTGAGCGCTTCCCGCCGCAGTTCCTCACAGTTCCCAGGGACACCACAGGTGTTGGACCTGAGCAAGTGACCAGGGCATTTCAGGCCACGATGAGGCAGGCCTCGGAAGAGCACCGCCCGACTTCATCTCAGGCCGTCGTTCAGCTCCCGTCCTTATTGTTCCAGCCCCACCCATGCCGCTAACTGTTTGCTTTCTTGAGCTCCCAGCCCCATTGTTTGGGAGAACTTTGATGTTGGCGATGTGACAGAAAGCCAAGGAGATGCTATAAACATGCCAAGTCCTCACCAAGGCAGCTGCAAAAACAAACACCTTCGTTGTGCTTCAGCCATAAACACCTTAATGCCATGCATTTGCTGGCCAACATGCCTGTCATTGCTTCTTCATAATTGTACATTGATAACTCATCTCTAAGAAATATAGACACGTTGGCTGAGTGATTAGCACAGTAGCTTCACATTTCCAGGGTTGAGGCTCAATTCCTACACAGGATTCTGTGTGTGTGGAGTTTGCATGTTTTCCCCATATTTGTCCAGATTTGCAGTTTTCTCTTTCAGTATAAAAACATACAGCTAGGTGCCTTGGTGCCACCAAATTGCCCGTGGTGTGGAACCTGCCTTGTCCCCTGTGCTTTTTGGCACTAGCTCCAGGCTCAGCATGCAATGGCTAAGCTTTTATGGAAATGGATGGATGGATGGAGACTTCTGTACATTCAGAATATATGTTGCTGTACTTTTAGTTCTTCATTTACTAAGTATTATGGTGTAATTAGCCAGATACCCAAAGTGCACACTTTTAGAAACTTACAGTGTGGGAATGTGGTGACCAATCACAATGTAACATGCTGACTTGACAGCCATTCGACATCGAAAAATTTGAAGACATCGAACTCAACTTATTTGATTGGTGATGAACATCAGTACTTAAGTACTGCTTTAGACTAAACGTAGAAGTAGGGTTTCCCCATGCTCAACTTTTAGTGTTTAAAATCGAGGCGAGACGTCCTCATGTGGTGGTTGAACATGCACTAGCTGACGTCTCCCCTTAATTTCTGAACAAATGGCGGACGGGCGGCTGAGCTCACGGTGGAGTCTCCAATGTCTCTCCTCCAGCTTGGGCCATGGTGACAGGACTCACCCTGGAGAATGACGGCAGCCAGAGCAGCCTGACGGCCAGGTGGAAGCCGGCCCCGGGAGATGTGGAAGCCTACCGGCTCCAGCTGACTGGCCCAGGTGCCCCCCCCCGGCCGAGGGACCTTCCCCCCAACATCTCCAGTGTGGTCTTCAACAACCTGATCCCTGGAGCCGCCTACCGAGTCTCTCTCAGCACGGTGAGCGTGAAGCAGTCTCCACAGACCATTGCCACTGGGAGGACAGGTACGTTCCACAAGCATTGAGGTAACATTCCCATAACGTTGTGAGAAGGCTTACCAGCAAAACACTTGGGTGTCCCAGCTAAAATAGAGAGAAATGGAATTCTGCAGAGTCAAACAATTATATAATACTATCTATCTATCTATCTATCTATCTATCTATCTATCTATCTATCTATCTATCTATCTATCTATCTATCTATCATATTAGCTACTTTTTGACTAAGTATGTTGCCTGTCAGTTTCAAAATTAAATTGCACTATATTTGCTGGTGATTATAAGCAATTGTATTCAGCATCA
Source organism: Paramormyrops kingsleyae (assembly GCF_048594095.1). Lineage (NCBI taxonomy): Eukaryota > Metazoa > Chordata > Actinopteri > Osteoglossiformes > Mormyridae > Paramormyrops > Paramormyrops kingsleyae. The sequence goes on from NC_132797.1 coordinate 15,424,640, forward strand.
ACCGGATTGTCTTTCATCTTGTGCTACAGCTCCAGACAAGGTAACACAGCTGGTGCTGAAGGGCACGGGTGACCGCAGAGGTCTGAAAATGACGTGGGCGCCCCCTAGAGGGGAGTGGGATCAGTACGGAATCCTGCTCTTCGACGGCTCGGCGGTGCAGGTGAATGTCAGCGCGGGGAATGACACGCGGGAGTACAGCTTCTCCGACCTCAGCCTGGTCCCTGGGAGGCTGTACAAGGCCGCAGTCACCGTTGAGAGCGGACAGCAGAGCAGCACCGAGTCCTGCCAAAAGAGAATAGGTATGTAGCTTGTTTTGCCTTTTAAAAAGCAAGGCAAGTTTATTTATATACTGTAGCACCTTTCGTACAATGCAGTCATTCAAAGTGCTTTACACAAAATACAAAGCAAATTCTATTTCAAAAACATAGAAGATATTACAAATGTAAAAATGAATAAAACACAATAGATTTAAAAGAGAAGAAAATAAACATGACAATAAAACAAAGAACAGATAAATTGGTTAATAGGATTATAATTCTCCATAGGATAATAAGGTGCCATTATTAGAGAAATGCAGTAGCGCTGGGTTGAACGCCAGATCAAATTGGAACGTCTTCCTTCTGGATTGGAAAGTGTCTGGCATCTAAAAGTATTATAAGCATTTAAAGGACAAGTCCGGCTTCCCCTGAACCCAGAGCTGAACTGTGTCACAGGTAACACACTGTGAGTGTTTGAAGAACATGATGAAGCAGCTTTCAGGCCAGGGATCTCCAACACTGCTCCTGGAGAGCTACTGTCCAGGATGTTTTCTGTCCTACTTAGCTTCTCAGAAGCCACATCTTCCTATATTTCCTTTAGGATTAATAAAGTACCAACCTACCTACCTGTTCCTGGTATTTACCTGAGAGACTCATATTTTAGGTCCATCACAGACATCTTTGTGTGACTGAAATGTGTGTATGTCGCACTTCTGGCCCTTCAATAGCTCTATCATGTTCTTGCTTTGTTTGATGCTGTTGTGTAGCTCCTGCTCCAGTCCTGCTTACACCTGTACCTGGACTGGAGTCTTCATTGAAATCTCAGCTTAGCCGCACTTATTCCAAGTCGACTCCTCGACAGCATCTGTTTTCCTCATTTGTTTGTCACTAAGAACAAAAGCCTCTGCTAAATATGTCAGATTTAAATGAAATCATTGCCAACAGGGAAGATCTTAGCTGTTGGAATATTCTTCTTAACTCCTTATCACAAAAATCTCACTTATGCATTTAATCTGATTTGTTGAGGGTGGACTGTAGACATGAGTGTGTATATTCATCCGTCATTTCCATAATGCATTGCTTCGAGATTTAATTGATAGGAATTAAATACAGTGTCCCCTTCACATTCGTGAGAAGATCCCCATTCGTGTAAAAATTAAAGAATAATACTTAGGCACATTATTAAAAATGCAAAATTAACAGTACTGATCCATATAATTTTCACTATTTATGTATTTTATCTTACACATTGCCCAAAAATACTCCCATATAATTTTCACTATTGTTTATGTATTTTATCTTACACATTGTCCAAAAATACTCCCATATAATTTTCACTATTGTTTATGTATTTTATCTTACACATTGTCCAAAAATACTCCCATGTAATTGTTCACGACCAACTGAACAAAAACCACAAATGTTAAATTCACAAATTTGGAGGTGTGCCTGTAACCCTAAGCTGGTACACTGCTTCCTTTTCCTACTGGATACCTTTTTGACCTGGGTTTGATTAAGTAAGCGTATGACGTAATACTGTCAGCTGATCGAGATGTACTGCGCAGTCCTTTGTGCCAGCAGGGGCGTCTGCGCATTCCGTGTTATGGTAACACTGTGTCCATGTCTCTGCAGTCCCCGCAGAGGTCACACGTCTGTCCATAGACAACGAGGGAAGCACAGACAGCCTGCGAGCCAGCTGGGATCGTGCCACCGGTGACGCCGACTCGTACCGCGTGCTGCTCATCCACGACACCGCTGTCATCAAAAACGAGACTGTGCCCGCTGACATCACCTCCTACCACTTCCCCTCCCTGCGGCCTGGCACCCTCTACAGGGTGGCTGTGACAACTGTAAGTGGGGGGCTCCCCTCCGGAGAGGTGGTGGCTGAGGACCGTACAGGTAGGGCCCTATACCTTTCCTTCGGAGTTCATAAGCAAAAGGATTAACAAGAGATTTGATTGGTCTGTGCAGACACCATGTGACTTTTGGTTTATTGCTATGTTATTGCACAGTGTGTTAATGCTTTGAACTCAGTCTGCCGGTTTATATATGGTCATTTCTGACCCTTCTACTCCCACAGACATACTGTAAAAACAAGACTGACCTATTGTTTTATGCTCTGATGGTAAAATAAGACTTGAGAACTTTTATTATCCAGTGCAGCAGGAATTTAAGGAATGTCAGGAAGCCTTGTGCAGAAAACAAAAAATTCAAGGTCTCCCCGCCAAAGACTTCCTGTATGAACTCCTGTATTGTTTTCTCAGAGATCTTAAAGCTATTTTGAGCGTTGGATTTCCCCTTCTTAATTACCCCTAACAATTAGCAAGCCAGTGGTATTGCCTGAGACCTTATATCTTTTTAATTTGGACATGTTATATTCTACAAGTTTTTCCTGAGCTCAGGTATGATGAACGAGATTAATGGCTAGTTCTTGGGTTCTAATAATAATAATAATAATAATAATAATACATTTTATTTATAGTCGCCTTCCAAGACACGCAAGGACACCATACAATCACAATCACAGCCATGATATAAAATAAATAAAAAAGAAATAAATAAAAAAATTAATTGATTACCTTTCCTAAATGGCTTCCGGCTACTCATCATTTATGGGGGGGGTGTCAGCCCATTACGCATCAAACTGAGTTTCCCTGGGCCCCAGACCCGTGGTTCAGAACCCTTGGCCTTGTTGACTCCTGGCTTGTGCGTATGTTTGCAACATGCTATTTGCCTTAAAACGTCACTTAAAACAAAAGCATGTGCTAAATATGTAAATGTAATGTTTCTCGGCACTTAAATTTTCCGGGTGACAGTAGGGGGTGTTTGCCCCACTGAGAGCCCTCTTCTGAATTTCTCATGTTCATCATTCCCTCAGTGCCGGCGGCCGTCAGGAAGGTAGCCGTCAGCAACAACGGACAGCGAGACTTACTCAGTGTGTCGTGGCAGCCCGGTCTCGGTGACGTGGATAGCTACCAGGTCACCCTGCAGGACCCGAAGGTCGTCCCATGTCTGAAGGTGTCCCGGTCCAGCCTGGAGTGCACCTTCAGCCAACTGGTGCCTGGGCGGCTCTACAACATCTCCATCGCCTCCCGGAGCGGGAGCTATGAGAATCACACGGTGGTGCAGGAACGCACACGTAGGTCCCGCCCCTTCTATTAGCTGATTGGTGGGACGGCCTTCCCAATATCAGGAAATGGCCATTGAGTAGTTAGCATTTTCAGTGTGTAGTACTTTGCTCTTTCAGTAACATGAAATTTTACTGGTGGAATTCATGCTTCAAACTCCCATTTTCTCAATAATATGGCACCTACCCCTGTGTTCTGATGACCCCTGCCACATTCCCCCCAGGACCCTCAAGTGTGCAGACTCCAAGGGCGATCCACTCAGCCCGTAACGACTACCTGAAGGTTAATTGGGGACCCGCTACTGGAGACTTTGATTTCTACCAGGTGGCCATCAAGCACAACAACGTTGTCCTGCAGAACCAGACGGTGGGCAGGTCTCAGAGCGAGTGCGTGTTCCACTCGCTGGTGCCGGGCCGCCAGTACACTGTCCACATCAGCACCTGGAGCGGGAAGTACGAGTCCAGCGTGTCCACAGACGGCCGGACGTGTGAGTGGGCCATGGTCTTAAAGTCATAACTCATCCAGATTATTGTACCCTTATTTAACTTGTAAATGATTTGTAGTTATTTAGCTAATACCATCAAGCAAAGTAATTTTCCATATAGTGCAGTATATAGCTGTATATCTTAGCAGGACAGTTATCGGAGTTTTCTGAACTGCTACAGCATGGCCCACATGGCAATTTAGGCATAAAACTTGGGTCACAGTTTTTGTTCTTGATCTGCTACGACGCCTTCTGCCCGAAGGTGTTTATGTGTTGGGTGAGATGGTATGATTTCCCAGGACCATTTAATGCTTGGCAGTTATTCTGGGGAATTCAGTCTTTTATGGCAGCAGTTGAGCAGACCGTCAGCCCTGTTCTGTAGAAGCTGCAGGGCCTGGCACGTCTCTGAAATGGCCCATCTTTTGCTTTACTCGTGTGCCTTTTCCTCCTGTGTCTTTTCCTGCTGTGCCTTTTCCTGCTGTGCCTTTTACTGCTGTGCCTTTTCCTCCAGTGCATTTTCCTGCTGTGCATTTTCCTCCTGTGCCTTTTACTACTGTGCCTTTTCCTCCTGTGCCTTTTCCTCCTGTGCCTTTTACTACTGTGCCTTTTACTCCTGTGCCTTTTCCTGCTATGCCTTTTCCTCCAGTGCCTTTTCCTCCTGTGCCTTTTCCTCCTGTGCCTTTTGCTGCTGTGCCTTTTCCTCCTGTGCCTTTTCCTGCTGTGCCTTCTACTCCTGTGCCTTTTACTCCTGTGCCTTTTCCTGCTGTGCCTTTTCCTGCTATGCCTTTTCCTCCTGTGCCTTTTCCTGCTGTGCCTTTTACTCCTGTGTCTTTTCCTCCAGTGCCTTTTGCTGCTGTGCCTTTTCCTGCTGTGCATTTTCCTCCTGTGCCTTTTACTACTGTGCCTTTTCCTCCAGTGCCTTTTCCTCCTGTGCCTTTTACTACTGTGCCTTTTACTCCTGTGCCTTTTCCTGCTATGCCTTTTCCTCCTGTGCCTTTTGCTGCTGTGCCTTTTCCTCCTGTGCCTTTTCCTGCTGTGCCTTCTACTCCTGTGCCTTTTACTCCTGTGCCTTTTCCTGCTGTGCCTTTTCCTGCTATGCCTTTTCCTCCTGTGCCTTTTCCTGCTGTGCCTTTTACTCCTGTGCCTATTCCTCCAGTGCCTTTTGCTGCTGTGCCTTTTCCTGCTGTGCATTTTCCTCCTGTGCCTTTTACTACTGTGCCTTTTCCTCCTGTGCCTTTTCCTCCAGTGCCTTTTCCTCCTGTGCCTTTTACTACTGTGCCTTTTCCTGCTATGCCTTTTCCTCCTGTGCCTTTTGCTGCTGTGCCTTTTGCTGCTGTGCCTTTTCCTCCTGTGCCTTTTCCTGCTGTGCCTTCTACTCCTGTGCCTTTTACTCCTGTGCCTTTTCCTGCTGTGCCTTTTCCTGCTGTGCCTTTTCCTGCTATGCCTTTTCCTCCTGTGCCTTTTCCTGCTGTGCCTTTTCCTGCTGTGCCTTTTGCTCCAGTGCCTTTTCCTCCTGTGCCATGTGTTGACCAGCACTTGCCCTTTTTGAGTTGCAGGCTCTGATCTTCTCTAGCCTTCAGCCACAGTTATTATAGTTTTGATCTTTTAACTTACTGTACTAACTCTTTATTTTTATATAGTTTTCAATTTTCATTTGATCTCCAGTTGAGTTACTTTTCATTGTAATTGTATTAGTTTTTATTTAAAAGATAAATTTCTAGTTAGTTGTAATGTGTTTTTAAGGATGCAAGGGTTTTATTCATTATTTGCAAGGTATAAAGTCAGACCAGAACCTGCAGTGAAAAGCACAGTGGACAATAAAAACATTGAGAGCAAAAAAGACATTAAAAAAGGCAATAAAAGTAATCACATAATAAATAGTATAGTGTAGTATAGTATAGTATAGTGTAGTATAGTGCCTTTGGCTGTTTCAGTGATTGAAGTGCATTGCACAAAAGGGTGGCGCCATCTAAAGGAAATATACTGGATTACATTACCTCAAATCAAATGACTTTCATCAAGGAGGAAAGGTAAACAAATCATTACTCTAGCTAAATAGCATTTAAAACAGTAACTGGAAGTTTTTTTTTTATTTCATTTAGTTTTGGAAGCAATATTTACATTTTTGTTCAGTTGTTCAGTTTTGTTTTACTTCAGTTCACGAAAAAGTTGTCTCATGGTATTAGTTTTCATTATCGATAATGACGCTGCCCTGAGGTGACCGATCCCCCGCTGCGGTGGTTAATGCCCGGCAGTATGGGGCAGTGGATCAGTGAGTACCCTCTTCTCCACAGTCCCGGCGGCTGTGACCTCCCTCACCCTGGCTGACCGAGGCACGGAGGACCTGCTGGTGACTTGGGAGGCCGCCCCCGGAGATGTGGACCACTATGAGGTGCAGCTGTTCTACAACGACATGAGAGTGCTCCCGCCCACCGCGCTGAGCAGCACGGCCCGCGAGTACCGGCCCGTCTCCCTCACCCCCGGGCGCCTCTACAAGGTCGTGGTGTCCACCTTCAGCGGGTCCGACCAGAAGGGCGAATTCATCAAGTGTAGGACGGGTACGTTGTAGGAGAATGGGGTGACCAAGGGGGTATTTTAACATGTGGACGAGTGACCTATTGAGGCATCAGTGGTCTTTGGACCCCTCTGAGATTTTTTTTGTCCAACCTCTCCATAATACTAGATCAGGGATCTCCAACTCCAGTCCTTGAGAGCTACTATACAGTAGGTTTTCTAATCTATCGGGTTTCTGACGAGTCACACCTGTTCCTGGTATTCACTTGAAAACAGGTGTGATTCATCAGAAGCCAGGTAGGATAGAAAACCTACTAGTCAGTAGCTCTCCAGGACTGGAGTTGGAGACCCCTGTAATAGATAAAGAGCTGAAAGACTGCTGGTCCTTCCATGTCAAGTTTATAGCTCCAGTGTCTGGCCTCTCACTGTCTCTGCAGTGCCCAGCAAGGTGAAGAACATCCACGTGAGCAACGAGGGAGAAAGCAGCATCCTGAAGGTCAACTGGACACCGGGGCAGGGTGATGTGGACAGCTACTCCGTATCCCTGTCCCAGGGAGAGCAGCAGCTAGAGACACGGCCTGTCGCAAAGAACATCAACGAGATGAGCTTCCAGAAGCTCACGCCGGGCCAGAAGTACACCATCACCATCCAGTCCATCAGCGGGGACCTGAACAATAACAGCACAGCCAGCGGGCGCACTGGTGAGGGAGTGGGGCTGGGTGGTGGCTATGATAGTTTGGTGAGATGCGGGGTCAAGACTGGGGATGATCATGATTGGTGGGAATATGACAGTGGGCGGAGCTTATTGTTAATAGGGCGAGACCAGAACTATGGGTGGATTGGTGGTTGATAGGTGAGGGTTTCTGAGGGAGTTAATATTGGAATCTGTGTACTTATCTCTTTAACCGTCATGAACTTAATTGGAAAGAGCAAATTAGGGGCCCTTATTACATTGTCAATTAAACAACACACAATTAGTGTTCAGACACGCACCCCAGGGTACTCCAGCCCCCCTCCAGCCCCCCCTCCAGCCTGCACTAACATCTTAATCTGTCTCGCTCTCAGGAGGGTTCTTGGTGCTGGTGAAGTGCCTTTGCAGTTATTACTAAGGTGGCTAATGGGTCATTGTGATGTTCCGCGTGACCTGATTGTTGGTAAAACCCTGAGGAAAGAATGAACATTATAATATAACTGTAAAAGAGAGGAGCTAGACAATGGTAATCATGCCATATCAGTACAAATCAGGTTTGTTTTTGTTGGTTTGGGTACAGTTATGGTTCTCCTGTCTTTCCCAGTGCCTTCCACGGTGGAAGGCCTGCAGGTGGACAACCAGCAGAGCACCCACCAGCTGCAGGCCTCCTGGCAGGCCGGCCCAGGCATTGCCGACGGTTACAGCCTGCGGCTGCTGGACGACAGGGGGAACCAGCTCTCCAACATCTCTCAGCCCTCCAACTCCACCCAGCACCTCTTTGAGCAGCTCACCCCGGGGAAGACGTACCGCGTCCAGATTCAGACGCTGAGCGGGGGAATACCCAGCAAGGACACCACCGCTAAGACCCAGACACGTAAGGCCATATCTGCTCTCGGATTGATTGATAATGCCTGGCTCTCACCGCTAAAATCAATAAACCCAAGAGCTCCCGAAAGATTGACTTCTGTGTAGCTCATGACTTAGCAGGCATGATTAGCTGCCCGTCCGACTGCAAGCTGTCCCCCAAATCACTCCACAAGCTGCATGAATCCTGCCTTTTTCTGGCAGTAGAAACCGCACGAGACATAGCTCAGCAGGAATGTCCCAGGAGGTGTCTGCGCCTTTCGTATCAGCAATCCATAATGTGTCGTCCCAAAGCTGGGGACGGAATTTATTGTCCCAAAGATCATGATGATAAAGTGACTTGCAGGTGCACCGATAGCTACAGATTTAAGTATAGGGGAAGCTGTACGCCATCTATTATGCTGTGGTGCTTTTTATGATCAAAGGAAATTATCCACGACTTTTATGGTTAATTGTCTACCTGACTGGACCTTGACTAAAGCTTTTTTATAATTTAAAGATAAGCTTAACTGATCCCAAGGGGTGTTTCTTGTGCATACAGCAGAATTGTACAAAAAGTCAAACAAAATGCGAAAACAAAAACAAGACACATAGCGCATAGTGCAAGACAAGACAAGGTGCAATAAGTAAACATAGTGCAAACAAATTTAAAACAAGTACGCAGTGCACAAGCTCAAAAAGAATATTGGGAAACATAAATAAAAAATTAAAATAAAAAATAAAGCATATGATACGTAAATATATTACATATAACTGCGTGGAGCATGGTGTAATCCTCTTACATTTAATAATTTCTACTTTTGCAATCTGCATCATGTTTCTGAAATGTCTGTGACTGTGAGTGCCTGTAAGTGCCTGTGAATGCTTATTAGTGCCTGTGAATGCTTGTGAGTGCCTGTGAATGCCTATGAGCCAGATAGTTCGGCCTGTGTCTTAGGCCTGCTGGGTTCTCCTGTCCCCAGGCCCCGCAGCGGTACCTTCTCTGGCCGTCACGGCCAACAGCAGCAGCAGCGTGACCCTGGGCTGGGGTGCGGCACAGGGCGAGCTGGACGGCTACGATGTGCTGCTGTACGACGCTGCCAGCGAGCTCCGGGGCAGCCATCACGCAGGGCCAGCCGCGCGTGGCTACTCCTTCCGGGATTTGCGGCCAGGCACCCAGTACAAGGTGGTGGTGCGGACCCGCAGCGGCACACAGAGTAACGAAACCTCCATCTGGACCAGGACTGGTGAGACCTCCTGTTCAGCCCTAATGATGGCATGGGCAGACCTATTTGATGACCTTATGTAGATGCTCCTTGCTTTATAATAGTTTAGATCGCAGTATTTTGACTTTATGATGGTGCAATAACAATGTACATTCGGTAGTCAACTTTGAATTTCGATCTGTTCCTGGGATAGCGATATACCATGTGATACTACTGGTGTCTATTGATACCAGGCAATGGCATCATCTGCCCGGTCACACTTCCGGCCTCTGTAGCAATCGCGAGCAAAGGCATCTCAAACAGTGTTTAACAACATATTGTGCATTGGTTTTTTTTCTCTATGTTTAACCAGTTTCTCTGATTAACTGGTATTCATTTATTTACTTTTCAGTTGGTGATATTTAGTTTGTTACAGTAATTATTTACTTATTCCTTGACAGTAGTTATTTAATTGCTTATTTATTTACTGTATCATATTCATATTCGACTTGCAATATTTTCCACTGATTCATTGGAACGTAACCCCATCGTAAGTCGAGGAGCACCTGTACTTTCAAGCATTACAGCTCAGAAATGGGGGAAAAAATACATTATTTTAGAAAACTCATGTTTTTTCTCATGACGGAAGGGATGGTGGCTTATGTTAGGAAGAGCTAGGTGGGGGAAGTGGGTTTGGTGAAAAGTCTGATGCCAAGGTCAGGTAAATGGGTGATGACATCATATAGCCGCATCTGATTGGCTGTGGTGGTCCTTCTGCCCTACTGCAAAACGCCAAGCTAAAATACCTATGCTGTACCTTTGCGGTTAATTTCAACTGAGTAAACAGTACTCTGAATGTTTAGGTTTCGGAAAAGAAATGGCAGAGGGTGTTTCCAGAGCAATTAGAGTTTCTCCTCTACAAATGTAGACTAGCCATGTTGTCTCACCAAGCATTTAAAACTTTCACATATCTATTCATCAGTCTTTTTTAGCTTTTTGGGGGGTGACAGGGCTCTCAGTATAAATCAGTTGCATTTACATAGAGACCGATTTCATCAGATGTAGCCCATTCTCGAATTATTACACTTTTTGAAATGGAATTTTCCCCCTTTGTGTCTTTGGGTTAAAATTATGGCCTCAATTTCATAGCTCACTAAGTACATCTAAATGCAAATAAATTCCTGCAGCAGAGTGTTTAATTTATTTATTTCAGGTATTAATGATGCCGCATTTCTTAGTCTGTTTCTTGGTCTTGATGAATGATTCATGCGATAGGTTACAAAGTAAGGCTGACGGTTTGCCCAGATTACTTTTTATTAGTTTTTATGTGTACAGATGCATGCTGGGTAAAATTATGATAAAGAAGATTACATGATGGCAGATAATTGTTACACTTATTGACACATTTTATGGGTCAGAGATGACGGGACTCTGTGGCTGTGATGAGTGACGGGCTGATGAGTCATAGTTTCAGTCTCTGTCAGATTAGTTTCCAGTTAGTACAGTCAGTTCTTAATTTCACTTGTCAGTGTTTATTTATGTAAACTATAGGCCTGTGTGTCATATTGCTGGTCAACCCATTTAATGTCCTCTTAGGTTTTATCAGGATTTTCATCCTATTTCTTGCTTGTTGCTAAGCCTGGTTGCCATCTGCTGTCTGACTCCGATTATGTGTGCTGATCTCTGAAGTATAAGAACCTGCAGTCAAGCTCTTTATTACAGTAGGAGAAACTTTTTTTTGGCTCCATTGTTAAGATGTTGTTTTTTACCCATGATCCTCTGCTCCTGTGCTCAGTTCCTGCCCCCGCCACGGCCCTCCAGGCCCGGAACCGGAACCAGACGGACAGCCTGTGGCTGAGCTGGATCCGGCCCGTCGGCGACCTCAGCAGCTACTTGCTCTTCGTCTCCGGCGCCAACGGCTCCCAGAACCTCGAGTTACCCCCCGAGCGCCAGGAGCACGTCCTCCAGAACCTTCTCCCAGGGCACCTGTACCAGGTGGAGCTCCGCACCTGTAGCGGGGAGCTGACCATCGCTGCCAGAACGGAGGGGAGGACCGGTAAGTCACCTCCCCCTGACTCCTCAATCCAGCAGAGCTCTACTGCGTGACCTACACTGATTAGAAACAGCACCACATACATCATCGCTTTAGGTTATGAAAGAGTCCATCTACAGCCAGTATATAATCAGAATAATATCACATAGACTTTAGCAATTTATATATAAAGAATTTTCCCTTGGAATCAATAAAGTATTTCTTTTATATGTGTGGTTGGCTTAGATCTGGACATGCACCACTTTAACAATATAGTCAACATTATTTGCATCATCTGTGTGTGTAGTTAAGATAGTTAAAAAAATGTCAGTGATGTATTGATTAGCCACACGAGTTGTGCAAGGGATTGAGTATTGGATGGTTACCACAAATACTGGTGTGATTTTGTAACCAGCAGGAAATGCCAGTCTGTTTTGTTTTGCCTAGAGATTCGTCTGGCCTGATTTGTTTGCTCAGTGTGTCTGTGTGTCCGTAACAGCACCAGAGTCCCCCACATTGCTGTCCTTCCCGAGGATCACCAACACCTCAGTAGAGATCCAGTGGAGCGTGCCGCTTGCCGGTGAATACGACGACTTTGATCTGCAGTGGACGCCGCATGATGCCCTGTCCGTGTCGAAAGGCCATCCCGCTCCCAATGTGGCCAGCCGTCTCCTGAAGGGTCTCTACCCCGGCCGGCTGTACACCTTCAGCGTCCGCACCGTGAGCGGAGGCGGGGCTGCCAGGGACTCGCCCACCTACAGCCAGCCCATCTACAAGAACGTCCAGACCAGTAAGTTATCCCTCAGGTACCCATAATGCAATTGGATCAGAATCCAAAGGGAACCTCATGCTTAACACTGGGGTACATGGCTTTGTTGAAAATCGAGTCCATTTTGTGTCCATCTATATGTTAATTTGGTCAAACAGTGTGGAAGGAAGCATCTTCTCTCTTTCCAATTTTTTCACCTTGGAGAGGAATATGCTTTAAATACCTCAATCCTCCTTCTTGCCAAGGCCAAGCAAAGTGTTTGTTGTTTTTTAAAAAAAGCACATAATCACACTTTAATCCTTTAAGCGGTGTGTGGGTACTGCGGATACAGTAATATCGATCCAAGTTGAGTTCACACAGCAGTGCAGTGAAGCCACCAGCAGAGGGCAGCACATGATTGACATTACCGGTTAGCTGGACAACGCAAACTGTTGCGGGCGGAGGTGCAACCGACAGATTACATTTTGGGGAGATCAAAGTGAGAAATGAATTGGCCTGGGGCAGCTAAAATCTAATGAGAGCCACAGAGGAGACCTGCAGCTCACCAGCTCAGCCAGAAAATAAACACTCATATGTGACGTGATTGTTGACTCATCCCTAATCAGATTATTTGAAGTAAGGGATTGTGATTTAGACAGGAGAGAGAATGGTGCGGAGGTGGCCGGCCCAGGCACGTGTCGCTTTCTGATTGGCCGAAGCCTTAGTAAAATTGCTGTCACCAGTTATCAGCGCCTCCAATCAGCAGGAGGTGGATGGTGGAAGTTAAGCTCGGAGGATTAGAGGAGAACTGTTCATTGTTAAGGCGAAACAAAGTTTTCCAGGAAGGAATAATTATGTATGGGGAACATCAGTTCACTCATTAGTCCTACCAAATGTAAACCTAGAGCAGGGCTGTTCAAATCACGGTCCTCAGAGTCCGAGCCCTGCTGGTTTTCCAGCCTTCCTTTACCCGTGAGACAGGTGTGAAGCCTCTGGCCAATTAGAATCAGCAACTATTAAACTAATTGCCTAGGAAAACTGAAAACAAGGCCTGGATTTGGAATCGAGGGCCAGATTTGAAGAGCCCTGGGTAGGAGCCTATCACAGGAAGCCTAGGCCACCACGTGACACCCCAGACAGAAGGGTAATCTGATCACCCTAACCCCATTACAGACAGGGGACTCTAGACTGTACAAGAGACACGGGTAAAGCCTCTTGTAGCATATAGTATGTGTCTTAGGACATGCTGTCTTGCCCCTGGCTGTCAGTGAGTTTCCGAGGCCTTCCTCGTTCCTCGTCATCGCTCATAGCAGACAGGTGCGGCCCGTGTCAGTTTGGCTCCTTCAGCCCAGAGCACATCGCCAGCCGAGATCCGTTTTCACGAGCCGCCATTAATCTGTCCTCGCTCCGCTCTCCTTTCATCCAGGTATCGATTAAGAATCCGTCCGAAGCCAGAGCCTGCGCGCCGTCAGATCTTTAGCGCTACCTCAGACAGGAGCCCCCTCCCGATGCCTGTGATGAGGATTTTTGCTGCATTAATCCCTTTATCTCTGCCTCCTTTTATGCGGAGCTCATCCCAGCCCTTCTGGCTGGAGCGCAGAGACGATTCATGCTGATGTTTCTGTTAGCATTTTGTGCTTAATCACCGCTGCTCTAATTTTATATTTCGTCTCGAACTAATCAAGAATGAGCACGCCGGGGGGGGTCACATGATGCGCTGGAGGATGGCTGCATAGGAGCGCTGCGCTATGTTACTTTATAGTTTAAGGCTATTGCTTTAACTCTCTAACTGTACTAAACAGAGCTGCAATAAGCCACCGATATGTCAGAGACCTCCAAATCGGCAGCAGGCGACATCAGACCAGGCAAACCTCCAGATTTGGTTGAAGATGATTTCATCGATTAAACTAAAGAGGTTGGAGAGCTTCTCTCCCTTTTCAGATGTTGAGAATCAACTGGATTGCTTAGTTCACACCTGGGGGGGGCAGCCCACTAGGGGGCCTCAGCAAGGATTGAGGGGGCCAGACAATTTATTTGAAAAGCGTAGACAATATTACAACATTGCTATAGCTAGGGTTGGGCCTACATCAAATTGATATTTTTTCAAATCAAGATATAAGACGACACCTTTTATATCGATATGCTTTAATTGTGCGTTAAAATTAGGGCTTTAATAAAGATTTTAATAGAAACCAGCAGTATTCTTTACTGGTTGTAAACAGCTCGAGAGCTTCGGTTGTGACATTACACGGAATCCCAGAATTTGTAGCTAAAATCAGCGTATGCTGGGGAGGCTGATTGTGGGGAAGCCAAGGACTCTGTACATGGTTCATTTCTTTTTAAAACACTGTTAAAATTATTGTAATTTGCAATATTTCTTTGATTTTGTTGAAGACTAATACCTTAAAATGACATTTTTTCAGTTATAAAATATATGCTTGTCAGGCTTCTGATTTTAGAGCCTGTAGCCAATTAGGCTCTATATTTAGATAGTGGTTTTATTCTTAAGCACCTTCTGCTCTTAGAGCAACATGATAAACTGAGGAAAAAAGAGTGTTGGTGGACATACAGTAGTGGAGTGAAACATTGTTTGTGGCGTCGGCAACCCAAGTTCCATGTAGCGGTAGGAAATTTGCATATTTTGGCATGCTATGCTGGTACTGAAAATAGCCCTTATCTGTTTCGTTGTAAATAGTTGGGCTGTTTTCCTGAATTGTACCGCAACTTTCCTGTGTGATACATGGTTGTTGCTCCCCACATGTCCCTGTCTGTGCTGCAATTACCCACTGTGTGTGCGCCCGATCGTTTGGTGTGTGACATTTCCCCAGATTCCAGTGTGTCAAGTGTGTGGAGGTGGTGAGATTCACTCTTGCTTGGTGGTTGTGCATAGTTTTTTTTAAGTACTGCTAATAAGAGAGTTTTTATTTTTTTGTGGTGAAACTGCCTGAGCCAGTTTCTCTTTACCATGCGTGGGTTAGTGGGCCGCCATATTGGTGTCAGAAGTGGAATTGCTTCTGGGTTTTCAACTGGCATCACTGCAAGATCCCCAGAGAAACTTGGGAAGGGAAAACGAAGAATTAGAGTGGTCTGTTAGCTTATGGATGGAGAGACAGTGAATGAAGATCGCTGAAGAGCCAAAGAGCCTGCACCAAGCACAGCTTTGCTCGCTACCCCTCCAACAGTACCCACCAGGCTGCCAAGGTACAGCGGCGAGCAGCCGTGGGAGCTGGTTGGGATACAGCTTGAGCTTGCTGCCAAGAACAACGGCTGGGACAGGCACTTGCAGAGGCAGACCAAGTGGAGGAGATTTTCGGAGCAGCACCACAGGAGGATGTCCTGAGCACTTGGCAGGATACAATGGAAGGCAGTAATGGTCCACTGAGGCTGACCTACAGCGGCGAGCCCACAACAAGAGACCTGTTGACTCAGAGGGGCCACAGGGCACGCTTCTGCCCAGGAGATGTTGGGAGATATGGGGGAAGCAGTGAGGAAGATGCCACACCGCTTTGTCGAATCCTCTCATCGGCAAACGCACCAGGACCACCTACCCCTTCGGGCGCGTTGGTGAATTGCAAAGCCGCATTGTGCCCTGGGCCATCAGTGGAATCTGCTGTCATGCCCTGATCTATAGAGGCTCCACCATTTTTATCATCAGGGCAAGAATCTTACCAAGGACAGGGGAACCCACACCTCCAGGCTGGCAGCCCAACACCCTGAACCTTCGCACACTAACCGGAGGGATTCTCATGATGAAAGGCCGTTGATGTCTCCGGGTCCATCTGGGAGCCATGCTCATGTCCCACAAGTTCTGATTCACTCCCATCCAGGATGACTACATCGTGGGGACAATCTTCCCTGCTTGCCACCCTGGTTCCACCTTGGCCACTACAGTACAGCCCGCAGGACCAAGGGAATGTTTCCCAAGACTCCCGTTCTTATGTGATTGGACCCATTCAGTTGCATGGCTCCAGCTATGTAAGTTGCTAACATAGTTAGCAATTGTACTTTTGGAAAACGCATCCCCAGCCAGTTACCACCGTCTTTTGGTGTGTGGCGTTCAGAGTCCTTTTAAGGACTGCTACTAAAGAGTATACTTTTCTGATGGAATTGCCTGAGCCACTTCCTCTTTGCCAGGCCTGGGTCAGCAGGACGCCACAATATGTTTATATTAATAAGCATTGGCTGAACTAGACCGACTCCATCAGAAAGTAGACGATGTTGATGTAGGGAGAGACTTTAAGTTTCACCATCTTCTCAGAGGTGGATGAATATGCTGATATTTTAGCATTCGTGGCCAGAACAGTACCTGCTATACTGGGGATGGACCTTCCTGATGGAATTGCTCTCTAGAAGGCTCATAGATCAGACCCACGCAGGGAGCAGAACGATCCACCTAGAGTCAGACCCATCATCTCAAGGTTCTTATGATTCCAGGTCAAGGAACGCATACTACAAGCTGCAAGGGGTAAGGAGGAAATATGGTGGAGGAAACCGTATCAGGATCTTTCCAGATTTTTCTAAGGACTTCCAGAACAGGCGACTGAAATTACGCAATTGCAAGAAACTTCTGCAGCAGTGAAGCATTATATTAGTACATGAGCGGGGATGCGGCAATGATTTAAAGATCAACAGAAAGCTATGCAATTCATAAAGATTTTGTTTCAGCCGAACAGTTGAGTACTCTTTGACTGTGACTCTTTATGCTCAACTGGTTGGGTTGGTTGGTGTGGATTTTTGCTTTCTGGACCTGACCTATTCACCTCTGATAAGGGCCATGAAGCATCACATTATTATTCATTGATATGGAATAAGTCAGGTACCACTGGGACCCTGAGACGGTTGCGGGAAATAGATCTTAGCATCGCGTCCACGGGCGACGATTGGGCCTCTCTATTACAAAACCTTAAAAAAACATCAAGAGGAATTTGGACAAGGCTTGGACTTCAGCTTTCCTACCGCCCCATACTCTGTATTCTTAGTGATCCTTCTATCACAGAAGATCTCCTTTGGCCCGAAGCGGAGTGGGTTCATACTGCCGTTATGATAGGCTGGAAATAACTAATTCAACAATGCGGATCTGCCCAGGCCCCCTCACTTGGGGAATGGCACGTATCGTTGAGCAGGGTTGCCGTCTATGAAAGGGTCTCTTACAGGCTAGCAGAAAGGCAGGATGACTATCTGCGCAAATGGGCTAAATTCTTGGATTACATTAACGGCCCCTCCCCCTTGTGCATCACCATAGTTACATCATATGCTTGGACATTGAAGCAATGCACAGCCACCCCCACACGCCCCCCCATTTTTTGTTTGCTTATTTGTTTAACTCTACCTCTGTTTTGTTTTTTCTCTTGTGTGCTTACACATAATCATCATTATTATCTTCCCATTGTTACTTGTTCTTTTTTAATACCTATAGGAGTGATCGTGCATCTAAATGTCACTGTGCATAAGCCCATTCATTACTGCTAATGATGTTCATACCTCACGTCTGCGTGAATCTCTGCATGTGTATACATCTCTCCGAAAAATCTGTGTAAATACTACTCATTAAAAAAAGAATGAGCTTGTCAATATTGCAAGTCTTCAGTTTTACTCTGCTCATTCTGTAGATTGTGTTGTGTCTACTCCAGCAGATTCTCATGTGAGATCTTGCGTAGCTTCATGTAATTACCCTAACCTACAGTCTTATAATATTACATCACATGCAGGTCCAGGTGACAGACCCGTGTCATCTGACATCATATGCAATCACTGGTTTTATTACCAAGTCCTCTGGAGCGTTAAAAGAATTCCTAGTTTGTTTGTTCCAGGGAGCTTATTTTGAGGCAACAGCTGAAAGTGCCATCAAATCGAACGCATGCACTGAGTCATCAAAATGCATGTTAGCAGCAAATTAGATTGAATTCAACTGGTGACAGAACGCTGGGATGGCATATAAATAGGCGGCCTCTGCCTCTGCCTCTGCCTCTGCCTCTGTGCTGACTCACCACGCAGTGCCGGGAGTGACACACATGCTGATCAGAGCACAAAGCATAGGAAAGTGTCCCTCGTAAGCGTAAATAAAAATACTCTCAGATCATACTGACTGAGCTGAGCCCCTAAACTCGAATGTTACTCCGTAACCAGTATCATGGGTAACTACTTTGTCTACACATGAGGTGTCTGTAACCCATTCAAAGCGAAGCAGACCGTGTCTAAAGGCTATTTTCTATCAGTATTCCAGATCTTGATGAAAGCCTGCTTCAGTTTTAACATTTTTAAACACTCCAGGTATGACTGGCATGTTTTCTGCTATGTCAGATTTAGGCTGTGTGATGACATGGGGTGAATCTCAATACCAAGAACTGAAACACCATACTTGTGGTCTTGGCAAGACCGCTCTCGCTAATTTACCTTCCAAGAACGTACTTGGGGCGCAATGAATCGTGGGATTTGTCTCGTTTGGTGTGGATGCAACTGATGCATCCTTGACATTTGGGGCGGAGCAAGACCAACATCTGGGGATGTTTCACCATCGTTGCGTACTTGTTTTCTTAGTATTGGAACTGGTCTTTGGCAATGGAAGATGACGCAAAATGGGGACACGAGAACAAAAGTATGGTCAAGTACGCATATTGAGATTCATCCACGGTCCGGCTTCTTTAGCCCCACCCCCTGAGCCTGTCTGATATGTATGTCACTTCCTGTCCCACAGAGCCGGGCCAACTGCACCACATCCACTGCCGCCCCCAGAGCTCCACCTCCATCTCCTGCTCGTGGAGCGCCCCAGAGTCTGACTACGACTCCTACGTCGTTGAGTGCATGCGGCGGAGCACACGTGTGGCGGTGTATGAGCAGCGCGTGTCGTGCAACACTACCCTCCACGTCATCGGCCAGCTGGAACCACACCGGCACTATACCATCTCTGTGCGGGTCGTCTCGGGCAGCGCTGCCAGCGAGGCAGTCGAGGACAGCGCTGTCACCATGATCGACCGTGAGTACCACCCAGCGGGAGCTGCCGTCCACACGGAAACTCTGATTCAGGACATCACCCATTGGCCTATATGCTACACCAAACATACATTTTAATTTACATCTTATTTCCCCTGAGTAACTTTGTTTATATCGATCAAACGTTGGAAGGCTGCACATATCCATCGCATCAATAGTAATACCTCTGTATATGACAGAATACATGAGCCTCTGGAGAATAAGCTTACCCTGAAATTAGATTGGTTTAATCCACTCCTCATTGTTTACTTTACTGGTTCCCATTTAGTTAACCCAGGTAGTCAATACCAATCTATACTAATCCCTTCCACCATGGGTTTTAAATTCTCATCGGCCCCATCGATATCCCATAGCCCTTTTACAATACCCCATTTAGCATGGACCACTCACAGTTATCATTTAGGAGGTCCATCAGAAGCAATGCTCCCCTACGCAAGCTCCTAGTTGGTATATCCCCTGGAGAACCAACCATCAACCCACAGACTATTTCAGTGGTAGCTTATAAAGATACTACCGTAAACACAAGCACATCTTCAGAGTGACTCTGAAAAATAATAGCCTCTTAGAGACTTTACATTACTTTTTTAATGTTCCTCTGTTAATCAGTTTGTTCAAGGACAGGCACCAATGCAGCCTAGCCAGCCTGCTAGAACCTTCCCTGATAATGGTTGCCCCCTCTATCATAAATGATCTCCTTTCTGCTGACATCACAATGGTCGTGGATCGTTTTTATAAATTTGAGGGCAAAATGAAGGGGACTCTTCATCTGCAGTGATTGTTAATATGACCCAATAGGAATTAGCCTTCATCGATTCTGTTTTTACACTTTCATTAAAACCCCTCATTATCTTCCAGAGGTTTGCCCAAGGTGTGAACACCTTTCTCCCTACATCTGCCCTCCAGACCAATTCCTGTAGGCCACTTTCATGGGCACTTGTTTGATTTAGGCGATTTCCTCTCGTGAGTGGGACCAAACGGTCTGGGCCGTGTTTCACGCGCTTTTTTCAAAGTCTTTCGGCGTGGTTTCTACTCCAGTTCTGTCAGAATGATTTATTCACGGAGCAAGGAGACTGGAAAGATAAAAAAAGATATTGAGGACAGAGCAGAGCTACTTTTTGGCCGTAACAAACACATTCCATTTTTGGTGCTTACGTGTTCTTCTGTTGTTTACAGCAGAAGGTTTATTCTGCTGATTAAATTTAATCCACAGCTGTTTAATGCGGAAAAGCTGCTAAAGTACAATTTTTATGTGTCAAAAATTATATTTCAAAGAAGTTGACAGGAGGAGGTTGCATGGTGATCAGGTGAATTCAGGGAAAGAGACAGGGAGGTCCTGCCTGTAATTGGTAAGGTGAGGTCCCTCCTTCTCCTGGTGGTGAACCCCACACCACAAGTCCAACATGGTGTGCTGGTTCTCCTCCTGCTCCCACTGGTTGCTGCCCAGTTGAGTTCTTTGATCTGTGCGCTGTGCCCCAGGTGAAAGTAAATTTCAAACGCAAAGGTAACTCAGCAATGAGACAGTGCTATGGCCTTTGCATCGTGAAGGTTTTTAATAAAGTTGTCTCCAAACCACACCTGGAAGTTGAGCCCCGGGTGAAGTGTCGGGGGAGGGGGAGGCGAAATGCCACAGGTCGGGTGGGAGGAGGGATTTATGGGATCTGTATGACAGCGAGAGAACAGAATCCCAAAGCTTCTCTCCCCTTTCGGTGGAAATGCCACCGGTTTGGCAATAAGGGACTGGAAATATTTACAGCAAACAAAACTTGATCAGGGGAGACAGGCCGTATTATTCAGTAAGCTGTCCGAACACAAAGCTGATCCCAGAGCCTGTGTAGGCGCAAATGACCCTTCTATAGTTCCTCTGAAATATCTTCAAAGATTTATAAAAAAAAAATCATTCTCCCAGGAACCTGCCAGTATAGTATAGTATCGGTGGTATTATTTTGTTACTGGCTGGAAGTGTAGTGGGAAAAATACTGGACAGCATTATGGAAATGCTGTGATGTGTAATTCATCAGAATTACGGCTGTTTGTCGTGAGCCCAGGCTAGTATGCATGTCTGTGTTCCTTGCCCTGCTTTTGAAGATGTCGTTATGTCAGTAATCAGTAGAGCTGCCAATCTGGTTTTAAAAAAGGGAAAAAAGTGGCTGAGCAAAGTAGCTGATTCCTGGGTAGAGGAAGCCTCTTCAGATCAAAGCAACACTTCCCCGAGGACCCCCCCCCCCCCGATTCAGCCTTGTCACTGAATGGCCAGTAACATCTGCATTTCTGCATTGATCCTGCTGTGAGTTTTTCTCACCTTGCCGCAACCGACCATCTTACTGCCCCAGCATCCTGTGCCTTGTACTCCTCAGTGGCCAGAAGTTGCCCAGTTTGTTCCCCCCCCCACCCCCCACCCCCCACCCCAAATCAATCCACCCCCTGCTTTCAACCCACACCCAACAGAAAGAGGGTTACCGGAGTTTGATTGACACGTGTTCGCAATTAAAACACCCAGAGTTGCTGTCATTCAGAGGCACCGTCGGTTTACCTTGCCGAACAAACAGCCCATCAGAGCGAGGCGTCAGGATGCCAAGCATCAGACATTAATGAAGCCATTTCATCCAGTGAATTTCAGTTATTTCATCTGCCTCCACCCCCTCGTAGTGATGACACTGAGCGAACAGCATCGGAACAAAAAGGTACATTAGGGTACCGTTGAATGACCATTTCTTGGAGCAGGCAGGTACAAATTGCAATAATTTAAGTACTGTAATGGAGGGAAAAGTGAATATTGGTGTGCTAGGTTTGCGGGAGAGCACAGCAACAGCCTGCCAATGGAGTGTGATGGGGGTAGTGGTACCAGCATGTGGAAAAGCATGCTGACTGAGTCTCAGGGGTGTATACAGGGGCGTGGCCAGAGGGGCACTGGCCCAGCTGAATTTTGATTGGTCCCTATTATTCATTGATTCAAAACATATTATTGGCTAATTATAAAGGTTGGCCCCTCTGTATGATTTATGGCCCCTCTTATGTCCCCCTTCCCACCTTAAAAAAATTCTAGAATTGCCCCTGCTGAGTCTTTCTCCGCTTTGTCTTGCTAAGGACCCCCCGTGCCGCCGTTCACCACTCGAATTGGCGAGGCGGTCACCCACATCACTCAGTCCGGCATCTCCTTCCAGTTTAACTGCAGCTGGTTCAGTGACGTCAACGGGGCCATCAAGTTCTTCGCCATCATCGTGACAGAGTCGGACGGTACAGCCCACCCGCCATCACCCCCCCACCCCACCTGGCACGCGGCGTCTTTTCTGTGCCGCTGCTGGAGTTTCGCGGTGGCCTAGATTTCAGCAATTTGCATCATTCGGCTCATTTTCTGTCCTTTTAGTTTGCATCTGATTTGTCGAGCATGAATTACACTGCAATCTTTCTGGCTGGCTTCAGTCTAGATAATTTTTTTCTGGAATGAAATGTGTTCCTGTTTTGTGGAAAAAAAGCTTACAACAAGACTGAATGTACCCCTTTCAAAGCAAGCATATTCCCCATTTAGGTGACTGAGATTTTCCCACAAATCCCATAAACTCTTCTTAATACAGTCAGTCCCATGCACAATTTAGGTGACTGACACTTTCCCAAACAGACCATGCACTCTGCTTACAGTGATCAGTCCTGTCCACAGTTTAGTGACTGGGACTTTCCCAAACAGACCATGCACTCTGCTTACAGTGATCAGTCCTGTCCACAGTTTAGTGACTGGGACTTTCCCAAACAGACCATGCACTCTGCTTGCAGTGGTCAGTCCTGTCCACAGTTTACGTGACTGACACTTTCCCAAACAGACCATGCACTCTGCTTACAGTGGTCAGTACTGCCTACAGTTTAGGTGACTTAGACTTCCTCTCACTCTCAGCCACAGACACTGAAAGCTTGCAGCCAGACCAACAGCACCCGCTACCCGCCTACCTGGACTACAAGCACAATAGCTCCATCAAGGCATACCAGACCAGATACTTTCCCAGCCGCTGCACGGCGGACCCAGAGAATGGTGCAGAGGGCATCGAGATCAGCCTGGGAACTGGCATGGATGTCCTGGGAGGGAGGTGTGATCTGGATCCTGATCAGAACCAGAACACCTTCTGTGATGGGCCACTGAAGCCCAAGACAGCCTACAGGTGCCTCGACATTGCGGCTCAGATTCAAAATACAGTGTATTCTAGGACATATTCTTATCCCATTCTAATATTATTTAACAGGAATGACTTTAAATGTGGGTGGCACTAGTTCCTCACACTTCCAGGGTTTTGGGGATCAGACCTCGCTGCCACTCTGTGTGGAGGCGTTACAGTCTCCCCATGTGACCAGGGTGTCCCCTGTGAAACAGTAGCGTCCCATCCAAGGTGTCTCCTGCCTTGGGCCCTGGGCCCCCTGGGATAGACTCCAAACACACCATGACCCTCAGTAGGATAAGTGGGCAGAAGACAAATGAATTTAATTGCAAAAATTATTTGGACTAAATTCAAAACTCCCCAAATTGGGTTGGGCCAACCTTGGGTGGGTGGGGTGGGGGCTGTTTGATACAATGTATCAGTGCTTCTGCCATGTCTTTGTGTGGCCATGTTTGTATAACATGGAAGTTTAATATAAATATGTAATTCTCAGGGAAAACCCAGTTGTGAATGAAACTCAGAACTTCCATTCTGCTTAGATAACATGGCAAGCTGGCAGGGTGAGCCGTGACTGTTTTTAATGGGCAGAAGTCTTTGAAAATGGGTGGGAACAAGACAACAGAGATGCTGAAAACAGTGAGGCCCCGTTGCAGTGTATGACGGACGCTTGTTTTGTGCCCCCTCAGGCTCAGCGTCCGTGCCTTCACGCAGCTCCAGGATGATGAACAGAAGGAGACACTTCAGGCTCTGTACGCAGACACCTTCCTCTCCCTGCCCCTGGTGACCGAAGCTGGTGAGTCCATTAATTCCAAGTCAGCATGGATGATCCAGGAAAGCTTGCTTAGAGATTTGGGCCTGCTGACTGGATGCAGGAATCCATCTGCTAGCAAGGAGCAAACTCTGCTGCCGTGTTTATTTACTTATTTGACTTCAAAATCGATGTTCTAGCCACTGGTCATGTCAACATTTTGTGCGTCACACCACAAGGGGGCAAAGTTCAATTAGGCCGTAATCCTTTCAAAGGTCCTTCAGTCCATGAAGTGAATAGTTTGGGCAACATATGTTGTTTTTATTCACCAAGTATGCTTCTTTGACAATCAGAGCCTCTCAATGGAGTCATCGAGGGCATTGGCGCCGGAATGTTTCTCATTGCTATGGTGATTGGGGTCACTGCATTGCTTATCTGCCGGCAGAAATCCCGCAAAGTGTGAGTTTCCTGTTGTTTCCGGAATGACAGACTTATACCCATTTCTCTCACGATAGTTCAACAGCTTTACCTCTAGTGACGATACGGTATTTGTTTAGCTCAAATCAGCACATTTTGCATGCTTTTTATGTATTTCTGCTCAGTCATGAATTTTTGGAAGTGTAGGACGGATTATGACATCACTTCCTGTTGTCTTTCTTTTGTCGTAGATCTCAAGTGTCAGTAGCCGGTGTTCTCTTGCCTTATAACAACGGCATGGTATGGAACAATCCCAGCTACTGTGATTACCGGAATGTACAGGAGCGCCCTCTGGTCCGAATGAACTCGCGGAAAGACAAGCCCACACCAGGGATGGTCCTGGGCGTCAGAAGGTAAAAGAGCAGGGGCGTTATTGTTGGCATTAGTAGCCAGTGCTGGCATCACAGTGGGATTCTGGGCTGTTGTGTTACGCGGAGCATAACGTCCTTTCAGCGGCTTACAGTTAATCCATAAAGAGTATGTTTCACTCAGTCAGATGACACTAGACTTCAAAGTTAAATCCCTCCGCCCAAAAAACTAGTCCCTGTTTGTACTCGTGTATTGAAGGCTTATACCTACCATTAGTTACAATTCAAGATGAGCATAACAGTTCCCACTAATATAACCAACTTCCCATGTGATACGGTGATCAACTGGTCAATTACAGTGAGGGGTCTCCACAAAAAGCATCACTCTCCTTTGTGAGGTAATAGGAAGTCTATAAGTGTATAGAAAGATTAGCGTTATATATTCAAGTCAAATTCCAAGTCATTTATTCACTAAATGAACCCCTCAGTTTACTGTAGCCTTCTGGATGACTGCTCTCAGCATGTAATTCAATGATGCCTTCGCCGTGTTGCATAAACCCATCGTTTTATGTACTCAACTTCAACGACTCTTAGAGGCAAGTTAAGATTATTTGCTAATGGTAGGAAGGATATGGGGCCTTTTTGCCTGTGTAAGATAAAGGAAATCAATTTTACCAGAGCACAGATCCTAATCAACACTTTTCCCCGTTCTTTGCAGCAATCGTCGCATTTCAAGGTATGCCTGCTTTCGCTCCATTTGAATGGATGTAATTTAATGAACGCTTTGTTCTTAGTCTCAGGCTATTACGTTTTTTTTAACGTAGTCCTGCTTTTCCTCACAGCCCCATCAAAGCTGCTTACTTCGAGTACCACCTTGCCAAACTGCTGGCTGACTCCAGCTACTTTCTCTCTGAGGAGTTCGAGGTAGGAGATGCCGTAAGGCATGAGGATTCGCCGTACCTCTTTGGTGCCCATACTCCTTAATGACATTGTTAGTCACCCAAACCCCCATTAAATGCCACTTCCCCTATAGGACCTGAAAGACGTTGGCCGAAACCAGTCACTCGACACAGCTCTCCTGCCTGAAAACAGAAGCAAGAATCGCTACAACAACATACTGCCCTGTAAGCGTGTCTCTCCGCCCAATTTACACCACATGATTTACACCACCCGATTTACACCACCTGATTTACACCACCCGCAGACACATTTCAGATGGAGCCCATCAGGCCTTGTCTTGCAGTACTCGATTCGGGAAGTGTGAGCGGATTTCGTGAGCGATGCATGATGGTCTTTCAACAGTTACGCCTTTTAAATAGAACTAGAGCCCAGCTTCCAGGAGTTATGTCTAAATGCCAGCTGCATGCTCGATTTCCATAAAAATGAGCCCTGTCCTTTTTCATTTTCATGCTTTTTTTCCTTGAAATGTTAAATCTGGTTCTGAATCTGCATTTAGCGCCTCTAACACAGACTTCCACTTGTGGAAGACAAGCATCCATGACAAGCAATCCGGTGTTTTTTTTTTTTTTTACTGATGAACATCTTTGGATCTTTGTAAGAGAGTCGGTCGGCTCTCCTGGTGGAATAATTAGTATTCCGCTTTGCAGTTGCGTGCATTTTAAAATTCCGAGCCTTCCGTGGAGACATCGCCGGTGTCCGCCGTCATCACCCGCGACTGGATAATGTCCTCCGCAGTTCGTTTGGTAGCCCTGTTGTTCACGTACAGAGCAGCTTGCTTTTTTTGCCTAGAAGCCAGCCAATCGATGTGCACCGACACGGGTGACACAATTTAACCCCGTCTCACATCCCCCCTCCCCCCCGTCTAGACGACTCTACGAGGGTGAAGCTGTCCTACGTGGACGATGACCCATGCTCCGATTACCTCAACGCCAGCTACATCCCGGTATGTGGGCATCTGCTCCTGTTTGCTTATATCTCTGCTTCCTCAAGCCCAACGGGGCTGAGTTACAAGAGCTCAACTGCAGGAAGGAGCCTTAAGTAAGATTACGGACCATTCTGCCATTTCATGTTCGATCCAGACACATAAAATGGCACGAATAACGTACGATTGGGTTAGTCCCTGGCTTATCCATGATCATTTCTGCCGGCCAGCTCCACCACTCTATGGCAACCTACATCTGCTAACACCTGCTAATTCCCGGAGATCCATTGGCAGAGATCTTGGCTCTTCCCTGGGACCTGGCTGTTCTGACAGACCGCATGGCTCCGATTTGAGCACCGTTACAGGATTATTTCAATGGGGCGCCACTGTAAGAGTATAGATACCAACAGCTGGAAGATATCAAATCAAACATCAGCATGGGCCTGGGAGCAGCTGTAGTCATTAAGCGCTTATCGTTCCAACTATTCTTATATTGCTCGAAGACCATCAGCCTTGTTTAATTGACTCCAAGGTTACAGGCATATATCAAAAAGCAAGAATGCACAGTTTCACTTAAGCGACACAAGCAAACATTCTGTTCAGACATCTGTAAAGTACAATACTGTGCAAAAGTCTGAGGCAGTCAAAGAAAATTATGTTAAAATGATCTTGTTTCGTGTAAAACTGTGATAGCATGGCGGTCAAAGTAACAAGGGCGTTAGTGTTAGCCATTTCAAAACCACTCCTGCAGTTACTCCAGTATTTGCAGTAACCATCCAATATAGCCGTACATCTGTTGACTCAACCACCAACATATCATGTTTGGTCTCATCAGATCATTTAAATAATTAAGCTAACTAATTAAGTGAGCTGGTGGTGAAATTTAATGAATACAAGGAATGACTGGTATTCCCTGCCTTGTGCCCTGCGATGGGTTGGCGTCCCGTCCTGGGTTATTCCCTGCCTTGTGCCCTGCGATGGGTTGGCGTCCCGTCCTGGGTTATTCCCTGCCTTGTGCCCTGCGATGGGTTGGCGTCCCGTCCTGGTTTATTCCCTGCCTTGCAACTGTAGCTTCCGAGATGTAAGAGGCTCTGGACCCCCCACAGCCTTGAATAGGATAAGTGGGTACAGAAAATGGATGGATGGATGGATGGATGGATATACACTTAATACCTAAATAAATAACTTTAAACACTTACTTAGCAACCAGATTTAGAGCTTTAAATATTTTTTGACTGCCTAAGAATTTTGCGCAGTTCTCCACATATCAAAAGAGTTAATAATTGTTCTTGATGAATTGACCCCCACCCCAAATTTGCTTTTAGGGCAACAGCTTCCGGCGGGAGTACATCGCCACCCAGGGCCCATTGCCTGGAACCAAGGACGACTTCTGGAAGATGGTGTGGGAACAGAACGTGCACAACATCGTCATGGTGACACAGTGTGTGGAGAAGGGCCGGGTAAGTGAGGGGGGGGGGGGGGGGGTCACGGGAGATTCAGTATTTCTCGCTGTATCAATGTGGGAGAGAAAAAGGTCACGCAAGATGGGGCTGGAAGGAGGAGATCCAGATAACAGCGCTTCCTTTCAGACCACGATGAAAGAGACGCGTCCCAGCCAGCCCCCCCCCCCCAAGTCTGAGCCTCACCGGGGGCTGGCCGCTATGAATGTGTCTGACCGCGCGGGCTTCCCTTCCCGTTCCATTTCAGGTGAAGTGTGACCGGTACTGGCCTGTGGATCAGGACGCCCTGTATTACGGAGACCTCATTGTCCAAATGCAGTCCGAGTCGGTGCTGCCCGAGTGGACCATTCGTGAATTCACCATCTGCAACGTGAGTGCACCCACCCCCTGACCCCTGGCCCTTCCGTACGATACCTGTGAGGAACCGAGCTTTACACTTCTCCCCTTCCTGCTGATTTCTGTTGGTGTCTTTACTCTATAACCATGATTTGCCTTGTGGTTACTTCTATTGGACCATTGACATGGGATCCATACTTGTGTATTGATAAAAATCCAACAGGCACTTTATTTTCAGGATACCAGATACACAGTACCAGCCAAAAGTCTGGATACACCCGCTTTTAATGCATTTCTCTCTATTTCAGTGATGTTAAAGTAAAAGGTCTCGAGGCAATAAATACCAGATACTGCAACAACCAAGAGAAGTGTAAAATTTTCTCAAAACAGCATGCTTTTGCTCCACTGACACCATTGCAGTCTCTTGGCATTCTTTCAACCAGCTTCCAGATGTAGCCACCTGGAATGCTTCTCCTACAGTCCTGAAGGAGTTTCCACAAGTTCTGGGCACAAGTTGGCTACCTTGCTCTTACTCTTTGATCCAACTCTTCCTAATCCAACTCTATAGGGTTTAGGTTGGGCAATTGTGGGGGTCATCTGTTGCAGCATTCCATGTCTTTCCTTGATCTCAAGATAGTTCTTTCTACATAACCTCTTAGGTGCTTAGGGTCATTACCTAGTTGAAAAACAAATGGTTTTCAGTAGGTGTGTCCAGAATTTTGACTGGTACTGTAAGTACTGCAGTGGAAAAGTAAAAAGGAACTACTTTGGTGAAAATAAGATGGTTGAGGGACTCCACTCTGCCTGCTGCAGGAGGACCAAGTGAGGTACTCCAGAGTTGTCCGGCAATTCCATTACACCGTCTGGCCTGACCATGGCGTCCCAGAGACAACGCAGTCGCTGGTGCAATTTGTGAGGACCGTCAGGGACTACATCAACCGCACGCCCAGCTCCGGTCCTACTGTGGTGCACTGCAGGTGCGTCTATTGTCATACTCCCCTGCCTGTAGGGGG
The DNA here is from genome assembly GCF_048594095.1 of Paramormyrops kingsleyae. Classification (NCBI taxonomy): domain Eukaryota; kingdom Metazoa; phylum Chordata; class Actinopteri; order Osteoglossiformes; family Mormyridae; genus Paramormyrops; species Paramormyrops kingsleyae. The sequence continues at coordinate 15,453,898 of NC_132797.1, forward strand.
CGCCATAGAGACAGCCTGTTTAAGCTGCCAATTTCCATGTCAGGAGAAGGTGACTGACTTGTCCTCAAACAGAAAGACGGAGTCGCAGATAAAAAAGAAATGTTTACTCTGGCTTGTGTGTTTGTGTGTTCGTGTGGTGTTAATATTTAAACACCCCCAGTCTTTCATATCCAAGGGTTGCAACCCCCCTTCCCCAGCCCCCAGGAGACCTTGCTTTCGTCTGTAGTGGATTTATTGGATCTGAGCCCTGCCGCTGTGTTTATTACCCACCCCCCCCCCCCACTCCGCTTTTATTATCTTTCAAGCACAACACTACTCTCCCTCCTACGCCAAAACCTGCCAGGCAAGATCAGACATTCTCGGACAGCCTGGTCCCGGAGAAGACAGGAACTTGCTCTGGCCGTCTTTGGGCTGGGACCGTCAGCTGAAAGTCCCTCTTGCTGTTTTTGTGTCACACATCAGCCATGCATGGCGGGAATCACGCATGGTGACAGCCAAACAGACGTCACCAGGGTCCCAACGATATACACAGCAGTGTTCGAGGGGCATGGATACCCTGGCAGATGAAGGGGGCCCGCACTTGACAGGGGCCCTTGAATATGTAAAATTATACATAAAATTGGGGGGGGGGCAAGGTGACGTCTTGTCAGGATATAGAAAAATATTTTTTCGGGGGGGTTGAAACAAAATATAGGGTCTAAAACCGTCAATCGTCACGCCGGTTACGTAGGTGTGCTCAAGGGCCCGTCTCGTACCCAAAGCCCATTTCAAGGGCCCGTCTCGTACCCAAAGCCCATTAATGGATGTTCATCAGGAGCCTCAATGACGAGGAATTCTGTCGTGTGTTAACCTGCTGCAGGCTTGTCAACAGGGGCGTCCTCGATATTTAGGAAATATTGGTGCTGTGCTTTCCCCTTTGAGCAGTCATATTTTCCATTCGGCCCCCAGCTCACGGAGCCCCCGTCTCCAGAAGGCATCGGAAAGCCGTTAACACTGCAGCCAACGCACCTTTCAAGCCTTTTATCCCATAAAAAAACTAAATTAAATGGGTGACATATTTCCAGATTTTTACCGGCCAGCATAAAACATTTTGCCAAGGTTAATTAAATTGGACAATAGGGCTGACTGTAGCGGTAACATGATTAACTTTCTACATCGCGATGTTCTTTCCTGTCAGACTTAATGAAGCATATTCAATAGCGTGGTATTTATGATGTAAGCGTTTGTATTTATGCCTAGTGAGTAAATAGTTATTGACGCTCATTCTGTTTCTGTGACTGTGTGAAGCCTATTACAGCAGAAAATAAGGTGGTAATGACCTCAGGCAGAGAAGTGGCGCTTATCTGGGAGACAAGCATCGGCTAAGGATCGTATCTGGTGCCAGGTTTTCTCAGTCACTTGAGCAGAACCCCCCTGATACTGTGATGCAGTGGGACACTGTACTCTTCACCTTGGCCTTAATCCCACTCATAACATTACATTGCATTACATTATAAGCCTTGTCTGCTCTCGCTCCCAGTAAACAGGGCCGCCTTGTCATCTTGGGCATGTTTGTCTTCCTGTTGCCCCATTTTTGTCCCCTGCCTTGTGTCCCCCACTCCAGGTTCCCCTCACTACTCAATCTGAAGCACCCCTTATGTCTCTCTGTCTCTCTCTCTCCCCCATCTCCTGCTCTCTCTCTCTGCTTTGATCTGAACTTGTCTCCAGTTCTCCATCTGTTGCTTTTTGTTCCTGAGATCACAAAATAAAACCTGTAGTTATTAAAGTTAGATAGTTATTCTTTAAATGTATTACATTCATGTTTTACATTTTATCGCTGGTTTTCCTTTACATATGTCTGTTTTGCACTTTTTCTTTCATTGCATTTATTTCCATTTGTTGTATTTTATTTCTTCTCTGTGCTACTAGACAAAGAAATATCCCCCCCAGGGATCAATAAATTTCTATCTTCACCTTAATCTTAGTGAAACAGTAATCCATGTGTAACTTTGGCCACTACTTCCACATTTCCTCTGACACCAAATGGTTTCAATAGTTTTCTTTTTAATAATACTTTTTAATAGTTATTAAGCTTGGCAATGGTCAGCACGGTGGTCTAGACCTTTAAAGCCGACACACCTGAAATGACGCTTGGGCACCTCATTAACGATGGATTGTGGTCACAGCGCCGGAGTGGGCCGAACCGGCACCTTCATCGCCCTGGACCGGGCCCTGCAGCAGCTAGACGCTAAGGACACGGTGGACATCTACGGCGCTGTGTTTGACCTCCGGCTGCACCGCTCCCACATGGTCCAGACCGAGGTGAGGATGGGGTCGCGGTCTGGCTCGTAACTGGGGCGGGGTCTTAACAGAAGGTTCTGCCCCAGGGAGATGAGACCGTCTGCCACCCAGACGCCTTTAACAGAACCTAAAACCCCTGGATGTAGCAGGGAATATAAATGAGTCAGTAAGAAAAATATATACTCTTAAAAGCCGTACATTTTCAGCAAGTTTTAAGGCGTATTAATGCGTTTTAAGTACTGGAGCGAGCAAGTCTGCAAAGGGAAGCTACTTAATTCATTAAGAGTGCCTGAAAATTCACAGGGCTGCAGTTAAAAGGAATAGACAGGCCACTGCTTAATGTCTTAGTGAGCTACAGCGCTAACAAGGAACAGAAAAGCAGGGGAGGTGTCACGCCTCTTCCACAGTCTCAGCCCCATTAAATGCACACCCCCTCCCCCACAGTGCCAGTACGCCTACCTGCACCAGTGCGTGCGGGACGTCCTAAGAGCCAGGAAGCTGCGGCACGAGCAGGAGAATCCACTGTACCCCATTTACGAGAACGTGGGCCCGGACTTCCGCCGTGGTAAGGACTGCCCCCCCACCAGTGATCGGGGTAAAACGGGGACCCAGCACATGACCTTTCTAAGAATGACACTCATTTACACTGTACTGTGAAATCTGTCTCCTCCAGAACTGGTGTACACCAGACGCTGAAGCAGCCAGCACGCCCCAGCGAATGAGGAACCTGCTTTCACAGCGAGGCACGCAGGAAGTTTTTATATCAACCTGCAGTTATTTTTATGTATCAAATGTACGCATGGTTTCCCAGCATCTCTCAGTAGCTGTTTAAGCTATTTAAATATAAGATAGTATTGTATATCTGCATCTCATATATTTATATATATTTTTCCACATGTGCTATTCTCTGGGTTCACACCAGTCTTTTTTTCATATAAGCTAGTACATTTGCACGTAAGCCAAAATGACTGCCTAAACTTACCAGAACGCAGACGAAAGACAAGTTAGGATGTAAACGAATTAACGGCTGAAACTGTCCAGATGGATCGAACACAGAACAAAGCCATTGCCTTCAAGCACTTATAACGTACAAGACGATCTCAGAATATAAACGCAGACAAGCAGACTCTCATTGTGTTAAATTTAGCATTCTGTCAAATTTACCTTGTTAAAAAAAAAAAATCAAATTTGCTTAATTGCATGCATCATTTTTGTTGATACATCACATAATTCCAGTGATGTATGGCCTAACAGAATCTCACCCAGGAGAGCAGAAGATATACTGAAGATATACCATTTGTTCCTGAGCCTGGTTAGCATTTCCTGTTACTCATTCTGCACTTTATAGTGCAGGAAATTCTTCACCAGCTCATTACCGGTGTATTTTATGACACATTTATATAAAAAGAAAAGAAATCCCACCAGTTCCTTACAAGTCCCATTTTCTGCTTAATGTAACACAGAAATATCTCTCCATGTACAAATATATGTATCCAAGCTACCAAGCTCTCGGCAGACATCTACATAACTATTTAAAATATCTATTGTGCCCCAATAACAAGCTTTGTTTTATTCTGTGAGAGAAATTAAATGCAAAAAACTTATCAGTCTTGCCCTGCTAATGCAGATTTTCTGTCTATTTTACGATCTAACCATTCCAGAGTTAATGTCAGTGCCTATTATTCCATTATAAATGCACTGTGAATTCCTAATTCATGGGCCTGTGGTTTGTCAGGACTCCCTGGTTACATGGTTACATGATCTCTTTCGCTGGTTAGTTGGTGTAGAAGGGGACAGCTTTTGACAATCAGACTGTGGAAAAGGGTTTTATAGAACTTTTTTTTTATATAGAAGAATGAGATCTTGAGTTACTTCATAACTTAAAAAACAGCACTGAGTGAAGCAATCGCTCATGACTCATGAGTCACATGCACATATATTATTGTGGGGATGGTGTGTGTGGCTCAGTGGGCTAAGCCTCCGTGCCTGTGATTAGTAGGTTGCTGGTTCATGCGTGGCCTCGGCAGAATAGTCACATGTCTGAGGGCTGTGGAGTGAGGCCCTTAACCCCCAGTTCCCTGGGCACCACAAGGTGGCTGCTCCTTGCTGTGACCCCCCCCCCCCCCCCCAAGCATATACATCATTATTGGTATGGAATCATCATCAAGTCATGCTCTAATATTCTTCCAGAGTAAACACTCATGAATGGGGCATAGCTAGAAATTCTGCCCCCCCTCCCCCACAAACCACCTTATGCGGGGGGGCTGAATCAGCCAGGGTCTCCATGCCCCTCCAATACCTATGCTGACATGCACATATATTTTTATATCATAAAAGATATGGAATCACTAAGTCCAGTGCAAATATTCCATCAAAGTAAACATTCATGAGTCACATGCACATGAAGTATTACATCGTACAATGAATGAAATCGCAGACGAGTCACATGCAAATATAGCAGAACACATTGTGCCGTAAAGGACAACACAAAATTACACCAGTCAGTACTCACTGGATGTATTTCCAGCATCATGTTTGTGTAGTAGATATTTAAGAGAGATTATATGTAAACTGTAGCATATATAATCATAGCTGTTATAAACTGCATTTAAAAATGATTGCTAGAATGTGCATAACGTGTTGATACACAGTGTATCGTTTAACATTTTATGCAATAGATTTATTGCAGGCTAAAGTGGACAGATGAAGTTACTGCTTCAGTAAAAAAAGTACTTATTTTTATATAAGAGTAAAAATACAATAAAAAAAAAACATTTCAAAAGGAAAACAAAAAAAAGAACACAGATATATATGGTTAATGGAATATAAACACTTAAAGAACTATATGCGGGACTTAAGGTAGCGGAGACTTGCGTGCATTATAAGGGACCACTTGAAATTCCTAAATGCATTTTGAAATGTGAGATTAAATTACAGAATGCAGAGATATGTACATTTGCCTTATGGAGACTAATATCTGTATCTTATTTTAACAATATTTTAACAAATATTTTACCTACATATCAAAATGCATATGTGCATTCACATGTTTAATCTGCTTGGCATATTATCTTTGAACATTAATGACATCATCTATAGTTGCCCTTTAATAACTGGATTGGCAGGTTGGCTTTGTTTACCCATCACCCCAGGGTCCTTTCCGACTGCCAGCTTTGATGGCCTAATCCACAGGGGCAGAGTGGAAGTTTTTAACCAATTTACCGATCAGAAATATCCTGCTTTTTGAATTGCTAGCTTCCTAAATGTGGTGCTCATTGTAAACCATGTATTCTGTTTTGTCGCTCAAGTGAGCTCTTAATTAGGCTTGGTTAAGATACTGAATAATGCCTGTATTGCACAACTAAAATCATGTAACGGAACAGGTTACTCAAGAACCAGACATTTCTCATGTTATCCAATAAAGAAACTAAAATTTGTGCTAATAAAATATATTCTCTGCATGTGATCGTTTATCAAACTATAGCAGAACGCAGTTTACAAATGGGAATGTATTATATACATCAATTACTCAAGGTCAGCAGATGAATACTGAACTAGTTGAATATTGAATATTTGAAAGATTAGTCAATAATGAATCTTAATTTTACCATATTTAAAACACTATTTAGAGCCATTTGTTGTTGTAATGGTTATTACAGAAACCAGTGTGGTCCAGAGTCATCAGCATGCTGCCGTTAATCACAATCATTAAAATTTAAGCATCTCATTCACCTAAAGCACAGTCAGGCCTCATTAAGAGCTTCACAGTACTTAAAGCTAAGCTAACAAGGAGCAGGATTTATATAGCTAACGATGCGTACTGACACCTATGTATGCGATACATAGAAATGCCTCCCATATATGTATTATATATATATAAACAGAACTTCAGAATTAGGAAACTGCCCCATATTAGAGAGTTCATATTTCTGATTGGCTGATGTCCTCATAATTGGACTTCTGTATTAGGTGAATGTGTTGACGCTTTAAAAAGTGTGTGACCTTTTTTGGTGGGGTCACGCCGCTGGTGTAATGTGAAACGGACAGAACAGGCAAACTGTCAAGAATATAGCTGATTTTAAGAAATGCTTTACACTGTCTTGGAAGCAGATATGTCACAGAGGATGGCATCCAGTTTCCATAATGTAACAATCTATGTACAGTATGTTACATATTTCCACTCATTTCAATGTTCTATGAATGTTATTAAAATAACGGCCAGTTGATGCAATTGACTGTTTCTTTCATTTACATGTAAAAAGGAAGGGGAGGTCGTAGGCCTAAAGCTTTTCACATGCCTGCCGGCATTTCACACGTCCCGTAAATAGAGGTTTTTTGCTCGATGCCTTGGAAGTGCAAGATAAACCTCATAGCGCATTTCCCCAGCTCCGCTGGCCGTGACCTCATGCTGATAAACACACCCTGGCCCCGGTCCAGTGCACAGGCTGTTCTTTTGGAGTCCCAAGTGCATTTGGGCATTTTTCATTTCAAGGCCCCTTGTCTCACAGGGTCACTGGTTTATACTGACCTATGGCTTCAAGTCTTCACACACAACACATTTTACACAAATACTGCTGTTTAGAAAAAAATATGAAATTCAAAACGCTTAATTCATTCATCTCAACATACTCTACATTTTCAGCCGGACAAAGTTTTTGCAAACTCAAGTAGCAAGAAAAACTTTTTAATTCATAGCCCTTGAGTGAACAGTTTGTGAAACACCCACAAATTTTTTTGGATGAGTATTTTACTCATTGATGGCCAAACACATGAAGGTCCTGAATGTTGGCAGGGGGTTGATGTGCTGCCTTCGTACCACGTACACACACAATGCCAGTTAGATTCAGGTCTAGTCTTTGACTGCACTAACATTTACTTTGTCTCTCCATTCCTTGGCTTTGCTTAGGGTCATTGCCAACTAAAGGTTGCACAGTGTCAGGTGCAGAACAAAATCACTAGGGGTGCATCTGAAATTAGGGAGAGGGCACGAGCCCCGTAACCATGTTTCAGTCTGGAGTGGTCGTCTTCCACCTGAGAGTGTACATTATTCATTTGAGGGTGTTATGCACTCTTAGGCACCCCAGTCAACCTGAATCTGGGGTGGTGAATCTTCTCTCCAGTGACGAGCAGGATCCATCCACACGTCATAATCTTCTAAGGCCTGGCTTTGTCTGCAGCTGCTGTCACATCATCTCAGCGTCTTTGGGGGAATCCACTCTGGGTCTTCTGAAGTACTCTTGAGTCGCTCAGACCTAGTTTTGAGGGCAGTCTGACCTAAGCAGGATCTTGATAGTTGCCTTTACCAACCACGGCCCTGACAGTATAATGAGATATTCAAGGGGATAAAATACTCATATAGCCTTTCCCCTTCAATCTATAACCTCAGTAAGACTTTCAATCGCTGCGTGTCCTGCATGGTTCATTTCACTGAAACAGAAACGGTACAATTTTTCACCCAGGACTAAATCAGCTGGGTGACAATGAATGGATAGAGGTCGGGTCTATTTAACTTCTGCTTCCATTACAATAGGTTTCAACTTCTTTGTGCTTGATTTGACTTATTTAATCGTTTTTCTTTTTTTGGTTTTTATTATACATTCCTTCTGCTACTTTTCGATGAGTTTTTCATTTTTTTTTCCTCATTGAAATAATGAGAATCCAATTGTGTGGATCAATGCCATTAGAATTGTAACATTTAGGTATCAGAATTTGAACAGACTTTTTAAAGGTATTACCAGTATCGTAACCCATTATTGCTCAGAGGAAACTGAATTATGGGGAACCTTGAAGTCACACAGTGCAGGAGGCTTTAGTGAAGACGTGCTTACGAAGGCACGGCAATATAAGAAGACTAATGTTGTCATTTGTATCCTACTGGAGTAAGAGGAATAGAGGATGTCCTCCACTCCCCAGCCAGCAAGCCAGGGCTCACCTGACACTAAGCACCAAACGGGGAATTCCCACAACCCTTTCCCTCTTTCTCCTGGGAATCATCAGCCAATGGCAGACAGATGTATCCCTGGGGCTCCATGCTGGCATGCAGAGAGAGTGACTTTCACCAGAATTACTTACGGACCTGAATCTTCCCATTTCTTGATCGCTATTAGCTTAGCACTGCAGCGTTTTCAGCCAGAAAACTCTTTAAACCGACTCTTTAAACTGAGGCACGCTCAGTGACTGGGATTAGCAAACCAGTACACACACCCATTGTGGCTCACATAAATTCTGAACGCATTATTCCAGCTTGTCTGTTGTTTACATCAACAGAGCCAGCAGTGGAAAAAATATAATATAAAAATATATATTTTTAAAAACAAGTCTCAGTCTTCAAGGCAGGGATTACATTTTTTGACCTGAAGCCAATGGAGAACAACAAAACGAATTCTGTTTCAAAACACCAATAGAAAACATTCCTTCCCCCATAATAAAAGCAGATCCGGGATTATAACGGAAAATCAGTGATTAGCAAAAGCAGTACTTGGGTCCTGATACTCAAGATAAAAAAAACTGCATTAAGCTTAAGCCACAACAGACAGACTCGCATAAAGCTGAGTAATACAGCACAAAAATATCATTTCTTTTTGTCAGAGAGATTTCACATTTCCCATCCCATTTTCTCAATTTAGTTATGGTATCAGGAATCCAAAGCTTCTCAGTAAGAAGATAAAAAGCAGTTCTAGCTAATGACAGAATAATAGAGGTCACCAAGGTCATTGAACTTGCAGTCACTAGATTAAACTGGGAATCCGTGCAATCCTCTTGTTTAGCATTTTCAACTCTCGAATTCCAATTCCTGAGTTTTTTTTTTTTTTTTTTTTTTTAAACTTACCTAAATTTCAATGAATACAGATGAGCTGAGGGTATTGAACATAAAACATCCCGGGGCTGCTGGCATTCAATTGAGTGACAGTGGATGAAATAACTGCTGTGACCACTGTGACGTTTTACTTTCGGATGGTGGCCGGGTCTGTCTCGTAAGTGAAGCGGGGGTCCTCGTGAGCTCTAGTGAGCTGTGGTGAATGTGAACTGCAGTTTCACACCAGCAGTCTATTTTTATAAATATATAAATCTGACAGCACCTTGCTTGCACTTCTTAATCTAAACAATATATTTTGGATTAGGATTATGTTTTTTTCACCCCTCCTCCCCCAAATCTGCCCTGGATATTATGCAGGGAGGCATTATGGTGATTTAATCTGCTCTCCTGTCGCTGCTATGTTTATTTTTCATGCTGTAAACTGGGCACATGCTTATGGTCCTGATGCTCCTCTCTCTCCTCACTTCTGAGTAATTTTTCCATTTAAATGCAACATTACACTTCAATGTCTCACTCTCCTCAAATAAAGTGCAATTTTAAAGTACAGAATGTTTTTTTATACTCCTTCACGGTAAGCAAAATTTTGACAGACTAGAATTGTATTATTTTCAATGAATGTTTCACGGCAAAAAATACAATCACGTTTGTGCAAAACGAGAAGCAAATCACGCATTTGTACGTTTGTGTTCTTGTACGCAATATCTTATTTGTATTAAATGGAACTGATGTGAAATAAGAATGGCTGAGTATGGAAATTCCCTGTAGATGTAATGTGTGCCGTTTTGTAGATGTAACAGACTGAGGTGTTTTGAATGTACGGGAAGAAACCAGGGACCTAAGAATAACCAGATCTTCCTGCGAAGCTTGGCTGTCATGGTAACCTCTTTCAAATAAGCACATAATTTGGGGCAGCTGCATTCACAGCAGGAAACAAACAAAAACGATAAAAAAAATTAAAATTAAATCAGTTCTCGCTATTGTAATATTTAAATTACATGGGGGGAAAAATCAATAGAAACTTACTTTGTGCGATGCAACTGAATTAAAAACATACACAATGAATTTTGAGGACAATGTTTTGATTTTAATAAAGATAAGTACGAGGCACAAGAAAGTTTGAAGAAAAGTTCGTATTAGATTTCAAGATGTGTCTGTTAGTTCGGCTGCAGCTTATCGGACAGTTCACACCTATAGCACAGCGACATGGTGTTTAAAGCCTACCTTGAGCAAAAACAGTACAGTGCAGGTAAATCCCTAAGCGAGTGAGGTGCCTAACTGGATGGCCGCGTCAATCCTGAGCCGTGTTCAAGGGTGTGTCAGCGTTCATAGGGCTTAATCACGCCTACAGTACGTGTCTCGTGATGTATATTAACAATCCATTACCAAATATCTCAGCTCCTCTAAAATTTCAATAAAAAAAAAAAACATGTTTTGTCTGATGGATTTTACCCATAACTTGGCTGGGGCAGTAATTTTTCATACCGCTCGATTGTACCACGGTATACGGTATATTCAAAACCAACGCTATTACAGTGTCCCTCCGCGAGGAAATTTACGGAGCAGAAGGGGGTCCCCTGTGATTAAAACGGAGGTGGGGTCCAGTGAATTTAAGTGCCGAGATTTCAACATATATCAGTATACCCAAAGTACCGTATTACCGCTAAGCCTATCCATGACTGTGTTAAGGTTTTTTTTTTTTTTTTTTTTTTTTTAAACACAAGGCGCATTGTTCACTAACCACCAGGAAAATTATCACTTTAAAAAAGAAAAATATCCTGTTGGGGATAGTATTATTAATTTTTTAATCACTGCTTATTCCAAAAATGGAGAAGCTACCCCATCCAACTCTTACTCTGTCTAGTGAGAATTTTAGCGCTATTTAATTAACGCATGTTGCCCTACAAACCCTTTGCAGGCACATTCAGCAATGATATGAAACGCCTTCATGTTTAGTGCCCAGTGAAAGCTACGCCCCTCACTTTACGGGGGTGCCTAGCATCGTAACATTAGCTGGCACCACAATGAAACAGTCAGTGACCAAACTGTGCCGGTCTCTCTCTGGTTACATTCATTCACGTCTGTGTCCGGCTCTAGTGTAGTTGAAAACATCCTTCAGGAGAAAAATACGTCTCTATCCAGTGCTCTAAATTTGTATCCAGTGTCTACAAAAATACAATAAAAATTGAAAATAAACTCTATTTCTTGCATTTCGATCGAAAGCCAATAGCGTTTCATTTACAGTTACTTTTGTCTTTTGACAGAAGCACAGGAACCCAAACAGTTAATGCCAAGGTCAAGGAGACCAAGATGATACATCTCAGCTTCTGGGGTTGTACCCATGCTACTTGGAGATACTGGAGACAAGTCGCTCTTACAGTTAGGAAACAGGACAAAGGACAGCACACATATATCAGACCCCATAGAGCCAGTATGACGTCAGACACAATGTTTGGAGTGCTGTTTGTGTGTGGGTTGGGGGGGGGGGGGGCTAGCACCTCTAAAACTCAAGACATGGAGGAAGCAGCTGCAGAGCGAGATGGAAGAGTCTCCAGAGTCACCTCTGGGGGGCACCTATCGGGTAAGATGCCTGGTCGTAACAAGTGCGGCAGCAATATCCTAATTTCTCAACCTTCCTGTCTCTAGGTTTAAAACAATTAAACACAGTGAATTGTGGGAAAGCTGGCGACTGCGCTCCCCTAGAGGCTGAAGAGGAGCACTGAGAACTAGCGGCCCTGGCTTGGAGTCTCCCCAAGACATGACCTCCCAGAATGCCCTCCTAAGACAACTCCGCATCCTGACATATTACTGAAGGGGCACACCATAGATTCAGCCTGTAGCGTGACCATTTCTTAAGGTCGCTGGGCACGTATGAGGACTGGAAAGTCAATCAAAGATACAGAGTAAGTCCTTTCAAAAATTCTATTTCATTTTCAGAAACCTAGACACCCCAACATAACCTCTAGGGCAGAAGTACTGTAATTACCTGACTTTCGAGAATCACAGAAGAAGATTGATAATTATATTAGAATTTAAAGTCTGAAGATTTTAATCCAATATGGTTAACAGGCCTCTGAATATTGTCTCTGATTGCTTGCCATTCTATTCTCAATTATGTGATATAACTTTATTTTTAAGAATTGTCTTTTAAATTGGCCAGGGCCTCCCATGAGCTAAGGACAGATGGCTTTGGTAGGTGGGTTACAATTTTTAAATCGCTACATTACGTAAAGTGCTCGACCTTTCCCGGTGGCCAAGAGCCACAAGTAAGGATCTCAAAACACCTACAAAGTTATTCAAAGTGGTGGCCTTTTGATAAAATTAAGGACTTCTGGTTTAAAAAAAAAAAAAACCACACACACACACACACACACACACATACAAATGAGACTTAACAGCCAACACTAACTGAACACATTGTCTACACAATGGACACAGTCATTCTTACCATCAGGGATCTTCCAGAATACAGAGTGACCAGAGAACCAACGTCTGATCACCATGGAGACCAAACACTGCCAAGACACATGTAACAGAGTGGTTACAGAACAACGCTGTTTTGTTTTACATCTAAGCAGTTTCCTGCGTGCAACTTGTTGCATATATTATTCACACCAAGATCAAGAGTGTATTCCATGTCTCACAGCAGTCCCCTACGCATGGTTCACTTGAGCTGAATGAGCACAATGAGTCTATCACATGGAGAAACATGGATCATAGACAAACAAGCACACGGACCGTCACATAAGCGTCATGTCTGGGAGGCAATAACAGGGAGAGGTGAGAGACTGCTTTTGGAGTGAGGTCATGGTCTTACACCATTGAATATGGCCAAAGAGGCAGCCTCCTGCATTGTCCTCTAGCATAAGGGAGCTTCCGTAACATTTGTCCATCTCCAGTTCGATCGAACCCCGTGACATAGGGCACCTGCTCCTGGAGTAAGGTTTACTGACGCCCCCTGCTGACCCCTAGGAGAACTTCCGCTTCTGGATGGCTTCGGCGCGGACGGCCAAGCTGCGGGCACAGATGGTGAGCAAGACGATGAGCGTGCCCAGCAGCAGGCTGACCATGGGCCACAGGATGCAGTGCAGGAGCACGTTCTCGTCTAGAGAACGCTTCCACAGCACGTCATCTGGCCTGCAGGGGGAGACAGAGAGCAGGCATGTGCATCTTCAAGCCGTTGTACCCTAATACAGATGATACCCAAAACATACCCTGGAAAGACTCATTCCATAGTCACAACAATAAATGACCTTTGCTATAATTATACATTTACAATTAGTATAGTTTTGTATTAAGGCTAAGGTGCATTCGTTGTGAACTTTACACCACGTGGGAATTAGAGAGATATGTGTGGATTAGAGGCTACATTCAGACATAACAGTGTGCATTGTTACACACTCCATAACAAGTTACCATAGTTAGTCTCACCATTTGCCTGACATTATTTTGTTACAGTACCTAAGCAAGGAAATATCTGAATTTTGCTCACAAATACAGTCAAACCTCGGATTGCGAGTAACTTGGTTTGCGAGTGTTTCGCAAGACGAGCAAAAATTGAACTGAGTTTCCATTATTTCTAATGGTAAAATTTGCTTTGATATACGAGCGCTGTGGATTCCGGTATGTTTCTGGAACGAATTGTGCTCGCAATCCGAGGTTTTACTGTATACAGAAATAAAATTATCCCCAGGTAAATGATAATCACCATATTCACAACTAAATTCTTTGGTTTAACAATTGAAAGTGTGTATGTGTGTGGGTCATGTATAGATTACATTATAGGGACCAAATGACCTCAGAATGTAATAAAAAACCTGTTATTTTGACACTGTGGGGACCATTTTTTTCATGCTCACAAGAGGAAATTAATAAAAATCAGTGACTGCAATCAAAATACTAAACATGTCCAAGGTTCTGTATTTTGTTTGGTTACTTAAGGCTGGGATTAGAGTTTTGCCCATAGAAATGAATGAACGGTCCCTACAAAGATATGACTAAAAACGTGAGTTTGTGTGTGGGCGTGCGTGTGAATGTGTGTGTGCAGTGTGCATGTGTGTGTGCAGTGTGCGTGCAGTGTGCATGTGTGTGTGCAGTGTGCATGTGTGTGCACGCACCCAGTAGCAAGTAACCACAAAGACATACTGATTAAATGAAAGTTCTGCCAATTTCAAAGGGCTGGAGACACACAGAGCAAAGAAGAAGAAATATAAGATGGAGACCTAGCTGAGCCAGAACACGGCACCACACGGCTCACAAAGCGTGCGACAGGCGGCACACAAACAGCCGGAGGCGCCTCAAGGGTCACAGGGTCTCGGGCAAACACACCCCACGGCAGTTCCCCCCACTCCAGCGCATTCAGCGACTCCCAGGACAGAGACGATGGCAGCTGCCTGGATGCGTAACGCTGTCCTTAGTGGCCGACTAAGGCGCTGCGAGGATCTGGGCTCGTCAGCTGAGCTCAGCGGAGCTCAGATCCTGACAGGATGCTTCCAGATCTTTCCAACAGGAAGCCCTACCGGGGTGAAGGCGTGCGGAGGGGAGGTATCTCAAGAATTACAGAGGAAGCACACGTGACAGCGGAGAAGACAAAGGGGTGGGGGTCCAATCCCAACAGCGAGATTGTTAACACAAATAAGCTATCAAAGACCTGTCCACAGACACGCCACCCCCAAACCTAGACCCTAACCCTAACCCCAACCCCCATAGGGGCTCTTGGAACTCCCTCCTCCCCTTTACAGTGCCCCCCCCCCATCCATTACCATTAGATTTTGCGAACTGAATGCACACCACACAAAAAAACCCATTTCCACCATTTTTGGCTCCTTATAACACATGCTAAACTTTTTAATTCAAGGAGAGAAATAAAATTAAATTTAAAAAGAGCTAATTTGACTGATACGGCTCTTGCAGCTTCAGTAAAAGGCCAAGCACATGACTGCAGTGGGAAGCAGTTCTGTACCGAGCAGCGTTGGCAGGAGATTAACGCTCAATAAAACAAACAATCCAAAAGATCTCACTCCGATTTATCGTCCCTGGGATACGAGACCACAGCTATCGACAGGAAACGGTAGCCAGTGGGAATGCGATGCTTATTAATAAATATAAAAACAAAAAAATATATGCAAACCTAACAAGCAAATATATAAATTTAGAAACAAATCGAGAAATCTAACAAACAGGCATTATTCCACTGGTGGGGCAAAGCGGTTGTGCGCACAGACACAGATGCTCTGGTCTGCATTTTGCTGGATGGTCGCCTGGGTAAATATGTTAATTACAGGATAAAAAAGGCAGGCTCGCTGGGTGGTGTAGGCAGGGAGGGGGCCCGTGGAGACAGGCCCCCGCCAACAGCACAGTCTGATCAGCCTCTCAGCTCCCCGGACTCTCCTGGAAAGTGGAGCACCACCCTCGCAAGCTTTGGCGTCCGGGGCCGCCGAGAAAGCTGGGTCCGTCTGCCCGTCTGTCCGCTTCAAAAATGACCATTTCTGTCCTGATTAAGACTCGGGCAGGAAATCGGAGAGCAGAGGCAGGGATGGAGAAGATTTCTATCAGGAACTTGGTTTATGCCCTCAGCTTGCTGATTCAGTACAAGCACTGCCATAAGGAGTGTGTTAGTGCTCAGGATTAATCACCTTCACCCTGGTGCTACATTAACACAGCGGGTAAGTAAATGACAGTAGCCACCAATCTAATACTGCAGCCATACTCCGTTCAGCTAGCAGTCAGTCTAGTGGATAAGGAACTGGATACTTGATCAAAGGGGTGTTGATTCCCTGGGGCACCGAGGACTGTGTTCATACGGCGAAAGTACTTTGTCCTAATTGCTTTTGGAGGAAATTCAACGGTATATGGAATAAAGCACTAAGCACTGCAAGGGATTCTAGACAAAGGTTTATAATAATCATAATAATAAAACCAGATCCGGATGTGAATCAGACTTATCCCAATATGACAACCAAGCTGTTGCCAAGAGACTAATATGAGATGAAGTTTAATCCCCTTAGCGATCAGGGATGATACATGATGAATCCACAGTTCGCACCGCGGGACCAGCCATCCCCAGAACGGGTCCATTCATTCTCCCGGGCTCACCTACAGTGGAGATCAGGCTGTCAGAGGTAAATAGAGCTGTGTTGGGGGGGGGGGGCAGGAACGTGTCCCCTGACGGGAGAGATGACAGACAACCACCTCTGCAGACAGTCTCATCGCGCCACTCTGGTGTTGCTATGGCAACCCCATCTGAGGACCAGGGGAGCATCTGCCGGAACCCGCTGGCCTACTGACCGCAGTGAACTTCATTTCAGAACGATTACATGCTGCGTAACTAGAAGACTCTCCACGCGCTGCCGGTTCTAGGCTGCTATGACACCCTCAGACCGGCGCCGCTGCCGCCCGTGGCCGGTACGTGACTCCTCAGCGCCGTCAGCCCTCAGGAGAACCGGGGGCTAAGACTAACACAAGGGGGTTAGAACAGGCGCGTGAAAAGACTAGAAAGGTTTTTTTAACATCCTGTAACAACAGGTAGCATTTCACACAGCTATATAAAAGTCATTTTTCAGAGCAAAGACAAACCCATCTGCCAATTAGAGGAAATGAAGGACGTGAAGAAGGAACAGCGCCTCCATCAGGCAGAGATGGAAAATGACGGAGTACAAAATAGAAAGTCCTCCCCCAGGAAGGTCCATATGCTGCATGGGCTTGGCTGCGTGTCTCCAACTTTCCTCGCTTCAAACTTTTCATGCGGTTATCCAAGCACTTCGCTGCCGGCCCAGAATAAACACCAATGGACCAAGAACCACCCTGATCTGGCCCGGCACACCGGGTGTTGGTCGGGGACCGTGGAGAGCTTCCAGGCACGCTTCCCTGGTCAGACACCCAGCAAGGGGTGCATCACACTCCCCATCAGCACCTACTCCCTGGCACGGCAAAAAGCGGTCCCACAGTGCGTGTAGAGGTTGGCCTGGGGGTCGGGGCAGACTGCGGAGATCCACGCTTTATTCATTTTTACTCAAACTGACAAATGATTCAGAGAGCAGGGTCAGTACAAGGTTAAGGGACCTGCTCAAGAACAATCAAGGTTAAGGGACCTGCTCAAGAACAATCAAGGTTAAGGGACCTGCTCAAGAACAATCAAGGTTAAGGGACCTGCTCAAGAACAATCAAGGTTAAGGGTCCTGCTCAAGGGCAAAATGGTGAAATCACTACACCAACCCTAGGATTTGAACCAATGACCTTCAGATCATAGACACAACATCCTAGCCCACTGAGTCACATACCACTTCTGTAAACATCTCCAAATGATCAAACAAATGCAGAAGAAAAGAATACCTGCCACCGTAATGTTGATCCACATGCCATTTAACACCTTCACAGTGTTACGGACACACGCAAGCGATCTGCGGGGGATGGGCGCTGACGGAAGGGCCCTGGGGGCAACAGGGCAGTCTCACCTCCGCTGCTGGTTAAAGAAGCAGGTGAAGGACTGAGAGCTGACGTTGTAGATCCAGAAGTCCTGCCACACCAGCACCTTCTCCTTGTTCTTCTGGTTGTCCCGCTCGCACTTGGGAACGTAGGAGCACTGAGAAAGAGCAGCCAAGATCCATCCTATAAGCACATTTAGGCACACAGTACTCCTGTTCAATGCAATTATCATCATCACCACCATCGCCCCTTCATATCGAACAATAACCTGTTTTGTGAGAACATCCCAAACTGACCCCAACCAGCATCACTTGGACGTTACATTAGTAAGGTTTTGAGTACTTCTGTGGTTTGGCCATGTAGTCTTCTGCTCACTGTACCTCAGTAATGTTGTAATTATGTTGTGTTACTGTAGATAAACAGTTGGAAGACGTACGGTGTATCTGTGTACATATGAATGTGCACTGATTGGCTACTGTATTAGGTGCATTTACCAGAATCATCTTTTGCCTCCAGAGCCTTCTCAAACGTCGTTGAGCTGTGCATGTACTGTAGGGAAGCCATTCTGCTCACCGCCAAGCTGTTATTTCTGCACTTGCGGCCTGTTAGCTTTATCGAGTCTGGCCACTCTCCTCTGACCTCTCTCATTAACAAGGTGTTTTCGCCCACAGAACTGCCGCTGACTGGATGCTATCTGTTCCTCACACCAGTCCCTGCAAACTCCACACACTGTTCTGCATGTCCTCATGCCAGTCTAATGCTCAGCTGAACAGTAAGTGAACCTCATTACCCTGTCTGTGTGCCACGTGATTTTCTGATTGGAGGAGTCAATATATATATATATACTGCCACTAACAGGCTCACGCACATGCAGGCCCATAGGCCTTTGGTAGATTTTGCCAATTAAATGGGATCAGAGGGGCGGGGCTTCAATCTTTTCATTTTACTTGCTGGATATGTTCCTAGTTGGGAGCAAATAAATTTTGGGGGGTCTTAAACAATTTTACTACATGGCTACGTGCATGCACACATGAATATTGGTTTATTCATATACGTTATCCCTAAGTGAGTCATATATTGGTACTTCTGCTATGTGGGATGCAGCAAGACTCCTCCACCTCGCATGTCAATAAATAACAGCAGGGGACACATTAAGATCATAAGCCTGGGTGGAGAAAGGGAATGGGTAGATCAGGCGTGAAAGCAGCCCCCCCCCCCCCCCCCCGGCAGCCCCGTCAGCGCCGTCTGCTGTCCGATGCCGGCGTGACGGCCAGACCTCCGACAGCGCCGGCGTCACGCTCAGCCCAGGGGCTCCGCTTCACCGGGGCAACAGGGTTTCCATGGAGATCACACAGAGAGGGGGTCTGCAAAGGAGGATGCCGCGCTGGCGCTGTGGATCACATGACCTGCCAGGGTTCACCCTACGCACAGGGGACATCGCCCCCCACATCTCCCCAGAGAGGGTGGTCTGGAGATAATCCCAGAATGCTGTGTCTTCGCGAGTCCTGGTGTAACTTGTGACAGAATGTTCTTTTAATATTCATGACCCCCCCCATTACAAATATCTGTTTATAGTTCTGCTTTATTAAAAATTATATAGGTCTTGACAACAACTTTCATAAATGATTCAAAAAGTGACCCATATCGTCTGCAAAATAGGTGCAGATGTATTGTAAGAATCAATCAGATGAATCGCTGAGATTCCAGGTTTTGTCTGACTGTAGGCACACGCTCCCCATCCTTCACTGACCGTGAGGCCACACATCCCTAATTCAAGCATCACAGACATTCGTTTTCTCGCACATACACCACGAAACCATTAAGGTGCAGGTTCGGATTCCATGGAGTGCGCTTATGAAGTTGGCTTTAGCGAGATTATTAACCTCAATTGATACACAATTAATAATCAGTATCACTTGTGAATTATCAATGGTATGTTGCATGTCTAATTTTCAGCATTCCTGCATGCCTTCCACATTTGGTTTTCATTAGACCTTTTCCTGGGTAATAATGCTTTATGGGATAGTACTCTGAGTGGCCCCTATATTATAAACACCTAGCCAGTACTGGGGGGGGGGGAGGGATGTGGCTGAAGCTGTTATTTTTGCACCAAATTGCTCACATCCAGCATATGTAAAGTTCCTGACCCTATCTGTGTGCAGTATGCATTCAGTTCCAGCCACATGATTGGCTGTTTGGAAGCTGTTGCCATTAGCAAGCAGGTGTACCTGATAAATTGGCCACTGAGTGTATATGTTTTGCTTTGTGGGTCAATTTTCAGGCGTAAACATATTGTTGGCCCACTAAACCTAAATAATGGTATAAATAAGGTCGGCTGCTTGTGTACTTCTGGCCAGCCCCAAACAGCGGGAGTCTGAATAAATCACCTGCAACGGTAAAGGCCGAGTTTATCAGCACTCTGGAGGTGCACCATGTAACAATGAACGAAAATCATCAAAGCCCTCAAAAGTTTCTTCTGACTTTGTAGTGCTTTCCAAAGTCAGTTCTGAGCTTTGTGGTGCTACACCGATTCACAATCAAATGGACAAATTGTGGGAATTCCCCCCAGAGGCCCCGTTCTGCAAAAATCTCTCCAAGAGTAAAATCGCGAAACCACCCAGGGCGTCGAGAATAATCCTAGAGCAACATTCCAGGTCCTGCACACCTTTCTTGCCTCGGTGGAGGCGAGTGTTCAGACCATCAAATATAGCAAAAATTGCAGAATTCGTTAGCTACTAATTCACCAAAACCACTATGAGTGCATGGCTTGCCTTAGCTAAAAGCACCATTTGCGCATTCATTTACAGTCATTTCCAAAACACACATGTCACTCCAACCCTGAACCATATCTGGACCATAGTCAAAATAAAATACCTCAGACGACCAACTAGAAATCCGTTTTCGATGATTCCCGAGCACACGCCTAAGGAAACGCCTGAGATCCCTCTATTACACACACACATTCATCACGCCAATTAACGGCCTGGCACCTAAAGCCCAGCGTCACCAGTTGCCATGAGGACTGGCAACCCTGCGTAGCTCCCAGTGCCGGCTCTGTCCGGACCGAGAGCGGCTTGGTGCGACTCGGCCCCGATTTACACGACGGGCTCCATTGGCATAGCAACGACTGCGTGCGGCCTACCGAAAGCTCCCTCCCTCGCTCCCTCCCTCACTCCCTCCCTCCCTCGTCAGCCTCCAAGATCCCAAACAGTGTGACTCAGTGCTGTGTCATAACTGAATGGCAAACAGGCAAACCTGCTTCAGGAACGCCGGGGCACGGCAGGTCATCAGCTCTGCCTGAATCGTAAAACACCGATTACCTCCGGCGCACAGTCACCTGCCTCAATTCAAGCTAAATAAGTCCTGAAATCGCTCAGCTTATGCTCTGAATCAAACAAAGACCAGCAGGCTACCCGATATTTATATCGCTCAGTGTGATAATTACAGAAGGAAATATGACTAGACCTCCCAATAGGGCTGCTCTGCTGGAAGTGCGGGTAACGGTACTGCCCTCCGGTAAACATGCAACTGCTCGTCAGCCAGGCTTTGGCCAATGAGAGTCATTAAATCAGAAAATTAGATTCAGAAAGCAAAAGGGAGGGGGGAGAAAACTGGCCACAGTACATGTGTGACCGATGTGACACCTGTCTTTATTTTGCTAGATGGGGTGAGAGGATAAGATGGCCGATTCTAACCTCAGATTTGCGCTTCTGTAACTCCTCTCCAAATGCATTCATTACACCCCAATACAGTTAAGCGCTGAAAAGCGTCAGAAGCTTCAGGCTGGACTCGGCAAAGACATCGGCGTTTCATCATCCGTCGCCAAGGCTGAAATGGACCATGGAAAATGTGGAGCACAAACTTTGATTCCTGCCGTGGTAACGATTCCCAGACCTCAGAGTAGATTAAAGGGGAATATTTTGGTCTTTGGGAGAAAATTAAGCTGTGATGTGTCCTGAAAACTTCTGAGATATCCAAGGGACGCATTACAGGAGGCCTTTGAAGCCTCTTCCTACCCTGACATGAAAATTAAAGCCCCATTTCTTTCACGTTTTGAAGCCTGTGCAAGTGTATGCGAGTGAAGAGTCATCACTGTTAGCCTGAATGGGCAGACAGGGGGACACCTTGGGTTCTCGGGTTGGGTCCTCACTTCAGCCCGGGTCACTGCACTGTTTTATTGAAGCAGGTGAAGAAGTGAGGGAGTTCCCCTGTGTTAAGCACCTTTCTGGCCGGGAACTGGGAGGGAGTAAAAACATGGACTGTTTGTGGATCCCCGAGGACTGAACTGGGAAACACTGCCCTGGAGGATGAGAGGAATCCCAATGGACCACCCAGGCCTTCCTCCCAGTCTAATTTAAGGTCTTACAAACCTCTGGGCATTTGTTCAGCTCAAGTCGTTCTTTGGTAGAAATTGGTTCCTCTTCTAGCAAGTCTCAACAACTGCAGTCTTGCAAGTCCACCTGAGTCTAGCTGGCGAGCTGGTGGTGTCGCCCCAGGGGACTTGACGATGCATGAGTGGGCTGTAGGGCAGGGGGGGCCCGTAATTTCAGAAGAACGGATTAGAGCCATGGCAGAACCAGCAAGTGGCCACATCCTGCTGGCCTTGCTCTTCATCCCAGCGGACCGTCAGGCCATCTGGTCAAGTCCAGGCTTGTCCAGCGATTACCGTTAAAATAATTAGCCACCACACAGACTCCACATTCATCAAATACAAAGGGCTGCTATCATTTATTAAATAAGTAAACCAGCAAAATTGTGTAAAAGAATATTTTGAAAAACACGCGAAAACAACACAAACTTCAGGGTGATTAAATTCACAAACAGAACGGAAATCACGTTTCAAGCTCCCATGCACTTTGGTATGGTCCACGGCAGTGTAATCACTACAGTCCACCAGACAGAGGAAGCAGCTCGAATTTGATTTCCACGTACCCCGAGGCATAGGAAGGTCAGTGATTTCATGCATATATATAATTCAAAGATATTGCGTATTTAATCAGATTCATTCACATCGAAATCGTTATCCATGCACTGGGCTAGGGTTGAATGTCAGGCACTTTAATCACCACGGGGTTTGTGTATGAATCCTTACCCCTGAACCGCTGTTGTTACTCGCATATAAACAGGTTTCATTTCATGGCGGTTTGACTAGCCTCAGAGGGTCGTCTTTCCTGCAAATGAACAATAACACACTAATGCATTGTCGCATTTTTTCTGGCATCTGCATGCTACTGTCTCAGTTCCCCATCTCTAGGGCAGCGGAACCCTTTCATCTCTGACACCAGTAAAAGCTTGGGGCTCACTCGTGGCAGAGTTCATTTTGAAAGGTGCTTGAATGGTCTGGATCACCTCATTTAGGCCCCCTTGGCCTACACAGGGCAACACAGCTCGGAACCTGCACCATTATCCCATCAAACAATCCCTTAATGGGGGGGCAGAGTAAAATACATGCAAGAAAATTGTTTAACTCATGACCATTTTACTTACACAAAAGTATTCTGAGGGCAGAAGGAAAGATGATTGGTTTAGAGAGATAACCAATCAAATTGTAGAGGGGGTGGGTCCAAGGAACTACAAGAGGCAGAACCAAGACATCTGATTGGTTGGACCCACCTCCTTTAGTTACTTGGACCCAGCTCCTCTACAATCTGATTAGTTATCTGTCAACCATTTTTCGTTCTGCCCTCAGAACATTTCTGTTCAAGTAAAACTCCCACAAGCTGTTTACAGATGCTCTAATCCATCACATCAGGACATACACACCCTTGTGGAAGAGTGTGTCAGCCCATTTTGATTGAAAAGGGTGATGATGATGATGAAGGCAAGACAGGGTTTTGCTAAATCAAAATGGAGTCCAATATTTCAATTTCCCAGCTGTTTCATACAACCAAAACCAGGAGTGCTAAACTGTGCATGCTAATGCCTTCCCATGATGCCTGCGACCTACTGTACATATCACACTATATTACATTACAAGAAAAACATTTCCCATGCCATTGTGCGTAAATTCTATCAGGTGATTATGTGCAGGAAGCCATTTGGCGTCTCCCCGCTTACATCACAACTCCAGTTTCCGCCCAGATCCCGCGGCAACAAACAAACAAAAATGAGGTTCATCGTAATTATCATCGACTGACATGTTCTATTAGTGCACTCATTACACAGCGCTGCCCAATGTCCCTGCGAGGGGGTGCCAAGTCAGTGGGGGGGGATACCCTGTAAGCGCAGCCCATCACACCGGAGAACACATCCTCTACTTAATTTGTTTTCCATTATCGAAAGGCTATTCCTGTCATTGGAACAAGGTGTTGGCAAGAAAATCATTTTGAAGAAACCCCTGGAAACACTGAAAATGCAAAAGGGTCGCCCCACCTGGCTGATCCCAACCCCCCCCCCCCCCCCCAGCTGTTCCCGGTGATAGAGGAAATGGAAGATTGCAGTCTCCTTCTTCTGATCATCTTTTCTGAGTGCCATTCTTTTGATCATCTCCTACCTAAAAAAAATATCATTATCCCAGGTTGTTTTCTGAAATGAATTTCAAGTTCTACCTTGCAGAACTTCTCAAGACAGAACAGCTAGTGAATTGTGGGTAAGCAGTAGGGAGCATCACATCTTCCCTGGAGGGCTCCAGGTTTAGGGTTACCTGCACATCACCTCACCAAACCTGCATCCAAAGCAATCCTCACTCAACACATCTACAGGCCCATCCAGTCTTTCAGGACCTTCTACACCTGATAAGATTCTTTCCAATCCCTTGAGCACCCAGGGTCATTAACTCAGAAAACAAAGCAGAGAGGGAGGGAGACAGGAGCAAAGGTCTATTCTCCTTTAGATAGCTGGTTCGAATGCAGCATCTCCCTTTAAAATCTCGTCCTGTGAGCCGACCTCCAAGGGCACTCAGGGCTGATTTCAGGCAGTCAGCCAGACTATAATAACCAGCAGCACTGAAGGAATGCTTTGAAGAGCAGTAGAACCTGTGACAGGTGTTTGCCTTATTGCAGAACGTCTCATTTGAACTGCCCAATGTTATATTTAAGATGTCTTATGGGCCAAGTGCTATAAGAGCTAAGGACTGCTAACTCGTTCAGCCACACCCTGGATAAGGAACAACTAACAGTATACGAATTATAACTAATAAACAGACCATAGATGTTAATGCTACACAAGTTTTTTAAAAAGTACAGGACATTAGATAAAGGTGATAGATTAGACATATAGACAGATTAGACAGACAGACAGATCAGACAGAGGTTAGACAGATAGAAAGACAGACAGCGAGACAGAAGGAAGGGACTAGACAGATTGATAGACAGACAGACAGAAATTTAGACATTAAGGGCCATTAACAAATGGTGAAACACTTTCCTGGGCATTTATTAATTAACTTTTCCTCTGTTGTATAATACGCGATTATCACACTAGATTCCCATTTCATTCAGCTGTTAGCATCACAATCCTTGAATGTTGTTCTTCTGGCGAAAAAAAAAAAACTGCAGGAGAGTCGGGGCAGTTTTTCCGACAGAAGTCCCGGTCGAAGGGGCTGTCCAAATAAACGTAAATAAGCCAAGTGTCTCCGACATTAGCTCTGCAGCGTAACGACAGCCTGCAGACGTGACTTTATTCATGAAGCACAGGCCCACTGCCTCTTTGCATAAGTATTAGAGAGTCTGGGACCGTGGCATCCCCACGGAACTCTTGCTCAGTGGGTACCTGGAGATCCAGGCGCTTAAAGATACCTGTGTTAAACACCTGTGTGCATTCCTTATAGGAGACTGGATTTTAACTGGGAATTTCTATATGAGACCAAGATTTTAATGGGGAAATCCATGCCGGAAAATATATCATATTTTTCTTAAATATTATCAGACATGTTCTTCATTTCACGTACATCAACAGGGACACAGCCGCAAACTTATTAATTCATCAACCACCTTCACATTATGCTACATAGATTACATTTACTTAGCAGAAGCTTTTATCCAAAAAAATGTTCCTGGAGCGTTTGAGGGATTAAGGGCTTTGCTCAAGGGCCCAACACTGAAATCATCTGAGGATTTGAACCAGCGACCTTCTGATCACAGGCACAGCACCCAAACCCGATGAACTACACACCATTTCACTATTAAGCAACCAGTCACTAATACGTCTTACAGCCCAGTCCTACTAAACTGCGTCCCAATTTCTGACCATTAATGGCCAGGTCCACAGGCACATAAGAACATAAGAAATTTACAAACGAGAGGAGGCCATTCGGCCCATCAAGCTTGTTTGGGGAGAACTTAACTAATAGCTCAGAGTTGTTAAAATCTTATCTAGCTCTGATTTAAAGGAACCCAGGGTTTTAGCTTGTGCTACACTAGCAGGAAGACTATCCCATACTCAAACTACACGCTGCGTAAAGAAGTGTTTTCTCAAATTCAGTTTAAAATGTGCTCCTGCTAATTTGGCTGAACAGCATCGAAGCCTGTTAGAATTTTATATACCTTTAATATTAATTGGCGCTTTCCATCTCCCCCCAACTATATTCATAACTAACCTCCCTGCCCCCCCCAGTCCCTAGTTTAAACATTCCTCAACTACTCTACACATACGCCTCCCCAATACACTGGTTCCCCTCTGGTTCAGATGCAACCCGTCCGGCTTGAACAGGTCCCACCTGTTCCAGAAGGTCTTCCAGTGCCCCATAAACCTAAACCCCTCTTTCCTACACCACCATTTTAGCCGCACGTTTAATCTCCTTATCTCAGCTAACTTCGCCTGGCTTGCACATGGCACAGGAAGTATTCCAGAGAAAACCACCGTGGATGTTCTGCTTCTAAGCTTATCCGCGACCTCTATAAATTTATCCTGCAGAACTGCCCTCCTGCCCTTTCCTATGTCATTGGTGCCAACATGCACCACGACCACTGGATCCACCCCGGCTGGGGCCCAAAGCCTGTGCACACAATTTGGCACCAGCTGATCCGAATTCTCCTCCTGTTAATGTAACTCGGTTCCAGTTCCGAAGAGAATCGTAAACCGATAGCTGTTATTGAAACAAGGAAATAACGAGAACGCAAGAGCGACGGTCCTCCCAATGGAAGGCAAAGCTTTGGCAGTAAAATAAAATCGCCTTCAAACAGCACTGCAGTTCTTATACATGCTCATGAGGGAGGAACCTAACGAGATCTGTGTAGTTTGTCATTTTTTAAAACAAAAAAACGTTTTGCCCCCCCCCCCTCCCCCTCCAACTAGTGGACAGTCAGGAGAGAGAAGAGACAGCACTGGCACTCACTCACCATGAGCCTGTAAAGCGTATGTGGCTCACAAGTCTTCCATTTTGGCACAAAGTATGCTGATGACAGATAAGGTTAAGATTCTAGCCATAAGTAATAAGGATGCTGTAAGCTATTATTACGGAATGATTAAAAAATAGATCAACACAACAGCATTCAAACAGCAGCACTGTAAGACACATTAAGGTCCCTCCTGCTAAATGAAGCAAAGCTTCACAAGGTTCACATGGTTAAACAGGAAGGGACTGTCATGATGACACCTTATTAGGAAATGTGCTTCTCCTGCAGTTTACATTCATGCTATAGTTAAACTTTATCTGAGTGACTCTGTTGCCTGAAAGAGGCCAAGACTATTGCCCCCCCTACCCCCACCCCACCTATCGTGAAAGGCAAGTGCAGTATGGTGCAGTCATAAATATGGGAGACAGCGTAAAGGCAAGTGCAAGGTTAGGACTCTGGAAAGAAACAGTGTAGCTGCAGTAGGGGGACAACAACAGGAACTTTACCATGTGAATATGACATCACTACTGTCTGAAAATGAATGAATAAATGAAAGACAGACAGATAGACAGATAAGCATAATTTTACTAAAAGCTTTAATCGTATTGTCACACATCCCATTGAGAACCACAACGTTGCTTCATGGTTACTAAATAACAGACAGAGAGCTCATGAATGGAACAAGAACAGTATCAATGGGAATGGATCAAACCAGAAGGCTACTGGGTCGGCACCAAGTCCAGATCAGCCTGGGAGCGGAAACAGAACATTTTGACTCTGCGTAATGGAGGCTGACTGTCCTCACAGGACTGTGATCTCTACTTCACCTCCAAAGACAAAAATGGCAGCTAAACTGGATCTGACATTTAAACGGCAGCGAAAGCAGGATTTCAAAACTGAAGGTTAGACTGCAGATAACTTTACCCTATTTTCCCCTCACATTTTTGCATATTTCATTATGAAATAATGAAATATGTAAATGCACAAATAAATAACACTAGTCTCCTTCCACCCAATTTGTCTGCCGATAACCTTTTCTAAATCTCAAGACATCACTGGGAGGAAAAGAAATTCTGGTACCAGTCTGAACAGCATTCGTTAACAGCAACAACATTCACTTTTCAATTAAATAAACAAAAACGCTTATCATTAGCAACCAAAGACAAGCATACACACAGATTGGGTCCCACCACCACCCAAAATTACCGCATAGAACAACCAAAGAATATTGATTGCAGTCACACAAGAAGAAATTCAAATAATAAATCTTTAAAACTCCATAAAATATGTAGTTCTTCCTTGTGAAAGGGGGCTGTCCCATCAACATTACAGCCACGAACACAAGGACGGCGCTATTATTTCAGAGCAAACGTTAATTAATTTGCTTTAGCTAAGCTGATGTCCTGGTGAGTGACGGTAGGACGGAACAACACATTTTTTAATGCGCGTTTTTAATTAATTAAATATCCATCTGAGTCAATATGACAGACAGCTTACGATGAAAACTAATTATTTTACTTGGGGTTGTATTGCATATCATTACCAATTCGGTTCTGTCAATATTACTGAAGAATATCAATTGTAATTAGCAACAGAATTGTCATATTGGTCTGTGCTTGCGGGATGTGCTACGTAATTACCTTTTTATGTCAACCATTCCCTGGATAGATCAGGGTTTTATTTGAGTGAACGCACTATAACCGTGTCTTTCACGTCCCGCTTTTATTTTAAAAGCGTCACTGTAATTGTCACGAGCCAGATCGAGGCAGCGGTAATGCATACCCACTGTGACGTGCACGGCATCACAAGGAACGATGATAATTATTGTTATTACATGAATAGAAGGCTTGCAGGGTCCATATTACACTCTTCGGCACTGTTACATTCTTTGGAGTCCAAAGTCGTCCGTGTTCAAATACGGCCGGTAATCCTGCTGGCGTCCTTTTAGATTAATCATATTTGAGCAACTCCTTTAAACACAGCTCTAGAAAAAAGAAAGAAACCACTCAATTTAAAAAAAAAAAATATCTGCATTTCTGAATGTTGATTTAGAAACTAGGTTCTGCCAGCAGAAGGCTACACTGCCAGCAGGCTGAATTCCAGGCTCAAAGTTTCTAAGACAACAGTACACAAGAACAAGAGGAAGCAGGAGACACGGGCAATGACCAGAAACCAGCCAGGTAGAGGGCAGAAGCAACTTTCTAATGCCAGAGATGACTGTCAACTTATATGACAGTGCCTCATGAATCGGAGGATGACCTCAAGTGACCTTCAAAAAGAATGGGAATCATTAAGTGGTGTGAAGTGCACTGCTGGGACAGTTCATAACAGGCTCCTAAAAGCAGGACTGAAGAATCATAAAGCAAGGAAGAAGCCCTTCATTAATGCAGTTTGCAAAGAAAAAAAGAGCATACCCATAAATCGAGAAATGAGTGAAAGTGAAAATTTTGCTGTGGTCCCTTAATTTTAATTTTCTTAATTTTTTTCCAGAGTTGTGTGTTACACGTAGCTATAATCAGTTAAACTGGAGTGCCGTAGTTTCACAAGCTACAAATGAGCTTCGAGTCCCTTAAGATTTGATATTGTGGCGCTGCTGAGGCCGTTTATGCGGCTTTGCTAGAGCAAGGTTCATCGATTTGACTCATCTGTGGGTTTCATTAGACTCCTACCAAAGGGAAAATCAGCCTGATGATTAGGGTTAATGATTAGATTTTCCCTGCAATGGATACAAATTGGGAAAGGTAATTTTATCATTCCGATAAGAAATAACGTTTTCTTAGAAATGCCATCTTAGGTGAAGAATCTTTTTAACTTAGTATATTGACGTAGGTCTTTTTTTTGCCCCCAAGCCTCTCAGGGGATTTGCATGCGGATCCTTCCCAGCTTTCTTAGTGTGAACAACACCATCATTCACAGGACCCCTTGTCAGTCAATTAACTCAAGAATGAAATGAGCTAAGTTTCACATCTCACTTCTACTCATCTCCCTGGGCTAGCTACCATTTGCGGCTTATATCGACCTTGGTGCCACACGAGGCTGCTGAGGGAAAGGCACGACGGCGCCCCACAAGGCCACGTGAGACTAACGCCTTCACGAAACTGTTACCCAGACAGTTCCAGGGCTGAAAGGTCCCGCTTTCGGCGGCAGAATGGAATTTCGCTCAGGACGACTGAATCCTGAATGCCTGACTACAGCCTAAACTCATGGAAACTTCCGGTCATTGATAATCTCTTAGAGTGAGCTCTTAATGTTATTGCTTGTTGGCATGATTCAAAGCCAACGCAACCTCATATGCGAATTTGTGCATTTTAATGCACTTTGCCCACTAAGGTCTTCACTGGAGTTTTTTTTGTCTGACTGTGCATCATTAACTAAAGCATTAACTATAATATGCTAGCCAACTAAAAAAAAAAGTAATTAATGTAATGAGGGTCATGTCACGACAGCCGAACACATTTTCAGATGTATCTGAAGGCGTCGGGACTTGCAGCAACTGTTTTGGCAGCCAAGTGGCCTGAACTCAATCACAATCACAGCAGGTGTACCCCAATTACAGAAGGGCCATTTTGAGTTTGGACATGCTTACGGCAGCTAATCTCGATCGTGCCTGTCATGTGACGGTGAGCGTCTAGGATAGCCAATAGGAATGCAGTTTAAACATGAAAAAGACATCAACTATTAGCTTCTGCTAATTGGTTGTTCTAACTAAACTGTAATATATTCCAAGCAGCCTGGGCAAAATGATCAGGCTGTCCTGATATCTTACAGCTGTGGCATAAGTGTGCGCCACATTTTGGCCAGACAATCCTGTCACAGTGGAATCACCAACATTACATTTATTAAGCAGGATTGTAGAGAATGGAGCCTTATTGAGTACGGCTGGCCGAACAAAGGCTGGGAAGCGGCCAAACTGGGTGTGTTTATCATCCTCGCTCTCGTGACGTGGCGGACCGCGACTCACACCGTGACTCCACGTCTCCCGCGAAGCGCTGCCCACCCGCCCCAGCCGCTCGCCTCCCATCCGCTTTGTTTTGCTTCGCCATGTTACCATGACGATGAGCGGAGCGCAACAGGGGCAAGGAGAAGCTAGTCACTGAATGGTGAGCCTGTCATGAAACGGGTCTGCTGTAAATGTAGGCCGCTGGTGGGGGGGGGGGGGGGGTTGTGTAAACTCAGGTTCCGTAAACCCAGCCAGCCAGGATGCGTTTCACCTTATGTGGAACCGCTGTGTGACTTTCACCTGAGGAAGAGAAACTAGAGACTGGAGACGTGGCATATGAAATATCACATCACAAGGGCTGCCACACAAATGTGACTAGGTCAGCAGGAAGTCTCTAAGAACATGCACACACGTGCAAGAGTAATTAGCGGTTAGCTTCGAGTACAGACTACCTTACTTTAAAATTAGCTTCTGACAAACTATAACCTCTCATCAAAAAATAAAAATTACATAGTTCCTTTCAGCATATTTAATACCTCCTTTCAAATTCCCAAGCAGACATATTATAATGGATCAGTGCCTGACTGACATGTGACCCCATGATGCCAGTATAAGGACCACTTCCCACTACGTGTGGTTATGGCAGATATAAATAAGGCTAAGGGAGGGTGGGGGGAGGGAAGGCCGAGTGCGTTGGCTCATTAGACCGGTGCTTAATCAAACTGCTAACGAGGCACCTCCTGGGAGTACAGGGCTTTCATTACGCATCTCTGAGAAAGGTCAGCGCTCCCTCGCGATGCACACCTCCAGGTGAGAAGCACACGCCGCGGATGGGCATAGAACAGACAGCCTCTGTCCCCTCAGGACCCAGTGTGCCAGCCGGGCGAGTCGCTCTAACCAAACCCCGCAAACATCCACCGTTCCACTAATTGTGTTTTCAGCTCCAGAATCCATGTTCTCTCATCTGTCCAACAATCTGACTTCATCACTTATTTACATGCAACTTTATCTTCAGGATTGTGCCACGGCAATAAACACTGGTTAAGGAACCAAACCTACAACCAGCTTATAGTTTGTTTCATTTATTTAAATTGTACAAACCATCCTCTTTGGAGCATCTGGCACCTGATATGAAAAGTACACTGTAGGAAGACGTCCCAGTGTGCATATTATTGAATAAAATCAAGGAAAACAATCATTTGTCCTGGTGTTTGAACTGAAATTCAGATTGCGTGTTTATTTGTAAAAGCCGCTGATTGCGACTGAACAGCTTCGACGTCGTTCTCATGACACAAGAAAACAGGAAGTTAGATACACCAGCGTGACACAAAACAAGAATCTTCTGCTAGAACCAATAGCAGAGGTGAGAAATACAGAAGGGGAGAGGAAGAGCTGGGTGTGGTATGAGCTGGTCACCCTGTCCTTCAGCAGAGAGAGGAACCTCCTCACGTCTCACATGCCCTACTGTCCTACCCATAACGCTCACTCGATAACACCCCTGGACAACGGCATCAAAAGGTGAGCCATTACCGACACTGACGTGACCGTTCCCATTTCAGAAACGCCAGCCAACAGGGATGATCTCAAGGTAGTCTCTAAGGCAGGGTTCTTCAACTCTGGACCTCGATTCCAAATCCAGGCCGTGTTTTCAGTTCTCCCAGGTAGTTGTTTAATAATTACTGATTCTGATTGGTCAGAGGCTTCGCACCTGACTGACAGGTAAAGGATGGCCGGAAAACCAGCAGTGCTCGGACCTCGAGGACCGTGAGTTGAATAACCCTGCTCTAAGGCCTTTTTAAAGCTTTGGAATTAACATCAAAACTTTTGCTTAAATTTTCCACTTTCGCCTGTCTGCTTATTTGATAAGTACTGTGTGTGATGTCCTCATTAATTGTATCGTGTTTGTATCTAGAGCAGATCCAAGTGCAGCAAGATGAATTACATGTTCAGAGTAACGTACCTGCCAAATAAGTCTAATTACAGCTCAGATCATTTATCATCGCAGCCGATAGTGGCTCTTCGGTGAAACGAGCGGTGAGATTGAGAAACAAGACACTCTCATCTCACTGTATACCTGCATGCAAGATCAGTTATTTATTTCAACTTCTATATTATTAAAAGAACGTACCCACTACACTGAACAGTGACTTCACATCCAGAACAGTGTGGGGTTACGTCCCTCAGTACAGTACTGCCGCTCTACCGCAGCGAAAAGCATTCAGACAGACTAATGTGGGCCATCCAGTAGCAATTGAGCGATTCTATAGACTGCAAACTACAGCATGTCTTCTCCTTGAAATTGTGAACTAAGCAAATCGATATAACGGCTGAGAGAGAGAGCCGGGCTGTTGCCATAGAAGCCGCGCAAGCAGAGGACCCTGTTCAGACGGCGTGAAACGAAGTTCCCCGAGCTGGCAGGATGTCAGAAGGTAAGATAGGAGGGAGCTGCTTGCTGCCCCCCCCCTGCACGGGCAGAGAGGATTAAGCACGTTTTAGGGGACATCATCAACGTCCCTTCCAGGACCCACAGAGTACAGGTCCTACCCGGGGTGCAAACCACTTTGCTCTGAAATTGCTGTGTGCAATTCTCCTTATTTAAAACACACCCCTGGAACGCCTAAGTATTGCAAAAAATACGGTATAATGATTTATTAGGGCTACCCCATTTCTGAAATACTGCTTTATATCTGAGCAGCCTGTCCTTCCTATAATGCTGATAAATCAGCCCACACTACACGATCTGATGCACATTATACGATACTGAACGTCTCCACTGTGAAATCAGTCAAAATCGTTTTGGAGGCGCTTCAACTTCTAGGACATTTTAACTGCAAGGTAAAACTCGGAGAGGGTTTGTGAGAAAAAGAGGTAAGAGGAAAAAAATAATACTTCAGTTAATTTGCTATGCGCAATTTAATATTAATTATGTAAAGTTAATTTTTGAAATCTGTTCAAGTTTCCATAAAGTTTTAATCTTTCCTTGCTCCTATCAGCTACAATGACTGTATACGCCTCCCAGTAACAAGTACTCGGAATAGTCTATTTAATTTTAAACTTTCAAATACTTGGACTTGGATATGATAGCTTTAATCTTTAATTGTTACTTTATATGAACGAACACATCAGTAGAGAGTTGATGTTTTACTATGTATTAATATGTTAAATCGATCAGTTGTGCCTTGTGAAAAGGGTAACTTGGTAAAAAAAATATATATTTAAAAATTAGAATATACGTGTATTCACTTCGACCGTTTCTTGTGAGTCTGGACTTGGAACGAATAGTCTCTTAATGATAAATAGACCGATGAGCTAAATAAGATGAACGGTTGGGAGAATGATAAACCATTTAAAAAGCTGGGTAACTAACGATTAGTGTTTCCAAGGAAATCCATTATTGACGTAGAACATCTAAATGGATCATTCAGAACGATGTGCCTCAAAGAAAGAGGAGTGAAACACGTGTATGTCCGACTTACCTTAGGATTCAGGACTAACTGCTGCTCGTCAAAATGCAGCAGGGCTCTGGAGTTGGACTCGGAGTTATTGACGAAGACTTGCAGGCAGGGATAGAGCGACGTGCCTTTGCAATCCACCCCGCAGTTGAACACACACTCGAACATCTCCTCCACCTTCTGCACGGATATCACGGTGCAGTTCACCGGCTTGCTCTGCATGTTCTGCAGGGTGGGGCTCAGCAAGCAAAACGCCAGGATAAAGAGGGACAGGATCCCGAAAACGATAAGGAACAGACCGAGCCGGATGCTCTTATCCTCCGCCTCCGAGTACTCATAAGAGACCCTGGTTTTCGCCATCTGTTGTCGTCCGTGCGGCGGTCAGGCGCATGAAACAAGTTGAATGTGACGGAGAGGGGGGGTCTCTCTCGGAGCCACGATCTGTGCACCCCCTCGTAAGAGTACCTCCCCACCCCTCTGAACTGCCTGTTTACACTATCCAGACAGAACTTGGCAATAGCGACGTTTTTTTTTCTTTGCTAAAAACGCTCCCTCTCTTACGCGCGTGATTTCCGACTCCGATCACGCCGGTGCGTCCACATCTGGACTTTATTTAAAGGATGAAGGTCACATCTGGGTCCGGTAAGCTTCTTATTCAGAAATAGCAGTTTCCCCGTAAACACGTCCCTTGATTGGCGATCAGAGGATCGCAGCGGCGGCCGCGCTCATCCCCACCGCGAGCTGCCGCTACAGGAGACGCTCCGGCTCTGGCGCACCAGCTGCTCCCGCTTTAAGCCCAGTGTTCTGGTGAGATCAGTTCAAAAGTTAGAAACTCCAATCAAAGCCCATAAGATTTTTTTGCAATGGGATACAGAATCTGAAACTTTATACAGTGGAATTTAAAATATACTTCTGTTTTGCTGTATTATTCACATTAGTATCAAAGGTTGCCTTGGGAGACACGGGGAAGATAAAAGTGGAATATATGCAACAGTATAAATTATTAGGCTATATTGAAGTAATAGATCCCCATCTATATATAGCCTAATACGCGTCATTTAAAGAATTCGAATGGTACTGTCCGACATTCTCTGTCTGGGAAGTCAGAATATCCTATATTTGTAAGTGGGTCTTATTTATTATAAATTAATTCCCCATAGGTGAATCAACTTATCGGCTCGAAAAATAGGTCCTTCTTCTGTCCTACATTTACATTTGGCGACGTGTGGAGAATATGTTGGTTTTCTCAAGTTTGTTGAGAATCTGGGATGTTTAACTACGAATGTTAATCTGTATTGATAACCCCCGTTTACTAGTTTAATTGCAACTTTGTTCTGGGTTGTCCGCCTTACCTAACGGGTTTGTTTTGTTTATTTTTAAACACAACAGACAGGAATAATAAATACGGAAAATGTTTACTTGGCAAAGCTCAGACTACAAAGTCACTTTCAGCCTCATAAACCCATGTGTGTACAAATGAATATTTACGCACTCCATTCCCTTGCTACCAAAAGATCCATAATTACATTAGAAAAGTGTCTTATTCAGAGTGTAAAACTGAAAGCTCCTTCTGCCTTAAGGTAATCCAACACGTACCGTTCACTCTCCGTTATTTTAATTCATATTGGTACCAGTTTGAAATTATTTTTTTTAATTATTTTGATAAATCAGTAACAACATGTCAGAACAGACCTGTGGTGAGCAGTAGATCAAATGGGATCGTCATGAAAGACATGTTAAAAACGTTTTAATCACAGAAAAAGATTCAGTATTCCCTCTCGAGATCTCTCTCGGACAACAGTCACAATAAGTCACCTTGCATAGTCCTTTTTATTACACCCGCATACGCTCATTTAATGTTAAAAGCAAATACAGTACAGCAGCTGCAGATATTTGGCTCCTAACAGCGTCTGACAAGAGCCCTATAAGAATTGATCATGATCTTCTGGCAGGATATACGGGCACAGCACTGGCAGTAATGTGGGTCACGTTTGATTCAAAGCGGGCTGCAGCCCCAGCGAGCTGGCGGCCGGACGCGGACAATGAAGAGCAGCACGACCGGTCGATAAGTGTACGGATGAATATGAGAAACTGGAAGTGGGCCTGGCATAGGCCTAGATTTCTTTGAAGGGCATCGTCGAGATAACTTTTAGCATTTTTCTTTATTTGAAGGTTGCTGTAGATTAAGAGTAAAGAAGTGTTTCTTCCACGAAAACAAATAAATATGGATGACAAAGGTGTTCGTATGGGAATTGGCGTCTTGGATCCAAGGTGTAGTATCTCCCTACATCCTGCCCATACAACGGAAGATGCGTTTGACATCATCTCAAGTGATCATCACCAACGCCGGACGTTTCGGGTTGAGCTACATTCAGTCCGTAAATCATATGACCACAACGCGTTTTAAGACGGCTGTGACCTATTTAAATAACATCACGGTGATATAAAATGTTTTATTTTAAGCTCCGCTGTTTTCAACCTGGATCTGCGTATCCCTCTGCCCAGACATGTGCTTTCATCAGGCCTATGTTCAGATTTCGGGCATCCCAGCAGATAGGAAGCACCCTATTGTGTTGAGGACTTCAGTTTTATTGTAGTTCTTCACCTCAATGTTTGTGGATACAATGCGATTCATTCCAAATAATATAATAAACCTAAGCCTATATATTGACTTTTTCCCGATCGTCACAATTGCATCAAATCAAATATCAGACAAGGATTGTGTATGCCGATGTAATTTCATTTATCTATTAGAGCTCGTGTGACTTAACTGTTATTTTCATCTGTCTATTTATCTAGCTAGTTGTTTTACTTCGGAGCACAATGATGTTCCACAGCAACTATGAAGAAGATGCACTTTAATTACTCTGTAACTGATTACTGCTAAATTGACTCCGCTCTCATAATCGCATGAGATTACTTCCCTCGGTGGTGGACTTTTCTCAGAGCTCGACAGAACTCCAGTTTAAACACACTGACCCAAAATACCCTTCACGGCTTCACCGTAGCTCGCCGCCTAGAACCACGGCCAGAAGCGACTTGCCTGCTCATGTTAAGCGCATGCACCTCCGAGGAACGACGCAAGGGGGCAGCACGTAATTTAAGCGCTATGGCGCTGTGTCAGCGGTCTCATGCAAAGTAATATAATTAAATATTAGCAGTCATTTCTCTTATACAAATCGGATAGGCCGACATAATGTACTAACATCAAAGACTGCACGGGAATTCTGTGAGGATAATTATATTAAATAAAACTCGAATGTGTATTTGCAGGGAGAGAAAACAAGATTCAAACAGCAGGTCTAATGCATAGCTTGCACAAACTCCCATTTAGTTCATTTTAATATTGCAGTCACATTATACAATCTCTGCCTATCGGCACGCAAAGATTATTACTGAGTTAAAAGCGGTTGATATGGACCGGTTCATAGAAACACCACTAACTTCTCCTTTCCAGTTTGAAGCGCAGGACAAACATATGGAGGTTTACACGGCCAAGGGTGTAAAATTGCCACCTGACCTCAAAGGCAAAACGACACGGCGGCATTTAGTAATGCGGCCAGTGCATATAAACCTCGGCGGGGTGACTTCTGGGGGATGTCGTTTAACTTTCTACTCGCCATCAGGGTCTCATTTGAGAGTACACAGCCCCATCATGTGGACAAACATTGTGGTGCAGTACGCACCGAAAAGTCCAATGTGTGACATTTCAGAGAAGAAAAACACAAATAAACCGGGGAAAGCCGACCACGTGCACAAATACCACACTGCTGTTATGCCCCAAATAGGCCACCGCAGCATTAGAACTGCTTACTCAGTAGCCATAAATGTGTTAGATACATTTGGTCCTTATGTTTGCACGGTCCACAAAGTAATAAACTGCTGGCATGAGATTCCAAGCAAATGTTTAACTGGCATAAACAAAATTTGTAAACAGTGCATTGTGCAGCTGGCAAACAGAAGCAAATACAAACTGAAGTCGAAGTGCAAAACCGCTTGTTCGAAAAGACAGAAGTACAACAGGACAGGAAAAATAAGCAGACATGAAAGGTAAATATTTTGGTACACTATTTGATATTAAATGACTACTGGAAATAACTACACAAGCATTTTAGCTACACACTTCACCCTAAAATCAGGGAGTGGACCTTAAACTAAACATGTTCTTACCTTTACAGAATAGATGTTTAGGGGTCTTGGACTGAAGGTCTTTACAAACCACTGGGGGAATATCCAGTGCATCCTGTGGTTGTCATTGGTGAGATTTAATTTTTTGCATGTGCAAAGAGAAAGTAAAGAAGCAAGCAGATTAATGACAGAAACATTACTAAACCGATCTGGTAACAGAATCTAACTGCAGGAAACATTACTTGTTTATATCTGGTGAACACACAGGTGAGAGCCGAGTCATTTTTAATGAGAAAATTAGGCTTTCCTTCGTAACCCCAGTGCTATAAGGTCAAGTTCAAGTCTTGTCTTCACTGCCAGCCTGAAATTCAGCACCCATCAGGAGTGCCCTGGTTAAAATATTCGACGAAAGCGACCCTCTCCAGGCTGATGAACCTGGAGAGAAGGTACAGTCCTCCCTCAACAAAAGTTTCAAACAAATGCAGTATTAAAATTCAGGTAAAATAAACCATCACTATTAAAGTTATTTAAGAAGTTAAAGTATATACTTATGCACACATCCTCCTCCTGTTCATTGTAAGAATATTTACAGAGACTTCAGGGTGCAAATTGGCACAGATAGTTTGTGTCATTCTTACAGTGTTACTAACCGGGGATCCCTGACAATTGGTCAGCTATAACACTGAAGTCATCTGTTAGTCCCCGCAACGTTTCAACAGAGGTCTGAGACTTGAAAACACAAATGGGGAACAAAGAAATGGGAGAGAGATCAGAATCACACAACCTGAACAAGCTCTTGAGCCGCAAGTGTTGGCAGCAGCGAAGAGTGACAGGCTGAGAGACCAGACATGTCACACCTCCTGTGGTACTTTTTACAAACCCCCGCCCCTTTAACCCCCACCTCACCAGCTTCTGGACAGAAATACAGTATAGTCCAGCACAGACTCCCAGCTAGACATGCAGGTGAGAGGAGGCATCGCGGCAAATGACAGTCAAGGCTATGCGGGTCAATGCAGCCAAATCTAGTGGCTGACCTTTGGCCTCCGACACTCTTAAAAGCCTGAGAAGAGCAAGCCCTCCAGTCAGCCCCCTGAAATCAAACTCCACACTTCATTCAGAAGAGCCTTTCTACTTTATTACAAAGAAAAGAAGCTTGAACGCGATCAGAAAATACAAGGTAGATCTGTTTCGATTTTTTTTTTTATTGGTTTTTCTTTTCCTATGAAATGCTGCCGCGTAAACAGCCAGAGTGAAACGCTCTCAGTCCTCCGTCCCCGAGATGCTGACTTGTTTGCTTGGATATGCATGTCCTTGGTTCGCTGAAAATCTGGCCCTTTTTTGCCATCTGTTGTCGTCGTTTTAAATTGAAAAGTGCACAGGGTGGCGAGCGAGACCCTCCCTGCCCCCCGGCCCCCTTCCAGCAGCTCCAGAAATGTCCCGTTTCATCCACATATTGCATCTGTGCACACCTCCTAAAAAACGAGGTATGGCAGGCAACATTTTTTTGTCTCCAAAATAGATGTCATATATATATAATATATACACATTCGTACATACATATCTTTATTCATGTGATGTCCAAAAATTAAAAAAAAATGTACACGTTTATTACAAAATTGTAACAAAGACTGGACAGTGTTTCGCTCATTCTGGAACAACGCAGCTCAGTAAATTCACAACCCACCGGAGAAGATTGTCCACAGGCTGTGACATCGTTCGCTAAAACAGTCTCATATATATATTTTTTTTTTAACTTGTTTTTTTTTTTCTCCGAGGCAGAAAATGCCCTTCAGAAAAGTGTGTGTGAGGTGTGTGGAGCAGAAGCGAAGGAATGTATCAGAGAGCGAAGGGGACAGCGAAAAATGGGCGACGTAACGAGAGAGTGTTCACATAGAAAATGCACCAAGATCTCCTGCGGTTTTTTTTTATGACCAAATAGTTGCACGACAAACATTGCATCTTCCCCTATCCTTGTTTTATGCTGCAGTTTCACTTTGTGGGTAGTTTTGCCCTCCTTTCCCAGTTTTAACACTGGAATACTAAACTTTGTTCTGTTATTGTGTGCGTGTGTGAGTGAGTGTGTCAAACGTCAGTTATCCTGCCTCTGTCCAAGGACGTGTATCTGAAATGAGGCGTAAACACAATTCAGACCCTGTTCAAAAAAGAAATGAATGAGGGAAAACAAAAAAGGGTAGGAATAAAAACGGAACAAGCGTTGACGTTTGGGCAGCACGTAATTCTTAAGGCAGAGCCCCTCTCACTGCCCAATCCCCACCCAGCCCCCCCCCCCCCCCCACCCACCCCAAATTGGAGACCCCTCTCTGCCTAAATCAATTGCCACATCCTCAAGGAATAAAAACCGAAGGCCAAGGGCCTGGCAGGTGCCGTGCCGGGGTAGCCACACCCCCCGAGCGGGGCCGTCCCTCAGAAGGCCTGCTGCGCGGGGTTGTAGTTGAAGGTCGACGGAACGTGGGGCCTCTCTTCTAGCTTGTCATATTCCAAGTGAAACTCCTGGGGGCATGAAGAGACAGGGGGCACTGGTGACGACAGTGAGCTCACAATGGCACAGACTCCACGCGAGCGAAGCCGCCCGCTTCTGGCGGCTACCTGCTGTAAGCCATCCTGACACTGCAGAAGAGGTCTGTGGAGCACAGACCTCACACTCAGATCTGTGAGGAGCCATTTTCAGACAGCCATGTAAAGGTGAGACACTCATTCATTTCTATTGGCATAATCCTAACTATGACACCCTTTAATCAGCCCTAACCTTAACCATAAGTAACCAAACAAATAGACTTGTGACATTTTCTGTTGTTTGATTACAGTCACAGATTTTTATACAATCGAGTTTCCCCTTGTGAGGACCGAAAACAGTCCCCACAACTTCAAAATAACATGGTTTTTATCACATTGTGGGGACATTTGGTCGTAGTAACTCCACTGCAGAGGCAACAGGGTGACAGTGTCACCGCAGGCGTATCCAGGAGGCCCGTGTGCTTCCGCCCCTGTAAGAACCCTCTTCCTGTGATCGGAAGGTCGCCAGTTTAAATCCCGGGGCCAGTGGAGTGATGTCACCTGGCTGACCCTGCTGTAGAGTCCTCATCTATTTTTGGATAAAAGGATCTGCTAAAGGAATGTAACGTAATGTTGACACGCATGCTGAAGCATTCTGCCTGCTGGCATTAGCAGCTATCACAACAACAACAACAACTATTGTTATTATTATTATTATTATTATTATTATTATTAATAATAATTGTATTTATAGGACAGCCCCTCGACCCTCTCCGGGACAAACAGCTGGAAGATGGATGGCTGGTCGAAGGGATTTAAAATCCCAGCTAATGTATAGCATGCATCTGGGGTCGGGTTTTCAGTGTGGATTTTAACCAAAAGTGAGCCCTTTTGACAGAGGATAACAGCTTGTAACATCAATCATCATCAAATACAAACATCTGTGACAGGACGTGTTGATTACTACACGTTTGGCTGGAGAGAACAGAGGTAAAGGAGTGGAGTCCTTCAGTGCTGTGACACTGAACGCTTCACCTCTTATCGGAAATACACTGGACACCACAAGCTTCGCAGACGTCTGCACAAGTTAACTCTGATGGCAGCTAAGACACGAGACGGAGCGAAAACGAGTGTGGTCTCTGGTGCCCAACATCTGGAGCCGAGTTACTGTCTGAAGACAGTGATGGATTTTAATAGATGAGAAACAAATAGGCCAACATGGACTGTGGTGAAAGATCAGTGTGTAACGGGATAGGATACTCAAGCCAATACCTTTACCTTTGCCACCTTCCTCCAGTTAAGACAATCGAAGAAGTAGTATGTTCCCCGTTCGTAGGTGTTGGTCTTTAAAGTGGGCTCCATGCCGGGCGCCCGCGTGATCCACACTCGCTCCTCTTTGTGGTACCTCCAGTCCCGATTAAAGCTGAGATTGGAGAGAGAATTCAAAGCCTTGTCAGCTTAAGCAACAAACCTGCTTGCCATGCACGTCACCCAGCTTATCCTGAATTCCTCCACAGACCCACTCTCATTCTCCTGGTGGTTTTACGACAAGATAGCTCACCTTTGTACGGAGCTACTTCCTCTTTCTACATTAGTTTTGCAGTCATCTACAGAAGAATGAACAGGGTTCCTCCAAGTGGAATCCAGCTGGCTGCTAATTGGTCATGAACCTATTCGCTAAATTTCTGTTTGTCACTTCAAATCATAAGGCTTCAATCATAATGCGTCATCGATATTTTAAATCGACGGATCTTTTTTTGTTTATTTGAATGAAATTACCATTATGATTTCTAAAACGCCATAGAGTTATTAAAGCCATAAAGTTGTCTGCCTGTTACCTTAGAACCTCCATTGAATAAGAGTCTGGGCTTATCCTATGTGGACGGAGCTAGTGTAGCTCGGACCAATGTTATCATAAACTAAAACTGAAATGAAAATGAACACTAAATAAAAGCAAATAATTCATGAACTGAAATAAAAATGAAAACTATATGACTTTAATCAGCAAAAATTAGCGCCACACCAACATCTGTTTACCTTGTTTATCCACAATATCTCCTCTTTTAAAAGATGTTGTGGCTGCTGATCTGTCCCTTTCTTCACCGCCACTTCAGTGCTTATCGCTTCTATGATTTACCAAAACAGTTGCATGGGGCGCTTCGCTAACAGGGTTTAATGAGCGTAAGGATACGCCAAATTTTACAGATTAGTAACATATAGGCGTCACAATACGCATCTCATTAATATACTACCAATTTGCTTATTGAATTGTGGGCGATAATAATGTCCGTATTGTGCCGAAAAGTCCATTATCTAAAACCCAGCAATAACATGCAATTTTCTGTTGTCAAAAAAAAAAAAAAACTTAAATGAAACAGTCTATTTGATTTTGTGGAGGAAAAAATCATTTGGATGAACTGACCAATTGGTAAAATATTCGATAGATTAATCCAAAGTAAAATCGACATTAGTGGAAGCCCTAAATTACAGGAGCTGAGAAGAATTAGCACAGAAGTATAAATGAATAAATAACTTGATAGCGGGTCCATTTGCTGCTAAAACAAATACTCTTCTATACCAACACCAGTCACCTTAATGTTTAGTTCTCAGCATTTCTGACTGAGTGCCACAGGGACTCCACTATGCCAAAGCAAAAGAGTTTCTCCTCCTGCACACACGGTGGCGCTGTGAGAAAATGAGCCAGAGAGGAGTCCACAAGTTCCAAATGACTACACCACAATCTTCAAAAAGTCCAAACTCCTCATGACCAAAGTATACTTCTACCTTGAGGTGGCAACTTTAGGTCCTGTAGGTTCTGTGTCAGGTGAGTCACCTAACCTAATGTTTCAGGTGTCAGTCTGGTGATAACTGACACAGACTGTGTACAGCCAATGGACTTTTAAGACTCTGACATTCGTTAAAATTGATAAGCAACACTTGCGACTGGATCAAAATCTCCAGTAAGACATACTGCTGCTACTGATATAAAAATTAATATTAAATTCTCGGGATATAGGTGTATTGAGAAAGGAAACCAGCAGATCTCTGTATGTACTTTTCATACTGAGCGCAAGGCCAGGGACACTGCGATGACAGTGGCACACATGGCCCCGTACTACACAGCACAGTGTGGTCTAACACATGCGACCCATCAGGGTGCCAAAGGACACTAAGCCGAAAAGCCAGATGGATCCTCCCCATAGAACCATCAGAGCTCCCACAATCCCTCATGTTCCGTCACGCCCACTGATTCATGTGTCAGGTGGCACCCAGAAACACAACTGAGCTTCAGCTCTGCAGCACCGAGGCTCCAAGGATCCGTTCACACTGCCCAGTATACCAGCCAGGGCAGAAACCAGTCAGCCTCTGGGTGAGAAGCCATCGGCCCCCATTTCACATGTCTTTTAGAATAAAAGATACAATATCACACTAAACAGATTAAGAAATACACCCATACCTCATACAAAAAAAAAGAATGGAAGAAATGTAATATTTACTTAAAAGCTTTACAAGTCAGTTACTCAATACACACGTGATCAGCTACTCTTTAAAGCACCGCTGTGGATGTGAGCACCATTAAGGGCATCCATGATTACACACCGCACTCTGACCATTTGAGAAGCCCTCCATTTTCACCCCAGCGGTTCAAACAAAAGGACGCAAACTCGCCCCACAGAAGACCAGCGAGCACGCGGAAGCCAACAGCGAAGGCCACAAAAATTAAACATAACATACCGAAAGCGACACGACTCAGCAGCCTTTCATCCCCGTACGGACAGTGGTTTCCCCCGGGTCCTCAGATTCCCTCAAATGCC
This sequence comes from Paramormyrops kingsleyae, assembly GCF_048594095.1. Taxonomy (NCBI): domain Eukaryota; kingdom Metazoa; phylum Chordata; class Actinopteri; order Osteoglossiformes; family Mormyridae; genus Paramormyrops; species Paramormyrops kingsleyae. The sequence goes on from NC_132797.1 coordinate 15,498,540, forward strand.
TTTAAAATATTCTGGTCTGACTGACAGGTACCTAAAATTTCCCTAATGTATTATACAAGGTAAAACCTTCTTTACTACAGTACTTACCAACAACAAGACCCATGTTCTGCTAGATTTGAACCCACCATGACCTACAGGCCAGGACAGCTGGAGAAGCCTGACAAATTTATTATGATCGACCAACCATTATTTCAAAAGTGTTAAGCCAAGAAAAATGGACAAAGATGGAAAGGCCCTCTGCTGGAAACATCTAGAATGTCTGGAGATGCGAAAGAACTTTGATTAAGATCAAAGTTGTACGGTTCAGCTTCTTGAAAATTCCCGTTTTCAAGCCAAGAAAACTGGCGGAGGCTATGGGATACGTACAGCTCCACCGCTGCCAGGAGCTGCAAGAGGTCTCCTCCGTTCATGTAGTACAGGTAGAACAGCAGGTCTTCTCCATACCGTGGCAGCTTTATCTGAGCCAGCTGTGGGAGGGAGCAGGAAGACGTGGTCACTCCAGTGCCATCACATGGTCAGTCACATGGTCACAATACGCCACAGCATCATCACAGACCCTCCATCAGAAAGCAGTAAAAGGCCAGGTATAAAGCACAGCTAGACAATTCCTGAAGTCCTGGAACTAACTGAATATTCTATAATCAATCTTCAGCACTGTTTGACCCTGAAACAGGAAGGGATGTGAGACAAGCCAAGAATGAGACTCAGATTAATACATTCAATGACTGCAATAACTAATAAATAATGATTCAAAGATATATCGGTGAAGTGAGCTTCCCAGGCTCATCTTTCCTCCAGAGTCAGACGTGCTCAGCAGTCGCTGGCAGACGGATGTTTCAAAGAAACCCAGATGGAGCGCTTTGCTCAAGGAGCCAAGTCAGACTTCAGGACCTGAATCGACAACCTTGCGGTCACAAGTCAAGTCACTTGCCTGGAGACCCATGGTCAATGTTAAACACACCCCCATTAAGAACTTCCGAAGAGAAGCTTCAATTACATTAGCATTGCAAATTGCCAGCTTTTACAAGCGCCCACTTCAAAGTCCCATTCCTTCAGACAGGTCTCAAGGTGAAAGGGAAAACCGAACAAGCAAGTCGAAGGCAGTCAAAGGTAACATTTAAAGTTATTTATATGGGTAGTAAGTGTAGATTTATCAGGAAAAAAAAAACATTAGAATATATGCAAATTAACAGTGACACAATAAAACAAAATTTCTTCCGTTCTCCAAAAAGTTACTGATGTCTTTCTTGATCAGCATCTCTTTAGTCCCCAAACCTCTCCTCAGGGGTACCCCAGCCATTCTATGTATCAGTTAAACTTGTTAAACACCACCAGCTCACTCAATTAACTTAATTCCTTAAATCATTCAGTGTGGTATTCATTAGGCAAACAAGGTGTGCTAGTTGTCGGCTAAAACATATAGACAGGTGTATTGAATGGTTCCTGCGGAAATCTGGGGTGACTTCAGGAGAGGTTTGGAAATGGCTAAGCTGACACCCTTTGACAGACTGAATATCATAGTTTCATACCAACATGAAGATCATTTAAATATCATTTTCTCTGTCTGCCTATGACGTTTGCATGGTACTGTAAGTGTGTATATTTTAAGACGTCCAGGTGTATTTTAACACCCAAGTTTGAAAAGGGAAATAAACTTTATTGGGCCTAGTTGCTACAAAGTAAGGAGGTAACAAGATGGTAACTAGTGACTCACTTTAACCATGTAAAATACACCTACCTTATCCCTTATGTGAATGTTGGTTAAATATTCCGATGGAACGTGGAAGTCTGGAAAAAGGAGAGAAACACGTCAGCTTCCCACTGGCTCCTTGATGGGGCACCAAGGCCCTGATTCTCATGGACCTGGACCACTCACCGATATCCTGAGGTCGACACGGCGCTGATGCCCACGGAGAGGCGAATTTGGGGTACAGATTCCTACAAGGCAAGGACAGAGGAGAATGACAGGCCTAAGTATGCTGGACAATGACAATCGAAACACAGAGAAGGGATCTGCAGGTCTGACGGGCTGTCTGAGAGAATCGGGGGGGGGGGGGGGGTGTGTGTGTTTTCCCCCGCTAGCCTTCAGAAGGGCCCCGGGGTGAGCAGCCTGACAGGCAGACAGATGCCACGTGGGTGATGGATGATTCCCTCCGCCGTTACCTTCCCCCGACTCCGAGGAGAGAGCAGCTGCATGCAGAGCCTTTTCAGGACACGCTCTCCGTCACGGACACGCTTCTCCACTAAGAAAGCCCTGCCACGCAGCTACGCTCCCGTCTTCTGGGATATCACAGTAGACACCTCAGATGGCAACACCGTCCCGCCCTGCCCCTACAAGAGCGCTCATCCAAATGTGCTTCAGAGCAACTGAAAACCGTTTGTGCCCTTATGTCACGTTTTAATCACTAATGAACAAGCATCGAATCAAACCATGGTCTGATGTGTGCCTAAAAATTTGAATAGATATTTTTAGAGTATAGTCATATTGTTGCATTCTCCTCCAGCCCAAAACAAAGTACTGACAGTCCATTACTTCAAAAAAAAGCTTTAATAAATGGCTTTATTTCATAGTTTGAAGAGGTGTCACTTGTCAGCTTTCATGCCTGCAATAATACGTCCTACTAGACTCTGAGCAGGACACACTGCTACCGGTTCCTTAACAGCCAGTCAGCCACATTCTGCTGATCTCCTGGTAAAGGCAGCATCAATGTCTGACATTTACTGCCCAGACTGAAACGTCAGATAGAGCAGGGTTTCTCAACCCGGTCCTCGGGGACCACCAGACGGCCCATGTTTTTGCTCTCTCCCAATTCCCTGCCAATTGGGAGAGAGCAAAAACGTGGACCGTCTGGTGGTCCCCGAGGACTGGGTTGAGAAACCTTGAGATAGAGGATTACATGACAGTAGGGGCTTAGCAGCCATCTTTGCTGGGGCGATGATGGGGCGGTCACCTGCTGACATACCCTCACACTTACAAAGTGAGGGCGTGGCCTGTCCGGAGACAATCAGGAAGCTGGTGACTCACCCAGTCTATGATAATGTGGCTCAGGGCGTGACGGCTACCTACTCGGGAGAGTTGAGGTTGAGTCCTAGTGTTGTCAAGTCGCTGCCCAATGCCAAGTGCACCATCCCAGGGTCCGTCTCTGCCGCCCGGATGAACGTTAAAAGTCCGATCATCCCAAACTGGTCCGTTACCATCCCAGAGGGAATGTTCGTTACCCGGCCTGAGGGTGGACAAGACCAGAGAAGAGTCACTTTTTGGACTGCAGTGACAACCATATGATTCAGTCATAATATAAAGAAGAACCCATTCATTTAAGTGCCTGCATGTTATTAGCGATTAGACTGCTAAACGTCTGGGTGCTCGGGTATCGCGGATACGCTCCCGCTCCCGTCAGAGGTGAAGCTCACCGTCCGGTAACACCTGGATCCCTTTCTTCTGCTGGTTGTTGTTCTGTGCTGTTGAGCTCTTGTCTCCAGGGAATTTAGGCCCATCTGTACTAGATGAATTCTTGCCTGATGAGTTTAGATTCTAAGAAACACGTCAAAAAAAAAAAAGAAAAACACGACTCAGTTGGCAGGTCCGCCATCTAAGAAAGTCACACGCTTTCTGGTCACCCTCCATCTGAGCGTGATGTTTCCAGTTATGATCTACCCTGACAGCCAGATCCACACTATCTGACTGCTTCTGACAGGCTGGGATGGGTGATGTCAGTGGAGCCCCATATGGCTGCCCCAGTCAAGGGAACGGGTTTACACAAACCAGTCTCCGTACTTTCACTGGTGGATATAAACTAGCACACTGCAGTAAACTGTGGTACTTAAGAGGCATCGCACTTGCTACATTATGTAGAAATCAAGAATGCACGAAAACTAAAATACAGACGCTCCTCTACTTATGAACGAGATACGTTCCGAATGGCCATTCGTAACTTGAAATGTCCGTAAGTCGTTATTCAACATCATTTTAAGGGTATACGCAAGTACAAAGAACTAGGATGCTGGGAGTACGCACGCTACGCTGCTGCGCGGTGGGAGTAGATTAGACTTTATTAATCCCACAATGGGGAAATTCTTTGAGCGGCCAGAAGTCATACTAGGCGGAATTGGTGCACAGGAAAAAATAAATAAAAAATGTTGCGAACAGGAAACGGGACCCAAGGAACACAATTTGGACTTACAGTTCTCTTCGTTCATATGTCTGAAAGTTTGTAAGTTGACAGCTCATAAGTAGAGGAGCATCTGTATACGTTGAACTGATGTTTTGTGGCTCTCCTAGCACTCCACCATGAACAGAGCATTAGAAGAGCGGCCTGCGGCACTCACCGATTTGCTGTCGTCGTTACTCGACGTGGGGTCCTTGTAGTTGGCACCTGGCAGTGCAGGGAAGTCCTCGTTGTGGATGGAGAAGTCTTGGGATGGCTCGTTCGATGGCTTTGTGACCATGCCGACTGGAGGACAGGAGGAAGACCCTTACTGAAAAAGCTCTCACTGACATTAACATTTGATTTATTAATGGATTGATCAAGGCTCAGTTAAGTTTGACTGAGAACCATTATTCTGATATGACCTTGAGGACAATTAAGGGACTGCACTCAACTTCAAATATAGGACGATAATTCATGCATTCATTTACTTAAATTTATTCATTCATTTAGTCTCCTACTAATCCCTCAAGCACATAAAAACGTACATAATAGATGGCTATGACTATAAAAAACAGATGATGACTTGATGGCCCGGTGGGTAGTGAATAGTGGCGGTACAGTACATGCAGTACAGGAGTCATACCGTAAGGTGCTCTCCCAGCTAGCGGGTTTAGCAGCGGGGTGTGGTTGCCACTCCCTTCCCGTCGACTTCTGTCCGCTAACGCCGGAAAGTCTGATAGATCCAGGCCCGTCACGTTTTCACTCCCGTCTACGAAGGAGGCGACAAGGTCACGTGTCAGCAGGGCAAAGGCTGCAGCAATGAACAGCTGTGATCCACACCAACCAGTGTTCTGGGTTCTGATCCACTATAACACTTTCCCAAACCAGTCCTTGGGGACCCGCGGACAGTCCACATTTTCGCTCCCTCCCTGCACTGAAACATTTCAATACTGAGATTAAACCAACAATATGAACCAATAATCCAATGAGACTCTACAGATTCAAATGGGAGCCTATATTAAGCAGATTGTTGTAAGGTATATAGTATTTTTTTAAGTTATAAGCTCAGAATATTTGATCAAAACAAACTGGAATTTGGAAACGCACAAGTCTTTTGATACATGACCCTTAAGTTGTCTTAGCTGGTCCAAAACTTTGTTGTTCTTCAGTCATTCTGACCTGCAGCTGAGTCTCAGATTATTGTCTTTTAAGGGATCCTTCATGACCTGATGTTAGTCCCTGTCTTTCGCATCCAAGTGCTAGTGCAGCAAATCATCCCTAATCACACACTGGCCCATGGAACATTCTTCCAGAACTAAGCAAAGAAACTGGCCTGTGGCAAGCCTGAGAGAATGAATGCTCTTCTCCTTGGCTAGCTGGTCTTCACAATGCCACTCTGCTATGTACCCCATTGTTTCTCAGGATCTTTGGGAGGGCAGGAATGAGAAGACCCCAGACCCCTGGGTGTTCTGCCAAAGTTTTTGGAGCCTTCATGGATGATGTTAACAAACCAGAGTTAAGCTAGATTCATATTAGGCAGTGCTGGCACAAATTCTACCGAAGTACTGAAAGAAATTACCTTCATTATCCATTTAATATTTCACCCCAAATGTTGCATTTAGATGGTCATATTCTTCCATGTTACAAACAACAATATAGATATTATACCAATGGGTCGACAAAAAAGCAGAAAAATCAGATATCAAGCATTTCATAGTCCTGTTAATAGATGGCAGTAGGCAGCAGTACATATATGATGCATAATCCTAAAACCAACCATCAGCAGATGCTCTCCCTACATAAGACAAAATGCCCTCACAATGAAGACGGAACCAAAGTGATCCTTACTGACATCATCCTGAGATGTTTTCCTCCCACTAAGAATTTTTCCAGAAAGAAAAGACATTCAAAAGCCTAAAACACGTAACAGGGGAATACACCGGTGTCATCATCCTTTCCTTTCTTCAAGTCCATTTGTCAGCCCACATCTAACAGGTATTCCTGGCTATGAAAAGCACAATGAGGACCAAGAGGTTCCGTATGAGGTGCTGAGGCACCAGGAGTTAATGGAGCGTCGTGCTGAGTTCCACAGTCGCCTGTCTAAGTGCCGATTCAGCTGATGCTCACTGATGTAGATGCCACAAGACGGGGAAAAAAATTCTGGGGTAAGACATTTGTTAGGGCCACTTTCTATAAAATAGTTTCCTTTTACCATGTGACAGAACTGCGACTCCTGTCATCAAAGACAGTCACTGACAAGGTGAGGATCTAAATAATTACCAGGTGAAAAACTGACAGTAGGAGTGATTATTTCAGACAACAATCACTGTTTATTAAAAGAGGGATAAGCTGATCCACATTCTTTCAGTTTTGATCTGGTTCTGATACACATCTGCCGATACTAATAGAGATTCTGATACAAGATGCTTTTTACTTTAATTTTTCAATATAATATATGTATAACAAGTATATACATAATATAATGTATACTAGTAAATACAAATGAAAAAAATGTATGCCAAAAAATAATTTAATTAGGCTACAAGAATCATACATAAAGTGCTGTTCCACCTTGATTGTACATCTTGTTTTAAGTGTTGAGGCATTTGCAGTTCAATTTGAAGCGAGTATAACCCTTGGAGTACTCCAAGCGAATATACCCAATTGGCGAATGCTTAAATTGCCCCACAATTTTTCTCCCACTGACGACAGCATCATATAGACTTGGTTGTGATGGCAGCCTCTCCAGTAGCACAAGCTGTAGCGAGTGAGCAAAGCAGCCCAAGCTAGCGACTCCCAAATCATCCACTGATTTTTTTCAGATTACTCGCATTGTCTCGCAAAATGGCGTGCTATTTGTTTAGTGAGATTTTCCACTAAACACTACTTATACCTCTTAAAACTTTGTTTTTACAAAGATTGCACATCGCTGCGCTACTAGTTCTTCTTAAAAGCATAAAATACCCCCAGATCGTCACGTTCTTATCTTACGCTCCTCGTACTGCGAAGGGTATGCGCATGACATCACAGCAGGAAGTCACCGCACTCATACCCACTGAGTGGCAAATAGACTGAGGGGCAGTGTTAGCTTTCAACTTGAATGCTGCAAAAAACACATCTAAAATGGGATTGCACAAATCGATTTAACACGAAATAGGAGCTATCTTTTTACTGACGAAAACTAAATAAGTAAATATCGGACGTGGATCAGTCACATATGGCCCATACCTCATCAATCTAACAAGTCTGGATCAGTCCCGATACCGATCTGAATATCGGATCGGTGCATCTCTGCATTAACAACTACAACAAAAGCAAAAGACTTTTTTAAAAGGTTAGAACTATACAAAACGTTTGTTTGTTTTAGTACTGTGCATTTAATCATCCCGTCACAGTTGTTCCTGCATGTCGATGCAGAGTAACGCTATTGCATTGAAAATGCTCCTGGAAATTCTCTCTCCTTATCAACTCTTCAAAAGAATCTAAACAAAAATTATTAAACTTTTCTTTTCTGAATTTCGATTAAAAAAAAATACAAAATTGGTGCCACTTTACAATAAGGCTCCCATTTGCCATTAGTAAATGGTAGTAACTCATTAATAAAAAGAAAAGTTTTGTAACTTGTAAAAAAATATTGTCTGGTAATAATTCACAAAGTGTTACAACCTGATTCATAACCAGATTATAAACCCTTTATATGGCCTTATTGTAAAGTGGCACCAAAAAACTATAATAAGTAAATCACACCCATGGAAAGAGATTCTCTCCCTCGTATAACTAAGGAGGTCACATCACATTCCACATCACATTCCAGGCACTCAGACATGGGAACCCACTTGGAGCAGGAACCTGAACCATCTCCCGTTGCTCCATGCCATCCATTCCACACATTTCCTTCTAAAAAGTCGATAAGGATCAGGTACTGATAGCAGTGTGGGCAGAGTGACTGTCTGACTCCCTCTCTCCTTCCCGTCTGGCCATTTACTGATGCAATCCATGCTTTTCCTAAAGGCTGAAGGAACATGTGAGGGACCGGGTCCTCCCGCTGTGCCCCCGTGTCTGACAGAACCAGACAGTACCTTGGAAACGGCTGTCGTCTGCCTCCTAAGTTCCCACCTGAGTCCCACGGCTGATGACACGGCGGGAAGGCTAGCAAACCCCCGGCTGGCACAAGGGGAGCACCAGCTGCAGCTGCATATCTCATAGCCCATCTGCGCCTTGCCTACGCTCAGCGTATGTGCCGTTTGGAGCGAGTATCCCAGCATGCTCCTGTGCATCTCCAGCGAGAAGCTTCGCTGTTGGCTGACCTTCCATTAACTTTGTTTACCCTGATCCTTGTAGGTTTACTGTGACAGTGGGTCAGCTTTAACAAAAAAGCTCAGTCTGGCAGATGAGTCTATGGGTACTCTGTGACGCTCCACTGGCATTCCCTGTGGCGAGAGCCCCGAGGAACACAGGACGGCCGATCCCAGCGGCTCAGCCAGAGCCTGGAGAAGCAAGGGACGGCTTTGGGTGGTGACCACAGGCCGCTTACCTGTCCCGTTAAAGATGTTGCTGGAGATGGAGCTGTTCATGCCAAACGCCTGGTTCCTGTTCATCCCAAAGCCTGACATGCTGCAAAGACAGAGCGAAATTAGCAACCACCCCGTCATAGCTCGCAATCTTGCCCACCTTCTACGCCAACACCAGTTCACCCTGACACACACACACACACACACACACACACACAGCAGATCAGTACAATGACGACTGATTACGTACCCATCCAGCCCAGTAGACGCATCGCGCTCCCATAAAGGTCGACGCTACGGAGGTCTAGCCTCACTGATTAGAGTTATAACCATAGTTGAAGAGCCTGACCTCTTCCTCTCGACCTGCCAACTTCGGAGGTTCCGTAAGGGACTCTCCCATGCCACAGGAGACATGTGTGAAGGTCCGTGACACAACTCATCCGCTCCACACTCCTAACCCTAACCCTAACCCTGCCCTTCGAGGAGTGCTCAGTGGACCGAGAGCATAGACTGGGAGCGGTCCAAGAGTGGGCCGTGGTGAGGAGTCGGCATACACTGCATTCTGGTCAAGGACGCATGTGAAAACATGAGCCCTGTACTGGAGCATTAGCTGTGGCTCACGTCCAGAGCGAAGGAACACAAAATCAGCCAGCAGAGGGTGCAGTATCTATCCAGGGCAGCTCCACTGTCTATAAAGACAGCATGCAGACACCTGCTGCTTCCATGAAGAATGCAGAGAGGCAGCCCCCATACTGTGTGAACTGGATAATTACGAATGCATGAGTGAGTCTCCGACAGCTAATATGCACCCTAACGCGGCACCCCGGCCTGGCGACAAGCAGTCCCTGCACACACGCACGGGTACGCACAGACGTGCACACAGTGGGGCCGTAACAGCTGCCACAATGGCCCCTCTGTACAGAAGGCAGAGATCCAGGATTAGATCCACTGCAATTATGTTTTGGGGCGGCACTTCCAGCAGGAAACACTTTGCACTGCGCTGGAAACTGGAGCTAATAATTAGCAAATAAAGAGCAAAGGGAAATAACACCCACACTATGGCCTCCACTCCCCACTAGCAGAGCTCACTGGCCTGCCGGAACACTGGATTTTCGGAGGCATAAAGGGGGAAGAGGGAAGCCTCATCCTGCTCTGTAGTCAGGCCGTCGTGAAACCACTGACACCAGAAACTGATCGCAGGCCTGTAGACAGACGCTCGCTAAAGACGCCAGAGTTACAGACCCTTAAATAGGACCCTCGGTTCCTGACTGCCAATCATAACAGGGTGGCAGCCATTACGGCTCAGGATAGGGCAGGGCTAACCAATGGAGGAATAACCACGTGACGTGCCAGCCACGTGTCCGCCAATGAAGAGCGGCCTCTAGGTGTGACACAAGGGCACAGGCCCCGCCCTTCAGCCACCATTAGTCAGCACATGACTAATTACAGTGAAACAAACCTTGCGATCGTAACGCTAATCAGGCACGGGCTAGGAGGCTGAAACAGCTGAAATTATTAACCCACCATCGCGCGCGAAGTGCCGCGTTCAACAGCGAATTTAAAGCCGCAGGCCTGCGAGCGGAGACGGAGAGTGGGGATCGGCTAAGGGAAAGGAAGAAAAACAAGGTTCCTGCCAGGAACCAGACCTGCCGCCCAGGGGCGAGAGAGTGACACGAGAGGTGCCGGGGGGGGGCCCGCTGCCGGTACCTGTTGATGGTGAAGGGTTGCCGTGACGGCTGCTGCTTTGGCATGCAGATGATGCTGGGGGAGCTCCGGCTGGGGCTGCCCAGGCCTGAGCTGCCCATGCTGTTGGTGCGGCCCGTCAGGCCGATGCCCTGGCCCACCTGAGAGTGGTTCATCATGTTCCTCGTGTTCATGGGCAGGATTCCTCTGTGGGAGGGGGGGCAGGATGTCAGACGTCGTAGGTTACTCAACGATTGGTGAATGAGCTTCGTTAACAGATTCAAATGGCGTGACGTCATGCAAAACTTGTCAAGCACAGCACAAAAAAATTATTTTTTCCACACACTCTTTTCCACAACCATTTTCCCAGTCATTATTGCAAAAAACACCAAAGTCTGAAATAAATACAAGCTGTTTATCTACAGTATGGCAGTGACTAATTAAAACCTATTCTCACCAATAAGGCTACGTTCACACTGCCGTGCCGAAGTGACTCAAATCGGATTTTTTGCCTTAATGTGACACAGATCTGATCTTTTCAGGGCTGTGTGGACACACAAATCTGATCTTTTCAAATCGGATTTGTCTCACTTTCATATGTGGTACTAAATCTCATACTCGTACTAAAATTCGCGGCCATGCGACCTGAATGTGACGCTCAGATCGGAATTCATGTGGCTTTTTGCTTATACGCTGACAGAGGTACTCCAATGTAGCCCTCGACATTCTGAAGTTCTCTACAAACTGCTCATCTGTCTATCCATCCACATCACGGTCCCACCATTGCTGACTCCTTTCTCGTACGCACACATCTCTTGGTGCAGCAGTTCCAGCAATAACTGCGAAAACTGAAAAAGCTAGCCGCCTGAATTTTTTTTCTCCTTTTCAACCTGCTCATGTACACCTGATTCACTGCTTGTCATCCTCCAGAGCAAAGTGGGATTCATGCGGGAGCTACTAACGCCTCCATTTTTAATGCCATGAGGCGTCCCACAGATATGACTGTTTTTGTTGTTGGTGACACAGTTGACCAGTGTAAAAACGTATCAATGTGCGCATGCGTGACGTTTCGGAGGACCGATGCGTTCACATTACAGTCAGATACAGGTCACTTGTAGTTATGAATGTGAACTGTCAAGATAGACAAATCCGATCTGAGCAAAAAATCAGAATTGAACGATGTGGCTGGCAGTGTGAGCGTAGCCTTAGGGTCAAACAGGCCACCCTCTAGGCATCTCGTAAGGGAATGGTCATAAGTGCTGATTGGCAGGCACCCCAGCCAATAGAAAGAAAGGGCCGAAGCCTACCTGCTGGGCGAGGGCGGAGTGTGGAGCGACATGCTGGGCACGCCTGTCGTGGGGGTCACATGGCTCGATAGCTGGCTGCGGTTTAACTGAGGATTGTTGCTGCTCATGCCCCTTACTGGGAAGCCTAGTGCACCTGGGGGGCAACAGTGGAAGGGGAGAGGGGCAGGTTTGAATGGGGGTGTCTCTGGGGGTCATACCACTTACACAAATTAAAACCTCAAGCAATCAGGCCAAAAGTTCAAGTCCAACAGGAATTTGAAATGAAATGCCTTTCAAATCTGGCTTTTTTTTGTTTTTTTTAAAAAAAGAAAAGTTTCTCTATGGTCAAAAATCTGCATGATTTAAAAACCACTAAACTAAACCACAAACTGCACATTTCCAAGAGCAGTTAAGAATAATAATCACAGCGATGCAGTTGCTGAGATACAAGCCAGCCATGACAGATTCCAGTCTCCATTTATTTATTATTTTATTTTATTTAAGGTTACCTTCATCCATTTCACCATAAAACATCCATCACATATCACACTGGCCTGTCCGGCCTGGACCTGTCACAGGCCTGGTGCCACAACGCGAGCTAGATGCTGGAGCAGAGGAGGGTCAGCGCTGGATGCTGACAGGCCATGAGTGACGGCCCTCAACTCCGCTCCAGGAGGCCCTCCCCGGGGGCCCCCACCCCATCCCTGGAAGAAGGCTAATTACACCCCACTGCTGTCAACATCCTGGCCGCAGAAGTATACGGACATCGCTTAGATCCAGCCCGGGCTAGGGGTGAGTCTCAGAAAGGGGGGGGTGATGCAGGAACAGGTCAGAAGAGAGCAGAACAGCGAGCATCACGTGGGAACGGCTATATGTGTCTGTGCCCATACCTCACTGTTAGCATGGTAAACAGGTAACCAGGCCTTTGGGGACTGCGGCTGCTCGTTGCTCAACAGAAACTAAGCAAATGAAACATTTGTCTTTCAAATAGAAACTTTAAAAGGGGACTATTTTAAATAGAGCCATATTAATGTTAATAACTTGTCTTTCCAAACATGGGGTTCATCTTCAAAGAAGCTCGACTGCCCTGAGCCTCCAGCATTCCTGACAGAGCTTCAGCCTTTAGTCAAACCCTGCTGCGGGAGACGTTTCCCTCATCGGAGGTCGTGCTGCAATATCTGCCGGGTCCAGGGCCGCATCCGATGTTTTGTCAAGCACACAGAGGGATGTGGGATCGCGGCAGTGGAGAGGGGAAGCCACGTGGACCACCGCGCAAGGAGGGGTGTGCTTACCACACACACAAACGTGGGACCTCTCCGGGGACAGAGCGGCAGGTATCTATGGCAACAGCACCCGCCTCACTCTCTCTGGACCACAGTGTTCAGAATGTATGCTTCCTAAAGGCCATTCATCTGCTGGGGGCTCAGCGGGTTGGAACGTTATTCTTGTGATCAAAAGGTCACTGGTTCAAATCCCAGGGTTGGCTGAGAGCGAGGCCTTTGAGCCCCAGTCATTCCAGGGATTGTCTGACACTCCTTTGCTTTCTCAAAAATGTACATCAATTTAGATGAGAGTTTCTGCTAAATAAACGCAATGTGAAGGAAGAATATAATAAGCAGAAAAAAAATGCAACTGTCATTTGGCCAACATGAAGTCACACAGACCCAAGTAATGAGATCTGATAAAGACTCCAAAGCAGCTTCAGCAGACACCGAAAGCGGCAGCCTCTCCTTATAGGTTTTAACGGAAGGCACCTGAAGCCATTCGGCGGCGGTGACCCAGGGGTACTTACTTTGCTGCCCGTATAAACTGGCACCAAGCTGGGACAGCTGACCTGACGATGAGGGCGACGGGGATGCCAGCATCTGGAAGAAAGTGGTAGATGGAGAGGTTGGATTTCAAGGTAACGGAATAGAGGGAGTACCCTGAAAATCAGGCAATCACCTTAAGAAATGTGCTGATTTGTCTTAGAGTTTTTGCAAATAAATAAATGAATGAATGAATGAATGAATGAATGAATATAGAAATAATACACAAAACAGCAGCATAAAAAATGAGATACACAGATTTAATGTAGCAGACAACATAGGAGTGGGGAGCATTTGTACCAAAAAAAAATTCCAAAACCAGTAAATCAGTTTACAGCACAGCAGGCAAAAGAACAGGTGGTTCACTGCCAAATGAAAATGAAAGGTGATTGTCTGATGGTGACATGGAGTAACAGGGCAGAGCAGGCTCTAGTGTGATCTGCAGGGCACAGACTGGCAAACACCTCAGCTGGAATCACCACCACTTTGTTAATGATGGGATAATTGTCAAGGTCTGGTTTCTATGCCTAAAATGCAGTGTAAGCAGTGCAACCTAAAACCATGCGACTGAAGGGAAAACCACAGGAGGAGAAAAATCTGCACAATTCAAGCAGCCATACTGCACTTTTTGGTTAAACTGCTATGCTAAACTTCAGCATGGATCCCACCTTACTGCCTTCTCAGCTAAGAAACAGACATTTACCTCCACATTAGCAGCCATTGTGGTGCCTTTGACAAAAATCATTAATTTTTATGGGGAAGAAACTGCCATATTTCTTTAAAACTTTGCTGACTACACAGACCAAAATAGCAAATAACAAACAGCCTGATCAGCATTATGGCATAGCAAAAAAAAAAAAAAAAAAAAAAGCTGATGCACCAAATCTAAATGCTTCCTTAAAAAACTTCTGAAATGCGTAGATTTTCTCAGATTCCCTTCTCACCTGTCATCCGAGTACAGCTGGTGAAAATCAGTATTTTGTACTTTGTATTAAGGAAAAACCCAAATGACTGACTATGCAGAGACATGGAGACACTTCTGGGTCACAGCGGTTGGAGCATAAAGAGAATTCACCTTAAATAAAATCACTCGCTTGCTCGCACGCCACTCTATTCTACCTCATCACGCTCCTTCTCTGCTCTATGAACATACCAGCCTCATCTCGACATCACATCCACTGTCACGCTTACACACCCAAGGCGCACACAGGCCTTACTTCAGACCTCGAGAACACACCCCGGTTCAGTGCTTCTCAACCCATTCCTCAGGGGACCACCAGATAGTCCACAGTGTTGCTGCCCTCCCAGCTCTCAGCCAATCAAGAACTCCGAATACCAGGTACAGGTGTGCTGGGAGCTGGGAAGGAGGAGAAACATGGACTGTGTGGGGTTCCCCGAGAACTGGGTTGGGAAACACTGCCCCAGAATACCTGCACAAAACAACTTGGTTGGGAGGGGCGTAGCGTCCTTCCTTGGGAGTCGTGTCGGCATGACACTGAAGCTTCAGTGAGGGTGCATGAGCAGCACTAGGCTACTTATAGACTGGTGTGGAGGCCGTGTTTGTGACCCCAGGAAGGGACGAGGAGGGTTTGATCCTCCCGTACTTAGAATGCAGAATATCAGAGGAAACCTCCTACGAAATTAAAAGAAGGGCAGTGAGGAGGGAAAAGGCCATATCTTTTTTTTTTTTTTTTTTAGCTGAAAGCATGTGAAAAATTGAGCCAATGAAGTCAATTAACAAGCCAGAACTTCACTACTGGCGGCAGGAAGACTCAGAACAGCCTCCCATCTGCCACCTGTTTACCAAAGACTAAAGGGAACATGTAGCCAAAGGCTAACGGATAAGCAGATAGCCCAATGCTAGCGGATAAGCAGGAAGCCAAAGGCTAACGGATAAGCAGGAAGCCAAAGGCTAACGGATAAGCAGGAAGCCAAAGGCTAACGGATAAGCAGGAAGCCAAAAGCTAACGGTAAACTCATTTACATTTACCACACAGTCTGATAACTGATAGCTAGTCCAACACTACCCCGATGTGGCACATATGCCAAAGCAGTAGAGGCAGGTCTGCACACGCAGACACACACACAGATTCTGTCATCCTTTCACCAACATTTCACCAACATCCCCGTACAAGTACTGTGATCCTGAAACATGGCTGGTGGGCAGGAGTGAGTGAGGGGGAGAAACGGCACCCCCCTGTGGCAGCAATCAGGGCCCACATATCCAGACTATCCAAAGATATTACTGGAGACCTTTATGAAGAGCTCCTGGGAAACCTAGAATTTCTTTTGGCGGCTTTTGGGTGGCAGCTGCTCTCAGCTGTCATTCCGGGATTTCAGGGGAACCGATATCGGGAAGCGTGATTTCTCTCTTTAAAATTACAGCTGAATGGAAACTTGCAACCAACACAGAACAGTCTCACCCCATCGGTGTGCAACCACCAATATCCCCCTGAGAGCTCACATAAACGGCTCACTGGGAAGTCACAAACACAGGCTGGTATACACACTACATTGTGAATTCCAGCTCTCAGCACAGAGCTCCTTGGGTATGCATTACTCAGGTTAAGTACTCGGTACTAAATACTCAGAGCCCCACCTGGGACTTAAATTTTCAACCTTAAGTTTGTGTCTATCTAAATGACTATGGCCCAGTATTCCAGATATGGATTTAATAAGTGCCCAGGGAATGTCTAACCACATGCCGTTAGACTTGGAACTGATATCTCACGCATTAACGGAGAGGAAAAAAAAATATTTCACCAACCAAATTCTACATTTTATGATGAAATCATCTGATGAGCTCTTTATTGATATTACATGGTATGGGATTTGGGCCAGAACAGGCATCTGATTTCTCCTTAGACATCAAACAGGTGTATACACATGGGAATCCTTATCCCTGTGGACAGAAATGAGGGAGTGTAGGCCTGCCGTTCTCCAGGACGGCCTGCACACCACACAGACTGTGAATAGATAGATATATCCTCCCTCACCTGCAGGCCGCTGACCAGAATCCTCCAGGTTTAATTCACCTAATGTAAAATAATCTGACATAATACAGTCTGACCTAATGCAAAATAACCGGAGGGAAAACTCGACTCAAAATAACATTCATAAAGAAGCTTAACCGATGAAACATTCAACCTGCAGATGACATGCAGACCTGTCCAAACACTGATGTTCTGTTTTGATGTTCTTAAACCAGTCTTTTAGGGTTGAATTACCACAAAAAGATCTTTGTTACTCTATTTACTACCACGGCCACACCTCACCCCAGGCCTTCAAGTCAAAGCACAGAGGACAGGAAGTCGAAAATAAGACAGAGTGGGTGGTGGACATACTTATGACAAAGGACTTTCAGATACGCTCCAGTATCCCGTTTCTCAACGAGTGCTCTGGTATTCCAGTAAAGCCGTGAAAACCACATGTACATTGAAAAAATAACATTTTGAAATAAACAGGCATTCACATGCAAATTTTGGATGTAAACACACAAGGATTCTTAGCATTTCAAATAAGGGCTACAACAGGGTCCTTCAACTCTGGACCTCGATTCCAAATCCAGGCCGTGTTTTCAGTTCCCCCCGGTAGTTGTTTAATAATTACCGATTCTGATTGGTCAGAGGCTTCACACCTGACTGACAGGTAAAGGAAGGCTGGAAAACCAGCAGGGCTCGGACCTCGAGGACCGTGAGTTGAATAACCCTGGGCTACAAGAAAGTGCCGCTATAGAATGAAGTTTAAGCACAAGGTCTGATTTATCTGCACATGTATGCAGATGTCAGTATATTTTAATGATCATTCACATGCCAGGAATCCAGCTTATACATCAAACTTTAATTTAACACGCTATCTCATAGTCAAATAACTGAAAATGTGCACAAATCACCTTCCCTGTGCAAACAGTCACTATCTATAAAAGGTACAGAGGAAGAAAATTTATCATTTACCATTTATCCATCCCCCCCCTTTTCTTTCTGATCAAAAGTTGATGAATATGCATCCAAATGAGAAGACAAGAGTCTTGCTGTGCAAACGAGGTCTGAACTGAAGCGCAGCTCAAGCATTTCTAAGTACTTGGTTTTCAAATGACATTCCAGAGGATTAATTACATCCATAGTAGTGACTACAGCGCCACCTCACAAACCTGTTTTGAAAACCATTAGGAGGAGACCGGGAAGCCATGGTGGCACTGTGGCGTCACGGTGCCAGGCAGCGCCACCTAAGGGCGACGGGCTCAAACTTACGTCTTTCTCCGATCGATGCGGGAACATCGAATTCGTGTAGTACATGCTGTCATCCGCGTAGTCGCTTTCGCCCCCCTCTGCAAACTTCTTTCTTGTAGCATTAAACATGCTGTTTGTCACCTGCAAGCAGAAAGGGAGAGGAGTCTAAATCATTACAGTCAGGAGTCACTCTGGGAAGACAAATAAATAAATAAAACAAAACAAAACAAACAAACACCCCAAGCCAGTGTCATGTGTAATAGCACCACCTAATGTAGACCAGTGGGCGGGGTCATAATAGAAAGCACCAATCACAGAAGGCCTAGGAGGCCCAGTAGAAGGGTGTCAGCGTCATAGCAGTACAAGATGGATTACCCATCTGAAATGAGCCCTTACATGACCAGCTCCTGGAAGCAACCTTATCTGTAAAAGCACATTGCCTCTCAGACAGCACAGAGGAAATGTGGACGATACCCAACCATAACGAGTAACTGACAGACAGCCTTCAGAAATGAAATGCCGTTTCCTGCGAGACTCCTCTTCAAACGAGTTAGACCGTGCTCAACAGCACTCTAACCCAGTCTGCCATGAGATAATCGTCAGACCGCTGCTGGCTAAGGGACTCAACTGGAAAATTTGGACATGCTCACCGCAGACTGAGCCCTTAGAGCTCGGACGACAGCTGAAGTCTAAGGTGTGTCTATAGCCAATCGCGGGCAGGAATTTCCCAACGAGCATGATGCAAGTGGTCCTGCTTGGAAGGGGAGGATTCAATCAAGCCGGGGAAAAAACACAACTAAGTGAATACTGTAGACTATGGGAGTGGGCCTCATTATCATTAAGGGATCCACTCAAAAAGAAATTGCCATTACCTTGTAGATTAAACTGACTCATCATGCTTCTCTGCACCATCTTCCTTCCAGAATGGCCTCACTCCTCACCCCTGGGCCATTAACCAACGGTTTGACAGAAAATGCATGAGGATACCATTATGTTAAGCAGCACCACAAAGCAGCAGAAGCTGCAAACACGCGTGAATGACTCACATTCAACAGACTAAATCCGAATCAACTACAGCTTTCAAGACGTTTTCCTAGAGTCCTTTTTGATTGAAATCCAAAGACCTGTCCCACTCGTTCCACTCTGAATATCACCCCGTATATGTAGAATGACAGGTGGAAGCATGTCTGATGCACGGAAGCCTCACCCTCTGTAAGCACCTGATTGAAAACCTTCCTGCTCAGATGAAGCACCCAGGAATTTCAGGTTAGCGCCCAGGAAGCATGAAAAGCCTCTTATAGTATCTCTACGAATGGTGATGCTCAGAAAGTCTCAGAAAGACCCGCGCGGGGATTCCAACAAGCCAGTAGGAAATCAGACCGTTTGTACCATCACATCCAGGTGGGAATCGCAGCCCAGACCGCGAGCCTTTTCACATCACACCGCCTTCTCGAGCTACGGTGGCCTAGAAGGAGCAGAAGGTACAGGCCGCGACCCGCTCCGTCACTGAGGTTTGGTCAGAAGGCAGAAGCAGGCCGAGTTACAACCGACGTACCCCTTTCTCTCAAGAGGAACCGCAACAAAAAGCTGTTGAGCTGTTACGAGCGGTGACCACCTCACAGGTAGTCTGCATACATGTCAAAACCATTTATACTACCCAATTAGGAAAAGGAAAACAAAAAAAGCAACACAAGCCCCATGGCTGCAAGCATTTGCAGTCAATCTGAAGCAGATGGGAACATACATAACTTTGGAGACTTAAAACATGCCTTCAAAGTGATTCCAGGTCAGCTATGCAGCCTGCATTGCCTGCCTGTTAAATCTACACAACAGGCCCTGTGTGTAACAAAGAGCAGCCTGTAGCAGCAGCCAGAAGTAAATCCTCCCACTCAGGAAGCAGTGACCGGGCTTCTGCCAGCCAGGTCACCTTTAGTGCATGAGCTGCCTGCAACCTTTCAGCAGTGGTTTGCATAAGAACACCATAACCCTAACCCAGACTCCTCCATCTCCAACAAAAGACAAGAGGGACTGATTGAGGGCCAGAAAAAAAGGGGGTGAGGTTAAAAATCCTGCCCGCCAACCACCTGCCTTTGAGAAAGCATCAGAGATCTCATGAAATCAGGCTTGTGACCCTGACCCAGCTGCAACCTTGAGAAAGCCATAGATGGAGCACATGCAGCCTCAGTAGCCTGACTGAGACCTTTAAAACATTCTTCTTATCACATGATTCAGAAAAGGCTGGAGTTCAGTTAAGCACCAAAAAAAGAACTTTGGGGCATTTGGCTGCAGGTCTCAATAGCAGACCTTTAAAAGGCATCAGGGCCGGTTTACCAAAGCGTAGACGAGAGCAGCCAGGCAAAAGCTTTCGTCTTGGAAACCACGTGTAATGGGCAGCAATAACATCCGGTCTATCAGAACAAATGAAAACGAGCAGAAGCCATAGAAATGAAGCTGAAATTGAGGAGGTTTAATACTTTCACCTCTGCGGGGGTTCACAGGCCGGGAAAGATGCACACAAAGCCTGCGAACTTCACTCACTCACACACACCAAGGCATGACATCCTTTTCAGCCTTTGGCCTCCACATGGCGAGAAACCACAGCAGCGGCTGACGGCTGATCCTGCCCAATACCGCAGTTTGACTCACTTAAGCGTATGGAAATGTGCAGGTCCGTCAAAAAAGCAAATCCTTCCTCTGCATCAGAAAGACGACCGGAAGCACCATGTGCAAAGTTACCATGTACTGACCCACAAGCATGTCTGAACTACAGGGAAACGGGTCGAGCTGTAGCAGGAGCCAGTCCACGGGGCTCACCTGACAATCGGGCCAACAAGTTAGCTAACGCATCATCCATCAAACCATCTTCCCACAATGAGAGGCAGCTAGGGTGAGGAGGGCAGGGCATCGTCAGGTGTGTAGCTGGACAGGTCCACAGGGCTGAATGCTCTCATTCATATCCCCTCATTAACAGAGAATAGCACCTGCAGCTGGAACAAGCAGCAGTAGCAAGATCGAGTAATAAGTCACAGTGAGCGGGTATACCTATCCTTATGGGGACACAATGTCCCCATAACGTGATAAATATCCGGTTTTTTACCTTATGGGGACCGGTTTCCTGGCCCCCATAATGAAAAACTCTATTTTATAAAAATCAGTGACTGCCATATAAAAACTAAAAATGCAAAAACTCTTGCATTTTGTCTGTTTACTTATGGTTAAGGCATGGTGGGGGTTATGGTTGTCATAGTTAGCGTTAGCATTTTTCCCATTGAAATGAATGAGCGGTCCCCATAAGGATATGTTTACCCTACGTGTGTGTGTGTGTGTGTGTGTGTGTGTGTGTGTGTGTGTGTGTGTGTGTGTGTGTGTGTGTGTGAAACTTCAACAGAAACCAGCCCAACAGTCTTCATCCGGCTTCATCAGCCACAGGAAAAAAAAAAAAAAAAAAAAAAATGTTGTGTAAATTTAACTGCTTCACCACAAACAAAAAAAATGCCACAAACAAATCGAGTGCGATGCAATGACAGCAGCGGTAACACAAAATGCAATTAGTCACCTCTGGCATCAGAGAAATACCAAAGGGATGAAAACCAAGAACTACCATGCAGAGGATGCAGCAGCGCCACATTAATAACTGATTCCAACAAATCAGACTCAACGGGAAGCTCTAATACTCTGCGTGACCGTTGCACAAGTTGCTATGTTGAACACTGGGATCCAGACACCGACATGGTGTCACTCTGATCAGAACACCTACTTACATGTCTTACAACTACACTACTATTTTTGAGCTTTCCCTTAGCCGCAGGCTGCTGATTCTCCGTGCCTCTGTGCCGCCCGCGGTCACGGCACAGCCAGTGCTGCCGGCTCGGCATGGCCCCAGGGGGACTCTCCCTGGATGCGTTTTTGCCATCACCAGCCAAATGTTCTCGTGGGAGCGCTCACTGCCTCCCTCACCACCCCCATTCCAGCTGCCCACGCTCCGTACGACCCACCCAGAGGTGGGTCGAGCTGTGATTGGACGGCATTACCGCGTGGGATCAACGCCAGGGAGCAGGGCGCCGGCCCAGATCCGGCAGGAGCAGAGGGAGGCTCACTCTGCCAGCTTGGCAGCCGGGGGATGAATGGGGGGCGTGATCGTGTATAAGCACCGGTTCCAGGCTACCGGTGTTTAATCTAGCCAGCTTCAGCAACACCAGTGAGATGCGATATCTTCAAATGCATCCGCAAGTCGAACCAAAACAGCAATCAATCATTAATGGAAGGGAGTCAAACAAAACCCAGCATTCCTGAGCTGTCTGGATGCGAGTATATGGACATACGGCCAGTCTGAAATTTGGGAGCATCGTTCAGTATCACAACCAGGGACGACCAATCAAAGAGCGACTTTCAAAGCAGATGCTTTGCACTTCAGGAGGGCATTATGGGTATGGGTCAGCACTGAATACACCCAATGTGAGCAGATGGGGGGTGGGGGGTTCAGCCTTCTTTTCGGCTGACTGAAAAATTGCAACAGGGCAGGGAGGCTTGCCGATCGAGTGTCGGGCCCTCGGGACACTTTGGCGCAGGCACCGATCAGGTCGCCTCCGTGACAGGTCCGCAGCACGGGAAGGAACAGACACTTTAATGAACTGACAAAAGCAACAGTAATTCAGCTCTGGGAGCAGGACAGCGAGGCTCCGGCAAAGTCACTGGCATGGAATTTACCCCCCTGGTGCTGGAGCAAAGCTCATTGGGGACCATCATCACTTTACAGGCTGAAGACCAAACTGCCATTTGATCTTCAGCCTGAAAAAGCCCAGATTGGTGTGAGTTCACAAACCAAAGACAAACAGCGGGAGGGGCTCCTTCGTCCTGTCGTCCCCAAGGCAAACGCTACCAGAGTCAAGCTGCCCCACATCCGGCAGGAAAATAAGATGCTCCAGGTGAGAAACACACTTCCTGGGAACGTCAGTCTCCCACAAAGGGATGAAGGAAAAGCAAGGAGGTGAGGCAAGGTCAAGTCAGAGGTCAGGCGAACAAAGCAACATAAAGCCTGACTCCCACATTTGCAAGATTTCATAATTTCTTAGAGACGGTTCCTGTGGACAGGACATTGTAAATTTACGACCATCTTTAATGAAACCTTACTACTATAACAAAACCAAATACAGGCAATCTCTGGGTTAAGAGTGTCTGACTTATACTTGTACTTGAAGAGTTTTCATGCAGTAAAACAAAGCTCCTTAATCCAGTAGGTTTTCTGGGTCTGATATTAAGACAATAAGAGCAGCAAGTGCATATCTTACACATGTTTTGGTTTCACATTTCTATCGCAGCTGTTGGGAAGTCAGCGTCTCCATCATATTGCATCTCGGCCCTGAAACCAAAGACAGATACCAGCACGAGCAAGCGGACAGCTGCCCTCTCCCCACCCCTTACCCACCCCAACACACCCCTCCTCCCCACAAACACAGACCATTCCTCCTCCAGTTCGGCAGAGCTGTATCTCTGTATACAGGAGAGTGTCTTGTGGTTGTAGGGGGTCGAGACCCTGGCGGGGCCGTGATGCGTATCGCGCCGGCGTCACACCAGACGGCCTTGGCTTGGCTGTGCCGGAAAAACGGGCGGAAACACCGAGGCCGCCGTTTGGCGTCCTCTAGGCTATTCACGCAAGCACGTCTGCCTTGTCCAGAGAAAACCCCCCCCCCCGTTCTTGATGAGTACCGACCGACTGACCAATGCCCACACCGAGATCCAGGCCAGCTGGTTCCCAGCTCCAATCAGAGAGCTAAATCCGGGGCTACGTATTTTTAAAGGGGTGGGGGAACCGACGATTGCAGGGAAGCATAGCAGGACATATGTCCAGTCATGAGCGGGGGGGTCCGTGCCATCTGCGATGCTGCCGGATACGGCCGGTACGCTCGCTGGCCGGGATCCACGAGCGACGGCGAGTCCCGGGAGAGGAAGCCGCTCGCCTCTACAGGCTGGAACATCCACCTGTAGCCCTTTTCTGGGGGATCATCCAGGAAGCCCTGACCCCAGTGCAGGTCCAGGCACTGGCTTCCCCTCACACCACTGGTACACCAATGAGACAGATATAATCAACTTCCGAATGACCGACCCACGGATCATCCAGACCCGAATGAGGCCCCTTCGCCGCCCCCATAACTTCACCAGCTCGATATCGATATGCAATCCCTCTTACACCAACGTTTCCATCTCCTGCGCACTGTGTCGTATGAAACTCTCTCTTATTAAAGCAGCATCTGATTTTCGCTTCTGCCTGAGCGTTGACGTTTCTCCTTTAGTGGGTTCTTCACCGTCTGCTTCGTTCTTCGTCTGACTGCCCAGCCCCCACCAGACCACAACACCTGCTCAGAAAACAAAAACGCTAACAGTGCAGACCGGACGCATGCAGCCTCTTCGGGGGCAAACTGCTGTCAGTTATCAGCACACTTTATGTCCAGGCTTCTTGATGAGTTTTTGGAAATCTGCTTTGGTAATGCTCTACGTTAAATGAATCTTGGCGTTTTGGAACCACTGGGAAACTACAGAATGGGAAGTAACATGAGTTTCATCTCTGCCATACAGGTTTCATACACTTCAGTAAAAGGGAATCACTGTATTAAACAGACGTCAGTCTGAAGACCCCCTTCCAGTTACTACAGAGACGGGAGCTAGAGCGATAGCCGCAAGCTCTTATCAGCACAAATGCTTGACCTGACAGCAGGCTTTGGTCAGCCAGCAATTCTGCTCGACGTCAAATGAGAGTATTTCACTTCAGCAGACAATTTCAAAGCACCCACTATGCCTGAACATGCCCAAAAGGACACTACGTTCTCTCAAAGGGCCGTCGAAGCAGATTCGGCTGAGAGTCAGTGCTTTGATATGGTCGTCATTTCTGTTGTTCAGCTGGGTGGCACAGAGAGAACAGAAAGCAAAAGTGAGGGGGAGCAGGGGGCAGCGCCCCCACTCTCGGGGCCATCAGCCTGACCCCGGAGCTCCTCCAGGTGACGGCCAACAAAACCGGGAATCCCAGGTGAATTCTGGGTGGCCAGTTCTGCCTGAGGAAGAGGTGCAGTTACATGACAAAGCCTCCTTTAGGACAAACAAGAGAGACGTGAAGGATAGGTGAAAGCCCAAGGGTGAGCGACTATGCACCCGGGTCGCTTCAGCACGGGTATGGTGTGCGTTCACCGCGATGGGCAGGAGCCTTACCTTTCCAACTCTGGAGACTCGCCGAGAAGCAGCAGCGCGAGAGAGAGAGAGAGAAAGAGAGAGAGAGGCTCAACGACAACAAGCGAACCGAAAGCGAAACTAACTGCTGTGTGTGTGCGCAGATATGAACCGGAGAGCTTTCATCAAAAGGAAAAAAGGTGAATCACACTCTGACTAGGCTGAAATCAGACGGTAGAGACTGCTCCGTGAAAGCCTTTAGACTTCTTGGGAATGTATCAACATTCCATCCATCTTCCAACCTCTTACCTAGAGTGGGGTCGGGGGGGGGGGGGGGGGCCTGGAGCCTATCCCAGGCAACACAAGGGTACAAGGGTGGGGGGGGGGGGGGTACCCTGAATGGGATGCCAGCCCATCACAGGGCACACTCTCACACAATCATTTAAATTTCATTACACATTCATTTAACTGCAAATTAATAATGTGTTTATAGTGCATCTCTATATCTTTATACAGGATTCCAAGGATCACGCTGATCTACAGCCTCTGGCAAGTAGAACAAGCCTCCCGGCTGGGAGCGGATACGAGGTTCAGCTGTCAGCCATCAGCATCACTGTCTGTCCAAGAGCCACCAATCATCTAGCCGTGGGAGTCACCTGACACGTCGGGATCTAATCCAGGCAAAGCCGCAGTCGACAAATCAAGTCAACAAATACACAGGTCAAGCTTCACTTTTCTAGGGCCAAGAAGCATGGAAGCACAAATACTATGCCAGCATAAGGTTAAACTGGGAGGTATGGTGGCATAGTGGGGGGGCACTGGGCCTTACATCTCCAGTGCGTTTGAATCCCACCTCCTGCTCTTGTATAACGTGTTTCTCCTCTCCATGTCACATGGCTTCCCTGTGTGTGGTCTGGTTTCCAGAGGCAGAGAGGCACTTAGGTTATCTGGCATCTCCAAATCCCCCAATTCTTGTGTTCTGAGATGGACTGGCAACCCACTGAAGGAGTAGCCCTGCCTAGTGCCGTATGCTGCCTGCATAAGCCAGTGCTGGGCCCCCTGCCACCTGGACCACGACAAGTGGGTAGATGATGGATGGAAATCTAAAATGTGAAGAAATCAAATGCATAAGATTTTATAATTTCAGTCTTTTCAGTCAAAGACTGTATGGCTTTGTTTTCAGTTTCTGTATTCTGTAAAAGACTGAATAGGTTATTATGCATTAATTAGAATAATTACACTGAACTATAGTAGTGAGTCGTGATTATTTGCCTGTGGCTCCAGCTGATTTTATAAATACAGATCAATGCTGGGAAAAATAAAACCTAGACGCAAGTACAGCTCCCAGGTAGGTTTCCTAAACTACAAAAGCACCACTTAGGGCAGGGCTGTTCAAATCACAGACCTCAAGGTCTGAGCCCTGCTGATTTTCCAGCCTTCCTTTACCTGTGAGCCAGCTGTGAAGCCTTTGGCCAATCAGAATCAGTAATCATTAAACCGACTGCCTGGGAGAACAGAAAACAAGGCCTGGATTAGGAATCAAGGGCCAGATTTGAATAGGGGGGGGGGAACTTGGGCCATATGAGCACAGCAGGCTGATTTATGCACAAACCCACAATCAGAAAGCAGAAAATCACACCTTTGGATGGTGAGAGGCAGGCACGTCTCTCGAATTGTCTTGGCTGGTAGGGGCGATATGACGTGATAATCAGCGGGAGCTTGGAGCCCACAGGACAGCCAGTCACCAGCAGCTATGCAGTGGGATGTGCAGCATCCATCCCCAAGACGACGGCAGAAATGAGGATTCCCACATTTCAACAGAAGACAGTTTTGCTTATCAATTTACTTTGCACAGGTTCTACTTGGAATTCCAAGTGCTGAAGGATTCATTAATTTAAAAAGTAGGCACAATAGTCTGTATTTACCATATGGCTCTGTAGTAACTAGGGGAAGGAAAAAAAAGTTCTCTCTCCACTGCTTTAATACTGCTTCAGTAAAATTAATAAGACTTTAGCGACCTTTAATCTGACAGCCCATAAGGGCTTTTAAAAAGTGTTTAGTATCAAAATAACTAACAACTGACAGGTCACAGGCTGCTTAAAATGTACTATTATAGCATGATGTGGACAAAGGCAGTCTTGCACAAGAAGAGAGGTCCCTCAGAACATCAAATTTAGGAATATGTAATCAAGACGAATAAACATTGGCTGCTGTATTAAAAGATTCCTGTGGCAGACACGAGCGGCCCACGGCATGCTGGGAATACCGCCGAGAGCAACAATCAGGCAAGATTTTAGAAGTAACGCGACAAAGAGCCAGAACATCCGACGACTCCGCAGGAACGGTGAGGCAAAAGTTGGCCGTCATTTCAGCGCACCCACAGCCAGCGGCAGAGACGCGGCAGCTCTGGGACACCGGCAGATGCTGGGCAGGACCGCTCCGGATGCGTCACATTGGCGGGACTTAATGACGAGTCTGTCTCCGTAGCGGAAAGAGCGACGTGTCAGCGGCATCCCAGGTCTCCCCCCATGTGAGTCTACACCTGTGCCACGGGCGGCTGGGGGTGGGATGTTAACGGAAAATGTCAGCAGGAGAAGCAGCATTGACTAACGTTCCACTACACCATCATTCACAACAACCCAGGTATTGTATGGCTTTTATAGAAGAAACAGGGCTTAAGTGCAATGTTTAAAAGGTACAACAGGAGTTCCCCAAATAAAGACAATTGCTTATAACAGAAAAAAAACAAAAACCAAAGCATGGCGTTAAGCTTTTGCTCTTTTCATCTTCTATGATATTCATAGTTTTCCAAAAGGCTGTTGGGGCATCGGTCCAGAAAGGGCCAATAAGACGACATTACGGCTGTTCGCAGGGAGGGGGCGCCTCGGAGCAGGAGAAATGGCTCCCCGCAGTGCGAGAACAACGCGCCGCAGGCTGGCGGAGGACATTTCAGAATATTGCTGCGATTTATAAAAATAGGACACAGATGCAGCGCTGCAGAAGACACTGGGGGGTGGGCGTGATGATCGGTGCAGCGGGAGTGGCCAAGCGCCATCAAGGACCATCCCGTGGCGGTTCAGGGTCGCCGGCGCAGCTTGCCCAAATCCCAGGGGGGGGGCTCCCGTGACAGACGGCACCGATTTCCCACAAAAGCAGCACATCTCTCGCCACAGTGTCATTTCCACAGCAGCATGCTTTCTCATTACCGAGCGCGCACAGAAACTGCTCCACTGAACTGATGAGGCTTCCCTTCCCCCACCCTAGCCCTGATGTTTACATGCAGCTTATTTCAGAAGGGGGGGGGGTCTGGGCATCCCTTTGCCCATGCTAATCACTAAATGTGTACGCTTCCAGAACATAGAAACAGGAGTGCCGAGACCGGCAGAACGAAGCACCTCCTTCTCAAAGGTCGGTCCTTTTATTTTTGGGGGGGGGGGGGGGCACCAATGTCAGACCTTAACCATTTTCCAGATTATTCTAGGCGTCTCCCAGGTTACGATAGTTTTATTGGAACGTAACCCTATCGTAAGGCGAAAATATTGCAAGGCAAAACTGCATTTTAATACAGTGCCCTAACCTAACAAACACCATAGCCTAGCCTACCTTAAACATGCTCAGATCACTTACATTAGCCTACAGCTGGGAAAAATCATTAACACAAAGCCTAATTTATAATTAAGTGTTGAATATCTCATGTAATTTGTTGAATAATTTACCGAAATTGAAAAACAGAATGGAATAGGAATACCCATCGTAAAGTCAAAATATCATAACACGGACCATCGTAACCCGGGAAGCGTCTGTATTAAAGCAAAGATTATGGTAGTTCCCTTTAAAGGACAGGTAGTGGAAAGCCAGCATTGCTAAGGGCCCTCCTGGGGTTTAAAGGCCCCATTTGGGTGACTCGCAGAATGCCTGCGCAAAACTCACTTAATGAGCTTTGATCCCCAGTTGAGTGCAAGAATCAGTGGCAGCTATTGATGGGATTGTGAATTGACAGCAGAGACCCTCTGGGGAGAGGAGCAAGAGCTCCTTTGACCAGACAGATTCCAGATGGCCCTTTGGTGGTGGTTGGATTTGATGAATGACAAGCCAGGCTAGGTCTTTGGTACCTTGAGAAACGTCATTCTCTACCAGAAAGTTAAATATAAAACAGAGAAGGCATAGAGGAGGGACACTACTACCAGCACAGAGTCTCCACCAGTGATGCCATCCATTGGTCCACATCTCAAAGGTGCTTAAAATAGTGCCAGTTGGATATATTCAATACTTCGTGACCAACGGAAATGAATGGACGACCTGTCTCTATGCCAACTCCACATGCAGTACAACCCACACTTCATTTTATGATAATTACATCTGTGCCACCTTTAACACAACTGGGAAGCAAGAAATGATAGCACTTTACAGAGAGATAACAACAGCTGGTGACAAACCATGGCAACGTGTCGCTCCTGCAAATCCCTTCCTTCAGTCCAAGCGCACGAGCAAACAAACAATCCGAATCCCGACTTATCCCTGCAGGCCCCACCTGCCAAGCCTGGAGGACGGAGGTGATCTTTACTTCAGGAGAACCCTGCGGGTGCATTCATTCAGGATGGCCTGGCTCCGACCCCCCAGAGCGCTACCTCTGGGCTTCAGGAGAGGAAGCCGTCTATGGAGAAGTCCCCAGGAACCCAGGGGAGCACGGCAAGCTATCCGACTTCCCGCTGTCGGTTCTTAGGGAGCATGAATCCTTCCCACAGCAATGACAGCACCATCTTACACGTCACCAAAAGGGCAGAGGTTCTCTCAGTAGGACAGAGGTAAGGGCAACAAAGAGGTCCATTTGATCTATTATGAAGAAACCCATTTTGTATTCTGGAGTATTCTTTATAATTACAGTTATTTCTTAATTATATCGCTATAAGGACAGAAGAAAGCAGCACACAGTTGAGTTCTATTCTTGGCCTCTAATTATAAGATATTTCTCCACCCCAGGTTGTTTTTCCTCCACACCCACCAGGTTACACACATATTTCCTGTCTCGAACAAGTGATCGTAATCACAACACCACTCTGTAGCACCTAGGACCACAGAAGACACTTCGTGACGCCGACCTTGGTGGTGGTGGTCGTGGAGGCTGCAGTCTCTCCTCTGGCATCCCAGGCAGCCAGATCTGCCTCCATACCAAAGATTCAGAGAAGCTGTCACCCTCACCCGCAAAGTCAGCTCCATTTTCATCAGGCGCAAGTCAATTTGCCGCAGCTTAAATTTCATCACCTCAAGTGGCACAAAAAGTTCTCCTACCCCGATTACCGACATGGAGAAGAATAAAAAGGACAGCTGGTCACTGATACTCCAGTTTTGGTTACAGTAAATCCTCTCAAAAGTCCCAGCCAGTTTCTGCACACCTCTCAAAAAATCATACCTATACTGGGAAGTGATCTAGCCCACTACCTCCATGTAATGGGTATTAGCAGATAAAGGGATGTTATATAACAACATGATCATAACATCCTGACAAACACTCCAACAGTCTAAAGCCGGGACAGTCAGTCAACTAGGGAACAGACTCCATTAGTCAGTGGGATCAAGTGGAGCAGACTGTGAATGACAGATGAGGGGCGAGCAGGAATCACCCAGATGTTCTGTACGTCCTTTTTGGTCACACTAATACGATGAAGTGAAAATTCCCCCTTGGATGTCATGAAGGACAGACCGTTAATAATGATTCAATAGCATCGAGTCTACCAGCAACCTGGAAGGGGACAGAGTTAGGGATTTCAGCATTCTTGAAAGGTTCTTCCCAGCAAGCAAACATACTAGATGTCAACCAAACATTTTAATGCAAAGGGCACTTCAATAGATATAGATCTGGCATAAAACACTGACTGGGAATGA
Organism: Paramormyrops kingsleyae; assembly: GCF_048594095.1. Taxonomy (NCBI): domain Eukaryota; kingdom Metazoa; phylum Chordata; class Actinopteri; order Osteoglossiformes; family Mormyridae; genus Paramormyrops; species Paramormyrops kingsleyae. The sequence goes on from NC_132797.1 coordinate 15,529,246, forward strand.
TGAGAGCCAAGTCGTCATCAACCTCTTAGGTCTCATTACTAAAAATGGAAGAGAGCAAAAAAAAAAATCATAAAAACAGCTACATAACAGCAGATGTAGGGATCAACCCAACGAGCATCACCCAAGTGTCCACAAAAGCATTAAAGAGCATTTCTTTTTAATGTAGAATTCCTGTCTCACACCGGCACAATGAAGCACCCCCCCCCACACTTTATTTTGTTTCTAGGCAGGAATGCCGGCGTTCACAACCAGAGGCCCGGCAAAATCAATGGCGCATTTATGAGCGCCTGCTCCCCCCACGCGCCGACCGAGCACCAATAGGGGTATTCATCCATCCTGCGAGGCCAAAAGACACAGCTGCTCAGGCTTTCGTGCCACAGTCAGGGGCCGATGGCCACCGATAAGCCTCGCCGTTCTCAGCCCCCGAGGCTGCACCTGACCAGAGGAGGAAGGGGGAAACCGGACTGGAACGGTAGCCGGCGCCGCTGCATGGCTACGATGTTCTGGCGGCCTTTGATTCACTCGGCAGCCACGCATCAGAGCAAGAGGCAGAGCAAAGCCATACATGATCCACCCTTCCGTGCCACGTTGCATTAAACACACAGGATGCCTACCTACACTCCTTGTAACAGAGGACACCACATTAAAAAAGACGACGGAGCTATTAACTTAATCCCCCAGTTCCACTGACTTAAAAATAGCTCAAATGATGAAAAGGGAACCTTTTACAAAAAAAAAAAAAAACAGCAGAGCATCCGCCAGCAGAACGACCAGAAAACGCCTGCAGACCGCAAGCTCCTTTTAGCCAGAGAGCACTATATTTCTGCAGCCAACAAACCAAATGCTTGATACCCTCGTCCCAACGAGAAATGTACGGCTGGTTTCCTTCCTTGAATGTTTTGGGGCAACAAAAGTTCAGCCTGCGGTACTAAGCAGCATCCTTAAATCCTAATAGTGAGAACTGCACGTTTAGCTTTGGAGAAACCAGCAGCTGGGCACATCTCACGATCAGGAAGATGTATTATCAGCACACATGGAGAGTGCCCATGTTAGTGTGGGCGTAGAAGGCAATGGAAAACACGCACAGTACCGCAAAAGTAGTGCAAAAGTCTTAGGCAGTCAAAAAAATTAGTTATCTGAGTAAGTGTATATTTACTGAGGAAAAAAAAAATCAATTTGACTAATATTTGCTAATTAACAGTAACAATAAAAACAAACATGAAATATCTTCTGCTCTACTTTATCACAACACTAAGCTAGACAGAGCTGTGTTCTCTATCCACTTTGGCAGCACAGAAGATAATCAGCTCACAGTCAGGCACACAGAAGGCACAGTCTCTGATGCAACTGATGAGTGCTACACATCAGCTAGGCTCACCTGTGCGGCCAGAGCAATCGGAATACGCAGGATTAAGCCAACTGTGCACGTGTGCTTTTTCCAACAAGTTGGTCACATGTGAACACAGCTGCTCAGAGACGGGATCAGTCACATTGAAACATGGATACAACCACATTCACTCGATTCACAAGTATGGAGACAGAAATCCATTTAAAATCGCTACTTTTGCTGGAAAATGCAAGCTATTAAAAATCCGCATGTTTTAATCATAGATATGCAGCGCTAAAATTCAAAGCCATCCATCACTACCATGTCAGCACATCCAACATGTTTTTTAACACAATTTTTCATTTTCGTCAGACACCGCCCTCGTTCTGCCCCAGAAATCACACCTGTTGTCATTTCCTTTGATGCCAAGTGCTAAAAACACGGTCAGTGAGCACTCTCAAGAAACAAAACTCAAGACAGAAACACGGCATACATTCCCACAAGAAAGTCTCTCCAAAGGACATCGGACTTTACAATAAAAAAAAAAAAGGTTATTGTCATTAATTAGGAATTTGCAAAGGCTGTAGATGCTGACCTACACGATGTGGGACTTGAGAAATCTTAAAGAACTCAAAAATTCCTGTACCAAACATACCAAAACAAAGAAGCATACAACTACAAACAATCGTACTATGACAAAAAGTATTTTTATTAAAATTTTAAGGTACAGAAAAGAACTCTGAGGAGCATCCCAAAGGTACAAACAATATTAATATACCCCAATGGTACACAAATGTTCCTCAGAGTCCATTTTAGTACCTTAAAAAGGTACAACTACGTACAGCTAAGGGTACAATTGGCACTCGCTAGAGGGTACAGCCTCAGTGTCAAGCAAATGCACACATTTTTTTGCAGCAGAATCAATACAAAGTGCACGATGATGAGGCCCCCGCAATACAACTCTGCGGGTTAGAGACCTTACATTACAGCTGCTGCTGGAGCCCATGTGCCTTTTACCAAGAACCAGCGGGAACGCGGGCAGGTAATGAAAGACAGCTTACGCCCACGGCACGCGACATTTTAGCAAAGGCACGTGACGACCTGCTGGAACGAGTCAACAGATACACAGACGGAAGAAGATCTAGACTCACACCTAGAGGCGCGAAAGCACTCAACGACAACGGGTCCGAAGATCCAATGCAACTCGTGAGCATGTCAACGCTAAGCATTCGTTTACAGCTATTTATTGTTAGCGATAGCTGCTGTACTTATCTGGCACTGCAGTGTGCAAACGGCATGCAAGGATTTCAATCTACATGTTCACACTGCCCTGAGCAAGATAGGCAGTTAGAGGATGAATGGATGATCCGTCCACAAACATAGAAAACCTTGATGCATTTACCACTAATTCCGATTGATCACAAGCCCAGAGTACTCATGATAAAAATGAGACAAGCCTCCATTATGACAGCACAGTGTAACATTAGCTGGATGACCCAGCATCGATTCGCATCCATAGTCGGGGTATCGAGGTTATCAAACATAACTACGGAGCTTATAACCGACTCCACCTACTGTGCTGAAAAGCTGACCATGCAGTGGGGTGGGGGGGGGGGGGGGGGCAGATGAGCCGATTTCAACCCAAGTATCTTTTTCTACCTTCTCAGATGACTGCCTCCCCAGGAAAGCGGCCGCCGGCTCCCAGGGGAGGGCAGACGTTTAGAGTGATGGCGTCTGCAGGAAAGCTGACACAGAGGCAGGTACCAATGGAGCCTCAAACTGGCTTTTCAGACAGTGCCCCCCCACTCGAGGCAAAAACTCACACTTCCAAAAAAAACAAACAAAATAATAATAATAATAATAATAATAATAATAAACAAAAAAGCAGAGGAAACTTAAAGCAGGACAGGTGCAGATTACTTGAACCCAGTAGTCCTGTTGCCCATATTCCACTCTTCAAAACAGAAGGGCCATTTCTGCTTTTTCCATTCAAACCAAGGTGATGCGCAGTTGCCCATTATGTGTGATTTATTTGCCAGCCAGGCTAAAATTACTCTATTCCCATCCAGTTCAAAACATCTAGCCCCAAATATTAAGACCTTTGATTACTCTCAGGAAAGAAAAAACAACTTGTGTGAGACCTTTTCATCACATCTCATTCCGTTGAGAATCTGGGTCATGACAAGTCAGTGTTAATGGGAGCAGAAAAACTACAGATCAAAGACTACCGCAAGTTCAAGAAAGCGGCGCGACGCTAAAACCATATCAGCCATCACTAAAATCATATTAAACATCGTTCCTGCTGTTTTATGACTTGATCTCCCTGCGTTAACGGCGACGTTTTGGCAACGTCGTCGGCTGTTTTAAATAAACAGCGAGGCGACACGAAAAGGCGACGATTGCGACCCCCTTCCCACCGCCCCGCATAATCAAACCACAACTTGTAAATAACGAAACTGAACTGCAACACTTGGACGCCCTACATTTGCGTTAATGTGACTCGACTCACAGCGGCCTCAGTCCCAATGCGGAGATAAACATCAAATCAAAGAAACATTTTTCGTCAGCTGTCAAATCTACATGTAATGTTTACTAGACACTTCTGCATCAGAAGTACATCTACAGTAGATCTGGCGCAAAAGAACGTGCAAAAGCATCGGAAATTATGAAACGCACACATATTCAGTCATATAAAATAAATGATACTAACTTATGAAGTTGGGTTTACATTCTGTATTGGTTTCACCCAGATCACCTTACAGTGCCAGTATTACGCAGACGTGTCATTGTTGCCAGTCCAGTTTATACACATTACGGTATAATCCGACGGTCATTTGCTTTTAAAGCGCCAACTAGTTAACAACAAGTTAGTAGCCTCGGCACGTAACCAGGTAAGAGAGGAAAGCGGAGCCGGTGTCCGCCGGGCTGCGGGCGGCGAGCGGGACTCCCACCGGGGGGAGTTACCCCGAACTGCCTCCGGTACTCCTATGTGGAGGCGGGTTCAAATATGGAAAAAAATGTCACTTTAATTATGGAAAATGTCACTTTAACGGGCTTTACAAGGAGTCACCGAGGAGCTCTCGCCGAAGCGAAACAGCCTTAAACGAGCTGGCGAAAGAGTCAGCACCGAGCCCGGGGCACGGAGCAGCCATCTTCGGGTCTAAAGCGGAGCCACGGAAACGAGCTGGCGACGGCCGCTGGACCGGCACCGGGACCGGGACCGGGACAGCACACACATACACGGCACGGGCAGCCGCTCCGTGTTATTAGCCCAAGCAGCCGACAGGCTAACCGGCTCCGCACTCGGAGCCCCTGGCGCTTCCGCACACTACCGAGCCCAGTCGGTACCGGTCCGGGTTATAGGGAGCCGCGGCGCCGTGAGCCGTGCCTTAACCGGCCGGAGAAGGCTGAAGCCAGCCCGGGCCTCTCTTGCCTCCTTCCCCTGGCTCTCCGCCGCTCCAGACAAAAAAAAGGAAAAAACCAGAAGCGATAAATAGAGCGATCGGACTGAAGCCCGGCGACCGGCCCGAATCCGCCCGAACCGGCTCCATCCTCCGCGGTACCCCGGCTCACCGAGCACCTTAATATCGGCAGAAGAAAACGCGGGTACCGGGGAAAAAGGGTAAAAAACACACTTACCGCATTAATTTGTGTTCTCCTCCAGATCCAAGATGGCTGTGTATGGTAGAGTCGAGGATGCTGGGTGAACAGCCTTTACCCTCTGACCCCGCCGCCGCCTCCCGAACATCTCCGACGCAGGATGCCGCCGCCGCTGGCCGCGGCCCCCGGGCGCTCCGCTGCGGACCCTTTACCTTCATATTTATACATTTATACGTGTATTTACGCCGCGGCGCCTTTTGTGCACGGCGTCTACGAAATACATCGCTGTCTGCCTTATAGTACACTTATTACCTAACCATAGATTTCATTGCTCCGCTAAGACGTTTTATATATAATGAATTCTAGCAATATACTTATTATTTTAGAAGGAAAAGTAACATTACTGTTATTACTTTTTTATATTTAATGCCTTATAAATGATTTAAATATGGATTTGCCATTTGTTCATTATAGGTAGTAAAGTAGGGTTTGTGTATCACTACTGTATTGAGTGTATGTGTTCAGAAAAACACTATATACATACAGTTGCCAACTTCGGTCATCTGGCTGGCGTGACAGTCAATTCGAGACAAGTCTGCACACGCATTTGCATATATGTAACAGTTTTATTGCTTTGTAAATAGTCTGTAGGGTTTACAAACTAACCCCAGGCTTTTGTAGCTAATGTAGCTAATTTTAGGTTTATAATAGAATAATAAAGATTTGCCGTAATTAAGATGTCTTGCGTGAGCCTGAGAGTCTGAAAGTGTTACGCCAGATGCATTAGTTGGTAACTCTGTACACGTTTCTTTCGCTTTTAGTCTCTGCCGTCAGAAAATTCAAAATATTTGCAATAAGAAGTGTGCCATCTCTATTAGTTCAGGTATTCAATCAGGTGTACACGTTTGATCGAATGATTCTGATGCATGTTTGGTTCGAAACAAAACGGTTAATGTACATACAATGTAGAACAATATTTAAACAGCTACTTGTCTCAGAAAAAGACACACGTCTTAAAATAAAGACCGCCTCAACAAATAAACATATTTAATCAGTAGTCACCTTTACCTGCATTTCCAAATTAATTAGTAGATTATGGCTCTGGTTTATTTACTAAGGGACCACAAGGAAAGAGCTCAGCATTGTGTTTCAGAATTAGACCAGTAGGTGGTGTAATGGTTAAGGTAATTAACTAAAAAAACTTTTATAAAATCATTACATATTGTAGTTCAGGATCACTAACCATAAACCAGGAGGTGTGGGGTAAAGGGCAGGAGAGCGTTCTAGATTGGGATGCCAGTCCTTTGCTGGGCACACGACTGTAGGGAATTTAAAGACTGTTGAAGGAAACCTGTGCAAACACAGTGAGATCAGCACACATGGTACAGGAGGCAGGATTCAAACCCACAACGCCGTAAATGTGTAGCTGTCTTCATTTGTAGTAGTACTACAATCATGCTAGAGCACATGCATTCAAGTCATGGGTATTTTTCAAAACTGAGTTCAAGGCACACAAACTGTGCTATGAGAGGAACACGCAACTGAATCATGTCACAGAGACACAGTACTGTTTACAATTCTACTTTGATTTCTGGACTTGTATTTCCCTGTATTCTTATGTAATTATTTCACCTTAACATTTTGTATTCACTAATTATATAAAAAAAATAACAATTATATACAACGAAATGACAATAATATAATGTGATGGAAGTGTTCATTACAGTATGTCTGATCCATTTCCTCATTCATTGATTTGAATCACTATGTATCCAGCGAGGATCACAGTGATTGATAAGCTTCTAAAGAAAGTTTAAGGTGAAAGGTTTGGTTCATCCAGCCCTACAGGTTCTTATAGATTACTCAACACTCCATTGATTCTAAATCACTTCAACAGTGTGTTTGTGGAATGTGGAAGGAAACCAGAGTACCCAGAAAAATCACACACAAAACAAAAGAAAACACGGAACAGTATATTTACCATCTTCAGATATCGAATAACAAATCATGCGTGACACCTAATCTGATTCGGAGTAGCAAATGCAGCTCCAGTACCTGAGGTCACCAAAGTCAAAATATCTATTTGTTTTGTCAAAGATCTGCATGCTTGCAAGCTGTATTTGTATTCAGAGGTTTACCTCACTATTTGTTGTGTTTCTCACTGAATAGGAGATTAGTGAATTCTCATCCAAGTTGGCATGGGAACGCCCTTAATTAACAGATCAGAAAAAGCCGGATAATCTGTGTTCTGCGGGTTTGTGTCAGGTGTGTGTGACTTATGTGTGTTTTATGGTCAGTGCAGAATTCCATCCTTGAGTTCTTTACATCATGGAGTGAATCAACGCATGGCTCACATTGCGTTTCCTAGGAACATCACGCGTCCCTTTGTTTTGTCATCTTTTGATTGGATGCTATTCTAATCAGCTCATTGTACCTCGTCACTCAAGTCTTGCAGCTGGATTAGGTGACACACCTCAAGTGGAAATACCACAGGTTCCTTCACATCTTGTTATCTCAGTTTCCTCTTCCCTGGCATCTCGGCTTTCTGTATAATAATTGCTCATCCTTCTTCATCAGCCTCTAAGCAGCTGACTAATTAATGATGTTCTGGACCAAAGTCACCAATAGACCCTAAGTGCTATCAAGCCCGAAAAAAATCAAACCCACAAATTTATTCATGGTAACAGCCTTGTGACTGCATATTCTTAATCTCTTTACCATCAAAACTGTATTTCATCACTGTAGTTTTTCAATAATGCACATAATAATAGTAAAACGTATCAATCATATCAATGAGTCAGGAGTGCTTAATTATCTTAAAAGCCAAAGGTAATAAATAACATTACCAATCAATATTAAATATAATAAACAAAAACACAAACTTGTCAAAGAAAAGTGGTTCATGCACAAACAATAAAGCATCTTGCATATACTACCAGGATCTGTGCAGAAAAAAATTCTTTAAAACTGTTTCGTTGGAATAATCAGTGAAGTTAAAACCAGTGGCCTGGGCAACCTTGGCATTTGTCGAGTTCTCCAGACCAGTAGGGGGCGCACTATTGTAAGCTATGCTGATGCTAAAATGAAGCATGTTAAATTAAGTGAGGCCTTCAAAAACATTAAACAATTTTTCAACACCATTTTTTTCAGCAGCAAACTAAAAATGTTGAGGAGGTAGAGCATAAGACTTCTTTGAATGTTTGAGAGGATTAGGAGGTTATGACACTAAATGTTGGTGGAATATTTTCACTACAGTACCAGGGTGATATACAACAGCATGCTGCCGGTAATGATAGAACAAAAGCAGCTGAGATTGATAATTAAAGTGATTAAATATTTGGCAAGACTTACAATCCAGCAGTGTTGAAGACGGGGTGCTACATTTTGCCTTGGACATTTGATTGGCACATGCTGACCCTGGTTAAAACCATCAAAACATTAAGATGGCATCACTCCATCTAATCTCAATGTCAGTACCACCTTAACCAAAATTTCAGTGTCATAGTTTAAGCTCCACTCATTTGGCCCAATCTATCCAGCCTCTTCTTTTTTAAGACCACCCAGATTGGGTTGTAATTACACATACATACAGAAAATCTATACAGAAGCACCAAAAGATGCGAACAGGGTACAAAGGTGTGATGTTTTTGTGAGGAATCCAAGCCAAAAACTGAGTGACAGGTTTGAACAGAAAAGAGACGGCTATGCCACTTATTAGGTAGGATCCATTTCAATTGTATAAGTTCAGATTCAAAGGCTTGATAATGGCTTCACCATTGAATGTCAGAATTTTTCCTCAATCAATGCCTTTCAACCAGAAAATTAGGTCCTGTCTGAATCATATTTGTTGATCCGTACAGCTCACAGTCAACCTGCTGGATCTGCTTTGCGGGCTCACAACTCATAAAAGCCCGTCTGTTTGGTTCTGGGGTGACTAACTGACACTGAGACAGTCTCTTCCTCAAACACTCGTCCAAAGCCCCATTTTTAAGTGTCTTCCTGCAGTGCTGTCAGACTCCCGAGATCTCGCTGTCATCTTGTGTACCCACACTAAGATAAATGCATGCCTAGCAGCAGAATGATCTCTGTACCAAGAGACCCAATGCGGCTGGTATAGCTGCAGATTGAGAACCGGCTCCAATAACGTGCAGCTCATCTCCTGTGCTTAGCCCTTCACTGCACACCAGTTTGGTGTGCAGTGAAGGGCTAAGCAGGAAATGCGGGATGTGCTGGAAACGGAAAACAACAGCTCTAATATAACAATCAAGGTATGAGTGCGGCTGCCCATATGACATCTCTGAGATCAATACACAATTAAATCCAAATTAAATGCCTACAGTGTCAATGTCAGTGGCTGTGTATGAATTCAGGGGCTGCAGGCTTCCAAGGCTGCACTCAGAGACCAAATGTGTCATAACGGTGCGACCAGGCTGTCACATTTCGAAGGCTCCTTCGAATGCATCCTCTTTTTGCCACAGCCCAATGCAGCCCAACATATCCCAAGATTAATTGTGCCGAGATCGAGTGGCTGTGTCCCAGTTAGGCGATGGGAGAGGTGCTTTGTGACTCAAGGGTTAGGGCGGGAAGAGCTGGTGACAGCCAGACCATCCCATCTGACAACGCTTTCCGTTCGACCTTCAAACAACGCAGCCTACAAAAGCTTTGCCCTCTTAGACCACGTCTTTTGAAATATTCACATTTAAATCATGTTCTTCTCCAGTGTAGATTTAGCTGTTGCATGAGTTTGTATTTTATGGCATTTTGTTGTGTTTTTCGGGATGTATTGAATAAAGATGCCACTTCCTTTGTACTGTAGCTCAACCAACCATAAGAAAGCTTGCTGAAGGCAAGTAACAAGGATGATTATGCTGCCTCACGTCTCACTTTAGTGCCTATTGTCAGGGGGTGAAGGTCGGATGACTCCAAGGGCCCGTGAGTGACAGGGACCCTAAACTCTTTTGAACATAACTGGATTGATCAGGGTTGGGGGCCCTGAATAATATGCCTCCATGGGGCCCCAAATCTCTAGCAACACCCCTGTACTCTTCAATGTTCTGTCCTTCTCCCAGAATCCGTAATTTTTTATTTAATTTTTTTTTTTTTTTTTTACCTAAGTCACTAATACCAGAAACTATGTCTATAGTGCTCATCAGAGAAGGGAAGCCAGCCAGGATACTCCAGTAAGGGAATGACTGAGGGAAGCATGTTTATTACTGAGAAAGGTTTGGGACTCACTGGTCCCTCTTGCTGTGATCTTGACATTTTAAGCCTTCCATTGCATTCGCAGTGGGGAGCAAAGGAAATGGATCACAAATGGACTGAAGACAATGAGTCATTAGGCAACTTCCACCACGGACGTCATAGACTAATGTTGGGGGTGTTATCCCAGTCAATCTACAGTTTTAAAGCATACTAAACCCTGTCTAATATATTTGGTGTCCTGTCCCTGCCAGTGTCTCTGTACTTCTGATAGATCCTTGTTACCCATCTAATAACTCAAGGTTCACTTTTCTGGTTGGAGCTTCAACATGTACTGCATTTGTGATGTTATGAAGTCACCCAAGATCTCACCTCCCTCACTTCTCTACTGATATTGTAGTTTTGTCGTTCTGGGTTCACCTGATGCCTTGCTGCTGGCAGGTCCCAAGGTTCTACTCTGGTTGCTGTGTTCAGGTTCTGTGTATGTTCTTGTACCTATGTCCATATGTCCTATATCCTATGTCCATCCATACATCATCTCTAACTGCTTATCATGTATAAGGTCATGGTTACCCTAGAGTCTGTTCCAGGAAGCACAGGACAACCCCAACCCCTGTCAAAATGCCACCTTGGCCCCAACGGCCAATTTTCCAACATTTTGCGTATCTAAGGGCCCCTGTAAAGTGCTGAGGCCCTTGATTCTGCCTGGGATCCATGCTGCACTCGCACCCCTGACTCCAAGACACCAGCTCACCCTGCTGTGTGTTTTTGCACTGCAGCAGGTAACTAGAGAAGCTGGAGGAGACCCCCACACATGCATGAGGGACATGGACGACCCGCAGACCGACACCCCCAGACCCTCGAGGCTTCTCCCTTCTCAGCCATTCACCTCTGCTTCTATCACATGAAATGAAAACCCTCCAAATGTACTTTAGTTTAAAATTTAAGGGCCATAAGGTAATAGAAAAATACTGGAGTCATATGCAAAAATATGTGTCTTGGACAAGAACAAAAGCAAATCGATGTGGTTTAATGCCTCATTAGCAGAGAAGAATGCTGCTTTTAGTGCGAGCTGGTAACTGCTGCTTTCAAACAAAATATGACTAAAATATGACTAAGAGCCGCTAACGCTGATCTCATACGTATATATTTGAGGGGTCTTTCACAATGAAAACCTGAAAGACTACTCTGCCAAAATTACAGCGGTCCCCTTTCAGTGCCAGGCTGTTTATTGCCTTAGACTTAGAGGAACGGCAAAAGTTAATTCACCTTGGCACGTGGAATGCTTATAGGGCTTTTTATCTGTTGTTTGGACAGCAGGCGGAAATACCAGAATATCCAGACAAAAATCATACAACACAAAAAGAACATGCAAACTCACAAACCCGGGTGGGATTCATACCCCAGCCTGGGGTATGTCTGAGGTAACATTGTTACCCGCTGAGTCAATTTGCTCCACTGAAAACATCATGATAAGTATAGAATTTCACAGTCAAACAGCCCGTCAATAAAAAGGAAGTCCTTTCAATTCTGATTCAGTTCCTGCTTGTAGAAATCCAATGCCCAGTCTCAATGTCTCCCCTAAGCCCTAAGCACTAAGCCCTGAACCCTTACAGACGTAACTGATGTCACTCAAAATGCACTTTATGATTTGACAGTGGGACAATCCTAAGACCTCAAGGTCTTTGAGTCCATGAGTGTGGACATTGGGATTGGGCCTATTAAGCAAGGTTTTGTGGTGAAATTAAGTTGTTATGCTATGTTGTGGGTAAAGGATTTCTGCTCATGGTTCCAGTTTATTCATCAAATGGAGCAGAATAATTCCTGTATGATCATACTGGGCAATCATTGCTTTGATCTTTGATCAACACCTAAATAATTTATTGAAAAAAACCATAATCTTCCCTAACCAGCTATAAATACTTATGTTAAATAAAGCAAACTGGTATCTAAGTTACAGTATTGTGGTGATCCTGACACCTAAACTGGGATACAGTGGATTATTTTGAAGAACTCAGGATTAGTCACAATGGATTAAATGACATGACTGTGATGTGGCTGGTGTGCTTCTGTGAGGGATCTTGCGCCGTCATACTGCAGAGCAAGATGAAAAACAGCAGCCTCACTTCTGTCACAGCTGCCAGCTGCAATCTGATCAGCCCTCAGAACCCAAATGCACTCCTCAGTTTGCCCAATGACAGGCCTACGGCTTTGGCTTGACGGTGCTCATGGCACGAGCCGCTGCTCCAGCATGGATAACATGACATCACCAACATTAAGGAAACGAGGATCTGCTCCTCAAACCAGAGGTTCTCTCATTTAGAATCCGTACAGACGAGCAATGCAAAACCTTGCTGTTATAATACAGGGTGGAATACATTTGATGATAATATTCATGATCAAAGTTCTTCTGATGTCTCCTACCCAAGTTCCATGGTGAAGTAGGAGGTATATTCATATCTTACTATGCTGTGAAAGACATGGGACTGAAGTACTGTGCCCCCCCCCCAACCCACTAGGATGTACCGAACACAGTAGAACATGCCAAGCAGAGACATAAAGTTCCGCGAGTGTATAAATTATAATTTTTCACGTTCAGCGGCCCCACTAAATTGAAAAAGCAAGAAAACCTTTACCCATCCGTACAGCTGAAACTGATATCGGTCTGTTCATTTCTGGTTTTCTGCCATTAAGTTCTAGTACTGAAAGTCATTTATCATAGATTTTATAAAATGAATTAACAGGAACTACTCAGTGTTTAATCTTCAGTAGCCAGTGTTTTGATCCAGAAATATCCACAAATGTTCATCAGTCACTGCGCTGAATCACTGCGTTGCAGCAGCCTCCAGGTGAGAGAACCACTACTATTTCATTCCCACTCAATCCAAGTCCCTCCCCAGCGCCGTGGCTGTCTATTATGCTTGTCCCTCAGCCCTCAGGGGGCCACTACCTGCATTGCCCCCATCAATCTCACCCCCCACCTGCCCCAGGAACACCGCAGCCGTGGCTCCCCAGCAGAACAACCTCCACAATGCAGCAGCGCAGTAATTAGCAATAAGGTAACATTTACCCCCAGCTGCAGTGGAGGGTGGTAAACACTCTGTGTTCTCCATTGCCACTTAGAGGAAGGCCTGCTAAGCCTGCCTGCGTCCGGCTGGTGCGGAACGAGACCTCTTTGCGCGGACAAACTGTGTATCAGGCTAGCTGTATTTCTCCGAACTTCAGCTATTAAACCTGGGATAATAATATCTCCCACAAACCGGTCATCTACGTTACTTCTGCAAAGTTCTGTAACCCCTCAGATTACAGAGTAAAGTTTGTCAAATGTTATATTATTCTTAAATATTACCATGTAAATGCAACAGACTGGTACCCTGGCAGGGTATACCCCAACTTTACCCTGTGCTGCCTGGAATTGGCACCACATGCCCCCCCAAGCCAAAATAACCAGGATAAGCAGCTAGAAGAAGGATGGATGGATGGATGGATGATTACATAATTATTATATTTAAAGAATTGTGTCCTTACTAAATGTACTGTATATATACAGTATCAGTCAAAGGTTTGGACACGCCAAGAAGCCTATAAAGGAGAGTAATCAGGCCACGTCACATGACCTGGCCACCTGACCTAGAAGTAGAAATGCCCAGCATATATGTGGGACCTCCTTCAGGACAGCTGGGAAAGCATCTCAGGAGGCCACTTTTGTGTGTGTGTGTGTGTGTGTGTGTGTGTGTGTGTGTGTATACACTACAGGCCAGAAGTGTGAGCCCACCCTCAGATTAAAAAAAAAAACAAATGACAGACTGCTTTCTTAAACTTTTATTGCAAGAAAATATTAGAAATACTTAAAATAAATCTAATTGTCTGGTTTTCAGTATTTTATAGTTTGTAGTAACAGATTATTTGGCCACAAAGGCTGAAACCATTGGTTTTGAAGAAGACATATCAGGTCTGTCTTTGGTGCATTGACACTTTGTGTTGGAATTTACTATTTACTAATGTCCGAACTTGATTTGCCCTTGGTCTCTCGTGACTGTGTCTTAATAAATTAAATGATAGCCACTTGTCTGTCTTTTCCCAGATTAGGTTATGAGAGGTTTAATGCGCTGTCCGCTCCTCATTTCAATCCTGCGTTGTACTGTATAACTGATAAGTCAGGGCTCAAATCAAAATTTTGAGTGAAGAAGGGTCTCATCGGCAAATAGTTGAATGTTTCTAAGCATGGAGTGACTATACTGTTTACGGAGAAAAAGGCTGACAGGAAGCAACAGCCTGGGGCACAGGAAGTGACATCAAAGGCTGAAGATCAACACTCAGCTGTGACGCAGCAAAAGAGACTGGAAGATTAAGTACACCTTTACTTCGTGGTGTTAATAAGAAAGAGAGACTATAGGCTAAACAACACGAACGCTGGAGTACGGGGAGCAGGTCTTGCGGACGGACGAAAGTCCATCCCTGGGACGAGTTGGACCAACCGGTTTAAAATAAGCATCAAGCAAATGAGACAGAAGTGTTTGCATACTTGAAAAGGCGCTGGGAGGGTTTGGATACAAGCTATTTCCAATAAATGCTGGAAATGATGCTGAGAATCTGTGCTGATAAAGGCAAGGGCTGGTTATTTTGATGGAACTTTTACTTTGACACTCGCATTCATTGAATTGCACTTACAATGTATATTTGCTACATTACACTTCAAAACCAGTTAGTTACATTTGTTTTAAGTATTTCTAATATTTTCTAGTAATGTAAGTTTGAACAAGCAGCATTTTTTTTTTAATTGGAGGATGGGCCCAAACCTCTGGCCAGTAGTGTATATACTATATATATGTATATATATACACACAGATTTTTGTATCTAGAACCAACATGGATGAAAAAGCAGTAAAGCAGTGAAACCATCAAAGAACATGAGAACTTGTGTACTGATCTCATCACCATTTGATTTTCATTTTGGGAAACATTTGCTACGGTCGGCTGTGTGCTGTCAAACCCGGGCTCCCATGGCCAATCAGTCAAACATGGTTGCCATGCCAGCGTAATTATGGTCATAAACCCTCCCTCGCTTTGATATTAAAATGCATCCTGCTTCAAGCCCAGCGTGTTCAGCCCGATCCTCCACTCAGTATCCAGGCCGGCACTGATGGATATAGCCGTGCAACATGAGCCGTTCAGCCTTGGGCTTAAAATCGGAGCCCCGAGTTCCATTCGGCTCAAATTAGAGGGAGGCGGCGCAAGAGTGGTGCACAGAACAGCCAGAGAGAAAGGGGGCGCTGTGGGGGACAGACCGCACAGTGGGAGGTCGTTACACGTTGTGCCACTGGGGGATGCTTCAGAATCCCATAAATTCTGGCCCACAGGGGCTTCAGACAAAACTTTTGACATTCTTCCTCGCATATGAAGAGAGAGCTCAGTTAGGCTGGATGATGAGGCTTCTAACGTTAACTAGACATGTGTCTGGCATAACTGTTCTCACTCAGTGGCCGAGAAACCATTTCACCTTAGGAGGTCCTTAGAAGGTCCTCAGGAGGTCCTCAGGAGCAAGTGGTCATATAGGGGTGGGGCCACAGGGGCACTGGCCTCAGCTAAAAGCTGATTGGTCCCTGGAGTTCCCACTCCCCTGTCTCACCGATTCAAAATGCCATTAGCTAATGATAAAATTGGCCCCTCTATATGAATTATGGCCCCTCTCTTGTTGCCCCCCCCCTTAAAAAACGAACTAGTACCACCCCTGTACAGCAGTAACTGATGGTTCCTCCGACCTCCACAGGCCTTGTGCACCAAAAGTGTCAGCTGTAATGGCTTTTAAATGATTCATTAACCCGATAAAGCTGTAAAAAACAGCCCCCCCTCCCCCCAGGAGAGCCGTACCGCCCATTTAGAAAGCAGCAGGATGTTCAATAGCAGAGTATGGCAGCATGGTGGCCTGGAGTCAGGAATTCAAATCCTGCTTTCTGTGTGTGTGCGTGTTTGTGTGCGTGTGGATTATGTTTATATTACATTGTGGGGACCAATTGTTCCCCACAACATAATAAAGCCTGTTATTTTGAAGTTATGGGGACCATTTTTCAGGTCCCCACAAAGACATAATCTCTTATCAAAGTGATGTCATCAAAGTGATGTCATTATTGGGCCCTTAACCCTCTGGGAACTGACTTACTCTGCTTTCATCAATTTACATAAAAGCATCTGCTAAATAAATAAAGGCACCCTGTGACGGACTGCATGACCGACCTCGACTTCGTCACTGTCTTCCACTGTTAGATTACCCAGATGCTATATTACCTCATAAACAGATTTTATTGTGAACATCAAGCCATAGTAAGGATTAATTTTGCAAGATTAAAATCACGTTGTTAGTGATTGTTTTGCTGACACAGCTATCACATGCCAGGACCTGCTTTGCAGTCTCTGTGAATCATGTTCCTGTAAGAAGAGCTTGAGTGACCGGTACAGGTAAGGTCGCCCTGAAGCGTCCCGTCAGGATTGAAGTCCATTAAGCGTCTGGCACCAGTAGCATGTTGGCACCGGCAGACTGAGTTTCAGGAGCCAACTCAAGGGAGAGGACATTGATTGAATTCAGACCAAAACGTCACGTTCTGTGTTTAACGATCCCACTGCTCAACTGTCTAAAACCTGCACATCTGTGATCCGTAGGCTACACTTAACCACACACCACTGCAGGCTCATTAGTCTGTGGGGTGACTCTGTGGGGACTCTGTGCCCGCTCTTAGAAGGTTGCTGGGTCAAATCCCACAGCTGGTAGAGTGATGTCACCCGTAACCTCAATTGCTCCAGGGACTGGCTGACCCTCCTTTCTGAAGCGTTTCTTTTGATAAAAGCGTTTGATAAATAAATGTATTGTAATAGTGTGTTTGTGTATCCAACTAACGTGATAAAGACCTGCTATTTTGATGAGGGGGGGGCTGTCTTTTCGGTCCCCACAAGGTCTTTTGTTTGGTTACTTATGGTTAAGGTCTGTCCCATCCTGGCTCTGAACTTGCCGAGATTCTGAGTAGGGCAAGCAGATACAGAAAATGGATGGATGGATGGATGGATAGATGGATGGATGGATGGATGGATGGATGGTTAAGGTTAGGGCTGGGAAGGGGTTAAGATTGTCATTTTTGGGATTAGGGTTATGCCCACGGAAATGAATGGACGGTCCCCACAAAGATATGAAGACAAACGTGTGTGTGTGTCAGTAGGTGTGTGATGTCACCTCTGGGGTGGAATTACCAGATTGCAATCAACATACAGGTAGAACAAGTTTTTGAAAAAGGCCACTTCCCTCTCAGTCGTTGCATTATGTTATCTGGCCAAGGTTATCATAGCGTTATGCACCGCTAAAGCCATTTTGGTTAATCACCTCACACAAGGCTACAGTATTTCCATCAATTTCATCCTTGCTTTGGAATCATGTCCTTCGCCACTTAGGTCTTTAAAGACAGACACTCCACAATGGGATTTATACAGTAACAATGTATTAGGACTGAACACTCTGCTGAATGGGCAAAAAAGACACATCACTGGTGTCTCACATCATGGGTCAAAGGAGTCAAAATTTGTAACCGTTTAATACATCACTTTCCTTGTATTTCAGCCAGAAAAATATGACTTGTCATGTTTATGCCTATACACAGAAATACCCCAAGGATTCAAAAAAGACTGAAAATATTAACAAATTATTAATTAATAGCATTGAATCTGAATCCATCAGGAAGATGAAAGCACTTAACATCTAAAACCTTCGGGTGTTTCTGGCTTTACCTGTAACCTCAAAAATCTTATTTAGAAAAAAATAACACATTGTTATTCATTTTCTCACTGTCTCCACATTACAGCAAATATTTAAATTATCAGTATTTCAGAAGGAGCATTTCTGTAATTGCATGACTGTTTGAAACTCTTTCTGAAGGACTGCCTTTGCATATTTTTGCCATTACAGCAAAAGAAACAGTCAGAGATGTATAATTTCACCAGGCAATCCAGAAGTATCCCCACATTCATAAATAGGCCTTTGTACCGAGACACAACAGAAATGCCCACTTGATTTCTGTACAATAAATCTGGGCCTGACAGGGACACAGGAGAGAAGATTCTTAATACAACCAAACGCCCCCATTAGGCCTTATGGTACATTCCAGGGAACCATTCGGTCAGAGTCCTTGGGCTTGGCTACTTTTGTAGCGAGGGGGGGGGGGGCTTGGATGGAGGCTAGTCACATCTGCGGTAGAAGTGGAAGTGGTAATCTGTGAAGAGCGCCTCCATGTAGTTGGCGTCGGTAGTGCAGTCAGCCTGTCCCTAAAAAAAAAACAAACAAAAAACAATAATATAGACACAACAGGAAAGAGGAGAAACAGCTGCCCTACACACTGCTGGCTGGAGAAGTATTTTGGGAGCTCCACATCTGCGCTGGAAGAGAAAGAGCACCAGGCAAAGCGTGCACACTACCCCCCACATCCTTTTGGGACAGGTTTCCCCATGGTGGATATTTGACAGGCCTTTTTGCCACGTAAACAGCGTGACCTACGACTCCTACATCTGATTAAATACACGCCACTGCTTTGGAAAAAAAAGGAAATCAATAAAAATGCAGGAAGAACCACACATTTCATACACAGGTATTTTAAACAGATATATGTTTCTATTTGGTATATAAAAAGATCCATATTGCTTATAACTTAAGTCTCTGGCCTCTATGCTCTGTCTGGTCCATCGGAGAAGGCTTTCTGCCACTCCGTGCAGAATCACTGAGGAGCTTAGAGGAATTGGAATCGAATCAAAAAGCTCTTTCAGTCCTGTGGAGCCAGGGGTGAGATTAAATTATAGCCCTGACCCATGAACTAATCCCAAATTACTGAAACGATACAGTTGCTAAATGAAGCCTTGGGGAGTGCAAGGACCCGTGATCTCTCAGCAAATGAGCCGTGAAGCACCAATTAAAGGTTTGCTTACGGCTAACGGACTGCGGTGAGCTTTGGAATTTGACGTGTTTTTTTTTGGGGTTTTTTTCTGGCACTTACCGCCACAGTGGTCCGGAAGTGGAAGGAGCTCTGATGCAGCCGGGCCACCGGCAACGGCCACTCGTGGTTGTAGCCCTGGAGGAAAGCACAGAGACCACAGGGACACACCCAGAAAAAGCAGTTAGAGGCTGACTGGATTGGCACTGTGGTAAATGCCGGGGCTGTTAACTACAGCTATATGCCCCATCGCCCAGCTTCTGCTACATACTCTTAAGCCCCCATGGGCAGAATTGCAGGAAGGTACCACCCCCTGCATCCATGACCTCTGTACATGTGCTAAGTGATCAACACCCAAACTCGCATATCTGCTCATCTTTCAAAAGGAGGGGGCAGATGGACGAGGCAGCAGGCAGTCTGTTGTTCAGAACTGATCCCAGATCAGTTGAAATACAAGGAAAATAAGTGATGCATGTGTGGAGTTTGCATGTTCCCTGCGCATTTGTGTGAGTTTCCTCTAACAGTACGAAAACATGCAGGTGGGTGAACCGATGGCTCAATATTGTCTGCAGTGAGTCTTGTGGAGAACTGGCACCCTGTTCAGGGTGCCCCCTGCTGAATGCTTTGGGGACAGGCTCAGGGTCATGGAAACGGACAGTGGATAATCCCAGACCCAGTCTGGCAGCACGGGGATGGCGCACCTGCGTGTTGCTTATGGCTGAACTGCCCACATTGCTGATCCTCAGGGCAGAGCAGGTGCTGGTGTCATAGATGTGGCACAGGTGGACCACCAGAAGCTCAGTGGTGCTGTGAAGAGACGAGAGAAATGCAGAAAACAGAAACAAATGTAAAGGTGGAGTAAAAGTAAGGAAGGTTGAGAGGAGATATGCTCCCTGGATCAGCAAGAAATTACCATAAGGAGACCTTTGCTTTGAGAGCAATGCTGAGAAAACATTGAAAAAACTTTATCAATCTAAGCCAGTGTTTCCCAATCCGGTCCTTGGGGACCCACAAGACAGTACACACCCAAAAATGTGGGAGCAAAAATGTGGACCGGCTGTGAGTCCCCGAGGACCGGATTGGGAAACACTGATATAAGCTGCCTGGGGAATTGAACTTCACATTTGTTTGCCGATTACTGGTTTCAACCTCTGATTTTGGAATCCTTGGCCAATGAATCCAAGCTTCTGAAGTTAACATTACTGGTGTTGACAGCTCACTTTATTTACTCTCTAGGTAATTTATTTATTTTCGCCGTGCGTTTCTGTATGACTCACGTCTCTGTGTGACTAATCTCGTTTGACATACTGCCTTCCTTTCCTCACGGTCCCGCAGGGCGGCCTGGTTAAACCCTCCCATCGTAGCATCCTGCATTCCTAAAGGAGGCTGTCTGCAAACTGCTGCTGATACCAAGCCCCCCCCCTCCCCCCCCCCCCCCCCGTGACCTGGGGGCTTCCCCAAGCAGGCACAGTAAGCATGCTCACCAATGACTCACACTGGCCCACATTCTCCTTCATCTCATTTTTTTGTTATCTTCCACTTCATATTTACTTTTACCATTAATATTTACTTATTCATTTCCCATGAATATTCAGACAATTTCTACAAATATATATAAAACAATATCCATCCATCCATCTTCCAACATCTTATCCGGGATAATTTATTACATCATTAAGTGTTAAGTTTCCTAGTTATATTTTAACCACGCTTCATATATTTCTTCAACATTTCACTTCAATGTTTTCCATTTCACCCCAGGATTAATCGGAGGTGGAAAGTTCAAGTCCAGAAAGTACAAATCCAGACCCAGGTTTTATTTCAACCAACCAGCTGAATACTATATGACCGTGACTCTTTATACTCAACTGCTTGGTTGAAACAAAACCTTGGTCTGGATTTGTTCTTTTGGGATCTGAACTTTCCACCTCTGAGATGAATTAAATACACTGTGCTATGATTACATCCTGAATAAACGGGTTCGATAATAATTTGGAGCCTTTTTCATGACCTTGGTGATAGCTGCAGAACCTGCACTCACTTCATCTGGATGGTGATCGGCATGTTGACAGGCACAAACTTGCTGATGGGGATCGAGAAGCTGTAGTTCCCCGGCCTGCAGATTGATGACAAACATGTGGTATTTATAAGGACAAACTACGGTGCAGAGTTTCGAGACAATCCTGGTCTTTTGGGTTCTGTCACCTTTTGCTAGTTTGGCTGCAATGACATATATACACTTTTAAGGATAAAAACGAACTAGATTTTATTTCCATCTTCTGGTAATAAACGGTACTGATACTAACAGGTATCAACTACCAGTCATTAAAGTTATTTTTTCATTTATAATTAATATAAATAAAGAACTGTACGATAAATTACTAAAACAAAGATTTGAATTTATGTTTACTGGTCTTACAAGAAAAGTATTACTGAGTATTACTAATCAGAAAATATTGCAATTAATATTATATAATCGGTGCTATGAGGGGATCATGCTGAATGAGATTTGGTACCGTTTTTTTGCAACTTACCCGCAACTGCCTTCCACACAGTAGTGATGGTCAATAATTTGTTGATTTTCTTTGATAAATATGGATTTAACAGTTGTATTTGTCCCTATATATGAATAAAGAGTGGTTTTATGAAGTATATAAAGGTACAATTCAGTAGTCAGGCATGTGACCATCAATAATTAGGTCCAAGAGACTCATTCCAACTTACAGTCTTTGGCACCGTTGAAATTGTCAAACAGGAGTTCTCTCTTTTTGTCTTGGAAAACAAAGATAAAGCATACCTTCAGAGTTATATTTAAGTATTGATACAAGTTTATTAAAATGATGTTTCTATTGTATATTACAGTGTTCATATTTGATCACATAGCCGGCAGTAAATAAACCCTTAGTGTCAATGTGCCGACAGCAGTGTGCTAATTAAGCCACGTCTTTGCGGTTAGACAACATCAAAAGTGCAGCAGTGTTTTCAAGCAATATATTCAGCTCAGACGGTATAATTTAGTTTCCGCACAAATTTCAGTTTCGGTTGAAAAGGAAAGTAGTAAAGTTATGTAACTTGAAAATATCCATGACTGTGCATGGATTGGATGTCGGCATGCCACATGGCCTGCTGGGAGCACCCGGGGGAAATGAGGACCTTCGTGGGGACTCAGACTTATTCCCAGAGCTAATGTACATGCTCACCTTGTGCACTGGGGGGCGAGTATGAGAGGATGGGTTCAGTGTAGGGGGAGCTCAGGTTGCCAGATTCTGTGGGACAGCAGTACACCTCCTCACAGTAGAGCAGGCTGCAGAAACCCACGTCTGGGGGCCAAGGTCCCGGGGTCGAGGGAACGGTAGTGACTGTGTGTGGCACACATAAACATAGGGTTAGGAGCTGCCCAGCTCCCTAAGACCGAATGACATCATTCTAAGAGATAAAACCATAGCGGTGTTTACCAGCACTCAAAACAAAGCGAGGTTTGGGTGCCCCCTATTGGCCACAAACAGTCACCACACTAACATTTAAACAAACGAGTCCCTAATACTGGAGATGCTGAAGCAGCGTGTTCTGCTAACCAGCTAGCTAGCTACGATACTCTGACTCTACTTTGAGTGGAGCCCCAGAAACAGCAAAAACACCCCTGGATATAAACAGCCAGGTTCTACTCTTTTTTAATAGAAATACCTGCACTGCCGTGTGGAGAAATGATGGCCCTTCAGCATCATGTGCGACGCGGTTCCAGAACACAAAGCGCTAAGCTCAGACCTGAGAAGGTCGGCATTGAAGACCTACCTGAAGGGATGGTCATCGGCGGAAGGGGGGTTTTACTGCACATGAAATACATACAGATGTCAGTTATTCCCTCATTTGTTGCATATTGCATTATTTTCTGTACTGCTAGCATTTAAATTATTCACCTTTTTTGCCCCTTCGCGTGTATCCAAGGAACCAAAACCCAGCAAATACCAGGACTAGACTATATATATTTATGTAAACATTTATTTGAGTGAACTATGAAGACCAGCCATGTTGTATGAAGACTCAGCTGTTCAAAACTGCAGCTTTAAAAGATGCCACTAGGGGGCCTGAAAGCGAGCTGTACCTGGTCCCATATGAGGATTCTGAGGTGTCTCTCTGCAGCGTAAACATGTACAGACCTATAATGCAGATGACGCTGTAGGCACAGGGTACAGGATCATAGTCAGCATACTGTGAGCAAAGCTGTTGCGACATTTTGCATCAAAACAATAATTTGCTACAGTTTTGTAAGCTTCAGATAAATACATTTTAAATAGGGAATTACATTTACAGTACACTAAACTGCAAAAGCAACATTGAATCATCAGTCCTTTTGCCAGCGGTGGGTAGTTCAGGTCCAGAAAGTAAAAAATCCTAACCTAGATTTTGTTTCTACCAACCAGTGGAGTACTCTGTACCGTGACGCTTTACACTCAACTGGTTGGTTGAAACAAAATATTGGTCTGGATTATTACTTTCAGGAGCTGAACTTTCCACCTGAGCTCATCTTTTCAGAAGAGGGGTACTTTAGCTAGTCTTACCAAAAAGCCATAATGGCCACCAGCACGATGACGGTGCCCCGGAAGGCCTTGTGCTGCAGGCAGTGCTTGTACTTTTCCTGAAGAGCAGGAGATACTTTCAGGGCCCATGAGAAAACGATGCCACAGATTAGGGAACATGGACATGTATTTGTGGGTGATCTACTTACTTTGGTGGACTGGACTGGGGAGGATTTTTGTGGGGGTGGGACGTTGCTGATTTTGCTGACCTTTCTGGAAAATAAAACGACAAATATGTTGCTACTAGTTTAAAACGACATCTTTTATAAAACAAAATTTATATGTTGAAAAACTGCTAAAGCCACTCAGTGAAGGGAATTTGTTCGGTATGATTTCCTCGGTCTGTAGACCCACAAAAAAAAATCCATAACAATGATATTTATTAACAATATTTGCACTACGTGTCTTTAAAGTAGATTCCATCCAACCACCTCCCACATGCAGCCATCCAGTTGTACCCTGTCTGGGGGTAACCACTGAGCCACCTAAAATGACTTTTTTAAAGATATATTAAACAATGAGCCCTGAGTCATTAGAATATGAATCATGTGTTTATTTCAATGCTAAAGTCAAAACCTGCTGCCTGTTTTAGGCTTAAAGATTCATTAATTAAATCCGGGGTGCTGTTAGAAATTATGGGCCACAGGAACGATCATCATACTGGGCCCCCCACCCCAGACCAGCTGAATTATGTTGCATTTTATTTTTTATGGCATAAATGTAATAACATTCCTCTTCTTTACAGCACCCCTACGTTAGGTGGTTGGTTGCGCACCTAGAGGTGAAGCTTATACAGGGGTGGAGTCACAGGTGTACTGGCCCCAACTGAAATCTGATTGGCCCCCAAAGTCCTGCCTTCCCTGTCACTCACCAAATCAAAACATATCATTGGCTAATGAGAAGGTTGGCTCCTCTGTAAGAATTATTGCCCCCAACCTTAAAAGACTCTCAGAATTGCCCCTGATGCCGACAGCCACGCGGCTTCCGGGCCTGTGGCCCCCGTACCGGTGCACGCTGCCAGCCCCGCTGGAGCGCAGGCTGCCCATGTCTTTCAGCTTGGCCAGCCGCTTGTTCCACACCTCCAGCTCCTGGATGCGCGTCTCCAGGTTGTCGGTCAACTTGCACAGCTGCTTCACTGCACCGACGTTCTCCATGAATATCTGCTCCTGTGAGGGTCCAGGGGGGAGAGGGGCTTCACGTCAAACACCAAGCGCCACCAAGCTCTACTGTCACGCTTTATGAAATATTCACCAGCATGTGGGGCTTTCCTGTAGTCTGCCCGGGAATAGTGCTGGATGTGGGGGGACGGACCTGATGTCCTCCTCTGCTAAGCTTTCCCCCAGCACCATATCTTTAAAGCTTGTGGGGGTTTTATGCAAAAATGTTCTGAGGGCAGAATGAAAAATGATTGGTTCAGAGAGATGACCAGTCATATTGTAGAGGAGGTGGTTCCAAGCAACTAGAGGAGGTGGGTGATTGGTTGGACCCGCCTCCTTTAGATGATTGCACCCACCTTCTCTACAGTCTGATTGGTTCTCTCTCTGAACATCATTTTTTTGTTTTGCCCTCAGAACATTTTTGAGTAAGTAAAACTCCCATGAGTGTCAAAC
This sequence comes from Paramormyrops kingsleyae, assembly GCF_048594095.1. NCBI lineage: Eukaryota > Metazoa > Chordata > Actinopteri > Osteoglossiformes > Mormyridae > Paramormyrops > Paramormyrops kingsleyae. The sequence continues at coordinate 15,554,522 of NC_132797.1, forward strand.
CACCGGGCAGTGGGGGCCCTTTTCTCTCTCGCTACACTATCTACCTCCCGCCTCATACTCTCGCCGTGACGCTGCTTTACTGACTTATCTCACACGCTCCTATCTTCTCCTTCCATGAGCAGTCACCATGAACCATAGACACACTCTGCCTTACACAGATTGCCGCAGCCCAGCCTTACTTTGTCCACCATGAGGAAGTTAGGAATCTTCTCTCCATCTGAGCAGACGACATCTCCGACTTCCCTCACTGCACTGGGGAGTAACTCCTTCACCTCCTGTGCTATGATACCTGTGAGAGTCACAATGACACAGGATCTACACCCCGCGTTTGGCTAGGAGCCGAGCCAGTGAGGTCCCTCCATAGCTATTGACCCCAAAGCCCTTAACAAAAACAGGCCTCGTTTTTGGCCAGTTACACACATAGTCTAGGTACCTGTCTCATGGACCTGATTGATGCCCATTTTAGTGGCAAATTCAGGTTTGTAGTCATACTCCACAATCCTCATCTGTGCTATTCTCTTCAGCTGCTCGTTCGAGTCCACCTGTACAATTAAACAGCAAGATAATCTTGTAGGCTTGTCCATTGAGATATGTAGAAATATCAAGCAAAGATTCAATGATTTACCAGTGGCATCAATTGTGAAATAGCATCCTGTTCTCATAACTCTCTATTCAGTGAGAAGCTAATAAACTTTCAATCTCCCACATAAAGAGTTTGGCACAGACAGCCAATCAGGTTAGCACAAGCAAGACATCTAGCACAGGAAGCACAGTTAGCCCGACATTAGTATGATTAGCGGCTTAGCCCATACCTCCTGGACATTCTCCTTGGCCCTCTGGTCAGACGGGTGCATGACCGTGCCCATCACCTTCACGTTTCCACAGACGACTAAGGCCTCGTCCGGGGCGTCCGTGTTGATGCCCACCCTGCCGTGGCACACCACCGCGTCCGGAGCAGCCCCCCGCTGCCACGGCATCTCGTCATTCTCAAACTGGCCTGGGTTGGATGCCTGGCGAAGGGAAGGCGACGACTCGCAGGGGTTTAGTCAGTTTGGGTCAATTATGGTGGCACAAAAAAACATGTTTTTATGTAATCTTATCAGCACCGTTTTCGTATGCCTTGTTTTATGCTGTGTAGATTAGGCTATAACAGGAAGAATTAGTAAATATCATTTAGTCAATTAGTCTATTTTCACTAGAAAATAGAGCCAGTAGAGTAAATTGACTTGTATAATGCTAGCATGTATGCAAATGGGGGGCATTTGAAAGAATCATTATTCCCCATTTATTCATATTTATGTAAACGATAAAAATTAAGATGTATATGCTAAATACCCTGAACTGGGATGCTGTAAACCTGATGACATAGCGCCATAATCAGGGATGCTAACTGTGATATTACAGTGATCAGCCACCTAAGTTCCACTCACCCTGACAATGATCCTCTCAGACACGTGAGCCGCCAGCAGGTGGCGCTCCTCTTCCAGGCAGGCGTAAAGTCCCACCACTAACAGGAAGTACCTGTCGGCACCATGCCAAGTGTTACTGGTATGAAATGTATCAAAGATAGGCGCGCTCAAACTCCAAAATATCTCAAAAATATCTTAGGGTGCGAGTTAACGACATCAAAATACAAAAAAAGGAACCGCACTCACAAGATACTTCTCATACTATTTAGAAAAAAAATTTGATAACGGCTTGACGCTGAAACGCGTCTGTGTGGCATGGTGCACTAAAAAAAAATTCTAAATAGTATGAGAAGTATCTTGTGAATGCGGTTCCTTTTTTTTGTACTGGTATGAAATGTGCCACGATGCACTAGTGGGCCCATAAACAACCACCGAGGGCATCAACCCAACACAAATAGCCACTGATACTTAAAGTTCTTGGTTAAACTGCCCATATCTACAAGCCAGTAGCCTCTCACCTCTGGTCTGGGTTCGGTTTTCCCTTCTTCCTCATATTATTGGCCGTTGTCTCGCTGAAGTGCAGGCGGCCCAACGTCACCTTGGTGATCTTGTCACCTGGCATGCTCACCCTGATGGGAAATATGCCAGTTAAACCATTGGCACCACAGCGACGGATCCGCGACGCAATGCTGAACAGCCACGTGGGTCTCCGTGGCCGACACCCCTAGCGACACGGAAAGTGGATCGGCTCTCGTCTTACGACTATGGGACGAGCCTCACCTGACTGGCAGGAAGGGCTTCTTGCTGCGGTCGGACTGGGACTGTTCTATGGTGATCAGGTGGCTTGGCGCCTCCATCTGCAGGGAAAGCAAAGCATGCTGGGAAGTCACAGCCAGCTACAGTTAGGGGGTGTTTCTCAATACTAAGAACACAAGATCATACGTGTGGTCCTAGTAAGACCAGTCTTGCTAACTTGCCTCCCAAGAACTTGGGCCGCAATGAATCATGAGATTGGTCTTGTTTGGCAAGAATGCAATTGATCCTTGATATTTGGGACGGGCAAGATGACATACGGGGATTTTTACTATCGTCAGTACTTCTTTTCTTAGTTGGTGGTTAGAAGGTGGATGGTTCGTTGGTTAAATGGATGGATGGATGGATCTTTAATTGGGCCTCCTTCCTTATCTATTATCCTGTATCCTCATGTCCAGCTCTTTCTGGTGTAGTCTTGGAACCTACCCAGGTTGCACAGGGCAAGTGACATCCTGGATGGGATTCCAGTGCATGGCAGAGCTGCACAATTGCTCTAAAGTGCTCTACGAATTTTGCAGTATCAAACGTGTTTTTACACAATGGATACGTGATATTTGTAAACAAACAGTATGGATATGTGTGTTGCACTTTGTGGCTGAATGATGAGCTTGCTATAAACACAAAACCCTTTATCAGAATTTACTAGCCATATATTATTTGATCTTCCTCAAAAACATCTTCTGCTACTTTATATAAGTGGAGTGATGGTGTTCTGTGATGTCCCTCTTGGCTGGCGTCTCGACGTACTGCTCATAGTTCATAGACTAATCGTATGAAACATTCACCTTGACGCCGAAAACCTTGACGTGAAAGCTCTGGATCGGCTTGAGGCCCAAAGCGGTCTTGACATATCTGGGGCTCCCCGCCATGCCGACGTGGACCGTGACCTGGAAGTGGTTCTTTTTCTGGCACACGAAGGCCTCGTCGGCTGGGGAGTAGTTGAAGCCTTTGTCCGACTCGATGTGGTAACCAGGGACTGGCCTAGGAATGTGGGATGGTGTGAGAATGATGATGGCTGATGTTAAAAAGAAAAGGCAGGAGCAGAGAAAAACAAAACGTCTCAATACCAGGAAAGGAGGTCCAGCTACACCTGCATTCCGCGAATGAGTAACCAGATAGTAACATAATACCAATATAAGCAATAATAAATCCAGAGCACCACAGCTCTGCACTGCGTAAGCGGTTATGGATGATAGCCGGAGAGAGAAACTACTTACAGGCTCTCGTAGTTGCTATTGTACAGGGGGCCCCACTGGTCGGACAGGTACTCGTCCCAGGACAGCATGCGGTAGGCGCCCTGCCCGGGACCCCCCCCTCCTCCTGCCACGTCACTGCCATAGCTGGGCGCATCTCCTCTGCTGCAGTCTGGACCCTCTGAAGCACATGGAGTAAGGGTTCAAAGCATAAATACCGACCATTCTTCATAAACTCTGCTGCAGGAGCACTCAGGATATTCAGGATTTATTGGTATCATAACCAACGTACTTAGAATTGCAAATGAGTGAATGTCCTACTAAGAGAAGAACTCTGTTGATATGATTACAGTGTGCAGGAACGATAACAGGAACCATTAAATACCGCCTATAAAAGAGGAGGAGCGGCTTGCTTTTGATAAGATTCCGATACGCTGGCATGTTTGGACGTGACTGTTTTTCGACTGTGTTCCCAAGAGTCAGCTCACTCAGCTAGGATGGAAGGAAGCAGGAATGGGTCAACCAGACCCCTACCTAACGTCCAGCCTGCGTCCTCCCACCCACCGGGGTCCGGAGTGTCTTCCGTAGAATGCCTCCTCTTCTTGGCGTTGCATGAAGCCGGTCTGCGGAGCAAGGTTCACATATGGCCATCATGCTCATAGTTCAACGCTTATACGTTAATAATTTACTCATCATCAGAGCATCAGGGAAAACCGTGAGCCAGCGCTGGGTCTCACCCTGTCTGCTGGCTGGAAGCGGGAGGCGGATACAGGTGGATTGGGCTGGGACATCTGGGTGTGGTCTGGACCGGGCAGGGGGGCATGGCGGCTCCCCATAGAGGATTGGGGAGCCTGCTATCAGGCAGCTGGGTGGAAGCATGCACTGGAGCATAAGTGTGGGCGGAGCTTGGGTGGTGCAGAGGTGGAGGAGAGCTGTGCACCGGGCTGGGGGCGAGAGAGCAGCTGCCCAGGGGGAAGGTGTCCATCGGGGCCGAGAGGTGGGGGGTGGGGCACTGGGGACCGGGGAGATGGAGGTTCGAGCTCTGGGGACTGGGGTGCTGGTCTCTGAAGTGAATCCCCGAGCTGGTAGGAGGGTTGAGGGTGGACAATACTTCATGTTCAACCCGGCCAATAGGCCAGGAGGGACCATAATGAATATCTGAAAGAGGAAATGACATCATAGATCACATGACGACAACAACATGCTATAATTAGGCAACGTATTGCCATAGTCAATGCAAAAATACATATGGTTCATTTATTCTTCAAACATGAAAAGTATCTAATATAAAACATAACATTTTCTGATATTTATTAGTCCCTGGCTCTGTGTGTTGTGGCCTGCGTGTTCTTGGGTTTCCTCTGATTCCCTTCCACAGTCTAAAACTGGTGTCTCTAAATAGCCTGTAGTGTGTGGGTGTTTGTGAGCCGGTGCCTTGTGATGGACCGGCACCCTGTCCAGGATGCCCCCCGCCCCGCGCTTCCTGGGACGGGTTCCAGGCTCACCGCCATCCTGTACTGGATAAGAGGTCACCCGATGGATGAAAACACTAAGATAGGAGGAGGTGTATTGTGGGTCTCACCTGGCACTTGTGGTGGCGAGCAGGGTTCCGATCCTGAATCTGGCGGTGAATCAGGGAGCATGCTGGGAAAAAAAACAGGGTGCATGAGCTGTCAGCCTGGCAGAGTAACGCTGAGGTCTGACATCAAAGTGTGCACTACTGTGTTAGTCTCCAGTGAGTAACCACGGTACTTCACACTGCGTACACAGTGACAAACCAGAAAAACAGTGAACAAACCGCAGGTTTCATTTTAGTGTAAACGCTGTTGTCTTCACAGCTATTGTCTTCTGCATTATTAATTAATCTCCAAAGCATTTTCTTCAGTTCTCTCAATACTGGTTGTTTCAGTGTCCCAGCGTCTTTGTCCCTTCAAATAGGAAGGCTGTTTTCACTCTTTCACTCACTGTTTCAACTTTAAAGAGAACGATTATATTTGTAATATCCTTTGTCCCACTTATTTACAAAATGTTCACAGTCAGCTCAAGATGTGATTTATGTGACTTCTGCTAACACTAATAACACTAATTAACTATGATTATTAAAATGCCTTATGCTGTTTTAAAACAGAGAAAATACCAAAACAGCCAAAATGAACACAGGAGAGAGGGTGAGTATTATGTCAGTCTTCTGAACGAAAAGGTTGTGTAGGAACATGGGGGCAGGCATCTGTCAGTAGCTTCTCTGTGTGACGCATTTGCTGTGCCCCCCCCCCCCCTGTCGGTGACATAAGCACAGAAAGATTACTGTGGATTGGACTTGTCTCTGCGGGGGGAGGGGGGGCGAGAGTCTCTGTTTGGGGGAGTGGCCACTCACAAGGTGCTGGGATCCACGTCATTGCTGAGGTACTGTTCCAGCATCCTGGTGTCCAGCATCCTGGTGTCCAGCATCCTGGTGTCCAGCATCCTGGTGTCCAGCGTCTCGTTATCCAGCATCCTGGTGTCCAGCATCCTAGTGTCCAGCATCCTGGTGCCCAGCATCCTGGTGCCCAGCGTCTCGTTATCCAGCATCCTGGTGTCCAGCGTCACGTTATCCAGCATCCTGGTGTCCAGCGTCACGTTATCCAGCACCCCGCTGACATCCTGGCCTGCAGCCAAGAGGCAGGAGAGCCCTCAGTGAGGAACGAGGAACGCCTTCTCCTGTGTTCAGTTTAGGGTTTCCGTCTCCGTTAATCTGAGGCCCAGAGTTGGCATATCAACACGTGGGAGCTATTTGGGGTCGGCCGTGCGATAAGGAAAGTGAAATTCCAGGCCTTTATCAGGGGAAAAATTGGCTCTAATGAAGGTTTCATCGATACAACACGAAACGGCACTTACACAACAGGGGGAAAAAAGCAATAGGTGACAGCTCATTCCAAATCATCATGGCAAGACTTAGACCCACAAACAGCCTTGTCATCTTTACTGAGGTCAACGCTGGAGTAATGAATGAGGAAGGAGTGCTTAAATTTCTCCCCCTGATTACTGAAAGCAAATTTCACCCTTAAGCAAACAAATACCAAAGAGAAAGTTATTATTTAACCAGATTTAAAATCAAGTACATATTCGTCATATTTGGTTTCGAATTTCTGGCTACGAAAAGATACTTTGACGTTAACCAGGGTTGCCAACTCTCATGCCTCTGGCCTGACACTCACACTTTCAGACTGTCATGCTCGCGCAATAAATCTTTCAGCAAATCTTAAATATTCCATTATAAAGCTAAAATTAGCTACACCAAAAAGCATTGGGGGACTTTGCAAACCCTACAGACTATTTACAAGGTAATAAAACCAATACATACATGTAAATGTGTGTGCAGACTTGCCTTTATTTGAAAATCTCGCACTAGCCAGCTGACCAAAGTTGGCAACCCCGAGGTAACCGTGACGTTAGAGACAAAGCATTTCATTTAGCTGATTCTTTCATCCAAAGCGACTTAAAGCAGAGAAGGGTAACAATGTAAGCATTCTTCCAATGGTTTGAACCCATGACCTTTGCACTAGTAGCACAATGCTCTACTTGTTGAACTACAGGAGAAAGAAGCAGACACCTGGCCTTGATCTACTTGCAGTGTCGCTCGTTTACAAGCCAGTGGCCTTGCTCACAGAGGCCGTCCACCCTGCCTAGATAGCAGTCATCGCCGTCAGCCTCACCAAATCACCTTCTGCTCTCCCTAACTGGAGCAGAGGGATGGGCTCACTGGAATCGATTTCACTTACTGCAGTGCCACCAGATTCGTGGTTAATTCTATTTATACATTAAGGGTACAGATATTTATAGAAAGAGGTTATTTATCTCGCTTGATGGGCAGGGTGTCCCCTGGTCTGGAGTGCCTGTGATTGGCTCCAGACTCAAGTGGGCCAGCACCTACACGGAGTGGTACTGCTGTTAAGATATGCGAACCAACAAACCAGATGGCTAAGAACTTCACCAGGGAACTTCAGCTGAAGTCAGCACCTGTTGATTTCTAGTTGAAGGAACTACTTGGGAAGTGAATCACTGCACTGCAAGATTTATCAGGTAACACCTGTGACACAGGAAAAGCACAGCACACCCCTGATTTGCGGAGGCGGACTCATGTTTCATGTTGATCTGCTAAGTAAGCTTCTGGACTTGATGTAATAGCACTATCCACATGCAAAGGTGTTTTATTTTAGCCTCACAGCAGAGAAGAGCTGTGTAGGAATATGGGGTGAGAGTTCAGGCCACCATGTGCAGAATCAGAGTAATTCATGATCTGGGTGTAAGTCCCATAAAAATCCTGCATATCTGTCCATAATCCAGGCCCTGGAAGCCAATTTCACAAATTTGATTGATAACCAGTCAAAGTTAGAATTTATCTTTGTGCCATGGCAAATATTGGCCAAGAATTGAAGCACAGATTCCAAGTGACATCTTTACATGAGTTTTAGTTAGCAATCTCTTTTACTGTTGCCTAAAGACGCGTGGAAAGTCTGCCTGGTCCTTGGTCTGATTCCTTCACCTGAACCCTATTTGATAGACCATATGAAACAGTGGGATGGACATGTTCAAAGGAAGCTATAAAACTGCATTGCACTTAGTGGCATCTGGCCAATCAGAAGAAAGGCATCTGGCCAATCAGAAGAAAGGCCCCGCCCCCCTGCCCACATGCAGATCTTTATTGATCACACTGTTGGAGCCAGAGTGTCCTAAGTAGGTGTGCAGTAATCCATGTGACACAGCCATGGGATTTAATGTTCTGGAATAATCTACCCCCCGCCCACCCCACTCCACCAATCGCACTTTGCGCTGTTACTTCCAGCTGAATGACATTAATGCTCTGCATTGAACAGCACCATGAACAAACATGGCTACTGTGAAAATGCACCAGCAGAGCAGAGACGCACCTTTGAATTTGTACTTTCAACACAACCAACAGGAACAACAGAACAACAGAGTTGGCAAACGGGTAAGTCATCTTACTGTCGAAAAACTGCTGAAGAGCCTCGTTTTCTCCCAACACGTCCATCTGGCCCCTTCTCGTCACCGTGGGGTCCATCATGGCCTGGGGGCTGCCTGCCTGCCGCAGAAGCCTGTTACTGGACAAGCGCCATTAGGCGAGAACGGGGCCTTGCAGGCCCTCACTTCCATCCATTCCCATAACTCAACATATTGAGGCATCAATAAACAGTAATAGTAGTAATAAGAAAGCCATAACTTTCAAGTATTCACTTCCAGACAGGATCAGATCTTTGTGTGATGGAGCTTTAGTGTGTTTAAAGGAGGATTGGAGGTTATACCATCTGGCAGGTTCTCTGTGTGACTGATTTATGGTCAAGCAGAGGAGTCATTGTAGTTTATGAAAGGACCTGACAGTAAATCACCCTCTTTTAGTAAGTGTTGATGGTATTAGCTGCAGATGGGTGTGAAAACAGGTGAGGGCTGATTGATTCATCTTTCACGACCTAATCTGTAAACCAGTCTTTACTCACCCCATTAGTTCCTCCATGATCGGGCCGTCAATTAATAAAACGCCAGCTGCTACGATCATTACACAGCGGAAAGGATAAAAACCCCACACTGCACACATATGATCTATTTTAAACATGACTGGGGAGTCTCAGCCACGCTGCCTCATGCCGGTTCTTAGAAGAGTTCTCCTGGGGGAAATTCCGTACGTAACACCCCCCACCCCCGATGGCTTGATACATTCTCAGTGCATTTATGGATGAACACGTCAATAGTTTTTATAACCCGACATAGGAGGCTGAAAGGCCAGGTTCACTGCCAGGGAACGGAATAACATTACCAGTACGGCAGGCTCTAAGGCTTTGAAATGGGTGCCGTGCTGGCGAGTGAGCTAAAGGGCATTCAAAATGGCAGCCAAAACCTTCGAACCCGTATTGCCTGGCCGACAGCTGCTTCGGCTGTCATGAGCTGCTTCCAGGGCTACGGAGACGTGAAAGAGAAACGACCGACAATCTCATCTTTCTTTATTCTATGAGCTGGCATAAACATGGCCCCTGTGGCACGTCGAAGGTGAGGAAATGTTCTTGAGCTGCCTGAGTGCAGAGCGGAATGGGTATCATAATGGGAGGGTGGTACGTTGTTCATTCATGTGGCAGAGAGGACCACGGCGCTGCCAGTCCTTACCTCGCGTTCCGAGTCGGGAATGTTCGCCGCAAATCCCTCGCCGAGTTCAGGGTGACAGTTCAAGTGTAATCCATTTGCAGCCACAGGAGTGACAGTAATCCCCAGGGCTGTTATCCCCAAAGCAATTCTTCTTCCATCTAGATGGGCTGTGCCATGTGATTCTGAAAGTATGGGCCAACGCTGGGATTTTTCTTAGAGGTTTACTGTATTTCCCTGATGTCAGGACACCTCTGCGTGTCTCTTGTGTACTTTGCTCTCTGGTCGCCGGGATGAGGGCGTCCCTCAGATACCTGACGCATGCGTGCATGTGTGCGTTTGTGTGTGTGCGTGTGTGTCTGCACCAAGCCCTGCCCTTGGCTAAAGTGGAAGCAGAACTTACAATGTGACTCTACTGTAAATGGGGAGGATTCAAGGCAAACCCATCGGTCCGTCTCATCGGTGTCATGAGCACAGCCTCATGAGACGCGCCGGAACCTTCTGTCTGCCTCAGTACCCGCATCACCTGCGTTTTGTATAATGAGGAATCATCTGAAAACCGACGGTGACGACTTTACCGTGTGCTTGATAGTGTATCACTCACCCTCCGCCACATATTACCAGCTGACTGGGGTTGAGAAATGAAGAGCTAGACACCATTAATTCGTAGGATCTTAAAATCACAACATCCAACTTGGAGTTCTTTTTCATCGTACTTTAGTCACATTTATGAATGAATCATTTACCTGCTAAGTACCAAAACGCTTTATGACTTCTTTACATAAATTTCTGGTTTCCTAGAACTGTGGAGAAACTTACAGCGAGAACAGTTGGAAGAAGAAATTCTTTTTATTTTTTTAAATCCTTCCATAAGCTTTTCAAAACTTCTTTTAAAATATATTTAGCAATTAGGCATCCCGAATGAGTTAAGTAAGCCCAACGTATCCAAACATATTTTAATAGTTGACACTCCACCAGTTTGATAAATGATAAAGCCACGCAGATGTGGAAAAACGGTTGTATTTGTATTTACGCTCTTCTGGCTATAACGGCAGGAATGATTCTTGGAAGATAACTGAACAGACGGTACGCTAAATGGAAGGGCCCCGATACGGACCGGACTAAAGCAGACTCCGCCTCTGACACGCCTGATATCAACCCAGAAGGCTCAGCAGGCTTCATACAGCACTCAGTCCAGTGGTTCAGCAGGTACCTGACACAGCATGGAGACCGACAGACCAATCGGTCGGCAGATCTCCATACATGCGCGGCTCCTATTGGTCCAAGACACTCTTATTAGTCCCTATGTTCGTTTTTTGCAGCATATTGAATGGTCCTTAACTCCAAACAATGCATATGATGCACAAAGGTCACCATACCCAAGTTTTATATGTAATTACCATTAACTTATGAAACACCACCTGGTTTCTGCTTCCCTAGAGCAGTTATAAGACACTATATTAGATAATACAAGCATTTATGTAAACAAAAACATTGCTAATTCTCATAGTATTTAGTTCTAGAGGCGAAAACATAATTAAAGGAAAGAAACACTGGAGTAAAGACAGTGAGGATATGCAGCCCTGCTCTGGGAAAGACGTACAGTAAGGATGTTCAGAGCCCCAGTGGCTCTTGGTACCAGGGCATAGTCTTAAACAAGTTCACCCAGGCAGGCGTAGACTGTAGATGACTCACAGAGACACGGACGTCAAACCAACGGCCACAATGACCAAACGCGAAGAGAAACGTAGCATCCTTCAAATCTCAGTGACACCCCAACTGGCGACTCGTCTTTCATCAGTCAAGTTATGAAGCCTGCAGTATTGCTTGTTAGTGTATTGCGCTGTCTGCCTGTGTGAAACGTTCAAAACCCCCACTGTTAACTTTAAAACCAATACACTACTGTAAGCAGAGCTACAGCAATGGCCAACGTCGGCCCTGAACATCCCAGCGCCTGCTGACTGTGAGACAAACTCGGCTTCTGTTACCAAAGAGGTATTAAATTATTAATTATTAGGAAATTAAATACTTTTTATTCATTTAGCAGATACTTTTATCCAAAGAGACAAACATTTTTCAGCAAGCAGGGCCAGACAGTCCCAGGAGCAAATGCAAATTAAGGGCCCGACGGCAAAATCGGTCTGCTGACCCTGGGATTTGAGCTGATGACTTTCTGATTGCAGGCACAGTGTCCAAACCCACTGAGCCACCACAGTCATCCAGCTATTAGCCATGCCATTGGTCCCTTCTACCCCCACCACTCATCACAGTTTATCTCAGACATTCTGCTACTCCCCCGCCCCCCCCCCCCTCCCACTAATGGCATGTTTTAAGAGCTGCCTACTATTATCTACTCAGACATGGAAGTCAAGCTTTCTGCGTGCGTCTCCGATCAGGAGAACCTCCCCCCACACTTTTCTTCCTGCACTTAATTATGTGTTCCAGAGGTATACAATTTTATTCAGTATGTTCCAGAAAGGCACTAAAATAAAGGAAAGCTTTGTAAGATCAGAGTGCAAAAAGAAAAACAGAAAAAAAAAAGTCTTACGAACAGACAGGTAAAACAAACATACAGCACATTTCCTGTACATGTACACGCACAATTTCACTGCCACATTTTGCCAGCTGATTGGGCTTGAGAACTAATGAGCTGGACACCATTCATTTGTACAGTCTAAAAATCACAATTTCCAACATATCATCAGTCTCCTCCATTGTACTTTTGAAATCACTGTTCCGCAAAAGAACACAGACTGGTTCAAACCCTAAAGATTTTTTTTTTTAAATGAGAAATCTATTCAGCATCTCAAAACACATCATGTCATCGGACTGAGCAGCAGCCTCGCGTCAGCGTCTGCCACTTTAAAATCTCAACGTGAAGGTATACCGCGAATGTCAGCCTGGCTTATAGCTCAGTCCGCAGCCGTCCCGTGGCTGGATGTATCCGTGGTTACGAGTCGCGGGGTGGAGGCGGTACTGGGGGCCGTGGCAGGCTGCCCGTGAGAGCCAGGTGAGCAGACCGCTTCCCGTCCATCTCGGGGAGGATCGGGATGAGGTCCCGTGCCGCCCCCCCCCCTCCCATCACAGATCATCCTTGTAATAGCCGAGCTTTGCGAAAGACATCTCCTTCCGGAGCTGCATCACCTCCCAGAACATCTGCTCAGCTGGGAAACGAAGAAACGGGAGTCAGAGAGATGAGGCAAGATCACAGAACAGGAAATGGATCATCCACATGTGACACAATGGACAGCGGTCGCCATTCACACGTTGAGGCTTCTCATACGTATCCCCGAGCGACCCACAGGGTGAAAGGGTGACACCCGGAGCTCCCAGCCGGTGACTCACCGTCCTGCTGCTTGACGAGGCCCTGATGGATGTAGCGGATGTAGGTGAAGAAGTTACAGACGGAGGTGATCTGGGGGGCAGACGGACACATGAGAGCGCGTTTGCACCGGGGGGCCAGAATAAAAATACCAGGCGAATGACACTTGTGTACATTCCTCCTCTGAAGGACAGAACTAGGAGTTCCCGCTCTGACTGTCCCCTGGAGCACTCACCGCAAACCTAACACAGCCCCTCCAGGGATAAGACTACAGCTTCGATTCACCAGGACCCAGATCCACGAGGCTTTGGGTCGTTTTGCGAGTTAAAGCATATTTCGGCCGGACGATGACTTGTGACCAGAATGGGAAGCAAAGTAACTCCCATCAAAATCTTACAGGAAGTTCTGCAGTTCAGAAAAGCAAAACGGACCTGCTGTACCTAAATAATAAAACACATAAATGCTTTTTATTTGCCATTTGCACGATTACAGGTACATTGGAATGCTTCTCTTCACCTGCCCCATCCTGCTATCCATAGTTTGAGGGTCACAAGTGAGGTTGAGCCATGGAGCTGGGGTTTAGGGGCCTCGCTGTGACTGTTCTGCCGAGGCCGGGGCTCAACCCGGCGACCTTCCGATCACAGGCACTGAGACTGAGCCCACTAAGCTGTCACCTCTTCATCAGTGTATATGCATCGTGCTACTTCCATTATATATAGATAAAATGTAACTATGGCACCCAACCATTTGAGGTCATCTTGACTTGGTAACAAGTACATCTCTATAAATCTATGGCTCCCAGTAGTACCTCACAGGCGGGCATGGAGCCATTGTGACATGACCGCCACTCCATAAGGAGCGATATACCACTGGCTCATAAACCAGGGGAGCTTTATGGCACTGAGGCTGCCCCCCCTTCCCCTCACCCCCCCATGACCAGCTGGAACGAGTAAAACTCACACCAGGGGTGATGGAAGGTTCTGATGGACCCCGCAAGCTCGTCTCACTAACAGCCCCCGCTGATTCAGCTGGTCTGTTCCTCCCTTAGCCAAGCAGACTGGGCACTGAGGCCCAGACAGCATTACTGGGGAGGGAGAAGTCCCTAAGCCCCCCCATAAATGCTAATGAAGGATACCCAGCAGATTCAATTGTGTTCCACTATCCTCTGCGACTGGCACATCTGATCTGTACACCTTATGGTACTAAGCATCTACGCAGGAGCAAATGTGGGATCTGGGCTGGGGACATGGTCACTGTTATGGCACCTGAGCTGCCTTTACCCAAATTCTTCTATCCGCAGCGTAGTAGCTGTATTGTTAAAGGGCACGTTGTAACTTATGGGACAGAAAGGTACCACAAATCCTCAGAAGGTCAAACTGTTCGAGGATCAGCCCAGGAGAGGGAGAGAGAGAGAGAGAGGAGCTCCAAGAAGGCAGCATAGTCAGGGCAACAGATTGACTGTTAAGAAGCAAGACTGGTCCCAACCCCCCCCCCCCCATGGTCAGGTCTGAAGGGGTCGCTTAATACCAGGCCTGGTGAGAAGCCCATTTATACGTCTCTACAGATGGCTGCACTCAACTGATGGAAATGCACAAAATGCCAGCAGACTTCAGACACTGCAGAGCGCGTCTCGCTCACCCGGCAGAGCGCGTCTCGCTTTACCCGGCAGAGCGCGTCTGGCTTTACCCGGCAGAGCGCGTCTGGCTTTACCCGGCAGAGCGCGTCTGGCTTTACCCGGCAGAGCGCGTCTGGCTTTACCCGGCAGAGCGCGTCTGGCTTTACCCGGCAGAGCGCGTCTGGCTTACCCGGTAGCGACAAAAGGGAGACACATAGTAGTAGTTGCTGGATTCGCCAAACTTGATTCTGTGCTTGCAGGTTTTCGTCTGTCCACTGAGTGCGCACTTCCTGTGGGGTCGACAGAGAGGATGATGGGAAACGGAAACGACCTGTCCGGTATAGTCAATTCATAGCACCATGGGGGTTGGGGAGTGAGGCCTCCGGCCACTAGGGGGCGTAAATGGAAACGACAAAAAATTTAAATGCATTTATAGAGAAAAATGAATTAGAGACAGCAAAGCAGACCCTGAGGCAAGCTACAGGAACACTAATGGGGGCGAGACGGTACAATTCATAGTGGATGGGAGTGAAGGTGGTCTTGTGTTTAGTCAGGGTTTATAAATTAGGCAGAAAATAAAAACAAAATTTGCCTGGTACAGAGAGACTCGGCAAAAGATGTCAATCTGTCACATTCAATTTATGCAAAATGGTATCAAACACATCCAGCCAAGGCCAAAGCTCGTGTGCAACAATAACACCTACTGCAAAGCCCAGAGCTTTCACCTCAAATTAATATCCCATGAGTATCAGACAGCAGTAATATACAAAAGGACAATATGAAGTGACACCACATCCCCCCCAGACATTCAAAGTGACTGTTCCACCTACTGAATGAGCTCACAAAGAAATGTCACTTTCACCAACGGCAGCATCTCTCAGCGGGTGACAGATGGCACCCAAGAATTTCTCTTTCAAGCTTCCAGGAAATATGGGCACACTTTGGGCTGTTGGTACAAAATACCCAGCATGCTCCAAAACGGGCATCCACCCCTGGAACTCCCCCTATGGGTCATTTATGTCAGTAAAACCCCCCAATGCAGGTATGGCCTTACCTGTGAAATGGTAACATTTGTCATTCAGGTGACACCTGCAGGAATAAAAGCTGCCCTTCTTCCTGCTCCTCCACCGCCCCCACCCCTCCCTGCGAGGTGCCCCCTCCCATCTGACGCACACTTACTTTGGACCCCCGCACTCCACGGCCGACGCCTTCACCACCGGCAGCGGCTGGAAGCCCACCGGCTCCACACTGAGTGTGTTCCTCTCCACCGCCTCCAAGATGGCCGACGCCAACTGGGAAAAGGACAGGGGAGCGCAGCAGAGGTCAAACCAGTGTGGGGGGTCACCGTGAACTTTGGACCGACCTGGCTGGACCAGATCACTGTGGAAACATCTGGACAACTGCTCATTTACTCTTGAGCAAATATACAAACCTGAGCCTCTATCATGAAGCACAATTAACATGGTGCAATAAAGCCTAAAAACACCTGATCACCATACATGTTTACCAAGAAAATACATTATTTTGTATGTCCACTAGAGGGCAACAATAACCCCAACTACAGTGTTTCAAAAACAACACACAAAGCACTACTCCGTTGGCATGGGAGGGTGGCTATTTTTGTTGAAATGGGTGAAAACCCCTAGCAGTGTGGAAATTATGGGTCCAATCACCAGCTGGGAAGAGGAGGGGCCTCGAGGAAGTGCACAGTATTGAGCTTCAGGAGGAAGGCAGCACAGGAACTGGACTGTGAAGATTCAGCACATCATACTTGAGCATGAAGAACGGTTACGTGGACAATGCAGGTCAGTGAAAGAATCCGACATTCAGCTGAATGCCTCTTTTGTCCCCCCGCAAGGACGCTGATCGTGCTGAAACTCCGCCATGAGGCAGATGTGTCTGACTTAAATTATCAGACACAGGAGTATTTGTCCTGCGGACTGTTTATCGGAGAAACTGCTCCGAAATATTTAAGCCCGTCTCTGGGCTGGTGTCAGCAGTCATTAAGCCTGTTTTCACAATGAAGCTATGTGTTTAAAAAATAGGAAATAAGCTCTGTTCACTGTCTTATGTTTAGAAACCTCACTAAATGCATCCATCTTTCATATGGCTGATACAGCCCATAGGACACAAGGCAGGGGACACCCTGGCTAGGATGCCAGTCTGTTACAGGGCACATACATACGCAAAAGGGGCACGCACAGACGCAAAATGGGCAATTTAGACGTTGCGATTTGTCCAATATTTGGCCAACCGCATGACTGTAAGAGTGTTAGAATGGTAACAATGAGACAACATACACACTCCACCCACACACAGATAAGGTATCTATGGACATAACCCTAATCTCAGAAATGACACCCTTAACCCCTACCCAGCCCTAACCTTAACCAAAAGTAACCAAACAAAATACAAGACTTTTGGCCATTTTAGTTTTTTGATTGCATTCACAGATTTTTATAATATTGAGTTTCACCTTGTGGGGACCAAAAAGGTGGTTCCAATAAGGTCAAAGTAACAAGTTTTTATCACATCAAGGGGACATCCGGCGCCACTGGGCAGCCTAATGTCACAAGTGGCATTTGGGTTGGGTGTCTCACCGGAGCTCGTAGGCGGGGGGGGGGGGGACGCTCCCGCTGACAGGCCTGTTTATGAGCAGCTGGGAAGGGGGCCATTAATAATTAACACACAGAGGGAGCTAGAGTGGCATGCAGCTATCACGTGACGTGGGGATGTAGGACAGGAGAGCAGCCACACTCGCACGCAGGACGTCCAGGGAGAGAACGGTACAAAGTCCGGTCCACTCCACCCATTCTTACGGACCTCGCTCTTCGAGAAGGTGAGGCAGGGGTAGATGTCTTCTCTGTAGATGCGCTCCAAGAAGGAGCAGCTCCTCTCCAGGGTGGGCTCCTCCCTCCAGGCCTTAAACTCGCTGAACAGCAGGCTGTCCACCTGCGGGAGGGGACGGTGACATCACTGTCACGGCTGCCATCGAACACATGCAGACACAAATATCCCATTTAAAAAACAGCATGCTGCAGACAGCAGAGTACCCCAGTCCACCCATAATAATATCACCCAGGCTCAAACTGGGCCCTATATATAAACCCATCTTTCCTATTGGGCCCAAGAGCAGACCCCACATTCCTCTGAGGGGTGTGTCATCCCGCTATAGGGAGCATGCTCAGAAGGTTTAGGGGAGGCCAACCTCAGCCACCCATCATCCAGCATCCCCGGGCATCGCTGATATCAGATCTGATCTGGGATCAGTCAAGATGTCAGACATTCCTAATCTGATCCCCATGACCACTCTGCTCCACAACAGATTGTCAGAATTCAACCCCTTCAGCTGCTATTCGACATACTAATAATACATAGAGAAAAGAGGCAGATCGTGCACCACGGAGGAGCCAGGAGCCACTACCGGCCCGATCAGACTGCAGCCTACAGCACGGCCAATGGGAATGCCGCAGAGACACACCCTTGGGCTCAGCCAATGACAACCAGGCTGAGAGGAAAACAGTGCTGTGCCAGCACGCATACAGACATATTCAGACAACACATGTGCCCGCACATAGATGACGCATGTGCTGATTTAGGAAGGTGCAGAGTGGGTACTTGGGGCCAAAACGCCGCAGGAAAATAAAGACGGTGACCTTCTCCTATTACGTGCTCTGCATAACACTGCATCCCTGCAACTCGAGGAGCCTTATGATTCCTTCAGACTCCCTCAGAAGAGTTTGTGCCCGGCTTGTCCCACCCCCAACAACTAAACAGCCAATGAGCTGCAGCGCTGCTCTTACATCACAAAGGGTAACTGGATGTTGCCTTGGCGACAAGAGGAGGCGGGGAGGACAGCACACAGGGGTGGGTATCAGGGGCCCGAAGAGACTATCGAGATGCCGGCTAAGGAAGCTGACAGGCATCAAGCTTACGATGCATTCAGATAAGACTTATGTCCTTCACACTGACAGAAGTCTGTTAATAATAGTAATGCATAATCAGTGCTCTCTATCAGTACTGTCTTTGCCTAGACATAAACCTTTGTTCATTTATGATACACGACCCTTTTGTGAATTAGCCTGTGCTTCTACCTTATACTCAACAAACAGCCCAGACTTTACGTGAGTGTAATATTTTGCATCTGGGTGTAACATAATAGCAGGATTTAAGTTCATCAAGTACTTGAAAAAGTGAACCTGAAGACTGCTTTGGCCTGCCATCCCATCCCGGGGAAGGGGGCCCCCTACTGGGCACCTTTGATGGGCCCCAGGCCGCATGTGACCCCAACCGGGATCAGCAGTTAGAAGAAGGATGAATATATGAAAACTGATTTGCTTATTCAGCATAAAGATACATTTTAAGAAACTAATATGCTATTAATCATTTTTAAAAAGCAGTTTGATGTCACAGAAGCCGTATCTAAATTTTATGCAGCCACTATTTCACCTACCGTGCTATAGAGGATTAGCTCTGTCTATTAAACTTTCATAACATTCCACGATTGCTGCATGACAGATAAGAGGGGATGTTTATGCAAAGCTGTTAGAAGCATCAGTTAAAAATCCAGTGAGGTGGTGCTTTTATCCAGTGTGTGGGCTGAGGGATATCAGAGCGTGCCTGCAATGGCAAACTGGGGAGGGCCCACCCCCACCCCAGTGTACCTGTGTGTCTGCACACGCATGTGTCTGTGCTCGCGTGTCTACATGCACGCCTCATCACAGCTCAGCCCGCAGCCCGCGATGCAGAGGAGGTAAACAGCACCGTGCTCCGAGCCGCATCCCGTTAGGAAGCGTTAAGATGATACTAACAGGGTCTTCACAGGGCACGTCACACACTGAAAACTGATTCCGGAAACCCTATAGCACACTGGGCCAGTGATGAGCAGATAAGTCACCATCAGGCAAACATAATCAATACCAGAGATGTTTAATGGATGGTAATGATGATTAGCAAATACACATAGAATCAAACCTAAACCGTACAAATACACTGATTTATTTATGCTAGGCCAGAGGCTCTGTGGGGGGGGGGGGTGATGGTACCTCCTTGCAGTCGCGGACAATGGGCTGTGTGACGCTGAACTCCTGCTGGCTGCCTAGCACGGCACTACTGGTGCTCTTGTTGCGGGCGTGGCCCTTCTTGAAAGGCACCTTGGGGCCTGAGGGCAACTCCTTGCAGGGGGACGTGGGCGAGGTGGACAGTACCAGAGTCTTCAGGGCCGCCACTTCGGCCTGGAGCACGTCGATCTGCAGGAGGACAGTGAGCAGCGTCTTTGTGGGAGCGGGAGGTGCGACCTATCAACACACATCCATGCTGCTCCTCACAGTCAACAAAGCAGCAACACACATCCATGCTGCTCCTCACAGTCAACAAAGCAGCAACACACATCCATGCTGCTCCTCACAGTCAACAAAGCAGCAACACACATCCATGCTGCTCCTCACAGTCAACAAAGCAGCAACACACATCCATGCTGCTCCTCACAGTCAACAAAGCAGCAACACACATCCTGTGACAACTGTGCTTTTAATAACAAACTGAAATTAAAACTCACAATTCAGTGCTGCACTGATTATGACCAAACGGCCTCTTGAATAGGTAAAGACCACCACGATCACAGCCATAAAGACACTCACAGAAAAATGCAAGGGGCCGCCAACACGAAGCTGGATTTCCTGCTTAGCCAGATAACTTGTTGGATTTAAGGAAGTCTGGGCTAAAAGTGAACGAAAATCCAATAAGCTAAGAGGCTAAGCAAGAAATCTGGCTTAGTGATACAGGCCCCATGTGTTTGCTGTTAGTCAGCAAACTGTGGTGTGGATGGGGTCGCATAGCATCATCCTCACCAAGTGTAGCTGACAGAACAGTCATTAACACAAGGTCAGAGGGCAGGTGAGATCGCTATTTTTCTTTGAATGTTTTTCCTGTTGAAATCATGATGGTCTGTGTCAGAGACCCCCCCCCACTCTGGTGTACCACACACCAGTCACTCATTACTGGGATGCCTGGGACTCCTATAGCACAGGTGCTACTAACAACCGAAAATGCTGCCCCATCCCATTTCGGGGGCAGACCTACACACAGATATGTACAGGGTGCCTTCCAGTCAGTCTGGGACACATGGAGTACTCGCCATTATTAATGCACAACTGTGTGTAAATGATCCTGCAGCAGCCCTTACCAAGATGGCTGCCAATCCCATAAGGGCCCTTCCCAAGATGGCTGACAATCCCACATGGGCCCTTCCTAATCCTGCGTTCGATTATACCTCTCAGAGTTGTATGTCGGACACAAATTTCACGAAAATGTGATGAAAACAGAGGAATTTCCAAGTTCTGAGAGATAATTGAACGCAGGAATAATCGAATGCAGCATAAGATGGCTGCCACTCCTGCACAGGTCCTTCCCAAGATGGCTGCCAATCCTGCACAGGCCTTTCCCAAGATGGTCGACAAGACTCTCGCTCACCTTCCCCAAGGCCTCCTTCAGCTGCTTCTCTGCTGTCGCCTGCTTCACGTTGGCCTCCCGCACCATCTTGTGAGCCTCCTGAGAGGAAAGGGGAAGGGGCGGCACAACAGTTGAGACCCTCCACATCCCCCAGTGCCCCAACCCAGAACACAGCAGCCCAAAGCCTACATGGCAGAACCCCAAGCCAAGCCCACCTCACAGCAGACCCCCAGGAAAGCATGTTAGTTAGTGCCTCTAAAGACAGGAGCTTTGAAAACACAGGGGATAGAGGAGGAGGGAAAATGTTAAGCTAGGAAAAGGGAGCAGGGGATAAAAAGCCAAACATTTTCCATCACAGAGAAAACTAGGGACTTAAAAAGAAAAAGAAAAAACAAACGACAGAGAGCTAAAAGACTGATTTAGCACATCTAGGATCTGGACGGAACCCAATGGTGTTATGAGATGACGGTTCAAGGCCTTTAAATTGAAGCAGACTGGTGTCAGTTTCATACTAATAACCCAGGAGCACAGCTCAATCTTTTATGGATAGGAATGGTGACAGGCGATTTTTAGCAGGCAATTGTTGTTTGACTTGCCTACTGCAAATGTAAATACCTTTACAAATAATGCAGCTAAAAGCATGCAGAGGTGAACTAACCCAATATGTGAAGCACCACCTTCCCTGGGTCTTGGACTGCCAGGCCTTATAACCACAGGTCCAGATCCTTACCACTTAGTGCATGTGCCTGTCGTTATTTATAACAACGATGCTGGAAGCTCTGTCCTGTTGTTTCTGCCCCCCCTGCTGATAGTTTTGTGTGTGTCCGGTGAGCTGAGGTCAGATGTGCTGAAACCAGTCGCGTAGCTCCATGCGTCTCAAAGAGTCCAGCCTCTAAGTGCTCGAGTAGAGGTCACTCTGGGGCTCAGGTCGATGGAGAATCCAGAACAAACCTCAAACAGGCTAGCTGTGAGCTCTTCCAGTTCTTGCCCAAGCTGGTCCCTTACTTTAGATAGCCTTTCACATTCTTCGTCTTTTAACTTAAGTTCCTTCAAAATAAAATGAAACAAACAAAAACAAAAAAAAAAAAAACAAAAATAAAGTGCCTTATTTGTTGGGTAATAATGAAAAAGGAAACTTAAAAGCTGTACAGCACGGGGTATTGGGTGGGAAAAGTTCCGGCCCTTTCCATCCAGCACACAAACAAACCGGCTGGGGTTCACTGACACCATGCTGGCCTCAAGCTCCGGGGGTGAGTGGGGGACCAAGCATTAGGCAACGGTGGCGGCAGCGGCGGGTTCGAAACAGTCGTCATCTTGCACACTCATCATTCAGAGGATGAACAGCACGGGAGATCACACAGAGTGCTGAGGTACTGCAAACTCGGCACGATAAGCCAAAGGCTAGACCATAAAACACATTAATAACGAATACAGAGCAAATTATTCTAACTGGTCTCCTCAGTACCTAAAGTACTCAACACAGATGGTGGACGATGACACCCCCCCCCCACACCACGCTAATCGGTGCAGTCCTGTTTGCATAAATATTATCAATGAGCAGCTGCGATTATTAATCTAGTGATCTTTCTGTTATTAGATATGGTTGAATAGGGATGGCATATGCGGCTGCTATGCACACTGGGAAAACGAGAGCCCTCAGTGAAGAATGGTGGGGGCGTTTATATCCGGGGAGGGGGACAGCATGGGACACCAGGAGACGCTCGGTCACCCCCCCTCTCAGGGACCGCGCACGGCTAATGGCTCCAGAGTGACCCCTGCAAAGGCACCCGTACACCTCGAACCCACTAGGACATGGGGCGTGGGGGGGGGGGGACACAATATGAATATTTAATAGCATTTCCACATGACCATAAGCCATTATATTCCCCCGCCACTCTGAGTGGCCCTTGTGTGCCTCAACATGCTACGTTAATTTAGCAGATGCTTTTATCGAAAGTGACATATTTACTTTTTTTTTTTTTTTTTTGAGAGCAATGGGTGATATCACCCATTGTGGGCCTCCTCACTGCTCCGGGGCCTGGGGGCGGAGTAGACAGGCTGGGCGGGAAGCTGGGATTTGAACAGGCAACCCTCCGATCACAGGCGCCGGGTTGTAACCTGCAGAGCCACATACCGATGTTACGCACGGCAGCCCATGGGGTCACAAGTGTCCCCCTGCTGCCGTCCCGGCAAACCGCATGCGTTCTTCAGCTCCAGGCCGCGCCCACAGGGGCGGTGAGGGAGGGGCTGTGAAAAGCAACGCCAGTTAAGGCGGCACAGATGGGGGTCGCACCCAGATCGCACGCCCTCCAGTCATCGCAGCACACTAACTGCGGCAACCACTAAAAAAAAAAAAGAGGTTTCATTTATTTTAATACTCGTCTGACAGTTTCTGATTAAACTCACTCCATCATATGAATGGCTGCTCAAAGGCAAAGAAGGTTAAAGGACGGGGGGGGGGGGGGGGGGTGTACACATGTGGTGAGTCAGGCAAAGTGAGAGTCATGCTGTTTACGGCTCAGGCCAGATCGAAATCCTTCCCGCCGTTTCTCGCCAGTCAGCAAGTGAAAACCAGGCCTTCAAAGCAACGGAAGGCAAGAGGCAGTCAGCCCGCATGCCTGACGGCCAATCAGAGGGCGCTGCCCTGTGTGGGACCATCACTATAGTAACAGGGATGACACTACAAAAACAGGCTCTGGGTAAAGAGATAGCAGTGAATGAAACTGTCAGCAAAAGCTCGCTGCTCACATGGTTCAGGGGGCCTGTTATGACAGGGATGAGGGTGGATTGACGACCAATTACCTGAGTGGCCGCTTTTCCAGGGTCACGTACAAACCAGACTGTCTCCAAATTATAAAGCACATCAATTCCTCTGAGCTGCTCACCAGACTGATACCAGTATTAAATTCAGAAAAACATCAAAGAATATTTATGACTAATTGGACCTTCAAGAGAAAATAATGAAATGAAAATAGACATGTGTGCAACAGACGTGTTCTGTCCTCACTGTCATTCACATCTCAATGTCCTCTCACCTGTCTCAAATAAACACCTTCCTCCCACGATCAATGATCACTGGGGGGGGAGGGTTGGGACAGAAAACGCATGGTACAGGCACAGCCACGGGCAGCAAAGTCATTCCCTCCCATGGATCAGGACCTCAGCTCCAGTCCAGAACTCCAGGTTCAGCAGGAGAGCTGGGTCCTCCACAATCCCAGGCCTTACAGGGCCAGGTACTACAGGGAAACATTCTCTGTCCTTTAGGTTGATACTTCACTATAGATTTTTTTACATAATAGATTTACATAATCTCAGCCACCTTGGCATAAGATGAAGCAGATAGGGCTGTTAAGTTTTAGGTGGAAGGTGTGTCCATATCTGTTACTTTGCAGTCATCTTAGCAGAGATACATCACACACACACACACACACACACACACACACGCACACACACAGAGTTGAGAAAAAGGTCAAGCCAGCGTCCTGGATTCGAGGTTCATTGCTGGGAGACACAGGGGAGAAAACTGCCATCCTGCTCGATTCTGACAGGCCAGAGGCTGTGTACAGCACAGCAGAACTAACATGAAGCGTTACAAGAGGATTTTGTTCAAAATAAGATATATAAAGCAAAACAAAGCCCAGAACAGGAATTATCTGGGTAAGGGTGTTCCTAGCCAAACACTGAATGTGTCACAACGAGGACCAATGAAGGGAGGGAAAAAATTACATATATTTACACTTTTCACACACTTGATGATAGTGAAAAAGCTTGGATGATCCACAGGCCTTGTGAAAGCTCTTCTCCCACATATTGCTGGGAGGAGCATGTTTAACTGAGCACTGCGGGTCATTTCAGCACACAAACGACACACTCACCCTTCCTCTCCTGTGACCGATCACTTAACACACTAAGCAGGAGGACGCTCACAGCGCGCGACGCACTGTCCTGCAGGTATGGTGCCACTGTCCTGCAGGTATGGTGCTGCCAGGCGTTTATTACAGCCAAGGCCGATAAACTAATAAATATAGATTTTATGTAAGGAGGGGTGGGAGGTGGCAGATGTGTGTGGGGTGAAACGGAGGTCACCATTCACGCCATCAAGGGGGGGGGTGACAGGATCATCCGAGCCTCCCTCAGTACATTCCAACCCCCAGCTCCATTTAAAATGCACATAAGCGTGCATTCAGCGGTTGCCCCCTCACCGGAAAGGTCACTGTGACATTACCGCATAATTGACAGCAGGGTCCACAAAGATATAACAGGCCCGTCACCCTGACAACCTACCGGTCCCCAGCTGATTTCCCTGGCACGGCCCGGGGGGGGGGGGGGGGGGGGGGAGTGGGGGGTGTTTCCATCATATCGGAGGAGACCCAAGGGCTCCTACGTCCTGCCTGCCTAACCCTCCTGCCACCCATCCAGAATCCTGCTGATCTATCCGCTGAGGGACCTGGTCCTGTACGGAGGAACCGGGCAGGCTGGGGGGTGGCAAAATGCAGGCCGCGGATAAACACAGCTTGGGTGACAGGGAAATTAATCTGGGGTATGGGGGTGCCTTTGTGAGCTTCACAGCGGTTAACATTTCCCCATGCATAATTCACTGTCCAAATGTATCTAAGAAACACCAAGTGGGGGAGGGGGAACGTTCCTCAAATTTAATTAGGTGGTGGTGGGAGGGGGGGTAATATTATGGATTTCAGTGCCAAAAGTGCATTGACCAATGAAAAGCTGCACGTGCTGCGTGATCGGTGGAGAGTAAACGCTTTACACGCCAGACAGACAGCACAGCACCACAGGCAGGCGTCCTGGTGGGCGGAGCCTTACCCTCTGCGCTCTGGAAAGCTCCTCCTTCAACCTCCCATACCCTTTCTCTCTTACTTCCATCACGGAGGGGCTCCTGAGGTGTGACAGGCCGTGAGTCTCCTCTCCTTCCTCGCTGCTCGAGACCCCACCCTCGGCAGACTCTGCCTCCACTCTGACGAAGCCTGCCGAAGAGGCGGGGCCAGAGGCAGAGGGCTGGGCCTCTGATCCTGGAATGCTGGGGGGAGGGAAGCACACACAATAGTCATGCAAATTAAAACAAAGCTACCATGAACCATTGTTATACTCCTTTGCAGCTGACGGTGACCAAGACCAAAAAGCATAGCCACTAGCCACCAGCTAGTTTGTCCCTTAGGCAATTATTTGGTCCATTAGCATTGTTTTTAGCATTTAGCATTACTACACAGCCTTCACACTAGCTCTAACATACTCTTGGGCACCTATATGATCCATTGTTTTAGCATTTGGCATTAGTACACAGCTAACAAACTCTCTAACACACCCTTATGCAGTTATATACTCCGTCAGCGTTACTAATAATGCGACCCAATAATTGTCAGTTTTAGTGTTTAGCATTAGCTCACGGCTAATGTTTCCTCAGTAACCCAACATACCCAGCCATGCACGTCTCTGTACCCAGGATTACCCACCTTCCATTGTGGGCCTCCTCACTGCTCCGGGGCCTGGGGGCGGAGTAGACAGGCTGGGTGGGAAGCTGGTCCGCACAGAGGGCGCTGGGCGGGCAGGGACCAGAGCTGAGGGCAGGAGTGCGGTACAGGGTGCTGGGCAAGGAACTATGCCCGGGACTGCGGGACTCGGAGAGGCCGTGCACGTCGGGGGTGGTGGGTGAGGCCAAGTTCACTTCATGGAAGCCTTCAAGAGGTTCACTGGCCATAGTGGTGAAGTCATCATACAGAGGGGCTGAGCAGGACCATGGCAGAGGTGGAAGAGGGAGCAGCGGAAGAAGCGATTTGCATGCTACTTCTGCAAACTTATTCAAATATACTTCACTAAAAGACTTTAGGTTCAAGTTCCAATGGAGAATCGGATCTAAAGAGCAAGAGCTATGGCAGAAATGTGACATGCAAACATAAAAAAAGAGCACTTACAGAGCTGTTCAGGTTAAAGATGTCTCACAAAACACATGCAGATGTGCTTCTCTGTAACGCCAGTGCATGTGAGGTCAGTCGCCTCCTCGATTCACCAGTTCATTTGTGAGGCCACCATGTCTGTTCCAGAAAAAAAAACATGAGATTAAAGCTACGGCCAGCTCCTCCCACACGGTAAACTAGTCCCTCAGACCCTCCAAGCTGAATACAACGAGCAAAAAAAGAAAGAAAAAAAAAAAACACACCTACACACACACACCAAACTATGAATACACATGATTTAAACAGCAAACAGACCAGAAATGAAAATACAACACGAAGGAGGAAGTTGTGAGAAGATGGATTCTAGACCATCACAGGCTCCTCCATTGCTGGAAATCCACTCAGACACTTAAACCAGTTGGAGTGATACTAGACTCACTATGCCCTGAATTAAATCATTGCAACCTTAGAACAACATCCTCTTCCCACCCAGGGCAAGGCCGCCCTGGCCGGTTCTGCTGCTGCCCACATGCGAGCGGATGCAGAGCCCCATGCAGACACTCCCCCATCTGCATTCCGAAGGTTAAACGGACCGGAGGCTGCGGCGTCGGCCCTGCGAGTCGCTCTAACCCGCGCGTTAAAAAGCCACAGCTGCGCAGCTGATGGGACAAAGCGCGAGACTGTCAAGAGCTGCTGCCATGGCAACAGGCAGGACACCAGAGGTGCATAACCCGCCCCCCCCCACCCCCAGGCTGCCATTCAGCATTAGGACGTTCAAAGCCACGCAACATCCCAACCCCCCAGGTGCCATCTGATGGAATCAGCATGCTACACACACAGTTCACCAAAATAAAAGCCTTATATTCTAGAATATAAATAGGAGGTGCCTAAAAGATCCCCAGAGTAACAGATTGACAGTTTCTCTGCTTTATTAACGAATCATCGTAAACCACTGAATGAATCGTTGTTCTCCTTGAGCTGAAGGTGCAGCGTCCGTCTGCATCACGACACAGCCGGTGCTGACAGCGGTAAGTATCACCGGCTCCGAATGCCAGGAAGGAAACTGAGGACAGGAGCGACGACGGAACCCCCCGGCACCCGGCTGGCAAGGAAATCCAAGCCTGCATATCCAGCCGGCACTGACTGGGGTGCAGCCACTAGGCTGTGGGGGAACCGCACACATACAGCAAGAACAAAACACAAATAGATCATTAGGGTGTAGCGACGGATACGTAGCATTTGGCGTCGACCGGAAGGTACGTGACATTTCTGGTGAATTCCGTTCGGTATACCAGATGCTCCCTTCTCCCAAAGCTGGAGCACAACTGGCTTGTGTAAAGGGTAAGGGACAGGTACACCGTACCAGGGACAGCAGCCAGCTTCCTGAAGCACAGGGGTGGGTGCCACCCAGCATAGGGGAGCGGATTCACGCCGAGCTGTCGGGCGAAGACAGATCCTGGCACCCCCGCAGCCACCTGTCATGTGGAAGAGGCAGCTTCTGCCAGTGCCGTGCCGCAAGGGGGGGGGGGGGGGGGGTTATACTTATCATGCTCAAAAGGCTGGGATTAGTGTGAAAACTCCCAGAGGGACCAGGGACGGCTCAACATGGGGAAAAGGGCATATGAATCCAAGATGAGGGGGTCCAAATAATTCACTCCTCATACTGGATGACATGAAAAGATACAACGGTCACAGAACCCCTTTAACGGCTGCTTAAAATACATCTAATTCAACATCCCCTGCATTCAGTGACTGGCTTTTCAGCAGGAATGATTTAAAGCTTGAGGTAGAATCATGGATGCAAATACACTCAGCTAGATAAAGCATCACTCTCAACACAGTAAGACCATCTGAGTTTCATAACCCTAATAGCTTAAAGTAAATGAATAAAACACAAGCCTTAATCACCATCTGCTATGAAGATTGGAAAAGTGTAGCTTCTCCTATTACTACTGGGTCAAGACACAGCAGGAGCCATCAGCTAATGAGATAGTGCTTTTTGAAAGTCATTCTTAAAATGAAACCGATCACTCAATACCCCATGGATCCAGGCCCATGGTGGGGTGGGGTGGGAGGGGTCACTAGACCTCTGTCCCCACTCACGAGCAGTCAGCCCTCCCTCCATCATCAGCAATCTGGTTTTAACCCCCCCCCCCAAAAAAATATCCAGGACTGGGGAAGAAAAAACAAAATCAGATGCCAGAAATATTCCTATAAATGCAAGCCAAAGCGTTAGGGTTAGAGTACACACTAAGGCTTCAGTTAGTGATGACCAAATTAAGCTTCTTGAACCATTTGCTGTATTTTCTGGCTTCACTAGATGGTGCTCTCTGTTCAGAAAAGGGCTCAGAGCATGTCCCAATGCAAACCAAGAGCACCATCTAGTGGAGTCAGAAAATACAGCAAATGGTTCACGAAGCTTCATTTGCCCATCATTAGCTTCAGCACCACGTGAGGGGCATGGCAGGTGGAGCCTCATCTGTACCTGGGTTGGAGTCACTGGATTATAGCATTATGCACAGTCACAGCAATTACAGATGCAATTACTGGGCAGCATTACATAGGTATGCTCTCCCTAGCCAGACTACCTACTCAAAGCAGGGAGGTGAATGAGCGAATTCTGGGTACTGTTCCCGTTTATTCAGAGCACAGACACCAGGTGCACATATGGCAAAAGCGACAGGAAATGACCCATGTTGGGGAAGGCCTGCACACCACTGCAAGAATGACTGTTAACCCTCGCCCGGCTCCCAGCTGGGTTGTACTTAACCTCAGTGATAACAGGGCCTAAAAGAAGACAAAGCTCGCATTATACGGACTCACCCGGAAGGCTGTGCCAGAAGATGAGTCTGCACTAGATTATTCTCTCAACTTTCCAAAGCTGCAGCTCCTAAGGTAACAGCCACTGGCACTAAAGTAACAGACGGACGAGGGGGCACCACCCCCCAGAATCTAAGAAGGCAAAGTTGGTGCTACTTTATTAAGGCTCCAGAAGAACGGCCGGGAGGAAATAAAGACCAATCCACAAATTCCAAGTTAGATTAAATAATCTTAGTTTACCTCACTAGAAGGTGGAGGGATCCAAGTAAATCAATAAAAAATTTTGTAACGGTACAAAAATCATGGTTCGGTATGTTTTCAGTACAGTGAGGGTAAAAGAAACAAAACCTAAATTGCTCCTTTTTTATTTCTTCAACAGTGGATTACTGAACAAAGTATCACTGTATTAAATAAATCTCAATACTGCTGCAATCTACTAATAAAAAACTGAAATTTGCTTAAAAGTAAAGCAAAATAGTCTCTCGTGTAAACATCCATTAAGGTGCACATAAAAAAAATGTACTGTACCTGATCTGTACTGTATTCACATTAACAGCCTCCAGCTTCATATTTGAACTGTGCAACACAAATATTGTCTCAAAAAATACAAAGCATAAGAAAGCCTCAGTGCCACTTCATCCGCCCCTTTCCGAATGCTGCTCGGGGGAACACACAGACAGACAAAGGTTCCGCATTTCCTGCATTTGTTCGGTATATATGTATACCGAACCGAAAGGCCCGTACTGAAAATTTGCGGTACGAATACGTGTATCGTTACACTCCTAAACAATAGCAGCACCCTACTCTCTGCTCATGTGTCCCCAAAACATGATACCTGACGGGCCGACAGGATAACGCTACTTCTAAAACCGTGCAAGATCCCCCCCCCCCACCCCCACCCCCGACTGTGCCAGCAGTCAGTCACTCTCCCTGCTCTTCTCCTCTGTCAATGTCAGCACCGCCACACACATTTACAAAAGGCTTAGGGTCTTGATGGATCTTCCAATTTATTCTCGGATTTGTAGCCCCACCGAAAATAAACAGCAGAGGGAAAATAAAGTTCTGAAGCTTAAGTTTCCTAAAGCATCAAAAAATGTATTTTTAAAAATTTATACATAAACTGAAGGCATCTGCTTTGTCGGAATGTTTCTATAAAAGGTATTTCAGGGGTTACCATCTCTACGGGATATTTGGTCAGAATCTGTCTTTGCAAAGAAGCAAAGACGTTAATGGCAGCAGAAAGACACGCAAACACACCAGCCCCGCCCCCTGAGCTGAGTCACTCTCGCCCGCCTGCCTTAAATGCACAGCCAAGTCTGGCAGATGGAGCATCGAGCAGAGGAGAGCAAGGGGCCCACGGGGCCGGAGGCAGCCTCCAGGGTGGGGGTGGCGCTCCTGCTTCATGAAGCCCCGTGGACGGAAAAAAAAACTAGTGTCATGCCACCATTCCTCAATGCCAGGCCAATCAGCGGGTTGTTCAACAGAAAAGATGCAAGCAAATCCCTGAGCCACGTGTGCGAGGGTGACGCTCCACATCCCACTGGAAGACACTGCCACGTCCAACACCTGTGGGCCCTCTCACTGTCACCGCATGACACAGGCTTGCAGCTTACCATGCTCAAGCAGATACCACCCAATCGTTACCATACAGCAAACCCATGGCATACTTTAGCCAGGTAGATCCCAGTCCAATGGGAAGGAGGAATCGTCACCGCAGAGCGAGCTCACTGCATACCGTGCCCAGGTAGATCCCAGTCCAATGGGAAGGAGGAATTAAGAAAAATAAAAGTCCTGCCATTACACAGGGTCAGCCTGCCTGTTCTCCAGCCACAATAGGAAATTTCTGCTTCAACAAAACATCACCGGTGTCTTAATGTTCCCTGCAGCGGTGTTTCTTGATTAACTACAGAAGTAATATATTTCCTCTGTCTGACAACAGCAAGACAAGACTAAACGTTCTGTTTAAGGCTGAAGGACCACGGTCACCTATCCACCTATCCTATCCAAGATATCCATGTTAAACTCATCATGTTGCTAGTACCTCCTAAAGTCGAGTAGAACATTTACAGTATTGATCTTTCATCCAAAGCCAGGTCTCATAATTGAACAGTCACCCAATAGCAATCAATGTCTCTCATTGGAATTAATGTGTACATTGTGTCCAATTTCTGGTCTCAAACAAAATGCTCATAATTAGAACCTTCGGGAATTTTTTTGCCCAAAGGTGTATAACATCTGCCATAGCATACGAGCTTCCCAAAATCAGTCAGTCATTTTGAGCATACAGCCAGGCTTAACCACTGTCTGGGATAGACATACGAAAACCAGAATCACACAAACAATAAAAAACCTACATAATACCACCTTATTTGACACAAGTACAGTTTCTAGAGCCGTTTATAGAAGAAAGTGTGGATTTAATAACCTGTAATACCTACTGTGCAACTACTACATCCCAGCAGTTATGTTTGAACAGCGAGGCCCAGCAGTTGTAGATAGCTGGGATACCAGAGTGAAACCTCCACCCATCCGTCTTGCAGCTGCTTGATCAGAGTCGCAGGAGGCCTGGAGCCTATCCCAGGCAGCAAAGGGCACAGAGCTGGGGGGAAACTGTGCACAGGATGCCATCCCATCGCAGGGCACACACTCATACCCTATGGGCAATTTAGGGGCGCCAAATAGTCTAACTGCATGTGCGCAAACCGCATCAACATGCCAACATGTGGAGCCTGGGACTCCCAGCCCTGGAGGTGCAGGGCAACATTGCTGAGTAAATAATAAGTTTTAACTACCTTACCTGTAACATTAAGGCAACTTCTGGCAGTGATAAAACATTTGACTCAATTTCACCATTCAAGTTATTTTAGACGAAATTTTTATCCAGATAGGAGACCTTAATCAAATCACCGTATCATCTTAAATCGCAGAATAAGGAGGCTAATTCCCTGTAACCCTGTAAGATGGCTAGACAAAACTAAGGCACATTTAGAAAAAATAACATTTAAATCAATATAATTAAAGCTTGACAATGTGCCCAAAGCTTTACACTGCAAATTCCAACATACAAAAGACATCATAAAGCACATTTTATTACTTCAAAATGTACAACAATTATTGAAAAAGGTACTGAATGCCCCAAGAAGAGCATGACTCAAAATAAGGTCTCTCTACAACATGTGTAATAGCCATAGACAGTGCCTTTCACATGAAAATGCTAAGGCAGTATTTCAGTGAAATATAAAATGCATGCACTCATTGTCAAACAAGACAACAAAAGAAAATCTTCCTGTTTTTCTGGACATTTCTATTAGAGTATCCAACAACTTTAAAATATTACATAGACATACTAATTTTATTTTTAATTCATAACTTTAAACGATTAAAAAAATTCTTAAGCCTTAAAATTCAAAAACAATACCTATTGATAATACAGGTGTAAAATTTTACTATTATAATAATGTTTTAAGAATACCTGATGCCCCTTTAAAGTGCCCAGATTTTTGTCCGTCAGATTTCTACAAAAAAAAAATATTTAATATGGGATAAAAAGAATAAATCTATATAATAAAGACCCTTGCTTCACTTCCGGGTTTCAAAAAAGGGGAGAATATTGCTCAAGCACTGATAAGCTCTCCATTTTTTGATGAATTCATAAAATAATATTGAATCAGCTGGGTGCGTCTCAAACATAACAGGTCAACTCTGTAGCCCTTCTACATCAAAACTAAATAAAAATGGTTTAAAAATGCATATTTTGATTAGCATTAAGAGAACGCATAGCAACTTAAAAAATAAAGTGGCTATACCAACTTAGACTATGCTGTGAAATAAAAAAAAACAACTTTTGTCAGCTTAGTCAGATATTTTAAAGGTTTCGATGTAAAAGAGTTCTGTTAAAATCTGAAACAACCAATAATGACATTCATGTTTGAAATGGCGTTCTGTGTGCTTTCAAGATTTTAAAATGTTTGTGTACCATTTTGTGTTTTATACGATGTCAACTCCATCAGATGGATTTTTGTTGTTATATTCATTAAAAGTATGATCAGAATGATTTTTTAAAATAGCTTTTGTCAGTAAAAATGTGTTATTTATGTTAGGGATGGGTCGATCCACATTTTTTCAGTTCCTATCCGATTCCGATACACAACTGCTGATACCGATACAGATTCCAATACAAGAGCTCTTTTTACTTTGTTATACTTCATATACAATTTTTTAAAGCTAGTAAATACATATGGAAAAAATTTGACAAAATATTTAATTACGCTATAAACACACATAACGTACTGTTCCACCTTGTTTGTACATCTTGTTTTAAGTGTTTATGAGGCATTTGCAGTTCATTATGAATATCTTCAAAACAAGTACACACAAGTGGCAAATGCTTAAAATTTGAACACGATGTTTGTCCCATTGGCGTCAGCTCAGTTACACTTTGTTGCGATGGCAGCCCCTCTTGTATCACAAGCTGCAGCGAGTTCGCAAAACAGTCCAGGTTAGCGACTCCCAAATCATTCATTGCTTTTTTTGTCTAGCACAGTTGCGTGCGCTTTAAGTGGGATTGTCCATTAAATGCTCTTCCTACCTCTCAAAACTTTATTTTACAAAGATTGCAAATCGCTGTGCTACTGGTCTCTGTTAAAAGCGTAAAATACTCCCAGATCGTCACGTCTTACGTTTTCTTACGCTCCTCGTACTGCGAAGGGTACGCGCATGACGTCACAGCAGGCGGAAGTCACTGTACTCACACCCACTGAGTAGCAAAAAAGACTGGGGGGCAGCGATAGCGTTCGATTTGAATGCCACAAAAAAAACACGTGTGAAATGGGAAAGAGCTGTCGTGCGATTGATTGTACAAACAGATTTAACACGAAATAGGAGCTTTAGAGATTGCCAAAAACTAAAGTAAGTATAGGACATGGATCGGTCACGCATGACCGATGCCCGATCCGTCAAATAGATCTGGATCGGCGCCGATACCGATCCGAATATTGGATCGGTGCGTCTCTAATTTGTTTTAGAAATGTGTTTTATATTAGAATATTATGATTTTTTTTGTGTGAAAATTAATTCCCTCAACTGCAAAAAAATGCTGTTAAGATAAAATGAAATCATTGGAAGGATGGCGCTTCACGAAGTTTAATAGCCAGTACTTTGATCTTTTAAAATATTTCCCAACATGAATGAAAAGTAAAGATAAAAATCCCCCCAAAATCAGATTTTGTCCCTATTCAAGAATTAGTGAAAATATTTAAATACAAGTAATGCAAATCTGATTATTTTGGATGTGGTAATTCAGTTAAGATCACTATACCATTACTGCTTATATTTTGGACTTGAAAAGTGATCAGACTGAGAACAGCAACACACACATATGCAGCCTGAACTGCCTAACAGTGGCAGGTCTCTAGCACCTTAGTTCATGCTCCACTGGCACGATGTACTCGTCCACATCTCAGTTAGAACATTTGTAATGCTGTAACATTCCACCTACCATCCAAAATACAGTTCTGGAAAAATGGCAGTGCATGTGCGTGGTCCAGGTACACCTTACCTTGTGGGGACCAAATCTCCCCACAACGTGATGAAAACCCGTTTCCTGGTCCCCATGGGGGAAAACTATTTTATAAAAATCTGTGACTGCAATGAAAAAAACTTAAAAAAAATGCAAAAACTCTTGTATTTCACTTGGTTACTTATGGTTTTGGTTCGGGCTGCGTTGGGGTTAAGGTTGTCATAGTTAGCATTAGCATTTTTCCTATAGAAATGAATGAGTGGCCCCCAAAAAGATATGATAACACGACTGTGTGTTTGTGTGGCTGGTATTTCACTTCCCTCAAATTCACTCCTCAAAGGAGGTCCCAAACGACTACAGACAACAGGTAGCAACCAACATGACAGAAGCACCACAAGTATCTTGACAGGGTGACTGGCCAACATAACGTATCGACCCCTGCATCCAGAACTCCACTGAAAGACAAATCCATCCTTGTGTAAGAAAATCATTTTCCTAATGGGAATGGAAACAGCATTTCACTTGCCCACCCAGAATCTCTAATAAGTGTTCAGGCAGCAGAGATCCTGTTGACAGAAGTATCCAGGACTGTGACGCTTGAATAATTAAAATGACCACTCTCTCTTATTTGTTACATTCTGTATTTATGTGTCTATCGTTCCAGATCCCGTGTTCCAGATTTTTCCATCTCTCCATATGTACACAGAGTCAAAAGTTGAAAAACCAGTTTATCACTTTGTTTCCTTTTCCTACTCATTGTTTCCCTGCTCTTGTTTTGACACTCTTTGTGATTTATACTCTCTGTATTGTGACCTCAATTCTAGATTTTGACTTGCTTAGTTATTCGGCATTTTAAATTGCGTATTTGTATACCGACTCCAATTTTGGCTAACGACTCTTTTTGGACTCAGAGTTTGACTTGGTTGCTGAATTCTATGTCATTCTGTCCAGTCCAGTTTACTCACATAGACTTGTCATTATTCTGGATGAAAGCATTGTGCGATTCATCATTCAGCTCACCTGCATCTAGACCATGCCAGGAAAATGCATTCCATACAAGGCAGGTGCTACGGCTTCTCAACCAAACAAGGTGAAGGATGATTCATCAGGCCGTATGGCATTTTCCATTGCACACCACAATGCTGCCTGAACTGAAGGATTTGAGAAAATGCATTTTTGGGTGTGATAGGAGTGGCTGCAGCCAGACAGGCTGTTATGTTAACTGTGTAGCAATGCTGATGGAAGAATTGGATGTATGGCAAAAATCTAGGAATAAAACCCCCTCACATCAACAACATGGTGTAAATTTATCAGGTTGCTAATTAGTATATTTGGGTATGTATATTCTGAGAATTTTCCAATAATTTCCATATATTCTCAGCAATTCCCATGGAAAGTTTCCAAAATTCTTCAGCTTAACTTCCCATGGAATGGAATGGAAGGAAATTTACAGCCCCTTTACAACCCCAGTGGTAATATATAGCAATGACATCAAATAATTAAACCAATAATTAAACTATATCTTGAAGAATTATGTCATGGGGAATACAATGCAAGAACTGAGGCTTACACTATAGTTTGACAGCTTACAGGACAAAGACCAGGGTAAAAATGTCCTTAGTTTCTGCATCCACAGTCTATGATCAAGATGCAGTGTACCAGCCATGTTTTATTGGGGGAACAGCAAAAGCAGGTCAGAATGAAATATGGCTGAAAGTATAAAGGATTAAGGCACCTAGATTTTGGGGCAAAAAAAGGTCAGACTGAAATGTTTCATGCTGTTTGTGGGCAAAATGAGGGAGATGAAACTGAACAGTCAGAAATCCATCATGGCAGTGGGATACCACTGTCTCTCCAGGAAAATAGCTAGCTGAAGCGAAAATACAGTAAGACAGCTGATACTCTGTCACAGATGGACTACAGAAAAGTCGCCAAAGTAACATAACAGCAGAAAACATCACAGAAAGTGCTGTTCAGAGACAACTAGATACTCAACGGGATTTCTATGGATCAGTTTTTTAAAATTTCATCCATGCACACTGTACTGTATTATGGCATAAAGTCATGGAAATTTGCATCCATCTTCTAAGCACTTATTTTGGATAGTCATGGGGGATGCCAGATTAGGAATTTTTAAAATAGAATATATCATCACATAAAGTACGCAAAACTATATACCAGATTCGTGGCATATAAAGGTAGATAAATGACATACTAGAAATGTACTACCGTGATGGGTTGCTGCTGCACTCTAGATTATTCCCTGCTTTGTGGCCATAACTTCTGGAATATGCTCCAGAACACCGTGACCCTGCATAGAACAAGCAGGTAGAGAAAATGGATTGATAGATGGATAGATAGAAATATACTGTAGGTCAGAGGTCACCAACGCGTCAAACTTGAGCTACCACTACCCCAAAGGGAGGAAACAACTAGTCTACGCAACACTGCCCAGCCCCCCCCAATCATATTTTATGTTTATAGTAAATATGGAAGGCTATAGGACTTCTGAATATCCATGTGCAATGTCACAACTCAAACCACATCCATACAAACAGTGCCAATACAGCGGGACTAGGTAGAAGCTAGAATGAATGGCTACTTTCTTTAGTATGTCTGCAAGGCTGTGAGTTCCCCTCAACCCTCAACCCCCACACATGGCCGACATGGAGAGAAACACGTGGCTGCCATCGATACCACAAAATATCCAGAGCAAAGAAAACAGAGCCAGCAAACACCAAACTGCATGTGACTGCACATTAAAGAAAATCCCTGCCAGGTAAGAGGCTCCAAAGGGAAAGATGGGGCGTTTTTCCACCGCACCAGGTGCTGAACTTCTGGTACTTTGAGAAAGCACAGAAAGTACGGTACTTCAGGGTGTTGGTTTTCCCACTGACGTAAAAACTGGTACCGGCGCAGAATGACATCACAGCGCAAAGCGGGGTAATTTGTGCTGAATTCAAAAAATGGCTGTAGTATATTATACGGCTTGGCGATGTGCAATATTAATACCAACATCACATGTTATGCACATACAATTCTTACATCACTAGTCAGCTAGATTAAAATAAGGCTTTTTCTTACTTTCAATTCTGTGCGGACATTATAACTTGGGCGTTAAAGTTTTGCTAAAATATTTTTACTATTTTTTCCTTTTATAGATTCTTACGTTTAAAAATCAGTTTAAAGTTTTACCTCCCCTGTTCTTTCATGAGCGCTGCATACGATCTCAGAGGCAATCAATCATCCTCATCCTTGCCGTTTAATTCAGTCAAAGATGGATTTGTGAGAAATTTATTAACTCCTTTTTTGTTTTATAAATATCTCAATATTTATTACAACTAAATCACATTGCTAGGATGTTATATGTGTGCTGTATTAGTATTTTCAACAAAATACATTTTAATTTCTTGTCAGGCCATCCAGATCTTTCTGTTGTACATGTTCTTATGACCAAATTACATTTTTTATTTATTTATTTTTTTACTTAATTTATCATCATTTTCTGATTTCAAAACTGTTTTAAGGTGGCGTTTGTATTGTGTTTCAGAGGCAGGCTATTTGCATAACCAATTGTCAAAGAAAACGTTTCAAGCCCCTCCAAATAGTACCAAAGCAGCTGGTTTGGCACTTTCGGTACTGGGACTTTTGGTACTGGTACTGGACTGGAAGTCAATGAAAAAGCAAAAGTACCGTACCAAAAAGTACCGTACTTGGTGCGGTGGAAAAATGCCCATAACAGAGACCCTGTGGAAGAGGTTCAAAGACCATAAAATGACTGGAGTGACGAACGTCAGTATTTGCAAGTCGACACAAAGTGCCACGTGTGAGACATGCTTTACGGGTCATGTTTCCACCTCGCAGGGCTGCATTTGCTAATGGCTCCCTCCCGACAATTCCTCTTTGCACATCTGAAATGCAAACACTACCTCACAGAGCAGTGAAAGTAAACTGAGCTTGTATGCAGGCACAACAAACCAAGCCAGGATTCCGCACCCCCACACCATAAACCTTACCCCACCCCTGCCCCCCCATGCACAGAAAAACACATAGACAGACAGACACCCGGAAAGTAAGCATGAGCACAAGAGCCATCGCCATTTTTCAAGCTATGTTCAGGATATTTTGGCTTACAGTGATACAAAACTGCATCATCTTTTCCAAAATGCCTGCATAATTCACCTACGGAGCTTTTCCACTGGCATACAGGAACCGAGCCATACCTGAGCGTTTTCCATTGCAGAAGCGTCGGCTCAGTAAAGGTGTTGCCGGGTTTGGAGAGCAACAGCGACGTAAAACTGAAAAGACACTTATATACTGTTCGCACGTCTATGTCATGATTTACTATGTGCTTATTTCCACTAACAAGTCCGAGAGATTGGCCATCTAACATTAGCATCAAATACTAGCAAAATTATCCATCGCTTGTGTAAATCTGCATTATAAATCCATTCCGTTCAGCTGTTCTGTAGTGCTTTTTTAAGCAGGCAGTTGGAAATTTAAGCTCTGGGTTACCGGGAATACATCAAAACAGTATGATGTGCAATACTACTAATAATGAATAATATACAGAATATGCCCTTTGTTCCTGCATATAATCCTTGCATACCGGTATCTCAGTGCATTTTGACCAATCAGACGGTGGTGACGCAACCAGCTCAGTTTGGTCAGAATTTCAGCCCTACTAATAAGCAGGGCCATATCAGCGTGGGTACGGCTCGCATAATTTACAATGGAAAACCGCCAATTTGCGGTAAGGCTCGCTTCTTGGTGACAGTGGAAAAGCGCCAATAGGAAAAGTGGCCATCTTGGATTCAACACCCCGCTCCTGAAACAGACGTGCCATTGTTTGTCTGTCATGTTGGTGTAAGGTCCAATTCCCTGAGGCTAAGAAGAGGGGGTTGGGACACAGGGCACCAACCAATAAGGGTATTCCTTAAAATAAATGGTCCATGGACAAAAACCCAAATGATGCAAACATCCCTATAAGCCACTTAATCTTCGAGTCAAAAAATTCAAGAAGAGAAACAAGCAAACTACAAATTCATGCTCAGATGCATGAAGAAAGGCTTTCAGGAACACGATCTAAGCTGATACGTCTTTTGTTACTCATTGACTACAATGGCAGAGTTGGTTGACAGTAAATTATTCAGGCTCTCTCGACTCTCACCAACTGGTTCATGTCAGTCAAAAGACCTCACAGGAGGGGGAGAGGGGGGAGTAATTTGACAATACAGTGGAAAGGAACCATCAAGAGTGATGCCATTATGGAAAATCCTATATTACATCATTAATGGTCACAGATGCACAGTTTCAAAACTGTAGGACAATTACATCTTAATAAATTGAATCCACAGCCGAGATTAAGTATACAACCCTTCCTGAATCACCAAAATAACATGCAACACAAGCTGCTGATAAGGAGGGCTTTTGGCAGGAACTACGCCCGATACCGACTGCAAGGCCGTCATTCCTGCGCGTGATCCCTTCCCGAAGGCATCCTGGAGCGGAGCGACGCAACAGGCAGGTGCCCATAGAGACGTACACAACACCCCCATTTAGCAGCGAGGCTCCGCAGGATGGCTTTCATAATAGAGCCGGGCTCATGTTTCAGGGCCGCGCTGGGTGTCCTTTCCGGCAGCCCGCTGCCTCCCATCTCCCTTGTAGTAACCGAGGTGTTAGAACAGCCAGTGCAGCCACAAGGCCCTAGCAGCTGCCGGCGAACAGAAATAGGCCGAATTCATTTGCATGGCGTACAGACGCCACGCCTGCTAGATAAAACAAGTTTGGCAGACATGTTATACATGTCCCTCAAGGTCACTTCAGACGTTATAACTACAGGTCGACAGTTTCCCTTAATTATAAGAGTCCTCTGCACATATTCCCACTGTCTGGCTACAGGTGCACTGGGCGCGCGCGCGCACGCGAGTGCGCGCGCACACACTTCATAATACGGTGAAAGAGTCACGTGAAACCCCAATACATAGGTTATTATGTGAGCATTTTTCCAAACGAACCGCAGTGAAATATAAACAGTACAGTACATTCCGCTCAGTGCGCTATGTCGGTACAAAGATTTAGAGCAACGTGGCAATTTTTATATTGAAAATACCAGATTAAATAAAATGGATCACGGAGCCTCATTACTGGGCTATCTGCTCGACAAATACAAAATATTATCCCGTCAGTAAGCCCATAACTCAGTACATATTCTTCCTAGACCGAACCAGGTTTTCCGCGTTTTCCGCTAAATAAAAGGGAGGGCAGGCAAATGGACACCGCTTTCGTGCGAATAAAGTTGAGGTTGGGTTGCGATGAAGCATTTGCCTCGTGGGGTGTTAACCTTCGGAAATGTAGCGATGCAGCCCCTTACATAATGTGAGCTTTCCATCTCCACTGCCCTACCGCACGGACAATTAACTAATCCTCTTAGATACGCGTTCATTTTAATGGCCGTGGCAGGACGCGTACGAGTCGCTTTTTATGCTGCCAGTTTATACAACCATGTTCAGATACATTACACTTTCAGATGATTATCAGATCTATGTAGTTATCTTAGCAAAAAAAATAACATAATTTGCAATTATTGTAAAATAAAAAAGAAGGATGCAAAAGCAAAGAAAGCCAAGTCATTTAATATAAATGCTTTCTCTTCAGCTAGGATGCTATAAATCCTTCAAAATTGCGTGCAACCAATACAGTCAGTCAAATATATGAAAATACAAACATTCTGCCTTACCTACTACTGAGCTCAATGTCTCAAATACAGTCACCGGCTTCTGAATGCACGAAGAATTCGAGATCGCGGTGGTGTTTCGTTTTATTTTATTTTTTTTTTTTTTTGCTTTATCGTCGGAAACCGTCCTTCTGCTTGTGGATGAAGAGCAGGTTACACATAATGACAGAATGAGAGGAATATCACGGAGAGCCGTCACACCTGCCCCCGTCTTCATACAAGCTGAGAGCGAACCGGGGTTGCCAGCATTCCTGCAGGATTTAAGGAATTATCGCGTCATCGCCTAACCGTGATGTCACGCAAAGCATATACGAAGGCCGCTGACACCTTGAATCCTTCTTAAACCACTAATAATACACTGTACAGAACGGCTAACGTCAAGAAATGTATACTGTCTAATTTAAAACATTTTTCCAAAAATAAACTAGAACTGATTTGACCTGTATTGTACTGCAATTGTTTCTCTCTCTTTGCTTTTATTTTAAGCTCATGAAAGTGAAAGCACTTTGACCTGCATTCCATGTATGAAAAGTGATACATAAATAGAGATTACTATTAATAATATGATAATCAAGTTTTAGAAAAAAAAAATGGCATAAAATTAATTCCGTTGCCAGTTCATAAATTCTAAAGATTTTCATAATCGTTCATGTCCTAGATCTGGCAACCCATGATGAGGGTCGAGTTGGTCTCACAAAGCGCATGCGCGAACAGTGCAGCACAGTTTTTCCATGTTGAAACGGTGGATTGTAGCTTCATCAGCATCAACATGCACCAAATATGCATATTTCTCAGAATTGCTAGTCATTGGCTTATATTTGAATAACTTTGTAGTAAAGTATCCTAAATTCATTAACATAACCAAATATTTTCAAAGATATTAGAAATGTTATTATGAAGGCATGTAGAATGCGCTGTTGTACAATTTGAACAAGGTCCAGGGACTCATTCAGCTGACTTTAGTAAACGTATTGATTGCACCACAGCGCCGTCTACAGGAAAATCGTTTTATGAGGCCAGCGTAGAATTCTTTTAGAAGAATATCTGATTAGTTATTTGTAATTCCCACTTTTTTCTAAAAATTAGATACAATCCAAAATATACTACAGTATTTTTTTACGTGTATAGTACGCGTATAGTATTCAAAGTTCAAGATTTTTATTTGTCACATGTGCAATTGTATAGTACAGTGGCAGTGAAATGTTTTTGTGGCAAAACAGGAGTGGCTTACACAAATACTAATCATCTGTGGTCCAGAACATGCCTCATAAGGTATACTCCATGACTGCATCCTTATCTTCTAACCGCTCACTCTGCTCAGGGTTCCAGAGTAAGATATACTCCTAAGTAATCTACTAACAAGCTGCTAAGATATTAAAAATCACATAGGTGTCTTAAATATATTAAATACATTTAATTTTTATTTCCATTATGTGATAAATAATTATAATATACAGATGTTTATTTGCGGTGTAAAAGCGACTGTCCTCATATTTGAAGCAAAATTGTGATAGCAATGTGCTGACATTTTAGTTCAGTGGTGCCCAACTCCAGTCCTGATGAGCCGGAGTCCTGTGTAGCTTAGTTCTTTCCACCACAAATGATTCAGCTCAACAGCTGTGTGGTAATTAGCCCAAGGAGTTGAATCAGGTGTGTTAAATGAGGGAAACCCAAAACTGTGCAGGGCTCTGGCCCTCTAGGACTGGAGTTGGGCACCCCTGTTTTAGTTCACGAAATTCAAATTTAAACCCCCCCCCCATTAGGTCATTAACTTATTTCTGTAGTACTGTACACTGTCAAGAAAAACAGTACCAATTTATACCTCTGAGGGTACAATTACTTGTCACTTGGACTGTACCCTCGAAGGTTCTGTCAAGGCTGTACCCTTTATTCTGACAATATACTACCATTACTTATAACAATGACAATAATAATAATATGACTATGAGTTGTAATAATAGTTTTTACCACTATATTGTTTTTATATTTGCTATACATTTTGAAATTGTTGTTATTGTCATTTTACAAAATTGCACAAAAAAATAACTAATTGGGCCAGTGGAAGACATGAAGATATGCGATCAGCCCCCTAGCCAGAACGTAGAAAACTGAAGCTGTTAGTAAAATAAAACTTAAAATATATTATATAAATGATACATCAAATGACATGTCATTGTGCTGAGTCTAGATACATTATACTTTATATATATATATATATATATATATATATATATATATATATATATATATATATATATATATATATATATATATA
The DNA here is from genome assembly GCF_048594095.1 of Paramormyrops kingsleyae. Lineage (NCBI taxonomy): Eukaryota > Metazoa > Chordata > Actinopteri > Osteoglossiformes > Mormyridae > Paramormyrops > Paramormyrops kingsleyae. Next base: position 15,598,711 of record NC_132797.1, read on the forward strand.
AAATACATTATGAAATCACATGAGACTGCACATACTGTAGACTGGTTTATTTTGAGGTGTGTTATCGGATTTGATTACCCCTCTGGAGAAACTCTGTGTGCTTATTATGACATGCATAAGGTATACAAGGTACAATAGAAAAAATAGATGGCTGCGTTAGAAATGGATCATCAGGTCATTTGGGAGGAAAGGTAAAGATTTTGCTTCTGCAGCGCATGAAAAAAAGAAACACATGCATGACACATGACACATGCACATTAAAGCACATGCCACTGAAAACCACTACTTTATATCTCTACTTTTTTGCAGTCAAGCAAAAATAGTTTACGGTCAGTTGCCCCATGTTTAGTAGAGATATGGTTAAGTAATGATAGAGGCACAAACCACACTGTCCTTTCAGATTCTATACTTTTGCCAAGAATTCTCCTTCCAAAAGATTTCACGGCCCTCTCTTGGAAAGAATGCAGAGCCTCGGTTTTACATTTTTGGCATTGTTATCTAGTGTTGACAGTTGTTTGTACACAATTCGTATGTGATTATAAATGTAGTTTTAATTTTACGCAAAGTTCTTCTGAGTGAGACAACTTTATAACTTGTTTTTTTCTTCCCTAATTTTCAACTGTTTCAGTGAGCGCCGCTTCATTTGGATCTCTCCACGTTTCTTCAGGAGGACTTTATACTGTGCGGTAGTGTGCAAACCGGCGCACATGCACTTGCAGAGATAAATTTAGCAGGAGCTGAATCGGCAAATGATTGTGTGTTTGTTTCATAGCACGGGCGCGTTACTTCTTATGCAAGTAATACTGGCAAAAACAGGGAGCTAAATGCGGAAAGCCACTAACTCCTGATGCCGCACACTTGATTCACTAAGAGACCATCAGCCTTCCATCGATGTACGTCTTGTGATGTACATTAGAAAAGGTACGTTTGAGGAAAAAGAATCCCGTCTATATTTTAAAGTTTTGTTCACATTCGCTGTTCTGATCATGCGGTGATAATAACCGGTTGAAATAATCCGAGCGGTTCACGGGGACAGTGTGACTATATAAATGAGCGGTACTAAGAGGAACACTGAACACACCAAGGTGACATTTGTCCGCAGTTGTTTCCGGTTGTCTGCAGATGTTACAATTTTTTTTCCAATTGAATAATTTCCTGTATCATTGAATATATCATTCTGCAGTATTTGAAGATGACGGTGACTTATTCCAGTAAGGTTGCCAACGCCACGTTCTTCGGCTTTCATAGATTATTACTACGCTGGAGGGGCAGCATCTACAAACTTCTTTATCGGGAATTCATCGTTTTTGCGATTTTATACACCATTCTAAGCATCGTGTACAGGTAACTTCGTATATTTTAATTTTCCATTCCAGTTTTCTTCCATTTTAATAACACTAACATAAAAACATATTGTGTATTATAAATTACGAAATTATAAAGATGTCCACAGTCCTCGTTTCTTATTTTTTTCTGTTATACTATAATAACAACAGGTTGTATTGCATATAGATCCCACATATCAATAGTTAAACATTTTCTTCTGAAGAGGTCAAATATTTTGAATGAAATTCATTGTAACCTTTAGTACAATTATACCCGGCTGCTGCTTTAAATGTGAACGTACGTTTTGAAGAACGAGGGTAAAAATATTAAAGAGACACCGTTATTAAGTGACTGCGCTTGGTAAGCCTGACTCTGTATGTATCTGACCTCAGTTATGTCAGCAAAATGGATCTGACACGTAATGGCTCTTTCCCAGCGTCTCAGGTCGTAGGAGGTAATTTCAGATATTTAGCTATTATTGTGTTTTATTCTGCTGTGTAGCCCAAGAGCAGACATTTAACAAGTTTGCAGAAATGGTTGAAGGTTCACAATATTTTCTTATTTGAGTGAAAACTTCTTCATCCAATAGGTCCCTTTTTACACCTTAATACTAAGATCAGGATTTTAAAACACCATCTGTAAATGTCTTCATGCTGTCATGTAGACTTAATTATAATATTAATCGCAATGTTTATTATTTTGGGATTTCCAGACAAAACATTCAGATGCAAAATGAATGCTTGTTTTTCTTTCATGTGCCAAATCACTCCTTAATTTATGGCTATCAGGAGTTTAAATATTTCAGGGAAAACATTAGTCTATGAAATATCCATGGACTGTTATGCAATAAGACAACACGCAGGCTGTAGCGGTGATTGTTAGTAGGACACCTGCAAGACTCTCCACAAATATATTTTCTATCCACCTCAGACTCTTTCTTACAGATACGCAGAAACTTTACTTTGAAAAGCTGTCGCTATACTGTGACAGGTATGCTGAGCAGATCCCCGTGACGTTTGTGCTGGGTGAGTAGGCCGTCTCGGGACTGAGCGGGATGTGGGGGGGGGGGGGGGGGATCAGGCTGCATGGGGCCCCCAGCATCAGCAAACTCTCCCACATAGGTCAAACTCAGGTGATGCCGCTTCAGCTTGGCATGTTTACAGCAGTTGATTTGCTTCCTCTTGCTTTCTCTGTAATCCCACTCCCCCCCCAGTTCTCTATGCATGCTGGGCCCTCCTGCTGAACAAAACCCGGGCTGTCTCTGGCAAGATGAGAAGCCGTCGGGGGGGGCGAGTGTAAGGCTTGTTTGGTCCATCAGCTAAGAGCTTCCCCTGTGATCCAGTGTTAGACTTACAGCTAAATATAAAGGCTCCTGACTACGTAACTTTGCCACACACTAAATCAGTGTTTACCAGTCCGGTCCTTGGGGACCCACAGACAGTCCACATTTTTGCTCCCTCCCAGGGAGCCCAAAAGGAGCAAAAATATGGACCAGCTGTGGGTTCCCGAGAACTGAATTGGGAAATACTGCACTGAATCATTGTGAAAAGAACTAATCCTGTGTGGATAACAGTAAGTGCCTGTTGTAAATATCTGTGACTCTGTTCTGCAAACAAACGGATGATAGCCATGGCAGAACGGGAGAGAAAATTGCTAAAGGACAGATACACACGGACCGCTGCTGAAGTTTCACTGAAGCTCGCAGCTTCCATCTGCCGAAGGGACACAGACAACACCTTTCACTCAGAGCTTTCTGAGTCCCCTTTAGTCCAGACTAAACTTTTCAAGGCTAATAGACATCCAGTGGGCATTACTCTTCACTCAAAGGACAAACTGAAGGACCAGATCATTGTTTTTTAAAGGTGGTGCTTGGGAATTAAAAGGGTCCCTTGGAAAAGTTAAATCAATGATGTCCAGCTGAATTGTGCTAACATCTCTACAAAATTGACTTTAGATGGTCTTTTAATGACCTGGTATATTGTCAACCAGGAGCTACAAATGAATAGTGTACAATCAGAACAATTTGCATTTCCTCCAACTTAATGAAGGTACGTCAAGGATTATATTTTGTTTTGTGCTTTGACAATATCAGGGTCAGGAAATATGCATATAAGGACATTACTTGCTTGCCTGTGACGCATCTTTGCCAAATACTGAAGCATGACTTGGAGTCATTTGCTCTGTCCTCTCGTTCCATTGCATGGGAACTCTGGCACTCTCGTAAAATGTCTAGCATGGAACCCATTGGTCTGAAGGTCACTGTCGTACACACAGGGTCGCATGTGCGTTTCATCTTCAGCTGTAATGATACTCCTCATGCAGTTGACCAAGTCAATGCATCAGCAACTTCTCTGACAGTTATAGATTTCCAGGAAATGAACTTTGCTCTGAATCGTGAGCAAGTTCTTGTGCCCCAGAATGCCTGGTACTGTTGATTCTGTCACCCAGCTCTTTCAGACACTTGTCTCTCTGCCATCCCGGCAGGTTTCTATGTAACATTGGTGGTGAATCGCTGGTGGAACCAGTTTGTGAACCTACCATGGCCAGACCGGCTGATGTTCCTCATCTCTAGCTGCGTACAGGGCCGGGACGAGCAGGGCCGCCTGCTCCGACGCACGCTGGTGCGCTACGTGAACCTCACCTCCCTGCTCATCTTCCGCTCTGTCAGCACGGCAGCCTGCAAGCGCTTTCCCACCATGGACCACGTGGTGGAGGCAGGTAGGGGCCTCAGCAGCCAAACCGCAGTTACCTTCAGAAGGACAGGGATCATGGCCAAAGCGATGAGGTGGTGGGATTATGATTATGAAGTTCATTAGCTCAGAAGTCAAACACAAGCAAGAGCTGGGTATATTTTTGACTAAATGGTTAGTGGCTGAGTTTGAAGGCTAATTTGCCCCCAACGTGTCCGCTAATACCCTCTAAGCATTTACTGTTTCTTCAAGATTCAGTACTCAGCTGCAATCAACCAGGCCATGAACGTTATTTAGTCAACACTGCCTAGCAAACTCCAAATCAGCTGCATTAATTCGGTGCCGACATCTCTGTGATGATGGGTAATTATAAATTGCATCTATAAATAAGGGCTGCTGACACCGACTCAGGGTGGTCCCTCCTACGGTTTCTTGAGAATAGTTTGGAACAAACAGTTCATCGCATCACCTGTTATCTTGGGCGGTCTTGAAGCAGCACAGAGTTGGGATCTGTTATAACAGACACCATGTCTTTGATATCTTGTAGCCTCCAGTGCTCAGGTTTGCCATGGAAACAGCTGTGGCAGTTTCTGGCTCGACTGATTCTTTGTGCTGTTTAGGCTTCATGACGCCCGAGGAGAGGAAGATCTTTGAGAACCTCAAGTCCCCCCATCTCAAATATTGGGTGCCAGTGGTGTGGTTCACCAACCTGGCCTCCAAGGCACGGAAGGAAGGCCGCATCCAGGACAGCGTGGACTTGCAAACCATCCTTACTGTGAGTGCCGGAATTCCTCAAGAGCCGAATGGTCCATGGTCCACGTGGGAGACAGTTGTCAGTTAGATGGAAGGATGTAATGCACAAGAAATGTCATAGGGCTCCACAGCATAATCTGTGAGTCCTAGGAGGACTGCCAAGATATGTTCCACTAGGCAAGGGTCTTAGCCAAGTCCAACTTCAGAATCAAACGTCATAAATCCAGTGGAAAAGTCAACTCATTGAAATGAGATCCTCTTTTCCCCTGAACTCCAAGCTAAACTCATGACTGTACACATTCCAGCTGTGTCCCATCCTCCAATTCTCAATGAGAAATGATGTAGTAGACAGACAGTGAAGGGTCACAGAGGCTGCAGAGCAGACTTGTTTAGCCACTTGACCTTCTTAAGTCATTATTATTGGGTTGCAGGAAATGAACAAGTTCAGGACATGGTGCTCCACTCTGTTTGGCTACGACTGGGTGGGAATTCCTCTGGTCTACACACAGGTGGGGATTGTTTTTTTCTCTCCAGTTTTTGGCCTGCAAATACAATAGACAATCAGGGTGACCATGTGGATGTCCAATCAGAAAAAAATAAATCCCTGTTGTAACATGTTGCATGAATCAGAATCATGAATGGAAGCCAGACCACAGATTTAGTCTTATTTTCTGCTTCAGATTAATCACTTTTTCTCATTAGCTTGTTACTAATGCCAGTGGGCTAGAGTAACTCCCCTAATGATACTGAGAAACCGTATTACAGTCAACTGAGACGAAGGTACCTTGCTTAAAGGAGATTCTTACAGTTCTTGTAAACTATATCTGGTTATGCAAGAAATTTAACAAAACAACATAATAAAAATAAACCAGAAATAGTGAACACTAGTACATAGATATCCAAATTCCAGAGACATATCAGTATTTGCATCGCCTAGATGAAACAGCGAGGTGTAATTGCTCCTGGTCACTAATCACGGGACACAGGAACGCAAAATGATGTGACTCAGCTGATGTCCCATTGATTGCTGGGAAAAAGAATGATGGCCAGCAGCCCTGTATGCTGTTATTCAGCAGCAGCTGTACTACTGCCTGTCTCATATTACCTCAAAATATAAATCCTGCGGTTATTTTTAGCATGCTGTTCCTGGGTCTCATGATGTTAAAGAGTCTCGTCTGAACACAGGCAAGTTGTGGGTCTGCTGTAGGACATGCCTAATGTGGGCATCCAGTTGTTCAACATTTTAGGAGGCAAACAACCTCAGGGTGTTTGAGAAATCTGCCTTATGGGGCCAATAATGTAGCAGGATCCTCAGGCCCTGTATTCTAATTGGCTGCTTAAGCGAAGACATGTACAGTCGTCTACAGTTTTTGTTTACCAATTTCTACCGTACTTATTGTAAAGTAGCACACATATACTAGCATGACTCTCCGTTTTACATTTTCACATTTTAACCCATTTCTGTTGGTTTTCCTGGAAAAAAAATTAAAAACGGTCACTCAGTTTCCTCCCATGGAGTTTGAACTCCAAACCTTAGATGTTTTTCACTTTTACATTGTTAATGGAAAACCATGATCTGCTGAAACCTGCAGGGGGCGCTGATTGTGCTTGATTACTTATTGAAATCAGTACTTGGGTATGAACTCCTTCCATTCTACTGATTCATGTGATGGTATCTTGTTTTTGTTTATATCAGCCAACATCTGTTGTTTTCTAACCCGTTAATCATTCAGTCCACCTTACTCTCCCTGAAAACCCACCCACTCCTTCTGTCCAGGTGGTGACCCTGGCAGTCTACACCTTCTTTTTCGCCTGCATCATTGGACGGCAGTTTCTGGACCCTGGACGTGGTTATCCAGGCCATGACCTGGACCTCTATGTGCCCATCTTCACCCTGCTGCAGTTCTTCTTCTACTCCGGCTGGCTAAAGGTTTGAGACCCACCCCCTGTCTCCCTCCTCTATCCTCCAGCTCCCGTGAATTCAGTCAGCCTTTTACTAACGCTCGTCCATCATGTCATGTGAACAGTGCATCATGTTATCAGTAAGTATGGAGTAGATCTTGGAAAACAAAGTTCAAGTGAGCTCTGCTTTGAAAAATCTGCAGTAATTTCGTTCTACGTGTATTTTCCACTGTGACCAAGTAAAACAAATCACGTGTCACCATTGTGTGATTCTTTGAACACGGCCCATCTATGACGTCTCTTCCTGGCCTGACTTCTCCCACACGTCCTCAACTGGACTGTGCTAGTTTTTCGGCAGGAAATGTGTCCCTGCCTGCCAAACGCAGGACCCTAATCACACTGATCTTCCATATCCCGCCTAGCGCCGTCTTGCTGCCTAAACGTACTTAGGGGACTTAACGCAAAAGCCAGAGCCTACACATAATGACAACGTATGCATATAACTACCAGAGATGCTAACAACTGGACACGCAAGCAGTCTGAGCCGACACACTGCAAGCACAAAAACAAGACAGACAAAAAGACCCCGAAAACGCAAATCAATCAGAGCAGTAGACAAAATAACCTGCTAGGTACAAAAACAACCTGGTACACAAACACAACTCATGCTAATACTTAGAGCCGAAAGGACACAACAGACTTAGCAAACCACATGTATGTAAAATTCAGGAAACTAGGTACCCTGCACCTATGCCAACCACTGATGACATCCTGTTATCTTCAACAATTACACCTGACCAATAAAAACCAACAAGCTTAAATCCTGCCAGTAAAGAGTTCAGCAAAAGCCATACAAACAACGTTACAGTAAACTGTTTCTCTCTGAGATGACAGGTCTCTAGACAGAGTGATCAAAGGATCCCCAGCTTTCCAGTATCTTCTGAATACTCGCAAAACATAGGTAGTGCGTCAAGCAATGTCAGAGTTTCCTAGGTTTACATTAAGTATTTTCATTGGAATGTGGCTGCTAAGTAGGATGATTGCTAAGTGGGATGCAGCAGAATACCAACTATGGTCAAGCATATTTTCCTAAGGACAAATTGCAAGCACTTGCATGGGATTCCACTCCAGAACCTTAACCTAACACTGTGCTCCTGGGCTCCTCCAGGTGGCAGAGCAGCTGATTAACCCCTTCGGGGAGGATGATGATGACTTTGAAGTCAACTGGTGCATCGACAGAAACTTGCAGGTCAGTAACAGATGCTAACAAATGGGTGTCAACACATCTGCATTCCCTCTCAACATCCTAAGACTGCTCCTAGAGCAAGCCTCTTGGTGGAACCTACTCCAGCTTTAACTTGCCATCTCTGACAGGTATCCCTGATGGCCGTGGACGAGATGCACATGAACATTCCCCGCATGACCAAGGACATCTACTGGAACGATTCGAATGTGCGACCTCCATATACTCTGGCTGCAGCTGACTACTGCATCCCCTCGTTCCTAGGGTCCACCATTGGGTAAGGACAAAGAATCAAAGTTGGCACACACCTATGGTACACGTCACTAAGTGACAGCCCACCTGATCCAGACTTTGACTAAATGTTCAAACCATTTCTGTACTAAATTTCATGTTTTAAGCTGTGCCACATTTGAATGTCATGTGACTTATGACACAGGATAATATATTGGTTCAGAGACCCAGAGTTTAACTCTGTATATATGACAAAGACTGGTTTTATGAGGTCATTTTAAGCACCAAAGATCACAGTAACTGTTTAAAATAACAAAGAACTTAGCTCCAGACCAAACATCCAGAGTTCAGTTGGTCAACCGGTGCTCTGAGTCCCCAACTAAGGCGTACACTGTGGGTACGCACTGCGAGTCTCCCCAAGCATTGTGTTATCTGTATCTCCGTTAACGGGACTGAATGTCATTGGCTGTCCCCACATTACCGCAGGCTGTCGGAGGTGCTGCAGCATGAGGATATGGACAATCGGGACCAGAGGAACCGGCGCCAGGAGTCAGTTCTTGGCCGGGTGAGACGGCTGCTGAGCTCCCAGGAGCCAAACGACTTGGGCCACGCGAGACCCGCGTATAAGCGCCATAGCAGCGACATGTCCAGCGTCTTCTTCCCTTTCAATCCAGAGGTCCGGGGCCACCTGGGACATGAGGAAGCTGGCCACCTAAGGCACAACTTTCCAAATTCTCACCTGGTCCACAACCAGTCACCTACCGAGATGCTGGCACCATTACAGGAGGTGACCAGCAGCCTTTCATCTCCTGACTCTCCTATCCACATCAACTTGCCCACAGTGGTGATCACCCCCCCTGATCCTACTCCGCCTAATCGATCGTTAGCGAATTCCCAGAGCAGCTTGGTCATGCCCTCTGACGTCGGCACCGAAACCACACTAGAACCAAACCAGATCTTGACATGCCAGAGCCCTTTGGAGGAGAATGCCGGTGAAGAAGCTCTGGTACAGGATCCCCTCATGGATTACAATCTCACAGAGGTGGGACTCAAGAAGTTCCGCTGGAGCATTCCTGTCGACCGATGGACCCAAGACTCCGACGACTCTTCGTGCAACCTGCCGAGCCCCAAGGGTTTAGTGAGGAAGAGAGGCCTGAGTACGGCCCACCACTATGAGAAGAAGGATGGCGAAAGTGGAGAACCTCGGCACACACGGCCAAGCTTAGAGAGCAGCAGCCTGACGTCCAGCAGTGAGGAGAACCTGGAAGCGATCAAGCAGCAAACCAAAGAGGACACTTCAGGGGCCTAACATACACACACACGAAATAGCCTTGGGAAAAGTAGGTTTATCCAGTGCTCCGTTATATTATTTTTATATTTTCGTTACAAATTATGATGTTTTTCTGTCTTTTGTCACCAAATTAAAAACTTTGTGCTCCACCAGGATTCTGTTATCATTGAGATTTTTTCTGTATCTATATTTTTGGCCATTTAGTTCCTGCGTATTAACTAGTTGGAAATGGCTAGTAGTGGGTGTCATCATATGTCTAGTTGTGAATCACAATCACACATCATACCATGAAGTACTTGTTTTCTGGTTCTGTTTCGCATTATGATACTAAAGGGTACAAGTGCAACTCTTGCGTTGGTTGTGCCTCTGTCCAGAAATAGTCACTTAACATTGTGTTCTACAAGCGAATGAAAGCAAATCAGACCCCACAGCACTGACAGGAGGAGGTTCCATGTCCCTGTTAGAAATATGATAATCGAGGCTCTACTGAAGTAACATAACACGCGTGGAAATGTTACAGAAATTTAATGACACCTGCAGCATGATAATCTCAAGCTAACATTAAAATTTAATTACAGAAAATGTATACTTAACATCTCAAAGTGGCTACAGTTCAGTTTTACGGTTAACTGTATAATCAATTAAAGAACGATACATTTCATTAGCAGAGATCTGCAATGTTCTTGACAGCATTGCTTATATATGTTGACATCATTTGTGTAGAAATAAGAGCTCAGTTCTGAAAGTATTGTCTGATCACCCAAAATCTGTTTAATTACCTGTCTAGCAGAAGGGAGCTTCTTCGTTTCTTGTTTTGGTTCCCTACGTTTTTTACTAGACTTGTAGTGCATGCCAGGAAGCTAACTCTAGCCTACGGCCCCCATTCCCCCTCCTGACGGGCCCGAGCGAAGCCAACCCGGTCCTGGCCACGATCAAAGATGCTGTAGAACTCCGAGATGAAGACATCCCCCAAGATCCAGAGGGACCCCTGGGAGGTGGAGACGTCCACGGCCTGGAAGCCACTGAAGCAGACCTCCATGCTGCTCAGTATCTCCTGAGGGCCAGAGGAACATCCTCACCACAAGCCCATTACTGAAGTACCCATCATAATCACAGAGATGCCTACTCACACAGCCAAGAACATCAAACGCTGACATGTCCACTCAATGCCAACAGACCCCAGTCACAGGAAGACTTATCAGAATCAGGCAGACATGTAACTATTACCTACCCATTAATTACAAAAATGTGTCACAAACACCCCCCCCCCCCAAACTATATGATTTCATGAAGGAAATATGTACATATATGTAAATTTTGTTCAATATGGTGGCTTAGTGTATAACACTGTAGCCTCACACCTCTATAGGTTGGGATTCAATTCCTGCTCCCAGCTGTGTGTGGAGTTTGCAGCTTCTCCCCTGCATTAGTGTCCTCCCACTGTCCAAAGAACATGACTTGGTGGCTCAAAATAGCAGTTGAGTGCCTGCCCTAGGAGCGACTAGCCTCCCCCCAGGGTGCCCCCGCCGTGTGCCCTGTGCTTCCCGGGATAGGATGCAGACTCACCACGACCCTGTACTGGGTAAGCGGTGGCAGAAAATGGGCAGAGAAACATCTGAGCTTCATTTTTCCCAAGTGGTTTAAGCTACCAAATACCAAAAAGATACATGCCTTTGGACACCCTTTAATTCTGCATACATAAATTTAATCTATATATACATGCCAGTTTTAATCACATTTATAGCTGAAACGAAACATTTTTTTTTTTTTTAGCTCACTCCACTTCTTTTCAGATGAGAAGCCCTGAGAGAGATTTCTGAGTTGGGTAGCTGCGATTGTATACGTACCTTTCTAATGTAGGATTCTGGAGGCATGGGATAGTCCACACCATTCAGTGTAAAGGTGATCAGAGGGAGGCTGGAAAGTCTGGCACAGTCCACCAAGAACTGAAAGGCAAGTGGGAGAACTGCAGTTCTGTAGTATGGTCAGGGGCGGATTAACGCACAGGCTAGATATGGCTTAAGCCTAGGGGCCCCACGTGTGCCAGCCTGCAAGGGGGCCCCCATTGGCGCGGAGGGGGGCGGGGTTGGGGGGCCCACAGACTACTGTAGCCTAGGGGCCTCTGTGCACCTTAATCCGCCCCTGAGTATGGTCATCGATACATATCATATAAATACATTTTTAAAATATTTTTACATTTTTGAATATTTTTTATTTCTTTAAATTGTATATAATTTTAATTGTATATATTAAGTATAGTAGCAACTATTATTCTTGCACTGATAATCACTTTGGCCAATACATTTCCACAGCATCCATAGACACACTCTCTACCTCTGCAATCCTGAGTGTTATATAGTATTAATAGTATCTGCTATTGTGTGTATTTGTGTATTTATTTCCTTTGGGATCCATAAAGTAAGTAAGTATAACTAAGTAAATAATCTGACTGTCTGTCTGTCTGTCTGTCTGTCTACAGCAACACCGTCAGGTGGACATTTTCTGAAAGACCTGCTTAAATCAGTTTGATTTTGTGATACAGTGAGGAAAGGGGAGATGCCAGACAGCATGTCTTTGCAGATGTGTCCTTGGAGAGCTGGACTTCAGACCAGTGTTTCCCATGCCTCACGCGCTCACTCACCTCGCCGATGGAGGTGGGTGTGGCCCCGATAAGCTGGTGCAGGAACATGATGTCAATGGTGGGCCCACCAATGAGGGACGTCCCGGTGTCCACAATGGCCTGACAGCTGTTGGTGCACAGGGTCTGCACACCCTGCACCTTCACACTGCAGCCCACAGAGACACAGTGTCTGTCAGGTTTTACGCAGAACCTATAATGAACTGCAATAGTGGTTTTTGGCCACCACGTTGCTTAGCATCAAAGAGATGTTATCTGAAGACGGATGGACGGATAGATGTTCTTCAGCAGATTCTAAAACTCGGTTATACATTAAAGGTCATGTGCACAGCTGTATTTACTGAAGCAGTTCTAGTAAAGCTAAGAATATATTATAAGGCTCCTCTTGGGACAGGAGAGTCTAATCCTGTAATGTTGAAGGAAAATCTTTGTAGGAGAGCCGTGTGTATTCCTGTGTTTGATCTACTTATACTCTGCATGCTTATTTCCTAGCCAGATTATGAACGACTACATCACTGAAATGCTTATTTGTCTAGGGAGATAAGTAGTAGAGTCCTGAAGTTGCTTTTAATTAAGACACCTCTATAAAAAGCAGAGATTACAGCCCTTGCACCCACAATGAGTATGTTACTTTAAACACATTTTTATATCTTACCACTAGAGGGAGACATTAACTCCATATTAACTCTGATAACGCATGACACCCAAAGCTGGCTGCCACTGGTTATTAAACAAACCATATCCATATTTTAAAATTAGTTCTACAATAACAAATCCAGCTAGAAAGCAGGTGCTGTTGCATACTTATCAATTTTGATCTGCCAGTAATTCCTCTGAGTGACAGGAACCCAGTGAATTGGTCCAATATAAAGAGCTTCATCTACCCCTCCCAGTAACAGCTCCCCTTCTGGATCTGAAGAGCTCTTCTTCCTGGAGAAAAAGTGGAGAAACATCTACTGAGACATTTTTCAAGGTCAGCACGACCTTGCTGTCACTTCCATAAATGACACGACCGCGTTGTCCACACGATGGTGCCATAAGATACAGCCAGCTAGCGGTTCCACCTACCTGCTGAGGTAGACGGAGAAGATGGGCTGTGTCACTTTCTTCTGAACCATGAGGTTGTCAAACACAGGCGTCCCCACCTCCTGTGCCAGGGAGGGGTAGGCCAGACCAAGGATTCCATCGAACTTGCCCATGAGGAAGGTCATACCCGGCTCGTACACCGACTCCCCAAACTGCTGATTGTCCACTGACATTTCACCCACCTCAACACGGAGGAGAAGTTTGAAACTTTGTTCATAAACATATCTGGTTATCTGTAGTGACAGCCCAATGAAGGTTCATGAACCATTTGCTGTATTTTTTGCCCCCACTAGATGGCGCCCTTGGCCTGCTTTGGGGCATGCTTTAAGGACTTATTTGAACAGAAAGCACCATCTAGTGGAAAATACGGCAAATGGTTCATGAAGCTTCATTGGGCCCTCACTAGTTATCTCAACTACAGCCCAGGGTTGGCAAAGTGATTCCACAGTTGCTCAAGAAACTGACCCTGCTTGAACATGAATAATTTATGTATGTGCGAGCTCACAGTACCCTGAGCAGTTCCCTGGCCATCACACCCATCAGGTGACCAGACCCATACTGGATGGTAAAGACCCGGCAGTCGTGAACGTAGCTGCTCGACTCAAAGGCCTTGAACTTGTTGTGCTTGCCTGGGCAGCGAGACAGAGTTCACGTGGTATTATTTCACGAACATACTGGCTTGCACTATTCACGCTTTGTAGGTTTTCGGTTAAATCAGGAATTACAAATAATCAGCTTTGCTATTTAGTTGATTCAGTATCCTGATAAATTTCTCTTCTAAAAATGTGCATTTTTGCCCCTGTTCAAAGACAATTGCATTCTGGGGATTGAGTTCCAGGTTGATAAACCACAGACATTGCACAGCACTGTACAGTCATATATAAAACCATGAAGTGTGTTTTAATGGCTGACATAAGATAGACCAGTGTGAGCATTACATAGACGGTAAGGGACAAACAGCATTGGACTGCCGGTTAGCAGCCAATAGATGCTCCGCTTACGTACCACATGCCTCACTGACACAGTAGGATGACGGCACCCACAGGTCAGCCGAGCCGGTGTCGAAAATCACTGTGAAGTTCTGTCCAGGAGTCCCCAGGCTGATCTCGCCGTAGTACTGGGCCTACAGCATCCGTTAGAGAGCAGAGACCCTTGGTTAGGCCCCGCCCATTTTACAATCGTGTGCTGGTAAGTTTTTCAATTACCCTTTCTCATGTACCCTGCCTTATGTAAGTACAGTTACTGATATTATTTTATATATATTATTATTTTATTGTTTTACCTTATTTTATCTTTTTTCATATAGTAACCTTTTTGTTTTACATATATCTTTTTAAACATTATTGAGGGTGAAAGGGGAAAAGGAATCCATTACACACATATATTGTGTATGTTTGTGTGTGTGACAAAGAAAACTAACTAAATAACTCTAACTGGATATGTATTATAAAGGCTGGGCCAAAAGTATTAAGAAAACCACACTGGTCTGTCATGTTCTTAACACAGTATAACTACTTGATGCTATTTTTGTTACTGAGTAAATATCGGGTGTAGCTGGCTCTTCTGGCCAAGGCTGTAGTTACACATGATGGCACATATATGGCAAGGAGGAGGGCAGGGAGCAAAGGGGGTGGGGAGCAGGTCAGGCAGGGAGGAGGAGGGGGGGGCGGGGAGCAAAGGGGGCGGGGAGCAGGTCAGGCAGGAAGGAGGAGGGCAGGGAGCAAAGGGGGCGGGGAGCAGGTCAGACAGGGAGCAGGGGGGGCGTGGAGCAAAGGGGGTGGGGAGCAGGGGGGGCAGGGAGCAAAGGGGGCGGACAGCAGGTCAGGCAGGGAGGAGGGGGGGGTGGGGAGCAAAGGGGGTGGGGAGCAGGTCAGGCAGGGAGGAGGGGGGGTGGGGAGCAAAGGGGGTGGGGAGCGGGGGGGCGGGGAGCAAAGGGGGTGGGGAGCGGGGGGGCGGGGAGCAAAGGGGGCGGAGAGCAGGTCAGGCAGGAAGGAGGGGTGGCGGGGAGCAAAGGGGGTGAGGAGCAGGTCAGGCAGGGAGGAGGGGGGGCGGGGAGCAAAGGGGGTGGGGAGCAGGTCAGGCAGGGAGGAGGGGGGGCGGGGAGCAAAGGGGGTGGGGAGTAGGGGGGGTGGGGAGCAAAGGGGGCAGGGAGCAGGTCAGGCAGGAAGGAGGGGGGGGAGCAAAGGGGGTGGGGAGCAGGTCAGGCAGGGAGGAGGGGGGGCGGGGAGCAAAGGGGGTGGGGAGCAGGTCAGGCAGGGAGGAGGGGGGGCGGGGAGCAAAGGGGGTGGGGAGCAGGTCAGGCAGGGAGGAGGGGGGGTGGGGAGCAAAGGGGGCGGGGAGCAGGTCAGGCAGGGAGGAGGGGGGGCGGGGAGCAAAGGGGGTGGGGAGCAGGTCAGGCAGGGAGAAAGGAGGGCGGGGAGTAAGGTGGGTGGAGAGCCAAGAGGACAGAGAGTTGGGTGGCGAAGAGCAAGGGAGGCAGGGAGCAAGGCAGGCAGGGAAGGAGAGCAGGAGGGAAAAAAGGCAGGGAGTAGGGTGGGTGGGGAGGAAGGATGTTGGGGAGCAGGGTGGGAGTGGAGGTGAGTGGGTCCCCGGCTGAGCTCCCTACTCACATCCATGTAATTGTAAAGCTTCTCACTGGTCCAGCCCAGCTTCAGCGTGCGCAGGCTTGTGGGGGGGAAGCACTGGGAGAACCTCCTGGAGAAGATATCAGGCTGATGGTCCTTCATGAAGGCCTCCAGGCGACGGGCAGACCGCAGCTCAGCCCTTATCGTGGAGATGCGGTGCAGGGGAACTCTGGGAAAAAGGGAGAGGGAAATCAGCGCCTCCTACTGGTATAAGCTTTGGTTGCAAGGGTATTCAGATTTCTATTTGGCATGACCCGGTTACCTGAATAGTAACACTAAAATCTTGATCAGTCACAGTTTTGCGGACTTGATCCTACATCTACAAATGCTGAATTGTCAATTCATAACAAGAGGTCATTCATCAAACATTTGGATTGTTTAAGTATTTTATAAGAGCAAAAAAGCAACTGACCAGCGCGACAGAAGCCTCACAACAATCCTGAAATGCAGAGGGTTAGGGTTAGGTTTAGGGTTAGGTCTTGTCTCACCTGATGAGTGCCTGTACCGCCAGAGCGTAGCTCAGCAGCAGAAGGGAGAGCCGTGCCATGCTGGGTCCTGCAGGTCCGTGTCCCTCTCTGAGGATGAGTCCGCCTGAGCGGCTCCCTGTCGCGTCGGAAGGCAGGGTCTGGGTCCGCTCCAGGTCAGGGCGACCCTGTGACCGCCGCGTCTGTGGAACAGGCCTGCAGGTGTTAACCCTTCTGCACAAACCACAGCTGGAGTGCACTGGTACTCCAGTACCCTTTCTGCAAGAACCTTAAATACAGGAATACACATACACAACATTAAAATAGCATTTTAACGACTTTTATTGACTGAAACTGAGCCCTGATAACATCTCTCAGCCACGCAGTTCAACATTTGCCTGGATTATTCAAATGCTTTATTTGGATTGGAAATGTCTATATACATATGTGAACATAAATGTGCTTCCTGGATGTTATTATTTAATTTCTAAATGCTGTCTTCTCAGTATCCTGAAATCACAAAGCATTTGCAGGTGACAGAGTGTCATTATATGTCCAGGTCACGGTGAGCTGCAACCACAGGGTCTTTAGTTAAAGATTAAAAATGATATCTCTTATTCTTCATCTTGTGATTCATTTACAAAGGCTACAGTTTCTCTTTTCTGACTTATAATCTACAAAACCTGATAATGCTCATAATAATTAGGTGATTATTATTTCTATACTCCGGATTCCCCTCAGTCCAAAAACATGCTGAATTCATTGGAGTTGCCAAATTGCCCATAGATGTGCATGTGTGAGTGCATGGTGTGTGAGTGTGCCCAGCGATGGGTTGGCACCCCATCCTGGGTTATTCCCCGCCGTGCGCCCCTAGCCTCTGGCCCCCAGGACCCTGAACAGGATAAGCAGTCTCAGAAAATGACTGGCTGGTTCTTTCCCGGTGAGGATGTACCGTCTCCTGAGATTGAATGCCTTTAAGATGAAGGTGTGGCTCACTTACCCTAACATTTCTCAAAGCTGTTATATGATTTTTTTTTTTACTGGATTTATTCATTTATTTACCCATTTATTATTTAATTACAGTAACAGAATAACAGAAAAATATCATTTTGATAATAGTTTTTGTTAAAAATGATAATTTGATAATGGTTTAAAGGTAGTTTGCTGGTTAAGTGGGTAGGACTGATAGCTGACATCCCCTGGGGTAGGGGATGGGTTCTGGTCTCTTCCCTGTGTGTCTGACATCCCCTGGGGTAGGGGATGGGTTCTGGTCTCTTCCCTGTGTGTCTGACATCCCCTGGGGTAGGAGATGGGTTCTGGTCTCTTCCCTGTGTGTCTGACATCCCCTGGGGTAGGAGATGGGTTCTGGTCTCTTCCCTGTGTGTCTGACATCCCCTGGGGTAGGGGAAGGGTTCTGGTCTCTTCCCTGTGTGTCTGACATCCCCTGGGGTAGGGGATGGGTTCTGGTCTCTTCCCTGTGTGTCTGACATCCCCTGGGGTAGGGGATGGGTTCTGGTCTCTTCCCTGTGTGTCTGACATCCCCTGGGGTAGGGGATGGGTTCTGGTCTCTTCCCTGTGTGTCTGACATCCCCTGGGGTAGGGGAAGGGTTCTGGTCTCTTCCCTGTGTGTCTGACATCCCCTGGGGTAGGGGATGGGTTCTGGTCTCTTCCCTGTGTGTCTGACATCCCCTGGGGTAGGAGATGGGTTCTGGTCTCTTCCCTGTGTGTCTGACATCCCCTTGGGTAGGGGATGGGTTCTGGTCTCTTCCCTGTGTGTCTGGAATGTGTGTGTTGTCTGTGTGTCTCATGTGTTTCCAGAGACAATGCAGTTAGACTAACTGGTGTCTCTAAATCACAAATATTGCATGGCTATGTATGCCTGCGCCCTGTGATGAACTGGCATCCTGTCACAGATGCACCCCAGCCTTACACCCTATGCTGTCTGGGATAGGTTCAGACTCCCCCCCCCTCACCCACCCCCCATGACCCTGAAACAAACAAGTGATAAGTGGTTAGAAGATTATGTAATAGTCCCTGAAGTATTTGAGGCCCACAAAGTAAATATTTAAGAATAGTTTCTGTGTTTGTTTGGTCCTTTGGAAGCAACAGGAGTATTGTTCTGAATGAGCATTTTAAAATGTTAACAAATAAATTCTCAGGAGTATTTCTTAACAGTGCCTTGGACGAGGACATGGCTGGGCACAAGTGCAGTCAGATCATGTTCACAGCTGGAACAAAAACTGACAGATACAATGAATCCACAGGAGTGATGTAAAGACCCTGGACACAGCGATGTAAGCACCCTGCTCCAGCGCAGTACACATTTCCATCAGATACATAATTTACGCTTTTCATGGAAGTTCCTCAGTGGCCAGTTAATATTCCTGTTTGCCCAACCCAAAATCCTGTAACAAAGGTTAGTAATTGAACGTCTATGCTAAAACATCAAAGCCCAGGAGAACTGATCACGGGCCGCCAGACTTTTCCCGTGATTTATTTAATGGCTATATTGTCCGTTCTATTCCAGGATTAAGAGACAAAATCTCGAAAGACCAGGACCTTGAAATCCTGGAAGTCACAGACTAAGGACTCAAAAGTAGAATGAAGCAGTAGTGAGAGGACTGAGTTCAAACTAAATGCTGCTAGTAACATGGACCTAGATGCCTTATGTCTATGGTCATTATTACAACACAACTTGTGATGAGGACAGTGGAACCATAATCATTTCTAGCGCATGGCGGATAATCAGCAGGCACCCTCTGCCATTCAGAACCCCACCCGATTCCCAGTACTTGCACCTCCTAGGGAAAGTTCACAGACTCTGCATCTTCCTCCCACTGAGGTCGACCGAATCCAAAGACACCCTCTTTGTTCAGGACGAGGCCTCATGGGGAACATTCCGGCAGCATCTGTTCACCGTCACGGGTTCTGGGAATCATTTATGGACAAGAGCCACTTGAGGTGCAGCGATAATCGGGGGCGCTGCCGATCCCCCTGCCGACCCCCCTGCCAGCCAGGCTGAGCCAGAGGGTCCAGCTCCATAATCACTATATGTCCACAGTTATCGCATTCCACAGTCCCCCCCCCACCCCCCACCAGAGCTGACTCTTCTCTTCCCGGGGGGGGGGGGGGGGGGTGTGGAGATGAGGGTGGAGAGGTGTAGTTCGTCATCTCTGCCTCTCCAGACTCGGCAGTGGTGAGAGCAGCTCAGAGATTTCAGAGGCGCAGGGATGGAGAGGAGGGCAGTCCGGTGTCCCCCCTCCTGCTCCAACACGGCCCTAAACAGAGAGCAGAGGGTGCGATGATGGGGGCCTGCTTCCCCCTGGCAGGAGGGGGGGAGGGGGCAATCAAAGTTTGCAGCTTGGACATACAGCCACACCTCAAAGGCGATCTGCCAGCTGGATCTGCTGGCAGTTCTGGGATAGTGCCTTCCATGCGTCTCTGTTGAAATCCAGGTTTTCTCCACATTCATGAGGACCAAGATCAGAGGATCTACAACACTAAAGGACAGAGGATTATCTATTCAGACAGGGGTTGCTGCTAAAACTCTGTGCTTGTTAGCGACCTGGCTGCACGGCGTTTGAGAATGGGGAACGCCGTGCGGGGAATGGTCGCCTTCATCCCCTCGGATCGCTGCCAGCGCTATGTAGTTGGCGACCTGACGGAGATGCCCCTGGACCGCGTGCTGGACCTGAGCGGCCGGCAGCTGCGCCGCTTCCCCCTGGCCGTCTGTGCGTTCGGCGAGCTCATGCGCCTCTACCTGAGCGACAACCGCCTGCGCAGCCTCCCGGCTGAGCTGCGCCAGCTGCATGAGCTCCAGCTGCTGGCGCTGGACTTCAACTGCCTGGAGGAGCTGCCAGCAGCCGTCTGTGGGCTGCCACAGCTCAACACGCTGTACCTGTGCAACAACCGGCTGTGGCGGCTGCCCCGTGAGCTGGGCTGGCTGACAGAGCTGCGCACACTGTGGCTGGAAGCCAACTGCCTGCACGAGTTCCCCCAGGTGCTCTGCGAGCTGCCCAACCTCAGGGCCCTGCACCTGGGCTATAACCAGCTGCGCAGCCTCCCCCGGGACCTGGGCCGGCTGGGGGAGCTGCGCAGCATCTGGCTGGCGGGGAACCTGCTGCCAGAGTTCCCACCGGTGCTGCTGGACATGCAGCTGCTGGACGTGATCGACGTGGACCGCAATCGCATACGCCGCTTCCCCAGCCTGGCACATCTGCGCAACCTCAAGCTGGTCATCTATGACCACAACCCGTGCATCAACGCGCCGGCCGTGGCCGAGGGCGTGCGCCGGGTGGGCCGCTGGGCAGACTGTGAGGACGACAGCGAAGAGGAGGAGGAAGAGGCGGAGAAGCGGGCCGAAGAGGCACAGGGGGAGGAGCAGGAGCAGGAGCTGCCTGAAACCACAGTGAAGCACAGTGAAGCAGAGTAGGACACTGCAGAGGTGAGCTTGACTGTTCCGAGGGAACTGTGCAGGGAATCAGCACTCAGAACGAGAGGTCAGTCGACACGCTTTACACATGGCACGAGACACTGAAAGGCATTGTGGGTAAAATGAGCAGACCACAAAGAAGTGTCCAGCATTACACCGGTCAGGAATATAATGGCGGCAACGACATGCACAGCTAAACCTGTATCTCAGTTGCCAGAGGCTATTTGGAGGTGCGACTTCCTTCTGACAGAGACAGCTGTGAGATAGGAGCTGAATTCCTTAGATTTCAAGGTGTGCCATTCTCCTCATAAGGACTGTACCAAGAGCAGCCTGAGGTCGGCGTTGGACATTTGCCGGAGAAACATTTTTGACACTCAGTGGAACTGATAAGGTTCATTGAGTGTCGAACGACGCGATACTGTAGAGACACCGGTTCACCAGGGCAAGACAGCCAACGCGTGGCACCAGAGAACATCGATGATGGATGAGCAATTCCAACCAGCACCCCCTCCTGTACTGAATTATGCATAACCCCGTCGACAATTTTGGGTCTTTAGTTTCAGCGGAAGACTAATGGACTCTCATGCCATTCCCAGGGTCCTGTTAATGAGAAAGATATATACTCTTTCGGAAATTTCTTCCAAGGTCCATAAAGGCCCTCTCATTGTTTGAAAATTACTCAGCGCCAGAATGGAAATGCCTTAGTGCGTTAGCGCTTGGCTCCTTAATCATGTCGTGGAATTCAATTTACAAAATGGCGGCATTTTAATGTTGCTGACCTTTTGTGGATATAGGAACATGGACGCAAACTTGACCCGAACAACTGATAGAAGCTGTAAACAAAAACTCAAGACCATCTGTTATTAGAGCCAGACAACATCAATATCATCTTGATTCACAGTAATGTGGTTCTCAACTCTACTGCTGGCTTCATGTAGCTAAAACTGTAATCAGTCACACTGGTCGGTCCTACATTATATTATCTGCTTTAAATTGGAGTTATTACACAACCAACACTTAAACTCACTGTGTTTGTGGCACGGATGATCAGTTTCATATGTACTTTTACAAAATGCTGGAAAATAAAGTATCAAACTATTTTTAGTGGGTTCTTTTAATGAACAGAAGTCGCCAAAGTGCATTTAATGTATTCGCAAAATTTGTCAAAGAAGCATGTATCAATTTTTAATTGCATTCTAAAGATAGAATCAGAGGTTAAAGGCGGTAATTCCCAGCATCCCATTGGTTGTAGGTGGGACTACCCAGTGACTGACAGCACCCAGCACCAATCCCACCCAGCATGGAACTTTGAGGCCTTTTACCCTCCTTACTAGAGACGAGAATCCAACAAGTAACACAAGAGGAAATGATCAGAGTGCAAAAACTTGTACAGAAATTCACTCACAAATGCACAGCAGAATGAGCAACTCTTCCAGGTATTTTATTTAAAGAACAAACTGAGGTCACTATGCAAAATAAACGGCATCCGACATTGTTACATAAACACAGGGTATGTGCTGTAAGGCGATCAGAGGTGCCCGTGCGCAGGGCAGCAGCCATCATGGCTGCCCTTGGAAGTCATAAATACAGACAGGTCTACATCGTCTCAGTGGTTCCTCAAATGTTCCCCAACCCCCACCAGGTGGCGCCGTGAGGTCACTAACAGGGGTGGTGGTCCGGGACCCTTTTTCTGAAAGAGATGTGGAGGCAATCAGCTATTTGTAAGCAGGTAGCCTCAAGTTAAACCAAAGCTATTACAGTTATGATCTGAGGGAGAGAATCATATTTAGTTTGTTACTTTTAGGTGTGTTTTTTTTTTTTTTTTTTTAGGAGTATTGTAGTTTTATTTTAAAGATACGTTGTATTTAATTTTTCTATATTTTAGTTTCGGTTTTAGCAAGTTTATTACTAGGAATAAACTGGAAGTTGTGGAGCTGTTTTATAGGTCTGATCTTTAGACAACCGTACATGGCGGATATATCAGGTCCAGGGAGTACAAATCCAGACCATAATTTTGGAGATTTCAGGTCCAGAGAGTACAAATCCAGACCAAGATTTTGTTTCACCCAACCAGTTGAGTATAGAGTCACAGAGTGAAACAAAATCTTGGTCTGGATTTGTACTCTCTGGACCTGAAATCTCCACCTCTGCACAAAATGGGCAAAACATGTCACAGGTATTAGAGATAACCCAAGATAAACACAAAATTATTACTTTAGCTACATAGCACTAAAAAACAGAGACGTAAAATATTTAACAATTAATCGGTTTCAGAGGGAGTATTTATAGTTTTCTTTTAGTTGGAGTTTCATATTTTATTCTCGTACCTTGTTTTGTATCAGCAAATGAAAATGAATTTTCATTTCAGTTTTATAATACCACTCCTGTGTCACACATACCAACCCTTCATGCATTTCACATGCATCCTGTACGTCCAGGCGACAAGCTACCTGTCAGTTGTAATACTTTGTGTGGTCAGTTGTGATTCTTTAAACACAGAGTACACCGTGTGTGTGTGTGTTTACCACATTGTGGGGACATTCATTACCATTTTGCTTGTGGGGATTTTTTCCAGTCCCCAAAATAAAAACAATTCAATAAAAAAAAAAAATAAAAAAAATCTATGAATGTCAACAAACCACCAAAATAACCAACAGAGTTAGAGGTTAGGGCTGGGCAGGGTTTAAGGTTGTCATAGGTGGGATTAGGGCTATACAGAAATAAATGGAGAGTCCCCATAAAGATAAGAATGTGTAGACAGCATGTGTGTGTGCGTGCATGGAGGTGGGGGCTGACCTGGGTGCGGCCTTGATGATGTTGTCCACGCGCAGGATCATCTCTGCGGCCTCTGCGGCACTCAACAGCACCTGCCGCTTCACCTGGAAGCTCTCTGTGATGCCTAGCTCTGCCATGTCACCAACAGTGCCCTGGGTCATGTCTGCAGTGGAAACCATGGAAACCGGTGAATTCCAGCTTCTGCGGTGATGGGGGTGGCCTCTTCTCCTTCAGATATACTTGTACGAAGGGGGGGGGGGGGTCTCAAATACCATGCAGACCTCTGCGCAACACACACGGCATGAACTCACCCAGCCCAAAGGTGCTCTTCTTCTCCATGTGCGCCGCCCTCAGCTGAGCCACCAGGTCGGCGCTGTCGTACCCGGCGTTGTCTGCAATGATGGTGGGCAGCTGCAAAGGACAATATGCTTTTAGTGGCTTCACAATTAGCCCAGCACAGGGAGTCCCTGAAACTCGAAGCAGCTATGGAGGAAGGGAGACTCCAGAGATAAGGCCTCTCTCCCTGGGAGACACCGACCACCACTATGGGTACTAACCATTCCCAGTGCTTTGGCGAAGGACTCCATGGCAACCGCTTCCTTGCCAGGGGTTCTGTTGGCTAGGTCTGTCACTACATTGGCCATCAGCATCTCAGAACAGCCTATGGGGAGAGCGAAAACAAAGAAGTTACTGCTAAAGTAACCTATCAGTAAGGCTCATGTGGTACGCAGGGAGGGACCAACCTATAAAGTAACCTATCAGTAAGGGTCACAAGGTATGGGAGGCGGGACCAACCTCCTCCATAGACAGTGCGGGTCTCCTTGACGGTCTGGGAGAGCACGCAGAGGGCGTCGTGCAGCGAGCGCTCCGCCTCATCCAGGATCTGCTGGGTGGCCCCGCGCAGCACTATAGTACAGGCCTCGCCTGGGTGAAAGAGACGGGGCCTCAGACAAGCTACCCTCCAGCGGAGAATAAACTCACACGTCACCGGGTGACAGGGACGCTGCCTTACAAGTGACTGGCATGTTGTACATAGGGTTGCAAAATTCTGGGAATTTTCTGTTAATTCCCATACCTTCCCGGTAACTCCCATGCAAAGTTTCCATCTTGGAGTATTTGCAAAATTCCTTAGCTTAACTTCCCATGGAATGGAAAGTTTCTGGAAAGTTTCCAGAAATTTTCCACCACTTTGCAACCCTACTTATACACCATTAAAAACTTCAATTCAAAAAGATCCATGGTCAAATATGTCAATTTAAATCAGGATTAATACATTTAAAGATCAAGCTGTTGAGGATAATAATGAAATTACACTATTCTTTTACACAAGACCATAGTGTTTACTGCCAATTCAATTAAATAATCCATACTACACTACACTACACCTCCACCATATATCTTTGCTCCCATCATGGCCTTCACACATGTGGAACCTCATCCAGAACAATTCAGAGCACCTTCAGATCCAGCCCTTAGTTCCTGGAGCGCCCAATCATTCTCGTAGTATGAAGTACTCACCCATATCTACGCCTGAGAAGTGGATCAGGGTGTCTTCACCAATCATCACCTCCTCAATGAGTTTGCAATGGCCCAGCTTCACCAGCTCGGGATGGTCAAAGGTGGAGGTGATCTCTCCACCTGAAAGGGAGGGATTTCAGCTCACTGAACATCAACATACAATTCATCAAAGTTGCTGGAAAGAGCAAACTGGCCCAGAATAAAGCATTCAGGAAATGGCCAGTATGTGTTGAGTAACTGAAAATCAGCCAATACAAGAGCAGACAGACCAATCATAAGTCAAAGCCATGTGGCTGCCATTTTTATGGTAATAAAAGCCAAGTTTACAATTCTGATCTCAGGTCAGCTCTACTCTGGGTGGAATTTTTATAGTTATGCTGGTGTTTCGATTGTGACCTGTTTTAGTCCCGTTTACAATGTACAATACTCTGTTTAAAGTAGTTTACTGAAAGACACACAAATTAAAAATGTGTCTGGAAGGTTTACATTGAACAGTTGGTAAAAATGAAGACTGAGGCAAATTTAGACCCTCAAGTGCAGTAACTTCTTAAGGATCTTGGTCCCAGTGTTACTGTATATCTGGTTGCCACTATTTGTTGGTTGGTGTTCATCTTCTCCACACCTAGTTTGGAGGGTCGGATGTAGGGGGGCTTTTGTGTTTCACTCTCCAGGGCCTGTTTTTGGGTTACTTAGGAAAGTAGGAGTAGTGCATCATCTGCCCCTGTCCCAGTTTCTTTCGTTTGGTGGAGCAACAGCAGAGATTTTGTACGCTTAAGACAAAATTGGGTTGATCATTTGGTGAAATACATATCCAACACTTCTCTCACAAATAAATCTTTTGCCAAAAAGTAACTCCGTATAGTATAGCATAGTATCTATGCAGATGCTCCAATGAGAGAGCTCTTCTCCTCCTCATGAATGATAAGAGAGACACTGAAGCCCTCCTAGATGCAGCAGGGTGGCCTCAAGCTGTGGAGACAAACGCACCTGTGACGAGGGCCAGGCGCTCCACCCCAGCAAAGTCTGCGTGCTCAATGGCCATCACTCCAGCGGCCGCAAACAGCTGCTCTGGGTAGTTGTATATCAGCTGCCTGTAGGTCACACCGCAAGATCATAAATCTGGGAAGTGCCAGCATGTGGCAGGCACCAGGAGAACCTCAGGTGGCTGCTCGCTATCGCCCTCAAGTGGGTGGGAGGCTCTACCTGTTTATGAAGCAGTTGATGCCGTGCTTGAGGATTCGCTCCACCTTCTCCTTCATCTTCTCCTTCTCTGCCAGCTCAATCTCCGCCACCTTGGCCGTGGAGTCCACACGCACCCTCGAGCCAAAGATCTGAGGAGAAGGATGTACAGTCTCACATCAACCTCGGTTCAATCAACCCTCCCCATCAGACCGGTAAGCAGATGTCTTTAGCAGTGTCCCCGTTTCCTTCCATCAACAATATGCTCCCTCAGGGTGACACACAGGAATGTAAATGAAGTCGGCGAGATGCCTTTGCATCCTACTGCAAGCAGACTGAACAGCCAATCAATCGTAAGAGCTCAGGTCCACGTGGTCTAAGCAACTGTTCACTGCACTACGTGATTTTAAGTAGAAAAATAAGCTTCTCACCATATGCAGATCAAAACACTTGTAAGCTACGGTTCAAACCATGCCTATAAAATAAAGTGTCTTCCTCCATTACGGGACTGAATGGTGCTGGTCCACTGTCAGGTGACGAGCAAGATTCATGTCCTGAAACACACCTTAATCTTATCGGTGTCCATGGCAGTGTTGGCGATGAGGATCTTAGCATTCTCCAGGCGCTTGGGCTGGTTCACGCCGATCTTCTTGTCCAGCAGGAAGCCTATCAAAGAAGTCACCGTCAAGTCAACACGGGTGTCAAGTAATCAGCCAGTTTACAGGGAGGAGAAAAGCCTGATTTTTTTCCGCAGTGGCTGCAGTGACGGAGGCCAGCCAGGCCTTGGCTGGTGCCAGAAGCCATTTCCCAGGACAGCATCTTGCCAGCGTTCAGATGGAAGCTGGTCAGCGTGTGTCGGATAACCAAGGAGATTCCAAGCATTTACACCAACGTTGCTTTAGATGTAAAAACAGCTGTCCAAAGCACAACATAAACACAAACATAGCAGGCACCAGTAGCAGGCCAAGCATACAAAATGCTTCTATATATTAAATTACCATGTTCATAAACAAGCTTATAAAACACAAAATTTGACTCGCCGAGATACAGGAGAATCTGGGCACATTTTCCATCCCTCTTTAAGCTAAACCAGTGAGGCCCAGAGACAATCAAAATTGAATGTGCTACTGGATGTTCATCCCGTAGCTGCCTTATCTACTGATCAGGTCCAGCTGTCAGTCTGAAGAGTTAAAGCCAGCATGTGGTAAGATTCACTGCGGTGATGTAACACTGGAGAGGTAGCGACGGGCTAACGGGCTAACAGGCAGACCTCCCTCACCTTCGTCCAGGTAGGAATCAGTGAGGCTGCCCCCCAGTTTCTTGATGACATGGATGGCCTCCAGGTTGCCAGAGCCCTTGAGTCGCATCACGGCCTCCACAGCCAGCTTGGCAAAGTGGTCCTTGTGGTGCGTCAGCAGCTTGGAGGAGAGCGTTGTGCGGGCGATGTTCAGCAGGTCCTCCTGGAACTTCACCTGGTCATTCCTGAACAAGGGAGGGGACATCAGGAAATGACTCAGCAAGAGCACAGATGACCAACAGACAGCGAACCACAGCTCCCAGCTCCATTGGTGCAGTATGATGGAGATGGCAGTTTCCCCACTAAATATGCAGTGGATTCAAGTCAACCAATCATTACTGGGCACCCAGAATCCCTAGAGGAACTCCAACAGAGACAGTCAACTAATCCTAATTTAGTAATCCAGCTAAATCTTAAATTTGAACACGTTTAAAATTAGAGACAAAGAAAAGCTTCAACCACACAACTCCCACACACACAAATTTTATATCCCAGGTGCCTCTAAAGTTATTTTAATATAAAAATTAGTACAGATAGAACTGTTTACCCATGATCCACAGCAGCCTCTCGGAGTGCCTCGCGCGCTGCTTGTGTGGCCTTCCTCCACCCGGAGATGATGATCTGGGGGTGTATCTTCTTTGCAATGAGCAACTCTGCTTCCTAATCACAGAAACCAAATTCATCATGTGCTTTTACACGTAGCCGAAACTATTTTATTTACAAAATCATGATGGCTTACATAACTAGAGAAACCAAATGCATTTTTAAAATCAGATCAGCAAAGTACACAAAAAAAAAGGTTTTTAAATCCATTTTTGGATTCTCCAAAATACACTAGGTCTATTCCACAAGTGATCCCAGAGCCAGGCTGCCTTGAATTTAAAACCACGCTCCTCCGCTGTGATTGGCTAGTCCTGGGCTACAGTGTCATGTGATGCACTGCAGAGCCACACTCTTTAAGCGAAGGTGTGAGCCTCTTACTCTTAACAGCTCTGCTGCTAGCACTGTGACTGAGGTCGTCCCGTCCCCTACTTCATCATCCTGGACTTTAGACATGTCTGAGAAGGAGAATGAGGCAACATGAATCAACAAAATAAAAGGAAAAAAAAACTGAACGATAACAAGAATGATGCAATATGCCATCATGGCACCACTGGCTCAACTTTTGGGAGGACCCAGCACACAGGTACTTACCAACCAGGACCTTGGCTGCAGGGTTGTCCACCCCGATGGCCTTGAGGATGGTGGCACCATCATTGGTCACGGTCACAGAGCCCTCTCGACCACTGCCCAGCAGGATCTTATCCTGCGTGACAGACAGCACAGTAACACAAAATGTGGCACTGCTACTAATCCATTATTTACTTTACATGCCAAGCTACAACAATTACTGCCATTTCAGCTGCAAAGTTATTTCAATATCAACAGATCCACCAACCAAGTGCAACCGAATATTACATCAGTAATTAAGTCAAAGTAAACTTTAGTGTCATATATATGTACACAGTGAGATGAGACGACGAGGATCTAGTGTGCAATAATAAAGGCACTTACAAATGTAAAGAAACATGTAAATAATTCTAATAAAGACTCATCAAGAATTTGAGAATTTAATTCGAGCCATTTTTTTAAAAAAAGTGATGCTCGCTTTTCGCAAAGGGCATCAATAATCAAGTTACATACCATTCCCTTGGGACCCAGCGTGCTTTTCACCAGATCGCCAATGGCAATGGCACCAATGAAGGAAGACTGAAAGAAGCAGGAAATTAAAGTGTATTAGCAATGTGCCCTGTAAGAAACACAAGGCTAAGACCAGCAGGGCCGAGCGGTGTACTCACGAGGCGGGCAGTCTCTGCCTTTTCCTCATCAGCTCCTCTTTTGAAGATGTTAACGGGCGCCAATGAAAGCGATGCCTAAGAATCACCAAAATAAAAAGATCTGCATCATAACGGCATTACACGTATAGTTGTTGGCTCAAGCAGGTTATTAAAAGATGGTTTAACAGTGTTACTAGTAGCTAATAAAAAATAAAGGGTTTATCATTAAGTACTGTGCGCACCCACGATTTTTCCTCAAGTAATTTTTAACAACAAGAAATACTTTATGGCATGTTTTAATACCCTGAACTCTGCCATGGCTTTTGACCAAAGAGATTCTCCATTTATTACTGCGAATATTGTACTCAAACCGACCACCCGCACATTAGGAAATCATGAATCTATGCTGCTCAGAATTAAATATATGCATTAAGGTTATATCAGCGGATTACCTATGGAAAGTTGCAGGTTATATATCCCGATAACTGCATTTAATATATCTTAGTGTGCATCGTAAATAGTAAACTACTAGCGACATATGGAAATATTATTTAGTAAAGTGTAGTTATAGTAAAAATATGAATAGATGACTGCTGCAATTAGCAATGATTGCCGATTTAATATTCAATAAGAGGCTGTATTGTTCAGTTCATTGCCAGATCGACTGTGACTCCGCCTCCTCCTCCTCCTCCTCCTCCCGAGAAACACCTAGAACAACGAAACGAGGGCCGATGTAACGGAACTGGCCTCTCACGCGGAAAACTACCCTTAATTTCGCATAGTACTGTTCATATTAATCACTTAACGCGCTTTAGGATTAAGAATCCCAAATGATGCGAACTGGCTGCATTCGGTGGCCATGATCTGGCAAATTCTGTACATTTTCGTTGTGTCCACGCTTCTGCTGAACAATAGTAATCCTCAGCAAGTCATTAATCGCAACCCTTGCGGCGAAACGCCTGAATTTTACATTTTTTCTGTCCTTATAGTACATGCTGCATTTGATAACTGGGCCAGCTATCTGTTAAGAGCGGTATTACGTTGCATTTTATTTCTTGCCAACTTGACGCAGGCCATGTGCTTTCTTTTACTGTCAATGATGTGAGGCCATAGAATCCCATGCTGCCTACGTAAGTCAATATCGCCATAAATTTTTACGCGTCCAATTAACTGCACTAAGCTCATTGAGAAGCAAGATGAAACTTCAGTAATGAAAATATAAATGCGGCACAAAAAAAGAACCCTACCATGATTTCTCCGGTGTAGTTGGAAGCCAGACACACTCAGCTACTTCGCAACTTAGCCGGGCAACAGAATGGCGGCCGACGTAATGACGCAAGGCGCAAGGGATCGCCCTTTCTTAAAGGCATAGTGACACGCTCACCGACAGCAAGCGGCACTCCCCTGACTCTGATAACCAGAAACCTGCTCCAGGGGTCCTGGATAAGCGGCCTGACCCTGTGCCCCAAATCTTTGCTTTCAACTGTATAGATATATGTTTGCGTATCTGTACATACCAATCAGCCATGACATTAAAATCATCTACTTAACCCTATCATCTCCTCTTAGCTAAACCTTAAGGCTTTCCAGTTCCATGCACTTCTCAGAATAAGCAGCTGATCACTACACATTTAAGTAGTTATTGAGAAGAGTCATTTAATTCACCATTTCCATTTAATGTCCTGCATAGCTGGTGTGACAACCTCAACATAAGGCATCAGAGCAAATAATTTACCAGATGGCTAGTATATTTAAAAATTACATAATACATTATAATATTAGATGCAATATATATAAATCGACAAAAACTACACCAGAGCACATTTGCTAGACTTCAGGAGCACGCTTTCACAGAAAACTAGTACTACTAATCCCTTGACTGTTGTTGTAGGACAGGGGTGGCCAATCTTATCCGTAAAGGGCCGGTGTGTTTGCGGGTTTTCGCTGCAGCTCCCTAATTATATTACTAATTAGAGGACTGATTGGCTGAGGAGTCCTCACACCTGGGTTTGAACAGCTGACCTAAAGGTTACCCCAAAAACCTGCATACACACCGGCCCTTTGCGGTTTAAGATTGGCCACCGCTGTTGTAGGGGCACCATGAATTAAAGGGCAGGACTCCACCTTTCGCTGACCTCTGAAATCTGCAGCAGTGTGTCAAGGGCTTGACCAGTCCACTCTTTGGTGCTTTGCCCTTTAGGGTTTATGGTTCTGGCCAGTGTTGACGTGGTTAACATGGTCAAACCATGCAAACTTGTGACACATCACAGTAGCCAAAAGTGGCTCCTGCTTGCCTGGCAAGGGCATGATTGTTGGTCTTTGTGCTCAGTGTAGTGTATGGTCAACAGCTTCCTGTAGCACTTGTGCTTGAATGCTTGGATCTTTGCCTTCAGTGTCCATCTCTGGAGCTCATTAGCCTTGGTTGGCAATCCATATTTGGAAATAAACCCAGAGGAAAAGCCAAGTCTTGGAAAGGAGATTAGCGCCGCCAAGGCTTCACAAAATACAATAAAAGGGGTTTAAGGTCAGAGAAAACAGGTGACATTTAGAAAGGAATACAAAACTACAAGTTTTTCTTGTTTTTATTGTTGCCATGCTACAAAAATGTGTTGGCAATGATGGCATATGAGAAAATGCAGATATCACAAAATACACAGTATGTTTTTTTTCCTGTCTTAAAAATACAAACATTTTGGTAAACTAATTCATACCTGAAAAATGCAAATATCAATATAAATTTCAATAAAATGTCCATACATTGTGGCACATGGCACAGCTGTGAGCTTTTTGCTGCATAGTGTTTTATAATTTTAAGTAGAATACCCAAAATAAAAAATAATAAAAAAGGAATGTTTACATCAGTAATTAACCCTTAGGTTCAACTTAAAAAAAAAAAAAAAAAAAATCCAGGAAAAAGTTTGGCAAGGGGGATTTCATTTTCTTCCACTACAATTTTATTGGTTTAATAAACAAATCTATTAAACTACTTTTATACAATTCCTATATTTAAGCATTAAGGTAGGTAGAAAAAACTATTTTATAATGCAAGTTAGAACATATAAATTTTACAATATAATACAATGAGAAAAGGTAAATGGCAGAAAGCTGGACTCCTTATGACAAAGGAACACTTTTTCGTGGTATACAGCTTTGTTTATCATTTCTGCGTTCGCCTTAAGGACACTTGACCGTACCATGACAACATCCATCGACCTGCAGATAGATTCTGGAAGAATAAAAATCACTTCGTACTTATGGAAAAGCAACAAGTCAATTCAAACAACTTAAAGCACGTGTGTTCAGCTTACATGCAAATTGACAAAAAGGTACTAAGGTACTTTAAGTACAACCAGACTGCGCTCTAACAGAGCTTTTAATTGTTAAATAATAAAAGGCATATTTAATGTAGTGGCAAAGTGACTGTAGTGTACATGCGATTTCCAGGTATCGAAATTCACACTTGGAATGACTCATCAGCAATCACCGATTCGTACCGCAGGGAAACGGACAAGGAATGTTTCTTAGTGAATACGAGGAGTGGGAAATGACCATATTTAATAAGAAGTGGCAGCAAAATTTTTTGTGGGGTGAGAGGGAGGACGTACACATCATGTACCTGCTCTGGCTTAACTACCTTTCAGATAAGTACAAGTAAGAAATTGACAACTCACTAAACCTGGCTGTTGCCTGTGAGGGGTGTTTTGTTTGTCTGAAGACAAGTTAAAAAAAAAAAAAAAAAAACACAGAAAACCGCTAACTGTAACGAAGCCCTTGTGCCTTTAGAAGGTTCACTCCGATCGTACGGACAGAGGATGAAGGTGCAGTGTTACACAGTGCGCTTCCTTAGGCTCACATGGGCAAGTCAGTACTATTGTGCCGCGTCTTCCTGGCAGTGCCATCGTCGCGGGGCAGTGCTTTCTGCAGGATGGACATGGCGGCCGTACGCTCAATGTCGATGACCGCGTACAGCTCTGTCCGGCGGGTGGGGGTCTGTGGGAGGGGCGTGGTGGGGGTCTTGGGGGTCTGGGGGTTGCTTGAGTCCGAGCCCCTCTCCATCTCCACCTCAATGTAGTTGAGCTGCCGCGGCGCCTCAGGCCCGGGTCGCCGGAGGTCAAAGTTGAACACGGTGGGGGCGGAGCTGTCCCGCTGGCGACCCGAGTCCAGCTTGTGGGCGCTGAGCGGGACTGTTACATTCTCTGTGTTCACATAGTTGTGCATTGGGTCCAGGCTGGAATGCTGGTGGTAGCCGTTGAGGGACGGCGTCTTTGGTGCGAAGGCCTCCTCTTCTTCCTCCTCATCCTCCTCACCCTCTGAGCTGGGCTTGGGCGCCTCCCACACAGGGGGCAGCGCAGGCAGGTTCTCATAGTTGAGCAGTGCCGTCCTCCGCTGTGCCGAGTTGTTGACGTTCTGCGCATCCGGGAGGGGCATGGGCGGCCGGCTGCGGCGGGGGGCGGGGCCAGAGGCAGTGCCGTTGAAGTGCTCGTAGGCTGGCTTAGCCACCGGCGGGGTCTCCTTCCGTTCGTCGCTGTCATAACCCGTGTCACAGTCGACGGGGTTTCCGGGGACCACACCGCCGTTGATTCCTCCAAGGGGTGGTGGCGGCACTGGTGGTGCCGGCTCCCCACCCTTCTGCTCCCCGTCACCTGCCACCCGCTGCTGCTGCTTGGCCATGAGCTGCTTCTGCACAGGGGTGGGGCCCAGCACAAACTTGACCCCCTCTGGCTCCAGCAGCACCCGTGGCTCTGGTTCCTCTGGGGGGGCCATGCTCTCTGTGAGGGAGAGCCGTGGCTCCGTGGGGCCCTGGCTGCTCTTGTGGGCACTACGTTCGTCCTGGACACCAGATGTGTTCACATAGGTGTGAATCTTGAGGAGAAGATGAAAAAGGCATTCAGGAACCAACCCCTTCATTCACTTTCCCACCATCACAAAAGTGCGCTCAACCATGGTCATAAGACAATGATGTGCTTCCATCTTAAATGCCTGACATCCACATCACTGAAGCACCAACCAGTTGGTTAACAATGTCAAGTAGCCAATGAGGACAATGGCTGAGACCCACCAATACAAGGCAAAGGGCTTCTTTTGATATTTGCCACTAGATGGCTCCATTGCACATAGCAGGGATTGGAGCACAAAAGGTTCTGAAACTGACAGTGGGTACGATGTAAGGCACTGACCACATCAGACTCATTTAATGACATGACATTGTGCGGCCAATGTTCAAAAGAAAATGTTAATCACTTCCACGCGTCTAGATGTCTTCCACAAGTATATATCAAGCTCTTTTGTTAAATTGGGTCAGATAATTAGTATCTCAAATAATGGTTTGAGACTTTTTAATTCCTTCTGAAAAAACTGATTAAATGATCATAAAATATGAACCTCCCATATTATTCATATAAATATAATCATTATTATTATTAATACTAATAATAACAACAACAATAATAAAATGGCACCTACCGGCTCATCGGCCACCAGTAGAGGGTGTGTGGACTCCTCACCTACTGACGGCAGGCGGGCACTGCCCACTGACGGGTGTCGGCTGGAGGGGCGCGAGGAGCCTTCCCCAAACGAGGGGTAGCGAGGATGGGGAACACCATTGGGCAGTGCTGGGCCGGTGTAGCCTGGAGCTACAGGGAGACAGTGGCCAGGGTTACACGCCTGTGGTGAGGTCACTGCAGACAGGCAGGGAGCAAACGGGTAGGCAGGCACTCACTGGTGGGTGTGCGTGGCGTGCGAGGAAGGTCCGGCTCCACGTGGCTGTGGTTGGCCTCCAGCACGGGCTCCTCCACCACGCTGATGCTGTTGTTGTGCATGACGTCCTGCAGCATGTTGAAGATTTCCTCTGCTCGGGCGCACTTGAAGGCAAAGATGCCTGCGGACACAAGGCTATGCCTTCAACAACAGACATGGCACTCATGCACATGCATGCACAAGCACATACACACGCCGTGCATCACAGCAGGACCAGACAAATCCCAAGAACACAGGACACGGCAGAGATTGCGACAGAGGGACATGACGGCAGAGCACGGCCGTCCACTCAGCACACACTAAACACATGCTCACACCCAAAAGAACCCGGCGATGTACTGCTGTGACCAACATCTAATTTTTAAAGTACTGTTTAAACTGTGGTACTAAAACAGTTACTCTAACTTGCCCCTTGGGGATAAATAAAGTGATTTGAATTGAACTGATTTGCTCCAAAGTAAACAGGCCAAATTACCGCCCTGGATTTTGACTGCCTAGTTACCAGAGTAGGGTTGCGCGATATCACTATTTTTCTCTTATATTCAATACATTTTTACATACAAAATGGCATGATAATGTATGGTTATATCGATTTTATCTAATGTAAATATAGACAATATAGTTTGCAGAACTAATGGATCAGGCAGTGATGGACACACAAGCAGTGCCAGAAAGTCTCAGTGTATGCATGCTCAAAAATGCTGTGCATGCGCAGATGTGTGAGGGACAAATCAGGCAGGTAGTATGGATTGGGCATCAGCTAGAGACAGACACCTCCACGAAGCCCCACCCACCACCAGAAAAAAACACAGTCCAAAGGGAAAGAAATATTGCAAAGCGTAACACACGCCCCACAAAGAGTGCCAGAACAAGCAAAACAAAGAAAAATTATTATCAACAATATATATATATATATGTGTGTGTGTGTGTGTGTGTGTGTGTGTGTGTGTGTTTTCAAAAAAATGACAGAAAAAAAATCAATACATTGTTTATGGTACACAAATCTGTTTGCAGCATTATGTAGCTCCAATTTGACTCCATTCATTTAACTTTTGGTAATGTTGGGATAAGATCTTTATCGTTTTGGAAGCCATTAAAAAAAAATGCTCTTCTTGTTTTATCCTGTTCATTTTGTGTATAAATGCTTTAAAAAAAACTAAAACATTTAGGTGTAATTTTGGGGGGCCAGGAACCAATTAATTGGTTTTCCATTATTTCTTAAGGGAAAAATTCGATCAGAACTCGAACTTTTTAGGATTCGATCCAGAGTCCGGAACGGATTAAGTTCGAGAACCGAGGTACCACTGTACTTGAAAGATTTGTTTACATTTCAAGCACTTGGATATTTAGTTAATTTGTTTTGTTGTTTTTTTTTTTACATCAAATGTGTTCAGCAGTTGGGAAAAACTGATGTGAATAAATCCATTATTAATTCTTTGTCCTAATTTTAGGCAAATTTTAATATCTATATATTTTATATTGACAGAGTGATATAATCTCTTGAGCTATTGTTTTTCAGCCATATCACCCAGCCCTATACCAGTGTGGGTCTAAGGAAGTCCAATATAGACAGCCATGGACACAGATTTTAAAGGGGAAAAGTAGCTAATTACCAAAGCCTTAAGTACCTTAAGTACACACAAAACAATATAATAATAATAATCACCATCTTCCTCATTCCTTCATCACCTGAGGCTCTGATCGCTCTGTGTGTGGAGTTCGTAAGTTTTCCCTTAAACCCATACTGCACCGGATTCTTCCCAAAGTCCAAAGACATGCAGTTACGTGAACTGGATTCTCCAAATTGGCCACAGCATTTGTATGTGTCCTGTGAAGGACTGGCATCCCAATCAGGGCGTCCCCTGTTTGTGCCGTATGCTGCCTGGGACCGGCTCCAGGCACCCTCCCTCCAATTACTGGTACTGGCGAAGCAGTTGGGAAATGAACAGGTATATAAAAGTCCAATCATCTATTTTCCAGGAGCATTCATTCAATGGTCCTTAAAAGTGATGCCAAATCCTTAATACTTCACATCTCTATTTGCATTTCAAAATTGATGCTTTTTGGTTGGATTATGCACAGGGATGAAGTGTCAAATATATTTAGATAATATTGAATTCTCATCAATTGCAAAACAGCATAATTTATTGACATTTTGGGTTGTTTACATAGTGTACTGATACAAACTAATACAAATCAGTATGAACAATTAAACAAAAATGTGTTATAGACCGAGTAAATTAATAAATCAACGAACGAAACTATCACTAAACACAAGCCTACAGCTAAAAGAGCAGAATTTTGGCAGGTCCAGAAGGGAAGCATATGCACATACCAAAAACCGCGCGTGTGCCCCACCCAGGAGAGCGTGTTGCTCCACCACACACAAGCATACACTGCACTAGATCACGCAGCACACAGTTCACAGCGGAGGGCATCACGGCACACACTGTCCCACAGGCCAGACTTACCCGCCCCAGAACACACACAGACAGAGCCCCGGCCCGCTCCCACCACTTCATCCTTTGTCAGCATGGAGTCAAAGTTGATATTTTCACATTAACAATGGTGCATGCTATGGCTCCGCCTCCCTAAGGAGGCACTGACCGGGCCATGACCCCTCAACAGCCTTCTTGGGGAGGGACACAATGAATAGCGGACACACTGCACTGTCCGCGGTGGACCTGGCCACTTCGTTCAGATTTTATCGACTTAAACATCAGGGAAAACAGTGAAAAGTCCTGCCCCGCTTAATCCTTAGCAAATATATCATGACCGAGCCAATGCATTGAACGCTGCAAAATAGCCGCATCAGCCAAATAAAAAGGAAAACTTGCGGCGTTTTAAATTACAGGTGTGCAGAACAACACTATATGGCACTAAGTTTAGGCTTCATGAGAGACAGTTACAAATGATTTGCCACAGATCTGAACCATTATGCTGCCAAATATCAAAACAAACCATGTAGATCTCCAGCAGTTACAAAAGTACTGGGCAGTATAAACGGTATACGATATAAATTTGGCCAACGGGAGAGATTTTGATTATACCGCCCTTCCGCAGAAATTTCCGCTCCTCGTCCGCATAAATGACGCAATGAAGTCACGCCAAATAATAAATAATTTATTATTTATATGATTTATATGAAAATTGTTTATATGATTATTGCTGCACCCGGCAGCAGAGTCCTGCACAGGTCTGATTTTGACAAACCGCACCCGCCT
The DNA here is from genome assembly GCF_048594095.1 of Paramormyrops kingsleyae. NCBI lineage: Eukaryota > Metazoa > Chordata > Actinopteri > Osteoglossiformes > Mormyridae > Paramormyrops > Paramormyrops kingsleyae. The sequence continues at coordinate 15,636,958 of NC_132797.1, forward strand.
GTACCAGTCATACTTAAACCCGTATCCGAACCGTTATCCGACAGAAATAAAATAAAATTAAATTCCGCACCCGATCCGCTATAAATACATACCGACACCCGACCCGTACCCGAATGAAAATCAGTCAGATTAAAAATTAGACAAAAGTTTATTGGCACAACAAACGACCAGTGACATGTGCAACATCAGTTGAAAAGGCATAGCCAAATGTAAATGTTGCTTAATAACAGCCCAATAATAAGCAAAACAAATGGTACTAGCTTAACCTCCAAACTCAAATAATGTTTGATATTGCCATGACTACACATAGCCTTACCAGCTTGCAATTAAATGTGTAAATAAAACTAATATTATATAAAATGTACATTAGGCTACCCTGCACAGTATTGGCTTTTATAGGATACCTACGTGCACTGTCCATTTTCCTTTGATTACCCGATTGGAATTCCTACGTGAAGGCGAAGACTAGCGTTTGGTGCGGTGCTTTATATTACTGTGTAAAAAAAGGATATCGTCCACAGTTGATGGCCTCAGCTGACTACTTCAGCATCCATTTCGAACAACTGGAGATCGCATGCGTTTTTTTAAAATGAAAGTGGGAGAGATTTCCGGGAATGCGCGTGCAGGCATAAACTGATATGGATTTTACGTTTTATCATCTTAAATGTAGGGATTTTGTCACTAAAATACAGCCCTAGGGTATTTTTTGTTGGCACATGATGTTTCGAAAACCGCAATTTAGCTCTCCTGTCCGACCTGAACCCGTATCCGACACAGTAGAATATTTTTCACCCGTTTCAACAAAATTTGCGGGTCACCCGTCGAGTACCCGAAACCGTGCAGGACTCAGCCTAGCAGGACCTTTATGGGAGAGATGGTCATACTAATATAGATGGAGTTATGACACTAGTCTAGTTCTGTGTCTTGTTTTCTGCTCACCTATACAGTTTACAAAACCAACCTGTGTTTTTAACATAAGATAAAACCAGTGAAGTTACTTGAAATGTTGTTTTCATATTTTTTCTATAATTACAGATTCGCACAATAAATATTCTACTTTCATGACTACTTTGAAATGTGTTAACAGTTTATTATACAACTTCCTGCTGCAATGCCTTTGCTATGGACATATGTTACCCTTTCAAAAACAGTTATATTGAAATTTACAGATCAAATCATATACCGCAATATATACCGTCTATAGTCTATGGTTTAAATTATACCGCAATATGAATTTTATGCCATATCGCACAGCCCTAAAGCCCAGCATGAAAAACTCACCTTGCCCGGTCTGGCAACGCCGGCCACTTTCGAAGGAGAAGAGGTTGGAGTCATAACCATATCGACGCAGGCATAGGTAGGGCCAGCGGACGGCATGGCGCTTGTGCGTGTGCAGGATGAGCTCCTCCTCCGTCAGCTCCATGATGCCCGAGCCCAGCTCATTCCCATCGTCATCCACGTTGATCACCTGTGCACAGGTAGTAGTTAGCACCCTCTGCCCAACACCACTGCACAGAATCTGCTCTAAAATCCAGCTGCCTACACACCATGTTTTTCACTTAGTGAATGCCTACAAGAAAAATCATTTTTTACTTGCATAAATATATAAAACATACATATGTACACCTTTAGTGTAAAATTTAAACTGTGGCTTTTATTCAAGTTAGTTCTACGTTATTCATTGTCATTCAGGTTTAAGGAAGCACAAAGTGTCCAACACTCAGTAATCCCACTGACAGAGCCAGTGCCCAGTTCACAGGGGAAGGGCACTATACCCTTACTTGGTAAAACACCTTCTGACTCAAAAATGACAGAAATATCTGTATTCCAAGCTGGGGGGAGCTTGTTTGCTTATTACAAGACAACATGACTGAAACATGCCAGCTACAAATCGGTGATTTTCAGCAACATTACATCTATCACACGTCCACATCTACACCATAACCTCACAGAGAAAAAACACCTTTCACTAAACTACAGTTGTTAATTTTTTGTGGGATTTTTGTGGGTTACTTTACAAAATGTAAAGCGGCACACAATCCAAACAATCAAATCTAGTCCCAGCACCCAGCTACTTATCCAGCATGACAAAATTCAGGCACCAAGCACAGGCCTTTGCAAAGTTTGTTGGAGTACAAAAATTAATTTCACACGGCAGATTGCTGCAATCATTTAGCCAGCGACAAAACTTGTTAAATATTCCTAGTGTTCCTGAACAGCACAGGCACTACCCCCCGGCCCCTCCCTCAACAGGCAGCTATGGACCTTCCTAAATTAGCAGCAAGGTGGGTTAGCCTGTCAGAGACCATGTCTTATGGGATGGGGGAGGGATATGAACAAGACCTCTCCCCCGAGGGCAGTTTAAGTTGTGTATGCTCCCGGCAGAGTGTGCCGATGGTGTAAGAGGAGCAGCTCATTTGAGGAGACCCACCTTAAACTTGGTTTGATGGTTATCTGGGATTGATTCTTTATCTGGACAGCTACAACAGCTACCCATGGCTTCTTTAGAAGACCATTTGATCTCTAGGAAAAAAGGGGAGAGAAAAGTGTAAATTGAGTGAAAACAGGAGACTGCAGGCTGAGAAGCACAGATTGTCATACTTTTCTGCGATATAAGCCAAAGAATATATGGGCATTTGCTCTCATTCAGTTGTTCAAACTGATTTGTAGTAGTTTGACAGATGGCTAAGCATTAGTTTATTCTTAGAACATATAATACACCAGAGGTCACAGGGCATGGGTATGCCTACAAAGGATTTGGGATTACAGAAAATATCACGCCAGTAGAGGACCTGGACCCTGGATAATTTTTGGGATGGACTGGAACAAGGGAATAATAAGGCAATGCCAGGGAGGCTCTCTTAATATGCTGAGTTTACATACTAGCTTTTCACCAGTGGCCAGTAAAAATAACCAGGTTTACCCACACAAGCTCAGAAGTGGGAGGGACATCATATTACAGAAAATAAAGAATCTAAACTACTACACCTAGTGAGACGGGCTAGTAAATGAAAAAGTGAAAAAAATCTGGTCTTTGCCAATTTTAACTCTGCATTGTTTCATTTGTAAGAAAGTCCAGATTTATTCCTTTAACACAAATAGGTAAAAAAAGAATTAGAAGCATCAAATTAAGAAGAAAAATTGAAACACATCCTCCTCTAAATATAGTAACCAAAGATTTTCTCTTTTTAGATTCATTAGGGATAAGAAAATGAATGGCTGTCGAGTTGATAAATTTAGTTTTTTACTGATGCATTTTACTGACATAACCAGTAGGGGGCAAAAAGAGAGCATTAGTTCTCACCGAGATCCAGCCATCAATGTTCCTGGTTTTATCCTCAGTGCCTTGAGTGCATTCATGCTTCACAACAGCATGGCCTGCGAACGCCTCGCTGGCCAAGCCTGTTAGGTCTGAAACAGAGATTGACAAAAAATTAGGACCATCTATACACATCCGCAAAGCACACAGCTGTTTGAAATCAAACTGCTTTCTCAGCTAATGAAATAAATGACCGCCACACCTTCTTTAACGTCACATTTACCTGTGCCCTGCCTCCCCCACAGAGAAACAGGCACAGACATCATGGATGCTGCTGTGATTTATGGCAGCAAACAGGAGCAGAGCGCTTTTGCGGTGAACTTCCAAAGAAGCCTCCTCCACACTGCAATTAGAGCCTCAGCATGAGCAGGTTCCTCTCCCAGCCCAAACCTGTCCCCGGCTACGCCCCACTTAACTCAAAGCCATGGCTGGCCATGGGGGCGGGACATGCCGCATCTCGGTACGGGTCCAACAGATGGGAGCAACGGCAGCAAATCGTGATGCGGTCCATGTTAAAGAGAGGTAGGGTAGTCGTGGTGGCTGGATGCTTGATGGAGAAACAACTGCGCTCAAAGCTTTACTGGGGCATTATCCATATACTCCACCAGTCTTGAGAAGCCTAATGCTGACTAGTGTTGCAATAATTTCCATTTACCCTGAAGAAAAGGTCTTTTTTTTTAGTTTACTAAAAGTGGGCGGGCATCATGAGGAGGTCTGACCTGCAGCTCCTGTACTCTGGCAATGTCACTTGTGTGTCCCTCACCATCTTATCACAGGGACAGGGTATCTATAGTAGCATGTGCAGCCAAATAGACCAACAGCACAACATGACCACAGCAGTACAACAGGAATGCGGAAAAAGTAATTTAAAGTCAGACTAGCAAATTATTCAGGTGCGTCTGAGGGAAGAAACGTGCCATGCTAATGGGGCCATTTCAAATGCACTAGAGGCCCAGGAAAAGGCAACCAGCAAGAGGCTGCTGAGACAGCAGGAAGACACAGTACACCTGGATCTGAATGATGGTGTTGCAAGTTACGGACAAGGGAAACAGCACTACACACACACAAACACTAATAGACCAGGCAGTGTACTCACAGTCCCGCTGTCAAGCGAGACTCATATGGTTACTTGAGACCTTGGGGATATTTTCAACTGAAGCAACATGGAAGGGAAGGTGGGATTGGAAAACATGAAGTAAAGAATGTCAAGTACAGCAAATGGAGGACATGTGTGCTGTCACTAAGCATTACAGGTGCAGTGAAACGTGGGATGAATAAACCCTGCTCAGACCTGCACCCCTACTGTTCCTTCAGATGCTGCTGGGCACCCATCCAACAGTCACCTGACATTCTGCAGCACAGCATGGAGATTCTCAGGTTTGCTGATCTATCAGCCTGCTCTGTGACTCTAATCCAGGCTTGGAAACACAAAGCACAGAGCAGTGTTTCCCAACCCAGTCCTCGAGGACCTCCAGGTAGTCCGTGTTTTTGCTCCCTCCCAGTTCACTACCGGAAGGAACAAAAACGTGGACTGTCTGGGGCTCCCCTAGGAGTGAGTTCGAAAACATTTGCACAGAGAGTATGGACAGGTATAAGGCATTCATCGACAGAGCACGGTCGGGCCACTGTCCTATATCCATTCTCAGTCAGCTTGAGCTAAGGAGCTGGGCTTAAGTTGCCAGGCAATGAGAACCACAAACTGCAGGGGGAGGGATGGGTTACATGTTGGACTGAGCGGTGGGGCTGCTCAGAGATCAGCTGGGGACAGCAGCCAGAAGAGGGGTAAACCATCTCAATAAACAGCTCATAAACAGTGCTGTCTGCACTGCCACATTCACCACGCTACTCTGCATACTTTCATAATTAATGTAGATACTGGCGACACTCCTAGGGGGGAAAAAAAAAATTCTTCTCCCCCTCCCCTTCACCCTTTCAGGAACTTAACCCAAATTCAACAATGCAAGCAGGAGTTTTGCCACACACACACACACACACACACACACACACACACACACATTAAAACTAAATTACTTCATGGGCACACTGACTTCACCACAGAGCCTCGAAGCCTTTGCAATGCTTATGAGCAGTTTCATCCAAATGGAGCGAGTGAGGAATCATAATCCTTACTGGGGACTCTACAGATGCGCGGTGGCACGCCATCTCACACAGAGCAGCCCATCTTTGAAAAGGAGGAATGGCATTCTTCCCTGCATTCCTGACTGGCGGGGTGGGTGTGCTCGTCTCTGCGTGTGTACGTTTCTGGGTGTTATGGGCAGTGGGAGGGCACTTCTCTCTTACGACAGTGACCTACAGCCTGCAGTCTCACCAGCCCCTCCCTTCCCCTGTGTCCTCCTCACACTTTAAAGGGTCAGAAAAGGAGCCTGGGGGGTGTTTAGATTCTTGGCAGGTAATGTCCTAGTGTCCCCTTGGCAAGACACCTGCCCTGCAGTGAGCTTCACATGCAATCATGTGCCAGGTGAGACTGAGACAAGCACACATATCTGAGCTAAGAGCAGTGATAAAATAAAGAGCTACTCAAAAGGGGATCTAGAGGAGCTTAAAAACAGAGCAGCATGCAGAGTTGCCCAGGGGCAAGCTGCTGTGATTGCTCATGAATATTACACCCCCAACTGGGGCTCAGCCGCACCTTCCCCTCCCCCATCCCATCCCTGAAAATACTCCCACGCAGCAGGCTCTTGCGTAAACCTCTCAGCTATGTCAACACATTGAGGCGGGAGGGAAACAAGTAAACAGTTTTTTTTTTTGTTTTTTAAAAGAGGGAGGGGGTATATCCAGAATACACGTCAAACCGATTTACTGGCCACTCTACAGTGCGTTTTTTTCTGGTGACCCAGGTGGTTAAGCATGTCCTTTGTAGGCTGGGAAAAACAGTACAAATTCAGCACACTCATTCGTGATGACAAAACTCTGCTATTTTAATGGCTGGGTGAAACCAGATAATCTTACTTGACATTAAAATGCACATTTGAACCCATATTGGGTTTTACTAAAAACAGCCTTCAACATTAAACAAAAACAAATCGACCTCAGATCTCCTTGGATTAGGTTGTAGTCATGAAACAAATACTGAGCATTTTGTAGAAATTTAGCCCACTCAGTCAGGAACAAATTCAGGGTAATATGAAACAGTCTTAAGAATACAAGACTGGTTGAGATTTAATTAAAAAAATGCATAAGTAAATTTCAAGACACTCTTGTGAATAATAGCAAAGTCAAAGACTTTCAATGGCTGATCAGATGAAATGACAGATTTTTTGGTTCACCGTGCCCCATTTCCAAGGGAGACATTCTGAAGTTCCCACTCTGAATATTTATAGCAGCATGGCTCAGTTGATATAAGGGTACCAGAGAGTATGCGGTCTTGCAGTGCTGCTCGCTCCCACACCCCACACTCACCACTGCCTCCTGACATGCTTACTACACTGTTACTAAACCAGGTCTTTGGTCATACAACTAAACACAGGTGCGGATTGCTAAACTTTTCACACAGAGCCCCCATGGTTTGCTGCAGTATTAATCCATCGCTAATTACTTCTAAGAGTACCACTGTACATTTGATGTACATGGATTAACTACAGCAATCACCCTCTACGGCAGCCATACCACCTCTCAGCAGGGCCCCAAATGATCAGCTAATCATTTATTCTACACCTCGTACTTTGAGAACCTCTCATTTTCAACTACTAAAGCAAGCTAAGGGTGTTTTTCCTCTGCATTAGGTACTTCGAGAAAGTACCAAAAGTACAGTACTTCAAAGTGTTTGTTTTCCACTGGCGTACAAACTGATACCTGCGCCGAATGACATCAAAATGCAAGGCGGGGTATTTTGTACTGAATTCCAAGAATGGCTATAGTATATTATAGGACTGTACATATTAATATCAACACTGCATGATATGCACATACAATTCTTACATCGCTAGTCAGATAACCTTATTTTAATCTTTTTCTTTCAATTCTGTGTGGACATTATAGAACAGGGGGTTCAAATTTTGCAATTTTAATTATTTCTTTTATAGATTCTTATATGTTTAAAAATCAGTTTAAAGTTTTGCCTCCTCTGCTTTTGCATATGTGCTGCATGTGTTCTCCAAGACAATCATAATCATTTTCATCCTTGCCATTAGAATCACTGGAATACGGGTTCGACAAATTTATTAACTCCTTTTATGTTTTATAAATATCCCAATATTTTTCACAACAAAATCACACTGCTATGACAATACACTATATGTGTGCTGTATTAGTATATTCAGCAAAATACTTTCTCATCTTTTTTTTTCTTGTCATGGCATCCGCATCTTTTTTTGTACATGTTCTTATTTATTTATTTTTTTACTTCATTTTCAGATTTCGAAAGCGTTTTCAAGGTGGCGTTTGTATTGTGTTTGAGGCAGGCTATTTGCATAACCAAAGAAAGAAAGCATTTCCCATACCAAAATACTGAACTAGCAAAGAAGTACCCCAGCTAGTTTGGCACTTTTGGTATCTGACTAGCGAGCACCTCTGACAGGAGGCTCAATAAAACCTGCACATAAGTCTCACTTATCAAGGACAGCCGAGCTCCACCTAATATTTATCATACGTTTATGATAAGTGATATGAGATCCTACACAAGTTCCAGGGAGTACTCACATGGCAGCAGCCCCTGCGGCTGTACCAGTCAAAAACCACCTACTGGTATCTAGTAGGGGTGTAAATCACAGCTTTCCTCGCGATACGATACAATATCGATTTTTTTTGATACCTCAGAAATTCCCACGATACGATACGATGCGAAACAATTCAGTTTGATAATGGGGATAGTAGTCGAAATGATGAAATTTCACACAATCCTTTACATTTCAATGAATTAAAAAATGCAAATATAATTAGCATTTTATCATATTTTATTGGGAACTGTAAACAAAATCTAGTGTAGTCAAGTATGTCCCATAAAACAAGCAAAATAAAGTGCAATAAAGTAAAAAAAAAAACATTGCATGGACAGACATGTAGAATGAGGAAGATCAACATGACTGACTTCTGTGGTGAAATAAGTATGTCAGTATTCTTCTTTGAGAGGTTTTTTTTTTTTTTTTTTTTTTTTTTTTTTAAAAGAAAAATTAAACGGTCAACGTGTTCAGGAGATTGTGAGCTTAGAGCATAGCGTCCTATGTCACCTGCCATTCTAAACACACATTCTGAAGGTACGCTAGCTTGCGAGCCACTTAAAAATTACTAAATCAAAGTGATCTACCTACTATAAAAATGCAAAATATATATTTATGTATAAAAATATTGAGCATTCTTTAATATTGTTTATCATTATTACTATTATTATTAATAATTTCCCTTATTAAATAAGGGATAAATAAAGTATTTTTTAATTGAACTGTGATTTTAGGGCGTTTTTCCACCGCACCAGGTACCGTACTTTCGGTACTTCCATAAAGTGCCAAAAGTTTGGTACTTCTTTCATGTCGGGTTTCCACTGGCGTAAAAAAATGGTACCGGCGCTAAATGACATCAGTGACCGCCCCTGACTGACAGACCAAAATTAAAACTAACAGTTGAGGCTGGAAAATGTGCTTTATTGTTATGTCAGCTTCTATCACGGTATAAGATTCAGTAAAATCCAAATCATGCTGCCATCAATTACGTTTACGTAGGTACACTTACTTTGGCTAAGCCGATCAAAGCAGTAAGAATTAGCTTACTGCTAATTCAGTCTTTTGAAAGCAAACAAATTATTTAATTATGTTTTTTGATTTTCAAGCGGCATTGTTCGGTGTTTCGCGTGTGCCCCATTTCTTCCAAGCGGCTTGGTATTACGGTGTTCCGGGCAATTCAGTTTGTCTATCGGGAAATAATGTTTCCCCTAATATTAAAGCAAAGAGGTATGTGAAATGTCTAAAAATCACTCAGGTACATTATTACATGTGAATACAGTAGATCGTCACGCATAATATAGTCTTATAAGCAATACTATACAGTTTTCATCAAGAAATACCTCTATCCAGCGAATTAAGTAATTTAATTTATTAGCTATCTGTAAAAACAAAAAACATACAAAAGGCATGTGATGTTTTAAAATTAATATATGGTTTGTTTACCTAGGGTTGGGTATCGTTTGGGGTTTTTTCGATACCGGTGCCAAAGCGATACTTTTAAAACGGTACCAGTGCCAAAACGGTGCCTGAACCGATACTTTACAAAAGCCACAAAATGATGGTGAATGACTCAAGAATATATTTTTATTGAACAAAATATTGAATGCTTAAAATTGAACAATATATTAAAAGTCTAAAGTATATATGAATATATATGTAAATACAAAAAACAACAACAAAACATAAGCCACCTATGTCATGTTAATTTAACATTACGTTAGCCTACTACTAACCTGCGGAAAGGTTGCTGTCGTCATCATAATCGATGGACTCCTTTTTGCTACGGTTGGTATGACTGGGGCCGGGGTTATCCACACCGATCGTGCCAGTTGTTGTCCGCAAGCTGTCAAGCACGGTGCATCCCTCTGCTTTTAAGTTTATCCCATGTACCCTCAAATGTTTCATTAGATTTGACGTGTTTCCCCCTTTACACGCAACTGCTGTAAAACATTTGCTGCACGCCGCGGTGTTGGAATCCTTTCTTGTGAAATATAGCCACACTTTCGTTTCGTTTAGTTTTAGCCATTTTAACAAAAGTTGTTTAATTTAGCAAGCTAAGATAGCGGTAGACCACCTGCTGCCGTCAGAGCAAGTGTAACGTTAGTTGCTGCATTCACGCGCATCTCGGATGGTCTCATTTCCTGATGATGTCACGTGTGTGTTGATGAATCTTATGCTTATTACAACTGTGTCATCATAGCCCCAGAGAACAAATATTTCAATCGACAGTTCAGGCATCTAAGTGGCACCGAAATTCGCGTTTTGTTTCGGTCCGGTACATACCAGTTATATAGGTACCGGTGCCGTATTGGCACCGGTTTTCGGTACCCAACCCTATGTTTACCTCGTAAAAAGACATGAAAACAACAGCGAAACCGTGTACAAATCAGCGCGCGACAGGGGAAACATAGGGAAACTGAACTGCTCTGAACGGTAAAAACTTTTTTATTTCGAGTCGTGCCATCCAAATCCCACTGAATCTGTTCATCCGACCATATGGCGATTAAAACCTGTGTTTCCTCGTTTGTCCATCCTTCCATTTTACTTTTTTATATTTTTGTTTCTACTGCTTTTTATTTTGGGCGCTTTTCCACCGCACAAAGTACGGTACTTTCGGTACTTTCGCTTTTCCATTGACTTCCGGTCGAGTACCAGTACCGAAATCTCGAGTACCAAAAGTGCCAAACCAGTTGAGGTACTTCGGTACTTTGGGGTGGGACTTGCAAACGTATTTGCTGTCGATTGGTTATGCAAATAGCCTGCCGCTGAAACACAAAATACAACCGGCATCTTTTGAAATACACAGCGAGAAACAAAATAAAAAGCAGTAGAAACAAAAATTGCCCGGAACACCGTAATACCAAGCCGCTTGGAAGAAATGGGGCACACGCGAAACACCGAACAATGCCGCTTGAAAATCAAAAAACATAATTAAATAATTTGTTTGCTTTCAAAAGACTGAATTAGCAGTAAGCTAATTCTTACTGCTTTGATCGGCTTAGCCAAAGTAAGTGTACCTACGTAAACGTAATTGATGGCAGCATGATTTGGATTTTACTGAATCTTATACCGTGATAGAAGCTGACATAACAATAAACCACATTTTCCAGCCTCAACTGTTAGTTTTAATTTTGGTCTGTCAGTCAGGGGCGGTCACTGATGTCATTTAGCGCCGGTACCATTTTTTTACGCCAGTGGAAACCCGACATGAAAGAAGTACCAAACTTTTGGCACTTTATGGAAGTACCGAAAGTACCGAAAGTACGGTACCTGGTGCGGTGGAAAAACGCCCTTTGTTTCTCGCTGTGTATTTCAAAAGAAGGCGGTTGTATTTTGTGTTTCAGCGGCAGGCTATTTGCATAACCAATCGACAGCAAATACATTTGCAAGTCCCACCCCAAAGTACCGAAGTACCAAAGTAGAACCCCAACTGGTTTGGCACTTTCGGTACTCGAGATTTCGGTACTGGTACTCGACCGGAAGTCAATGGAAAAGCGAAAGTACCGTACTTTGTGTGGTGGAAAAGCGCCCTTAGTTCCTTCACCTTTCTATTTCTCAGCTCGCTTTTCGTTGTGAAGTTAATGTCGTAGTTTTCATGAACAGTGCGAAAATGCCGCTCCACATTTCCCTTCTTCGGAATAACAGTGGTAGACTGACAGATGAGGCAAATGCACTTCGAATATAACATGGTGGGGGGGAAAAAAAACAGTGATAGGGGTTTCTGGCTTCTTACTTGGTCCAGCTCCCCCATTCATTTTTATACCCTTTCTTAAGTTTAGTGGAAATAAACTGGAGGCTAACTAGGCGACTGTCATGACCTGCACATCCAAGCCTTGTGTGTGTCACGCCCACCTCGTTACCCACGTGTGAATTCCCATCGTATCAGCTGTCTTGCGTTTATTGTGATGTCATGTCCTGTATTTAGTCCGCGTTCAAGTCTGTTCCCCCAGGTCTGTCAATAATGGTTGTACTGTGTGGTTACCTGTCCGTCCTGAATAAACCCCGTCCTTTGGATTTCCGTTTCCCTGATCCTGCTTTCCCGCACCCTGCTTGCTCGCCCGTCACATGATTGTAACAGCAACTCGGCAGCTTGCTAGAGATTTGCAGCAGCTGGCGCGTCATCCATCCTTTATTTTTTATGCCATACGATCTACCCACACTACCTTTGCAATCGACCAGTATATCGCGATCTATGTATTGGGCACCCCTGGTGTAGACCATGTATACGTCGGAGTGCATCATGAAAACAATACTAGAACAGACAAGAAAATAAAACGCATGTATCGATATTTATGCTGTCACGTCGATGCATCGGATCGTTTGCTGTTGAATCGATATATCGATACAAATCAATATATTTTTACACCCCTAGTATATAGGGCTGTCACGATTAATTATATCAATAATCGATATACGGATTAATTTGCCGACCAATCCTGTAATCATTTAAATATATAATATATACATTGCAAGGTCACACATAAGGTCAGTTTAGGCACTCCAATCCATACATGTTGCATGCTTCTGGACACTGGAAAGAAACCGGAGACTCTGCCAAAAAGCCACGCCCATACGACGTGAACATGCATACTCCACACACATGATGTGCCGCGACAGTGCTACCCACTGCACCCCTGTGCCACCTGCAGTACTAGGCTTGCATAATATGTAATGTTAATATCAAAATGGCATCTCAAACAAATGCAACTGTCACATAGCAAGGACTGCAATAGTCTGCTGAGTTCAAACCATGAATAAGTTGCATTAAAACATTTTTGGTCTGTCATAGGAAACAATTTAGCAAGCTTTGCAATTTTAACAATGTTTCTTTTTCAAGAGTATCTAGTATATGGAAAAAAAAGTGTAAAGTTTAACGCTTTTGTATGAGCTCTGCATGCACTCTCCGAAGCAATAATAATCAATTCTCATCCTGTTTGATTCACTCAGAGACCATGCACCACGTTCGTGAGAAATTAAACAAACGAAGAGGAGAAAAGCAAACTGGAACTGGTCAAAAAGACATTCGTCTTCTGCTACATGGGAATATTTTGCATTTGATTGGAACTATATAAGATTTGTCAGAACAGCTTTGGATCTGTTGGCACAACTAACAGAAATACCACCAACTTTGCTGGTAGATGTAGAAGTTCATTTTCAACTTAAAATATTGTTCAGCCCTACTCAGAACACATAATATGTTCACAAAAAATATTATATGGTTTAAATGTACTTACTATGTAAGATTAGATTAAGCAGCAGGGCTAACATTTGTTTTAGTACTGTTAATTTTGACATAGCAAAATAGAAAGTAAATTAAGCAAAATGACAAAGACAGGTTAGGCCAGGGTTTCTCAACCCGGTCCTCGGGGACCACCAGACGGTCCATGTTTTTGCTCTCTCCCAATTCCCTGCCAATTGGGAGAGAGCAAAAACGTGGACCGGCTGGTGGTCGCCGAGGAATGGGTTGAGAAACCTTGGGTTAGACTATACTCTGAGAGGCTAAATGCACACATCTATGGCTAACATATTATTGGGTGAGTCTGTTTACTGCTTCCACACAACTGACAGTCTTTATTTTCACCTTCACCCGCTACACACAATCTCCCTTCCTCCATAATGTCGAGTAATTAAAAAGGGAAATTTTAAATCGGTGCTTTGTAACTAAAGAAGTCATTGAGTTGAATCAAGTGGTCATGACAGCCCTACTAGATGAAGTCATATTCAACACAATGGCACGTCAAATCTTTGATTTATTTTGAACCATGTAACGTGCTCAGGTCAACAGGATCCATAAACCTGCAGCTCCTAGTCCACCTGTCCAATGCTCAGGTCACCTATCCCAAGAACAGACATCTGCATATACATTCCAGCATAGTAGACTAAGATGGAGATCCAGATAAAGGAGACATTCTGTCTACCTAGCTGAAGATCATAGATCGTAAAAATGGTAACACCATGTTCCTGATTTTTACAAGTCTTTGGTTGTAATCAAAAGAATTTGAACAAACATTCCCTTGAAGTAAACAACCAAAATGAACAGTCTGCAGGTATTACAAAGAAATTTTAAAAAATACACAATTCTTAATTGTATAATTTCAGACACAAGATACAGCAGTAATGCTCTGCTGAACGAAAGAGTATTTATACACTTGGAACAAAGCCTGAAAGCTAGTTTAGCTATGCAAGTTGTAGGTGTCACTGGGGTTTTTAATCAGCTGCAGTAAATGCTGACAATGCTGTAAGTGCAGAAGAGCAGGAGCAGTGTACGAAGTGCAAGAAGCGAGGCGTGCTAGTAACTGCCTGAGGACAGAGAGAGTGGGAGGCAGCAAGAGGCAGGATTGCTATCAAAGGTGCTCTGCTTTGCAGCTGGGAGCAGATCAGAGCAGGGGACTGCACAGTGCATAGGCTGGGCCTGAAGAAGAGTGAGATTTGCTAGGACATCTTCTTAAAACTAAAGTCTGATCAGTTTGTGCCAGTCATCAGTTCAATCGCATCAGAACTCCAAAGGGAATCACTTCCAAGGATACCTGATGAAGAATAGCAGCACTGGGGGAGGTTAGGAGTTAAACCAGTAACATGACCACGACTGCACATTTTCCTGCTGCGCTTAGTTATTTTCACCTTGTAAACTGACAGTACACCAAACGCTGCTTGTTAAGAGTAAACCTTGGCGTGGTGGGATGAAGCTCTGGGGAAATATCTGCATTGTTTATATCAGCAAAGAGAAACTTCCCCAAGCTACAGTGAAGCAAGTACCCAGATTCTGCCAATCACTACACAAGTGTTGGGGGGCTTAACATGGGCAGTGAAGTACAACAGCTACAACACTCATTACAAATGCAATAACCAAAGCATGCAAGAAATCTGCATGACTTCCAGTTCTGTCATATTTACAGTAACAGCTGTCTGATGAGCAGGTTTTCCCAGTAAACCACAGGCTTTACAGCTCAGTCTGTACTGACTCAATATTATTATTATTATTATTATTATTATTATTATTATTATTATTATTTTTTACACTTAACACCCCCACCCCCACCCCCCCCACCAAAAAAAAAAAAAAAAGCAAGCAGCATCTGTCAAGATACTACACTTAATTTCTTAAATTCAGGAATTTACAGCAAAGCTAAAGGCATCTAACACAAATTAAACCAGAGATACCAAAAAGGTCGATTGTATAGTACAGAAGAGGCACTCAAAACTTTTTACAATTATAATTTATATTTCAAGACTGGGGTGAGGTGAACAAAACAGGGCAATATGATCCACCAAGCTAGACACTAGAGATGCACCAGATTGCAATATTTCTTGGCCGATTCCGATTTTTATGCAAGTATGATCTGCTGATTCCAATATCCTTTCTAAGAACTATAATTGACAGCACATACAAACAAAAATCAACTTTACTTTCATGCAATTTCTTTTTCATAACAAAAGAAATCTTTAACCTTTACAATATTCCCCAAATTTCACCAAGTTACAGGATCTTCTCTCACTTAAACAAGTCTCAATATAAAGTGCTCTGTGACTGGAAAGAGGTACAAATAACCAACTGAAAATGAGTTACTGTACACCAAACTTTATCTGACATATTTTACTTCATCAAACAAGAGCACATGCAACATATTTAAATAAAAAAAAAAATGTTACTTATATCATTTTCCAGTATGTATAAATTCACCAAATAACACAACATTGACCTCTCTCTGTCTTTTTTTTTACCCATCTTAAGTCCAAAGGTTAACCTCCAAATAAAACTGAAGTACAATAATCTTTCAAAAGAATAGGTGCAGGGTAATACCAACATCACATGTTATGTACATACAATTCGTACACCACTAGTAAGACAGATTAAAAGATCAGGCTTTTTCATACATTCATATGGACATTATAGCGCAGGGGATTAAAGTTATGCTAAAACGTTTTTACTCTGTCATAGTAAAAAAAATCTTAGCTAGCTTTGCAATTTTAGTGATTATTCCTTTTCAAGATTATCTAATATGTTAAAATCAGTTTAAAGTTTACCTTCAATGTTTCACCATGTTTTCGTGGTGGTTCCCCTATGTTTTACTTTGACTTTACAAGTACAGTGGAAATAGGGCTGGGCAATATCATATCGATATTATATCGCGAATGCGCAATAATCACCAGGGCTTCAGATGACGACAGACGATGCATTTGGCTGGACACCAGCTTTTCCGTGCTATACAGAAGGTTATTTACACTAGGCTTGGGCGGTAATATGGTATACCACGGGATCTAAAAATAGCAACGGTATCAGTTTCAATACCGTTATACCGTCATAAAAACAATGCATTTATATAGGAGACAAGGATTAAATATTAAATACAATTTATTTAATGCCTAAAAGCATTAAATAGGCTGGGATTGCTGCGAGGATTGCTGGGATTGCTGCGAGAGAGTGGTGTTGAGCTGCAGCGATTGTTTGGGATTGTTTTTTTGGAGTGTTTTGAGTGTTTGTGTGCTTTACCTGTTTACGTGGGTGGCTGTTTATTTCTATTTATTGTTCTTATTTCGGTCAGCGTGAGTGCTTGTCTGTCCTGTCTGTTAATCAACAGCGCGATTATTACCGACAGAGAGCTGCGGGTGTCGCGTGCGCGGCGTTTTTCTGTCCGCGTTTAAACTCCGTAACAAACACCCGCGGGGCGATTATAACTAATAACATCTAACGTCGGTATCGCTACCAAGCGTCGGAAAAGGACAGTTGCTCCTGAGCTTTGCTCGGTCGCCAGTCGGGGCCGGGAGGACATTTTCCACTTTTTTCCCGCTCCGGCAGTAGCCTGCTGTGAGGGGGTTTTTGTGGTTTTTCGACCTCCCAAGAGCAACTTCGATTTCGCCTTGTTTTTAGTTCATACTTGGTTCAGGCAGAAGTTCTTCTGGTAAGTAGTAGTAAGTTTATCAGGTTTAAAATTTTTAATAAAATAATAATTAAGTTCCGTTTTAACACAAGTAATAACTTATTTTAGTGTACTCCGCACGTTACTGCATTTATTGTTACGCAAATTAATCTTTATAGTTAAATACACTATATAAATTTACTGGGCTGGGAGTACGGGGTCATAGTGAGTTAGTTAATTATGGGGCCAGCTCAGTGTTGCGTTTGCAAGATGTTTGCCCTTCTGGACGTTAGTGTCCAGTCGGACTTCATCTGCGAGCGATGTAAGCTAGTGGACTCACTCATGGTCAAGGTTTGCGACCTTGAGGAGCAACTGGCTCGCATCCAATGCAACAGTGAGTTAGATGAGCTAGTTGATACGCCGTTTAGGGAGACGGTGTGTACGCCACTAACGGGGGGGAGGGAGAATGAAGAGCAGAGAGGTCGAGAGAGCTGGGTGACCGTAGGTCGTAGACGCAGGAAAAGGCGTACACACGTTACAGAGGCGGCATCACCTGAGGTGTCTGTGTCTAACAGGTTTCAGGTGCTTCCAGCTTTAGAGCCGGAAGGGACTGGGGAAGCAGGTGGGCCCTTGGGCACTGAGGAGCCCCCTCCCCCCAGAAAGAGGGAGGTTGTGGTAGTGGGGGATTCAATTATTAGGGGAGTAGACAGTTATGTGTGCACGCGTGATAGAGGGTCCCGTACGGTGTCTTGCCTGCCTGGTGCCCAGGTAGGAGACCTTCCAGATCGTGTGGACAAGCTTTTGGCCCCAGCTGGGGTGGATCCAGTTGTCGTGGTGCATGTTGGCACCAACGACATAGGCAAGGGTAGAAGGGCTGTTCTGCAGGATAAATTTATAGAAGTCGCCAATAAGCTTAGAAGCAGAACGTCCATGGTGGTATTTTCCGAAATACTCCCCGTGCCACGCGCAAGTGAGGCTAAGTTAGCTGAGATAAGGAGATTAAATGCGTGGCTAAAAGGATGGTGTAGGAAAGAGGGGTTTAGGTTTATGGGGCACTGGAGGACCTTCTGGAACAGGTGGGACCTGTTCAAGCCGGATGGGTTGCATCTGAACCGGAGGGGAACCAGTGTACTGGGAAGGCGTATTTGTAGAGTAGTTGAGGAATGTTTAAACTAGGGACTGGGGGGGCAGGGAGGTTAGTTAAGTATGTAACTGGGGGGAAACGGAAAGCCCAAAAAAATCATATTATAAGTAGGCACTGTAATAAGCCTACCCTTTGTTGTCTGTATTTAAACGCCAGGAGTATTAGGAATAAAATTCATGATTTAGAGGCTCTTATCTCATCGGACTCTTATGATATTATAGCAATAACTGAAACGTGGTTGAGTGATAAGGATGGACAAGAATATAATATGGATGGTTACACATTGTTCCGTAAAGACCGTATAGGTAAGAAGGGAGGTGGTGTTGCAGTATATGTAAAGGAAATCTTGCAGGCAAGGGAGCTTACTGATATAAGTAAAAGTACGGAAGCTATATGGGTAAAATTAGATGCTACAAACTCAAATAGCCTAATTGTCGGTGTTTGTTACAGAGCACCCAATGTAGCTGCTGAGGAAAGCAGATTGTTATACAGTGATATTAGGATTATGAGCAATAAAAATGATGTGGTAGTTATGGGTGATTTTAATCTACCGGGGATACAGTGGGACATTGTTGCTGGCTCTTCTGAAAATGAACTTGAGATGGTGGAATTAGTACAGGATTGTTTTTTTACTCAGTTTGTTAACACCCCTACCAGGGGAGATGCCATTCTTGATCTTGTTTTGTCTAATAACCAGGACAGGATTGGTAAATTAGATGTTTTAGAACCACTTGACAGTAGCGATCATAACATGGTTAAATTTGAGGTTAAGTTTAGTGCCCGAAGAGCAAAGTCCAAATCAAAAATATATAATGTTAGGAAGGCTAACTTCAATTGTATGAGATTAAAACTAGAAACCGTGAACTGGATGGAGTTAAATAACAAAACTGTTGAAGAGGCATGGGAATTTTTTAAAAGCACATTATTGCAAGTACAAGAGGACTTCATACCTGTTTCTAGCAAGAATAAATCTAGGAAATTGCAACCTAGGTGGTTTAATAGGGACATAAAGTATAAAGTAAGGAGGAAAAGGGCTTTGTTCCAGAGATGGAAAATAACTGATGATGACATAATAAAGCAAGAGTATCTAAATCTACAGGCTGAATTAAAAAATGACATTAGACGAGCTAAAAGGAATGTCGAAAGGAAGATCGCATTGGAGACTAAGGATGACGTTAAAAGTTTCTTCCAGTATTTTAACTCTAAAAGAGCTCTAAAAGCTGAAATTACTAATCTGCAGGATAGTAAGGGTCTTATAATTGAAAACGACATTGACATAGTAAATGAGTTCAATGATAGTTTTGCACGGGTATTCACTGTCGAGGACACTAGTAACTTACCAGTTCTTATTACTAATTCAACATCGTCTATAACTAATATATATATAACTGAAGCTGATGTTTTGCAAAGCCTAGCTAAGCTCAAAATAAATAAATCACAGGGCCCTGATGGCATCTTACCTATAGTGTTAAAAGAGATGAGGGATATTATTTGCCGACCCTTAACATTACTGTTTCAAAAATCCTTATCTGAAGGTGTGGTACCTTCTGATTGGAAGCATGCCAACATAACGCCCATTTTCAAAAAAGGGGATAGAAGTAATTTGTCAAACTATAGGCCAATCAGTCTAACTTGTATAACTGGTAAAGTTATGGAGGCTATAATCAAAGAGAAAATGGTAGATTACCTGGACTCAAATAACATTTTGAGGGATAGCCAGCATGGATTTAGGAGAGGTAGATCCTGTTTAACAAATCTGTTGGAGTTTTTTGAGGAAGCTACTCAGGAAGTTGATGATAAGAAGGCCTATGATGTCATCTATTTAGATTTCCAAAAGGCTTTTGATGTTGTTCCCCACAAGAGGCTCTCACTTAAACTCAAAGCGACAGGTATTTTAGGAACTGTAGCGACTTGGATTGATAACTGGTTAACGGATAGGAAGCAGCGAGTAGTTATAAGAGGCTCGATGTCACAGTGGGCCTGTGTTCATAGTGGGGTACCGCAGGGTTCAATTTTAGGACCACTTTTGTTCCTAATTTACATAAATGATATAGACACCAATATATACAGTAAACTGGTGAAATTTGCAGATGACACCAAGGTGGGTGGTGTAGCAGATACTGAACTAGCGGCTCAGCAGCTACAGCGGGATCTTAATTTAATTAGTGACTGGGCTGACACCTGGCAGATGAAATTTAACATAGACAAATGTAAGGTACTCCATGTAGGGAGCAGAAATATAAAGTACAGGTATTTTATGGGACCTACTGAAATAAAGGTAGCTGATTATGAGAAAGACCTTGGTGTGTATGTTGATGCTTCCATGTCTCATTCTCGCCAGTGTGGGGAAGCAATAAAAAAGGCCAATAGGATGTTGGGGTACATCTCCAGGTGTGTGGAGTTTAAGTCAAGGGAGGTAATGCTAAGATTATACAATTCCTTGGTGAGACCTCACCTAGAATATTGTGTACAGGTTTGGTCACCATATCTTAAAAAGGACATAGCGGCCTTAGAAAAGGTGCAGCGTAGGGCCACAAGAATGATTCCTGGTCTTAGAGGAATGTCATACGAGGAAAGGTTATTTGAGCTAAATCTGTTCAGCCTCAAGCAAAGGAGACTGAGGGGGGACATGATCCAGGTCTATAAGATTCTAACAGGTTTGGATGCTGTTCAACCGAATAGTTACTTCAGCATTAGTTCAAATACAAGAACTCGTGGCCATAGGTGGAAATTAGCGGGAGAACATTTCAAACTGGATTTAAGGAAGCACTTCTTTACACAGCGTGTAGTCAGAGTATGGAATAGTCTTCCTGATAACGTAGTGCAAGCTGAATCCTTGGGTTCCTTTAAATCAGAGCTAGATAAGATTTTAACAACTCTGAGCTATTAGTTAAGTTCTCCCCAAGCGAGCTCGATGGGCCGAATGGCCTCCTCTCGTTTGTATAGTTCTTATGTTCTTATGTTCTTAAAAATGCGTATGCGTGGTTGTCATCACGTGACAGCGTGGAGGAAAAATAGAGAGGTGGGGAAAGATGGCGAGTCGCGCACCAAGTGACCTGGTCTCGAAAAAGAACACAACTTCTGCAGTTTGGCAGTATTTCGGGTTTCGACCGAACGAGAAGGGAGAGGCGGTAAATACGGATTTATTTAATTGATTCAGGTATTTTTATTTGGTATACGTTAAAAACAATATTGGAAATAAGACTGGAAAGAAGTTTTTGTTTAGGACTATTGCTTTGCAATACTTTTTATAATATGGATATGTTTATGTTAATTCAACTCTGACTGTTGTGGGTCTATTTGCACTTTTTTATAAGCTGCTCTTCTTTGTTATTAAAAGTTGTTGATTTAATTTGATTTGTGTGCGCGTCTCTGCGCGAAAACTGCTCTGGATGTTTATGTTAATTTAATTCTGTTTGACTTGTATTTGTACTTTTTTATAAACTGGTATTTGTTGCTAATAAAAGTTGTTAATATTGTTCTGCATGTTATTTTGTTATTGTTTCAGTATTAGTGTTTGGTATTCAGTTTCTGAACGGTTTAGGCACAAGCCAACAGTTTGGTGACGCTGTCTGAGCCTTACGTCACAATTTTTTTTAATTATTCACAGTAATACCGTATACCGAGGTAAAATAGGGAGGAGGTTTGACGGTATCAAAATTTGGATACCACCCAAGCCTACCTTGTGGTAACCCATCTGCATCTGGCTAGCTAGGCTACCTGAGGCTAATGCTGTGTGCACAGAAAACATGACATGAAAAAGTAATTTTCTCTCAATGACAAATATAGACTTATCGAAGCTTATGATGAACTGCCAAAAATATGCCAACAGCAGCAGCGAAACTACAATAAGCTGTATTTTATGTACAGTACTATACTGTATTATAGCGTATTTGAATTATACACAGTTCATACTGTAATTTGAAAAGCATTAAAAATACAGCACAGCTCTTTCAAAAGCGTCAAAGTTCAGAAAATAGCAATGCTGTCAATTTTATTACCTTTTATGCATGTTATAAATATAATGTCAATTAGATGGTAATCTGCCTGAGACAAAGAAATAGGAAAAAACTGGTTATAATGATCATCTGCTTATACTGATCAATTTCACCCAGAGACACGTGATCACTATAAGCGGTTTCCACTATATTACAAATTGCAAGCTTTATGTTGTTATCTTCTCTCACAGTGGAGAACTTCCGCAGTAATGACATATTAGCACGTGGCTATGAGTGTGCACACGGCTGTGAGACCTGTGTCACTTTGTACATGCCGTGTGGCGCATGCATATACGGACCACTTCGGTATCAGTCCCTGGCCAGTAGATCTGTGCATCACTGACACCCAACTACAGCATCATTACAGAACATCATAAACAGCACAACATCCTACGATGGGAAAATAGGATTTGTATTGGGATTTTCTAGGCATTGGCTGTATACTTAAAACATACGGCCTGTGTTGGCAATATTCTAATCAGGGAACACAACTGGGTGGAAATGAGGTTAAGAGGCACAACAAGTGAGACAACACCTGAAAGGAGCCCTGACTGTGCTGGAGAAGGCTCTCACACACTGTGCCCAAATTAACATTATGCATCCCGCTAGCCCAATTACTGCCATTGTTCCAAACCAGACTGTAAATGGGACAAAACACTACCCGAGGGAAGGGAGCAGGGCTAAGAAACCATAGTTTTGGTAAGGAAGAAAAAGTTATCAAACCAGCAGAGGGGAGAATTTGTACTGATATGGTATGTTATGGCATACAGAAACAATTTCAACTGGAAATGACTGATCTAAAAATTTGCTGAATTTTCTACAGTTATCCAGAACTGGGGCATCCATGAAAAGTATATAAAATTGGGAACAAACCTACTTGATATTGTAGTAAATTTCATTCCAACTTTGCATTTTAACATTTGGCAGACACCTTTGTCCAAGGTATTATACAAAAGAGGGAGATAATATATAGCAAGCATTCAGATGAAAAGGACACAACTTAGACATGATTCCATTAAAGACATCTGAAATTAATGGGAATGTTTACTCATCTTTACATGAACAAATGTTCCCTTAACTGCACAGCTTAACTTGGGAAAAAAGTTGAGAGATGACAGCGAACACAACATGCAGAGACTAAAAGAGCAAAATATTTAGTAGGTGCAGTGACTAAATACAACCAAGTTTTATTGGCCAGATAATGCAAAATGGTGAACTTCAAAACAAAGCCATAAGACGACATTCACTGCCCGATATGCAATGTTTTAGAAATCATTTTAGGATCCAATTAAGCATGAAATCAGCCCAAATTGTATGAATGAGGCCCCAGGTAAAAAGCATGCCCTCCCTGAAATTGATTCTCAGTCACATTTCATGATGAAGTGATATGAGCCACGTCTGGAATAAAGCATTGCTGAATGTCCCTGCTCGCCCCTGTGCTCAGTGTCAATTGCCAAACAGCCGGCAGCAACCGCTTAAGACGGATGCAGGGAACACGAGCTGTGCAGAGACACCTACTTGGGCAGATATGAAAGGGATTCCATAATTTGCGGGATGTGTGTTCTCCTAGGTGCCTGAGTAATTATCTGTGGGCCCTGCAAAGAAAAAGTATCACTCAGGACACATCGAAACCACTGAGCTTCTTAAGTCCTCAAGACAAAGTCAATAAGATCAAGGCAGTCATTTAAAATAAAAACTTGCCCCTAGAAGACAGCTAGTCCTGATAATCCAGGTGATGCGCCAATGGGGATAAGTAGAGGCAGAGTTATAAATTTTATCTACCAATCAGAAAAGATATGAATTTAGTGCCATCATAGATAAGCTTCATATACACCAAAACATATACAACTTAAATCTGCTTTTAATGAAAAGATGTTCCTTGAAGCATATGTGGTTGCTGCAAAAGAGTTAAAACTGTCCAGTTTGAACTGTCACCCACTGCAAAGTCATTGACCCATGCAGGAATCTGAAGGCTTTGCCGTGGACGGTTTCATTAATAACCCTCTTATTTTCAGTGACAGGCAGGCCAACAGGCTAACAGCAACACAAAGGGACAAGCATAAATACCCCAGCATCAGCAGAAACCATGCAGAGGTCAACTGCATTATGGGTACATCAGTAAATAGTTAACCGAATGGGGGATGGGATGAGTCCCAGACAGCTACTTTCAAAATGCAAATTAGTCAAATTAACACGAATCATGTCTTTGGGCTGTGGAAGTAAACCACATTACCTGGAGGAAACGAACAGAAAATCCAAACAAAAACTGTTAGAGAATAAACCTACTATGCAACTTAACAGGCATGAGTTGATAGCAACTTGAAGACTCAAAATAGTTAACAACAATTAGTATGCATACTGGTGAGGTTATGTAGAGAGCAGAAGCATCACAAGAGGAAGGGGGGGTGGGGAATCACTTGGTTATGAAGTTCAACATGCAGTACTGTGCCACAAAAAGCAGATATAAATGCAGATGTAATCTTCCTTTAACACCAAGGTCCCCAGCATTTACTCCACTCATCTCTTGTGAAGAACCAACTCAATACTCAGTACCACCATTTGCATACTGGGTCACTAATCTTGTGTCACTGCAGGTCAATGAAAAAACTTCACAAAATCATTTCGTTTCTTTAAAAAGTACCGCTGGGGCCGACTGGCCAAAACAGGTGAAGAGTAGAGACTCTGAATTAACACTGATTACTGGGAAGTAACATTTCCTTTTATTTGAATGGCTAAAGTCAGTTTGGTTAAGCAGTCCCCACAATGCAGAAAGTTTCTGCTGTTTACAGAATATTTCAATGGAGGCACTTAATTTCTACAGAAGCCTCATCCAAGGGTTTACCAGTACAAAAGTATGAGCAAACTGACTAAAGTTTTGTGAGTGCACATGAAAGTACATCATAGCTGCTTATAAAACATCAATAGGAGTCAAGCCCTGAGAAACCAACTCAGTCCAATATAGCTCCTTTTAAAGAACTCAAGTACAGTATTAGCATGTACTATGCAACTCAGAGCATGTCAAATAGGAGTAATTTATGCATCAAATAAGGCTGTAAATGAGTGAATGTGAGTACAGACGGTCCTCTACTTACGAATGAGATACGAATGAAATCGTTATTCAACATCAATTTAAGGGTATACACAAGTACAGATAAGGATATGCTGGGAGTACGCACGTTATGCTGCTGCTTGGCGGGAGTAGCAGCCAGAAATCGTACTAGGTGGAATTGGCATGCATAAAAAAAATTGATGCTGTGGACAGAAAACGGGAGCCCAATGAACACAATTTGCACTTACGGTCCTCTTGGTTTGTATGTCTGAAAGTTTGTAAGTTGAAAGTTCACAAGTAGAGGAGAGTGTACTAGGAATGGTCAAAAAACAGCACATTTATAAATTTAAAGTCAATTCAGATAACTCTGCTGTGGAAAACATTTATATGCTTCTTTGACTTTTGATTCAGTCAACCCATGATAAAATCTAGTATGCATCATCCAAAAACTAAGGCAACAAGAATTTGACTGATTGCTTTTTAAAAGTGCAATGATGAGGGAAAAAATCTGATATATTGATTAGAGTGTCATGTGAAGATATTCAAAAATAAAGTACAAATAAACTTGGCCTCCCAGCTGATAAAAACAACTGCAAGGACCCCAAGCCCACTACAGGAGGGGACCGATATGCCATTTAATAATGAAAAAACGGGTCACACTGGCGTAATTTTAAATAAATGGGGCCCATTAAGTTTGAGGCCTATTTGGACTGAAACAGAAGAGTCGTCTCCTCTCCATTCATCCACTATTCAACTCAGCTAGCAAAGAAATGGGATTAATTCTAATGAATAAATTCAGGACAACTTCTGGACAGCAGTTAATTCGATTTCAAATTGGGAGTTTGTGACTTTTAGCAGGAGAATTTAAAACATATATTTTGCATAAATATGCAAAGTGAAAAAGTCCCTTTTACCCCCACATTTACCCCACATCTGCATTCAGCACCACAACAGTTATTTCTTCCAAGTGCCTGCTTCTCCTTCACACCTGTTGACTCCTCCTCTCTTTTCAGTCTGCCAACTGGCCAGTACAGCAGCACAAGAGGCTCACTGCACAGGACTGATCTGATGAAGCTGCTCACTGGCAGCCATAGGATAAATCCTACTAGATCCCCACCTTCTACCCCTGGGTATTCAGCACACTGTTGTGCAATAACTATATGTGCAGCATACTGCATGTACATATTCAGAACATTAAATAAATTTATTTTCAGCTGGTAGGTGCTCAAGCTTCTCATTATATTCTACAAAAGTGGCTAAACGTGCATTTCTCTACTGATTAAATTACAAACACCACACGCACACAGACACACATGGCCCACTAATGCTCTGCGAGTGTGTGATCACACTGAAATTCCTCTTCTCTCCTTGCCCTCTCGCCGGCATTCTTCCTCAGACAGCCCCCGTCGCCCAGGCAACCCCGCACTCCTATTATGGCCAGCTGGTCTTTTTGAAAGCGGCCCCAGCTAGCGTCTGAACTTTTGTCTTACTTCAAACGGGGCAGAGAGTTTACTTTAACTCCCACACCATTTTACTCAGGGGCGGTCGTGGGGGCCACAGTCGCCTCACGGGATGCGCCAAGGGGGACGTCGCTGCCCGAGAACAGTTGGGGGGGGGGGGGAGACCATGCATGGCTTAACTCTATGTGCACCAATATTTGCCAAACAAACTCATGAGTAGGATTTTCAGAAAGTGTCATTGATAACTGGCGCAACAGACCAAATATATATTTGCAATCCAACCATATTCCAAACCTCAAACAATTAAACAATGTGAATATTATAAATGTTAAAACCGCCCACACATACAAACTGGTGCAGGTTTTTCTATAGTAAGAGACAGTGCATACTCAGTACACTTAAAGACGGGTTTGGAAGCCACTACTGCTCTCCTCTTCACTTGGATAAAAAGATAGGTGCTAGGTATGCATCTATGCTTGCTGTGTGGATAGAGAGAGAGTGAATAAGAGAGAGGTGAGTGGGAGGTGACAGGAGCGAGACTGGCAGCTCATTCTCACTGCATCTACACCAATCCATGCATTTATAGGGGTGGCGGTCCAGGGCTTTTAAAACACACTGCTTTCTTTTAAAGCTATCATTTTAATTTCTATAATTGCAGTCTTCATTTCAATGTTGTAACAAGATACTAATGGATTTGACAAGAAGGCCAAAGTGGTCCCAGACATGCAAAGGAAAACATAGCTCTTGTGGTATTAAACACAGGGGCTTTATCAGGATCAGCCTAACAATTTAAGCTTATAAAATGTTTCCATTCAACTAGCTAACACCAGTGGAGCTACAATGTTCCAATGAACAAAAGATGCTGTTTATCAATCTGATGCCATCTAGCTACCCTTGAACTTAAAGGCAAAGCAATAAAACAACATTTCTAAAAAGGCCACTTATTATCCCACCTAAATATAAGAAACTGTTATAAAATGGGGTAACACCTGCCCTGGGCTAGAGGATACATATTCTAAACCAAAAGACAGAAGCACTAGGTCATAGCCCTTCAACTCTGCTGGGCAAATGTATTTACATATGGGACTCATGTTGAGCCCCTTTGGATGGTACAGTGCATGACGGCTGATCTCTCATTTAAGTATTGACTCAGTCTGGGAACACTCCCTACACAAGCAAAGTGCAAGCTGAATGTTTACATCGGACATGACTACTTATTACAGAGAAAGGAAACAGACCCAGAAGAACCACCACCACAAACCTTTGTAAGGACAGAGGGTGTTCAAAAAGTCTGAAAGAAAAGATTTCAAAAACAT
This sequence comes from Paramormyrops kingsleyae, assembly GCF_048594095.1. Taxonomy (NCBI): domain Eukaryota; kingdom Metazoa; phylum Chordata; class Actinopteri; order Osteoglossiformes; family Mormyridae; genus Paramormyrops; species Paramormyrops kingsleyae. Next base: position 15,664,778 of record NC_132797.1, read on the forward strand.
GAAAATATGTGGGGGAAGCTCTTTTTGGCTCATCAATGGGATGTACACAAACCAATACATACACAATTACTGCAATTCTCACATGACTGATAAGTTTTTGGATCCGTTTCAGCTTACTGGCTTCAAATCCTTTAGAACTTGAGGATGGGTGCAGGGAAGCATGAAGAGTAAAAATGTAACAAACAAAAGCAAAGCAAGTCCAAAAAACATTTACACATTAAGTGCAGAGCAGTAGTGACTGGGATGGTTAAAGATGGATTCAAGTCGCAGGAAATTTTCAGTTGTATATAAACAGCTTTAAAAACTTCTACAAGTCACTTTAGTTAAGTCCGACAACATTATTATTATTAACAACACCAGGAATACACTTTTCAGAAAAAAAACACTGTGCATACTGTGATCAAGTGGATTAGTAAATTTGGAAGCAATCTCAACAGGGCCAGATGGATGCATAACCATGCGGCTCCTTTCTTCAAAGAATCCCTACAGGACAGTAGCATCAATGACTTAGAGCAGAATGAGCCTAAAATAACACCTTAGACTTCCAGACGAAGGCAATTTCCTAAACAGTGCTGCAAGTATGCCTTTTAAAGAGAATGAGAACCACAGTGGACACTCAAGACTACTAGCAACTACTACCATGCTCACCAGGTTTAATCAAAGTCATTTGTCCATTCCATGATGGTGGTGGTGAAAAAAGTGGGGGGAGTGATGGCTACTCAAGATTAAGCAACCCAGAGAGAGAATTGCTCAGGTGAGAATTGCTCCAACACTTCTGTGTTCAAAGCGAATTGCAAGTTCTACTGAAAGCTTGTCAGTTTACCTCAATTGCTTTTCTTAAATTCTTCTAAATCCGCAAAACCTTAGTGCTAACATGTTAACAAAAGATGAGAGAATAAGCGAATTTTAGGGCCCTAATTCCATTTCTTATGGAAAAAACTACTGATTGGCCAACTCAATGATGCAACAAAAAAAGAGAGAGAGAAAGAAAAAAAACCAACACAGACTTAAGCCTACGCCCCCATCGGCCACACGCAGGCACACCCAGCCTTTCCTCATTCCCTGTGGGTGTTGTAATTGTGGCGTCCGCTACTCCGTTGGACAGGGGGATGAAGGAGTAATCCAGACCCCAGCTCTGGCAGCAGAATGAGGCAAGTCAGCCGTAGGGGTCCGGGATGGGCTAACAGATAATATAACACAAGAGATCTGCCACAACCTGAAACTAGCTGTGCTCTTAAGGCCCTTTTCACTGTAAACCAGGGCCCATTTTGCTTAATACAAGACTGTTGGAATCACACTACATGCTTACGTCACAGTTTAAGTCTGCGCTCTAATCCATTTTTCCCTACTCCTCAGACCATCTCCCTTGGTCTAAATTCTCCACTTGGCAAGAGCTGGACATGAAGTGTCACATATCAACAGTTTTGTCAGCATGAGCATTCCCTGCCTGCGGTGATCATCACACCCGCCTGCAGCACTGCTGGAGAGCTGTGGTTTTCAAAGTCTTGGACATTAGGCATCCTTGTGCTACCCATCCCAGAGCCCCTCCCTTCCCACAGACATGCAGTTTGTCACCACCCAACAGAAGATTCCTATGCAATGCTAGAATTTCATTAAAATGCTCTGTAAAAGCATTTCACAGGGCTAGAGGGTATGGAAAATAGACAGATGAATAAAGATTTGAACATTGATTGCAGCACAAAAGTGCCATCTTTCCTTCAGAATTCCAGGTTCTTGTGCACATAGCCTAGCTGACCAAACACTGCTACTTAGCAAAATAATTGAAACAGAGTGCAAGACATGCAAAATACTTTCATAGGAATAATTTTACAAATAACCAAGCTAAAAAGATACTTTCTTATACAAGGAAACTGACAGCTTGACTTACACACCGCCTGTTTAAAAGGTTTCAGGCCTTGTTAAGACAAGTTTATAGCAAGCACCACCTAACTGGCCCAATAATCATCTTAAACCAGATTATTTTCTGAAAGGAAATAAAATTAATATATTGCATGCTGCAAAATAAATTTCTACTTCATTTCAACCAAGACTGTAAAATTAAACCTCATCATCTCTGACCTAGTCATATATTCCAGGATTATGACATGAATGCAGAATGGACTGCTTAAGATAAGTTGTACAGTACAGAATTTGAGTTTTGTGTAACAGTAAAACGTTTTCTAAACTGATTAGTGGAGGTATTCAAAACATTTCAAAACAGTGCATGTATCTTAATTTATATATTATGATGCCTACTGATATTAAAGTGTTTTATTTCACACATTTTATGATTATATGTACAGCACTTTGGTCAGCACTGACTGTTTTTAAACATGCTTTATAAATAAATTTGATTTGATTATATTTAATGGAGTCAGAGAAAGTAGATCCCCAAGACAGCAATCACAACCCTCATATGATACCAATTTTAAATATTTATATCATGGTATAACACTGTATAACACATTAAAACTGGATTATGATCTCCCCAATATATTTAACTACTGATTCCGAAATAGATTTAATGAATAATCATAGCTCTGTTCTTATTTCTTTACTTCACTAGGTTTAAACATTAAATCCTCACATTTTACAGAACGGTTTGTCCAATTCGGGATCACAATGAGCCTGGACCCTATCCGAGGAAGCATAGGGCAAAGAAAACTATAAGGCAGTAGCAGGTCACCGGAGTACCCATAGAAAACGCAGGAATAAATCCCCCCCCAGCCCCCCCCCACACACACACACAGAAAGCAGGAATTAAGTACATAACACTGATACACACTGAGTCACTGCACTGGTCAGAATGTTTTCTGCTTCTGGATGTTGAAACCACAGATGCACATTAAAGCTGGCTACCTGACTGACTGCACACTCCAGAAGAAAAAAAGCACCAGGTGGATAATTTACTAATTTAGTGAAAGCAGATACGCAGCGACGCTGCTGCACCATCAGACAATGACCTGCTGTGCGTCCCATGCTCTCAGACCCCAACAAACACAGTACACCCCGTGACGTCCTTAACATTTTCAAGAGCACATTGAAAGATTCACTCTTCTGTCATTATTATGGGCAACTTTAGTGTCCAACAAAACACTTCACAGTGCCCCATTTCAATTGGCATGTGAATTACAAAGTACTATTCTGGGAGTGGGGAGTGACAGTTGTTTACTATGCTCATAAAGCTAATGCGGTAACCACAGGGATGTCCCAGCAAGTTACTACATAGCAAATTCCAACGCTTACAGCAAAGTCAACAACACTGGACGAATAATGCATTACAAAGTAATTACCAAACTGTTATTGCTGCGTAATAATTTCATGTTGAAACACACATGACTGAACAATTGTCAACTTTTAAAATATTTTAGCTAAATTTACAAGCAGATCTGAAGCCCAAAGGCACTTTTCCGATCAGCAGGTAAATGTAATCTTTCTGTACCTATATCATGACCTAATGGCTGCTTCAGAATTGAGGCTGCATGACATTCATTTTTAAAAAACTGCTTAAAGCTATCTGCTGATAAGAATTCATTTAATGCCTCTAGTTTTTTCTTTCAATGTACCTCCAGGTACATTCAATGTGGGCAGAGCAAACAGGATCATCACAGAATTCCCAGTCATGCCCAGGTTGCAATCGGCTCACAAGGCTAGACTATTCCAGCCCACCAGACACCCCCAATTGCAGCCCCTGGCCCACATCTTCCCTGAATAATGCGGAGAGCCACACCAGAGCAAGAGTCTCAAGAGTGCTGCCTGTTCAACCCTTACCCAACAACCCCCCTCCCCAATCAGTTGCTCACCACCCAGCGAGAGTCCCTCTGGGTCCCACACTGCGTTTAATGTGAGCGTCAGATGCGCCAGTGACTAACAAGCTATTCAGCTACGCCCAGCCCCACCCCCACTCACCATGCCCCAACGATCACATTTGGCTTTCTGCCAGCAGCTGGCATGGGCAGGTCATTGCGGTCCTTGGCAGATTAAGCAAAAAGCCACAAGACTGAGGCCAGGACAGACACAGCATGTGGAGGAAGAAGCCCTAAAACAACTTGATCTCTTTGTCTGAAAGAATGTGCAATGTAATTTAATGGAATGTGTAATGCAACCATTGGTAGATGGAATACCTCAGGTAAAAACCAGCCACAAATTGACATGGCAACATTACAGCAGTATATACAGTACACACACACACACACACACACACACACACACACACACACACACACACACACACACACACGATATGAGAGACACACAGATTTTTGGAGGGAAAAATAATCTTTAAAAGAATATACAGCTTTTAATCAGTTTGCCATTAACTAAAAAGACTATATAAAAGTTGTATTTCAACACATGAACAAGTTACAAAGATTGCTCTTAATTCTTTAAACCATTTCATTCCGCCTGAATAATAATGTTTTCCCAAGGCTACAGGGTCAGAAATACAACTCCCTCATCAGCCTTCCAAAATGTTAATTGCCAGAGTATGAGACACTATTTTCATTCAGCACAGACTAACAATAAAAGCAGGCTGTTAAAAATGGCCCCATAAACAGTGTCGCACTTATCCTCCCCTCACTTGGAAACCATAATATCGTTTGACACATAAAAGCTCACATTCTTTCCAGATCCTGGGCTTCGTCCAATTTTTGACATTTTGTACGGCTGGCATTCCAACACTCTGAACGATGGTGAAGCTGAATTTGTTTTAGCCTGAATACACCCCTACTATGAGGAAGCATCCATTACATCTGAGATATGAGTAACTATGACCAGCTTTCAGTCCAGCCTCCAAAGGACTTTTGAGAGCCACACACTATTATTAGAACAACATTAACTAAACAAATACGCCAAAAGCTGTTTGCTAAGTTTATTTTCAGGAATAATCAACTGATGCATTTAAAGTTGACTGTTGAAGTGTACTGAATGTACTGATGTATATATAAACAGCACATCTGATACATGACAAAGGACACGAGAGGAAAAAAACCCATTCCAGCCACAGTATTAGGAGGAACCTTATGTCACATTGTTGAATTGCGATGACTGTGCAGGATATTATTTCTCTGTTTAACTGATTTTATTTAAAGCATTTGACAACTGTACCCATTCGGACCAGTTTAGATGACCTGCCGAAGGTGGTATCTTCTAGATTTAATTACTATTCCAACCGAGTGGCAGCCCAATCTGAGATAGTACTAAGCTATATTATTTATTGGAAAATAACTACTTTGATGTGACCTTATTCTTAAACCCAAGAATTTAGGCATGTGAAATCCTTCCTGCTGTCTTATGTACATCACTCCTGAATGAACCGTCATACCCTACCACCATTCAAAAGTAGCATCGCAAGTGGTCATTAACACTGAGGTCTGCATGGTTTTTCCACCACTGCAAGTCAGCCCATCAATAACCATTTCCAAACAAGCAATGGTGCACGGTTTTCTTTTTTTTATATTCATGCTTCTACTTCCCAAGCTGACATCATGCATTGAACAGCTACTGGCGACACGTTAGAAATTTCTGCAGCCTTTGTCACCCAAGTGCCTGCCAAACACGAACGGACAACAACGCCCTTGACCAGAGAGAATCCATTAGCAGCCGTGCTGGCTCAATGTGGCCAACTGGAGCTGCAGCACGCTTTTATGTAACAGGCAAACAAACTGCCTAGGGAACATTTGCATACTTCGCACGTCAGTCTGGTAAGTGAGGAGGCCACATGCTTAATGATGTATGGGCCACTACCTGGGAAATTTTAACTGAAGGGGTTAACTGAAAATTAACAAGATCTCACTTCAAACAGAATAAGCTTTTAGAAATAAAATTAATAATCCTGGAAATTAAATGTGGGGGAAAATGAGTGCATTTGCACTTTTCCTGCTTTTTCTGCAAGCCAAGAGCATTCCTTCCAAAGGATAAGAGCACACTGCCAGCCCACAGTCACATTAGGAGAAAGAAATCCCAGGTTTTACCAGCTGAAATGCTTCTCTAAACCTGCTATGCCTAAATTAAATACAAACCCACCCAAATTCCCTCACTGCAAAAGTATCTACGGGGAGGGGGGCAAATTCACACAATTTGCTGTCATTTGTTTAGTCTTAGGCAACAGACATTTCCTGGTTGTCTGTGCTGCTCATATCATCCAAGATGTAGTCTGTCAAAGTCCATTCAGTTCAATTACATGCTAACAAGAAAACAGATGACACCAAGAAACACTGGATGCCTGAGACATAACACAGATCGAAGGCTAGGTGCATTGAATGACAGTGTTTGTGTGTACACATTATTTGTTCTGCCCTCTGAGAAAAATCACACTACATTTAAAACATTGCAAATCAATACCAAATTAAGCAGGAGAAATCACTTTTCTGCTGTCATGGAAAGCTGTGTGTTTTCTCTCTGTCCATCTTTGTTAGCAAAGCTAAAAAAATTGCTCATATCTTGTAACAAAGAAAAATAACCAAGCCCTTATATTACATTCAGTGGCTTAAGGAGATCCATAGCTAGATCAAACTTCAGTACTAAGAACTGGTATTGGCATTTTGTTCTTTACTGTGAGTACTGTCCTTCGAAGTTACAGAGCCATTTATTCAGCTTTAATATGACATATCTGGCCTGATTTAACTACACACAGAACATGCTAAGCTGTTAACAGTCATCTCTATGCAGACTGTTTTGGAAATGGCACAACTGCACCACAATGAATAAATTCAATTATTTTTTTCTTTCTGAGAGAATATACACACAAAATTGACAATGGCCATAAAGTACCAACTTCCAGTCTTTTGGAAGCAGCAGCAGGTTCCTCCATGAAATTGAAAGGCAGTTCAAAAAAAAATAGTTGCACACTTAGCAGACGAAGAAAAAAAATTATACAGCATTTAAGTTATTTTGCCAGTTTAATCGCCTGAATATTTAAGTGAAGAAATACCAGTTAGTCTCATCACACTGCAGAGTAAAACAACTACAAAGATCCAATTTATAATTCTAAGTTTAATAACTGAAATGTTGGCCCCATGGGTACAGTTACAAAAACACCTATTTAACATGCTCAAAAAAACAAGTAAAACTCAAGTTAATATAGCCCTGTAAACAGTTTTTATATGCAATACAAAACCAGGGATTAGAAAGAATAAATGTAAAGAAAGTGATAAACGTTATATGAAAAGGACCACGCTGATATACCAGCAGCAGTGACATCACTAACTATAAACATTAGCAGGCATCTGATGATGGATTTACCTAAATTTGTATTTAGACTGTTTAAGCCATCCTGTAGGTTTCAGACCACTACACAGATTCATACAACATGTATAATCTGTAAATATCGGAATTTCTCTTAAGAAATAAGTAAAATGTACACAATGCCATAAATATGGAACTAGGAGACAGAAAACTTGGACCTGGATGGACACTGCACATACAAAATCTCTACAGATTTCACTGCACACATTTACAGCTAAATAGTGCCGACAAATATTACAGAAATCTGCAAAACTTACGAGTATCCACATTTCATTAAAAAGCAGTAACCGAACATTACTACATCTTCACTAGGTGGCTTAATGAAGGTTCCATCAACATTACCCTATCCCAGTAGGCTGTAGTGTGCTGAAGCAGGTGATCCACGTGCTTCACTTCTTACATAAAACATTTCCAAGCCTAGCAGGGACATATAACATTTAATACAATGACCTGTGAGCATGCTCATTATTACCTAAGTGACAAAGATTGTCCTGAAAACACTACGACATTAAAACTGGGCATCAAAAATGAAGACAAAACCAATTAGGAACTGGATATTCCTCAGTTGTAAATGGCACAATTAAATACAAGTTTGATATTTTCGGGCACACTAGCAATGAGATGCGCAACAAGCTGAAACATAAGCATGGTAAATTTTCCTAGTATATCAATCACATTACTGCGGCAGGTTTAAATACAGATATCATTCTACATACGTTTAACTATCGCAGGCTATCTATCAAGAGACATGTATGGCGTCAAAGACACGTCAGTTGTTGTTAACAAGTGATTACGAGAACTGTAAAAGGGGCTGTGAGTCACAGAGCAAACAGAAGAACAGGACCAGGCAAAAGGATTGCAAATTCTGGTTTTAAGGGGAAAGGCACAGCTTCAGGACAGCTAGAAAACCTTTTTAAAGAACTTCATTAAAATGCTTTCCTAACTGCCATCTCAACAATGACTTACCTTGTGCAACAGTGCTGAGAATGTACTAGTTTGTTGAAGCATAAGCCACTACAATTTAAAAATGTTAATTGAAGATATATAAAAGCAAAACAAGCCATACTACCCTATACTAATGCTAAGAACACTGCAGCATGTGTAGTCCATGCAACGTCTGAAAGCTGAGCAAATTGGAGAAGGGTGAGAAAATCATTTTTCCACACAGTTAGTGGAGACTTAAGATTCACGTAATTACATACTAAATGAATCATTAAGACTCAGAAATCAGGCAAGAGAACCAGAAAGAATTTTTGGAATAACTAAGAATTCAAAACAGCCAACCTGAGGTGCATCATTTTTTGCGACTTTTAGCCTAAAAAATCAAAACAGCTCATAACTAACTCAAATGAGGGTGGCAGTACAATCGATCCTATCTAAATATAAACTGCATGAGTAACAAAAGAAATTTGCATGGGCAGGCGCTGAATTTGAGCAATACGCTAGTTAAACAATTTAAAAGGATTACGAGAGCACTTATGATACACCTCAGCACTGAAACCCTTGAATAATGGCCGAAGCAAATATAAGTGCCCTGCTGTAAGCACATGTATGATTTAAACACAAATTAAACTCATGCTTAGGTGAGACACAGAGCCATAGCTGTGATGAGGAGTGATTCACTCTTCACAGGTAATGTCATGCCTGCACATGGCTGCATAACTGAGCAGCAATCCCTGTGAGTGAATACACATAGGAATGCAAATGAGTAGCAGGAATGAAAGACACATGACTATCAGCACAGCTGCTCAGCCGGGAAGTTAGGAAAAGTGCTGTTAACATATTGTAATTACTGCAAAAAGGCAACTTTCACATAAGAACAGAAGATTTAGCTATGTCATGCAATGCCACCCAGAGAACACTCACAGAGTCATCATCAGGTCACTAACCATAAAAAAAAAAAACACACTAAAGCAATAATGAGGGCAAACAATATTTCAGCCTTGTGTTGCTGATGTATTACCATCTTACTGTTCAGCCACTTAAATGACCATCCATCTGAAAACATTCAGAACATTCAGTAGTACCTTAGCATACTCAAAAAAAGTGCTATAGACAAACCTATCACACAGAAAAACGCACCAAAGTACAGTGTATTATACACAATTTAAATAATATTATATGTAAACATATTTGACTTAAGAACCAGTCTATACAATTAAACTACCATATTCAACAAAATTAAGCAAACCCCCATAAAATGAGGTGAGTAATTGAGCTGAAGGTACGAGAAGCAGGTTTACACAAGTGGATGACTATGACAAACAGGAAAAAGAATGAAAGACAAAACAGTGAATCTCAGCACATGGCATTTCTAAAGAAAAACATTCTAGATAGCAAAATTCAGCATTGATTTGACAGCTAATTAATTTCCAAATAACCCCACAGTGCAAAGGACTAACTTATGAAGAACAAGCATATCTTAAGTTTGATGCCAGTGTCAACTAGCTAGTTATAGCCTTATCCTTCACTCTAAAAGCTCTTTGCAGGGAACATATTACATCCAGAAAATGGCAAACATTTCAAGCCTCACAGCATCCAGACTTTGGTGTCAATAGACTAGTATGAAGTTAAAAATTATACAGTGATAGGTATGTCAGCATAGGAAACAGCTGGAAGCTTGGCTTCAAAAGCATCAGGGGGAAAAACTTAAGCCATCACCTTGAGGTTGCTGAAGCATGATGTAAGCAAATGGACAGTGTTTAAAAACATCAGGTTTCCTTCATGACCTCCGACGTACAACTTCCATTCAAGCCTTATGTGATCATACAGTTTTATTTTTAATAACTAAAAGTAATAAAATAAGACCATATTGCCCCTTTGGTGCTTTTGCATTACTAAACTGCTGGTACTGAAATGCCACTACATGCTATGGTAAAATTTACAAAAAATTAAGGTGCCGTGTTCCCATTCATTCATGCCAGGTCTTGTTTATGCCATTTACTGAAAGGGTGTGCAAATGCCAACCTTGCAATTTACAGTCAATGTTTAAAACAATTCATTCATTTCACTGAGCCCATGGCCATGGTGACCTGGCATATCATTTGATTGATAAGTCAGCAAAGCTACATTACTGAGATGAAGTGGGAGATGGGAGATGAAGATGGCTAATGTTCCTCTAAAACTCAGCAAACTTCACAGAGTTCAAGAAAGTTAATCTCAGCTACAAATAATTAAATTAGGTAATGAACATAAAGACTTTATCAGCGGGGATAAGCAGGTAACGTGTCAGAACAATTGGGGATAAATTATAGGTGTGACTATGTAGTGGCGCTTTTTGCGGATCAAGAAAAGGAGTGAAAGTAAACTACTCATTATGGATGTGACTGACATCGTGATCTACCCGTTCTTGTGAAGCTAACAATTACACAAAATGAAATTACATGTTTTCTAGATTCCAGCTTCTCCCTCTATATCCTTACTTTCTTAGCTTTGTAACTCACATGAAATGCATTGATAACTTTGTTTCGGTTAAGATGGATCAAAATTTATGCAGCATCAAAGTAGTAATGGTTATTTTCATTTTCATTTAGAAATATATATACAGTGCATGTACTACTAAGCAGCGCAGATTCTTGCTTTTCTGACCCATTTATTAGTTTATTGCCTGTACTACTCATAAAAATGCCCAGCAGTTTCTCAAAAAAGTAATGGCATGTTATTATCAAAGTAATTATGTTTTTAAATGACAGCTCTAATTCAATACTGTAAATATGTGAGTGTATTGAATGCAAAGCCACCCAAACACAGACCTCAAGGATACAAGTTTGACATTACAGGACTCAGCTACCTCTCCAGATCATGCCACAAAGACAACCAACCCAAACAACCTGGTTAGATGCGCAGATCACACTTCGACTGAATCGAATATAAACAAACAAAAATGTTCAGCAAGTATCAACCTTAGCCAATATACGTTCAAATATCTAGGAGGAAATAAATGGCCACTGAGTGCGTGTCTTATAGGCAGCTAAAGGAAAATACTCCAGAACACATTTTCCAAACCTCGTATACAGGCTCATACACGTTACCTGTAGTAAAACAATATTTAATATCAATTTGTATGAATTGAAACCAATAGGGTGTTGACAGCGAAATATTTAAAACAAACACGGATTGACGTACCAATGATCAATTATAAAGAGCATTGGGAGAAGACAGGTACGGATTAAGGAGAGTCCCGAAGGTGGTCTGACTGATTGATCCTCAAACTGATAGCAGTCCCACATAACTAGTACCGAAATTCCTAAAATACTTTCCTGAAGCCCCCCCTGCAAGTTAACGGGGTTTTCAGCGAAATAGATTAATCCCCATGAAAGTTTGAATGAACATTGTTTAAATTAGCTCTAAGTTTGTAATATGGGGGGCTTGAAGCCGAGTCCCAAAAACAATTAGATAGCTACACACCAAGTGTGAAGCACACTGCCAGCAGGACGTTATAAACTAATTTTACAAAAATATAAAATTGCTTTTAGCCAACTGCATAACAGTTGTGCCTGTCCTAAGTACAGTTACCAACCTAGCTAATGCGCCATAGTAACCAGTAAAGCCACATCAATGCCCACCTAAATTTTCGTCACAATCGTAACGGCTAGCTAATGTAGCAGGCTATGGAGAGCGTGTTGTGAAATATGCAGTCAAAAACAATCTCTGGGAGTCTGAGATCAACCCATCTTTAAAAAATCCAATAATCCCGAAATAGTATAGAGCGGCTAACAATATTGTCCAAATAGCGACAATGAGCGCCTGGGAGTTGAGGCTAATATCAACAAACCTCCCACTTAGCCGACCGTTTAACTGGGGGGAGAAAGAGACACAATTCACAAAATCGAGATTTTAATACAGTAAATGAATGAAAGTTATTGGAATACATACCGGAGGGAAAATGTCGTAGGAAAGGCGCGTGGTCAAGTCGCGAGGGAAAAACGGCCGTGGAAGCCGTGTTTTTGCCCCGTTTTCGCCACTTATTAAATCCCTTCTCCTCACTCAGAAAAAGAGAGAGAAGTCCAAACCGAACTCCGTCTCACTTTCTCTCTCCTTCACCCTCTATCCCGGAGCGCCAAAATAACAGTCGTCAAACTTCTAATTACGATAAATTCCAGTCTCTGGGAACGATTTAACATGTCAGGAACTCCGAGATGGCGGTTTGAGCTTCACAGTTCGAGTAAAATCCACATTAATGTTTGTAAATATTGACCAAAAGCGGCAGAGCCGTTTCTCTCCCCCCGTACTCGCCCTGCTGGGTTACGCCGTAGCTTCGGAGTGCCGGGCCTCGTTCTGGAGTCTCGGGGCACGCGCGAAACTGCATCCGGGTCGCGCGGCTCCTTTAAAAAAACATCGGCATGCTTTTCTCTATTCCTGCCGATCCCTGAAGTAGACCGAGTGCATGATGAGCTTTACCAATAACAGTTACAAGAAACATTTTCTTTTTTTAATTTGCAGCTGTGTGTGTTTCAAAATCGTGAATTTAGAACAGCAATGTCATTGGCTACCGTTCTTTATTGTATCGCCGAGGTTATTGAATTCCACAGGGTGACTTTGTTCCTAATAGTAAAATTAAATACATTACCGTTTATTAAAATGGTTTACAAATGTTTTAATACCATCGTTCATGGTAAATAAAGTATACTAAATTGGAATACTATAGTGACAACATTTTTAACTGCCTAAATAATGAAAGGCTTTCTATACGTCATAATGCATCGCTTATTTTTTTCGCGAGTCTAAATGCAACGCCTATTATCCGGGGTACATTGGAAGTGGTATTGTGGAAAATATGATTAATAGTCAAGACTGAGCCCCACACAACTCCCCTTCCTCCATTCAAGTCAACAATACTGCTCCCCTACAGTGTCTTGCTTTGCGTTAAAGCTACTGAAATTACCATTTAAATACTTATGGGTCAAATATTCGTTCTGTGGTATATAATAAACACACAAGACAATGGGCTGCAAGTTTCATTTGCTGTGTGTCAATACCGATGTGTATTTCTAAATAGAAAAATAATCTCCAGCATTAAATATAGCAGTTCAATTTATGATTTTTCCTGTGGGGTAAGGACTAACAGTTCACATAAGAAATACAGCTGTGACTGAATGAATGGACAGGATTCGGTGTGTGTGTGTGTGTGCATTATGTTTACATGACAATGTATTAAATACAAACCTGTTATTTAGATGTTGTGGGGTCCATTTCCAGGTCCCAGAAAGATCTGTGAATACAATTAAAAAACTAAAAATGCCAAAAGTTTCGTATTTTGTTTGGTTACTTATGGTTAAGGTTAGGGCTGGGTAGTGGTTAAAGTCATCATGTTGGAATTAGAGTTTTCCCCATAGAAATAGAGTCCCCACAAATATATAGCCTAATTACAAACCTATGTATGCGTTTGTGTGTGCGCGTAAATGCCTTTTGCCTGAACAGTTTATGATTAATACAGTTTTAAGGTGATACACAATACAAACAGGTATAAAGCTTTAAATTCTACCGCATGGGTTTTTCACAGCACAACGCTGGCAAATAAGAGAAAACGTCCATCCATCAATTTTCTGAAACCGCTTATACTGACAGTATTCTTACATACAGCATTCTAAGTTTTCTATTTAACATATGTGTCGACACATTGTTCATGAGTGCTTAGAGCAGTGGTTCTCAATCCTGTTCCTGGCGGCGCCCCTGCCGGCCGCCAGGATGTTTTCATTCCAACCCTACTTTTTATCGGGCTTATATGGTCCTTAATAGGATAATAATTGCTGGTTGAAAGCAGTATGGGGGTTTGGCCAGGAACAGGATTGAGAACCCTATTCCAGGAAGCATAAGGCAGGGGGCACCCTGGGTATGAGGCAGTCAGTCTATTGCAGGTCAAACACAGAACATACCTGGGGGCAATGTAGAGATATATTTACATATGTGGAGTTTGCATATTTCCTTTGTGTTGTACAGTCCCACAGTCCAAGGAAAGTTAACTGGAGTAGCCAGATGAAAGGCACGCGGACACATGAAGAACCTGCACAATCTAAACACATAACTTAACCTCCAACCTTGAAAGATCACAGTAATAGCCACGAAGCCATGGTGCTGTGTTGTTTAGCAAATAAAAAGCTAATACTAGTGTACATGAAGCAATGAGTTTACCTAACATAAGCAATAGGCCAAAGAAATGAAAATAGCCTGCAAATAAAATACATTATAATACGATATACATTGGACATAAAATACTCATGTATCACGTCTTGTGGTTTTGGAGCAGTTTCCGTGCTTCGGTAAACGATGCAGAAGATGGCAGAAAATGTAAATGCTTGGTATGCTATGGTTGGCACTAGGGCTAATACATTTACTTATAACTTAATTTATATTAATAACTTAATTTCTTATTTTACTACATTTTAAGTTTAGCTTCAAATATAGAACAGCACTGAACTATGCTCGTTTGTATTAGAGAGTTTACCGCCCCCTAGTGATAACTCGCAAGTTATACAAAATTCTGAATTACTTTCAATTACGGGTGACCACAGACATTACTGTACTTGTGTTCTCGTGTACCCGATTTACGCATTCGGATCTTTCATTAATCTTCCATTGCCGAAGTCCAGTTCCAGTATTCATGAACAGAAGTACAGAGGTATAGGTAAAAATCGCTGTACGTCGTTCTTCCCCCGCCTCAGATATCAAGGATACATCAGTTGCATCCTAGCCAAAAGAGATCAATCCTATGATTCATTGTACCCCTAGTTCATTCATGTGAGGCAAGTTAGCAAGACCGGTCTTGCCAAGCTCACAAGTACGATCTCTGCGTTCTTGGTTTTGAGAAACACCCCAGGTATTTTTTTCAGATCATTTCCACAGGGCTATAAAATCAAGCACCGACACCTAGCAATACAGTCTCGTTTACAAATAATTGTAAAAGAATTGGTCATTTTGAAGAACCCAGTGAATTCAAGCATGGTACATAGGATGCCACCTTTGCAATAAGACGGTTCGTGAAATTTCTTCCGTGCTAGATATTCCATGGTCAACTGCATGTGGTGTTATTTCAAAGTGTAAATGTTTAGATAAAACTGTAACTCAGCCATGAAGTGGCAGACCGCGTAAAGTAACAGAGCAGGATCATCAAGTGCTGAGGCGCATAATGTATAAAAGTCGCCAAAGCTCTGTTGACTCAATAACTGCAGTGTTCCAAACTTTCTCTGGAATTAACCCCAGCAGGAAAACTGTATGCCAGGAGTCCTATAGACTGGGCTCCCATGGGCAAGCAATTGCATGCAAACCTCACAATAAAATAGCGTCAGATGGACTGGTATAAAGCATACTGCCACTGGACTCTGGAGCAGTGGAAACATGTTCTGTGGAGTGAAGAATCGTGCTTCTCTACCTGGCAGTCTGATGGATGAGTCTGAGATTGGCAGAGGAGAACGCTACCTGCCTGACTGCACTGGGCCAACTGGAAAATTTGGTGGAGGAGGAATAATGGTATGGGTTTTTTTTCCAGGGGTTCCTTATTTACAACGAAGGGAATACAAACTGCTTCAAAAAACCAAGACATTTTGGACAATTCTATGCTTCCAGCTTTGTAGGAACAGTTTGGGGAAGACCTTTTCTGTTCCACCATGACTGTGCTCCAGTGCACAAAGCAAGGTCCATAAATATATAGTTGGGTGAGTTTGGTGTGGAAGAACTTGACTGGTCCAATCAGAGCCCTGACCTCAACCCAACTGAAAACTTGTGGGTTGAACTAGAATGGAGATTGTGAGCCAGGCCTTCACGTCTAACAGTGCCTGACCTCACAAATGCTCTCCTAGATGAATGGACAAAATTTCCCAGACACGCTCCAACATCTTGTGGAAAGCCTTCCCAGAAGAATTGCAGCAGTTATAGCTGCAAAGGAGGGACCAACTCCATATTGATGCCTATGGATTTAGAAAGGGATGTCATAAAAGTTCCTGTGGGTGTAATGGCCAGGTGTTCCAATATTTTTGTTCAAATAGTATACATTCCCAGGAACTCCATTTGTTTGCATTTATTGTGTTAGATTTATGATTCTTTTTACCAGGTCAGTATCATCATAACTGCTCAATGTCTACTGCATGACATCTGCATATAATTAATATTTTTACATTTTTATTTTACCCTGCTACCCCTTGGCGATTATACTGGTCACTTATTGTTCGGTCTATCTTATAAAATGATGCTTCTGTATTGTCTTATTGTAGCACATAATTTACTAAAGCAATTAAATCATTGTACAAATAAAGCACATACCACATAATGCAAGTTAATCTATCAAGAAGATATGTAAAGGTTACTGACTGTAAAGGTCCTGGAACATAGATATCTATCTACCTTCCAGGGAAATATTCATTGTATGATATTGAAAACACTTCTCTAGAGCACACATATTGAATTTCAGCTTTCCCCAGAATCCACAGAGTTCAGCTTTAGAGCCTCGAGAGGAACACGGAAAAACGATGTCTTTGTCCACGTGTCTGGGGCCAAAAGTTAGTCATCCTGGAAGATCAGAAATTATGTTGCTCTGCTTGTTGTAGCAATGAATAAGTCCTACATTCTACACAGGGATGGAAACACCAGAAGCTATTAACATTTTTCCATCTTTAACATAACCTTACAGTTGACAACAATCCCATGATTATTATCTGGTGTAATCCAGTAATTCAAGATGCTACATTATCTTAAGGTTGCACTGCGAATATTTTAGAGTTTGCTAACTGGATAGAAGCAGGGTAGATGACACTGCTCTAAGATACAGAGATGATATTTGCTAGTGAATATCAGCTGATAAAGCCATTATTTTATGTATCCAAATCTACTTTTGCTCCAAATGTCACTTGTTGCACATACCTGCAATTTGGCTTATATGTCCTAAGTGCCAAATATCAGACAGACCACAAATATTAACAATTTCCATTTTTATTAATCAAGGAGTAGCTGCCTTACTAATGGTTGAAACAACAGTAACGTTAACAGGACATTTAGCATAAAAGCTGCATTAAAATATGCTGCTTACAATCTAGTAGAAGTACTTATACAAAAGCTTGCTATATCATTACCTGGTCTGCATAAGACCTGGAGAAGGTAATTTCAATTAACAGCAAAGAAAAAAAAAACCTAATCAGCTTTACACTTGGAAAATGCAACCAAGATATTACTTTCAGTACATATGATGACAATACAAGTGTGAACCTTTGTAAAGATCATGAGCCAGTGAGGAGGAAGGAAGAAACAGCAGACAGGCTTATGATGAGAATCTGGGTGTTAATCTTCTGGAGAATGTTATTGGACAGTGTGTAGGACAGACTGAAGCACAGGATGGGGGCCGGTCCCAGCACGTCAGTGGTCTTTGATCTGATCCTCCTCCTCCAGCTTGCGAATTTCACTCTTCAGGAAGTTGATGGTCTCTCGGCTAGCCTTCAGCTTCTCCTTCAGCTCCGTTATCTCCTGGCTTGTCTTCTTCTTTGCAGATTCCAGCTTCTCACGCGTCCTCAGCTCCAGCTCAGCAACTGGAAATACCACCTAAAAGTTTGTACCTTTTATCCATTATGAAGAAAATGGGCACGGCCCATCTTAGATATAAAGGGTGATGAGCAAAGGCACAGCCCCCTCAGCCGCGCACAAACTTGCTCACTATTCACGCACAAACACAATCGAGTCCTGGCTGAAGCCAACGGCTTGACAAGGATTTCAGGTAGGTGCAGTTTGTTCTGAAAGTCACAATTAAGTGGTGCAACTCACACTCTGTCTCATGCTTGTAGGCACCTAATGTCAGCTGTCTGGATGTGGTCAGCAGCTGTTGCATCATAGCAGTGGGATCCTGGAAAATCTGTCAACACAAAATAACTCTTAACTTGAGAGTAATGGTTGCAATAGTGGAGGGGGGGGGGGGGTCATAAGATGATTTCCAAATCATGTGAACAAAATTTTAAAATACCCCAGTAGAACCTACATCAAACAAGTGGTTTTCTTAATAAATAAAATCAGTGTTGCATTTTCCCCATCAAAATATAGTGCATTTTGCCAATCAATAAGGAATGCATAAAAATTCAGCATGCTTCGATAAATACCAACCGTCCAAAATAAACAATTCACAAAAGATAAGATTTCATTATAATACCCATTAAATCATGCAACTACAAGTAACCAAAATAAAAATGGGATAAAAATTAGAGATAGTACCCATTTACTCTCAGGTTACTTTAGTGCTGTACAATGCGTGCTGCCAAACAATGTTGTGCTTGAATCATTTACGCATGGGATGCAAGCTTGGTAATAAATAAAATGGTCATTTATTTTTATACTTAGTCCAGGTGATTTTCATCTTAATGCAATTACCAAAGTCATTTTTTTAAAACCACAGAAAATTAATTATGACAATTGAATATGAGATACCACAGACTACAAAAATATTTTAATTCCCATTGAAATGTTTTTACTAATTAAAATGATCTTGGTTGCTGTATGGATTCGTTCATTGAATACTTGATCATCCATTTTGAACAAAGTGCGCTGGAATCTAGTTTGGATCTCTCTACTTATGTGAAGAAACATTCTCGGTGCCAATGCATATTGAAAAATGACTAAACTTGGAGGACGATCTTTGGGAGGCCGTCTCCAAAATTAAACCCCGAAGGGACTTGTTTTGCTCCAAGCATTGTTCCCACCTATCTCATTAGGTAAGTTTAATGTTTGCTAGGCCTATATAAAATTGTTTATGGTTCTTAAACCAGTGGTTCTCAATCTTTTTTGCATCAGAACCCAATTTTTACCATGTCAGCTCAGTCGCGACCGTATATTAAGCATAGGTCTAAATTAATGTTATGATTAAGCGCAAATACGATCACAAAATCCCTCCATGCCATATAATGCTTCCACAAGTTCAAGACAGATGTTGAGGAATTGGGGGTGATGTATGGCTTTGGGCTCTGATGGCCCCTGAGCGAGGCCCTTAGCCCCCAATTGCTCCAGGGGCTGATTGACCCCACTTTCTCAGAAATACGAATAGGAAAAGAAGAAAAAAAAAAAAGTCTACTAAATAAATGTGTGTATGTGTAATATATATATATATACACACACACACACACATATACATACACACACACATATATATACACACACATACACGCACACACACACATACATATACATACATACATACATACATACATCCATACATATATATATATATGTGTGGTTCTACTTTTAAGAAATTCGAGTTCTAATGAGTTCGAGAACTGAGGTACCACTGTGTGAGTGTGTGTGTGTGTGTGTGTGTGTGTGTGTGTGTGAGATATATATATAAAAATATATATATATATATAAAAATAGAAGCATGCAATGGTTCCAGCCATTTTGGAGTTGAGCTAAAGTCCTGCTACTCAATAGGACCAAAGGCAGTGCAGAAGCTCACCATCTCATCATAGAACTCAGACACCACTGTCTTCTTTGGCATGGCACTGGAGTCAGACTGGAAAAGCTTCAACAGGTGATACAGGGTGACCTGGAAGAGGCCCATTAAAGATCTATTACGATCCAGCTTAGTAAGGAAAACTGGTCCACACAAGGTTGTACTTCAACAAAAACAAAACAAAAAAACAAAAAAAAAAAAAAAACAGAAATCAATAGAAATTTCAAATAGATATTACACATTAAAACAGGCACTGACCGGTCTTTCATTGGGATCAATGAAGAATATCTTGATAATAATTTCAAACTCTCCCCAGCCGGTTTCTGTGATCTCGTACGGTGGTTTTGTGACAACTGCAATGCCAACATACATTTTAAGCTGGTAGTGCTGAGCTTAATTCCTTAAAGAATATTAATGCCATTTTCTATAAGGCAGCCTTAATGGGTGGTAGCAATCAAGATATCGAGATGTCTCCGCCTCCCTAGCAATTACCTGACTACTTCAGTTGCCACTGAATGTAACAGGTAAGTAGTATGTACAATTTAAGAGTACAGTGCTGCTGTGAGCAAGAAAGGCAGGCTACCTCACCTCTTAAGGGGTTTCCGTAACTTTCATGAAGTTTGAATTGGATCTTCTTTACATAAGCAGACATGTCCTGCAGTGAAAATCAAAGATGTCAATCAATGAAGCTGTGAAAGAAGGAATTTAGTCAATGTTTTGTTGTAAAGCAGAAAGAATAGTGTTACACTCTCCAGATAGATACATTCATATATACAGCAGCATACATCTGAGTCACAGGCCCCTATCGTACCTCATTTCTGTAGGGTTTCACGTAGACTGTCCACTGATGAGTGTGCCCGTCCTCCTCTCTTTTCTTCCCAAAATATCGCGCAACATTACCAAACACTATCGGCTTCACAATTGTTACTCCCTGAGAGAAAGAATTTAAGCTCGTTTAACAATCATCTAAGAGTTTACCCTAACACTATCGTTTGTGTTTTATGACAATCATATTTTGCAAAGCAAGGTCAGTAGGTACTGCCACTTGTGAAGAACAAACAAATTTAATACAAGGATTTAGTTGTAATAACACAACAGTAAATAAAGTCGCTGTTTCTGGCATGTTTCCCAATTTAACATGACAATTTAATAAATACTGCTCTTATTTCTGACTGCTACCGATTAAGTAAAATATCCAGCTTTTAAGCAGTTATAATTGTAATTCAACGCGATCCAACATGATAAACGTAAATAACACTATACACGGGCAACTGTGAAAGACACTGGTACATAAATAAATAAACTCGAACTTTAACATGTTTTCCGAAGAATGAGCGTATAATCGCAACTCACAGTTAAAGCATGTTAAGCAGTTCTCCTGTATCATTACGATCTCAAACTATGCTGCATTTTAAGTTGTTATACAAACCTCTGATCAATCCATACGGATTCCCAAAAACACAAAACGTATTGTACTTGATTTTCATAACTCTAATTTTCAAAAGATTAATTTGAAATAAAGGCAAAATGTCGTTACCTTCACTCTCCCCCCGGAATCTGGACCAAATTCAGCCATTCTCTTAAACATAGTATAGTGAAGAAATCTTATAATCAGACGTATTTCGTCTGCTTACACGCAGACCTTAATACCACTGCCTTCGAAAATATCAAAAACAGCTGCCATTAAATTAAGAAAGCATTTTTATTCAGTAAATAAACCATCAGATGTTCCCCGGAAGTTCCCCCCAAAAAAACTTCCGACTTGAAAACAGAAAGCGCTGCATAGTTCCAGGCAACGGCTTTTGTCTCAGTGGGCTGAAAACAGGATCAAATAACCCTGCAATTTACCTCTGGTAAGTGGCTAAATACGTGAAACAATATGAAACGTATTTAAGTTTAAACCGACCTATTTAATTTTATAATTTGTAATCTTATTACAATTACGAGTTTTACAACAGTCGCCCACGTGGCCCACAGAGAATTACTTGGTCAGTCGTGCATGAGCGGACGTGTAATATGTGTGCGCTTTAAATCAACAAATAAAATTAAAGTCAACGTTAAATAACTGATCATTTGTGACTTAAGTTGCGTACATTTGAGACAGTCAATTAAAAGTGGTTAAGCATAGGCCTATATAAGGTTAATTCTGGCCATCACAAAATAATGTCTATTCAATAGAAATTGTAGACTATTATATTCAAGTCATCTTGAAAATAAATATCTGGCACCCAAATAGTTTTCCGTTATTAATTAGAATAGTACTCCCGGTCGGCTTTTGTCAGTTGATACCATTCATTTTACACTAATCTGTTACAACCCTAACTACAGCAGATTTAATTCCCCCTAAGAGTAGCTGTCCAATAAATGGATCCATCGAAAAAAGCGGATTACTTTTATTATTTATATAGTAGTCTAGAAACAATGTGCACAAATACCGTATGTTACTTACAGGATATTAGTACATAAAATTATCATTTCAATTGCAAGAGGCAAATTATGTTAAACGTGCTTTGTCTCAGTCGATGTTCTATTTTGAGAACTCTTTTCACAATAAATTGGTAAAAGGAGGTTTCTCTCTTTAAATAAATCACCATCCCACAAACAGCACAAAATGATTTTAAAATAAAACCTTATTTGGCTCAGTTGGATTGTACAAAATACATGAAAGTATTTTAATTGTAATATCATCACTATATATGATTCCTTGATTGTAGTACTTCATGGTGAAATGAAATTCAAAGGGACCTATCCATAATATTTGGAAGAACGTAGCAACGTGGTTTAACGTGGATCGGCATTCTGATCAAGTTGTTAAATAAACGATTGAAGGGTGGATGATAATATATAGGATATTGTTTAATTATAATAATTTCAATTTACAAAATAAAGACATACATGTATGACAGAGCCTTTCATTGTGACATCTACCTATAAAGCAAAATTTAAAATACCAGCATACACTTTTATCAGAAGGTTGTATTCTCATGATACGCATTTTAAGAAATATCCCAGTTTATAGTTTCTTGTTCGAAACTGGTTAGCAATCAGTATTTCATAAACATACAACTGAGAAGCGTGATATTTTGGCTAGTCGATTTGCAGTTTCTGAATAATGGTGACATGATGAACAGGCTGCTGAAGAGAAAATTGGAAGCTACATATACTGTGAACAATAGGTTTTCCCGCCGCCCGACTTATATGAACTTAAGGTACAATTGATTACCGTATTCGCGTGTTAACGAAATGTTGTTTCGTACTGCATATTATAGGAAGCACCTCCTAAGAATCTGGTTCAGCATCATTTTTTTTCTAACAGAGCTGTCAACTTTGGTCATTTAACTGGAGTGAGATATTCAGTTCGAGAGATATTCAGTTCAAGTCTGCATAATCATGCACATGCAATTACATGTAGCCTATATATGCAACAGTTTTACCACCTTGTCTGTTGGGTTTGCGAACTACCCCAACGCCCTTGATGTAGCTGATTTTAAGTTTATAATAGAATAATATAGATTTCCCGTTAGTCTGAAAGCGTGTCACCCCCGATACGTGAGAGCTGGCAACACTATTCGAATCCTTAATGATATATGGAGTTTTAAAAACTATAGCTGCATAGGGGCAGATTTAGGGGGGACACGTCCCTCCAAATGTAGAGATGGGGAGGGGGGTCATGCCCCTCAGTAATATCACATAATGCCTGGTTTACAAAAACCACATACGATTAACATCTCATTACATAATTGAACTTTCTTACAGTTTTTAATTGGAGAACCCCTACCGTCCGTTAACACGGTTTATTCTCCCGCTCCGGCTGGCAGACGCTCATTTCCAGACCCGCGACTAGAGACAATTAACAGAGAGCAGTGACGAAAACGTCATCAATATATCAATATGAAACCTACAAAGCTGTCTAGTTGAGATACTTAATATGGAGTTCATTATCGTACGTTATTGAAAAAAACTTAAAAATTACAAAGGGTCGACGTTTGTATTTTCTAATTAGTCTGCTATTTCCCATAAGTATCATTACCAGTGAAAACCCCCCGTGCCCAGTGATGACGTGCGACCCTCACCAGGTTAAGTGATTGGAAGATGAATGGATTTTCTGTACGGCTTCACGCTCCATGTCGAAACCCATCCAATCAACCATAGCGTCAATAACATCTTTTAAAATGAGGCTGAGATGGAAATATGCTAAATTCATACATTTCTTTGCGTATTATTACGTGCATATCATTTCGCAGATGAATACCACAGAATTCACATTGGTAATTTAGAAGACTTTAAAGGTGTCATACTAAATTGTAAACATTCTTGTACATAAATCGTTAGCCTAAAGTATTCCTTCGACAATAGGGGTCGCCACGAAGTAATAGTGTATCGATAATAAAATTCGCCCGACAAACTCCGCTTTATCATGCGGTTAACGTGGCATCGATGTTCCAACATTTAAAAAAAATTCCTAACACAATATTTTGAGTTTTTCGTGAATAATAAATGAGGTTAAAAACATTTTGACGTCAGACATTTATTAAATATAAACAACTGAAAATACAATTTTTCATTTTAACGCCGGCTTAAATTCAATGCAATAGATTTTATAGTTTGGAATGCATATTGTTCAAGAACATATTCTAAGTGCACCCTAATTGAAACGCTGACTAAAACATTATGTTTATTAGAAATGCACCGTAAACTGTCCGAGCTTAATTACATACATAACTTCTGTCAAACTCCAGCTAAACTAATGTTTAAAGCGTGGCACATACGATTCTTTCATTCAATTATTTATTCTATATGGCAATAATGAAAACGTTTCCAACAAAGGCACAGACGGTCCTTCATCGATACGTAGAGTACGTTTAAATTGTAAACGTGAACACAGTTCTGTGCAAAATCATGTCCACGTTACCTGAATAAGGCTACTCCAAACTCAGTAGGTCTTCGGTTCTCTTCCATGCATCTCTTGTTGCAACGCAAAACTTACCTTTACTGCACGTTAGGACACCTGAGGAGGCAAAAATATGTGGACCCGAGGCAGAAAATTCGGCTAAAGATTAAATTATCAAAAGTAAGAAAAAAAGAAAAGAAAAAAAAACGTTTACCAACAAAATAAGTTGATTAAACAACGAAAAATAAGCAATAAGAACTAGTTCTAAAACTATCCTGTATCAAAATACGTCTTATGCCTACCATCACTAACTCTGGGGTGGCAATCCACAGTGTTCACAACAGAATACGTTAAATAGCTCATATTGTGGTGCAGGCATGTACAGTCACCCAACTACAGATCTGTGCAGTACAGAGCAGGATCTGCTGGGAAGGATAATCATGACTGTTTACAAAGCCATCTTACATGAAATGTTAACCGACTTGTGAGAACATCAGTTCTTGAGGGATTTAAGTCACTCACTTGAGGGAGAAATGAACTTGTCATAAATAGTTACTATGATGTCAAAACTAACAAAATATGTTTTATTGAGGAAAGTCAAGAGGACAGCACAATTTTAAAAAAGTGCCAAAAAACCGTTCGTAATGGGGCATACCATGCAGAGTACTACATTTCTAAAAAAAAGCCCCTTGTATAACAAAATCAGCAATGTCAAGAGTCCTAGTTAAGAAATTCCCACAAACAACCACATTAGCTATATACAAGGAACAAACTGAGAAATGCAGTAATTTTACACTTGTGAATATTTACAAGACAGGTTTTTGCTGTACCTGATTATGAAAAATCTACATTACTTAACTCTGCATGGTGGTGCAACCAAGCCACTTAAGCCATTTCAAGCCATTAAGACAAACAATTTGTAAAAATGTATGTTTGATAGCACATCTCCTGTCTGTTAAGGCCATAGTTAAAAAAAAAAAACATCTGCTCTGTGAAAATTATACCAACGAAAGAAGGGAATAAAACTGCAGTAGTTCTTGTCACGTTACTGTGGCACACGAATAATACATTGGTAACACTATTACCGTGGCCCCAAGAGACTGGGAGTTGTGCTTTCAAATCACACTGGTAGGCTGACCTAGCGCAGTTCCAAGCATAGTTCCAAGTCTATTTGCCAAATTACTTAGGGTCACACCAATTCACTGCAGTGATTCAAAATTCCAATTAAACAATGATTAAGTGTTATTTTGCTCCCAGCTAAAGTTCAGCAGGCTGGGGGGGGGGGGGGGGGGGGGGATATTACTAAGGAGTAACCTCAGCATTAGAAACACATTAACCCTGTTAGGAGGACTTGAATAAGCATGGAAAATATGCATGGAGTGTTTACAACATGCACAAATGAAATGTTCACCTGTGTACAAAGACCAATGCAATAACCACTGGGTGGGGGAGGAACAACCAATAGACCAATGTGTAACACTAAAATCTCAGTCTGTGTAAAAGGCTCAGAAAGACCATTAACCCTGCCTATTAACAGAGCATGAGAAGCATTCAAAAGAAAGAAAAAAAAAAAGTTAGTGAATTAAAAAAGTAAGCAGTTCATACTGTTAAACAGCCTCGTACTCCAAAGGCCATGTCATGAGGCATTAAAACGGAAAATGCTAAATCGAGTAACTAATGCAACTTATAAAGTTTACGACGGCACCACAGGTGAAACAGAGTCATTGCCAAGGTCATAGTCACCAGGCCAAAAGGATAAGACATCCAGCAGCTTAAAAATGGGGGGGGGGGGGAACCAAACAAAACAGTTTCACATCTTCAGTGACGTTCCTAATGTGGTCTGTGTTAAAGGCAACCCAGAGATATGGTGAAACAAACAAAGATTACACCACGGCACACATTCAAAATGGTGACATCTAACAAAATTTACCCTCGGATAATTCCTATTAAAATCAGGGCAATAGAGAGATTGCGTAGACAGGTAGCTATACAATACGCCCAAGGGGGAGGGGACCACATACAAAGCGCATCTATAGCTAGTCACATTGGTCTAACCTATAATCACTAATTGTACAGTACCAGAGACGGTGATCCGTTACAGATTTTAAAACACTTAATTTGTTTTAAAAACCCTTGAGGCCATACAACTGGAAAGGTGGGCATCACTGACATCAAAACAGCAGCTTTTAACACAGACACCCCACTTATTATAGCTACAGGTGCCACTACTGCATAGCCCAACACAAATGCGTCAAACATACACTCTACATACAGAGATGGGTGGTGCGTTGCGTTGGATACAAAGAACAGACATTGCAGCATATTAACAAGTACCAGTCCCAGTAAATGTTTTATTACAACACTAAATCTATATTTAATAATCAAAAGTTGTGACATTTACAGACATCAACAAAAGAAAACACTATGAGCAGGAATGGGGGAGGGCGCTATAAAATATTTCTACTGACAATACACATTGAAGCTGTCGAAGGTTTATTTTTATAGAATAGGCAACTTATGGAAAGCTGTACGTTTTAAATCACACAGGTTTTATAATAAAAAAAAACAAAGTAACATAAAAAACATCTCATTTTGTTTACCATTCGTAAGAGTTTTACTCTACAGTTGTCTCACACAGCCATGCAGACTGCGAGCCAGTCCATCCACGTGCAGGCAGACGAAGAACGGCCAAGAGCAGTCTATTCCTGAAGCGCCCAGGCGTGACCTGCTGTCCCAATCCTCTTCCTTCAGCTGTAATGTGTCAAAACGAAGGGTGGAGTTTGGTTTGTGCAGCCCAGCAATGTACATATTTCTATCTACACACAGAGGAGGAGAAGGGAAGCAGACACAACATGCAGACGCCTGCTGAACCTCGGACGATACCGGTGACCTTCAGACTGAAACACCCTAGTTCCTCCCCACAGTAAGCAGCACAAGAGCAGACATACGTCATGAACACGTCACCTCTAAGAGTTGGTATAGCTACTTTAATCCCAGATAAATTTATGCTAAAAATCACAGGCAACACAGCTGCAGTGAAATACATCACATTTCAACAGAAATTACTACAGACAACCAGTATAAGAGGAGCAAAATGTTCACAGGACACAGGGGGACACTACCAAGTCTCAGGTGCCATACAGGAGCAATGCCACAAGTTAAGTGGCAAGTTCAGTCAGGCCCGCTGAGGTTACCCTGATCTGGCTGCGTTCACTTTACAGGATACATCTGCACTGAACATGGAGGGAAAACACGCTGATAACACAGCCAAGCTGAACAAGTTCAGTAAAGCCCAAATGACAGTGACTGGTCAGCAAATTCCAGCAGGTTCATTTGACATTTTAAAATAGATCCAGGAGTAATCAAATTTGAAAACATTTAACAGTCAAAGTTTTCCCTCTGAATCAGTCAATTCATGAGAAATATGGTAATAAATTTCAGAATGTGAACATTTCTGGACTTAAAGTATCAAAGTTTTCAAAATGAGACTGTATTAAAACAGGGTATTTAAAACAGCTGAAGAGCATAGCAGAGAACAGAATTGGCTGGGAGCCGACCTAAGGCTGCCAAGGGGCACAAAACAGGTGAAAGGGGGCTGTGTCTATATTTATATATATATATAGATATATACACATACACACCTTGAAGATGTCAGTCACAGCCTCAGGAGGCCATTCTAGACATATACATGCAGCCTGGGAGACGGCACAGTTATGAATCCTTACATATTTAACATTAGTGAGAAAGATTGCGGTCGTGTGTTTTAACACAGAACACAGGACTTGGCCAACAGGAGGTTCAACCAGCAGTACACACAATACCTGGACACGACTCCAACTTAGACACCAGGTAAAAAGGCCCATATCATCAAGAACAACAGTAGGACAGAGGAACTTAAAGTGTTAATGTGCTGAATCTGGAATAACTGGAAAGCCAAACACGAAAATACAACAGGGATGATGGAAGTGAGCAGAATCAGACCCCTCCCCAGCACCCTGACTGCCTTGCCCTTTTTGAGCTGGTGACAAGGACATCATTTACCTAGTGCAAAGTTGGAAAGAATCAAAGAAAGAAATGTTTAATGATTTCCTTTGGGCTAAACGACTTGACATGCCGTGGAGCCCCCCCCCCCCAGTCACAGAGCCAGCACACTGCAGGCTATATTCCCTTCATCCAAAACATCCAGTTTCAAGACTATGGATCAATGTGGTTTTTTTTTTGTTGTTTTTTTTAATCCTCCCTGTTAAAGGGGACTGACCCGGTTTCAGAATGCTAGTGTGCTGTCAACCACCATATGCAGTTAAAATCTCTGAGAAATAAGTTAAATATATAAGGCCAGTACTACAATCTCGAAGTCCAGTAGATCACCTATGAACACCTAAAGACAAAGTGGAGGAATGTAGCGATTTATTCAGTGCACAACCATACCTGAAAGGCTAAAATGAACAGACAATAATTTAAGCTGCGCTAACTTTAAGATGTGGAAAAAGGCATTAAACCCCCCCTCACCAGAAGACAAGCTGTAGACAGAACAGACAGAATACAGAAAAATTACTTTTCATAAGAAATTCAGAAGATTGAACCAATAATACACAGGGGGTTTCAGTGCAATGACAGTGCCTCATGCCCTAGCTACCCAGGCTGCTATACTGACCTATGTATACAGTACCCAGACTTGGGACATAATCCTTGGAAAGAGTTAACAGCAGTGCTCCACAGGATATGTGCATCACAGACTTTCTGGCTTAAACTTGAAAAGCCACAGTGAATTTCCTTTCATTTTAAGACATGTAAAGAAAAAAACTTTTTTTTTTTTTAAAAAGAATAAAACAAAAAACAGAACATTGAGTATAAGAACAGCCAAATGTATTTTTTATATATATCAAATTTATTCAATGTTCCCTAAAAAAAGCTAGAGATAAATTTCTTTAAGGTGGAAATGTTATGTAAAATGCACACACACAAATAATATATCCCACAACATATTTAACATTACTATGCTCTCAAGGTCACCTATGAACACAATTTACCCAATACACATCACTCCCCCACCCACATACACTCAAGACAATCAGTGCAAATCTCTCTGTAGGACAGTGACACTGAAAATGTATAAAGAGAAAGTGCTGCTGCATTACCTGCACCCTGGACACATTCAGTAAAACTGATGATAAATATCTATGCCCACAATTCTCTACATAATTCATTAACCAATTTCTGGTTCCTCGAAAAAAATTAAGTTACATGATAATCTTTAAGTACAAGGTGATGAAACGATGTAAAAGGTCAGACTGTGCCAATTGCAAAGGCGCTTTTAAATGGGCAGAATCAACCAAACAGATAACAGTTTTGAAATGGACCCGCAACATTGTCTCTCCCCCATATGCTGCAGGGGCATGCAGGCTGGTTGTCTGGTGCCTGTACACAGCATGTAGGAATTCACAGCTCATTGGTTTGCAGTCAGCAGGATAAAGGGATTAGACAGTCAAAGCAAGCGGGCCTACGCCTTTACAGGAACATCGTACAGATTATGTGTGGGTATGTGCGCATGCGAGAGGTACAGGGCTACTCAATTACGGTTTCCCAGCCCATGGCGCACCACTACAGTCTCAGGGAGGGAGTTACCCATCCAAGGTAAAACTGCTGATGCTGGTATTTATCTTTGCTGACCGCCCCCGCCCCCCTTCCCTCCAGGGCCGCCGTAACTGAGCAGCCCTGATACAGTACCCCTGGAATCCTTCAAAATCACCGGGCCTACTGTGCCCAAAAAGCACGCAACTTTATCATGATGTCAATCAAAAGTGAATAACCATACTCCAGCCGACTGCTAGGCTGAGCTTTTCCCCCCCAAAATTTTAAAAAAGCAGGAAATTTAACAGCCATATTCTACAGACAAATATCTTGGCAGAGAAGACAAGAAGTTGATTAAATTTAATCTCCACTCCCTTCACATGATTCTTCACAAATTTTAATTGTGATTGAAAAATTAAGACAGTTAAACTAAACAAAACATAACTATGTCCATGACATCAAACTCCCATGACTGATAAAAGCAGGAAAACATTCAGGGAAACAGTGAACTGACAAAGGGGCAATTAATCTGAAGTTACAGTCCACACTGAGGTAACACCCTGTTAAACATAATTTTTTTTTTAAACTATTGCCAACATTCACACAATTTGAATCAATTTGAATACTACAAGTAAGTATAACAAATAGGCAACTAACACTGGAAAAACAAAAATTGCCAAAGGAAAAAAATAACCTAGAATTCCTTCAGTCCCGTTGCACACAACTTGGAAAAATTGATTTTTAGCTTCTCTCAAAGCTTTTATGAGCTAATTTTCTGCAGTCTTTTGAATATGATACCCCCAGGTTACAGCGTAATTTGGAACATTCCACCAACATACACACAGGCACACAAACGCTTTGGCTAGAAGGGAAACACTGTGGTCTGATTACACCTTACACCTCAAACGGCATGTGGATGGCAAGGCTGCCATACGAAGAACAGTGCTCAGTGACAGAGTCACAACCTGTCTAACAACCTGTTTCAACCGTTTATTAACACCCCCAATTTTACAAAACAAAAATAAAATAAAAACTGGAAATAATTCAACAAATGCATGAAAACATTACAAATTTTATGCTTTAAACTCATTCCCATGTCATTTGATATACAATGTGTGTACTTAAGGGAGTACTGTTCTTTGTAGGTTAAAAAAAGTAAAAATTACATTATGACAGGGTGATACACATACAATAGAGGAACAAAAGCAGATGGTGTCAAATTATTAGACAATACAACAAATAAAAGTCATTCATGAATAGATAAAGGTAACGGTGACAGAGAGTTACTCACCGTGCTGACCTACCTGCGGCCACCCCAGGAACACCGCACAGTGTCCTGCAGCAGCTCCCAGGGAGCACCCCCCCTTTCCTGTGGGACAGAGGCGGTCAATAACAAAGGAAGCAGGGGGCAGAAGATCGGCATACACACCTGTGCTAGCGGTGGCGGTACTCCCTCTCACGGTCCCGATCACGCTCACGGTCCCTGTCCCGCTCGCGGTGCCTCTCGCGCTCCCGGCTGCGCTCGCGGTAGTAATCCTCATGCCGGTCGCGGCTGCGCGATTTGTGCCGCCGACTCTTCTCCCTGGAGCGGCTGTGGTCCCTCTCCCTGGACCTCTCCCGTCTTCTGGGAAGAAGTGGGAGCCCTCAACGACCACGCTCATACCTCCACATATTTAAAGGCTGATTTATACGTCTATGTCAAATTGACAGCCGTTGACCGTTCCAAACCAAACTGAATACAGTCTGCATTTGAAAGGCTATATATTATTTACCCAGATAAGATATTCGTCAGGTCTACATTAGCCGCTATAAATAAGCAATACACACGTGTAGCTAAGAGGCTAACAGAGAGCTACTGATGACAGCACCAGTACAATGGAGAGCAAATACACAATAT
This sequence comes from Paramormyrops kingsleyae, assembly GCF_048594095.1. NCBI lineage: Eukaryota > Metazoa > Chordata > Actinopteri > Osteoglossiformes > Mormyridae > Paramormyrops > Paramormyrops kingsleyae. Next base: position 15,696,794 of record NC_132797.1, read on the forward strand.
TTGATCAAAAAGTGAGCTACCCAGCACTAGAGCACACGGCTCAGGCTTGGACGGGTTTTACCTGGAGGCAGAGCCGTAGGACTTGGACTCAATGCCGTGCAGGCAGTCCTGCAGGGAGCTGATGAGCACTTTACAGCGGTCGTCAGCCGACACCTTGGACTGCTTAATGAGGGAGATGGCCGTGACCAGCGTCTCGATGGCGCTGCCATAGTCACCTGTGGGGAGACCAAAAAGAGCTGCAGCACGATGCATCAACCGGGATCCTTCTGGGTCTGAGAAGGCACTCAGTGAAAACAAGAGCCAGCTGGTATTATTGAGCAGGCCTTAGGAACTGCGGAGACGGGCAAAGAGCACCTACCTGCACTGGCGTCAGAGACAGCCCTAGAGATGGCGCTGCTGGAGATGGCTCTGTTTCGGTTCATGATCTCCTCAAACTCGGCCTCGCTGAGGGGGGTCCGGGCAGCATCCATCTCTCTAAGAAAAAGAAAGGGGTGGGGGGTGTTAAGCATGAAACAGTCACTAGTGCAGTGTCTCCAGTGTACAAAACAAATTAAATCCAGACAGTGTAAGAGAGGAAGAATGGGGGGGGGGGTTGTTAAATCTGGGCACACACACGGTTGTTTTTTGCTGCGAGTTATGCTGTCCACTCAAAACGGAGATTTCTGGCATTTGATGATTTTGATGTAATGAAAGCAGAACCATTCACTGGAAGAACAGTTTTCATCCACCCCTAAATGCCCCAACTGAGTTGCTTTGACGTGACCATGAAAGGGGGGGGGGGGGGGGGGGGGAGTCTGGGTCACACCATAATTCCCCAACCACACCAGTTTTGAGTACAAACCAACCACCCCAGGGCAGATATAAGCGACTGATATAATTTTGAAAACCAGGGACATGTGTGAGTTTTGCACTGGAGGAGGCAGACAAACACAAACAGAAACACAAACAGAAACACAAACAGAAACACAAACAGAAACAGGACTTTGAGGCCCAGGATTTTCAAACTGAATAAAATGCCGTTATATTCAGAACAGGAAATTTTAATTTTACAGGATAATACAGTGAAGTACGTAAGACATGAAATACAGCCAAGGAAAGTTAAAAACGCTCAGCATGCAGCCAAATAACCATGAGCTACACCACCAGGATTCCAAAGCAGTGAATAATGAACAGTAAAGATAAAAATATGTATAAACTGTATCCAGATTTTATAAGTATATGGATGGAAAAAATGGAAGAACAAATGAAAAAATGGAAGAAGGCAATATGGAAAAGAGTTAAGACCGTGAAGAGTCAGCTAGAGATGAGATGGTTTACCTGCCAGCAGGACCGTAGTCCCCTCTGTCATAGGGAGGCGGGCGCCCATAGGGGTCGTTGGGAGGGGGGCCGCGATTGTCTGAAGAGGGCATGTTGCTGTTTCCCGGGGGAGGGAAGAAAGCAGGATTGACGTGGGGGGCTGGAGGTGGGCCGCCAGGAGGGGGCCCAGGCATGTGCGGTGGGGGAGCCAGGGTTAAGGGCGGAGCAATGGGGCGAGGAGGAAAAGGCCCAGGTGGGGGAGGTCCCTGCTGTGGGGGAGGGGGACCAGGTGGGGGGCCATACCCCGGCACCGGGGGTGGGGGGCCAGGAGGAATGGGTCCCATGGGGGGTTGGCCAAACTGGCCAGGGAACATCACTGGTGGAGGGGGACGATCACCCCGACTCGGGGGACCAGAGATGGGTGGTGGGAGACCTTGTCCTGGAGGAGGGGGTCCGGGAGGACCAGGGGGGCCTGGTGGGCCTGGGGGAGGTCGTGGTGGGCCTTGAAGGCCTCCTGAAATAGAAGCACAGCGGCATGTCCCTGTGATTCCACATCAGAACAAAGGAAACCGCAGCGCTCACCCAAAGCTCACTTAAAGGGATTCCACATTAAAATGGGAGAGTGGTCAACAGCTCCTGTTCAAGGTATGTAAAGAAAGGGCCTCAAACCTCCAGAAAGGGAAATGCCTCATCCATTCTAAAGCTGAAGTGAAAACATGCAGCCAGAGGGAACTCTGCGCAACGTAATTCAGTTGTGTCTGTGGAGCTATGATAAGTGTTAGAACAACCTGAAACATATTGCTAAGCTGACAGCTTAAGAGTTTAGAGATAAATAAATTAGCCAGAGGATATCTGAGGTTAGGCTAAGGAGAATAAAAAAAAAACATCAGCAGTAACCTAACAGAAACTTTTAGCCTCAAAAGAACCTCTTGGTGGTTCAGATTTACAAAAAAAAAAATCTGGGCCGGTATGCATAAAACTTCTCAAAGTAAAATTTCACTCTTAAATGTGTCACAATTCTAAGAGTGACGTGATTTTGCTCCTACTCCCAGACTTAAGAATAAGTGGCATGCATAAACAGTCTTAAGTGTTAAGACTTGGTCTCAGCTCCCAAGTTATTTGAGAGAGCTGGAGAGGACTCCGAAGCCAGTTAGGAGTTGAATGATGGCAGCTGCACTACGCGCACCCAGACGAAGACCACGCTCTTTCCGTCGAAGAAAGGACGTCCTGCAGATGTACGACAATAATGAATCGATAAAAAGGTACAGGCTCGATCAGGACGGCATTCTTTTTGTTACCAACCTAATTAGGAACCGGATACAATCTCCTACGTCACCTAAAAATGCACATACAGTTGAACTGAAGGTGATAATGAGGCTACGTTTTTGGCAACTGGAAAAATATAATTATTATTATTATTATTATTATTATTATTCTCATCATCATCATCATCTATTATAGCGAGGGTCATAAGAGCAAAATAAGTAATGACACAAACCTGCAGCTTGCATGCTTGCTTTATAAACTGTGATTTCCTTTCGCGAGGTTGATAAAACATTATACCACCTTTTTTCACATTCCTCTGCTGAACACCTTGTCCGAGGTGACGCAGCATTTACGGAGATTGCAATAGCCTCCTAAGGTTTTTTTGTCCGTGCTTGTAACAGCTGGGCCAAACTTTCCTCGCACTACCTCCTTCCATTTAAGCACCAACTGTGCCAAAAGAACCGTTTTGCTTGTCGTCCAGTTTGGTTTTCTTTTAGCATCCAATGTCTTGCTATGAGTTTTGCGTTTGACCCATAATTTATACAACATGTGCATCTATTAGTGGAAATTGATTGGTGGTGTGCTAGGCAGATTTTCGTACAACCAATTAAAGGTATGATCACAGAAAGGTATGTTGTATAAAGCTGTACATTAACGGTTTAATGTCACTAATATATTCACCGTGCAGCTCCTCTATTGGTTAAACTCAGTATTTGGGGCGGGATTTTATTTGTAGTCCTCATTTCACGACACTTAAATGCTGGCTCCGTCAGCACTTAGGAATTGGGCTTAGACTTTGCTGAAAGTTACTTTTAGCAGCTTTATACAATGCTCTTAGGTCCTACTTTTTGCTAAGTTGTTTTTTTTTTACTCTTAAGTCCAAGTGTACGACCATTCTTAAGAACATTCTTAGGAAGTTTCATGCATACTGGCCCTGGTTAACCACCTGACTACACAAAACCAGCCAAAAACCAAAATGTCTCATCAGAAGACTTAAAGGAATTACACGAGAAGCAGTGTCTCCCTGGCAAAGATTTTACCATTGGCTGGTAGTTTCAGGAAACTGCTGACAAGTACGTAGATATATTACAGTGCAGATTAAAACCAGATGATCAATTCCATACGCTTTCAAACAGACAAGCCACATAAAAATCTGACAAGGGAAGGTACAGCTTGCATTTGTTGAGAGTCACAACACTTTTAAACCTTCCCATTCATGGTCCAAACAGCCATTTTTACAGAGCATTAAACTGAAGCGGATTCAGAACAAGTGGTCTGCAGGGGGCAGGACGGCCACTGAGGAGCAGCCTCTGGCATCAGGAAGCGAACATTCAGCATGTGCCGCTAGTCCTACAATCCAGTTCCCCTACACCAAAGGTTCTCATCAGCCAATGAAAGGTGACCGGAAGTTTCACGCTTTGTTTAAGTGTGTCACCATTGCACCATTGAGTCCTTCCGGGTGGCCTGAATGGTGCCAGCCTCAGACTAAAAACAGACACACCTGGGACAACACGGGGGGGGCGAGGAGTAAATAGTATCAGATTTAATGATGCCCCAGCAACAGCAGATGAGGCATTTCAGCTCTGGGTTACCAGATCAGATCCCGCTCTTGCTGAAAGCAACTAAAATTAATTTGCAACAGATGTCAGCTTTGACGCCTACGGGACAGAAGGCGTCATCACAAAGCACAACAGAATCAACTACAGTCAACCACCGTTTTACTTGAAAGGCCAAGCAAAAAAGGGGAGATAAAAAAAAAAAAATCTCACCACAAAACATGGGCAGGCTGTCAGTATCCTGGCAAACATCCCCATCCCATCCCAAAGATAGTCTGCAAAATGTATTTGAGGAAATGCCTGGTACTAGCAGGCAGGACAGGACACTCACAAGACAGAGCTGGGGGGCAGAGTTACCTGGAAAATGTGGGGGAGGCCCTCCGGGACCCACCGGCCCAGGGAAGCGGTCTCCACCCGGGCCAGGCATGCCGGGGAAGCGCCCCCGGCCTCTGCTCAGGGGAAATCCACCACGGGGCCCTATACCTGGGGGGCCGGCCTTGCCCTCTCCGGACATCTGCCCTGACTGCGTACCTGGATACGTCAAGGAGAAAGTTAATCATTTCAATGAGCATCCCATCGATTTCAGCACAGCACACCCAGAGGGACAGAGAGAGAAGCTAATGCTAAAGGCGCTTTCCCAGCAAAGTTCAGGAACCTAGTTCCTGGGCTGTCTTGACTTGAAACTTTTGTAGCTCCTGCCCACTTTCGTGTGTTGCTTTCCCTCTGCACAACAGGATCGGTGACCTTTATGGTAAATCAGCATGGGGGAAAAAAAAGCTCATAGCTCAAGTTTCACATTTAATTTCATACGAAATCAAGTCGTCACCCGAAAACAATGGAGAACAAAGTCATTTTGTTAGTTATTGGGGGGATTGATTGGGTGGTCCAAAAATACAGGACAAATAGCATTTTATTTATACAGCCCCAAAAATATATATATTATTCACACACACACACCCATTGATTGAAAAACGAGTAAAACAAAATTATTGCAGTTTCAATTTTTCCACGACTATTTTATTTATACGGCCTGCCACACGTTTATAATTCATTGTTAAATCTGGCCAGCAGATCGATTTTTCATTTTCCATAGAATACATAACAATGTAATGTTATTCTGCTAATTAGCACTGGCAAGTTTCACTGCCAGCACCAGCTATATTATGCAGAAGTATATTCGTTATCAATCAAATTTTCCAATGCAGAAATATGGAGAGGTATTCATTAATCCATTTAATCTGAGATACAAAAAATAATTCCATTGCTCTACTGCTTCGGTTTTCTCAGCACTTCCATATAACTTCCGAGTTAGTGCCAGTGCTTGTGGTCATTCAATCAGCAAAGCTTATCGCTACAAGTTCCAGCAAGTAGTTCTTTGTCAAAGGAGAATTACCTTCTCTGTAGTAGGGTTTAAAAAAAGGTTCAGGAACTACCTCAGTACAACAACAATCAGGCAGTGTCCCCAGCAGTGGGAAAGCTACAGAAGTTCCCGTTTCCTGAAAAAAGTACCTGTGGTGGGAAAGCGCCTAATTTTAACATCACACACCGGGGGGGGGGGGGGGGGGGAGTTCCCGAACCACGAAGCTCCAGCAGCATGATATACCCTTGGTCAGTTACAAACGTACTTTTCCGAGACTGCATCTCAAACTGGCTGAGGGTCTGTTTGTTGCAAGGCGTGACAATAGGATTCTGTCCGTGGAGCTCTCGTTTGGACAGCAGGTCCATCAGTTTCCTTGAGGAGGCCTCGGATCCCACACAGACTAGAGCAAACCTAGGGAAGAGGTGAACAAAAATTACATCAGGCCTACAAGTGTTGTAGACCCTCTGCAGGAAAGGCCAGTCCACCCGGAATCTCTCAGAGAAAGCTGTGAAAGCTGGAAAGGGTCAGATTCAGCTCCTAAACCTGACACACCCATAAACGTAACCCAGCCTCTAATACATTCAGATTCACACTTTCCAAGCCTACCATAAAAAGGAAGTAGAATTACCCTTTAGACTGCCCATTAGCTCGGTTTTCAAAAAACTTAATCTCCAGCAAATCATTTATCCCCACTGAACGAATGGCATCAGTCAAATCTTCATCAGTTGTCCACTACAACAGAAGACAAGAGCCGTTGATATCAAAATACCCTATCAGAGGATAGACAATACAGTGCTTTCTGTGTGGAATAAAATCCTACCCATGTGAGGTTTCCAATGTATAGGGCAATTCTCTTCCCAGTGTAAGTATAGACCACATTAGGAGGGGGGCCCTTGCCCCCTTCACCCCCCACAGTTGGGGGTAGGTTGTCTAGGTAGTCCCGGTCTTCCGGAGCATCGCCGTTGTTGGCAGACGGGGAGATGACATCGTCGTATAGGTCTATCTGTTCGTGAACATTGTACTCTGCTTCCTGCTAAAACCAAAGGAACAGCACTCTTCAGAGACATGCATTAGAATTGTTCCAGGGTGAGATGACCCCTCAAGCCTTAAGTAGACAAAGCTCTGCTCTGCTAAGTAAGGCTGGGGCGGGGGCATTGATCACAGGTAAATCATTGGAATACAATTTAAGTGCTGGATGGCAGGCACAGACACTGCTGTCCCATCTCAATGGCAGTCTACCCTGTAATCTAGATAACTCTCAATGAACGGTCAAAGCTCCAAATCCAGAGCATGGAGCCTTATATATATGTAATGTAATGCAGTCATGTCTGTGGCTATCCTTGTTATTTATACATATCTGTACATATGCATGCTGGGGACAACAAGAGCAGCTCCCAAGACACAACTGCACTACATTACATCTATTCAAAAGATGCTTTCGTCCAAAGAGATGGACACGCGAGGAAGGCTTGAGGTGACAGCAGGGTTAGCCAGCACCCTTAGCAAAGCTGGGTTTAAGGGCCTGGAGGCCATGGTATTTGAACCCACAACCTTGTGGATAAGGGCGGATATTCTAAACCAGCCGAGCTGCACAATGCCCCAATTGCATCCACTTTGTCTAACGTGGTACACAAATAACACACAAAGCAGCACCCAAATGGCCAATCATCAGAAGTAAACAAAATACGATCAAAGAGAAATTCATCAGAAGTTAAGTGACAAGAATAGATGGTAAACAAAATGACACCTCTGCACCTTTGCCTTTATTACTGCCAATGGTATAACAGGAACCCAACCCATTCAGTCATTGAAAAGGTAAAACAGAATGAGAAAGAACTGCAAAACTTTTGTTATTTGGAAGCTTGCTACCACACATATCTTAGGTATTCAGTAGTGAAAAGAGAATTTTTTTAATCACTGTTCCATCAATAAGCTTATAAAAATAAATTTTATACTAATTTACAATAGTGGAAGCAAATATTTACTTCTCTGGTAAGTTAAACCAAAAACAGCACACTTAAATCCTTATGTCAAACTAAACAGTCCCCCTTAAGCTTTTATATGTAATTCTCAGTCTGAAATATTTTTACACTAAAGTAAAAATGTGGGGGAAAACATGACGAAGCGCTACTTTGACTAGGAAAAAACACAGCATGGTCACGTCATTAGTTATGTGGTTATTTCGGGAACTGCCATTTAAAAACCTTCCTAGGTGGCCAAGCGAGTTAGATATTGGGACGTCCTTGGTAACATGTCAACCGAAAACCCAGAATAAATCTGTGAACTTCAAAGATATACGTTCAACAGGAAAAAATAACCCTCGAACAAGTGTGGCCGCCTCATCCTCTACTGACAGCTACGCACCACTAAAAGCGACGTGTTACTTATTTTACTGTGATAACTTAACTTGTCCGAATATAAACGCAGTGTAGCTGTAAAGACCAGCCTTCACGATCCACTGGCACGAGCCCCGTTTGGCGCCAGTGAGGTGCGTGGTCACAGACAGCCGCGCGCAGCCTGGCAAAGCGGGTGCGCGTGCAGGCCGTGCATCACGCACTGAGCCCCGCAACACAAACAATGGGCGACGCGGCTTGCCCGAACGGCTCTGTGCACTTTTTATGCGCCGCTTTGTCATAGGTAGCGCCGTCCGGAGAACCCCACGTTTCTTATGATGAGCTCTCCCTAAGCTCAAGCGGTATTACCGAGAAAACTTGAAAACAACCAACTACGCCTGCAACGTCGACTTAGCTGTAATGCACATACATACTCATCGAGATCCCAAACAAAAACGCAGACCCCTCCGTGAATTCTTTACATAGTCTACATAATGCCGGTTTATTTTTCATGCACAAGGGATACTGCAGTTATACATGGCATACACAAAAGGTACCATACACATATTACCTGATTAAATTCCTCTTCCACATCCGCATAGATATCAATATGATCCACACCGTCGGCCATTTTCCACTCTACCTCCTCCTACACAACTAGAAAAAAAATCAGTCAGCAGGAAAACAGCGTGCGTCACATCCGTCCGAGGCAGCGGCTACTTTACAGGGACATAAGATGGCGGTGGAAACAGCGGCGGTTTTAAGTTCCGTCACATTAAGCGTTTTAAAAAGGTATTTAAATAGGTGATAGATTTCACAACATTCAAACGAGAGAAACGGAAGGAAATCCGACAAATTAGGTCAACCAGCCCCTAAGCGATATATATGTCACCCTAGGACTGTTCGATATGGCATAAAATTAATATTGCGGTATAATTTGAACCATAGATGGTAGACGGTATATATTGCGGTATATGATTTGATCTGTAAATTTCAATATAACTGTTTTTGAAAGGGTAATATATGTCCATAGCAAAGGCATTGCAGCAGGAAGTTGTCTAATAAACTGTTAACACATTTCAAAGTAGTCATGAAAGTAGAATATTTATTGTGCAAATCTGGAATTATAGAAAAAAATATTAAAACATTTCAAGTAACTTCACTGGTTTTATCTTATATTAAAAACACAGCTTGGTTTTGTAAACTGTATAGGTAAGCAGAAAACAAGACACAGAACTAGACTAGTGTCATAACTCCATCTATATTAGTATGACCATCTCTCCCATAAAGGTCCTGCTAGGCTGAGTCCTGCATGGGTTCGGGTACCCGACGGATGACCCGCAAATTTTGATGAAACGGGTGAAAAATATTCTACTGTGTCGGATCCGGGTTCGGGTCGGACGCAGGAGAGCTATAATTGAGGTTTTCAAAACATCATGTGCCAACAAAAAAATACCCTAGGGCTATATTTTAGTGACAAAATCCCTGCATTTAAGATGATAAAACGTAAAATCCATATCAGTTTATGCCTGCACGCGCATTCCCGGAAATCTCTCCCACTTTCATTTTAAAAAAACGCATGCGATCTCCTCCAGTTGTTCGAAATGGATGCTGAAGTAGTCAGCTGAGGCCATCAACTGTGGACGATATCCTTTTTTTACACAGTAATATAAAGCACCGCACCAAACGCTAGTCTTCGCTTTCGCGTAGGAATTCCAATCGGGTAATCAAAGGAAAATGGACAGTGCACGTAGGTATCCTATAAAACCCAATACTGTGCAGGGTAGCCTAATGTACATTTTATATAATATTAGTTTTATTAACACATTTAATTGCAAGCTGGTAAGGCTATGTGTGGGCATGGCAATATCAAACATTATTTGAGTTTAGAGGTTAAGCTACTACCATTTGTTTTGCTTATTATTGGGCTGTTATTAAGCAACATTTACATTTGGCTATGCCTTTTCAACTGATGTTGCACATGTCACTGGTCGTTTGTTGTGCCAATAAACTTTTGTCTTTAATTTTTAATCTGACTGATTTTCATTCGGGTACGGGTCGGGTGTCGGTATTTATTTATAGCTAGCGGATCGGGTGCAGAATTTTATTTTATTTCTGTCGGATAACGGTTCGGATAGGGGTTTAATTATGGCGGGTACGGGCGGGTGCGGTTTGTCAAAATCAGCCCCGTGCGGGACTCTGCTGTCGGGTGCGGCATTAATCATATAAACAATTTTCATATAAATAATAAATGATTTATTATTTGACGCGACTTCATTACGTTATTTTTGCAGGCGAGGAGCGGAAACTTCTGCGGTAGGGCGGTATAATCAAAAATCTCTCCCGTTGGCCAAATTTATATCGTATACCGCCCAGTACTATGCCACCCTGTCCTGTCCTCTTAAGCAGGTTTGTACAGGCGTCAGATAAAGCACTTGGAAGATGGACGGATGGATACAGATATACGAAGTAGGCCTATATTTACCGATATTAGTCCATTAGTCAAATAGAAATTTGAATTAAGTTACTGCTTTGACATAAAAAGTCAACGCACCTCTTCTGCTTTTTATTTCAACATAAAACAAGAAACGCATAAGTAAATAAAAACAAAATTTTGTTTAATATATACACTCACCTAAAGGATTATTAGGAACACCTGTTCAATTTCTCATTAATGCAATTATCTAATCAACCAATCACATGGCAGTTGCTTCAATGTATTTAGGGGTGTGGTCCTGGTCAAGACAATCTTCTGAACTCCAAACTGAATGTCAGAATGGGAAAGAAAGGTGATTTAAGCAATTTTGAGCGTGGCATGGGCCAGTCTGAGTATTTCACAATCTGCTCAGTTACTGGGATTTTCACGTACAACCATTTCTAGGGTTTACAAAGAATGGTGTGCAAAGGGAAAAACATCCAGTATGCGGCAGTCCTGTGGGCGAAAATGCCTTGTTGATGCTAGAGGTCAGAGGAGAATGGGCCGACTGATTCAAGCTGATAGAAGAGCAACTTTGACTGAAATAACCACTCGTTGCAACCGAGGTATGCAACAAAGCATTTGTGAAGCCACAACACGCACAACCTTGAGGCGGATGGGCTACAACAGCAGAAGACCCCACCGGGTACCACTCATCTCCACTACAAATAGGAAAAAGAGGCTACAATTTGCACGAGCTCACCAAAATTGGACAGTTGAAGACTGGAAAAATGTTGCCTGGTTTGATGAGTCTCGATTTCTGTTGAGACATTCAAATGGTAGAGTCAGAATTTGGCGTAAACAGAATGAGAACATGGATCCATCATGCCTTGTTACCACTGTGCAGGCTGGTGGTGGTGGTGTAATGGTGTGGGGATGTTTTCTTGGCACACTTTAGGCCCCTTAGTGCCAATTGGGCATCGTTTAAATGCCACGGCCTACCTGAGCATTGTTTCTGACCATGTCCATCCCTTTATGACCACCATGTACCCATCCTCTGATGGCTACTTCCAGCAGGATAATGCACCATGTCACAAAGCTCGAATCATTTCAAATTGGTTTCTTGAACATGACAATGAGTTCACTGTACTAAAATGGCCCCCACAGTCACCAGATCTCAACCCAATAGAGCATCTTTGGGATGTGGTGGAACGGGAGCTTCGTGCCCTGGATGTGCATCCCACAAATCTCCATCAACTGCAAGATGCTATCCTATCAATATGGGCCAACATTTCTAAAGAATGCTTTCAGCACCTTGTTGAATCAATGCCACGTAGAATTAAGGCAGTTCTGAAGGCGAAATGGGGTCAAACACCGTATTAGTATGGTGTTCCTAATAATCCTTTAGGTGAGTGTATATATATTAGTGCTGTCAAAATTTTTAATCAGATTAATCACAGGGTTGCTGTGGATTAATTTTGATTAATCACGATTAAATATCATTCATTTTTAATCTATATTAATCGCATTGCATGAGCAAACAGATTCAAGAAAAAAGGGAATATATATGCACTTAACATGTTTACTGAACATCTTGAACACAAGTCGGATGCAATCCATCTGCCACAGAATGCAATACCATGGACCCATATCAAAAAGCAAGATTTTTTGCTTAGCCCGACAACTTGTCAGATATAAGGTACCTCATTTTAAATGGTCTTTATCTTCTTTCACTTACGATTAGCCCAAACTACCGTAAATCCGACAAATAATCCGACTAATCATGAAATCCAATTCTAGCCTGATTAATTGCCATTGTTAGCAATATCAGTTGATAACACATTACGCGTGGTGCTTTACATATAAAACTCCGTAGCAACACGTCCACAGATAAGTTGGACGATATAGTGTGTGCGAACGATTTAATGAGCCACAAATGAGAAGTAGTGCTTAAACAGTTTAAAACTACAACTTTCCCTTCTATTGATAAAGGGCGCAGCCATCTTTGATTCTAAACTCGAGATCCTCTGTGCTGCTCTGAGATATTTCTCAGATTTCCAACAAACGGGAGCGTGCTTGTCGTCACTTCCGGCTTCAAAACTTCAGAATGCACCAAAACTGTCCGAAATGGGTTGACAGAGACATTTCAGGGATTTTGAGTCATTCTGCACTACAGATGGGTTAATTGCGTTAAAAATTTTAATCAGATTAATCATGATGATGGATTAATCCGCGTTAACCCGTTAACTTTGACAGCTAATATATATATATACACATAAAGGACCCATTTACACCTAACCCAAGCAAATAGGTCATTACCAAAACGGTTCAGGAGAGATAGTGAAAAACAGAGATACTTATGTACTAGAACAAAAACTATAACACTTGTGAGAAATTAAATTGTATTGCTTTTAAATGCCAATGTAAACATTCATCCTCCTGCAGAAAAGAAGATAACCAGTTGTTTTCTGTCTAATTATTCTGTTCCTTTTTAAAGTTAAAGACTTGAAAAAGCAGGATGGTGGAGATAAAAACGTAGATTTGTAACCCAAATAGTACTGCTCCAAATCCCAGGAAGAGGTCTGCTGTAGTCTCCTGCGAGCAGCCCCAGTAAAATATATGGCTGTGTAAGCGAGTAAAAATAGGCTTTGGATGAAACTCTTGGCTAAGCCATCAAATGTGAATGGAAAACAGATTACAAATGTCTTTCTGATTGGTTAATGATGAGCTTCATACTTATTTAGTATATTAGTATAAAGATACAGTACAAGTCAAAAGTCTGGACACAGTAAATTTTTATATATATATGTATGTTTCATAAAGATAAGGAACCTCATGGTTATCAAGTCAAGTGCCTTTTTATTGTCATTTCAACCATGTACATTACAGTTGTGAAGTATTATCCTGTAAACAAGGAAAGAGAGGGAGTGTTGTGACAGATGACGTCCCCATTATCCCCCAACCTAAACCTTATACTGTCAGGGTCAGCCCCTGTTGTCACTCTGTGTCCCTTCCCCGTTTGGCCAGCAGGCATTGCTGGTCATCCCGTCCTTCATATTTGTCTTTAAGTTTCCCCTGTTCTGTTGGCCTCATGGCTCAACACCTTGAGCATCCGGTTGTCTTTGTACCTTCTGTCCTGTGTTTGAATCCCACCTTCTGTTTTTGTATTTTGCTCCCTAGTGTTTCAGTTGAGTTTGTCTAGTTATTGTATTTGGTGATTTTGTATATGGTTTTTAGTTTTGTTCCTTGTGCCCCTGCTTGTCTTTACCTGTCTGTAATTCCCCAGTGTTCTGATTCCTTGGTTAGTTCTTAGTTTCCCTGTTTTTAGTTCCTTTGAGTATTAGTTTCACCTGTACCCCGTTTCCCTGGTCTTTCTTAATTAGCCTCAACTGTCCTGTGTTAGTCTCGTTACCCCTTAGTATTTTAGTTCCAGCTTCTGTTCAGTTCCCCAGTGGTTCATTGTGTGTGTTGTGTTGTTGTTGGTTGGTATTGATTGCGTTTGATGGTTGTTATGGCAGAGATTCCCAGTATTAGATGTGTATTTAGGTTTTGTTATTTAGTGTTTGTTAATCCCCTTTTAGTTTTTGACCCTCGTGGTGCTTTTGGTTTTGTGTTTGTAGTGTTTTCTGTTTTATTTAATAAACCCCCCTTTTTTTTTTTTTAAATTCTCGGAGCCGCCAGTGGGTCGTCCACCCTTTGTTGTGCACCATGCCTCGTTCTCGTGCCCGAGTCGCCCGGATCCATGACATTATACAACCTGTTTGGGATGAGTTCGGTCGAGAAAGAAAAATGTAGCCAACTTGCGACCAGAACTTGTAGAAACTGCTTCTAGACTGTTGTAGTTGCATTCCGGATGGCTACACCTGGAAGCTGGTTGAAAGAGTCTGCAATGCTGTCATTGAAGCAAAAGGAGGCTATTTTGAAGAGTCTAAAATTTAAGAATATTTTGAGATGCTGGGCACTGCAGTATTTGATGATTATTACTTTGTCTCAGAGCCTTTTACTACAAGGCGAATAGCAGAGACAAATGCATAACTTTATGTTGTCCATCTTGTTGCACTTAGTTGACGTTTTCAAGTTTTGTTTGTCACATACACAAACATACACTGTACGTCTGTATAGTGAAATGCTTTTTTTCCCACCTGCTTCCCAGGTTGTGCTTGAAAGGACATATGCAATACAAAGAAAAAAATAAATAGTAAAATAGGACAGTAATATAAAAAGCAATATCAGTTACTGTAAAATGAAGATGTAAAATAAGGCTGGGATATCATTAGCTGTTAGCTATAGCAGCCCTCATTCAGTGTATAGACGGCCTGAGGGTAGAAACGTATTCTAATGGCTCTCAGTGTTGCCCTTCAGGCTGCGGTAGTACCTCCCTTACCGCAGCAGAGGGGTGAGGCCATTGTTGGCCTGGGCAGATACTTTAATTATTTTCATGGCTTGCTGTGGGTAGCCTGCAGGTTTTGGAGTTCACACCGCAGCCGAATGTTCCAAACTCTGCAGAGCTGTGCTGTTTTGCTTGGTACAGCTTCCAAACCGGGCGATGTTGCTCCCAGTCAGGATGCCCATGATGGCGCAGAATGCTGCGAGAATCTCGAGAGCCAGCCTGAGTGTCTTCCTGTTTCCTGTCTGTTTCCTCACAGTCTTGATGTTTAGGAGGAGATTTTTTTTTTTTTGTCAACCTGACTCCAGCATGCCAGGTTGTCTACTTCGTTCTCGCAGGCCGTTTCATTGTCGTTGAAGACCTGACTTACAATAGCTGTGTCATCAGCAAAATGGACAGCGGCGTTGGAGCTGAATGTGGCTGAGAACAACAGCGATATGTTCTTCCCTGTAAATTATCTATAAAACTTAATTTTTCAGAGCCAAACGCTGCATTTCCCCAACTTCCCAGTGATGTTTTTGGAATTTGCCATACCATATTTAGAGTAAGTATACAACTAAAGTTTTTAATTCATAGGTCACATATTTCCCAAAGAAGTTTCACAAATTTCCTTTGGAAATTAAAGCACTTCATTTGTTCTCTTGGACACATACATGCGTCCTGTTGTGAACAATATACCATGTTAGATGTTTGCATATAATGCTTACTTTCTCCCTGCTGAACAGCATATGATTCCCTCAACTTTAAGTCAGTGGTTTGCAGTTATTATGTTCATCCATCCTCCAATCACATATCTTGGTCAGGGTAACTTGGAGCTTATCAGGGAACGTAGGACACAAGGATGGAGTACATCTTGGATGGATTGCCAGTCCATCGCAGGGCACATACTTTACATTGTCCAGCTGTACCTTAATCACTGCTGTGACAAGGCTCGTTCGGTAATTCAGGATCCTAGCTACCCCAACCAGACTCCTCACCCCCCTGCAGTCTGCTAGGAGGTTTCACAGCATCAGAACACTGACGCCCAGATTCAAGAACAGCATCTTTCCTCAAGCCATTTGCATCTCCAGCATCCGTAGTTCCCATGACAGTCATATCCATGGCACATGCAGATTATAACATTGATACTGCACTAGCTTTGCTCTTTCTTGTGCCATTTTAAACTGTCTTGTATCATTCTGCACTGTCTTGTTTAGACTTTTTGTAATGATAATTTATTCTGATGCATCTCTTGCACATGGTCAGTTAAGATCTCGAATCTTGAATCTACAGCCAGTTTAAAGAGCCACTTAGCCTAACTATGCAGAGGAAACCTGCTCAACACAGAGAGAATGTGCAAACTTCGCACACACTGAATGTGAGGTGACAGTGCTCCCTATAGATCCACTGTATTGTTATACCCACTGTATTACCCATTCCAGATAAATTCAGTGCTATCCAGTTGTATGTCCTTTTGTTTCCTCTTTTGTGTTTTTCTGATTTTTCCTGATTTTGTCAGTGTAGGTTTAATATTAAGGAAAGTTCAATATTTAGTGTCGACTGCACTAAGGTCTCATACGCTTAGAAATATTGAAGGCTGTAATAATGAACTCCTTTTCCATTAGTTATGGTGTATTGCATTAACTTTGTTGCTGTCCATGAAACCATTTTCACCACAAATCTTTAATTACATTTCCAAAAAATGTCTTGGTTACCCAGATACTTGCCTACATAAACAAAGAATTCCCAGGTCAGCCAAAATTTCAACCCCCACGCCCAGATCCTTCCCAAAAGTGCACCCTCAGATTTTGTTTATCATTTCAACATTTAAAATGCTTGCGCATTTGTATTTTTAGGTTATATAATAAATAATACAATAAATAAATAAACACATTTTGTCGGTACATTTATATTAAAAACATGTAAGTAGCACAGAGTATATGACTGCTAACTAGTATGATCACGTCTGTTTCACAAGAAAAGTGGTGGAATTATTTTCACGTGTTCGTTTGGATCCCCTAATCAAATGGTGATTGCCCATCTTGCCTATGGCGTGGGCTGGCCCTGTCCCGCACAGCAGTGGTAGCGACATGAGCAGGGTGGAGGCGTAAAAAAGTAAACAAAAAGGACAACTGACCCAGAACATCAGACTGCTTTAATCAAAGGCAAGTCAGGGAAGAAAACCCTCAACTCAAAGGGGTGGTTTTCCAAGCAATACTTAAATGGAAACAGAGGTAGTTTAAAGTCCCAACATGTTAAATACAAGAATAAAAAGCTGAATCTCTTAAATGAAGCTTAATTTTGTATTTTTGTGCTTTGTTCGAGGCCTGGGTCTGGACCTTTGTTCTAGTGTCCTGGGTATGACGATAACTGCGTCCCTAATTGCAGTCCCCGAACTTGCAGACAAAAATTTGGTGGTTGGTGGCGGGATTAGCACTCCAGTCGCCATAAAAACTTCACACAGCTCCGACAAAGCAGACAGGACTCCTTTCTGCTCTCTGTGGAAGTAGCTGTGCTGCAGTTGCCCACAGGAAGGCCGTACGCATCATGAAGGGGACGGGGGAAAGCCCTCGGGAGCCTCATCCCTGGAAGAGTCTAAACTGTCAGGGAGCCAATGGGGTCAGGCCTGTTGGGGATTGGAGCTGGCGCCCTGCTGAGGTGTCGCCTGCCACACGGCAGCACTTGGGTCCTAACCTGAGACAACTCATCTGCGTAGGCATGTCTCTCCGTCAAGATGACCACCTTCCTCTGCTGTTGGGGGAGCTTCGTAAACTCCGCATTTCATTGCCGGCACTCTCTGAGGTACACAGACCAGGGATCGGCCAGATTTCTGTACCTTTGGGCTGGTCGGTCTGATGGCTGCCATACTCAAGGAGCAGCTGTAGCTCTGGCGGATCAGCTGCTCCCTATGGCGTCTGATGTCACTCTTTTCAACGAGCGTATTATGAGACTCAGGCTAAGGCACTCCTTGGGTGTCTTGACTGTTGTCTCAGGATATGCTCTGACTGAGACACTCCTCTGGTAATGGGTGACTTCAGTGTGACCACTGGCACTGACAGGGCTGGCTATGAGGATTGTGTCAGTCCCCATGGGTTTGGAGACTGGTGTGAAAGTGTCTCCATGTTCCTTCACTTTGCAAAAGATCAGGGGCTATAGGTTACTGGATCCTGGTTCCAGCATCCTGAGCTGCATCGATGGACTTGGTACTCCAATACTGGTGGTGTGGCGAAGGAGATTTATCACATCCCTGTGGGCAGATGCTGGAAGCTTCTACAGATTCATAAGAACATAAGAACATAAGAACATAAGAAATTTACAAACGAGAGGAGGCCATTCGGCCCATCAAGCTCGTTTGGGGAGAACTTAGCTAATAGCTCAGAGTTGTTAAAATCTTATCTAGCTCTGATTTAAAGGAACCCATGGTTTTAGCTTCCACTACAATAGCAGGAAGACTATTCCATACTCTGACTACACGCTGTGTAAAGAAGTGCTTCCTCAAATTTGTTTTAAAATGTTCTCCCGCTAATTTCCACTTATGGCCACGAGTTCTAGTATTTAGACTAATATTGAAATAGTCATTTGGCTGAACAGCATCCAGACCCGTTAGAATCTTATAGACCTGAATCATATCCCCCCTTAGTCTCCTTTGCTCAAGGCTGAACAGATTCAGTTCCGCTAACCTCTCCTCGTAAGACATTCCTCTAGGGTCTACAGAAGTGCCCAGTTTGTGAATTCTGACCACAGACTTGTTGCTACTCTGAAGATTCAGCTTAAGTCCAGTAGGCTACCACCTACTAGGAGAATGAGGCTGGACCTGGCCAGAAGCCAAGATCAAGCTGTTTCTCAATAAGATCCGTCATCACTTGCTCGCCTACCAGTGACTGGAGCAGTCTGGTTTTACGCCTAAGAAGTCTACCATCAACTTCATCGACTTAGGCACAGCCCTCAGCAGTCTGTCTGTCTGTCTGTCTGTGAAGAGAATGTCAACCTCATTGAGAGGTTCATTTACCTCGGCAGTGACATTCATGTCTCTGGTGACTCTTCCTATGAAGTCAGTAGACGGATTGGGAGATGCCACGTCACACCAGGCTGTGGCAGATGGATGGCCATTTCCAGAGGGCGGGACTGGACCCTGTGCTAGCCTGGGGGGTCATCAACCAGGATCCTGAGGTGTTTTGTCGTGTGGTGGGTGTGGCAACAGACTGTACCAGTCCATGCTCCCCATCCTGACCTGACCTGACCAGTTCTAGGCCAAACTTCCTGGTTATGGTAGCAATACCTTACTGAATCTAAAAACTAATCATGTGTAAACATTTGGAAAACAAGTTTTAACACCAAATAACAGTTCCTCACAGTCTACTATGACTTGGATATTAGTACTTTTAATACTGAGATATTCATGAATAAAGTGAGAGACAAGAGCAATACATTTCTGCAGCAGAAACTGGCTTTGCTGTTAGCCTGCATGATATGAACACGTAAAAAACAGCAGATCTCAGCCGTGTTTAATTAAAAAAAATATCTGCAACCCGAAAGTGTCCTGGAGGCCTGATCTGATTCTGTCACTGTCTGACCTGGGAATATTTAGTGCGGTCTGAAAGCCTGTGGATAAAAAGGTTTTGTGAGCTAAATAAAGGAAGATAGAACTTAGTTGCATCAATGCAAAAAGGAATGCCTGGGCGAAATGGAACACAGAGTCACTTTGAGAACACCTCTCCTACTGCAAAGCAAGGGGGCGGCATTTTCCTTTCATGCAGGTGTTTCTATGAGAAATCTATAGACACCAATTAGCGTAACAGCATGTCTGGAGACTGTGACAGGAAACTGGAATAGGAAACCCAAGTGACATGGGGAGAACACGCAACCCCCCCCCCCATCCCCTAGTCAGGGTAGGATTCGAACCTTCAAGCTTAGGGATGTGAGTCTGTACCATTTTTTGCTTGAGGAAATACATTAGCATGTACATCAATTACAGTGATTTCATTATTACATATTCTTTTTGTGAAAATTCTTTTTTTGCCAATAACAGTACTATGGTAACCGGAGGTGGACATTTTAGGTCCAGAAAGTAAAAATCCAGACCCAGATTTTCACTTTCTGGACCTGAAATGTCCACCTCTGATGGTAATTTACCATGCTTGCAGTTTGTGGACTATGTTTACATTCTGCGGTCATTTCAGATGATTAGATTTCTGCTGGAGCGGGTTTAAATTTTTTATATGTCGTGCTTTCAGGATAAAGCCATAACCACAACTGTAATTCACTGTCTATTAATATTGCATTGTGGTACAAAGGAAAAAAAAACTGTGACAAAGAAAGGAGACAGGCCTTTGTGTGAGGTTTAATATCTGTCATGGTGGAGTTACAGGGATCAACAAATTTGACGTGGAATTGATCACTGTCAGTGCTAATCAACATCCTGGTAAACTTTCCAGCACTGGGCTTCTAAAGTTTATTCTTTGAGGGAAAATTCCTGGATTCCTGACTTTCACACATTCAGGGGTGACAGACATGTGGGTTGTCGGTATGTGGATCTTTAATTCATGGGCCTGCGAGACCCTCCTGACTGTTTGACAGTTTAGGGTTATGTGCCTTTTTTCCAGCCCAGAGAATGCCACGCCTCAGTTTCACTCACGGTTCTGTGAATTCATGCATATTCAGTGAAGTCAAGTTCAAATTGCAGCCACATTGAGCACATCAGTGTGCTGAGCCCTGGCACGCTCTACCCTCGATACCCTCTTTACCCAACTGCCCTCAAGCAAAGAGGTACAGGATCACTTGTACATCCACCACCAGAATTGCTGACGGCTGCCAGAAGCAGTGAGACCATGTCCACTACATCTAACCTCAGGGAGTCATCGTGGTTACAAATCTGCCTATTTTACATTGAACTAAATACTTGTTTACTTGTGTATCGAGTCATTTTTTTGTGCTACTTCTAAATGCAGAAACGTGGAATAAGCATGTTCACAGATAAATATAGGTCATAAGTCAGAGAGCATCTTTCCTAAGAAAGGGACTAATCTACTCCTTAACCAGTCAGCATGCTAAACGTTTAAATAAAAAAACATTCTTTAGTTCAGCATTTTCTTATGGCCTGACCTGGGTTTAGTGACATCATTTGTTTTTCGGCTTTACACAGTGACATACTCTGGAACGTGGTGCAATCACACTTGTTCAAACATGTTTTGCTGTTACAGGCAAGGGGCGACCTGTGATATTAATACTCTGTCAGCCACAGGATTCGAATCCGCAACATCGTGGACAGATCCATACTCCTTCCCTCATATTTATAACAGTATAACATCTGTCCTCCACGGATCTGGTGCAGGGTCCCTGAAACCCCAGATATGATGCCAATTCCATCACGGGACACACACTCTATGGCCCATTTCAAGATGCCACTTAGCTGGTTGTGTGTGAGTTGCTGTGGAAGGAAACCAAAGCATTTCCGACCCCCAAGCATTGGGGCTGAGGTGACCTTGCTACCCCTTGTGCCACCACACAATAATGAGACATGCGAAAAAACTGGTAAAATTAATTCGCGGTGGGATTCTGGAAATATTTCCAACCATTAACATTCCAGAGAACCTCACTTGTCCAGTAGAGGCCGGGTCACACTGATTGTGGAAGTATTTGTGTGTTATCATTTATTTTCATGAAATCCAGTGTTTTCCTAAATTACATGTTTATCCATTTTATGGCAGCATACCACCGCTTTCGGCTTAGACATTTAAGGGTACACCCTCGCCATGCAGCAGTCATCAGGAAGCCCTTTTCTTTAACCATAACCACTGCGGTCATTCCAGCTTATTTTTGCCTTTGCCGTTTCTGTTATATTTGTATCGCCGCGGGTATTCAGGAGAGTACGGAAAAGCGCGCACTGAAAACAATGGGCCAAAAACACGATTATACATAATGATGAAAATTATGATAAAAACCCACATTTTAATCTCTACTGCGCTATAATCTGTAAATGACTTTTTTTTGTCTTCGTCGTGGAGTCATTCGTAGCAAAGAGGAGCCGGAGCTGCGTGTTTGCCGAGTGCGAAGCGCCGTGGCTCCGCCTCGGATGTGTTAAAACTCAGGGGACGATTTTGAAACTTATAAGTTGCTACGATGTTAGGAACTCAGATAGAGACCAAGCATATGGTAGGTAGCAAGGCAAGTTGACCATCTCTCACACAGTCTCATACAGCGAGGATTTCTGGACTCATCTGTCGCTGGGACTGGTATCCGGAAATATACCTTGTTGTATGACACCTTAAAATCCAGAGATATTTTATTCAAAGTCAGCGGAGTTGAACTCACAGGAAACTTCAGAATAAGGTAACGTTATTTATATTTATTTGATGTATTGGATACCCAGCAAATAATTAAATGATAAACATGCTAGCCGCACCGTTACATTATTTTTAGCGTTATTTTTTCCATTTTCAGATTTTTTTTTCTATTTCCATTAATAAATTTTGTAATAGCACTCGGTGTCTGTGCATTACCGGCTGTTTCTTCAGAATTACATAGCCTTAACCCCTTGTGGAAAAACTTTGAACACGACGGAACTGGACACGGTATAATTAACCTGGTTTAACTGTTTTCATTTATTGCTTTCATTTAGCGAATGATTTCAGAGTAAATCTTTTAATCTGAGGGAAAAAAAACCTTACATCATCTCCTAAAGTTCTACATGTTACGGCATAAATAACACAATGTCTAAAACCTGAATTGTTCACATCCATTGTCTGCCGGAAAATAAGCCCATCACAAAGGTAGTCAGTACACAGTACATATATAGTTAACGGTGACGTTGAAAATGATAAAACTATATACATCCTCTGCTTATTACCGTATATGTAAATGTATTACATAATAAACACTGCAGTATTTTACACAGGTACCAAAACATCCGTCCATCCATAAAGAGGCAATACTATTTGTTTTGTTTGTTTGTTTTGCTTAGACCTACTTTTTAAAGTGTTTTGATGTGTTGATGTTGGGAAGGGTGCTAAATACTTAAACTGAATTATTTAAAATAATAAATATTTTACTGCGATGGTGCATCGTGTTTTAAAGTCAAATGAAAACCGGTTCCTGATCAAGTGAAATGCAGGCAGTACCGGAAGGTGCACATTTCAAAGCACAGATAAACAGTAGCTGCTCTGGTGCACAGAGAATCACCCAAGCATAGATTAATCTTCCAACCACTTTTCCTGGAGGAGTGAGTGGGGGGGTGTTGAGCCATGTCCTGGTAGAGGCAGAGGTACATGCACCCGCTATGGGAAATTAAGCATGTGAACTCCCCACACAGAGAGCAGAGTGGGGGGGGGGGGGGGGGGGGGTACCGACCCCCACCCCTGGAGGAATGAGCCTCAGTACCACCCTTGGTTATTAATAGCTTAATATGTTTCAGGTCCAGGCTGTCACTGTTGCGGACGATGTCTAATCTGATGCTTCTCTTGGGCCTGCTAAACTTTGCTCTGTGCTACGGCTTGGAATTTCGGTATCACAACACTACTGAAGTGGAAGAGTATCTGAAAGCAGTACACAGAAATTATTCTTCATTTACGCACCTACACAGCATTGGAAAATCAGTGGAAGGTAAGAATGCATGTGATGCTTTAGATTATTATTATTATTATTATTATTATTATTATAATTGGGCATTAATTTCAAGGATTTGCTAAAGTTTTTCATTAAGTAAAGTGTATAATTGGCATTATTTATAGCCTAAACAGGGTGTCTGCTCAGGCACGAAATGTTTCATTCATTACATTTTGTCAGCCTCATTTCTTCCATATTCTGCAAGTAAGATTTATGTTCAGTGTCAACGCAGAGAGACTGCAAGTCTTCTCGTCCTCGGCGTGTTTTAGTGTTATTCTAAAGCACCAGGTCTCCGCTTCCGAAAGGGCACAATACTCAGCATTTAGGTGGAGGCCTTCGCAGATGTGAGCCGCAGGCCGGCTGCAATCCCCACTCCTCTGGTGACTGTGACTTTTGTGAGATCTGTGGAGGAGGCCGCTCAACCCCAACATCCCCCCCCCCACCGCACCCGAAGCAAAACAAACAGTTAAAACTTCACAGAGACCACTGCGCACCGCCTGTTCCTTGGCAAGAGAAAAATGACCAAATACTTGAGGGGAGCCAAATTGTCAGATAATTTTGAAGAGTCCTGTTGGGGCTGGAATATACCTCGGGGCAGCAGGTCAATGTCAATGATCTTCAACACAGCAAGGAAGATTCCCACCCTGTGGAGGAATTAGAGCTGTCTCTGCTGACTACGGATTTGACATATTTATGAAATTGCCCTACTAAGCTCAGCAGATCATTTTTGTTTCTCAGATATAATTTAGAGATTTGTAGCTAGGGGCGCCCAACATGAAACTCAAAGGCATTCATAAACATGTGGAACTGAGTAGGCTGCTCTAGGCTGTGCTTTAAGCTTATAACTGACCGGAATAACTGTGGTGTCCTTCCTTTGCTGAGGATTAGGCTGACAAAGACCTGAGAAGCTTCTCGATGGCATTCAGAGACTCAGAGACCAAAACAGACACTGTGAATTTCAGCACAGGGGCGGAAAATCTGTACCCCATCATTTGTTAAGGAGGGGAGTGTCGCACGGAAGATTAGATCAGATTTGTTATGAGGGGAGATAAAAGTCATCTAATGTTACATTTAGACACAACAGCTGATAGTAATCTCGGCTCAGACATTAGTCTCCCCCCTCTCCAACCCCCCCCCGCCCCACCACCCAAAAGACACCCCAAGGCTGTACTGAGGTTTGCCTAACCTGGATCCTGTGATGCCTCGACAATTTTCAGCCTGATCTGTAATTACAGCAATACTGGCCCGCTGGAAATTTTAGATGTTATACCTTGTAATATTTACTAATCATACCCCAGCAGCACCCATTAACGAAATAATCCCTGTTGTTGCCTGAAGTATAGTATTATACACTTTTTCCTTGGAATTTCTAGGGCTTGATCCATGTCTAAACTCTCTTGGACAAGTTAGAAGTGTAGAAATATGCAGTCATATCAGATTCCAGCGCCAGCCAGAGAACAGCAATGTTTCATTTTCAGTTTCTAAAATTGTACTGCTGCTTTATAACACAGAAGCGTAAACTCCTTGGTGTGGGCCAGGCTTTTGGGGACAGAGGAGTTACCTGTGAGGCTGCGCTGAGGTTTTTACTTAGTCTGCCATAACATCCACATAGTCTGCAAGGTCTGTTTTATTCAGGTAGCATTGTCCTGAAGTATAGTCAACTGAAAGGACTCCTCATCTCTGATCTGAAAGTAAAATCAGTGCAGTCATCCACACTCAGCTAAAAGTCCTCCAGACATTTCGCTAATGAACAGTGCAGTATCCCAGTAGACTAACCAGCCAATACCAAGCATTCATCAAAGGACCAAACTAACTGGATTTAGGTTGGCGTAACGCAACAGGAGTAGGCAGGAGCAGACATGCACTGTGCAGACCGTATGTGAATGACAGCGCAGTGTAACCCACCAAGCCGCTTGCCTGTCATCCATTGTCTTTCCTCACTGCCTTTCAAAAGTTCTGTGGAGACTTGCTCTGGTTTAAGGTACTGTACTGTGCAGGCGGGCAGACACAAAGCTGGTATTGAGATGCGGCTTGGTTGCCAGGTCTCCCTCTCGAATTTCAATCTGAAAAGATTCAGATGCTAATGCGCTCGTCTACACAATGTGTCAACCTCTGGAGAGAAAAATATCAGGAGTCTCCATGGGCAGCCCAGTAAATTGCATCTCAATTTCTATTGTGACCAATCCAGGCAGACACGGGGGCTGAGGGGACAGCTGTCCCAGCAACGGCTTGAAATTAGCTATAGTCAATTAGCTGATTGAACCTTGGCCAAGATGAATTCCTTTGCTTCCCAACAAAAGCAGATAAAATGTGGTATTTCTAGCAATATAGCATTGCCGCACGTTAGACGGCGACTGTCAGAAATGTTTCTCTTACAGACCTGATGATTCTACTTCCTTTAACTGAACCAGGAAGTCCAAGGTGTCTCCAAAGATTCCAGGATCACAAGGCATCATAAGACAATGGCATTCAGCATTTTCTTAATCTCCCTGGGCACCTATCCCTGTCAAAGCAAATGACATAGAGTGTTAATTTCTGTTAATCCTCAGCCACCTGCTGAGTTCATCTTCTGTCCAACTCAGCACACTATGTGTCATCAGTCCCTCCAAGTGATCAGAAGAATGGTGAAATCCATGTATTTATGCGAAACATCAAAGGCTAACCATTAAAGGCCAACATCATGCTTTAATTTCAATTGTAGGATGATGGTCAGGTTATATTTGCGCATGGGTACCATTGCAAGGCTTGTTATGCACTGTTGATTTCAGTCTGGTTAACAGTGGGAGTACTGGGTGTACGTTTTGAGCAATAGGACACATGACCAGCAGTTAGGCTCTTTCCTCTTCACCCATTATTAATCACTTACTGCAGAAACACACTTAAACCTGCTTTGTTCTGTGGTTGTGTTGGTATTCTTTAACTTCGACACTTAGAACGCAACTGGTCACGTTTTAAAAATATTGTCAATGTTTATGAACTGTGTACTTCTTTCTTTTATTTCAGGAAGAGATCTCTGGGTTCTCGTCCTCGGTAAATCTCCCACGGAGCACACGATCGGGATCCCGGAGTTCAAATATGTCGGAAACATGCATGGCAATGAGGTAATGCTCATTATCACAAGCTGAACGTGTTTGGCCAGGAGGGACAGAGCACTATAGACATATATTTTGCATAATAAATAGGTCTAACGAGTGTCACACCTACAGTTTTTAGGTGAGGAAATATCGCCTTGCGTATCTAACAGATGTTTTTTGTACGTCGCTTTCTATTGTTTCAATTTCCAGTTTCCAATCACAAAGTTGGATCATTAGTTCTTGAAATTCTCCAGACTCACTAGACTGAATGCATATTAAGGTGCAATAATCCTTATGTCAATGTGCAAACTGTCCATTGTTTCCCTGGTTAAAGCCACCAACGAGCATAGATGGATGGAAAGTGATTTTATATACAGATGTTGATTTGTTTGTCATACTCATTTATGGCCCAGCATTGTAATGAAAATGCAAATGCTTGCAAAAGCCTTCATATTGATGTAAACAATCAATTTTCCCATCTTTTATTCACCCACACAATCACACTGACACTGAGAACCAAACTAGTGGATTCAGGGGTGCAGGTTGAAAAAAAAGAGTCAACCAAGCATCTTGAGAGTTTAGGTCACCCCAGACTTCAATATAATTGGAAGGCAGGACCACAGTGGAGATGGCCTTAAACAGCTTTCCATTTATCCATTTGGGGGTAAACATAGTTGTCTTGGAGAAGGGAGCCTGAGCACAAAGAAGTTTACAGTCTGCAGCCTCCGGGGCCACAGTGAGGAGGCACCCAAGTGTGACCCGCCGTGGAGAAAGCAGGAAGGGGGATCCTTTCACTTGTTTTCATGGCACCTTTGTTGCCCCTTCTGTTTGCTCTGGAATATGAAAGAGGACCAGCTGTACTCAAGGACCTTGTCTCCTGGGTCACCATTATGATGTGTGACGGTCACACGTGCTGGTTCGTGGGGGGCCATGAGACGCAGAGGAGGGTCCGGCAACCAGCGAGCCGTGGAAAAGCCACGAACCCTGGGAATCAGATTGGGAAACTGATGGGAGAGGCAGGTGGGGGTGCCTTTCGGGTACCATCATGAATTTGATGCCATCATAGTCTCAGCCTCTTCTCAGGTCAACTTCTCTGCTATGTGTGCCAACTGCTATACTCAACGTGAAGGCATTTCCCAAAGTACAAATGGAAAGAAGGACGACATATTAAATGAGTGGCTGTTTTTGAGATGACTCTTGTAAAGCCTTTACACCTTGTGACTTTGGTTTAGTAATAAAGTCACAGAGCACAACTGTGTGTTTATCTGTTAGAAAAAAAGTTAATCTGGTCTGGAAGAGCATAAGCATTAATGCCAAAGCTACAGGGTCTGTGTAATTATCCCCCGGCGTCTGTGGTTTGCTTCGATATCCGGTAACCTGTTCCAGGAAGCCTGAGTGCCTGAGTGCGTCCGTCACCTGTCACCAGACCCTATGAGTGTCCTCAGGCTCATTAATCTTTTATAATTTACATGCTTTCCTGTCCCTCCTCCTTCAGGACTATCCCTGGGCAAATTTCCGGACAATCTGCAGCGCTACCTTCTTGCTCATCCATGAATAAGCATGCAGCGCCCTTAGAAAATGAACAAATAATCCCGTGTAAGAGTGGAGGTTACTAGTGTGGGGCTAATGCTGTTGATGCCTGTCGTGACTGATCATTCAATGATGAGAAGAAGCGTAAGGAGTATTAGAACACTGACAGTATGGGCTGCTAAGCCATAAGCAGTGTTGCATAAAACTCTGAAGCTAGATCTGTTTTAGATTTTCACCCTAAATTATGCCAAGCCATGTCTTGGAGGGAAACTTCAGCCTGTTTGCCTAAACCCAGGTTTGGAAATGTCATACAGTCCTGACCCCTGTGGGTGCTGTTTAACATGGACTGACACGAGCCTACTCGTCAGGGGAAATTTATACCATTAGTAACGTTAAGAGGAAAATGTGCCCTGGTTGGGTTGGGACAATATTGGAGGGAGATCAAGGATTTGATGAAGGGGAGCATGGACGGCAGCTGTAAAAATGTAGAAACACCTGCCAAAGACAGATGAGAAGTGAAACATTTACCTTCCCCGGTCGCTGCCCTGCTGGGTTGGGTCGACCTTGATTAATGCGTGACTCCGTTCTCAGTGGTTGTGGGATCACGGTACCTGCAGGTGAAGCTTGAATAATCGGCATGAATTTCCTCCCACCACATAGTTTTTATGCTCCCATCCCTGATTATGTAACAATGGCTGCCTGCCTCAAAACATGTACTGGGTCTGAGAGGACTTCGGCTGCTTCTGGTTTAGCCAGGGTGAACCTGTTGAGTGAGAGCAGCTGCATGCTGTTTGGGGATCGAAAACCCAAGACCCAAGAGCACATGGTACACCACCAACCCAGACAAGGACAATTCCCTACCTTATCTGGGGGTCCCGCCCACTTCACCCAGGCCAGCTGAGCCTCCGGCTGTGGCAGCCCATCTCCCGACCGTAGAGAGGCACAGAGGACCGGGAGGGACCGTAAACCATCTGGCACAGAAACTGTTTTCCATGATCATGCTTCTAACAATGCAGCATGACAAAAAAGCATTACTGCATACTTGTCAAATCTATTCACTTATCCTAAAGCTTAGCGTGTCTTTTGTCGTCACTTTCAAACGTAGTTTTATGACGCACGCATGTATCCAACCATCTTCCAACCTCTTACGCTGGTCACAGTCAGACCAGCTACAGCCTAGCCCAAGCTACACAGGGCAGAAGGCAGGGCCACATGCTGGATGTGATGTTTTTTAATTAGAAGGTTATACTGATTCTGGTCTCTAGTAAACCCCTTATATATTTCACCAGGATTTAGATTTAAATTTAGTTCTTTTACTGCTCTGGTCATTGCTTAACTGTGTTGATGTTATAAGTGGGCGGGGCCACCCGAAAGCGTGAGTCAGGTTATTGGAAATGTTTACGTTCTTTTATATGTTGTGCCCCTCCCATTCATGTCATTCTGTGATGTATATAAACAAGCAAACCCAGAAGGGTCCATTTATCTATTCAAAAGTTTGCTTTGTCTCATCACAGCTGATCTGGCACCTTCTTGTCCTTTATTGTTTTGGATTATTTTTCTCAATTTTTTGTGTAATTGACACCCCCCCCCCATCCCCATCCCTCCCATCTCAAAGAGGGAAAGTAGTAAAGAATGCAGGCTTCCCCAACCTCCTTGTGCATATGGTTCTGATCCTGAAGTGAGCCAGTTACTCCACATAATTCGAGGCTCTTTAGGGCACGTGTGGTGCTGAAAATTCGTTAATAAAGCAATTAACGCAGTACAAGACCTTTCCTCAGGCTGCTGCTGGAAAATCAGTTACTCCACATGTGGTCCACGCGTGCTGCTGTGTATAAAGCCCTTTGAAAACACTTGTGAAAACACCATCTGGAATGGTGGTATTTGCCTGGGTAGGTTGCCCCACAGAAAGTTCAAACAACTTTGCCCCTCTCGCTCAGGCTGAACTCATCTGGAAGAGCCGCGGAGCATGTCTGTTAGCTGTCAGGCACGTGCGCTTGCAGGAGACTCCTCGCTGATAAGCATCCATACATTATCCAGGGTTTATCTTGTGCTTTTCAGGTTCACACCTCTGGGCTCCAGATTTGGATCATAGTGTCGACTGGGCTCCTCTTATTTGTGGCTGCTGGACAAGAAGCGCGAGCCTCTGCCTTGAGTGGATAGAGAGCAACATCACAGCGTTGCTATGTTCCGGGGCAGAGGGTACTTTGATACCTCTGGCATTTAGAACACCTGCTTTTGTTGTTATTCAAATTTCATACTATCAGAGCATGCCACCTTTGTAAGTCAGTTTGTGAAATTTATTCCCTGCTAGATATTCTCTGGTCAACTGTAAGTGGTGTTACTGGAAAGTGGAAGCATTTAACGAAAAAGAGAAACTCAGCCACGAAGTGAACATGAACCGTTACAGTGCCCGGCCACTAGCTTCCAAATCTGAGCCAGTTACATGCAGTAGCTTGTTTCACTCTTGTGCACTGTTTTGGCAGCATTATTGGTAGCTGTCTTGTAGATCAGGGAGTTCACTTTTCAAAGTAGGAGGTGGTTTCTCTTCATTCTTAACCTGTGGGATAACATGGTTTATACAATGGTCAGCTCAGTGTTTATTTGTCAACTCTGCCTCTGTGGGGAATAACTGGCAATATTTCAAGTTGATCTTCCTGTCCATAGCTGTTTGGCACAGAATCAGCAGATATGGAAAGAGATTTAATTAGGCCAATACCATCAGCACAACTCTAGTCACCATGGTTAACACTGTAAACAAGCTGCATCCTGCAAATAGCTTACACCACCGATTTCTGTACTGCATCAGTGTTTGCTGGTTTAGAGAGACCTGTGGGAAATTCCACATCAGCATTTTGCTTTTTAGGGCAGTACAGAAGCGTGAATGTGAATGCAGATATCACTGTCAGTCATCTGTAACTGGTCGCATCCAGTTTTGCCGAGGTAACTGTGCACGTCAGGGGATCGCAATCAGTAACAAAATGGAAGTGATTGAAGATAAGATTTTTTAGTCACTGACCACTTGAGCACCAAAAATTCCACCTTGTGGGCTGGGTAGCAGATTCACTATGGGACAATGCTCATATTCTATCTATCAGGGTTAGATTCATTATTGATCACAAATGGTAGCTTATTATTGTGTCGTTGCTTGGGGAAGTCAATGAAGCAACACCTTTAATGGTCACTTGGGCTCTTGGTGCCTGTCAATGCTTTAGGAAGCTTGAATAGGTGTGTTTTATTTCTATGTTCTAGACTGGCACATTGCTGAGCTTTGCCCTTAACACCTATGGGACTTTGCTGACTCCCTTCAGGTCCCCCAAACAAGGACTGAATCTAGTTTAAACATGAGCCAGGATAGTTTTGCTCTCCCCACACATGCTGTCTTTCTTCCAGCTGTTTCCTCTTTTTAGTCCCTAGATCAGGGTCTGCAGCAATAGGGCAAACAGCAGCTAGGTGCCCATCATCCCCACACTGAGAACAACATCACAGTCTGGGTCACTTAACTTGTTTCTTTTTGCCTGTCTTAGCGTGTTTGCAATAAATAAGTCCCCTTATTTTTAGATTCCTTTGTCTTCTTCTGTTCTATGACCGAAGGTAGTCGACTCTGCAGGCTAGCTACCTGCTTCCTCAGTAATACTAGGGTTGGTCCCTGGCCTCTGCTAGCTTTTGCAGCTTGTCGATCTTCTTCAGTGCGTAGCTTAAGCAAGAGGTATGAGAACGATGGCGGGCAGCTTTTCTTTGGTTTGAGTTGCATTTTCCCAACATTCCCTGCACAACTGCTTCAGGTATCTGTCTACTTCTTCAATTGCCACCCCCTCCCCTCTTTACAGCTAAGTTTAGTACCAGCTTCAGCCGATGAAGGTAAGTGATGGCTTTTCACCAGGATCTTGCAGGTGTCTGTGAATTGGGTGAAATGCTCCACTCCATCCTCAACAGTGCCAATAGCTGAGTCTAGCAGCTGCAAATAGGCAGCAGGAGGCAGCTAAGGGCTTAGCCCTCTGACTATGTGGGCTGCCAGTGAAAGCTACCCAAGAACCCATCTAGATATCTGAGGATGAGACATACTGGGATCATTTAGAAGCAGCTCAATATGTGAGCGTCAAAATCAATTTCGTTATTAGGTCTGGGTATTTTTCCAGAGGAAGAATAGAGTCTTACGGGACATTGCAAGTATGGACTAATATCTTCCCTCCTTATAATATGCTTTTAAGGCTTTTAAGAGAATTCCTAAAAGAAATTGATGTAACTGCAAATGACCTACTGCTACTCAGCAATGTAAGATGACTGAGCAGAGGAAGGGCACGGGAGCGCTTTTGGAACATTAGAAATGAAACAAAAGGTTTCTTGCAACAACAGAAGAAAGTCACACAATTCTTAGAGAAAAATGGATATTCTGGCTTTCTTTGAGGGGCGACATGGTGGTGCAGTGGTTAGCACTGGATGGATGGATGGCTTTCTTTGACAACATCATATCTCACCATAATAAGCTGAACTTAAAGCTGCTGGGAAGGAACAAGACAGTGTGTGATTTAATTGCAGCTGTCCAGTCTTTCCAGAAAAAAATGGTCATTTTCAAGGTTCATCTCACGGGGGACTGTACACTTCCCTACAGTGAAACAACAAATTCTGGGAAAGAAAGGCGTTTCTTCTAATGTTGAGTTCATACAGAAACTCACAGAACACTTCAGTGACCGTTTTGGCAGCTTTAGCCTGGGAGAGTAACTTCTTCATCCAGAGTCTTCACACTCTGCCTGCGACTGTTTTTCCTGCACTTACCAAAGTAGCAGTACACACCTTCACAATGTTTGGTTTCTACATACAGTTGTGAATCAGCACTCCCAACAATTAACATCATTAAAACTAATTACTGTTCACAGTTGACAAATGACAATTTACGTGCCTGTTTGAGAATGGCAGTCACTCAGTTCCTCCCAAGGTTCACAGCAGGAACAACAAACGCTAATTTTTTCCCATTCTCATTTAATAATGTTCCAGTGATTAAAAATATAGTCCCTATAAGGATAGAACATCTGGTCGCGCTACTCACTGGAAGCAGCAAGTCCCTTAAATAGCCATAGAAACCATGATCAGACAGGTCATGGTTTGATAAGAATAGCTGCAATTATAGGAGCAAAAAGTCACTGTAAACGTGTTTGTAAAGTTGAGTGACACTTCTACTGCAACTACCTGTGCAGTTATATAATAACAATCAGCACCCACCTGATATCTCTGGACCAATAAAAAAATAGTATTTACTAAAGCTGTAATTTAAGTATATGTATAAATGTATGTTGTCTGTATTATACCTGTGTTAACGTCCTGCAATGCACTACTCGATTTTTGCACAAACTAATGCACTACTATCAGATACCTCACACCTTGTGTTTTGTGTTTATTGTATTCCCCGAAAGACTGTGCCAACGAAAATGTCCACCGGTCTTGTTTGTGTGGCAGTGGGTTCTGATTCTGGTAACCCTGATCTGTGATGTGTGTGACAGGTGGTGGGGCGTGTGGTACTGCTCCAGCTGATCGATCACCTGACCCAGGGCTACCTGAGCGACCCCCAGGTCACGCGGCTCCTCAACAGCACCCGCGTGCACATCCTGGTCTCCATGAACCCTGACGGCTTCGAGGCCTCTACTCGCGGCTGCGTATACTCAGAGGGCCGGTGAGTTTGCCAGCTTCTGGCCGTGCTTCTGAATTACCCAGATCGAATCACAAACCTTTCAATCCTACACTTTCTTCCCTATTTATGTAGCTGGGTGTTAAAGTGGAGCAATTCAGATATATTTGCTTTTATCGGTACAGCAGGGTAGGTTCTTATGGGACCTCTATCTTTTAATCACAGTCCAGTAACCATACCCACTACCTTCTCTGCTATGTTCAGTTCAATATATAATCTGAAACGATTTAAATGTCCCAAGTTATGTATCCAACTATACTAAGACCTGTCAAAGCAATTTACGTAGACCACATACTCATAGTTTACATACACATTTAAAGGGCTGCTTGTGATTAAGGAACTTGCCTATTTGTAACTATAGACAATTTGACTTCCACCTCTGTACATTTCAGAGGTGGGGGGGGGGGGTGGGGCATTGGCTGAGTAATACATTTTTAAGTTTCCATTACGAACAGACTGGTTTTCATAAAAACAATCTCTCGCAAAAGCAGCTGAGTGATATATGATATGCCGTCTGCAAATATTGGGGGTGTTAACGGGGTTGGAGTGGCCTTGGTGTAATGGGAATGTAGTGGGTTTGATGGACCCGAGTATAAATACACAGTTAGGGGTTAAATTTAGAGAAAGCTGTTCCTGACCTCAGAGTTACAGGTACTCAAGGGAAACCTCATAAAATGAACATAACAGAAGGGACTCCTGCTAAGCGCCTAACAGCACCAAAACACAGCCATCTCAGCTGGGCTGGGAGGGGGGCAATCAGACTCCAGAGCCGGAGAAGCAAGAACGTCGAGCTGCCCTAGGAACCGGCTACTGTAATCCATCCAGGATCCTCCCAGAGCGAGACGCGCAATTCATTTATTTGCAGAGACACAAAAGAGCCGCTCTGGATTAAAAATGAGGCAGGAAAACACCATGACAAAGGCAAACCCATCTCCTCGGGGCCCCCGGTCTCTGCGTCAGACTGCTGTTATTGAACGGCTCACATGGCCACAAGGCTTGGTTTCGAAGATTCAGCCCGAAGGATTCCCACACGTCTCATTGTCAGCGTGACAAGACAGATGATCCTTTTCAGGCGGAATCTTTGCAAAATGAAGCCTCTTGTATTATTATTACCAATCAAACCCTTCCCAAGAGTCACATTTTACGTAGCGCACTTTGTTAAATGTTTAAACTGCCAGCACATTCTGGACAATTTCCACCTGTTTTCTGGATACTTCAGTAAAACACAAAGCCACTCCAAACATAAACTAAACTTGTGCAGAATGAGCCCTGCATGAAAGAAACTCCCATTGTCCCTATAAACTGTCTATATGGTATTAAACAGAACATCACTGGTTTTATCCAGTTTTGCATGTGGCAGCTTTGAGGTCACTCCAGTGTCACAGGAAAGATCTAAAAAAAATTCTGCCTTCATTTTTTTAATATACCATAATAGGCACAGTTTGTAACATACAAGACTTCTTGCATTTTTAGTGTTTTGATTGCACAAAATATCTATTAAAGATATTTCTATTAAAGAGAGTTTCCCCTTGTGGGAACCGAAAAAATGTCCCCACAAGGTCGAAATAACTGTTTTTTGTCGTATTGTGGGGACATTTGGTTATATACAGTATACATGGCTATACACATGCGCGCGCACACACATACACACACACACACACACATGCACACACACACATGTCGGGTAAACATAGCTTTATGGGGATCGCTCATTCATTTCTATGGGAAAAATGCTAACGCTAACTATGACAACCTTAACCCCTACCCAGCCCTAATCATAACCATAAGTAACCAAGCAAAATACAAGAGTTGTTGCATTTTTAGTTTTTTCATTGCAGTCACAGATCATTATCTGAACAGGAAACTGTGTCCCCCGAAAGTAAGGTATACCCACTCACACACACACACATGAATGCAGAACCTCTGCTAGCTACAGGTTCCAAGCAGAAACAGGAAGTACGTGCATCCAAACCCCAACCCGCCCTGCAGCTGGGAGGCCGCATTGTTACCCGCTGAGCCGCCTGCTATGTAGCCATGCTAGACTGGGCCACCTGGGGAAGCTGTGGCGTCCTGCATGGCCATGTGCGATGGGGGGATGCTCTTTGGTCCTCATGGTGCCTCCCCCAGCATAGCTGCCTCCTAAGAGCCTCTAAGGGCAGCAACAGCAAACACGTCCATAGAGAGGCTGCCATCTTCTGCTTCTTTTCAGTCTTCACTGCCCCTTAAATTTACACACGTGCATAGTTACAATTCTAACGGAAGGCTGGAATCTGAAAAACACTAAACCTCGCGCAGCCACAGAACGTTGGTTCCTGTTTAACGGGGCATTTTCTGAGTTTTATTTCCCGCAATATAATCGCAACCTCTACTGCGTACACTTACGAGTGTAAATGTCTATGTCAGTTATTTTAGCTGTATCTTATAACCATTTCATAATTTCTGGGGACACCATTAATCATTACGAATCATTATGAATCATTATGAATCATCATGAATCATTATGAATCATTATGAATCATTATGAATATGTAAAGACCACCAGCGAAGTAAGTATTAGCATATTAACACTCATGTGGCTGTTTGTTGGTATAGGACTTATGGACAATATTTGTCAATATTGCTCTGCTGTATAAGAATTTTGCTTGTCAGTATTATTTGTCGCATCTTAAACTTTCTGTTTATGTGATGTGGTGATGGTTTCCTTGGTAACTGTCGCGACTGGTGGTAGGCGAGCAGGCAGGCGAGGATTCAGGACACGAGAGTTTATTACGGGGAATCGAGGGAAGAACAGGGCAGACAGCGACAAACATCAATGACAGATCTGGGGATACAAACTCTGACGTGGACTTAAATGCACAAGACTAAGGGACGGAAATGCAGAACGGATGAGAACAATCGGGAATTCACATGAGGTAACGAGGGGGGCGTGGCACACAGGAGGATCGTACGAGCAGGTAATGACGGTAACTTTTATTATGTATGCTATTGCAGGGGAGTATAGTAACTTATTAATCCATGATTGTTAGCTCTGAGGCCTTTATTTAATGTGATTATGCATGACAGTGTTTCCCAATACGGATGTGGACTGACTGGGAGGGAGCAAAAACATGGACCGGTTGTGGGTCCCCAAGGACTGGATTGGGAAACACTGATGCATAGTATAAACTGTGTATATTTATGGACAGTAATAAACATTTGTTCCATCCATTGTCCATAACTGCTGATGATGTACAGGGTTGGGGTGATCCTGGAGCCTTTCCCAGTAAAATGCACAAGGACCCTTGTAAGAGACATCAGTTCACCTAACCGCATGTTTTTGGACGTCGCATGTTCACACAGGTTCAATAAGCATGGCATGGATCTGAACCGGAACTTCCCAGATGCCTTCCAGGGCAACATGGATATGGCACGTGAAGTGGAGGTGCAGGCGGTGATGGACTGGCTACAGACGGAGCCCTTCGTCCTGTCCGCCAACCTGCATGGGGGCGCTGTGGTGGCCAGTTATCCATACGACAACAGCAATGAAGGTGCGTCATCAGGCAGTCACATGACTTGGTATAGGGACGTGGCTTAGGGTGCACGAGGGCCATTTTATCATATGCAAAGAGCCTGGGAACACTGTCAATCAGTGTTTCTCGACTCAGTTCTCGGGGACCTCCAGACCAGATGCTTGCAGCAGGGGAGGGGGTGCGGAAGGGGCTTGAACACTTGCCCCTTTGGCCTGAATGATTGAAAGTGCACCCCTTTTGAGGTCCTAAGAGCCCCTGTTTGATAACCAACAAAATTAACCAGTGGGGACCCCCATCCCCGAGATTGGCAAAATTATTCATTGCCATTCAAGTACCTGCTCCAGGATAAGTCTCAGCATGGCACTGGCCCAGACTGGCTACACAGACTGGCCAACACACTGGTACCAGGTACCCAGTGTTCTTGAATGTTCTTGATTGTTTGGTTCATGTGTGATGGGGGCTGGGAGAAGGAAAAAATGTGGATGGTGTGGGAGTCCCTGAAGACTGGATTGAGAAGCACTTTAGATAGTATCATCAAGCTTCTGGAGTAACTGTTGCAAATTGTAGACAATCAGCATTTCTGCTAACGCTGTCTGAACTAGGAAGTGAGCTGCAGTCGGGCTCTAGTGTCTCCCCTGACGATGACGTCTTCATCCACCTGGCCAAGACCTACTCATTCACACACAAGAGCATGCATAACGGTAACAGCTGTTACGACTTGAAGAACTTCAAGGATGGCATCACCAATGGCTTTAACTGGTATCCTCTTAAAGGTCAGTCTTTCTGCTCCTCCAGCTTACTGCTTTCTGTTGATCTTAAATCAAAGGTAAATTAGATGTAAAAATATACAGTAAAACAACAGCATCAGGAGATAACAACAAATTCTTTTTGTATTTTGGAGACTATTTAATGGTGGGGTCTCTACTTAATACCTACAAACTAGAAACCAATGGAAAGTCAATCTGCGTAAGATGTATGTTCAATGGAAAAATGGAAGGATTCTGAAAAGACCTCCATATACCACATGTTTTCACAGCATAGAACATTTTGTTTAAATAAACCTTTACAACTCAGTCTGGTTCCTGGTTGGGGAAAAAAAACTTAAATACATGGCTTGTGATTCCATCCTACAATTACATTTTTAAATGCTGGACCAAAGGGTCAGGTGACAGAAAAGACAACGCTGCAGTCAGTTTGGCCGAGGACTAATGTCAAACCCGCTCGTATCGTTCAAGAAAGCTGTGGATTGATGTGGTGTTACAGAAAATATTTATGCTCTAATCAGACACGAGGAAATTCCAGAAAAAAGTCAACAGAATTGGATAACACAGACAAATTATAAGGTGAATTGGTATAATGGGAGAGTTTGCCCTGAAACCAAATCGCATTAATTTCACTTTATTTCTGTGACACCATGTTTACTTTGCTTCTGTCAGACTGGGGACCATAAATGATTACAGGAAAAACCGTTTGGAATCCAGTCAAGTAAGAAAAAGGACTGTAGGTGCTGGAAGAGCCTTTCTTACGATGTTCTTTCGTTTTTAGGAGGGATGCAGGATTACAATTACATCTGGGACCAGTGTTTGGAGCTCACACTGGAGCTGTCCTGCTGCAAGTACCCCCCCGAGACTGACCTGCCAGGACTCTGGGAGGACAACAAGCAGGCTCTGCTGGCCTACATGCAGCTGGTCCACCTCGGTCAGGCCTGCCGCCCCCCTGCACAGCAGAAAACGTGCCTCCTTAGGGTCATTCAGGATAAGCTCCAAAATATTACGTTAAAATTTCTATAGAGGTGCTAAATAGTGCAGACTGGTTCGTCCATTTTTGTAGATTTTCTCTATACTGAATGTTTTACATTCGCTGATATCGTATTGGTCCCAGGAGCCGAGATAATGCTGCCAGGTAAATAGACTTACAATAAGGAGCCCATTAGCAGCACAATTATCTGTGTGTGATCTAAGTCTGTTTCCCTGGGGCTGAGCATCCATTTATGCTTCTCATTTGCTTACACTGCGGAGCGTTTTCCAGTAAATCACTCATCCACTGACACTCAGACAGACTTGTGGGCATCAAGGAATGCCGATCCGCTATAAGAAAGGGCCGAAAACACTCTGCTAGCAGTCAGATTATCATGTGTACAGTCTCCCGACAGTCAGATGGAATATCAAGATGGCCGCCACCTTCTCGTTTGCTCTTTGGTCAGGTGTGAAGGGCCAGGTGCTGGATTCCAGGGGAACTCCGGTGAAGAATGCCATTGTAGAGGTACAGGGCAGAAACAACCTGTGCCCCTTCAAGACTGACCGCAATGGGGAGTTCTACAGGCTACTTCTTCCCGGCAATTACACCTTCAAGGTGAGTGAAGGGACATTCAGTGAAAGGTGCACAGCTTTCAAGGTGGATGAGGAATCCCGCTCGATTACACAAGGTGAATCTCTTTGTATAGTACATCTCATGAACAAAGGTAATTCAACAAGCTTTACATGAGAATGATATGGGTCATTCAAAATTTAAACAATAGATTAAGACCGGTTGAGAGCGAAGTTACAAGGCATATCATATAATATAAACAATAAAATTAATGCAAAATAAAAGTGTAAACTAATCTAAGGCACAAGAGAAGAACGGGGCTTTTAGTTTGAACTTAAAAATTGCTACAGCTGGGCTACAATGGAATTCCAGTTTTATGTAGCATAGTAGCGACATACTAGCTCATCATGTTTGAATATAACTCTAGGTGCCACTAGAGATCTAAGGTTTGCGAGGTGTGTAATCTTCAGGTGTGTCAGACATGTATTCTAGTCCTGAGCCATTAAGCAATTTCTAAACAGGTAGCGGCACTTTAAAATTAATTCTGTAACTAATTGGAAGTCAATGTAACGACCTGAAAATAGGAGTGATATTCTAATTTCTCTTGGTCCAGGAAAACAGCTCAGCAGCATTCTGAGTAAGTTGCAGTTGTCTAATAAGTTATTTTTAGACTAGTAGGGAGATCCTTGAAACAGTCCATCCTGCGGGTGTTAATGGCATGGATGATTTTCAGATTCTTGCCATGTTGCTGAGATGAAAAAAAGCTGATTTTGTTTTTTGCCTTGATCTGGGCATCATAGCTGATATCTGATTCCATGAAAATGTCAAGATCTCGAACTTGTTTTTTAGCCTTTAGGCTCTACGGTTGAAACACACCTTCATTTTGGGTCTGTGACACCTGAGCACCACACTAGTCCAAATGGACCAGTGTGAAGTTTTTTTTCTGGTGGCTGGAGAGTCAATCCTGTCACCAACCCCCAAGTTGTCCCCTGTAAGTTGGAGGCTGGATGTAGATTAACATCATACCCAGGACAAGGCAATTCCAGGTTAAGGGCCTTGCTCAAGGACTAAATGGGGTAGAATGGCTCTGGGCATTCCCGGGATCTGAACCAGTAATCTTCCAGTTGCTGGCACAGATCCCTAGCCTCAGAGTAGAGACCTGCGTGGGACGGATTTTTCAGTCCCGCTCCTGCCCGCTCCCGCAAGATTCTGTCCCGCTCCCGCCCGCTCCCGCAAAAAATATATATTATTTTCTCCCTGTCATGTTCGGGCTAGCGAGCTGGCGGTCAAGCAGGCAAGCGGAGCCGTGGATCAGGATAGACGGGGTTTATTCGACGAACAGGCAGGGAAATGGAGGCTGGACATCAAACGCAACATTACATCACAATGACAAATCTGGGGAAAACTGACTGAGACTAGGACTAAATACACGAGACAAGGCAAACGGAATAGGGAACAGGTGACGACAATCAGGATTCCAACAGGAGGTAATGAGGGGGCGTGGCACACACGAGGAGCGTTCGGAGCTGAACATGACACTCCCGCTCCCGCTCGCAAAATCCCGCAGGTAAACATATAAGCAGTTTTATTTTTACCGCTTCTTCCCGCTACTCTGATATTTGTTTCACTTGCTTACCTTCTGAGTATATATAAAAAAGAAACGGAAAATAAACAAATATGTTTCGTTTTATTTGAGTTTAATTAAATGGAATGATGAACATGAACACGAACGAGGAGCTTTTCAGAACATTCAACATGCCATCCCGTCCAAGCACCAGGCTGATTCCTTCTTGGGGTGTCCGGTTACGTCCCCCGGCACTCACTGAGCGGCAATTGTAGTTTCTGTAGACGATTCGCCTGTAAATTGTTATTATTTTAATTTAGTCGATCTTGTTGCTTTTGTGCAGTAGATAAATAATAGAGTATTTGTTTTTAATAAATTAATTTTAAGATAATTCCATTTTGCGGGAGTCCCACGATTAATTCTATTCTCCCGCAACCCGCACGTACATGAGGATCTTACCGCCCGCACCCGCATTCACCCATCAAATCTTGTCCCGCGCCGCACTCGGTGCGTTGGATCCCGCGGGAGTGCAGGTCTCTACCTCAGAGCCACCACTCTGCCCGGTGACAGAGCCGTCTATTAATGCTGAGCTGGGTTGTACCTAGAAATTCTGGGCCCCCTGACAAAATGCCACCTTGGGCCCCTGCCCAATTTCACTGAACCACAAAAAACGTACTTCATCTGCTGCTGAGTCCATGTGTGCTGCACTAAAGTGAGTTTGCTGATTCCAAGTCAGATTTTGTTTATCACATCGGGATCTTAAGCATGCATGTTAAAAAAATTAAACTGCATTATGCAGAAGTGCTTTCTATCCCACACTGATGTATTCACAACAACAAAACAGACGAAAATGTACTGAAATAAAAATATTATATTTCAAACGTTTGACCTTAAGCTCAATGTTATACTGTTCAAACGCTTTAAGCACTGGCCTTTGCCCTTGCAAGTGGTTGTCTTATCTGTTGCTGAAACCAGCAGGAGCCACCAGTCATGGAATAAATAATAAAATAAATCCTTCACTTGCCATTTGCACAGGTACACTGGAATTCTTGCCTACCCCATCTTTCTTTACAAGGCTTGGGGGTCACAGTGCAGAGTCAGTCAATGTGCGGCACCCCTGGAGCTGGGGGTTAAGGGCCTTGCTCACACAGACATGTGACTTATTTGCTGAGGCTGGGGCTTGAATTGGCAATCTTCCCATCACAGAGACTGCTCCCTGTGGTGAGTGGTTGGGGTCAAACTGGCCTTCATATCTTGTTTCCATGGCACAAATATCGTGATGATATCCCTTGATGATATCCCTTGATGATATCCCTTGATGATATCCCTTGATGATAATGGCTGCTGTCATTAGAGCTATTCCGTAGATGGAAAGTACGTATGTTTTGATTTGTGTACTGTAAGCCAAGGAGAAGTGATACCACTTTCAGATCATGTCTTTTAATAGGAATCAGCACCCCCCCGAATCTGCCACAGAATCCAAGCCCCTCCAACACTAAAACTAAACAAGGGAACACACTTGTCCTCTTAGGTGAAAGGGGGCTGCTAAAGAATGTTTGGATTTTTAAGTATGAAGCGGCACCAAAGAGCTCCATAGAGTCATTGTTTAAGGGGTCAGATTGCTCTTTTCGGACATCATTCAAGCCAGCATGCGGCTGCTTGATTATTATACATACTGTGCCATTGGGTTAGCTGAGATTCACATCGCAAGGTTCAATGACCCCGGCTCTCATGGAGATTTATGTTCGTTATTGTGGGTTAGACAGTGCCATTGGGTTAGCAGCCTATAATCAGGCCTTTGCTGCCCACAATAAGAACTGCAGACTGGGCAGCAGAATCGGGTCGAGAGTCGGTGCTTATGAGGCCCCAGATTACTACAAGCCTGTTTACACTGACCATCTTTATCCTTGTCAGGCTGAATAGGGTCCTTTTTCTAAGAAGTTCATTCACACAGATGTACTAAATGGTCCAAACATATTTTCCATGTTTATTGATGGCAGTAGTGCTATGTTTCTGTGTTGTGATAGCAGTAGTGTTAGCCAGTTAGCTTTAACTTGTTGGGAAAAATCTGGGACAGAGAACTCCTGCTCAGCAAACCGGGAATTCCTTGATTTAAGTTTAGCACCTTATAGGAGCCATTGGCCTTCAGTGTCGTTGGAATTTGATTCACGTGCCCTGAGACAACTTTATGTAGTTTCGGACTGCTTTCTGGTGCCAAGCAAGGTCCTGATGACTCATTTATTGGTAGGGGGAAAGCGCTGGAAAGTTCTCTATTGTCCCCTGATCAATGTGGGGGCAGAAGGGTGAGCGTCACTATCTCCATCGTAACAATCTCTAGCAATCTGTGATGAGTCCAGAGTGAGAGGAGGAATTCCTTGGCAGTAGTTTAGAAGATATCGGGCTACTTCTCTCTATTTAATGAAATGTTTAACGAAAACTCCCAACTCTCAAAAGGTTTTAGCCCGTAATTTTACCAAATACGCTAAAAATGAGAGAAAATGTGCAAAAGATGGACACCGTGCTGCCCAGGAGAGGCCAAATATGAAAACTTTTGTAGGAATTAGCTGAAACAAAGACAAACAAAGAGGAGCTAAGAATGATGGAGGCAGAGCAGGGAAGCAGAAGAAGTAAGACAAGCTGCAATCGACGCAGTTCGTCTGTCTTACAGGCTGCCTGGTAGGAAAAGCAGGGTCCTCTGATAAAAACCACTGAGCTTATTATCACAGTCTGATCCATCCAGGTATCACATAACCTGTAATGACCTTCCATGCAGTGACCCCTGTGCCATGGGGGAAATGTGAGGAGATTCAGTAACAGATCCTTCAAAAGACAGATCTGTCAGGCACATCCTGAGCTGTGCTCTAGGGATGAGCTCAGTGTAGGCATGAGTAAAACACTCACAGACAAATAAATGCTTCTTTTCTCTAAACATTCTAATTGCGCCATACCTTCTCAACCAAATAGGCTTATTATGAATAAAAATATAAAGGTATTATATTTAAACTAAGCAGGATTTGCAGTGGGCGATCTACCTGATCCTGTCAGTTTGTGAAGCTGAAATGTGTGTATCGTTCTGTAAACACAAAACATTTTTTAGCAGAATCTGCTTTTCATGGAAACTGTAGGGCAGCAAACCTGAAGACCCGCTGCCCTCTGTAAGCGTTAGATCAGGCGCGACTCATTTGGCAAAGGACACTCCATAAGTTCCAGTGTAAACACTGGTCCAAAGACTTTTGGCTGTAATGGGGAAATTATTCCTTAACCAAACAGGTGCCACTTAGTTCAATATTTGAGTCAGATGTAGAATATAATGTATCTGTCTTGGGTAAACACT
The DNA here is from genome assembly GCF_048594095.1 of Paramormyrops kingsleyae. Taxonomy (NCBI): domain Eukaryota; kingdom Metazoa; phylum Chordata; class Actinopteri; order Osteoglossiformes; family Mormyridae; genus Paramormyrops; species Paramormyrops kingsleyae. The sequence continues at coordinate 15,740,986 of NC_132797.1, forward strand.
ATGGAGAAGCACTGATTGTAACATTAACAGAACTAAGTGAATCCAGACCTTTTTAGCAGCAATTAAAGGTCAAGACTAAGATGTCACTGATGTGGGATGAGCTCTCAGATCACAGAGACCTAAGAAAAGGATAGAAGGGCCTGTAATCCTGGTGCTGGTCTCCTTTCTCCCCACACCATGTACAGCCAATCAGTGGCTTCATCAAGTTAACCAATCACAAAGGAGGCATTCAAAGTCGCCACCATGCTGATTGCCTTTGTTGTGGCGGGATGGTTGCATCTCCACTTCTGTGGTGAAATGATCATTTCCATCCTGTCATCCCAGGAATAGTCTGGGCTGAAGGAGAAGTATTTACAGGGACAGAAATCAGAGTGGCTCCAGTTTGGGCTTTATTCTGCATTGTAGAATTTAACACCACCTTCCAACACCCTTCCCCCAAAGCAGTGAGGCTCTTCTCCAGTGCCTTGGGACACCAGTCTGTCACAGGCACTTGAGTTCATGTCACCCAACTGAGAACAGTTTTCTACTCTGTCACTGATCGCTTCACAGTCTCACGTTATTCCTGCATAGGTCCCGCTTAGTGTGGTTTTTAATCCAAGGACTTGAAAGATCTAGTAATGTATTATTAACTAAGGACAAAAACGTGACTTAAAGGAGTATGCCGACCAAATCCCACCCTGAACAGATGCATTGTTACATTCCAGCTCTGTCACAAAGTAACGCCACGATCTCACTTTAGTGCTGTGGTACCTCGGACAGTATAATCAGTGCAGGAATTCCACAGTACTATGTAATGGTATGCACCGTGGAAGTAAATAATGCAGAACAACCCGATCCAATCATTGCATACATTTTGATCATTGGGAATGCCACCTCGGAAAATCCAGGAACATCCAAAAGACGGAATGAGGCACAGCAAATCTTACAAAGCACCACTATTCTTTCTACCTACCAACCCAGAGAAGTCAAGCACTGTTCTTATCAGTTCGGGGGTATGCTGAATGGGAGGGGGCAGAGTAACAGATAAAACCACTAAGGGTGTGATTCTCTTTCCAGAAAATAAAGCAGGGAAATGGATACAAGACAGTAATCCACAAAGGATGTTACCAGTATACCTCAAGGGTGTTAACCGCAAAGCCCCAATGGGAACAAAAATCACATTATGGTGACTAGCTTTTCTAAAGCTTTTTAGATGGTATCATCAAACAAATGGGCTTCCCGGCAATGGCAGAGTCAGGCTTAAATCCCATGTTAATGCTGAACTGCGGCCAGCGACTGTCGAGGACGGATGACATGTTTTTCCTGCAGACACTGGGCCCCACCTGGGCGGGCAGCCATCAGCCTGTCAGGAGCGATTCCGCACCCTCAATCGCTGGCGGTCTACACCATCATCATCATCAGTATCATTACATCCATATTCTAACCGCATTTCCTGGTCAGGGGCCGGTGGTGTGGGGACGACTTACAGTCTATAGCTTAGACATACATAACGTGAGCAATACTATAATATAAAGTACTATAATAATATACTATAATACTATACTGTAAAGAGAGGGGGGTGTGTCCTGATAGAGGAGTCGAATGGCCCGAGGATAAAAACTCCTCCTGAGTCTTTCTGTCTTGGCCATGATGGTGCAGAACCTCCTGTCTGATTGCAGAAGCTGAAACAGTTCATCTTTTACAATCCTTATAGCTCTGGATCTACACCTCCTTGTGTAAATGTCCTGCAGTGAAGGGAGAGCTGACCTGCAGCAGTGTTCCGCTGCACAGATCATTCTCTGAAGGGCTTTTTGATCCAAAACGCAGCATTTGCCGTACCAGGACGAGATGTTCTGTGTGAGGATGCTCTCCACAGTGCCGGAGTAGAAAGACTTTAGGACAGCAGAGGAGACCCCAAACTTCCTAAGCTGTCTGAGGTGGTACAGACGCTGCTTTGCCTTTTTTGCCTGAACACAGATTTGTTCAGCCCACGTCAGGTTCTGAGAGATGTAGACACCCAGGTGCTTGATTTTGCTCACCCTCTCCACTGGAGCTCCGTTCCTTCTCCACTGGAGCTGCGTTCCTTCTCCACTGGAGCTCCGTTCCTTCTCCGTTGGAGCTCCGTGCTGTGTCCCTCCACACCCTACAGGGAGGAGAAAAGGCCATTTCTGCAGCAAGTCATTCTCCACCGTCCAGATTACGGGCAACATTTGGTCTCAGTCAGTGTGACGGCTGGATGAAGAAGCTTTATTTGGTAGCAGTAGATTGCAGAAGATTATAGATGTTTCAGGGGAGTGCAGCCTGTATGGTCATCAGGGCCAACACTGACTTGAAGGCAGCCAGTAACAGTAATAGCAACTCATCATATCCATCCTCTAACCACTAATCCTGGCCCAGATTACAGAAAATAATAATACAAAGAGAAGCACAATTACAAGTTTCGTAAGAGTACGAAATTATACATATTACTCTTTATAGGAACATTCGTGTCTCCCAGTTCCATCATCGGGAAAAGATGAATGTGGGAAAGCCGTGAAATTAATGTGTTTTCCAAATGTTCCGTTCCCAGGGCCAGTGTTTATCACCACTTAAACCACGCATTTCCTGTTGGCCACATTCAGCCACTGCACTTGAGGAATGGGGGGGTAGGGGTGGCTGCAGATTCTACATGTTACTTGAGACAAATGGACTGGCATTTAATACAAACCTTCCTCCTTCCTGAACAGGTGACGGCTCCAGGTGAGGAGCCCCTTACTGAGACCCTGTCCATCCCGTACGGACCGGACAGGTACTCCGCCCTCACGCACAACTTCATAACCCCTTGGCGCAGCGGCAGCCCGCAAACCACGCAGCCGACGGAGACCTGCGGCCTGATTCTGCGCAACACGGATCTCAGCAACAGGGGCGCCTTCTTGGACAGACCCCTCGCACTCCTGCTGCCACTGCTGCTCTGCAGACTGCTTCTGTGAGAAGCACCATCATACTGCTGACTTGGTCACGTGACACGATCACGTGACATTTGAGCTTTTTTAATGGACTGTTTTAATAGTCCTTCATTTGCGTAGTAAAAGAGCTTTTTTTAGTTAAAAAAAATGTCTAGACTTTCATGCAGTGGCAGTGGAACGGAAGTTTGGAAGGAGCAGCAATGAAGAAACTTTCTATAAGATCCCCAGTGGATGACTTTACCAGTGTGTTAAACAGGGACACCCCTCCTTATCAGTGCATTTTTGACATCCAGGAATAACACCTCTAGTACCAGAAAGAACATAGATCTTCATGAGAGCCGGGGTCATTGAACCTTGCGATGTGAATCTCACGCTTCCCATCTGCAGGCCCCCTGGTGTCTGACTGAGCACATGCCTGTGCAGAAGTGCTACAGCAATAACAACAGCATGACAGTGTGCTGACAGAGGAATCAAACAGGGCCATCATGGGCTAGCACAAGGTAACTCAACTTTGGCCAACTAAGATCACCCAAACATAAAAGGAAGTATTTATTTGAAGGATTATTCTACTTGGAACACAATTATTCACAGCAGAACAGATTATGGTGAAGAAAGCTAAGACGAAAAAGAAACAATTATTAGAGTTTTGCTTTTTTATTACATTATTCTATATTCCTTACTGATTCCCGTAATATAGGCCTACTTTAAACTTTCAATTTCTAATTTTCTTATTGTTGTAAATCCTTTTCAGTAATAATACTTTAAGCAGATAGTGTAAAAATCCTTTTTATTTATAAAATTTACTTTTACCTACACCTGTCTTTAAATTATTAATTTAGTATAGATGCTATTTAACATTAGCGTTGTTTTGTAAATATATTCAAATATACACATTTTTTGTTTATCTCAGAAAATATTTATCTGAATCACCAACAGTGCATGCTTCCATTATGTGTAATTCTATATAATTTAGATTTTTTATAGCTAAATAAGGTTAAGTCATTTAATGTGTACTCTGAATAATCACGCAATTGTATCATTATAACTACTACATGAGGCACCCCTCATATATTTTAGCATAATTTAACTTTTACCACTGATGACTATACTATATGTGTATTAGTATAGTTATTAGTGAGGCGACATAGCAAGTTTTCTGGCTGCGTCATAGCGTGGAATGAGGATATTGGCGAACAATCTCTGATCAGCGAGTAACTTCTGAGAAGCTGCAATGTTTGGGGAAGCACTTCCCAGCTGAGTATATGACACCCAGGGTGTCAGCAGCTGCTGCAAAATATCTCTACAAAGTCTCAAATGCTTTTGACAGCACCTGTGGGGAATCTGTGCCCCTGACAAAAATCACAGAAAAGAGGAGATTTAAAAGACAACTGGAGATTATCATTTTTATCTTGCCTGTCAATCTTCTCGTGTCCCTTGGAGATCACTGCATCTCTCACTGCGGATTGCAGGGACACAGTATAAAGCTTCCTGCTCCCGCCTCATACCAGCACTGCTCTTCATTGCTGCATTTTTGCAGAATGACTGGGATCGCGATGTTTATGGAACAGACCATTATCCTCATCATTTACTAGTCTAGTCTGCCAATTGACATTTGTAGGCACTGTTTATATGTTCTCTGTAGGCAAGATTGAGCTTTATTCTTGCAAAACCTTTCTCTCAAATTATTTCTGTGCGGTAATGAGACACATTGGCATTCTTATTCAGGAAATGATGAATTTATACTGTTTGTGTAAGTTATAATACAGCAACTATTGCCATGCCAAATGCACTTTCAGATTGTAGTACAAAACATGAGCAATATCCTGGTAAAAACTTGATATTTCATAGATCATTTCTTTCTGACCTCCAGTACAGACCGAGAGGGCAGCTCCGGAGCACAGGGAGGTATTCAATAATCCACAAGGAAACCTAACTCAGCTTTTCAGTAGGCCAAACCTCAGCCATTCTACCTCACCTCACAAACTATTTGTTGCTGTTCCAATGGAAAGCGTACTGTGCCTTTAATAAATAATTTTCACCATAAATACCTGTAGTCATTTATACCAACTAATTACAGGTCCAAAAGCCCATACTAACATTTATGAAGCATGTTTACTGGCATGCAGAGTACCAGTCAAAATTCTGGACAACACCTGCTTATAATGCATTTTCTGTTAGCCATATTATTCACTTTATTATAAATGTAAAAATTAAATAAAATATCAAATATTGCAGCAAGGGAAATGTTCAAAATCTCAAAATTTTCTCAAATTTTAGACTCTTCAAAACACAGTAGTCTCCTTTTGCTGTGATGACAGCAGTCTCTCTGCATTCTCTCTACCAGCTTCCAGATGTAGCCACCTGGAATGCTTCTCCAACAGTCCTAAAGAGTTTTCACAAGTTCTGGGCACAGGTTGACTACCTTGCTCTTACTTGTCAATCCAATTAATCTCTAACCAGCTCCATATGGCTTACGTCGGGGGATTGTGGGGGCCAGGTCACCTGCTGCAGCACTCCATCTCTTTCTCACTCTCTCTCTGATCTTCATCTTTTTCCTTGTTCACAGGATAATACCACATAATGACCATAAGCACACCTCCAGGTTAACAGAATAAACTTAATCTTAAAATATCTAATTCACTTTGAACATAGATGATTTCGGGCACACAACACAAAATAATCAATTGTACAGTATTAAGACGTTGTCAATAATGTAGGTGAATTAATAATTTTACAATGACATTAACATTTTAAAACATTTTGTTGACTTGAGTCTAAACAATTCAACCAAATGAATGTCATGTAAACTCTCTTTAGTGAACCTTATTAAGACAGTATTTTCTCTCTGTTGAAGTAATGCCCACTAAAGTAAGTGGACATTGAACATTTCAGTCAGTGCTGGGAAAGTAATGTGTGGCTCCATGCATTGTAATAAACCGGCACCACATTAGCTTTTATTGCCCTCTAGTGGTGATTCATCTCAACAGGTCTTCTAATGGAATTTGTGTTACTTCTTGCAGGTGGAATACCAATACAAATCCAGTTATCAATTTGCTCCAAAAAGACAAAATATATAGATACAGTGGGTCACATGGTCTGTGGGGAAAAAGTATCCTCAGGGGCACAACTTTAACCCCATCGTTCTGGGGGGGGGGGGGTCAGATTTACAACCGAAGAGGCCATCACTACCCCCGCACGCTCATCTGACGTAAATATAGTAACATCCACACATGCTGAATTTTACCAAGAATCCCCAAGACACGTAATAAACATAAAGCATTTATTTGCATCTATTTGTACATACACAAGTGATTGCCCAACAAAAGCCTAAAATAAATTATACAAACAACACAATGAACCCCACGACAAGCAGGAGCATCACTAGAGACTGGTGAAATGTGTGACATTTACTGGGCGTGGCGGGCGGTCTGATTTTAATCAAAATAAATGACAACACACCATTTACACACAAGTTAGTGTTCATCTATGGCGGGAGGGCTGAATGCCCCGGGAAACAGCCTTAGCCACGCCCCTGATAAGACAAAATTATTTTATATTACCGAGCGGTTACAATGGAAAAAACAAAACACCACACACACGCGCCAAACGAACGCAGTTTCTACGGTAAGGTGCCGGTATTCGATTCAGTGCATCTGCACAGCAGTTACGTCTCACTAGCAGGACGGCCTACGCAACGATTTGTTTTTATAACCTCAGCTGCATCAGGGTGAGTAAAACAAGTTAGGAATGTTCAATTTACTAGTTGTTAAAAGTCTTTCCCTTTAAACAAATCAAAATACTATATCGATACATTGTAAATATTGTTGCGATTTCGTATAAGAGTTACATAAAGCAAACTGCCTTTAGTATATTGACAGCAAACTTCGGTATTAATGCACTACAAAATTCAACGTGAAACAATGCAATTAAATATTACATACGTAATATATTTTACATTCTTAGTGTCGTAAATCAAAATATAACAGAAATATACAAGCTATCAGTTGCTACGACAAATTAAATCCCCCTGAAAAACAACGTTTAGTACCGTAGAAAGTAACTAGTAATTTTAATAACTTCAAATCAAAATTCAACATATTCAGAAAAAAGGGTACAGCCCTGGTAGCCACACATTAATGTGCCCCCAACAGTACAAAAATGTTCCTCGGATATTTCTGTATGTTAAAAGGTACATTTAACTACAGCTATGGTACATTTGGCAGACCTATAAGGGTACAACCCGTGAGAAATAATTGTACCCTCAAAGGTTTTCTGACAGTGTATACGAGACACAAGCCAGAGATATTCAGACAAAATAAGCCTAATTTTCCGAAACTCACACCCTACCCTTTCAACAGACTGTCGGTGTTCGTTACAACGTAGCGAAAAATTGACTTTGTTTTGCAGAAAACATTGTATGGCTACAAAACTCATTAAACAAATGTAATCAACGCAATTAACGCTGATCCAACACGAGCGCGCAGTCGAGGCGGCAATAAATGACAAAGGTGTGAGGCGTACCGACTGCACCCTTAATTTCTATTGGCTAACGCTTCTGCTCCCTCTAGTGGACAGAATAAATTTGCTCTGAAGTGGGATCAAGCGCTTTGTACATTTAAGTTGACAAACAAGCACATTCGTTTTAATACCATTAACATTTTGCTACATTAAGATGTTTAAAAGGTATACAACATTTCTTAGCTGCATGTTAAATCAGCCAGCTTCGCTTTCAAAGGTTCGGTAGCTACTAGCTATAAGATTAATGTCATTTGACGTATTGGTGGCGGATGGCTACATCTACCGAGTTATAGCGCATTTAAGTTTGATTAAATATGTAAAACATTCTCTGGCATTTTTGGTGGCACTTCCAACAGGCCTTAAATATAGTGTGTCAAGAATTTTCTTGTGAATAGAATTCATACCAACCCAGCTGGCCTTTTACACTTATTCCTGTTATCTGAAAAGTATCTCCTCTACTTGAAAATCACAAAGCAGTAATATCTTAAATAATGAAATACATTTTACCAGGCTTAATCAGTAAGGGGAAGACATTTTTTCTGTCAATCTTTCAAGACCATGGGGCAAATATATGTATATGTTTTGATGCTTAGTGACAACACAGCACCCCACAGGAGTTTAGGGGGCACCGTGAACATTTCTCCTGAACAAGCTGTGTGAATATCTAGGCAGGGTACCTTCTGCCCACTAAGGACTCACTACAAATGGCAATTGCAGTCACTGTACAGATATGTGTGCACTGGGATCAGTAATGAGCTCATCCCACAATATTACCGAGGAGCATCTGAAAAGGCAGCACTATCCTGACAGAAGTATCTCAGTCAAGGCCAACTGCAGCACCCAGTCAGCACTTCAGCCACACTTTCTCCACTTGAGAGCAGATACCTGGAATCCTCAAAGCCCATCCTGACATTGGGGCTACATCAGTAACAGGAAGAGAGACTTTATGCCATTGGTCCTTTAAAAGCCTAAAACAGGCAATTCCACCAGCAACATTTACATGACTGTTGTTTTCCAGTCAACTTAACAATAAAACAGTAATTTATTTAAATACGACTGACTCTGTTTACTTCTTCGAAGACAAAAATCTGAACACAGGAAGAAACCAGCTCAGACATGCAGCAAAGCCATTTAGCCCCAAAATTTTGGCTCTGTTAATGCACTCAGTTTAAACACCAAACACAGAGTTTTAAATAAATATAACCCTTTTGCCATGAAAGCGCAATATAAATTTATTAAATTAGAGTGAACTCTGAGGGCGGTGCTTCAGCTCAGGTAGGTCAGCACCACAGACTGGATGGGCTCCCGGCACACAGGGCACAGCTTGTTGCGGTTCTTCAGCTTCTTGGCGCAGGTGTAGCAGGACATGAGATGGCCGGTGCGGCCGTGAACGATGCAGCCGTTCTTGGGCCGGCTCTGGCAGATGACGCAGGGCTCCAGGCAGCTGGACGGCAGGTAGGCCTCCAGGCTGTTGAAGCGCTCCAGCTCGGGGGCCTCCTCCTGGCTGCTCCTGGCACTGGCGCTCGAGGTGGAGGGCTGCGAGCAGCTCTCCTGGGGCCCAGACGCCGCCGCCGCCGCCTCCTCCTTGGGTTCGACACTTGGGGGTGAAATGGCCAGCTTGCCATCGGGGACGTCCAGCCCCTCCTCGGCATCAGCCACAGGGGGCTTTGGAGGCAGGGCCTTGTGGTCGGCGCCTGCGGCGTCCGACTCGGGCAGCCAGTGATCACGCACCGTCCAGCAGCGCTGGCAGAGGCGTGGCAGGGGAGGGTTGAGCTCCTCGCACTTGGAGCACTTCCAATAGTCCTGAAACAGGATGTCCAGTTCGGTTACAACCAGGCCTCTCAGGTCTCATTACATCGTTGCAAACATCCCATCCAAACTTCAAAAAAGTTTCAAATTACATCCCAAAAAGCTGTAATGCCAGAATGCACAAGGCAGGGGGCACTGTGAGCAAGAGGCCAGTCCATCACAGGCCACACACACCCCATCACACAATAGGGGAAATTTAGAGACACCAGTTTATTGTAATGATACATCTCTGAACTCGAATGCGAGGGCATCAAAGGGCTAGTGTTCCAGCAAGATCATTACCTCCCTGCCCCCCCTCACGGACACTCTCCATACCCTCCACACCCGCAGAGCCATCAGCATTGCTGGAGACTCCTCCCACCCCTTACACTCCCACTTCAGCCTCCTGCCTTCAGGGAGAAGGTACCGGACCCTCCGGGCTCCACAAGACTCTTCAACAGCTTTATCCACCAGGAGACTGAATGTCCTTCACTCCCCACTCTGCCCCCTGACAGTAATATATTCACTGACTACCTCTTTTTCCTTTTTTTTGCACTATAATCTCAAGGACTATTTACATTTCATACCTTTCCGCTGCTAATTTGAATTTGACTTGTATGATTACTACAATTTGCACAACTTATATATTGTTACAACGGCCTTTTTTGTCGATATGTCTCTTGCCTTGTCAGTTTGTCTTGTTTTGTGTATTTTTATATAGAGTGTCTATTCAAATTCAATTAATTTTGTAATCTAGATTAAACTTTCTAGTTCTAATTGGAGGGTTCGCACACCAGTGAGCGAGAAACGGCATTTTGGTTCTCATGTATGTCTTGCACATAAATTGATAAAATATCTTTGAATCTTAATTTTAAAATAACCTACACAAAACTAGAGTGTGAATTCAAACCCTCAACCCTGGAGGTGTGAGGCTACAGTGTCACCAACTGAGCCACTATAACACCCATCTACTCTAGATATTTGTAATAATGATGAATACTACAAATGCAGTCATTGAGGTACATGAACTAAGACCTAGAAGAGGAGAACTAGCCATGAGAGAGCAACCTACTGCCTCTGAAATTTCAGTGTCCTCCTCAAAGGAGTCTTCATCCTCTGCCTCAAAGATGACCTCGTACACCTGCGGGAGAGAGTGGGGAAGAGTGAGCCCAGCTGCCACGACAACAGAACGGCTCCCTTCACCCAGCGAGGGATGCGAGCAGTAACCTCGTCTACTCCTGACGCGTCCGACGCCTCGTCGTTCTCGCTGTAGGCATCCGAGTTGACGGACTCCACCTCAAACTCCACACTGAAGTGATCTGAACCGGAGTCTTCGCTGTCGCTCAGTATCAAGTCGTTGCGAGTTGTTCCTATGCAGGAGGTAGTCATGTGAACACGGTCTTCAAAGATCTGCACAGAAATGGGGGAGGGAAGGCCAGTTGAGTTTAATTATGGTATGACACCCTGCCCAGAGTGGGCACTGATAATGTTCACAGACACAGTGTAATGTTACATTCTCTCTCGCTCTCTGTCACAATCATTGTTCACTATGTATCATAACAGATATGTATGAAATGAAAAATGAAATTCTCTCTGGTGACTCCTTTACTCTGTCACCCCCCATGAAGTACCCAACCAACAAGAGGCACAGTCACTGATGGCGAGTACTGACACACTCAGTGGTAACACACACACAGCAAATAAACAGTTCTGTGGGGACCACCTTTCACTGCCCAGTTTAACTCAATGGAAACCAGTAGATACCAACAACATGTGGGTAGCCAATGGGGACTGTAGGACAGTAGCACTCTTACCAAGCTCCCGTCGGACTCTGACGACTCGCTGGCCCTCCGCTCCTTCCCAAGGCCGCTGATCACGCACCACGACAAGCTGTCGTCAAATGTGAGCGAGAAGCTGTCCGATTTGTGCCTCTTTCTGTGGCTGTGTTCCTCGTCTGTGGAGGTTCCTGCAGAGAGTCAAGGTGGCGATACTGATGAGAGAGACGGCAGGACACGTGTGAAGCCATTCTGTACGTCACACTGTAACATCAGATTGTACTCCGGAAAATACCACTGTTCCAGAAAGAAATCATAAGTGCCAGAATAATGAGTCTTGTAGTATTTACTTATTAGCTATTATGTAACATCTATGCAGTAATGGCAAATGAATTGCTTATTTCTCCTTGCAACATGATACCCAGCAATTTGTTCATCAAGACTCTACTCTTGGCTATACCAACAAAACTCCAAGAGTATGCATCTACTTGGAGAAAGACACTCTGACAGATACCTGACTGAGAACTACAAGTTATCATTCCAAGGTAGGAAGGGGAGGCTTTTGCTTGACTTGAGCATAACTTATCAACCAGTATTTATACACAGCTTAAGCTGGAGTTAAGACTCAAGGCACTTTTCTGTTTGTGACCTCCATGTGGTTTATTCTGAAAAGGACTAATGTAGCCTTGCTGTAGCACATCTGTCACACAAACAAGTCCCTTGTCAACGATCAGCCCCTGAAGGAGCTCAGCATGCAGAGCGATCATCTGAACAACTGCAGCACTGCCCTCCAAACCAAACTGTTCTTTAGAGCTACAGACGTCCTAATGAAAGGCACCATTCATTTGGGAGGGAAAGGATGTGCTGTTCCACATGGCCTCATATCTGGGTTTCCGTAGCACCATAAAAAGGAGGCCCAGCGGTTACAGATGGTCAAACGTGAACCGGCAAGGTATCTGCAGTGTCTAGGTTTATTATTTAAATTCACAAAGGAGCACTATTCTAATTATATTTGATATCACAACAGAAGTAGTCTGACTGGTTATATATACACAGGCAGTTGGAAGCATAATAAGAAACCCTTAAAGAGTAAACCCTTTCACTCTCTGTCAGGTTATTGCTGGTTCAAACTTCAAACCAGCACAGCAACAGTCAAGCTATTGAAAAGCTCTGATTAAATACAGCTGCCAGGGTGATCAGATAGCAGAGAGACAGGGGCTCCCCTACCAGGGTCGCTGCTCCGTCTCCGTCTCCTCCCAGGAGTGGCTAAATGCGAGTCTGTTTCCTGAAGAAGAAATTAATCGTGTAGTTGGAGAAACAAACTGAGTTTGGAGGGAGTGCTTGAATGCTCTTCACATACATATATACAAACAACTTTTGGTAAGAAAAGGAATACACCAGAGGAAGGATATCGGCCTGCACACTTACTTGTGATGCGCTGTCTGGTTCAGTTTGACTGCTGGGATCTGTAAAGGGTGACTGGGGACCTGTCATTACAAAACCTGTGTCAATCAGCCCTTAAAGCTGTGGTATTTAGACATGAAAGCTACCATTTCACAAGAGTATTACCAAATTCCAAATAGCAGACATTAGTGCAAAAAACACACGAGCATATGTTAATTCAGAAAAAAAAGACTGGACAATTTAAGAATAATAATTTCTCTTGTAAAAATTAGAATTATGTCATTTAAAATGGTAAATAGTAGCTTAGTACCTTCATTTTTTACAGCAACCAGGTTTTTGGAGACCATTGCAAATAAGACACTGAAAGACAAATAAAAAAGTTACTAATTAGTCTTTTCTTTATTGACTACAAAATCCACTATATATATTAACAAAAAAAGTATCATTCTGGAAATAAAACAAATGACAGAGGCCCAAACAGCTGCTGGACTGTCATGTTACTCTCATGTCTCTGCACTTTTGAAACTGCAAGTTGGGGGGGGGGGGCAGGGTCTAGAAACATCTGGGCCTGACCTCCAGCCCCTTGAGAACAGAAGCAGTGAAAAACGTACCGGGGTTCCTTGATGGAGAAGCTGTCCACACCAAGCACAGTCCCCAGGGCATCATCTGCGCAGTGCACAATGTGCTGCTGTTTCTTGTCATACAGCTGCTTGCTCATAATGTACTGCCCGAGGTAAAATATTACCTGAAATTCAAAGTTATAAGAGGATTATGGTATCAATTTTGGTCTGTCAAACAGCAAGCTACAGTTCATAAAGTACCAGACAGTATTAACCCTTTTCTGCTCCATCTATCACTCATCTGACCTGATTTAATTCAGAGCCCATGGTACAAAGGGTCACTGTTTTTCTTAATCAGCTATAATGATTAGTGATTGCAAAATTGCAGCTCAGTGATTAACTGAGAAACAGGCTCAAACACAAAAAAATTGCACCTCTCTGCCCTTCCCCTAGGAATTGATAAAACTCCCACCAGAGGGAAAGGACTGCATGTAGAACCTGAAAGCCACCGTAAACACAGAAACATCCGCAACACCAACACCCTAATGTATACCCTCCTTAAATCCTGTGAGCTTAAGAAAATGCTGCATGTTTCCAAATACACACACACCCACACACACACCAGTCTCTTCCGTTAACTTTCCACACAGACCAGAGTAACTAAATCTAAGGTGGAAACCTGAGATGCCTGGTATTTATATCAACAGGGTCAAGGGTAAATTGAATGTGGGAACGGCACTGCCCCTTCACTGAGCGCAGAGCCTGAAATCACCAACAAATCACTAAAGACAAGTGTCCTGGGTTGTTTCTGAAAGCCAAAATGACACTGACTACCTTCAACTGGAGATGCCAGACTTGCTTAAACATTACACCATTTCTGAGAGTACAGCAACAGCAGTACTCGTCAGTATTCCGGGATCTTCTTACCTCTTTCATTGTAAAGATCTCCTTGTCTGCTCCTGCCTGCTGGAGCAGGGTTTGTAGTTGTACTTTTGGTCTTACCTGTAAAGACCAGGATTCACATCTATTGAACATTTCTCAATATAACAGGCTCATGACTCAAGCAAATTAAGAAAACTCACAAGTTTCTCATTATCCACTGCGTTTATTTGGCTGTCGCTTAAACAATTCTCTGTTGCCATTCTCTATTACCTGAAATAAGAAAAAATATATATTAAAAGTGGTAAACGCAGTGTGACAAATTCAGCAAGTTCCAATTTTAAATTAAATGCCAACCAAAATAACACACCCAGAGACAACTCACCTTAATAAATAGTTATATGCGATATATATATATACACATCTATGACTTTTCAGCTGTACATAAAGTGCTCAGGGTCCGCAGTGTGCAATGACAACACACTTCCTCAACGGCCCCGGATTTAAATACCCCAGCGGGCACTTGTCATGACATGTCAGGGCTAGAACCGCAGTCGTCGCTGGGCGTGGGCTCCATTGGGGAATGGCGCCCCCAGCGGCGGAGGCAAGGCTCCGTAACGTAGCGCACCGAGCGAGGCCGGCAGATATGCCCGGGCATGTCCCGGCTCGGCGTCCCTTCGACGGCGCCGAGCCCCCACGCTGACCGCTCTGACAAGGCGAGGGGGCCGAAAGCATAGCGACAGCTGCATCCTTCAACATGCCTGGGCGACGACGGACTTATTCACAGCCATGTGTTACTTCAATAAAGACAACTTCGTGAAGGAATAATCAATAATAACAATAAAACACCAAGTGGCGTTCAGCCTTATCGCTTTACAGCACCCGGCTCGAAATCGGACTTTCTTCTAGATAAACGATAACTAGAGCTAATCAGGAGGTTGCCTCGCCGTAGTGACTTAGCCAGAGAACTGCGTAAGTTGCATTTTTAAAACGTCAACTTTAACAATGTGCATGTCCACCACTCAGCCTACAGAATAATGCTATAACCAGCACGCACGCGGTGCATGTTACCGACAGATTAATAGAATAAACCCGCTCACTTCACCGCATCTTTCCAAACAGCCCAATGAATTCATCCGCATCATTTCAAAGTACAAACTGCAAATTTAAAATAAACTGCTTGCTTCTCGTTTTTGGTACACAACTTTCCCGTGAATGCCAGTTTTAAGGTATTGCCTTTATTCTTGACTTGATTACTTGATTTGAAAGTGCACGTCACCGACTTCAATTACTGCTATACTAACGACACAGCTGAGCTTTAAATACTCTTTCCCATATCAGTTTAACATTAAGGAGAAATAAAGCTGCAGTCTGTAGTAAAAAGAGACCGCTCCGTTCCCGAAGCTCTTCCGTAGTCAGAAGCGGAATGAGCGTTCTCGTTCACGTTAGATAGGCTAGGAAAACCCGTGGCTGTGGGGCCTTGTACAACGTCCGTTAGCCAGCAGGAAACGCATTTGAATATCGAGGGGTTTAAAAAAAAAGATACAACACAGCCAGCCCGTCTAACTGGATAAAAACACATTATGTGCCTTCACAAGCCGTAAAATAAATTACCTACCTTTTTGAAGAACGAAATATTACCGTCTGATACGCGGAGACAGCATTTTCTTTGCTTTCGTAACTTGGCGCGACTAAACGCTGTTGCCCCTAGCGACAGAGCGGGTGACTGGTTAAGAACTAGTTGGAATCATTTTAACGTTTTATATTTTAAAGTTTACATGCTAAGCTGGCAAAATGTGGCAGGAAAATGACAATTCCATAACATATGTGTATACGTGTTTGCAGCAAGGTACACCCAAGAAGATCTCAGATAATCTATACATCTCAACAGATTTCTTTGCCTTTAACCTTTAAATGTCAACGTTTAAACTTTTTTGACTTATCTACCCTTAGTTACTAGTTAGTTACTAGCTTGGGAGTTACTTGACCAGCGCGTGACTTTAACTTCGTTACTACGCTTCAGTATGTATAGGATTATGTCCTTTTGCACGTGAAGCTTGGCATGTCCAGCGACCAAGTGGGGCTGCCATTAAAAGCTGTCACCTGTTGCGAAGCAACGCCAGCTGTCCACATTAATTTGATGGTTCTATTGAATAGCCCAAAAATTGTGAGACTTTAAACAGGTTTATCTAAGAAAGGTTAGATCACAAACATGTTAACTGTTCCACAGTGTTGAAATGTAAATTTAGTATATTGGTTATATTTTCTTGAGATTTATTATATGAATGGAGTTAAAAATATTCATCGTACGGATGTCTATGTATTATTAACCCCTCACAGTTTTTTCAATAAATAGTAATTTTTAAAGAGTCTTCAGAAAAGTGCTATTGCTTTTCATTTTTATTACATTTATGTGAAAGTTTGTGTTAGGATTAGGTCTGAGGAAATGGATGACTTAATTCACACTACATCAGCAAGACAAAATAATATTACCCCTGTTATTCTTGTTAACTTAAACTCTTTCATCCACATTTCAGGGAATACTCATTTTTTCTTGACCACAACAGGAAAATGACTCAGCATGACTGTGTTTCTTTGAATGCAAGTGAATATTTAAGGGTATGTGACTCATTCCAGGTCTCGACATGTTCAGGCATGTGATTTCTCCCACTTGTGCCCACTTGGTTATTAACCTTATTGTTTTACTGAAACAAAGATAAATCAACTGACTCCCAGATAAAGTCTATAATTTAGCACTGGGTGAGTGGCTATGGAATAGCAATGGATATGGAATATTTAAACGATTTGAAATATCGCGTTTGGCAGCATAATCCCGCAGTATCGAAGCATGTCTAGAAAGTACAAAAAAGATATTGCTGCTTATCAAACCTCAAGCAGTATGATTTACAAGTAAAAAAGACAGTGTTGTTTTGCTGCTGTGCTTTGCAATGACGGTTGAATGGCAGATTATCTCGAGGCAACAGCACAGTGGAAGTCCACAGCTGACTCAGTAGCACCAGTCTCTCCCTGACAGGGCATTCCAGTGGTTTAAGAGCGCAGTTAGGTGTCCAGTGTGGGCATTCACTGCAGATAGACACCTTCCCTGCCATAAGAGAGGTTCCTTTGTGCAGGCGCTCAAACACTGTGGGCTGTGTGCCTCTAACATTCTGCCCTAAACAGACTATTTTACCCAAACGTTTCCACGTATATACCCACAGGTGCTTTAGTAATATTCAAAATCAAATCAATAATATGTCTGATTGAACTTTAAATTTTTAGTATCAACAAATCCACCCAGTCTGTCACACGCATATGAAGCCACAATCTATAGCAAAATATAGAACGTGGTATAACTACACATCCAGCAGTTCAGAGCTCGCAGAACAGAGCCATTTCCTCACTGAAACACGAAACCATGAAGAACTGAGAGGCACCGAAAATGTAGAGAGCAAGTGGAAACAGGAAGTAGTAGCTGATTCATGCAGCTGTCCAATGATTTCAAGCACCATCATTAACTTAAATGGCTCGTGTGATCCCTCACATTAATGGGTTAAAAGAGTAAAAGACCATTCAATCACAGCAAAGGTCATCCTTGATAAGCGAACCTATCAAGCAGCTAGAACAGCACTCCAGTTTAGGTATTTCAGTGATAAGGAATATTTTTTAAGGAGTTCTTCCAATCTCCAAGGCTTTCTAAGCCAAGTAGCAGGGAAGGGAACAAGTAATTCCTTGGCAAGTCCAAGTCAAGTCTCAAGTAAAAACATTCCAAGTCCAAGTCTTTCCATCATTTTTGGTGGCGAGTCATGAGTCATCAAATTTGTAACAAGTCCGTGTTGAGTTGTGAGTCATGAAACTCCAGTCTCTACATATGTCAGCTTTTTTTAACCTTTAGTTATTAAGCAATAAGATGACACGGTGGTGCAGTGGTTAGCACTACTGCCTCACACCTCTCGGACCAGGGTTTGAGTCTCCGCCATGGCTCTGTGTGTGGAGTTTGCCTGTTGTCCCCGTGTCGTCATGGGGTTTCCTCTGGGTACTCTGGTTTCCCCCCACAGTCCAAAGACATGCTGAAGCTAATTGGCATTGCTAAATTGCCCATAGGTGTGCATGTGTGAGTGAATGGTGTGTGAGTGTTCCCTGTGATGGGCTGGCCCCCTGTCCAGCATTGTTCCCTGCCTTGTGCCGATTGCTTCTGGAATAGGCTCTGGACCCCCCCCCCCCCCCACGACCCAGTAGGATAAGCGGGTTGGACAATGGATTGATGGATGGATAGTTATTAAGACTTGCTGCAGCAGAAACCTGCCACAGTATGTTATAGGTTAGGTTCTTCATAGGCAGAGACAGGTTGAAAAGAGAGTCTTCACTCCGTCACAGTTGTCCTCACAGTTTTCATGCCTGTGTTTATGCAGGGAGTGATGCATCTTTCCAACAAACCATCTCAGGAAACCTTGCATTCAGTCAAATGAAAGTTCAGGCAGCAGATAATTAATACACTGAAATAATAAAATTAACAGTATGGTATCCAGAAGGGGATTATAACCTCAAGTCTTAGTCATAGGGTCCAAGTTGGGTCCAAATCTCGAGTCATCTGCCCTCAAGTCCAACTGGAGTGCAAATCTTTCCATCAATTCTACAGTCAAGTCACAAGTCATCAAACTTCTGCCAAGTAGTCCCAACTTGCAGGCCTCTGCTAATGGGCCAGTTTTAATATTCCATTTTCCATAACTGCTTTCCTATCCCAGGAAGCCCAGGGTATGAGGCAGGGGAACCCCTGGATGAGGTGCCAGTCCATCACAGGGCATGCAAATTCCAAACAAACACAACCAGGGGAGGGAATCAAACTCACATGCTTAGACATAAGAAGCCTCTGTGCCAACCTGTATTGATCAGTGGGTCTCAGCAGGCCGTACGCATTATAAACACGGCCTGCCTCTAACGATAACTACTGCCGAAAAACCAAAGCACTTAATTGAACAAAATATATTTATTGAACAACACAACATATTAAAATGCTTTATGCTGTATTTAAATAATGGGAGAGAAACCAACCTGACATTTTTAATGCCATGAGAGGAAATATTCAGGATGAGATTCTCCATTTTTGACCATGTGGTACAAAAGTATCAGGCAATTTCTGATTATCAGCTCGTTTTCAGTAGGCAATACTCCAAAACACTGTAGGACTATCACATACAAAATCTCACTTAAGATCCTGTCGTCCACTGCATAAGTGCCCCGCTTCCGGACTCTCCGTGGCAGGCCCTTCTCGCAAGCCCGGGCCCAGGGCTCTGGTGGGTTGGCTCTCTGGGGGTTTCCGTGTCGCAGCCAGCGGCAGCTGTTCTAAGGTGAGGGACATTAGGGTTTAGGGCCTCTGAACAAGTCTGCTCTTGCCCTCCTCCTGTTCAGCCAGTTTGAAGTGGGTGTAGGCCAAAATACCCAGGAGGGTACAGAGGATGCCCAGGCCCTGATGCAGAGACAGGGGGTCCTGGAAGAGCACGTAACCCCCCAGGAGGGTGATGCAGAACTTGAAGTGCCCAAACATGTTATAGCTGTTGACCTTGTGTTAAGGTTCAATGTCAATGTATTTGGAAGCAACAACTTCAAACGATTCATTATTCAATAGTTGTATAATTTTACACCGCCATGGCGCCCCTTATACCATACCAGGCCATAATAAGACGTCATATCACTACAATTTTGTACCTGAACTGTACTTTCCCAGGAATCTGAGACAGGCCCATATAACCCGCAGCACCACTGAAAGCATCCTCTCCTATGACCCGACTCTGCGGTATATCAGCTGCACAGAGAAAGCACCTACATCCAGCGGTAAAAGCTGCCCAGTGAATCATTAGGGACGAACCTGGACGCTGCTTACGCTGGCCTACCGAAGAAGGGAACCAGCATCACCAGAGATTCATCTCACCCAGGTCATCATCTGTTCATCCCACTGCCGTCTGGAAGGTGCAGGGCAATCAGACCCCGGACCTCAAGCCCCCCCCCCCCAAGCACCCTTCCCCACCCACAAGAACCATAACACACAGAGCTGGACCCCCCTAGAACTTTATTTAGTTATACAGACACTGCCACCATAAAGACTGTATATTTTTATTTTATGCTTAATTACTTTGCCCTGTGTATATAATTATATAGAATAATTGGCAAATAAGCTGTTCTCCATTGTCTGCACTTAATTTGTAACTACCAATTTTACTGTCTAGCTTAAATAGGTGTTTTTCTATTGTCACTGTTATACAATTGCTGCAAAAGAAGATATGTCAACACAATATCATTGTATCCATTCATCCACCCACCCATCCATTTTCTTTACCCGTTTGTCCTATACTGGGTCACGGAGGCCTAAAGCCTATCCCAAAAACTATGTTGGCAAGACAGGGAATTATCCAGGATGGGGTTCCAACTCATCTCAGGGCACACACACACACACACACGCACGCACGCACACGTACAGACACACACACACAGACACAATTCACACCTACAATTTGGGAAGACCAATTCAACTCAGCATGTTTTTGGACCATGAGTGGAAACTGGAAACTCCAGAAACCCCACAACAACATGGGGAGAACATGCTCCACACACATGGATACCTGAACCCGGTCCCAGAGGTGTGAGGCGACAGTGCGTGACTGTGCGTGACTGTGCGTGACTGTGCGTGACTGTGCGTGACTGTGCGTGACTGTGCTGCTGCGATTTCATTGTACGGAAGTATAATATCAACAAAGCTCTCATTTCATGTCTTAACTAAAGAACAAAACAAGGACAACTCTGTTGGCGGCATGAAATCCCTGTGGCTGTAAGCGGAAGCAACATTTTCCCTCCTTTAACCACACATAGTGCCTTTGAGAGCTCAAAAGGCATCCAGAAACTGAAGCATATGACATTCATACTTATTCAAATATATGAATTAGTGCACTTTAATTACTGCACTGAAGTAACTCCTGGCCTGACTGTATTTTTAGTTTTATCAAAACAAACCGAGTCTTTAGCCTCCATAGACCTTGTGATGCCCCAAAAGGCTGAAGGATACGTCACTGGTGAAGTGTTGCCGATGATCCAGTAGATGGACAGATTGACCAGGAAGGCGATCACCCCTGACAGCAGCACCATCACCTGGGGGTGAAGAGTTCACACACACTTTGAAGTAACCGACATCACCACTGTAAAGCCTCAGTATAAGTCCATATTAACAGTAGAAGACTTAAACACATCAACATCTGGTTTCAAAACAAAGATTAATAACACAATGACAGCAGACAGACATGCTTATACTTTGGTTGAAGGTGGCAAAATGTTTTCTTGGACAGGCATGGACGAAGCTGAATATGTCGGGACATGTCAAACATGCAAACATGAAAAAAAATCGAATGCTCACCTTACGAACACGTCATATGTCTATACTGATTAACCTGTTTTACTCAGTGTAATAATACTCAAAAAATCTATTATGGTAGCAATGAGTCACGCAAACACAGCATATTTTAGCTTTTGTATCTTAAAGGGACATTCTACATTCTATACTGTTCCTTTGACCGGCCAATAAGAGAAAGCAATAAAATAAGCGCTTCCGTGTTTTACTCTGGAGATCACGCCGAGTAGTTCACAGTTTTATATTTCTTGTAATGATTAATAAGGATTATTCACAATAATGTTTTTATGAATGTGTCACAATATAAGAATCTTTAAATTCAATGTAATAGTTAATTTTTTTATATATAGAAAATCCTCTACATGCGAACTTCAAGATGCAAACTTTCAAAGATGAATACGTGCATGTCCACTAAATTAAAAAAAAATGTTTAAATAATTCCAAAATTAAAAACTGTGCTGGAATTTCACATTTCGTGGCAGTGCATAAGTTAGTTCCAATCTCTGATGCTTATCTCTGATATCCATGACATAGTAACGTAGGCGTGGTCATGGTAAGTGAGATCAGCTGACTGACAACAATGGAAAAAAATTAACTCAGTTGTTGGTTGTTAAAATGCACCCGAAATCAATAAATAATACAAACCCATTCATTTCTGAAAGCATTTCCTTCTGTACAATACAAGCAGAATGTTTTCCAAAGGAGTTAAGGGTTGGGGGGGAGGAGAGAGAGAGGTAGGTGTGCATATGGATTCTTGATACAGTAACACACTCGATTGCTAATGGTTAGCAAGATTAACTGAACACAATAGAAAAAAGAATTCTCATTTGTTGTTTGTAAAAATGCACCTGAAATCAATAAAAATACGAATATTAATTTTTAAAAGCACTTCCTTACATAAAAATTTTCGATAGGATTTGAGGAGAGAGAGGTACGCTAGGTGTGCATATGTCTGCAGGCTAGCTCGACAATGGTAAACAGCGAGATCAGAAAACAATGAAGATAAAAATAATCCTCGACAGGAGTTGAGGGATGGGGGTTGGAGTGTCATCAGCTGGAGGCCTAGGCTAACTTTGCTGGACTCACAAACCTGCTCTCTTAACAGAACTGGTTTGTATCGTGGGGACTTAGTGTACTGTCTTTCACACACAGTTGTTCCAAGGCATTTGACCAGTGTGTGTGGCAATGCATTAATAGCCAAGACAAGGAAGGACACTTATTAAGGCCAGTGGATGGGCTAGGTTAAAGGGCAGATGGATGCATAATGTTCAAAGAAGAGGTAACTGCAGTCTCACCATGGCAGAGACCGACCAAGGCCCGAGGACACCCCCTTCACCAGACGGGGGCTCGAAGAAAGGCACCAAGAGGAGGAGGAAGGCGGATGACATGGGGGCTTGGTAGTACAACAGCTGCATGGAGTTCACCTGGAGCTCGTGCTGCTTTACACCAACCCACTATGGGGGGGGGGGAATGGGTATTTATGTTTGCAGAAAATGAGAAACATTGAAAACAAAAAGGAGGACAATCTCAGCAGCTACAAAACATCTGTATACCTGCCACTGGACCAAAGAAATCCCCCCCCCACCAAGAGGTACAATAAAGTCAAGTCTCGTGTCCCACTTTTAACAGATACACACTGTCCATGCTGAGGAGACACGTACCACTTGGTACAAGGATGTAACCAGCACCCCCAGTGCTGCAAAGACCATCCCCAGCAAGTTAAACTTCACATCATAGTAGGAGTTCAAAATCACTCCTAGTGTGATGGGGATCTAGGTAAAACAAACAAACATCATAACAAAGTCAGTTTGTTAATACAACCGCACACGTTGTCATAAGCGACGTGATTAACAGATTAAAAAACAGCCTCGCTGACATTACATGACAGTTGCTGGCCAGATACTGTAAATTATCTACTGTAACGTGATTATGCTGATCTACCAATATAAAACAAAAAGTATTTAGTAATTCATAAACTGTCCTCTCATTTAATATCAAAGCATAATAAATGCAGTTAAAAGCGTTTTTTAACCTTACCAGCGTCATTTTTATCTTTGAGGAAAATGTTTTCTTATAATACAGCGTTTGAATGACTATTATAACCGGTGTGGTCATTGCTTTGGCAAGCTGATAAGTCCCTATGGTGTTGTTTTGCAGCGAAAGATTGGTGAAAACGACAAAGCCGCAGAAACTTAGTGCCAGCAGCACGATTTTGGTCGGTCTGAGACTCTTCGGGGAGAATATGTCCATCTTCTGGCACACGTAAAGCCCCAGCCAAGTCACAACGAAATGAATCAAAGTCAGCGTCATGTTCGGGAAGCCGTAATGCACGTAAATCCATTTGTTGATGAAGACGATGCATATCGACGCGAGCAGATTGACCAATAATCCGGAGGCGATGCGCCCGTTCCCGGCGAGGTCGGGCAGCCGAGCAGCCATTGTGATCCAGCGCAGCCGGGTGCGGATGTATCCGCTGCGAGCGCCTCTCCGTAAGAGCACTACGGGCGCGCACTTGTGCGCAAGGGTCTTCCCCCAGGGTGAAGTCCCGCAGCACTGCCAGGCACACCCGTTCAGCCCACTACATGCCGGACGGCTCCAGCCGCGCGCTCTCGCCACACGCCGCAGCGATTCCTCCAGCTCGCGCCGAGACGCACGCAGCGCCGGCGTGACACGGCACGCTCCGGCCCACAGTCACGGCGACTCAGCGCTGCCGCCACGTCAGTCTTCTCGAGTGCCCACTAGCGGCAGAGCAGGCGAACCTACGGAGAATGACTCGGCATACATCGGCGGCGAGGTTGGCCATCTATCCGTGATACTCTGCATGTCTTGCACAAAGCATTTCAGCCTGAACGGGTCATGCAGATAACTGCATTACTCGAGTTTTTTTGCTGTTCAGCTAAATACTAAAGTAATACAAGAGGGACTTGAGATTGACCTAAAATCAGTGTAACCCTACTGCCTTCGAGATCAAGGCAGAAATAGTCACTTTACCAGAGATTATTAGGCTGCCAAGGCTTAATGAAGACGCAGCGGATCCTCTCTGATCCCAGCCACAGACGTTTCACGCTCCAGCCATCAGGAAGATGATACAGGAGCATGCAGACCTGCACCAGCAGACACAGTGTTTCTACCCACAAGCCATCAGGCTTCTGAACTTCTGACATTCTGCACACACCGATATAGTCACCACAACTGCTGGACTCTTCATAATGTCACTTTAAATTCTCACTGCACAATTTTGCATCCCACATTCTAAATATCTCACTGCATTATTTTATGTTTTTTTTCAATTATTTGTCTGTATACTGTTCTATATGTTTATATGTTATATGTCTATATGCCTGTGACTATATGTAAAGTTGGGGGAACATGAGACTAAGAATTTCATTGCAGGTAATGATGCTACATTGTTATCCATATATGACAATAAAACTTGAATTTAATGTTGACACCAGGCCTGACCTCTGGGGAGGTGGGGATGGGGGGGGGGGTGGTTGTCCTGCAAATACTTCATTTGAAAGAGCAGAACAATGAACATAATATTAACACTAACTGCCCCAGTTGAGTTTGGTAAACAAAGAAATGAACCTGTAAGAACATTAATTCTAGCTGAATTCAGAAATCACACATCTTTATTACTGGATTACAAAAATGCACATTTTTTAAAGACATTCCTGCCTCACTTCAAACAAATATTTATAAAAAAATAACAGCAATGGTCGACTGTGGAAGCGTCTATGGCTGGATGTCATAGCCCAGGGAGTCCAGACCCTTGTCTAGCAGGAGGAGTGAGGCTTCACGCAGCTTCAAGAGGAACTTCCGCAGTTCCTCTTTGGAGAAGACCTGGTCAGGAGAGACACATAGTTAAGAGCATACACAGGATTAAGATAAGCCCCAAGTAATGATTTACAGGATTCTGCTAATCCAGCCTCAGCATTATTCCTTGGCGTTGGGAGCCATCCTATAGTCATGTGCGTTTTACAGATCGGTTACACTTAGGAAAATGTCCAGATTCCCTAAACCATGAGCATTAATCTGCTTCTGGTAAATCAGTGATTTTTATGATGGTGACAAAATATGAGAACAGAAGAGTAAATGAACCATTTGTTAAAAAAAAAAGGGGTTTATCATGCTCAATTTGCAGTCATGATGAATTAAGCCACCTGATGAACTTTCACGCTTCACTGAATGGGTTACATAAGAGAATCTTATCTTATTTACTCACATTTGATTAATTTAAAGGATGCTTTTACCCACAGCGTTAGACAGCCCTTGGAGCAATTTAAGGGCCTTGCTCAGGGTGAGATCACTACCGACCACAGGATTTGAACCAGCGCCTTTCTGATCACAGGCACAGTGTCGTAACCCACCGAGCTGCTTCCGTTAAACAGCTCTGCCGTAAGCTATGCGTACAGATCTACCATCACCTGCTGTTTAACTAGTGAGTGATGTGGGTGAGAGTCGCTGGTTGAGGTGGTGTCGATGTGTGCGCCTGGTTACTGTCGGTGCCGATACCTGGTAAAGGCGGTGCTGGTCCGAGGCCACAATGTCCGCCAGCCGCAGGTTCTCCTGGTGCTGTTCCGTGCTGTGCAAGACAGTCTGCAGCAAGAAACACATCATGGGCAGGCACAGACGACGCAGCAGCGCCATCTGGTGGGCACGCTCCGGGTCTTCCTCTGCGTCCTGCAAACGGGCACATGGAGTTTTCAGGGACCTGTCCCGCCCTTTCATTCAGATTTTTTTCCCACGAGTTTCAAACTGCAAACTACGTTCCCGAAGGAAGCAAAATCTCAAATAGAAATTTTATCAAAATTTGTCCCCATACTGCTACTGTAAGGGAGCACTGCCCCCAGTAAGCACCGTAAGATTCACAAGCTGTGTGTGGAGACATTTTCCTGGGCGCCGGCCTGAGGGGCTTCGCCGTACCTCCCGGACATCCACCATCCAGCCGCCATCCACGAACAGCAGCACGTTGTAGATCCTCTCCTTCACGTCGTCAGTCAGGGCCTCCAGCCGCCCTTTCCAGTTGTCATACTCCATCTGTGGGAGCATCAGCACAGACGTTAAGATCCAGCTACACACTGTTTCGAAAATCAAATCCCTGTAGCACCAAACAAGAACCTCCTCGCAATGCGGAATTGACCATCATCAGAGCATGTGACCGGAACTTTCATGCGACCACAGCTTTCGGACGGTAACGCCATTAAGAAGGAAATGAGACCTTGTACTCCTTCTCCTTCAGCTCGTGGGCCACCGTCTCCGTGAACTTGGCATTGGAGGCCAGCGTGGGCTTCTGTGGGGGCACGTTCATGTGCTTGAACCACTCGTTGAAGGCCTCATGAGCTTCCTGGCGGAACACCGAGTCACAGCAGTGCGTCAGGTACAGCGGTCTGCTTAGAACAGGGTCACCTAAGCAAATTACGTCCGTACATAATTGTGTGCTATACCTTTATATGACTGGCAGTGCAGTACGGTTGTTAACACCAGCATCACCACAAACACGCAAGTAATGCGTTGCGCTACAATGTTACAATGTCAGTAGGTGGTAGAAATTTCTCAGCTCTATTCAGTATATTCTCATGCGACCACCGTCGCATACGCAATCTGCCGTTGGCCGAAGCGTCGCTTTGCGCCGCCCGACTGTATTCCTGACGCGTAGCCTTAAATGCCGTCACAATGGAGCACGTTGGATGAGCTGATACCGCACGCCTGACTGCACGGTCCCCCCCCCCCCAATGTATCCATGGCAGGGTTCCTCGCTACTCACCAGATAGGCCCTGATGCACAGGTGTTCACGGATGGCGTTCTCGTCCTCGGCCAGCAGGGGCGTCTCTGTGCCTTGTTCCTCCCACTGCCGGTAAATCTCCCTCATGGAGTCATCCGGAACGCGGGCGAACACCTCTTTGGCTGCGTCGTGCTTCTTGGCACCTTAGGAACAGGATGGACGTGGTCCTCAAGTCGGCTTACAAGCCTAACAACGGAGGCGATAGCCTCCATCCTTATTATAACACTTCCAGGGAAAGCATGTTTCAACAGGAGAACCTAGAATTTATTCTACGTATGGTATTACTTTTTGATGTTAAGTTCTTCGGGACAACAACATTGATAACGGTGATTATTTAAACAAAGTTATGTATTTCTTGTATCGACTTGTTTTTATTGCTCTTCTGCAAGACGGACACCCATTATCTTTATCACTGAATTTTCGGGATGATAATATTGTCCATTGTATCATGCGCTTGCTTATTATCCTTATTTTTCCCCCCATGTCTTGTGACTGCACTGAAATACCATACCATTCCTTGTATGTGTTGTTCTACATCTCTACAGATGTTGTCACTGGTTGCCAATTAGAGCGCAGATGAACAGCATCCAAAGCATGCGCGATTCCACACCCCTTCAACGCCACTACATGGGTCTCCAACAGGAGGTCTGAGTTCCAGGTCCGAGTTAAAATATCAGAGTTGACAGGGCACCTGCTTGCATTTCCCTGAAGTCCTCGGTGCATTGTGAGGCTCCGTACTTCACTCAGGCATCCATACAGGCTTTTGGCTTGTCTGTCTCAGGCAGTCATCAGTAAATGTGATGTAGCTCTAACAGCCGCACCAACTCGCGGCCCAGAGGGTAGAGACTTGGCACCCAGCTTACCCAGGAACCTCCTCATGATGGCGTTGCTCTGTTTCAGGGCCTCAGCCCGCTGAGACGGGTCGAACACCAGCCAGTCGATCACGTCTATCTTGCGTTGGTCCTCCTGGGAGGAGGGAGGCAGTAGACATCATTAAAGTACAGTTTCGGGGCGGCTAATTTGGTAAATTACTGCCATATCACTTGAGTAAAGAGCAATTGCTTTGACAATGTTACTGTACATTGCATTCTGAAATGCGGATACGCATGCTTTATGGACTGGGGTAATTTATTGCGCGCTTGTCTTTTAAAATGTAAGCCAGTTTTTATTTAATAAAGTGAGAGTGGTGACACCTCACATTACACGGTTCTCCATTTTGCTGGGGTGGAATTATGAATCATGTGTAACATATTCAATGCGACGTCCCCACAATGAGAGGTAAGCTAGCGTGTGCGTGGCTGCGCATCACACCTCAGAGGTGCCGGTATCCAGGGCGATGGTGAGATCATGATGAGCAAAGTCTTCGGTGTCTCTCTCTCGAATGTTCTCTACAACAGTCTTGGTCACCGCTGCCACGTCCAGCTCTGAGGATTGGTGAAAAACCAGAGGTACACCAGGAGAACCTCATACCTGCTCCAGCGGTGACCCCTCCTTTGCCCCCCCTACCTCATGTTCCCCCAAAGGTCAGTGATTCTCAGTCCCAATCCTACATCCCCCACTCCTGACCTCTCCATCCACCCCTCCAGTTACACTCTCCCACAGATCTCACCTTCCCTGATGTCTGACCCCCTCTATCCCACCCCCTCCTCCCCCCCTGTCCTCACCTGCCTCCCTGGCCAGCTCCAAACAGCGCTTGCGCTGCTCCGTCTCCGTCACAGACTCCAGGAACTGGGCATACTGGGTCACCGCCATGTCCGGGGGCAGGTGGCTCACGTAGAAGGCTATGAGGTCTACGTGCTTCTCGCTGACCAGGACCTGAATCAGGAACATGCCCAGGACAAAGCGCCCTTAACCACTTTATTTATACAACTTCATAAAAAGCACACTCAGTGCTTGCACTCTCCTACTACTGAATCACTCGGACATGTCGTACCTGAATATATGACTTGAGAACATCCACGGTTATGTCCTCCTGGAAAAAAGTCCATGAGTGAGCAGTTCAGCACCATTAAGTGAAACACACACTATAGAAAAAGCTGATTTTCATCGCATTTTTATTGAAAGTTATCAAAGAAAAATTCAAACATTTCCGAACGCATTGGACAACAGAACGGGAGAGAGATGGGGGCGTGCGAAGCTGATCGGGCGAGCTGACCTTCAGCTCCACACCCAGGCTCCGGTAAAAGAGCACCAGGTGAGCCATGAATCGCAGCAGGTGGGAGGGCAGAGACGTGCCGCCCCCCAGCCAATCGCCGAACTCCTCCAACAGTCCTGCGGCGACACCACATGGTCAACGGGTGACATGAGCCTCGACACGAACACGGGTAATGAAATCAACCACAAGCAACGACAGCCTACCATCCAGGTCGCCCAGGATGACGAACTTCTGAATGACGTGGTAGTGTTCCTTGGTCTCTGCCAGCACCTTCTGTGGATGAGGAAAGCAGGTCCACTGGATAGGAACCAACCACAGGGTGACAGAGCTGTTGGTCACCAGCTGCTAACACAAAGCTCACCTTCGATTCTGTGGCCTGGAGCTCCTCAAACACCTTCTCTGGTGACCAGCTGATAAAACAAATGACAAAAGCTGGTGAGGCATCAGGTTAGATTCACTGTTACTATCTGACAGAACACTGTGGTCTGTCTTTAAAATGAGCATCACTCCTGACAACCCCGCCCCGCCCCTCCCCCCCCCCCAACCCCACCACGGCCTGCTCTCCTACTTGGCCCCCAGGTATTCCCGGGGCAGCTCCTCCAGCTCCTTGCTGCCCATGCCTGACGACAGCACCTCCTGCTCCACCTTGGTGTCGACCAGCACCCTGAAGTGGGCCCACACAGTGTCCTCCCACGTCTCACACACTGGCAGGAGCTGGGGGGGGGTCACACACAGAGCCACATGAGGGTCCTGACCTCCCAAGTATCGACACCATTATCGTATCGACAGATTAATAGAGCAGCTGACAGGATGGGAGTCACATGACTGCACCTGCTTCAGGTTCCCGCTGAGCGCTGCATAGATGGCTCGCTCGTATCTGTTGAACTGCTCCTGTTGGACCACACACACAGCAGCCATGTGAGATGCTTTAAAGAGGCATGCAGCCATCAGCCATCTTCCCCACGGTACATTCACAGAAGAGGTAAGCGCAAGTTCATGTTCTCCGACACGTCCAGCTGCTTCGCTAATTCAATTACCCAAAGGGACTTAAGCTTGCACCCATTTATGCATCTGGACAATTTTGGGGACTCTCATGCTACGACACCCGCTGGGAGTCATGACGTCTCACCTCCTCCGCCATCCTCCAGCAACACACCTTCCACACGCATCGGTGAGGATTCCCCTCCACTGGCTGCAGCTCTGCGCTGCCTGCGAGCAGCAAAACGCAGAGACAGACAGACAGAGAAGCTTCAGAACAATGCAAGCCAGTGTGCCGTTACACATGGAACTGGAGCAGTGACCCAAAGGTGACATGGTTTAGGTATGACAAGCATCTGGCCTACCTTTATAAACTGCTAAGTTGAATAACTATTTAGATATTTAGAAAGGGAGGAGATATCTCCCCCAGAGCCAGTGCAGTAACGGCACCCCGCGGTAGGGACTCGGGACTCACCTCCGATGATGTTTGGGTCGTGGTACAGTTTCCAGCCCTCCAGTGTGGCCGCCCTCCAGGCCTGACCACAGCGCTTGCATAGTCTCTGCGCCTGAACACATGTGTACACAGTGAGCGGGTTCAGATGCCCCACCACCCTCAAAAGCACTTGTACTGTATTGGCACCTGAACACACGCATACACAGTGAGTGGGGTCTGATGCCCCCACCCCACCTGCCTGCCTGCTGAGCTCACCTCGTCGGTCATGCCCGCCCTCACTAGGGTGAAGAGGTACTTCAGTAGCCGGGCATCATCCTCCTGGTCCAGGTCAGCTAGTGGTCGCTTCTGCCTGATGGGGGCGTCGGGGTCCTGCACGTACACGGGGACACACGCACATAGAATCCCGTGTGGGACCGTTCCCCGATTCCTCCGGAGAGCTAAGTGCTTTGCAGCATTAGCCTGGAAACT
Source organism: Paramormyrops kingsleyae (assembly GCF_048594095.1). Classification (NCBI taxonomy): domain Eukaryota; kingdom Metazoa; phylum Chordata; class Actinopteri; order Osteoglossiformes; family Mormyridae; genus Paramormyrops; species Paramormyrops kingsleyae. Next base: position 15,772,067 of record NC_132797.1, read on the forward strand.
CTTAACACGTAACTCTTAGCTCAGCAATAGTACACACAGCCACCATGACCAGCAGCGCAGACTCGCAGCGCCTTCGCATCTCTTACCAGCTCGGTGACGAGGGGCCGGTTGAAGCCGGTGTGTGATTTGCTCTGTCTCTGCTTCAGGGCGTGTAAGGTGTTCTCCCTGGGGGGAGGCGGGCACAGATGCAATGGTAGTTCTTCATCACCATTTTAGTAAAATACCAAACACCCACAGCATTCATAAAACAGCAACTCCCCCCCCCCCGCCCTCCACAGCTTACCAGTAAACCGATTTAGCGTAGAACTCGATGTTGTCTGAAAAATCCCCAATTTCATCCTTGGCTATACTCTCCAGCCAGTCCACAACAAGCTTCAGCAGAACATGAAACGCAGAAGCACAGAGTCTCTCTTAGGTGACAGGATGCTAAATACAGGCAAATGCAAACACTATTCATGTGGGGAAGACAGTTTTACAAATAGAGCTTTCTATATGGCTATGCCATGGGGGGGGGGGATAATAATAATAATAATAATAATAAATAAACTGTCCTTCAATGAGGACAGTCTGACGACATCAGGGCAGGAAGTCAAGGTATACACAGGAAGTGACCAAACCTGACTCTGCCGCAGCAAAGCGTCCCTGTGGAAGAGCTGCTCCATGACCAGCTTCTCGCTCTCAGAAGGACCCTGTAAGACGCAGAGGGGCCACCAATCACACGCAACACTTACGCTGGTCACGATCCCACAAGCTGCACAGGAAGTCATACGGCTTATCGGTGCCTCACCTTACTGCTCCACAGAAATAATTACTACAGATAATGGAAGAGAGATACGGCGAAGGGCTTATATATCAAGAGGAGGATAACAGACCAAGGAGACACTTACAGCCACATCCATCATGAGGTCATCCTCCAGGACGGACTGAACACGGTCCCTGCACAAACACACACAGCAATGTTAGTGTCTGTCACCCGGCACAGTCAATGAAACATTTACCTCCAGTGCCATGTCTGAGAGCCTCGTACATATATTATCCTGACTACAGCAATGGATAGTAAGAGCACCGTATTGAATGGGTGATAAATGGACGCACGTGCCTGTAGAGGGAGGTGATGAGGCGCCAGGTGACCATCTCCTGCTGCAGAAGCCACCTGACGCTGGCCGTCTTGGAGAACTTCTGCTGCCCAGGCGTGGCCCGGAGGACCAACCGCTGTAACATGTTCACCTACAAAAGGGACGCAGCACAATGAGTGACAGGTGTGAAAGGCACAGAGCCCCCTGCTGGCCAAAATATGTGTTCCAGTTTGCTAAGGATTATGTTAGAAATGAATAAGGCAGTAAAGTTACGTATTAACACTTCCTGGTGTCAGCCAAATCAAAGCAGTAGTCTGGAAAGACCTAAGAATTAAGCTATTTCAATAGTTCCTTTGACTATCTGTAGGTTATCTTCCTAAGATTTCACGGTAATACTTCATGACAAGAAGATGCAAATCACTCAAAACTCACAAAATAACAAGGACAGTATGGCCCAGAGAGCAGGTGCCACTGCTATCCGGAAGAAAAAGCTGATCTAGTATCTGCATATCTATCACAGTGACAGCACCTTATCCTGACAGACGGTCTCATATTCCTCCAGAAGATCAAAGACTGTGCTGGACGAGTGTCTGAGGTAGGACTGCAGAAACTCTGGGAACAGGCTGAGAGAGGCTAGAAAGGACAGCACAGATAGCAATGAGTATAGCAATCAGCACAGCAAAGGCACAATGTCCTTCTGCCATCTTGCATGTGTGGTTAATTATATACACATAGCATATAACTCCTGAGACCCCACCCATTCATTTATGTCCATTGCAGTGGACATTTTGTTTTTGCATCTATCTTTTCACTGATGTAAGGAAACATATTTATTCCTGTTGTACACTAAAGAGGACATGCTGTGAAATTAAACATGAAAATAAATTTGAAAAAATCTAAATTGTAAGATGTCTTATTTCCTCCAAAGACAAATAACCTAAAATTGAAGGACACTGTTTTCCTTGGGTCTCAGGAGGATATAGCTTTGGGTGAATTCTCGTGCAAAACTGAGGGCAGCACTGACCAGCCTCTCCCGGATCTTCCTCCTTCAGCATGACGGTGCTGGTGTTGATGTCGTCTGTGAAGGTGGCGTCACCCAGGACTGACAGGGGGGACGGGAACAAGCTGGCAGTCCAGTCGCTATCATCCAGGTTCTGTGGAGTGGGGGGTGTGAGAAAACTGTGGGGCCACATATGTCCAGCAAGTTAGCTGGACACTACAATGTCGTCCCCCTTCCATAAAAGCATGACGGAGAGCTCACCACGCTCATACTCCCCAGGGTGCGGGGAGTATGCATAAACCGCGGCGTCCGGCTGCCGGTCCCCAAGATGGCCGACACATCTGGATTCCTCGAGGAGCTTCTAGGGGTGACTACATGAGAAACATGGGACAAGATTCCAATGGTCAACCAAGTTACCACGCCCTTGATTAGAATCCCAGCACGAATGCAGAACAGATGCCAGTGGCAGGTGAAGGAGAGTAGATTAAGCCCCTGGCGGTGGCCGAGAGCCAGGACTCATGGAGGGGAACCCACATGTCTGCTTGAAGAGGGATCCAGGTGTGTGACGGAGCAGTGGCCGCGCTGGGGTGATGGCTGCTCCGGGGGACTCATCTCGCAGAGGTGGGACTGGAGCTCAGTCAGGGATTAACAGCCACCACAGCAAGTCACACTTATGCCACAAGACCATTGCCACACAAACTGAAATGCTGCAGCTTCTACCTTTCTATTTTATTTGGATTTCACTTAACACAGGATTCCTGGGTTAAAAAAGCGAATTGTATGTATTATGATAATCATTTAGTTTTTAATATAAAACATTATGACGCCCTGGATTTAGCAATCGGCAAAGATCAATCCATAAAATGCGGCATGACGCATGGACGCAGACACTATCCCAGTCCGGCTGTCAAAATTCGATTTGAAGGATACAAGCAACCTTCTTGTGGGAACTTTTTCTGCGAGCCGCTCGAGTCACTTCTGTGTCTCGAACAACTGGCGACATCAAAACATCTTGGCCCCTGGAAGGAATTAATTAATATTTGTTACTGGACATCTGAAAGAGAAATGTTGTTTATGAAGGAATACACAAAAGATGGACAACCGAGAATTTTAAACACATATACATCTGAAATTCATTTGTAAGAGAACATCTTACTGAATGGCTTTCTCTACTTAGCTTTCTATGTACATGTTTACAACCAAAAAAAAACAGATGCAGTGGTTAGCATGCAAGCTAACGTTTAATATCACCCTGGATATAGCTTTCATTCTGCCGGCACATGTACTAATTAATCAAAAGCAACACCTAAAACAGGCACAATGAAGATGTAAACAAAAAGGATATTTAAATGCGCGTCTACCCAGAAAATGAGTATCTGACAGAACGGTAGTTTTCGCTTAGCTTTGTGTTATCACAACACATGTGATAACACAACAAATATCGGGTCTTTTTCTGCATAAGAGACAAACATCAAAATCCAACCAGTCCGGAACCGTATAAATAAAACAGCAAATTGTTGGTGTAAAAATTAAACTGAGTTACCAGTCCATGTCGCTAGCATTAAATTATCAGAAAACCCGGCCTTTCCTACAGCAGGCCGAACCTTTTCCTTATTCCCGCTCGCCCAAGCAAAAGAAATAGAGCTCGGAGCACATCGAACCTCACGCTGTTTCCTTACGCTGGTCTGTCTAGGGCTACTAAATCGAGCTCGTATAAAGTCGAGCCATGACTCCCCAACCTATAAGACAAACCCAAGCCATTTCCTTACTCTAGTACGCCCAGAGCTTACAAATCGACACCAGATAAAGTCTAACCATAACCATTCGACCCAAGTCGATTCCCTACACTCGTCCAGGATAAAGCAATCGAGCTCGGAACCAGGAGAACGGTTCAGCCGCGAACGTAGCTGTTTGTATATATTATGTATCATAACACTAATGCAGTGCCTTTTTAATATTACAACAAAACACCGAAATGTAAAATGGATTTCATCAACAGCATATTTGAGAAGACTGATAGTTTTACGTCGAAGTACGGCACGTGCATGTTGATCAAGAGGGAACACCAGTGAGTGTGATGGATGAAATTTCTTGTAGCGCCACCTGGCACAAAAATCTGTTGAGAAAGTTTACGTGAATATCTGGGTTTTGACTATTTAGACTAATCACCGTAAAAAAAAATCCATCTAAACAGAACTAACGTTATAATTCATATTTTGCCATTGTTCTGTGGTCTTATCCGCCATTAGGAACACTGAAATATCGATGAGATGAAACCATGGAGATCATTTTGTTGTGATGAAAATTTTATGTGTAAATTATGGTGAAATTCAGTTAAGCATTGATTAAACATAAGGAGTGTTGCACTATCAGTTGTGTGGATGAATGTGTTCGCTCTTGTCTAAACAGATCCCCAGGTAGGTTCAGTTTGTGTCCTTATGAGTGTGAGTCAGCACTTGTCAGCCAGGGTGGATCACTGCATAGCCTACTAGGCTACAGCCCGGGGCCCCAGCAAACATCAGGGCCCGCCCCGCCTTGGGAAAAATAGAACGGTTGGTTAAATCGGCAGCACCTGAATGTCCATGCTGTCGTCAGCCTAGGGCCGTCAGGAAAAATAAACCACCCCTGCTGTCAGCAAGTCGTCGTTGTTGTCTCTGTCAGTTCCTTTAAATATTTTGTTTACCTGGGTCACATCCCTCCAGAGCTGCCCTGGGACAAAACGGAGTGCTGAGATTTACTACCTGTCCTTATGCAGCCTTGGTTTAACTGGCTTTTGCTGGGAGCAGCCCAAAGCCCGTCTTCAATGCAGTGACACAGATTTCTCTACATCTCAGCTTATGTAACAAATTTATAGTTGTTTATTTAGATTAGTCCCATTTGCCTGTTTTAATGGCTACAAAAATACCAACTACAAAACAATAAACTGTTTTAGCACAATACCTTTTTAAAGAATAGCTCTGCTTGCACAGATACCATCAAACATGAACTCAGTTACTATGATTGCAACATACATAAACAGAAAACACGAAGTTTCTCAACAAGGGCATAGGTTTGGTAGAGACCACATCAGCCCAGAACTTTCCGCCCCCTAGACACACACGGTACCCCCACAATATTGGTAGGGACATGTCTCTACCATACAAACCCAAATCTACACGCTTGTCTTTCAGATTTATAGCTGATTCGTAAGTACTGTTATTTTTGGTTTTGAATAAGATGCTGACACATGTAAACAAAATGTCTTCCAGTTTCCTGATGAACTCGGGAGGAAAGGAAATCCTATATCAATCTTCAGCATTTCCTGACTTCTCGGGACGCTGGGCTATTTCAGGATGTCATGTGGGGCCAGACCGGCTGTACAGTCATGCCTCAGTGACTTGGGGGGGGGGTGTTGGGGGTGGAAGGGAGCTGTCACACCCTGTCAGGCTTCCCTCTTGTGCCTCTCCCTGAGCTTATTATGTCAGCTGTCCCTTCTTCCTCAAACACACCTAAACAGGCAGCTGCCTTGCAGGCTTTCGCTAACCTCTGACACTGCACCCTTCTCTCACCAAGGCAAATCATGTGGTTTCCCCCTTTTGGCCTTAAACTCTGATGGCCTACTTGTCATTGTGAAAAACAGAGTTTTTAACCTGTCCTTCAATACCTACCATCCCTATTAACAAACAAGCTCAGAGGTGGGGTGTTCTGCACTCCTGGGATCTTTGCTTTTCCGGCAAACATTCCCTCGTAGATCCCTGGTAACACATCACTCCTCTTCCAGTTTGACCCTCTCACGGATGCTGCGGCCTCGGCTGTCTAATGAATAAATCTTGTGTGTCCACAGAGGGATCCATGCCAATGAAATGCTTCTTCTTTCGGAAACATTACACTCACACTTCCCCTGGGGTAGGAATCTAGGGTGAAGGGGCTGCCTTTGGAGGGCTTGCAACCTAGGCTGTGGGGTGAGGTTACATGGGGTCATTCCCACAGGTTTACCAGACCACACTGTTTTCCATTGGACAGAAATGTATAAAACTTAAAATGCAACAGAATCCCAGATTCATAATCTCCATCTCAGCACCAGGTATTTCCATGAATACAGAGTCGAATGTAAAGTCTGTGCAGCGATCGCATGCAGTCGCAGGTAATGCTGCTGTCAATGCAAGAGTAACACCGCTGAAAAACTGCCCCCTCACATATTTTCTAAATGTCTGGTCATTGCTAAAGTGTTGATTTGGGTTTATATAAATACTGTGTATGAATATACAGTGTTTATATATTTAGGTTTGGTTCAGGGCTGGGGAAAAAAACACAGCATTAAATAGAGATGCTTAGTTCCTTAAGAGTTTCCTGTAAACGAAGTATCTCTGTCATTTGTATTCAGATTCTGTCCTGTCACAGCTGTTCAACACCATGTACAATAAAACACCGGATGAATGAGATGCAGGATGGTCTGTATCTGTTCACACTGGCTACAAGCTTCAGTGAGCATTAACAGTGGGGGGTGGGAGAGATACTGAAGGAGAGAGAGAAGACGTACAAGACAAGCTTTAAACAGAGAGAGAGCGCGATGTCTGATTCAGCACAAGGCAAAATGAATGGTTCCAGACTGGTAAACACACCTCACACCAATTATGGCCGAGACCCCCCCACACCAGCACTGCCCTAACTTTGCTCCTCGTGGCCTCTGTTCCACTCAGCTACTTCTCTAACCAGCCAGCAGCACAGTGAGCACGTGGCCAAGCGCCCGGCCGGCCGACACGGTACAGCAAAGATGCAGCCGCACGCTGACGTCACCGAGAGCCCTTGCATGGCAATCCAATTTATTGAACTACAGATGCTCGGTTATACAAAATTGCACCACTTTTAATTAAGGCTTTTTAGTTAACATTTGGCCACCTCAAAAAGCAGACGCTGCATTTCAATTGATGTGACTCTGCACGCGGACTGAGACTGTTTTCACATCCAGGAGTTTGCTTCAATGCATACATAGCGACAAGGCATTCTTTAAATTATTCAGCAGAAGTCACGAAAAGAGAAAGGAGAGAAAAAAAAAAAAAACACCAAAACAAACTTGCAACTTTCTCCCCCTCGCATGGGTAACTGGGGTAACTTGAGCGTTCTTTTGATAAAGTTACCGACAATCACTACTGAGGAACCCACACTCTTCCACCAAGAGACATCTTAGATCAAAATATTACACAGGAGACACACTAACAGGCAAGTACTGACTAGACCCATTATTTTGTTTCTATACCCTCAATTTACAGATTCATGAACAAGCAGCATGGGGATGGGGGGGGGGGGGGTACAGTGACAATCTACAGTGACTGAAGCGCCAAGGGTGACTTAAACATAATTTTATTATTTTTTTTTTTAATAAAAGCCTCATTTTAAAATATATACTTCCCGTTGTCGACCAGGGATTCTGTCAAGACAGATGTGACAATTGGTCTAACCTGTGAGATCCCAAAATAGATTTAAAAAAAAAAAAGAAGAAAAAAAAAAGGTCGAGAGCTGAGGCAAGAGTTAGCAAAATCGGTTTGGACACGCTACAGTACTTTGGTCTCATGGCAGACTGCCCCATCCTCTTGGCTAGAACCCCCCTTTGTAAACCCCCACTGTACAAACGTTTCTGTAAAAAAAAAAAATAATTAAAAAAAAAAAAAACAATAAAATGGATGCTCTGATTTCTCTTCTGTTCTAAAAGAAAACAAATATTTGAAGGCAACAGATTGGACTAGACAGAATACAACCATGACAGAAAACCATTAATTTTAACCACTGGTTATCCTAAAATAAAATCATATTATTAGCTGTTGCAACGTAGCAAGTTGGCAGAGTGAGATCAACTATTAAAAGGAAAGAACATGGAGGAAAATGGAAATGGGAAATAAAGATACAATAACCAAAGGAGGAGCTGAGTTAGTTGTATGAAACAGGCTATATAGGCGCTCTTTGGACTTTTCCTCTTAATAAAACAGTGGTGTTTTTAAACATTACGTCATCACGGCTGCCAGTGCAGGTGCCTAGCAACCCACACAGTTGTCAGGCTCCAGTCTCTCGTTCACAATGGCGTAGGGAGGAGAGCGCGTCCTCTGTTAGCAATAATACTGTGTGTAGCTTCTGGGCCGTTTTTCAGTTGCATACAGTTAGAAGATGTAAGAAACGATCTGGTCTTGCGACGCTGGAGGGCGATTAGGGTTATCGATGTGCAAAAACCGACGTGGTAGCTTCGAATCCGGTCGTTGGTTTCTTCTGTTAAAGGGTGTCACCACACAGGGAAGTCCGCTGGACATTAGGTTTTAGTGAAGTTGGAATGCTGGCACTGCTTGGGGAGGCAGCGGACGATCAGACCTGCGGGGGGGGGGGGGGGGGGTCGGGGAGAGAGCGTCAGCACGCGGCTACCACTACCTGGACAGGGTGGGAAAACGTATTGGGGAGGAAGCAAGCAGACAGGTCATTTAAATAGTACCTTTGAAGAAAGTGTCAAACTGCTTCACAGGAAATGAAGATATTCAAACATCAATAATAGGGCTGTCTGTACAGCCCTGTAAGTTTTCAGATGCCACACTGCTGGCTGATCTAATGTCCATGGACAGACTGTTCTATGTCCAAGAGCAGAGATTGCAAAAGCTCTTTCGGGCCGGGTCTTAAACTTGGACCTGAAGAACAACTCAGAAGACCTGAGTGTCCCGTTTCCTGAGTGTGGGGTCACAAGGTCATGGATATAAGTGGTGCCTGATTAAGAGCCTTAAAAGTCCTAGAATTTACTCGGAGCAAGTCCAAACAGGATAGATGTGTGATCTACAGCTGGTTCTGCTTAAACCAAATCTCATTTTGAAGAACAGAATTTAAAATACAGGCCTATGGGAGGCCCCTTCATTTTGGGCTTGGGAAACAAAAGGAGTCGATCCGCCGGGTTTTGTGGCCTGGGGACATGGAGCAAACTGTCCCAGACGCTGAGTCAGGCCACAAAGCCACTATTAGGAAGCATCACAATACGGTGAAACCGAGCAGGTCCTACAGAACAGCAGGAGCAGGGAGGGAGCATTCTAGTCTGCAGTGACAGAGCGGCGTAATGACATACTCAAGAACTGATTCATTAAAAAAAAAGCTACAGGGTTTAACAGTTTCAGTTGTGCAGATACTGGGGCGCCTTAAGTTAGGCCATCTGCAGTGCAGTGCGGTGCAGTGCAACCCCACCCACCTGGCTCAGAGCACTGGCATGCTCCGTCATTAGAGCAGCTGGCAGGTGGACTTTTTGCGCGCCTTTCCCGGTACTGGGGTTTTCCTGTTGATTTGCCGAACCAGGTCATAGAAGATCTATAGGGAAATCAATTCATATGATCCGATCAGTCAAACAGGGAGGGACAAGGGATGGGGGGGGAACACAAAAACTAAAGCTCCAAGTACTGATTTGATTATGATTCTTTACACAAGAGCACAGCAGAGTAGATCACGACTGCTTTTGTTGCAGAAAGAAATACGATGCTCACTGGTGACGATGCAGTGCGACAGTGGTTTTATGGAGCTGGGGCCACAGCCCGCACAGGATTATGGTTGGGGGGGGGCAGGCGAGCTCCTTTAGGTAGTAGGGGGTTCCCTTCCGAAAGGCCCCAGCTCAAACATCATGCTTCCCCCACCCTGACCTGGTTACTCATGTTGACAGCAGACCCTCGACAACAAACCGGCCTCTGTGCCACACTGGCAGGTGACACGGGCCACATGGGGGACGTCGCTGCCTGCCGTAGAGTGCCCCCCCCCCCCCCCGCACCGTGTGCTCGGACAATGGCAGGCCTTCACGGTGGCTCACACGTGACGTGGACGCAGCCCTGTCTGACTGCGGCTCACTGAGTGTGGGTAGCCACTCATGGATGGGCTGCGGAAACAGGGTCCCCAAGAACGCTGCATGTCTTATGAAACTGGGCTCTGGGTTCGGGGTCTTCAAACCACAGACATGCAAACAGTTTGTTTTGTGCAAACTGCCTACAGCACCAGTGTCCCCTAAACTGCTGCACAAATCAGCCGTTTACAATAACTCCTTTATTATGACAGGCTAAATACAAGGGAAGGTTTGTTCAGCTTATTGGCTAAAAAAACCCTAAAGATGCGTTATCTAAGCTTGGGAATTCACAATAATTCTCACCAACTCATCCTTCACCCTAAACACAGCCAGAAGCACCAAATATTAGCCGTGGAGTTCATACTGTTTGAAGGATGCAGGGAAAAAAAATAATAAAAATCAGCAATGATATTGCGTTGGATTCTGCTCTTAATGTGTCACATCTTGCCAAAATATCTCTGACCTTGTTTTTAACTGCTAGATGAGGCCTAGTGTCCCAGAGCACAAAGGGTACAGCTGAGGAGTGGCTGGAGTGGTGAGGCGCCTTTGGCGGAGACGGCTGGGGAGGAGGGTGTTACCTCGTTGACATTAATCTTGGATTTGGCAGAGGACTCCAGGAAGGCGCAGCTGCTCCACTGACGCGCCAGGTTCTGGCCCTGTTCCTTGCCCACCACTCGCTCTTCCTCCAGGTCACACTTGTTACCCACTAGGATCATGGGAACCTGACAAGAAAAGGCAGTGGGGGGGGGGGGGGGGGTGAGCCCACACGGACTGTGGCACAAGGCTCCCGTTAACCTGGCGGCTGTGCCCGCTTGCGGGTCACGCGCCGCAGTCCGCGTGGGATGCACCGGTACACAGCCAGACACAGAGTCTCTGGCTGCGATCACCGCGCTCTTCGTGAAGCCTTGGCTAGCAGAAAACCTACGCGTCACATGTGATGAACATGACTGTATACCAACATGGAGGATTTATAAAAAGTCTTCATCAACTGAGAAACCCAGCTGCTTAATTCAAAACAATAATTCACCATCCTCTCCCTGCTGCTTGTCACTCTGAGGAACACCCAGAGTTGTGCAAACAGAAAGATTAGCATTTCTAAAAAGTTCAAAAGTTCATGTTTGTTATATATTCAGTTTGCTGTTGGGAATGAGAACCGTTGGCAATTACTGTTCTGAGCTGCAGTGGGTATGTAAAACCGACCCAGCGCAGCCAATCAGCTTTACGGGCCTTTGCGAACGGGAATGCAGCACCAGTCTCTGGCTCTGTTAGCTGAACAAAGCCGCTGAATTTTACCTCACTATGTTTAAGTCCCACAGTTATTTGGGTGAACACTGTCTTCAGTCCGCCATACTGAAATACGAGCTGTTCACCAAACCTTGCAATTTCTAACTGCTAGCTGTTTGGCTTATTCAACTAAGGGAGCCAGATTTTGATGCGGCGACAGCTCCGGTGTTTGTTTCATAAAGAACCCATTGCTAATTCAAGATGATCTACTTTAAATGACATCATCAGTATCATGTGACGTGATATCTGACACTATGTATCCCCTTTGCAGTTATGAAAGGTATTTATTCATTTTCAAATTCCTCATTCAGTGTGGATGCCTGCAAGCACATATGAATTTCCTGCAAGCAAACAGGAAGTTATTAGATACAGAGGGCTCCAAGCACTCGTAAATCCCCGGAAACTGAACTGCTTGAGATAAGGTGCAGAGATGCTGTCTGGTACGGGATCCCAGTCAGGAAACATGGCAGGAAGGAGTTTGTTGAGCCGCTCTTGCGGGTTTGTTGAGCCGCTCTTGCGGGTAACAAGGAGTTTGTTGCGGGGAAGGAGTTTGTTCAGCCGCTCTTGTATGCACGTCCATGTCGCCACGCATTTCTGGTCAAGCGTGAACGTGGGGAGTGAACATGAGAGTGTAACGCTTGGACTAACTTTGGGTACACCTTCTGGAAGATTAATAAGCCCTGTGGGTCAACACGGGCAGCGGGGGTGGGGGTGGGTGCGGGGGTGGGTGCGGCATACTCACGTCATCAGTGTCTTTGACCCGGAGGATCTGCTCCCTCAGGTCCTGCAGGTCGTTGAAGGTCGATTGTGCCGTTATGGAGTAGACGAGGGCGAAGCCTTGCCCGTTTTTCATGTACAGGTCCCTCATGGCTGTGAATTGTTCCTGGATGGAGGCAGGACACCACACACTTTAAAATACTTAGATCATGTACATACATTGCAGATACACTTAGGTGTGACTCAACTCAGAGGAGGTGTATTATGTATTAATTCAATTTTTATATAGTGCATTTCACACTCAATACTTTCTGCAGCACCTCATAAGCCCCATGTGACGAGGAATCTGCAAGTGATTCGTCTGTCCATCACACAAGGTTCCATTTCCTTTCCCAATTCCCAACATCCCCAGGCCGTGGAAACAGGCTTGGCGATGGGGTCCTCCCCAGAGCGCCACAGTGACACACTGGGGATGAAACAGAGACCGACGACGCAGACCTGCCATCACAGTGATGGACTGTGTTTGACATCAACCTGCTTTGGCTCGCAGAATGTAATGAGATACATTTGAAAGGAAGCAGAAACGTGATGTAACACAAATGGGCTCCCTGCAGATCCCCCCCCCCCCCCCCAACTTAACAAGCCCACGGATCTCTCGATCAGATCTAAATAAAGATTTAATATTTGAACAATGCAGAGAGGCTTGTGACAACTTCAGAACTCATGTCTATAATAAAGACTTGACCTCAGACTCCTCCAAAATAAAATGCTGGGTGATTACTGCTGAACCACAATTCTGTATAAAAAGGTCTTCACTTGTTACTAAACCCCCCTTTCAAGATCATCTAATATGGCGAAAATCTTAATTCTGCATGGCGACAGCGAAAATGGCTGAAAATCAAGGCGGCAGATTATCCGATTATTATCCCCAGACCTAGCACCAGGTTGGCTGTAGCTCATTAAAGGCGGAGACAGCTTAACTGCCGACCTGCACCATGTGGAATGATGGGGTGCTCTCGCTTTCAGTGGGTGTAAATAACCGTTGTCGTGGGATACAGAGATGTGTCCCCCTGCTCGGCCGTGCCGTGACCAGCCTGTGACGCACAGTACTGCTGCTGTTCACAGGCCTCGTTTTCCAGAACAAACAGGTTAAGAGCAGGTCGGGCCCCAGGAATGATTAACAGCTCTGAATGTGAGCTGTGTGTTTAGCCCCCTCCTAGCCATGGGGGGGGGGGGGGGGGGGGGGGGGGGGCGTGGCCTGGCAGGATGATACTGGCTGGCTGGCTGGCTGGGGGGGGGGGGGTAATTCCACCACTCAGGCCTCTATCACCACCCCCCCCCCCCCACCCACCCGCCACGATGTCACACACAGCGAAAGCAGCTTCTGGCCTTCACTGGTGGCTTTGCTCACTTCTGGCCAGCTGGGCCACAGGAAGTGAAGGGCTCTCCCCTGGCGGCTGGAGCCGGAGGCAGCGCGTTTCCCCTTCCGCTTCCCTGCATGCGGCGCACCCCCCCCATCCCCTTACCGTCCCTCCCCCCCCATCCCCTTACCGTCCCTCCCCCCCCATCCCCTTACCGTCCCTCCCCCCCCATCCCCTTACCGTCCCTCCCCCCCCATCCCCTTACCGTCCCTGCCGTGTCCAGGATCTCCAGCATGCACTGCTGTCCATCCACTTCCACTTGCTGCAGGGAACACGAACACAAGCCATTAGCCACACACAGGGGCAGAGGGACCTCACCAAACCCTCACATTCGCTCATCAAACCCGCAGACATGCCCCACGTTATACCTGACCACAGAAGGCTTCCCAGTAAGGACTGCACAAGGGGCGGAGCCTATACCAGAATGGGCGGGGCTACACTAGAGGGGGAGGAGGCTGTGCTGGGTCTGACACTGGATGGCACGAGGCCTGCGTGAGGCATTGCGGCTGAGAGATAATCCCGCATTCTATCACACTAAGGGTATCTCCAGTCAGTACCTCTAATTACATTACAGAACTATGCAGGGCACCATAATTATATAATGACTCGCAATAATTCACCACCAAGGCTAATTATTAATCATAATACACATATTAAAACAGCAGGGATCATAGGTGGGGGGAGACACCGCGGCATTCAAGCCCTTGTTTCCATTATGAGTCGGATCGCTGTCTGGGGTCCCCCCGCCCTGACAAACTTTAATGCTCCCCCTGCTGTGCTCTGTAACCATGGTGACAGAAAGGAGACAGCCCAGAATGCTGTGCCAGCGCAGCGGCATTTGGGGGGATGGCTGTCGGTTATGCAGGGCGGGCTTACCTTTCTGTAAGAGTCTTCTATTGTTGGGTCATATTTTTCAACAAATATCCCCTGAACAAACTGTACAGTCTGTGAATAAAAAGGAAAAAATAATTACTGATAGGAAGACAAAAGGAGAGAAACACCTTCACGTGTAAGGATACGGACCAATTACTCTTAGAAATTCAACTTCTGGCCACCTTCTGTAGTGAACTTCAATAATCAGTCATGGCAAGACTTTTCTGAGGAAGTCAGTGATAAAATCTGAGGTGGGGGGGGGGGGGCATGCACTCCCATCCCCTGAACGCCATCTTCAGAGAAGCTATAGGTCATTCGGAGAACAAACCGATAAAAGCGGAACACAAAAAGGAGACAGACTGAAACCTCAAATCATGCTGGTGGCATCGATAGCTGGAACTGGACCACGCTGCACCGTCTGACTCAATCCAGTACACCCCCCACACCCCCCACCACGAGTACCAACAGGGACAGCCAACAGCAGCGGTTAAGCAGAAGCCTCAAAACACAAAACATAAAATAAAGATGCTCTAGTCAACCTCCTGTTTAAATTGCATGATCCATTTATAAAAATGGCACAAATGCCAAAAGCAGCACTAGAGTGCTCTCAGGCTACTTGTGGCGCTTTTCTACTGGCATACAAGAACCGAGCTGTACCACGAAGTTACAACGTGGTTCCAGCTGGCTTCAGTTTTCCACTGCAGATGGGTCGGCTCGGTAAAGGCGTTGCTGAGTTTGGTGAGCAACAGCAACGTAAAACTGAAGAGACTCTTACCTACTGTTCACATGGTGTACATCATGATTTAGTTCATGCTAATTTCCTAGCATATCTGAGAATCGCTGTGTTATGCTAGCATCAAACACTAGCGGAATTAGCATGCCCTTGCGTAAATTTGCAGCATGAATCCATTCCATTGAGCTGTTCTATAGTACTTTAAGTAGGGGGGTTCAAGTTTCGATTTATCGGAAATGCATCAATACATCGTGATGTGCGATACTAATGATAATGAATAAAATGTAGAAAGTAACCTTATTTACTTTAGATAACCCATGTTCAGAACACATATCTCTGTGCATTTCGACCAATCAGAGGGTGGTGACAGCCAGCTTGGATCGGTCATGCTTTTGGTCCTGCTAGCAGGCAGGTCCACCTCAGCGTGGGTATAGCTCAAGTACAGCTCACATACTTCGCAATGGAAAGCTGCCAGTTTGCGGTACGGCTCAGTTCTCGGTGGCAGTGGAAAAGCGCCATTGGTGTGAAAATGCGTAATACACATATTTTAACTGCTGAGGGGAGAGACTATTAAAATAGGGATTTACTGCCAGGGCAGTGTAGCTGGCGATCTCTGAGGTGTGTCACAGACACCTCCTGGTACCAGAGCAAACGCGGACCCAGCAGGGCGACATTGAGGTTAAGTTCGAGGAGGCGCTGGGAGCCTGCAGAGACAGTGACGCGCCCTCCTCTGTCGCCCCTCCATGGCTGTGATAACGAACCGCTCAGAATGATCCTGCCCAAATGATTTAAAGGCAAAGGGTTGCATCCTGTGCTTGGGGTCCATGTTTGACTGGAAACTGCTACCGGCAGTAATCCCACATAAATATCCTCCAGAAGATAAAATCGATTCAAACAAATTGATTGGGAACCACTGTTTAAGTTTCATACCCCTATTGAGGAAGGAAGGAGAAAACAAAAACATAGAAACAAAAACTTGGGGAACTCGGCCTGAGAAGCACTTGTAATTTTTTTTGTCTGATGTTGCCGTCAGAGAGCAACAATAGTGCCCAAAGAAGAAGACTACAGCTTTGCTTGAAAGGCTGCCATCAACTCAGAGTTAATTTAGCTAATTATGCACGTGATTTAGAGTTTTACGCCATGTAATGTTGTCCACACAGCACAACCTAAAATCTATATAAACAGGTCATCGTGGGGGATACACATCTATATAGTCACCACATCAGATGTGCACTTTCTCCATACAGGAAACTATACAACTAAATTTCTTTCATCAACGTATTCTGTGTGATGTGGGTGGTGGGGGCACCATGTCCCACCCAGGCCCTGCAGCAGGCCCACAATGCTTGGGGGTGCAGAGGGAGACCCAATAAGCTGCATCTAGACCCTGCTTCCCCATCAGCTAATGCCAAGTTCACGTCATACGGCTGTCAAAGCTGTCAGATCGCTGTTTTGTTCACATTGCACAACTTGTCATGTAAAATTGGGACTCTTGATATCGATGTGGTTTACACACTGCGTGACTGATCAGAGATTGGGGGTTGAACCCCGATGAGTCCGTCTGGTCCCCAAACTGGGTTGTGTCACAAAAACAAATGCAACAAGTGACATGGGGAAATGACAATTCTATTAGTGTCACTGCACTACAGAGTGCACTACACACATTTTAATCAAATGACAACATATGATCTACATTTACAAACGCGCTGCAAATTAACCCTTGTATACATAGGAGATATTACATACCTCAGGTCTTTAGTGACCTGACATGCACACAGACACACATATCTCCATGTAACTCTAACCGTAATCTTTTATTGACTATCTCGCCCCTGAACACTAAGAACAGTCACCAAACAAACTGAAGTGTTTACGCCTTTTTAAGCACCTCTCCTGTGTTTCCCCTCACCCCAGGTTCTGCGCTCTCATTGGCTGTAGCGTTTTGCCGCACTCATTGACAGTCACAGTTGGGGTCACAGCACTTTTCACATTTCAGAATTTGGAATAGCTGACAGGTTGAGATATTTAGCCTGCTAGGTATCTGATGGGTGTCTGAGACACACCAGCGACTGTCAGGTTACGTTTTTGAACAGATCACAAACAGCAATTGAGCGACAATTTGCCAGTGCCAAGCAAACAGCAATTTGCCTCTGATCTGGGGCTGTTGTTGGCCATCTCCAAAAACCATCGGCGAGTGGAATATCAGGGGTTAAAATCATGTAGCGTGAACTTAGCATAAGGCCAACACCGGTCAATACTTCAACTCACACACGGGCCAGTGAGAAAAGGCTGGGTTGGCAGTGAAACACTTCAATCTTTAAAAAGCAGCTTCAATGTGACAGCTGCTTCATAGTCAAAACCAGATATAGATTTTCAGACCATCTGAAAGGAGGCTGTGACAGGCATTCTGGATTAATGCACATGACTGAAGATCCATCCGAATTCTGCACCATGGCATTAATGAAGAGGTCTGGAAGTACAGCCAGATGTCATCATAATACCCTTATCTTCTGAAACACATAGCACCTGTGAACCAGAAACACAGAACAAACAAGCCATTGTCTGGCGTCTACCTGCACCTCCTGAGTCAGCACACACACCACAGACCTGCACAACAGTCTTTCAAGAGCTATTGCTGCACTCCAATATAAAGTGAGAAGCTAATCATTCAGGCTACTTTTTCCAGTCTCTTCCCATCTCAAAGAAATCTGGGTTCTTTGCTTTAAGCTGAATTTTCACTGCTCTCCGGTGTTTGCGTGCTTGAATCTTAGGTGAGGGAACAAAAGCATGATAATTAAAACGAGCAGCTCAAGGGCTGATGAGAGGGACAGATCAAAGGAAGCAGTATCTCCATGCAAAACAGCTGTTTTCACATCATAAGTGGAGCTTAGAATTCTGCAGGAGGTCCTGAAGACACCAAGCAGCATGAGCAGACAGACTGTTTGCCTGCCTAAAATGGACACTGACACACACAGACAGTTCATAAATATGCCCATCACTGTGGGGAGTCTCCCTTAATTCCTATGGGCATAATCCTAATCTGGACTAATATTTCTAACCCATACCCAGGCCTAACTTGAACTATAAATAATCTAACAAAATACAAGATTTTTGGTTATTTTAGTTTTTGAGGAAAGCAGAGGGGAGACTGGCACAAAAGTCACTGGTGCTTAACATTATTTTTTTGATCACTCAACATAACATCCCAAACAGTAATCAGCTTAGTCCCTTTTACAAAGCAGTGCATCCACTCTGATCCACACACATATACAGGTCAGGCCCCATCCACACCCAAAAATAAATTGCACACCACTGAAATGTGAATACGTGCAAACATACATTCAAGCATATGGGCCCACCCCCTGGGCAATGCACGTGAATGTACACACTCACGTGTGGGGCTACATAAGATACTGCATACTCTGATGTTTAGCATCCAGTGTGTCCTTATGCTGGTGTGAACACTGGAGTGTGTCTAGAGCAGATTCCTAAAGGACAGGGTGAAAGCTGTTCTATCCAGAAATCCAGTTATCTGAAATCTCAGATAACTGAGGTTTCAGGGAAAAGCAAAGAAAAAAGAAAATCGTCATCAGGTCAGCAGTTCGGTCTGCCTGGATGAGCGAAGTCATGGGTTCAGAACAATGCTCAGGGAGGCCAGCTGTCCAGTGCTCAGTCAGGGCTCCTGCCCATCTGCCTGTCTGACAGACTCCACATGTGAACCCCATACCGCCCAGGGCACAGACCGTAATGGGATCCATGTGTGCAAGAACACGGCACTGCTTCCCAGGAGCTCCTGATCGACCCCCCTGCTGGCCAGGGAGCAGAACTGCACCTCAAGCAAGCAAATGAGCTGTGGTTTGATTAAGAGCCAAAACGCGTGCTTCATCCCCCTGCATCTTCATAGACAAGCCTGGGCAATTTCTGTGTCACTTGCCTAGAGGAGAGTAGAAACAAAACTCAGAAGGGTGGCTTCTGGGGCTGCGCCAGCAGAAAGGTGCAAAAAGGCTGAAAACGCAAACCTCCAGGACGCAACGGGAGGCGAGATCCGCATGGCTGCTGAAGCTGCCGGCCGGTTCTGGGCTTAAGGCACATAAAGAACAGGCTGTTCGCGAGAACACAGCTGAACGTTCACTCAGGGTTATTAGATATTGGAGATCTGCGATTCTTCACCCTTTCTGGCCCCTGATTCCCATAGTGAGCATTCTGTTAACCCACCGCCGCTGGATGTGTTCTCCGGGCCGCGTTCCCAAGCGGGGAAACGCCATCCTTTATGGAGCACACGCTCATGAGTCCCATTTCACCATCCAAGCCGCCCCGCCCTCCAATCGCGAATCAGCGTTTTAATCCTCAAAGTCACATTAGGCAATTAAAACAAATCAATTTAATTACAGAAACTATGGTATGTTTCCAACCCCAGTACAGCTCACTTCCAATTTATGACTTCAGTTGTTGAAGCCACTTGGCGCTGACGTCTCTGCTTAGGAAAGCCAAGTTCCTGACTGAAGAAGTGGGGGTGGGGATGCATCATTTAAACAGATAATTACCTTTTCCACCAACTATTAATGCTGCTGATTTCCCCCTGCCTCCAGAGGCACAGTCACCGAGAGGGCTGGAGTTTCAAGTCAGGCTGGTCACACACACACACACACACACACACACACACACACACACACACACACACACACACACACACACACACACACACACACACACACACACACGAGTCAAATAGTGGCAATCACTCATAAATGAAGAGTAAGTATTTCCATCACTGAGTACACAACAAACATGTGAAACTCCTCACATAGACCAGGGAGAAAAGCACCAGCCTCTTAAAATGCAAATGAGCTTTTACTGGATCACCATTTTATCATTTTAGCAGCAATGTCTGTACTATGACTATCATATCATTCATATTAAGCCCCTTCAGGGTGGCAGGAAAACATTGCCGAGAATAATATTCACCGAAAATTAATTTCCCGGCATTTTTATTTAATTTACTAGTTCCGTCCGGAAAACCCGTGTAATATCACAGATTAGTAGCTGAGGTTTATAGTCGTGAAGAGTAGTGCATTTTCATGCATATACAAGCAAACTGCAGATACTCACACTTGACTTTCATCACTGGTGTGGCCAGGACTGAACCGTACAGAATCCCGTAAAGTTCTGCAGTAATAACTACCAATTAGTGTTGCTCTTTGGACATACTTGCCACTTCTAGGCATGACACACAAGGACCAACCAAACAAAAATCACCAGGGAGACGAAACCTAGGTCACCAAAACCTAGCAAGCCCCAACCTCAAAAAGCTAACCATGCGGCTTGGGGCAGTTCACACTCACTAACTAAAGCTTCACGCCTCTATGGCTGTCGGCCAGAGCGGGACAACAAGCCCTCAGCGGGACGCCATACATGCAGGGCACCCAGCTCTGCTTCCCCATTATGCACTGCAGGCAGCTGCTGCTAATTAACTGGAGCCAGAGCTATAGGACGAGAGCAGCTCACAGGCTGAAGGTGAAGCTGTGTAGTGAACT
Organism: Paramormyrops kingsleyae; assembly: GCF_048594095.1. NCBI lineage: Eukaryota > Metazoa > Chordata > Actinopteri > Osteoglossiformes > Mormyridae > Paramormyrops > Paramormyrops kingsleyae. The sequence continues at coordinate 15,792,530 of NC_132797.1, forward strand.
ACCTGCCACATTCGCGACCTCGTGCTCTGTGAGGATCGCTCTGTTACTGAGCAACTCATTGGGGGGGGGGACCTCACTACAACCATTCAGTCTGCAATGGCTCCACCCCCTCGAGCACAGAAAACAAGGCTCTGTGCATTGAGAGACCCCACCTACCAGTTTGTTATCCCTGGGTATTAAACGACTACGTGGCTGAGAGGCCGACACCTCAGACCAAAACACATGCAACCCCGTCGGGGCACAGAGCTAATGGGCGCTAAGCAGAGCCTCCGCAAAGATGGCCTCTTTGACCAGGACATCCCTGCATGTCCTCACTCTGCTGCACACAGAAGCACCACCCACCAACAGAAACCACACTATCCCATTGGTAGGCTTTATGAAACGTCCAATAGAGTCATTCCTATAAATTGGCAATAAATCTGTCCAGGGAAAGCCGGCAGGCCATCGTGAGCTGCGGTCCGTGAATGTGGCTCGTAAGGGGCGGCAGCAGCCATGTTTGTTAAAGTGACAGCGCAGAGACCTCTTTATGCTGAGCAGACATGAGTATAGAGTGGGGACATGGTGCCCCAGGGCAGCATGGAGGACACTCTGGGGGCAGCACGAGCCTGACAATGCTGTCACGCGCTAGAGGCGGATTCTCCCAGACCAGCTGCCCCAGAGGGCTTGAAGCCGAACAAAAAAAGCCACACGGCGCTAAACACTCCAACCTTCTGCTGTAGGTGCAGTGCTGCCAGGGTCATACAGCAGGGGGCATATCGCTAACCTGTCCCAAGCTAAGGGGCTGTAGAGAAGTGGTTAGGCAGACTTACCAAAGCTGATTTGCCGACACCTCCTGAACCGAGGACGACTAACTTGTATTCACGCATCGTGCAGAGCTTCCGGAATCAGCCTGTATGGAGACAAACATGGCAGGATGTGAGCAATAAACATAACCAGCAGTAAAAAGATATAGTGTAAAAAAGCATAGAACAAATAAGCATTGATATGGTCTTTGTGACCCCAGTATTCAGTCAGGCTACATTAGACAGGCATACACTGGAGCACAAAGGTGGACCAAACAGAACCTCTTAAAGGAGAGATCACCAACTCTGGTGGATAATGGTACACCAATGCCACCCATGGCTCAGGATTCATTTACACCAGCGCTCAGTTTGTTTCCCCAGTCCGGTCATTGTATTGTCCGTCTGCGTTTTGCCTGCCTTACCTGTAATTAAACCCCGTATTCCCCGATACCCTGACATCTGCGCCTTTGTCTCTGTTTCGTCTCCGCTCGGCCCAACAATATTATTATAATTAAACGTAATGGTTTATGATTAATATGAAAATAATGAACAAGAAATCTTTATTTTAAAATTAATTTTATTATATAATAAAAATTACTGTTACTGCCTATCATTGTCTAAATGTATTTTACTGTCTAAATATATGTATTCATTTAGTGTAAACATGCACGGTGCTATCATGGCGAATGCAAGGCTGAGACTGAAGCTTTACCCTTTGTTTCTGCTGAGAGACGTGCTGCGTGACTCATTTCCCCGCGAGTACAAGTAATCTTAGGTCGGCGTTCACGGTTTGACTTCTGAGATTCAGATCAAGCTCTAGGTAACTTTTTTTCGAACTGATTGGTTCGACTTTTAAGAAATTCGAGTTCCAATGAGTTCGAGAACTGAGGTACCACTGTACTTTAAAGGTCCGGTTTTAGTCGGACTAACACAACAATTTAATTTTCTTAGTGTGCATGTAAACGTACTGACTGACTGACACATCAGGTGAGTGCCACCTCAGGTCAGGCCAGAGAGAATTTTTTTATTTACGTTCTTTCATCACTGTTCTTAGCATAGAAACTATCAGTGATTACCAGAAGGTGACCTCCTACAAGCAAAACAGTGACAGCATTGGGGCGAACTAGCCTAAATCCAGCGGCAACGCCCCCCTGGGGCCGACCCTGCCATGGGACACCATGCCTCTCACAGAGGGGGTTTTCCTGCCATTGTTGGGTTGGTGGGGGGAGAGAAACACGGCAGGTTATTTACAGCCAGATATCATTCGACTGACAAGCAGGAGGGGAAACACCGGAAACAGAAAAGCGACCCTCCCGAAGGACGGCACCAAGGCGAGCGCGTGGGAAGGGGACAGAGCGAGAGGCAGGCCGACGTCACGGGGCGCGGGAGGCAGCCAGACGGGTGTGAACAGCGAGACCCATGTATCCAATGACAGCCCTGCCAGTCAGACAGACGGGAGAGCAGCTCACATTCTGCTTATCAGATGCAACCTGCAAATACGTTACTTTAAACTAGTGATGCACCGATAAGGAAATTTCTGGCTGATACCGATAGCAGATAGTCTGTCAGTTTTCAAAACAGTTTGGGAGGTTCTGCTTAAATAAGTTTAAAAGGGACACTCCACCCAAATAAATTAAAAAATAAAAATTACATTCCAAAAATACGAAAAGTATTTATGTCTTGGTAAGAAAATTACTAACATACAACATACAACTGTTATGTAATATTTAAACATAACAGTGAAAGGCTGGGAAAAAAATGGTAGCAGCTTTCAAAATATTTTTTGATTTCACGCTTCTGTACTGAATTTTCCTTTGCTATCAAACGATCGTGTGATTGACGGGCTACCTTTATTCAGCAGTACTGCAGCCTTCTTTACTGGAATGGATTTGTTTTTCCCAGAAACTTTTCATGCCATTCACTGTCTCGCCTTAAGGTGAGCAATCAAATTTGAGGTGTTGACATGTTTATTAGAAGATCCTGCTTGTGAAATTTTAGCAGAGCATTGTTTGCAAAACGCACTTTTAATAAACATCAAAACTATTCCACACAGCAGACATTATTCTGTTTAGTACACGGGCGTGCAAATCAATAGGGTCAACAAATTAAAGGGAAATTATCAGCAGTAAATATCGGCTCATTTTTAACCATCGGCTGATGGCCGATTGTTGCTATATCGGCTGGCCGATACAATGGGTGCATCTCAACGCACCGAGTCCGTACATAAAGCCTTCTGGCCCAACCGGCTGAGCATGTACAGCTACATAGAAAAAGAAAATTACTGCAAATGACACACAGATTGCTGCACGAGTCAAATGAACCCCAAAATACCATATATAATAGCCCATTAGGATAGGTTCTGTGGAACACTGACCTGTTCCACGCGACGTCCCTTCCAGCAGAAAGTTGGCAGGGACCCTGAGACGTTACACGGCTGTGTGCTCAGCCCCTGCTGCTTCACGGTGAGAAACCTTCCCGTCGCTCGGGACACTCCCACGCCACGTTCAGTCAGCTGATCGGTAAAACATACCGAGGTTGCATGCCGGATCACACAGCCGCGCGCCAACTGCACGCTTCGCTTCTGCTACACTCTGCGGCCCTCAGTACACAAACCGGAGGGCGTTCTCTCACAGGATGCTGCAGGCGTGGGCCCCGCCCTTCCTGTTCCGAGTGTGTCTTCGTATAAAATCGAAGACACCCGGAAAGTTGCCAAAAATACAGCAGCCGTGCAGCTGAGGGGCAGCAGTGCAGGTTCTCACATCAGGAACCTCTTACAGATAGAGGCCTAGGGGCTGGCATGTTGCTCTTCATCTACAACTGAAAAATAGAAGCCTGGTTTCTCCAATCACCAGGCTGCAGTTGCGCAAAACCTGGAGCTCTAGGGTTCAGCTGGACTGAAGAATGGCAAAAAGGACCCACCTCTAAATTAAACAATCACTATTAACCAAAAAGGGCCTCTTATGGATGGCGTGTGTATGAGCACCTCGTGGGAGCCGCTGCCCGCCGAAAAGGCTCCCTGGGTGACAGCTGAAGCTTTTTTGTTCCCAGGCCTCCAGCCCTGTCCCAGGCTGGGTTTGGTACAAACGAGTCATTATGGTACTGCCCGCTTGAGTGAGCTCAGTGCCGAGGCCTGACGTGGGGAAAACGCTGCACACACAGCTGCTATACAATCAGACCCTAGCAAGATAACTGTGTGGAGCCACCAAAAGAGCAGTGGCAAACCGTGTACAGCGAAAGCGTGACAGGGAACAGCGTGTCATTGACCCATATGGGTGATAATCACCATTAGTCCCCTAACTATACCAGCCAAGAAAATGTTGTTGTTATCTTCTCATGCTCAGTGGCTACTGTGGGCAGATACAGAACATTGCTGATGAGAGAGGGGGTGATAAGACGGTGTGGACAGTGAAGGTGAACGGGCGAGCCAGAGTGCCCTAGCTGGGAGCCCCACGCTGTCATCAGGACAAGTTAAGCACCGTGAGCTCTGACCTCAGGGGTTTCTGTCTCGGAGGAGTATGCAGAGAACGGAACAAGCACCCACCGTGCTGAACACCAGGGTCCCAGGACCACCGGGTAAGAGGGCAGGAAACCACGCAAGCATACTCAGTGTGGCCGGGAGGGGGGTAGGAACATTAGATCGTACGAGGAAGTAAACGGCAACCCTGAAAGGGAAGCACCTCAGGAATCTAAGACTCGCCTAGACCCTCTCAGTGTATCGTATTTCCGGTAATTTCAGTCACTTATCTGGCTGTTTAGCTTTGAAATGAGAGGCTGAGGGACCAGAGCCAGCTTGCTTCCAGATTCTTCAACTATAATAATAATCGATACTTTATAACACTACTTCAGGGAAATGAAAGTAAAAATAGATCAGGTTTATAATTCAAGCCACTTTAGACAAATGCTAAAGAAAGTATTTAATCACACTTCAGACTCGAAAGGGAAGGTTATAGGCAGCAAAAACAGAGCTTTTATGATGCTGAAGATCCAGCGCAGCTCAATGAGGCACACACGGATTTCAGGCTCATTAGCACTCAAGCCAAGGAAAATGGACAGCAATGTCAAAGCGATCCCCCCCCGAAACAAGGAGTGAAACCAAATCTACGGGCATCACACTGCTACAGTGAACCGTTACATTCAGGCTACAACTACAGTAATGATTACAATTTTTTTTCCCGCGAGTTTCCGAAAGAAAAAGGTAGTGTGGATGCAGATCTTATCAGTAGCATCGGAAAAGAAAATAGAAAAAAACTTCTGCGTTCACACTGCTCCGTGTAAAAGGCAAATGACGTAGCTTATGACAACACAAATAATTAGCTTTAGCATTTGTGCAATTGTATATATTGCATAAGAGTGGTTGTTAATGTATATACAGTGGTACCTCAGAACTCGAATTTAATTTGTTCAGAACTCCGGATCGAATCCAAAAAAAGTTCGAGTTGTGATCGAATTTTCCCCATAAGAAATAATGGAAAACCAATTAATTGGTTCCTGGCCCCAAAAAAATACATCTAAATATGTTTTTTTTTTTAAGCATTTTAACACAAAATGAACCGGATAAAACAAGAAGAGCATATACTGTACTAAACAAATCTAAGCACATTTATCAAAACAGTCATTTGTAAAGTAAGAAAATAAATGTATCCAAACAATGTGTAAAGTTAAAAAAAAAAAAACAATGTGTCCTGCCCCGATCGTCCACTCCTTCCGTGTGCCACGCCCCCTCGTTAACCCCGTGTAGAATCCCCGTGTGATCAGCTGTTTCTGGTTGTTGTCATTAGTCCTCTGTATTTCGTCCGCGTTTCAGTTTGTTTCCCCAGCCCGGTCATTGTATTGCCCGTCTGCGTTTTTTCTGCCTTACCCGTAATTAAACCCCGTATTCCCCAATACCCTGACGTCTGCGTCTTTGTCTCCGTTCCGTCCCTGCTCGGCACGACAATATTAATATAATTAAATGTATTAATGGTTTATTATTAATATTAAAATAATTAATAAGAAATCTATTTTTAAATGCATTTTATAATAATAATAATTAGTGTTACTGTCTATCATTGTCTAAATGTATTTTTACTGTCTAAATATATGTATTCAGCTTGTGTAAACATGCACAATGCTATCACAGTGAATGCAAGGCTGAGACTGAAGCGTTACCCTATGTTTCTGCTGAGAGATGTGCCACGTGACTCATTTCCCCGCATGTACAAGTTCTTTTAGGTCGGCATTCACGGTTTGACTTCTGAGATTCAAATTGAGTTCTAGGTAATTTTTTTCCCGAACTGGTTGGTTCGACTTCTAAGAAATTTGAGTTCTAATGAGTCTGAGAAGTGAGGTACCACTGTATTTGACATTCTTCATTTGCACATTTAACCAAAGCTTTTTACAATATATTTTTAGAAGTGGCGTACTTTATATTTTATTTGTTAGTTGTAGTTCGAGTGCATGTCATTGGCATATTTTTTGTGGTGCAGTGGTTAGCACTGTTGCCTCACACCTCTGGGACCAGGGTTTGAGTCTCCGCCTAGGTTACGTGTGTGGAGTTTGTATGTTCTCCCCATGTCGTCGTGGGGTTTCCTCCAGGTACTCTGGTTTCCCCCCACGGTCCAATTAGCCTCAGCATGTCTTTCGAGTTACTAAATTGCCCATAGGTGTGCATGTGTGAGTGAGTGGTGTGCGAGTGTGCCCTGCGATGGGCTGGCCCCCCATCCTGGGTGTGGATCCCGCCTCAGGGCTCCGGACCCCCCGCGACCCAGAAGGATAAGCATTTGGAAAATAGATGGATGGATTTTTTATAGGTCTAGAAGTGGCAAAGTACATATTCTGAATCATTTATTTTGACCTGATTAGTAGTAAAGTTCTGTTTTTTTATAAACGATTGACTGTTGATTAAACACATTGTTGTGTGTGAGATTAAAGCAAATGCACAGATTTTATTTAGCAAAAGCGAAATATCACACTACTGTAGTGTCACAAACAGAGCTGTACATAAAAGCAACCATCACAGCAACACAGGGACCTAGAAATTTAGTCACTACACATCTCACTCTTCCTTTCAGTGCATCCTAATGTTCGATGGCTGGATGTCTATCATAAGCTAGAGCTGCACTTAAACTTGGCTCAGGCACAGTGTCATTTTGAGCTTTACAATAGTTGTAAACAGGATACAATGTACACAAAATACGATTTAGCTGCATACAAGTAAGCAAAACAACATATGCCAGGTAGCAAAAGTTCAAAATGTGGCTCACTTTCATGAAAACAAATGAAAAGCATTGTTCTTTTCCATGAAGAATAAACAATTAGGAAACTACATCTAAATGAAGAGAGCTAGTCAGGAAAGGGTCACGAGCTAAGTACGAACCAATCAGAGCTCATTGATGTAGACGTAACAAAATGTTTGACAATTAATCTTTCTGTAAACACATTAGTGCAGATGCTCATAAATGTAGACAGGGCTTCTGGGAAAAAGATCCACGGTAGCGTGCACGGAAGGCTAAATCTGAAAAAAAAATTTGCATCACTAAACAAAAATGTATTAGTGTGGACGTGCCCTCAGACTGAAAAAGCCTTCTCTAATCCCTAAGAAACCATTGATTTGCGCTAGCAGAGAAATTTGATTGGCCAGAAGCCTCCAAAAACCGGGTCTGGAAACCTTGAAAAAATAAAAAGCTGACGCTGGACTGAAAAACTGGGACATACAAAGCTGGCACACTAGAGAAAGACGAGGCACTGAGCAAGCAGGCCATGCTGCTGATGGGAGGGGGGGCTCAGACCTGCCCCGGAGCGGCTTCCCTACATTCTGCCACAATGCAAATGAAAATGAACACGATATTGAAACCTTATAGTCTGACTCATGAACTTCATCTTCAGACATTTCTGCCATGTTCCACTAAAAACAATGGCCAAACCACACTGAATCTGGGGACTAGGGCATATCTCATTCGCAAGAGCTGAATGTTATGCATGGGTATTGTTATGAGCACAGAACAGCATCACATCCGGAAGACACCACCAGAAATGTGCTTTCTCACCAGCAAAACAGCAAGTCATGGCTCTACTGGAGACCCAAAGCCAGTACGGACGGGAATGGGATCTCCAGGGAGCTCTGGTTCACCAGCATAGGAGAGGAGTGCAGGGCTAATGTTCCACTGGACCCGCCAACATGGGGCCCGTAAGAATCATCTGACCCTGGGGAAGAACCGCTGAGCTCTGCAAAAAATCCCGAGCTGGTTCTATCGGGTTTTCATGCCATGTGGCTTGGATGAAGGGCTTGGAGCAGAGCTTTGGGGCACCCATAACAGAGCCTAAGGGAGGACATGGCAGAAAGCACACAGCATCAGCGAGGGGGGAGGGGGGGGGGCAGCCTTTTGAGGCAAAAAGGGCAAAGATGCAGGGGCCTGAAATGGCAGTCATACTGCAAACTCAACCAGCTGGCCTGCTCTGCAAACTGGTCCAATAATCATCACCTTTTAAGTGCTGGTTAAATTCATTACTCACTTTAGGGATTGAAGGACAAGATAGCAGAGCATGCTAAAGCAACTGTTTGTAAAACTTATGCATGCAGATATTCTGCAAGGCTAAAAAGTCAAATGGGCTTCCTGACAAGCCACAAACAATGTTCAGCTGCGCACCATCAACCTGTAGGCCCTGGATGCGAGCACCGAATTAAATAATGCTTTTAAAAACCTACCGAGGGGAGCAAGAAGTAACCTCATGGCAAAGGAACGTGTCGCTTCACAGGTTTAGCTGGAATCTACAGGTGTGAATGGTGACACAGCGGGACCGAAAATACTAGTCTATCACGCAACGCCTGGCTAATCAGGATACGCTTTCATTATGAATCCAAACTGAACAGTACACCCGCACTCACCTGGGGCTGGGGTGTTGACACAAGGGAAACGGGGCACAAGTTTTGGCACAACAGATGACAAGAGACCATGCACAGTGATTACCCTTTATAAAGTCAGAAATGCACTGCGATGCTTATCAGCAAGTCGAAAACCAGCACTGCCAAATCCGAACACTGAAGCATTATCTATACATTTTCTCTTTAGGCAAGGCTGAATCAATACTCAATCCTGGAGAGTGCCAGGTCCTTCGTGAGCATGCAGTTTCAGCTTCCATGTTAGGCACTCACTGCTGCCATCAATTTTGTATGGCGTATCCCTTCTGACAAAAGCAACCATTACCAATACAGGATCATCCGGTTTTCTTTGTTTATCGTGGCTAAACGCAGTTTTATAACCCCAAGATGGTGAGTCAGGTCACTAAGAGTTTTCATACCTCCCCCCCCCCCGGGACTGGTGAAAAACAGGAGGGGGCACTCATGCCCAGATTGTGTACAGTGATCAGTGTGCCAGACTTAAGTCAAATGTAGTTAGTATACTAGATATGAAAAAGACCAACGACATACTTATGCCGAACACAAATTATATCAATTTGCTTGAAAGAAACTAATTATACTGGTTTTACATCCACGTCGAGCTTTCCCTGAGATGCATATGGTTTTACTGTTTATTCAAATGGAAACAGGGAAATCATGATGTTTAAGAGCCTCAGTCTCATGCATGGCTTTCTTCAAATCCTCCTCTCCCTTCATTTCCTTCGGGAAAATGACAATAAATCGTGAAATGATTTGAAAGCTTCCTCAAAATTGGATGAACTGATCAACTGACTTATCGATAGCTTTAGAACTCACTGGCGAAAACGATGAGCTTAATACAGAAGCATAAAGCTCAAGGGGATTTTGGTATGAGAGAACACCACAGCAGTGTTTCCCATTCGGTCCTCGGGGGGCCCCAGACAGTCCACATCAACCACAATCATCATTTCTGGAAGTCTTACGCAATAAAGGACCCTACAGAATAACCGAAAGCATTACTGCACTAACTAACCCACAATTCCCTGTCACCCACCACAACCTGCCATTATTGCCCTTGGTAAACACCCTGTGTGGTAGAAAAGCAGCACCCCTCAGGGCCAAATGCATTTACTGCATGTTCAGGCAAACAAACATTGATGATTTAATGATTATTTCCAATAAGCTACAGTCCGTTTCAGTGCCATTCAGACATTCAAAACTTGCACCCCTCCCATTTTGGAAGTACCAATTATGCAGCAGTAACAGCAGCAGCTTGGGGGGGGGGGGTGGGGGCAGTGGGAGGGGCTCGATGGCAGCCCTGATCAGAACAGTCCCGCTGTCAGGAAGTCCACCAGAGCCAAGTAGCACGGGGCCTCCTGTACCCCCCCCCCCCCCCCCAACACCATCTGGAGCTATTAACCCTCTCCCACTCTGCGAAGCAGCCCAACATGGCCCCCTTAACGGCGACCCGGCAGGCAGCTGAGCCTCTGGCGGCCCGGGGGCCTGACCCCCAGGTGCAAGAGCAGGATCCAGAGATCCTGTCACAAATGGCCATGACCATGGAGAGGCTTGGCGGCAGGAGAGGAAATGAGGGGACCGCTGGTGCATGGGGGCCTGCTGGTATGGCACCGGCCTCAGGGCTTGGCAATGAGGCGATCAGGAGGCCAGGCTGCAGGGAGAGAGAGAGACGCTCGGCTACAGGTGCCATCCGACCAGAGCCAGGCTCTCGATTAAGGCGTCATTATGCAATATGACACCCGCAGCGTCTCGCACGGCACTGTGCAGATCATACAGGGAAACACCGGGGTGCATGGTGCCGTAACACCAAGCCAGCCCCCACCGACCATTCAACAATTCCACAATTTATAACCAATCATTCACTGTACTGGAGCGTTGGGGTGGGGAAAACCTCTCTGCGGTGGGGGAGCAGCGACCTGCCAAACACGTGCCAGCAGAAAACCTTACAGCGGCAGTGAGGAACGACATCCCCAGAGATTTTTAATTTATGCCTGTTCACTCTGGTCGGAGGTACAGTGGACAATGCAGGAGAGCAGGACAAACGGCCAGAAGGCTGTCCAAAAATCAGGCCACTTACAGCTGAGTTCCACCTCACCGGGGGTGGCGGCTGATGGACGAGGCTTCGGCTGCCAGTTACCTCATTACGACCGCCTGGGGAGGGGCACGCTCTGGAATGCCAACGTGACCTATAGGCCTGCCTCCGCCCCCTGCCAGCTGCCTATCAATTTTTCATGTCTGCCACTGGGGGAGCAAATCAATGGCGAGGACTTCCTACTTCTCTTTCCGGAGAGAAGCAAAGAGGGCAGGGAGCAGTCAGTGAGAGTGCAAAGGGGGGAGCGCAAAGGCAGGACGAGTTTGAGGCTGCAACCCACTCAATCCCTCATTTCTGAGAAATTAGGTGGAATATTTCAGAGGAAAAAACATGCATTGGTGATAAAAGCCGACATGAATGTGGGATGAGAGACAAATGACAATGAAATCCCACATAATTACACAATGCACGCACACACACACACACACACACACACACACACACACACACACACTCTGGCATGTCTGTTAGTGCTCAGGGGGGTTTTGGCAGCCAGTGGACTGTGGACCCCCAGTGATTTCTCCTCCAGCATCATATTATGAGAGTTTGTTTCCTGTCCTCCAGTGTCATCTGGCTTTTATTCACTATTCATTTAATCAGTTACCCTAAACTACGCCACATTTGTTGGTTTCTTGCTTAAGCACTTTGGGTGAACCATGCTAGGGGAAAGGCACTAAATAAAAATAGACTGTCAGTGCTCTTCGCAGTTTTTGCATGTTGTAGCAAACAAACGATAACTGTTATAATGAGCGAAATTAAAGTGCCATTCTTTGACCAACAAGCTATAACTCTGCATAACTGCACTATCATTCTCTTACTATAATAAATGTAACAACCCAAATCCAAAAATCACCTGCCATTGCTATTAATAGAGGAAAAATTATTCTGGACATTTTAATGTGTAGTGAGTGGTCAGCTGCAGTTCTGCACAGTAGCTAAACAGCAATTCTACTACAGATCCAAACTGTTCCACTCAAATCACCATGTGGTAGGAAATAAGTATTTTTATCCCAAGTCTAAATGGGTTACTTAGTAAAAGGTAGACACACATTAGGCCCAAATGACCCAAGATGCGGAACAGACTATTACCGAAAAAAAGGTTAAACACCTCTTGGGGCAGTAAGGGTAGGCAGCTGTAGTCTATGTGGCTGTGTACTGTCACTGCACATGAAAGATCAAAGCCCAGTGCATCTCTGTGTACGAAATAAGTGCAGTTCAAGCTGGACAGGCCTGCATGCTATGCATCTAAAGAGTTGTCATTAAATTGAGAATGTGGAGGAGGACAGGATCTCCACTGCCGTGACAACGCGCAGACTGGATACCATACATTACAGCAGCATCAAAAAGGTGACACTTTGGCAGGGATAAGATCTCAAGTGGGATTTTACACATTAACAGTTCATGCTAAATGCTTTCTCTGGAGTGCAAGGCCAGTGGATCAGGAAAATCTCTGCTCTACGTTCCCTGGAGAACAAATATCCTTTCAAACATGCCACTAATCTGAGATGGTACCACTCGCCTCCTGCTGCTTCTGAAACCCAGGATTGCTCCCTGTGTATTAAGCACCAAATCTCTATACAGTCCCTCTCAAGTCAGACTCCAGGGAAGTGTCTCCTTCATGGGCTCCAAACACCCAAGGAAGTTTCACGTTCAATTTATCCCATTACTAGCCTTTAGTAAATATAAACATTCCAATTTCAGGAAGAATTTTATTTGACAGACTACAAATTTACACTGATTTCAGGCAGAGATGCACAATGTATATTGGTTATCATATCAGTATTAGATGCCAATCGTTAAAAATTATCTAAGCATCAGTCCGATGTGTCAGTCTTGGCTGATATTTAAACTTGAGTCAATATTAAAAGTTAGCAGCAACAGAGCTGAAGACAACTAGTAAAATAATCAAGATGATTATAAGGGACGATCAGCTATTTTCCATAGCGGAGGACAAGGGATTCATTGGCTCATTCACAGGCCAGCAACATGTTTATAATTCTGGCTCATAGATCTCTCATGTTCCACAGAGAATTAAAAAAATAATAATAAACTAACGTCATGCTGCTAATCAGCACCAGCATGTTTCAGTGCAACCCCTCCCCGGCCTGGCAGGTTTCACCGCCCGCACCCGCATCACTGCCTGCACAAGTGGCTCAGAAGTTAGCTGGTTATCGGTAATATTAGACGACGTAACGTATCAAGCACGTATCAAGATTTCTACATCAGTGCACCACTAGTTTCAGCCATTCTATCACATTGTGGGGACATTTGGCCCTCACAATGTAAAAATATTCATAACACACATACACACACAGAAAAACTTAATTTCCTGGTGTATTACAATTATCCACAGCACGATTATAGTTTAACCAGAAAGATAAACCACAACGGAATGATAGCATGCTGTCCCACTAACAACCCTGCAAGGCGTAAAACACAAACTGCAGGATTTCAGAATCGTGAGGGGAAAACTCTGGAAATCCAAGGCAAGTCCCACTGGAGGATGTAGAGGGAAGCACACGGATGGCTGCCAAGTTCAGGCGAAGAGGGAAGCAAACTGCGTCCCTTGGAAAAGGTAGGGAGGCTGATATCCTGGGCCACAAGGCTGATAGTCCAGACAGACAAGAGAATCATCAATTCATCAGCAACAAAAATTTGCACGCAGAGATAATCAGGAGGCCTTAAGAGATTATATAACTCAATATGACAATCTCTGTATTATGGGCACAGCACACAACTTAAGCTTGTGGGTATGCATGGCACGTACAGTTTACACATGCAGTCAGATTTCCTAAGCAGCTCGTTGAGCCACTCCAGATGAGGACGAGGACGACGACGCTCCCCCTCCCCCAGGGATTCCGGGCTCCGGCTGTGCTGCCAACCCTCAACAGCTCCAGGTGATAAGACAGATCCTGCGGCCGATACGAGGATCGGAGCAGCTCCGTGCGGAGAGCCAGCCGCACGCGGCCATGCATTATTCACGCAAGACTCCCGGCACGATAAGATCAGAACGCGAAAAATGCCTCTAAAAACACCAACACCGGTACGGCAGAGATTATCTAAAATACCTACGCTGCACGATGCCTTGACAGGAGACACAAAGAGCAAAACGTTAGAACCTGCAGCAGGAGCTGTGCATCCTTTACTGACGCTCAAAAAAAAACAGCAGCATGATCTGCTCGGGGAGGCCGGCCAGCTCAGAGGTTATGTCCTGCAAAGCCATACGAGTAACAGCCCCAAAAACTCACAGGCGAGGCTCCCTCAAGTCGAAAGAAAGAGCAAACACAGGATGCGCTCCAGAGATGAGTCCTTTGATAAAGACAAACACACAAATTGACAGGTTCCCATTAATACACAAGTCTTTGCTTGTGTTCAGAGAAGCTCAAATAGGTCTGGATGCTTGAAGGGTATCTACAGGTAGGACACATGTTGATGCGTACAGTTGCATATTATTTCCCACTGAAGGCACAAAAATCAAACAGTTTTAGATAGGGCTGCGCGATCTCATTTCAGCAACGTCATGGCGATGTACGCACCTGTAATAATCACATCGCACTTGGCGGCACTGCTTTGTGGCTATTGACAACTCGCAGCAACACCATCAACTTATTTCATACACACTATTGGTAGATAAGTTCTACTGGGCTATAGCATAGTATAGTATATTTCAGGTAATTTCATCTCCTTTCTTTTATAAAATATTGCATTATTACTCTTGGAAATTTCATATATCGCAATGTGATCTCACCACTAGTTTTAGACTCAAAACAAGTGCAACATCCACACAGCATGCACTAGACTGAATAGGTTTAACAACACCTCATAGTACTCACTGAAATTTCTGTAAAGCATTACTGTGCAGACTACACAGCATGATTAACCAACAAAACCCTTGCTGGGAGGGGGGGGGGGCAATTTAGACTTAACAGGCCAATCACAATACCTGAAGAACCAACACATTAACTCTATGCTGTATATTTAAACTAGAGATGCACCGGTCCGATATTCGGATCGGTATCGGCGCCGATCCAGACCTATTTGACGGGTCGAGTATCGGCCATGCGTGACCGATTTAACTTATTTCGTTTTTGGCAATCTCTAAAAATCAATCGCACGACAGCTCTTTCCCATTTTACATGTGTTTTTCTGCAGCATTCAAATCGAACGCTAACGCTGCCCCTTAATCTTTTTTGGTACTCAGTGGGTGTGAGTACAGTGACTTCCGCCTGCTGTGACGTCATGCGCGTACCCTTCGCAATACAAGGAGCGTAAGATAAGACGTGACGATCTGGGAGTATTTTACGCTTTTAACAGAGACCAGTAGCACAGCGATTTGCAATCTTTGTAAAATAAAGTTTTGAGAGGTAGGAAGAGCGTTTAATGGACAATCCCACTTAAAGCGCACGCAACTGTGAGACAAAAAAAGCAATGGATGATTTGGGAGTCGCTAACCTGGACTGTTTTGCGAACTCGCTGCAGCTTGTGATACAGGAGGGGCTGCCATCGCAACACAGTGTAACTGAGCTGACGCCAATGGGAGAAAAATTGGACAAAAAAATTTAAGCATTCGCCACTTGTGTGTACTTGCTTTGAAGATATTCATATTGAACTGCAAATGCCTCATAAACACTTAAAACAAGATGTACAAACAAGGTGGAACAGTACGTTATGTGTGTAGTAGCCTAATTAAATATTTTTTGTCATACATTTTTTTAATCTGTATTCACTAATAAAAAATATATATATAAAAGTATGACAAAAGTAAAAAGAGCTCTTGTATCGAAATCTGTATCGGCAGTTGTGTATCGGAATCAGATCGGAACTGAAAAAATGTGGATCGGCCCATTCCTAATTTAAACATGGACAGTCTCAAAGATCCAGCCATCCATGCATGCAAATACTTTTCCTGGATAGAGTCACGAGGACCTGAAGCCAGTTGTGCAAGTGCAAGTTTATGCAGCATTTCCTGGGGAAATCATTTTGACGTCACTTTAAACGTATCAAGATCAGGATGAGGAAGGCTGTAGGGGATGATAATCAGGGGATGAGACAGCCATTCAGGGAAAAGCCCCAGTGTGGGCGTGGCCAGGAAAGGTGGTTGGCTGTGATTAGCCAGAATCCCCATCACATGCCCGCAAGCAGGTGGTGCTGGGGGGCTGAGGAGGGTGTCTGTGAGCTGCACCACATCAGCGAAGATAAGAGACCCAAATGTATAATTATCACCCCCTTTTTTTTTTTTTATGAACTCCACTCATTCTCTCCTTGGGTGTAATTTCTGAGGAAGTGGATGTAGGAAACGGCTTGTAAACAAAAGCCCAAAGTCTGTTCATGAACACATCTGCAGATGAAGGGTGTTGGATGTCTAAAAATAGGAGCCCAGAATAGTACTGGGCAACAAAAAGAGCATCGAAACAATTAACCTTTTATACTAAATTTGGGAATGCTTGGGCCTGAATGACAGGCCAAATTTCTTCTCAGTGCTAAGCCAGCGAGATGCACCGTCCCCTCCCCTAGTCGCACAAGAGAAAAACATCGGGATTGTGATGTGGGCGCGACCATCCAGGTCCCAGAGCATGCAACAGTGTCTGTGGTGGCTCATCGGGGAGAACAGCATCGTCACCAGCTCATGGTCAGCAAGGTCGACGTTCCTAATCAGAGCTGGCCAGCACAATAAATGGAAGGAAAGGAGAGAAATACAACTGGTTCTTAATGAGCCTTCAAGACAACGGCATTTCAATTCTACATTAAGCGCCCGAGGGCAATGAATTTTTGTTCATTTGCATGCAGCGAGCTCCACTGAATGCCAGAGCGACGAGGCGCCAGCCCACCCCACCCCACCCACGCTCTACACCCGCTGATCGGAGGCCGCTGACACCAGACCACACAGAAGCGTCTTGCAGAAGCAGTGCTTAAGGTGCCATGCTGAACACATACGGCCATTTGAGGACTTCGAGATCCATTCAGGCAAATACAGGGGTATATTCAGGTTTAAAATCATCAACACATCCGTATTCTATGTAGAGGATGCGAGGCGTTGCCTTCAAATCAGCAGAGTGGTTCATTAAAGACTGATTAAGTCTTGTTATGCCTCAATATGATGCAGTATAGGGGATGAAATATCACATTGGAGGGTATTATGCTAATGAAGGCATGGGCCCAGCATGTCAGAATGAGCTATTCTGCCCACGATCAGGCACCGAGTACCAAGCACAACTTTCCATCACCAAGCTTCTTTTTCTGACAGCTTACAACCAGCTAGAACAAGCAGAGCTCAGCGCTTGGCCAGTTCACACTTATCAGGCTTGCGGCACATTCTGGGGCGGGCGCCCGCTGCATGATAGAGATGTCGTCACATTTGGGGCGTCAATTCAACTTCACGACCAAGCTCTGCTGCCTCAGGAAACCACATCCAGCGGGGCGCACCCTTAGGCCAAGAGATAAAAGGTCTCCTGTCTTGTAGAAGGAGGCTGGAAGAACATGCTGGAAGAGCATGCTGCCCCCATAAAGTCACATGTTCTCTGGTGACTACACAGGCTGCCGGGCCACACAGAGCAGCCTGGTCGGCCTGGAGACAAGATGGCACAGAGTCAGCATGGGTCTGAGACTGTTCTGCAGGAATCTGGCATCACTCCTCCATATGGATCTCCTCCAATCCACGAGTCTGACAGGGGCATAAACCACTGTGGTAGGCCCCTCCACATATATCCCTATGAAGGGTCCATGTTTTTGAGGTTTAGTGCGAGGATCAGCAGCGAATGATTGATATCCTTGGTTCTGTGCTTCTCAAACCTTCCCACTTATACACAGCCAGCAGACCAGAGCATAGTGGGTCCAGAGGACCAAATCAGCAGAAAACAGCAGCATCATGGGATACAGATGATCACTCAGAAATGTAATCCGTCATTAACGCCACGTTTTATCAGTGTAAGGGGGCCCGAATGATTACGGGAATACGAGCTGCATACGGAATTACAGAAGCCAAACAGCCAAAAGTGCAGCACAGAGAAAGCAGATTTCCTGCAGCCGCGGCCAATCATACTGAGGACCAGTCATAAGAAGAGTAAGGAAGTATCACTCTGCCTCTAGTTACACTTCACTTTCAACTATATCCTGACATCAGGTCTTTGCAGCAGAGGTTTTTTTTCCCTTCTTTTTTTTTTTTTTTTAAACTACTAAATAATTCAAGAGAATTCTTTCGAATAATTTCATGCACTGGTACCAAAGAAAAACCAAAGCATTAAAAGAAATCTGACACCAACTAGCTTGGACTATACATTCCACTATATTTTTTTTAAAGTTCACTTAAAAGGAGTTATTACCCTAACCCCTACAAAAAAAAATCATTTCTATAATGCCCATTAAAAGGACACTGCGGGAAAAAATGGCCAGAGCTAATTTTGACAACTTCTATATGAGGACAGGAAAACTGATTATTCTGATACCACTCAGCAGTTTCACAGAGACTGTTGTCATAGGCAGAGTATGAGTATGCCTTAATCTCGTTTGCTTTCAAGGGTCTGCATATGAGGTTTCCAGGCTAAAACCACTGGCATTTTGTTCAGTGGAGCCCAAAAGAATGATGCAATGGACTTTCTGCTTTGTGTTTTTTTTTTTTGGTCCAATGGTTTAAAGCTCCCAGATCAGGGGAACAAACACACTGGGGCCTCCCAGTCTCTACCAGTGTTAGCCTGAACAAGGACACACTATGAAGTAAACAAAAGAAATCCACAATGGTTCAAATTAGGAAAAGTCAACTAGGACAGAATAAACATCACACAAGGAACAATTAATGTTCCAAGTATAGAAAAATGAATGAAAGAGAGTAACCTAACTGGACTACGAGTAAAGAACAGCTTTTTGGAAATTTACAGAAACTCAAGGCTGCTGATTCAGGAAATCGCTCATTTCGAAATATGAGTATTTTCGGCACTTTCAGTACATTTGCAGGGCAGCCCAGTAAGCCACTCACAGGCCACTCCTTCCCGTATCTGGCCTCCAAAACATTTCCTAGCAAAAGTCCTCCACCAGTTCTGAAAGTCACAGCATTTGGGGATTCGAAAGTGAAACCCCCCCCCCCCCCCAGCTGGGCCCCATTATCAAAGAAAACCAGGCTCCTTCCTGAAATTCATGAAGCAAGACAGTCCCCACAGAAACGAGGCAGATGTGCCTGAACTCCTCACACTGCCCATTAGGAGAGCTAATGAGCCTTCCTCCTCTGGCTTGCTTCAAACTCAGAGTTAAAAATCGCGACATGCTTCATTTCAGCTGTAATACGATAATTGTACATTGGCGACAGACGGCTGCTCACCACCCCTGGCCCTTCATTCTCCACCCTGTACTCACGTGTCAGTCAGGACACTCCTATGACATCACCCTCAAATCAGCAGTCTGTCCCGAAGGTGCTCACTCCGGTTCCAAAAATCAACATCTCCGCAAACAAAAGAGGCCAGTCCCCATGGACAAATCCAGATAGTCTTTCGAGACTCTTTAAAGCTGCAGTTCTACAGCAATGTTAATCAGCAAGCTCCCCATCTCCCTGAAGAGAGAGGAAACATGTGGAGCTATCATGCAGCGTGCAATCGACCTCCAGCGCTGTCAGGAGACATGGAGCAGGTCTTTAATGCACACAATGACTGTAATGAACTGGTAAGATCATGTGAGATTTTCCAGGAAGGCGGCGTTCCTCTAATACATCTCAGGTCCCTTCCAAGGGCTTGCTTTAACATGCAGTTAAGTCTCCTTGTCTGCGGAAAAGAGCAGGGAAGGCGGGGCGCAGAAAAGATGAAGATAGCTGATCTTGAAAAAAGAAATTATCATGAAAGTCACTCCTGATACAGAAGTCAGGAATCAGCCCCACTCTCCCCTGATGAAAACAGACCTTAAATAAAACCAGTGCCATCAATAAGCACTATTCCCCAAACATACTCTTTTTAGGGTACGGTGAAAGTATCCTCGTAAAGCATAGGCTACATCTTACAATACAGACCGCAGTCAAGACCTGAATCATATCATTTGTCAGCCCTCTGCAGGTCGCCCAGCAACTGGATATATATGCTGCTCTTTTGCTGGGAAGCAAGGTTTCTTGACTGATCGCAGTATCAATGCCATGTCACATGACCTGTGGCAGGTAAAGAAAAGCGACAGGCCCAGCGGGGGAGTCGCACGCTGAGCCTTGGGGGCACGGCAGACACTCAAGCCTGCGTGGAATGACTAAACATTCCGGGGGCTGGCGGAGGCGTGCCGGCGCAAACCCCCGGGGCGACTCAACGAAGCGCCGCCATATCAGGCAGCCTAGCTGCACCGGAAAAGTGCTCGCTCCCACTTCCCCAGGAAAAGAGGAAAATACCGACGTAATTACAGATAAGCGTGCAAGCGATCACTTCCATCCCCAGGGGAAATGGAGAAAGCGAAATGAAACCCTCGCAAGCCCTGAGTTTTCAGACACCATTTTTCTCCACTTCAGCTTCTTCATGGTTGGCTCCCGAGTGAGCCGCACTGCCAGGACGCCTCCACAGGCAGGATGCCCCGTGTGCCCGCACACGCCTGCCCACAGGGCTGCCACTTTATCCTGGCAGTATAGATTCAGGGGCGCCACGGGACACGGAGCAGCCGGAGTGGGAGAGGGAGGGCAGCTCCTCCACTGTTATGTATACAGACCACAAAAGAACGGGGGGGGGAGACACAGACTGAAAGATGTCCAGAAACTCCCTTCAAACTGCACCCCAGGGGGCAGCATATAACCAGACTCCTTAAGGAGAGATGGTAAACTAACACAAGACTGCCCCCCTTTTGAAAAGCATATCAGAGCAATGTCACCACTCTGGACACAAGCGCTGGCATTTTTCAGCTTTATGCCAGATTAGATCCATTTTAAGGTTTCGGCAAAAGCTTCACCATGCATGTCATGGTAATGACTGGACCGTAAAAAACCAAACATGCTTCAGTCCTGGACAGTGTCAGGCAACAGGTGGAGCCCAGCTTCGATCTGGACATAAAAAGGCCTGGCTCGGGGGCCATAAAGGGCCTTGCTGTTAGCGTAGATTGGCTATGCCCCGACATGTAAATGGGATCAGTATGCATGCTGCTCTGGATGACAGCGGCAATGGAGCAACCGTGTTTCTGCAGCCGATTGCTGCACAAAGTCAGACCTCACCACAGAGAGTCGTGTCCAGACCGCTCACCACAGACAGCCGCTCAAAGACCACTCGCCATGGATGGCCACGTGCGCACGGCTCATATGGCTGTGCCTGCAAGCCCCAAAGAAATGACATACAGGCATTTTGTTGCCCAGTCGCTTGCTTCAGTGAAAATTGAACAGACACAGCGGTGACTTAGCAGACACACATTTTTTCTTTCCTGAACACAAGCACAGCTACATATTGTGTTTTGGTTAAGACTAACAAACTCAATGAATTGACATAACAGAGTACAGATGGTGTAATACTGTAGTAGAGGAAACATGAAATGACCATTCTAAGGATCTCAGGATATTGTGAGGGCAAGTAAATTAATAAGTGGCCTTAAGCCTCTCCCACATCTGACTAGTCTACTGTTGCTGCTCTAGCTGACAGTGCTAGACTTCTAAATATAAATCACTCATTTGCATTATCAAGTTCCAGTAGGTTGCATCCCAATGCAGAGACGAAATATAACCTACAGCATTTCAGCAGTGGCGAGTCCAGAAATCACACAATAAAAAAAAAACTTCACCCACCACCACAGCAGGTTCTGACCACAGGATGGCTGTAAAATCCATCAGTCTGCTAAGGATTTATTTGGAAAAACACTCCCTCATTTCAATAAAAGGAGAATTAACAGTTTTAAGAGGACTGCGCATTCAAAGTGACAAGCCAGCATGCAGAAATTAAGTGTCTTGCAGACATAAAGCAGATGGATGGAGAAAAATTAATCACAAATGATCCATATTAGACAAGCGGACCTGATAGATGGTAATCCAGGGACAAGCACTGAAAAGCCAGGGGAACAAATGTCGTTGATTAATCAAAAGCTGACGACATGGCAAATACTTTTACCTGTCTACCATTAACTGTAAACATGTGGGAGATCTTTACAGAAAAAAAGCACATTCAGGCAGTCTGGCATGCTCAGAATTATTGCTGAAACAATCAATATGAAAATGGGTAGCAGTCACACATACCCACAAACCTTTGCATTTTGACAAAAGAGGAAAAGGGCAGGTCAGGTACTGTGCAGTCTCCAAATAAACGACCACGAAGGTCTTCAATACTACACGCATACTCCCAGCTCTGCCTACCCTGCCCTGCCTCAGAGGATATCCAGGAAGACACTTATGCAATCCCTCAGCTGAGATGCAGGCGGGCGAGTGTGCTTGCACAAGAAAGCGAAACCCTGCACATGCTGACACAGTGCCCTGCTCTGAAGTTCAGGAGTAGTTCAGCAAAGACAACAGACACACAGGCTGCCAGGCAGCCAAGCAGAAAGGGCAGCCGGGAGACAGAACCGACGAGACCAAACCTGCACATGCCCCAGCACACGAAATAGGACTCTCACACTGCCAGCTACTATATATGGCCAGGAACACGCATGCACACGCGCAGTTATTAGAAGAGCGCAGGTCTGTAAACACCAAGCAGACTGTGGACTTCTGTTAAAGGTGAATGGGGTGTGATTCAAATTACGGAAACATATAGGAAAATGACACACACACACACACCCCACATTCCATGAGAATGGTACGGCCGTGGAGGAAGTAAACTGCGGCAGACGGGTTGGGAACACTCATGATACT
Organism: Paramormyrops kingsleyae; assembly: GCF_048594095.1. Lineage (NCBI taxonomy): Eukaryota > Metazoa > Chordata > Actinopteri > Osteoglossiformes > Mormyridae > Paramormyrops > Paramormyrops kingsleyae. Next base: position 15,815,047 of record NC_132797.1, read on the forward strand.
GCTCCACTCCAACAAATTTTACCAGGTTTTTGATCACTGTCCCAGGGCTTCCGGCTACATTAACCAGCAAAATTAACCCAATTCTTCAGCTTTCCCCCCAATCATTTACACTTTCAGGCTCATCAGAGGGGAGAGAAAACAGTTCTCCAACTTTACATTCCCGAAGACACACCCATGGAAACTCCTAACAACACACAACCTTGGAGCAACCTACACGTCAGTGTCACAGGTGCCATTTGCCTCCACCGTTCACAAGGCTATTCATACAAGTGCACAATTTTCTGCCTGGTCATTAGACAGGATCCCACAGGATTACTTTAGTCTGAGTGCACTTGACCTCGCCCAGCTAAAACGTCTTCTGCATCATGTGACATGTTCTCAGGGGCTCAGAACTAGCAGTCCACATTATGCAACATTAGAAGTACATGAACAGCACTACTAAAGCTTCAAGAAACCTACAGCACTCAAAACAAATGCAGAATCTTCATTCCCAAATACTGTAGATCAGAAGCATTTTTAAGCTGCCATTCCACACGGCAGCTGACAAAACATTGCTCCTTTTCCCAAAGTACCACTAAACAGCATTCCTCAGAATCCAGGATGACAACTAACTGTGAGGAGTTCCTTCCTGGTGCTCCTTATGGGACACAAGATCATCCCCACCTCTACATGATGAGGTCCCCAGTGCCCTCACAGCAAACGAACGCCCAGAACATGGGGGGAGGGCATCTGAACTTTATACAGAGCCAGTCATTAACCCTTCTATGGCACACTAACGTCCACCAACTGCAAGTGTCCAAGAAGCTACAAGTTACTCATGAGGCACCATTGAAAATCGACTCCAAAAAAAAAAAAAAAAAGAGGAGAAAGAAAACTAAGGAAGCTTTGTCCCTTCCCAAAAAACTGCCAGTGTCAAAAACTAGTGATGGGGAATTGTGATAAGACGCTCTTGGCCAACCACAAGAAACTCCTGATGAAAACTGCAAAAGGAGGAAACTACCCAGGAATCAGGCAGCATGTTATTACAGCATGTTCCATTAAAATGTTTTGAGAGTACTGGACCCTGTCTTTCACATTTATGGTAATAATGATCAAGCCGTTTTACATAAGCATGCCACAGCAATTCGCAGAAATAAATAACGCTGAACGACCCAAGCGATCGCCCACCACAGCTTAACCTGTAGACCTGACGGAATTTACCCAAAAAAAAGTTACGATGAGTTTGACGTTAAGACTCGCCCCGCTGTATTGCAGGAACAGGCAAGAATTAGTGTACAACTGGGTGACAGGCGAAACTTCACAAGTGGGACTGAGCCTGCAGCACATCCCACACAAGAGTCCCGACCGTGCCACCCCGCCATGTTTCCCCACTTCCACCAGGACAAAAACACGTCAGGAACACGGCGGCTCCACGACACGCAGGAAACCGTGCCATCATTTCCTCGTACGACCCGCTCGGTTCTTAACGGCTCTGGGCAGGTCCGCGGTATTAAAGGGCCGCCTAAACCCCGCCAGTGATACGGCGTTGCGGCCCAAATCGTGCTGGGACTTTCTCGCTTCTTAGAAGAAAACTACTCTCTTCGTTTGACAGCAGCGAACTAGGCGGGGCGCGTTATCAGACCCATCAAAAGCAAACGGCCGCCCAGACTGAACGTGTGCGCCTTAATACAAGATAAAAACGCGAATAACACTCTGGTCAGGACACCCTGCGAATGGCGCCCAAATTACCAAAATATGACTTATAACAAGATGCGTCTGCCGTGATAAGAGTGAGCGGAAACTGAACATGCCAGAGCGCCGTTTGAACTACAAAACCTTAGAAGTTTTCCATTTCCGTCGTAACTTCCACAGTGCCACCCACCGCCATTTCTCAACCCCCCCCCCGGACGGAGGCTGAACAGCTAAACCCCTCCGCGGCCGGCAAGTTTCGCTCTGCGCACGGAAGAGACTTGCGAAACGCTCTTCTTGACAGTAATGCCTGGAGAGTTTGCCTGCCTCGCTTGGGCTCCGCCATGTTCTCGGCATCTGAGGCGCTCTTCCTGTCGCTCATCGGGCGCTTTAAACCGGTCCGCTCATCCGTACCGCTGTCACACATGAGCACCAGCGCCCGTCGCTTGCGAGCGGCCCCATTCCATACAAACTGGCCCCTTCTCGTATAAAGCCTTCAGAGGCTGAAATTTTTTGTCTAACCCAAGCTGAGTGGGGGGGATTACTCACCGTCGTGCCTCTCCGTCCGTCGATCCCGTCCGTATGCACCCCAGTCCCCACCGGCTCGCCCTCGCCTCTTTGGGTGAGGTTTTGAGTTTTTGCATGACGTCGCGGCCTCTCTTTCGACTGCCAATCAGAAGCCGAGTTTTCGCTCTCTCCGTCCGCAATTGGATGAGGGACGTGGGGGAGGGGGGAACGGCAAGCTGTCAGCTGCGCTCGGACGTACTTTGTCTGAAGCAGACGCGAGGTTCTTGTTATCTTCAGCAAGTTGTAACAGCGCAGCAGACATGCAGCGTGTCTTCAGATTCTGTAACCAACTGGCATGAAGTCGGTTTATTTTTAAAGTAGTCTCTGCCCAAATTTTGAAATTCATATACTGCCAAACTGTATTGCACAGTGTAAATCGTTCCCAAACGAGACACTTTGTTGACAACAGCATTCAAATGATCGAAAATTGTATTTTTTATATCTTAAAATCATATTTAGTCTGGGAAATGTTCGTTTTCTAGTTCCATCTTCTGTGGAGATTGCCTGTTTTTCATTTTTATTCAAAAATTCTTGTCATTTTTTGGTGGCTAGTACCTCCTAAGGACCACTCCCAGTATGAATGTGGGGTGTTTGCATGGTCTTCCCTTGTTGGACATATGGGCACCTCTGGGCACCCCAGTTTCCTCCTGTAGGGGAGGGGGGGGGGGGTCTTAATTTTCACCAAAGCTTTGTGCACAGTGTACAGTGTTTGTATGTTCTCTGTCTGTGTGACTATTCTCTCAGTACGTCAGCTTCCTCCAAAGCAAGACAGCATATGATAGTGTTCGAGTGTTCAAAATATACATTTTAAAGGCATGTAATCAAAGTCAAAGTGACAAAGATATTTGTAGAGTAACCCGTCATCAAGGTGGTGCAGCAAGTAATAAAACTGACAGGTTCGTATTTAATTTTTTGTGTGCTGAGAGCTTCATCTTATGTTGTTTGATTTGACCATTTTGTACTTAATGTAGACATTGTTCAGTGATCCTTCCCTATGTAGTGTGTTTGGAAAATGGATGAATGTCTTATTACTTAATTACATTATTGAATCTGTATAGGTAAACAATGACTCAAAGGATTTTTGCGGAGTCGGATCATTTCAATTTAATTTTTGCAAGTAAATGTATATCTAGTCCATCCAGCTGACTGTGTCATGTATCTGCTCATGTTTCAGTGACTGGACAGCAAGATCCAACCGATTGTCTGAGAAATTAGCTTTTAACTTCAATGCTTCAATGTCTTGCACACTTTTTTGGGCTAAAAACATTGAGATTGTTTGCCTGCCAGAATTCAATGTAAGACTTACTACGCAGACAAGTTATGAAGTTTTTAAAATTCAACTTGAGCATAAATCACATACATTAGCATTGACATGAGGGTCTGAGAATGAAAATTTGTGAGATTTCAGGCCAAGTCTCAGACTTAGTTTAATACGCACTCAGATTCAGATCTTTTGTAGACCTAAAGCACCAATCACAGTGTAAGACATAGACTTAAATACTGCTTAAGGTGAAACATTAAGCTGTTAAACATGTCCAAGTTCCTTTGGTGTGGTACAGTGGTTTAGTGGTTAGCAGTATATGCTTCACACCTTTGGGACCAGTGTTCAAGTCTCTGCTATGGTTCCATGTGTCTGGAGTTTGTATGTTCTCCCAATGTCACTCTGGGGTTTCTTCCAGGTACTCCATTCTCCCCACACACACAGTCCAAAAACATGCTGAGGTATATTTGAGTTATAAAGTTGTGCATGTGTGATTGGTTGCTTCCTGTCTTGCACCTATAGCCTCTTTACCCCCTGCACCAAGCAGTTAATGGATGGACTTTTCAACTGCACCAGATCACTGGTTGGGTTCCAAATAAAAAAGTCAAACAGCCTTATTTGTCAGTGGTATTTTGGGGAGCGTTTACCCCAACCTAAGCCTGAGATTGTGGGTTTAAATCCAGCCTCAGCACCCTTTCAAGTCACAATCCAAAGGCACACAGCTCATGTAAGCATGTAAGCTCATGATACAAATTAATATATTAATTTACCTTTTTGCATCTGCCCAACTTTCTATAGCAATGTAGTTTGGGTGCAGCCTGCTTAGCATGCTGCCCATTTGGCTTTGAGTGATCATGTGACTTGCAGCATTGTCAGTCAGGACTGTAAGAACAGTCACACTAAGGTCAATTTCATTCTGCTTCTCGTCCTGAATATTGCAGTCATATCTCTTTATACAGATGCATATTTTACCAGAAGTTATTTAGGAGTAGCATTGTGCTCAGTAAGGCACCAGCAAACTTCAGATTTGTCCACGCCTCTTCATATCTAGGTTATCTGCTACGCCCTTCTTGCCTTTTTTCTCTCTCCATCCATCTTTTAACCACTTATTCTGGTCAGGATTGCAGGGCCTGGAGCCTATCCAGGCATTCCATGGTTGGGGTACACCCTGGATAGGACGCCAGTTCATTACAGATCACACACACACACACACACACACACACACACACACACACACACTACTAGCTTCTGGATAATTTAGAAGCATCAATTTTCCTGACTGCTAATGTCTTAGAGGAGGAAGAACATGCAAACTCCAGGTTTAAATCAGGATCTGAGCCCACAGCCTAGGAGATATAATTCAGAGGAACTATCCACAGAGCTACTGTGCCACCCATACTAATGTAAAGACAAAAATGTCATTGTTTAACGTTGAACATAAGTCATATTTAAATAAACCAATAAATCACTACAACAACGTTATCCAGCCAGTTTCCAATTGCTTACAGAGCCATGGAGAAATCTTAAGTAACATGGGATTGGGGAACATCCACAATTGGGACATGGATCCATAATGAGAAGAAATCATATGTTTTTTTTGGGATGTAGCAGGAATTCCACGCAACAAGGCAGCTGCAGGTTTGATACCCCCTTACCCTCCCCCCCTCCACACCCAATTTGCTCCTGACCAGGCTTGTAGCCAGATAGTATAACTATAGGCAATGACATAGGAGAGGGTTTGATACTGGGGCGGATACAACTTAATCATTTAAAATTAAACATCTATTTTTTGGGGGGAGGGGACAAATGAGGCCAGGTACGCGTTCCTCATCCCTCAACATCTCTGATTGCAGGGTTGAACCCCCCCCCCCCCCCCACTCCCAACTGCAAAATTGAGACACCTATTCATAGGGTTGCCAGTCACCAGCCCCCTGAAAAAAAAAGTATTATTATTACTGCTTATGAGTCTGCATCAAGTGTCACACACACATACACAGCAAGGGTGGGATGTGCACTATGGGTGAACAAAGCAGCAGTACTACCCACTGGTCATTTACAATTAATCCCAGAACAATTTGCCTTTATAATACCTTACTATGGCACATCTGTGTTTGTATGGTCTTAAGATGTCTGATAATATTTCTCTGTCTGGCTGAGAAACATTTTTTTCACCATCTCCAGGGAATGTGAGTGAATTTCCAAATGCACACGACATACATATGGATCAGTTTTGACTGAACGGCTCTTGTTGGTCCGTCTTTTTAAAAAAGGAAAACAACGCTGGTTCTTTTTCAATAGCTTCCCGACTGCAACCATCCACATGGGATCTCCCATCACAAACAATTTCTCCCTGTGTGACTCCCACTCGCAGCCTCCTGTGTCCCAATCTGCTGACATCATAGTCCTGACCTCAGCCTACACAGGCTAGAGGGGGCGGGGCATGCTGCACCACCAACCCCTGGACCAGTGTTTGAGCCGTCGGGCCAATTCCAGAAGGCCCCCACACCTTTCATCATCTTGACAGAAGAGCCGTAAGCTAATATGCCCATAAAAGGACAAAAAAAAGGATGAGCGGCTTGAAAGGAGATGACAGTGGGTGTAGCCTCCATTCAGGACGCTCCCATTGTGTAAGAGCTGTCTGCTTCCGCACCAGTATGGCTCAGTTGATGAAGGCCTGTGTGTTACAGAAATCCCACCCAACTGCTTCACTGTCCAGTTGTAAAGACACAGCATGAGAGATGGGTGGGCAGTTGTCAGTTTAAAGATTGAACCTTTACAGATTGAATCTTTTCCTGAAGACGATCAGGGTATTGCAGTTGCTTTACTAATTGTCACACTGCTCCATGGGCTCAGGGCACCATCATACTAGTGGCTTTCAGGAGCGGAAATTTCATTCTGAGAATGACTGACTGCACTCACTGTTTCCCTATTTTTTAAGGGAATATCGAGATGGAACATTCGTCTTAAGGGAAATTTATTTAAACGACTAGAAAGAGGCGTCCTTCTAGGGCAGGGGTGGCCAATCTTATCCGCAAAGGGCCGGTGTGTGTGCGGGTTTTTGACCTTTAGGTCGACTGTTCAAACCCAGGTGTGAGGAATCTTCAGCCAATCAGTCCTCAAATTAGTAAGCTAACCAAAACACGCATAGACAACGGCCCTTTCAGGATATGATTGGCCACCCCTGTTCTAGGGCATTAACAGTGACTCCTGAGACGGCAGGCGAGCAAAGATTCAAATGTCAGGAGTCGGGTTTCTAATCCACACAAAGTGATTGGGTCCCATCGTCTAAGTAGATCAGTGTTGAATGTCATCTTTCATCATTGAGGATCAAAATGGCTTTTTAAAATATCGATCTGAAAATGAGTCTCCCTGTGTCAATTTGCGTTCAAATTTCAGATGACTAATCAGAGATGGAGAACTTTGATTGGTGGATTTCAGGACTTCGACAGAAGAGTTGTAAAGCCTAAAGACACTAACAAGAGGGATAGCAGACTAATTATCTGCCTGTCTGACAGTTCTCTAGCAGTTTTTATGCATCCGTCACATGTAGCGAGTGACTATATGGAAAAGCTAATGCAACATCTCCGCAACATTGCAAGAAAGTTGCGAGATAGCAAAGGATTATCAAACTTCAGAAAACTTAATGCTAAGGGGAGAATAACATATTCCTAGGTAGCGACAGTAGGTCTCTGAATTGCCAATGACCAAGACATTTCAGAGTATCCCTCATCCTAATCAGCCTTAATTGACTGAATTGTTTAATTCTGAGACTCCAGCACCTAGACTACTGGGGCTTTTCTGAAAATTAAACAGACTTTTATTGTCAATGAAAAAAACACAATGATTTTAGCAACTTGTATCGGTGCTGTTTAGTCTAAAAAAGCCAGCAAATTAAAGTTTGGATCATCAGCATTGAGCTGAGCTCAGGAAGTGGTGACTGAGGCTTGCCTAACGCAAGACTGATGTTGAATCAGTTACAGTATTGTTAGATTACGTAATCCAGACGTTAACAGTGTTGTATAAGTAATATCTGAGCAAAAATCCCCGCTGATGGATTCTCGTGTTTAATCCCGCCTGAAGGTTTTCAGATTGTCAAAAATCAAAAAATTTTGCAAATCGTTTTTGGTCTCCTACTTCCAGATACTTCTGAAGCATTTGAGAAGCACTTCCCCTTGAAAATGAAACAAAAAAATTTAATAAAACTGACAACATATTTCAGGAGGCCTCTTGGTTGGCATACTCAAATACTTCAGAAAAAATAGCTCTGACAAAGTGTGCTTGCAAGTTGAGGAGTGTAAGGTAATATTTATACATTTAAGTGATTGAGCTATGAATAAATAATACTCGTCAGCCATCAGATAAATAATTTACGAGGTCGAGATGCCTGCTGCGGTCCTGCTCGGCACACGGCCGCTATCCCTTCCAGATCCGCCGTTACCGGAATGACCGGTGCACTGCTAGAGCAGACACACGCGGAGCCTCACTTCCTGCCGCGGCATGAGCAGAAAGAGGAAGCGGGGGCCGGGATGCAGGCCGCCAGTGGGACCTGCGAGCCCTCAGATAAGGCAGGGCGAGCGCCTCGCTGGGAACTGGGTCTGGACTTCCCCACCCTGAGCAGCTACTGGGAAGGACGTGCTGAAACCGCAACCAGAAAAAGCCCCGACTAAAACATGGCTGCCTTGCGCTTTATCTCTGTGGCCCCCAAATGTAATAAAAGGACAGAACTGAAGGGTACGAAGCACCGTGTGGAGGCAGCTGGGGGTGGGGGGGGGATGTGGCTCTGACGGCAGGAGCCTGTTTGTTTATATTAAATTACCACTGCTGACATTTCGCTTCTTGACTTTTCCCAGTTCATACTGGATAAAGAGCTTCGCCATTTCATTTTAAAATAACACTTTTAAGGGCACCACAGTGCCTCAGAGGGAAACACAGTCCCTCCGCCCGATGTATGGAGTTTGCATGTAGTCCCTTTGCATGCAGTTAAGCTAATTGACCCTGTGTGTGTGTCTGCATGTGCGCATATGTGTGTGTTTATGCGCATGTGTATGTTTGTGCGTGTGTGTATGTGTGTGTGCGTTTGTGTATGTGTATACGCGTGTGTGTGTATGTGTGCACGTCTGTGTGTATGTCTGTATGTGTGTGTGCGTGTGTATGTGCGAGCGGGCGTGTGTGTGTGTATGTGTATGTATGTGCGTGTGTGTGTGTGTGTATAAATGACTGGAACATGGAGGGATAATACCTTATTTCCTTAAATCTGATATTTATTGCTGTTTCAAGGTGTTCTATTGAAACAAGCTCTTTATGTTCTGCTAGCATGTATCATACATTGTTCATATTCCTCTTTAAAGAGAGATGAGCAAACAGAAACCATTCGGTCCCCTGGCGTCCACGAACACAGCAAAAAGCGGCCCTTCATCCCCTGTGGTCTGGGTCCACGCCGCCATGCCAACAAGGCCCCAGCCACCCCTGTTCTCTCACTGGAGGGAGGTGACCAAGGAGAATCAAACCCCCCTGGACCTCTATTCTGGTTCCATTCATATTGTAATTGTGACCCACTGCAGTCCCCCCCCCCCACCTCCTCCACACCCCCTGTCACGGGAGCAAATATGACTCAGCGCCATTGTCTCAGTCATTAACATCTACCTCGACGCCTACCTCAGTGTCCCCCCCCCCCCCCCGGATTACAATATCAATACCGCTCATCAGGTGGGTGAGCTCGAGCTGTGGGCAGGCAGCCTTTTTAATCTGACAGGTAGACCGGTTTGCCTGCATCCACGAAGGATATGAGTGACGGCCATCAGCAACTGGAAAACGGGTCGCTGTAATGGGAGTGGCAGGATCATGGCGGCATGCTAAGCTAACGACGGACGGGGGCAGACCAGGCAAAAAAATCGCATTCACAGAGTTGATCAGAATATCCTACAGCAGAGTTTCCCAACCCGGTCCTCGGGAACCCCAGACAGTCCACGTTTTTACTCCCTCCCAGCTCCCAGCCAGACAGTCCACATTTTTGCTCCCTACGGGGAGCTAGGAAGAGGCAAAAACACGGACTGTCTTGGGGTTCCTGAGGACTGGGTTGGAAAGCACTGTCCTACAGGAAGCCGTGCAATGCATCAAGGAAAAAGAGGGTTCCCCAGCCGGTATATGTGCTTTTGCAAGGCAAACAAGCCTTGGAATAAGTAACTGAGGTGGTATTGTTGTAGCATGACCCCCGCATTTCTGGAAAAGTCCGTCACATTTGAAGAGGTCTGGCCATCCTGCTTATTTACAGTCAATGCCGGCCCAAGCGATTGAGGAGGCCTAGGCAAGGCCGCAGCCCAATTTGTCGCGGACGGTCTATATACTCCTCACACCAGGGAGGTGGTGCTAGAGGTGAAGCTTGTGAAAAGGAGGGGGGGGGGGGGTGGGTGGCGCCAGCGGTTGTTAATAAGTCGGCACCCCCCACAGAAGACAGTGCCCTTAGGTCAGTCGCCTGATGGGTTGACCGGCACGGTGTAGGGGTCCTGACCTTAGTCTCTGTGCTCCATCGTTAGGCAGGGTCCCCCTTTATGGCAATATCTGTCATAAATCATCTCAATCCTTAGTCTGGAGTCAATGCAAAGAGCCCCTAGATCCATCTTTGACGGGCAACCTTTCATTCAGGTTTCAAGTTTTACTGTCACATGTGTTCTGGGGAGCACCGTGAAATTCTCACGCTACAGTTATAGGGTTTGGTTTCCAGAGACAGCAGGCGCATCAGTGCGATGCAAGACAAAACAGTGCATGACGAAACTGTACAATATGGGATTGAGTAACGAAAATGTAATAATGTGATGAGAGTTTGATTCTGCCTGCTGCTTGTACTGTTACATGTGCGGATGGTGTTAGATTTGTATTCCGATTGTGAAGCCGAGACTGACTCGCTCGCTCGTAGCGGTCGGTCCCGGAGACATCCGCGACTTATCAAAGGCTCCGTCGCATGGATACAAGAAGCGCGCCCAGCGAGCGGCCCGGCGTCAATGCGGCACTCTCGGGATAATTGCGCGCCTTTAATTGGGATGGTAATCAGTCGCAGCCGAACGGGGCGAGACAGATGAATAAAACATAGCGGCTCGACAGAACAGAAGTGGGCGAGGCCTACTTGAAAGCGGCTTCCGCTAACATGGAGCAGATGCAGGGAGACCATAAAGGAGCCTCCGGAGGACACCTCTGTCTCCCCCCGGCCCCCTGCAAAAGGTCAGCCCGGCGTGATCTCCATGAAGCTGCTTTCCCTGGCGGATCAAACCACCGTGTCACAAAGACGGGTGCGTCGCCCGTCAACGGTTCGCTTCTCTTCACATGGATGTATTTGCATGTTTTCTGACGGCCTGGAGTGAATGCTCAATTAATTGTCATTTCCATCTGTTTTTTAAAAAGAATTTCTGTTTCCATCCGTGGTGTTCATGGAGAGATTTTGAGGGTGTTTGAATGGTTCATTATGGGCTCTTCTGTGTTTTTTAAATGTGATTTTAGATTGGACAAGCTTAAAAAGAAATTGATTTTTTTCTTTAATTTTGCGAACAGATTTGAATCATCGGGTAAACTGTTCTATGGCGGGGGGGAGGGGGCATTCTTAATAAAATGACTGTACTGGATATTAGGGTCATCCTCAGTTTATCAGCAGCATATTCTCATTCACTGTGAAAAAATTCAACGGGGAACTGGAAAAGCACAGGTTCCCAGTATTCCCAGAATTCCAGTATTCACATGCCCGCATATGTGCCAGGATGGCACAGGTGGGTTGGCGGGGGCAATGGGATGACGTGCTGCTCCACATGACTCTGAGGTCACCCCCCCCTCCCCCCACAGGATGCTGTGTCCTGGGGTGCCCCGTTACCACAGCCAGCTGCACCCTATGCACAAGCCTGGCACGGACCCCCGCCACCCACACACCATCTCCATTGTCATCAGTGAGTGCCACCCCCCCCCCCCCCCAGTGATGCCATGGCTCCAGTCCTACCGACCCCTCTGCCACAGTGAGAGTGTGTCACCTGTGTGATTCACCGGCAGGCAAGGCCAGCCTGCCATCCTACATCCAAACTGAAGGATCCAAAAGCCCAGAAAAGTGTGGCAAATTCCCAGAGTGCGCAGGGACAGAAGTAACTCAGTTTTCCTTGTTTACGGTGAAAGATGGATGAGGCTGTGCACAGGGCTGCTCCACTTGGGGCAGCCGGACAGAGTGCGTGACAGGAGGCCATAAATCACGCTATGGGGCTGGGGGACTTATGCCGTCACAGTGAAAAAACAATATTCACATGGCTCTGTGTGTGGGAATACCCCTGTGCTATGGGTCACAGGACAAGACAGGCAATGCCACGCTATAGATCATAAAATCATTATTTATAATATCACTGAAAATCAACTTGTTTTTTATTTTCTTTTATTCAAATTACAGTCATATTTCAAAATCTAATTAAAATTAATTGTCTTGTGACAGTACAGCATAAGCAAACATAAGATGGATGACAGATAAACAAACAAACAAGCAAATAAACAGTACTATTTAGTCTATGTGACTTGTTAAGATCAACTGAACTTACCGAAGATTTTCCTTTTTACAGCTCTTATCATATAACCTGAATTACAGAATTATAGGATCACATTGTACTACAATGTTTCATAGTCAGCCCCTTGTAATCGAACCATTGTCGGTGACGTTTATACTTCCCAAGTTCACAGAGTGTCACCTTATCAATGGTGTTTTGTTGAGTTTTAGTTTACTTGTTCATGCAGTGGCTGGTCTGATCTTATCATTATGGGAATATTGCAAAAAACGTAATACTCTCATAAAGATAGTATTACGAGACTGACCCCCTGTGCATGAGAATGTGTTTTAAGGTCCTTCTCAAACAAAATGAATTCATCCATCCATCACCCAAATGCTCATTCAGGTAAAGGTCTTGGGGGGGGGGGGGGGGGGGTTGGTGCCCGTCCAAGGCAGGATGGAGCACAATTCAAAGGTATTCCCTGGGTGGGATGCCAGCTAGTTACAGAATGCACACACGCACACACACACACACACACACACACACTTCCAGTCCAGTTACACATTACAGGCAATTTATATAACCCAATTAGCCTAATTGCATGTCCTTTGACTGTGAGAAGAAATCGGTGCCTGGAGGAAACTCACAGGACAGAGGAGTAACACGTGAGATACACACACACACACACACACACACACACACACAGAGTACAAGCTAGATTCAAACCCCCAAGCCATATTTTGCCCAGACATTTATTTTCTAATTAAATGGTAAATCCACCTTTGAAAAAATAATTTGCCCATGGCCTTCAAAATAAATCCCATTAAATATCTACTGATTTTCATATCGTGAGATGAAAGTTTCGTATAGAATGACTATGAAGCTTGTATTGTCTTCAGTGAAATAAGTGAAAAATAATTAAGTGCGCAATGATAGGGAAAAAAAATCTGCAGACAGAGAGCACTTACAAACAGTGGGTGGGCGAGGGCGCTGCTTCAAAACCAAATGCGACCCAGTAAGATTTCAAAAAATGGCTGATTGACAGCACGTGATCCCACCTACCACGCTGCTGGCATTTATAATATATCCATTGATTAAACAGTGAGAACGATAACACATCCGTGTGTGATCTCTAATGAACATAGATTCTCTTCTTAAATTACATCCCTCCAGATCCTCTGTGATGGTTGCAAAGACCCATATCACTGATATTGTTTGATGCAGTGAACTAATGAAAATGTACATGATTGATGTAAAGCGCCTTGAGACATTGTAATATTGTGAAAATGAGCTAACAAATAAAATGTAATTAATAACATGTCTATATGGAAAGATGATCCGAAAAGAGTGGATATTGTAATAGTTGGAGGAAGCATAAATTTTCTCCTTTACTTTATTTATTTGTGGGCATTATTAGTAATCCAGGAGCATTGTACAGTGGTATTATTCATGGGGTTTGTTGCCCCCTATTGGAAGACGTTTTTAATACAATCAATGGAAGAAACAAGGTAGTCTTTCCACTCCAAGTATTAACATCCGCCTTATTGAACACGTTCATATTTTGTTCGCAATCCAATCTAAAATACGAGAATTTTCAAAAGTGATTTAAGTTTTGTAAAGATGTAAAAATATCATAGTGGTACGCAATGAAAGGTGAAGCTTTATTCTTTAAAGAAAAACCACTACTGGATGAAGAGAAGAGCATGGCACGGAGTGTACAGAATAAGAGGCCAATAAACACAAAGGGAAACACGAATTAAAGAACAATAAACCTGAACGGATATTGTTGACATTCATTATACCGGAAAAATTAACGGAAACAGGGGGGGTGTATCAATGGGCGTCAATGATGGCAGGACGGGGGGTTGTAACCCCCCCCCCCCAAAAAAAAAATAAAAATAAATCAAAACCAGCAAATACAACCCCCTGGACTCTTAAATGAGTGGAGACCTCAATCCCCCCCAGTGCTCAACCCAAAGTTATGCCATTGGGTGTATCAACACGAACGCACGGTGCGACTACACCCCCCCAACCCCCCACACACACACATACCGCTTTTGTACAGCTCTGTATTCATACATGAAGGGAAAGCGAGGGGCTTTTAAGTAAACGGTCATGTACAAGATGGAAACTGGGTCAATAAATAAATCCTTCAAATGATTATGCTACCAGTTACTGTTACAGGTCTTCCAGTGCCCGTTCCTAAGAGTCATAGATGACTAACAGTCATTATGAAGAAAACTTATTCCATATACATTAACGGGCAGGAGTGCAAAGCGTCACGACTGAGCTATTTAAAAACACGGGACCTCCCTATTCGTGTCTTGGTAGGCAAGAGGCTATTTAACTATTTAACGAGTGTGAGCACAGGCAGCATTCAGCCAGTCTATCTGTGTTGAGTTATATGGCAGCAACGGGGCAGCGAGCTAAGTCAACTTACACGCAGGGCAGGCAGACAGTAACTCCGCACCCCACCCAGCCCCACGGTCACTCCTTTCACCCCTGCACACGTGGACTATTAAAACCGTCGATGAGTCGGATGCCACGTGAGCAGGGTGTCTCCTCTGCTGCTAAGGTTAAATTTTCAGGGAAATACCGGAGTAAGCTGCCATAGACAGGCAGGGGGCATCCATGAATCGGCGGGACACTAAAAACGGATTTCGCTTTAAAACCCTTTCTGACTTTCATACGTGTCCATAACGCAAGGCTTTCTCTAGCTTAATGCCAGTTCTGAACATTTGCTTCGAAGCTCCATCGGTGACCTCTGCAGGCTGATACTAAGAACAGGCATACTTTTCCATATATGGAACCAATAAACATTAACGCTAAGCACCCTAAAGCTGCCGTAGATGGCAAAGCTTCTATATATGGTAGATGTACAATGTCATTTTCAAGAAGTTAGAACAGACACGTTTAGTTCTGCGGCTGCCCCTTTTACAGATGCACATGTCTTTTTCATGTCCAGTTTAATAGTGCTACTATATAAATTCGGATACAATTTTAAAAAATCATTTTAGCAGTGCATTATTGTTCTCAATGCATATGCATGGATATAGCAAACTTAATAAACTTAAATAAACATTTATATAAAAATTTAATTGTGAACATCTAATCTATTTGACATCGTAAAATAATTTAAATGTCAATTAATATTGGCTTTAAGCAATTAAATTATTATGAATTAATTTTCCAATCGTATATCCAGTATACGATCACCATACGGTACAGCAATTCTCAAGCCGCATGCAATGACATGCTTTTTTGTCATTGTTTGGCGAGAAGTCCATTGATCGTTCGGTCATTCAGGTTAAGAAGGCAAGACGCTTAATACTAATTGCTGACACGACACAAACTACAAATTACAGTTCAGCGTATGTCCAGTAGGTGGAGCGCTTTGTCTAGATATATAGGAAGTAGTACGTCATCTTTGCGCATGCGCACAACGAAGGACGCTACAACCTTTACCAAGGCAACGCGTTACTGTAACCGAAGCGCTGGGAGCTCATTAAACCGTGATATTAACAATAACAACTTTCGTCGTCACTTCTACAGCCTTCTGCGTTGCCCTTGAATTAAAATGAAAGTTCACTTTAAGGTAAACGTCTGTGCTTACATGCAGTAGTACACTCCCGTCTTCCGTTGAAAATCAGTATTTTGGACCAGGCACATGCTCGCAACGTCACTGTTTCCGTGTGCAGAAAAGCTTTCGATTTGGCGGCTGATGCATTTGAACCAGAAATGGATTCAGTCGTTCTATTTTGCACGTAAAATTTGAAGAAAACGTGGTTAAATCAACGGAATGGATGTTTAGATAAACATCTGAGGTAGTTTTTTTTCATTTCGTGACGTATCGACATACTAAGGCGGTCTATTATCTGATTGTAGCTGCTATTGTGGTATTAAAAGTACAGCGAAACTAGGACATGCATAAACTAGTCAAACTTGAGACCGCTAATGCAGCCGAACAATGCGATATTATCCGTGTTAGGCAGTGATTAAAGAGATTTATGTTTTGCACGTTCCTCTAACTGCTGGTTTGCCAAAGTATCTTTAATTGTGCACGCTGCCCCATTGTCAAGTTCAATTTCTATAAAGTTGTCACTTAAGATCATATAAACTATATTTTCATAACTTATTTGGATTCATTTGATTGCACGTTTTATATTTACGACGGTAGCAGCGTGGTTAAGCGTAGTCTTCTCTGTAATTGACTGCTTTTAAGTTACGCCGTGGTTTCTGCTTTAACTGAATTTTATTGTTTATCAGTTAGTGATTACATCTCTTTCAATAAAAAAACTGAGATAAGAAATAAAACGTGGGAAAGTCCTTGCAAAATCTGTACCGCAGTTGCTAAACTAGAAAGAAAATTGCAGGAGCCGTAACTGTTGCTTGACTTGCACAGGGGGTCAGCGAGTACCAGAGCAGATTCAAGGGTCAGCGTGTGAAGCGCCGAAGCGTCTCTCAGCAGCTCGAGATGCGGCAGGCCGGCCTGCGCTCAGACCGTTCCGGTAAGTATGAGTAACCCCCCCTCGTATTGTCTCGTATTGGTTGTGGCAGTGTCTTTTTCACGCTGGTAGGGATCACCAGGGAGCCCCAGTTCCTCTCCAAGAAGACGGTTCCCTTCTACGGACCCCAAGTACCCAAATCTCTGCAGTGGGAGGAGCCTGTGGACCCACGGGGGGAGCCTCGGACTCGGGAGGTCTGCAGACCCAAGTCCAGCTTTGCAGACCCCCCTGTGGAGAAACCATGCAGCTCTCAGGGGCCCGAGACCCCTCTCGCTCCCAGGGGCCCTAAGCCCCCTGAAGACCAGTGTGCTGAGCCCTCTCCTCCAGAACCTGAGGGAAGAAGACAGGCAAACGGGCCCCCAGTCACAGTGGATAAGGCAGAGCTGGCGCTGAATGGAGTGAGTGTCACACATCAGCCTCTTCTCTCTGCTTAGTAGCACTGGGATTAAACACATATAATAATCATAATAATGACTTCCACAAGGCATCATTTTCCCAGATTCCATGCAGATGACCATCAAATAAAACATGGTTTCCCAAACTTTTCAGCATATGACCCCCAAAATAACAGAAACTCATGACTCCCATTTTGTGGGGGTGGGGGTTTTAGTAACATACTGTACTGTGGAAATCTAGGGATTTCCCCATTTTGGGACCCCTGTAGCACACCACACTGCAAGCATCGCATATCTGCTTGTAGCGGAGGCTGGGGAGCAGCCTGGATGAGATGCCAGTGCACTGCAGGTCACACTCACTAAGGGCAATTTACAGACATCATTTCACCTCACTGCATGTTTTTGGACTGTGGGAGGAAACTAAAGAACCTGGAGGAAACGAACCACCCAGAGAGGCCTTGCAAACGCCAGACACACAAGTTAGAGGCGGGATTTGAAGCCCTAGTGCTGGAGGTGTGATAGATTCAAGGCTCAAAGGTTTATTGTGTTATGTACAGTATACTGGTGCAAAGTACAATGAAATTGTTACTTGAATTCCTTCTTGTAGACTATAACAGGCAATAATCAACACGTAGACATCAGTGCTACTCACCACCTTTTCCTGAAAGTAAAAAAAAAAACAACCTTTGCAGGCAAAAATAGGTTGTGCTTTAACTTTCTGACTTTTAACTTTGTGCTCGCAAACAGAAGGTTGCCGGTTTGAATCCCACCAATGCCAGGAGTGATCCTACTCCATTGGGCCCTTGGACAAGGCCCTTAACCTGCAGTTTCTTTATCCTGGGTACGATGTTAACCTACATCCAGCCCTGCAAGAAGGTCCTCCAACATCCTGGGAAAAATTTGGGGGTTGGTGGCAGGATTGGCACTCTGGGCACTGGAGAATAACTTCACACTGTCCCATTCCCTTAAAACTAGCGTGGTGTTGAGGTATCACCTACTGGGCTTGGGTTCTCATCCCTGAGGTGGTTCGTTGTGTGGGGGGTGCGGCGATGCGCTGTAATCAGCACGCGCTTCTAACCTCTCTTTCTATAACTTTGGTGAAAATGTCAATATGTACGCCGTGCATTTTCCAAAAAATTCTCAGAAAACTTAACAGATCTGTGTTGGATTGTATTATATATGAGATTTAGCAGTCATTCTTGTTTTTATGTATTTATTACTTTAATGGAAATTACATTTTTTACTTTCTAAAGGGGAAGCTCTTTGAAGTACCGGATATGTGGTCCTCTTCCCTGTAACATGAATTATCACAGCACAGCATGCAAGCAATGTCTATTTTACAGATTGCACTCAGCCTAACTGCATGTCTTTGTACCGTGGGAGGGAACAAGAGCATGTATAGAAAACCTGCAGAATATGAGGGGAACATAACCCACACACAGTGAAGGGTGGGTTTCACACCCCCAACGGTGATACACTCACTTTCATTATAATGTCATTCTGCCCACCTCAGATCCAACGTGCACTGATGCGAAAGGCGGCCCTTAGGGCTCCTGAGCGGAGACCTGGGCACCGGGCGTCGGAGTACCAGCGGCAGTTCACCGGGAAGATGGCCACATGCAGCTCCCCCCTGCTGGCTGCCGAGCAGGTACTGTGCTTCCTGGATGGGCTTGCACTGTGCGGAAGCCCTGGACTGACGCAGCTCCGCAGAGGTAGATCATCGCAGCAGTATTGTAAGGCTCTCACTTACGGTCAAGAGCTGATTATCCTCACTGACCTGGCAACCTGCAGGTGGCGCCTGTGAGTTACATATGGATTAAGCTGCCAAGGTGTTTTATTACAATTCTCCTGGAAACCCTTCAGGATGAAGCGTAATAGAGTTTTCTTCATACATGCTCACAGATTTAGAAGGAATTTGGCCTCTCAGACACGTCGCTAGATTTCACGTTTTGTATGTCCATTTGAATATTTCCCATGATCCCTGTAAGATCCTAACACTGTCCCCTTCCTGTTAGATGGTCTACAGCAGCGACAGAATGATCCCGCCATTTAAGACCAACCCCCTGGTCATGGAGAGCGAGTACAGGAAGAACTTCAAAGGGGCCCAGCCCCCCCGAGGTCCACGGCTACGCCGGGAACTGGATGGGAGAGGGGGGGTGCCGCTGCAGCAGGAGAACGTTTGCCCTGACAGGGGCGCTAAGGTATCCGAACCTTCCCTCTGTAACTTGAATACTGGCATCCCTCACAGCTCTGAGGAAAAATCAGGAAGGATACAGGCATGTTCTAAATCCTCACTTACACAAAACATTTAATTACAATACTATTCTCATAAATTCTAATTTGCTGTACTTTACCATTTTATGGGTTATATATAATATACCTCACAGAAAGTCTTGGGATGCTTATTACAGTAAACAAATGCTATTTTATTGGTTTTAAAAACAAAAAAAAAATGTTACTTTATAAGTTTTTACACAATAGAAAAAATGGTAGTATTGAGTAAAACATTAATTTCAAGTAGTAATAAACTGAAACCCAAATTATTCTTTTAGAAGAGCTGTTCTGAGCTAAAAAGTTCATTAACAAATAGTCTCACTGGGTGCTTTTTAATTAGTAACACCTTTGCGATAAAATAAAGCACCAAACATTTGTGTTTAGTATCCATTTGGGAGCCAATGACTAAAATTGCAATTAATAGCAAAATGGCAAGAACAAAAGTGAACAAGTCAATCAAAAAAAAAGTCATGGCACTTAATAAAACGAACTGTGTGAAGGTATGTGCAGATACGTTAAACATTGCTTGTCAATGGACTTTTGTTATGAATCCAGTAAATTTGCAACATTTTATAGAATTAAGCAACTGTCCCAAAACTTTCTGTAAGTACTGTACACTCACTTATCTCTTTCAACTGCTCATTAAATCAAATATCTAATCGGTCATTGTCAGTACCACAATGTGTAAAATCATCTTCACATCAAATGCCAAAATAGGGAGGAAAGGTGATTTAAGTGTTTTTGAACACAGCATGGTTGTTGGTGCCAGATAGGCTGGTATGAGTATTTCAGAAACTCCTAATCTACTGGGATTTCCACATACAACCATCCCTAGGGTTTACGGTGAGTGGGCCGAAAAAGAAAAAAAAATCCAGTGAGCAGTGGTTCTCTGGGCGAAAGTGCCTTGTCCAGCAGAGGTCAGAAACGAATGGCCAGACTGGTTGAAGCTGATAGAAAGGCAATAGTAACTCAAATAGCCACTTGTTACAACTAAGCTATGCAGAAGAGCATCTCAGAACGCACAACCTTGGAGCAGATGGGCTACAGTAGCAGAAGATCACACCGGGTGCCACTCTTGTCAGTTAAGAATAGAAAAGTGAGGTCACAGTGGACACCGGCTGACCAAAACTGGACAGTGGAAGATTGTAAAAATGTTTCTGGTCAGATGAGTCTCGGATTTTACTGCAGAATTCAAATGGAAAGATCAGAATTTGGTATAAACATCATGAAAGTATGGCTCCATCCTACCATGAACAATGCAGGCTGGTGTTGGTGGTGTAATGTGAGGAATATCTTCTTGGCACACTTTGGGCCTGTTAGCACCAAATGAGCATTGTTTAAATGTCACAGCCTACCTGACTGTTGTTGCTGACCATGTCCATCCCTTTATCACCACAGTGTACCCAGCTTCTAATGGCTACTTCCAGCAGGATAATGCGCCAGGTCACAAAGCTTATTTAATTTCAGACTGGTTTCTTGAACATGACAATGAGTTCACTACACTCATATGGCCTCCACAGTCTCTGAGGAATGTTTCATGCACTTTCTTGAATCTATGTCACAAAGAATTAAGACAGTTCTGAAGGCAAAATGGGGTCCAACCCGGCACTAGCAAGGTGTACCTAATAAAGTGGCCAGTGACTGTATAATATTTACACAGTATACGGTATATATTTACTCCATTTTACTGCCAGTTTTTTGTATAAATGTCTGTGGTGATATTCAGGCACTCTGTTGCATTTCTGGGCACATGGGTAGTTCTGTCCATATCCCTTCGTTATCTTCAATTCCCTTGACTGATGCGTCCTGGCATGCGACGGCACATGTTCCTTAAACCGGATAGACCGGATGAATGTCTTGTCATATGCTTTTGAACATAAAAACCCCGCAATTGCAGTGGCTGCAGTATAATGACATCCCATGTAGCCCCAAAGTTGACCAACTCCATCACAGGGCAAGAGGAAGGTCAAACGGGGACAGTGCTACAGGAAACCCCATCAGCAGAACGGGTCTGCTAAACCTGCGGGGGAGAGCAGGCCACAGGAAGTGAGGTCATCAAAACGCCATCAGCACTCCACCCCTCACTCTGGATACCGGTGAGTGGCTGCTCTGGGGGGCGTGCCAAGTGAAATTTTCCGTCATGTCACACTCCTATTTGTATCTGTTGCACAAGCACGCACACGTGCACACATAAACTTGGTATGTGCGTGGAATGCAGTTCTCCAGCCTTCTTTTCACTGTCATCATAACAATCTCTGCCAGTTAACGCTGTCAGTATAAATCTCAGTATTGCTTCACTGAGAAGTGGGTCTTCCATTACTCATTTAACAGTATGACATAATAGTAACAAGGAGACTAACATCCCTTATGAGTAGGGTCATTGTTGATCTAGTCTTTTCTTAGTTGAGTGCGTTCAGTAATTTGTGTGTTATTGAAATGGTATGTACAGAGTCTGCGTAAAATCTGGCCTCCTGGCTGGTCTGTGCAGTATTTCCTCCTACCGCCATCTAAACTTTAAATCTTTAAGGCTTTAAATTGCTGTTATTATAGAAATGAGGAAATACATGTTTGGGGCCATTGACCTCGCCTTGTGACCCCACCCTGTGTTGCCTGCTCTCCAAGATCTGGATCACCGTGACTCCTCTCGCATAACTAGTTACTGGACAGAAATTGTCTGGTTAGACTTAGGTCATGGGGTTCTTGTGTTTCCACAGGAAGGTGAAATCTGAGTATATCTCAAATTTCCGCTCCCCTCAGCTCTACAGGTATAAGGATGGAGTTTGGATCAAAGCCTCTGCAACTGGAGAGGAGGTGGGACAGGGTGATTGGGGTGGGGGACATTGGAACAGTGGTCATAAAAGCATTACTGTCAGTCAGTAAGAAAAGGTTTAGTTAAAGGACAGTGACGTTTTGTTTTGCATGACATCTGGAATATTGTGAGTTTGAGTCTCAGCCTTACATGCTTTGTTGCTCTGACAGTATGGGAAATGATCCCATGAGCAAATGGACGTTGAATGCAGAATGCACTTACCGCCATGATAATGAGACTCTGCAGTGTCTTAGGAAGGTTGTTCAGTGCTGTTCCACCATGCAAAGTCAAGCTCACCTTTAACGTCGAGTCTCTGCCCTTCGTTCTTGCAGGGCTGTGACACTGACCATGATCTCATGTGGTACGACGAGGTAACATGGGCTGCACAGCATCACTTTTCTGCATCAGCATCATTGCAACATTCTGCGTTAAAATGCATTTCTGTCATAAGCATGCTGTGAAATGTTTCAGAACGTCCATTAAAACGCCACATGATCATTAACACAGAAAGGGAACTGAATGCCAATAGACTTTGATACACAAATTCTTTAGTTATGCAAACCCAGAAAAATGGTATATTCATCTTTCCTACAAGCCAGCATGCTAAGGTGCATTACCGTAGTCAGGAGTTTGGCGTTATTACAGCTAAGGTGCGTTACCGTAGTCAGGCGTTTGGCGTTATTAAAGCTAAGGTGCGTTACCGTAGTCAGGCGTTTGGCGTTATTACAGCTAAGGTGCGTTACCGTAGTCAGGCGTTTGGCGTTATTAAAGCTAAGGTGCGTTACCGTAGTCAGGCGTTTGGCGTTATTACAGCTAAGGTGCGTTACCGTAGTCAGGCGTTTGGCATTATTAAAGTTAAGGTGCGTTACCATAGTGAGGCGTTTGGCGTTATTACAGCTAAGGTGCGTTACCGTAGTCAGGCGTTTGGCGTTATTACAGCTAAGGTGCGTTACAGTAGTCAGGCGTTTGGCATTATTACAGCTAAGGTGCGTTACAGTAGTCAGGTGATTACAGGCCGTACTGCTGCCACCACGCACCTGAAGTTCTCCACGCTACCTTCTAGGAAAAGGGGGTGTGGTTCATGCTGTCCTTAACACGGTCTCTGAATGGTCCGGATGTTTGGAGTTATTCATCATCTGCATGGGGGTGCTGCTGAGTTCGGATGCCACCCTTTGCACCAGTGTTTCCCCACCTGTTGGAGGACCTGCCCTGCAAGCAGGCCCTCCAACTTATAGGGAAAATTTGGGGGTTGGTGGCAGGATTGTCTCTCCAGCCACTGGAAAGAAACACTCGCACTCTTCCATTTGGACTAGTGTGGTGCTGTGGTATCACCTGCTGCAAGGCTGTACTCAGGTCGTCACCCCTGAGGTGGTTCGTCGTGTGGTGGGAGCGGCAATGCGCGGTAATCCATGTATGCTCCTTACCTCCTCCTTCCCCACCTGGTCCGTCTGTGTGTCCCTGAGGTCCAGGTTGGGAAGCACTGCTTTAGATTAACTAGCCCGTGGCGTTCACATCCGGTGCCTGGGCCACGGCAGTCTGCCATCCATGCGATACTTGTTTGAGCATCACTCGGCACCTTGTTGCCAAGGTGCAGATGAGGGGCAATCGCATGACCAGTGCTAAGGCTTTCGTTGCCATGCCCTCACATGATTCTGCACCCCCCCGCATACTTACTGTGCCTCCATGCAGACCCTGTCCAGGGCTTTCAGCAGTGGGGGGGCCCGGCTCTTAGTCCTATCTTCCTCTGACCCTCTGCTATCACACACACAACAAATCACTCCTGAACCCAGATGTACCAGTTGGCTGGGTGGAGATATCACCTGACCCCTGTAGCTGTTGCTGATTGGCCAGCAGGCCCGGCTTCTCCATGGAGACCCCGTCTGCGTCCTCAGGTGCGGGAGCTGCGGGAGAGGGCAGAGGCCTATAGAAGGAGGGCCAGGGGCACCCACTTCTCCCGAGACCACCTGAACCAGATCCTGTCTGAGCAGAACGGGCTGTGGGAGGCCTCCACTGTCACCTCATCTGTGGCTGTGGAGCAGAATGGCAGTGTCACTGGCCTTGACTTGCCGAGGTAAGAGACAGGAGAGGATAGTGCATTTCAAATTCTGTATTTCTTGAGTTTTGCCCCGCTTTCTCTGCCTGCAGTGGACTGGCGGGGAGTATTACGGATGTGTCTGTTTACATTGTACATATCTGTTCCTGAACGTCTAGCTAAATGCCTTCAGCTTGTGAAATTATTTTACGGAAATGCATTCATATATTCATACCGTAGCCAAAGTAATTGATGTATATATACGGTTTCAGCTGCCATGACATCACAGAAACCGTGCTAATGCAAAAACAGCCACAATGCATCTATTCAAACATGTACAGCTAGTCAGTGAGTCATGGCTTGAAGTAAATGATCAGAAAATGATGAGATGGAATTTTGAACATGCAGGTGACTATGAAAGAGTATGCGGTTAAAACAGGAGCACATTTACGGGAGCACCACTGTTCGAGAGGAAGCAGGCGGTGGATGAGGTATCAGCGAGCGTGTCCTCGTTTTCTGGCATCAGCAGATCATCCGGTCCATGCCGAAATTGGTAGAATGATGTCAGAAGATGGGGAAAGCAGAAGATCGCTGCTCATCCTGGTGTGTTTAAATACCATGTCTATCAACTGGTCACATAGCCTATCATCAACACATAGTTGATGATATAAGGTATATAATATGTATAATATATACACACAAGTACAGTGGTACCTCAGGACTCGAACTTAATCCGTTCAGAACTCCGGATCGAATCCTAAAACGTTCGAGTTCTGATTGAATGTTCCTCATAAGAAATAATGGAAAACCAATTAATTGGTTCCCGGCTCCAAAAAAATTACACCTAAATATGTTTTTTTTAGCATTTAAACACAAAATGAACCGGATAAAACAAGAAGAGCATATACTGTACTAAACACATCTAAGCACGAAACAGTAATTTGTAAAGTAAGAAAATAAATGTATCCGAACAATGTGTCCTGCCCCGATCATCCGCTCCTTCCATGTGCCACGCCCCCTCGTTAACCCCGTGTGGAATCCCCGTGTGATCAGCTGTTTCTGGTTGTTGTCATTAGTCCTGTGTATTTTGTCCGTGTTTCAGTTTGTTTCCCCAGTCCGGTCATTGTATTGTCCGTCTGCGTTTTGCTTGCCTTACCTGTAATTAAACCCCGTATTCCCCGATACCCTGACGTCTGCGCCTTTGTCTCCATTCTGTCCCCGCTCAGCACAACAATATTATTATAATTAAATGTATTATTACTTTACAAATTACAAATTTAAATGTATTATATATATATATAATCTTATGTTTCAGTATGATTACGTGAAAGAACCAGCTGTACTTTATAATAAAACATATACAGTTGTGGCCAAAAATTTACATACACTTGTAAAGAACATAATATCATGGCTCTCTTGAGTTTCCCGTTATTTCTACAACTCTGATTTTTCTCTGATAGAGTGATTCTAACAGATACTTCTTTGTCACAAAGAACATTCATGGAGTTTGGTTCTTTTATGACTTTATTATGGGTTAACAGAAAAAAGTGATCACATCTGCTGGGTCAAAAATATACATACATAACAAATTATATAATATTTGGTTACATGTCCCTTAGCCATTTTCACTTCAATTAGGCGCTTTTGGTAGCCATCCACAAGCTTCTGGCAAACTTTTGGTTGAATCTTTGACCACTCCTCTTGACAGAATTGGTGCAGTTCAGTTAAATTTGATGGCTTTCTGACATGGACTTGTTTCTTCAGCATTGTCCACATGTTTTCAATGGGGTTTAAGTCAGGACTTTGGGGAGGCCATTCTAAAACCCTAATTCTAGCCTGATTTAGCCATTCCTTTACCACTTTTGATGTGTGTTTGGGGTCATTGTCCTGTTGGAACACCCAACTGCGCCCAAGACCCAACCTTCGGGCTGATGATTTTAGGTTATGTTGAAGAATTTGAAGGTAATCCTCCTTCTTCATTATCCAATTTACTCTCTGTAAAGCACCAGTTCCATTGGCAGCAAAACAGCCCCACAGCATAATACTACCCCCACCGTGCTTGATGGTAGGCATGGTGTTCTTGAGGTTAAAGGCCTCACCTTTTCTCCTCCAAACATATTGCTGTGCATTGTGGCCAAAAAGCTCGATTTTTGTTTCGTCTGACCACAGAACCTTCCTCCAGAAGGTCTTATCTTTGTCCATGTGATCAGCAGCAAGCTTCAGTCGAGCCTTAAGGTGCCGCTTTTGGAGCAAGGGCTTTCTTCATGCACGGCAGCCTCTCAGTCCATGGAGATGCAAAACACACTTGACTGTGGACAATGACACCTGTGTTCCAGCAGCTTCTAATTCTTGGCAGATCTGCTTTTTGGTGGTTCTCAGTTGACTCTTCACCCTCCTGACCAATTTTCTCTCAGCAGCAGGTGATAGCTTTCGTTTTCTTCCGGATCGTGACAGTGACAAAACAGTGCCATGCACTTTATACTTACAAACAATTGTTTGCACTGTTGCTCTTGGGACCTGCAGCTGCTTTGAAATGGCTCCAAATGACTTTCCTGACTTGTTCAAGTCAATAATTCGCTTTTTCAGATCCATGCTGAGCTCCTTTGACTTTCCCATTGTAGCGTTTGTGGGCCTTTGTATCCAATGAGCCCTACTTAAGTGGCCTCAGAGAAGTCACCAGCTGAAGTCACTCATAATCACTCACAAGAAGTTAAGAGGCCATGCTATGAAGCTCATTTCACTGACACGACTTTCTAAGTCACCAAAATTGCTAATTCATGTTGCTGTATGTATATTTTTGACCCAGCAGATCTGATCACTTTTTTTCTGTTAACCCATAATAAAGTCATAAAAGAACCAAACTTCATGAATGTTTTTTGTGACAAAGAAGTATCTGTTCCAATCACTCTATCAGAGAAAAATCAGAGTTGTAGAAATAACGGGAAACTCAAGAGAGCCATGATATTATGTTCTTTACAAGTGTATGTAAACTTTTGGCCACAACTGTAAATGAAACAAAATAAACAATAACAATAGACCACAAAATAAAATAAAGAATAACAAAAAACCATTACTGCACTTCGAGTGCGTATCTGTGTCCGTAACAAGCGCCGTTTAACAATGCACCACTGACTTTAGATATGGTTTTTGTTAGTCAAAAGCACAATGTCTTTTCACTGCCTTAAAATAGCGATGCACCGACAATGCGCCCAGCCACGCCTCATTTAAGAAACACCACTTCTACAAGCAGGAAATGAGCACAGAATCATTTGTGAGCACATCCAGGACTTGTACTACTCAAAGACTAGGAAATGGGCAGAGAACATCATTGCAGACCCGTCACACCCTGGACACAATCTTTTCCAGCTCCTCCCCTCTGGCAGGTGCTACAGAACCCTGTACAGAAAAAACACCAGACATAGGAGCAGCTTCTTCCCTCAGGCCGTCACCCTCATAAACAGCTAAGCTGTGTCACCTGCCTTCTGTCAATTTTCCCCCCTTAAACTCTGTTTGCACTCAACCTCGCACCTTATATTTTGTACAGTGGGTTACCCATGTGTGTATATGTCAAATTTGATTTCTTGTATCGTGTAATTTATTGTTTGTATAGTGTCATTTATTGTCTGTGTACTAGGGAGTCTCAAGCATCCGGAACCAAATTCCTTGTGTGGCTCAGAACACTTGGCGAGTAAAGCTGATTCTGATTCTGATTGTGATTTTGAAAACATGCACATTTGGCATGAAAGTGAGGAATGTGCTGGTATGAAATAGCAAAACCACTTTGCATTGCCCTTTCTGCTGGTGCAAAATAGGATCCATTAAATGCCAGAGCTGTGTCCCCACCCGTCCCAGTATGGCAGACAGCGAGAACGGCAGCATCTGCCCTGCGGCTGCACCGACACCCCCAGCCAGCAGGAGGAGCTCCAAGATGGACGCCACAGAAACCACGCTGCCCGAGGATCCTGGCCTTCCGATACGGAGGAGGCTAGCCGGGGGGGAGGCAGAGAAAGGGGGTGAGCCGGAAAGAGAAGAGGAGGTGAAGATCAACGAAGGAAATGGCACTAACAAGCAGTATGTGCATCAATTAATCCATCCGTCTTCGAACCACTTTTCCTTCTCAGGGTTGCGGGGACATTTAGTGTGTATTTTCATTTACTTCCTTGAGGGGTCAGAACCAGGAGTGTAACTAAATACTGATGTAAATCAGAAATCTGATCCAAACGTCTACAATGAGGCTGCGTCAGTCAAAAAAACCCCAGTCCGGCTCAAATTTGAAGGAAATCAGCCAAAGCCAAAAAAGCAGCCACAAATTATGGTTACACCCGTTGCGTCTCTGTTCTGTTGGACAGGCTAGTGTCCCAGTGGGGCAAAGCATGATCGAACTGGGGGTTGGGGGGGGTTCAGCTGCTGTTACGAGGCATTGCTTGCCTTCTAATCTTCACGGATCCTCTGTGGTCCAGCCTGAGATTGCCAGAGAGGCGATACCTGTCCCCGTCGCCGAGCTCAGAGGGGTCCGTCCCAGAAGGCAGGCTGCCCACGCCCAAACTGGCGGATGCTGCTGTGGCACAGAGAACGCACCATGACCTCACCACCCCCGCCACGGGTGAGTGAGCAGCTACGCCTGGCGTGCCGGTTACATAATGCGTAAGCTTAGTCTCCCCTGTCCTCGGGAAGCAGTCGGCCCACGCGCACAGCTCTGTAGGTGGGATTCTGTTCCAGCCGTTGGAGGGGGGGGAAAGCCATGGCTCTCACACATAGTAGGGCTGGCCGGCCGTGAGATCTGGCTCTGGAAACGGGTGGGTCACCCACTTCTGATTAAATCAAAGGGTCGTACAGCCTGCAGGTTGGGTTGAACCAAGGCAATGCAATCAAAGGCTTCACCGCAGCTGCCGCTTTCAGTATGAACGACCACGGGAAACAAATGAGTGGTTCTTTACATCTGACCTCTTTCCAGCACTTGCCCTTTACCAGACTCTTTATTCAGGCAGGCTTCAGTGAGTCAGAGCAGTTTTCTCCCGGAGGTCTTATTGATAATTACAAGGATTATTACAAATAAGGTGCTGTATGCTGCACGAAGCGTAAAGGTGCTTTCCCACCAAGGTTCTGAAACCTGGTTCCTGCTTCTGAGTCCCTTTTGTAGCTTTTGTTTGTTTCCCACTGCACAACAGGAACTGTGATCTTCATGCTAAACAAGCAAGAAAGATGTATCTGGTTTAAACTTTCACACAAAACTACACCACCACCCCAAAACAATAGAGGATAAACAAGTCATTACTTAGTTTGGGGGGGATCGATTACATGGCTTGAAAATACAGGAGAGATCGCATTCCATATGGGTTAAAAAAAAACAGGACGATGCCACACAATACAGGACGGATGTAACAGGATCATTAATGCTGTTGGGTGTTATTTCTGGCGTTGGCTTTTTCAGGGGGTGCGATTCTGGTCTCCCCCCCGACATTGAAGGGCTCCCTTCAAGGTGTCCGGAGGTGTGACCCCCCTTTGGGGAAAACCTACAGTCTCTTCAAACCTCTGTCCCACACCTCCGCACCGCAGGAGCCTGGGAAGGTACAACCCCCCCCCCCGTTTCCATAACAAATTAAGTTGTCATGCAAGATTATAAATTATAACAAGATACAGTGCGGTTACAGGGTTGACCTTCTTATAGGTAAACACCCATCCATCCATCTTCAAACTGACTGGCCTGGTCAGGGTTGCGGGGGCCTGGAGCCCATCCCAGGCAGCATAAAGCAAAAAGCAGTGCACCCCCTGCAGGGCTGGGAATTAAGTTTGCCCAGTCCCCCTAGGCCAGTAATTTAGATGAAGAGCGAGTAGAAACAACTGAACACTAGCCCGCTGGCTAGTGAAAAATAATTGCATGCTGAACTACATTTTGTACGAAACTAGTTCAGATGGCTAGTAGTAAAAATTCTTCAGTTCTGCTTCAGGATGCCAGTACAAGATAAACGGTTAGCATGAAATCCTCATATCGGTTATATTTGGAAATCTTAGCTGGAAGTATAGGTAACACCTAGACTAATGGGGATGATCCTTAAGAGGCAGCCAGCGCTCATTTGGACTATGTTGCTCAGGCTGACGATGACTGGGCCCAGACCCAAGCCCAGGTCGCCGGGCTGAGCACGGAGGATCCCATCCCCTTGAGAGAGGACATCTTGCCGGTGGATGCCCCGCCACCCGACAGGCCTGTGCGTGCTCCGCACCACTCCAGGTCGCCTTGGAAACACAGCGCTACCGCCTGTCCTGCTGTTTCCGCACCAGCCAATCGGATTCAGGGAAAGTTGAGGGACCCAGAGTTCCAGCATAACGGTAAGTGGTGTCAGTCACACCTATTGTGGCCGAGGTACACCAGCAGTAGGCCTTCGACCAACACCTGTAAGCAGTGCGGACACTGAAATAGTCACGATCCACAGTTTCCAGTGTGGGTAATGGCAGGTAAACTGCTACAGTTTAAATGGTTCTAGATCGCTAGCTATCATTAAGTTTTTTACACTGCAACAAAACCAATTAATATACTTAACTAGACAGCAAAAACACATTTCAGAATAATTGCACACAGAAGTAGAAATATTTGCATTTACAATAATTAATAATGGAGAAAATAACCTGCAGGCAATTTTCGTCAAAAACATTATCCTACTTATAAGAGTTTGTACGCAATTTGAAATACTAGCTATATTATGTGCCATTGAAAATTGAACTATACATTTGGAGAATGGCTTTTAGGAACTCTGAGTCTTTATTGATATGTGGCCTTCTACAATACTGGCCAAAATTGTGGAAACACTTCCAATTTTGAGAGATTTCACAACTTTATTCCAGTTACTCCAGTAACTTATTTAACTATCCATGGGAGTATTCCATGAAAGTAGCTAAAGAAAGCCAGAATTTACTGAAAAAGTCAGACTCAAACTAGCGCCAGCTCTAAACTTAGCCTCATGTCGTTCCACTATCGCAGTTCAGCTTTAACTAATCAAGGCTCATACAAGACAGACTTGCATCAATCAAATGAGTCGGAAAGTGTGTAAAACGAGAGTGGGGGGTTTTTTCCGTCACTGCTGATGGAGCTATATGAAAAATACAAAAATGTCATTGTTAAAAAAGGCAATACTGTGGCCATAAATAAAGCCAGGGAGTTGGCTTGGCAAAGAAATTTAGATAGACTAAATGCGTAAGTTATGTAAATGTTACACGTGCTTAGTACGGTGGTACAGCGGCTTATGCTGTCACCTTACACTGCGAAAGTTCCTGGTTCGATCCCCATAGCCAATGGGGAACCTTCTGGGTTAAGTTCACGTGTCATTCCTGCTGTATAATGTTATTCTGTATTATTTGATCTCCATAAAATACTTTCAATCACATCCATGTGAAATGTTCTGCACAAATAACCGTATCTTGTCTTTGCTTTTTACTAATAAACTTTCAAAGTAGACAGTGACTAAACAAAATATCTTCCTGTTCATATATTTTAAGATTTTTTTTTTAAGTTTCAGTGGTTGCATTTCACGTTTTACTTTTGTAATATGGGTACACTTTTATTTTAATTATTTTGGAATTAATTGGAATGCTGAGACGTGATTTTTATAGGCTTTTTAAATATTTATTACATGACATGACATCGGAATTTTGTCCGATGGAGCCATCTTTTGGGAATCTGTTCTCACACGTCGGATGTTCTTTGAGACAACACTTAGCGAGATAGTTAACCTGGTCCGGAGAAGACTTGTTTACTCGCCTAAGTTACCATGGTAACTCAGTGGGGATTCATTTAAGACACGTTGATGGAACGGAACTGAGCCAGACGTGTCGAAATAAGTCAGACTTTCCCTTAATCCTGCTTCATGGAATACCCCCCAGTG
Organism: Paramormyrops kingsleyae; assembly: GCF_048594095.1. NCBI lineage: Eukaryota > Metazoa > Chordata > Actinopteri > Osteoglossiformes > Mormyridae > Paramormyrops > Paramormyrops kingsleyae. The sequence goes on from NC_132797.1 coordinate 15,846,939, forward strand.
TATGATATTTGTAAACATTCTTTGATTGTTTACAAACATTACTGCCAATATTTGTGTACTTTTTAAAGCATAATGCCAAAAATGCTAGGTGTTTCCACAATTTTGGCCAGTAGTGTATGTCAATAAGTTAATGAGTGATTAGACACTTTTTAAATTCAGCGCAGCTGTGCATAAACACTAAAAACTGATAAACATTCCAAAGGGTACATAGCCTCTCAGAAGGTGCTGCCCTAAGGCTGACCTTGGATATTTTGCTGCTGAATTTAATGAAGAGTAATTGTAATGTAATGTTAGTGATATCAGAACAGGCCCAGCATGTGTGTGTGGAAAATACCCAGAGTCTGAGAATTTACAAAGAACTTACCGTACTCCCTTTTGTGTGAGAATAGCGAGGCAGGGTTTCCGCCACCTGTGGGGTGAGACCACAATATGTAGGTCAGTCTCCCCTCTGTACGTCCTCCTCAGCAATTTCTTGCCAAGCCCAAGTAACTTCCTGTGAGCGAAAGATGACCTCACCCCACACGCAGGCTCATGTGCTCTTAGCTAGGTGGAAGGGGTCGGGAGTCGGGGTTCGGACTGCTGTGGCCTGTACTACGAAACGGGGTTACTGGCTTATTGGGGTAACTTGTTGGATTTAAGGTACCACATTTTAAATGGACTTCATATTCGTTCACTTACATTTTGCCCAGACTACCTTAAATCTGACAAGTTACCCCGATAAGCCAGTAACTCCGCTTCGTAGTACAGGCCTCTGGGCTCCAAGTACTGTGGAAAGTTCCGGCCAAAGACATGGTGATTCCCACTTCTGCACCTTGCAGGAATTCGGAGCGGTTAGCAACTGAAGGAATCAGTTTTCAAGGCAGTCGCTATTATTACAAACTGTGAATATATAATCAGCCTTGTGATTGTTTTGTTTTGTTAGAGTATGCAAATCAGTAAACTCTAAAGTTTAGTGTACCTTCAGGTTAAAAGAGTTGTGGAAAAAGATTTACTATAAATGCTCTATTTCCTGGGCATATTGCCCATCCCACAGTAAATGCGGCCTTTATTCATCTTTCATTATTAGTGTGAATCAAGTCAATGCTGTCATTTCGTTTGTGGATAGTATTTGATCTTGAGTTTTTCCACTTTTAACTAATTAAAGCTAATTTGACAACCAACACGAGCGTGCAGTAGCAAAGTAGCAGAAGCAGTAAAACTGTCCCTGAAATGAATGTGAAATTATTATAATCATTATATGGCATACCTTCAGTTGGCATGTGAAAGATGAGACCGTCAGAGAAGGGTCTGGTGGAGCACCAAAGGAAAGCAGATCAGAGCTCGGATCCCCCTTCCATTAAGAAGGGGGGGGGGGGGGGGCGGCTGTCGTATTTTTTACTCTCCATCTTCTTTGAATATTCTTATCCATGGTTAGAATGCATAACTGCATCAACCATGCATTTTTCCTACATTTCCCAAAATGACTCCTCGGACCCCCAGTAGAACACCCTTGATTTGGAGTCTGACAGTAGCAGCGGCTGCAGGACGTTGAGAAGGTGCTGACATCACTGATACACGACGATCAGCCTTAACGTGGAGCCAGAAGGCGAGAACCTGCCGCTCTCTGTAGACAGTGAACAGTGTGATTTATTCATACACAGAATGGAGGCTTCAGACAGCAATGCTGCCAGAATTCTGTATATTAAATCTATGCAAATCATCTGTATTTTGGATGACAGCCTGTTGTCAGATATAGTGTCCAGGGATACATAAATGATATAAACACCAATATATACAGTAAACTGGTGAAATTTGCAGATGACACCAAGGTGGGTGGTGTAGCAGATACTGAACTAGCGGCTCAGCAGCTACAGCGGGATCTTGATTTAATTAGTGACTGGGCCGATACCTGGCAGATGAAATTTGACATAGACAAATGTAAGGTACTCCATGTAGGGAACCGAAATATAAAGTACAGGTATTTTATGGGACCTACTGAAATAAAGGTAGCTGATTATGAGAAAGACCTTGGTGTGTATGTTGATGCTTCCATGTCTCATTCTCGTCAGTGCAGGGAAGCAATAAAAAAGGCCAATAGGATGTTGGGGTATATCTCCAGATGTGTGGAGTTTAAGTCAAGGGAGGTAATGCTAAGATTATACAATTCCTTGGTGAGACCTCACCTAGAATATTGTGTGCAGGTTTGGTCACCATATCTTTTTTTGCGGCCTTAGAAAAGGTGCAGCGTAGGGCCACAAGAATTATTCCTGGTCTTAGAGGAATGTCATACGAGGAAAGGTTAGTTAAATCTGTTCAGCCTCAAGCAAAGGAGACTGAGGGGGGACATGATCCAGGTCTATAAGATTCTAACAGGTTTGGATGCTGTTCAACCGAATAGTTACTTCAGCATTAGTTCAAATACAAGAACTCGTGGCCATAGGAGGAAATTAGCAGGAGAACATTTCAAACTGGATTTAAGGAAGCACTTCTTTACACAGCGTGTAGTCAGAGTATGGAATAGTCTTCCTGATAACGTAGTGCAAGCTGAATCCTTGGGTTCCTTTACATCAGAGCTAGATAAGATTTTAACAACTCTGAGCTATTAGTTAAGTTCTCCCCAAGCAAGCTTGATGGGCCGAATGGCCTCCTCTCGTTTGTATAGTTCTTATGTTCTTATGTTCTATGTACGACAATATTCGTACATCATGACAGCTGGAAGTCATGCAAATTGTTTCTGGTTTCTAAACTCCTTTGTTCGTTTCTGGTGCCATTGCGCTGGTAAAGATGGGTCACATACAAAAAGTGCATGCCACACAGTCACTCAGTGTATATACATTACAGATTTTTTTTGCAATCGCCAACAAGCGTTTCTCCATACTGAAATCACTTTTTCATAACTCTTTGCAGTTTGCTTTACCAAAGTGCACCTTGGCCCAACAGTTAGTTTCACCCCCAAAATGCACCGAAACCACCAAAACATTATGTGTGTCTCAGAATCAACTCACGCTACCAAACACTGGCAAATGTCCTAACCCAACAAGCATGCTGTCACACATAACACAATGACCTAAAAAACTAACAACACAGAACAGTAAAAGATGCATCATTTTGTCTTTGAAGTGTGTTTGATTTTTTGTGTAACTCAATATTTAGATAGATTAACATCTTTTCATTCTATGGAATGTCCTAAAGTACACATTACAGGAATTAATGAAATGTTGCAATATCTGTTTTTATCAATATTACAGTCGTTGTGAGGAAAAAACAACAAATCATATGTTTGTGTTTATATATATATATAATAATATAATATAACGGGGGGCCAGCCCATCGCAGGGCACACTCACACACCACTCACTCACACATGCACACCTATGGGCAATTTAGTAACTCCAATTAGCCTCAGCATGTCTTTGGACTGTGGGGGGAAACCGGAGTGCCCGGAGGAAAACCCGCGACAACATGGGGACGTATAAACTGCGTAGCTTAGTTCTTTCCCTGTTCCACCACAAATGATTCAGCTCAAGAGCTGTGTGGTAATTTGCACAAGGACGTGCAAGGAGTGGAATCAGGTGGGTTAAATAAGGGGGAATCCAGAAATGCACAGGGCTCTGGCCCTCCAGGACTGCAGTTTGACTCCCCTGCTACTGTATATACACACACACACACACACACACACACACACACACACACAGTACGATTTTTTGTTTCACTCATTTCTCAATTTATGGTTGTGCGTCTGGGAAAAATATATTTCTTTTTGCAAACTGCAGCCTGGTTCTTCTTTATTTCTCCTTGATGAAGGGCTTCTTCCTTGCTTTATGGGACTTCAGTCCTGCTTGTAGGAGCCTGATACGATCCTGTCCTAGCAGTGCGCTTAACGCCTGAGCTTAATGTTTCCCAATCCTTTTGAAGGTCAGTTGAGGTCATCATACGTTTCATGAGAAATTGTCGGATAAGTTAAATGCAGATTTGTTTAAAAACATAGAGAGGTCTCTTCATTTTTTCCATGGCTGTATGTGTGTGTGTGTGTGTGTATATATATATATATATATATGTGTGTGTGTGCGTGTGAGTGCACGTGTGTGTCTGTGTTTGTATTTACAAAATATTTCAATATTGTCATTTAACAGATGGTTTTATCCAAAGTGATGCGCATTTTTTTAAAAAGCAGGGTTAGACGACACCTAGAGTAATTGGGGGTTAAGCCTTGGGATTTGAACAAGCAACCTTCCGATCACAAGACCAGTATCCTAACCCACTGGGACACACCACCCTGCAGATATGACACAAAGTTCAGACCACATAGACCTCTGTTGTGCTCACTTTGTGAAGAGTTTTGAAGTAAGTAATTTCACTATGTTTGCGATTGTTAATAGCTGTTTTAGTGCTGGAAGTCCCCTTTACTTGCAGTATAGTCTTTAGTGTCTCTGATTACTCACCAAAGAAGCCCTAAAGTGGGACTAAAGTGGGAAAAGTGGCCATATAGCTAAAAAAAATCAAAACTGGTGGAATGAACGTGGTAACTACATAATTAGTCCTGCTGACCAACTCCATGGCATCGCATTTATGTCAGCCAATCGTGACCGGAGGGTGAGATCAGAACAAATGAGAGAGGTTCGCTTCGGGAACCCTGCACATAAACTTTTCGTTTTTTCTGATCCTACCCACTGTCCACAATTGGTTGACACCCTCCATGGCTGTGGTGTGACATAAAACAAACAAGGTGACGGTGTTGTGTGACAGGTTGTTCTCACTGACGTGTTTGATTTAGTTTTGTCTGGACGTCGTTTGAAGTATACGTTCATGTTAAGGGACAAACGGGGTTTAAATATAGACAGAGCCCAGCTCCGCCACCTTATGTCCAAATTGCACCTTGCCAGAGCCTCCTTCAATGTTAACCTTTTTCGTATAATGTTCAAAAATTTAGTAAAAAATTCAAAGTGAGCGGTTCATAAAAAGGCCATTTTTTTCCCATCAACTTTAATGTTAATTTTCATTAGTCACTCTGATTTCTCAAGTAGATGAGATATTCCTATATTTTGATTTCTGACCCGTTTTGTATTCTGGCTTATTTCACTTGCTGTACTGTTGCCAAAACTTAGTTTGCCGCTGTTTGTGTTGACGTGTTAGAAGCAGTCTGTGAATAACATTTTTTATATACATTTTAATGCATTTTCACAGCTTTATTACCTGTAGTGATAAACTGTTTTGATCAATCAAAAATTCAACCACATGATACAACAAAATTCAACATATGTAACCACATGATATGTGTAATACCCATATCAAATTCTGTACTGCTTTAAAGTGGTAACACAAGATACTGACAAATGCACATACTGTATCTTAAAGGTTGTCATAATAAATACATATGATACCTTCAGTCCACATAGACCTCTGTTGTGCTCACTGTGTGAAGAGTTTTGGGAAAAGTAACTTCATTATTGAGAAATGCTTGTTTGCGATTATAAATAGCTGTTTTAGTACCAGAATTCTCCTTTGCTTACAGTACGGTCTTTGGTGTCTCTGGTTACTCACCAAGGAGGTCCTAAATTGGGGTCTGTCCCAGACAGTGCTCCCCTTCCTCTCTGTTTTTGATTTAACTCCTAGAGACAAAGATATGTCAGACAGGCTGACTGCTTGTCATATTGACATTTTTTTTTGTTTCTGCAGGTAATTTAGGCACAATAAGACCGGAACCATTTCTTTTCCCGTCCAGTGACTCGACCACTTCTGATGGTAAAGTATTGTGATATAAACAGACTACTGACAAGAAGGGTTACATACATACAGGTGCCTTTTGCTCTGGAAAAAAATTCCTGCTGTTAAAATTAATTGAATGCAAAAGGTAAAGATGGGTGATGTAAATGATAAACTCACTTTGGTTTACTTACCACATTATTTCCTGCTTGTATAAAAAACATAAAACATGTTTCCTGTTCTAGGTTCAGGTTTCTCTCAGTTTTTTTATAGAGTACATTTTAAAAAACCAGCTATCCTATTTGCTGTTACATTATGCTTAATCTGTCAAATTTCTTACCACCAGTTAACGGTTAGTCTATTTGATGGCAAAGGAATGTGAGGGAAATACTTTTTTGTAGGTATACATACAAGAATACCATAAGCAATTATTAAATTTGGTGGAATTTCCCTGTAAGCTTTTCAAATATACATAAATGTATGCTCTGCTAGTTGATTTACTATAAGTAATTCTTCCCAGTGATTTTCCGTAAGACCAGTCAGTCTTTGGCTTAGTTGTACAGACTTCAGAGAGTATATCAAGCCACATCAGAGGGACTCAATAGCATGTCGTGTTATCAGGAGAACAAACCAAAGTGCTGGGCAGGTAGAGCACAATGAATCGATGTCATTAGGATTACTGAGTACTTCTGCTTTTTACGGGGACTTACCCACAAACAAAGAGAGGTATTTCGTCAATCAACAAGACTGCTTGTTGCCAATCTAGCTGCTGGGGAGGAGGGGGGGCGGTTCCAGCGAAGCCTGATTTTTTAAAAAATGTTCTCAGTTGCTTATGTGCATCTCTAAGTCCATTTTTGTTGCTTTAAATTTTAGATTTTCTATTTTGAAAAATTATATTTTGCATTTGGAAATTGCTTGGCATACTTTACAAACTATTAAAATGGCATAGGACAAATAGGTACGGAAAATGTATGGATGGATGGACAGATGGGTTACTTTAGAACATTATACACACTTCTACTACCTAAATATATCTTATTGATAGATTTTATTAGATTGTTGTAATATAAATATATACATATGTACTTTTAATGCATTATTTCGTCCTTCTTCCAACTGGTTATCCTCATCAGGGTCACTGGGGGCCAGAACCTTTCACTGGACACATGCACACATTACAGGCAATGTAGAGACACCAGTTAGCCTGACTGCATGGACTTCGACAGGAAACCAGCAGGATTACCTGTAGGAAGCCTTTGAGATGGGGGAGATTATTAATATTATTTACAATAATAATAATATCCCATATTCTGCTGCATTAAAGTCATGGGTGTTACAGGGGGTGGGGTGGATGGGGGTGTTGTAACATCCCTATACTTTAACTGAAACGTGATTCTACTTCCCCCCCCCCCCCCCCCCCCACACACACACACACACACACACACACACACACACACACTTTTTTATTGACAACTCAAGTTAGATTTATTGAAAGGTCATCCAGCCAATCACAGCCAATCCATCAGACTCAGTCAAAGAAGAGAGAATAGATTTCAAAGTCTGTTGAAATCCGGTGACTAATGTTCTGTTAGTGAGGAAAGAGCTTCCATAGCTGAGGTCTAAAGTATGAAACCATACTGCATTAGGCTATGTAGATAGTCAGTTATGTTGAATCTACTGTCACAGTGTTGTCCTGCTTAGTAATTCTAGCTAATATTATCCATGGAAGATATGTCAGCCTAAAATAGCTTTGTCACAAGTAAACATGTTAAACTTCGTGTTTTTGGGCCATCTCTTTCACAATTACATTTTCCTGTTATACACTGTATGGACAAAAGTATTGGGACACCTGGCCATTACACCCACAGGAACTTTTATGACACCCAATTCTAAATGCATAGGCATCAATATGGAGTAAGTCTTCCATTTGCTGCTATAACAGCAGCCACTCTTCTGGGGAGGCTTTCCACAAGTTTATAGGTTTAAGGAGTGTGTCCGTGGGAATTTTTGCCCATTCATCCAGAAGAGTATTTGTGAGGTCAGGCACTGATGTTGGAAGTGAAGGCCTGGCTCACAATCTCCATTCTAGTTCATCACAAAGGTGTTTGATGGGGTTTGAGGTCAGGTCTCTGTGTGGGCCAGTCAAGTTCTTTCACACTAAACTCACCCAACCATGTCTTTATAGACCTTGCTTTGTGCACTGGGACACAGTCAGGCTGGAACAGAAAAGGGCCTTCCCCAAACTGTTCCCACAAAGTTGGAAGCATAGAATTGTCCAAAATGTCTTGGTATGCTGAAGCATTAAGAGTTTCCTTCACTAGAACTAAGGGGTCTAGCCCAACCCCTGAAAATAATCCCATACCATTATTTCCCTCCACCAAACTGTACAGTTGGCGTAAGGCAGTCAGACAGTTAATGTTCTCCTGGCAAACACCAGTCCATCTGACGCTTGGCATTGTACTTGGTGATGTGAGGTTCGCATGCAGCTGCTCGGCTGTGGAAACCTAGTCTATAGGACTCCTGGCATACAGTTTTGTGCTGGGGTTAATGGTAGAGGCAGTTTGGAATGCTGCAGTTATTGAGTCAACAGAGCACTGGCGACTTGTACACACTATGCACCTCAGCACTCGGAGACCCCGCTCTGTTACTTTACCTGGTCTGCCACTTTGTGGCTGAGTTTCTGTTGTTCCTAAATGCTTCCACTCTGCAATAATACTGCTTACAGTTCACTGTGGACTATCTAGCATAACTTACTTATTGCAAAGGTGGCATCCTACAATAGTACCATTCAAGCTACCATTGTTCTACTGAATAGTAAGACATGCCGATGATTTTTTTCAAGTGGAAATTGAATGCCCTCCTCCCAAAAAGACTGATTTGCCCCTGATTAAAGCTCAGTTGAAAGTGCAATAAAACAGTTTACGTGTAAGTAGGCAGCATCAAAAGTAAATAAGGAATGAATAAAATGAAAAATCATTTACATCATAGTCATCTGAAAGCAGGGACAAGCTACTGCAGCTGGTGTAGAAGCTTCTCTGTTCTCAGAGCCGTGCCATCATCAAACAGGCAGTGGCGTCTTCAAGCGTCACTTCAGCAGTGCTCTAGTGCGCCAGACAACTTAAGGAAACTTTCTGAAAGGGATTTTCGATGACATCCTTGACAGCAGGGAATTTCTGTAACCAAGTACATTCAGTAACATTTCTATGAGTTCTTTGTCAATGTCCATCCATCCATCCATCCATCTTCTGTGTGAGGGGTCCAGAGCCTATGGGCATAAGGCAGTTAACCCAGGATGGGGTGCCAACACCTCACAGAGTACACTCACCATGCATACCTATGGACAATCTGGTAACTCCAATTAATCTCAGCATGTTTCTGGAGGAAACCCTATGATGACATGGGGAGAACATGCAGACTTGAACCCAAGTACCAGAGGTGTGAGGTGAAAGTACTAACCACTGCACCGCCGTGCTGCCCCCACCCACGTCAATGTAGATATTAAATTGATGCAGTACGTATACCTCAAATGTGGAATGATATTATTTGGAGGTTCAGAACTGAAATCAGTGTGTCAATTACTACAAAGCTACCCCCTCTGAGGTATCGTAAATATCGTTGCAGGATCTCTAGCCAACTTTGGCCACCGCCTGGTTTTTCAGGGTAAAGATGTCCATTGACAGAGTGATCTGAGACCAACACCTTAGGACATGCAGTTTATTAAATGCTGGAGAGGATTTAAGTCCTTCACAAGACACACAAAAGACAGATTCAGTCTCCGTCTACCTTTGAATTATGAGAAGATGTAATGTGGGAAGCATGCAAACTCAACGTCCATAATTTTAGATGAACAACAGTAATAACCACTCTCTTTCTGTTGGACACACAAAAGACACATATCATTCAACTTGTATTCCAATTTTAACTCGGAAAGGAATTTCAGGTGTAGCGAAACCAGATAATCTCTGCAAAAATCACATGTAGAAGTACAGATGGTAATCAAAGGGTTTTTTTTTTTAGTCTTGTCCCATTTTACTTCTATGTTCACAGCTTGGAGAGAAAGTAACAGTGACCTTGTAAGTGTTATAGTACGTGAATGTTAGAAGCAGGACCCTTCAGATTGAATAAGTCTGACCATTCCCCCCCCCATTCCCCTTTAAAACGCAGACGACCGGATGTCCCAAATCTCCTCCAGGTCCGCGGAGTCCTGCACGCTCGCTTCACAGGTCCTTGCCAGAGCCCAGAAGAGAAGAGAGGAGTTCTGGGGGAAGACCTAGTTTTGCAGGAGGCCTGCGCGGCATGGTTTACGCATCGCAGTGAAAACTCGACCACTGTCGGCATTTTGGATCAACGTTTGCTCATAAATGGGATTTTAACTGTCGATTTTTTTTTTTGTGGGAGTGACTGAAATGAAAAGTTTGAATATTTAAGACTTGTAAATGCATTTTTTTAAAACTGTAAATGCATTTTTATTTACTTTTTAGTAAAATACTTTACACGGGTCAGATGTAACTGATGCCCTAGTGTGTATTTGCTCATAAATGGGATTTTAACTGTCGATTTTTTTTCTTTTGTGGGAGTGACTGAAATGAAAAGTTTGAATATTTAAGACTTGTAAATGCATTTTTTAAAACTGTAAATGCATTTTTATTTACTTTTTAGTAAAATACTTCACACGGGTCAGATGTAACATGCCCTAGTGTGTATTGAAGTGCGTATTTTTTTTTAAAAATTGATTAGCAAACAGCACACGAATACAACAAATGTATTTTTGTATAGAGCATTATCGCAATGCCTAATCGTGCTAGACATTACCGATGTAATTACTTGACAGAATAAATAACGAGTGTTTGTGTGTTTCCAGTATTAGTTAGTGTATCTAAAACTTATGCATAGGAATGTCTGATTTGATAGGAGAAAATAAATAAATCGGATGTGCATTAACGATGCGTGAACAGCTGATGCCGTCATCATGAAACTTTAAATTTAGGAACGGTGACAAAATTTTCAGTAGCCTGTGTTTCATCCTTAAAACAACAATTCCAGAGGTATGTGGAACTTCCCGTTTGTGAATTTCCCCAAGTATAAATACATAATACCCTAGTAAAAATAATTTAATTGCTAAGTTTAACATAACAATTATTATACCTTCACAAATATTCCATGTAAATTACTACCTTACAATCCATTTCAATAAATTAGCATTTCAGATTTAATTTCAAATGCAAACAAGCTAAGGAGAAGTTATTGATACATAATCTGTCATTATTCTGCAGTACAAGCTATTTTGATAAACCCTCTTTGTTTCGACCGTAATTTTTGACATGAAAAAGAAATGTATTTCTTGGCGTGATCACGGTATTCTGTTCAATCTATTAAATATTTAAATAATTGAAACCTAACTCCAAACCACTTTTACTTTACCAAGAAGCGCTTCAGCGCAACTTCAGTGAGATGACTTCAAAAGGATGTATGACGTTGAGATCTGGGCCAGGTTTGGAGAATATAAATAGGTTCACGGACAGGTGAAGGTTATAAGGAAAAATTCAAGGCAGCAGTACAGTTCTTACTGACTACAATCACCGATTGCATTTTTAACACTGAAAAGGCTTTAAGCTACCTTGTAAGAAATACAATAATTTTGTTCCACGAACATCTGAATGATGAAGTACATAGTGGTTCTTGCAGTGATGCTCTTGGCCGGCAGGAGCGATTCCGCTCCTAGTCATCCGCGAGGCAAACAGAAAAGCGAGCATCGCAGCCCCCCTCTGGATAACCACAGCACCTTCCAGCGCGTATCGGAGATCGCGAAAACCGTAAGTAAACTTACTTAAGCTCATTTCAGGTTTGTGGCATTTATAAGCGCAATCATTAATTCAGATTCCCGAACTTAGATTCTGCAAATCAGCTACGCATAATGAATTTTACAACAAGCATAATGAGTTTTAGTATTATTTCAACAGGCGCAAGAGATGGATGATGACCATGAAACACGACTGATTCAGTCCGAAAAGCATTACCGAAATGAAACGGTATGTATTTAAGTATTTTAAAATGTCATGTTACCGTAAATAGGTGCATTTTTATTCCCATATAACTTTTATGTATCTTTTCCAGGATTTGTTCGTTTGCTGCCTGCATGCCAACATCCTCGACTTCTACCTTGGGAATGTGCTCAATACAGAGGAGAAATTCCCAGACTTGGCCACCGTGAAAACCGACTTGGACAGGATCAGCAGGGATCTGACAGTAAAAGGCTGTGTAAGTGCTGCCGATACCTGCATTCGTCCCCAATGCGCGATGCGCTCAGATTAATAATTCCCTTCAAATGAAACAGAAGCTTCCAGCGCTAGACACGATTTCGGTTCGCATCTGCAGCTGCAAACGGCAACCTTGATACAAGTATTAGATTGCCACAGATCAAGATAATACACTTTCAGTGGTTTTGAAGATATACTGATTGTGAAAACTCACGTTGCTTATTTCCTTTCGTCCCAATTTCAGTCTATTAAGCATGTGAATGACCATGGACACAGCAATAAGTTCAAGGAGAGTTTCCACAAGGTAGGCTAATTCCTCGAATTGGTCATTATTGTAACATAAAGGCAATTCAGAACGATGCTCTTCATTTATTAGAAACAAAAACATATCTAATTTAATTTACTTTTTTTTCAGATGGGGAAAAGGGCGCAGACGAAAGCGATGGGGGAAATTGATATTCTTTTCGACTTCCTAGCCAAGTTCTGCTGAGAAGACACGCACTGTATCTCACGAATTGATCAGTTACCCAGGATGCTTTTGTTGTACGTTCAGCTTAGTTGGTTGCAATAATTGATTTCGTATTTATGGCTTTTTATGTGATATTAATTTATTGATTTATTGTTGACGCATGTATTTGTCTATATATATATATATGTTTTAGCCTAGGCGATCGAGATGCATTATGGTAATATAAGAAAGGTATGTTACCTTTATTGTATAAGGTACACAGTTTGTAACCACAATTGTGGTAATTATATATTTAAAGTATATTTTTCAAACTTTTTCTAATATATAAGTTCAAACCTGGGTGTGTTTATATAATTTCTATAGAAAGGCCTATCCGTGAATATGAATTGCGATAACGTTATAACAAAGTAATATAATTAAAAGTGATACATTTTGAATAAGTTCGGCCTATGAGGTATGTGCATGCCTGTACTGTATTTGTATTCAGTTTCAACAGCTCAATAGGATGATTTCCTAAATAAAGCTAAATTGCCACCCAACCTGCAGTAGCACAGCGTTTTAAAATGATGCGTAGCTTCACAAATGTTTCTTTTTTATAATACTTTTAAAATTTGTATTATTAATAAATATCGAAACGGAATGCAGTCGCTAGCCTATCAGTTCTGTGTGTTTTATAGTTTAAAAAGTATTTTTGTTGACATTTCTTCTGACAAATGGGGTCGTCGTTTTGCTTCACACTATAACAGTCACAGTGTGTGTGTGGCCCTTGACTGCTGTGTGCCAGCGAGTAGGCAGGTTTTCTGCTCTGAAGTGGTTACATCTGTGAAAAATAGAAAGCCGGTGTTATTTTATACAGTAAACCGTAAAATATTTAGCAGTTGTATAGCATTAGAGTCTACTTATGGGCATTTAATTACTTTGATATGCAAGATTAGTATACAAAGGTAAGATCCTATAACAAACCTCAAAAGGCGTTTGTGGATTTGTGCAGTATAAAAAGAAAAATCGATCAAATTAGGTGTTTTCCACTTCTGCATTAGAACGGCTGCCTCACCAGTAGGTTCCAGGAAGTGCGCGTCTGCCGATAACGGCAACGCCAACGCAGCGTCATTCAGGGGGGCGCTGCTTCTGTACGCACCTTTGGAAATTAGTGGGGGGCACAAACGCTGCGTCTTAATTCCCCCGCACTGCCTTGGACTGGTGTTAGTCATATTTTACCAGCGTGCAACGCACTTTCACAATAAAGTTAACAGGAGGCTGAACTATAGTCCCCAAATATTTATGTCTAAGCTTCACGTACCGTATCAGCGGAGTTTTTAATGATTATTTTCACGTCCCATGAAAGCTACAAATGAAGACTTTATTTTTTCCCCATTAATTTTTAAAACTCTCCATTCTGAATAAGTTTTTCTGATTTTTTTTCCAAGAGTCTATTTTTTTGGCTGTTAGCACGTTAATAGTAGCTATATTTGCGATTATTCATGGGACTTGGAGATAAAACTTTTAATGATCTCACAGGCCAGTCAAAACAGCCCGGACTTGTCTAAACAATAGGACTCAGGCTTTAAAGTAAAAGAAAAAAACAATCAAAGTTTATGTAATGTAACTCTTGATAACAGAATCAGTTTACCTAATCTTTTTTTCTAATCGTAGAACACTTAAGTCACAATGGTTTAATAACCCCAAACCAGACTTGCCGTTGAGGATGATTATGCTTTTAATCAGCCTACAGGTTCCATCACATAATCCTGGGTGAAAGTTGACATTTACCTTTATTCCTTAAAGCAGTATACAATTCAGTGAGCGGAATCAGCTAGTCGCTAGAGCAGTTTGGGTTGAGGGTCTTGCTCAGGGGCCAGACAGTGATATCACATTTTGTGCCCTGGGATTCCAACCAGCAACCTTCTGAGCATGGGCACTGGATTGTGACCCAGTGAACCCCACGTAGCCCCTTCATTGGGGACTCCCCAATATTCAAGTAGCCGTGCCTGGATGGCTCTGAAAAAAAGAAAGAAAAAAAACTTGGTGTCATCGAGACTGAAAATCTAGTTTTTGCCAGAAACTGCATATAGCGAGGATCCGGTCTTGCTAATACCCCTTAAACAGCATCCCTAATCATTGATTCTATACAACATAAATGACTACAGCCCAGTGTTGGTCTAGACCAGGCTTGCCCAACCCTGCACCTGGAGATGATCCACCATGCGGAGTTAAGGTGCAGCCCTAATTTAACATACCTGATACAGATGATCAGGCCCTTCAGTAATATCTCAGCATTAAAGCCAGCTTAGCTTCAAGATACTGTAGCTGACTTTAGATTTGGGGATGGACAGTAGGGACAAATCCCTACCGATACTGTGGGAGTACCAGGGGATTCGGGGCTGATTTGGTCCCCACCAATATTGAAATCAAACATACATCCATGCAATATGCACCTAAACTTCGACATTCATTAATGTGCTGGAACGGGCCTGCAAGTCAGCCATAGCCTCAGCACTGATGCCTACAGTCACATCTTCAAAGGTAACATTTTCTTGCAACCTCCTTTCATTGCTGCCCACAGCCTCCTCTAAACACTGGGTTGATCAAAAAGATCCCAGTCACAATAAGAACTGAAAGAAAAATTACTCATAAAGATTGATCTGTTCGTACAATACATAGGCCTACAACTCCATCTCATGGCAAATAAGTGCTAACACTTTGTGTAACACTTAAAATCACACTCTTGCTTTTCTCTATTCCGTGTGACTTATTATAATGTGTGTAATAAACTATGATTATCTTGAAATATTTTGATCATCCTCAGCGTATTAACTAATTACTTTCCAAGACTCATGACATTAGTAAAAGAAAAGGTTTACGATTCCGTACCATAACCACTTTGTGTGCGATGCCAGAGGTTTTACATGTCAGTCCACTGGTAACTTATAAAGGGTGCATCAACAATTGTAAACTATTACAAATGTTCCATGTTGAAAATCTGTTTAAAAAGACAAAGTTATTTTAGAACTACAATTACATCACCCTACAGGTATGTATATAGTACTATTTTATGAGCAAAAATGGACCTATGTATCAAGTGCACATAATCCTTCAATCTGGGAATTTTCTTCTTACAACAGTAGGGCAGATCCCCTCTTTTAAGACTCTTTCAGCAGAGGAGGGATTTTTAGGAAGATGGGATTGGTCCATCTCGAGACGAGAGCAAACATGGAATTTACACCGTCTTGAAAAACCCATGCAGGAAGTATGGCTGTATTTTGATATATGATCCTTGACAAGTGAGGTGAGTACTTCCTGGTAGTGAGACGCATAGCATAATGACTGTGAGCCGAGGATAGTTCATTGTGATGAAATCTTTAAACGTTGTCATTGGTAATTCCAGAACTATGTGTGCACGGGCATGGGGTTTTAGGAAACACCAAAACATTTGAAAGAAAGTTCTTTGCACATAATAGAGACACTTGAATGATCCCAGCCGTCTAACTACTGTATTTGATCCTATGCTGGAAAAACCCATGAGGAAGCAGACAGATGCATTCTGCTAGGGGAAACAAAAACAAGTTCAGGCCATACACTTAGTGAGAATCAGAACAGTCTGGTTATCTTATCTATGACGTCTTAAGAATGACAAATATTAGCTCCTCCACAGCTCTATGTCTGTTCTGTATTATCTGCTTTACTTGTGCATTGCTTTGGGCCAACACCTCTGACAAATAAATAAATGCCAATGGGCAACATTTAATTTTGTGTTTATATAATTTCACTTCGGCAATGCTTGTGCAGGAATATATGCGATGCGAAGGAGATGTGCACCTCGTCGCTTTGTCGTGCACCATGTGTAGCATAATACAACCTTCTCACAAAAGCCTGTCGGGTGTTGGAAAGAGCAAAAAGAAGCTGTAGGGCATCTAACCTAGAGGTGATGTATGGCCCCGTGGGTTAGGCCTCCATACATGTGATCAGAAGGTCACTGGTTTGAATGCCATCTTCTACAGAATAGTCACATGCCCACTGGGTCCTTGAGCAAGGGCCTCACCCACCCCTCCCTCAAAAAAATGCTCCAAGGACAAATGACTGCAACTCCAGCTCTCAGCCCAAGCTTTGCTCTCGACTACATATATGTGTATATCTTAAAGAAAAGCAAGATGGGACACAAATGCAAAAAACAAGATAGGATATGTGAAAACCAAACCGTTCCGATAAACAGACAACTTTTCTGCATTACAACTTTCTCCATCACAGGGTTGATACAATAAATTAAACGTGGATTTTTCAGGAATTTTGGGAAAGCCACAGACGACTCATGAAGATGAGCAGACAACACACAAAAAGTTTAGTAACTCATAAATGCATAAAATATACATAGAGTGCTGGTTTGGAGGATACCAAACAGCAGCCTCTTATGTGATATCTCACAGTGATCTCGCAGTGATCTTCATATCTCGCATTTCTCATGTCTTTTCGCTTCACTTGCCAAGGAAACCAAAAAAATTTCACCTGGTTTTTCCAGATTGTGGGGGGCTTGCACCTCTAACCCCCACAATGCGGAAGGGTTTGCAAAAATGCAAATAAAGAATCATTGCATTTCCATACCCCATATCAGAGACTTACTTAAAGATGTGGCTTAAATTAGTCTCATATTGGATAGACTGAGTTATGGAGCTTAGTTGTTTTTCAGTTGTTGAGTTAAATACAACTGGAATACATTCTTGACCTTGAAATCCTTGTAAAAGAGATAATTTCAATGTTCCTAAATAAAGAGACACAGAAATCTATGCAATCAAATGAGGAATTTAATCATTAATAGTCTGAGTATTATCCATCCATCCATCTTATACTAGCTCATCCTGATCACAGGAGTTAATGTAAAATCCTTAACAAAATGTCACCATGGGTACATTCTGCTGACAGGGGGGGGGGGGGCTCCCCTTGACAGGTTGGTAGACTCTGGGCTGGGGAAAACACATCCATGCCCCCCCCCCCATCCGTGCTCAAGAGGCTTCAGCAGGTTCTACAATGATGCTGGTGCAGAGACTCTCACATCACAGGGTGAAATCAAGCCACATGACCTTATAGAAAGCCTACAGTAGGGCAAATGGCTAACACTTGTTTCTGGAGCGCTGAGTCATTCCTAACTGCCATGCTCAAGGTCACTTCCCCTGAGTTTCTCATCATAGTCTTTCAATCCTTTCCATGTATGCAGTGCAAGCAATTAAGTATGTTGTAGCCTACATTCATGCTTTCCTTTCATATAAGAGAAAACACAAGTCTGCAAAAAAGAATCTCTGGTTATTATCAGAGTCTTGCTTTGGTCAATATGAAACTAGATTTTTTATTGAGTGGTTATTTCCATTTGCACATTCCTACCTTGTGTGATGCTACCACGAGAAACAAAAACCGCAGTGAATGGCTTTCTTATTGAAGTACAGAACCAAAGCTTGTGGGATTATGTCTCAAGGACATCTTGCATCTTATGCTACAGTACTTACATTGAACCGGCTCAGTAACTATAGGCTATACATTTGACGTCGTAATATATATTTTTAACACACTGAATAAATCACGAATGAATCTGCACATTGCATAAATCTGCCACAAGAGTTTGAGTCTAGACTGCATCTTTGATAAAAACTGTAAAGCAGCTCATCAAGGTAGATGATTTACAAATCACAGGCCTTATCTGCCAGTATCACTGACCCTAGATGCAAGTAATGAATGAAAATTGATTCATACCAAGTAATATTAAGAAAACTACTTCGAATTGAAATATTGTTACAAATCTTTTCTTTTCAAAAAATGCAGTCTGTAATAAGACCACCTTAATGCCCTGATGTGAGAAATTCAAGATTCAAAAATATTATTTGTCACATTCATGAATGTAGTGGTACACCAACAGTGAAATAAAATTGCCATGGCTCCAGACTGAGAAACCAAGAGAGTAGAAGTATAAGAAAATGAAATAATGTAAGTTAACATGCATCCATCCATCCATCTTCCAGCAGCTTATGCTTGTCAGGGTCACAGGAGTTAATAAAACACAATCAAGGGTGTAGAAAGTTTGGGTCCTGACGAAGTGTCACCTTGGTCTGCCCAAAAGTATAATGTATCATTGATCTGTTCACTATCAGAACTGAGGAGACCACTTTTATTTGGTTGTCGTTTGAATGCAGCCTCTATAATGCCATCTTTAAGGTTTACCATGATTTTAACAAGTAATAACTTCCCTTTTATCCAGGTGAGGGCTGCATAAAAAAACTTCATAAATAAAAATAACTTCAAGTCACTCTTTCTTCTTAATGAAAACTAATTTTACAATTGAACCTCATGTCTGCGAAGAGATGCATTCTAGTGTATTACAGACAACCCATCAAATAATGCAAGAATATCCTTAGTTTTTCAGACATTGACTGTGTATTTCACATTATAAACTGTCCATCAGGAAAAAGAAAAAATAAAACACATAAAATGATATCAAGTAAAATGTAAGTAAATAAAATGCATTATATACTATGCTGGAGACACATCATAAATTACATTTAGGAAGAAACAGGTAAATAATTCATAGCATGAATTATTAAGAGGATGGGGTATTTATGGCAATATGAAATGTAATCATTTGTACTGCCTGCTATATGAGTTTGTGTCATATCTCTTTTCTCAAGTAATTTACCAGACTACATTTATAGGAATTGCGAGCATGAGGAAAAGCTGAAATAGTTATAGATGGAAAACCCAAAGCCTGGCTTGTAAATTGTTTGAAAACTATCCTTGACACTTACTCAAAATATCAGAAGCATTTCCTACTCCATTCTTACCCATAACAAAGTAGTAATTGTACTTCTCTGGGTGCTATGTTTGTTCAGCCAGCAGTACTGATGCCTCACACCACTGAGGTTCTCTCGAAAGTCCTCTGGTTTCCTCCATCAACCCAATGATGCTCTCAATTTAACGTAACTTAATCAGCAACCCTCACTGAATAAGTGCACTCTCGGAAAAAAGGGTACCAATTTGTACCTTTGCTTGAAACTGATGCTGTACCCTCAAGGATCTGCCAATTCTTCTCTTAGCTGTAGGTAATTGCACCATTTAAGTTACAGAAAAGGACTCTGATACATTTTTGTGCCATTAGAAGTTCATTACAGTTGTTTGTGCCTTGGGTATGTACCTCATAGTCCTTTTCTGTACCTTAAAAGGTAAGGGTACAATTAGAAGACCCTTGAGGGTACAGCCCCAGTGACAAGCAAAGGTACAAATTGGTATCCTTTTTTCCGAGAGTATGGTCAGTGAGAAATGTCTGATTATTTTCCACAAAACTCCACCACTGTATCTCATAATGATCGCCGTGACGACATTCTGAAGAGCAAACTGTTGATTCTGTGCAGTGTGCAGAATAGTAACTGTGACTCTGACGCACATAGTACTTTCGTGACTATATTTATGTGAAATGATCACATGATCACAAATACATACGGTTAGAACGACTGAAGAATAGGAGTGCAATATTCGTGAACTAACTGGGTCAGAACAAGTGTCATGTTGAATCATTTGAAATAGTGCCCTGGTTACCTATAGCATGCATATGCAAACTGAGACCTTCACCTCACTTCCGCAGGATTAGAAAGTCAGCCCCAGGCACATTTCTGAGCATTTTCCCTAAACTAAGCAGTGCGTGGCTCAGTGGGCTGTGCCTCTGATCGGAAGTGTGTCAGTTCAGACCCGGCCTCGGCTCGTCCTTGGGCCTTTGAGCAATGCCCTTAACCCCCCCTGCTCCCTGTGTCACGGATCCGGGCGGCTCGGGTGCGAGAACGAGGCATAGTGCACAAAAAGGGTGGACGACCCACTGGCGGCTCCGAGAACAAAAAATGGGGTTTATTAAATAAAACAGAAAACACTACAAACACAACAAAACCGAAAGGACCACGAGGGTCACAAACTAAAGGGGATAAATAAAGACTAAATAACAAAAACTGGGCAGGTGAGCAAAATACACACATCACACAAACTTCTCAATACAAATCAAACACAATCAATACAAACCAACACTAGGGAATTAAACAGGTAAAGACACAAGCAGGGGCACAAGGAACAAAACGACCAACTACAAAATCAGACACAAGAACTAGAGAAACTCAAATGAAACACTAGGGAGCAGAGGAGGTGGGATTCAAACACAGGACAGAAGGGCACACAGAGAACCACATGCGCAACACATTGAGCCACATGACCAGACAGGTAACACAGGAGAACAAAGAGTAACATAAAGAACGGGATGACCAGCAAACACCTTCTGGCCAAAAGGGAAGGAACACAGAAGGACCACAACAGGGGCTGACCCTGACGCCCTGGGCACGGCTACAGGTGGGTGCCCTTCGCAACCGAGCTTGTACCTGTAGATGGCAAGATGGGAGGCAAAAAGAGAATCTCCACACGGGGATCTGTAAAATGTAATCATTATTATTAAAACTTATTAAGAGCATAGGTGTCTATTTTTCCAAAAAGGGCTATAATTTCACTAGACAGTCAAATAACATAAGGAAACACCAAGACTTGTCACTAAATTCATTATGGCATATTTAGCAGACCGTATTTATTGATGTGCCCAATATAGCATATACAAAAAACAAGAATAAAACACTTTTAGTATAATACACATATATGTTGTAAAATACATTTACTTTTCGATTAAGTTAAATTCTCAAAATTGACGAGCACTTAATCACAATATTTTTTTATGATCGATGACTGAAAAGTATGCTTCAGTATCCTTGCAATAATTACAAAAATTACCACTATTGAAATCTCGTTTTTAGGACGCATGAACAGTAATGCTCCAATTTAAATGCAAGAGTAGCAGAAAACTGTACAGGCAATCACTTCAGTGCACACCGCAATAGTCAACAGGTGAGACACCGCAAAGTAAAAAAAAAAAAAATGGGGAAAAATCAGTTTACCTAAAAGTTTCGATAAACGTCATTATGGGGGCCGTGATTTCCCTGAGAGAGACCGGGTGTATTTAAAGGGCTGAAATAGTGAGCTGCACTGTACTAAACGCAATCTTCTGTACATCCGACGGCGGGCGCAAAACCGCAAAGACCAGAACTTACGGCGATGCAGACTGTGGTGCTGACGTCAGTGGCTGTGCTCGCGGCGCTGTGCAGTCAGTGCCTCGGGGAATCACCGGGAGTTAAGTGCTTCAAGCACAACGTGTCGGACAAGATGCTTGAACAGCTCTCAACAGCTGTTCATCATGTGAAGAACTCTCTTCCAGTGAGTAAAAAATCAATACCATGGGCTGCTGGAATGTTTGCATGTGATGATTCATTGCATCTTTTCTTGTTTTAATTAAAATTCGCCTTCGTTGCAGAGAGATGACAATAAGCACAAGAAACTTCTACCAAAATTTACAGGTACTTTGCAGGTAAGAACATTTGGACTTTAAAAATTCTTTTAACTTTTATGAATTAATAGACCTATATACTTTAAAGAATGTTTGCAATGGTACATAATGTCTTACGGTTCTCATATACAGAGTTGTAATGTAATTCACCAATCCACTTATTTTCCCTGCAGAAACCAAAGGGATTATCACTTATAAAGGAGATGTTGAACTTTTACTTGAATGACGTGTTCAGCAATGAGTCACTGAACACCAGGGACAATGAGAAAATACAGATTATTCTGTCGAGGATGGTAAACGAAGTTAACCAGTGTGTGAGTATTCATTTTTGTGTTCTGAGGTGTATGTTTTGTAACAATTAATTAGCCTTCATATTATGGTAAAGACACCAGCCAGGACAAATAATTAATGGCAATACAGTCATAAGTAACAGTCGTTAGCAGTGACCACAAAACAATGTACTCACTGTAAATTGAACGAGCACACATTCTAAATTATATTTGAAAATGACTTTGAATATTCAGTCTGATTTATTTTCACGTGTTTTAAACTGCAGCTGAGAATGCATCGCAGTTTCCTCTCCTCAAAAGACCGAGATAAGATTCATCAAATGAAACAAACATTTAATCAGGTAAATAATGGTTTTGTTCATTTTATGCAGTATAATTGCTGTGATGATGGAGCACAGCTCGAAAGGTCGGCATTGCTCAGTCTTACTCTTTACTCTGTCAATAGCCCAGAAACCAGAAGATCCTCACTGAATTCAGTTATGTCTAACATCCCATTAACTGGTGATGGCATAGTCAAATTCTTAAAATGCACTAGTTAATATTTAATGTCCCTTGTAGAAAGAATGTCTCGAATTTCTTGTTAATAAAGGTACTCAAATTTATTTGTTAGCAAAGAATAATGAGTGTATTTTTAGTAAATTTTAAGTGAGTAACGTAAATGTAGATCATGTCAGTTTCCTCAAAAACTTTTAACTGGCAGCGTGTGTGTATGTATACACATACACACACACACACACACACACACACACACACACACACATTAATCATGCATTGTACTTTAAAAATACTTCACTTATTGCATTTATATTGCATTTATAAATGCAGTTCCCAGTAATCAAATGGTAAGTGGTTACTGGGTAGCCTATTAATCATATAAATAGTGCAAATGCAGCCCATGCCAACCATGCCCATGCCAACCAGTCACATCCCTGTTGTTTTTTGGCAGCTTAAGGCAAACGGAATGAAAAAGGCCATAGGAGAGTTTAAGACCGTCCTGGTCTGGATACACATCTACAGGCACCACACAGGAAAGTCCAGAAGGAAAAGGCAGTGAGGACCATCGGTGGCAGTGCGTGGTGCAGGCTGCGACAAACGCCTGCACCATGCAGTCGGTGCTTTGATCGTATCAATAACCTCCATTTGGAAACCAAGGACATCAACCCTCTACAATTCACTTCCTTCCAGACATGGTGCTGAACTGCCAAAATGATTTTCTGTCAAAAGCACAATTTCAGAGTATTTTTCAATTATTTATGAAAATATTTATTGAGACAAATAGATACAAGGGAAACCCTATAAAATGGAAGCTACCTCAACATGACAACGAAACAAGCCAAACACCATCGTCGGTTAAGACACAGCAGAGCCGGATCTTGAGCTGGATTTGGTGATCATCTATCTTCTAAGCGCTTATCATCCTCAGGGACATTGGGGACCTGGAGCTCATGCCAGGCAGCATAAGGCAGAATGCTGGAGTACACGCTGGACAGGAAGCCTCACTGGACAAGTACACCCTCACACACAGAGTTATACTCTATGGACAATTTAGAGATGAAAATTAGACTGTGAGAATACCCACCACAAATCCAGGGAGAACATGCAGACTCCACAAAAACAGAGAAGCAGGATTTGAACCCCCGACATTGGAGGCAACGGCCCAGGCCACAGTCATCATGCTGGCCCTGGGGTACCATCAGTGCTTATCCCAGAGAGCATCATTCACCTCAGGCTCTGTGCTTCCCTGCTGGCTACAGGCTCACTGGATAAGGGGTTATAGAGGAGAAATGGATGGATGGATGGATAAATGGATGGATAGATGCAATAATGTCTGATTATTTAAATATAAAATGGTTTTTAAAAACAAATTTGATATAATTGAAATATGTTAAATGGATTTCTAATATTCATCATCCAGATGTTTCTTGATGTATTATGTAGCAAAAACTATTTTCAAATGAAGTAATTTTTTTCAAAGTATCTTAATATATAGTAATAATTTATTTTTTAATTTCTTTAAGTTTAATATATTAGACTACTGTTGTACTTCATCATTTATTTTTTTAAACATATTTAATCTTATTTATTGGTACCTTTTTAATGTTCCATGAATTAATTCAATACAACTTAATATATTCTAAATTCATATAGAGTTTACGCAGGACGGTAATTGGAGGTTGTTATAACAATAAAAGGTAGCTTTAAATCTGAGATAAAAACTGTTCAAAATTGATTAATAACTTAAGATTTGCCTGATTTGAGATATCCAAACTGACACAAATAAAATACTTTAAATTAAGAAAAATATATAACCTTTGTCATTTGACTGAAAACTACAAACTATGACCAGTGAAGTGAAAAGATGGAAGGTTTTACTACATTGTTCCAGATTTTGTGCATTTGTTTGAATCAGACTCCCTCCAGTGGCAAAAGTCAATTATTCACACAAATAGGAAAGTGAAAGTAAAAGTCTTAAAATGGATTAGTACGTATTGTATTAGAGGCCCTGTTTACACTTGGTTTTAAAATTCATCTTCGGCAGTCAGATCACAAGTTGACACCTTGCTATTTACACCTGCGTCTATCATGTATCTCCAAGGTGTCCAGCGGACCACCTGCACTCAGATATCATTAACATTCCGCGCAAAGCATCAGGACACTTTAGCGATTACACTACAAAAAATCTGTGATCAAACGTGTCCCAGAACATCTTGGCAAGTGGTTTGAATGATTGGATCACAATTCACCTTGGTGGGCGTTTACATTTGTGATCCGATCACCCTTGATGCATTTTAAAACCAAGTGTATACAGGACCAGGAAGTCAAACAATTATAAGCATTTATAATTCAGCAGGCTATATAATTTATCTTTTCTTATTACCATTTTAGTTTGCAGCACATCGACTTATATTACATTATTAGATTTGATAAATCCAAAACATGCATTTAAAAGGAAAAATTTAATCAAGAGGTTTTTACTAGTATTTAAAATACCATGTACTGGGTGCTGCTCGCTGTTCCCTTCGTTTGCTTTATTCTGATTATGTAAAAGGCATCAAAGTGATGCAGTGAATAGTGCTGTAGTTTCAAACCTCCAGTGTTGTGAGGTTTGATTCCCACCCTGGATTCTTTCTTAAATTGCATGTTCTTGCTCCAGTGCTCCAGTGCTCACTCTGGCTTCTTCCTGCAGTCCAGAAACATGTACTTAGGTGAATTGGTGTGTTTATGCTGCCCTTATTGTGTGACTGTCTAAGTGTGTAGCCTGCAATGGACTGTCATCCCATCCGTGGCATCCTCTGTTTTGTGCGCTATGCATCATAGGATAGATTCTAGGCTCACCATGACCCTGTCCTGGATACGTGGTCATAGAAGATGGATAGACGATCATATATAAAGTAATAAGCCATTATTGATATTTTATAGGGCATTTAACACTGTATCATTCATTTTTTCTGGTTATTTTACAACTGGCAGATTTTTTGAGAAAGCAGGGTCAACCCCTGGAGTGATTCGGTTTAAGGGCCTTGTTCAGGGGTACAATGGTGACATCTTTCTGCAAGCCAGAGGATTTCCTAAACTGGAGAGCCACACAGTGCCCCCAAAGAGAAACTGTGCTAGCTGAGGATTGGACTTCCTGCACAGCATGTGAGAACTCTACCACCAGATCAGCAATGCTTCGGCTACACGGCTCATCGGCTACACTGATCCGGTCATATACAGGCTAATAATTGCTCTATGGCTTTTACCATATATAGCAGTGTTTATCAATCCGGTCCTTGGGGACCCACAAACAGTCCATGTATTTGCTCCCTCCAAACTTCTGGGGAGCAAAAATGTGGAATGTCTGGCAGGGACCTTGGGGGGAGCAAAAACCTGGAACAACTGTGGGTCCCAGAGGACCGGATTGGGAAACACTGATATACAGCATATTACATAGGCCAGGTTGGCCACTGATCAAGGTGTATTAATCTATATCAGTTAACCAACCATTTCCTGACAAAAATAGTACTTATGTAAATATTATAGGCTATGACGGGCTGTTTAAACACTACCCTATTGTGAAGCTCATTAAACATTCCTTAACCTGACTTTGACAACTGCAAAACAGTGTTTAAATGTTTCAGGAAATGGAGCCATACCTGAGTCTACTTCAGACTGTAATTAAAAAATGTTTTTATCTCTTGGTTGCAATTGTAGTGGTATTTGGAATGAACAGATGCATACTCATGCTTTTTTTTCAGAAAATGTTTTTAGTTTAGCCCATTGAAGCTGCTTCCAAATACTGCACAACAGCCTTAAGATGTCACCCTTGAGTAGGTGATGAGCATACACCTTCCAGTACACTGTATGATGTACTGTATTCTGTAGATATGACACATATCAATAGCTGTAAGTCAAATGATTACATCATCTATTACATGTATGCATTTTTTCCTATGTATAAAAAGTTGCAATACATTTATTATTTAAGTTTAATTCTAAATATTAGGTCTCTTAGAATTTATAACAAAAAGCAATTAAGAGCAAATTTACAAAACTGACTCAATCCACAGAATACGATTTTGAGAAAATTCCTCTGGACTTAGTGAGCTTTGAAAATGTAATGAAAGTTATTTGTTGGATTATCTGAGCACTGAATGAGTTCTGCTTCTCAATACTGCAACATATGATGAGGAAGCCTGACTTTAGGTCATTGGCTGTTTATACCAATTATTATATCAAAACATATTCAATTGAAACTTTTCAAAAGTCACAGATGCAACTCCATTTATTTACAAATTTCAATAAATGTTTTGGTCTTTTTTTTTTTGTCCAAAATATTTTTTTCAGTAATTGTATTTGTCCAACAGTATTTTTTTGATCTAACGTTTTGAAACATTACTGCTAGTGGCCATTTAGCTTTGCAAACTTGACTAGGCCTATTTAAATTAAAGTTGCTTCAAATATAGCAGTGACTATTGCCTTCAGCCATGTAAGACAGGGGGTGGGGGGTCTTACCCAGAAAGGGCCGTTGGCTTTGCGGGTTTTTGCTGCAACTCCATAATCAGATTACTAATTAGAAGGCTGATTGGCTGAAGAGTCCTCACACCTGGATTTGAACAGCTGACCTAAAGGTTATCCAAAAAACCTGCATACACACAGGGCCTTTGAGGATAAGATTGCCCTCCCGATGTAATACAAATAAAATTTCAAACCATAGCAGAATTTGTAAGGATATCATATAGGATTTTGTATGTTTTTTGAAAGTATATTATTGCATAGAGTAGCGTTTATATTACAGATTTTATATTAGAAGCGTGTATTGAAGTTTAGTATATGCAACAGAATTTTACAGAAGGCACTAATGCTCTCAGTGTTATGGACTTAAGGATTTCATAGCATGCAATTTCCAGTAATGTTTGGTTCAACCCAGGAAGTACAGGTGTTATATAGCAATATATAACCATCATCATCATTACCACATATTTCTTTTTGATTTATTATTATGCAGAGCGTGTATACTATACATGAATTTTTAAAAAAGAAAACCTTCCAACCTCGCCAGCTTAAATGAGCCTGTTTAGGGCCAGATGCTGCATATCGCAGAAACCATAATAAGCGGTTACCACACCTTGACAAGTCATTCCCCTCCTTCATATTGTGTTTGCCAACGTTAAAGTGCATCACAACAGCACAACATTGAAGTTTCAGCCCGGAGGACCACGCGCTAATTCAGCAAACCGCAACGTGTTTCACGGAAAGAAAGAAAGAAAGAAAAAATAAACGCGCTCCGCTACCACAACACTCGCCCTCCTCACTGGAAACGCTGTTCGCTCACAGTAGCCTGGGAGAGAACGTGGAGGGCGCTGTACTGGCCGCGCCCTAATAAGTAGGCGCTAATTATGAATGAACCTTTAGCTTGCAGAAGCGCAAATGACGTTTAGTGTGCACTTTTGATTTTCTTTCAGTTTGAGCTCGCCACAAGGCGAATAACTTATGGGTGAGAAACCACGAAGGCTTACGGGAAAAGCTAAGAAAAAAATAACATCGTATGTTTTCTGCACGGTTTTGCAGGGGGAATTTCAAAGGGTTATTTCTGAAGGCAGAGCATAGCTTCTTGAGAACGCATGTTAAAATCCAGACAGTAAAAGAACATAGGTTGCAAGAACCACAACGGTTAGACAGATCATGCATTTAGTATACCGGCATTATCTATGAGCAGTAAATGGGGTGAAGCACATCTTTAAAAACTATGATAGAATGGCGTCGGTCAAATGAGGTAACAGATCAGCAGTGGCCTCAGACCTACAGGGTTAAACACCACCTGTGCAGGCCAGCAGGGCACACTGAGCAAACTGGAGGAGTGTGATGTTGACCACTGCCAGTGGACAAAAACAAAGTCGACAATTATGCAGACTCATTTCAAATTGGTAAAGGAGTTAGACTGGGTATTCACATTCCCCATGGCAATCTCAGGCAGTATTCCCGGAGCAATTTGGGTTAAGGGTGGTTGGGTTAAGCGTCACTGTTATTAGGAGATTGAAAGAAGAGTGAATAGGTGAGAATGCAGCAAATCTGAAGGGAAAAAGGTTCCGATCAACTAACCTTACTGTTCTCATATACAGCTACAAAGCATCTTTAATTCTAATACTTAACATTATCATGCATTATGAGGGTATCTGCGGTGCATTATAGATAAGAGCTTCATAGAGCATTCATAATGCATAATAAACATAGATATAAGTTATAGGCATGTGTACAGTATAATACTTTATGAATGCATTATAATGCATTATGAAGGTATCGATAATGCATTATGTTACCCGTTTATTTATTTAGCAGATGCTCTTGTCCAAAGAGACAAATGTGCCAGGCCTAGATGATGCACTGCAAGCATGCAGCTGCCAAGCAGTAAATTAAGCTAGACTGAGCTTTAAGTAAATAATGCCCAGTTACACGTATAAAATCAAGAAGAGTACAATTCAAGAACCTAATAGGACTGTTTATGTCAAAGACATAATGCAATAGTAAGAGCACTGAGGTAACATTAGAGACCAGCACAGGAAGATAGATTGGTGTAGGTTAGGAGAAGAGATTGGTCTTAAGCAACAAGGGGGGTTGACTTCATCATAACAACAATGAGTGTGCCATGCAGACCAAGAAACAAGGCAGGACATCCTGTGCAGGGTCACGGGGGTCCGGAGTATTTCTGGGAAGATACAGACAGAAGTCAGAGAATAACCCAGGACAGGACGCCAACACATTGCAGAAAACCATTTATATCACTTATATGAGTCAACATTGACCTGATGGTGCTTAATAGTAATTGCTAATTATTGCAAAAAGTGGTGGGGTGGGTAGCCTGATTCGCATGGGTGTAGATTTGGGTTCAGACGGTAGAGACATGTCCTAACCAATATTTTGGGAGTTTAGGGGGGAGGGGGGTCCCTACCAATGTTGAAGCTAAACCTACATCTTGGTCAATTCATGCCTTATGCTTTCTAACACTATAGATTCACTACATTGGATAAAGAGTCAAGGCCCATAATCTCAGCTGCTCGCCAGGTGCTGGACACTGACTCATTAGTCTGACCCCGAAACTTGCTCTCACCTGTATATACACGTGTGCTGGTTTCTCTCAGGGAAAGCAAGAGGGGATGTGCAAGAACTACGAAATCAACCCATCAAAATGATTACCCCTATTGCTATTACAGGTAATGTTAATTCCCCATTTAGTTAGCCTTTTGCAACTGCACCACTGTCTTTAATTCCTCTTATAATAATCATTCAAATATATTGATTTTGAAATCAATGCACATTAGCATTTAAACATAAAAATGAGATTATCTATAAATGTAATGCAGACATGTGTATCATGCTTATATTTAATCGATTAATCAATATCAATGATATTGCAAACTATATTCTTTTGGATTACCGTGCAGGAATTGCAGTTTAGTGCAGTGAGATATGCAGCAGTGCCTCACACAAAAATCTATTGTGAGTATCTGTTAAGAAATAGATGTGGGATTTTCAAAGGATTTGAACCACCACAGATAATATTGATTAATACAGAATCAGTAGGTATCAGGGTGTATACTAAGTTTTGAGATTTGCTCAAGTTGTCTTTTGCGTACCATATAATGTTCTTGTGAGTATCTGTTTGGAATACTCCTTATTTCTGTGAGTATAAGAGAGGCCCTAGTGATCTCAGAAAATAATCCCTTAAATTTCTGATGCTGTCAGTCCTCAGAGTTACCTGCTGAATCAAATCTGGTAAACGCTGCATAAGTCATCATCTATTAACCTCTGTGTACTGTATGTTACTCCTTGTACTTTGTCTGTTAGCTGGACTCAGATCTTTAGCCTACTGTGGGTCTTGCTGGTCCCCAAACTATGACCTTGGTTTGGTTCCTGTTTAATACTTGTTGTATCCTGAGTTTCTTGGTTTTACTTTTTGTTCCTGACCTCCTTAGTTTGCCTAACAATGATACCACAGACTTTGCCAGATTCACTCTGTCTCCATCCCAGCCCGTTGGCTCTGTGGCCCATCCCGTTGTCCCAACTGCTAACCTTTGCTTGCTTGAACATGTCTTGAACCTATTCCCACTGGCAGCTCTACTGCCAGGGTATAGCCAACACTGAGTGTGGGTCTACACCCACAGGTCTCCCAAGATTTATCCTTCTGCCATCAGCAGCTAAAGTCCAGGTTGTAGAAGAAAGCTAAATAATCATCTAAGAGTGTACTTCTACTGCTACAGAGTATCAAACAACTAGGTACTGGTGGAATGGTCTTTGGAATCCTCACATTATTAGCATAGAAGAATATAAGAACAGCTAAGGCAGCACTTTCCAGCACTTCCAATGACAATCAGAATTAATCTGTCAGCAGCTGTACAACCTGCAGTTCAGACTAGGTAATTGACCAGAAGCTAAGCAGGTTTGGGCCTGGCCAGCACTTGGGTGGGAGACCAACAAGGAAGGTTGCGTTGCTGCTGAAAGAGGTGTGGGTGTGGCCAACAGGTTAGTCTGTCGTGTGGTCTGTGGGTTTCCCAATGCCCCAGTGCAGTGATGGGGACACCTGTGCCATAAAATGGTGCCATTCTTCAGATGAGACATAAAACTGAGGTCCTGACTCTCTGAGGTCATAATAGATCCCTGGGCATCTTTTGAAAGAGTAGAGGTGGTACCTCGATGCCCTGGCTAAATTGCCCACTGTGGTCCTTTCAAATCTGGCCTCCTAATCATCCCCTATACCTAATTGGTGCATTCTCTCCTGCCCCTTCATCACCTTAGCTGGTGGTGAGTGTACTGACTCAGAATGGCTACTGTCACATCATCCAGGTCGGTGCTACACAGTGGTGGTGGTTCTAGTGGCTCCCCATTGGTTCTGTAAAGCGTTATATAAATGTTACTTTTACAAAATGCACTTTCTATTTTATAATGCACCAGAGAAATGCCAGTTTGTCAGGTATATCGTCATGGATAAACATTATGGGTATAAAATACAGGTTAGTAAGCATGCCCACAGACAGAATAATCTGTCCCAGCCTCCGGTGTCAGAATCATATGTGGTAAGTTATTTCCTTGAAAAGGAAGTCGACTTATGTTTCATGGGTCTTTTAACACCCCCGGTCTATAAAAATGACTGCATCAGCCATCTAGGAATCACATTACGTGAACAGGAAAGAACTGTTTAAAAATGCATTTTTTTTGGCCCATGATAATTTTAGTTGGCATTTCTATCCTAATATCTGTCAAAGAGTACTCCCTGAGTTAGGCAGCCATGCGTCACATCACAGCACACTCTGGTTGGCACTTCATCAGAGATGCTGCTTTCTGCAGCTATAGATGACATCACTCCTATGTCCTCTGTTCTAGGAGTATACAGTATATGGAGAATCAGATAACATTTAGTAACACCCAGCTCTCTCCTGAATTCCTTATTTGTTAAGGATGGCTTTTAAATTCCTCTCCTCACTCATTGCATATATTGTAGACATTGAAAAGTCTAGTTCAGGGGTCGGCAACCTTTTTAAAGCAAAGAGCCCTTTTTTCTTAAATATCTGAACCAAAATTTACATTGAGTTGCAATGGGTAGAGAAGGGGGTTTGAGATAAGATTTTTAATGTGATATGGGCATATATGCATTTAACACAAAAACAAAACTTAAAGTACTTACAAAAAATAAAGAAAACCAATTTCGGGGGGCATCTCAGTTTTAAATCACTCGGACGCGTAACAGCGCAAAGGTGACTAATATTACAACATTGTTCAGTTCTGTAGCGATAGTCTTCACTCTCAGCCCTTCTTTCGTTCGGCTCTGCAGTCATCTGCCCTTCACTCTCCACTTTACTACTGTAACTGTACTGACCGAGCAGTGCAAATGTAGTCACTACTCGAGTAGTGATCAGCTCTGATCAAATCTGACAAAAGGCCAGCAAGTCTGTGGTGATCACATGACGCTCAAAGAGCTTTTTCCTTAATGAGCATGCCCAGAAGGTAAGGGGTTTTGCAGCCAATGGGCCTTACTGATTTCTCCCATAACCAAAAAAGAAGGTTTTGTTTACTCTGTTGCATTATATTTGGCTTATTCCCTTAAAAGCACAACCACTAATGCTATGTCTGTGAGAGGTGCTGTCCTTAATATGGTTTCAATGAACTTGCTCATCAATTTAGCAAAATACTAAATTTCGAAATTCTTTGCGGTTGATGTGCAGGGCACTACAGTATATACAGATGCATTTGACTGCATTGTTAACACTTAGCTAAGGAATGCGACACCTTAGCCACTGCAGTTTCAGGAGGTGAGAGTGTCCTAGTGAGCCGCAGACCCAACAAATCCGTAGCTAATCCCCAGTTCTACTTAAGCGCTGTACGGGAAATGATTCTCATCTGTCTTTATAGCTTATTTAGCCATATGATATACTTTGTTGTCACATGGTAACCATCGAACACCAGTTAACCAAGCCACTACTTCATGAGTCATAGATTTGTTGGTATTTCTGGAACATGTTAGTATGACATTTAAAACCAGTAATACTTCTAATGATTTTTTTTTTGTTTTGCAATTACGAGTTACACTGCACTGCCATTTTTCACATAAGTGAAAACATTTGAATGCTCGACCAGAATCCTTGCAAGAAAAGGAAAGATGCATAAATGTAGAAGTTACTTTTATTTACAATAAATTGCTCTTCAGGATGTATAGTGGCAGCTCACATTCAAACCACAAGGCAAAGACAGTGCATAGCCACAAGCAACTTTGCATGGGTTGACACAGGAAGGGGGTCTTTACATGTTACACTTTTTACAAAGTACTCTAAACTAGCTATTTAACACCATATAAAGAAAACAAAATAGCACTATTGCTACAGACCATTCAAAATAAACTAGTTATGTATTTCATAAAACATTCACTACTGCTTTGTTGCTTGCTAACACACCACCCCAACACTTTCTCAAGACAGGTGGCAGTTATAAATAAAAAGATTGCCTTCTAAACTGCAGCGCCAAAGATGTTATTGAGAGCATCAACCATTGTGTTTGTGCATTTCAGTTATGTCAGAATAGTGCCTCATGTTACTAGAAAGCCAAGGGCAGACAGTCCATCGTCTTCTGCTGACACCCAACAAGTGTTACTTACGAAAAACACCCCATGAAAATGTGGCCACAGAAACATACATGATGACTTTCCAAGGAATCCATCAGCAGCATCTTGTGCGAGGAACCTATGCATAGCATGACAGGGGTTTGTGATTTAAAGGAAACAACCTCCAAAGAAAGCCACAGAAGCCAAAGCGCATCCCCTATAACCTCAGGTTCAACTGTGCATCAGTTCAGGGCATCTCTCTAAAAGCTATAAAAACCAGAGTAGCTATTGCAGAAGAACACGAGTGCAGAGTGTGCAGTTCTGGTCTGTACTACATTGGTTGCCCAACCGTCTTTGTGTCAAGTGACCACCGAAGCTTTGAGTCAATGAATCACAAGTGGAGCCTCGCTGTATTATTTGGAACGCTTTTGGCATTTTTTCAGGTAGTAAACAGCAAGGACTTCATTTCAGAAAGAATGTCAGCGGACATTGAAAGGCTGAGTAAGCACTTTGTAAGTATTAATACGGTATGTGCACATTAATAACATTACGTAAATGTGTGATGTCACGTATAACTGCACCTGTTTCTCCTTTGATACAATTTTGCATCTATTATGCTCTGTGTGCTAATGATATTGGTCAGTTTGATTGAAGAAAACTTGTATTTGGTAAGGACGCTCTCATATGGGAAAGCAGAAAATGAGAAAAAGATGGATTTTCGTTTTTATCAGAGACAAATTAGCCAAAATTCTCTGAAAATGTGCCTGATAATAACAAGACAAGTAGACCAGTTTATTAGCATTTAAATGCATGCATCAAAACTCATAAAAACTAAGGTCAAACAATTCAAATGAATTGTCTAATTACTGTATCTTTTTTACAGAATGTTACCGATGACTTATTTGGAAAGTCCATTTTTCTCAAGCACTTAATCAAACAGAATGGCGACGCTGAGGTGATTGCTCATTGAATATTCTTGCTCTCGCTGATTCTGGATCAGGCTTAAATACCTCATTAAAACCAGATTAACTTTGGTTTCCCTTGCCAGGACACCGAACAGAAGTTACTGATACAAGAAATTCTGGATGTTTACATCAGCATTCTGTCCAACATGAAGAGCCGCACTGAGGACAATGACATCAAGAGCAGCATTATACACATCATGGACAGGGTGAAGAAGCTGAAGAATCAAGTGGATCAGCAAAGGGAACACCTGCTGAAGAGACAGCTCCAGGATCTATGGGCCGTCCAAGTAATATGAGCATGCTACCGCCTCCTACATGTTAGGGTGCAAAAATACACCCTGGACTCCATAAAGCCAGAGTTAGTCTATGGCAAGGGTCTCCAACTCCGGTCCTGGAGAGCTACTATCCAGTAGGTTTTCTGTCCCACTTGGCTTCTGATGAGCTACACCTGTTCCTGGTATTTACCTGAGAACAGGTGTGGCTCATCAGAAGCCGGGTATGATAGAAAACCTACTGGACAATAGCTCTTCAGGACCGGAGTTGGAGACCCCTGGTCTATGGTATTCGAGCATTTTGGTTACGGTTTTATCCACGAGGACTGAACACAGACCAAAAAAATAATGCAGATCCACTCTGAGCTTGGGTTCACCTTGACACACCAAATAATTCTGCAAAACAAATATTACATCAGGTCAGGTTGGTGAGCATGCACTGATAGAGCGCATAGGGAATTATCAAAAAGCAAGTAGCTTTGCAAGCCCTGAACAAAGCATCTAAGGAGGTTTCTTCCTTCTAGGGAGTTCTTCCTTGCCACTTTTGCATCTGACTTGCTCACTTAGCGCTCTGGGCAGGGATAACGTGAAGCGATTTGAAATAATGTTATGTTGTGAAAATGTGCTATACAAAAAAAAATTGAATTGAATGGAATGTTCTGTATAACTCATAACTTGGCTTCTGTCTTCCTTTGCCTCAGACTAGCGACTCAGTCGTCCAGAGCAAGGCGATTCGAGAGCTCATAACAGTGTTCCAGAAAGCGTCAGAGCTGGGGATCCAGACCTAGAAGATGGCATACGAGCAACCAACTGAGCAGCATGGAAAAGAAAAAATATGAGAGCAAACTGAATTTGATTGCACAATTGTTATGTTTTTAATGTGTACATGCTTATTTATACCAATATTTATTTTATTTAACATATTTACAAAATGTACTGTACCATGTGTTCATTACTGTCATCAATAAACCAGATTCCATGTAACTTGAACTCAGTGTGGGTCAGGCATGAAAAGTTTTGATGAGAATGATAAATTTAATAAATTTGAGTAAAAGATGATGAAAAATGTTGATTAGTTTTTATTTTGGAATTCTAAAAAAATAATTCAAAAAACTTTTGCAGAGCAAAACAAAAGAACATAAAATGAAAATTCATATAGTTTTCATTATGATATGCTGTTGCTAAAGTTAAGGATGCAACAATACCCTGTAGTTCAGATTGAGTATGAGTATCAATACTCGCTTTGTGATACTCACCAATACTGATACCCGTTAGGGCTGTGTGATGTTTAAAACAAATGTGAAAGCAATAATTTTGAACCCCTCCCCCAGGAAATAAAGAAAGAAAATGTGAAAACAGTATACAGATAATCTGTTAAACAGCTGGTGCCAAGACTTGCCACCTGGGGGGGGGGGGCTGATCATGGGTTTTTAGCCTCTGTGGAAAACGATGGATCGGCGGGTTAATTATGATTTAAAAACATGTCACTCTAAAACCTTCAAAGCAGTGGTTCACAAACTTTTCAGTATATTGTAGTGCCGGCGAGATGGCTCTGCATTGTGGAAGCCATTTGCTTTTCCCGGCATGCACACAAGCCTTGTGTGTATTTGTTATTGTAAATACTTGTGCTCATGTCCCTGGTTTATGCAAGTGTGATTACCTGCCTCGTCTCGTTTCTGCCGTTGTGATGCCTGGGCCAAGAGCCACATTGGTGTTTGAGGTGGGATGCCAGAAAAGGTCCCACTGGTGCTACTGGAACGGGCTCTCCACAACATCCTTCTGCAAGTCTGCTCCAGCCCGGCAGACGTGCGGGCAGCAGTGGGACACCTGGTCTAGAGAAGTGGCAATGGTGGTTTCGCGCAATGCCGACAGGGGATCACAGGCTTTGGGATAGGAAGCTTGTCTGTTGGTGCTACAGGAAGAGGGGCCACCGGGCACGCCATTGCCCGGAAGACTGTACTAGGTCCACCAACAGATGAGCTGAAAGCAGTGTGATTAGGGAGGCACCGCTCCGTTCTTTTGAAAACCCCTGGACCCGTGTGTCCTGAAGCTGCCCCTACCAGCTCACTGGTCCCCTGTTGGAGACAATGTCGGTGACCAATGAAAGTGGCCGTTACTGTGGACTCCAACTGCTCACTAGTCAACAAGGGTTCTCCTCTCACCAGCTGACAGGAGCATGACCGCAGCAGTGAGCATGACCGACCAAGGCAGCAGGCAGAGGTTGCTCTGCTTGGCCGTGAGGAGGCATGCTGCAGCTGGGAGGCCTGGCTGGCTCAGGAGCGCTGCAAGCTGGATGAGTAGCGGGAGCGAGACCCTCAGGAGCAGGAGTGGTTGTGTGAGTCTGCAGAGCAGCTACAGTGGCTGTGTGGCGAGCTGGCCAGCTGGGAACAGGAGCGCATCAGCCAGAGGCGGCAGACCGAATCAGCGGAAGTGATTTTTGTGATATGCATAAGCTGATTTTTATGAGATTCATAAAGCAAAGGAGGAGTTAAAAATTCAGCTAAAATAAACTATAGCCAAATAGAAATTTGGTATATTAAGTAGTGCCGTTTCAAACGATTATTCTTTAAACGATTAATCTAGCAATTATTTTTTTCGATTATTCAACTAATCTAATAACTAATTTTTCGATTGATCTGATGATAAATTTATTGATAAACAATTATTTTCAAGTTAGTCATTTAATACAATTCACCCTCTCCCCCACACACACAAATATGAAATTCTCATTAACATTTCAATTTATTAAAACATTTCTTAAACATTAGAGCATTATTAACAAAAAAGGCAAATCTCAAGAGATTCAATAGGATTTCTATGTTAGACTTTAGTTAATAATCACTGCAATAGTTTTTACTTAATTATTTCAGTACACCAATTTGACTTTAATGTTGAAATAGATGCTAAAACATGGAATGATTTCATAACTAGAGAAACATGTTTTACACTAGCAAAGGTAGTTTATAGTTAAGCTTACTTCAGTGAGCAAGGAATGATTTAGGCTACAGTGTGTAAGAGTAGTCGTAAATGATCATTTGTCTTACATGACAGAATAAGTAAACAGAAAATATAAAACGGCTGAAACAGCGTCATTAACGTCAGCTACAGTAGAAGTGCAAAAAAGGTGTCATGACTGATGTATTCCCAAACTTTGGAAGACCGCGTTTGAGCCTTTTTTTGCTGCGTGTTTCTGCAGAAGCTCCGGAGCTCTGCTGGTAGACGCAGCCGTGTTGCCTAGTGCGCGGGCGGCAAATTTCCTTTTTGCAGGGTGGCAGGAGAGGTCTCATTAATATTTATGAAAGAAGTGCTACATGATTGGCCAGTGTATGCCAATCATATATTAGCCTTACAAAATAGTGCGGCACTGCTGGCACCGGTGATATTAGACAAAATTATATCGGAATTCAGTCTATAATTGATATAGTTTAAACGGTGCCAGCAGTGAAACAACTAGCCAGTTTATTAGCAGAACAACTTTGTATTGTAAATGTTAACCCTGCTGCAGGTCCAATAAATAAAATATTGTAGCTCTCGAGTGGCGAAGAGATCATCAGATGGACAGTAAAGTTCAGTTATTAGCAGACTGTTTTACAACAACAAACTTATTTTTGTATAGCGCATTATCACAACATTACGTCGTCTCAAAGCGCTTTACAGCATCCCCACCCAAAGCCCCCAGTGAGTAAGCCATAGGCGACAGTGGCAAGGAAAAACTCCCTAGAAGGAAGAAACCTTGGGAGGGACCAGGCTCAAAGGGGGAGCCCATCCTCCAGGGAACAGCAGATTCTTGTGCGATTCTTAGGACAGCGTTAACGTGCTCCCGAGGGGATAAAGTACTTTCCCTTACGTTTAGCTTATCACTTAGTGCATTGCAGTTACGAAACATGATGTCGTCATGTTCGTCGATTACGGCGAATAATCATATCCAGCCCTAATATTAAGTAATGAGTTAAGGTGTCAAATGAGTTGGTGGTGTTACTGAGAACTGTGCTGACACAAAGCAGTGCTGACAAATCATTTGCTCAATATTGTCTTTATGCCATATAACGGAAGACAAATGTCTTCTGGTGACCGGTTCACTTTTCTCCTTGTAAATCATTTTTGTTAAATCTCTTACAAACGTTCCATACGGTCTATGAGTGAGTCAGAAAACAAGGGCAAGAATGATTACAACTGACTCGGTGAACGCATGCAGATCTCAGGCAAAAGCAGTGGAGGTAAACTTTACACTGATTTATTAACATAAACTAAACAATGGTCTCAACTTGATTGCTGATTATCATGGTCCTTGTGATGTGACAGTTGCATGTGCAAGACATGCAATGTCAACATTAACATTGCATGCTGGCCTGCATTGGATGTTGAATAGCCATGGGTGTAAATTTCATTTAACAGTAGGGGGGGGACAATAAATATAACATTTCTCATGAGCAATTTTTGAAGGGGACACAAATAATACAGTCAAATTGTACTTATAAAGATATGTCCCCACAATGAAAAACTTTGCTTCTATCATTATTATTGTAGCATGGAGACTGCGTCATTATGGCTATTTTCAAAGTTTTTCTCAGGTTCAATGACAAAGCAGATTTTTCTTCAAAACTATATATTGCATTGTTTGTTAATGTTGTTTACAGTCAAGCCATCAACATACAATAAAATTTAAACATGACTGTTTAAATGCATAATAGAAATTGATTATACAAAAAAATACAGTGGGGTCAGTTCGGACGTAGCACAGTGCTCATTTAGTAAATGCACAGCTAAACAATATGCTAATTGTGGCCGTTAATGTTAAGTTAACATTATGCCAAGTCGTCACAAATAAAACAATGCATGGGAAACGGCTTTGGCGTGTTAGTTGCAGTGCACTATGCAACAAGCTATTGTAAACAAGCTAACGTTAATGTAGATAAGTAATATTTTAATCGCTAATATAGCAGATTCATGGAAAATTAAATCGGTAATCAGCATTTTTGCCGCAACTAATTTATGAATGAGTCTGCATCAACTACATTAAAGAGAATCGCTTTATTTAAAGTGAATAATATACCCTACTTACTGGAGTTCAACATTAATTGTGCCGCAGCCACAAACCTGACTCGTGTGTGAAGAGTAGGTCAGATGAACTGGGAAAGCAGGCAGTTGGCCAAACCACTGTGAGGAAGGGGAGGGGGAACTCAACTGTTTCTAAATGCATTTTTTGCGTTTGTTTTTTTTTCTACTTACAGAATTATTTTAGGTATACATACATATATTTTTCACAATCAATAGATGATTTTTTTTATATAATTTTTTTGTGGGGGACAACCCTCGGATAGGGGGGGACATGTCCCCTCCGTCCCCCCCGGGATTTACGCCCATGTGAATAGCTGATAAATACTATGCATGTATTTCATGTTCTGTGTACCATTCTATTCAGCAGTCTAATTTTATATGTGGAATACATGCACAGAAATGAAAATCCTAAACATAAAAGGCCAATGGGAACACAATGAGTCCCATTGGGTATCCTGACCTCATGGACGTGCCAGACACCATAGTCTCACACAACCAAAAAGTATGAGGCAAGTATCAAAAAAAGCAGGGCTAATAGAGACATGTGAGATATAGATTGGCTGTGTTTGCCACTGTATTTGTGAAATTCTCTCTAAAAGCTTGCTTCCCTCAGTGGGTTTTCACCAACAGAACCAAGCTGCAACAGTGATTAATTTCTTGATGTCTGTCGTGAGACTACAGTATATGGGCAGTGGGGGTGGCAGAGCAAAGGGGGTGGCACCTCTGAGGTGTTATCACCACGGGCATCAGCCATGAGACAGTAGGGAAGAGGGCAGGCCGCAAGTTCCAATGAATATCACCACTGAGGGCGGAAACACCAAT
The DNA here is from genome assembly GCF_048594095.1 of Paramormyrops kingsleyae. Taxonomy (NCBI): domain Eukaryota; kingdom Metazoa; phylum Chordata; class Actinopteri; order Osteoglossiformes; family Mormyridae; genus Paramormyrops; species Paramormyrops kingsleyae. Next base: position 15,887,723 of record NC_132797.1, read on the forward strand.
TCACTAGCAAGGCCCTGCGTGCTGCAGCAGCCATTACGGAACCCTGCTGGAAAAAATGCATTTCCCACTATGTACAGGTCATCATCGACTTACGACTGTGATCGGTTCCGACTGACTGGTCGAAAGTACATTTGGTCGTAAGTCAGTATACCCGTATAATAAAATTACATTCCGTTTTATCCCTTTTAATTAATTCCAGCTAGATGCACTTGTGCTAATCACCTATTAATGTGGGAAGAAATTGCTAACCATGTAACATAATTGCCAAAAACCTAATTTCATGATAAAACACTGAATGTGGATCAGATTTTTAAGTTTTAATGTATCATCCATAGCTGTGCAGCTGACGTCTGTATTTAGAATATAATAGACATACTGAACCGGAATGTCTCAGAGGTAGAGGGACAGAAAATGGTAAAATGGGCAAGAGTGTTTTAACAAACACTGAATCACAATTGAATTAGTAACCTCTGATTAACCATTCCAAACAGGTCCAACTTCACCCATCACACTGAATAATGTTGGAAAATAAATATGAAATTTAGATCTAAACATATCATTAACTTTTAAAGTGTTACCAAGATTTGCAGTATGAAAAGTGAAGTTCCCCATTATTGAGGATATCTACGATGTAGGATGTAACTTTCAGACAATGACATAATGGTCTTTATTTAGTACTTATGATAAAATGTCACTGTTCAGCTTAAGCAATCGCCTACATTTCCAGCTGTTCATTTCTAGGAAACATATTAGGAAGTGGATGCTGGTTTCTTTACGTCGTAAACAGAATACGATAAGCCAGCCCGTCAGCCACAAATGAACGAAGACCACCATGTATTTCAAAAAGAAAAAAACACTTCCCCAGAATGATAGGAAATATCTTCAGCTGAGAAACCACAATCTCACACCATCAATGGGGCATTTCTTTGACTTCACACACTATAAATACACAAGTCTAACGACACACATCAATCCACGCCAGATCTGAGTTGAAAGCAGTTGCTTAAACTTAGTGTCTGTAACAACAGAACTTGTACACACATAATCTCATCACATTGGACAAATGGATTCACTACAATGTTTCACTTTCCTTCTTGGAGTATATGTGGCGTCTCTTGGACTGATATGTGCTACTACCTACATACCAGAAAACTTGAGAGAAGATATCAAGAAGGTTAAAGAGCATATTGTAAGTACAAACCAGCTTTCTGATGGCTGAATAATACCAAGAAGCATGAAAAAGGTGCTTTTTACACTTTTAAGTAATGCTGTCATAACTTGAAAATCATCAGGATGTTTTACTACTTCTACTGCTGTTTATTTGACAAACATAATCTGTATAGTAGCACCCAACAAAGTTCCTGATGTCATGCTCCAAGAATTCTGAAATGGGACAGCAATGAGTGAAAAGAGATGCAGCTATTGTCAGTTGGTTTACATTATGACTATCATTGGGGCAAATTATTAATAACAAAGGGTGAAAACTACTCAAAGGTTAAATTAAAAGTTAAAAGATATGAGGTAGGAGCTACTCTTTGTTGGAATGAATACTTTGTTGTATACAAACTCATGACATATGTCCCAATTTTATAATCATTTAACCCAACTTTTGTAAAATACTGCTTGGTGACTGTTTTTCTTACATTGCAGAAAATAGACAAACGGGTTTTTGGAAATCCAGTTTTTCTCAGGCATTTGGAGAATCTTGACTCCAAGTATCAAGTAAGTCAGACCATGCAGAGTTCCATCCACAGGTGAAAGCCTCAACATGAGCAGTGACAGATTGCCAACCCTGCCCTTTTCTCCGCCAGGTAGGCCTACAGAAGCTGCTTGTGCATGAAATCCTTGACACATATACCACTATCCTCCGGACAATGAAGAACAATATCGAGAATGAGAGTGTGCAGCTCAGCATCGCAAACATCGAAGGTGCAATTGGAGTCCTGGACAAGAAGTTCCTGAAGTACAAGGATGTGAAGAGCACACTACAAGAGCTCTGGGCCATTAAGGTATGCTGTTATTTGGCATCCATTCAGTGAGTCAGGTCCTGATCTCCAAGGTTTGGACCAGGGTCACACTCCATGTGGGGACATTACCTGTGCTAGACAGCTCTTTAAAATTGACGGAGCATCCTTTCTGGTGAAGTCAAGCAAAGCTTTGTCATCATCCCAACAAACAGTATAACAAAATAAGCCTCCTGGACCCACAATGCAGCATTCATGACAGGACACACATGGCAGTGCTAAAGACAGTGTTCTGGGAATAACTTATAAAGTGAAAAAAATACCTATACAATTATCAATAATTTAAGGGGAGAGGAGAGAGGGAAGACTGTGACCCATCTGCCTAACATAACATTAACATAAAATACAACATGCATTTCACATTAGACAAACAATGAACATGTAAATTACATAACCCCAGGAAATTACTCTATGGAAGTACTGTCTATGCTTAAAGTGGCTGTGCAGCTGTATTTTTTAGTCACAGTCTGTGTGGCCTCACCCATCCCAGCTTGCACGCCGAGATTCTTTTACACATGGGATTTCTTTGGAATTATAACTGAAGTTGCAGAGGCTGAATCAGATTCTAATCATCCCTAATCAGCTTCACCTAAATGGCATTGTGCTCCTTGTTTCCCTCCAGACAGGTGACTTAACGATGCAAAAGAAGGCACTGATGGAGCTGATGGCAGTTTACCAGAAGGCCTCCCTGCTGGTACATAAAACGAATGAGAACCAGCGTAAGAGGCGACAAGCCCTACAAAGGCAGCTACTTTAGACGACCAATGCTGACAGCCCCATGTGCCTACATGTAGATGTATTTATTGTATTTTTATATTTTATTTAATCTATTTATTTGTGGAAACTTTGAGTGGTGGATAGCAAGACACTGCATTCTTGCACTTTTCTGCAAGATCTGTTGGTTATTACTGAGATCTATAGTCTATGACTAAATAAAAAGCATACAAAAAAAAATTCACACAGCTGAAATATCTGTATTTAAAAAATGGTGGACGATGACTAACAGTAAGGTTCTGCAGTAATAAAAAAAGAAAAAATACACAATGCTGGGGCCAAAGTTTCCGAGAAAGATGCAAAATGAATAGGTGTCATCTAAAACTCAACTGATGAGTCATACAGCTACAAGGAAATGGAGAAATCTGGACCGGATTATGCTGGATCAGTTGCAAAGACCACCGGTTGTCTGCCTACACACACTATAACTGTAGAGGGTGGGACCATCAGCATGGTGAGGGGAAATAACACCACAGGGTGGAAAGCTAATAAGAATACATTTGCAATGTTTGCTGTGCAGCACCAGCATTAAATTGCTTTGCATCTTAGAGGAGCTTAGTAGAAACTTATCAAATGCTTTATAGTTTAATACTTTTATACAGATAGACAGGAGCGCTGCAAGGATCACAAGACATCAGGGGCTTAGGCTTGGTTCTCAAAATAAGGGCATGGTTTTTAACACATCTGAGCTAAACAGATCAGATGAGGCTTGTTGGAGTTCATGGCCCAGCCTTGCAATGCCTCTGCAGATATTGTTTTTGATATTCAGGTTAAGAGCCCTTTCTCTGACATACCACAACAGAATGTCCTGATGAAAGATAAACATTTGGTTTCATGGTCACTCACTCTAACGCTGAGCTACCTATTGTTTACGGTAATACTATTTCTCTGGTCAGCTTGCCCTGTTGAAGCATGTGTTACTATGGACCAGGGTACTCAATAATTGCCAAATGCCAAAAAGTGAGGGCTAACGTACTGATTGTTAGCATTAATCTGCTTATACTTATTACTAATGGATGCTTTTGTAACACTTCAAGCAGATTTTTTGGGGGTGATAACAGACAAGTTTTAGGCAGAATTTTTATAGTGTAATATACGTCAAACACCAAAAACAAGTGGACAAAGGAAAAAATAACAATATGCATTTGTCATCTATCTTTTTACACATTGTAATGTAATGCTAGAGCTGATTCCAGTAATTACAGTGGACAAGGCAGGGGGACAACCTGACACACCATGTGCAATTCAGAGTTGCAGGGTCATAGTTCTGCCCACAGGCCAAATATTACAATTAAAATCACTTTGCAATGGTTAAATCCACTGATATGGGTCCTACGGTGGATCTACCTTATGAAGGGAGGTGAGAGGTCAGGTTAGGTCTAAAAGTGTTTTGGGTGAGGGGAGGGTGTTGGCAGAGCCCTCATGCTTTAGAAAGTCATCTCACTGAAGTACCAGGAGACTCCAAGGGTGAGGATGCAATTAGCCCTGCGCCACAATCCAACTGAAGAGCAAATTTCCAAAACTCACTTAGTCCACATGATACGTTTGTGAAAATTTCTCTTGTGTCTGAGTTTTGGAAGTTTAACGAAAGTTTGTCTTTGGATTACATGAGGACTGAGTGAGTTTTGGTTCCCAGTACTGTAACATGCATTGAGGAAGCTTGACTTTACGTCACTGGCAAACAAAAATTGGACTGAATTTGGAAATTGGAAATTTTGGAAATCTGGGTTCTTCACCAATGAGAAAAGCCAATGGGTTTCCCACACCTGCTTGTACAAACATCTCTCCACAACAATAAAAACCAGTCCAATTACAGATTGCTTTTTACCATTCTACATAACTATAAACTCCAGTTCTAACTAGCCTGTGATTAAGTAGACAGATGTGGTTTTATGGCAGCAGTATGTTACGAAGGGTAACCATTTAAAATGCTATTCGATCAATCAATCAAAGTTGTATTTAACACTGTACATTGTGCAGTGAAATGCTTGGTTGCCTAGCAATAAGACTCCAAAACCGGGAAAATAAGCATAAAGAGACAAAACATTAAGTAATAAGCATAATCATGAACAATAATCATATGCAATAATCATATATTGTCCTCTGTCTATGCACACTGGGCACAGACCAAGCAAATCTACCTGGGAAAGAATCACTCATCCATAAATACAAGAAAATGGATACAATCTGTCAGCCTTTATGAATAACATTTGAAGATATGAGCAGGACATCATTCTATGTCTTCCATAGTCCACTAACATGTAGCTGTTATTTGACCATTTTCACTTGAACCAAAATATAGCAATAAACAGACTTGATATAACTACTACTCTTCTAACCATTTATCAAGTACAGGGTCACAGGGGAAGGAGGCCTGGAGTCTATCTCAGGCAACTTGGTGCAGAGGAATACCCTGGACAGGATGCCAATTCCTCACATGCAACACACACTATGAGCAATTTGAGATGGATAATCAGGGGTGCAGTAAAGGGGGGTGGGGAAGGGGTGAAGTTAGGACAATGCGAAGGGCCTGTGAGTGACTGGGGCCTTAAAAAACAAGGAACAGAACTGGATTAGTCTGGGTTGGGGACCCAATATGGCATGCTTTCATGGTGCGCAAAATCTCTAGCAGCACCCCTTGTGCATTATGTTTTTGGAAATTCATAAAACACAGGATGAACATGCAATCTCCACACTCACAGCAAAGGCACTTAACTCAGGAGTTGTGTCGCAGAATTGCCACCCAGAAAGTAGAATATTGTGCAAACACCCAAAGGTCATGGGTTCAAACCCCAGGGAGCACCGATTAATTAGAGGCTTTGAATAAAAGCCTCAGATAAATGCATATACAGTATTTTAACGAAAGCCATTCTGTTCATTTACCACATTCAAATCCACACTCAAACTGTGTTCAAATGGCATTTTACATATAACAGCCAGGGATTATCACTGTTTTGGTTGATGTGATGACCATTGGAGAAGTTTGATGTTTGCACTTGGGGGGGTAAAAAAAATGCATCTTGCGTACCTCCAGGACCTCTGGCTCAGAGCAGTCTGCACTCCCCCACCTCAAATGCAACACCCAACATAATTAAACTTAAAAGAAATTTGAGTTTATAAAATTATTGATTTATAAAATAATTTATGTTGCATGGTTTTTTGACAATCATCTACCTAAATTAGTATATTTCACTTATCTGAACTGTGATTTTCACATACAAATATATCAATTTTTTGGCCACTAAAAAAGATGACGTTACATACCAGGTTCTTACAGCAAAATAATTCAAATAAAATGGCAAAAAGAGTAATATTTTGAATTTTTTTTCCCCAAAGCAGCAGAGTCATCGGAAACCAAGCAGAACAGAAACACAAAACCTGAGGGAAGAACAAGCAGAGACAATGAGGAGAGACAATGAGGAGAGACAATAAGGCAGAGACAATAAGGAGAGACAATAAGGAGAGACAATAAGGCAGAGACAATAAGGAGAGACAATAAGGCAGAGACAATAAGGAGAGACAATAAGGCAGAGACAATAAGGCAGAGACAATAAGGCAGAGACAATAAGGAGAGACAATAAGGCAGAGACAATAAGGCAGAGACAATAAGTCAGAGACAATAAGGAGAGACAATAAGGCAGAGACAATAAGGCAGAGACAATAAGGCAGAGACAATAAGGAGAGACAATAAGGCAAAGACAATAAGGCAGAGACAATAAGGCAGAGACAATAAGGCAGAGACAATAAGGAGAGACAATAAGGAGAGACAATAAGGAGAGACAATAAGGCAAAGACAATAAGGCAGAGACAATAAGGCAGAGACAATAAGGCAGAGACAATGAGGAGAGGAACAGCATTTATGGATGCTAATGTTAAGAAGGACCATAAATAAGAGCAAAAAAACACATATGAAAAGTTTGATGTAGCTAACAGGAGTCGACAGAAAATATTGCATTGTTGCATGTTGTGAATGTGCCCTGCAATTGGCTGGCGCTCCATCTTGGATTGCTCCCTGCCTTGCGCCCATAGCTTCCGGAATAGGCTCCGGACCCCCCATGACCATGAAGAGAACAAATGGTTACAGAAAATAGAAGGATGGATGGATGATGCATGTTTAAGTAGTTTATAAGTATCATTATCATTGTTACTGTCAACGTTATCATTGTTAAAGACCAAGTTGCATGTATGAGGTCATCAGGCTTATGCAAAGGTGCAAAGTACCAGCACAGAACATAGCAGAATGCTGGTTCTGCCAATAAGTTTCAATTTTGCTTCAGGCGACTGCAGGGGGTGGGGGGACGGCACTGCCCCCCCCTGCCCCCTCCCCTAGAGAGAGGGAGAGGGGGAGAGGGGGAGAGAGAGAGAGGACGATATTTACACAAAGTCAAATTATTTCCTGTGCACTTTCAGGTCATCAGCGATCAGTAGAAGAAGCGGAGAAATGAGCGCAACCTTAGAAAACCCTGCTGGGGAAAAGCCGGGCTTGCAGCTTCATGCTGGGGCCCTTTTCCTCCCAGCTGGGCCACGTGGCAAGTTTATAAGAAAAGGAAAGTAAAGCTTGAGAGCGGCGGGGGAGGGGGGGAGTTCTGGGGCGCATCACACAGAGGGAGATGATGCAGAGTGATTCCTGGGGGAGGAAGGGTTCTGTGGTGCATCACAGAGGGAGAGGATGCAGAGTAATTCCTGGGGGGGTGGTACTGGGGTGCATCACACATAGGGAGAGGATGCAGAGTGATTCCGGGGGGGGTTCTGGGGCGCATCACACAGAGGGAGATGATGCAGAGTGATTCCTGGGGGAGAAAGGGTTCTGAGGTGCATCACAGAGGGAGAGGATGCAGAGTAATTCCTGGGGGGGTGGTACTGGGGCGCATCACACAGAGGGAGAGGATGCAGAGTGATTCCTGGGGGGGTTCTGGGGTGCATCACACAGAGGGAGAGGATGCAGAGTGATTCCTGGGGGGGAAGCAGCTATTCAATCATCAGGGCAACGGCATGTATGAGCCGCATACTTATTGTCTTTTAACACACACTTAAGATATAATAATAAAGAAGAAGTAGAAGATGAGTAGTTTTATTTCTATTATAACAGAAAAATTAAAAACAACCAGTTTACCTTATTACCTCTACGCCACATCAGCCTTTTGTAGGATTTTTATGTGCTTATCCTCCAACGCTTCCAACAAAGATTTTTTTGAATGAGGTTTGCAAGGACATGGATTCCCATGTCAATGGGGGTACAGTTCACCAAGTGCTGGGTCAAAAACATAACCTCACAGCTGGGTCAGAAGAGGACCCCAAATGCTGGGTCAGGACAGGGAACTTAGATAGAAAATAACCCAGCAGTCTCAACCCAGCATTTGGGTAGAAAAACAGCCTAGCATTTGTGTATCTACAGTGGCCACAGGTCTTCGCCTAGGTGTTGCTAACGTTTTGACACAAACTGCTAGACAGCTTGAGGACGCAGGATGATACTAGCTTTACAGGGTTGCTTTTTGTGTGGAGGTAAACAGTGCTGTAGACTTTCTATATGACCTGTCATTTTCATATAGTATAGGTTGCACACAGGCCAAAAGTAGGCCAACTGACAATGCTACACTTAGTTATTTATACAATACCTTATGTCGTGTCGGTGAGGAAATAACAAACCAAAAAGAAAGACAACAGCATAATGTTAAGAATCACTCACCAATCCTTGTTTTCCAGCCACTTTCCCAGGTGTTATGGGGATGGGGAGGAGAAAATATAAGTAATAAAGTATAAAAAATGCACATTCCACCTGCCACACATTTTTTAAATGTTTAAGTTGTGAGATTCTGGCCATTGTTCCTTCTGACTAGTGACCACAGTCCAGACACTGGCTCGGAATCCCCCCAAAGCCCTGTGATTCCAACCTGTGTCGCTCATTTGTTTTCTTGCTGGCTATAATCGTTTCTCTACAAAAGTACAGAATATTGTGTTTATTGTGGAAACTGTCCATATGCCCCCTCAAAAGGGACACCCCTGCCTAATCCCCATCAGGTTCGATTCTACCTGCCATCCTAAACAAAGTGATTATCACATTTTGCAACAGAAGAGCAAATTTATGGGGTACAAAGCCCAATGAAGAACTTCCGTTACTTTTCCACAGTCCACAAACAGAATGAGTTTTGGAAATTTGCTGTTCTGTTTTAAATTTTGCAAGAGTCGTCATCATCTTCTGCAAAAGCAAAATTATTCAACATTATTTCAAGTGGTTAAGAGTTGAAGTAGCATTTCAAGGTAAAAGAGGAAATATTAATAAACACAGATGTAAACCCAGAATTAACTTCATGGGATCTTCTATTTCAATGACTTATATTTTATCTTCTTCAAGGTTGTCCCAGGAGAGATCATGGGGTTGGGCCAAAGAAATGACAAGGAGCAGACCTCGTAGTAGCAACGTTTCATGCCGGCGTGTATTTGGTGAAAGCTGCTGATTCTGCTGCTCACAGGAGAGGAGTAGGAGTCTGGGCCCCCACCTGATGGTATCAGGAGGGCGAAGGCACCAGTACGGCCCCGCCCCACCCATACCAAACGAGCCCGTCCCGACAAGTTACTGGAACACATCGGAGATGACGCACTGTTACTGCGTAACCTGATTCAGTAAATTAAAGTTTCCAGAGTTATAGTCATACGTGCACATATACAATGACGTTGATAGCTTGTATGCACCTCCAGATGCTGCACAATAAAGAAAAAATTCAAAATTTACATAAATTATTGGGACAAAAGTATTGGGACACCTGGCCATTACGCCTACAGGAACTTTTATGACATCCCATTCTGAATTCATAGGCATCAATACGGAGTCAGTCCTCTCTTTGCAACTATAACAACTGCCACGCTTCTGGGAAAGCTTTCTACAAGATTTAGGTGTGTGGCTGAGTTTCTGTCATTCCTAAAAGCTTCCACTTTGAAATAATACCACTTTTCAGTTGACCGTGGAATTTCTAGTAGGGAAGAAAAGGTGGCATCCTATGACAGTACCAGGCTTGAATTCACTGAGCTCTTCAGAATGACCCATTCTTTCACAAATGTTTGTAAACCTGACTGGATGGCTGGGTGCTTGATTTTATACACCTGAATGGAACACCTGAATTCAGTGATTAAGAGGTGTGTTCCAGTACCTTTACCCATATAGAGAACATACATAAAATATACATAATTATATGGTTTATGAAACTGAAACATACTTTACAGACAGGCTGGAGTGAAGCAAGATATTTTGTGATTATTTAAAACTCTTCATATGGTTAGCACTGAAAAAACAAGTTTGATTATTTTTCAGGAAATGTCACATGACTAGCATACCCTTTATGGTCCATGACCTCTAACAACATAAATGCTTATTTCAATGGTACCTTTCCATTTTTACCTTTTTCTCAGTCTATTTTCACCAAGCTTGTTCAACTCTCACCGAGTCAAGTTTCTCTCTTTCCAGTCTTTACTGTGGTTTGAAGACGATTCTCATATTCATTTGAGAAATTATAGGTTTCATCATTCAATGGATCTGTTCCTAAATGTCACAAAGTGCTCTCCTGCATTTTAATCGTGCAGCTTCCTAGTTAAAGGTTCCAGATTTGATTAGTGTGCTGAGATGTTCATGATTTTCCACAATGCACTGCTCCATAGTACAGATGTTAATTTAATGGTTATGGAATTGAATTGTTGTGTGTTAAAAAGATGCAACTGACCCTTGTTATAATTTTCTTAAGTTAATCTCATCTTAACCTTAACCTACATAAACAATCCAACGCCCCCATCTAACTGTACACAAATATTAATGCATTATGAGCACAGCCTCTGATAACATGAGTAAAAAATGACCCAAAAATAGCCGTCAATGGAAGGCTCACCTTGGTCTGAGCCCATCTTTATTATTACTAGGGGCAATTCTAGGATTTTTAAGGTGGGGGGTATAAGAGGAGCTATAATTCATACAGAGGGGTCATCCTCATAATTAGCTAATTATATATTTCAAATCTGTGATTGACAGGGGAGCTGGCACTCTGGGAGGCAATCAGCAACTGCCCCTGTGGCTCCAGCCCAACCTCGTATTGCAAGTAACTTGGTTTGCGAGTGTTTTGCAAGACAAGCAAAATTTTAAAATAAATTTTAACTTGATAAACGAGAGAGGTCTTGCAATACGAGTATTATGTATATGCTCTGTCTGCCTAGTGTCACGTAATCACAAGGCTCAGTTGTTTGTTGATGGTTGTCCTCTCTGTCTCGCTGCGGGATTGTGGGTAATCGTTTCCCATGCTTGGTCTCAGTCGGCGTGCCTCACTCGTATAGTCAAAATTTAGTAGAAAAGCACCACCCGAATAAGGGCGTAGCAGTGCGAGCGATTAATCTGTTTAACGAAAATGTAATGTCCACATTTCCACGAAATCGAAAAGGAGGCAAAAGCAGCTGTCATTGGATAGGTTCCTTGTTAAAGTCGCACAAAAAGAAAAAGATTCCAGATAGAAGTGATTCCGTTAGTTATAGTGGATGTCGTCCTACTAAATAACCCTCCTCTTCTCCTCTCCCTCACACCATCCACGATTCTTTTCAAAGGTAAAGTGCAGGTTAATTTGTTTTATGTATTTTTTACTTTATATTTTGTATTAATGATTTTTTTTATGAATATTTTTGGGTTGTGGAACGAATCGTCTGAGTTTCCATTATTTCTAATAGGAAAATTCACTTTGATATACGAGTGCTTTGGATTATGAGTACGTTTCCGGAACGAATTATGCTTGCAATCCGAGGTTTTACTGTATTTCATTTCTGCGATATGAGACAATTTGCATAATATACACCCATGCATTTTTAAGTATACTTTCAAGGGCCCCCTAGCCTAATGCCATCGTTAGAACAAAGGGACGTTTCTTCCTGGTGTCTGCCATCAATCCATTGACTCAATTCTCACCAACATGCCACAAAAAATACACAAAAATGTAAAACTGAAACTGACTCGTTTATAAGGAATGAATTTTTCCATTTCAGCATGCCCTCCGTAAAATTTCCCCTAGTGAAGTCATTCATGATTCACCAGCGAAGCTGCCTGTTTATGCCATTTCCTCACAAGGTTCATGAAGGCCTGCGTGTTCATGATTGTCCCACTTACACTCCACTGGTATGCCAAGCCTAATGGTATCAAGCGGCAATTGGATGCATGCTGTGATATCCAACCCACCAGTGCCTTTGGTGTCTCTAACTACATGATGACCCATTCATGCTCAGCACGTAGCTGGGCACTGTCTCTGCTGCTAAGATACCAGGTCGGGCAGGTGTCCACTGAAAGTGATGGAAAATTTGTACACTGAACCACCGGGGGCAGGCAGCAGGTCCAATCCCTAACTCGAGATGCAATGGAGGGCCCGGGTCATCGTCTTGGCTACACATACTAAAATGGACACCAGGGGGCAGAATGCTGAGCCAAGGAAATGTCAGTCAACATTGCTTGATACAAGCATGCAACCCATGCATGGAAGTAACCGCTAAACCTGAGTATCTAGAGCACCTGACATGTTCAGAACACCTGATTTTATTAAATTTCATGGGAGTCTTTCTAACAGATATTGTTTTGGTTGACAGCAGCCTTGGAGGCAGTGATTAATCATGCGAATTCCAATTTCGTGATTTATAGTGCCACTATCAAAACATCTCTGCCACCCAGTCCCTTACCAGAAGCAATGCAGCAAGCTATCGAGAAGCTTGGAGGATGTCAGAGAATGTGGTAAACGGAACTGCGTAAGCACAGACCATATAACACACTGGCATCCTGCTGAGGGTGTTTCCTCCTGGGTGAGACCCCTGGCTCACTGTGACTCTACAATGGATAGGCAGTTCTTGGAAATGGATGGATGGATGAATAATGTGTATGTTTTTAGCATAAAGAGTAAAATTTCCATGGAACAATCAATGTACAATGTCCCTTTTCAGGGGCATATGGGAAGTGTATCCCAGACACAAAGCAGAGGTGCCAATTGCATGGAATGCCAGATGTCACAGGGCACATGATCACCAATGCATTGCACAATTAGACTTCTTGAGGGTAATTTAAAGATGTCTAATTAGCCTAACTGCATCACTTTGGACTGTGGGAGGAACCCCAACAAGCATGGTGAGAACATGCAACCCCCCCCCACACATTCACACCCTCAGAACAAAGGTGGGATTCAAACCCAAAACTGCAGAAGTGTGAGGAAACCATGAACCACCATACTGCCCTTGTTCACACGTATTAAATTCTGTTAATGTTTCACAGTAATACAAATTTAGTACTTTTTGCTTAAAAAACTGCCTACTTTGTACATTAAATTTATCTAGCTCACACTTTTACCCAAAGTAATGGACATTTTTGAAGGAGCAGGGTCAGCTAAGGGTAGGGTTTCCACCTTCAATCTGCAGAAATAAGGGACATCATTGCCCCCCCCCCCCCCCTTAGGTGCCTCTTGGGACAAGAAGCACCTAAGGGTCTTGCTCAAGGGCCCTACCTGGGATCTGAACCGATGAAGTTCTGAACACAGGCACTAAACACACAACACCCCCCTAAACTTTAAAACATTGTTCAGATTAGTGGATTTTGTGATGATTCCTTGTAGTTTTGTGATTTTTCTTTGAGCAGGCTAGCATCAGCAGCGCTGATTTATTTTATTATGTACATCATGCTGCGGTCTTCTTTGCTTTTGGAGACCACCTTCATACGAGGCAGACACCCTCCTCAAATGACAGCATGAATTTTCCTGACCTTTTGAGTCAATAGAAAAAGTCATTTGAGTCAATAGAAAATTAAAGTCAGAATTCAAATAATATTTTCATGGTGGCCCTAATCCTATTCCGTACCTGTCACAAAGTAACTCATGCAGAGCACAATTTTACCTCCTGTATAAGACACATCTAACTACCCAAAAATGTCTGCAAAGGATATGCCTTTCAGAAACTTGTAAACAAGTTGAGAATACATTGGTACAACAGCCCAAAAATGATAGGAAGTCACCTAGCAGTACATACAAAAAGGGAACAGGGGAATATGTGGACAACATGCAACGACAATACAATATCAATGACAATATCAAGAGACGCAGGAAATTACTGTCAAATGTCAGTCTTATGAGAAACTTGTCTTTATGGCTTAGTGTTAGAGGTGACGAACTACTACTGACATCCTGGGAGACATATCATACTAACACATGTAAAAACATCTTGCTGAATATATATATATATATATATATATATATATATATATATATATATATATATATATATATATATATATATATATATACTAGATGTAATAAACTCAGAATCTATGATTGACATAGAACCTAACCAAAGTGAATTGTTTTTGACCAGATATCTTTGTACTTGAAGCTTAAAGTAATCCTATAAAACTCAGTAATCCATTTTGCACTTTAGCTGTTTTTTTTTGCTTTCAATGCACATCTTGGCAGTGCAATTTTGAAGCATCTGCAGATGTTGCTGTACATGAGAAGACCATCTACATCCAGCCCAGAGGTGGCGTGCGGTAGCATGCAGTGGTACGTCTGGGCAAGCATGCAGTGCAGTTGCACCAGTTTGACTTACTCACATGGGCCAAGCCCGGTGACCGCAAACTCTGATAGAGGGAGGGCCTGCCAAACAGAGCTGATCGCCCATCATGACCTTGACCTTTCTCAGAGGGCAACACCACCATTTCTTCACCACCGGTTCCGGCAAAATCTGAAAGTGGAAACGGACAGGTACATGTTATCCCAACCTGGGCTATGTACGTTAGTAGATGTTGTTCAGATGCTTTACATAAATGCAGCAGCTGACAAAAATCTGGGGATCTGAACTCTAGCCAGCCCTATACGATGATAAAGTAGGACACACAGGCTTCTTCTGAACAGTAGGTGTCAGTAGGTAACACCTCAACTCAACATGCCTATGAAGATACTTTATGAGACATTTTGGGAACACTTTACTCAAGGCCATGTTTTTAGTAATTTATAACCACATTCATAACGAATAATAATGCATTCAGAAAGCATTATAAACAAGGCTATAAATATTTCTCAAAAGGCATAACACATTATAGCCATGTGTATTATGCATTATGAATGCTTTATGAAGATCTTATCTACACTCACCTAAAGGATTATTAGGAACACCATACTAATACAGTGTTTGACCCCCTTTCGCCTTCAGAACTGCCTTAATTCTACGTGGCATTGATTCAACAAGGTGCTGAAAGCATTCTTTAGAAATGTTGGCCCATATTGATAGGATAGCATCTTGCAGTTGATGGAGATTTGTGGGATGCACATCCATGGCATGAAGCTCCCGTTCCACCACATCCCAAAGATGCTCTATTGGGTTGAGATCTGGTGACTGTGGGGGCCATTTTAGTAGAGTGAACTAATTGTCATGTTCAAGAAACCAATTTGAAATGATTCGAGCTTTGTGACATGGTACATTATCCTGCTGGAAGTAGCCATTAGAGGATGGGTACATGGTGGTCATAAAGGGATGGACATGGTCAGAAACAATGCTCAGGTAGGCCGTGGCATTTAAATGATGCCCAATTGGCACTAAGGGGCCTAAAGTGTGCCAAGAAAACATCCCCACACCATTACACCACCACCACCAGCCTGCACAGTGGTAACAAGGCATGATGGATCCATGTTCTCATTCTGTTTACGCCAAATTCTGACTCTACCATTTGAATGTCTCAACAGAAATCGAGACTCATCAGACCAGGCAACATTTTTCCAGTCTTCAACTGTCCAATTTTGGTGAGCTCGTGCAAATTGTAGCCTCTTTTTCCTATTTGTAGTGGAGATGAGTGGTACCTGGTGGGGTCTTCTGCTGCCCATCCGCCTCAAGGTTGTGCATGTTGTGGTTTCACAAATGCTTTCCTGCATACCTCGGTTGTAACGAGTGGTTATTTCAGTCAAAGTTGCTCTTCTATCAGCTTGAATCAGTCGGCCCATTCTCCTCTGACCTCTAGCATCAATAAAGCATTTTCGCCCACAGGACTGCCGCATACTGGATGTTTTTCCCTTTGCAGACCATTCTTTGTAAACCCTAGAAATGGTTGTGCGTGAAAATCCCAGTAACTGAGCAGATTGTGAAATACTCAGACCGGCCAGTCTGGCACCAACAAACATGCCACGCTCAAAATTGCTTAAATCACCTTTCTTTCCCATTCTGACATTCAGTTTGGAGTTCAGGAGATTGTCTTGACCAAGACCACACCCCTAAATGCATTGAAGCAACTGCCATGTGATTGGTTGATTAGATAATTGCATTAATGAGAAATTGAACAGGTGTTCCTAATAATCCTTTAGGTGAGTGTATAATGCACTATAGATAATGCAGTATCTTTATAATGCAGTGTCTGTGTTAGTTCTTTTAAGGGCTGAATAAAATGGCAATCTTTCTTCCATAATGTTTATTACATAATGTTTATTAATGTATGATAAAGCTGCTAAGGTATATTAGGATGTTAAGGTATACTTACATGCTGTTTATGAATGTTCTGTAAATGTATAATGAATGCAATATGAAGGCACAGTTAATAAAAAGCATTAGCTAAAATTCTAATTCAGCTTTACTGTGGCAGTACAAGAAGAGATCATATTTTTTTATATTATTTATATTATGTGGCTTGATTTTATGCATCCTTTGGAGTCAATCTCAGGATGCACAGGGCACAAGGCTAGGGTACATGCCCTGTCCATCACAGGGCAGGAGGCTAGGGTACGTGCCCATTCCATCACAGGGCAGGAGACTAGGGTACGTTCCCACATCTGTCCTACATCTGAAGAACGTTTGGAGTAGCGGCGTGATGCAGCTGTGACAACCAATGTGCCTCCATGACACTCAGCTTGATTTTATCATGTGTGAGTCAATGTATTAATAAACACATTGTGAACGGCATAGTCACATGAATTGCTCAGTACGTCAATAAACTGCATAATGGCTGTTTTTCGGGTCTTGATGTTGAACACTGAGCAAATCAGAGAACGGACTACAGCAAAGCTACGGAAGATACGGAAGTAGGTCATGGTGGGGAAAGTTAGCCACTCGTGTCATTACTGACAAGATCCTACAATGCAAATTCCACAGGCCCCTCTAAGGGAGTGCAAAAAAAAATGAGGCAATCAAAATAAAGTGCAATTAATCCAAATGGGAAAGTCTTTAATTTTGCAAACTTTCACAAAACACACAATATTTACTAAATTTATCCTTCAAGATAAATCCAGAAGAGTAGCCACTGGTTAAGTAAAAATTAACGCACCTTTTCACCTTAACAACTTTGAAGGTTAGTGTAAGTAAAGTAACATGTCTAGTAGTTAATGTAGCCTCAAACGACCAACACTACACATGATCGATATTTCCTGAAGGACATGGAAGCTGCTTTAGTGTTGAGGTCTGCTTGTTTAGTTATCTACTCAGTTAATAGCGAAAAGCAAAAACAATGGGCCAACAATAAGCTGCCTTTACTTAGTCGCTTTTGTGTGGTATCAGCTGTGTTGAGGCCTTGGGCCTCTGCTAGACTGCCTTCTGCAGCATACCCCTCCTGTCGCTGCAATCGGCAACATGCCAGCAGTGCACTGAGCTTGGGAGAGGGGTGTTGTTGCGGACGATCTGGTGCGAAGCTACTGAGAAACCCCCAGCCCTTGTCATTTCTAGTAAATCTCTGTTGTAAGTTACAATAAGGAGCATGCTCTCGTCGCAGGACGACAGACCACAGGCAGTGTCAGTCAAGCGAAGGACCGTACACGTCACACACCACAAACCAAGAGCGTGTAGAACATTTAAGTTCACACAGAACAGACCAGCGGCTTACAGGATTAATGACGGCTGTTTGTCAGCTCTTGTAGCTTTGAGTGCTAACAAGCACGTTCAAGCAGAAAAAGGAACTGACATGTGCTTGGGAGCGCCCCACAGTTGTGGCGCCATTTTTTTTGCTGGTGTCACCAATTAGGCTAACGACACTTCAGTGTTTCTGCCCTGACAAAGCCGGCCTTTTAAAATGCAGCCCTTCTTCATATAGGTCTCTCTTTTCAGTCTCCAAGCTTAACAAGATGGCTTAGATATAATCTTTGGTTTCAATATCGCTATGCAGACCACAGTCGAAACACTAGTCTGATTCGAGCTAAATGCAATGCAGTAGGCTAAAGGATCAGCCCACGGCAGACACATACTGAAACAGCCAAGAATGCTGGCTGAATCTATAACCTGAGAACGTCTCCAGAAACCTAACTATAGGCACACAACACCATTTGCCTTGTCAATACAGATTCCATAGCAGAAGGCTTATTAAAGAACTGAGACAGGCAGCTTCATACAGTGCTCACAGAAAGTCTTGTGACACTTGCTTAATTCGGTAAAAATTTTACAAATATATATATATAGTTTCACAAAAAAATCCATTGACATGCAATGTTTAACGTATCTGCACAGATCTTCCACACAAACATTTTAAATGTCAGTCATTCAGTTCTGCTTTTGTCATTTCGCTATTACATGCAATTGTAAGTCATCGGCTCCCAAAGTGGTACTAAACACAAATGTTTGGCGTTTTATGTCATTGCAAAGGTGTTACTAATTGAAAAGTACCCAATAACATTGTTTGTCAATGAACTTTTTAACTCAGCTCTTTTAGAACTATTTTTCAGGTTTCAATTTATTACTGCATAAAATAAATGTTTTACTGGTTGTTTCTAATGTGATATATATATATTTCTGTAAACAAATTAATAAAGTATTGATGTGTTATACAACCAATAAATTCACAACATTTTTGTTAAGCAATTAAGAATTAAGCAAGCATCCCAAGACTTTCTGTGAACACTGTATATACATACATACATTCTATCCAGCTATACACCAATAAATTATAACTGGATGGACAATCCATTATATATTGTCAATCTGAGACCAAGACTTCTTCTGCATAACAAATTTTTTTTAGAAATATTGCATGAAATAGTACGGCATCAGTACTATGACATCAGTGCCTGAACCACAAGGCACATGGTATGGTTGCTTCAGGAGATGTTCTGAGTACTCAGTAGCCAGCATAGGGCAGAGCAAGGGAACAACGGGAACACCGGCTCTTCTGTGTGTGCTCAGGAAAAGTCTGACCTTCACAGCTCACTTTGATCCTTACAGTACTTGTATATTTTGTGTTGACGTTAGGCCTATTAATAAGACCACAAATGGTAAGGTGACACAGGGTGACATTACAAAGACAAGGCATTGTTAAGACTAAATGTCAATCATACTTCAATGGTTGAACTGTCCATTGTCACCTGTAGGTGACGGCGCCATGTTACTTTCACATGCTAAATATTGCATAAAGAATTTCCATCCATCCATGTAACCAGTATATGCACAAATGATGTGCAAACATAATTGAGTTTCTTTGAACTGCAGGAGGAAGTCCCACGCAGAGTGGGGGCGACGTAGAGAACGCATGTTTTGTTGTGTGATGGCAGTGCTAAACTAAGCTGGTTATTCATGGAACAGCAGAGAAATGAAAGCACACAAATTTCCACCTTGTGGGTGTCAAAGGAAGGTGTTTGCTGTAGGTGAGGGGTTTCTCTGTGACAAGTATTTAGCATGTTTGTGAGACTCCTAATGTCTCTGCTAATAGTGTCTGCTTGGCTCATTATTCGATAGCTGATTCATCCCTTCTGAAATCATTTCAAATAAAATAAGAACTGATTTAGGTGTTTCCTTCAGTCATGACTAAGAGCATAATTACTATATCATATATTCAATGCTGCAAGTGATGCAGGGTTTGGGCAACAATAAGTGAAATCTGAACTGTGCTAATGCTAATGTTTATGCCCTGCAGTATGGCAAGCTCACTAGTTAAATGTCAAGGTCAATTATGACGATATGGAAAACAAATAATAGTACTTATAACTGCATTTGCCACCATGATAACACTACAAGTACTCGCCCCTTAAACCAAGCCTGTTCACTTCATTTTAAAATCGTGCTTATCTGATATGTGTCTAAACTTCATACTGAAAAGATTTGCATAGCTTGTCTATTATAGGTTGGACTTAAATGGTTTGCGCATCATAACGAATCAGAAAGTGCGAAAGCCGATGTGTACCATTTTATCAGCAGGCTATTCACTTCAGACACTTGAGTTACTGATGATTTAAGTGCTAGATACCCTAAAAGTGAAAACGACACAATATAGATGATTAGGCAAAACATAGAAAAAGTAAGCTTCTATGGAAAATGACTCATTATTAGAATTTCAGAGCTCAGCCTTGCTAGCCTGGCATGAGTCTGTTGGGCAATTTCAGCTGGTTTCACTGAGGATGACTGTGTGTGTGTATACACACTTGAATTTTGGCTCCTGGCTTTACTGCATGGGAAAAAAAAACAGCAGACTGCTGAATCACTGAGTTTTGCTAAATCCATTTAGATATTTTTTTAGAGTTCTTAGGAAAACCTCCAAACAGCTGCAGCTGTTTTTAGCAACAGCTAAACATGCACAACATAGACAAATATTTTGGGGCATTTTGTCATTATACCTACAAGAACTATTATGACATCCCATTCTAAACCCACATGGATGAATATGGAGTTGGTCTCCCCCCCCTCACCCTTTCCAGCTATAACAGCTGCCACTCGTCTGGGAAGGCATTTGTGAGGTCAGGCACTGATATTAAAATGTGAAGGCCTGGCTTGCAATTTCCGTTCAAGTTCATCTCAAAGGTATTCGATGGGGTTGAGGTCAGGACTCTGTGTGGGCTAGTCAAGTTCTTCCATACCAGACTCACCCAACCATGTCCTTATGGACCTTGCTTGCGCACTGGGGCACAGTCATGCTAAAACAGAAAAGGATCTTCCCTGAACTTTTCCCACAAAATTGGAAGCACAGAATTGTCCAAAATGTCTTGGCATGCTGGAGCATTAAAAGTTCCCTTCACTAGAACAAAGGGGTCTAGCCCAACCCCTGAAAAACAACCCCATACCATTATTTCCCTCCACCAAACTTTACCGTTAGCACAATGCACTCATGTAGGTAATGTTCTCCTGGCATCTGCCAAACTTGTCCATTAGACTGCCAGATAGAGAAGTGTGATTCAGTTCACAGAACACGTTTTCACTGCTCCAGAGTCCAATGAAGGCGTGCTTTACACCAGTCCATCTGATGCTTGGCATTGCACTTGGTGATGTGTGGTAGCCATGCAGCTACTTGGCCATGGAAGCTCATTCCATGAAGCTTCCGGTGCATAGTTATCCTGCTGGGGTTAATGTAGAGGCAGTTTGGAATACTGCAATTATTGAGTCAACAGAGAGTTGGCAACTTTCATGCATTATGCACCTCAGCAATTGGTGACCCCACTCTACTATTTTACGTGGTCTGCCACTTCATGCCTGAGTCTCTTTGGTTCCTAAATGCTTCCACTTTGCAATACCAGTTACAGTTGACCATGGAATATCTAGCAGGGAAGAAATTTCATGAATTGACTTATCGCAAAGGTGCCATCCTACGATAGTACCACACTTAAGTCCACTGAGCTCTTCAGAACGAACAACTCTTTCATAAATGTTTGTAAACCAGACTGCATTGCTAGGTGCTTGATTTTGTACTTTTGGCAATGGGTCTGAATGAGACACCTGAGTTCAGTGATTAAGAGGTATATCCCAATACTTTTGTCCATAAAGTGTATGTGGTGATGGGAACATGTTTAGTGGGAGATGCTTGTCATTTGGTAATGCTAGATATTTACTAAAATCACAATGCTATTTTTGTGGCCGATGGTATCCCTCACCCGACCCAATCGATCCCTTTATGCTATCGGTTGTAAAATGTCGACCACCCTGCTTGTTTAGGGCAATAGCCATTTCATCGCAGAACAAACCACCCAAACAGCCTAGCAAATGAGATATCTGCCAAACGTGTAGATTATATTGATATTGTGTCTGCCAGTCCAGGACCACATCTGAATGTCTGCACAATGTGTAAACCAGGTTCAGTATTTGGAGGTCTGATTATAACCTCTCTTGGATGTAAATAAGCAGTTCAATATTTGAACGTCTGTCTAGGTTTTGTGGGACGTCTGTGGACATGCAAGACAGATGTAGGACCCATCAGAAATAGACGTCATAAAAACTTTCATTCTGGCTCCTCAGGGGACATCTTTTCAATGTCTGACAAGACGTTCAAAAGACCTATTTTAAACGTACCTTTCCTCAGTGGGATAAAGGACATCATGTGACCGAGGATCACCTGAATCTCACAAACACCAATGTACATGAATAATCATCAAATAGGGGATTCCAAAGAGGACACTTGGAGGTAAGATGCAGGCAGCCCCCACCCCCAAGTGTGGCAGAAAGCAGACTCACAGATTCCCTTTTTCTTCCGCCCCATACCTACACCGTAAGCCCCCTTGCTACTTGGGTAGGGAGAGGGGGGTGACACATAAAATTTCTGTCTGCAGCAGCTAAAGATATGTCACTTCACTTCCTGATTGGTGCTCTTTGATCACCACACGTCAATCACACAGTTGGGTTGGCATGTGGGTGTTGGAGTTTTAGGTATTAAAAAAGAGAAACTTAATTTTCTGTGGCAGCAAATGAACAAATGTGAAACAAGCTGAACTGAGGGTTTTTGGCTCTCGGATGCTGCGGTGCCCTCCATCTATCAGGCTCGTAGAGGGGAGGGTTTTCAATGCGCAATAGGAAATGCTGACAATTTGGGTGAATCCCTGGTGAAGGGAGGAGACAGAGTAACTGATGCTGAGCAAACATAAAGCATCTGAATTTCCACAGGCAAAACGCAAACCACCAGGTCCCATAAGAGGCACAGGTTTCCCACTGACATGATCATGACTTCAACTCCCAACATAATGCTTATTCCTGTATTCCATAATAATGACACTCTTGCTTTGGTGAAACTTAATGCTGAAAAAAGGTTTAAAGTTTAACGTAGAAGCTATTATGGTTCAGAATGTTTTAAGGTCATTTATGCAGGTAAAATCAGTGTGAATGAAAAGAGGTCACAAACCTCACTGCTTACTCATTGCCCAACTTTCATAGCTATTGTTTGCCATTTGCCTTGAAGGAATATACCAGCATGACAAGTGTTTGCATACATTATCATGGTAACAGGGCAAGTGCAAGATGATGTCAGGCTTCAACAAATTATTCACTCACTACACGCAATGAATTTCAGTTAGGTTATCAATGTTTAATGGCTATAATTATTATCATCAGACACTTAACAATAAAGTAGGCTGCCATACAGAAACTAAATAATTTATGAATAACCAAAAACAAAAAACCCAAACGAAATACTATTAATGCCCTCACTTTTGTTTTGTAGAGACAGAATTGCAAAAAAAGCAGACTACCATTTTAAGTGACATTGAGGGACAGAGGAACAATAAACTGTAATTGCCAGGCTCTGTTTGGAATGCTTCTGTGGTATGATTTGCCAGTGACGGAAATAAGTCCAACATAAATCTGCACCATCACCAAGATGACGGCTGAATTCTTCCAATGGTCATTCATCTCACCTTCACCAAGAAATCAGTAACATTCAACAACACTTTTTCCCATTGCTGGCTAATGTCATGTTTTTGACTCATTGGAATTTTGCATGACTCACCAACCTGTGTTCCGGCCACTAAGTGAAAAGCTAACTGCTATTTTTTCCCTAATCATGTTTCCTCAAGCCCTTGATTCTCCTAAGAATGGACCTTCAAATAAGCTTAAGGTTTAACACATATGTCACAGCATTAGGGCAGAATCAGAGCATCCATCAAAGACATGGTAGTCACGTAAAGATAAAAATGCCAATAGCCCCAGCAGAGGGGAACATAAAATGCAGCTTACAGTGGTAGGTGAGGAGCATATACTGACAGCACATTGCTGCCCACCACACGACAAAACACCACAGGGATGAGAACCTGAGTGCAGCCATGTGGCAGGTGATACCTCAGCACCAAACTAGTCCATTTGGACTAGTGTGAACTTTTTTCCCAGTGACTAGAGTGCCAGTCCTGCCACCAACCCCCAAATTTCCCTGTAAGTTGGAAGACCTCCTTGCAGGGCTGAATGTAGATTAACATCATACCCAGGACAAGGCAATTGCAGGTTAAGGGCCTTGCTCAAATGCCCAACAGAGTAGGATCACTCCTGGCATTCACAGGGTTCAAACCAGCGACCTTCTGATTGCTGGCACCGAGCCCAAGCCTCAGAACCGCCACTTGTCTACACAACTTACAGTATCCATCCAATAATTTTATTTGTTAGGAGGGTATAAAGATTTTCACATTGGTAAAGAGTATAAAGTACAGCTGCAATGTTTATTAAAGTTGTAATGTTGTAATGGTATTGTGAGATAGATTTGGCTCTTTTGTATAGTTCCCAGAAGATAAGAGAAATGCAAGTAAAAAGCAGGCTTAAAAACTGGGCCATGCTCCCAGCATGGGAATGTGTGAAAGTTGCATGTTCCCCCTACGGCACTTAGGTTTCCCTGGGTACTCTGCTCTCTTCTCGCAATCCAAACATGCTACTGATGAGAAAATTTCCAAAACCCACTCAGTCCATTTCTTCTTGTTTTTGAGATGAAACAGTATTGTCACAGTATTGGGAAGCAAAACTCACTCAGCAATCCAACAAATATCTCTTGTTAAAATAACCAAAATTCTCAAAGTGCAAAGAAATTTTCTCGATAACGCATCTGAGTGAGTTTTGGAAAACTGGCTTTTGTAATAATCTTATAAGCATCTCTAAACTGTAGTATTGTGCACGTGTGTAAGTGTGCATGCCCTGCAAAAGACTGGCCTTCTATCTAGGGAGTGCCCCGGCTTTGGGAACTCTGTTGCCTGTTTTGGGTTCCTGGCCTTCCAATGGGAGGGGGGGGGGTGTCTGGTTTTGGGTTCAAAATCTGTAGGAATACCCCTGCCTCCCAAGCCTAAGCAGAAGACACAGTCAGGTGGGTTAATGGACAGACACCTGACCAATGCAGACATTTGCTGTTCAGAATATGTAAAGTGTTGTTCACAGCTCTGCCAAGATCAAAAATAAAAGAGAAGAAAATGCAGATGAGATTGAAATAAATGAAGGGCTAGGCCAATTCCTGGTCAATATGGTGATACAGCCCTGCGGATGACGGCAGTTTTCACCCGCAGAAACCATCCAGCCAGTGACAACACTCAGGAACAAATAAAGAGAAGACACTGTAAACATGTTATCCTGTGTGCTGTGTCACAAAGGTGAAAGGTGGCTTTATGTCAAACTGACTGTAGAAGCAGTGAATATTCCTGCAAGGTGGCCTCTAACCCTGTAATGACGCAGGGCCTAGCAAAACAGGCAACACACGCAAATCGGGTGTGAAAATATGGACCAAAGTTCCACCTAGTGGTTTTTTGAAGCAACTGCATGGATATGATAATAATGCAATACCTGGATTAAAATGGATTAAAATGAGCAGATCTCAGCTGTGAACGGTGCAGATTTTCATTACTTAAATGATCTTCTTATTAGTATTCTGAAGCCACATTTTACCCATGATCATGACATCTGTGTTATATTGCCTATAAAACTGTTTCAGCGACAGGTTCCATATTAATTGCGACCATTTATTATGGATCACAGTGCTTTAATTGGAAGCATTTAGGCTTTCCAACAATACATCCATCATCCTGTAGAGGACCACTGTGAGCCTATCCCGAGTGAACTAAAAAGGGGACAGCCTGAACAGCAAAGCACAAAGAAAAGAAGTCAAAGCACCAGTATCTACATGGAGCACGTCAGAGATCACGAACAGACTGCACACAGAGAGCTGGGGATTCAAACCTCCCGTGCCTGGGGATGCAAGGCTATAGTGCTACCCCGTTTTATGCTAAATTATATAAATACAGCGGGTGCATTCTAAGGTTATTCTATTGACATTTGTACACCGCAAGCATACTCCAGAATCGTTTTCTTAAAAGGTATGAAACGTACAGTACAGGCAGGGCTGTCGGTGGGGTATGGATATCATGGCAGATTCTGGGGGACCAGCACTTGACAGATGCCCTTGAATATGTAAAATTGGGAAGAAAATGGACCGATGGTGACACTTTGTTAGGGGGGCCAGGGGCGAATCTAGGATTTGAAAATTATGGGGGCTCAGCTAAACCCAGTAGACATATTTTACAGTGAGTTAATTTAGATAAATATTGATGGAAAATGTATGTTTTTTCTAATTTACAATGACAAAGGAACGCAGTTGGGCCAAACTCAATCTTACCACCAATGAAAAAACGCGCCGCAAACTACAGCGCGCGAGACGCGATTTTAAATTCAGTGAAAGAGGCGGGAGGTAAAATTCAACGGTAAAACTCACCACGGAAACTGTGATCGTTGCGCTTCATGCAAATGTTTTTAAAAGTGTAATCCTTTCAGTCATGTACAGATAAAATTATGAATTAAAATCATGATTATAATGATTCAGGTTATTTCGATAAAATCTGGGTTATTTTATTTTTCAAAGTATATTATTAGACATCCTAAGGTAACACGAGAAGCGCCTATTGTTGGCCAGATGTGTTCAGTATAACGTTACTGTATTGGATACTTAAAAATATAGTTTTCATTTTCACATTATCAAGTTTTGTAAATTTTCAGAAATTTCCCGCTTTGGCTAAAAAGTTACGTCAAGATATACCTTCGTTCGCCTTTTGCACTTCTCTTCAAAAGTCCCGCCGCTGCAACTGGTACCCGAATACTAAAGCACTACGCATTTCGATAACCAATTGAAATGCAGCTTTAGTGCAACCCCTTCTTCCGGGTCCTAAACATAGCCGTCAGTGTGAATTTGAAGAAGCAAAGTTACGTTTGATTTGCTACGCAGCTACGCCTAAGAGGTCAGGGTGGCAAAATATTTTTTAAAAACATTTTGCGTTCTCTCGCAATACTTTTCGAATAATAACTGTACTGTGTTCGTGTAAAGTACAAAAGATAGAATTAATGGACTAATAAGTATAAACTTAAACTATTCAGACACATTCAGTGAAGTGTACTTTAAGCATTCAACTACAGGGGGCAATGCACACCATGAAACTTTAATATTATGTGTTTTATAAGTATTTATTAATTCCACTGTGTCCATTCTCCGCCAGTGACTTTAAGCAAGACAGCTGGGCTGTTGAACGTGAAGTGCACACACAAATGCTCAGATGTTCATTAAAATTCGCCCGTAAAGAAATCTGGAAAACCAAGGGATGACTGATAACAAATACAAGCACAAAAAAACAAATCGTAACACAGGGAGGGTGGACCATGGATGGGAGAACTGACAGAAAACACTAGGAAACCCAAAACTACAAACACTGGGGAACAAAAGTCAAACAAAATCCAGAACATGCAAGACTGGAATGTGCCAGCCTCAAACCCACAACCCCTGTGCAGTGGTCTGGGGAACAAGTAAAACACATTAGGGAAGACTAGCAACTAAGGCAGAGAGGGGAGAAGGCAGAATGGCCAGCAATGGGTTTGAGTTTAAACCTTAAGTCCAACACACCAGTAAAGTTAACTTTATATGCAGTTTTCTGGCTGTATTATCTTTCAATGTCTGTCCATCCATCATCCAACCCACTTATCCTACTGGGTCACAGGAGGTCCAGAGCCTATCCTGGAAGCAATGGGCATGAGGCAGGGAAAAATGCTGGACAGAGGGCCAGGCCATCACAGGGCACACTCACACATGCACACCTATGGGCAATTTAGTAACACCAATTAGCCTCAGCATGTTTTTGGACTGTGGGGGGAAACTGGAGTACCTGGAGGAAACCCCACAACAACACGGGAAGAACATGCAAACTCCACACACATGTAACCCAGGTGGAGACTTGAACCCAGGTCCCAGAAGTGTGAGGCAACAGTGCTAACCACTGCACCACCATGTCACCCATCTTTCAATGTTTGTAATATGTTTCAATGTCTGTGTGTGCACCTTCAATAAGCTAGCTGTTTTGTTTGAAATCAGTGTTGTTAGAAGGATACAGTGCATAAATATGTATAAAATACATGACATTAAAGTTACATGGTGTACATTGCCCCCCATAGTTTAATGCTTTACAGGACAAGTCTGTATTATTAGGTTTATGCTTGCCATTGGGTTGCCACAAATAGTGTAGTGGGATTGCAAAACTATTGCGAGGGATCTCAAGAATTAGGTGATCAGTGTTGACAACAAATGTGTCCTCTGCATTTAACCCATATGTGACATCGTGACAGGGGGTAGCTAATTCAGCGCCTGGGGAGTAGTGCTTGGGGGCAGTACCTTGCCCAGGGTACCTCAGTGATGCCTTGCTGGTCAGGCCGGGATTTAAACCAGCAATCTTTCAATTACAAGTGTGCTTCCCTAACCATTAAGACACCACCGTATTTTCATAGACACAAAAGTATTGTGAGGGAATGCAAAACTATTTCAAAAAATATTTTCCCACCCTGACCTCTTAGGAGCTCCGTAGATTACAGTATGTACTATATACAATATTATTATTCATGATGTAAAAAGCTATTCATGACTTAAGCTAAGAAATGGACATTTATTTTGGGGGAGGGCTAAAAACATTTTAGGAGGGCTAAAGCCCCCCCCCCCTAAAATAGGCCTAACAACACCCCTGAGGGGACCCAGAATTTCTAAGTGCACCCTTGTGTACACTGCACAGGCACAGAAACCACCTGCATTAAATTGTACCTGAAGTCAAATTGACCAAATGGGGGGGGGGTGCATTCTTAGGGATGGGTACAGTAGGTGGTGGTGGAGGGGGCTAGGTGCCTTATTAGGGGTAGGTTATGAGTCTCTCTCTCTCTCTCTTACACACACACACAATGGCAGGTTTGCCATACATCAGTACAAAACACTTTTAATCAGGCTCATGTCTTTAAAAATGCAAAACATCAAACTCCCTGTCACCATGCAGGTAAGGGTTAGTACTGTGCTGCAAAACCAGGTCTGCAGCATCACAGGCTAAGAGTAGCACAAAGAGCTCTTGCTTGTTTTAACAGTGCAGCAGAATGTCAGAGCTGCAGGGTCTTCATACTACTTTTCTAAAAGTGCAGCAGTAGCTAATGAATAAAGAACAATGCTGCACACCATTAAGAAGGAAGCCCAGCTTGACTCACACCTTCCCTTCACATCAGAGGTCCCCTGGTAAAAGTCTAGATTTGGTGATAAGGTAAATCTAAATTTTGAATGGTAACCTATCAGTGCCATCAGGCAACTATGGAAACCACAGTGTAGGAGGCTGATGATCTGATAAAGGACACAGATGGAAACCGTCCAACCTGTAGCCTGTATGTTTCTCACGTCTTCTTACATCATTGGACAGAAACCACATACACACACGCAAACACATAACTGTCAGAAAAAAACACAATTTTAGATTATAATACACAAAAATGAACAATAATGTAACAAAAAATCTGAATTCCTTGTTCTCCAAAAACTTTCTGATATCCTGTTATCGTGTTGGATGGCTAGAAGACCATCGCTTCAGTTCACAAACGTCTCCCCAGGACACACTAGTCATTCTGTATTTTAGTTAAACTTAATCAACAGTTGACTTAATCAGTTACTAGTGGTCAAGCCAAGAAATACTTGATTACATTGGATGGTTGCTGCAAACACTGGAGTGACTTTAAGAGAAAATGACTAAGCTGACACACTTTAACAGAGATTTAAAAAAATTAATTGACTTCCTAAGTACTTATAGTACTGTGTGTTTGTGTGTGTGTGTGTGTGTGTGTGTGTGTTTGTATGTATGTGAGCACATGCAGATTTTATATAAGGCAGTTTAGATGAGAAACAATTCAATAACCCATCTTGGAAGCCTGTGTCTTTGTCCTAACAGGTTACTCCTTTCCTGTTATCTAACAGCTTGATTCAAGCATAGATTAAAGATCAAAATTCTTTTTAAACAACTAAAATAAATAGAAATCAGAATAAATCCATTTAGATATAGTCTCCTTGGGCTAAGACAATAAGAATCTAATAACATATAAATACATTTTAATAGTTCTTGGATAGTTCTAATGTGCTAACAGGAGAGACACTTGGAATTCATTGCATGGCCAGGCAGGGAAGTGCACCATACACTTTAAATAAAAGGAAAAATAAATTAAGTCAGCCAGCATGAAATATTGTTAATCTCCGGGCCGTGTTGACCTGACACTGCCTACAGGCAGTGCTTCAATTACAAACAAGACAGGAAGCAGGCAAATTCACAGGCAGTGAAAACATCAGCGTTCCATGGCTGACTAGCCTCATCTTTGCATTTCCCTTGACGTCAAGGCGCATATTATAGATGTTATAAACTGTGCTTCCCTGTGGGAGGATTTCCAGGTGAGTTGCTGCGATCCTGCACTGGATTAGCAACAATGTAAAAAAAGATATAAATGGATGCAATGGTCTTAAATTCCATAGGGGGCACTATTTACATGAAGTAAGAGCAGAACTAAATATTACCTTACAGTCTTCCAGCAGATCCAGTGTTCTATCCAAGCAATATTTCGCAGGAGGATTGGGCCGTAATGTAGATGGAACACTGCATTTGCCATACAGGTCATATGTGCTGCTACAGATTTTTGGCATTATGAAAACATCTCACATTTGGCCCCCAACCCAGAGCAATCCAGTTATATTTCAGTTTTTAGGGTTTGTGTCGCTCACAAGCTCTTGGAATCATATTGAACTTTCCCCCGCTTTAAAGTGCTGCTACTTCAGGTATAATAGAGGCATAGTTACATTCATTTCAGGGGAGCAATTTAAGGTGTGAAGACCAGTCTAGACTTGAATTGGATATGGAGACTGTTCAAGATGAGTTTCTGAGAGCAGGAGGGTCAGGCTTACTACATACTGGAAGTTGAATACTGAATCCACTGATGGTCTTGTGCATACAGAGATGTATTTCAACCAATTTGCCTACAAGATCAACAACTCCAACCTGCTGTTTAACAGATTCAACATTTATACATATGCATTTATGTTATTAACATCAGGTAACCCAAAGGGTTCATGTGCAATTTATTAATAATAATAAGCCTTAATTTGCCATTTGCACAAGTACAGGTACTTTACAGGTGTTGTTTGCAACACTTTTTTTTGCAGCCCATCTTGATCTCCATGAGACATGTACAGGTGAGAGTAAGCTTTGGTGGGTCCAGCGTGGGCTCAACCAGGCTGGGGTTAAGGCTAAGGGCCCACGGGCATGTGGCTATTCTGCCGAGGCTCGAATCAGCAAGGCTTAGCCCATGGATAGCTGTGCAAATTAGCACGTCTTCCTTGCATTCCTTTCAGAATGGTCTCGACCAATTGGCCAAGCCATGAGACTGGCCCTTCGCGATTGACCGGCGCGGAGATGGCCCGCCCTCCCAGGGGAAGAAGTGTTTCAAGGAATTGTTTCAAAATGGTCTCAATCGATTAGCTGGGCCATGCTAATCTTCTCTCTATCATTCCAATTTTGCTTTATGTGCTGCTATATCAATACTACAAAAAACTATGATAAAATCAGAATGACCAGCTTATTCTGAGCTCAGCCCCAGACCCGTGTTGTAAATGTGCTCTGTTTCCATACATGTGAGCCGTGTGCACCAGGGAAGCATGTTACTGAAGGTAGCACATGGCACCAGATGACTGACAAGCACGACACAGCAATGCTATACATAGCCTGGGGCAGGCGCTCCCATTACCGAATGTCTAAACCACTCCTCATACACGCCACCTTCACACGGAGAGACTTCTCTGCACCGTTACATCTCATCAATCATCCAGGACCATGTCCCACACCAAGTACACATTATTACAGAGTATCTCTGCAGGCAGACATAGCAAACACGATACAAAAATGCTTAAGATGGGAGAATACCTTCTACTGTACATAAGGCACACAAACCTGGTATAGAAGTTACTGGCCAAGATCGTCATCACTCAGGTCCGTTTCCTTGAATGCCAATTCCAGCCATGGATGCTGCACTCATCGCAGTCACGCAGTCACACCAATCGCAGTCACGCAGTCGCACCAATCAAAGTCACGCAGTTGTATCAATCGCAGTCACGCAGTTGCATCAATCGCAGTCATGCAGTCACATCAATCGCAGTCACGCAGTTGTATCAAGCGCAGTCATGCAGTCACACCAATCTAAGTCATGCAGTTGCATCAATCGCAGTTACATCAAACACAGTCATGCAGTCGCACCAATCAAAGTCACGCAGCTGCATCAATCGCAGTTACATCAATTACAGTCATGCAGTCGCACCAATCGGAGTCACGCAGTTGCATCAATCGCAGTCATGCAGTCGCACCAATCGGAGTCACGCAGTTGCATCAATCACAGTCACACAGAACTGCAAATGGTCCCAGGAGCCACGTTCCATGTGAACTGAAGTCAGCACAGTCAAGGATGGCACCTCTCAGTGGGTGTCTGCTAAGGTACAGAGCAAGCGGGAAAGCTGTTCCCTTATAAAATAATAATATTAATAATAAATAAAAATGCTCAGTCGAAAGTGCACCCTCTTCCCTTTACAGCAGTCCCCTGGGACCCCCAGTCCTGGGCTGGATGTTCAACTGGCGTGTGTAGCTTAGTGGATTCGGACACCAAGGGGAATGTAAAGGTGGGAGGGGATTTAAGGAGATTCTATGATCTCTAGTGGCACCCCTGTGGGCTGCTATGCCTATGATTCAGAAGGTCGCCAGTTCAAACCCCACTGTTGGCAGAGAGATGTTACAGTTGGGCCCTTGAGTGACACCCTTAACTCCCAGCTGCTCCAGGGACTTGAAGCTCAGTGCAAGTAAATAACTTTTCAGCCATACTCCTGAGCTTGTATCTATTTGCTCTGACAAATCATTAACCTTAATATACTAACGCAGATTCTTCTGTTAATACTGAATTTGCTGGCACTTTATATACAGCTGGAGGGGTGTCACTGTTTGGCAGGAGCAGCCTGGGGACCTCGTCAGGTCGTAAGGGGTATGTCGTTTTGCAACAGCGCTTACATCCCCCATCTAACATAACCCAGCACACACAGACTGGAGCAGACAAAGCTGGCAGCCAGAAAGGGTCATTCCTGATCTGCCTTCTTTACTAGCAAATTTCAGTGCGACAGCATAGAGGACATGTGCACAGGGGTGGGGGGGGGGGGGTGCCTTCCTCTCCCAGGAGTCATCTGATATGGATCCCCAGTGCTGGTCATTGTTCCCTTCACCAGCCAGAGGGGAAGCACCTTTTTGTTTAGGGACAAATGCAGTGCAGCTGTGATGTAATATGTTTTGTTCACACTTATAAGTCCCCCCCCCCCAAGCAATGACTTGCATATGACACCAGATACTTAGAGACAACACAAATGACAACCCCCCACATCTTAAAGAAATTCCCTGCTCCAAAAAAAGAAGCTCCCGCATTTGAACCCATAATTCCAGCAGGCCGGAATGTGGAGAAGCACGCCCGGAATGCGGTAATTAGCATGAACATCGACTTATAACCTCAGATGTAAGCAGGACCAGCCAGAATCATAACAGAGCCGACCGCACATGCTTGCGACGCCGCACGGTCCCTCCTGTGTGACATAAACACAAAGGAGAACCTTTGAAGAGTCTGGCTTGGGCCCTTATGAGTCAGACGCGGGCAGGGCCCCACCCTGCAGCCGCAGAGCCTAGCTTTTCTGTAAGACCGTAGCTAGAAAGATAAAACCTGAAATGTGATCTGACCTCTTTCATCTCCACTACAATGGGTAAATTGCCCTGATCTGATGAACAGCAGCAAGAGAGCAACGTCTGGGGCTGAGAAAGAGCACCGGCGATACTACGCTAACGGGATTATTATTATTATTAATAATAATAATATGATTATTATTAGTGATAATAATAATTATGATAATTTGGGGGTGGCACGGTGGGGCAGTGGTTGCCTCAAACTGTTGCCTCACACCTCTGGGACCAAGGTTTGAGTCTTCACCACAGCTCCATGTGCTGGCGTGGGGTTTCCTCTGAGTACTCCAGCGTCCCCCTCACACAAAAAAACATGCGGAGGTTAATTGGAGCTACCGTATTGCCCGTGCATGTGCCCTGTGATGGGTTGGCACCCCATCCTGGGTTGTTCCCTGCTTTGCTCCCATAGCCTCCAGGATGGACTCCAGACAACACTGAATAGGACAAGCAGTTACAGAAGATGGATGGATGGATAATAATAACAACAACCATTTATTTATTATTATTATAATACTATGTTTAATTTATATAGTGCTTTTCAAGAGCCATACTTTGCAAGAACTATAGCAGAACCCAAGGCCCACTGAGGGTGTTGTCTGAATGAAGAGGACCCCTGACACCAAAGCTTAGGCTCCATATCGTCCTGCCTGAAGTTCCAGAGGTGGCAGGAGAATGAACTGAGGTAGAGATCTGCGCGGGACGGATTTTTCAGTTCCGCTCCTGCCCGCTCCCGCAAGATTCTGTCCCGCTCCCGCCCGCAAAAAATATATATTATTTTCTCCCGCTCCCGCCCGCAGTATTGAAGTTTTGTCCCGCTCCCGCCCGCAAAATCCCGCAGGTAAACATATATCAGTAGTTTTATTTTTACTATTCTTTATTTGTTTCACTTGCTTCGCTTTTGAGTATATATAAAAAAAGAAACGGAAAATAAACAAATATGTTTCGTTTTATTTGAGTTTAATTAAATGGAATGATGAACATGGACACGAACGAGGAGCTTTTCAGAACATTCAACATGCCATCCCTTCCAAGCACCAGGCTGATTCCTTCTTGGGGTGTCCGGTTACGTCCCCCGGCACTCACTGAGCGGCAATTGTAGTTTCTGTAGACGATTCGCCTGTAAATTGTTATTATTTTAATTTAGTCGTTCTTGTTGCTTTTGTGCAGTAGATAAATAATAGAGTATTTGTTTTTAATAAATGAATTTTAAGATAATTCCATTTTGCGGGAGTCCCGCGATTAATTCTATTCTCCCGCAACCCGCACATACATGAGGACCTTACCGCCCGCACCCGCATTCACCCATCAAATCTTGTCCCGCGCCGCACTCGGTGCGTTGGGTCCCGCGGGTCCCGCGGTAGTGCAGGTCTCTAAACTGAGGCCAGGGGGGATATGGGTGTACCTGAGCAATTGTATTTATTTGGTGACTGATCACCAGCTCCAAGCCAATAAACCCTTCGGGTGACGAAAGCCGGATGACTAAACTGCTGGCCACACATGAATTTAAAAAGGGTCAACTGGCTGATACGAAGTGTGACCGGCAGCAGTGTTGCGCTCACATTAACCCCAGGGTTTTTTTTCTATTGGCCACCTTCCTTTTTGTGGTTTATTTAGTTATTTACTGGCCATTATTTGCACTACAATCCATTGCGAGGCTTTTGACTGAATATTCATTTTTTAAGTCATTCATTTTTCTTTACACCTGCTGTCCTATGCCTCCTTTTGGTGATAAACATCAGCACATGTTCAGCTTTCCAGGGAGGGAGTACAGTAATTTGATTATTCACATTTTTTTCGTATTTTATTTCACTGCTTGACGTTTTACACGTTTCACCCCACAAATATTTGGTAACATGACACGTCTAGTCTCTCCCTTCTACAGAAAATAATAAGTAAAAGAATGCTTTTACAGCATGTTTATTTAATCTCTCATACACACACCTTTATGAACACATTTTAATGATATGCCCTGTCAGTTTCTTTTATAACAGTTGCCAAGCACAATTCAACACAGCACAGGACAGAAAGACCATAATTACATAATGAAAAATTAGTTAATACGATCCTATAATAGTGTCTGCCTCATTGGGTCTTTCTGCAAATCCATGTGCAAAAACTAGTCTTTTGTTCCAAACTGTACAAAATCAGTAAAATGACTGGGTTGCAGTAAGACGTAGAGGGTCAGTCTGCTGTGGCTTTGAGGGCTAAAAGACCTCCACTCGTTTCAAGGGTATAACAACAATGAGAGCTACAACAAAACATAGAAAGCTGATATTGTCTCCGCTATGCACGCCAGAGATGCCACAGGCAACAGACACATCTGAAACATCAGATGTCAGCCTGGAATACCTGCTAATTGAGCCCGCCCCGATTAAAATGCTTCCTAGTAACTCAACACAATGCATCAAATTACAATATAACAACTCTGATTGCCGAACTGAACCGTGTGACCCGGGGATCTGACTGGCAGCTTATCCATGATATTTTAATTTTCCTTTTCAGGATCAGGCTTGGGGCCAGTGTGATATAGACAGAAATAAAGCAAAAAGCTGGTTCACAAAACAAATGCAAATGTGATCCATTAAGGTCAAACATGGGAATGGATTGAAATGAATAAGTTCACAGATCATAGGAATGGATTGAAATGAATAAGTTCAAAGATCATGGGAATGGATTGAAATGAATAAGATCACAGATCATGGGAATGGATTGAAATTAATAAGATCACAGATCATGGGAATGGATTGAAATTAATAAGATCACAGATCATGGGAATGGATTGAAATGAATAAGATCACAGATCATGGGAATGGTTTCAAACTGGCATCCAGAGAACCTGGGTAAAACTCACCAATATGTGTACTCAGTGCCCGTCAAAGTGCATGTCTAGCTCTATACAGTAGGTAGGCTTCACTGAGTCTTCACCCCCTCAGATGATGGTGCCCTAGACGGCCGCCTATGTCACCTGATGAGTGTTGACTGGTACAGTGTACAATGGTGTGAGGTGGAACTACTCAGTACACTCCCTTTCGACACATATAACTGTCACACCACATGGTTCAACACCAGCAGCAGTGTTGGTGAACTGGACAGTGACATTTGGGACAACTTACCTCTGTCCATATTAAGCCCATGGGAGTTTTACTTACACAAAAATGTTTTGAGGATAGAACAAAAATGATTGATTTAGAGAAATAATCAATCAGATTGAAGAGGAGGTGGGTCCAAGCAACTACAGGAGGTGAGACCAAGACATCTGATTGGTTGGTCTGATCTGACCAAGATCTGAATGGTTATCTCTCTGAGTCAATCATCTTTTGTTCGGCCCTCAGAACATTTTTGTGTAAATAAAACTCCCATGAGCCCATATTAAAGTAATACAACTGTTTTTGGGTTGCTGCTACAAAAATGCTCAAGCACAAAACAAGGAGAAGATGCAACTTTCAAACTGAACTGCTTTCACTCAGGTAAAAGCACAGTAGATGGAATAAAGGAAGTTTTAAGACAGAGATATAATCACACAGGTGCTGATAAGACCCAATGATGATATCAGTTGTGAGGTTTTCTTTTATATTAATAGATATCTACTATTCAGAATCATTGTTCTGGTTCCTAAATCACCTCTTCATGTATAAAATGCAGTTTGGCTTCAGCCCAACAGACAGTGAGAGTCAGATTAGCATGTGTTCATGTCTCTCTCTTGCTAAAATGGATGTGAACCCCACCTCCAAATAAGCTGATTCTTTCATACCCCATCCCTAAGGGTGTACTCACACTTGGCCGGGTTGCCGTGTCCCATACCCAAGCATGATTGCCCCCTTCCTTATTCCCTCGCTGGTCTCCGTTCACATTGTGCTTGATGATCCTGTCACCATGCGACGTTTCTGTGTTGAAGAAAACACAAGATGGAAGGCGATATCTGTCACGCAGCAGAATGGAATTCATGACTAATGTACTTATTTTGTGGCATATTTGGAGTCATTTTGGGCATGATGACAGATTGATCAAGTGCACAACTCGCGTTCACCCTCCAGACCAGAGCGCTTCTCACAGTAATGCGGATTCTGAATCCAGCTCCTTTTACAACCTGGAAAGCTCTGCTGACTAAGACAGACCATCACTAGCGGAAGCACTTAAGATTTTCCCTTGACTTCGTTTTCATATGTTAGGCCTCCCCCAATTATCAATTTAACACCTGACGATTTATAAGCGCATGAAGCTACAGGTATAAACTCTACAACAACTAAACTCCAAGTTTGTGTGTGTACATGTGTTACGGGCTCCTCCTCTGCCTCTGCTCTGCACGTCTTTGGCCTGACTGCATTCATGCTCAGCCAGTACTGGATAAACTGCAAGGAAAAAAGATTAATGATATCGGATTTATACATAGGCATACTTCACCTATTAGTTGCTCAGGTACAGGTTTAACTGAAAATGACTCATACAGCTTATAATACAGCTTAACATTTTATCAATTCCAATATAGTTTTCAGTTTATTTATACCTTCTAGAAGAAGGAAATGGGGATTACACACTTGCATATATGTAACACTTCGCAAGTTGTTTGCTAAAATACACATATTATGTAAACAGATTTAGACTGATTACACACCTGTATTTCTACACAAATTAATTACATCACAGGCCATTTGCATCAGCCACTCACAATTAGATTAATATCATTCTGAGACCCCACCCATTCATTTATGTCCATTATAGTGGACAAGTTGTTTTTGCATGTCTTTTCATTGATGTAAGGAAACTTATTTATTCCTGTTGTACACTAAAGAGGACATGCTGTGAAATTAAAAATACAAAAAAATTAGAAAAAATCTAAATTGTAAGATGTCTTATTTCCTCCAAAGACAAATAACCTAAAATTGAAGGACACTTTTTTCCTTGGGTCTCAGGAGGATGCAAAAATGTATAATTTGGTTTTACTTTATATGCAGGTAAACCAATAGAGTTTCAGCCCCCTGTGCAGCCCCGAGAGGTCCCCGTGACTCCTGAGCTCCCCGCTCAGTTCCCCGTGACTCCTGAGCTCCCCGTGACTCCTGAGCTCCCCGCTCAGCCCCCTGTGACTTCTGTGCTCCCCGTGACCCCCGCTCAGCTCCCCGTGACTCCTGAGCTCCCCGCTCAGCCCCCTGTGACTTCTGTGCTCCCTGTGACCCCCGCTCAGCTCCCCGTGACTCCTGAGCTCCCCGCTCAGCTCCCCATGACTCCTGAGCTCCCCACTAAGCTCCCCGTGACTCCTATGTTCCTCGAGGCTACTGTGCTCCCCGCTCAGGTCCCCATGACTCCTGCGGCTCCTGCAGCGTCCGAGGCCCCTGCTGCCGCTGCCCAGTCCCCTGTGCAGCCCCCACAGCTCCCCATGACTCCTGAGCTCCCCGCTCAGCTCCCCGCGACTCCTGAGCTCCCCACTCAGCTCCCCGCGGCTCCAGCAGCCCCTGCAGTGTCCCCCGCGGCACCAGCGGCCCCTGCAGTGTCCCCCGCGGTTCCAAGTCCTGTGGCTCCTGCTCTGGCACCCCCTTCTGAGGAGCTGGTCCCGGCTCCGCCTGCAGCTGCACCGCCCGAGGTCCAGGCTCCGCTCGCAGTTGCGCCGCCCGAGGCACAGGCTACGCCCGCAGCTGCTCCGCCCACGCCCAACGTCTCGGCCCTGGCTCCACCCACGACCGAGGTCCCAGCCTTGGCTCCGCCCACGCCACACCCGTTGACTCCAGTCCCGGTGGCCGACACGCCGCCCCATGAGGGTCCAGGCTCCCCAGCCCCGGCGGCCAACGCGCCGACCCACGAGGCCTCAGTCTCCCCGGTCCCTGCTCCCTCGGTCTCAGTCCCTGAGGTGGTCCCTGATGACCTGACCCCCGTTCCTTCCTCCACAATGGAGTCGGAGGGGGAGTTGGAGTGGGACTCCTTGGGGATCACCCTGACCTTGCCCATGGACCCCTCCAGGGGGTCACCCCTACCGCCGGCACCCCATCGCAGCAGTTCACGGCCGGGTTGTCTCCTGGAAAGGGAGGGGGCACCCGGAGTCCCCCTTCCTTTCCCAGGCTCCGGCTAGGCGATTGGCCCCAGCCTCGCCCAGGGCACCTTGTCCGCCGGCCACGGCCCGACCGCCGGCGTCCCCTTGACGGCCTGCGGGTCCCTCGCCCGCGGCTCTCCCTACGGCTTCCTCCTTGCCACCTCCACCAGCCCCTTTACCTGCATCCTTGCGACCCTCAGCCCCTGTTCCGGCCCAGCAGAGGCCTGCTGCCCCAGCGTGCCCTACTTCCCATCCCCCGAAGGTCCCCTCTGCTCCCTGTTGCCCCCTGCTCTTGGACACCTTGGCCCCTGTGTTTACTCCCCGTCCTGTTTCCCCGTTGTTCCCCTTGAGTTCCTTCGTGCCCTCCATGTTTCCCCTCAGTGCCTTCATCTTTGGTTGGTCCCTTTGTGCCCCCTGTGGTTCCCCCTCATCCCTCAGTGCCCTCTAGTCCCTTTGTGGCCCCCATGTTTTCTCCTCGTCCTTCTGTGCCTTTGTCCCCTTTTGGTTCCTTTGTGCCTCCTGTGTGTCCTTCCCGTCCGTTTGTGCCCACGCCCCCTGTTCGTCCCTATGTGCCTCCTGTGGATGTGCCCCCTGGTATGGTCCCTCTGTACCTGTAGTGTCCCCGGGTCCCATGTTTCCTCTTTTGGTGCCCCTGTGTGTGTCTGCGTTCCCTGTGGTGTGTCATCTGTTGTCTGAGTTAGTTTCCTTGTGCCAGTTCTGTGTGTCCGTGTTGTTCCCCGTGGTGTGTTGATGTTGTTCTTTTTGTCTCCCCAGATTCCGTCGTGTCCTCGGCCCCTGTCGCTCTGCTCTCCTTTGTGGGGGGGGTCCTGTCATGCCCCGATCGTCTGCTCCTCCTGTGCGCCACACCCCCTCGTTAACCCTGTGTGGATTCCCCGTGTTTACCAGCTGTTCCCGATCGTTGTCATTACTTCATTGTATTTAGTCCGCGTTTCCGTTTGTTTCCCCAGTCCAATCATTGTTATGTCAGCCCAAGTGTTGCTACTCCTTGTGTTGCTGCGTCCATTAATTAAACTCCGTGTTTCCCCCCAAACTTCTGGCTTCCTGCGCCTTTACTGCACTCCGTGCTCCGTTCGGCAAAACACACCTTCTTTGTCGATTGTTTATGCAAATCGCCTGCCGCTGAAACAGAATATAACCGCGATCTTAAAAAAGTTACAAACTCAAAAAACAATGATAAACTAAGTAAAAAAAAATTATTGCTGGTCAGAAGAACAGATACAAAAAAAGATCCGGATGGCATGACAAGAAATGTAAAAAGTGTTCTGTTATTAGGAGAGCATGCATGTAGCGTATATATGTAGCATATATAAGTGCATATAGCGTGCTGTGCCAGCCATGTGATTTTGGGGGTATTTATAAAGCAAAAAGGAGTTCATAAATTTTTCAGAAACCTGTCTAAGAGTGATTTAAACAACAAGGATGAAAATGATTCTGATTACGTAGTTTCTGTTGTTCCTAGGTAGTTCCAATTACAGTTAATCATGAAATATCCAGCAGGGAAGAAATTTCACAAACTGACTTATTGCATCCTATGATGGTACCAGGCTTGAATTCACTGAGCTCTGCAGATCCCATTCTTTCAAAAATATTTGTAAACTTGATTGCATGGCTGGGTGCTTCATGTTATATTGTGGCAATGGGTCTGAACGAAATACCTGAATTCAACGACTGAGAAGTGTGTCCCAATACTTTTGTCGATGCAGTGCATGTGGAAATACACTCACCTAAAGGATTATTAGGAACACCTGTTCAATTTCTCATTAATGCAATTATCTAATCAACCAATCACATGGCAGTTGCTTCAATGCATTTAGGGGTGTGGTCCTGGTCAAGACAATCTCCTGAACTCCAAACTGAATGTCAGAGTGGGAAAGAAAGGTGATTTAAGCAATTTTGAGCGTGGCATGGTTGTTGGTGCCAGACGGGCCGGTCTGAGTATTTCACAATCTGCTCAGTTACTGGGATTTTCACGCACAACCATTTCTAGGGTTTACAAAGAATGGTGTGCAAAGGGAAAAACATCCAGTATGCGGCAGTTCTGTGGGCGAAAATGCCTTGTTGATGCTAGAGGTCAGAGGAGAATGGGCCGACTGATTCAAGCTGATAGAAGAGCAACTTTGACTGAAATAACCACTTGTTACAACCGAGGTATGCAGCAAAGCATTTGTGAAGCCACAACACGCACAACCTTGAGGCGGATGGGATACAACAGCAGAAGACCCCACCGGGTACCACTCATCTCCACTACAAATAGGAAAAAGAGGCTACAATTTGCACGAGCTCACCAAAATTGGACAGTTGAAGACTGGAAAAATGTTGCCTGGTCTGATGAGTCTCGATTTCTCTTGAGACATTCAAATGGTAGAGTCAGAATTTGGCATAAACAAAATGAGAACATGGATCCATCATGCCTTGTTACCACTGTGCAGGCTGGTGGTGGTGGTGTAATGGTGTGGGGGATGTTTTCTTGGCACACTTTAGGCCCCTTAGTGCCAATTGGGCATCGTTTAAATGCCACGGCCTACCTGAGCATTGTTTCTGACCATGTCCATCCCTTTATGACCACCATGTACCCATCCTCTGATGGCTACTTCCAGCAGGATAGTGCACCATGTCACAAAGCTCGAATCATTTCAAATTGGTTTCTTGAACATGACAATGAGTTCACTGTACTAAAATGGCCCCCACAGTCACCAGATCTCAACCCAATAGAGCATCTTTGGGATGTGGTGGAACAGGAGCTTCGTGCCCTGGATGTGCGTCCCACAAATCTCCATCAACTGCAAGATGCTATCCTATCAATATGGGCCAACATTTCTAAAGAATGCTTTCAGCACCTTGTTGAATCAATGGCACGTAGAATTAAGGCAGTTCTGAAGGCGAAAGGGGGTCAAACACCGTATTAGTATGGTGTTCCTAATAATCCTTTAGGTGAGTGTACATTAAACATTGCTTGCTAATAGTCTTTTGTTATAAAACCAACAACATTTTTACAGAATTATGTAAACGACAGGACTTTCCGTGAGC
The DNA here is from genome assembly GCF_048594095.1 of Paramormyrops kingsleyae. Classification (NCBI taxonomy): domain Eukaryota; kingdom Metazoa; phylum Chordata; class Actinopteri; order Osteoglossiformes; family Mormyridae; genus Paramormyrops; species Paramormyrops kingsleyae. The sequence goes on from NC_132797.1 coordinate 15,930,325, forward strand.
ACTGCAGCCTACCTGTTAATTTAGGAACCAGACTGATCTGCCTTGATAGCTCGTTGCATGTGAACATAAATATATTATACACTGATTTTCATACAGCCAATTTGCATATAGATTGTACATGAGTATTCATTTGGAGATGGGTGTGTTACATTATCACAGTGGATGTCACCCCATTTAACCTGGGTTCTCTGGTGCTACAGTGGGTTTGCTTTAGATCTGCACTATATGCATACAGCCCAGCTCACAGGAACACTATTAATAGTGCAAGGCTTCCATTCGCTAAGAGCTACATTACACACTTTGTTTCTCGACTTCAGGGATATTTAATACAGTGTCAGTCAGCGGGGCTCCAAAACAAAACTGCTATAAAGACACCCGAGGCACAGCAGGGACCCACTGCGGGGTCCAGTCCCTGTTTTTAATCTGCAGAGGCTAAGGGTCCTCAATGCGATGACATCATTTTGCACTTCTTCTGTGTGGTGTCAGCATGGAAAAATGAAAACGCTAAAACTAGCGGGCTAAAACTAAAGCTAAAGCTAATTCTAGCGCCTCAGATATAGCTCGCGATGGGTGTGAAAGTGTTACATGTCGAGATAAATTTGAGCAGAAATATGTAAGAGGTACCGCTCGTCTGGTTTGTCAGTTTGTCGTTCGGCAGAGAACCCGATCCCTGCCCTTAATCAGGCTTGGCAGAATTTGTGCCCGATTATTGAGTGATGACTCCCGTCTGAAGGCGTGACATCTAAAGGGCGGCGATGCATTATGGGACGTGATCCTCCAGCCCTGGCCAGCACGTGTCTGCTGCCCGCCGCGAACTGGGTCTCAAACAGAGCTGCGAGCCAGGCACTAAGCCCCCGAGAACATGACAGGAGAGTCTGCCACGGTTCCAAAGTCTGAACTTGCGCAACCCCTATACCCCCAACCAAAAAACCCCCCACGAGGCTGAATTGGCACGCAATTTGTCACGTGACAGATTATGGCTGCCGTTTCCATCATGTGATCTGCAAGCGTGTGCCTGATGTGCGGGACGGGAGGGAGGAGTGTCACAGGCATGTCCTTCCAGCTGACCCTCTCACCAGCTGCTCCACAAAACTCCATCTGGAAAGATGATAGTGACAGAGATTCCCTGACTCCCCGAATTCCCTGCCCAGGGTCAGTGGCATCGGCAGCCTGTATCTTCACACCCTACATTCCATCTCAGGGCGGGAGGCTATTCTGGGAAAAAAAACCCAAAATGTACACACTGTGACCCCACAGGAACACAAACTGGTCCTCTGTCAAGTCAGGCTTCTGGCTTTTTGTCATCTATGGGGCAATCAGGTAGATATTACCCCCCCCCCCCCAGCCATGTGGTGTCCCTTGGTAAAGTCCATAGAAATAAAAAAGCAAGGGGGTGCACCATACGTCTGAAGTGCTCGGCATGGCTGCTATGTGCAGATGGGGAGGCCTATGATGGGATTGATTAATTAGCCATTACAGATCGGTGTAAATCTGCAGAATAACATAAGACTCTGAGGTCTTATTCTCTGCTGTGGACAGTTTGACAGGTAGATGTGATTTTCAGGAGCATTCTGTCAGGGTCAGCACCTGTTTTGTCCAAGTCTTATGTCTTCTCCCCATTTGGCCGGCAGGTATCACTGACCATCCTGTCTTCCCCCGTTGTCCTGCCTCCTCTGTTTTCGTATTTTGTTTCATTTGTATGACTTTTCTAGTTCCTGTGTCTTGTGATTTGTATTTGGTTTTGGTTTCATGCTTTGTGCCCGTGCTTGTGTTTCTACCTGTATGTTTTGGTTTATCCCCTTTTACTTTTGACCCCTTGCAGTCTGTGTTGTTCTTCAGTTTTGATTAATAAACCCCTATGTTCCTGTGAGCCACCAGTGGCTCGTTCACCCTCTCTTCCCGCCTGCACTGTGTCTCGCCATCGTGCCAAACCCGCCCGGATCCTTGACACATTCATGTCTGAGTACAGTGTATCATACATTGTACTGAAACATGGAATATCTGATTTATTTAAAAACCTATAAAGCACGAGTACTGTGATGTATTATTTTTACATTCAAAATTCCAGTGCAGAGCCTTAAAAGAAAAAAAAAAGAGAGCAATGCCATGAAAAGGGGTGTTTTCTCTGTAAAGAAAGTGAGCTCTGGCATTTAAGGCGTATAGCTGTGCTTGCAACCTTAAGAAGGCGCTGTTCGGCGTCAGTGCGTACAGCAGAGGTCAGGATGGGTCTGCCAGACTTAAAAGCCTCGTTTTGGGAGCGTTAAGCCTCCACCACATCAGCTCCAGAGTGCTTCCTCTTTACCGTCTTTGCAGCATTTAATGTTAATGGAAACATTTCAGCTCACAGAAAAAAGCACTTTGTTTATTTGATTTCCAGTGATAGCCCCAAGACAGAAACGCATTTGGAAAGCATTTCAGGATTGTAGCAGGCATGTAAAGGCTTTATATTACTTGCATCTGAGTGCCTGCAAAGATGATCTCTACTCGCCGCCCAATTCCCCAGGGGGGCGATCTCTACCCACCGCCCCATCCTCAACAGGGTTGATCTCAACCCGCCACCTGATCCCCCGCAGGGCCAATCTCTACCGACTGCCTGATCCCAACAGGGCCGATCCCCAACAGGAGGATCCCGGCACCAGATCTCCCAGAGGGCCGATCCCTACCTGTAGCCCGATCCCCTGCAGGACCGATTTCTACCCGCCACCCAATCCTTAATAGGGCCAATCTCTACCCCCAACCGATCCCCCGCAGGGTCGATCTCTACCCGCCACACGATCCTCAACAGGGCCAATCTGTACCCCCTGCCCGTCCCCCACAGGGTCAGTCTCTACCCACCGCCCAATCCTCTGCAGAGCTGATCTATACCTATGATCTCTATAGCTGATATAGCTGATCTATATCTATGCCTCCAGCCCCTGTCCCCGAGGAGGTCCCCGATTGTCGGACCATTGCTCCTCCTCCCTTAGTGGAGATGGAGGAGGAGCTCGAATGGGACCCTTCGGGGATCATCCTGACTTCCCTTGTGACTCCCTCTGGAGTAATGTATCCCCCGCCACTCTAAGGCAGATCCCGGCCGGGACCTCACCTCTCGGTGTCCCGGAGAGGGAGAGGACTCCTGCACCGGGAATGGGTCCCTCCCGCCCTACCCCCTGGCTCGCCTTCGGTCCCCCTGGTTCTGGCTCGGTGGTTGCCTGTGGTCCCCCTGGCTCCAGCTCGGCGATCGCTTGTGGTCCTGCCTGCAGTATCTCATTGGACGGCTGCAGTCCCACCTCCGACGTCTCGTTGGTCGCCTGCAGGTCCACCGGCTCTGACTCATCATTTGCCTGTGCCTTCACCGGCTGTGGAGGTGCCTTCGCCAGGTACGGCTTCTGTTCCTTCCTCCCCTCCGCCAGTGTCCCCTTCACCTTCCTCCTCTCCTCCTCTGGCTGTCCCGTCACCTTCCTCCTCGCACCCTTTGGCGTTTCCTCCGGCTCATCCTTCGCGGTCACCAATGGTCCCTTCTGCTCCGGCCTCGTGGTCGCCCACTGCTCCTGCGGCTCCCGCCTTCCACCCACAGGGGTTTCCTTCGGCTCCTCGGTTCCCTTTTGTTTCCGTCATGTCCCGGATTTCGTCTCTTCGCTCCCCTTGGGCATGCCCAGAGTGCGCGCCTTTGGGGCGAGAGAGTCCTGTCAAGCCCCACTTGTCTGCTCCTCCCATGTGCCACACCCCCTCATCTACCTCGTGTGGAATCCCCTTGTGTTCAGTTTGGTTTCTCAATAAATCCCTCATTCCCCAATTCTCCGTCTCCCTGCTCCTGCTTTCCCAGACACAACACATAATATTTCTCCTTCAGTTACTAATTGTAAATCAAAATGTAAGGGATTTTAAAGTCTTTGCTCTTAAGTTCAGTTGGCTTTTATCATAAAGTGTGCCTTTTTCCACCTGCCACCATGGTTACTATGGTAACAAAGGTCAGCCGCAGATCAGGTGGTCAGACAAGCGAATTGAAATATTTTGATGGTATTTAGATGGACCTTACAGAATCTTATTCGATGACCATAGAAGCACAAAATGCAGAGCACAAACATTCAATCATGGAAAGATATTATAACCAATTTTGGCTTGAATATAGGATATTCGTTTTTTATCACTTGCAAAATAAAACACGTACAGATTTTTCTTTCAGTACAGCTTATATACCACTAAGGTGGTATGCTTTTTGTGTTAGCCGGTAAAAACGTAACATTTCTCGTATAATTCTAGATCCTCATAAACTCATCTGCTGCTATTTTTTACTAATCATTTAGGCTTTTAGCGACATTTGAAAACACATTAAATAAATACCAGCAGAATATCATTGTCTGAGCTCCTCCTGTCGTCTGTCCCTACCTACCCACCATAAATACACCAGTGACGATATTCTGTCTGTTATTATTCTACTCAAGGAGCTCAGCGTGACAGAGAGATCATGCACTCTCCAGCTGCCAGTCCCCACACACAACAGGCCATTTTCTACTATATTTAATTAGTTTCCATGAGATGTGCATGTGGCTCTTATACTCCGTCATTAAACGGCATGTTTTGGATGAATAGCGTCTTACAGGAATGAACAAAGGAGGTCAGGTTAACTTCTGCCAAGCTCCTGTTTAACTGGACCTCAGACAAAGCACAAAGTCAAACTGGGAGCCAGCGTGCATAATGAGATTGAACCAGTTAGGACGACGCCGGCCAGATCACGGTCTCAGAACCCAGCAGCCTGACGCAGTCACTCAGGTGACCTGCCGCTTATTACAGCTCATTAGACATTCTGAACAGGCGGATAAAGGTTATGTCTCATGCTCTGTCCTCTCCTGAACATGCTACTCAGTGCATGTTTTAAATAATAAAACCAAACCTTTAAACCCCACCCCTAATCCTCCTTGAATTACTGAATGTCAATCATGTTGTATGTGTCCTCAAAACATAGCTTTAAGGATATATATATATACACTCACCTAAAGGATTATTAGGAACACCTGTTCAATTTCTCATTAATGCAATTATCTAATCAATCACATGGCAGTTGCTTCAATGCATTTAGGGGTGTGGTCCTGGTCAAGACAATCTCCTGAACTCCAAACTGAATGTCAGAATGGGAAAGAAAGGTGATTTAAGCAATTTTGAGCGTGGCATGGTTGTTGGTGCCAGATGGGCCGGTCTGAGTATTTCACAATCTGCTCAGTTACTGAGATTAGGATAGATAGAAGAGCAACTTTGACTGAAATAACCACTCGTTACAACCGAGGTATGCAGCAAAGCATTTGTGAAGCACACAACCTTGAGGCGGATGGGCTACAACAGCAGAAGACCCCACCGGGTACCACTCATCTCCACTACAAATAGGAAAAAGAGGCTACAATTTGCACGAGCTCACCAAAATTGGACAGTTGAAGACTGGAAAAATGTTGCCTGGTCTGATGAGTCTCGATTTCTGTTGGGACATTCAAATGGTAGAGTCAGAATTTGGCGTAAACAGAATGAGAACATGGATCCATCATGCCTTGTTACCACTATGCAGGCTGGTGGTGGTGGTGTAATGGTGTGGGGGATGTTTTCTTGGCACACTTTAGGCCCCTTAGTGCCAATTGGGCATCGTTTAAATGCCACGGCCTACCTGAGCATTGTTTCTGACCATGTCCATCCCTTTATGACCACCATGTACCCATCCTCTGATGGCTACTTCCAGCAGGATAGTGCACCATGTCACAAAGCTCGAATCATTTCAAATTGGTTTCTTGAACATGACAATGAGTTCACTGTACTAAAATGGCCCCCACAGTCACCAGATCTCAACCCAATAGAGCATCTTTGGGATGTGGTGGAAGGGAGCTTCATGCCCTGGATGTGCATCCCACAAATCTCCATCAACTGCAAGATGCTATCCTATCAATATGGGCCAACATTTCTAAAGAATGCTTTCAGCACCTTGTTGAATCAATGCCACGTAGAATTAAAACAGTTCTGAAGGCAAAAGGGGGTCAAACACCGTATTAGTATGGTGTTCCTAATAATCCTTTAGGTGAGTGTGTATATACACTCACCTAAAGGATTATTAGGAACACCATACTAATACGGTGTTTGACCCCTTTTCGCCTTCAGAACTGCCTTAATTCTACATGGCATTGATTCAACAAGGTGCTGAAAGCATTCTTTAGAAATGTTGGCCCATATTGATAGGATAGCATCTTGCAGTTGATGGAGATTTGTGGGATGCACATCCAGGGCACGAAGCTCCCGTTCCACAACATCCTAAAGATGCTCTATTGGGTTGAGATCTGGTGACTGTGGGGGCCATTTTAGTACAGTGAACTCATTGTCATGTTCAAGAAACCAATTTGAAATGATTCGAGCTTTGTGACATGGTGCACTATCCTGCTGGAAGTAGCCATCAGAGGATGGGTACATGGTGGTCATAAAGGGATGGACATGGTCAGAAACAATGCTCAGGTAGGCCGTGGCATTTAAACGATGCCCAATTGGCACTAAGGGGCCTAAAGTGTGCCAAGAAAACATCCCCCACACCATTACACCACCACCACCAACCTGCACAGTGGTAACAAGGCATGATGGATCCATGTTCTCATTCTGTTTACGCCAAATTCTGACTCTACCATTTGAATGTCTCAACAGAAATCGAGACTCATCAGACCAGGCAACATTTTTCCAGTCTTCAACTGTCCAATTTTGGTGAGCTCGTGCAAATTGTAGCCTCTTTTTCCTATTTGTAGTGGAGATGAGTGGTACCCGGTGGGGTCTTCTGCTGTTGTGGCCCATCCGCCTCAAGGTTGTGCGTGTTGTGGCTCCACAAATGCTTTGCTGCATACCTGGGTTGTAACGAGTGGTTATTTCAGTCAAAGTTGCTCTTCTATCAGCTTGAATCAGTCGGCCCATTCTCCTCTGACCTCTAGCATCAACAAGGCATTTTCGCCCACAGGACTGCCGCATACTGGATGTTTTTCCCTTTGCACACCATTCTTTGTAAACCCTAGAAATGGTTGTGCGTGAAAATCCCAGTAACTGAGCAGATTGTGAAATACTCAGACCGGCCCGTCTGGCACCAACAACCATGCCACGCTCAAAATTGCTTAAATCACCTTTCTTTCCCATTCTGACATTCAGTTTGGAGTTCAGGAGATTGTCTTGACCAGGACCACACCCCTAAATGCATTGAAGCAACTGCCATGTGATTGATTAGATAATTGCATTAATGAGAAATTGAACAGGTGTTCCTAATAATCCTTTAGGTGAGTGTATATATATATATATAAAACAAGTTCTGGCAATAATCCAAATCACTCATGGTATTTCATTTATTGATTTATTGTGTGTTGCTAAGGATGCCTCAGTAAGCACAGAAGTAGCAACGACTTGACATCACTAAATTCTACATGCTTTCCTGACTTGCCACAATCTTCTATCTGGGACAAAGTAAATGGCTTTGGTGGGGGTGGGGGGGGGGGGTTCTGTCCATCACGCACATGCCGGGGAATTGCAGCCACAACATCTCTGCACGGTTTATGTTCCTGCAGAGGATGTCTGATAGGTGTCTAAACCCACCCCTGGCTGCCCCCCCCGCCCAGTCGCAACACTAGCATGCCTCGCGGTGCTGCGGCACGTGCCGCCATCATTTCTGCCATGGGTTCTATTCCTGAGCGGGTACACCTTGGTCTTTCCAGATCAGGTGCCGTGGAAAATTCCTACCGACCGACAGGTGAATAATGTGAATGGCTCAGATGCACAAAGGTGCTGACAGCAGTAAAAATAAGCACTGGCTTGAGTGCTAATTCACGCGCGAATTTGAAAGCATATGACTAGTGACAAAAATCGAAATCAGATGCGACACATGAAAACCCAGTCAGCCACAATAAAAAGGTCAGTGCCGGGTGGTGAGAGTCAGAACAGCATGCATCAAACCAACATTGTGTGACAGCACTACACCAACCTTGCAATTCACATTTGAGTCAAACAAACACTTTCAAATTAGATAGTTACATATTTAAATATTTGTTGATAGAGTTAAATTTTTCGGCAAGAGTCCTAGAACGAATAAGAAAATTGCACCAGTGTTATGACTGAGTACCATGCTTTCCGTGTTATAAAGGTCTCAGTGCTGCAAGAACAGGGTCCTGTCCAGCAATCAAAAATAGCCCTGCCTTGAAGGGGACAGCTCTGGGGCTCTGAGCACCAACCCGAAGGGTCTTCTACCTTCTACCTCAGTCCACCAAAATGCACCTGGTGAGCAGCACCAGTGAATACCTGATCTTTGGGAAGCTGGACCTCGTACCATGCAGAGCCGGACGGAGAACTAAAACTCACTCCATCGGAGATACATTTAATGCCAGTGGTGTGGCAGCTGGATATCTCCAAAGATGATCCGACTGAAGACGTTTAATAAAGGTGAAACCGACTTTCAGACATTTTTGGTGGTGCAAATGTGAGCTGCAAAATCACCCATAATTCCAATCTAAATAAAACAATAAGGAGGAGCCTAAAAGAAAATTGATATCAACACACCCTTTAAGATCAAAGCACAGAAACGGATAACCCTGGGAGACCCAGCCCTTCAGTTTCCCCATCAAGGCACATTGTTGCACTGACTCCTCTTTCAGTACATATTGTATGTATCCTCTACAGCAGCTGTCCTGATTGGACAAGCAGTAAAGCAGTATTTGAAGTACTGGTACCAGCAGAATTCCACTACCAGCCGGCTATGTATTGCTATCCATATATCTTGCATGTAGCCTGACAGAAGACACATTTGTGATCATTGACAGACAGGAGGACTTTGCGGTGAGTTCGTGGTCCATGCTGAGAGTGGACATTAGTGTGAAGAGCATGAAACAAAGTGTAGCGTGGAGGTTAGACACATGAACGGACCCCTTTAGCTGCACTACTGGCCTTCTGTTAACAGAGCCCAGCTGTGAGGCCGTGGGGGTGGGGGCGGGGGTTGGGGTGTTACATACCCACCTCTCCCTCTCTTAGCGCTCGGCGAGCTGCGAGGTTAGTTCTATTTCAGGCCTCAACCCTGACCTCAGTGGACCAGCCAGGGAAAGTAAGGCGAGATGGCTTCACAAGCGAGCAAAGCTAACACACAAGAGCCGGCCAATCTAATCGTTCATCTCCTTCTCCATTAGCTGCTAATACAATATTAGCATGTTTAGGGGAGGAGGAGACAGGTCCCTTGTCTTAGTAAATATCACTGACATCCACCACTTAGAAAAAGGGCCACCCAGTCATCAGCGAATCATCTGACTACCTAAATGAGCAAAACAAAAGAGCAGAATTGCAATTATTTCACTGGACGCAGCTTACACAAAAACAAGGTCTTTGTTTCAATTGAGAAACAAAAACAACCCTTTAATTAAATCATGTGGCTGCCATTCGTTGGAGGATATGACAGGAAAGTGAACAGAGCCGGGGTCTTTTTATCACTTAGAAGCAAAGCTGCATTCTGGCTATAAACCAAGCATGACTAAATATACACAGGTCTTACTATCCTGGTAGCGGAGACCTTTGTGCAATAATCCCTACATTGTAACCTAATGCCATATCAAGGTTTGCTAGTGAAGGTCTTGGCGTAGCATGAGGTCATTTGGGACGGCACTCTCAGTGCCTTTATGGTGTGCTTCCCAACGGATTTGAAATTACGACCTTGTTAATCTTGCTATTTATTGGGGTAATGGAATACCACATACACTGGGTAAAAATCGTATTGTAGTAACGCAAAGTATACTGCATAAATGACCTAGTTGCCCTTGTTAGTTCATTGTATGAAACTGGCACGCATCAACCCATCTCAGCAGCCTTCCCGCACTGTCTATCCAAAAATGCCTGTGCAGATGATACTCTTCTTAAATGAGGGTTAAGACCTTGGCAAGATCTGAACATGTGTCTCAGTAGGACGAATAAATATGTCAAATGTTTTCGGTGTGGAAATTGGAAGCAGGGTATGACATTAGCACCAGAACTCCTGCCAAATGCAGGATAGTTCTACTGAGCCCAACTTGAGGCAGCTCTCAGAATTCAGAACCAAAAGATGGACAAAAGAAAAAGAGACAAGAAGGAATAACCAAAATTTCCCACTGTTAGTCATATAAACGCTGTAAAGTATCTGGTCCCAAGAGAGAGCTCACAAGCCAAGTCTTTGGAGGTTCGTGGGACTTTTACAACATGGTGGCCCATGAGCATGTACTTAATCCCAAGAGTGGCTCATTTTTAATTTACGCAATCTTCACAACAGGCCACCGAAAGGGCTTGGTGTGAGTCACGGGCCCGGAGCGGGTTCCCAGCAGGCACCGAGAAACATGAGCCGGCGTAGTCGCTGCGATGGGCTTGGTAAGGGGATCCCATACAGATGTGTAATGCTAGTCTTCGGGATCCCCGAGCCAGTCACAGAGGTGTGGCCAGAGGAAAACAGTGAAGATCAAGGTGGCATCATAATTAGCATGAATAACTGCCCAGCTCCAACTTTGTAGCTGCATGCAAGATACTAGCCAATGAGTGTCTATATAACCCATCCGCCCATCTTTCAGAGCACTTACCTAGAGTCAGTCTCGATGAGCTCTTATAATAGATGGAGACTTGGCAAGCCGCTTTGTGAAGTATCATCTACTGTGGCTCTCACATTCCTTACACTGGCTGTCTGACTAACCGAAACGAGGCAGCGAAGGAGAACAGATTTACCGACTTGCTGCGTGGTCTTATACTGCTGAAAAACAGCTTAATCTAAGCAGCAACTAAATGGAAAACACACACAGCAACTCTACTTCCACAAAATTCCATTTTCACAAAGTAACCCTGACATATTATCTACACGGCTGTACAAAATCATCCATCTGTTAAGTGCTTATTCTGAACATTGTCATTGGGGAGCCTCAAGTCTGTCCCACACAGCCACATACTAACACTCTCGAGACGGCAATTAATCTTACTGCATATCGTTGGACTGAGGGAGGAAATCTATATGGGGGAGGACCTTCAAAACGCCGTGCACACACACACACACACACACACACACACACAGACACACACACACATTAGCGTACCTATCCAAATGGGGACCTTCTATTAATTTCTATGGGAAAAACCCTAATCCCAGTCATGACACCATTAACCCCTACCCAGCCCTAACCATAGGTAACTAAACAAAATACAAGACTCTTGGCATTTATACTTTTTTGATTGCAATCGCAGATTTGTATTATATTGAGGTTATCCAAATGGGGACCTGAAAAATGTCACCACATGTGACCTATGTAAACTCACACACACAGAACCACTAACCACTGAGCCATTGTGTGCATCCCATGACCTGCATAAATGCAGCAAAACGTTCAATACAAACGTAGCTTTTGGAGAAAACATACTCCGGTGTTCCCCAATTCTAATGTTGGAGGTCCAGAGGTCCATGTGTCGTACTGTATGTTTCTCTGTATTTATTTGTTTACTTATCATTATTATTATTAATCCTATTGTATTCTTGTTTACACTGAACAGTTGTCATCATTCCTGTTTGCACTGTGTCCTATTAACTGTAGTCGTCTGTCTGTTCACCACAACCATTTCCAGTATGTTCACACTGGCAATAAAGTGTTCTGAGCAGATTTCCTAGTTCAAATACATATTAAATCAACTAATTACCAGGTTTAGTATAGGTGTGTTTGAGCAGGGAAATCTGCAAACACTGTTAGATTCTGGCCCTCCTGAATTGGAATTGGGGAACCTTGGTGTATCCGATGCTGGATCGGAATGACTAGCTGAGTCATAGACTGAATATTAAGGGAAATGTAATTTTCATTGTTTACCGCAAACCTAATTTTCTCAGCTGAAACACAAGCACTGAAACGTTCATGTCCGTTTAATACCGAAATTAGCCTCACGCCCACATCACTCCGTGAACTTTGTGGTATAATAACAGGAAATGGCCAGTAATACTCAAGCCAAACAGCAGCACAGGCCTCCACTATAACGAAATGTGTTTGGTGACGTGGCCTGGAGAGACACAGCTGCGATTTGATGGGGGTCGGTTCACCGTGATCAGGGTGCAGGTAACACCGTGCAGGTGACCCAGCAGAACACAGCATGGAAAATGTTGCTCAGTGCCTGATTAGGCTAATCGGATTAGTGGGGCGTGGCCTCAACTAAAGACGCAGCTCAGGCTTTCCTGCAGCCAAGCTGCGTGACGTCAGGGGACAAGCAGAGTCGCGGCTATGCGAGAGAGAGCGCCGACGGGTGGGCAGGATGGCGGCCAACCCGTCACCTGCTTCTGCTCCGCCTGGATCGGCTTCTTTGGTTCCTGCCAGATTCATCCAACTCATGGGTAGATGGTCCAAGTTTTTAAAACACCTTGAAGATCTCAGCTTAGAAAGAAAGTAGTGGGGATCGGATCGAGTGCAAAACATCCGTCAAATATACACAGAGAATAGCAGGGCTGCCGTACGTTACTTGCAACGGCGGAAATTAAATGTACTAAGGAATGTAAACACACGTACGTGCACACACAATATATAGTGTAATCTGACTCTGGAAGTCTGTGTGTGCAGAGGGAGATAAATGAATTTACATACATGTATTAGACAAAGTCCTTCAAAGAGCAGATGTGAAAAACATGCATCTTTATCAACTTACGAAGTCAGTATGACAGACACACCCGGTGAGTGTTTCATGCAAACATAATGTCAACACGGTGGCAGCGTCGGGAGCAAACGCACAACGTGTAACCGAATCAGGTTGCCTTGCTCGCCAGCTACAAGCAACTGCATATTAGCACAACAGCCCTACAGCAGATTATTCAGATACCAGTTTCCTGATTTCATAAGGAGCAGTAGGATGTACTGATGGAATCTGCAGATAACACCTGCATTTATACAGTACCATGGGCATCTTAGTTATACGGACATACAATGCTTTTGGTTAACACCAGACTATACCTTTGTACAGTGTCTTACCCTCATGCTGACAGAAAGGGGGATCTACAGCACTCCAACTGGATTTAAATTCCCATTAGCTGTTCACTGTGCCTGGCCCAGTATGACATCACTAACTATCACTCTAATGTCAGCTCCAACTTCCTGTGTTGCTTATCTATTCAGCTTTGTGACATTACAATGGCTGCCAATTCAAACAACGCATCGCTGCTCCAGACTGGAGACTGAAGCGCTGCAGTTATCACAAAGCCCTCTGATTGCCTTTTGAAACAAGCATCTATTCAAAGACACGAACACCAGAATGTTCTAAACAGCACTAACTAACTGAAATCTGCTGAACAAAAGATTATCATGCCTCCGCCATCATGATGCATCCTATCACTAAAGCAGCGTGGACATGAACCGGCACGTCCGCCTTGACTGGCGAGGTCATCCATCCACCGTGGTATTCAGAGCACTCTGCTATAAATAGAGGTCTGGAGAAGCAAAACTTTGCAAGAGGACATCCAGTGGCTGACGAAACGGTTGTTTTGAACCCTCTGTCCCCTGGTCCATGTGCCGATTGGCACTTGCCTATTGTTTGACTGGTCACCATGGTTTGGAGTGGCACGTTTCCCGGCTGGCTGGGAGCTCCATGAATCACATCCATCGTTGCTGGACACTCAGTGCCAGCATGCGGCAGCTGCAGCAGTACCTAACCCTAGTGCCGCCTGAAAAGATTTATGGAAGCATGAAATTCAAAAATTCAAGTACTGTCAGTGACCTAAACAAGGTTAATCTTGACAGGCACCAGACAGACATCAATTCCATAGCACATGTCACATAGAAATTCGTCATGAAGTTCATCCCCCCCATATAGATCTTCACACCCCCAGAGCAAAGGCTATTTCCAAAGCAGCTAATTAACGGGCAGCACTATTCTACATCTCCCCAGTACAGTTTCTGAGGGAGGCTGATGACCTTTGGAGAGGGTTTTTCAGAATTAGCACGTATGCAACTTGTGGGTTCATAGTATAGTTGATTAAACAAACATGTTGGTGGAAAAGAAAATAGCACTAAGCAACTGACCATCAGTGTCCCAACATCAACAAACCCCACAGCATGCATGATATCCATCTCAGTGTAGAACCTCAGGGGCTGAGAGTTGCACAGTCATTTCCCCTGGCAACCAAAGCTTGGGTTTACTATACAGTAAAACGTTATTGACACTCTAGAGATCTTAAAACAGGCAGCTAGTCTCACCTAAAACTGACAGATCCATTATCAGGCACAGATGAACAAACAACCTTATGTTTAGTGTACAGTACTCAAACCGGTGACTACTGGATTGCCTTGTGATTTTAATCAGTGTATCTCAACCCAGGCCCCCAGACTGATCTGCATTTTCCTCCAGGAGCTGAGAGGGAGCAAAAATGTGGACTCTTTGGGGGTCCCTGAAGACTGGGTTGAGAAACACTTAAATCAACATCTCTTGAAGGAATGCAACAGGTCACCAATATGAGTATAGGAAATATAAAGTGAATACAAGCCCGTGGTCCATGCAAGTTAACATGAACATAAAGAGGATTTTCTTATTGAACAATATTCTTGCCAAGAATTTCATACACAAATGTAGAATTCACGATACTCCCGTCATTTTAGAATTTAAAAGATTGTCTGTGCACTACTGACAGTCTTTATTGATAAGAAAATGCAAAAGCAGTTGCAATAAAGTCAAACTTTTTCATTTAAAATATACAGGCATACGGTGAAATTAAAGTGTTTATCTGAGATTCTAAAAATGGCTTTACACAGACAAGACAATAATGAATAAGTAAATAAATGTGCTCTACATGGTGTAACTTTCAGTTAGTGTTGGCAGTGTTTTTGCACATTCTCAATTTAGAAAGGTGCATGACTAAAAGCAGGGAGTATGGCTTACTATCACGATGTATTTCTGTAAAGCCACTATTTTAACTTTCTTGTTTTGTACTGCGTGGTTATGATGCACTTAGCTGTTAATACCTCTTTTTCCATGCTGTTACCATATTTGTTAGGATATTGCATCTTCAAATAAAAACAAACTTCTACAAGATGGTAGAAACTGGAGAAGCGATGAAAACAATCCTTAAATAAAAGACATTCATTATTATACTTTGTTTATATAATGGATATTTCAAATATTTGCATGGGAGCCTTCAAAATTCAGCTCAGTGCAACAGGTCGTGCCATGTCATGATCGAAAGGTCAAAGGTCAGAGAGGCAGCTCATTGTAACATTGCATTACGTCTGAAAAGTTCCACACTCCAATGCCAAAGTAGACTGTATGTTTTGCCTTTCTGAACAAATGAATCAGCAGCTAAACCTGAGTCTTTACATTTCTGCAATATCCATGTCATGTTTTGTGTTCACACATGCAGGAATCTAAAGCAGGCAACAAGTTCTCGTGATTTTCACACGTGTGCCATTACCCAGGCACCATCAGCAGACTTTCACACAGTTTCCCTCCACACAAAATGATGCTTTTAATAGCTGAACTTGCACTTTGACCAAAAACAGTTACTGGTTAGATACACAGATCTTTACTCCTTTTTAAAATCTAGAAGAATAAAATCACATCCTGGTAGAAGTTCTGAAGAACATTGCATCGAGTTGCTTGTGCTTTTCAAAATCCTGCTTGCTTTATTTCATCAAAGACCTTCAAGTAAATACAGCAGCTTAGCACCAAAATCCCTGCTGGGATTTGAACCAGCAGTCCTCATACTGACCAATAAGAATCGCTAACAATTTCAGCGCCAGGTGCTCCAGGGGTTAGCACAGTGGTATTCATGACGTTGTGGGGACATGTGGTCCCCACAAAGTAAGATGTACCCACTTACACACACACACACACACACCTTCTTACAGCTCCATATGACACCACTGAGTGACAGCAGCTGAGGATATCTATACCGCAGAAATGCCCCAGACAGGGGTGGGGGACATGCGGGGCGGAGTACGAACCACCCTGACGAAAGTGTGAGAGCCAGGCGTGACAGGCTCAGTCATCACATTTTCCTGTCGTGTGACATGATCCCTCATACCAGCGTCAAAAGTCACATACGAACCACGCTGGGTTTTCATCCAGTTGTGGCTCAGCTTTCAAACAAGTGTCATTTAGTTCGCCTTTCGTTCAGTAATGTTAACCGATACTGAATAAAGAGGAGAACCACTTTCTCTCTGTGGGTTTTTTGTTGCCATGAACATAATCAATCGCAGGGCCTGCTGTCACCAGTGTTTCTGCAGTCCAAACATCCTTGTCATGGTGACATAACTCCTATTAGGGTCATAAAAAAGAACATGTAGCCTTTCGAGAAAGTCCATCTACTGTCACAGCCTGCTGGGCTAAATAATCATATGATTCCTTTAATTGAGGCATATCTTAAATATTTCTTTCCACAGGTGTGCTATTTTTGTGCATCACAAGCACAGCTTAGAGTGGACCTTTTTCTAACCTGGAGCATTATGTCCTACTGCGTAAAACATGTTGCATATAACCTTGCAATAAATCAGCCAGGTACAGTGTGACAAACTCTGCACAGTGCGATTGCTTGAAACCAGAAGGCTGCCAGGAGGATAAAAATACAACACAATATTTACAGTGCCGCCCACTGCATGCAGCAGCTGCGGGAGTCTATCCTGGGCACAGGTAAACGGCGATCTGGTTTCAAAACAATGATCGTCATGGCGACAGACCGCCACCATGATGAAGAGGCTAACCGCACGGACCACGCCATCTGCGTTACGGCAGGCTCTTGCAGGGTGGAGCACTGGGGCGCTGCGGGTCATGGGGCAGGCTTTCAGGATCCACGTGAAACCCGATGACGATGGCAAACGAGAGATGCAGTGATCGGGGATCCGGGTTCAGCAAACAAGGTGTCGTTCTCTGTAGCACCTCTTCTAATTAACTTTGAGTGCTTTGAAATGACTCTCAGGACAAATTCTTATGGGTTTCATATCATCATGTACAAGAGGCAGCAAAGCGCTCCGCCCCACGAGTAGGGAACGCCTGAGAGCATAACTGACTCACTTCCCACCCAGAAAGCACTGCGCCACCATGAGGTCTCACCAGTAACAGACTCCCTTAACACTTAGGACGAAAACTGTGGGACGTGCTCTGCTACCTCCAATGCAATCAAGAGTGCCACTGAAGGATCACTTATTCTGTAGAGCAGTATTTCCCCATCCTGCCCTTGTGGACCCCCCCCAGACAGTCCACATTTTTGCTCCCTACTGGTAGCTGGGAGGAAGAAATAAGATGGACTGCTTGGTGGTTCCCAAGGACCGGATTGGGAAACACTGCTGCAGCACAACTGATAACCAATGACAGCGAAGGACCATGCGGAGGGCTAACAGTGGTATGACATTACATCTATAAATGATTCCACCACCCATAGTGATCCTAATTGTTTAATGGGAACAATATTGTTGTTACATATGGGTTAGTAATGGTAAGTGACTGTGTCTTTCTATCCAGCAAACTGCTGCAGTTATAACTCAGCTTTATTGGCATGCAGTGCTGTGACCCAATGCAAAAAGAGGAGACTTAGCCCTGCCTCTTCTCCCCCCACACCTTCCACCCCTCCCCCCCACCACCCAGCAGCGCTTTAAATACAGACCCTGTTATCACGAAGGAGCCGGGGAGGCTTTTCGCGCTTCACTCCGTCACCCTGCAAGGGTTGGGAGGTCCTGACATGGTGCCGTCTCACCGGACACTGTGGGTAAATCTCAATATGTGTACTTGACCATATTTGTGTTCTCATGTACCTGTTTTACATCATCTTCCATTGCCAATGTCCAGGTCCTATACTAAGAATAGAAGTACATAGGACAGTAAAAATCCCCGAATGTTGGTCTTGCTCCACCCCAAATATCAAGGATACATCGGTTCCATCCTCAATGAATCAGATCAATCCCATGATTCATTGTGTCCCAAGTTCGTTCTTGGAAGACAAGTTAGCGAGACCACTCTTGCTAAGATCACAAGTATGACTTTCGTGTTCTTGGTATTGGGATTCACGCCTTACCTTGGCGGAGGAAGGGGCCCTACCGCTCAGCAAGAAGCTCCACCCACTCATAATGGTGTTACGCTCTCACTGCGCCGGTGTGGGGTCTGCAGTGATGAGCTCCACAGGAGGCCCCGTGTTCCCACATGGCTGCACAGCACCATTCCTGCATAACACACGTGTAAACATAGGAACATCAAGACCAGGGCTGCATCGGAAATCGCACACTTCCACACAAAATAGTGCGGCAAAATAGTACAGGAGGCATAATAGTGTCTGAAACCATAATGCGCATCGATAAATGCACAAAAAGTTTCCAGATGACACCCTACATCTGGTCAAAATCCAAAGTGTGCAAACACTGTACACTATTCAATCCCACAATCCTAGACACGACTTCTAAGGACGTCAGCATTGAATTTTAACATGGCCGGCGAGGGTGATGGTGGTTTTAAGTGTGAGTACTGCATAATTTTTAATATTAAAGCTCAGATGATCATAAAAAAAGAATGATAAATGTATTTAACATATTGATAAATGTACATGGTTTGTTCTGTACTTGTTGCTATGCAAGACATCCGTCATTAAAAGTCAAAGTCCAGCAGTTCAAAAATAACGTAGCGTGTCTGAAGAGTGCACAACGTTTTGTAGCAGTTCAAAGGTAACCTAGCGCATCCGGAAAGTGTATGAAGTTTTGTACTCGTGCATTAAGGAATTGCAGAAGGAATTTGCCATAGTGTTTACTTTCTCTTCATTTAAGTGCATAGTGCGTAGTGTGTGGTTTCAGATGCAGCCCAGGGGTATATATAGGGGCTGGACTACAGTGGCACTGGCCTCAGCTGAAATCTGATTGGCCTTCAGGCTGCTACCTCCTCTGTCACTCATTGATTTAAAATATTTTATTGGCTAATGAAAAGGTCGGCCCTTCTATATGAATTATTGCCTCTTTTATGATCAGGTCAGGAAGCATGCACGAGTAAAGAACATGGCCCCACCCACAACATGACAAAACACCTCAGGATCCCGGTTGGGAAATGAAGATCCTGCAAGCTGGATCACCCTCAGGGCATCTCACCACATAGCCTTTGTGCCGTAACTGACGCTCCCTATCAATGCAGGTAATGTGCCTCATTCAGGACTCCCTCATTCAACACAGCCAAACCAACAGTACCCAAGTACTCTCCGAAGAGACACAGTACTCTCCGAAGAGACTCATGCCCCCTACCTTAAAAAATAATAATAATAATTTAAAAATCCTGAGTCCCTGAATGAGACTCATCTGTAGCACCGCGCTGTAGTTCTGCAGGTGGAACAGCATTAATATGCTGCATCTCCAAGCAAAACAATGTAATATCAAGGCAGACTCTGAGCATTGACAGTCCTAATGATCAGACAAAACACCATCAAAGGAGGGGATCCATACATCAAAGTGCTTGGGTTTGTCAAGAAAGATCTGAATAATTAATGCTGAGATCATGCATTTTTAAGGTATGTTGCTGCATTGTTATAAATTTTTCACTACATGTAAATAACAAGAACAACCTTCATTTATTTAGTAGGCACTAAGTGTCCTAAGTGACAAACAAGGCAAATAGTTACAATTATACATCACAAGTATACAGCTAACAAGGAATCGACTAGGTGCGGCTAAGATAAGCTTCCAATGAATGTGGATAGTGATTAGCTGATATTACTCTTTGTTATGAGAGACTGCACATATCACCCTAAAGCTCAAACACTGACTGTGTATGAGGTCTAATCAGCCAAAATGCTTTTGCAGTTGCACTCAGTGGTGACTGTGGCCTGGACAGCGTGTCCAGAGCATAAAATGGAATCTGCATCAGCCATTTTCCACTAGGGCAGAAAGCAGGTGACGCCCACCACGTGCACAGAAGCCCTCCTGGTATATGCAGAGAAACAGTTATCTCTGTTTTGCACATTCATCTGCAGCTTGTAAAATGCAGAGACAGTCACATGACCAAAAAGAAACTATGGGATTGGGTATCTGCAACAGGGAGGAGGCTGCTGTTCTCACTTGGAAGATGCACCAAGGGAATGTTTTTAACCCCCCGGTGACTTCCATGCATCTCCAGGTGGGTCGATGCTTATTCCGGCCCAATGTTAATCCATGAATCTTGACCTTTTAGATGTAGAAAACACTTGGCATCTTAACAAGCTATTGCTCCTGATGATCTGAAAAGTTACAGGGTAATCTACATTTCGATTCTCCTAATCCCCCCGCCCCACCAATCTAAGCGACTCCCACTGTGTAGCCAAAGCCAAATATAGACAGATCTCTGCCAAACTGAGGCGGGCCTCCATAAGGTCCACAGTCTCATTCCGAATATGGCACAGTCCCAGTCCGAGAGCTAATGTTATCAGCATCGAGCCAAGTCATCAGGATTGACTGCTTCCGAGATGAACTATAAAAGATCCTGCCCATTTTCTCTGTCCTAAACCCGGTCACTTAAAGCAAAGTCCAACTGGCATTAGGACAAATGCAAAAATAGTGATAACACCCTAATATAACATCCTAGAGTGTTCAAGACACCACATGGAAACATTTCAAGAAGAGCACTTACAAATAATTAAAAGACACCTATCTTTACAGAGTGTCCTTACAGTGGTGCTGTTCCAAATGTCTCTCTCCAAATATGTTTGTTGCTATTTGATAAATTCAGGCAATTTACGTTAGTTTTCGTTAGCCACACCTGGAGAGCTACTGTGAACGTGTTCATGTTGTGACCGTTTCACGGTGAAACCCGCTTTTTGCGCGAGCTCTGCGGGGGTCGCCGTGCTCGTGCCAGCACAGGGACGGCCGTTTGTGCCGTTATTCCTGTAGTTCGTTAGCGACACGCCGTGGGAATCTGGGCTCTGCCCCAAGCCAGGGTGGGAAGCCGGCTCCCCCGCTCAGGCGTGCGAAACTTGAGCCCAGCCCCCGGGCGGGGCGACGCGGACCGGCGGTCGGCCGTCGCACTCAGCGCGGGGCCAGAGGGCGTCCGGGGCCAAGCTGGCAGCCCTGCAGTGGGAGGGGGGGCAATGGTCGAGTAACTATTTACAAACGGCATGTGCTCACTGCCAGCAAATTTCCACTGTGGGAATCAAAACAGAATCTCGGATAACAGCCGCGGGGCTTGTTTAGGCGAGGACCGGGACCAGGAGTCTCACCCGCATAAGGAACAGACGCGTTTCGTACTGATCAGAGTGATTAAGGCTCTCAGTCAAGCCCCAGCGAGAGAGCAGCCAGGGGTTCAGCACAAATTGTTTTTTCTGACTCTCACAACTAAAATAGCATTTAATAATAGAATAGTATAATAATAGCAGGAATGAATAGCATTTAATAATAAATAACAGCATTGATAAATAGCATTTAATAACTTTATATTTGTTGGTCAAAGTTAATTTACCAAGTCTTTGGTATCATTTCTAGCTGACTGTGCCATGTTTGCTACAAACCTGCTCCTTTAAGTCTATGTGCGTGTTTATCACTAACAGAAGCCGTTCCACCTGTGACTGGTGTGGACCTGATGCACGCTTTCCTCAAAAGCCCAACTCGCACGTGCCAAAGAGGCAGTTTGCAACTTCAGGGAAACCCATGAGAGGTTCCCAGTGCTAGGTCAGGCAGCCCATGGCATCCAGAGCGGTCATGGACCCGAGGAGGATGCGGGAAGAGACCTGGCCAGCCGTTTGACACAAGTCCACGGTGAGAGACTGTCAGAGCTGGCCTCATGACTAATGACAGCCTCATAAAGAAGATGTTTATTTACATATCCTGTCTTACAGGGGATTCCAACTCCGGTCCTGCAGAGCTACTATCCAGTAGGTTTTCTATCCTACCTGGCTTCTGATGAGCCACAGTGTTTTCCGGTAGATGCCAGTTGGAGACCCCTGCTCTATTAACATATGTCAGAGTCTGACCAGTTCTCAGATCAGGCTCCATTCAGGACAGAAACACAGACCTAAGTCAATCCCACGTAATACTTCTGCATTGACCAGCGAGTGCACAGATGAGGTTAGTTATGACAAATTCAATTTTTTTGTGTGTCTCTACAAAAAAATATGTAACTCCTAGGTGACATCTTTAGATTTAGAAGATGCATTTTGGACAAATACCTCTACTTCAGCTTTCAGGGAAGCAGCTTTAGGCAGAAGGACAGGCGCAGCTTATATTTAAGCACTAGTCTCATTCAATCGACTGCCCCTGTAAGATACTGCCTGCACATTGAGTAGCTTTCCGGTGCAGTAACTGTCAAAGCAGGGAGTTCAAAACCCTATCCCATATTTTTCAGTGCTGCTGGAAGACAATGTATTGCCAGAGGCATATATAAACCAAGAATTCGTTTAAAAAACATTTTTAATTTGATACAGATATTAAGCAGTTTTCACAATGAATACCCAAAGATAATACTTTGTTTTAAATATCATCTTGAGTGAATTTAGTTTTAGGTTTTAATCTTTCCTTAAATGTAGTTCATGGGTTATACAACTTTGCTGTTACTGCATTAGAATGTGAAGAGCTATATGGGTGTGCAAAGCCTGACGGCCCATAAGCCACCGGCACCACAGTCACGGTCACATGACCCCCCCTCTGGTGTCTCCTAGCCTCATTTGTGATTTTGATTCATTAACTGCGTCCACGGTTTTGGGGGGGGGGGGCACACCATGCAGCCCCATCCATGAATCTCCTGCCATCATCGACCGACCCATTTTCCTGCCAGACTGGGCGTTTAACCTCCCGGCTGCAGACCATTTATTAAGCACATGAGCCACCGGGGTGGGGGGTGGTGGGGGGGGCGGTGTAGAGGGAGGGGGCGCAGGGGATCGGGGGCCGGCATGTCGCAGACACTGCCTCCCAGGCCCTGCCTAGTCTGTCACAACTGGCTGCCCTCCCCGTAACAAGCGGTTAATGAAAGGGCCAGTCCTGGGAATAGACCCAGAGCCACAAGACTGGAACGCAGGGTCAGCAATAGCCTCCTTTGTCCTGCTATCTATATGCTCCGCCGTTGCCTTGGCAGATATAGCTTCTGTAGTGTTAAAGATGGTTCTTAAATCTGCTCGACTCTGGCTAACTGGATATAATAATTAACATACTTCGGTTATTAATCTTGGCCGGCTGTGGTTTCACCTTCCACTATACCAGTATTATAATAATTATTATCATCATTATTATGCAAACTCTGTGTAGGTGTGTGAGACTCGCTGCTGGCAGCACAACAGACAGGGCCATATACCACAAGAGAGGGAGGAAGGCGTGTCGAAGTGAATAAGCAAGCCCATCACCGGAGCGGACCCAGCCTACCACGTCCACACCCTGTACTCACAAAGCACATACAGAGAGATGGAGATGAGTGCATTTAAAAAGATTAAATTAATTTTTATATAGTGCCTTTCATAACAGAGGCACCCCAAGGCGCTCGGTGAGTGTGTGCCAATTCATGAATACATCGTTTATATTAAATGGCGTGTGAAACAGGAAAGAGAGAGAGAATGGCAGAAGACGACAGACACACACGTCGTCTGCGCAGAGCATGTGACCCTGCAGAGGGGCATTGTGGGGCAGCAGCTTGCACCTGCTATTCCTCTGACCCTTAAACCATCTACCGGGGTCCGAAAGCAGAGAGTGTGCGTGTCTCTGTAGCTCGTTATGTTCATGTTCACCCTGTTAAGATGACACTCACCTTTACAACCCCCGCCGTTGCATCCGAGCATCCAAGCCAAGCTCAGGCATCGCAGAGCGGGGGAGGGTGCGCCCCCCAGCACAAGGGTAGCTCCGACAGGGACAGGAAATACGAGAGTCAGAAAGCACATCTGAATGGGGCCGAGCAACCTCCAAAAAACGCAGACACTCACTGCCAATAACGCACCCTCTTCTTAGACTCCTTAACTGTTACGAACACGCCTCGGCATTCCTACCCGTGTACATCAGCAACGGCGTTTCTTAACCTGCATGGAGAAAATCTCAGCCCTTCCCGTAACACCTCAAGCAAACATAAATTACAGCTGGAGTAATTAATTACTTATTACCAAATACTGGCTCATTTCCTGACCTCTGTAGCTACCTGCAGAATAGGCACTTCGTTATATTGCACCATACTGTTCTGCGTGTCTGAAGGGCAGAGCGGAGGACTGATCTTGGACTTATGTCCCATAGGTCAAGATTTCTCAGCTGTTGGGTCACGGAGAGCATGGTTTAAAAAAAAGAGAAATAAGTGAATCGCAACCCTCACTGACAAGTTTTGCCATTACCACCAACCACACACACACACACACTGTATAAATAATGCAGCTCCTGTGGTTAAATCAGTACAAAAACTCTGCCATAGGTCCTATGAATCATCTTCTGCACTCACAGTCACACACTCATAAGTGCATGTTCACCTCTTTGGGGTCCAGTCACTCCCCGGCCGTGATAATAGACACCCCTTGCCTGAAAGCTACAGAGGCTGTTCAGCTGGACTCTCCTGGGATAAAATCTGAGTTGAGTTACCTTCTGAATCCTTGGCCAACAAACTAACGGCACAGTGACTTGCAAACGGCCATTGGCAAGCTCAGAAAGAACCGAGGGGCTCAGTAACCATAAAGAACAATAGTGAAAGGTTTGGGGAATTTAATCCGGACTTCTTAGACTAATTATTTATCACTGTGGTCCACGGTCCCTGTCCACCCTGAAAAAGAGTAAAATGATACCAACTCACAAAACCGGGCCATTCCATTTGGGTTTTGAACATGGGGATGCCACCGTTCCCAGACAGACTGGGACTTCACATTCCAGAGCAATTGGACTAGTTGTATGTCTTTACATCTCCGGTATATTACAGGACAAAGATGAATGGAAACATCTATTAATAACCTCAACTGAGAGGTAAACGTAACACTTCCACACACTGGGCTGTGAAAAACCAAAGGATTTGCAAGGGGATTTTACAAACCAAACAGCACATGGTCACCCTGCATTGCCCCTCCCCAGGCCCAGCCATCCTCCCTTTGGGCATTTTTGATTTGCCATGGGAAGAAATTGCAGGATCGTAATACAAAGCAATACATAAACCCAAAAGTGAGGGAGTTTGCCACAAACTGTGAGTCACTGCCTGGTTTACCTCTGCAGGGAACGTTACAGTTCAAAACCTTTTGTGTTGTTATGGTTTGTAGTTTATGAGACAGAAATGCCACCTACCCCAGGTTTCCAAACTTCTTTTCTACCTCTAAATTACTAAATTAAGACACATATAGATTATGCAGGTGAGCGTTTATGCCTGCCTCAAGATTGAAAATGCCTTTATTTGTGCAATCAGGGATTGATAGTGGCGCGGGGCCACAGGAGCACTGAAAGCTGATTGGCCCCCGGAGTGTCTCCGCCCCCATCACTCACTGAATCAAAACATACCATTGGGTCACGATAGGGTTGGCCCTTCTGGCTAAATTATGGCCCCTTTTATGTCCCTTCACCTTAAAAAACATCCTAGAATCACCTATGTGTGGAATAAACAGTGTCTTTTGGCCCCTCCCCCATACTGGTCGTTGTGACGCACCATTTAATCACCTCCCTTTGCCCGCCCTCACTTCCCAGCCTGCGGTGTTTCCCCCATAAAGATACACAGGGGATTTCGTAAGGCAGATGTTGACGTCAGATAAGGACTCATTCCCGGAATGTGACACCACATCTGCATAACATGCAAGACCCGGCACCAACAAACCGTGTTTGACACCTGCCCATGGTAGAAATTTCGTATTTGATGACTAATTCATTTGTAATGGTTTGTTCCACTATAGTGTCACAGTTAGCATTTATTTAAATTACTGTTTCATCACAGCAGGTGAACACAAGTACACTGAAGTCTGCAAACACTGGATAACATTCATTATTAAAGAAAACCTTAATATAGTCAATAGCAGTTTCCATTTTTAAATTATAACCACATTTTCTAAGTAGCTGAACATTTAATAGGGTTCATTCAATATGTAGCAGCAGGCAAGATTCAACACAATGTTTTGAGGAGAGTGACAGTCATGTGAAATCCAAGGTCGCCTAATAGCTGCAGTACCTCAGATACAGCCAGAAAGCAAATGGACTGCATTTATATAGCGCTTTTCTACTCTTACGAGTACTCAAAGCGCTTTACAATTTATGCCTCACAGTCACCCATCCACACACACACACACACACCGGTGGTGGAGGCTGCCATGCACGGCACCAACCTGCACACCGGGAGCAATTTGGGGTTCAGTGTCTTGCTCAAGGACACTTTGATGGGGTCAGGAGGAACCAGGGCAGGGCAGGACTGCAAGAGTACTTAGGTACCTCACAAACTATACATTAACATCCAAATACACTGACGAGTACTAACTATGTGACTAACAAATATACTGACGAGTACTCACTATGTAACTTACAAATATACTGACGAGTACTCACTATGTAACTTACAAATATATTGACGAGTACTCACTATGTAACTTACAAATATACTGACAAGTACTCACTATGTGACTAAGAAATATACTGACGAATACTCACTATGTGACTAACAAATATACTGACGAGTACTCACTTTGTAACTTACAAACGTACTGGCGAGTACTCACTATGTAATGCAGGACGTGAAAGCAGAGTCCCGCAGTCATCCTCAAGGCATATGAACCATCCCTGCTTTTTCTGAGCTGCCGTTTTAATCGATGCTGTAAATGCATCAATCCCTGTACTAAGTCTATGATGTAGGTGGTACCAGGGCATTCTCAGTAAATATGCTACAAAAGGCTAAGCACAGGTGAGGAAAAACCATGCAAACGATTTTGGGGCTGGAACTTAGGGTAGAAAAAAACACTCTACACTTCATTGAGCTGATCGCCGTTTTTCACAATGACCACATTCAGCAATTCATCTGAAGAGGAGCTGGCAACCTTCTTAGAAGCAGGACTACGCTCTATTGTATGGTGAAAACAAGGTCACTTCTTAGGCATGTATAATGAATAATCACAAATTAATATTTCTTTATTGCAGTGCATCATTTTCAGGAATGCTATGAGGCCATGCTTTGCTAATTCGATTGCTAACTAGAGTTTGTGCAGTGACGAGTTAACAAGAACCACACCTGTCAATGGGATATTAATTAAATCAGCACACAAATTACCTTTACCTCACACGCCAATAACTGGCCCTTGTTGGACTTATTCCCGTTCTTATTTTTCACTCCACACTTATGCATGTGATTATTAAAATGTTTAAAGATTAATTCAGATACTTTTCGCAAACACTAGTGAATATTGAATATTTATTTATTTGCAGACTCATCGTCCATAAAAAGAATGGACTGTAATTTGCAAGTAATTTGTAAATTTGTAAATGGAGTTTTTTCAGCGATGTATTTTCTTAAATAAGAATAAGGGTATTAAAATTGCTGTTTAGATATTGACCATCTTTTCATCAGAGAATGTCAAGCCACAGGCCTGGGGTGTATTAGAAATGGTTGGCTGGTAGGTTCACTCACTCACTCACTCACTCTTTCCTGTATCAGAAAGTGAAACAAATTGATGGTTTCAGACACTACATTCCAAAATGCTCTGTGTCAGTATCCTAGCAACCATTATCAGCTGACATTTGCAATTAGCAAAATGCAGCATAAAGTGAACATGAATATAGATGCCTGTTTAAAATTATTATTTTGTAATTATTTAATATTTAAAATTGAAATGTAAGCTTCTGTCTTTGCAGACGTTGCTAGAGTCATGTTACTTTTAAAATGCTGTATTTATCATTTATATTATGAGCAAGCAGTTGGTAGCAGACATTGTGGGAAACATGAAGCATCGCTGTATGCGTCTGTACAATTCACAGTGCATTGTGGGTATTTTCTCGCAGACTATAGCCCTGGTTTTTAGGGGTGCTGGGAACACCGGCCAGCTGTAGAGGGAGACACTGGCATGACACATCAGCTGACCTGATGCAAAGGGATGTGACCATCCGCTGGTCCTGCCGCTGGCCCTCAGGGTGCCACAGCGTGTCTGTGGTTTTGTGCTGCTAAAGGCTGCCTTGTCCTCTTTGTCCAGAGGCATTTTTTTTAGAAAACCAAGCTGACGGGCAGGTTTGTGAACAGCTACTGTGATGCGCCTGACCTTTCGGGCTACTTGAGATGTAAGTGCTTATTGCCCCCCCCCTCCCTCCCATCTCAGATTTCAGCGAAGACACCTGCAGCTCCAAAACAATATTTCAGCCTGTAGCCTGCAACCCTGAGTTTCAGTAGAACAATTACAAAAAAAACCTTCAAAACACATACATAATTTTTCAGATTTTGCTCATATTTTTCTTTCCTCCATGTAACTGGAACTCTGAGTTTTCAAACTGAAATGGCTTTTCCCACTACTGTTGATACCCTAAATGATAATCCTGTCATTTTTAAAGTGGAAATAGACTTTAGAGTCTTTGCCCGGAACCAAGTCCGTACATACCTAAGCTCTGCCACTCAAGGATTCCAGATTTATAAAATTCCTCCTGGGAATGAAAAGATTGGGTCAGTAGCTCAGGTATCGGGCTGCAGATGTATGTACAGGTGCAGTGGCAGTGTTCAGGGAGTTTTCAGTATCCATATCTATCAGGAACTGCCCACAGCGTGCCAGGTCACGTCACGCAGCTTCCCACCTGATGCATGGAGGCTTTCTGGTAAATCTAAGTCATTCTAGTAGCCAAGCTAACAGGACCAGGAGGGCAGAGTATTTCTGGGGTGAAATGTCCAGTGTCTGACCATGTGACATACAGAGACAAACAAAAAGCCAACCTTGCGTTCGTGATGCTGCTGGCACAGGAAGGCGGGCACCCCTGCGTGAGCCTCCTACCTGCCACCGTCATGTCCGACCCCTCCCGATGTCTGCCCCCTGTCCACAGGAAATGACATCGGGGACATGCCGCTCACTATTGGCATGAATGAGGGCAGCAGCCGGAGCCCTTGAAGTGCTGAAGCCTGCATCTCCAAACTGGTGAGATTGTGACATATTTAATGCACCAAGAGCCTCTGGCTCAGGTGTTTAGCCAACAGCTCTTCAGCTTCGATACTTTGCCCCCCCACGGTAACCTGGATGTTGTCCATGATCCAGCAGGCAATTTAATTTCTTCAATCTCTCATTATTTATTAAACATCCACCAAAAAAGGTCCGTTATTTTTCACCTTCGTGGTTTGTGTAGTGC
Organism: Paramormyrops kingsleyae; assembly: GCF_048594095.1. NCBI lineage: Eukaryota > Metazoa > Chordata > Actinopteri > Osteoglossiformes > Mormyridae > Paramormyrops > Paramormyrops kingsleyae. The sequence continues at coordinate 15,959,469 of NC_132797.1, forward strand.
GGACCCAGAGCTTACAGAGATCCTCCTATTGCTAAATGGACACCTATTATTTCACCCCCTCCCCACATGTCTGTTGGGAAGAGCTGGAAAGTTCCCTCGACTGGGGATGAATACCCCCACCCCTTATGATTTTGTTCCCCATTGACTATGATCAATGGGACATAACACTACATGGTAAATACTACATGCTACAAATTGGTTCTAAAAAAGAACATATTCAATTGTAATGAAATACCATGTTCCACATCATCACAAGGAACGACGCTCCAGCCATCTGTAAATATGCACATTAATTGTATTTTTATTAATATTTTCTGGCCACAACAATAAAATTTAACAAATGACCACTAGAAAAAAGGTTTACTTCATCAGCTGTACAATACATACAGTATCATAAAACTGGCCGCCAGGATTAAAACCCACTACTGCAATTATGTAGTGTTTTCAGCAGCATTTAACGAGCAAAAATAAAAATAAAAACCAAAAAAAAAAAAAAAAAAAAAAAAAACCCACAATATATACATGTCCACGGTGCATTCAGAGTAACCTCATATGTACAGTACACATAACTCCAGCAAAATACTCACAAGTCTTCCGATTGGTTTCTCAGTCTTATAACAAAAAAAAAAAAAAAACACACACACAGAGATGCCAGCCGCTGCCCGAGATGTTGACGGACAGCGGCTGACTCAGATTCAGCCCTAGGATTTTGACACAAACAGCAGAAGGTGCACACCTTCGAAATGGCACAGCTGGTATACCGCCATGTCTGTGCTACAGCCGCGTCGGACGTCAGATTTCATGCCCGCTGCCCAATGTGCCTTGCGACAGGTCATGCCAACCCCCAGGTGCATCGAAGCAGGTAGCGCTGATGGATTCACACTACGTGGGCTTGTAGCATCAGAGCGAAATGCTTCTCTTGACCGGGAGCAGACATTATCTAAGCATGGCCCTTGAGTGACAGAATGGCTTGAAGTGCCTTTTCTCAGAAGTAACGTGATCCAGCGTGTGCACTACCAATGCTGTAGCCACAGATAGCGAGATGGGAATGCACTTTGGTACATGCCCACATGCCCTGGGTGCTTATAAACGTATAAACAGTCTGAGGTAAAAATGTTTGTATAGATTATTTTTAACTAGTGTCAAGTTTAAAATTTAATGTTTAATTCTGAGTTGCTTCATGTTAAGACAAAGGATATTACAGTGAAGTTAGCGTCCACCCTGTGAGAGAGGTCTGCTCAAATATGATCCTCTTTTTTAAAAATCACTTTCTGTGCTGAGACAGGGACTTTAATAAAATGACTTCTTTTCCACACAGGGTATGAAAACATTCTCTATATGAAGCGTTACACAACTTTGCTTCTCAGAATGTAACGGATCATGAGAGACTCTGTAGATGTTACTCAAATCTGTATAAGAAACAGTGTCACTAAATAACTACTATAAATCATACCCCTCCCCCACTAAAAAAGGGAACTACTGTAAAGAAAACAGCATTGATAACCAAAGGCACATTGTTACACACCGTAGGGCATCAGTTTACACACTACTGCCAGTACAAAATGAAGTTATTGTGAAGATGCACTCTCTTTGCTCATTGGTTGTCGGTCGGATACAGTTTGGGGGAACAGCCAATGAGATGCTAGTCAGAGCTCTGCTACAAAGGAGGGTTGATAGTTAATCAGCAACTAGAGACGCAAGGCACGGGCGGTTGCCACGGCTGCCTGTCAGGAGTCCCTGACAACCCTTGGTCTGCCCTCTGACTCATAGAGCCTCCTCAACAAGGGATTCCTTTCCTTCTACTTAACAGAGGAGTCTGGGTGTGGTATTAGGTGACATCATTCCAAGAGAACACTGTTAGTGCACGCTGCAGTTACCGTGGTAACAAAGCTGATGCAGCACATTAACGCCCTACCGTTTCCAGTATGGCTTTTCTTGTATTTTTTCTCCTCCTAAAAGTCCTCAGTGAAAATCATGTACGAAATAAATATGAAGCTCTAAAAACAAGTCAACAAAGTTATAGTATTTAAAAACGTGTCAAAAATGCAACCGAAATGGTAGCTCTCACTTCCTATCGAGACAAAAGCTCGTAAAATGCCAGATACACATCTGGCTAGGTGTTCACTAATGAACAGTGCATAGCTGAAATCATTTAAACAGGATATTGGATTAAAAAGATGTCAAGCAAAAGGACAAAAAAAAATAAATTAATTGAGCAAAGGGGATCCAAAACATCAAAATACTACACCACCTTTTGGCCTCAAAAAGGGAAAAGGGAACAAGCTATTTTGGGTTTTAAAGCCTGCCAAACATTTATGAGCCCACTCAAGACTGCCCTACTTAATTTTCCAAAGCGCAAACCCTATTCTACAGCAAGTCAGCAGGGGACGGTAAACATTGCTACAGTGGACAACCTGAACAGAGAGCGGGAACAGAAACGAAGCACTCTAAACTGCCCGCGTTATCTGAGGGCAGAGCACAGGCGCCCTCAGGACGGACACTCCGGGGCAGGGCCGCCTGCGTGGGAAGCCCTGGAATCACAGGCCTTGGGTTTGCACCTGCGGGCCCCTTCTGTTCACTCTCGCGTCAGCAGAGTCCGGCTCAGGGCCACCCACCAGGAGAGTTAGCGCATTAGCGTGCAAACCGCTATGGTAAAGCAGAATTCGTAACAACCATGTTTCAGACTTGAATTTTTTTTTTTTTTTTTTTTAAAAAAGAACAAAAAATACCTTAATTACAAAGGTAAAGCACCAGAGTAGTTTTCCCTGCTCTGTAAAAATTTTTTTTGTTTTTTTGTAGTCAATCTACAAATGAGACGTGAGAAAAGGCTACGGCAACAGTGCCTAGCATTAGCGCTGCTCTTCCCCGCGTTTCTACAAACGCACCATGCCACTTTTAGCAGTTCCTGTTTGTAAGGAATGTCAAGAGAATTTAGGCACGTACCAAGTCATGTAAACTTTTCAAACGAAACATTTTTTGTCGTTACCTCCTTCGATATTTTTTCCTTCCAGTAATTCCGTATTCTAGTCTTATCGCTCAAAACGTCCCTCCCCTTGCAAAAGGTTGTCCTTCTGCTACCTGAATAGAAATGAGGTACTTTTATTCCCCTTTATAAGATGAGCCCTACGATAACGAGAGGAGAGAACCAAGAAAAGCCCCACAGACCCCTAGGACTCGATTTGCAGTCTTACTACCTCGTGGCCAGCCACGTCATCGCTCTTAACGACTGCACTACACAACAGTTGGGCTTCATAATTTATTTGGCTTGACTGCACAAGTGTTGGCAACCCTGTCCTGGCAAGCCCTCTAATAAGAACCCAAAAGCCTTGTTTCCTTTTCACCATTTCAAGATTTATAAAGATTTGCAATAAAAACAGCAATATAATAATTACTAAAACACAGCGCTAACCCTAAAACGCGGTGATCGCACTTATAATAGAGTGATGTCCAGGAGTAGGATGGTTTCGCTTTCCTTACAGCCTCTGGAAATAAAAATGTCTCCTTTTAAAAAATAAATTAGTGGACAGAACGTGTCTGACGTTCAGTTGACTAGTTTTGGCAGCATTGTTCTTTGTTGTATATTCCCATTGGCATCAGTCATTTGTGCCAGACTAGTCCTCAGCTTGCTGACTGAGCCAGAAGTCGGAGGTAATTTGGAAATTGACGTAATAGCACCTGAGCCCTCTGTGATTCGTTTCATGGGGGTTCTGTCCACTGTGGGGGGTTTTGGCAAGCGTCTCCGGAGCCAGGGGTGACGCAGGGCCTGGCTGGGGGTCATGCGCAGAGAGGGGTCCCACTCCAGACACTGCTTGAGGAAGTCCAAGAAGAGAGGGTCATCGCAGCCCTTGAGGGCCGTCACCCAATCCTTGCTCCCAGGGGGACCCCGAACTTTGCCCCGACGTGAGCGTCCTCCGTTCAGCACCACAGAGCCGTCCGGCAGGGTAGTGACTGTGCAGTACCGAGGGTAGCCCTTGGAGCTAACAAAATTTTTGGCTCTTTTGGATGCATCCAGCAGCTTTTGTGAAGGCATTCCGAGAAGTTCGATGATGCAGGCTAGCTGGTCCCCTTCGTCTTCCCCTGGCAAAAGAGGGTACCCTGTCAGAAGCTCCGCCAAAATGCAACCCAAGCTCCACATATCAATGGGCATTCCATAGCGAGACCCTAGGATGACCTCCGGTGCTCTGTAGAAACGGGACTGGATGTAAGTGTAGACCCGCTGGTGCTCATAGCAGCTGGAGCCAAAGTCAATGACTTTTATCCCACTGCGACCTTGCTGCTTGAGCAAGATGTTTTCCGGTTTGAGGTCACAGTGGATGATCCGGTTCTTGTGCAAAGAGTCCAGACACTGGAGAATGGAGTGTGCAAACTTGCGCACCAGCGGCAGGCTGAAGCCCTGAAACTTGTTCTTCTTGATAAGCTCGTAGAGGTTCATACTGAGCAGTTCAAAAGTCATGCAGATGTGGTTGCGGAATGTGAAGTGCTCCAACATGTGGATGACGTTCATGGTGGAATCCTTGTCCTGCTTGCGTAGATGTTCTAGGATCCGTATCTCCTCGGCCGCCTGCCGATGGAAGCGCTTCTCGTTGCGCACCATCTTGAGAGCCACGTGCTGGTGCGACTTGTGGTCATAGGCCTTCACCACCTGCCCAAAGCTGCCCTTGCCGATGACCTTGAGCACCTCGTAGCGGTAAGCGATGTGGTCATGGGGCACGTGGATGTAGGAGCCCTGGTCGTCATCATAGCCACCATTATTGGAGCCCCCAACCACGCCGGGCCGCTTCTTGGCATTTGGACCAGTGAAGTAAATCTCCGGGTAGTTGAATATTTCTTGATGCTCAAAGGCCGTGAGTTTGGACATGTACTGCTTCATAGCCTGCTCAGGTGTTAGAGAGACTGGTTTAGACTTGCCATCAGAGGACTTCAGGGAGATGGAACTGCTCTGACGACACTGGGTGCCCTCCAGCTGCCTGTCGGGCATTGGGAGACCCGTCCGGTCCACTGTCGTCAAGCCATTGGGCTGTGAGGTCAACAGTGTCCTTTTGTTGCTGTTTTCCTCAAACAGTTGCTGAACATGTATCTGCTGGTGGTTCCCAATGTGCAAGTGGTCATTCATTGTGTGCTTATTTCCCCCAATCTGAAAGAAAAACCAACAATTACAGCAATTAGAGGTTGAAAATGCAATAAAACATACAGTATGAAGATCATATTTTTAATTTTGTATACAAGCTTCATTAAAAAGGCATTAGGTGACATTTACCCCACCCCCAAGTTCCTCAGGCTACAACCTTATGAGAGGCTAAAACCTTCTCAGGTCATCTGTAATTACAAGCCCTTTCAGCAGCAAGGACCGTGTGGAGCTCGCAAGCAGATCTCAGGCACACCTGTTCCACAGTTTACATGCACTACGTTGTTGTGATGCAAGACCCATCATGACCAGTAATCATGACTCATGTGGTATCACCTACCTATAGGCAAGTGACAGGACGTAAACCAACATAAACAGGATGCAGAACGTATGGTTCTACTAGACTTTCCCCAGCATTGTGGGATGGGATTCAAACTCTGAAACAAGAACCAAACATCCTGCCTTACCAACTTGAGCAGTCTTACAGGAACTGGGCTGTCGGATATACAAATACATCCACAGAAAAATGCAGCTAATCCCAAACAACACGACACAAACACAAATGACAAATAGCAGTAAGTTTATATGACATCAAACATATTTATATGACATATAACACCGACACTTGCTTTTAATGAACAAGAACAGCTATCATATTTTCACATACTGAAAATTAATCCAGGATGTAGTCTGGATAGCAACCTCACCATCACGACATCAGCTTTTACGAATTAATCGAAGTCAAGATTTTCGTTTTAGTGCAGCTAATTATCAGCAACTAGCCTACAAAACCATCCTTTGTTCCCCTCCGTTCATGTGCTGTTTAAATATTTAGTACAGCATATGTGAAAGTGAACTATCCATTAGCACAGAATATAAAACACATTTTAAAAAAAACTCTCTTTCTTCATGGTACCGTTACCTGTGTGAAATTCCAAATGGAAAAATGTCAGCCTCAGAAACACACTAACTAAAACTCCCCTCTTTCAGTAGTCGTCTTTTTCATAAACTCATCCGTTCCCCTTCCCCCCAACCTTGTGTCCCAAAAACAAAGTCAGCCAGCAATATTGCATAAACATAGCATAAATTTATTTAAAACATAATTTGCAGGCCAGCTTTAAAATGTTACATGATCCTTCTGGCCTAATATCAGAATGCAATAACCCTTATTTTCAACAGGCTTTAAGTAGAGTGTTTGGCTGAGCCTCTAGATTACTTGGAATGTCATGTACATTTTTCTTACTTTCGTATCTGGTGTTTGTGAAACACTGAGCTGTGTACACATAATTCAGGCCCTATTCTATGGCTGATTTATGTCAATGAAAGTCGGATTGAGGGGTAGATGACGCTCACATTTTAAGCAACATTGCTTCCCTAGACGGCCTGCCATTAAATTAGCACAAGCAAGCTACTTTTGTGCTTTAGTGAGAGAGAAATTAATAACACAGGACGTTGCTATGATGGCTAAGGTCCAATCCTTCTGATTTTGCTAAATGAGGATTTTTTTTTTTTTTTTTTATGTACACAAAGATCAAGAAGTGTGCATTTCCTGTTTCCGCGAATCTCCAACTCCCTCTCAGAAGCCGGTTTCCTTGATAACTTGATAACGTCTCTCACACACGACATCCTGCGGCTTCTGTCCAAGGCTCTGTTTAGTCCCCCTGTTGGGTTGTTCAAATTAGCATAACGGGAAGAAACTGCAAGCCTGATACAGAATTTAATACACAAAGCACTCCATAACATCATTAGCTACTTGATTAGGTTAAGCTTGTTTGCTAATCTGAATTCCGAGGCTGAACCCCATTCCTCATTTCTTCTCTGCGCATCTTTGCTTGTTACAGTGTAGTCTGGTTCCCTGCCTTGTTGGAGGGACCCTTTTCCAACAGTTTGCCAGGCATAATTCCCATTACAGCTACAACACAAAACCAAAACACTAAGCTTTTCAGAGCTCAGCAGACCAATACTGACCTATAATCTCAGAGTCATTGAGGATAATTTCCATAATTTCTACTAAAGGGACACTGGATGCATCCAAAAATGCAAAAGGATGAATATTTAGCAGATAATATTAAGCACCTACCCTGTGCTTTTGTATACGCACACTGAGAACTTAAAATACCACAGAACACTAGAACAGATACTGCTGTACACCAGGGCTAGCCAAACCTGGTCATGCGAGTTTCGGAGAACACCCTCTCCTTGCAGCTAATGTCATTAGGAATGACATTGAGGAAAAGCCAGCAGAACCTGTGGCTCTTCAGGAATGCGACCGGCCGGTTTCTCTCTCTTTGTCACTGCCGCCCCATGCGTTCCACCCGGCAAGTCGATCTTACCATTTTGGTGCCGCTAATCCCACAGATAAATCTCTTGCCGCAGTGTTAATCACCTGATTCTGGCAGAGCGGAGCGTAATGTTGAGGAAAGAGCGTCAAGCGCTCCCAGCCAGTGCTCCGTTGCTCGAACTGTCCGAGAGTCCGTCCACAAAGAAAGCTATTCCACGCTTCCAATCGCCACCTACTTACACAAAGTTTCACTGCACATAACGAGGGGAGGGTGCAGCTCCCAGGCGTCTGTCCGTTCTTTTGAGAGCTTCAAAAACAAATGCAAAAGTGAGGCTACTCTGGATGTCCCATTGTAACCCCGACTGACTCATTTAGCTTTTCAAACTAGCTAGCAGACAGTTCCATTAAAAAAAGAACCGTCCTTGTATACTGCAGGTTGTTTTAAGCGAGCTATTCAAGTTAAGTACTCTGCCAGGGACCCAACAGCTGGGCACCCTCCAGGGCTGGAATTGGCAATCTCCAGGTTAGGTCTGCACCCTTAAATCACTCCATTAATTCCTATTAAGGCTTTAATGACCATCAGACATACTTCCATTCATTGCTATAAATGCAAAAATGACCTAATAACTAAATAATGAGGGTGTGTTCCAACTATTGGGACATCACCCTTCTCAGCCTCCCTAGAAAGGTCTGCGCCAGGGTACTGGGGAGAAGTCTGCCCCACAGCTGAACCTAGGTTTCAGGAGGAACAATACAGATTTCAGCCCAGCCTTGGAACAGTGGGCCAACTCTTCTCCCTCGCACAGCTGTGTGAGGGTATGGGAATATGCTAAGAGAGACTACACATGCTTTGTGGACTACCAGAAGGCGTATGATTGCATGTTTCAGCATGTTACAGGAACATGGGATATCAGGCACATATTGCATGCTTTTTGGTCCTTGTATGGATGAAATAAGTGTCTGCAACTTGGCACAAAAATCAAAGTTGTTTAGAGCGGCCGTTGGCCTCTGACAAGGGTGTGTCTAGTTGCCTCTCCTGTTCGTGATGCTCAAGGATGGGGCACCAAGGCGTAGCAGTGACTGTAAGGGCATCCGGAATGGGGGAGGAAAAGAAGTGATGTTGTCTTCCTCATCAACGGGGAACTCCAGCATGCATGCAGTATGTGAAGCAACCTCTAAGCGCAAGATCATGGAATTCTCTTGGGAAAAGAGCGAATTACTCCTTTTAGGTGAGGGGGTGTGGCCTTAGTGAAGGAGATGAAGTACCACGCGATATTGTTTACTAGTGATGTTAAGAGGGAACGAGAGATTGACAGGCAGATCGGTTCAGTAGTGGCAGTTCTGTGGGAATTGAGGAAGTTTGTGGCGATAAAGCAGGTATTAAGTTGTCATGGGAAGCTCATGGTTACCAGTCAGTCCACATAGCTATCCTCACCTATGATGGTGAGTAATGAGGTCATAGGTAGTGACTGAAAGAACAAGTTGTCCAATACAAGTGGCCAAAATGAGGTTTCTCCATAGGCTTGCCAGATTCACTCTCCTTGACAGGGTAAAGACTTGAGAGACCTAGAGGGACCTTTGGATCACAAGAAGTCAAGTGATGTGCTTTGGGCATCTTGTAAGGGAGGTCCTATGGCAGACCACAGGAAACACTGCGAAATGAGCTAAAATCTGCAACCATGGAAAATAACATCTACTGCGACATTCCACATGCTGCCACCACGACCTTGACCAGGAAAAGCAGTGTGAAGATGAATGATGAAGCCTGACTAACAAAGTCGCAAGAAAAGCACACAAAAACATCTGCAGACCTGCATGAATGTCAGCACACATGGTGAAAACAAAGCAAAAAAAAAAAAAAAAAAACACCAGAGAAGCCTAACCAGACCTCACTGTGGATCCAAGAGGTATCCTGTCACTTTGCCCCACAGCTCTGCTATAAGGTTTGTCTCTTGGTTTTAATGATGCACTCTGAAAATGAAACGGAATCCCAGCTCAAGGTTACCAATGGGGACAAGATTCAGTCCCGCCTGGACCACGAACACAAAATGCTCTCCGACACCACACAGCCAACGAGACTGCATCTAAAGCATGAAGGTGAAACACCATTCAGTCACAAAACACGCCACAAGATCGAAGTAGACATGGAGATCCGGATTCTGCAGAGATCCGACAGAGTACGCCTAAATATACAAGACACACATATGCAAACATGGCCTGCAAGGTAAAAATCTACTAATGCCGAAAAAGCACCTTTTTGTCGCTGGATTTGCCATTAATTAGATCAAACATGACGCAGACAGCTGGGGTTTTTGAAGGGCACCCTGACAGACACCCAGCTGGACGCCTCTTTGATAGCACACACACACCACAAGCCCTCGACCCGACTTCCATTGTCATAAATCACCCACAGAATTCGCCGTTCATTGTTTCCAAGTTTTCCAACAAGCTCCATCTGGAGGTTAATTAATGGCGACAGATCAAGGAAAACTGCCAAGATTTTGCTAGGACAAGGTAACAAAAGGCAGGTTCTGCAAATTCAAATCCGCTCTCATGGTAAAGGATTCTAGGCTTGGCTACTGGGAACAGGCCAGAATGGTGAACAAATAAGCTTCTACACAGACCGTCCCTGGTGTATCTAACACACAAACCTCACCGATCCCCCGGCAATGACAACAGAGGTACATAGAACGACAGCTGCACTCAGCGGTGTGCACACTCAAGACTGATCTTCACACCCTGCCCGCGCACCCGTTGCAAGTTTGGGTGCAATGCTAAAATGCACAGGAGGGGGGAGATTACAACGTGCAGCAAATTACGACGTGACCAAAAACGCTGGAGAGAAGTGCATATCAGCCAACCTGCATGCACTGGGGATAAAAGCTCCAGAGTTAAATTACACCAACCTGCTTTCATTTCCCAGTTTTGTGATGCAACTAGCAATTATCAGTAAAACTGTCTCCAAAAATATACTGGGCTGCAACACGCATGTTCCTCTGACCCAACCCAGCAGAACCTTCATTTACTTGTCCCAGTTACCATCAGAAGTGAAGAAAAATGAAAATGCACAATTTTTTTCCCCCACATTTCACAAAAGTGTCAATTTGCCAAGCAGTGCAGACCACATGGCAGGAGAGGAAGTGGCAAAGCCAGAAAAGCCCCAGAAAATTACACCCCAAGCAGATCAAAAGAACGGTAAAGGAACATTTTAAGAAGCACATCTGCTAATTCTGACAAACTCAACTTAACTATTATTTAGTTACATTACATAAGGGATCATTTCTCAGCCTGATGGGATCTAGCCCACGTTACTCACCTTTAGGTAGCCAGTAGATATAGTGGTACAGTTATCAAACCAACAAATTAACAAACCAGTATAGCCAGTCTTGTTTGAACCCAAATAAACTTGGTTGAAAACCTGAATGAGGCTTCCGACTGGAATATCCATGACTGTTGAAATGAACACCAGTAAAGATGTCGACAGGTAAGTCCTTCACTGTCACACCCTGTAGCTGGGCGTTCAAGCTTAAAAAATAATAATAAAAGGAGGCGGGACAGCAAGAGGCTTTTGCTCACAGCTGAACGGCTATTTTCAGGTGTGTATGCACACCCATAAAATAATTTATTCACTGACAAATACTATATTTACCTCACACAGGAAAGAGGTGTGGTAATTTCCTGTCCTATTGATACCGTCGTTTTATATGATGAAGCACATATTAATGTGGCATTAACGCAGATACACACCATCGTGTTTATTGCGGTCCTTCGTCTAAAGCTACATGTTTCCATTTCTATTGTGTGGAGTCCTGCTCGATTTACAGTGACAAGCTCGGTTATGTTATACACACACAGTAAGCTATAAAATAATGATCACTGATATTTGTCACTACTCCAACCATAAACTGGTTCCGACGGCTTTGATGTATGTTACACATACCGATCGGGTTTTATGGTGTGCTTTACGGTTATGATTTTTTGGTATAACAAGCTGAAATCCGTCTGGATGAAGCGGCGTACGTGCTGCTGTATCACTGGAAACCTTTGTTTCCTGGAGGAGCTGGTTACAGTATCGGCGCTGGCAGCACATCGAGGCGGAAAAACTTGAAATAATTCGCCTGTTTTAAAGTGTAGGATTCTAAAGGTGGAATATTTGATCGTTGCAGGCAAAAGGCAGAGTGAGAGCGGCAGGCGTGCTCCGTACCGTGAGGGGGGCCGTGTTCCTGATGGGGGGCAACGTGACGGCTAATGGTGGGTCGGTCCCAGCTCCGGCCCGGAGACCCCCAGCGCCGACTCCGGGGGAAGACTGCAGCTGGCAGACAATCTCACCCCCTTTGCCTGCGAAAATGTACAAAAAAAATGCATAACGTTGCCCCATCATCGAAAACAGAATTCACTGCATACATTTTATTCACTGTATATTATTTTATTCAACATCTTGAGATCATCTTGTAATCGATCGAAGGCATCTCGGGCTTTATTACAAGTAAATGCATTATTTCATACAGCAATGTCTGTCCGTTAATTTCACTCCCCGATAATGTCGGACAATAATAGCCCACCCCTGTCAAAATAACAAAGTTGACAAATCGCTCAAGGTGAGTATTAAATGTAGAAAAGTGGAAGAATATAAAATATAAACACATTTGAAAGGGCTGTTAACAAAAAATGGGCGTAAAAAAGACCACTCAGCTTCTCGTGAAGACCATTACCATGCCGCCTCCTTCCCCATTCCCCATTCCCACATAAAGCTATGCAATAAGGAAATCGCCATTGATATGGCACCAAAATATAAAACCAGCATGCATACCCGAATTGCAGACAAAGCATTAAGAAACGCTTAGGTCAAGAAAAAAATCCGACCCTCATGTGTAGTGAACTGTGTCCAAACAGGCTGGAAAACATCAGGCCATCATAGTTAGGGAAATGCTTTTTAAAAACGTCTTTTGCCTGCCTGGACCTTGGCTTTTTCCCTTACCGGTCGGATAGACGGCAGCGCAGGGCTTCTTGGTTAACATGGCCGCTGGAGAGTCACACATAGGCAGAGGCGCTTCGGATTATCCCCTCCTCCCCCTCTCCGTTCTCGGATAAAACTCTGTTACTCCAATCAGCTACATCCAGCCTTGAAACTTCAACCCGAGCCGCAAGCCGTGGGGCTGCTCCCACAACCCCGGAGATCCCGCCACCATCGCCAGAGGACGCGCGTAGCAAAGGGCAAAAACAGTGGAAATCCGCAAAGGAAAAGTTGCAAGGGGATAAAAAGTCCACAGCTTCAGCTTGTGCAGCATTTAGGCAGTGCCGATCGCTGGGGTCCGCGCTGTGCCGATGGCGGTGGTAGAGCGTCTATCTTGGCTTGTAATCTTTATGTGTGTACCTCTCTCTCTCGCTGGTGCGCACGAAATGTGGTTGGTTCGGCTCCTGGGTTTCGCCGTGCAAAGTGGGATTGAATGGGAGGGAGGTAAGGGGGGGGGGTCACTGCATATCGAGCGTGCAGCCTTTATTTTGCTGAACATTTAGTGCCGTACGCTTCGATCCAAGACAAGCCCGGTGAAAAAAATAATAATGTGAGCTAGCCTTTTAATGATTGTAAACAGTGATATGTTCTGCCTCAGGGCAATAAAAATTTTATAATTGTCCAGGAACACTCAGTCTCGCAACTGTTTTGGTTTGTTGCCCCTCCCTCAGGAGATGTAAAACACTTTCTAGTTAAAAATTGTTTGTTTTTGGTAGAAACTTTCTCATTCCTATTAAATAATAACCCATATTTTTATACAAAGATCTCGTCTATATCTTAAAGTATATCGCCTCAAACGTGTTATAAAAATTCACGGGATCTCTAGTGTTATGAGACATGCAATATAGTGCCGTCCGCTAGGTGGCGCGGAAGAGTGTCCCTCGCAAATATCGACATATTTCAGTCGTAAATTTTGGGTCCGCTGCTCGTATGTGAAGTTTAACTTTGCGACTGAACAACTAAGTCTTGCGTTTTAACCCTGCATTATTGTCGGGTGAACAGTCTTTGAAAACCATGCTTGCTACCGGATGTGTTTTTTTGTTTGATGTTGCTGAATATGAACACATTTTATGCGTCATTATTTCTTGTTCGCACACAACTACAACACAGGTAATTAATCACCCACCGATGACGAGTACGTGTCGTTTGGTTTATACTGATGACATATATCCGACTTTTGAAAAATAAATCCCCGTATTTATTCCTGTGTTTTTGTTGTGCCTCTTCCACTGATTTTCACATTGAAATAAACGGTAAATCCAGTTAATGCAAACATGGTTTACAAGCTCTGTTCAGCATGTTTGGCAGCAGAGAACCAAACTACATATGATGTTTTTATTTAGAAATGTGCATTTTGTTATAACAGGACAGTAATGGTAGGTTAGACACCCGGACGTTTGCTTTCAGTACCAGTTTTGATACTGGAGCCACAATTCAGGAACCGTGATGCTAGACATGCAAGGTCTTTGCTGACGGCTGCATTATGGGTATCTTCTGAAAGACAATGGCAACCTTCAGCTCCTCTGCTGACCATGAAAGGCTACAGCAGGCACAGAGCTCCTAATCATAGCCCTCAGACCTAAAATTAGGACCAGCGCAGCCTTCCAATGCATCATATATATACATTATATACATAGGTTAGCTATGGATTTAGCTAGCAATGTAAGGTCATCTTTAATCTCTCTCTCTTTCTCCCTCTCATACACAGACACACAGAAACTCTTACATAATTGGTAATTTAAAAAGAGGGCAAATCTTATTGCAAGTCACAAAAGACAGAAATACACGTTGACTGAAATCCAGTAAAACCCTCTTTGTGTTAACAGCGGTTCAGTGTCCCTCTATATTTATGAGGCTGTGGGCATCCAAAAGAGCTTCACATACACCGTATATACATCACAGCAAATTTCAGCAGATGGTGTGCAACGGAGAAGGAGTTGCACCTGTGTGGAAGACATTGATCTGAAACCAAAAAGTCCTAAGAGGTAATCAGACAAGGTGGCTTCAGCAGTATGAGATACTGAAGCCACAAGGCATGTAAGTCACCTTGATGAGCCTGTAGGTCATCGGTGCGTCTCGGTAATTAGGTCACAGTGACATAACAAAGGGTTTTCCTAGGATCTGTCTTTCATTTCACTATACTGTACATATTTGTCTGGTTATTAAGATGCTGAAAGCACATTTACCCCATTACTAATGCCAGAAGGTAATGTAGATTGGCAGTAGATCGAAGGACCTGGTCCATTTTCTTCTGCTATTACTGTACCCCTTTACATGTCCAGTGATGGTGAGAGACATCTGAGAAGGAGACAGCGGTTTGCACAAGCAACCAAGTCAACATTATCATGATGTCAGCTAATTAGACGATTGGAATTGCAGATGAAGTTATAGGCAGAGTTGGCACACATCTGGCCAGGAACACATTCAAAAAAGGGAGAAAAAAATATCAGGGAATCTTCTGATCACTTCTTGAGAGTGCACAGGGCACAAGGTCGAGGAGCATCCTAATGACATGTCAGCCCAACGCAGAGCATGTGTGTCTTTAGACTGCAGAAGGAATCCTTTGTGTGAATCGTACGGGGGACAGTGTGTGATCAGTAGTTTAGGAGGCTCGTGTCATTTTTCATATGGCTGCTGGTTCACCAGTTGGCCCCCAACTGGTGCAGGAACTGGCAGACCCTGCCCTCTGAAGAGCATGTCACTGTAGGAAAAGGTGTTTGCTAAATAAATAAAATGTTATGCAACACGGGGAGAACATGCAAATTCTACACATGCAGTGTGGATACAGGATTCCCGACACTGCATGTGTGAAACAACGATTTAAGCCACCAAACCATCTCATTTTAAAGATCTGAATCACAAAAAAAACTGACTTATGCCATGCTAGTTTACAGTAAATTGATGTCAGTCTCCCTGGAAACTCAATGTTATTCTTTTTTTTTCAATATTACACACAATATTACACAAAATGAGACCAAGACAAGTGGAATGTTTGTCATTTTTGTCTGAGAGTTGTAGGCAGTTACATCAGCAAACAGACGGGATGTTCTACAAGCAGATTGTTATATGGGGCAGATCAAACTGCTGGTGAGGGTCATGAGGAAATGTGGATTGAGTAATGAACTCTATCATTAAATTGATGAAAATTATCCACCATCCATTATGTCAAGCATACCCAGTGGTTTGGAAATGCACTGCACATATCACATCCTGTTATAAATTATAAGGCAATCTACATGTTAGCTTAAATGTTTTTTCCCCCCACATATTTTTAGTATATTGTGCCTCAGAGTAGCAGGTGTAGGAGTAGGGTGTGAGATTTATTAGTCAAAGTGATGTTTTTTTAATGATCTTTGAATATTATTAATAGCAGTCCTGAATTTAAGTGCTATCACCTCATGCTGGGTGTTCCCCTCTTTATACACCGAGCTTAATGAGATGCAGGCTCACTATGAATAAACTGTCACGGAAAACTGATGGGGAGATTTCAGAGTGTAATCACCTTCAGCGTAATGTCAGAACGCCTCTGAGAAAAAGATGTGTGGTTTTGTGCTGACAATATTCTTTGCAACTGTCAAGAACAACATTAAAACCTAATTTACAGAAAAGCTGCCCAACTTCAATTAGCAGAGGTGAGAACAGCAATGGCTGAAATCATCTGCTCGAAAGAGAGAGGAACGCTGCACGTATGGTGCTAAGAGACAGAAGGCTTTTTCATTTTTTCATAGTGAAAAATCAGCCTACAATGAGAGCTACTTTCTGAATTCCCCATCTTATCAAGCTGCCACTTGACATGGGGTCATGGATGGGGTCCCTGGGGTGGCAGCACTGCAGATGATGAGCGTTTGTTCCTGCTAAAGCCGAAAATATCACCTGTCATGAACGGGTCAGGTGGAATCTGCAGGACTTCAAAAGCTGTTACCGCCGTATCGGCCATTTTCCCAAGATGTCTGAGAACTTCACTGGGTGTTTCTCTGTTGTACTAAGCTGTCAGACAACCACCCCCCCCCCCGCCATCTCCCAGCGCTGACTGGAGACATCTGATGTTTGAGTGATGACTAACTGGCTAAATGAGCTACCCACAGACACAGGCTGCATGAGCTACCCGCAGATACAGGCTGCGTGAGCTACCCAAAGACACAGGCTGCGTGAGCTACCCACAGACACAGGCTGCGTGAGCTACCCGCAGATACAGGCTGCGTGAGCTACCCACAGACACAGGCTGCGTGAGCTACCCAAAGACACAGGCTGCTTGAGCTACCCGCAGACACAGGCTGCATGAGCTACCCGCAGGCACAGGTGGCATGAGCTACCCGCAGGCACAGGTGGCATGAGCTACCCGCAGGCACAGGTGGCATGAGCTACCCACAGACACAGGCTGCATGAGCTACCCGCAGATACAGGCTGCGTGAGCTACCCAAAGACACAGGCTGCGTGAGCTACCCACAGACACAGGCTGCGTGAGCTACCCGCAGATACAGGCTGCGTGAGCTACCCACAGACACAGGCTGCGTGAGCTACCCAAAGACACAGGCTGCTTGAGCTACCCGCAGACACAGGCTGCATGAGCTACCCGCAGGCACAGGTGGCATGAGCTACCCGCAGGCACAGGTGGCATGAGCTACCCGCAGGCACAGGTGGCATGAGCTACCCGCAGGCACAGGTGCCATGAGCTACCCGCAGACACAGGCTGCATGAGCTACCCGCAGGCACAGGTGGCATGAGCTACCCGCAGACACAGGTTGCGTGAGCTACCCGCAGACACAGGCTGCGTGAGCTACCCAAAGACACAGGCTGCGTGAGCTACCCAAAGACACAGGCTGCATGAGCTACCCGCAGGCACAGGTGGCATGAGCTACCCAAAGACACAGGCTGCTGTGCAGATGCTGCCTCCTTCATGCTTCTGCTCCTCTGTGGATCCATTGGGTTGTTGATAGAACATGGTGTAAATGATCATTACTACTTAGTATAAAAAAGAAAAAGCTGTGGTTTTACATTCTTATGATGGACTGCATCTTATCAAGCGAACATCCCTACTGGACAATATTTACCTTCATCTTTGGAAATCTATGGACCTTGAGGCATTAGCTTGTACCTGGAGGAAGCAATCATGAAGTCCAGCCCTTCATCACAGTAATAACTGCACCAATGAGCTCAATGTCTTGCACGGCAATATAAATACCATCTACCCATCTGTTCATCCATCCACCTTCTATAACCACTTCATCCAGCACAGGGTGGGGTGACTGTAAACCTGGAGTGAGTCCCATGGAGCAGAAGGTAATAGGAAGGGGACACTGTGGACAAGATGCCAGTCCATCACAGGGTGAATTATCACACACACACACACACACACATGATCACGCACTATGGACAATTTAGAGACACTATCCCACCAATCTGCAGGAGGACACCAAAGTACCCAGAAGAAATCCTTGGAAACTGTGAAGAACATGTAAACTCCACACACATAGATCTGGGAGTGGGAACCCATGCAGGTACCATGTCTAAAATAGCTGTACTGTAACAGGAATATCTCACACATATGTGTCACTCTACTGCAAGGGGGCGTATGGCTCTGTGCCTATGATTGGATGGCTTGCTCAGTGATGTCACCACTGGGCCCTTGACCAAGGTCCTCAAGCCCAACTGCTCCAGGGACCCTGGCTCACCCTGCACTCTGATCCCCACTTGTACGTCACAATGGACAAAAGCATCTAAATATATGTAATACAAAGGTACTGTGTAGATGCTTGGTTGAAGAACCCATTTCATATAAATCAGGCTACGGAAAACAGCTCTGTTAGCTCTCTCCTCCTCAGGACGATCCCTAACCACCGAGTCTCTCCCAAGGACCAATTAAAGCGGATGGAACATTACGGAACCTGTGCCACTATAACAACAACAAGACGAAAGACAAATCACCTCATTATGGCTTTTTTACTGACGCCCCTGAGAGCTTCTGAGGCGCTGCTCACATCCAAACATGTGTCTCCAGTCGGGAAAGAAGCTAATAAACACCTCACTCTGAACCCAGAGTAGGTCTGCAGAAAGGTGCAGTAGGAGCCATCATTTAACATGATGTGATTGTGCTTTGGACTCCCAGCTAGATACAAGCTGTAAAGTTAAAGGATAATTTAGGAAGTGTTATCCCAACTCATCGTGGCCATGGGAACGGTGTTATCACCCAAGAGCTCTGCTCATGCTGCTTCAATGGGATTTGCATGTCCTATTGTGACATTTAGAGTTTCCTGGCTGTGCGCGTGACCTCTGTGCAGGGTGAGCATGTTTTGTTTTGCAAAAAAGAGGACACTAGCGGCAGGATGCAAGCAGAGGCGTGAAAGCAATGCAAATACGCACACGGGAAGTATTCTGACTGTCAAAAGCAAGTGTCAACATGAAACAAAGCAAAATCGCAGACGTTTCAGGCATTTTTAGGTCCAAAAAGAAGGTAAGTCCAGGAGAAAGAGGACATATGATAACCCTACCTCTGTGATGGACTGGTTTCCTGTATATTCAAAATACAGAGGAAAAAACTGAAGGTTGCCAAGTATATAATTTTTTTTAAAAATTAATTCAGTGACTCAGTTTGTGGCGTTGTAGCCTAGAGCTGTGTTGTAGCTCACCTGACTTTAGGTGGATAAGGTGGGTTGCTGACTCCCAGTTGCCCCTTGGCAGGCTTACATGTCATGGGTTGACATTCTGTCCAGGGTGTCCCCCTGCTTCTGATCTTGTGTTTGCTCACCGCAAACCGATTTCAAAAATCCGGTTCAGAAAAACGGATAGATTTTTCTATTTATAAAATACTTCCGCAGATTTTATCATTTGCAAACGTAAAAACTGTTGTCTGGTCCTGGGCCACATGCACGTTACCTTGAATCGTCACCAGCGTAGGTACGGAGTGGCCGTTTAATAATTAGGTGAATCATCACTTTCTAGGTGCTTAGGTGGATAGAAAGTGCTCCGCAAAGGGAGACGTTCCGGAACCCGCCCTGTTCCTCCACACTCACTCGGCCGTTGTTTCCCCCGGGTCCCTTGACAGAGCCGCCCCATCAGCTGTAATTCCTGCTAATGAAATCGCTCCAAAGTCACTCCTGACAGCAAGATTACACACCCAAGGTCTTAATTAAATCACGCCAGATACTATTTAGGTGTCCCCTCAAGGAGGTGCTCATCAATTGATGTCATTTGAGGACTGTTAACCAGCAATGGAATGGCAGTGCTATTTCACAGAGAGTAACAATGAAGCAATTATTCCATTGATAATTCAATTTTAAAGGCTTCTAAAAATAGTAAGATTTAGCTATTCATCTTATTGTTTGCTAGTGATTTATGAGTGCCAGACCTCTCCACTAAGCTGGATTGATCTCTTTGCTGTAATTCATCAGCGGATATATATTTGACTTGTTAAATATCAAACTGGTGGAATGTTACATAATCCGCCAAATCTGTTTTCACTACAGTGGCAGTGAAGTACATCTGCCACATCTGAATACAGATTCACAGTATGTGGAAGCAAAAGATGAAATCACAGTCCAGTTATCATTCTCCTGCATGGATTTAGGACAGCTGGAACTTTCTCATCACGGAAGCTTCTAGTCTACTGCAGCTGAGTGGTTATGGTGCCTTAGACACCACGCCCCCGAGTGGCCAAGTGCCGTCACATTAGAGGATACGGGAGTCTAGACCAGTGTTTCTGAATCCAATCCTTGGGGACTCCCAGATAGCCCATGTTTTTGCAAAAAATGTCTGGCAGGGAACTGGGAGTGAGCAAAAACATGGAGATGCCCAAGGACTTGGTTGGGACACACTGGTCCAGACATTGGTCTGACTGGGGGCTAACTGTGGCACTGTCAGCCCCCCCAAAGGGACCTCCTCTCCTCACACACCAGGAGCCCTCATGTTGTTACAAGGTTTGTATGGGGATTTTTTAAATCAGCTACAGACCTGTGATGCTGCCAGATCCACTGCATCTCGCAGCGCGAGGAAAAGGCCTCCGACAGCAGGAGTGTAGCCGAGCTCATATCTGATCCCGTCTGCAGGGCTGTCCAGGCCGTGGAGGAACATCAGGAATACAAATTAATCTGCCTTCTCTGTTTTTGTCACAGCGGAAGAGGGAGGCACTTTATCTCCTTGGTCTGGTTCTCGGAGAACTGCGATTCTGATTCCAAATGGAAGGCTTTCGGTTTAACGTACCAGATACGCTACAATCCGGATCGCTCCACAGATGGTGTTTATCATTATAGAGCAATAAAAATACAACTATGTTTGGATGAACTAAAGTAGGGTGACCAGATAATCCATGTCAGGGAGGACACTTTGAGCTACTTCGGGTTTTACAAACTACTTTCAAATTGAAAGGCTCCTGTGCTCGCCCAAATAGTTCAGCGTTTCTTGTGCTTTGACTAGTTTGTTTCCTTGACTGAAAGACTCATCCAGCTGTTTCACATTAGCATTAGTGACACATGCATGATTATAAGAGACTGACCAATCAGCACACAGCAAGAACTCAAGTGCTCATGTGAAATCCAGGTCCGTTTAATTGAAATGGTAATTTACAATTCCT
The DNA here is from genome assembly GCF_048594095.1 of Paramormyrops kingsleyae. NCBI lineage: Eukaryota > Metazoa > Chordata > Actinopteri > Osteoglossiformes > Mormyridae > Paramormyrops > Paramormyrops kingsleyae. The sequence continues at coordinate 15,980,455 of NC_132797.1, forward strand.
GTGTTAGCTCAGAGTGTCCTCCCTGACATGGATTATCTGGTCACCCTAAACTAAAGGAAAATGAATCTGGTTTCTAGTTCACAGGATTTTAAATAGAATGTAAAGTTGTCTTCTGTTCAGGGTCTTTGAGGAATGGAGAGAGTGTGTCTGTATTACAGCGTTCCATATAAACTTATTTCAGTTCAGTGGCCAGCAGAGTTGGATAGTTCAGGTTCAGAAAGTACAAATCCAGGCCAAGAGTTTTTCTCAACCAACCAGTTGAGTATAACAGGTCACAGTCATAAAGTATGCAACATGTAGGCTGAAACAAAATCTTGGTCTGGATTTGTACTTTCTGGACCTGAAATTTCCACCTCCGCTGGCCAGGCAGGAGCAGATTAGCGACAGAGCCGTGTCAGTCATGCCCGTTGGTGCATCCTCGTTTGCTCACGATGCCTGAGGCTGCGGAGTTAGACACACTCAGATCAGCCTTTGGCGACATCTTAGTCCGTCTCTTTGTGCCAATCACCCCCACCCATACATAAACCTTACATGCACCCTCCTCCCGAACCCCAGAGACCACTGACAGCTGGGTCTGGTAAGCGCATGATCAAGAACGGCCAACACCCTGCAGCGGTAATCAGGGGCGTGGATAGAAATTCTGGGCCCCCTGACAAAATACCCTGAGCCCCCCATCCCATGAGGTTCACCACTTTCAATTCAAAGAAATACAGGTCCGCAGTAGAACTTGCTGAGAGTATAACAATGTTCCCTGAGCATATACATAATATTTTTTCACATTTAGGGGCCCTGAATATGGGTCCCTTGAGTCTACCAGGGTATCCAAGCCCTTCTGATGTCCCTGGTTGTGATACATCGTGTTATAGGAGGGGACCTATCAGGGCTGCTGTGCGAAGGGTGGCCAATGGCAGCAGCCCTGCTCGTTTGGTGAATCCTAGCTGCCGTTTCTCTGTGTGTATCTCTCATGCTCTTTAAGAATAATCATCCAATTGAAATGTAAAGGAGCATCGGCTTATTTAGAATCAACTGTTCTGCAGGTTTTCCCTGCAATATTGTAACATTCAAAGTGACACCCAAAAGTATGTTGATTTGTGTGTATGTTTTCAGGCCTCTGGGAAGGGCACTGGGTGTCTGGCCCACTCTGACGGGAAGCAGAATGCTCCTGTAGTGGAACGTGCCCCTACACAGAACCTGGGTCGCCATCTCACACGTGGGCGACTGAAGCCGATCTGTCAGGTTGACACAAACGAGTCGCTTCATTGTGAAATGTCAACGGGACACGTGATACGTCGGCAGGGATCCAAGGGGGAATTTCTTAAGGCCTCGCCGACACGTGTGACGAAAGCGTTTGCATAAACATCACCGAAGCGTTTGATCTGTGCATTTGTGTATGAATGCAGGATTTAAAAAACGCATATCTGAGAGCATCAGAGACAAACGTCTCAGCTACAGGTCGCCTAGCTCACGTTGGCTCCAGGGTTAGATGCCAGAAGCCGTGTGGCCTTCAGAAAGCTCACCTCGAGAGAGGAGCTGGCACAGAAACGCCAGCTTTAACATCCCCCTGCATTTGGGTGTTTTAACGAAATGTTGAGGACCTGCTTCACTCACTACTGCCAAACTGACCATAGACCCCAGAGCAGATGTTCTGAGAAAGCCATCAGCCACACTTTAACCATTAGTTCTAATTTAATCAAACCACCTCCAGTCTGTGTTAGGGTGTAGATCAGTGCATTAGGGATCTGGGCTTCTACCCGGAAGGTTGTGGGTACAAATCCTGTTGCTGGGATAATGATCATATCAGGGATGCTGGCTGACTCTGCTCTCTGGTCCTCACTTGGTGGACAGAGGTATCTGCGAAATAAAGTAAACCAAAACGTGGGACTCCATTTTAACATTTATATCTGTCATTGCAAATGCTGCACATCATGAAATCAATGAAACAAACACTAAAAGACGGTCGGCTGATGACAGTTGACGATCCCAGCAAAGTTAAACGGAGGATCTTTCTCGCCCTCACTAACTAACGGGCGACCGGTTTCCAGGTTTTCCATTTGAAATGAATATTACAGTTTCCAGCTGCCTGCTGTTTCTAAGTGACCTTGCACACGGAGCAGTGCATTCACTCACAGCAGTCCTGGGTGGCGTACAAGGCACATCTGTACCACCACACAACACTGCTTTCCATCTCCAGGGTACACAGAATAATCCAAGCCTACTAGTGATGGATGAACTTAAATACAGCCTCATTTCAATCATTGCTAAGAGGCAGAGGCGGACATTTCAGGTCCAGAAAGTAAAAATCCAAACCAAGATTTTGTTCCAACCAACGAGTTGAGTACTCTGTGTCTGTTACTCTTTATGCTCAACTGGTTGGTTGAAACAAAATCCTGGTTTGGATTTTTACTTTCTGGACCTGAAATGTCCACCTCTGCTAAGAGGCTGTTTCCTTTTTTCCCAGCAGACATGCTTGTTTCAGGTCTGAAGTTTTGCTCGAAGATTAATTGAATGGCTCAGACATGTATATTAAGAAATGGTGGTCTTTATCTTTGGGTAAGCTTATTCCTTTAAAATACTCAGTTCCTTGAATTCTAAATAACACCTAATTACAATCAGATTAAGACACTGTAAAATCCATACTAAAAATTGGTTTAAATGTAAGTTTCAATAATACATTCAATAACGTGACTAAATAGAATGGAAATCCAAATGACAGCCCCTTATTAGTGTGGAGAGCAGGTCTGCAAATCCTGTATGTGGCTCTATATATACCAGCAGGTCTTATTTTGTTATATAATGTTATAAAAGCTCTTAGCAACGGTGGAAAGTTCTGGTCCAGAATGAGAAAATCCACACCAAGATTTTGTTTCAACCAGTCCTCTGTCAGTATAACTCTTTATATTCAACTGATTGGCTGATACAAAATCTTAGCCTGGATTTTTACTTTCTGGACCTGAACTTTCCACATCTGACTCTTAATTTATGAAAAGATTGTGAAATTTGATATATTCCAAAATACAATTTTCATTAAAATGTTCATCCATCCATCCTCTAACTTCACATCCTGGACATTGTCATGGGGGGAGCCTATCTCAGGCATTGCAGGTACAAGGTTGGGGTGCACCTTTAATGGGATATCACACTATGACAGTAAAATTAAGCATAATAATACTACAATAAGTTCTTCTATCAATATTATATCACACACTCAGATGAGATGTACTTAAGCTAACTTGGACAAAATAAAACAGATTCATACAAAATAAATATGATACACAGATAGTCAATTAGGTCAGGACAGAGAGCAGAACCATGTGATTCTGCATGTTCAGTGGCTGTGAGAAAGAACTTCAGTCCATCTTTTGGCGCTTTTCCACTGGTATACAGGAACCAAGCCGAACCGTGAAGAAAAACTAGTTACAGTGCGGTTCCAACTTGCTTCGGTTTTCCACTGCAGAAGAGTTGGCTCAGTAAAGGCATTACCGAGTTCAGAGAGCAAGAGTGATGCAAAACAGAAGAGACGCTTATTTACTGTTCACATGGTGTACATCATGATTTACTATATGCTAATTTTTTTCTTTTGTTTTTTACTGTGCACTAATTTCTGCTAGGTCTGTAGGAATCGCTGTGTTACATTAGCATCAAACACCAGCAGAATTACGATTTGCTTGCGTAAATTTGCATTACGAATCTGTTGTCTGTCTGATCTATAGTACTTTTTTAAGTAGGAGGTTGACTGGTAGGAAGTTCCCAATTATCAGGAATACATCAAAACATGGCGATGTGCAAAACTATCAATAATACAGTGGTACCTCAGTTCTCGACCTCATTAGAACTCGAATTTCTTAAAAGTCGAACCAACCAGTTCAAAAAAACATTACCTAGAACTCAATCTAAATCTCAGAAGTCGAACCGTGAACGCCGACCTAAGATAACTTGTATGCGCGGAGAAATGAGTCACGCGGCTCTCAGCAGAAACAAAGGGTAACGCTTCAGTCTCAGCCTCGCATCCGCTGTGATACCATTGTTTGTTGTGTGTTTTTTCATTGAAAATATCAGGTAATACAGGTAGTACTTTATATCATTTTGGTAACCATTGCTCACCAAAAAGTTACGCAATAGTTGTACAAATGTTACAACCTAAAAGTTTGTGATTTACGAATAAATTAACGAATACAGAGTAATAATAAAAATAAACAATGGACCGCATGGCATAGTCTAGTGTTGGGACATGGCTTAGCTTCGCATTGTCACGATCTGCCGAGCCGGGACCGGGGAAGCAGGGACAGGACTCAAGCGATCGGGAAACGTGGGGTTTAATTGAGAACAGGCAGAACAACACAATGGCGGGACTGGGGAAACAAACTGAAACACGGACTAAATACAGAGGACTAATGACAACAACCAGAAACAGCTGATCACACAGGGATTCCACACAAGGTTAACAAGGGGGTGTGGCATACGGGAGGAGCGGACGATTGGGGCAGGACAGGGGTATTGTTGTGGTACATTCTTTATCGCTTATGAAGCCATTAAGAAAAAAATGCTCTTCTTGCTTTATCCTGTTCATTTAGTGTTTAAATGCTAAAAAAACATATTTAGGTGTAATTTTTTGGGGCCAGGAACCAATTAATTGGTTTTCCGCTATTTCTTTTGGGGAAAATTTGATCAGAACTCAAACTTTTTAGCATTTGAACCCGAGTTCTGAACGGATTAAGTTTGAGTTCTGAGATACCACTGTATATAATATATGCCATTTTTTTCTTCAGATAATCCATGCTTATCAACGCAGATCACTGGTATCTCCGTGCTTTCAACCAGTCAGATGGTGGTCAGAGTCAGAGTCCAGTTCCTTCTGGAGGACTCACTCCATTGTGTCTCGGTCTGTCCTTCAGTTTTCACGCAGAACCACTATACTTCAAGGTCCAACATAGATCTGTAAGCTTCTCCCTCTGTAGAGAGCAATTCAAACAAAACTGCAGAAAATCCTGAGGGGTGATTGAAGACATAGATTAGCCAGTAAACCACAGGCCTGAGCTGTAAGTGTGAGTTAACTCACACTTGCCTTCCATAAACCCATACAATGGCCACAGAATTACAGAATTAAAAGATGCTGTTTACTGTTAAAATGCCTTTAGGCTTCTCCTGGGTCTCTGCAGTCTGTTAGCCAGTCATTTAAGGTTACACTACCGCCATTGTTTTCACCAAGACATCTGATTGGCTTGTCTAACTGCCACTCAACCAGGCAGCCTACCTTTGGGCCAATGGACATGAAACAGTCGGGTTGTACTTTCAGTGGACTAGTCGTGTAGGGAATATGGGAGTTTTTTTATGGGCACAAAATGGCTTGCAAGCTGCAGGAGACTATGTGGTCTGTAAGCCACGTTGACCCAAATTCAAGGCCATGAAATCATAGTTCCAGAGGAGGAGATGATTGTGTTTCTGGTGTCTGCATGGACTGATCACAACGAGGCATGTAGCACATAGTTGTTAGGTCATTTTTTAACTGCCATTGGCCTTTCATTCCTGGACTTCGGCAGAAATTAATAAAAAGGCAGCAGACTCTGTGCCGGAGGTACTTAGGTTCCACTTGAGTGAAGCACCATTTGAATCACGTCCCACTTAGAAGCAGTACTACAGGCAATTAATGTCCTCTTTGGTCCCTGCTTCCTCACAGATGAGATTGTCATAAGACCGCAGCTGATGCTTCTAACTAATTTTTCTAGGATGAACGTAATTGCTGGTCACTGAGAGCTAATCTATGCATGTATATTGAGTAAACAGTTACCTGGGGCTTGCATAGATTGCTTACATGCGTGCAATTGACTTCCTCTGTATGATGACTTTAAGGTCATTTCTGTGGTTCCTCGATTACAGCAACAAAACCCCCAGCCCTGCATGTTATCAGTGTGAACAGCTTTTTCATTCCATAAGCATTTCCATTTTGTAGTTAGAAGCAAAGACAGCTGATGAATTCTGCTCCCTCTGTTATATTAATAGTGAATGTCTGGTGGGCACACGTCCCAGAAGAGCAAACAGCTGTCTACTTATGCTTCATGCCACAACAAGTTTAATTCACTTATATCTTAACACTTGCAATAAACTCAGAGCAGATTGACTTTTCTTGCCAGTAATATAGCTAACACAGGACTACCATCCTGCCCAAGGTGGGCCCAAGCCTTGTGCTCCCCGGGATGGATTCCAGGAACGCCGGAGACCATGACCAGGACAAGTGGTTAGAAGATAGATGGGTGGCCAGACGAATGTATCATAAATGTCAGTGATGCACTTAGCAATTTCAAGTGACTTAAAGGCCTAAGCCACTCAAAAAGACACTGAGGAGTGTAGGGCAGAGTGGGGAGCACTGGTTGGTCACAGAGATAGGTTGTCCTGTAGATCCCAGGCTGGTCATCTGCTTCATCCCATGCCGCCCTGCTAGTTCTGGCCCAGTGCTCTGGATCCCAGATTCGAACCGTGTTGAAAATAGAATGGCACTGATGGAAAATGAGTGTTTCATGACTCGCCAGGGTGGCCGAGTGAGCAAATGGGTCTATTTTCAGGAATTGGATCAGTTTTGTGCTCTTTGGTACTGAGTGCATCCAAATGAGCATGTCCAGGCAGTACCGTTCAAGCCCACTCCTGACAGGAGGTCTTCCGTCATCAAAGCCAATAAGCATCCAATAATCACGCGCAACAGTGACGCCTGGGAAGGCCTTACACAGGCTTGGGGTTCAGCAGTTTCATTGTCTCCTGACAGCCCCATTGATTAATTTATGGCGGACAAAAAGCAACATTGTTGTACTTTTCAGACCTGAAGGATTTAACTACCAACTTCTACCGGCAAAGAAAAAACCAATTAATCCATCCTACATACTGTTTAACCAGTGCAGGGTTGTGGAGAGTCTAGAGTCCATCCCAGGAAGGATGGGACACAGGGTAGGGTACACCCCAGATAAGATACCAGACTTTGAAAAGGTCCAAGGAAATCATGTCCTTAAATATTAAAAAATCAGTTGGCCTGTAGGGGCCAGTATTGTGCCCTCACACCTACAGGGTTGGGGATTCTCACCTCTCCTCTGTCCGTATGGAGTTTGCATCTTCTTACCGTGTCACATGGGTCTCCTCCCTCAGCCCATAGGCATGTCTTAGGGTTCATCGCTGTGGTTCAACTGCCCCTGGAGTGTGTGGCCTGGGCCTGCTGCCCTCGTGGGGCTCGATGCTCATTTTGCCAGCATTTGCTATGGAGAGCAGATGCCCTCCGAAGGCTGACGTCCCCCATCCATTCAGTAAATGTCCTTTCTGCTTCATTATGGTTATATTTTCAGCTTTAATAGCCTCGGGGTCTCTGCATGCGCCGTGACTTAGAGGCGATCCCTACACACACTGTTTACCTGAGTTGCTGAACCTCGGCACGCCGTCGGATCTCTGCCTGGACATCACGCTCCATCCATCGACCTGCCGTCAGCACCGTGATTTGGGACAGTGGGGAAGAGACTGTTGGTACTTTACAGTTGTCAGTACATTATTGTGGGGGTGCTGGGCATGCACCGGGAGGTGAAGGGCCGCGGCGGGCCGGTGCCCTCCTTTCCCAACGCAGCTTGCCGGCTGGGATGACCGCTGCCCGCTGGCTTGGAAACATTCTTCCACACCTTGGCGCTAATATTGCCTGCCCAGTTCCCAGAAGCTGCCTTCCCCAAATCCCTTTTCAGGGGGGCTGGGGGCACGGAGGTGGTCTGGTTTTAAAAAAGGCCGGCCGTTTTTTCACCTGCCCTTTTTCTGCCCACTGCCTGGCTTTCCCGCCGGTGTCTATTCCCGGCGGCAAGGAGCAGACCGGCTGACTTAACCTTTTCAAACAAATCACTTTATTTTTGGCAGCTGTGCCGCGGCCCGGCTAGACAGCCGATAAAGCGGGCCAGCTGTCCCTAGCCCTTTTATTCCCAGTGCAGTCCTCTCTTTGGCCTGTATCAGCTTATCTCCGATGTGGGGTTGGGGGGTGGGTGCGCATAAAATGCCCCCCGCTGTTGGTCTTTGGGGAGACTGAATCGCGGGGGCGGTTCGACAGCAAACAGGTGTTAAGAGTTTTGCCAAATGAAACCAATCAATAAATAATCGATAAATGGATACAGGAAGATCAAAATGTATGACTTGGTTGGAAAATGATTAGCATTTATTTCCCATGATGTAGTTATAGCTCTGTCTCTTCAAATGGCCATTTCCTTATAAGTTACAGCCATAAACCAGGATCTGTTACCATCACCTTGCCAGCCCTTTATATAATGGAAATTAAAGGTGAGGCTAACTAACCGTATTGATTCCTGCTGCGTGAGAGACTGGGTTTTATGGCTGGGCGTCCATTCAGAGCCCATTTCATAGGCCGGCTGCCGGTTCGTTAGCGTGTATCACCCCTCAGCATGTGTCACTGTGCAGTGCCTGTGTCCCAGGGGGGCAGGATCACCTTAGCTTCTCTGACAGGTGCTTCCAAGTACGACTGTTACAGCTGAGGGGGCCGACAACGTCCCCCCCTCCATTTACCCTGACCTGTGCTCACTGTTCCAGCCGCACATTCTGAACGGTGACTCTCCCTCACTGTAAAACTGCAGATGTCACTAAGAGGGGGTGCACAACCGACACCTCTCACCCTCTCTGACAGCGGCGGGCATGGGGGAGCCGAGTGGGACATTTCACTGACTGACTGCTGAAAGACAAAAGGAACATATGCCCCCCCCCCCATTACATGTGAAGCGGCAGAGCCCATTTTAGGCTGTATGAGGCCCTGAGTCTGCACCGTCACTCAAGAAGCGTTCTATACCGCTACAGCAGGACCAATGGGAGCCCAAACTGGTTTTAACTGCAGACTGCCACCATGCCCAATTAGGCAGCACGAAGGAAACCAGGGGAGGTGCTACTGTGGTCAGAAAACCTGACAAAAATCATCCCTCTCAAATGAGACACTTAACCTTAGTTAACAGTTTAACCTTTCAACACATAAATCGACCATTCTGTAGGTAAAAATGTTAATATGTAATTGCTTGATTGATTGAAATAGTTCTTGCCTGAAATCAAAAGGTCTACCATGTACATAAAATGTAACATACCAAACATTAATTTTGTATAAAACCCAGATTATTCATCCAGGGCCACTCCACCTCAGAGCAGCTCAGTTCATGACAGTCATGACATAGGTCATGTGACATTTAGTGCTCACATCTGTCAACCTCCTGGGGAAACTTTAAAAATGATGATGGATTTTGAGTCTGGTGAACGATGTGTGGAGCAGTAATAAGCAGCTTTGTACCTGCCCTGGGACCATTAATTGGGATTAACTTTAATTAACTGACGCGGGGATGGTCTTGAGTGTGTGCCATTACCGCAACCGAGCGCTAATGACTGCGGCCTACAGGCAGCCAGGATGGTTGCCGGGATGAGTCACACACGCCCAGCGCTGATCCGATCGTGCTCATAGTCCAGTCCACCTGTATTTCTGCAGAACCGACATTTCAATTCACTCCAAGACTTCACCGCGGTGTTTAAGAGACTTACCTTTTGCAGTCTAATTAAACGACAGGCTGGAGCCCCGCAGGGCGGCATTCTTAAAGCAGCCCACGCAGGGCATAAATAGCAATGGCACTGCTTGCCGGAACCGAGGACTCACTCGGCTGGACGGAAGTCATGTTGCCGGCTGTCCATGTGAGCGACAGGTTGGGAGCTGCCCGTTTAAAAAGCAGCTCTTGGCATCTGCTGGGGGCCCAGGCATTAGCCTCCTTAATGTCCTGGCAGCCCGACTATGGAGCTGAACAGCCAACAGGGTCCAAATTTGGACGGGCCGAGAAGCGCTCCAGATGAACCCCTTGACTCGGGACCCGGAGTAAAGCGGCAGGACGAGCACCTGTTCGATCCCGGCTGACCCGCTTTGTCTGCTAAACTGTCCCGATCCGGGGAATTCTGGATCAGCGCTTATCGAACGGCTAAGTATAGCAGCCGCTTTAATAGGACAGCGGGCGGCTCAGGCACCTAGCATGGCAGCGAAGATGGAAACTCTGAAGTTGTCAGATTGAGACATTCGTACAGGACAAAGACTAGAGTGCAACAGCAAAGTATTAAAGCACACGAATGCATCACCTGAAACAATGATTTACAAAAGTGCTTGTTCTGCTTGAAACTTTTCTTGAAGCAATTAGAACAAAAAAGCTCAAATACATTTAACTGTATTAATAACCATAAGGAACCAAATTAAATTTTAAATGTAAATGAAATGTTAAATGGATCTTCCAACCCTAAAAGTAAATGGGTGCAATTTTTGCTTGAGGAACTAGATCCTCAGTATAGAGAGGGGTGTGTGTCAATGGAGGGGCGGGATCTGTCCCAGATCAGCCAGCATCGAGCCAGAGTCCTCCCCCTTAGGGTGACCTCAGCCCCACGGGTCTGCTCTTACCCAGGCCATTCTGGTCCTGGCAGGCCGGCCGCTGGCAGGAAGCGGCCATGTGGCCGAGTGGGAAGCTGGAAAGGGATCCATGACGTACCCAGCGGGGTATTAAACACGGCCCCGTACCATATGATACTCACAGAGCGTAATCTGGGGCAGCAGGCATCAGTGCAAGGAGGTTTAAGCAGCTCAGAGAAAAGGTGGGAATGGAGCTTAATGCAACCTGATGAGACACCCCCGGGAACTGAATGGGGGGGGGGGTGTTAACTAGGCATCTTTTTCAGTGAGGTCACAGAATCACTCCTTGGAACTGAACGGTGGCTCAATTTCAAGCAGGCATGTGCTTGGCCTGGCTCTGCACACAGCCAATCAACACGTTTCATTTGGGAATAAGGGGATGAGTGACACAGCTCGAACACTGGTGGGGGGGAGAGATAAATAAAGATGGGCCAGCAAAAGAGATTCTGGAAGGAGGGGCTGGGGGATGAGCTGAGACCGCAGTGTCAGGGTCACGGCCAGGACCCATGAGTGGCCATGCAGCGAAGCACACGCCCCGGGTTTGAAGCAGTGGGCATCGCGGCAGCTTCGGCCAGTTCTCACCTCTCCTTCCCTGTTGGAGTCCTTCCAGCAAACAGACCACAGACTGCCCACGTCAGCCAGGACTTCCAGTAACCCTCTGCAGGGAATTTTCCGGCATGAATTTGCATTATGTTGCCGGGAATTCCTCAGGTCATGAGAAAAGTTACATTTGAGTTTCTCTCTGAGAACACACCTCGTGTTGGGTTCTAGATGGTGTCGTATGTGGGACTGCCTTCCAAACATACGAAGTCTTTGGTATCCCCCCCCCCCCCCAATAAAAAAAAGGCACACTGACCCACTAAGAGATATGGGCGAGGGGGGAAATTTAAAAAGCAAACACCTCATGCATTTGCTCAGATGGTGTAACTGAACATAGGAATCAGGACCATAAAGCAGAAAATGTGGGCTTCTGGCAGGCAGCTGAGAGGGAGCAAAAACATGAACCATTTGGGGGTCCCCAAGGACCAGACTGAGAAACACTGCTGGAAAGTACTACAGCCCATCTCTCAAGTTCATCCTCCTTAAGGATGCTGACGAACGCCGACAGTCAGATTGAGAAAACAGCGCTGCAGTTTAAGAAATCACTTAGCTAGTTAAAACTCTATGCGATGGGCCTCATATCATGTAATAAGCCAGACTGGCTGTATGGAGGAAAAGGGATTGAGTTAAAGCATCTCTATGTAAAAACCAACAGTATGAAAATAAAAAGGCCAGTCCGGATCAGGAAGTGACTGCGAATTGATAAGTGGCAGCTACGCCAAAGATTTGTTTTGTGTGTATAGAAGTGACACCATGGTTCACACAGTAGCAAAGATTTTGCAAGTCTGATGCACCCGGAGTGTGATTAGTTCACTTGAAACACAAACCAGCACAGTCTCCCTATCCCAAGTTAAAGGCTCCATCTAGTGGACGCCTGGCAAATTGACACGCCGGCGTGTCGTGATTTATAATTACATTTCTTGAGATGCATTCGGAGCAGAAGGTAGCCAGGCAATCGGAGACTCCTGTTTAAGGACAAGGCGCATTGAGGCACCTAAATTTAGACGCAGCACCAAGTATTTTCCATACGGTAAGCAGACTGAAATGTCGTGTGTCTGCGCTGAAATATCCACAACTAGCTGCTATTATCAAGGGGGATTAGGAGCATTACCCACCAAAAGGAGTTACAAGAGTAAAAGTCAAACATGGCTCAGTAACATTTGTTTTAAAAAAAAAATGGGAAATTACAGTTTTAAACAATTCAATGAGAACAGGATTGATTAATTTCAAGGGGTCTTATTGAAAACAGAGTTGAGAGTTAAGTCAGGTTATTGTTCATGAAAAACTGCTCAAGTGTTAGTTAAGTGACTGCATGTCTGTAGTGCTAGTAACCGACAGCCCACTCATGCATCATTCACATGCATTCTGCTTGGAGCTGTTCTTCTGCATGTGGGGGGGGGGGTGATAAATATCAAGAACTGCTGAAAGCTGGAAGGATCCCCGCTGCTGAAATTAGAGCAAACAGCTCGTACTGGGAGGGCCAAGTGTGAAGGCACCTCATTCTCTATGTGTACATCAAATCAAACGCACCACCGGCTTCATGCTCTGCCAAAAAGTGGTACTTCAGCCATAAGGTACCACATAGTGAGGCCACCGAGTACCGAAACAGCATTTCGTCGATTAATACTTGATACCCAAATCTCAGCTGACTTTAACGTGGACAGATGATCCATCCATCCATCCATCCATCCATCTTCCAACCAGTTACGCAGCTCAGGCTCGTGGGAGGGCAGCTTTACTTGTGATCCCAGGGAACAGGCCTTGCATTAAATATTTAAGGAAAATGCTGACAGACATAAGAGCAGCACTGCTGGCGGAGGGAGCGGCCGGCATCAGAACAGCACTCCGGCAGAAATGAGTCTGTCAGGATCTCCTGAATCCCTCCTGGTCCTTTATATGGAGAAACAGAAACACCCCTAATCTTAACATTACAGGGGACTGGCTCCCCTCTCCTGGTTTCTCTACTGGCTGATCCGCAGCATCGATTAATTACACAGATAAATCCCAGAGTCACAGTCTGAAATGCATCTCGGGAAGGTCGGAACCTTCTGTATAATTGACTTGTTCAACCTAAAAACTCAAAAGCCAAGGAAGGTAGATGATCTTCAAGGACGTGTTTCCCTAAAGCTCCTGTTAGCAACGCTGACAGCAACTATGCTTTTGGGAAACATACCCCAGGCTGGCAACAAGCATCTCAGTCAAGAAATAAATAACAGCTGAAGGTTCCTCTACAAATTTTGCCCCTGAACTGCCTGTATTGTCATTATGTGACAGTGAGATAAGCCCATAAATGGAGATGGTGCCACAGCTGCTGTTGAGTTAGCGAGGACGAGAGTGGCTGCCTACCTGACATCCTTCCAAAGAGCACTGCAAGCCTAGTTTATAACACAGGAGCGTGTGTCACCACTGGCACATAAGAGCTGCCCGTTAAGGCTTTGTGTTCACAGCTCCGGGCCTTCAGATTGTGTCACTCTGACGGTACGTCAAAGGCAGCTTCTCACTCCCTTGTGACATGCTTCGGGTGCTGCACGGGCCGAGAATACTGCTGGAGCGAGCAGGAACAGCAGCAGCAAGAATGAGCGCAGCCTGCTACGGGAACCTCGGTTAAACGTGCGTCAGTCGTCAGTTACCCAGCCAGGAAGCTGCAGTCGCAAGATGCGACGTTTGGAGACCCACCCGCTATCATGCCTCAGTCCAGCAGGGGGCAGCAAGAACCTGATGTTTACTGCTGGACTGAGGCATAGTCCAAAGCAACGCTGTTACCTTGGCAACACTGCAGATGACAGGCTGAAGCCACACTCAGCCACTTAAGTTTAGACACCTACTGGCCTCGCTAAATCCTCTGTGCTGGCTTGACAGAAATATGGGACAGTGACATTTGTTATGAAAGATAACTGGTATGGGATGGAATTCACACCAATCAGAAGAGGTGTTCATCTACGACACACACACACACACACACACGCACTTCTGATTCAGTGCATCATAAAAAGCCAGAAGCATGTTACCATTGGCTGCAAGTGGTACCTGTCTAGTCCCTGCTGAAAACAGAGCTGCAGCTAGTGGTCCCAGTGCTCCCAGCTTCTCCACAAACCCTCTTACTGGTCATGTGCAGAAACTAGAGCTTGGAGAATTAACAGCAAGGGCACTTTACTGTCAACGATACTGACAAGCAGCAAAAACTGGAATGTTTAGTTGCTTCCCTCTTAAGTGTTTACCTGTTATCAATTCCGGGAAATGGTTCAGTCTAGATTCGAGGCTGAGTTTTTAAAGCAATGAATGGTCAGCTGCCATCACAAACATTCATCCATCCATTCAGATGGCCTCATCACCGTAACTCCTCAACTTTAATGTATAAATCTAACGAACTCAAGCTGCAAGATTTATTTATCCAATAAAATGTTGGCAGACAAACTAAGAATTAACAGAAAATCCAGTTTCACCTACGCTACATTAACAGTTACAAACTGCTGTACAAGCAACACCTGTTTTATGGCGGATGAGGGAAAATCCATCTTCCATCTTAAATCACATTCAATTAGGGCTATAAAAAGCAGACACTGCTGAACAAAGTGGCCTCCGGTCATTCACGCGCATCGGAAAGGAGAAGCGCCCGGGGGGGGGGGGGCTGGGGTGTGCCGGAGCCTTTAAGAGGCTGCAGCTGCGGTGACGCCCCCCCCCAGCAGCATGCAGATGACAGAATCCGCTTCATCACCACTCAACTTTGATTACTGGCAGGCTGCGGGGAAATCTGCATGCCGGGAAAATGCGTCAGGCAGCACAAACGCTGTCCCACACGCACCTGCAAAACGCTCGATAAACAGCGGGGCGGGGGGAGAGAGCAACACGGCAAATAACCATCAAGAGCAAGATGAGACCGTACACATTTCAGGAGTGACATCAGAAGCCCCCCCCAATTTAAAAATCGCATGGGGATAGCCCAGAGGATAAAACCACAACGGTGTTCTAACAGAATTCAAGGAGGTACCACATCAAAAATGCAGGGGTGTGCATGACAACACAGGCCGTCGATAGATGTGGGAGGGGAACCTTGATTTTGTGCCACTCCCACTACACCCCGTCCTGCACCCTTCCCTTAGATATTTCGCTAATTGTGTTCAGCAGTAACTATGTGTATACTATTGATTACCAATTAAGCAGAATCAGGAGCAGTGTCATTCATTTGCAGGTCTCACTCTATAGAGAATCACTAGATAGGCTTGCCATCTCCCAGGCTGTAGAAATCAAAGCCAGCCTTGGCTGTTCCCAGAGGTTTGACCAGCTCCCCACTGTAAAGGACTTCAGGCTCTGAACATCCTCTGTGATAAGGTCACTGGAGGCGGAGCTTATATTCATTATTACAAACAGGTGACTAGATGAACGGACCAAAGTAACAGATTCCTTGACATGCAACCATGGCAAGCGAAGATCTTCCAAATGGAGGTGATGATTAGTACCCAAATTGAAGACTTAGCAAGAGGCTCTTAGGAGAAACACTGTTCTGGAGACAAGTACCTAAAAGGAACGAATAAAACCCCACACAGCCTCTGGACCCCCAACATTATCAACACATGCAGAGGTCATTTCCATGGCCAGGTCAGGACAATGCGATGCCCCTGGTATCGCAAGTGAAAAACTGAACTCTCACATCAGCCAAAGTTAGGGCACTTTGAGGGGCTCCAAACATTCATGGAAAACCTGTTACCTAAGTTTGTTTTAGATTTGTCATCCATCTCAAAGGACAAAGCCTCGATAAGCAGACGCTGTCTCAGCTCCACATAGTGGTGTCCCAGCAGTAACTCAAAGCAGCTCTCGAGAGATTGGAATGGGACCCAGCAGTGGGTCGGCATGTATTTCCTCCAGCAGAAGAGCATGGAGACACGGCGCACACGTCCAAGAGTAAATTCAGAGCTCCAGCGGTGGCTGTTACTTTAAGCCCAGGAGGAACACCATCAACAAGACGCAGAGGCAAGTACCAAAGAGCGTTGGTCAGCATCTCTCAGCTTTTCACCTGACATTCATCTTCAAAAATTTGCCTTGCACGAGTCATACGACCTTTGGGAGGTCAAAAAACCGAGAGTATTGAAATCGGTGGGTTTCAACACATACAAAACCTCACTCCCCAACAGAGAAGCACCAGGAAAGTACAGGCATTTGCAATCTGTTACCGAGACCTTGGCGTTTAAAGGGTACGAACACCCCACTGAAAGGGGGCCAAGTTCCCCACTCCGGTCTCCATTACGGACTCACCACCATGACCGCCATTATCCCTCGCTCTTTATTGTAAATTACGAAGCGGCAAATTGGTGTTTAAAATTATTAGTGGAACTCATTAGTGTGGAAAATGAAATTGGAGTTCTCATCAGCAGCAGAAACCGAGCGACGAGCAGAGCCCAAGCAGCGGCGGCAGAGCAGGAGCTCGACTGTCCCCGA
Source organism: Paramormyrops kingsleyae (assembly GCF_048594095.1). NCBI lineage: Eukaryota > Metazoa > Chordata > Actinopteri > Osteoglossiformes > Mormyridae > Paramormyrops > Paramormyrops kingsleyae. The sequence goes on from NC_132797.1 coordinate 15,996,926, forward strand.
CATCAATGTCGCCGCCCCCCGGCAAAAGAGCCACAAAACAGCATGAAGGTCAGCATCCATCCCCATCAGCCGTAATGCTGGACCTATATGTCCATGCTAACCGATTCCAGCTCTCGTAGCTCAAACATTTAGGGTGGCCAGCTAGTCAACAGGATGGCTCAACTCAGTTTCCTCAGTTCAGAAACAGAATCATCAGTCAACTTCCTGGGCAGCACAGTGTCATACGTAATCAGACACTCTAACTCAAAATCAAACACCAGCCTACCCCAATAAACAGACCTTTGTATTTCAATTAAGTTCCCTCCCCCCCAATATTAAATTCTCTCCTACAATTTTGGATACGGTAGGGGTCTGTCAGTCACACACAGGAGAAGGCTTTTGTTAACAGTGCTTCAGGACAGTAACTCTGGACACTAAATGTCAATTTTTAGTTAAGATTTTAAAATAAAACACTGCATGTTAATTGAGGGGGGATCTTCAAAATTCAGTAGGTTCTTGTATTGTTCCTAATTTGACACACCTTTAACAAGGACAATTGTAAAAATGTGGCATATAGGCAATTGAAAGCAGGCAGAAATACACTTTATTACTCTTTCTTGGTGGATGGTTTTCCAGATATGAGAGATGTATGTTCCAACATACCCTTCTCCACAACACAGAGGAGTATGGCGTTCTTCCAGAGAACAAGCAGGTTCAGAGCCCTGAAGCCTCGTTCTTCGCACTGGTCCTAAACCACAGAGGGAATGACCGACTAAACCGCTGACTTCCTTAACCTGGTCTCCATAGAAATGAGGGGGCAGCCGCATGGGGGAGAAAGCGGCCTTTTATAACAGAGGGTTATACGCTGATCATTTAAGTGATTCGTTTTTTTTGCGCTTGGGAAATTGGTTAGAACTGATGATCAACTCGTGAAAAGGATTTAAACAAAAAAGATCCACTCTCCTGCTACAAACACCACTTGGGGGCTTGTTCCCAGTGTCGTTTAGGTGACACACTGAAAAACACTAATATAGAGGTGAGGCTAACGGACGAGCTCTACTCTCTGTACGGAATGAGCTCCTTGCGCTAGGCCTGTCTCACACTAAGCCCGTTCTGGAGAGTGCCGTTCTAATAGTCACCACTGCAGGGGGTCGTGCGGCCTAGCGAGAGCGTCCCCATCCTACCGGTTAGGTTTCCTCACCATTGTAAGCGGAGAGAAATGCCCCCTCGCCCACACAAACACCATTCAGATAGTGGTTCCCCAAGAACACCGTACGTCTTTAATGCGGCACATCCTACAAAGCAGACCCTCCCTCACATTCCCGCCACCGGCTCTCGTGCTGACACTCGGACCAGAAGGCCGCCGTCGTCAGCGTCGGGGGTGATACCGAAATGTACAAAACAAAACCTGCCAAGAACAGGTAGCAAACAGCACAAGAAATGCAAAACAAAAGAGGTGGTCCAGAAACAACGGAAACGTCAGAAACCCGATCGCCTCTCTCTCTCTCTCATTCTTCCACCAGCACCTTAAAGCTAACCTTAGAAAACTTGTCGTCATCTCACTGCAAGCTACTCAACCTCGGAATGCACCATGGAAGTACCTACGCAGAGCTGCAGATTCCCGTAAATATAAACACTAGACAAAAAAAAGGTGATTGTGAACAAGTGGCCAGCCGTACAGTTCTTATGGGGGAGGGGGACATTTGTTTAAGCTCTAAGGCTTATCACTGTTTTTCTTGAATAAATTTTTGCTTTTTTTCATCTTTTCTAAACCGATATTTCAGTGCAATGCATGGAACATTAAAAGGGTCCCCAAGGCTTTGAATTATGGAAATGGGTGAATTTCTCTTCTTTATACTGTGTTTTTCTTCCTTTTTTTAACTGGTGTCCATGGACTCCATGTTGGCAGAGGAGGAGTCCTTCTGGATGCTTTCAAAGATGGCCGCCAGCTCGGGATTGGAGCTGATCTGCGACTGGAACTCGCTCATCAGGGGGCTCTTCTCCGCCTCGGGGATGGTGAGCAGCGCCACCACTGCCCGCATGGCTGACCGCTTCAGCTCGTCTTGCTTCTCGAACTCCTGCTTCACTGAGTTGGCCTTCACCTGCGGGCACAACATTTGCAGTTTCCGTCAGGCCCACAGTAAGGAGGGCAGGAATTACAAGCAAAGATGACGTGTGTTGACCTCCTATACAGGACACGCTTCGCCTGAAGCACTGAATACTTGAAGAAACAATTTAGGATGTGTCAAATTAACAGCAGAGAAGAATGACCGCGAGAGCTGTTTTTTGAAGGCTACACTGATAACGTAGGCAAACAGCAAGCTCATTGGAGGATGAACATAGTCTACTGAGAGTCAGAACATAACAGTGTACAGACCTTGGTGGTGCATGTAGCCCTCAGTGGCTCTACCAGCCTGTCAAGCCTTTGCAGGACTGCACTTGGGCACAACGTAGACAGTCTGGCCAGCATCAGGAATGTGAGCATCTGGGGAAAGAGACCAGCAGAATGTACTCGCTCAAGGTGCCAACTCTACTGCTGACAGTAACTTCCTGCACCACAACTAAAAAGCTGCACCAATATCTTCTGGTCATCTCCATCACTTATAAAGCCTTGATAACCTTTCACAACACGATGCAGGAGCTGTGGTCAACATTACCTTGATATCATAATGGTCCTTCAGCCCATCTTCCACGTGGTTGAGGAACTCAAAGATATCTAGTCTGTCGAGGCAGCTGTCTAGCAGTGTGTACATGCATTCGAAGGCTGCCTTCCGGATGTCCAGCCCGTCATCCACAGTGTGCTTGAATGGTCCCATTTCCACCTGAAATTCAAGGAATGCCAGAGGCTCAAAATGCTGCAGAAACCTAAATAACAGAGGCAGCCTCCAGTGACTCCATCAGAGGGGTAATCACCTCTCTGATGAGCTCCTTGCGAACTTTGGTCTCGTTGTACAAGTGGGGAAGAACGGTGTCTAGGAGGTCTCGGATGAGGGAGGGCTTGTTGTGAGCTGCCGAGTTGAAGGTCACCAGAGCCACCCTTCGGACGTTGAGGTCAGGGTCCTCTAGCGTTTTCAGGAAATCACCTGGTACGAGTTACAGAACCTTACTAGTCCATTCACCATTCATGCAGCTCTGTCCAATGACAATACTCTCTGCAGATCAACTTATTCTAGCAAAAGAAAACCTATTTTAAGATACTGCAGATAACACTTTAGAATCACACTTCATTCCCATTTAATATGCAGCAAAGGTACATTTTGCAGGAACTGTTCAACTTGAAGAGAGAGGCAAGTAAAGCAAGATACCTATGCAGTTCTTGAGAAGAGGATCGATAGCTTGTGGGTGATCAGAAATGGTGAACTTCACAGCAGTCACCACCGAGCTCCGTGCATAAGATGACCCTGGAAGAATTGAATCGAGAACACGATCACCTCCACGGCAGTCCGCACAGCCTACCCATAACCAGCAAGTGGCCTTTAAACAGTAGCACCATCTTTGCCCCATCTTTCTTGGGCTCCTCACCCTTCTTGAACCCAGTAGACACAATTCTCTCCCAAAGCACACAAAAATCACACCATGGGCTGATTCTTTCATGCACCCTAGGTCACCCCCTGCTGGTTTACCTGAGAGTAGGTACCCCTTGAGCCTTGGCAGCAGTGTCTCTGGGTCTATCAAGGTGAGCTTGCCCAGGCACTCGGCCACCACGTTGCGGGTGCCCTCCTCGGTGCACTCGCTGTGCGCCAGAAGCAGCGTCCACACGCTCTCCACATAGGGCCGTAGGCCGGCCACCGACGCCGAGCTGATGATCTCCTTCAGCGAGTGCAGCAGCAGGTACTGTCGCTTGGGCTGCCCCGAGATCTCCTGCAGCACGAAGGGCAGGTACTCCGGCAGGTTGCCCACGCTGATGCTGCCCAGTGCATAGGAGGCTGCTGACTTCACCTCCTCGCTGGCGGAGGAGAAGGCGTCCAGGATGACCGCCTTGAGTTCAGGCTGCCCGCTGAGATCCACGTGGTGGCCCACCTCTCCCAGGGACAGCAGGGCCAGCAGCCGGATGGAGTCAGTGGACCGCGAGTTCTTCACGTCCTGAATGAACTGGCCCACCACGGCAGGGCCCTCGGCAGGACAGGCCCGGGTCAGCGCCGCGACACACTTGGCGATGGAGTAATATGATTGCTTGTGGGCCAGCGCAGCACTCTGGGCGTACACGGGGCCCGTAAGCATGCGTAGCAGGTCCATGTAGCCTAGGCTGGCCGTGCCCGTAGCCACCAAGGCCTGGAAGAACTCCAGCATGGCACTGAGAGCGCCGCCCTGCAGGAGGGGAGACCGCACCAGGGCGATGAGCTCGGCCAGGATGGAGCCGCCGATCTTCGACAGGGAGCCAGGGTGCACGCGCGCCAGCGTGGTGAGGAAACCGATGGCCATCTGGGAGACATGCATGTCGCTTTCGCTGATGAGGGGCGGCAGCTCGGCCAGCACGGCGTCGATCATGGCCGGCGTCACGGCGTCGCTGTAGCTCTTCACCAGGATGTCCAGCGCCGCCAGCGTGCTCAGCTTCAGTGCCCGTTGGTTCTTGCGCAGGAAGGAGGCGAGGATGGGCACGGCCTCGCTGAGGATGGGCCGCAGGTCGATCTTGAGCGGGGAGCCAGCGATGAGCGTGAGGGCCTTCACCGTGGTCAGACGGGTGATCTCGTTCTTGAGCCGCTCTAGGAAGATCTGCAGGGTGCTGGGCAAGTCAGAGCCCAGGCTGTCGCCCAGGTTACAGATGATCTGGCCCATGCAGGAGATAGCCCGCTCCTTCACCTCCTGGTCGATGTCGGCTGCTTTGAGCCGCTTGATCGTGCAGGCGTAGAGGTCCTTGATGTAGGGTGAGGCATCGAAGGCGTCCGTCTGGTCAAGCGGCCGGATGACCTTGACCAGCTGCTGCGTGACCAGCAGGGCCTCCGAGGTGATCTTGTAGAAGGGGTCCCCCACGCAGGCTACTACAGGGGGTACCAGCGCCTGCACGTGGGGGTGGAAGACCTGGGGCTGGTGGTTGCACAGGATCACATAGAGGCAGGACAGGGCGTCAATCTTCAGGTTGGAGGAGCTGGATTTATCGTTGAGAGAGAATATGATTCCTGCCAAGGATATACATCAACCATAAACATCTACAGCCATTATTTTGACTTATCAGGGGCTGAATGCGGATTGGCCCCACAGAGCCTCCTCCCCTATCATTCACAGATTCAAAACATATCATTGGCTAATAATGAGGCTGTGCCTTCTGTATGGATTACGGCTCTCCACCTTTAAAAACATCCTAAAATCATCCCTGCGACATTCCTGATCAGTGACAAACGTCCCCCCAAACAGCCTCTAAGAGCCAAAGCAAGGCGTGGGCAGTCCTACCCGGGACGAGCATGGGGATGTGCTGGGTGAGGGCTCCGGGCAGGACATTGACCAGCTCCGTCAGCATGTTGAAACAGCACTGCCTGGTCTTCACACTCTTCTCCTTCATCTGCTTGTGCAGGGCTTTTACAATCATAGGCACCTGCAGCCACAACATGCAGGCAGGCAGCTCAGCTGCAGAAGGAACACCAAGCAGCCTCACGACTCCATCGAACAGTGCAGGGGGGCTTCAGGGGAACGATCCTTCATACCAGAGTCCTATGTTCTCGTATCATCGCATCTATTAAGTTATTTATCTACATTATTCATGTTTAATATTTTGACAAAGGCCTGCATTTCTAATTTCAAAGGCTTACCTGTGACAGCTAATCACAAACACAAACTTAGGAAAATGTGTGCCAGTTTAAAAGCACAGGCTATCTGATTGATGGTGATGGAATATTCCAGCAAAGCTCCACATAGACATGCAGAAGGCATGGCACGGACAGCAGGGGGCGCACCTGACTCTGCAGCATGGTGAGCGGCGTCTCGCCCTGCTCCATGGCGTCGGGGTCGCACAGCCAGCTCTGGGCGGGCCGCGTCTGCTTCAGCAGCGACAGGTAGGCGTAGAAGACGTCGGCCTTGACGTTCTCCTCACGCTCCTTGAAGCGCGCGCTGAGCGCCGGCGACACCGTGCGGTAGAACTCGGGCAGCATCTCATGCCGCGTGCTCACCACCGCCGCCAGGCACTTGGCGGCTGCCCGCCGCACCTTCCAGCTCATGTCGTCGTCGTCGCTGTACTCGTCATCGCTGCCTGTGGGGGTTGGGGGGGTAGGGGGAGGCGTATGAGACCAGGCGGGAGTGAGGGAGGGAGGGACAGAGCACAGCCTGTGGCCCTGCACCCCCCAAATGTGGCTGCATCTCACCATATAGCAGTAAATCCCAAATCACAGCTGCGGGGGGGGGGGGGGAGCCAAGAAACCCACTGCGGCTGACAAAAGCGGGGCTTTATCTTTTTTTTTGTCCATGAGGTAATCTCACTCAGACTTTAAGACAGCAAAGGACAGAACAAACCCAGGAGAATCCCGACTCATGGCAGCACACATCGCATGCTACTTTATTTTATTTTTTTTTTAATTGTCACATCATTACAGGGAGGGAGATTTATTCAGCTTAAAATCGCACCAGCTGACGGGGCAGTTTCTGCTGTGATGAGAAATCTGTATGCAGCCCAAGCTGAGCATCTCACTAAACCTTTCCTCCCACTTCCAAGGCGAACGGGCACGTTACGGCGCAGAGATGTGCGAAACACACAGGATCTCAGCCCAGCAAACCGGGGGGAATTCCTGAGAAACAGCAGCAGGCCATGCAGGCGGAGGATGGAGCTTTCAGACACGGCAGCAAAACTCAGGCAAGAGCTGGATGGCAAAATCTGCTTCTGACAGACCCATTACACTGCACTACCTATTCCTGCCCCCAGCCATAATGCCTTTTAAGGGCGGCAGCTTTGGGGGCGGGGAGGGGCCCCTATCATAATTCAGACAGATTCATCATATACCACAGCTGGCGACCCCCAGAGGGCATTTACAGCACAGCAGACAGCTGGCTGCATGAATTATTAAAAAGGCACCACAAAAAAAAAAACGAAAATCGATTCGCTGAGTAAAACGTGACCTGGTGGGCCGGGGGGTGTGAACAGAACCCCACCCGGCCACAAAAATGTCACGGTTGGACAGGGTGGTGATTCAGACGTAGCTGTAAATATTCAACCACAGAGAGGACAAAGTGCGGGCAACATCTGAGAGAGGATTACACCTGGCAGATAAGAGTACGCCTAGAACCTCAAAAAGGGAGGACAAAACACCATCGATCGGCCCAGAAAACAGCAGCAAAGGTACGTCAAAGGAAACAGATCGATGGACATTGCAGCACGCAGTTTATAACCATCAGGAAGGAGACTGCATCAGTTACTGTTAAGTGGCAGAAGGGCGTTTAACTCAGCAGAGAGAGCATTCAAATGAGAATGACAAGCACAGGCATTCCAAGGGAGCCGTTCCAAGATGCTTATATGCTCTCCCCTGCCCCCCAGACAGCCCATCAGTGCCACGGTGGGGGCTCAGATACTGGACATCTCGGCTGGCAATCTACGCACCTTGGTAGTCCTCGTCCGCGCCATCGGCATCCATAGCGTTCTCATCTTCGTCTTCATCATCATAGTTGTAGTTAGGGTCGTAGGTCAAATACTTCAGACAGATGCTGATGATGGTGGGCACGTGAGGGTACACTTCCTTCGGACATCTGCAGGAGAAATCTTTGTTATGCCTCCATAGAGAGAACCTTTGGTTTGTCGAAAGAGACTTAATTAGCGGCATGAAAGCAGCAGCATGCCTGAGAGCTCAAAGCCGCTTGCGCTTCCATCTCACTGCCATTTGATTTTCACGCTGATCTACCGGCTCGTGCATATACGATCACACCGATAAAATGCACGTGTTCTAAGAGATTAAAACAAAAAAAAGCTAGCAGGGGAATCTAGGAAGAAAGCAGGGCAAGCGGGCATACACTAGGGGGCGCAGGTGGGTGCTATTAGCCACAGTGTGTCTGTCTTCGAGGCCAACACTTGATGATTGAGCCTGAGCTGCGAGGTTTGCTCTACAGAGACAGATAAGCCCGCTCCGGCCTATCAGACGCCTGCAGTTCTATGGCTGGCCGAGCACTGAACCTCACTGGATTTCACACACAAGGCGGTTCCCACAAGCGCTGATACTATACAGCTCAATTAAACTGTGCTGACAACTGGCATCGGTGCCCTGCCACTAGACCCCTGACATGAGTCAGTGAGGGAAAAAGAGAACAGACCTTCTGACGAACGATTCAAAGGCCTGGATGCAGTATTCCCTCAGCTCGTCGTCGTCAACGTTGCAGAACTTCACCACCAATGGGATGATCTTCTCCAAATATTCACCTGCCGGGAGACACACGGGCGCAGACTCATTCAGAGGAACGTTACGCATGAATAGGCTGAATGACGCCTTTTCAGACATCACCCAAGAGTCAGAAGCAGGCATGTCACAATTTTCTGGTACCCCAATGCAATCCATTGAATATACATCCCTACCAATTCTGAGTCCCCGATCTGATCTTTTAACACACATTTAAAATATACATACACGAATAGCAGGCATCGCTGCATTCTTCGGCTGAGTAAGCTTCACGATTTTGCAGTATTCATGCTTACGATGTTTCTGCAAGTGCCTAATTAGATTCAATATATTAAATGACACTCTGTTGCTACCTCCCCTTGAAAAGACGGCTCTGCAAACATTGCAGGTAGTTGTGAGGCCACTGAGTTTCCAATTTAAAGACATTCCACATGGCTGACATCTTGATAGTTTGTTGTTTCAAGCCACGTGCCTCAGGCTTTCTGTAGCGTGACGGAACCCTACAATCGACGAAACTGACATAAACTGGGCAGATATGGGAAATGAAATTAAATCGGGCTGTGGTAGCTGATCAATTAACAAATGTCTGAACTGGCCCCGAGTTTGATCTTTCACATCACGGGTCAGAAGAGCACCGCTATGGGAAGAGGGCACCACATCTACTACTTTTAAAGGCTACAGCAGAATAAGAACATGGGGGATGTGCAGCAGACGGCATAGAACTGTAAGGGGGCACTTTCAAAGAGAAAGAAACTTAATTAAAACGCAAACAGATAACCACACAGTGGATGTGACGGCTGGCACCAAATCTCGTGCATCTTAATTGCTGCCGTGTTCGCCGTCCTTTTGGTTTAGAAAAGTCCGAAAAATCCTCTGCTCGGGTAGCGACGGGCTGCCAAGACTCATCAGGCCCAGAGAAACATCACTAAATGAGCGCTGGCTCTGCTGTTAGATGGACACAGGGGTATCCAGGCTGGCCCGCTTGTATACTCTCAGATGGAAAGTCGTAACGGCGACTCCAGTTCTTTCAGGGGTAAACATGAAGCACGAAGCCATGAAACGGCACAGCTGCATCATCCCCTGTTAAGATAAACCAAAGCCGCACCACAGAGACAAAAATAAAGCATATTTAAAATTTCTATATAGGTAAACGAGAAGGCAGCTTCCTCCAGACCCAGGGTAACAGGCATCCTCAACACACCCCTGCGTAGCAGCAGCAGAGGGGTTAACAACAGGGGCGTGTAACTATTTGCTCCAATCAGATGGGGAAACCCGCTAAGGTTTGACCAATAAGCAGGTAGAAATGCTGTCTGAAAAAAAGTCACTTGTGATATTAAAAATAATTTTTCTTTTTTTAAAAACATGCAGCAAACAACCAGATGTGATGTGGTAAATATAGCTATTACGGTATATCTGAAGATTCCCGGAGTGAAAACTGAGGAAGAGTGTGGGTGGGGGGTAAATTTATCATTTTAAAACATCTGTGAAATAAGACACATTTATGCCGGTGCTGCCCCCAGTGACGCAGCCCTTCAGAAGCACCATAGACGGCACGCTTCCTCACTGCCTCACCTATCCTGTGGCCGGCCTGCCGGCTGATGGCGGCGATGCACTGGATGTAGGTGCGCGTGGTGGACATGGTGTCGTTGCGGGAGAGCTCGGACAGCAGGTGCTCGATCAGGTCCACGAACACCAGGCTGCCGCAGCTCATCACCAGGTGGCCCAGCGCGATGATGGTGCGCTTCCTCACGGCCAGGCGGGGGCTGGTCAGCTGGGGAAGCAGGCAGCTCAGGATGGAGGGGTGGAAGTTCACCAGAAGGCCGCCCTGTCTGCGAGGGGGTGGGGTGACACAGTGACACTCGGTTTAGAAGATAGCCTGCAATCGTGCCTGCCCCCCGTCCCCCCCCCACCGGAGCACAGACATCCATGAATCGCCCACAGCCGAGAAAGGGGATCAGGGCAGCCACAGGAGACCGAAAGCACCACTAAAGCTGGCAGTGACCTTGATGTGTCCTTGGTGCTCCGGAATAGTATAAACACAGACAAACAGCTGAAGTGTTCACATTTCAACAGGCAGATGCCATTGTCACATCCTCTCACTCTCAGACCACCGGCACCAAAGAGAAGAGACAGGCAGACGTGCACCGCACCCCACCCCACCCCAACCCCTGCACCTGCACAACATGTCAGCCATGATGTCCAGGGCCTCCAGCTGCACGGACACATCCTCCTGCTTGGCTATGGCACTGGTGAGGCGTCCCGTGATCTTTTTGCACACGCTGGCGGCGAGGGCAGAGCCTAGGGTGGGGGGGGGGGGGGGGGGGGTGGGGGGGGGGGGGGGGGGGGGGGGGGGGAGCAGTCAGCTTACAGTATCCAAACACGGCCGGGAACCATCTCCTCCAAGCCGCAATGCCTAGACACTGCTCCATCTCCAGTTACATGGATATCATGAAAGGAACACAAAGAACTCTCAAAGATCTCAGTGACCGACGAAACTGAGCGCAGTCATTAGGACAGCTCTTGGGCTGTCCATCCAGCAGCTCCTGTGGATGGTGCTTCCCCTCTAAACGGAGGTGGAGAAACCCCCTTCTGCTGCTCCCTGGACCCACGCTCGCTCCCCAGCTCCATGGGGAGGCACCATGACACTCACCGCTGGAAGCTGGGGGCAGTTCCCCGATGACGGTCTTCAGGCCGATACTGGAGATGTCTCTGAGCTGCTCCTTATCGGACAGCATGTTCGTGCACAGTGTATCCACTATGGTCTCCACCTGGTACTCCTTCACCTTACTGACGAGGGGCCCCAAGCTAGAGCAGAGACAGCAAAATGAACAGCATTAAAGTAGATGGAGCAAAAAAAAAAAAAAAAACACCCGGTAATTTGCAGCAGCGTCACTTCCAGCAAAACATGTGTAAGCTTCATGCGCCGGTAGATCCATTGACCGGCAAACAAAAGCGATGCAGAACCGCTTAAGCATCTCTAAAGCAAATACTGAAAACACACCATGCAAAAATTCAGGGGACAGGGATTCACAATCAAAACGACACTACAAAAAATAAACACACCCTGCGTTCTGTGATAAACCACATGTTCATGTGAATCTGACAACAGCACTGATCCATTTCATACTTAATGCTGTTCTCCTGAATATCGACTGTGGCGTCACAGTAACCTTCCTGACAAACTGAACAAAGGAAAGTATATCCTGCCAGATACGTCTACAGAATAAAGGCTCCCACTTTCTGACATTAACGTTGCCTAGCTGTTGAGCTCTAAACACGGCCGTTTATCTACCCGGCACAATGTACAACTGCGCAAGCAGTTAGACAACATGCACCAGGAACTGGAGGCAGAGCAGAAAAACATCCAGATGATCTCATTTAGAGCAAGCGGACAGCTTGCTCTACAAAGAGCAAGTTGAGGGAGGCGTAAAAACAATTTCCCCACGGGGATCAATAAAGTATCAATTATTATTATTATTTATGTGTTAAACAATGCCCTTTTCAACTATAAAGAAATTATATTGATAGAGAATATTAATTTAAGCAATTATATTAATTACGCACAGTGACCAATGGGTTGAGGAAGAGCATAACAGGTTGCTGGATGCACTAAACACCACATATGAAGATGGGACTTGCCCTCTGGAGTAGGGCTAGCTGCCATGCTAAAGGCTTAGAGAGGGGAGCTTCCCCCAAACCACATTGTGACCCAGAATGCAGAAGACCGCCGCCGAGGTACACAGCGCCTACCATTTGACGGCCAGATTCTGCACCTCTCCGTTCTTGTCCTCCAGCAGCTTGAGGATCATCTTGACCACCTTGCGCTCGCTGTCGTCGTCGAGTTTTATGGAGTCCTTCTGCAACTCGGACATGAGGTCATTTGTGGCCATGAACCTGGAGGGAATCACACAATAATTAGACACATACACATCTACGAGTAATAAAACACATCAGGCTGGCTGGATTTTCACAAATCGACATTTTTTTTTTTTTTTTTTTTTAAAAAGGCAGATATGGCACAGACACTTAACCTGAACACTTCCCAGTAAGGTCCACATTCCGAGATGCGCTTACTTATCCAACAAAGGTAAACCTTGGAAGACCTGACTAGGGCAACCCTCAAGAAGGAAGGCTACTGAATGACTACATGCACCCAGTACTTGACAGGAGAGACAGAGCGGACAGGAACACATGAAAACCCTCAGCATTAACACCATGTATCATCTCTGCAACACGCAGCGGGAAACACGTTCATACTCCATGGACACAATCCCATCCAGCTGCACAGAAATTGGATGACAGTTCTGCCACAGAGGGGATTGTGAGACAGCTGGCAAGACAGAAGGATAACTGCAAAATGAAGAACTGAGATGAACAGCGCCCCAAGTGATTTTATGAGCTCGACAACTTATCAAAACAGGACACACCAGAAAGTTCACTCAAGAACTGCAAGTATAGGCCTAATCCTGCATATTCTTAATTAAATACAAAACCCTGAGGAGGGTGTAAAGCCTACCCATTCCACAGGATAAACGATCAATCAATGTCTCCATTTTGATCGGTACAGTTGCTGCTAGTGTCATGGTAATTTATGGCTCCTTGACATTTTTCAGGCATGCTCATCTCAAATTGGGAAAAAAAATAACTGAGCTTAAGGACAGGACAGCAATTAGTGCCAATACTGTTAAAAGCATATTAAAATAAAACATCAAAAAAAGGCCACATATACAGAATAACTGCATTTCATGAATGTTGCATTGACAAGCATATATATTCTACACCAATGGGTAAACAACAGAGCAAGAAAAAGAGCAGACTCATCACTGCCAAAGACTCCCGACTGGTTACTCCACATTTCAATCACTGTCATTTGGGTCGGCTTTCCCTTTCAGTGAACGGCAATGAACAATCACATGTGACTTAAATTCAATCCGCTAAATGACAAATTTAACATCTGCTCAATCCACAAGTCGAGGGCATAAGAGCCTGCATGTAATAGTAGTCAGGCACCTGTGCTTTCAGGTACACTATATGGGTAAAGGTACTGGGACACACCTCTTAATCACTGAATTCAGGCATTTCATTCAGACCCAATGCCACAAATATATAAAACCAAGCACCTAGCAATGCAGTCTGGTTTACAAACATTTGTGAAAGAATGGGTCATTCTGAAAAGCTTAGTGAATTCAGGTGTGGCACAGTAATAAGATGCCACCTTCACAATAAGTCAGTTTGTGAAATTTCTTCCCTCATAGATATTTCACGGTCGGCTGTAAGTGGTATTATTGCAAAGTGGAATCGTTCAGGAACAACAGAGACAAAGAGGCAGGCCACGTAACGTAAGAGAGTGAGGTCGCTGAGCGCTAAGATGCATAGTGCATGAGTTGTCAACGCTCTGTTGGCTCTAACTGCAGAGCTCCAAACGCCAGTAGAAAAACTGCACTGGGAGCCCTATAGAATGAGCCTCCATGGCCAAGCAGCTGCATGCAAACCTCACATCAACAAATGCAATGCCAGGTGTCGGATGGAGTGGTCTAAAGCAGTGGTTCTTAACCTTTGTTACGCCGCGACCCATTCTTTACCATGCCTGCTCAATCGCAACCCTATACCAAGTACAGGTTTAAATTAACACTACGAACAAGCACGCAGGGCACTCTGAGATTCACACCAATCAATGCCTATTGCACACATTTGACTGAACATGCCAGTGAATTTTGAATTAAGCATCTGTGGTTTGGCTTCTTGGGTTGATTCAGTGTTCACTAGTTTTGCATGAAGCATTTGCAGACCCAAGACCGGTTTATATAGGTTAATTCTAGGATTGGGGCTGAGAAATCTTATCATAGCATAGGAGCTTGCTGGTTTTAAAATGTTTACGTTTCCAACTCTGCCGCACGACCCTTTCAGAACTTGCTGGGACCCAAACTTAGGTTGTGACCCATGGATTGAGAATCGCTGGTCTAAAGCACGCAGCCACTGGTGATTGGCGAGTCTGAGTTTGGTGGATGGCAGCAGAACATTACTAGCCTGACTGCACTGTACCAACTGTACAGTTTGGTAGAGGAGGGATAATGACATGGGGTTGTTTTTCAGGGGCTGGGCTAGGCCCCTTAGTTCCAGTGAAGGCAACTCTTAATGCTTCAGCATAGCAAGACATTTTGGAGAATTATATCATATGCTTCCACCGTTGTGGGAACAGTTTGAGGAAGGCCCTTTTCTGTTCCAGCATGGCTGTGCCCCAGTGTACAAAGCAAGTCCATGAAGACATGGTTGCGAGAGTTTAGTGTGGAAGAACTTGTCTGGCCCACACAGAGACCTGACTGCAACCCCAAACACCTTTGGGATGAACTAGAACAGAAGATGCGAGTCAGGCCTTCAGGTCCAACATTAGTGCCTGACCTCACAAATACTTTTCTGGATGAATGGGCAAAAATTCCCAGTGACACACCCCAAAACCGTGTGGAAAGCCTTCCCAGAAGAGTGGCAGCAGTTATAGATGCAAAGGTGAGACCAACTCCATATTGATACTTATGGATTTAGGGAGATCACAGAATTTCCAATAGTTGTAATGGCCAGGTGTACCAATACATTTGTCCATATATTGCAGATCCATCCATCTTTTTTGGCGCTTGAATTCAATGTGCAATAACTCTGCACTAGTGAGAGCAGGTTTCGCATCGTGCACCAGGCCCTGACGCGCACCTTCATCGACTGGCAGCCAAAAGTATCTATGACAGCTACTTCTAACTGCCTTCGTTCCAATACCACCAAACTCCACACCAGCATATATGATGCGCTTACATCCCCCAGAGTCCACTCACAGTTCACCTAAGCCACCTCAACACTGCACACAGTAACTGACTAACATCTTTAACACCACACAATGATGCACCAAACTGTTAAAGCTCACGCCTGGCTTTCCCCGCACCTCGTTCTCCCTCTCTTGCTGTGCACAACATTAAAATGCTGCTGTTCCAGCCTCAATTTCCCAGAACCGGCCCAAAAACACATGCGACCTGCAAAACACTGACAATGCATTCCCCACTCAGCCTACTTATTAATGAAATTATGAAGAGTCACGTCCAAAATCTACAAACCCACAAAAACAATCCAGCGTGAGACAGAACTTGGGTACAAATCATGTGACAGAGCAGCAAACTGGCTTGTCACTTTCACTGTTGATCTATCAGAGTGTGCCATTACTGCCATCTGCATTGCTGGACTGTTGCGTTATCTGCGCTGCTGCACACAGGAGCACCACAGGGCCTCTGTCCCCAATCACAGTCTGTTTCATACACTGAGACCTCGTCTCAAAATGAAAGATGCAGCACAAGGCCCATCTTCATCAACCTGCGGTGCTTGCAGAATGAAGCAGCCTTTCTGAAAAGGGTCGCTTCCTTGTGATAAGAATTTAAAGTCAGACCGGCTTCATCCACCCACATCAATAGTACACATTTTTTGTCGCACTGCACTTTTCAAAAGCGCGACTCAGCCTCCTACTTTTGCCTTAAACGTGACATTGAAATAACATCGCTGGCGGGTTGTGACAGCTGTGTTTTAATCGCCCTTAATGACTACCGTCGTTACATTTAGCTTGCAAAGCAGCAGACGGATGGGCGTTACAGTCAAGGACACATAAACGGGCAAAATCTGAGTCATTTCTTACGGACCCGAGCTCGGTTCGTTCAGATTAACATTTACTATCTTGCACACCATAAAATTTGTACTTTAGATGATCTTCATATAGTTTGACAGAAAACGCAACAATTATCCCCCCACTACTAATCAGGGACTCCTATCAAAGAGCACAGCACTTCCTGCCCATAGTGGCATTATAGTTGTGTGTCGTTTTAACGCAGTAATTAAATACCGACCAGCGTGAACGTAAATACCGTATGCAGTATTGATGATAAATACACATTGCAGACGATCGTTTTTAGGATTTGGAGTTTTTGTCAAGGCTGTGCTGTTTTAGTGCAGCTAACAAATCTGAAGTACATCAGGCACGAATGGCCCTGCTATTCCCTAGACTAATAATGCAGGGTAAGAAACTTCCATTGGACAGGCAGACCATTTCACCATTTCACACTCGGGCAATACCGAATGTTTATTTGAAAGGGATGTTTAACGAATGAATTATCAAAAATAAAATCGACAATACCCAATTCACGAATAAAGGGGAATGGGGAATGCAAAAAAAAAAAAAAGAAGCTGAACTTGGCAGAAACAAGCCGCACATTTGACCGCATACCCACATAGGAGACACGCCTTCAGTGACAGTTACCTTCTCAAAAGGCCTAATTAGCACCAAGTGCTTCACGTCACCCTGCACAGTATTAGAATTACTTTTACAGGCTAGTGGATATCTAACTACAACCGTCAGTCTCGGTGCGAATGAACACGCCTGCCATCCAACAGCAGCCTGCAGAGATCCTGCCGTGCCGCTCACCGTAGACCCTGCCCCGGCTGAGACAGGGCGGCCGGTCGGCGACGGCGGGACACCGCCAAACCGGCCGACCCACGCTGCTCCGCAGGAGCCATCAAGCTCACAGCCACAGCCAGACTAACGCGCCCCGTTCCGCCGCCTTCCACCTCTACTACGACGCGGTGAAACGAAGCGTGTTTGGGGTTGCAACCCGAAAGGAGATTAAAATAAAGAAAAACATCTGAAAAAACAATAATGATTAACCCTCAAATAAGTACGGTTAATAGTTTAGCCATAACGAATGAGTTCCCAAAATATAAACAGAGGCTGGGCCTACTAAGCGAGGCTTCACGTCCAGCCGGCCGGGTACCTGCGTCTGAAGAGCGTCCCTACGTCTACAGAAAAGTGTTAGAAAACCGGGGGCAGTTTGCTAACGAAGGGCAGTCTAAGAGCGGGGTGCATATTTCCAGGCGCGGGTACCTGAAATCCTTGTCGCTGGACGTCATTTTCTCCAGCAGGTTGGAGATGTGGTATGAGGCGCTCGCCATGTTTGCTAGCTGCGGCTAACGTTAGCACTTATCGCCCTGTTACGTGCCAGTATTATTCTCTAAGCGCCACGTAATTTTTTCCTCCGCGCTCCAATTTTTTTAATCTCCCTCCCGTCTCCACGATCGCTGTACTTTGTCAAGACGAGCGAAGCCCTATTCTGCAGCCGGATCACCAACGCGAGGAGTCAAATCTCATCCCTCGGCGTTCAGCCGCGTTTAAATGGAGACCTCGCTCGTCTCTGCGGAGGAGGCAGAAATACAGCACCGCTCTTCCAGGCGCTTTTCGCCAGGGGTCAGAGTTCGCGCCTCTCGGTGGGGGCGGGACCTAGACGTCCTCCAAGCAACATGATCAAATGAGCGGTCAACGCAACTGTCAATCAAGCTACAGGTAAAATGCGCTTCCGGTTTATCCAGACTATGGTACCGGTCTACATATGAGGGTCTGTGTATCGTATCATATAGAAATGTCTGACTTTATTAATTAAAAAAAAAAGAGAATCATTAAAAATATATCCTCTTTTCAAATTCTTTTATGTTAAGGTATATGTTTAGCGACCAAGAAATCGTTTTAGCTATTTTTATATTGGAGTTGAACTTTTTCGAAAGAAATAAAACCGGTTTTTACATTGTTCCAATGTATAGCTGTCATTTTGATAATTATTGATATTGATCAGCGATCCAGAGGGGGAAAATGTGCAGAAGTTCAGCAACGTTAATACATATACCGATTTGAATACATTGTGTCAAAAGGAAGGTAAATTATTTTGTTTGTAATTAAACATATCACGACATATCCTATTTGGTTGTAATTTAAGAATAAATGACATGACGTGAAAAGGCAAATGACCGTGGATAACTTTTCGTGTTCCTCAAGCATCTTAAAATTTTAAGATTTTATACAATTAGATATTTTATTGCAGCAATACATAAAATGGTCCTTTGGATATAAACAGGCATATTCATCAATAAACTTATCCAAACATTTTTACTGAAAATTACCTTCAATGAACAGTATATAAATAATCTGAAGCACAATTATTCTGAAAATGTGTTGTGCGTACCGAGTAATATATGTGTCCGTCTATGCTCACCTGTTTTATACCTTCTGACTTGGTCGTACCTTTCCATCTGTCTCTCTCCTGTAACTGTTTCTCCAGTCCTGGGTTACACTTAGCCTGGGGCTCTCAGCAAGAATGGGGCACGGGGCAGGGACACCTTGGACTCGGCATCAGTACATGAGTTACGTTTCTAAAAATGGAATCTGAAGGAAGGCTTTCGGGGGGTGCATTTTATCTAGTCCGAGTGGATAGGAATTGAACAAGATTTACAAAGTTTGGGGATGAGAAATTATTTATTCAGAAATGGCATTTCCCCCCCAAATGGCTTTTTAGTATTCTTTCTTAAATCCATCTTTGCACTGAAGGTGTACTGTCATCGTATATCTCCCTGAAATCCTGAAATATCTCACACCCAGTACTATTTGTTTACACTTGCATTTATTTATTTAGTTGACACTTCTATAGAAAGTGACGTACTGTATGACTAAGAAAGCGTGGTCAGCCACTTCCTGGAGCAATTGGGCCCAATGGTGAAATCACTTTGCCAACCACAAGATATGAACTAGCAACTTTCTAATCACAGGCACAGAGTCCTAACTCACAGAGCAACACACACAGACACACTTTTCAGTGAGTTGTCAGACTCATTAGCATGCAAAGACAGACTGGCAGCCCATTGGTTTACAGAGTCATGTGCCAATACCAGCAGATGTCAGTATTCTTGGACACAAGCCGTCTAGATTGCAGATATCAGGCATATTGTATTGGTTTGAGGCATGAAAATGTACCAATAAGATAAGAATGACTTTGTTCCCATGTTTGAACGCTGGTTTGGTGCCTGATTGATATTTACCATACCTACATATATTTCCAACACCAATGTTTTTTCTGCATTTATGTTTTGCACTTTTCGGATTTTTATGAGCATGACTTTTGTTCTACTGCATTTCTTCCGTAACAGAATAGCAGGCAAAATGGTAAAACATAAAGTATAGCTAAGCAAACAGCTGAACACATTAAATATCTTTATAAAAGTGATTTGAATCACCTAAATCAGTTAAGACTTTCTACATTAACTTCTGGTAGATGTACCTGATGTTCTGGGTTTAAAAAGGCACAATGCTTATTACAGAACAAATTATTGGTTCCATACAGAAACTTATCTGCTGGTATAATGTTTAAAATTATATTCTTGCTGGACTATTAATTATATGACTATGAAAATACTACAGAAGTGCATTATTGCACAAATATATTGGACTGCTCCTCTTCATCTACCCCAGTTTGGTCTCCATAGCTTGAGGGGTCAGCCGATGTGCGGCACCCCCGGAGCTGGGGGTTAAGCGCCTTGATCAAGGGCCGACCAACATGTGGCTTTTCTGCTGAGGCCGGGACTCAAACTGGCAATCTTTCGATCACGGGCACAGAGCTGCTCACCACCCCAAACTCAAATCTTGAGTTCACTGATTTAAGAAACATTGCAAGCTAAATGGTTTTTAGAATGAAGCATGTGATGTAATACAGAAGAGGATTAGGGCCACCATGAAAATATTATTTGAATTCTGACTTTAATGAGTTTAGAAAAAAAGTCAGAATTCTGAGATTAAAGTCAGAATTCTGAGAAAAAAAAAGTAAGAATTCTTAGATTAAAGTCAGAATTCAAATAATATTTTCATGGTGGCCATAATCCTCTTCCGTAGATATAACATTTGGCATAATATTTGGCTTTATTTCGTAATCAAAATTAAAACATAAATTGTAATAAGTCACACAATAACCATGCAGTGCTTTTCTGTATAAAATGTCTTTAACAGACTCAGTTTCTTAAAAGATAAATTGCATACAGTACGTAAAAATTTGCTTTATGAATTCAAACATGAACAGCAGGCAACCGCTTAAAACAATCAGTATTCTTTGAATATTTCCAGCATGTACACGGTGGGTGATATTTGAACAAACCCCAGGTAGTTTGAAAGAAATATCTAGAGCTGATAATAGGTGCTGATGAAAAGCACTAACAAAATCTCTCTTGGCTCAGCTAGACAAGCAGAAAACTAAAACATGGCAATTTCAGTGTCTTGTAGTCGATTTATGGAGTAACTGTGTTGCAAAAAAACACCATTATAAAGACGGGGGTGAAGCCTCCCCTGCTTGTAATTGCACTGATTTCAAAAACAATTTGTGCTAGATTGATTTGAGTGCTCCACGTGGGGCTTTACAGCACGCCTCAGTGGGACGTGCTGATGGCTCACAGCTCACAGATTTTGGCTACAGTTGCAGCTCTATTCTGGTAAAATCTCTGCGTTCTTCCTGGGTGTGTGCACTTTTCCATCAGGAACTCCATTTCCCTCTAACAATACCAGACAGCTAGCAACTCAAAAGACAATCCAAAATTTCTGATTGCTTTATCAACTATCAATGTTCATTCATTCTCAAACAAACATAATAAATATGCATGTTTGAATTTGCTATCCAGTGTCTTCTTTGATAGGTCACTTGGTAGAGTGGAGGGCTGTAGTGGAATATGAATTAACATCCTTAGTTTACTGGTCCAAATCTGCTTCAAAGGATGCAATTTTGTAGAGAATGGCTCCACAGGTTGGGTTTCTGTACCTATCATGAGAAGGTTGCCAGTTCAAATCCCATGGTCAGAAGGGTGATGTCACCATTGAGCACTTGAGCACAGCACTTAATCCACAATTGTCTGTCCATGCTTTCTCAAAATGATACTTCACTTTTGATATACATGTCTATTTAAAATATGTGTTCTGCAATGGGCTCATCCAATCAGACTGAACCTTATTTCTATATACCTGAAATCTAACCTGAAATACATCTTGCCTCAGGTCTTGGTCAGCTGGGGGTGAGTAGGCCTAATTGGATAATACTGAACAATGCAGAAACATCCCATATTAGTTTAGATGCTGTTATGGAAAGTTATGGATGAAAGTTGAAATTCAGAATAGAACATATTTCTTAAAGAAGCTAACCACTTTAAAAAAATACCTTGAAGGTTGAACAAATTTTATCCTGTCTTCAGATGCTATTCATCCCTTGAAACAGTGACTCATCCAAAGATAACTGAAACAGTAACGTTAAACACATCTTTGGATTATATTTCAAACCATCTTTGCAGTTGTTTTCCTCCTGAAACATTCTGGATGTTATGGACCAGCCCCCAAAAACTCCCCATCCACATCATAAAGAGGGGGGCAGCCTATTCAATTTGTAGACCTGTGTACTGCAAGTCTCAAAAAACAGATAACAAAAGTTAAAATCAGTCCCGAGCTGCTGACTGAAATTCATTTACTATTACCATCTTAACTACTTGAACAGTTATTTGGGTCCGTTCAACTAAAAATCACTAAGTATTTCACTCAAAATATAGACTAAATAGACATGGAAATCTATTGTATCGAGTAAGGGAAATCTGTGTCACCAGGGGCCTGTATCATGAAGCAAGATTTGTTGGTTAGCTGGATAAATTGTCGGATTTAAGGTACAGCGGTTTATCTTTTTTCACTTACGTTTAGCTCAGGATACCTTAAATCCGACAAGTCTTACTAACCCAAAAATCCAGCTTCCTGATACAAGTCCCTGTAGCACGTGGGTATTGCTGAGCTGTCTGCTTATCCATAGGTGTGAATTAGTCAGAATGTGGTGTCTTGCCAGTAGGTGTCAGCAGAGAGTCCCCACATTATTCTGCCACTGCTGTCCAGTGAACCACAGAGGTCAAATCTTACAATGCAAGCACGTGGTGATTTTTTTCTCGCAATCATGCACTTCATATCCCAATTACGTAACCTCATGGCGATAGCATCCTCTCCCCTCAGTACTGTGATAACAGCGCCCCCCCCCCCATTGGCAATCCTGTATAGCTATTCATGTCAAATGACGAAAACAAAATCCATTTTTAAAAGGTTACAAAAGGTTACCAGTAACATTCATCTCTATTTCCACATAGAGATTAAAGGTGGAATGTGTGGAAAGAAAAATTGTGTTTGGGTCACGGCAACCATGCATGCTTTGTGCATTGAAAGTCCAGCTTTATCCCCAAGCTGTTTTCTCGGCCAGATGATAAATTAGCCTTTAAGAACACTGATGTGTGGCTTAAAGGGGAATTCCTGCTGTGGTATCTGTGAGCATGGAACTTGAATTAAAGATATGGGGCTAACCAGGGGTGACACAGGAGCAGCAAGCATTGAGACAATATCCCTACAAGCAAGGAAGCATAAGTTCATCCATTTTCATACAACTTCCACAGGACAGGATTACCTAGGGGAGGGGGCTTAAGTCAACCCCAAGAAATACAATGTAGGTGAAAATCCTGGATGTGATGCCTGTTTATCTCAGGGCACACACTCACGTACTAGGGGCAATTTACAAATGCCAGTTCCTCTAAGTCAATGTATTTGGATTATGGGAGGAGGCCTGAGAGATAGGCACGTGCACACACACAGCAGGGGAGAAGCAGCAACGCTACAAACTGAGCCATCAACATTTACATTTAATTAATTTAGCAGGTGCTTTTATTTAAAGTGACATGCATTGTAGAAAAACTGGGTCAGCCAGTCCCTGGAACAATTGGGATTAAGAACCTTGCTGAGGGGCCTGACAGTTACAAGACTCCTCTTACCCAGCAGTTTGAACTGGTGACCTTCTGATCACAGCCTGAACCCACTGAGCTATTCCCCACAAAACTGCATCTTTCCAGCTGGATTCAAACTGGTAACCTAAAGATGTTAACTTACAGTCCTCTGCTCTGCCATCTGAGCTATTGAAAGAGACCCTATAGTTGAGTTTTTAACACATACATTTATTGTGGTCGGGGGAAATGTGTCTCAGAGTGAATGAACAGCAATAGTTGATAAAGCAATTCGAGATTTTGGATCGTCAGTGTGTGACTGTTATTAGTATGAGAGGCTATTTTTTGATTTACTTGTATGCTTTATTTTATTTAGTATTATATTTTATTTCTTGTATTTTATTACATTCCTTGTTTTTGGTATTTCAAGCTGGGATAATTCGGTATAAATAAAGCTTTATCTTGTAATGTTGTTCACTCTGTGAAATACAGGTCACATAACTGGCCGGTTTTGGTGTGACTCTAACCCTTTAGTAGCAAAGTGAACGTGCAGTGAGTTTGAGTCAGCCGATCCGCTTTTGAATTTGTACAACAGTATCATACGTGTTTGTCGGGCATTTTCAGAAATGTCATTAAGTGCATGCAGTTTAAGAGATGGCAAAGAAAATGAAACTGTAATAGCAACTATATTAAAGGAAAAAAAACACTATTAAGATGTTTTTCTAGAGATATAAGACTCAACAATAAAGGGTCTTAAGGGTATTTTTCTTTCTTTGTGGAGCTTTTTTGTGCTCAGCTGTTGTAAATGAGTCTACTGGAGAGGTTTTTTTCAATAAGATTATTGTTCTGGAAGTAGATTAAGTCTATATGATCTGTTGTCCTGTGGGGTCCCTTACAAGATTTGAACAAGGTTTCTACAGTGAACTATGTACATAGGGGTCTGCTTGAACATTGGTTACTTGTTGCACAAGTCTGGGTCCAGAGAGTTGTGGTTCTTCCAAGGGTTTTTTATGCAGTAACCCAACAAAGCAAGAGTAGGTTTCCAAACACACGGACTGGTACTGGTAAATATTTTTGCCAACAAGGACCACTGAACCACAGCTGGAAGAAAAGGGATTACTGTAGGAATATATCTGCTCTACACTCAGCAGTTGGGGAATGGAGACATAGGACATAAGGAGGACACCCCCAGTTAGGGATAATCAGATAATCATTAGTTAATTGATTGATGAGAGCATTGTCATAGCTTTACTGTAGTGGGTTGGCTTGGACCATGTCACACTGTCGTGACATATAGGGTTTCCTTAGAGGGACAAATCTGAAAGGCATTTTTGGTCCTGGGGAACTTGCCGGCCAGATAGCTGAACGCAATTATTTATATGTCATTTTTGAGGGAGAGTGGAACATGGGCGCTGTCACTGCATTATAAAAAAAACACAGATATCGCACAAAAAAAAAATCCCTAGGATATGCAGGCACCTATATAAATGCAAAAAATGCAGTGCATTATCCACTGGCTCTGCAGAACAGAAACGGTTGGGGCTGCAGACTTTGGGAATTTGTACCCTGAGGTCACTGCGGCAAAATGAAGCCATTGTTTGATAGCCTTCCTCTGATGCCAGTGACCAATCCTGAAAGAGCGCTGTTTCGCTGGGATTTAACTCTGCTTTAGCCGTACTATTAAAAGGGCCCGTGGATGTTGGACACAGGCGGGAATGTGCTGACGGTTCCTGCATTATCGCAGCTCCCTGGCACAGTAGCCACGAGGTCCGGGATGAAGCACTCTGTTTTTACGGAGAGACACTCCATCCTGAATGAACATGATGATTAAAGCTGAGTCACGCGGGATTTCAGCTCAGCGTGGCGCCTGGGCTACGTTTCACAGAATCCTGCGGGGCATCCTTCCTTTGTGAGATGTTCTTCAAATATGGATCTTTCAGGGCTGAAATACAGGCAAAGGGGGAAAAAAAAGTAAAGGATGAAACATAGTGGGATTCCTAGCCGAGACAAAGTACGAGTGCTGTTCACGAGCGCAGCAAAGCCAGCAGTGACTAAGTGGCTGAGGACTCTGAAGCTGACTTGCCATATTCATGTATCATTCCCCCACTTCTGATCAGTGCTGGGGGCGGAAAGGGGGAAGCTGGATGAAAGCTGCACTTTTAACTGTGATTGTACATGTTGAGAAGTGCAGCCCACAACATTATCACCCAATAGGCAAATCTCCCAAAGGATGATACGTGTCTCACTCGCCCAGCTGTACGCTATGGCGCCCCCTGCAGGTGCATGCTTACATGCACTGATTGACGAGGAGCAGGATCAGATAAGCAGCACGTGAGGTGGATGTGACACACAGGAGAGCTACCAGGAACTCCATGACACTAATAGGAATCATTTTAGCTGGGTTTCCCTTATGAATATTCTGCTTTGAAATATCATTCACATCCACCGCTAACAGTTCGACCATCTCGCATAATCATGCTGGTTCTCTGCTGTCATAACTGTTATGGGCTGAGGAGAAGGCGATTGGTCAAATTTTGGCCTTCCTGCCACTAGGTGGTGAATGGCTTTCAGTTCTCTCTTCACAAAGGTAGAAGCATTTTTATACATATCTCAAAGTCTTCTTTGGTGTCTGAATGCTAGCAGCAGATCCTTTAAGTCCTGTAAGGGGCCTCCATGGTTCGGACTTGATTGTCCAGCACATCACACAGATGTGCAATCGGATTGAGATCTGGGGAATTTGGAGACTAATCAACACCATGAACTATATTTCATGTTCCTCAAACCATTCCTCAGCAATGTTTGTGGTGTGGCTGGGTATATTATCCTGCTGAAAGAGGCCACTGCTATCACGGAATACCGTTGCCATGATGGTGGGTCCTTGGTCTGCAACAATATTTAGGCGGGTGGTACATGTCACAGAAACATCCACATAAATGCCAGCACCCATGGTGTCCCAGCAGAACATTGCCTAGAACATCACACTGCCTCCGCCGGCTTGCCTTCTTCCCATAGTGCATCCTGGTGCCATCTCTTCCCCAGGTGAATGACACACACGCACCTGGCCATTCACATGGCGCAACAGAAAACATCACTCATCAGACCAGGCCACCTTCTTCCATTGCTCCATGGTCCAGTTTCGACACTCATGTACCCATTGTAAGTGTTTCTGGTGGTGGACAGGGGTCAGCATGGGCAGCAAGCTGCAATGTACTGTGTGTTCTGACACCTTTCTATCATAGCCAGCATTTACTTTTTCAGCAATTTGTGCTACAATCACTCTCCTGTAGTACAGGACCAGATGGGCCAGCCTTCGCTCCTCACTCGCATCAATGAGCCTTGGGCGCCCATGATCCCATTGTCAATTGACAGGAATTGACACCCCACAAGATCTAACTTTTTGGAGATACTCTAACTCAATCATCTAACCATCACAATTTGGCCCTTGTCAAACTTCCTGAGATCCTTACAACTCCAATCACACATAGTCACATGTGTATAAAATCAAGCACCTAGGTATGCAGACTGCTTCTACAGACATTTGTGAATGAATGGGTCACTCTCAGGAACTCAGTCAATTCAAGCGTGGTACCGTGATAGGATGCCACCTGTGCAATAAGTCCATTCATGAAATTTCCTCACTACTAAATATTCCACAGTCAACTGTTAGTGGTATTATAACAAAGTGGAAGCAATTGAGAACAACAGCATCTCAGCCACAAAAAGGTAGACCACGTAAAATCACAGAGCGGGGGCAACACATGCTGAGGCGCACAGTGTGCAGAAGTCACCAACTGTCTGCAGAGTCAATAGCTACAGACCTCCAAACTTTATGTGGCCTTCAGATTAGCTAAAGAACAGTGCATGGAGAACTTCATGGAATGGGTTTCCATGGCCAAGCAGCCACATCCAAGCCTTACATCACCAAGTGCAATGCGAAGTGTCAGATGCAGTGGTGTAAAGCACTCCAGCACTGGACTCTGTGGCAGTGGAGACGTGTTCTCTGGAGTGACGAATCACGCTTGTCTGTCTGGCAATCCAATGGACGAGTCTGGGTTTGGCGGTTGCCAGGAGAACAGTACTTGCCTAACTGAATTGTGCCAAGTGTAAAGTTTGGTGGAGGGGGGACTATGGTGTGGGGTTGTTTTTCAGGGGTTTGGTTTGGCCCCAAGTGAAAGGAACTCTGAATGCTGCAGCATTTGAAGCTATTTTGGACAATTTCATGCTCCCAACTTTGTGGGAACAGTTTGGGGATGGCCCCTTCCTGTTCCAACATGACTGCGCACCAGTGCACAAAACAAGTCCATAAAGACATGGTTTGGTGAATTTGATGTGGAAGAACTTGACTGGCCCACGCAGAGTCCTGGCCGCAACCCATCAAACACCTTTTGGATGAACTAGAACAGAAGATGCGAGTCAAGCCTTCTGGTCCAACATCAGTGCCTGATCAAATACTTTTCTGGATGAATGGGCAAAAATTCCAAGAGACACACTCCAAAATGTTGTGGAAAGCCTTCCCAGAAGAGTGGCAGCTGCTATAGCTGCAAAGGGGAGACCAACTAAGGACATAGATGCATGAGTCTGGTGTGGAGGAACTTGACTGGCCTGCACAGAGCCCTGACCTCAACCTGATAGAACACCTTTGGGATGAATTAGAGCGGAGACTGCAAGACAGGCCTTCTCATCCAACATCAATGCCTGACCTCACAAATGCTCTCCTGGAAGAGAGGTCAGAAATTCCCATAAACACACTACTAAACCATGTGGACAGCCTTCCCAGAAGAGTTTGAGCTGTTATAGCTGCAAAGGATGGGCCAACTCCATATTAAAGCCTAAGTATTAAGAATGGGATGTCATTAAAGTTCTTGTGTGTGTAAAGGCAGGTGTCCCAATACTTTTGGCAATATAGTGTATTTTAAAACTTTCAAAAGTATTGTACTGTATTCTATTGTACTATGAACATAAATACACTATTGTGCAAAAGTCTTAGGCAAAGAAAATAATGTTTAAATGATCTTCAGGTTGGTGTACAACTATGATATTATATCTGTCAAAGTGTGTCATTTTAGCCATTTCAAAACCTCTCCTGAAATCACCCCAGTATTTACAGCGACCACCCAAAACACCCATGTATGTTTTTGATACAACCATTAGCACACCTTGTATGTTTAATCAACACTACATGGACTTTTTAAACTAATTTAATTAATTGATTAAGTGAGCTGGTGGTGAAATTTAACAAATCCGTGGAATGGCTGGGGTGCTCCTGAGGAGAGGTTTGGGAACTGAAGCGGTGTTCATCAAGCCATCCAACAAGGGATCAGTAATTTTTTGGAGGACTAAGGAAATTCTTGTTAGTTGTTATTGTGTTACTCTTAAATTTGCATATGTTCTAATGTTAAATTGTCATTTTTGTTCTCAGCAAATGTAACTTATTACCCAGAATAATAGCTTTAAACATTTCCTTTACATGCCTATGACTTTTGCACTGTACTGTAAGTTGAATTTTGTGGTATATTATGTGGTGAATAAGCAAATAACCTTAATAGGAGATTGACAGGTCAGGCCAGGTTGGGGAGCATGCGCTGATGCAGCATGTTTCCGCACCCACCACACAGCGGAACTCCTCGGGATCCCAGCCGGCGACCCCCCAGGCAGGTACACGGTCCAGTCCCACCCTCCAGAAATGACCATCCATCTGCTCTAGCTAGGTGTTACGTGGGCGTCCCCTCGGCCTGGTCCAGCCGCTCGAGTCCTCAGCAATCCTGTGAGCCGGATCACCCTCAGGGAAACGTGCCACATGGCTGTAGTGCTGTAACTAACGCTCTGTCACAATGCAGGTAATGTTCCTTAATCGGGACTCATCTAGCAACCGCTCATTCGACACAAAATCAAACCAGCGGTACCCAAGGATTCTCTGAAGAGACACAGTACTGAAGGAGTTCAGTCTTCGCCTCAGCTCACTGGATAGCGTTCATGTCTCACAGCCATACAGCAAGACAGGGAGCACCAGGACTCTAAAGACTTGGACCTTCATCCTCTTGCAAAGATATCGGGAATGGAGAGTGGAGAGAGAGGGGGAAAAAAACCCCCATGCTCTTCCAATCCGTCTGCTGACTTCATAGGAAGAGTCACCAGAGACAATCACTCAACAAGGTCGACATTCTCCCTGCAGACAGACACACTACTGATGGCTGTGCCCAAGAAGTCATTAAATGCCTGGATCTTATAGGAGATTGACACAGAGCAGAAAACCATACCGTCATAAAGAGAGTCAAACAGGACAGGAGAGATCAGGTTGCCTTTCCTGCAGATAGCAGTAATGCGGCCGTGTTTTTGCATGTCGCTGGTGCTGAAACTTGCCCACTCCTTGGCATGGCGGCAGAATCCTGCCGCAACACGCACCTTCCCAGAAGGCGTTGTCATTGTGGCGCCGAGTGGGAGTCAACTCACAGGCCACAGTCACAGAAGCAGATACGACTGTGACTGTAATTCAGAATAATTTAGTTATGATGGGTTATTCCACGTAGTAACAACAAATATGATTCTGTTAGTTTTTTTTCTTTAAGTGTTTTAATGATCAATTTGAATGACGAGCCTCTTTATTTGGATGCTGCACATAAATATAAAACATAAATGGAGGAGATGAGGGTTAGTGCTAAGCTAGGCTAGCTAGGCTAGGTATGCTAGCTTAGCAGTTTGGGCATAAGCAGAGCTGGCCTCCCCAGGGGCATAATGAGGTGTATTACCACTACTGCCCCCTCCCAGCACTGCATGGTGATGCCCCCCATCCCACAGCTCTGCAGGGGAAGCTGGGAAGGAGCCATGATGAGAGGTCCCATGATGGGCGGGGCCGTGGCAGGTTAACCGGCCTCCCATTGGCTGGGTTATGATTGAGTAAGCACGTTGCTCCCACCCACAAGGCCTGTTTCTCCATCACGATTGGCTCTCTCATAGAAACAAACTAAGGGGGCAGGCAGTACCCACATTGGGTCTATACCCCTCCCCACCCCACCCCAGCCCGCATAGGCTTCCTGCATCAAGATGGCCACATACAGGTTCCATAATCTACCACTCCAAAACAAACATGGGGGGGTCACTTTAATGCTAGCAAAGCAGAGTTGCTTCATTTAAATAAAAAGATTGAAACCTGGTATAGCAGAATAACAACACATACTTCTCACACGTCACTTGTGTGTCCTACTGTGTGACCAAATTAAACCATTTTATGATCCCCTTGTTTGAAAATGAATCAACTACAACTGTCTGACTTCTTCATTAGAACTTAATTTTCCAGTGCTGACGAGCTTCCTGTATTTTCCAAACCAAATGACCTAATGGTGATTAATGAAGAGCTCCGAACAGTCCTGTCTCTCAGACTGCTGTGTTCTCCGTAATGATTTTAGGCAAGGGCACCGTGCATCGTCAACCCTTGGGTCTTGCTTTCAATTAGCACGTTAATAGTGTCAGGATTCAGGCAGGGGGAGGGACTGTCCCAATTCAAGTGTTAAAAGGGGTCCTGTGCATGAGATCCTACGTGATGGAGTGCTGATTATATCAGCGCATAATTTGAAGTATTTTCTACACTTAAATGCTGCCAAAAATGTATTTACCCAGGCAGGGCGTCAGGGTAGGAGAGGTACGGTGATTTGGGTTCAAGATTGAAAACAGCTTTAACAAAAAAAAAAACTGTGGGCAGATACTTTGGCATCAGCACAAGGAAAAACGTACACAAAACAGGCTTCAGGTCTTGGATACAGATGCAGGAAAGTGTGGGATCTAATGTCAAAGTCTGGTTGCATATTTACTCATTATTCACCATTTACTGTTTTATTGCTTCAGAGACAAGAGAACACTTGTCACCTGACTTCACCTTATGTTAGAATATTCCAGCCCCTCACTCTCCATCCATCCATCCATCCTCTGTATACGCTTGTCCTCCCAGGGTCACAGGGTCACACCCCAGGCATGAAACAATCCAGGATGGGGTGCCAACCCATCACAGGCCCCCACTCTTATACTATTAAAAGAAAAAAAAAACAATATTCCTGTCTGAATAGTATGTGTTAAATATGTGCTTTTTATCATCTCGGGTTTATAACACAGAGCATGGTCAATTTAATCTGTTTCTTGCGTAGCATGAGGAAGTGTCTGTAGTGCATTGTTTCCATGTCAAGGCATGTCCTCCATCCTGTTTCTGTGTGTACATTAAATCTCAAAGTGGCTCTCTTCTTAGTCGATCAGTCTGAGAGTTTCAAAGTGTGCGCCTGCAGGTGAAAGAGAAAATATGAACTCTGCTATCAAAGCAGATTTTCCATGTCCAGAAGAAAAAAAATCCAATGAAAAATATGATTGGAACAGCCTGTTTTTTTTTTTGTGGATTTTCAGTCTATTCTTGGCCCCTCTGTATCTTATGGCAAACCTTCATTCCGAACCCATGTTCATGTTACGGTGTGAGTCACACATCAGTGGTTTAATTGAGGGGATGTACAGTAACTCCAGCGGCAGGCTCTGGCATGGAAATGAGAATATCGAAATACACATAGAATGGGAACACATTTTGCTATGGTTAAATTGATTTGGAATAGGCCTAATATGTTTACTGTAATATCTCATTTGTAGAATAGGAAGAAATCTAATCCTAGTTACTAAGAATGGGTACAAACACTAAATGTTGCACATTAGCATATTAAGTGCTAAAAAATGAAAATAGAGAAATATACAACGTACACGCCTCCAGAAAGTTTGGACTGTCGCAGTCAAAACTTCTGCATCGTTCTGCCGTAATCAGAACTACTGCTGAACAATTATTTATATTGCCATCTTTGACTGTCAGATCCATAATTCCGGTATGAAAAAAGGACAAAGCCTCTGAAGATGGATTTTGTTATCTGACAAACAAGGCGAATTCTGAAGTTATTCAGAGGACTCGATTTCAGATGTTAACCCTGGCAAGAAAAATCCATCTAATTATGTCCCAAGCTGTTGTGAACCTGACAATAATATCCCACCCACTCCTGGCCCACAATGCACTTCAGCTGTTTCAAACCGATATATCTGAACAGAGGTTATGGCTTAAAACCGCGGTGCTGTGAAAAGGCGCCGTTTCCCTGGCCATGTATCGCACTGATTTTCCGGCTCTTATGAATGGGCTCCTTTTCTTCCCGCCTCCAGTCGCGGGCGCTTGCTTATTGATCTCCTAAAAACAGGTTCCCGTGAACAAAGGCATTTAGTCTCTGAGGAGCCGATCCTAAGCCAGACACATTATCTTAGTGGGACACCAGGGACCAAATGGGCTTGAGTCAAAAGACATAATGTCAGAGTTTTATATTTGTACTGAATCTATATTTATCAGGGCCGTCAGAGAGCATGATTTAGGATATGGACTGTACTCAAACCGCAAGAGAGGACCCACTGTAGTACCATTAAGGAAGACACTTAACCCAAATTACTCCATTAAAAAAACACTGCTTTGACTAAAAATGTCACCTATTAAAGTTTTTTTATATATAGATAAAAATATTCTCTCATGTACCACAATTACAGGTAAAGGAAGATGAAATAATGAAAGAATGTTGAAATGTAGACTTTGGGACTTTTTGCAGAGAGACTTCCTAAATCGAGTCGACATGGCAACGGACATTTCCAGTGTGACTGGCTGATGAGACAGAATGGTTGTAATCATTCTTGAATTGTCACCATTGGCTACCCCTAAGGTCTGAAAGGTCAGGCATGGGGCTGCGAGAGTTGAACAAGGAAAACAATGGCGTGAATCGACGATTTAGCTTCCAGCATGACAATGACATGACACACAAAGCCAAGACAACACTGGAGTGGCTTCAGGTAAGTAGATGACCTTGAGTTGCCCAGGCAGAACTCAGACCCAACTGGATATCTCTGGAGAGACCTGGAAATAGTGGTCCGTCGATGTTCCCCATCCAGCCTGACAGAGGCTGAGATGCTCTGCAACGAAGATTGGGAGAAGATCCCCAGATCCAGGTGTGGCAGGCTTTTGGCATCATGCCCAAGAAGATGTGCAGCTATAGTCACTGTCAAGGCTGCTTCAACAAAGTACTGAGTAATGGATCTGAGTACTTAAGTACATGTGATATTTCAAATTTTTATTTTAATACAAAACCATGTTCAAACCCCCATCCATCTGTTTTTTTGTAACTGTTGTCCTATTTAGGGTCATGGGGGGGTCTGGAGCCTATCAGCACAAGGCAGGGAACAACCCTGGATGGAGCACCAACCCATCACACCTATGGCCAATATGGTGATGCTAATTCACCTCTGCATGTTTTTGGACTGTGGGAGAAACTGGAATACTCAAAGGAGGTCCCATGGCAAAACAGAGAACACGCAAACTCTACACAGTGAAGCACGGCATATGGGGAGTCGAACCCAGGTCCCAGAGGTGTGAGGCTGCAGGGCTAACTGCTGTGTCACCTCACTACCACACTGCCTCTGTGATAAAACCTGTTTTTGCTTTTTGATTATAGTGAAATGTGTGCAGATATATGACTTAAAAATGAATTTGATTCAATGAGTTAAATGAATGAATTCATACTGGATTGTGGTTGCTACGTAAGAAAATGTGCAAAAAACAAAATGGTCTAACTACACTCTGAATACAGACCATTACTGGATAAACTCTCTACATGTGTCAGGTGACCTCCCTCCCCCTGTTTAAATAAGAGCTTATTACAGTCATGGAGGGGCCATGATTCATCATGTCATTCTGCCTCGAAGGGGACATGTTTTACAACACCACTTACGGGGTCAGGGCTCGGGGATTTGCCGAAGACTGGCACGGTGCCAGCCAGCCGAATGATTGATCCTGCTATTTGTGATACGCTCGCAAGTGGTCGTGAGGGCACACCGAATCCAGGGTGTTTACCAAAGGCAGCTGATGCCACATCAACACAGTGCAGTTCGACTCATAGCTGTGATAAGCCGTCCAACACCTTCAACCACTCAGTTCGAGTTCATATCTCAGCACTATGCACTGTAAAATTAATAAATTAATACATAGATATTTATTGTGGGGTTTCCTGTATGCCTGAAATCAATATCTCAAGGATATCCCTCAGATTCTTAAGGAACATCTGCATCCTTTATTTCAAAACCACATTTCCTGATTAGAAGTACATGAAACACGACAGGATTTTCCTGTTTGCTGGCATTTCGAGTTCTCTAAACAGTGCTCCCACGATAATAGTCTTACTTCTAACCAAACTTTAAAAATCCCTATAAACAGTGATGCATCACATTGGCTTCAAAAGCAGGTGGGCTCTTCTTGAAGAATAATGCGACACGATCGACACTTATATCATGGTATGAAGGGACACTTCCTGATTTTAAATAACCCTCTGATGGACCTGTGCCCTGTTCCCAGACTCACACATTATGATTCATGAGGCAGCCTGTGGATTGCAGTGATCCTAATTGGATAGAAGGCCATTGGAAGCGGATGGGCGACTTTAAATTAATGGCTAATGGTGATGCTTCGAACGTGTGACTTGTTTATTATGTAGACAGACACTCACAGGCACTAAAGACAGAGGAGTTTAATCTGCCGCCTGGCTGCTTGTTGCTCTTTTGCATCATCATTCATGTACCGGTGTTCGCCGGCTCACAGTGGGCCAAGGTGTTTACCTCTCAGTTTCACGCTGCTACCGTAATGTGGCTCAGTGTGGTTCAGGAGCTGCCAGCAAGACCGTTCCTGCAGAAAGAATCACAGACCCCGGGGTTTAACTGCTCCTACTGCTACGTCTCTCAGTTCACATGGTGCTCCCTCTGCAGGCAGCCCCCCGCCCCACACCTCCAACTTTCAAATGGGTACCCACAATGCCTTGCGGTGCAGAGGCCCCTGTTTATGCCTAGGTGGCATAGACCGTAACTTGCTTACCTCTTCCGCCCCTGAGGTGTTCCCCATCCAGCCTGACAGAGGCTGAGATGTTCTGCAATGAAGATTGGGAGAAGATCCCCAAATCCAGGTGCAGCAGGCTTTTGGCATCATGCGCAAGAAAACTTGTGACTGTAATCACCGTCAAGGCTGCTTCAACAAAGTACTGAGTAAAGAGTCTGAATATTTATGTACGTAGTATATCAAGTTTTTTTTTTAAATTATTTTAATTCAAAAATATGTTCAAACCTGTTTTTGCTTTTTGATTATGGTGAATTGTGTGCAGATATATAACTTAGAAATGAATTTGATTCAATGAGTTGAATCCATATTGGAGTATGGCTGTTACGTAAGAAAATGTGGTAAAAACTAAATGACCTGAGAACTTACTAAATACAGTTCATTACTGGGCGACCAGCCTCCCGCATTTAAATAAGAGCTTATTACACTCATGGAGGGGCCATGGTTCATCATGTCATTCCGCTTCTGAGTTCTTGCACTATCATGTCTTGCCTTCAAATCTCCTTTGCACTTTGGTACAGCGTCTAGTCACTGTGTAAATGTAGTGTGTGGAGTATATTGTTTAGTCAATGTGTAAATGTTAGCGTGTTGCAGTATATCCTCCTGATACCCAAGGAAAAAAGTGTCCTTCAGTTTTAGGTTAATTGTGATTTTCTATGTCTTTGGAGGAAATAAGACATAAATTTTTCAAATTTATTTTTAATTTCACAGCATGTCCTCTTTAGTGTACAACAGGAATAAATATGTTTCCTTACATCAGTGGAAACAAAATGTCCACTACAATGGACATAAATTAATGGGTGGGGTCTCAGGAGGATATTGTTCAGATACTTCATGCCAGATGTATACATGTATATTGATGTATATTGATGGGCTGACAACAAAGATTGAATCTTGATACTTTGTTTTTTTCTGACAAATATAAACAACATTTTCCACCCATCCATCCATCCATCCATTCATCCATCCATCCTCCAGCTGCTTATACAGAATTGCATCATTAGAGAGCCTGGACCTTATTCCAGGAAGCACAGGGCACTGGGCAAAGGTACAACCTTAAAGGGATGCCAGTCCATTGCAGGAGACCCCCCCCCCACCACCACATACACACACACACACACACACACACACACACAAAGGATTGTAATTATATCTTTGTGGGGACTCTCCATTCATTTCTATGGGGAAAACTCTAATCCCAACATGACGACCTTAACTCAGCCCTAACCTTAACCATAAATAACCAAACAAAATACAAGACTTTTGGCAAAAAAACAGGTTATTACATTGTGGAGGCCATTTGGTCCCCACAGTGTAATATTAACCTAATTCACGCATGCACACAGAGACACAGACACACACACACACACACAGATGTTCAGGTCTGTTTAAGATAAACATTATCCATATTTCAATCGACATTCCTTTTCATGTCAAAACCATTACCATTACTGTTTAGTGCTTTATTTTTTTCAGAGATGTCTGTTTATTATGTATTTTCCCACAGAAACATAACATGACACAAAACATCCGGCGCAAAAGACCAGCATCCTGGCTGGAATCCATTTAATCCCAGCTGATCCCAAAAAGGTTGTCACAGGAACTTTTAAACCGACATGGTTGGGCAAGAGAATTAATATTTTCCCAGGGTGAAGCTTGCAGAACCCTGAATAGACATCATTCTTTGGTGAAATATGAAGCATGACACTTTATAGAACAGTACCAGGCCAGGCTTCACTGAGCCCGGAGCAGATTTACGGGCCTGTGGTCCCTGTTTCCCGTCTCTCAGGATAGCTAAGGCAGTATGATTTCCCTCTGCGCCGGAATGCTGCAGCGGTCATTACATTATTTGCTTTGGCAATGGGATACAGCCCCGTGTCCGTCACGCTGTCATACCGCCGTATCTTACCAGCAGCTGCCGCCGACGGCAGGGGGAGACGCGCAAGGGAGTCTGGCCTTCATCCAGCGCAATTTCTACTGCAGCGCCATGCCCAATCCCACAGATGGCCACCTGGATGCGACTCGCAGCACGGTGCAAAAAACTACTGAGATGTTTACCTGGCATCACTACCCCCCCCCCCCCCCCCCAAAAAAAAAAAAAAACCCGCAGATGATCGACTCCTCGGTACTCTTGTGACATCGGCAAAGCCTCGAAGAGCCGGGAGCAAGGAGCAGCTATTTCTGAAGGACAATTTTAAGATGGGGGGTGAAACCCGAGACAATATCGTTCCAGGTGCACGGACGCACCAAGCGACGGCTGAGTTACGGTGTCGCCCGCGGAGTGAGGAAGTGAGCGATTCAGTGAAAAGAGCCGCGGAGGGTTAACCCACAGTTACATCTTCATTAGGGCCGATATGTGAAAAGCCAGGGTGAGACGGGGCCGCGTCTTCTGAATCTAATGTGACACGGCAAATAGGAAGGAAGCCATCGACGTGAAATAAGAAGCGATGGACGTGGTTCAGGAAATGGAAAACGCAAATAAAAAGCTAGGCTGCCGGTAAAAAAAACAACTTCCCACACATCACTTCTGTCTGGTCTGTGCTTTCAATTCTTGGTAGCTAAGTGACAGCTACGGTAAAACATTTCCCTGTGATTTATCACGACCCCGGCGCTTGAGAAGCAACAGGTTTGCATTAATATCCATCAAAAATGACAATAATTGCACCGCAATCAAGCCACGGGCTGCTGCAGCCTAACAGTAAACGTCCTGATTTTGAGGTAGATGACAAGCTCAATTATACACAAGCTCGGTTTTTTTGTACAATCAAGAGCAAGCTGATGTCTGGAGTTAAAACCTGCACTTTGTGAGGACAAGCTTCTCAATGTGCGGATAATTAACAGCATTCAGAAGTGACCAATTGTCTGTACCCTTGGTTTCTAGAGACTTTAGAGAAGTGGGTGCATATATACTCCGTATATTTTACTCATTCTGTGTCAATGTGCTCATTCCAAACAATGTACATTTCACTCCGTGTTTAAGGATGAATATAAGTTCAAAAAGTCAGATGTTGCACAAAACGCTTAACAAATTTGAGGTTTAGTGTCCACTAATTCATCTCCTGCCTGCTGACTCACTGGGGGAAAAAAGACCAGTTGTAATGTCATCAGATCGACCCAACTCAAATAACATGGATGCAGTCCCTTACCTCATGCTGCAGCCTAATTCTAAAACATTCTGTTGAATACAAGTTCCTCCCCTCTAAACTTCATTGGCTTACAGCCAGTTTAGTTATTGATTGAGCGACCAATGGCAAAATCTGTGCAAAGTGTTGTTGAGTAATTTCTCCTTGAAGCAAAAATGAGGGAAAAAGAATCAGCCAAACGCATGGTGAAAGACAGCAGGGAACAATTCAATAAACACACATAAAATTTATACCTAAATAAAGATGCACTATTGCTTGCACTGGCACTAACATAGATCATAATAATTGTGCCAGTACTGATGGTATGAATACTGATAATCCTTTTGCTTGTCTGTCTGTCACTAATGAAGCTGTATCATTCCAGAAGAATGCAGACCCCTAACTTTTATGGTTCGAGAATTGTAGCTTGTTTGCAAATGAGGATGATTATCTGATGAGATGGCAATGGCAGATTAATGAGTCAAGAAGACAGATCCTTTGAAATCCACAACGGGAGTGAACATGTCTTGCTTACCAAAAAAGTTAGCAGAAAGCCAGAGATGGAGGACTTTGCTCAACATGGATTCCCTACCATGTTCTTTGATTGTGCCTCATGGCACCATGTCCGCGTGAGCGGCTGAAGATAGTTCAGCTCTCCTCTGTGGCGGAAAAACTCTAATATGTTCAGCATAAGTCTGAACAGGAAAGCATGAAGATGACC
Organism: Paramormyrops kingsleyae; assembly: GCF_048594095.1. NCBI lineage: Eukaryota > Metazoa > Chordata > Actinopteri > Osteoglossiformes > Mormyridae > Paramormyrops > Paramormyrops kingsleyae. The sequence continues at coordinate 16,035,596 of NC_132797.1, forward strand.
CTCCTCTGTTCTACAAGGTTCTCCAGCCTGAGTGTGAAATTGCAGCAGAGAAATGGTGAGGGATTAAAAAATATCCTTTAGTGGATGGATTGGCACTCTAGCCACTGGGAAAAAAAAAACTCTGCTGAGGCATCACCTGCCACATGGCTGCACTCAGGTTCTCATCCCTGAGGCAGTTCGTCGTGTATTGGGTGCAGCACGCGCTTTCAGCGCATGCTCCTTACCTCTCTTACCTTTAGTGGATGAGTTGCGCTTATCATTTACCTTCGCACACTACCACAAACAGCAGGCGGCACTGACGCCATCACAGCTGTTTGGACCAACATAGAATCGTAAATTTATATTGCATCGCATTGTAAGTTAATAATATATTAATAATAACTGTCTGGTGAAATCATACTCCGAAGACTGCATGCTTTTTAATGTCATTTTGTTCCACCACAGTGCAGTGCTGAAATTTGCAAGCTCTGCTCTCCCAAGAAAAGCTCCTGTCTCGGGGCATACCCCCCGATCTAGTGTCAGTGCATTATCAGTGCAGGGTCCAGCGGACACCACGGCTGATTTCGCCGAAGGTGCCGGTAAGTCGCACGGATTGGATTCCTCCTTGTGTCCTGTTGCCGAACTATTGCCAATGAAAATGACGGTGTTATAAAAATACAAAGTGAAGCACATTGTCAAGCATTGTAATCACACAGACATCACTGTACAGCAAGTCCGCGGTCCTGCAGAAATGCCGCACCGTGACCGTCTGGGTCTTCAGCTGACTTTGGGCAACAGCATTTACTGTTTTAACTGAAAGAGGTAAAGGATCCCCACAGAATTACAGCAGGCATGTAGTCAGGTGGTGAAATTACGGGTTTGAACCGCCCCTCCCGAAATTTATTTGCTCCCGACCAAGGGTGCGTTTCCCAAAAGGTACATATAGTTGAAACCACGCAACGTACAGAATGAGTCCAACTATGCAAGTTGCCTTTTGCATTTAAAAAACATCAGAAATTATAACGAGAAACAGTAAGATTGTTTAGTACACTGATATTTAAAATGTATTTAGGTATATGATTAATTATATAGTTTCATTTTGTAATGTTTAACGTACAACATTACTACAAATGTAATTAAATTTGCAGTGGCCATAAAACATTACATTTTGACCTAGAAAAGTTTCATATATACTGCCCGTCTGTCGTCTATGCGCAATATAAACTACAGTATATAATCTGATCACTTTCAAAATTAAGCTATTGCAAATTTGACCTTTAATGCTTTTAGATTAAATATGCAAGGATTGGGTGAAGTTTGAAAAATCAGATTTCATTTTCCGTTGTTTAGTTTCTAGTTATGATCCATCAGACGTCTTCTGATTTAAAAAAAAAACTTTCGTGATTCTTAAGTTATTAAAATTAATTGGTTGCTCTGATCGTTTACAAGAAATTAACGTTGACCCGGCTTCTTATGGCGTGGACCAGACCATTTCCTAAAATGCATGGCACGGTTTCTTTTTTTTCCAAATGCAAGTAACCAAGAAGGCGCAGGAGCCTGTGAAACAAATACGGTTCAAACAAACAGTCGGAGAAATTCGGGTTGAATAATTGCGGCCCTTTAAATGCAAAATACCGGAGGGATACGCTTGGCCTTAAGTTGAGGAGGGCTGGAGCACGCTGAGGTCTCCCCTCGCTTTTCTCGCTTCTTGTATGGCGCCCTCTCTCACTCCCATAACGAGGCTGTGGGAGACGCGGCATTGAATTACGCCGGGCAGCCAGGAGAGAAAAAAAATGAGACGGGGGGGTGTCGGGGGGAGAGAGCGATACGCATGAAGAAAACCTGTACCGAGATTGCAATGCGCCGGAGATGAACCCGTGAAAATATCCTGAATGCGCGCACTGAATAGGAAATGCCGGGCTGGAAGAAGAACATTCCCGCCTGCCTGCAGGCTGACCAGGACGGAGGTAGGGAGAGCGTCGCTGCCCGTAACTGCGGGGATACCGGAGCCGGTTTGCTTGCGAGCTGGAGCCGCGCTCACTGGCTGCGCGCAGCAGCCAAAGTTGCACAGAACCCATCGCCGGGAGTCCGATGGGCAGCGATTAAGCGCTGCTTGGTTGCCTGTGTGATTAGATTAAATGGGAACTTTTTTCCTTTCCGTCCCCTCCCTGCTCGTGTCCAGCAAGTGCAGTTTTGCCTTACGGGGGGTGGCTCATGTTACAGGGGGCCTCTCTTGAGACGCATCTGTCCAGACAGCGGGTCCGTGCACATGCTCGTCGGCTTATGTAGTTTTACGTATAAGTGCGCCCTCGCTGCGCGTTCCCTGTGGGCTGGCTCGCTTGATTTCGTGCGCTCCCTGTTGTACCCAGCGGGCACGGAAAAGTTGTAACGTTGTACGCACGTCCGTAGGGGATTTTTTTGTGTGATCTTGGCTTAATTACAGAGCCCTTGGTTTGTGCTCGATCGCAGCCATTTACCTTCAACAGGTACATAGTGGGAGCCCTTAACGACTTCGAGATAATGCATATAGGCGTTTGACTTTGAGGGACAGTTCACGAGTTATTTGGGGTCGTACTCGTACCACGATAGTCGATAATAATTGTACGAGATTTAATATTGAACGTGGTTCTAGTAGTCTATGGTTATGAAGTTTGGGAAGTAAAGGTTCCTGCATTTCCTTGTATGTATAAAAAAAATCAGCCCCGTTAGTACGAAGGGGATTGTTTCAGCGTTTCTTGAGATCGTACCTCTTTCATGTTCTGATCGCAGCTGTCAAAGCCTCCCGTTTACGAAGTCCCCAATTTCCGATGTGTGGTAGACTGTTTGCAAAGGGAGAAAACAGACACCCCCTGACGTGCTCTTGGAAAGTACTACTGAACAGATTCGCCCTGGCTCCTAGTTTGGGTTTCACACCATGAAAACACAATGCAGCGTGTAAGCTAAGTGTAGCGTTAACCTTATCCCTGTGGTCTTCCCCTTCTTCCCCTGTCTTCTCGGTAAATAGTCTGCAACATCTAGCTTTGCATAATAAAGATTGCTCTTGTGCACAGAGACCAAAACCCTTTTCAGCACGATGTAGAATGAGCTTATAGTAGAGGTTAGTATTATACTCTATTGCAATAATTATTGCTGACAGCTTTTTATTAGTAGCAATTGATTCTTTAGTCTCTTATTGAAATTTATGCCGTTGGACAGTCTCGAGTGCTGGCATTCATTATTTATTATAGCATGTTTACCCCTTTTCAAATGCGCTGAATGTCAATACTACTCCGGTTTCAATAAAATATTGACAACCCGTATCTAACCACAGAAAGGCAGTTTGTTAAAGTACGCATGTGAGTTTCAGGCGAGTCTCTGCGTGACGTTTCTGAAATGCTGGCAAATGGGACATGCTTCTTGACACCAGGATTAATGCATTCTCACCGAGGAACTTGGCACGCTTTTGTAGTTAAAAATTCATAACTTACTATTATCTGTCAGAGGTGACAAATACAGATAGGCTATCCAAATAATGATGCTAGGAATTGGTGCCCCCGATATTCATTCTGAGAAATGTCAGCGTGCTTATGACTTTCATAACTAATTCAATAAATCATCCAGAGGGACGATCGGGATGGGGGCAATCTTAATTCCCCCGCTCCCCGAAGCACCGTTGTCTGTCAGAAAAGCTGTCAGTAACGTCGGTACTACAGCCTGCCGCCTCTCCTGTGGGCAGCATGTGCGGTGCTGAGGAATGAAAATCCAGCGCTGATAATGATTTTTATGACCGATCCGCCGCGCTCTCTAAAGCGACGCGTTCCGGTGAGTCCCGATACCGCAGTCCCGCAGTCCGGGGCCAGATCGCGGTCCCTTCAGAGCCAATCCTGTGTGACGTTTCAGCTAATGCTTGGAGATAAATCCAGTCTAAGAAAAACTTAACTGTCTTCCTAATCATCTTGGCGTATTATAAACATGATATGCTGTACTTTTTGTGTGTGCTTTTCTACTCTCTGTCCCTAACTAAATAGCTACTGATCAGTGGCGTTACTATGATGTCATCCTGGTGTGGGCATTAGGATATTTTGGGGGGATACCAGTGGTCTTGGGGGGGGGGGGGGGGTGATATTCCGCCATCCATAACCACTAATATTTAGTTAAGCAGTGTCCTCAAATCTTTGTTCTTTTCTAAGTTTTCTCTCCATACCATTTCAACCCGTCCCTCCATGTTCCTTATTCTCAATAAGTCGAAATTCTCTCTAAACCATTGGGATGAAGCCATTTTGTGTTGAATTAAAAACAGATGCTCCTCTACAAACGAGATACGTTCCGAACGGCCGTTCGTAACTTGAAATGTTCGTAAGTTGTTATTCAACATAATTTTAAGGGTATACGCAAGTACAAAGAACTAGGATGCTGGGAGTACGCACGCTACACTGCTGCGCGGTGGGAGTAGCGGCCAGAAGTCGTACCAAGCAGAATGGGCGCGCAGAAAAAAGAATTGAGGTTGCGGACATGAAACTGCGGCCTAATGAACACAATTTGGACTTGCAGTCCTCTTCCTTCGTATGTCTGAAAGTTCGTAAATAGAGGAGCTTCTGTACGTTAAACCAGAGGTAGGTTTTGTCTTCATAGATAGAGGCGATTATGGATGGATTGATGTACAGCAGCCCCCTTCCCACTGGGGCTTCGTGCCCCTGAAAGGCTTGTGTGCTGCATTGAAACGTCAGACCAAGCCACTGTAATGAAGGGGCCCCTTCAGAAATGCTGCTCGTCTCTGGGGGCCCCTTCAGAAATGCTGCCCGTCTCTGGGGGCCCCTTCAGAAATGCTGCCCGTCTCTCGGGGCCCCTTCAGAAATGCTGCCTGTCTTTTGGGGGCCCCTTCAGAAATGCTGCCCGTCTCTTGGGGTCCCCTTCAGAAATTCTGCCTGTCTCTGGGGGCCCCTTCAGAAATGCTGCCCGTCTCTGGGGGCCCCTTCAGAAATGCTGCCCGTCTCTGGGGGCCCCTTCAGAAATGCTGCCCGTCTCTGGGGGCCCCTTCAGAAATGCTGCCCGTCTCTGGGGGCCCCTTCAGAAATGCTGCCCGTCTCTGGGGGCCCCTTCAGAAATGCTGCCCGTCTCTGGGGGCCCCTTCACAAATGCCTCCCGTCTCTTGGGGGCCCCTTCACAAATGCCTCCCGTCTCTTGGGGGCCCCTTCAGAAATGCTGCCCGTCTCTGGGGGCCCCTTCAGAAATGCTGCCCGTCTCTCGGGACCCCTTCACAAATGCCTCCCGTGTCTTGGGATCCCCTTCAGAAATGCTTCCCGTCTCTGGGGGCCCCTTCAGAAATGCTGCCCGTCTCTGGGGGCCCCTTCAGAAATGTTGCCCGTCTCTCGGGGCCCCTTCAGAAATGCTGCCCTTGGTCTCTGTTCCCATTACCTCTGCAGCTGTACATTTTGCTTATCGTTGACATAACTGGGGTGATTAACAGAGATGGGGGGTGTAGAGAAGTATGTAATATATGATGTGAATTGTGTAAGAAAAAATTAGGCAGAGTATAAAAGGCCAGCGGAAGATGCGATTTGTCTCGCTATATAAATATCTGCAGGTTTTTTTTGTTTGTTTTATTTTCTAATAAAAAGGGAAATTGCATTTTCTGTGCCCGAACACATTTTCATCCATCACCCTATCTTTTTACATTTAAACCCATTTCTCCTCCCCCCCTCAGGCCCTGCACATTCTCTGTTCCCCCCCCCCCCCCCCCTCCCATTTCGTGGGCTTAACAAATTCAGGCTAAATCCCACTGAAGGAGAGATGCGGCCGCGACGGCGAGTGTAGAAAGGGGGCCTCCTGACAGATGTGGTGGTGGCAGGGGGAGGGAGCACCGGCCTGCTGGGAAGGCTGGCGGTGCAGCTCCCCAGACCCCCGCCTGGCCCTCACGCGTTTGTCAGAATGTTCCAGCTCCAGATTGGCCTTTTCTTTTTAAGAAAAAGAAAAGACTAATACTTTTGGCTGTGGTGACCCTTTTTGAATAACGTATTTAAAAAAAAAAATAAAAATTATTCCCCACGTGCACTTTCTAGATATGAAGGAAGGGGTGTGTGCGTGCGTGTGCGTGTGTGTGCGTGTGTGTGCGTGCGTACGCAACACAAGTTATCAAACAACAGTTGAGAAAGTAAATTGCTTTTCTCCAGAACTGAACATTAGCTCGGAGTCTCTGTCTGGGGGAAGCTTAAAAACTTGTCTCTGAAAACTTGCTATAATCAGTGTATGTGCTGAATATGTGCATGTGCTGAATATATGGTATACATGCATGCATTATTTCTTGTAATATGCTATGCAATAATGCTATGCATTATTTGTTGTATTTTATCTTCCCGTATACACTGTTTAGAGCAGACGGGAACAGGAATGCGTATCAACACCCCTTTTGAAAAGGAGTCGTCATTGATAATTAATATTAAAAGTACAATGGGAGCTGAAAGGGGTTGGCGTCTGCGGGCCTGAAGGTGTGGCAGGTGGCGGATGGTCCAGTACGCCGACATACTCATTTCATTGTTAAATTCACTGGCTTAACATCAGAAGTGTAGGACATGCACCTCAGCTGGATGCTGAGATGCATTGTGGGTATTTTGTTCAGGCCCACTGGACGTAGAGGGTTGAAGTCTTTATCTTGTTGGCACGGTGCCCTGATTTACCTGTTTTTACATTAAAAATGATTGATTATGAGGTCGTTCGGATTGTTTTGTTTTGAAATTCGTTTGTGGGCTGACCGAGCATTTTTTAAAAATCCTGGGTGATCCTGCGTCTGTGTGTGTCTGTCTGTATACACACATGCAGATGCTGATGCAGTATAAATACAAAGATGCTCCCATGCTGAAGCAAGCTTTCTTTCTGCCAGGCTTTCTGTTTTATGAAGCCTTTTTAAGGAGATTTTAATATATGATGTACTATCTGCTTCTCCTGTACTAATACATCCCCTTGTGGGGATGTATTAACCTCTTACAGCATGATCTTCACTGTGGTCTTTGAGCATCAACTTCTGTTTTTTTATGCAGCAGCAGGTCATGTGACCAGCAGCAAATGATGAGGTAATGGTCCCCCCCCCCTCCCCTGTTGGGTGGTCAACTGCATGACCAATCTATCAATAGTAATGCCCCAAATCCCAGATTGAAGCTCTTTTCTATAGCACTTTTTAATGAAGTTAATTAAAACTTTGTACCGCTCTTGTTCTCTTTAATGCAATTAATTAAAATGCCTTCAAACTTTGTCCATTTTTGTGTCAGCTAAGAGGGACCAACATGAACAACCATCTGTCCTGCTGCCACTTCTGCCATGTTCATTTCAATGAGTTTTTAACGGATCAAGTTTATTTCAATTATAAATCATCCATTTGTCAATGTGCTGCTCATGTGATCGTCCCACCTATACAGCGTGTCAGTGGCTTGTTTTGGTGAATTTAGTAGTAAAGTCAGCAGTAGCAGATTGCAGAATATTAATTTTTCCATCACAATTTCATGACTGCTAAATTGTTAGTCGTGGGCCAGTATCTGGTCCTGTCCCATCCGCTCAATAAGGCAGATGTGCTTTAGTGAAAATGAGTCTTGTGTCGTTTTGTTCTGCATTTAAGTGAGACTATTACTTTATCAGTGTATGCTAATAAAAAAACCTCATTCCTTGCATGGCAAGATTTTTTATTTTTTTTTACAATAGCAAGCTCATTGGTGCCAATTGGGGCATTTCTCGCTGTGAAGCATTAAAATAAATGCTGCAACAGAGATTAGTTTTTAATTTAAAGGCAGAACATTTCATCACAAGATTGCTATCTGAAACAAATTCATGGGGGAAATTGATAAAACAGGGTTTGTGTAAGTTTATAAAAATGGCTGAAGCTGACTGCCGCTCTGTGCCGTCTGGTGAATGGCAATGTGTCCCTGGGCTCCCGGGACCACCGATGGGAATGCCGTCGCTCCTCTTAGCATTCAGCATGGCCGCTGGTCTTTATGTCTCTGTTAGGACAGCGAGCTGTAGCAGGAAATCCTTATGTGTCGTTTGGGAGCGAATTAAATGCAGGTGTGGCTGTGCGGTTAACGGGCTGCTCTGCTCGCCTGCCCGCTCGGATCTGGAGGGGAAAAGGGGCAGTCTGTCGCTGTTTGTTGTGTTTAGTGATTACGGTACTTCCTGCTTTCGATGATAGGGGGCGATGTGTGGCTAAGCGGGTTAGGATGCTGTGCCCGCAATTGGAAGGTCGCCGGTTCAATTCCCAGGGTGAGCAGAGTGGTTTTGCTGCTGGGCCCCTGAGCAAGGTCCTTAACCCCCCCAGTTGCTCCAGGGACTGGCTGACCCTGTTTTTCAATTGTACGTCGCTTCGGATAAAAGCTTCTGCTAAAGAAGAACTGCTTCAGATCTTAGAGAAGCTGCAACCTTGGCGAAAAGCAGTGACCGTCAGCCTACAGGGCGGCGCCACTGGGATTCTGTGCAGGATGTGGGCTGATTGGGGGGATAAGGTACAGGCTAAATTGGCTAAATGAGCTGGTAGGTAGGCTTTCCATTCATGTCTTCCTTCTGTCAAGGAAGGGGGGAGAAGATATGTGAGCCTCTGTCTCTGATGGTCTGCAGTCAATCATCGAGGCATGGTTGGTCATCGAGGTTTGAGGTTGTGAAGAAGGGCAGTCGTGAGTAGCAGAGATGGGTCCCTGTCCTCTAATCAATGGCTGCTGATGCGAGACCGGGGAGTAGGGAAGGCGACGATTCGGGCTTGTTATGAAAGTGTTTGGCACAGATGGGCTCTGAAGGTGCCCGATGATACATGGAAAAATTGAATGGTCAGATCAAGCTGCAGGATTTGAAATCATAGGGGTTTGCTCCATCAAGAGGGAACCTTCGCTTCCCTTGACAACATTCCAGTCAGAGGAACTTTGAGTGTTGAAGCCAAGGAGCAACGTTTGGTTACAGCCACATTAGGCAGATATTACCTGGTCTGCAGCCTTCTCCTCTTTGATAGTCTGTGTTTTGTAACCTGGTCCTTGGGGACCCCCAAAGAGTCCGTGGTGGGAGCTGGGAGGGAGCAAAAATATTCACTGTCTGGGGGTCCCAGAGGAGCAGGTTATTCCTCTTTGTGGAGCAATGAATGCAACCTCAGATTTCCAATAATTAGAGATGCACGATAAATCAGTTAACATCTCCGTATTGGCCCGATATTCATTAAAAAAACAAAGATATTGGTCTGATGCGTAAATCTTGGCCAATTATTGCTGTCTGATGATCAAACTTTATCATCACTAAAAGTTTGCAGCACCAGAGCTAAAGAGATAACTACTAAAATAACAGTGATGATCAGATTGGACGATCAGCCATTCTGGATGGGGGAATTCACTGGCTTACTCACCACTTGGAACAGGGGTGGCCAATCTTACCCGCAAAGGGCCGGTGTGTATGCAGGTTTTTGGTTTAACCTGTAGGTCAGCTGTTCAAACCCATGTGTGAGGACTCCTCAGCCAATCAGTCCTCTAATTCGTAATCTAATTAGGGAGTTGCAGCAAAAACCCGCAAACACACCGGGTCTTTGCGGATAAGATTGGCCACCCCTGACTTAGAAGTACAGGTGCCTCTTTTGATGTGAAGAAATAGGGATGCCACTCACCAGCCTGTTATTGGTATTGGCAATATTCGAGAAAAATATATTGGCGTTGGTCAAAACATCCATATTGGTGCACCACTAACAAAAACACAGGCTGCTGTTCATAAACGTGCCAGACTGGCAGGTGGTTACTTAAAGGTCTAACTGGCATCTTATTGGTCACAAAGGCCTGAGAAGCTGTGAGAGGAACAGCTTGCCCGCATGCTGGTGCTGACAAATGTCCCCGTGTGCAGCAGCTTTTCCCCGCGGCGCGGTGCCACCTGGTGCCGTTATCAATAAGACGTCTCCCTTGAGTTCCTGGCTATGGCCTCGCGACGCAAACGTTTATGGTCTGTTAAGGTCACATTGGAGGTACAGCGGGACTCCCCGAGATGGACAGCTTTGCCTTAAAGGCATTTTGGGCCCGGAAAGTAATTTTGTGGCTTGGCTTTGTTTATTTTTGCGGTTTCAGAAATGTCATGCTTTTTGTGGCTATTTGTTGAACTATTTTTACATGAAATTGCGAGCTGTTATCATTACATGCTGTTTGCGCTCGTTTACAAAAAGGAGATTTACTGTCCCTCAGTACCCATCTATCCCAGTAATTAGGCACCTATTAGGATTATGTAAAAGACCAAGCTAATTGCAGCAATTACGTGAAAGCTCATTAAATCATTTTGGTAGGTATGTAGGTAGATTGGCATATGGTTCGTGTGGCCCTTGTCTACCAGATTTGATTTAACATAAAAGTGTAATTACGGGCTTGTTACCTGTGTGCTGTTCAGCATAAGATTGCGATTAGTCTCATTACAGTTACACAGAGCTCTGTATAGGAGTACGGCGGCTGCTGTGATGCTTGCAGTCGCTGTCTGTATTTTTCTATTGTCTGTGTTTTTTTCAGCGTGCATCCTACTTTTAAACGCTGTAACGACGATGCGTCGTGATGGATGGCTGTACCTCTGTGCCCCCTTCATTTTTCATCTGTGACATTCTGAGCCGTCCTGTCATTTTAGGGTCAGCTCGGGGAAAAACGCCTCGTCAGTCATGCCTGCCTGCTCGCTCCCCCGTCCGCCTGTCTTCCTCTCAGCTGTGGGCTCGACGCTGATAGCGAGCGGACAGGAAGTGGCATGAGGGGCTGGTGGGATAGATGCGGTTTCACGACCTTGTCTCTCGGTGCTTTTTAAAAGGCACAAAGCGCGGTTGCTTATTTATTTGATCCCTCGTATCTGCCTTTGGGGTATCGTGGCGCAAGGTCATGGCGCGCTGGGATCAGACCACACTATTCATCATAAGCCATTAAGAATGAATGTTTCCTTGTGTTCTTGAGCAGCGTATGTAGTAAGATGATATTATTTCTCTGAGTGTCGGTGAATGCCATCGTGGCTAATGGGACGGCTGCGGTTAGCCTCAGTCGGCGCTGATGCAGGGACACGGAGAAATGGCGCGAGGGCCGGCCCCTGTGACTCGCTAATGCGGGGAAGCGGAGAGATGGCGCGAGGGCCGGCCCCTGTGACTCGCTGATGCGGGACGCGGAGAAATGGCGCGAGGGCCGGCCCCTGTGACTCGCTGATGCGGGGACGCGGAGAGATGGCGCGAGGGCCGGCCCCTGTGACTCGCTGATGCGGGGACGCGGAGAAATGGCGCGAGTGGACAGCGAACGCCGAAGTGGGAGCTGCTCCTGGGTGGCCTTGAAAGCGACTAGCGCTGGGCTATTAGCACTGACAAAGCAGGCAGGTGCCCCCCCCAACCAACCCTTCCTTCTAGGGATGTGCTTAAAATTCAGGGCTTTGGGTTATGTAGGTGCAAGGACTGTGGTTTGTGTGTCGGAGTGTGTGTGAGACTGCAGTGTAATTATCTCTGAATGACACATTTCCCCACAGAAGAGCTCGCTGGTGGAAGGCTTGAGGGACGACTGGCATCTGGCTTAGGACCCCCCCCCCCCCTCACTCCAACTGCTATATTTATTTGCACAAAAGTACTGGTGCATCTTGCCCTCCTGTTCTCCATGAAGGGACATGAAGTTGGTCAGTGCAGAACAAAGCAGATCTCTGTGGAAGGTCAGGGCCCAGGCTGATGTAAGGGGGGTAGGGCTGGGGAATTAATGGAAAGTTAATCAAAACCTCATTCAGAGAAGCTCTAATTGACGGAATGTCTTTTTTTTTCAATTTTGTTAAAAAAATAAAATAAAAAAAAAATTCTCCAGTGTGTGCTCATGTACTGTCCCTTTAAAAACATGCTACCGCATGCGGTACTAAAAAAACAAACAAAATAATCGTTCATTAATCATATTCAAAGTAAAATGTGATATTGATTTGAGGTCATATCACACTACGTTTGGTAGGAAGCCCAATTGCGATGTGTTATCGGGTGACTGTGATGTATGACATCATATATTTCTCAGCCTATTCCTCAGGGACTCCCAAGCAGCCCATGTTTTTGCTCCCTCCTGGGAGCTGGGAGGGAGCAAAAACATGGAGACTCTAGGGGTCCCCGAGGACCCGGTTGGGAAACGCTGGTTTATGAGGTGGCATATGTTCCCGAGTTGTTTTGGCCTGAGCGGGTCCTGGCAGGTCCTGCAGTGCTCCTCGGCGACCCAGTTGGGATTCTTCCGAGGAGAGCAGCCCTTCTTTGAGCTGGATTAACAGTCTAATTTGTTGGGAGTCTAACTCAAAGGGAAATGTCACTCGGGTGATATTTGAAGGAGATGACGACCGACTGTTGTCTGGCGTAGTGGCTGGTGGGAGCTCAGTCATGGTGATGTGCATCTACATCTGTTTGGCAGATGCTTTTGTCCAAAGCGACATGAGGCGCTTTGCTGCCAACTATGTATCCAACTTGGGTACAAGTGCTGCTAGGCTAATTCCCAACGAGTGACCAATGACAAGTGTAAGAGAGTCGTGGGAAGAAGAGCTGTACAAAACACCCCACAGAACCAAATATCTGAATAGCTACTCAAATAATACCAAGTAAGCTGGGAACCAAGTCTAAGTGCCGAATACTACAGCATCCAGTAATGATGAAATGTCTGAAGCACCATCCACTCCATTTACCCGGGACCTCAACATACACAGCTGGCTCTCAGTTGAGGTTGATCAGGGCTGATTTCCGGTGTCACTCGACATGGGTTATAGATTGTGGCTCTGTGTTCAGCTCGGCCACTTGCTGCAGATGTCCAACTAAAACAGCTGGTGACGGCTGTCTGCGCCCGCTGGGATCTGGCCTGGCCCGTGACCCATTGCATTAATGCTCTGCCATTTTTGGAAGTGGGTGCAGTTGTGGTTGAGCAGTCCAACTAGATCAGGGGTGGACAATCTTATCCGCAAAGGGCCGGTGTGTATGCAAGTTTTTGGGATAACCTGTAGGTCAGCTGTTCAAACCCAGGTGTGAGGACTCCTCAGCCAATCAGTCCTCTAATTAGTAATCTAATTAGGGAGCTGCAGCGAAAACCCGCAAACACACCGGCTCTTTGCGGATAAGATTGGCCACCCCTGAACTAGATGGAGATTTGAGCCCCACTACTTCATGATCATGCCCAGTGGTAGCGTGGTTTAGCCAGTTTGGACTCTGCACCTGTGATCGGAAGGTTGCTGGTTGGAATCCTAAGGCTTAGCAGGCTGATGCTGCCTTTTGGCCCTTGACCAAAGCCTCCCAGTTGCCCCAGAAGCGGTGGCTGACCTTGTGCTTCAATGCCAAGCTTCACTTTCACCTGCATGTGTGCGTTTGTATGAAGCTGGATGGGGATCTGTGAAAAGAAGCATTTCAATGTAGCTGTACTCAAAGCTCTACAAAAGGCAAATTGTTTTATTCATTCAACAATCATTCATTCTTGGCTAGCGTGACCAGATAATCCATGTCAGGGAGGACACTCTGAGCTAGGGCAGGAATTGCAAATTACCATTTCAATTAAAATGACCTGGATTTCACTTAAGCGCTGAGTTCTTGCTGTGTGCTGATTGGTCAGTCCTATAATCACGCATGTGTCACTAATGCTAATGTAAAACAGCTGGATGAGTCTTTCAGTCAAGGAAACAAACCAGTCAAAGCACAAGAAGAGCTGAACTATTTAGCCAAGCACAGGAGCCTGAAAGTAGTATGTAAAACCCAAAGTAGCTCAAAGTGTCCTCCCTGACATGGATTATCTGGTCACCCTATTCTTGGCTGTTAGCTAAACAAACTGGTAGTGTGTACAGGTGTACGCTTTTTCAGCTCAGGATCGCGGTTCGTTTTGTCAGGTCTCTCCCTATGGTTTAACCTCTTACTATCACTAGCTCTGCCTCAGCCCGTACGAGCTTCTCCCTGCCATAGGTTCCTAGGTAGGTTCAAGGCTCATTGCAACCCTATTCTGGAAAAGCGGTATGGAGAATGAATGAGTGGATGGTTTGCTACCTTGTAAGCTGTCACTAGGATACCACAGTTCTATTGGTTTTACTGGAAATTCTTCTAAATCTCCTGGTGTGAATACGGCACGGTTCTCCAGTAGAGTTGAGGTTCTCTCTCATGTCTCATTCTGAACATACTCTGTTCCCCACTACCTGCGTGGTCCTACTCCTGAGTTGGGGCTGGCGTAATCCCACATACCTTGAGACCATGCTGACCTGCCTCTGGTCCCATGCCTGGCCCGTATGCAGTCCTGCCTGTGTGCCAATCCCCCCCCCCCCCCCCCCCCCCCATGCCTCCTCTGCTTCTCAAATGTAGCCCTTCACGGTTTCCTGCAGGGGGGGGGGGGGGGGGGGGGGGTGCAGTGGTTAGCACTGTTGCTCACACCTCTGGGATGAGTCTCCGTTTGAGTCATGGCTCCACGTCTCTGGAGTTTGGATGTTTTCCCTGTTTCATCATGGGATGCAGTCTGGGTTCCCCCCACAGTCCAAAAACATGCTGAGGTTAATTGGAGTTACCAAATTACCCATCGTTATAAATGGTGTGTGAGTGTGTCCTGTGATGGGCTGGCACCCCATCCTGGGTTCTTCATTGCCTTGTGCCCATAGGCTCTGGACTCTCCGCAGCCCTGAATAGGACAAGTGTTTACAGAAGATGGATGGATGGATAGTTTGGTGTTGCTCCCAGATCTTTGATGATCTCACGTTCTACCTGCACTCAGTCATAAGATGCCTTGTTTCTCACCCACACTGTGAGGTGACCTTGAACGGGCTGCTGATTTTTTATTAATTTTTTTTTGTTCGATATTTCGATGCTAATGATTTCTTTAAAAAAAAATGTAATTACTTTCCGCAAGGTTTCAGAATCCTCTAATTGCATTCAAGGTTTTCTTTAAGTTTCCCTTGTTCTGACAACTATCCTTAACTGCTAATTATCAGGTTTGCCTTAATTGTGTTTAGCTCTGATGCTTGGGGCATTCCACCCAAATAAATGTGCTGGTTAAGAGACTGGCCAATTTATGGAGCATAATTAACCAGTTTGACGCGCACGGTGGCAGTCGCGTGATGGGCCGGTGACACGCGGCTGGGCTGAGCTCCCTGCATTCAGCATAATGAACGCGTCTGCGTCTGAGTTTCCTGTTAGATGGTGTTCTGTGATTACAGAGTTGAGTGGCGTTTTTAATAGTTTTTTTAAGTGCTGCATGGTAATTGCTGTTACTTGGTAACTGTACCGTTTCACTATTCTCACACCCCCCGAGCAAAGACCGTCAGGCTCTTTATGGATGGTGCTCTTTCGAAGTGTTTGTGCTGGGCGGCATGGCCGAATATTTGTGTCATGATATTTTTTAATATTCTGGTGGTTTCATGGTATAACACAGTATTCCCTCCCCCCCAAAGTTCTACTGCTTTTTATAAATGTGTTTTTCAGAAAATTATTTTACATTTAGCTTGATAGTATAATCGATTGTTTTGTTGATTATTACTGTATATTTACCTTGATAACAACATGTTTGCTTAACCATGGACGGGATATCTAGGCGCAGCCAGGGTGTTGAGGGTGTCCAGTTTGGTGGCCTCAGGATTGCCTCGCTGCTTTTTGCGGACGATGTTGTCTTGTTGGCTTCATCTGCTGGGGACCTCCAGCGTGCTCTGGGGCGGTTCACAGCTGAGTGCGAAGCGGCGGGGACAAGGATTAGCACCTCCATGTCCGAGACCATGGTTCTCAGCCGGAAACGGGTGGATTGCCCTCTTCAGGTCAGGGAGGAGGTATCTCGGGGTCTCGTTCACGAGTGAGGGTAGGCGAGATCGGGAGCTGGACAGACGAATCGGAGCGGCGTCTACAGTTTTTCAGGTGCTTAACCGATTCGTCGTGGCTAAGAAAGACCTGAGCCAGAAAGCAAAGCTCTCGATCTATTGGTCCATCTTCGTCCCTACCCTCACCTATGGTCATGAGCTATGGGTAAGGACCGAAAGAATGAGATTGCGAATACGGGCGGCCGAAATGAGGTTTCTCTGCAGGGTGTCTGGGCTCTCCCTTAGGGATAAGGTGAAAAGTTCGGATATCCGGGAGAGTCTCAGAGTAGAACCGCTGCTTCTCCGCATTGAAAGGAGCCAGTTGAGGTGGTTTGGACATCTGGTGCGGATGCCTCCTGGGCGGCTACCCGGAGAGGTTTTCCGTGCATGTCCTACAGGGAGGAGGCCCCGGGGGCCGACCCAGGACTCACTGGAGGGATTATATCTCTCGGCTGGCCTGGGAACGCCTCGGCGTCCTCCCCGAGGAGCTGCTAGAGGTAGCTGGGGAGAGGGAGGTCTGGGTGTCTCTCCTGAAGCTGCTACCCCCACGACCCGAACCCCGGACAAGCAGAAAGTAATGGATGGATGGATGCTTAACCAGCATGATGTTAATAATTATTACCGTTATAAATCGATAATATTAGGGATCTTGCTTTACTGATATGCATTTAATTGCAGACCTAATTATATTACACGTTATCCAAATTTTCAGGCACAGACTGAACCAGTACATACAAAAACTATAATGCTGAACAGTTATATATGGAGAATTGTTGTGGTATTTAGTTGGTAGTTGGTTAGATGGATCCGCACAGCTAACGGGGGTCCCGTCTCAATACACTTTGCACTGCAAGCCATAGCACTTCTGGCAGTGAGCAGTATTATATAATTTGCTGCTTATTGAAGAATTCCAGCTGCTGTTTCAGCTATGCTATGGTATGGCGGCATATGAACAATTACTATTGAAAGGGAAATTAAAAAGCAGTGTACTGCCGAGAGCCAGGCAGACTATTATCTCGTCGGCCGCCTTGCTAACCCTAACCCTAATCCACACCCCCTTCCCGGAACCGCTCCATGTGCGGGGGCTCTGATTTGACAAGGGGTGGGGGCGATGCATCTGGGGAATTGTGAGAGTCACGATAAGGCAGGAAGAAGCCGGTACGTGGGAATGAGCATCTAGGGGTCTTGGCGGGAGAATGGGAGTCACTGCTTTGTAATGAGAGGTGTCTGATTATGTGAGTGTCTGCGCGTTTCTGCAGTGAAGTAAATAAATATCTCCAGGACTGAACGTTTCCCAGTGTAGGATGCTGCAGGAATGTCCTTGAAAGGGACTAAGATAAATAGAGCTGAATTATGATTTTTTTTTTTTATTTGAACAGCATCTCTAAGCCAAAATAAAAGTATCTTTATTTTCATCTTGGCTCTATGTTGCATGGGTCATACACAGATGAAATATTGTTTCTTACTGGTAATAGTGCAAAAAAAGTGATATATAGAATATGGATATGTAAGACATGCAAGCTCAAGACATTAAGACACAGTCAGAATGAAGTGCTGCTTACTAAAAATTAAATTGTCGTAGATTGGATCATACCATCAGGGTCATGGGTTCATCTACACCCCCCCCCAGTTTGTGACCAATGGTGGCGCTCTGGTCCAGGGTGTGGTTATATACCCTCCTTGCAGTGGTCAAGGTTGGTTTTTCCCCCTTCCTCCCCCCCAGTTTTCCTTCTAATAATCCTTCTCTAGTTGCCTTCTTGATTTCTCTACACAGCTGCCCACTAAAGGTGCTTCCTGAGAACCCCCCCCCCCCCCCAGCTAATTACCAGCCTCTGCCCGCCTGACTGCAGCCTCGCCCCTTTCTGATGTGAGGTGGGAGTGCATTGTCACGATCGGACAGTGATTTAATACTCCCACTCAGTGTCTGTGCCCCCCATCATCTGACACCTTCAAGAACAGCCCCCCCCTGTTAAATTGTGTCTAAAGATGAAAGTTCTGTTTTCTGTGTAAGATATGTTTTGTGTGAAGTACTTTCACTCTGCTGTTCCCTCTCTGCCCCCCCCAGTGCAGGTGGTGCAGTGTATCGCTCGGTAAAAACAATCAGTCCTGACAATAGAGGATGTTTTCCTGCTGGTTCCACCAGCACACCAATAAATTCATCCTCTTGCTAGTGACTCTTTCTGACGGGATTGGGAGTCATTCGTTTCACACATAGCTGACCACGATTACTTCGATGTTAATGATTTTTATCACGATGCTCTCTTTGGAACATGCATACGCTGTCCAGCTGGAAAATTGCGTGATAGGATCCTGGGTTTCAGTCCCATGAACCCTGAATTAGGAGCATGGCTTCTGAATCGCGCTGACATACAGGCTGATGAGCTCACTGAGTGCCGTTTATGCGACGGGCTCCTCTCCTTTGATGGGATTGTGACGCTGCTTAAAATATAATCTTTACATATAATCAGCCATGATTCTAGGATAGGATAGTGGGGGCATGAGAGGCCATAATTCAGAGGGGCCAACCTTATTAGCCAATGATATGTTTTGAAAGGGTGAGTGACAGGGGAGGGGGCACTGCAGGGGCCAATCAGCTCTGTATCTGCCCTGGAACTTGCATGACTGTCTTCTGGCTTGCAGTGCATTGTCATGCAGGCACAACATGCTGTTACGTGATGTCCCCCCCCCCTTTTCACGAAGCTGGTGGGTCTCCCCCTCGTTGCCATAGCGAGGCGGCCCTCCCACCCGGCTGTATGTCTCGCCGCTGATGTCCCCTGTAGACCCTTATTGAATTCCCTCGCATTAAATTGTCTTCCAATCAATGATCTGTAATTAATTCTGAAGCATCTGCGCTCCAGTGGCTCGTCGACGCAGCCTGATTTACTTACCGCTGCGTCTGTTGGAAGCTATATTCCTAAATTAGGTAAAACCCGTATAAATAAATGTTAATTAATACGAAGGTAGAAATACAGTTTCGAGTAGCTGCTATCTCTCGTGCTGCCTGGCTGTGACTAAAAAGGCTGCTTTGGAAGATTGATGGTGAGCATCCCCTAACTCCTGAGCGGCGAGGAGGGGGTCTCGTCTCCATGGTGAGAGGGCAGAGTGGACTGGAGGTCCACCGCTGCGGTCAGAGGGACTGTGCTGGTGAATGGTCCACGTGGGAACCTAAAGTCATCCTTTACTGGCTCAGTTACTGGATTCTTATTCTAGTAATTAGTGGTTAAGATAGGAGTGACTTTGAGGCAGGGATCAAGTTTTATTAATATTAATATTAATATTTACCTTTCTTGGAGATGCCATAACAATTTGTGGAAACAGAGTTGTAATTTGGGGGCAATATGGGTCTCAAAGGTTTTGTTTTGTAGGGTTTGTATTACGATGTTCTTGGCCAGTAATCAGACCCCTGAGTTTTAGAATGAATGTGTTTCATTTTGAAGCTGGGTGATTGGTCAGACGGCAGCCCTAGGTGCTCTAGTGAGCGCCTCTTCAGGGTACGAGCTGGATATCTTCCGTGCCGTGACTGGAACGCACTGTGACAGCACGCTTGTTTGGAAATTGTACGCGTCATTGTGTTCTATCCCTGTCGAGAGGGACGCCGCCTCAGCGCGGCGCACCAAAGACGGCCCTGGGGTTCAAATGCTCTGTCACCACCTTTGAAGGTGCGCTCGAGTCACGCTCGATCGGAAAGGTCTCTCCCAGGTCTGGCCGTTTGCCGCATCAGCCCGACTATGACAGAGAGCTGACCGGACCTTCATCTTGCTCAGCAGACTTGCTGGGACGTGGAGGTGGATTTCGAGCAGGCTTGAAGCTTTGGGAGCCTCACGGATGCACGGTGCAGTGTGTGTGTGTGAAACCAGACTGACTGACTTCAGCCTAGAGTGCGGTCTGTCACGTGCCGTCCCTCTCTGCAGCAGCTGGAGGACGTCTGCTGCAGGTCCCGGGGGGGAGGGCAACGCTACCTCGTTGACAAGCAATGCCTACAAATAAGGAAAATGTCTCCCTGGGGTCTGCATTCAGCGGCTGCCCCCCCAGTACATGCCCCACAGGACAGAGCCGCAAACTGCTGCCGGTGTGTGTGGTGACTGGCAACGGAAATCACGTAGGGTAGAAGACGGCATCTCCTCCTCTTGCGTTCCTCGTGAAGCCCACCACCCCACCAGCTTCACCCCCTCCCTGGCTGTTTGGTCTTTGTTCTTTCACCAGAAGGAGACGATACCCCCCACGTGTGCCTGGGTGCTTCTGTTCTCTGCGGCTGCTGGTTGGCCCCCCCTCGAAGGCCTTCCTTAAATGTGTGTCTACGCACCCAAGCCGCCAGGTCGCAGCGAGCGGCTGCCTGATCACGCGTAATCACTCACGCGGACTCCAGGCGCTGAAGGACTAATTACTTCTGCTCATAATTCTTTTACTGTGGCTTAAATAATAGATTTCAATTTGCCGTCTTCGTGGGACGGTCTGATTTACTCTCACTCCGCGGGTTTCTAATCCGCTCATGTGTCTGTTTGTTAAAATCGCAGGAGTCTGGCTGTAAAAGTTTCCTATTCCCACGTTCCTTCCACGGGCCCCTCGTCTGCATCCTGTCACGTGGAATGCTGGTCCATCTCTGATCGCTGTGAGCTTTTTGTCTTTGGACCCTGTCTCATCTAGCCGTTTGGATGTGCTTGTGTTTTTGGATTGTGTCAGAGCTGGAGACCTGAGGGCGATTGCCGGCCTTCGGTGAACAGGAGGCAAGATGTTCAGGATCACGCCTCTCACGCCGTTCAGGATCGATCCTGTTGTGGCTCAGGGGAGGAGTTGCCATAGCTGTGAGGCCAGCGCCGCTTTTCCCTGACGCGCTGGAAGGCCTTGTACCCGTGTCCCGGCATGCGTTCGCATACCAGGCAGGAATTAGAATGACGTCATCGTCTAAAAGGCTTAATGTTTAGGTTCTCCTCCTTTTCCCTTTCATGGTTTGCTTCAGCACCACATTGACAAAAAGCACAAGGAAAGAGCACCTGTTATACTCTCCAAGTGCTTTTACGGTATCTTCAAGCAAAGCGCCGGGTTTGCTCTGAATGTTCCGCTTCGAGTCCTTTTGTAGTCGTGTGATTCAAAGTACTGTTTTGTCTGCTTTCCTTTTCAGTAGATAATTCCCTCCGCCCCAAACTACTCGGGTTTCTGTCATTTGTTTATCTGTAAACGGCTCTTTGCTGTGGATATGCAAGGCTGCATGCTGTGGATGTGGTGCCCAGATACGTTAGCATTGACCCGACAGACAAAGGCTGGGCGGCATCTTGCTGTCAGTTTAGATTGGGTTCTCGGCCGTTTTGAATTTGTTTATAATATACCCAGTTAAATTCAGACATTTATATGAAGGAGGCTTGAAATCTTGGCCTTCTGGAGGAACCTGGGCTTTCTTGTTTGCATTTGCGGGGTGTGTTTGATTTACACCAGTAATGCTGAACGGCAGCAGCGGCCGAACGCCGTTACTGAAAGTTCACTGGTGAAAAGAGCTGAAAAGGTTGGTCAAGGATTTATTTGACTGGTGACAGCCTAGAAATACTTCAAAGGGCTCCGCCGTTCAAATAATTTCTCCCTTTCACGGCCGCGTGTTTCAGACGTTTTCAGTGTAATGGATTCGGTTAGTTTGCTCGACTGCCCTGCCGCTCCGCTTGGGGTCCTGCTGTTTTAGGTGTCTGACGCCGTGTCTTGGAAGGTGACAAACAGGAGGTGCCCTGAGCCAAAGGTCTCGGGTGCCTGCGATGAACTGGTTTGCGACGCTGCAGCTGAGCGGAGCATTTTTATCAAAAACATATTGTTTCTGTCACAAATGTTTCCTCATGTGGTAAGTGAAGCTTATTCATATGGAAATTAAGCGTAAATTTACATGCCCACCCACACACGTTATTGTCATTTCTTCCCTGGAAATAATGGCACCTACTTCTATCCGAACTGAGTATCTGTGGGTAAAATCCAAGATGGCGGACATAGATGGGGAAATCCAGGGTCATATGTGGCTGCCTTTTTGACCAAATCCATCTGGATACACAGAAGTCTAGTAGGAATCTGGATGGGTTTGCGAATCCGGGTCTGTTAATGTTGCAGTTGACGTTTGCAGAGGATACTTCAGTGTACTTCTGAAATGGAGACGTCTGCTGGGCTCTCGCAGCACCGCTGCCCGTTCTGCTGAAGAGAGGGTGAGGAACATCGTACACGACATGCTTCAGTCAAGCTGAGATGCTCTGTAGAGCCTCCTGCATCCCTCCTTTCGATAACACAGCTCTACATACAGCTCAGGAAAAACATTAAGACCACTCCATATTTT
Source organism: Paramormyrops kingsleyae (assembly GCF_048594095.1). NCBI lineage: Eukaryota > Metazoa > Chordata > Actinopteri > Osteoglossiformes > Mormyridae > Paramormyrops > Paramormyrops kingsleyae. Next base: position 16,057,620 of record NC_132797.1, read on the forward strand.
TTTTTAAGAATCTGCATTGTTAATCCTGGTTCTGCTGGCAGAAGACTGCCTGCCTGCTTCCAGGCTCAAAGTTTCTAAGACAGCAGTACACAAGAACAAGGTGATTCAGGGGACACTGGCAATGACCAAAAACCAGCCAGGTAGAGGGCAGAAGCAATGTTCTAATGTCAGAGATGACTGTCAACTTCTCCAACAGTGCTTCATAAATCGGAGCATGACCCCGAGTGACCTTCAAAAAGAATGGGAAACCATTGAATACAGGTGTGAAGTGCACTGCTAGGACAGTTAGGACTACTAGACGCCCCTAAAGACCCATAAAGCAAGGAAGAAGCCCTTCATCAATGAGAAACAGGGAAGACCCAGGCTGGAGTTTGCAAAAAATGTGTATTTTACACAGATGCATTACCATAAAGCGAGAAATAAGTGAAACTAAAAATGTTGCTGTAGTCTCAATTTTTTTTCCAGAGCTGTATGTCAGTTTCTTTTGCTCCTCTTCTACATGGTGGCCATTCCGCCCCAGCTTAGGAGGATGAAGACCTAGCACGCTCTTTCTCAGACCTTTGCTCTGCTGGCTGTCTGCTCATAGATCTACGGGACCCTGGGCAAGACCCCACAGTGCGTTGACCCATTCACCCGCTTCTCAGCCCGATCCCAATGTGACGTCAAGTGTCACATTTCACCCATGACATTCAGCTTTCTGTCTTTGCTGATATCTTGTGATGTGTGTTTATACTAGAAAGAAAATGTAATCAGAAGTGACATGCTGTGAAGGCTTATCTGAATACACATAAAAATATATCCCATCCTCAGTAGCTTCCTTGCATTTGTTTCCGGGTCATAAACAGATATGCTGGTGGGGTCCCTGCTGTGACCTGGGTAGTAAAGTTTACATTTTTGATTAGTTACATTCTGTAGTTATAGGCATTATTTATCATCATATTTTTTATTCCAGTGTCTGTAACTGCAAGCGTTATTTTGTAGTGAAGATAAAAGCAAAAGCAATGAGCATAAGGAGTCTTTTTTTTGATGGCTCACAGTTTTCACTGATATGTCCAAGTTTTGTGTCACTCCCTGTTTTCACTGCTGTTAGGTTGATGTGTATACGGTCTGCTCACGTGGTCCAACGGGGATCGAATGAGCCCCTGGAGAGGCGTTGCTTTGAATGGTGTGGTTTTTTTGCTGTCCAGTTTAACAGTTCAGGTTTTTAAACACTCTGGAGGCAAACTGTGCATGAACCTCGGTGGACGGGTCCGCAGATCCAACAGGAATGTCTGTGACGATGTGGGATCTGCTTTCGGAGCTGGTGGGGGTGCTGTGACCCCCGGAGCGGGCCTGTTGGTTAACGATGGGCCCTCCTAGAAGATGAAGCAGTTTGTCAGTGGGCGATAAGGAGAATCTGAGGGCAGGGGCAATTGTTGTGGTATTGATGAATTTTCCATTTATGTATGTGCCCTGCCCTTAATGGCATCTTGTGCTGGATATCCCAGGATGTACCGGAGCAGGCGACGGACTCCAGGTTCAATGTGAACCTCTGCTTGAGAAACGGCTTGGAAGATGGATGTTTATTCTTGATGTTAATACGCTGTAGGCACACGGCACTCTGCGCTGTAATGCAGTTTTACTTTCACTTCACTGCGTTGACCTTTCCGGTTTATCTCGCTGTTTTATTACTTTTCTGGGAACTCTGACAAGCGCGTTAATGTTTTAAGACGATTGTTGCCCAGTGTATGTATAACTAATTTGTTTCTTCTCAATCTGGATGTAGGCCCGTAGCCAGAAATTTTTAGGTGGGTCCAGCAAATTTCAAGGGGGGGGTTATTTTACTACGTGGCTACTAGTCTGGTCGGGAGCAAATAAATTTCAAGAGGGTTTCAAATCACCCCCCCCCTTTTTTTTTAATTTTTCATTTTTACAATGTGGCTACATGCCTGTCTGGTTGGCAGTTGTTTCTGTAATTCTGTAATGATTTAAGTAAAAACCCGTTAAGCCTAAATCCTTATTCTGAAGGATAAAATCTTGCAGACTGAATACTTGCCCCGCATTGTACCTCTAAACCGGGACTAGAATGGTGATGATCTTGTGTGTGATTTTTATGGAGCTATACAGATGTTTCATTTAGGGCCCCTTGCTTATTTTTTGGGGAAGTCGGAAGAGAGAGCAGATTGCCTGCTAACTTCCAGAGAGATTAATTAGTGTGACAGTCGCCTGAGGAGAGGAGGCTGGTGCCGCATGACCAAACTGTTTGACCAAAGGAACGCCTGCGATTGGTATCGCGGGGACGGCCCCCCGGACGTTAGTCACGGCCAGCTGAACGTGAGCGGCGCGCCTCGCTCCACAAGCGTAGCTGGCTCTGCAAGCTGGTCTCCGGTGGCCTTTTATTTCAAATTTAATTTGTTGTTTTTAATCTGTTTAAACAGCCCTAAACGTCATAAATGGGCGAAGACATCTGCATACAGAAAATGAGGCTTCCCATCTCATGGGGGCAGACAGGCTGTCCGTCCTTCTGTCCCGGGAGGGCGAATGTCTGCCACCTGATCATCATTCTTCCTCCTTACTTAATTATGGTCCCCCCCCCAGTACCTGAAGGTGTTGGACAATTTCGATCGCACATGCTGACTGATGACTTTGCATTTCTGTCTAAACCGATGAAGGATCCCCCCCCCCCCCCAAACACCCATGTCACAACGTTGCATCCTTGAGCTGAACATTCATGCAAACGAAATTAGGGAAATGTATTTCCGGATTCCTGTGCCTCGTGCGCTCGTCTCCAGTTTGGTTGCCTGCTGCTTGTTGGGCTGTGAGCCAGCGGGATAAACCGTTTCTAAATGAGGAGCTGCCATAGGCGGGAGATGATGTACATGGGAAGCCGACTTGACTTTGACAAATTGATCCCAGATTAGGCCTAAGCCCTGTCGGAGTGAGCTGACTGTTGGTGGAGATTCACCTAAGTGAGGCCCTTTCCTTACGGGTGTGAGCGCTTCCATCCAGGATCCGTAAAATCCATAAATTAATGAGCCCGCCTGACTTCCTGATGGTGCCCATCCCGGCACGGGCCGGAGAGGTCAGTCAATGGTTAAAATCAATAACGGTGCGGGAAATGGCGGCGATATTTAAGGGAAGCCCAGGAGCCTGGTTCTGATTATAACATAAAAGAGCCCAGATCCGGTCTCGGTATCGCTCTGCATTGGTATTCAAGGGGAGCGCCCAGGCCCTGTGGAAATGCAAATATCGTACAAGTGGAGTTAAGCGTATTCTCAGGGCTGCTTGGCTTCGAATTGCCCAGATAATGGTTTTAACACATGAAAGCAATCCACTCTTTTTTCATTACCAGTCTGTCTGACCTCCTCTTCTGGGTTAAGTGTTTCAAACCACCCCCCCCCCACCCTTATGAAAACTGTTTCTTGGTGTGGTACAGGTGGGCTTGTGTTGATGGGGCTTTTTTTTTTTGGGTCCTGCAGAAATCCAGCGAGTGTGTGCACGTGTGTGATTTTTATCTCCATGCGGTGAGCTCATGCCGTTCGTCTGCCTGGGGCTTCTCTGGTGTTTATGTTTTTAAAAGGCACTCTGAGTGCTGTGGTGATGCTCCATTTTACAACCCCCCCCCCAGCCATCCCAGATTGTCTGCGGGGTCTATAATAAACGCTCTTTTTACCTGCTGGGGTGGCTGCAATGCGTTGATTGAACTTGTGTGATGTGAGTAGAGACCCTCCTTTGTCTAGCTTGGGATGTATGTATAAAAACTAAATGATCAAAATATTAAATCTTTGTTTTGGTTACTTCAAGGCTGGGTAGGTTTGGGGAAAAAAAAAAACTCCAGGTACAGACTAGGAGCAGTAAAAGGCAGCCAGTGTGGTGGCGGGGGGTCATAGCCCCAAGTGGGTGGGGTCATAGCCCCAAGTGGGTGGAGTCATAGCCCCAAGTGGGTGGAGTCATAGCCCCAAGTGGGTGGGGTCATAGCCCCAAGGATGTCTGCTGTTGTTGAAACTGGGTTTTAAGGGGATTTGGGAGATACTGCTGTTGTATTTGTTTATTGTATTGGTTTTTGAATTTTGGTATGCATGGTCCCACCAAACCTGTGCCAAACCCAGGGAGAGACATGTTATCACCCTCAAGACTCACACTCATGTTTCCTGTCCTCCTCTTCCCCCTGTTTACAGTTTTCTCATGATATCCTTGTCAACGCACACCTTCCTCCCAGCTGCAACTCAACTGAATACAGCCCACATGCATGGTCTCTCCTCTTCTGGTTAATGCCGTTGGGTCACTGCTTTCTGCGTTGTGTGGGTACTGATGGATGATACTTAGCTTGTAGCTGATTTCTGTCCCAGAGAAAATGCCCCCGCCCCCTCATGTGGATAGTGCTGACGGTGATGAAAAACAGCTAATTATCTTTTGGAAACGTCATGCTGGCTTCTGCTGCGTGTCTGGATGTCGGGCCTCGCTCAGATTCTTGGGCCCCTACCCCTCTAATTTACGCTGCTGTGTACAAATGCTGCTCCTTATCTCTGGTAGATTCTCATATGGGCTTTGAGTCGGCTGCCTGAGCATGTTTCCCGCTGTGAAGAACTTGAAGCAAGGAGGTTGTGGTGGGTGGGGTGGGGGGGGGGTCAGAATTTTAATGAATGCAGCACAGAAATCAGAGTCGACGACTCACAAGTGTAAAATGTCTTTCTACTTGTGTGTTGGAGTGAGAGATCAAGAACATGGATCAATGCATGTCGGTACATGGTTCTGCAGCTGGTTGCAATGCTACGTAGACTGTTTGAGTACAACTATATAACCCAACCTAGGTGTGGGCGGTGCTTTGACCTCTTGTCGTTGATCACATGACAGCTGTTCTTTCAGTCCCTCCCCAATTCCTCGTGGTGGTTTTTGGTTTGAAGTGCCCAACTTTGATGCTGGCATCCTTTGGCCAGTCCATTTGCATCGGCCCACAAGTCTCTCACTGGTAGAATGTTCTGGGCTGCCTGGGAATCTCCCGGGGGAGCCTTACATGCCTGGTTTCAGCTCATTTACATAAAAAAACTTTATATCTTTCATCATTCTGGCTCTGATGGTTCATGTCCCAAAAACTGTGTGATGGCACATTAAGCGTAATGAATAGCTTTAAAAGCCTGCTGGGGGTGAGGGGGAGGGCCAGGGGTCCAGCCACTTTCTGAGGCAGATACAGAGGAGGGCAAATCCTGTGTGGTAGTTCTTCTGAAAGCATGGCAACAGAATGCCCCACTGATGATGAATAGACCTTCCCCGATGTAGGAGGTTGCAGGGAATTAGTTTGGATGGTAGTCAGGGGGTGCTTTCAAACTGCAGACTTATCTCCTCTGACTGCCCGCATTTGCACCAGTTTACTCTATCTGCCCCATTTCACAGCCCGTTCTCCGCCTGACCCTTCACACCCGCTACATTGGCCTTCACCAGCTTTGCTTACATCCCGAGCTTTGGGTGGGAGGGCCCGCACCTTTGCTCACTGTAAGGTGATTTATAGTGCTGCCAGCTGTCATCCCTGGGTTCTAATCCGGGGTCCACTGCCTACAGGTTAACCCTCCTGATAGGGCTGTATTTCCGCCGTATCTTGCTGTCGTCGGAGTCGTTCCGTTTCCTGTTTGTTTTATCACCCACACCCGAAGCCCTATGTTTCACCCGGTGCTGCTGGCAGTGTCCGCTTCATTTATCTCCGTATGGATAACCGTGATCTAATGCGGCGTCGCTCTGGGAGCAGCCAGTTGCCAAATGGCACGGTTGTCATGGCGAGTGCCCTAGCTGTGCTCTGGGGAGCTCCTCACCCTTATTATTGCTGCTGTTGCACCTCCTCTTCCATTTGTCTCTGTACCCAGTTCCTCTACTACTTTATTTGTTTTAACCCTAGTTCATTGGCTGCTGCCGTGGGCACTTGCACCGCCTCTGAGAATACCTCCCCCTCCCCCACCAGGCCTGTCTGCTTGCACTGTAGGCTTTGGTGCTGCAGCAGAATTAAGGGGTGATGCCATCTGAGCATCTACTGACCGGTGGCCCCCTAAAGTGACCTTGAAAATGTTAGAAGGGGAACGCTGGAGATAGTGGTGGATTAACTTCTCTGTGGACCCTAGGCTGATATGGCTAGGAGGTCCCCCCCCCCCCCACTTCCCAGACGGACTATTGAGCTATTTCTTTGCAGCTGAAAGGGTAGCTGTAAGAGGAGTCAGCGTTGAAAATTAACAATTGCAGGGAGGGTGAAATTTGCTTGGGGGGGGGGGGGTTGTGCCGTTGATCTTTTCATCTGTACCTGTATCCAGAATGCCCTTAGACTACACTACACCCTCCCGCATCTCGGCTGGTAGGTATACGATGCTGTCAGCTTTCTTTTTTTTTTGAGGGAGATGAGATGCATCCTACTGTTAGCAATGGGGACTGGGGATATGATTTGATGGAAGGTTCTCAAAAATGAGCACTGTGGACCTGTAGAACAAATGTTGTTGGCTGAAGGTGCCAACAGTACCAGGTACCAACCTGCCTCTGTACTTGGCATCCATCATGCATGCTGATCTAATGGTCAAGCTCTATGGCCATGGCCACAGGCTGTGTGGAGACTGGAGGCTGTGTGGGGAGCAGACTTGGTTTGGCCTGTTTTTGAGTTGCATCTGACCACACATACTGATCTCTTAGGTCATTGGGCCGAAGTACCAGTTTTAATAAGCCTTAATTTATTGGGAACTCCTCAAACAAATAATGAACTATGTATAAATAAAATGCTTCTTAATTGTGTTGGGGCAGGATGGGGCATAAGCCCTCTAGTGTAGAAAACCTGAAAATGAGGACCGATGTTCCTTTATTTTGCATTATTTTTAGCTAGACTACAGGATATTCATCATGTCTGGCCTTAGCACGGAGTTTGCAAGTAAGTTTCCTATGGGTGATTCCTGTTTTGGGCCACATATTCATTTCCTCGTCTTTAACTGGCTCTTATTCTTTTATAAAATTAGGCAAATCTTTATAACAAACCTATTTTATTATGTGTTTAGGTGTTCTCTATTGCTCTAACAAAGATAAATTATTATTTTTATTCTTTTACATCTCTTTAAAGCACCATTTCTCTGGAATATATGCTCATTTTACTGTAGCATGTCCCAAATGCAATGTATTCAACTTCCTCAGTAAATATAAACTATAAAATTATAAAAACCAAAACTTATTCTTTATTATTTTGATAGACTAGGGTATTCTACCTTTAGAGAAAGAAACAAATCTGGTGAAACTTATTTTGTTTTCTGTAATTATATAATATATGTCCCCACATTCGTTATCCACCCTGTGAGCCTCTAGTTTCTTGACTCCCTAAAAAGATTACAAATCCTTACAGCCATTTGCAGGAAGTGACATCATTTGTTTTTGGGGGGAAATTCAACTGGTAGACTATGGTAAGCTTTAACTGTCACTCTCTCCTGTATTTTTCACAATTTTATATTACACACCGGTTTGAGGCACCCTTAAAGTTCCACCCTGTTAGTATTTATTATGGGAAATATTTATTGGAAAAAATATTTTTTAAAACATATTAAAAATAGCTATTTAAATGCTGATCAGCTGTAGAGTGTTTGCTAGCTAAATGTTGCTCAGTCAAAGAGCTAGAGCTAAATTAGCTAGAAATATTCCTCACTGTTAGGTTCCACCCTGTTAGGCTATGTATGGGATATGCAGCCTACTGAGTAGAAATTGTACAAGAATATTTATTATTTTCATTAAAATGACTTGTAGATTTATTATTTGAGTGTATTTCTTGTGTATGATAATGAATAATAATGGTATAATCAAAAAGTATTATCATTATTATTATTATTATTATACGAGTGTATTTCTTAATTATTTATGTTACAGTGGTATTATTATTATTATTATTATTATTATTACTGTTGTTATTAATTGTAGTAGTATTGTTATTGTGAATCTGAATCTACTTGTTAAGAGGCCTACTCTGTTCCACCCTGTTATATTCTATTCCACCCTGTTAGGCAGTGATTTAAAAAAATATTCTAATCACAACAGTAAGTGTTTGGTATATTTGTATATTGTTTTGTTAAATGAGGTACATATAATGCATCTACATATACTTTTATTTCTAATTAATAAAATTCCTCATACAAGACAACAAAATGGGGACAAAAATGCACAGATTCCATTATTCTGACATTGTACTCTTCATAAAATTTAAATTGCTACATGAATGAAACTTTTATCATAGCAAAAGGGACACATTGTATCCCAGAAAAGTTCAGTATTGTTTGACTTGTACATTATTTAAACTCTGTGATTACCATGTGCATGTCCCTAACAGGGTGGAAAACGTCTGGAGAAATATATACAAAAAACATATTCCTTGGGTTCCTTTAAATCAGAGCTACATAAGATTTTAACAACTCTGAGCTATTAAGTTCTCCCCAAGCGAGCTCGATGGGCTGAATGGCCTCCTCTCGTTTGTATAGTTCTTATGTTCTTATCCCATAATTATAATCTTTTCAACGCCTGAGCTTGGCAAACATGCAGTCCTCATAGCTAAGTATGGTATAGTCCTGACAAAATGTTTAAACCATAAAATACAATCATTCCAATTTTCAGAAAACAGACAGCCAAATATGTGGTCCAAAACAGGAGTCACCCCTATAACAGAGTCCTGTTCTGGCACTGGGGGGACTCTGCGACCCTGTTCTGTCACTGGGGGGACTCTGCGACCCTGTTCTGTCACTGGGGGGACTCTGCGACCCTGTTCTGTCACTGGGGGGACTCTGCGACCCTGTTCTGTCACTGGGGGAACTCTGCGACCCTGTTCTGTCACTGGGGGAACTCTGCGACCCTGTTCTGTCACTGGGGGAACTCTGCGACCCTGTTCTGGCACTGTGGGGACTCTGCGACCCTGTTCTGTCACTGGGGGGACTCTGCGACCCTGTTCTGTCACTGGGGGAACTCTGCGACCCTGTTCTGGCACTGTGGGGACTCTGCGACCCTGTTCTGGCACTGGGGGGACTCTGCGACCCTGTTCTGGCACTGGGGGGACTCTGCAACCCTGTTCTGTCACTGGGGGAACTCTGCGACCCTGTTCTGGCACTGGGGGGACTCTGCGACCCTGTTCTGGCACTGGGGGGACTCTGCGACCCTGTTCTGTCACTGGGGGGACTCTGCGACCCTGTTCTGTCACTGGGGGGACTCTGCGACCCTGTTCTGGCACTGTGGGGACTCTGCGACCCTGTTCTGTCACTGGGGGAACTCTGCGACCCTGTTCTGGCACTGGGGGGACTCTGCGACCCTGTTCTGGCACTGGGGGGACTCTGCGACCCTGTTCTGTCACTGGGGGGACTCTGCGACCCTGTTCTGGCACTGGGGGGACTCTGCGACCCTGTTCTGTCACTGGGGGAACTCTGCGACCCTGTTCTGGCACTGGGGGGACTCTGCGACCCTGTTCTGGCACTGGGGGGACTCTGCGACCCTGTTCTGTCACTGGGGGGACTCTGCGACCCTGTTCTGGCACTGTGGGGACTCTGCGACCCTGTTCTGTCACTGGGGGAACTCTGCGACCCTGTTCTGGCACTGGGGGGACTCTGCGACCCTGTTCTGGCACTGGGGGGACTCTGCGACCCTGTTCTGGCACTGGGGGGACTCTGCGACCCTGTTCTGGCACTGTGGGGACTCTGCGACCCTGTTCTGTCACTGGGGGGACTCTGTGACCCTGTTCTGGCACTGGGGGGACTCTGCGACCCTGTTCTGGCACTGTGGGGACTCTGCGACCCTGTTCTGTCACTGGGGGGACTCTGCGACCCTGTTCTGGCACTGGGGGGACTCTGCGACCCTGTTCTGGCACTGGGGGGACTCTGCGACCCTGTTCTGGCACTGGGGGAACTCTGCGACCCTGTTCTGGCACTGGGGGGACTCTGCGACCCTGTTCTGGCACTGGGGGGACTCTGCGACCCTGTTCTGGCACTGGGGGGACTCTGCGACCCCGCCCCGGAGGCTTTCCAGGATGGCAGGAAGGTGAACACTGGGTCTAGCGTCTCTCCAGTAAAACCGAAATGCTCTCCCCATATTTTTGTATGGAATTATAAGTGTTGCGCCATTTTGGTAAAACGGCCACAAAAAAACGAATTAAGCTGTAGAGAAAGCTGTTTAACGGTCCCGCTCAACGGCTTTAATTCTCTGTGGGTAATATTATCAGGCAATCTGTTTGCAATATTACACCACACTGTGCATTCTGCCATCAAAGTGCTTCCCTAATAAATAAAATCTCACTGGGGGGGGGGGGGGTGGCGGTGCAGGGGGGCATGACGGTAAAGATATGATGCTGTTTTCACTTTTTACTGAATCGCAGGCTCAGTTTTTTTGTTTTCCTTCATTATGTATAGGTAGTTAGCATTAGCTGGGGTGGGGGGCAGTGAATGGCGGTTCCCCAGAGCCGGGTCTTCAGCTGGCTACTGTCAGCCCTGGGAGAGGAGCCAGCCGCTTGTTTTGCGAAGCGGCATCTTGACCAGATGTCTGCCTGTCCGGACTCTGCCTCAGGCCGACTCTGCTGCCCGGTCTCCAGACGGGCAGACGACTGACACGTGCCCTGGAAACATGAAACATTTTGTTGTTCTTTTTCCTCCCCAATTCAGGAGATTTAGGCCAGTGTATGTAGCTCTGAGCAAACTGTGTCACTGGGAGACCACTTAACATCCCCCATCTAGTTGAAAATGAAAATGACTGTTCGTATGACACCAGAGCCTCAAGGTCCAGAGGATGACACCTGACAGCTGTTTTATCCCCAGAATGTGTGTGGAAATTTGGTCCCAGTCCACTTCCAGTGTCCATTACCACATGGATATGCAGGGGGTCACACCAATGTCTGCCAATGTCTCACCAAGGGTGTCCCATGCCTAACAAAGGTCTGGGAGTGGTCCATAAGAATGAGAATGTTTCGGTGTGCGCTGTCTGCATTGCGGTTGGCCAGGAGGCTTTACGTGAGCTGCAGATTAAGGAACTTTTCTGTTGTTACACTTACAGTTGTGAGTTTCTAGCTGGTGCAAAATTTAAGCTGCTTTTAATTAAATATCATGTCGGATTTTAAGCCTGCACACCTCAAGAGAAGAGTCTTAAAAAAACGTGTGTCCGGTTTGAGAAACGAACTGACAGATTCGCAGCTCGCTCTACGTCGTCTTAAACCGCGTGAAAATGACGAGTCGAATTTCCTCCTCATTAAGTTCAAGTCGTGTTTGTTCTCGTTCGGAGAGAGGGGCCATGCAGTTCGTGATGAATTGGTTTTTTTTGTGCCGGATTGGTGTAATTACGCGTTACCGTCTCGCGCAGCTGTGCGGCGAAGGCGCCCAAACACAAGGCGCGCATTGATTGGCTCGCGTTCGCTCCCAGTCCTCTGATGAGCTGATAAGTGAGTATTCACCGGTGGCGTCTCCCCGCCGCATTGTGGGCGCTTTCCTTCGATATTTAATGCGCCGTGAAAGTAAAAGCCCAGAAATGTCTGCGTTTTAAGCTCTAACCTATTTATACGCCTGAATATTTGCTGCAATGAAATCCCCCACATGGGAATTAAAGGGTATTGAGACGGCAATATTTCTCCCGCTGGTGTGCTGGCCGCTGTGCTGTCAATTCCCCTGTTCGTTTCTGACGGCGGGTAAAAACTGAGGCTTGGTGTAGCGCTCCTATGTGTGCGTTTATCGCCTTTGTGAACTCAAATTTGTTTTTAATGGATCTTGTCTGACGCTTAATGGAGGATTTATAACCGGTGGTGGAGTGATTTCGGGGGGGCTTGGAAAGGCCGTGGAGGGCACCTCTGTCATGCACTCTACACCCCATCTCGTGTTTATGTGCTCACCGGGGTGGTTTTTATCAGTTTACCGGCAAACTAAGCAACCGTGAGCTAAGCAACCAGCTATGAAAATTATAATGAATCTTAAGGGAACGAAACTCAACAAATCTGCTAATAACAATGAATCTTTACTGAAATAAAAAAAGGCTTTGATAATCGATTAGCACAGTGTTTCTCAAGTCAGTCATCGGGGACCCTCCGACGGTAAACATTTTTGCTCCCTCCCAGCTCCCAACACACCTGAACCAAACCAACAAGAATGAACCAAGCAATCAAGAACACTGAATACCTGATACAGGTTGTGGGGAGTTGGGAGGAAGCAAAACTGGACTGGGTTGAGAAATGTTGAGTTGGTGTATGCATTAATGAATGTGTCAAATCCTTAAACAGCCTGTGGTGTGATGTGGAACTGGAAGGCGTGGTGAGGCTCTATCATGTCTGTTTTTCCACTGGTCTGTCTTCCCTTGTACTCTGTTTATTCCCCTGATATAGTAACAGTAGGTGCTTTGTTGCTTTAGCTGAAACAGCTCTTGTCTTGTGTGTAATGCATGTTTAACCCCCTTTGTGCCTGTGGGGTTCAGTTTTGTTGCCTTGTTGTTTAATAGGATGCCGGGTGCATCTGTTCACTGACCCAGCGAGACCCTTCCTGCAGAGATTAATGACAATGAGTGAACAGCTAAACAATCTCTGGGCCAAGGTCCAGGCACCAGGATGGGGGATCATTTACGCTTAACAAGCGTGTCCCGCCATACACGAAAGGGACTGGAATGACCACAGGAATTAATGATGATTTGAAAATGTAATGAAATTATGCTTCATGTGCCATTTTACAAGTATGAATACTGGTACTTTGGAATGCTGCTTTTTGCATATCCCCTTTGAGTCAAACAGAAACATACAGTTGAGAGTGAAGGTTGGTGTCCGAATTCAGGGTTAGCCAATGCCTCTGGATCAGTTGGTGTTTGAGGGCCTTGCCCAAGGGCCCAATGATGTGTACCGGCTCTGGGATTTTAACTGGTGACCTTCTGATCACAGGCGTGGAGTCCTGACCTTAAAATCGAGATTTAAGACAAATGACAGTTTATGCTGTCGTGCTCATATAAACCATGGACATTTTAACTGCTTATGAACAATAAATCTCAATATTTGTGAACAAGAGACATGTTTTTTTACTAAGTTGTGTAGCTGCTCATGTCTGTTTTTATTTTTAGTTTCATTGTTGCTATGGAGCCGTTATGGTGGTCTGGGGGCATCAGGTGTCTAGCAGACTGACCCATCCTCACTTGATAGGTGAATACAGGAAATGGAGGGGTGTGGCACAGCGAGAAACCGCGACGTTCATTTACCAGATTGGCTTTGCCAGCAGTTAGTGTCTTTAATCCTCTCAGTCATTTACGGCAGCACTGCCCTAGCTCCAGCCTCAAGCAGCGGCTGATTACAGCCTGGTGGAGAACCTGCCGGCTCATTTGTCCGTGCACTGGGCCAGTCACAGAGATGGCTCATCCGCACAGCTCTCTGGAGGCTTGGTGCTTCCTCCACGTCCATTCGCTCCACTTCGAGGTCAAGGCCAGAGATTACGGTGTAATAAATTGAACCCCCCCCCAACAGTCCAAAAGTCTCTGGTGGAAGTATTCCACCTTCCCTTAACATCCTTTTGAAAAAAAATTCTCATCCTAGTTTGATGACTCTGTCAGTCAAACGGCGTTGCATGAACGAAGGCTGGAATATCAGCAGGGAAATTTAGCTTCATGGTGTTTTGACAGCTCTTAGATGAACGTGTCGCTGTGGGTGCAGCATGGAGTTGGCATTGCTTTTAACTTTAATGCCCTTTCTTAGCAGCCTTTATTCCAGTCCCCAGTGGCTGTCATCACCTCCGCTGTAGATTGTGCCGTAATTCACGGGCATTAATTATGGGATGTATGCTGGGGCTGGTCGCTGAATCTGAGTACTAGGCAAACCAGCCTGTTTATTTTCTGTGTTTTTTTTCCTTTTTCTTTTTTTCCCGTCCCGTCCATTTAAAAGCCTGCAAATTCCTACAACTCCGGTGTGGGCCTGGTTCACTCCATGGTGGTGCTGTGCTCTTATCGCTGTGCCTTTCATTCGAAAAATGCATCTTGTGTAATCTAGCACAAGTTCAGTCTCACACTCTTCAAATGTTTAAAATATTCTATATGCCCCAATTACCACGTTTTTGCAGCTTGTGCTACAGTTGATTTTTTATTCCATTTTGCTTGAACAGGAAGAACGAGTTTAGGTGCCGTCTTTAAAAACAGATTACAGAAGCTGTTCTTGGGCAAAGCCTCCCTTTCTGCTGAATTGCTTCAGAAATGGGCAGATAGTGTAAGTCTGTCTTATGAGCATTTAGTCAATTTCAGGGTGTGAGTATTAAAGTGAAGTGTGGCTTCTCATTATGTCAGGTTGATTTTTGGGCTGCCTGGGTTTCTGGCGTGTGTGGAGGAATTCACACAGCTTCTCACGCTGGGTTTTGGAGAAGGGTAATGGAGCATCTTTCTACCGGGCATTTCCTGGGAGAGGGCGCCCCTCTTTTGGGGCTCTCTTGCAGGGAGAGCACCCCCTTCTGTCCAGGTTCAGCCTGGTGCCGCCTGCTGTGCTGATCAGATGCTGGAAAGGATGTGCAACTAGGATTTGCTCACTTGCCTGGGACCAATCAACAGATTTACTATTCATTTAGGAAACCAATCACATGGTATCATGCACATTACATGAGCTATAGCAGTGGTGGGGAACCTGTTCCACGGAGGCCCGGTGTGGGTTTTTGGGGTGACCTCTCCATCATTGGTTCTCAACTCCAACTCTGGGGACCTACTGTTATTGGCTGATTTGAGATGCCATCCCAAAAACCTCCACCCACTCTGACTCTCCATGGAACGGATTCCCTACCCCTGACCAATAGGAAATTAAGTGATGTTAATGTAAGTAAGGTAAGCAGATGTCAGATTTGGCTTAATTCCTGTAAGGTATTATGATTCTTAGCTGTGAATTAACTCCGCTTGTTTTAACGTATTAGTACTTCGAATGCATCTGTGTAAATGGTATGGATGCTAATTAGGGCTGAATGATTAATTGAGCCCATTAGGGCGGTAGGGTGTGTTGGAACAACACGCATAGCAGAGGCGAACTTTTAGAGAGACAATTTACCCAAAAACGAGGGAAACGCATGGAAAGCCTGTGAAACGGCGTGGTGTCCCCCCTCCTTAACCGAAAGCTTCTTTCATGTCTCTCGCTTTTCATTGTCACTGTGCCGCCTCTCTGTGATGTCGCCTTGCATGGCTGTTTTGCTATCTCATTGAGCCTGAAACTAGTTCTGCATTCTTCCAGTTCGGGTGAGCATTGCCCACCCCACCCCCCCCTTGCAGGCTGGAGGTGGTGGGGGGGTGGGGGTAGAGATTATCTAGCCCGGCGATGTGGCCCGTGGTGTGCTTGAATAAATTTCACATGGTCCTGTGTGATGCACATGTTCGTACTGGATGAAGGCCCAGTAGAGTCCGGCCCTTTTCACAGTCTCCTCTCATGTTCTGTTTGTGCCGGAGCTTCTCCTCGAGCTCCGATTTCTCAGTGGCCAAGGGTGCCCGTGGCACCAGGCAGCCTGACTCTGACCTTGGGGGGGGGGGGCCTCCCATTTCGGCCCCCGGCTCACCACAAAGGCTCCTGGCGTTTGGAAGCAGGAACCAGCAGAGCGTGTGGAATGAGAGCGCTCCCCGAGTCCGCCTGCATTCCAGTCGGATGGTGCTTCAGAAGCTTCTGTGATTGGGATTTGGTGCAGAGGCTCCATGCAGCCAGCTCTGGCTCCGGCCCCTGATCATGCAGCACCTTCCGGGAAGCTCCCATAAAACACTGTCTGCTTAAACACTCACCCCGGGGTATTTTGTGTCAATGTTGCTCTGGCCCCCCTTTAAAGCCAGTCTGAGGGGTGGTGTGGAAATGATTCCCCTGGTCAGGCAGGGCCTTCAGGTCATGTGGTTGCCCAGAGGCATGACGGACTGCTCTGTAAGCAGCCTGTGGCCAAAGGTTACCGAGGACGCAGAGTGTGTCGCATTAGTGCATAGTGTACCTAACACTAGTCGCTTTTTCACTGAAGGAGCTTATTTCAGGGACCAGGAAATGGTGGTAGTTTAGTATTTTGTCATTGTGCAGTAACTAATAATAATAATTGATACTTTATTGCTCCCTATGGGGAAATTGTCTTTACGCCTCCCTCAGCTTGCTCTTTGTAGATTAAGCTGTCCGCGAAGGGCAGCCACCTGTTGGGGTGCCCAGGGAGCTGGGGGTTAAGGGCCTTCTTCAGGGACCCGCAGATGTACTGAGACTGGGTTCGAACCGGCAACCTTCCGATTACAGGCACACTAACATCTCAAAGGCAGTTTTGGTCGGTTAATGAATTACAGCAGCTGGCTGACTTTGGGCCTTTTGTGAGGTCACATGACAGCATGGGAAACCCTTGCTTGAAAATAGTCATGCTTTCTGTGACTTTTTGACTTTCCTAGAATGTGGCCGAGATATGCAGAGTGTTTAAAGACCCGGAACGAGGGCCCCTGGTGTTTTGCCCTTAAGTGACACACCTGACCTGATTTTCTGCAGCAAACCATCCAGGTGTGTAAGTGGGTTGGGCTCGAGTGTTGCACAGGGTTGAGTGCTAAAGTTACTCAATGCGAAGGGTAATTTGTGGTTCATTTACCTGCCCTCTGTGTGTCATGGCCAGTGTGCCAGTCTGTATGATTTCTTCGCTGGGTTAGTTTCGCTGTTTTATGTGTTCGTGGTACTGGGTGAGGTTTGTATTTCCAGAGGGGCATGTTGGAAGCTCTGTGCCATGGGGCATGAGTCCTTGCTGCTATTCGGCCTGTTTGTATAGTTCCTCTCCTGAGGTCACGGCAGCAACCCTTTTGCTGGGGGGGGGGGGGCTGTTTGTACCGTGTGTGCCCAAGGCAGCAGCGCACGTGACTCTGTCCATATCGCTGCTGATGACGATAACAAACCGCAACACAAAGGCAGTAGTTTTAAAAGCATGACAAACTTTAATTATAATAGGATTAATTAGTGTGTCGGCGGGGAGAGGGTAGATCAAGCATCCGCCTCTGTGTGGGGAAAGCGCGGTGTAAGCTGATCGCTATCTCGCCCGATTTGCGGCGGATTTCGCTCTGGGACTCGAGCTGCATGACAGAGCATCTTGGTGTCTTTTTAACCTTGGGAGTGAACTGGACATATCCCTTATCCTGATTGGGCCAGAAGCCGTCCCTTCCCCTCCATTGTACACTGACAGAATTAAGGCTTGGGGACATGACATCCCCCCCCCACTTCTGCACTTCTATAAGTGCAGTCAATTTTAGAAGTAAATGGATGTTGCTTGCTAGTAGATTTTTGGTGTGTGATGAATTAAGCAAAATGCATTAATGTGATTAATTTGGATATGTGCAGGTTCCCTGTGTTGTGTAAACTGAGATTATGGGTGTTGAGTGGTCAAGCTGCGGTCGACCGTGTGGTCAGAATTCATGACCGCTGATGTACAGGTTCAGTAAGTGCTTCTCTTTTGCACCCGGGACTCACCTTCACAGCCTTGCCAGCGACATGTTGGTGTCCATGTGGAAAAGCGATGCCTTTAATTATTTGTGCTGGAATGCCGTCAGGTGATTAATTTGCTGCTGTTAGCATTACATTTTCTCTCCATCTGGGGGGGGTGTCAGGTGGTGACCATAAGCTGCTGGATCGATCTGCTCGCTGTGCGTGTTTTTTAATGCTAAACTGTGCTGTAGATATGTAGCTATGGCCACCTGTCTGTCATCCATTTTCCCCACCATCGCGTGGTGCTCTTGCGAAGCTGAGAGGCGGAGCGGGTGGCGGCGGGTGCATGCCTGCGTTCTTGGGGCTAGACTTTGGGGTGACTGGGGGGGGGGGCTCACGCGTGCGTATGAGGGTGGGGGGTCTTTGAAAAACCTTATGGGTCTGGCATACTTCAAAGGGCGTTTAAATGGCCGCATCTCCTGAGAGTTCGGAAAGAGGCAGAGTACGCCAGTCTCATGCTCAGAACAAAACCGAACTCACACTCCGATCAAAGGGCCCGCATCATCCCTAAACCCCCCCCCCTCTCTGAATTTCCCACTCAGACTTAAATGCACCACTGACGGTGCTGAGAGCCTCTTCAGCACAACTCTGCCCTTCAAGCAAACCACTGGCACTGTGGCTGACTGACCAGTGCGCCCCCCCACCCCACCAATCCTGGTATCATTAATCCTCCCCTATACAGGTCAGAGGTCAGCTTCCAGGGGATATTGATGCACCCGGCTTAAACATCTGGCAGAATATTTTATTAGCGCTTCTTGTTAGCCTCAAGGGGAAATCGAGGCTATCCCCGTCCCCTGATCTAAGAGGTACAGCTTGTCTTTTCTGCAGGGGGAATTGGATACTGCAATCCGGCATCTGCCCTACGCCTTGTAGCTGACCCTCCTGTCCACGTACTAACAGCGTTATAAATGTCCAAATTCGCTGCAGCCTGCTGATTTTTTTAAAATGTATTATTTTATTTATGTGTTTGCTCCTCAAATGGCCAGCCTCAGCTTGGCTCCATTGCCGTGACCTGTGGCTTTGCGCCTCCTGTAGTTCCATGAGGCTGGTCGTGAAATGTATTCTCCCGTTTCTGTTTGATGGTCCTTAATCTCCTGTCTCGGGAGGCCGTATTTACACACTCGCGTCAGGAAGACGGAGCCCCTGTTTTTCAGCGTTTCTCCTGGATGTGCACGCTTAATGAATTTTATGACCGTCAAACAGAAACGGGAGAATGCATTTCAGCGGCCATCGGGTACTGGGAAGCTCTCTGATCAGCATCCCAAGATGGCATCACAATATGGCACCACTGTGCTTCTGACAGGTGTTGCATTACTGATACTGTCACATCCCTAACCAGCCCTAAATTTGCATTTTGATCAGCTGTTTTATATTTAAATACTTTTTTGGGCTGCAGCCCATTGAGTGGATTTTGCCAGAATAATCTGGGTGCACTTTTTTAAGAAGCTGCATATCTCACTGAATAGTGACTGACTGAGGCTCTGCGTCAGTCAAAACTGGAGGATGCAGATTTAGTCGCATGCCATTTGTTGCATCAGACTCTTTCTCTTCCGTCCTGTTTGATGCAGTCAGGTTATTTACTGCTTTAGTTTGAGTTTTAACAACAAGTGGACCTGACCTAGCAACCTGCTGGATTCATGCAGCACCTCTCTGCAGACCACACCTGCTTGCCATATATTGGTCCTGGGAGGCAGAAGGGATGAGTGGCCTGTGGCCCAGTGAATGGACAGACCTGGGGGTTTCCGGAAGGATCCTTCACATTACAGCCTGGCGTCAGTCATGGCCGGTTCGACCTTGGTTACTGAGAAGTTTTGCTCCAAAGGGTGAGTGTGGCGTATCTATAGAGTCTCACCACCAACCCCCCCCTCCCTGGCCTGGTCCGTCTGCCCATCCCGCAGTAAGGATAATGAGTTTGCAGCCTGGCCAGCTCTTCAGGATGTGATAAGGCTGACTTTTTGTTCCTCCCTCAGAACGAGCCTCCGTCAGGCCGCCCCCGTGGCCCTCGTGAGCCTGCAGTGGGGCAGATAGCCATTCCCGGGCACTGTGCTCACTCAAGGTGAAAATTGCCCGCCCCGTGAAGCTGGCACTCCACCTGGTGCCTGGTGTGGCCCCCCCAGTGCCCGCGGGTCTGCTCTCCATGTGGGATTGTGGCTCCCTGGGAGCTGTCTCTCTACCGCCTTCAGCCTTGGGACTGGTGTCTTTATCACCCTGGGGGGGAGGAGGCCAACCAGTGAGCTTTGTTTGAAGCTGCCTGTACTTGGGATGTTCATCTAAGGCAGGCTATTCATGCTGGTTCATATGGAATGCTGCTTCTGAGAGTGGTAATTTCCGTAAACCTCTGTTTCTTTACATGAGTGCTTGTTCAGCGTAATAATTGGCGTATGTGAGGATGCTGATTTGGCGATGCATTTAGCCATGAATCTGGCGGAGGCAGTCTTTGGCTTTGATGTTCTCAACAAGACTTTTGGCTACTTTAGTATTTTCTTTGGATACTTATGGTTAAAGTTAGGGCTGTCATAGCTGGGGTTAGGGGTATGCCCATGTAATTGAATGGACCATCCCCACAGACGCTCGCGCAATGGAGCTCGTTTGGAAGTCAGAGTGACTTCTGGGAATCCAGACAAATGTGAAGTTTGTTCTGTTTTCTTTGAGTGTCAGTTGGTGAACTCTTTCCTTCTGTGATGTAGAGGAAATTCCTGCCCTCACCTGTCTTCCTCGTGCTTCTTCTGTGCCCCGGTGGAATTTGCCTTTTCTGAAGGACGCTTACTGCGATGTGAACCTGAGTGCTGGAGGAGGCGGCTAAGCCGACTCGATTTGCCCGTCCTAGCTGCTACCACCCTTCTCGATGCTCTGCCCCCTGCATGTCCATCAAATCTGGCCCCTCCCCTTCCCTACTGTCACTCGCAAGGAGCACCAGACATTTTCCTGCATGAAATAAAGCCGACGGATCCGCCCGTCGATTCAGTTATGCTGTAGGGAGTTAATGTTATCACTGCCAGTCCAGATCTCCTTTAATACGGTTATCGACTTTCCCCAGAAAGCCCAGTAATTTCCTCGATGAATTAAATGAAGCCTACGACAGCGGCCAGGTGCTGTGCTGCGCATTGAGAGATGACATCACGCCGTGATGGCACACGTGACCACCTGATGTGGAGGAACTCTCCCGGCGGTGCCATCCTTTCATTCCTCTTCCCTTTATCGTAAAGTGTGCAGTGCACACCAGCCCTGCAGTGGACGCTGGCCTCTGCCCTGTCAAGCTCAGCCTCTCCTGCTCTCTCCCCCACATAACAGATAACGAACGCCAACGAAGGAACATGCGAGTATGGGTTTCCACCCTGCTAGCTCTGCCTGCTGTCTAACGGAACTTTGATTTTAGTTAAGCGAGTCTCCGAAATGACCATGATCTGTGTGCTGAATAACAAATGGCATTGATTGGTCCTTGAGTTAATTGATCTGCCTGCATTGGCTGACTTTACTATGCTCAGGATGTTCATGTCCTCCTCGCTGAGGGAGCAGAGGGCAGGGTGGTATCGTCTTGCCCAGAGGTGAGCTGTGACCCCAACCTGGTGCCGTTACTTATTTTTCCCTTTGGATGTGTCTGTGATCGCCAGCGCCCCCCCAGCTCCAAATTCCAGTTGGCTTCCTTGTCGAAGATGGATCTGTTGACTGGCCTTTTCCACCTGGCTCTGTGAAGACTATTTATTCTTACTTTTTTACATTTTGCATTCAAAAAACATTTACTGCTACAGTAACTGCTTCCTAATTTGCATTTAAATGCTCTCCCCATCATGCCTTGCTCTAGCAGACTGGCATGTTATGATGCAGGTTGTCATATTAGTTGATCAGTAAAGGAAGGCCCTATTTGACATGCAACTGCCATGTTGCTTTCTGACCTGTAGGGGGCTTCCTACAGTTTCCTTTTTCCTTTTCAGCTCAAGGAAACTGCTTCCCAACCCCTACAGCCAGGAACTTAGCTAGAAATTCTGCCCCCCAAGAATGTCAGTCTGAGTCCCCCTGTCCAATTTTATGTATAATTTAGCAAATTGAAGGTCACCTGTAAAGTGCTACCCCTTCTGAATCTGCCAGGGTATGCAGGCCCCTGCTGGGGCTCTGCTCATACCTGACAGACACTGCACCCCCATCCCATGTGGCCCCTTGTGGCATGTTAGACGGCACCCTGAAGAGAGGGGGCTTCCCTGCACATCTCCCTGCAGCATGAGCACTCTGATGGTTATCACATCCTGCTTCCAGTCAAGGTCTCCCGAAGACGCTAACCCACATGGCCTGAAGGATGCACATGCCACTGTCCATCCGCAGGCCTCATTTTCATCCCTGTGGTCCGGTCAGCAGTTCCTTTTAAAACATCCCACATCAGATTACTTGGGCAGTATAGCTGTTTGAAGAGTAGCCTGAGGATTGTTGCCTTGGGTGCGGTTGGGTTGGGCCGGACTGCCAGTTCCCGGACTGGGATTTGCATTCCATTATCCGAGTTTCACTTTGAACATTCGGGCCCGTTACACTGCCCAGGCGTCCTAGAGCCTTTCGGCAGAAATGAATTTGGTGGCCCAGCTCTGGCCTTTAAAGAGCACTCCTGTGCTGCAAAACCTCATTTCTATTAGAGTCTTCGTGGTATTGTGCTCTGCCCCTCCCCCATGCATACCTGTTTCCCTCACCGTAGGAGTGATTTTCGGGCAGCTTGATTAAAATGTCCACTGGCCCCCTGAACAGTTCAGCAGAACCGCAAGACTGTTTGCGGTTTTATAACTGCGGACAAATTAGGAGGCATTACTGTCAAATCCTCCTCGTAATTTGGCTAATCTAAACGCCTGAGCCCTGAAGGGTTTTGTTTTGTTCGTTTCCTCCTGACTCCTGCTCAGAGGGAGTTTCTGACTGGGCTGAAAAATTGATTTTTTTTTTTCTTCTTGGCTTCACTGTATTGCTTGTAGATTGTGCCCCTTGCACCTCTTGGCCAAGTTTTCAAATGGGCTATGGCATGGTGGGAGGCCCCATCGCCCATGGTGGTCACAGTGACACTTTGTACATCTGCACCGTCCCAAACCACATTTGAGTGGCTCTGCCTTAGGCCCCTGAACTGGCCCCCAAACAGAACTAGGGGTCTAGTTCCAGCCAATCATCTGAGACAAATCAAGATCAATACAAATACATGACTGTTCTCGGAGATATAGCTGACCACAGGCATATTAATGAGTCTTCCCAGGGTCATAATTGGCCCAACACTGAATTAGAATCAGCATGAGGGTATGGCAGTACTGAGACTTGACTGAGGGGGGAGTTTGATTTTACCTGCCTGTGACGAAGACCTCTTGAGATTGTAGCTGTTGGAAGAGCAGATGAAGCTTAGAAATCATTTTAGTCAGAAGGTGCATCATTCAGGTTGTACAGTGACAATCTTCTGAGCATGAGTCGGTTCAGGGGGACAGGCAGCAGCCAGAGTTCCTGAAGCAAAGCTGAAGGTAAAGTATCATGACGAATAGACCCAGAATGGTCTGCAGTCAGTAGGAGAACGTGTAGCTGGTTTGCTGCAGTCTCAATAACATCCTTGTGGCATTCTTCTTCTGAAACGTTGGCCTGTCGATCAAATCGGGAACGAGCTCGAGCCGGTTGGAGCAAGTGGAGATTCGCAGGAGATTCCTTTGTGAGATGGCAGATTGATATCAGTTTGGCGGGGGGTGGTGCATGCTGAATTAAACGCGAGGGAGATTAGCTGCCGGGCTCTCGCTGCAGAGCGCAGTTGTCCTCCATGATGATAGCAGAGCGTTTAGCTCTGAAGGACGGCACGGCCCCGCCATCTCAGCGGGGAAAAGAGCTGTCTCATTCCTCCCCCTTCTGTGCTGTCACTGTGAAGTCCAGAAGGGAGGATGTCACAGGCAGTCATTCCCTGTGGATGCTGGGCTGCCCTTCCACCTCCCCCCAGCATTGATTCATGATCAATTAACCTTATTTTTCCTGACAAACCAAAACAGTTCCTGAGTCGGTGTTTCTCGGCTGTTCTCCAGGGTCTATTCTTATGTGCCCCACCGGTTAAAATGGTTTGTCAGAGTTTGGACTAGGCCATTTGGTGAAATGCAGGCAGAGCAGCTGCACCCAGGACATGTCACTATTACTGTGTCGGACAAGCTGATACATGCTGTATTGACGGAATGTCAACCCGTTCGGCGTCTTTTCTGGGGTCAATTGCACTACGTCTCATCGGTCTCCCAAACACCCCTCGCTGCTAGCACCAGACCCCGGACAGCATGCTGTGCCATATTTTAAAGCAATATGTTTTCTTCTAGACCTATAAATTTGCTTGGTTAGGGTGAAGATTTTTCTTGTGCCGCCTGCTAGAGTCCAAAGCACGCCTCACACAGAGATACTCGGGGCCAGCTGCTTATGGATGAAATCGATTATCTGACAGGTTTTATACTTAAAGCTTCGGCTTGAAATGTAGGCCCCGGTTAAATGAATTCTTATTATAATATTAAACAAGCCTCAATAATGCATGATAATGGACAGTTTTTTTTTTGTTTGTTTAGTTTGCTTTCGGAGGAGGATAAATCACATGAACTGTCTGATTTTATATGGGAAAGAGTTCACTTGTCGCCGATGGCAGCCCTACTATGGGTGACTGCCACCTTTGCTGTGTGTAAGCTGGTGCAAGTTTGTGCATTTCAAAGCTATAAATCTAAGTCCCACCCATGCACCGCCAAAGCACCAGTCGGCAAATTCAGTTTGGACACATGAGCTCCCCTCCCCCGCTGATTCAACAGCTGACGCTGTCATGAGACTTGTGCTGTTCTGAACCTCACTCCTTATTCTGGTTCCCTGTATAAAGTAATTGCTGAGTTTTTAGGGTGGGGGAGGAGATGCCATTGCCTCCGGTGCCCGCCTGCCATCTACTACTAGCTTGCACAGCTGCTCCAGCCAGGGTAAATCAGACAAGCGTATGGCAAGATAGGCAGCGATTAAACCATACACATCCGAGTGATGGAGGGCATAATAGCATTCATAAATCTCCCATGTGATCTGTTGCTCGAATTTGATTAGTGATACCGGTTCACAGCTTGTTGGGTGCAGGGATAATCCAGTCGCTGCTGGCGTGGCTGGCTGCTCCCCATGCTCTGGCTGTTAAACTGAATGATCTTGTGGTGGAAAAGGCTGCTGCTGGCTGGCTTCCCCATATTAGTCATGCGGATACCGTGATTTACACAAACAGCCAACGTGGGATGGCTCCCCCCAGACAGGCTTATGGTTTTCCCCCCACAAAGGGCTTCTGACAGGGTGTTGCGGGGGCCCAGGCTCGGTGGCCTGCCTGTCTGGCGCTGTCCATCACAGGTGGTTGCATTGAGCTGTGACCACATACCCCAGGGGTGTATTTCGGGTAGGCTTCCTGGGCACTCCCGGAGATCGGGTGTGAGGGTCGCATTTCACATGCAGTTTCTCACGACCTGTCTGCTCTGCTTCCTGTGCCGTCACCTACCCCCCCCTAGGTATCACTGACACCTCAGCCCCCCTGTTAGACAGCAATCGTGAGCATGACGTGCTTTGTTGGCAGCTCTGCCTTCTCTGGGGGACAGCTGGAGCAGTTTTAGTGGGCCCAGATCCAGGAGAAGGCATCTAGTTGACCCAGGTGAAGATCTGGGAATTGTGCATGGTGAGTCTCTTTGTTGGTAGCTCCAGTCAGAGGAGACTGTCTCTGGAACAAAAACATTCATTTTAATTTCCAGAGTCTCTTATAAATGGGTTTATTAGCCAATTGTTTGGTTTTAGTCTTGGCTTGAAGTTGAGAGAATGCTAAGGCGATGTGTGGGCCGACAGGAAAGCGTCGTAATGTCAATTCCTGATAGCGGTTGTGGTTCTCCCCGCATTTTGATGTTTAGTTTGATTATGTTATAGGACACTCCTTTCTCTACGACCCACCCTGTGTTCTCATTTAAGTCTCAGCTCATTCTTGGCATGCGACTGTCTATCACTTGTGAGGTTGCGCAGCTCCTGGCACCCCTGGGTAAAGTGGCCTTTCTGTGTATCCGAATCTGTTGCCGAAGTTCACGTGTCGGACACGGACCGAGATTGGTCGGCTTCCCACTAGTAGCCAGGGTGAATCGCAGTGAAGTTAACTGCTAATCCCATCAGATATCCCGCCACACTGCCCAGGGCTACCACAAGGTTCTTTTGTGGCTGCCAAGCAACATGGTTAGCACAGTATATTATCAGGCTGAAGGCAATGTCCGTCCACACGCTGCGTGTCCTCCATTAATTCAGCACCGCTCTGCAAGACAGCTATGTATCCTGCCAGGTAGTATAAACGATAACCTATTTATTTTACCTCCGATAAACATTCTTTGCCTCTTGCCTGCTCCTCTCCTTAGGGCGTACCTTATGCCACGCATCACGTGCCATAGGCTGCGGTCAGCGTAACTGCCTTGAATGACCCTTGTTCCACTTTCAGGCAGTGTATGGGTCCTTCATTTTGCTAGATATATTTCTTGGTTTTTAGCACTTTATGTTGGTTTTGTGGAGCCTTGAGTGTTCGCTATGCTTGGCTGCCGGTTGTAAATTTTGGTATGCTCGGAAGTCTCATTTAGGGAACACTTAAAATGTCTTTCATTTTTTGACCCCTTTAAATATGGGCCAAACCTTTCTGCTCTTAAGACGGTAAGTGAGTTGGTTCTCAAAAACGGTCGTGACTGTGTATTCTGCTGCTGGGTGGGTCGGGATTCATCGATTTCTCTCTGTGGTTTCGCTTTAAATTGGAGTGGAAACAAGTTGAAGGTGACTGATGCAGAACGAAAGGGGTTCTGGTTTTGAGCTGAACATTAATTTGGATTACAAAGGGATAAATATGGGTAATTTTCTGAGGGATGCGGAAGCTTGTGCTCCTGGTCCAGAGGGTCTGACGGGAGGGTCTTCTGCTTGGGCTGACCTGCAGGTGGCACACCACCGAGGTAAGCTCAGCTTGGTTTTTTTGATGTTTGGGAAGCATTACCTTGAGGGATGAGTGTAAATAAAGGAAAAGTTTATGTATTGAAAACTCTTGGGGAAATTAATTGTGGCCCCCGTTTTATGAGAAGAAATGTTAATTCAGGGAGAATGTCTGAGGAAAGCAGTCAGTCACAGTACAGCGGCTGCAAGCGGCTGATAAAACATGAGCATTTCATCCTATTGAGCTTTGGAGAACACTCAGGTTCCACAGCACGTTGGGGTTTGAAAACAGACGCTGGGTGCAGTTTTAATTTGTGGCGTATCCTAGAGACCGCTTTGGGTGTACACCACTCGTGTCCTTAGCTGGTAAAAAATTCCCTGGCAGCAGGGGACGGATGTCAGGTGATGGACGTTGCTCGCTGTTAGACCACTGGAGTTTGCTGCGATGGCCATTTTGCTCCATGCTGGTAGTTGTAATGGTTTTGTTGGTTTTACTCTGTGGTACATTTTGAAATTGGTATGCATCATAGAAATGTCTCGTTATCGACTCCTTCCTCTCCCACCTATGAGCTGCTTGTCCCTGGCACAAAGGATTTCTCCCTGGAGGCTGCCTCTGATGTTTGGTTCCCTGGCAGCCCTGAGCTGTGCTGCACATCCGTCTGCATCCTGGGCATCCCAGGAAGCTGGATGGAGAGAGCATGGGGAGCTGCCATGACCCCATGACCTCCCGAATAACTTGATCGGCCACAACAGCTGGTCACACGATGAGCAAACGTTGTTGTTGTCTCCTGAACTGGTCAGTGATTTAATGCTTGCTATTTGGTGCTTAGTGATCCCCTGTCTAATGAGAGAGAGAGAGTGAGAGAGAGAGAGAGAGAGAGGAGGTCACCAGAAATGCATGTTCAACAATGAAAGGTTTTTACAGGTGTGTGGTCATGGCAAACAGTCTAAGTGTTCGGGGACTTGGCAGCATGGCGCTGGTGTCTCCTTGCGGAGTGTCTGCAGCTACGTTCGTCTGAACAGTGTGCGCTTTGCCTGGAGGCAGGCAGACAGACCGACTTTAGTGTCCTGCGTATGATTGGCTCCTGAAGCTAAGTGGCGCCTTAGTTATTCCCAGAGGACCTGCTTCCTAATGACCTTGCTCCTTTGTGGCCTCTTTCCCCATATACCTCCGATACCCCCTGTACCCTGTATACCTCTGATACCCCATATACCTCATATATATTAGGTGCCCTGTGTGCGAAATGTCAGATTGTGTTGCTTTTTCAATTGACAAAATCTGAAATAATTTAAAATTAATGTTCCACTGGCTTATTTATGCAACCGATCATATTTAATAAATGCATTAATTAAGTTAGTGCCTTGGTACCCTTTGCCTGAATCTGTGGTGTTTCCCCAGTGCTGTACGTCCCCTGCTATGCCCCCTCTCAGGTGTGGTTGGTTGGGGTTCCTCACCCTAACCATGTGTGTGCCCACCCTAAAGATGTGATGCCGTTCTTCAGTGGTGTCAGGGTCCAGGGCTCTGATGAGATTAGGTCTGGTAGTGGTGACTTGGTCGTCAATACTGGACCACGTTCATTCCCATGTCCCCTGGAGGGGGCAGAACCCTGTAGGAGACCCCCGCCCTGAGCCACGGAGTCCACTGCTGCTCACATGCAGGTCTGATCCTGCCTGTGGAAGGAGCTGGATCTGCCAAGAGAAGAATCACCCTCCTGTCCCAGGCTTCTGAGCCACCATGTTATCTGGCTACACATGATCATTATCTCTTATTTAGTCATTATTTACTAGGTATGTTGGAAACCCCCTTAAACACCCACAAATAACTCGGAGGAGGAGAACATAAGCTGGGCAAAGTTTATCTGTTAATGGGGAGGTTGATGATGTCATATTTGTGACCCTGATAACCCCACCCTGTATGAACGGTAATGTCTGACTATCTTTCTCCCTGGGCCACCAAATGACACACCCAAAACCTGACCCCCGACCTCCCCACACTGCTGCAGCCCTTTTTGTCACCACCCACCCCCTCTTTGATATTCCTGTGCCGCAGCTTGTTTTTGTTCCGGCTCATCTCAGTTCCCAAAGCCAAACGGCGCACCTCATCCTTCCCACCACCCACCCCGAGGCAGGCCGACGGAAAACGAGGACTGTTTGTCTGCCTCGCTTTGCCTCGCCTCGCCTCTCCTCGCCTCAGCACAGCCTAGCCTTGGCCTGCTTCACCTCGCCTCCCCAGGTCTGTTTTCAAGCACCATGTGCTGAGTCCTCCAGGCCGCGTTGATCCTAGAGCAGAGACTGCTGTCGATTGGCCCGCATTTCAGACGAGAGAGGGAGGGGGAGGCTTGCTGGGTGGCTGTTAAAGATCCATCTCTTCCCCTTTTTTTTCTGCAAATAAAATGACCGAATCCATCCGCAGGTGAATTAACCGTCTGCCGGAGCTCAGCTGTGTGTCAACAGCCACTGTGGGTTAGGGACTTGGCAGCATTTTGGCGTGCACACACACCAAGGGGATGCACCTGTCATGGTTATTCCAGGTGTTTAAGCCTGTATATTGTCATTCCCCCCCCCTGCCCACTTTGTCTAAATGACGGGTGAATTTTTGTGACTGTGCTCATGATCAGTTGTGCAGTTACGGTGCAGGGTCAGGTGATCTGGCTGCGTATGTTGCTCGCTTCTGGAGTGTCGTGGGAATCGCGAGCCTCGCATCTTCGCGGACTCCGACTTCAGAAGGATAACCATGACCGTGAACCCGCTTCGTAGGCAGCAGAACCGTGCTGGACATGGTACCTTTCCTCTGCAGTGACATAAATTAGCCTGAACATGTGCTGCGGCACGTGTCCACTAGAGGGCAGGCGTTCATCAGAATGGCAGTGTAACAAATGCATCAGCCGCAGTCAGCTACAAATACTCATTGCTGGCTGAACTTGGAATTCGTCAGGTTTAAAAATCTGCCTGTGGGGATGCTGGGGAGGGGCCCGTTTTACTCCACTGCCTTGTAGTATCCCGTTCAAGCCTCTCTCCTCTGAATCACCTTCTTTCTCCCTAACCATGTCATTGCAAGCGATCAAAAAAAACTAACGTTTTTAACGGCTGAATTTTCCTGAGGACTCTGGCTGGCTGGCACTGGGTGTGTTTTGTGTCTGTGACGTTGAATTACCTGTCATTTAGCCCAACGTCACTTTCCTGAGGTGTCCGGGTGCATTTCGGCAACACCTACTGTCACACTGCAATCGCCTAGCCTTCGGTTGGGCTGCGGTCTGACACCTCTTTGTAGGCATGTTAGAGCTGCGCGAAATACGGGCAGAAGCTGGGAAGGCCGACCATGACCTCAGGCTGTGCAGTGTTGTTATTAATATGTCGTCCCTTTACTGGGAATTAGCTGCGTTTTGCGGAGTGGCAAACGGCTTTTCCACTATCAGTGGGCTGAGTCCCCGCGGTGAGCCTGCTGCGATGGGCTGGGGGGCACTAAATATCGCTCTGACAGCTCTGCGGGGTGATGCTGTGCAGCTTGTGCCCTCAGGGGGAGCTGCTTTCAGCTTGTGCGTTTTGTGGGGGATCATTTGACAGAGTGTCCAATGCTAAACATGTTTAATTACAAAGGTGCCAGGTGGTGATAAATCACAGGGACAGGTTCGTGTGCGTGTCTGTCAGGCTGTGTGTGTGTGCGGGCACGTGTCTGTGAGGCTGTGTGTGTGTGATTTTCTAATGTTTTATTTCTTCACATGTCTGCCAACTGTGTGTTTTTATTAGCCTTTATTTCAAGGGCTCTGCTGAGTTGTCCACCATAATTTTATGCATTTTCTATATTTCGATGCTCGTTTTAGCCACTAGGGGGCGATGTGAGTCAATTTGATAGTGTTTTGTTAATATTACTGTCAATGTATAATGATTATTTTCAAGGGTCATTTTACAGGACCAATGCTTTCACTTGACTTGTGGATGATTGAAGTTTTAGAGCTTTGTGGCCCTATGTTTTTTTTCTTTTTCCTCAGTAACATGTTCAATGGAAGAATGTTTTGTGGGCACCCAGTGATGCTCTGGTGCATTCTGGTGGGGCGTGAGCATGTGTTAGGCTGATGTGATGCTACTCAGCAGTCGTATCGCGGTTTGTCTTCCAGCAGACGAAGCGGCTGCAATGAGCTGTGTGCACGGCAAATAGCACAGCTCAACTGTGCAAACACGATGGCTGCCCTCTGTGTGGCTTGGACCTCCCCAAATATATAACACAGACGGTACAAACAAGGAGAAGTGGCTTCCTCATCGCTGATGTTGACACAGCCAAACCCAGTAAATATGATGATTTTCCCACCAAGTTTATAGATAATTTAAGAAGGCTGTAATTAGGCTAGAAAAATGACACGTTCGGTTAGTGGATCACGCATGAATATGCATGGTGTGTTTCTTGTCTGATGGTGATTAGTGTAACACTGGTGATGTGCATGTTAAGCACCTGTCTGCTTGCTCTCCCGCTTGCATGGCCTCTGCCAGCTCAGTGTCCTGGAGGTTGAGCTGCATTGCTGCCCCCACTGGATGTTCCTTTCCCCACCAGACCCTGTGACTACTCGCCGGCCCCTAATTTTCCAGTATGTTTTATAGCCAGTGCTCTGAGTGGCTGGCTCTGTTGACTGGGATTCAGGGAGGAAAGCGGTGAGAAAGGTCGAGGGTCTGCCCAGGAGGGGCACGTCCCCTCAGCAGGGTGATCTCAGTTCAGCTGTGGTTTTAATTTAGTTTATTATAGGGCACAGAGGTCAAGAGGCAGTTGGTCCCATGTGCTTCAACTTCTGTGCTCCAATCAGAACGATCCAGCAATCACAGAGGCTGGTCATGTGACACCACATGGGTCTTTGCAGCGGCTTAGCATCTGATGTGCTCTCTCTCAGGATCACCCTCGTCACTTCCCCTTTTTCTGCAGGTGGGGGCCCGAGTGCCGGGGCCAAACTTCCGGTGAAATCGGCGCCCTTCCTCACCTGATCATCAGTGCAGCGCGCCGCGGTTACCCCCCGGCTTCGGCGCTGCGGAAGCAGCCGGCAGGTCTGCACAGGCCCGTTTCCCGGGCAGCGGTGCCTCTGGAGGCCGCATGCGTGTAGCTGGAGGAGGCTTATGCTGGATCGACTTTCCTGCTTGAGTGGCTGGCAGTAGCCGCACCCCCTGCTTTTTGTCTTGATTGTGATGTTCGGTTCTTTTCTGCTTATGCGAAGTGATGCATTGGAGATGTGGACACAGGATGATCTCAGAGCAGTGTCACGCACCTTCATTCCAGAGAACCCCCCCCACCCCAACCACGATACCTTCTGTAGTGCTGGATGCTTCTGCGTGTAGCCATCATGGCTGACAGGTCACCGTTCAGTGGGACTCTCAAAAATCTTACCCATTCCCTGACGATGATGAGATTCCACTGGAATGGCTTCCCCATTCCTGCCTCGTGGAAAGGCCGTATCCGTAATCCCACGACCGCGTGGCGTCAGAACATGGAGCAGCCTGCAGACCCGTCCGAGCATGATTAGTCACCTTCAGCCCGACCTTCCTGTTTATGCAGATCTTTTTCTGTTCTCTCTCCTCACCTTGGTTTTATTGTCAGCTGTGGGCAGTTTATTCAGTTGCTCTGATGGTCCCCTCCAGGGCCCCTAGAGGAGTCTGTCACAGGAGCTTCTGGGAAACTTTGCATATCACACATATTTACAGGCATTCTTACATCATTCATGTATGAAGATGACCTCGGCGGTGATTATCAGGCACTTGGTCCAGCGCTGATGTTCTGTGTGCAGGACTTTCACGGCCTTGGCAAGCCTTGAAGCATGCTCCGATTCCAGTGTTTGATAAAGCGTACCTCTATGACCGAGAACCGCGATATGCACTGAAGGCAGGAGCGATTCAGGCCGATAAGGGAAGGGGCTGGATCTCCTGCTTTTAAACAAACCTGGCGCGGAGTCATGCTGTGTGACTCTATGGCTGTCGGTGGGGACGTCGATCATTGGATGGAGCACTGGTTCTTTTTCGATTGCTGGTTTGTGGCACATTACAGACATATATGCTGTGAAGTCAACTAGGCATTAGTGCAGCTATGCTTGGCTTCCAATGAATGCCCAGGTACAAGTGTAAGCAGTATTGGAGCAGGAGCAACACAACAACTTCTGACAAAACAAGAACCTAAGTAGACAATTCGTGCCAGAGATGCAACAAAAGAGTATTCAGGGAACATAGAGGTATCGGGTTTGTAAGGAGATTCATGGAACAAATGGGTCCTGATTCGTTGCTGTAAGGTGTCGGTCAACATCTCAATGAGCACCATGATTCGGTGCTGTGGACCCACCCCCACTCCCCAAAGACTGGAGACGCAGCCAACTGGATAATCACTAGTATCCAGGATACTCCTCTGCGTGAGAGACACGCTTGGTCACACGGTTTCCAACGACAGCCCTGTCACATCTAAGGAGGGGAGGGGTTTTGATAAAGGGCCCTGTTGCACGCAAGCCCTGGGATGACTATGGAGATGCTGAGCTCTGGGGCATTGCCATCCTCTTCTCCGTGCAGCTCCATCACAGACAAATATTGTGAGGTGGGAAGCTCTGGGGACAGGGGTCAAGGCGCCCTTAACCCCCCCCCCCCCCTCCCTGAAATGGTCCCACTCCTCTCCTCGTGTCACGGAAGGTATCTGCTTGTGCGGTTGGTGTGCAAGAAGAGATCTGAGCGATTAGTTTTTCCTAGAACCTCCATAAAATGCTATGCAGCATCTGACCAGCTCTTCGGGTCTACTTTAGGGGTGAGGCTACAAAGGCACTAGCGCCAGCTGAAAGCTGATTGGCCCCAGAGTGCCCCCTCCCCAGTCAACATTCCTAACGTTGCGATTGATTAGGTTGGCCTTCATGTATGTTTTATGGCCCACATCCCACCCACTTAAAAAAAAAAAAAAAATCCCCTAGAATTGCCCCAAGTCCACTTCTGTTCTTACTCATATGAAAACCCAGTTTGCTCTATTACAAGTCCAGGGCTGTTTGTGGGCCATTACTGTTGTCCTGCTCCAAGGATCTCCAATTGAAGTCCTCAATGATCAGGTGTCAGCTCCAGAGCACAGTAATGAGTCATACCTTCCACAGCTGGGACGTGGTCCCCAGGTGCCTTAATCATCGTCCTCTCCACCACACAAGTGTTCTGGTTAGTCAGCGTACCCACACTCTGCCAACAGATGACACAGAAAATCGGGCAGCGTGTGGTCTCTCAGACAGAGCGTTTCTGTAATGTTTTAACGGTGTAAAACGATCCCCACGGTTTTGCCAAACTTCGTTTGAGTGAAAGGTAATCTCTTAAGCGTGCACACTGAGTTTTGCTTACTCAGCTGTTAAATCAGCTCACTCGTTCACGTTGTACATCTAAATTAATGTTCTTTGCGGTGAAGTAGGAATTTACTCTGGTGGTTTCGTGTACGTGGTCTACCTTCCTGATATGTGATTTGAGGGCTTTGCTTCATGAAATGCAGCTACAGGAAAACCGATTTGGGTGACAGAATTTAGCGTCAGTCATTTTTTATGAATTTTTAATGCGTCAAAAATTCATTAATTCTGTGTGTGTTTATAGCATATTTTGATATTGTAGACACACACTAACATGCATCAATATACAGTGTAGAAACCATATGATTTTAGTCTCTGAGTTTGAAAAAAGCTGTCAGCTTTCATCGTCTGTAAACAAGGGACTTTGTCCCCGAATGCCCACCCATAAATACACCGACATTATGCACATGCATGAAACGATAAGATTAAAAATTGTCTGACAGGCCCAAAGAGTGGTGCAGCGTAGAGTTTCCTGAATGTTGATGAGACCTGAGTCTTTCATAATATAGTGCATTACTGTGTGCGTGCGTCGTAAATCTGTTACTGAAGCGTTTGTCTCTGTGTCACCTCTGCCTGATGGTCTCGCTCCTTGCGCTTGGAGTTTCTAATGGGAAGTGTGCATTAATTTCCCAATAGGTGCTCATACAGTTTATGTACACTTTCTGTATAGCACAGAAACGGTTCATGAAACATTAAGAACTGAATTGTCAGTCTGTACGACGACACCATGTGATGAGCTGTATGCGATATCCCAGTGTTTGTAGTACAAAGAGAAGCCCTTTAACACAAACGGCAGCTCTCTGCATTCAGGTCCTTAAGGATCCTCAGGCCCTGAATGGTGCGTGGAATTTCAATCCCCATTTGTAGTACATCTTTTAAGTGCGTTTCTCTCTCCCACTGCTCGTTCTGTTGCATGTTTTCAGACACGGGCCTGCATTCTGAGTGCTGTGAGGAGGGGAGTCTGTTGGTTTTGATAATGATGAACCCCACTGGTTTCCTTTGTATTGCCTGTCGCTGTTGCTGTGCCTGTTAAGGGAGTGGGGGGGCTTTAGCCCTGTGCTGTACTCTGTGGAAGCTGCAGTGATTTCCAGGGCCGTCCATCCGTGCTTTGCGGAGTTGTCTTTATTTCTCGTGTGTGTGTGTGTGTGTGTGTGTGTGTGTGTGTGTGTGTGGGGGGGGGGGGGCAGGAAGACAGAGCATAGTATGACGAAGGGATCACTGGAATTGCGGCCTGGGCGTTACGGTGTTTTCTTTAGGGTTTCTTCAAGTTGAGTGCCCTCTGCTAGGGACTGATCTCATTCATCATGGGGGGGGGGGGTGCAACTCATAATTGCCAAGAAGTGTGAAAAGTCAACCTCTGCCCTGACGGGCTGAAGAGAGACATGAAAGTACAGCGCAGCGCTCGCGTGGGCCTGCGGCACCTTCAAAGCGGATCGGGGCGTCGCGCTGCCTGCCGGCCCCGGGGCCTCGGCAATTACACCCTCTGTTAAGCGTGTCGTAAAGTTGCCGATGTCAGGTGTGTGGTCCTGTGTGAGTGTGGCCAATATGTTTGTGAGGGTGGAGGAATTATACCTCCGGAAACACCTCCATCTTTCAGGTGTCAAGGCCAAAGCTGCCTGCATGAGAGCCATCAGTCTGCACACGTCTCTACAGAATGAGATCTGAAAATATACACTCATGACCACACTGATATTGTGTGTTTCCCTCTCTTTGGGTTCAGTCTTTTCAGATTTATTGGATGTCTTTTAAACTTAAGTACAGAATGGAACAGTTTCAGCCTCCCAGCTAGCTGTGCTAGTCATATTACCCCCCCCCCCCCCACCCACTTCACTGTGGGCTGATGTTAATTGCCATTAGTCCCCTTTCCTCATGCTTCTTTGCTAGCTGTGTTAATGATCGTTAGACCCCTTGCCTCATGCTTCACTGCTAGCTATGCTAATCGCTATTACCCTCCTTTCCCCATGAACTCTGCTTGCTGTGCTAATCACTGTCAGCCCGCTTTCCTCATGCTTCACTGCTACCTATGCTAATCGCTGTTACCCTCCTTTCCCCATGCCACTCTGCTAGCTGTGCTAATCACTGTCAGCCCGCTTTCCTCATGCTTCACTGCTAGCTATGCCAATCGCCATTACCCTCCTTTCCTCGTGCAACCCTGCTAGCTATGCTAATCACTGTCAGCCCACTTTCCTTATGCTGCACTGCTAGCTGTGCTAATAAGAGTTAGCTCCCTTTCTCCATCCTTCACTGTGACCTGATGCTAATCTCCAGGACTTTTCGAAGCTGCTCTGCTGGCATTTGATTTAAACCATGATTTCCCCCGGAGATGTCGCTACATGAAAGTGGCTTGCTCAACGCAATGGCCGGAAGGACTCATCAAGATGATGGCAGTGAATCACGGGGAAAACGACAGCAAGTGGTTTTTATTTGGCCGATATATCTCGGGAAGAAGGGGGCCCGCGTCACGTGGGAGGCTGAAAAGCTTTTAATGCGTGAAATTTACAGTTTGGTGGTGTTTGCCTGGACAGGAAAGTGCATTTACAGCTCCTGCAGCAGAGGAGCCGCTACACAGCCGGAAATCAAAGTAAATAACTGGCAGCCTGATTGGAAGCGAACGCTGGGCTGCCTGCCGTTTGCTTCAGTAACCAGCCAGCGACGGTCTGCCGCCTTCTGCCTCATTCGCTGTCCGCTTTGTTAGCTGTTATCAGGCCTGCTTGGCCTCATGTCACATGGTGGTCGTGGGCAGTGCTCTGTTAGCTCTGTAATGGCACGTCCAGAAACTATAATGATATCAATAATGAATCATTTATCATTTTCCATACTGTGCATATGTCTTGGCTGTGAATTCTGTTTGTGAGAGGCTGATGATTAAGGTTGGTGGTGACACTGGTGATCATAATTTCTCATTCACTGCTGCTGTTGTATAATAAAAACGTTTGGGTCAGAAACAACAAAGGTTTTTCTTTGTGGAAGCCAGGTAGAATCTCACTGACCAGAAGGGTGAAATCCACTGACCAAAGGTGGCTTTTTGGCAGTGTGCCTCAGCTTTAACCGAACAATGTTTTGTTTGTTTTTTTCCCCTGTTTCACTGGCTAAATGTTTTCAAATGTAGTCTCAAGTCTCTGCCTTGTTAAAAATAAATGAAACAACTGTATTATAAATCATGTTCTTTCAGTACGATGGCGTAGTGTTCTCTGTCAGTGAAAACAAATGCAGTTTCTTTTCTTGGAGGAGGGTCTTTTTACATTTTGCTGTAATAACAGTGGAAATTAATATGCTGATTTTTGTCAAAAAATCCATTTGTTACTTTTGTCATTCTGGTTGTTTTGGTGGGTCTGTCTTTTTTTTTTTTTTATGCGAGTAGACCTTACTCTGGGTCTCACAGCAGAAACACAGCCGGTACCTCTTTATGTAGCAGTCTGAATATTCTGGCATTACCTGACCATCTGGAGTCAGCCCCTGCTCCTTGCCGCATCCCTCACCGGTTCACCAACTTGTCTGCCTCTGTTTTTAGTGCAGTCGTGTGTTTTTTTTCCTCCCAGAGGTACCATGTGACGTGTCAGCGTGGGTTGCCTGCCCCGCTAATCCCGCCTGAGTATATTCTCAGCAGGTAGGCAGTGTTCAGCGCTCATCAGTGCTCAGGCTTTGTTAGGGAGACTCCCCCAGGGTGCTTTGAATGCCGGGAATGCGTAATTCCGGGATCGGCACACCGAGCGGAGCGCGGGGTAATAGCGGGGGAGGAATCCCCCAGCGACAGTCTTCCACCAGCTCACTGGACCCAATTCCACCGAGACCAGGGTATTCTGGGAACGCAATCGCTTTCTCCAGTCTGTTGTTTTGGCTTTGAAAGGGAGTAATATGGGGAGTGCAGGAACATCAAAAAAAAAGGGGTGTAGGTGGTGGGAGATGTGAGTGCCGCTGCACTGGAGCATTCTGGGAGTCTGAACTTACCTACATCTTAATCTCTGCTGCTCGCATCCTGAGGGCAGCTGTGGGCTCAGACTAGCCCATAATAATCATGGGTGGCAGCGTCACCGGCGACACAGGGCCTCCTGAGGTGCTGACCCCAGCTCCCTGCCAGCAGTAGAGTAATTGAAGTTTGTTGTGTGATCGACCGTGAATTGGCTCGATCGGAGCCCTGAGCAGCTGTTTTATTAGAAGGGTTTTATGAAGCCAGGGGCCAAACGCCTCTGGGGGGGGGTTGTGTTCCGGTAACTTTTTGGTCTCGTGTCTCCACATATGGAGTGTAAAGTCCCACTGGTGACGTATGTTTTCTGGTTAAGGCGCCGTGCTGTAGCTCTGAACTGTATGCTAAGAGATGCATTTCAGGTTCACGTCCCGCAGCGTGCAGCATTGCAGGGGCGTCTGCTCCATTCGTGCTCCTGTCGACGCGACCGGGATGAGACCTGGGGGGGCAGCGGGAGCATCGCCGATCCGCCCGAGGCTGCCCTGACCCGCGGGAGCAGAGGGCGGCCAGCAGTGGGCGCCGGTCCTTCCAGGCACTGGCTGCCATTTTCCGTCTCACTGGCCCTGAAGCCTGTATAATAACACGCCGAGTTCCTGCGTCTCGGAAGCGGCTGCAGGTTCACCCAGAACCCACTTTTAAAATAATGCCTCTTCACGGGTGGCTTCGCAGAATAATACCTCTGAATCTCCTCTCATCTAACCCCCCCCCCCAGCCGCCACTTCAAATTATTCTGTGCTTTTTATGCTCCTTTTTTTTTTTTTTTTTTTACCCGATTCTTTTAATAATTAGAATAATATTTTTTTTCTATGGTAAAGCTGGTCCTTTTTCTCGTGGGGTGAACCTGGTAATTGCTGATATTGTTCATTCTTGTAGCTCAGGTTACGGTGCCTGGGTTAAAATTGAAAAGTTATACCGCTTTCATTGTCTTCATGACTTCAAACTCTTGTCAGAAACGCTGTAGGGGTCCAAGAGAAGAGGCTGTGGTGAATACGGGAGCCGACTGTGATCAGTGGTCCTTCAACACGTGCCCTGTCCGTTAGTCGTAAACTGTTATGGCACAGCTGGTCCAGATCGATCTGCACGTAAATGTCTCACTGCACATGTCATCAGTCTTGGGGAGAGTCTCTGCCCTGCACAGCGGGAGGCTCACATTTTAACATTGATCAGGATGTTGAAATTCTTTTAACTACTTATCCAGCACCAGGGGGCGCTCTGGGTGGGATTCTGCCATATGTTAATGTATATGTTAATATCATACTGGTAAAAATGTAGATAGCTTCTTAATTGTATTCTGGGCTGTGATCTACAAAGGTCTGTTCATTATGCTTTTAGCTAGCTGGCAAGCAAATAATATTTTTTTTGTGTGTTGTTGAAAAATCATTATCTACTGGGCTAATGAATGTGGAGCTTGGTTTGTGAGTGATCATCAGTGAAATTATCCTGTTGTCATTCTGTGGATGTCAGTGCCATACAAACATGCTCATTCTGGTTTAGTATGACATATACATAGCAGGGCTGCTGCGATTTCGTTGACGTAGGACTTCAATGATGTCGCCACTGATAATGCGTCGACATCGATATTTTAAATTAATGCATCATTTAAAAAAAATTAAATAAAATGATCCTTATGATTTCAAAAATGCTTCAGTTCTTTAACAAATGTTTTACTTTAATATCACCACGTAATTATGGGACAGGATACCCGCAGTCATGGGAAACCTGGAAAGGTTTTGGAATTCTTGGATAGAGAGGAAAAGTTTTGGAAACTAGCCTTGTTAATTTTTGTTTCCCGCTTCCTTCCGCAACGGAAATGTATGAGCGGAAGTCAATAGTTAACTACCTTGGTAAACATCCATTTCCGGCTCTTTTACTGCACAGATTTCACGTATTTGAGACTGCTGCTTTTTTGCTCGCTATTCGAGTTTTCGTTTTTTATTTTTTGCACGTATTTGAATTTTATTGATCACATTTTCCTGTTTTTGACTCTTTGCCTCTACCAATCATAAAGTATGTATAATTATTTTAATATTGGGATTAATTTTCTAAATCCCTGCAGTGACACAGTTTTTTGTCAAAATAAAATCAAGTTAAATTAAACGGTCAAGTTAATTTTCTGGAGGAAAATTAATCATTTAGATTAATCAACCAGTCGGTAAAATAGTAGATAGATTAATCCATAGACAAATTGTAGTTAGTGGCAGCCGTAATACACAGTCCCTGTGTACAGCTGGCAGTTGCTTTGCCCATAAATGAAACTGTAAACTTGCTTCGGCTTTCAAAGTGACCAAATTTACAGTGTAGTTTCTGTCCCTTAAGATGGCCTGGCTGTGCAGAATATAAAGTGTTTATAGTCAGTGACACTAACCACGAATGTGAGTGCATGGATACCAGTCTGTTTTGTATATTGCGTAAATGGTATAACTGAATGTCTTAAATATCATTCTGTTTGTTTTTCCCGTGAGCATGGTTGGTAGCTGTCAAGAACCCAGGAGATCATGAACGCCTGTAAAAGTGATTTCTTCCAGAGGGATAAATAAACATATTTTTCCTATATACCAACCATATGCGTCCCTTAGTTGAACTACTGTGCCTGCTGTTAATAATAATGTTGTTTGGCTGTTACTGATAACGCGTGCTCCGATTGGCCGTGGAAATGGATGTATATTGAAAGTGACTCACCGGAGGGGTCGGTTCATTAGAGATGTCTGTCCGAGTGGGAGGCTTTGTGTCCGGCTGTCTCCTTTAGCGTTGGTAGCTGAGTGTGCGGTTTGTCATTATTACGCAGTAATGCAGTGCAGTAATGCAGTGCACGAGTCCCTCTGTGTGTAGGTGCGTTAAGAGGTGTCCAGGTGGGTGTTGACATGCTACCATACTCTGTCAGATCTTCCC
This sequence comes from Paramormyrops kingsleyae, assembly GCF_048594095.1. Taxonomy (NCBI): domain Eukaryota; kingdom Metazoa; phylum Chordata; class Actinopteri; order Osteoglossiformes; family Mormyridae; genus Paramormyrops; species Paramormyrops kingsleyae. The sequence goes on from NC_132797.1 coordinate 16,098,118, forward strand.
CCGTCCGAACAGCAAGGCTCTGTTCCCTCTCTACGACTCTCCTTCCTTCCTTTTCTGCCTCTCCAAAAGCAACAGGATTTGGGTCATTTGTTCCCTCCTCTCTCTCTCTCCTCTCTCTCTCTCTCTCTCTACCTCATCCCTCACCTGTGAGCCACTGGACACCCCGCTCTCCATCAGTGTCCCTCATCGTCCTCAGCATTTTGCTCACGCCACCCTAGGGACACTGTGTCTTGCGCTGCTCCCCCATGAGCCGCCCGGGCCGCAGCCTGTAACATTCGCGCTGTCTGCAGTCCAAGCGGCTTAAGGAAGGAACGGTGGATTCTCACACCATTAAAATGGAGGCGCTGGTCCACCTGCCCAAACAGCCATGACTGCCTGCCTCGACATACACAGAAGTTGTGCGTTTGCCTTTCTGAGAAGGAGTATATTACCCACAGGAGCTGTACATGAGTCTTCTGCTTTGTCCCTGTGCTGCCTCTAGCTGTACTGCTGAATATACATTTATTTAAATTTTCAGCTACAACAAACTAGGCCAGCCTCTGTGCCCAGGGGCACTATGGCGCTCCTGGGAGTCAAAGCAGTACAGTCATCGCGAGGCCAGTGAGGTCACTTCCTTTGTCACTTCCTGTGAGGTACAGGATGCAATTTCACACGGCTTCCTCTCTCCTTGTTCACCAGCAAAAACCCTGTCCCGCCAGTGTGACAGCATGGACTGTCTCCATCCATTTTGACAGTTCTCTCATGCTCAGTTTCCTTAGCAGGGCAACTCCCTCCTAAGCCCTCCTTCCCAACCCTAGGACCCACTGATGCATTTATAATACTGCACCCATGGGTGGGATCCGTGAGTCACGACTTGCTCTGTGCTCAGTACTGCCCCCTGCTGATTGTGGGTTGCTATCATACTAAGCCCTGCACGCTTAGTGCTCCTGGCTCTGCTGATTGCTCTCTCCGCTGTGGCCGGTAACCTGGTCCAGTGGACTTACCCGAGCGAGCTTGCTGAAGTGATGGCCTGCATGGCAGAGATAAGGAAAGGGCGTAGTCCGCTACTGTGGGCGAGAGGATGCGGCGAGCTGCCGCTTAGCCAGACGTCGACGTCCTTGAGCTCGGAGAGAGCGGGCGGTGAGGACAGGCTGACATCGATCTTCAGCATGCGGACTCACGCACGCGCCGCGGCTTGTCTCTCACGATTATCTATGAAAACCGGTTTAATGACACTTTGGATCCATCGGAAATACATCACAGTAGACAGTGAAGCCGGAGTTGGGGTAATTGATGCTAAGTTTAACTGAAGGGGGAGCTGTGTGATTGATAGCATGGTCAGGGGAGATGGCGCGCTTTAGCCTGCAGAAATAAGCTGGATTTTCTTTTTTTTTTGTAACTTAATTTACTTTACATCACAAATTTTATCACCAGGCTGATGGGTTTGCTAGGAGATATGTGGGTCCCTGTCTTTTTGGGTACGATCTGACAGTGTGGACAGTCATTACAAAGTGACCGTGCTGTCAGAGGGGAGACTTGGTTATGACTCGCTGGTTGTCTTGGAGGTCAGCGCTGTGTCCATGGAGGTCAATCCGGAGATAAACATCTTCGTTATGTTTGTCTTTCTTCAGGAGGGGAGTACATTTTTATTTAGCACCAGACCAAAAAGTGACACTTCCGCCAGAAAAAAAAAAACAGACATCTGAGAGATTTAGCAAATGTATGTAATTTTAATCAGAAAATGGAAGCATTCAGTGGAGAATCAAGCTGGAAGAGATGAATTAGAGCTCCACACCACACATAGAGAGGGTCCTAGCTAACCAGCTGTGAGATTTGAAGAATGGAGCCTAATTATGCTTTTCTAGGGAACAAAGAAACAATTATCATCCAGCCAGAAAACACTTGCAAATTGATACATTGTTGCATAATTATCTGCATATAAATCACACGTAAAGGCTGCATGTTTAGGGTGATTCAGTCCTTTCTAGTCCAAGCTGGGAGGGGTGAATCATGTTTACGGAGCAGATTCTGGGAGCTGTCTGATGACTAACTAAGTTCCCCAGTCCAGCTGTTGTCTTTGATGGTACTGTCAGGTAATCAGCACAGCAGATAATACCTGCTTTTGGAAAGCCTTTTGGAAAGCCTTAATAAAAGGGACCATGTACCTCACTGTGGCTAAAACAGCTGTATCTCCACGTTATAAAACACTGTCCCTCGAGGCTGGAGCGCGCTCAGAGGGGGGGCGACCTGTCACCTCCTGTCTGCTCCTCAGAAGCTCCTCCCAGGGTCCACGTCGGGGCTTGAATGCTCGTCCGCCCGACTTACTCCGCCGCTGAAGCCTTCATCCCTCCTGTAGGCCTCTAAGGCACTACTGGTATGTTCCCACAACTTCCATCCCTATCGGCGGGGGTGTGGTGGAAACGGCCAGCTGGAACGCAAACAGTGCCGGGGGGGCCCAGCTGGTGAGTCACCAGCCCCTCCCCCCCCGTCCAGCATGGGAACATGGTACCTGCTTATTACCTGCTTATTACCTGCTTATTACCTGCTGCGTACCTCTCAGTGAAAACCTTGCTTTTGAGTGTTTTTGGTACCACTTTACAATAAGACTCCCTTTGCCACTTGTAAATAGTAGTAACTCATTAATAAAAAGAAAACAGTGTTATAACTTGTTCAAAATTGTCTATTAATAATTTACAAAGTGTTACAACCTAATTAATAACCAAATTATAAACCATTCATAAACTCTTTATATGGGTAATCTTATGTTTGTGGAAGGTATTTGTCCACAATTCTGAGAACTGAAGCCTCTGTCTGTTCCTCCTCATTTCTCCTGCCTCTTCTCCTAGTCGGTGGTCGCGGGCCTCGCCGGCATATCCGTCTCCGTAATCCACCACATCGTCTGATCAAAGTGTTAGGAACATTACCGAGAGAGGAGCCAGGCCCCGCCAATCTCCCGGACCTGATAAGCGGCGGCCAGCAGACCTGCCTGCCTCGCTCGTCTCCCGCTGTCCTGGCGCTCTGGTCTGAGCGCGATGTACCTGAAGGACGGCAAATCAGTTGTCATTTCTCCGAAGGTGCTACAGGCCCCTAAATTTAGGTCTTTGTGAACCATGTGCTCTGATTGACTGAGATGCTAATGTACCTCCTTGCTCACGTGGCCAGTTCTGGCCTGAACGTCTCTGGTTGACCCATTTTCAGAGCTGAATGTGTTGGAGCCAGTTGGCTGGGCCTGTCCTCTGGTGCAGGGGTGTCATTACCGTACCGCGGTAACCTCATCCCCCAGTAATGAACACTGCATAATCCCTCTGAACAATAGGTGACTTAGAAACCATTTCCATTTGTATTCTGACTAAAGAATTTATGACTTGTTATAATATTTGTTTTTTTTCCCTTATAATTGATTTTACTGAAGGGCTGTCTCCTCCCTTGTTTTTTTTTTCAGTTCACATTTGATCATGGGGAACACTGATGTCCTTTCGCTTCGGACCGTGGCTCCTCCCATGGCCCCTCCCCTTGATCTGATTTGCCCCTTATGTGGTCCCATCCCACTGCATCCATTGGCCCCCCTCCTTGTCCCCCTTCAGCCCTTTACCATGGCTCATCCACCTTTTTTGCTGGTACTCCTCTCTGAAGTCGCTGGGGGTAAAGATGTACCTGTGGTGTCCATCGTTAGTTCTCTCCAAGTTCTGCGTTCGGCACCGATTCTGCTGGTGATGACGATGCCAGGTGAAAGCTGCGTGATGCGTTTTGTGTGGCTGTCCTCCGTTTCTGACGGGCCTATGGGAAGCGCAGGCTGATGCTGATTGTCCCGATTTAATAGTCCAGCCTTGGTGCTCCGCTCCAGGGGCGCCAGTCCAGGGGCGCTTGCTGGTAACCGGTGACCGGCTGTATGATTGGTGGGTGTGGATGACCTGCACGAGGTGTGATGCTGACATCGCAAGGGCCGCGATAGTCAACTGGGTTTAGATTAGGCAGAGATCAAAGTTTTTTGCTAGAACATTCTTACTCTGTCATAAGGAACAAAACTTATAAAGCTCTGCAATTGTTCCATTTCAAGAATATCTAATATATGTGTTAATAATAGTAAATAATAATAATTAGTGCAAAGTTTACACCTCTGCTTTTGCATCCGCTCTGTGTGATCTGTCTGAGCCAATCATTGTCATCCTTGCTGTTTGACTCACTCTTAGATAGTGTATTTGAAGTAATACTTGCCAGTATTGTGCAGCCACAGAGCGTGGTAAATGCAGCCCTGGAGAGCTGCGTTTTGGCTCGGTGTGTGCGCACTGCGAGGTTGGAGGCTTTGGGACCCTTTCAGCGTGACGATGATTGTCTGCAGCTTTTAATCAAAATGTTCCTGCAGTGTGCTGATAACTTTCTGCTCGACGTATGGAATCCGTATACCTCCGCAAAATGCGGAGTACTCTGCGATGCTGCAGCACGCTGCCTCAAAGAGCGACTTAAAGCCGGAACCCAGGGCTCTTCCAGGCTGAAGGTCACCCCCTCTGGGGCTGAATGAAAGTGGCCATCCAGCAGAAACGGCTACTGTGGCATTTTGCCTGCATTTTGTGTGTGTGTGTGTGTGTGTGTGTTATTACAGTACATTGTGGGCACCAGATCTCCCTACATTGCAATAATAACCTGTAACTTTTTTTCCTTATGGGGACATTTGTTCAGTCCCCACTAGGATTGCCACAATTATATACAAATATACTGTTAAGGTTACGCCAGTAGAAATTAATGGAGGGTCCCAAAGAGACAAAGATATGGATATGTAGACTGTGTGTGGGTGTGTGTCTAGCACACAGTAGCAGGGTTATCAGTAAGGGATGACATGGGGGGGGGGGGGGGGGGTTATTAACTCATTTTGCGTCATACACTGAGCTGTGTTTAATTCATCTAATGACACCCCGAACCAAGCCTTGCCGGCCCGTTTGCTGACAGAGCACTCTGCGTGAACTGTACGCTTCTTCCCGACTCAGTGCAGGAGTGTTGATATGGGCTAGGCTTTGCAAATCTGATCTCAGAGCAGTGTGAAGACATTTAACAAAAGTGTGTTTCTTTTTCACTCATGAGCTGTTGAATAAACTGTTTAACACACCCTAATAATAGCAATGGCGGCTGATGAGAAGGCTGCTAGTGAGCAGTTGGTTACTCGCTCTGCACATCGCAGACGCTCTCATGCTTTCACACTTCATTGTACCCTTGGCTTTTCTCCTGTCTCAATAACACTATTGTGCACATTCCTCTTCATTGGTGCCGGTTGTGGTTGTTGGCATAACAACTTATGATGAATGGTTGTTATTTGCAGCCCTTCAATGGGGAATAAGCCGCGATTTCCTTTCATTAGTGCTGCCGTCGCTGTCCCTTCCATGTAAGTAACACCCCCCAGCTCCGGTTAATGTTCACACCACTTCCGTGGGCCATATTTTCATCGTCTCCTTCCCTGTTGAGTAAACTGCCTCTTTGAACGTTCCATAAGCCGAACATGGTCTGACGTTACCTGATCAGAGGTCAGTGGAGGTATCCCCAGACTTGTTGCTGCTGCCTGGTGTGAGGGATCTCAAGCAGGTTTTACACCTTGTCCTCCTTAACAGTGTTGGTGTGTTACTCTGTCTGGAACCAGATACAGCTGCACAGATGTCGACGGTTTTGGCCGCATCCCGCTTCTCCGTCTTGCAGTGTCATCAAGTACGTGAAAAACATCTCCTTGCATCGTACACTGGCTCCATCACATCTCGTGAAGATCTTTTGCCACGTTGTGAATGGTTTCGCGTAGCGGTGTGACACCGCCGGTGTCACTGGGGTGAATGCATTTAGCACTGGTAACCATGTAGTAGTGGTAATGGTACTCCTGGGAAAACACAGGATCACCTGTGTTTGGTGTCCGTTAGGGCGTTTGCACTTCTCCAAGCTGGTGGGATTACACGCACTGTGGGTTTACACGCATGCTGCAACGGAGGTGATTACGTGTCAGAAAAGAAGCAATACACTACAGTGACACCCTCTTTCTGTCACTGAGGTATGAGCTTGTATAGCTGACTTTCTCTCAACCACTAGGTGGCATAGCGTTTGAGGAATGGGGTTTGGGTGAACTTATGCGAAGAACAAGTGCTATTCTTCTCAGTCAGGATTCTAGTAAATGTTTAGTAAATACTTAGCTCTAAGTCCTGTTTCTGCTGGTTTGGGGTGACATACAATTTTCGGTACAGTGATTTCTGTCCTGTTTACTCGAGTGATGAGCTCGAGAAAGTGAGGAGCGTGTTTCTCAGCAGGGGCCGAACTCAGATTGGAGCTGTGAGCGCCAATCAGATCCGGCTGCTTAGACCGAGTTCTCTGTGTGTCTGCTATAAGATCATAGGGTGACTGTGCATCCTCCTTTCCCATCATTCTACCCATCAGTGAATTATTTATCCCCCCCCCATCAGAAAGGTGCAGGGCCTGCGGTCTGGGTATTGGTGCTCCTGGCTGATGGGGTTCCTGGGAATGAGATGTACAGCTGATTTACTGTGTCCCACCACCCAGCTTGGCCGGCTGTTCCGCATACCTCACTCTGTAGCTGGCTGCACTCCCTCTATCCTGCAGAACGGCAGCATTCAGGTCCCGTAACCTAAAGGAGACTCGTGCATGAAAGTTTAATGTGCGGAATTCGATAAATCACTCGAATGGATCTTTGGACGTTTCAGCTGCTGGCCTGGATTCCTGAGGTTATTTCCTGACCCATCTGGTCCGGTCCTGAGTTGTGGATTTTATTAGCTGCCTCATTTCCTATGGAATAAGATCAGTTCGTATTAAAAATACTCTGAAGAGCCACAACATTATGACCATTCTCACTAGGTACTCACCACTGCCCCCCATAGACCACCAGTTGTCTAGACATAATGATTTGGCCCTTGTCAAAGTTGCTGAGATCTTTATCCCTGCCTATGTCTTCTGCATTCAACATATTGGGTGTGTCCGAAATCACGCACTTGCGCACTTTTAGTGCGCGATTTTAGGGCGTAGTGCGTTCACACTGACAACTAAGCCAAAATTCAGTGCACTTAAAGTACCCGGATGGTGCACTGAAAACGGCCAGAAAACACAGTGCAGAATGATGGACACTACTCGCACTAAACGGACGCCAATTTTACTACGTAGCGGAAGTTTTCATTGTTAAATTAAGGCGGACAACAACACAGACACGTAAGCCCAAGCGGAGGCAACTGCTTCATATAAATCTAAGTAACGTTAATAAAATTATTTTACTGATGTATACTTCGGTGTGTAGCCTGTCACTCTCTGATGACAGTTATAGATAATTTGTTTGAGTTTGCGATTATATCGACTTAGAAGAGTTTGCACACGTAAATGTTAGCAGTTTTTTAGCCGGTTAGCCGGTAGTAGATAGGTTATATACACGCAAATAAAACCACAAGGAAATTCATTGTAAACAAAACACGGCAGATATTTTGGCGTGCTGGAGAATCGCGATCAAATGCTAGTCCGTCACTTCCGGTAAGTGCAAAAAATGTTCCATTTAGGACAGCACTTATCCATGGTAGTGTGCACTACAGAAGGAAGTGCGCAGTGCGCACTACGCACTACATCTCAGTGCACTGAGGCAAGTGCGCGATTTCGGACACACCCATTGACTATGAATACCGAATGTTAGCTTATCGATTATATCCCAGACCCCGACACTCGCTGTTTTTACATGACGGTTATCGTCATTCACTTCATGTGAGGGTGGTCGTAATGTTTTGGTCTATCGGTTTATATTTAGGAGTGTTTGATGCTCTTGGCAGGACATAAATCAGGAATTCAGTATGTGCTCTGTATGTGTCCTCAAAACATGAGACCCACCCCTGCCCCATTTTCCAGTCTTGACTTTGATGAATCTTAGCCAGTGGTCACCAACTGACAGACTCTGAATTCCCCCTTAGCTAGCCTCCCCCATTTGGCATATGTTTGTCGCCCCCCCCCCCCCCCCTTTGGCCTTGCCTTGCCTTGCTGATGGAATTTGGCCCTCAGTGAAAAAACACTTGGGACGTCCTGCTGTAAGCGTCTCCATGGTGGCGAAGTGCTCCCTGGCGAATGTGGAGGACCTGATGTGGGTTTGTGCTGGGTAGCAGAACCGCCGGTTGATGCACTCCATCTCCCAGCATTCTGGGGGACCACATCTGACGTCTTTGACCCTACAAGCCCTGACCCCTAACAGGTAGAGATGTATCCATGCAACAGCTTTTGGGATTTATGCATGTGGGTGAACCCAGACTTCTTAGTCTGAATTAGAAAGGCTGTTGTTTCTAGATCATTCCAAATCCTCCTGAGCACGGGCTCTTCACAAATCTTGTTTCAGGCTCCTTTTTGGAGGTTACCCTTACCTCTTAAACTGGCTTTGATCGATGGGGCCGTAGTGGAAATGCAAACCCCTGTTTTGAGTGCGATGGTAGCCCCACGCTCTCAGCAGCCTGTGAGTTGCCGCCTCAGATGTTTCTGCCTCAGGACTCTTGGGGAATTCAGATAAGGCTCCGCTCCTTGCCATGTCTGAGGCGGAATTCATTAACTTTCAGATTTCAGCCATTTAATTTAATATATATTTTTTCCCCCTGAATAATGCACATTCAGTGTAATGGAGCGCAGTACGGTATTGGTGGACAGATGGAACAGACAGGCTGTAAATGGACCCTCACTTGGGGCTTTGGGTCTCTGAGTACAATTAGTGTCTTTTCTTATATGGTAGGAACCGGTGACCTCAAAAGACGCAGTGTTCACGTGGTGGCCAAAATCCTTTAATGCTGGCACTTGTCTGAGAGACGGCAGCTCTCGTTGGTTTGGTTGACTGGAAATGTTTGGCAGGCTTTGGGTACCGCAGGAACTAATCCCGGCCTTTTATGAAGAGTTCTGGTCGTTAGCTGATTGCCTGACAGTACGGGTGGGTGGGGTCACGTGCCCTGGCCACTGCCTGATTGGTCCAGGCTGTTGGCTGGGTGATGTGTATGATTTGGTGCTGGAGCAAGGGCGGCCTTTGTGAAACTGTAGCTGTGTGTTCAGCCAATCATGAATCATGGTCTGGTTTTCACGGATATTTGGAATATAGAAAAACCATATTTAGACACATCAGACGAGAACGAAGCAGTAAATAATTAGTCTCTTAATGGGCGGTGTTAACATGTCATGGTGAACATCTCACCATACTGTTCCAGCTTTGAGCTTCTAATTTGTATGTTTGTTCATCTGTGGAGAACTTAAAGTGACACGTTAAGAATATCCACACACACACGGCTCAAGAAGATCATGTCAGCTGATTTTCTGATGGACTGGTGTTTTGAGGGGAAATGCTGGATAACTAACAGCCCAAGGATTGATTGTTACTGAGAAGATACTGCATCTGAATCTCACGCTGTTTCTTACACGTCTATGTACGTATAAACCACAACGCTAACAGCAGCTAAAATAACCAGCTACATAATTGCTGCTTCTGTTTAATTGGCCATTTGATTTATAGCAGCTAAACTGATCACTGTATGTTTATAAAGAAGCGAGGCTGTAGACTTTCCGTGTTAGCAGCTTGGTGAGGCGAACCATGGTATTTAAATATATAACGTGTGGTCTGCATGTGCTAAATGCAAACTGCTTCAGGTTTATGGATTTACTGAGGGCACCATGATATTCCCAAAATGTCAGCCGTGGATTTCGCAGCAGCACGAGTACGGGAAATCTGTTCACAGGATCGTGTAATTGACAATCCAGAGTTAGGAAATGTATTCCAGTTCTTTTGGATAACAGCTCGGAATATCTCATTTCTCATTCCTGATCCGTATTGCCGCATTTGGCATTAATTTGGGGATTCAGTCAGGTGAAAAGAGAGCGTGGTGACCCGACCAGGATTATCCCGTCTTCCTGTTTTACTCTCGTTTAGCTAGGTTTCCGCGCAGACCGGCGCAGCGATTGCAGGACTGCTGCGGTCAGTCTTGATGCCTTAATGATGGGGTCCCCAGCTGGCCTTTTTGCATCCCGCTGATCATGACCTGGCAGTCGGTTATCTCTGATAGGCCGTGACTGTCCGGCTAGGAGGGGGCCGGGGGTCACCCTCTGGCAGACCTCATTGCCGTGTTGAGGCGGGGTGTCCCTCAGCCGCTCTCCAAGTCACCCGGCTGTGAAATGAAAGATTCCCAGCTTGTTTGCCATCTGTGATACTCACAGAGCGTCTCTCTACATTTATCCTGCAGCCGGCCGTGACCTCGGGGAGGGGGGTGGTTCTTATAAGCCCTGTCCTGTCCCTTGCTTGATAGGAGGCCATATTTGTGGTTATAGTTCCTTGAGGAAACGCATGAAGCCTTAGGTTAAAAGTCTGTGACTATCTGGGATCTGTGAGCTTGCAGTCCCCACTGCAGATGCGATGGATCCTGGAAGCAGAACCTTTGCCCAACATGTCTCTACAGAAACACATGATGCCCAGAGATGACCTGCTGGTATGACTATATGCTGTCCTGCTTAATGTTGGGGTCCTGCTTTTTATACAGTGACTGTTGATGTACCACCTGGTCCCAGTGTAGCTGAATCATTGGTTAATAAAAATAAGGTAAGCCCAAAAACATACAAGGGGTAACACACTTCAATCATTTTGTCCCACAACTATAGCGAAGCAGGATTTGTGTGTGAAGATCTCCACTCTTCATAACGCCACTGGAGGTCCCGCTTAATTCTCTGCAAGGCAACAATAAAAAACACAAAAACAGGCATGCCATGAGCCAACCCCAGGTCCTCGGCTCCCTGGAACTGACTGATCCAGTAAGCTGCTTCTGTCTTCACTGACTGGCCTACACAAGGCCTTACGTGAGGTTGCATCAGAATCCCGTCGTGGTAACCTTGTCCTCCTTCATTTTCTCATATCATAGAGCTGACCCCAAGTTATTTAACTATGCCATCAGGATTATGATTGTGTGCCCTGAATATAATGGGTGCCCACTTAAGCACTGTAACGCTGTCATCTTTGGCATTCCCACAGTGGAGCCTCTGAATGTGCTGGAGTAATGGACATGGTAACTGGAACCAGGAGTACGGCTCTTATAGGGGAGCCTCTGGAAGAACGACGAGCTGCTTGCAGGTCCGCGGGTCATGGGCTTGCCCCCGACCCTCTAGATGGCAGCATAAAGGGGTGGCAGAGGGTGAAATATTCGAGGGAAACAATATGAGGATATGGGTTTCCCCTTCTGCTACTACGCCGTTATATTGTGCTTCTGCTGGTGTGCTAAATCCCCCACTCTACCCCCCGGGTTGTTTCTAAGCAACTGCATTTTCCCAGGACCACTTACTCGATTATGGTTGTGATGATGTGCAGCCCCGACTATTGCAGGGTACACACACACACACACACGTATGTACACATAGTAACTCTCACACACACACACCCACAAACAACACACACATACATACACATAGTAACACTCCCACTCTAGAAGCAATTTAAAGCCGCACGTTGATTCATACACTGTAACTTCGAGTCTCCAGAAAAATCTATAGAAATGGTGAGAGACGGTGGCTCAGTGGGCATTGCCTCACACCGGCAGGTTGTGGGCTCATGCCCCACCTACTCTCTCTGTGTTTGGGCTTTGCCTGTCCTCCCAGTGTTGCTTGGGGGTTCCTCCGTTTTTTCTCATAGTGTGTGATTGGTGAGCATCTGCATGCCCCACGATGGACTGGCAATCCATCGGGATAGCAGGATGATCAACGACGGATGGGGAAAACTGAGATTTCATCTAGGAATTCTGGGAAAAGCTATGAGGAAATGATTTTGTGTTCTGAAATGCCTTAATGTCCCGGAAAGCGGCATGTTGGCGTTGCCTGCGAGTAAGCTTGGCGTGAGGACCCCGTTATTCACCGACAGCATGCAAAAGGGGAGATCTGTGGGTCCTCATTCCCCGCACATCCTACCCTGTGACCAGGGGGGGTTAGCGTGGATCAGTCTGCCCCCAAGCCGGATTGCTGCTGCAGTGGGCCTGGCTTCGGGGGCATGAGTGCCAACTGGACACAAACTACACTAAGAATGAGCTCGCTTTCAGGATGGAGGAAGCGGGCCGTTGCCGGGGGGGGTGGATTGGGGGGTGAGCTCCCTGGCCAGCTGGAGCCCGGCCTCTGCAGCAGTGCAGTGGGAGGCGGGGGCTGGAGGCACAGGCCAACTTAACTCAGCCAGGGATGAAGCATAAGCGGTGGAGATGGAGCTCAGTATCGGACTGTCTGCTCCAGCTACAGCGCCCCCTGCAGCGTGGCTCTGTGTATGACATCACTGTCACGCACCCAGAACCGGTGGTGGGAGGGCTTCTAACAATGCGGGTCCGACCTGACAGTAGCTTGCCCGTTCTTCAGTTTTATTACTCATTGAATCTGCAGCTTGTTCCCACACAGTAAAAGGTCATGATTGTATACGTGTTGCATAATGCGTATGTCTTTCATACGAGCCTTTTGCCTACACTGATGTGGTGCTGCGGCTGCAGGCTGTCGTTTAAGCTGAAACGCGTGCAGCCCGCCACAGGTCCGGCCGCATGGCAGCGGGCGCGGGGGGGGGGGCGGCTCACACGGCACTGCCAGTGAGGAGTCTGCATTTCTGCATATGGGGGCAGTGCCTTCCGGAAGCCCATCTGTGGGGCGCCCAGGGGCTCCACCTGAATACACACAGCCAGCGTGAGAGTCTGCATCCATCTACTGGGGAGATTCCAGGGTAAGACGGCCTGTCAGGGACGGATCGTGATGGTGACAGACGGGGCCGTGACAGTGCAGCTCGCTCGGGCAGGTGACAGCTGTACACAGCACAGCAATACTGCATTGTGTCCTTGTTTATGCCCCTAGTGGTATAACATGGGAGAGCCATCATTTCAGTGGGAGCTTAACCAGTGAGTAGAATCATTACTCTCAATGACTTCAATTAACAGACCTTCTCTAGACTTGTTAGTGGATCAAACCATGTCTGCCGGGGGGGGGGGGGCTTTGCTTGTTGTGCCTTTATCCCGAGACGTGTCACACCCCTGTCTCTCCTCCTGCCTCGATGGTTCAGCCCCCCCGTGTCTCCCGGGAAACCCCTATCAGCCCTCTGGCCGTCGGCGGGAAGGCAGAGATCAGCCCCCCCGTATTCACTACACTTCCACTCCGCCTTTCGCTACCGCTGAAGTGGAGTGATTGTGTGAAGGAGGGAGGGAGTTTCAGTGAGAGAAAGAGAGAGAGAGCGAGCGCGAGGCAGTGTGGATAGCGAGACCCCGGCTCCGGGATTCCTCAGCCCAGCTCTCGGCTCCCAGGAAGAAGCGCCTGGAATTTCCTCCTCCCCTGTTTTTGTTTTTTTCAATCCCCCGCCATCCCCGAGATGCGCGCCTAGCGGAGCGGGTGGGGGTGGGGGGGGCAGTGCCGTGGCCAGTGGGGGACGCAGGGAGGCTGCACGAGGAGGTGGCGACGGCACGGAGCTGAGCCGGGGGCGTCCTGAGGGAACACAGAGACGCGCACACACACACACACACACACAGACACGCGCGCCGTTGCCATGGATCGCTTCCTGGGCTTCGTCAGGCAGATCCGGAGATCCAGGCGCCGTAAGGGGAAGAAGTACCGGCCGGAGGAGGACTACCACGAGGGCTACGAGGACGTCTACTACTACGCCTCCGAGCACCCGCACCGTGAGTAGTGCTGGGGGGCCTGACCCCGCTGCTGTGTTTTATTCTTAGAGTTGCACCAGGTGTGCTAGCCAGCGAGAGAGTGAGCGGCGTGTCCTGTGTCACCCTGTGTCAGGTCCCGGGCTCTGAGGGGGTGTCCTGTGAGTGCGGCACCTACAGTAAATGGTGTCCGTGTGCGAGATTCACCGTGTCATGCTGCCCCATCGACAGCGAGTGGGGGGTGCGTCCCTGCTTCTGGGTTCTCCCCCTCTGCGCTTTAGAGGACAGTGTGCCAGTGCGTCAAACACATGCCTCGCCGTCCCATCGGTGCCGCGGCTGTCAGAAAACTTTTACACCTTCATGACGGTGTTCAGGGGTGCGCTGCCAGTTTCTGTCACTCTTTCCGCAAAGCGCACTGGGTTTCCTTACCTGCTCACTCCAGTGCAGGGTGTCAGGCATGGCTGGTGTCCTCCCAGGGCTGCCGATGGTGTGGATTGTGGGGTTGATGGGTCAGTCAGTACCCCAAATCCCGCTGGAGTACTCATGGGGAGGTGCTCAGAATTCAGCCTGGTCCCCTTCATCGCTCAGCAGGTGCGAAGTAGCCTTGAGCACCTGCCCCCCTCCCCCAGGTGTGCAGGGTGCGTATCGTCCTGGTATGATGGGGTGAAGGTGCTGAATTATTAAGAGCTGCCTGTGAATCAGCAGCAGCTCCTGACTGGCTCCATGTCGGCAGCTGAGGTATCGTTACCAACTGCGTTTGGCTCTCCGCTTCCGAGCCTGACCCCCACCTGATGCGGCTCTCCTCTGCACTGCCTCATTCTGCCAGTAGTTTAGCTGGGGTCTCGTCCCAGAGCGCTGGGTGGAGTGGCCAGCTGGCACGGGTCGAGTCTCGGGTCTAGGGGCAGGAACGCTGCTTGCCAGGAATTATTCGGGTTCTGGATATTTGTGGCTGCCAAAATCTGTGGACATTTTCAAGCTGATTTGGCATTTTTCGGAAATGTGCAGTTGAAGAGCTTTTTATCCCAAATAAAAATTTGTCTTCATCCAACATGAGTCTTAACTGTTAATTAATAGATGAAAGCCCCCTGACCCCCCAGGGCAGATGGCACGTCTTGTTGCGGAAGGGGGGGGGCACACCATGCATGCAGATTATTCTACGGTTGGATGGTGTGTGGATTCCGGTTCTGTCTGTGCTTCCAGGCTCAGCATTCTGGACAGTCTCTATATGTATTGAATGTAGCCCCCACCTCTGCGAATACCTCTCCTCCTTACCTGTGGTTGAGATAATGGACATTCCTTGAGGATTTGGGGAGGGGGGAGTTGTTAAGAATGTCAGGAAAAACAGACCGTTTCGTTGCTGATCGGAGGCAAGTCAAGGCACAGAGCGGCCTTTAAGCCTCCATCTGGATGGTACCCTCCCCCCCACAGGGCCGCTCCCCCACTCGGTACCGGGCAGCCGGAGAGACTCCCGTCTCATGTGCGGGGAGCTGGAATCGCCTCTCGCCCCCTGCGGTGCCGGCAAAACGGGGAGCGTGTCTGGAAATCTCACCTCCAATATCAGAATGACAGGTTTTCTTCTCGCTGGAGCAGCGTGAGATCTCACTCTGTTAGCCTGAACAGTGCCGCTTAAATGTCCTTTGGTTCGAACAGAACTGCCCCCAGCTTTCAAAATATAGGTAATGCTCATACTGTCCTGTAGGGGTCAGGCAACCAGAGTAACTGATTAACTGATTGTAAGGCTGCTCGTTTACTCTCTTAGTTGTCCTGCAGAAGCCATCTTGGTGATCTGGAGCAGCGGCTGCCCATGGTTTAGCAGGACTGGGCTGAGAGGTTCAGAGCTAACGTGATTTCTGCAAATTCAAGAATCTGTAAAAGCTAAAACCCTAGTATTTGGCATATTTATGCTAATTGTCCCATGTGGACTGAGCCGTTGTGGTTGTGCATAAGTGGAGCGATTTGACCTGGTAAACTGGGAAAAGCCCAGTGGGATGTGAAAGCGAAGGGCCTCCACCTCCTGTGCGGATAATTAAACAGCGAAATCGCAGCTTTTATAAGTCACAGTTCCATTGCGATACCCGACAAGCCTCTCTGGAGATAATTGCAGTATGACCCCCTCCCTGGACGAGTGAGTCCTGACAGCCGGTGTTTCAGCCTCCCCGCCCCGTCTCCATGCCGACCTCGTCTCAAAGATGTGAACATACACACAATGTGACATTTAGCAAGGGAATGTGGAGGGGGGTGTGGTCTGCTGCATGCCACATTCCCCGGCACCTTCATGTGTCCCTGAGTGCCGTTCAGTACAATACTTGTCTGTTTGACCTCAAGATATAAAATTAAACCATCACTGAACTATAGAGTCTTCCTGCCGGGCTGTTGGGTCAGAATGAACATTCAGCATCCTCCTGCGTGCCGTCTAGTCGTACATCTGAGCTGTAAAATACTCCGTCATGGTTCCTCTGCGATTTATCCAAGACTTTCTTGCAATATTTCACTAATAAGGTATATAATTGGAGAATAGCTGCTTCGTGGAGAGTAGAATCGAAGAGCTAAACTCAAAAATCATCTGCTCGTCATTGCAAGTTTAGTGTAGAAAATAACCCCTGCGTGTGAAACGTGTTGAAGTATTTCCCTAAACTGCCAGAGTAGATCTAACCCCTCGCCCCCAAGGACGTTATTCATCAGGGCCGCCGATCAGGCGTGACGTTTGCTCCCGTGGGGCCCCCTCTGTCTCGTGCCCGACCTCTGGAGTCCAGGCAGGATTGGTCACATGACAGTGATGCAGCCCCCGCCCCCTCCCACACCACAGCATCATCCTTTCCGAGGGCCATGCATTCATCGTCTTTCCTGACGCGGCGGGGTGCGTAACCCCGTGGCGATGCGTTTCTCTCCGCTGCCCAGCCCTCTGCGGGATCCCGGGTTCCTCAAGGTGACATCATGCCCCGGCGTCGACTCTGCACACCTTCACTCTTAAAATGCATCATTTTAATCGCATAAATTGCTCCTCTCTGCTGCTTCGCAGTTGCTCCTTAAGGGGTCGGGTCACGTCTTCATTGCTGCCATTCGCACGGCTGTGGTAAGATTGACTCCACCTCCCTGGGGGGGCTCATTTGGAAGTCAGCCTGTCCCCCCCCCCCCCACCCCCACGTGTCCTGATCGCTCCGGATATATACAGCTGGCTGCTGTGGAGTAGCTTTGATGGGATTGCTCCTGTGATCCCAGGAATCTTTCCTTCCCTTTTCATATCCCGTATCCAGGTGGGAAAGTGGGGCCCTGCACTCTGGCTCCTAATTAACGTGCCTGCTTCAAGTTGCAGATCTGTGCTCTCAGAAGGACTGACGTGTGTCAGCTGGCAGATTTACAGCCGCGTTCTCTGTTTTGTGTAACAGCTTCACGTGATAGGCTGATACACAACACAACACAACCACGCCGCTGTTCTTCTTCAGTAACATTGGCTTTAATTTTTATGTCTGAAATTTCAAAAACTCACTCCAGGTACCCATGCTGCTTCAGTTCAACAGCGAAACCATTAGCGTTAAGTTACCGCGGTAACCATCTCAGGAGCTGTACCGCAGCTTGTGACAGTGTTTCCCGAAGATATGTGCGTGAGCTCTGAAAACCGTAGCGGTCGCTCTCAGGAGAGATGAAGAGCTTTGAATTGTAGATTCAAGACTGGGTTGACTCACCCCCCAAAAAAAATCCGAATGACAGCTGGAAGGGGTGGAGTTCACTTCTCAAAGTGTCTCGGTGACAGAAGACACGGTAAGTGGGCGTGTGTTCTGTGTCAGACTGGTCCGCAGGCTCCGCTATGGACGCTTCTTCGTTGCATTATTTATCCTGCGTTACTTAGAGTCCACATTTTACATAGTGCCCCATTTTCTCCACTGCTGGATATTCACTTGGTAGAAGGGAGGGGGGGGGGGGGGGGGAATCAAGTCCTTTGATGTCTCATCTCCCTCACACCGGGTCACAGGAGGGGGGTCTCCCGGCTGACCTTTAGGCAGCGTTATCCTCCCTCTGTGCTCCATGTTACTGCCATGATGCATCTCAGGATCACGATGCTGTGTCCCTCGGACGCGTGGTGCAAAAATGCAACCATCTCGTGGGAGTTAGCGATAATGCGAATGCAGGATTTTTGCCGATGGCATGATTAGCCTGAGATAATTGGACTCTGGCAATTCAGCTGTGCTTGTGCAGAGCCCTCTGGAAGTTTGACGCCAGGGTCGTAACCCTTCGGTGCTAAACACGCTAATGGCTACAAGGTGTCAGCTGATCTTGGGGTGGTGAAAATTTCTTGTTTTCTAGGGCATTTAATTCTGAGAGATGTGTGCAGACAGGTAGGGGGTCTCTTGCCCCTTCATGTTTCCTGTTCTCCTCTTTGCTGTTCAGATGCGGTGACAGCGTTTCAGTGGTGAGTGCAATCATCGCATTACAGTCGTGGGGGATTCTCTGTGCTTTCTGTGCCGGAATGTGACAGCAGAGTTCATGTGGAGTGTGTCAATCGCTTTGATTGAGTGCTTTATCAAATCTGACAGTGTCCTCAGTCCGAAGGTCCTGTAAGCAGCCTATCTGGCCACGGGGAGCCCTTCAGCACCGCAGATTATTATAGCCACAAGTGCAACGTCCCTGGCTCCCCTTTGTGGCCGCTGCTAAGAGTTCTGACCCGCTGTTCTGCTCAGACGGGCTACTGTTGCTCACATTTTCAGTCCTACAAAGCCTGTTTTGTGGCAGCTGTAGACTTCATCCAAGCCGCTAAAATAAAAGGCATTAGTGAAGAAGTCGACGTATTAAACGTTACGTAAGTTTAATCCTGTTTGTGCTTTCCTGTTTTTGCTCCCGTTGTCATTCCGGTACTTTCTGGAAGCCATTTTCATGACTGCCTGTCTGTTCGCCAGAGCCTTGGAAACGCACAGAACTAGATCTAGGAAAGGCGAAGCGAATGCGTTTTCCCTGGGCGTCGAGCATGCCCATTTCCCTAGCGTGGCCGGGCACCTCAGCCGCAGTTAAACGGCCATCCATCACCCACTCATGCTGGTAAATGGCTATCAAGCACATCACAATAGGCGACGGGGTGACCCTCCAGATGCGAAGCACAGATGCTGCAGTGCGTCATGCCATCTCGCCCTTATTTTCATGTGCGATGTTCTGTCCTCCTGTGTAATCAGCGAAGCCCTCATCTCTCTTAGTGTGGGAGTTCTCCTGCCCATTCAGAGTGTACCAAGGGCTCTGTTAGCCAGCAGTCTAAGCCGCTTTGTGTGCTACTAAGTTCTCCACCTCTTCTGACCTTCAAAAGTTTGTGGTCTTCGAACCTGAAGAGGAATAGCCTCTTCAAACAGCAGTTTGCTCTCCTGCCATGGTTTTCCGTCGAGGGAGCTCCGTGGTTGTCCAAAATAGATAGGGTATATTACGTTCCTCATCTAAACCCAGCTGACAATAGGAAACGTTTCGAATTAGGGTCAGGCGAGTTTGTGTGTTTGAAGCGGGGGAAGTAGGAACGACATTTGTTATCACGAGTCTCCTTCCTGCGTGCGAATCAGGGTATCTGCTGAGAATGAATGCTCGATCTTTCAAGGACCTGATGGGACTGGGAATCTGAAAACTGAGTTCAGCTGCCAAGTGGGTCCTTTATAATGGAAGGTGTGCATGGCTTTGTGTGTGGAGCACCTTCTGTTCTGTAGGATAGCTATGGAGTCATGGTGTGATCCAGCCTCCGTCCTCATACTGATCCAGTTACTGCTGTGAACCTGTCCCTCAGACTAGGGTGGGCGCAGTTCTCAAAGTGAATCTGTTCAGTTGTTGAAGGTATCTATTTGAAAGGTGTGAGTTTGCTATGTCATTTTTGTTGGTATGTATTTTACAGCGATGCTGAACCTTTTGGGTCTCAGCAGACCATGGCTGTACCCATAATGCACTGGGCTCATAAGTCAAGAAAAAAAATACTGATTTTGGCTTCTCATCTATTCATTTCTGGCCCACATGAAGCTGATTGGACTGGAGTCCACTTAGCAGAGGCCTATCAACACTGAATCACCGCTCTGATTTCATCATGTAACTCCCCACGTGCTCTGTAGCCCTGAAAATGCTTAACTTGATTAGAAACTTACTGTAGAGCAGTGCAACATTGATATGCAGGACGAAATCTGGGAATCCATATTTCTCTGATGCATTATAAATGGTATTAAAATACTACAGCACCTATGTTTTCTTGGCAGAGGACTGGATGCAAGCGCCATTGTTTTCCCTACATGCAAAGTCATTTGGGAGGCAGACGAGAGTGCACTGCTGATCTGTCTGCATAAATCAGTGCTGTGAGAGCACACTAATTGCCTTGAATGACACTGGCGTGGTGTCTTAATAAAGTATTATATTAATGGGATTTTGAAGCCGCCCCCCAGCTTGGACGAGTAGTGTGGATTAATAATGCCAGCGATGCTGGCGATCCGTCACCAAGTAATTAAGGTGATTGACTTACCCCAGCCAGGTGGGCTTCTTAACGAACTGCTTCACTTTCCTCAGCTTAGATAATTGATATGCTTTTAAGTCCTTTTACCTTTCAGTCTGCATGAAAAGCTTCGTAATTGATGCAACACTTATGAAATACGTTTTGCTCAAACTCTTCGGGGGCAGGGTGAATTGCTCTAGAACATGCCAGCGTTGATGCGGGGTTGGGTCCTCGAGCTCAGTGCGTCAGTAGTCGTGCATCCTCCGTAGGAGCTAGCATGGTGAGGTTTGGTGCTCGCTGGAGGTCACCCCTGCCCCGGGGAATCATGGGAGAGGACAGCTAGCTCATTGGAGCTGTATCCTGTCACTAGGCGTCCCGTTTAATCCCATTAGTGTTCACTCACGCACTCAAGAAAGGGCTGAAATAGGTGTGTGAGAGGAGAAACGATCCATCCATTCTGGTGTTACCTAAAGATGATGAGTTCTGATCCAGGGTACGCAGAACTGTGGTTCTGCCTCCATTTACGGGCCGGCGGGTTTTGCACGTGGTCCCTTTGAGCGCACGTGTGTGCTTGCCCGTACTAGGTTTCGGGCTGCACTAAGCTCACACGAAAGGCAGTTGGGGAAAAGCCTGCGTGTCCCGATATAGGAGCCCTGATGGATAGAGGGTTTTTAGGGGCACAGAAACCCCCCAACACCCCCCCTCTCCCCCACCATGGCGGCGGTCCTTCATGCCACATCTAAGCGTGGGCGTGGCCTCATGGGTTGGTGCGCTCAGCGTCTGCAGCTCCGCTGTGTGTACATGGAACCCCTGGCCGGGGGGGGGGGGGCTGCCCGCAAGGATGGCGGAAGCTGCGGGCCGGGAGATTAATTGGGGCCCGTTACTGGAGCGGCTCCCGGAAATCCATCACTCCCAGGAGCCAGCTCTGCAGGGGGGGGGGGGGGTAGACTGGTACACATGGCCCGCAAGGAGCCAAGGACAGCATGTCCCCCCCCCCCCCCCATCACCCTCTCTGCATTGCTGCAAAGCTGCTGGCACCTCTGCATAGCCTCTGCAGTCGCGCCGTGCGTGCGTGCGTGCGTGCGTGTGTGTGTGTGTGTGTGTGTGTGTGTGTGTGTGTGATACCCGGGAAGATGCCAGGGCTGTGGAGCTCAGCAGGACGCCGGCTCTCGCTCGCTTTCCGTGCCGCACACTGTGCCCCTCTCTTCCTCGACACCATCTTTAAATCCTCTAACACTCTCATCGTCACGCTTGGACCCTGGGAACGTGACGGTTCTCCTTCAGTGCTGAATACTCTGTGCCAATTGGATTTCAGCACCCACCCCCTTCTAATTGGCTCAGAAAGAAAAGGGGCCGGCCACTATTCTTCCTGGTAGTGCTATCCTTGGGTTCTGATTGGTCGGTTGTTGTGTGTGTGTATGTGTTTGTCAGTCCTGTGGGAGCAAGGATTAGAATATCTCTGCCAAGCAAATTATCACCAGCAGTTTGGTTACAAATTGAATCGCCTCGTAAATAATCATCGTTAGGCTGCGACATGGCTGCGGAGTCTGTGTCGGTACCCGCACCAGATGGCTGCCCGCCTTTTATATGCCAACCTGGCCAAGTTTATCCGTGTGTCTTTCCTGTACCTGTGTGTCCCCTCAATGCAGTTTTGAGCCATCCCCATAGCCATTACCAGTGCACTTCTTTTCAGGCTGAGGACATCATTGTCTTTCATCCATCCATCCATTCATACTTCACTAATTGATTTCATGGGCAGTTTATACAGATGGGTGCATCAGACATATAAATTAGCCAATTAACAAATGTATGCTCTAAAATCAATTAAGAATCACTGGTCCTTAGTTAGCATGATTTCAGGGGTTTTAAAAAAAACTCTGTGGGATCATTGGAAGCACCGTTACTCTCCATGCACACATGGGCTGCGCTGATCTCGAACCCGTGCCCTGCGAGTGTTTCAGCAGTGGGGCGGCCCCATCTCGCAGCAGCACCGGCCTCAAAATGATTTATGTAAGCGGGCTGATTTTCCGCCTCTGAGAGGCACTCTGGGCCTGTTGCGTAACGCCAGTGAGCCACGGGAATGGGATTCCTGCCCACCAGTGCCGTTTGGCTCTGCAGAAACAGGCAGGTGCCTTTTAAAACCAGACGCATCGCAACGCTCCTCTGTGCCAGGGAGAGGAGCAGCCAGATTTGGGCAGTGAATGGTTATTGGTTATGTCCCGCTCCCATTTCACCATGAGGTCGCTTCTCCCAGATCCCCCTCATTTGTGTTGCGAGGCAGGCCTCCTGTCGTGATTTGGGCAGGGTGACTGTTCATATGTAGTGGCTGGGAGTGTGGGTAGGATCCTCATGGGACTGCATTGCTGCTGATGTAAACACGTTGTGATTGGCTGTCTTTAACCCTTTGACGATTGGCTAGGAGCTAATGACTGGCTCAGCCTAGGAAGCATGGCCTGCAGGTACTTCTTGAAGTCTCCCCCCCTCAAACGCATGTGTTGCTGGGGTCGGATCTGCTCTCCTGCCTTAGAGTGTTCTCCTTCAGTGCTCGATTTGCTGTGGGACGGGTCATGGCTATTGAGCTTAAAACCTGAGGCAGGAACCCCCAACCCATCACAGTCCATGCCCCTTCTCCATAACCATCCCATTGAGGCTGGTTTCTGCTGTCCTGAACCTCAGTGAGCCGATATCTGATTGTTAGCCTGAAAGAGGGACGTGATGAGTAGTCATGGATGCCTGAGGCTGGAAGAGGGGGAGGAGCCCAGGAACAGGAGGCGGAGCCCTGGACCAGCAGGCCAGCAGGGACTCCCTAGCAGCCCCGTAAAGCTGCAAACACCTCCAGGCCGAGTAGAGAAGAGCTCCCATATATTCTTTGCTGTCACATCCGACTTTACAGGCTTCCATTCCCTGTGTGCCCAGGGAGCACTCGGCAAGGGATAAACCCTCATCTGCCACGTCAGACGGAGGATGCTGTAGGAGAGGAGCGTACCGTGATGAGATCAAGGCCTCCTGCCTCCCTGCTGATTTCCAGTCGCTAAATCAAATGTGTTTTGGTATTTAAGGAATAACATTGGATTTATCATCTGTTTCTCTCTCATCATACTTCAGAAAATTCTTCACTTAACCCTCAGTTCAAAAGGGTGACTGTAGCCAGTGCGCAGTGCATACAGTGGGGATATCGCACACACCCACTCACACGCGGGCTTGGCCCTGCCCGACGCAGCATCCCCACACTGCTGTTTCCTCTATCCCACTGGCAGCTCTGCGGGAGCCCTGATGTGCTAAGAGGATAGGATTGCCGTACGCCCACTGGCACGGCAGCTCGCTCCGTCCTCGGCTCCCAGAGCGATGACTCATTATGGTAGAAGTTTGAGCCGTGATGCTGAGCGCCGCGTGGAGGGAGGGTCCGCTCTGGCGGTGGTGTCAGAGCACCGATCTGCCCCCCGCTCTCCCGATCAGCATACCCGCCATGCTATGTCCAAATTCACATACACTCAGGGAAGTACCTTGAAATTTTTGGAAAACTGGGCCACAGCTCTGGCCCAGTCAGATGAGGTTTGACAGGACCTCTGGCAACGTCCATCTACCAATGATCCTGCCGTCTCCAGCGATTGCTCTTCTCTCCTCCCCGTAGTGCGGCATGTCTGAGCACTGGGGCTGGCCTCCCAAACGCAGCCAGTAACCCTTTCGTGTTGTCAGGTCCCATTTTCGGCCAACTGCCATTAGCTGGCTGGGTAGGATCCATGTGACTCCGAGAGCTTGGGCCGCTTCTCTTTGGGAATTTCCTTCTCACTGGCAGACCTGAGTAAGTCCTCTGAATAAACAAACACAGAAATGCTGTGTAGGCAGGGAAGCAAAAATAGAAAAACACCAGGATGCACACGCAAGTGTATTGAGTCTGACATGAGGCTGGGCTGGTCAGGGGTTTCTGTTGAAACAAAAACAGAGCACAGTAATATATGGGCATTGAATGAGGAGCCAACACAACAAATCAGTGCCAGTGATGGCAGTCACATGACTGACTGCCTCTCCCCCCGCTTCCTCCCAGTGCATTGTGGGAGTGCCCATCTTTTCTCTCTTGACACTGAGAGGATGCTAATGCAGGTGTTGAAATGCTGATTCTGCAGAGCCACCCTGTCAGTGCCTCTTC
This sequence comes from Paramormyrops kingsleyae, assembly GCF_048594095.1. Classification (NCBI taxonomy): domain Eukaryota; kingdom Metazoa; phylum Chordata; class Actinopteri; order Osteoglossiformes; family Mormyridae; genus Paramormyrops; species Paramormyrops kingsleyae. Next base: position 16,122,305 of record NC_132797.1, read on the forward strand.
GTCAGCCTGAGTTACCAAAGGACACTGTCGCATCTGGCGGGTTTGGACGCGTCCCCAGCCGCGCTTGTGCGCCCTGAACATGTCATTAGCCCGGCCCATTACCGGCAAGGTTCATTTGCGTTAATCACTTGTGTTCCTGCCTGGGCGCTGATGCTCACTTTTTCTCATGGTTCGTGAAAGGAATGCCGGAGTGTCAGAGTGGATGGGGGGGGATTTAATATGGGGGAAGGGGGCGGTGTGCGGAGGTCTGGAAAATCCCATTTAACGGTGATACTTGCTAACCCCCGGGAAGTGTTTAGGCGTGTTGTGTGCTGGAGCTCACACAGAAAGAGCAGAAACACGCCCCCACCCCCCCCAGAATATTCCCCTTATCTATTATTAACAGATAACACCGGCTTGCAGCCTCACTATGGTGTCAGCTTACTCCGCCAGTTTTGTGTAGAATCTGAAGGCATCCTGCCCTGTGTATGAGGTCAGCCCCCTTCCCTTCTCCGGGGCTCCCCGCAGCTCTGAGGATGGGGTACTTCCCTTTTTGTTTTTCCTTGGCATTTCTGGTATGTCAAGCTTTGTGTAATTGAGCAACGGATGTGTTTGGACACACAGGTGAGATTTACTGGAACTGTAGTTATGCGGCTCACTCTGTATGTTGGGGTTCCCCCGGACTGGGTGGAGGGGTCTGTACAGTAATGCAATGTTTACTCCTCATTTCTCTTGCATAAGTAAGTTGTCAAAAGTGCTGCGAGTGAAGCACCCAGAAGCTCGCAGCTCTGTTCCTGACGTGGCGGCGGCTTCTGCCTGACACTGTTTACAGTTCCCAGGATGCAGGAAAGAGCTCAGATGCATAGAGGACAAGGATTTTCACTAGGAGCCGGGCTGAACAGAGCATAGACGACTTGGTGCATCTCTGGTGTAGAACTTCCCATAATTCTTTGCTGGAGCGGAGAGTAGAGATCAGTACCGGTGTTTTGTATAGGTGGTAGTTCAGCTTTTATTATGTTTTTTAAAATGTATTATGTTTTAGGTTGGTTTTGGCTGGGTAGCATCCATGTGACACCGAGAGCTTGGGCCGCTTCTCTTTGGGAATTTCCTTCTCACTGGCAGACCTCCCAAACTGGGGGGCGCCCCCACCTAGGGGGGCGCAGAGGTATTGCGAGGGGGGAGCGCACCAATGGGATAGCCTCAGGGGCATGTGCCACCTTAAAATAATCTCTTCACAGACTGGACGATTAAACAAATAAAGCAGCGCAACATTACAGCAACTAACAATAAATAAACCACTAACTTATGTGTACTATTAGAGCATTTATGTAATTTATTTAAACTTTATTTTACCAGGTAAATTAACTGAAAACCAGTTCTCACTGCTTTACGTGATATTCGGGAGAAATAGCAGATAACGCATCGGAACTTCCTGGGATACAAACATCATACAAACGTCACGTTCTTCAGCCAATAAGGGCAAAGTTGTGTCGTCACGGAGGCTGTTCCAGTTTGTTCAGCCGGCTGAGAGGTGCTGTACCATCTGTCTTAGGTCGTCTTGCTCTTGCAAGGTTTTTGTACCATGTGACAACGTTTTGCAGCGCCGGTCAAAAAATCTAACCATATCATGAAAAACGAGGTTTAAAATTTTCTACATGAAGTGCAGGGAGACTATCAATTAATGGGTATGATTTAGTGTTGTTTTGTGCTATAGTATAGGCTGAAACCTGCGATTATCATAAAGACAAAATGCGGTAATCGTAAGACAAACTTTAATTTGTGTACGCCAATGAATATTAACAGGAACGTTAAATCTGCATTTGCATGATTTCAAACTTATGCTGGACTTTTATTTTTAATTGATTGCTCTTTTTTCTCCCACAGTGGTGAAATTGCACCATTTGTATTTTGTAATTGCATTTGTTTCGCTCAGTCAGAAAAGGGAGTTGTATTTCAAATAAAGTTTGAATCTGAACCAGTGTAGTTTGAATGGGGGGGCTCAATAATGTTCCTATCTAGAAAAGGGGGGCCCTGCAGAGAAAGTTTGGAGACCACTGCTGTAGTGTAACATGGCAGTGGTATAATCTAGTATAAAAGGCACATTTATACCCTGCTTCTTAGTAAAGGCACTTCCACTGTGGAGTGTCATCGCCCACCGAAGCAGCCCAGAAAGGGCAGTGCTTGCAGGGGTCATCGATTCACAGTGACCCCACCCTGGGTCTGGCGCTAAACACATGCTGGCAGGGGCATGGCCATCCATCGAATCCAGGGCCAACCCCAGCCAGCCCCGTCAGAGCGGCTCTACTTAGCTGGCACCCACTTCGTCATCAAGGTCATTTCAGGGGGTGGCAATGCCCATGATGACTTGGATAGTGACGATGATGGTGCGAGTAGCCTTGCATCCCTTTCTTTTGCGTCTCTGGCCCCCTGCTGGACAGGTATGGTCCCACAAGTAACTGCCCATCCAGCCCAGTCTGAGTCTGGCTCCCCTCCAGCGTGATGTAGAGCAGCCCTGCTCTGAAGAGGGTCCAGTCAGAGATCCCAGGATGTAGGTCAGTGTGAAAAGCACTCTGCAGCCGCAGGGCAAAGCACCGACCCCCGCCCCCCCCCCCCCTTCTTTGTCAGACAGTCGTTTCAGACCTACTGAACACAGAAATGTTGCTCTGTTGGCGTGAGCTGTCCATGCAGGTGCCTGAGGGGCCTGCAGATGAGGAAGGGGGGGGGGGTTTGCAGGGCTTTCCAAATACCACTTGGAAGCAGAAGAAAAGAACCCTTAATGAAATGTGTGTAGCTTTGAACAGGTGTTACAAAGACGGCAGCTGGCATTCGCTAAATCAGGGCTTTGGCTGAGGAGCTGAGCGGGCAGTTTTGTGAGCTCTTTGTTAACAGCCCGCAGGAGAGACCAAGCCCCCCCAGCCCCCCCCCCCCCCCTCAGCGCTCCCCTTGAACGTGCTCAGGTTTGTTTTGGTCCATGTGAATGATGTTCCGCTCCACACATCGCCCGGAGGCAGCAGAAGCTTCCAGAAGCAGCCAGTGTAGATGTAAAGGGGGGGGGGGGGCTGTCAGAGACTCGGCAGCTATGGGAGGCTGTTATCTTGCTAAAGAGGCTGTTTAAACACAATCAGCATCGTGTGTCCAAGTGACTTCCTTTTCTTTTCAGCATTTTTTTAACCTCGTTTTCTCCTGCGTGTCTATGTCCTGCCCTCCACAGGCCATCAGTCAGACTTTCGCTTGTCAGTCACAGGTCAGTCTCTCTTCATAAACATTTCCCTCCAGGTAAAAAAAAATCAATTCATTACATTTATCCAGGGCATTTATCCAAAGCAACATGTATTTTTGAGAGAGTCCCTGAGGCAATTGGGGGTTAAGGGCCTTGCTCATTGGCCCAAAAGTGAAATCACTCTTGCAACGCTGGGACTCAAACCTGCGACCTTCCCCTCATAGGCACAGCGTCCTAACCTGCTGAGCCACACACCTCCCCCAGTGGAAGTTGCTTGCCCATCTAGGGTACATGATGTAGTGCGATATAAGCACCTTCCCCATGACACAAGCTAGTTTCTTCTCCCCTCATGAGGTGTTATGGGGCTGGGATCTGGACTCCACATGGCTGGGCCCTGCGCCAGCCTGCCCATGGTGCCGGTTCACAACCATCCCGTCCACTCAGCAGACGCGTCAGGCCTCTCTTTGCTTTCAGAAAGGTGAACAAGCCCAAATTAAAGCCCTGCCGTGCGATCACTGGCAGCACTTTCATATGGCTCGAAGGTACTTGTGGGTAAGCGGCCCTGGGCGCCATCTCAGTGGCCGGTAGGGATCCAGACAGGTAGCAGGCTCAGTGTCAGGTGGGGGTCGGAGTTGTAGCCCAGCCAATCACACACGTGCTCGGGGAAGGGTGTACCACTACAGGAAAAAAAACAGGTTCTTTATCCCGCCTGTAGAAAGCCTGTAAATAATAATTTACGAAAATGGGTGCCGCTGTGGTCTGACACGGTTGTTAAGTCTTTATAGCTCTCTGCCCCCAGGTCGTCTGCAGCTCGGGCTGGATTTACCCCTCCCCCGAGGGTGCAGCCAGGCCCGCACCGTGATTTACAGTGTCAATGATGGCCGCCGTGACGGGAATGTCGATGCCGTCGTGATGCCGTGGTTCAGCCCCGGGGGGGCAGCCAATCAGGCCTTCGCGATTGGTGGAGAGAGGGGCGGCGGGCCAAACGGAGCGATCTGTTATTTCTCTACATGCATGCATTGTGGGGGAGGCCTGACAGCCGGTCACTGGCTGATAGCTTGACGATTTACTGAGAGCAGGAATAAGGAAGAAGAGAAACGCAAAAAGATTTTGGTAAATAATGTCAGATGGAGTGTTTGGTGCGTCAACTTTATTTAAAGGGAGCAATGAAATCACCAAGATGGGACGTCTTTAAATCCTAAGATCCTTTGATTTGGGACACTTAAAATCATCCTGAAGGGCAGACGGCTTAATTCTCTCTTATTTTTCCCCGACTTTCTTTTCATTTAAAACACCATACTCTGTCCTGGGCACACCGCTGCGCAGTTTCCTGTGTTACTAACCGAGGTCCCTGGCTGATTCCCATTCCGGTCATGGTTTGGAACCTGAGAGAGAAGCTTCTGTAGCCGAAGCAGGTACTGTCTGTCAAAATGCCCGTGTTGGCCCCACCTATGGATAAATCATCATCATGTTCATCACCGTCATCATCACTGCCATGCCACGTTGTCGGCATTACCCTGGTCTCACATCGATCCTGTGATCTGACACTACTGGTGGCACTTCTGGCATGTTGTGGGTTCTGGTTCGGCTCTCCTGGCTTCTTGGGCAGTGGTGCACTGGAGGTGCCCCCTGAGATCTCATTAGGACACAGCTTTCTAGCTGGGGCTGCCCAAGGCCTCCGTTTATCCATTGGGGTTGCCAGATCTGCTGTCTGTTAGATCAGCATTGTGTTCTACCACCAGAGGGCACTGTCATGCTACCTCACCTTTGATTACTGCTCCATTTGCTTTTTACATTTACATTTGTTTGTTTGATGGAAACGTTTATCTAATGTGACTTACAAGCGAAGCTGATAGTACCATCGAGGAACCACACTGGAGAAATAGAGCTGGATAGTTGAGGGGTACGATGAGATGCAGGGTGGAAGAAGGGGCCTCTTGATGGAATGGGTGCTGTCACCTTAATGGCCCTGAAGGCCAGCACCAAGGACTCAAACTTGATGTGAGCGCCTGTAGAGAGCCAGTAAAGAGTGACAAGGAGGCGTGTAACATGACAGAATTTAAGCTGAGTGAATACCATACATGCTGTAGCATTTTGAAACATCTGCAGGGATTTTACAGCACCAGCTGGTAGCTTTGTCTGTATCGAGCTACAGTAGTCTAGTCAGAGGGTGACAGATGCCTGGACTAGAAGCTGAGCTATAAACTTACACTAATTGAATGTACAATAATGGGAAATGGCTGCTATGTGGTCAGTAATAGACAGGTGGTCATCTATCATTAGTCCTAGGTTTCTGAAGGATCTTGATGGAGACGATGTCAATGATCCAAGCTGCACAGAAATATAATTGTGTATTGTAGGGCAGGTGGAGAAGACAAGAAGCTTAGGTCTGGAAATATTAAGCTGGAGGTGACAATCCCTCATCCAAGGTGCACGATATACAGAGATCCAAGTGGAAACCATTCTATTGTCTGGAGGGAAGGTCAGGTACAGTTGGATGCCATCAAAATGGTAACAGTGGTAGGTGAGAAGCCATTTGATTGGATGATTGGACCTAGAAAGGTAATGTAAAGAGTGAGAAGGAGGGGACCAAAGGCTGAGCCTTGGGGGACGCCTGTTTTTTTTTTATTGATTTGGCTGCACCCCAGGACACCTGGAATGTTTAATTAAAGGAAAGTGCCAAACCGTATGAGAGCAATTCAATGTGAGAGTAGCCAGAAGGATCTGGTGGGTCACCGTGTCACTATTGCTTTCAGTCAGATGTCGCTGATGATGTGTAGCGTTGCTTTCACTGTGCAGTCACAATGACAGTTTCTGTAGCTTGCCTCAGTGTCCTTTGTCAATACAAAACAGCCACATGCATTGTTCCAGCAACTTGGAAGAAGATGGATGCAAGTTACTGGGAGAGATTAACGGATGTCCGCGGAGGCAGTGTGCATGCACACTGTTGACCATTCACTCACAAAAAGCATTGTTGCTGAATTTTCGAGAAATGACAGCTGTGTTACTGAGATTTTAGTGGTTTTATCAGAATGAAGAAGCTGAGTCATACACCAAACAACTTTCAAATCCTTTGACTTCAAAGGATTTTATATAATATGAACTGTAAATATCAGAATCAAGATTAATCACGTTCTAATTAAAATCAGTGTGGTAGCAATAAGTACTAGTTCAGTCCATCATTTGAAGCATTAAAGACTAATGCAAAAATCTGTGTGAAATCTGACAACGGAAGGTAAACACAGTGCTGAGCTGACCGTCTGCTATCACTCAGGCAATTGTGAGATGTACATTAATGTGTTTGCTGTCTCCAGTTTTATTGCCTTTGATGGAAGGACGTAATCCCACAATATGAAAAGTAAACATTGACTATGCCAAATTTAGGCAGGATTAAGAGGGAATTTGACAAAAATTGTTAGCCATTGAATTTTTTATTTTATTTCCACCACTGCATATAAACAGACGGATTTATACATGGCCAACCTATTTCTGGTTTCTGTAGAAAAGTTTTAAGGCATGCCGTGCATCGTATAATAGTAATAATGTACATAAATCCAAACATAAATATTACATAAATGCTCTGATTGTCAAGATTTCTGGACTTCTGTTAATTGTTGCAAGCTGACTAATTGTGAATGATCTGAAATTGCCTTGCGTTCGTAGCGGCAACATCAATTATTAAACAGAGCTGTGACCTACTAAGCTGAGATTCGGGTGGTTAACTAGGATTTGTTTTTCTGTGTGGTGCATCACATGTGATAGGACAACACCTTAATGTAACCTGACAAATTAATTAATGGAGGAAAAACCCACAGCATGTGAGCGGGGGGTATGTGTGATCTCTCCAGGAAGCTGTCATTTTTGTGTGTGGATATAAACCAAAAGTCAAAGCTTTTTAGCTTAAACTAATTAATCTACAATCCATAGGTCACACACAGAGATGAAAATTTCGATCTTGCTGGTCATTGTGCAAGAAACTGTCATAAATAGAATATAAAAATGAAATGCGATAGACATTTAAACATTGGCAATCTGACAATTTAAACACGACATACTGAGATATAGACATGATATACAGAGGAAAATACATTACAAAAAAAAATAGCTGTGGAAATGGCCGATGAGTTGAATTTTTACCGTCTTACGAATTTGGTGCCGAGGAGAAAAGAGAGTCCTTTTAGGAGATCTGGTTTTACACTGGAATGAGGCAGAAAGTTAGTTGTTTTTAAGCCTTACTGTCCTCGCTTTGTGGCTGCAGACTGCACAGACGGCAGTGGGGCGAAGAGGCTGTGAGAGGTGCCGCGGGTCTTCGATCACGTCAGACTCCCTTGTATCATCGAGAGTCAGTATCAGTGTTCGGGATGTGATGGGAGAGTTGATGACCTTTAATGCTTCTCGATGTGGGGATGGAATTGAAAAGCTTGGTGTGGGAAACAGGTCCCCACTTCTGGGTGAACGCTATCTCTCTTCCCGCAGCCGGAGGCCGACACCCTGACAAAGAGAGGCATCAGGCTCCCTCTAAATCTCCTCCGTAAATGTCAGGGGTTTTCGGCGAGGTATCCGACGCCTCTCGCGCTCTTGTGAGCTGTTTATAGGGGTCAGTTTAGTGCAGCTGTAATGGCTAACAAAGCCGCCCGTACCGCATCGCTCGATGGGTCCCCGCTGGCTGCGAACGATGCTGCCTCCTAGCTGCAGCCGCACCGGGTCAGAGGTTAATGGAACGCTTGTTGGCGGCGGGCAAACATCATCGAGCCGAACGATTTGTCACCATCGATCTGCCCGCCACGTCCATCTGCCATCCGTGCCTTTTTACACGACCCCATGTTTGTTTGGCGTGGTTTTAAAACAGACCAGTTTTTTGTTTTTGTTTTTTGTTTTTGGTTCTTATTGACTTGCCCGGCCCTTTAAAGGAGCACTCAGCGTCCCGCCCTGGGTTTGTCTCCTGTTCAGGAATTTCCTGCTTTGTATATAAAGTTACTGACTCTATTTAGCAATGTATAAATCTTAACTAACCTTATGAATTTCAAATCCCGCCCCCCCCCCCCCCAAGATCAATAAGGTATTTGTTTGTCTGAATGAAAAAAGACATTTTTCTTTTTAAACACGGTCCCAAACATGTTCCCATAAATTAAACTAACAAATTATGCATGTATAGTACGGATCATATGAGGTCTTGCTCTTCTGCCCTCTCTGTTATATGTTGTATGGGGGGGTATTAGCTATGTGAAGAATGACTCAGTCCTACTAAAGACTTCAAGCCAGACATGTACACACTACCCACAAAGCACCCATGCACAAAAACGTGACTGAAGTATTATTTGCTGTACTTTTTTGTGGTTACAGGTCTCTCCTCATGCTCTGGTTTCAAATCAAACCATTTCCCTGCCCTGCTCCCTGAGAAATCAATGTGTTGGTTGAGTTACAGGCTCAGCCTGCCTGGTACATTGGGAGTCTTTAACTGGTCTGAGGGGCTGTGACTTGCTTGGAAAGCACTGCTGTTAATCAGCGGGTCTGTACACTCCGTTCCTCCTTTTGATTGGCCGTCCTCGATTCTTCTGAGCTGCTTCGCGGGGTGAAGCTGAAAAGCTGGCCGGTGTTGCACTCTCAGTGGGAGGCACCCATGTGTGCCGCCCCCCATAGGCAGACCTGAGCATGACGCCTGAAAGTCAGGAAAGGTGAAGTCCCATGTGTGACTCTGAGAAAGCCATCTCCCTCCTCCCGCGCTGCCTCTCTCCTCTCACTGGCACCCCCTTAATCCGCCATGTCTACCTTGTGTTTCCCAAGCAGCAGGCTGATAAACAGGAAGTCTGGTCAACAGGAAGCCAAGATGGTTTCTGAGCGGCAGACCTGTGGCTGCCGCTTCCCATCCAATGTGACACCTGCTAATGTGCACGTCTCCATGCACCTGCGCGTCTTTGTAGTAAATGCTATTGTTAGTTTAACAGCATTGAGTCTGATGTTGACATCTGCACTCCAGGCTTCTACATTACACTGTCTTTGTGTGGCAGGTGTTTGTATTGTGGTTGTAAGACTGGTGCTCTCCAGGGAGGGCAGACAGATCCTTGTGAAACGGGGGCCTGGAGGATGGAACGGAGAGCTTATTAGCACTCTAGGGATTGCAGAGGGGGAGAGCGGAGACTTTTCACTGGGGAGATACGACAGTCGCAGCATAAGGACCGAACGCAGTGCTCTTAGGGTACTCGCTCACCCTCAGCCTGTCCTCAGCCCCATCACTCAGCTAGGGAAATCAAACAGGAAAATGGGCCTGTTGTATTATTAATGATGAGTACGTGATTGCTGGTGAGTGAACGGGCTTGTCTTCTGAATTTTGGAACATTTGTGCCCCCTATCCTCAATCTCATGGTGACGCTTTATTTGTGACAATTGATTTTTCTTCATTCTTAAATTAATGTGCAGAAGGGCGACGGGTCCTTGCCTGTTTTAGATGCCACACCAGTACTTCCTTGCTGCCTTATTTGAGCCACATGCATAACAAACCATTAGGTAATAGGAGGAGAGTCACCCATAATGCTCTGCTTGCGTGCAGACCGAGATCTGTGAATGTCCAATAATGCTCTGCTTGCGTGCGGGCCAAGATCTGTGAATGTCCAATAATGCTCTGCTTGCGTGCGGGCCGAGATCTGTGAATGTCCCATAATGCTCTGCTTGCGTGCGGGCCGAGATCTGTGAATGTCCCATAATGCTCTGCTTGCGTGCGGGCCGAGATCTGTGAATGTCCCAAAATGCTCTGCTTGCGTGCGGGCCGAGATCTGTGAATGTCCCATAATGCTCTGCTTGCGTGCGGGCCGAGATCTGTGAATGTCCCAAAATGCTCTGCTTGCGTGCGGGCCGAGATCTGTGAATGTCCCACAATGCTCTGCTTGCGTGCGGGCCGAGATCTGTGAATGTCCCACAATGCTCTGCTTGCGTGCGGGCCGAGATCTGTGAATGTCCCACAATGCTCTGCTTGCGTGCGGGCCGAGATCTGTGAATGTCTCACAATGCTCTGCTTGCGTGCGGGCCGAGATCTGTGAATGTCCCACAATGCTCTGCTTGCGTGCGGGCCGAGATCTGTGAATGTCCCACAATGCTCTGCTTGCGTGCGGGCCGAGATCTGTGAATGTCCCACAATGCTCTGCTTGCGTGCGGGCCGAGATCTGTGAATGTCCCACAATGCTCTGCTTGCGTGCGGGCCGCGATCTGTGAATGTCCCACAATGCTCTGCTTGCGTGCGGGCCGAGATCTGTGAATGTCCCACAATGCTCTGCTTGCGTGCGGGCCGAGATCTGTGAATGTCCCACAATGCTCTGCTTGCGTGCGGGCCGAGATCTGTGAATGTCCCACAATGCTCTGCTTGCGTGCGGGCCGAGATCTGTGAATGTTCCACAATGCTCTGCTTGCGTGCGGGCCGAGATCTGTGAATGTCCCATAATTCTCTGCTTGCGTGCGGGCCGAGATCTGTGAATGTCTCATAATGCTCTGCTTGTCATCAATGGACCCGACTCTCTTTTTTTTGTCTCTCTTTTGCTGAAATGTACTGCAAATCTCTGAACTGTGAAGCTGTGATCATATTCACAGGAATGTGCTAGGAGTGTGGGCCCTTTTGGTCTCACTTAAATGAGTCTTAGAACTGGGACATACTGAAACATGACGGAGTTTGTGTCCGGCTGTCACGCTCCCTGTGCGCTGCATCTCTGCAGTGGCCCCCCCCTAACAACCCCCCCCCCGCTGTATTCATCCCAAACTCGATCATCTAGAGCCGAGGAAGGCGCTGGAGACCCGCATCCAGCCCAAACCCGTTTGCTTCCTGTTCTGCCGTATCGGGTGTCTCACGCATGCTGGGAAATCCTGAGAACAGAAACAGCATAATCAGATGATCGGCTGCACAATTGCATTTGCCTCCCCTGCCCCACTGTATTAGTTACAAGAGCAGAGATGCTGTAAACAGCGGTGGCGTTTTCTGCCACTCGAACCGCGCATTTGCATGGGGCCCTCGAGGATTTGGTGACAGCCACTGCTGGGGGAGGGTAAAGTGACTTTTAGAGTGGAGCCCCAGAAACAACAAACCTACCCCTGGCTGTAAAAACATCCAAGCTATTACAGCATTGAGGGTGGTGATTTCTGCTGTTGTGGCTACATACAGTAGAGTGAAGAGATTATTGTTGTGTGTGGTGTCTCACTGCTCCTCACTGGAATCTTATTATGTCTCACAGACTTCAGAATGTGTGTGTGGTTCCTGTGAGAGTCGAAGCCAAGTACAGGCATACAATGGTTCTCCCAGGACCATGTTGTGACATATGAACAGCAAGTGACAAGGTGGGAATTATCATGGTACTTAAAGTGCAAAACACAGGACAAGTTAATTCAGGTCTTTCCCTCCGATTTCAGGTGCCTGGTTGTTCCTGAACCCTGAGCTGGTCAGGCACCATCTTGCCGTGAATAGAGGTTGATCCCCATGCTGTTTGGGACGTTCCTCGATGGGCCTCACTGAGAAACGGGGACTGGATCCCGTCTGCGTCAGATGACATGGCGCCGTAAGGCCGGCTGGTCGCCAGTGTCTGGACCCCCTAACTGCAGAGGTGCACTGAACATACAAGGGAAGTTTCATTTGTGAATGTAAATGAGATCCAGCAGGAATGGAGGGAACCTGTGCTGCCAAAACCTGCATCCCAATCTAGCTGCGAGCGTTCTGGGGATTCCTCCCCGTAAATCTGAGGATGTGCCTCCGGAGTCCTACTGCTTCCGAGGCTTTGCTCTCAGCAGCCAGATCTGTGGCTCAGACGCCCAAACAGAGCAGCCATGCTTCTCTATGGCCTGCATGAGCCCGCGATCGATACCTTTTCACCCGGCACGCTGGGTGATGTGCCTTTCGGGTCTGTGCTCTCAGGAAAAGGGTCCACGGGTTGATCTGCAGCAAACGTTTGTGAAAGTTTTGTTATGTGGGTCATGATTCTGAGAAATCCATGGTGTGTGGTCTGGTTGCCTTTGTGTGAATCCTGTGGGGGTGTTTGAGCTTGATTTCATTGAATTCTCACCTGGTTCTTTTTATTTTTTAATGTTGGCACCATTCCCTGATTGCCCTTTTCTACTTTTCATTATGTAATACCGATTTGCATTGTGTGTGAACAGTTTCTTTTCTTGAACTGAGAACTTTATCCTCACACTTTATGTTGAGGTCACATTTTGCTGCCAAAACATGAATTCCTGGAAAGCCGTAGGTATTTGAACTAGCATTGATTTCCGGATGGAAATATCAATGAAGTGTCACAAACAAAGCTTGCCAAATCCCTGTAAAGTACAGCATGTTTATCGCTGAATACCAGAGGGTCAGCGGGGACTTAATTCCCAGGCCGCTTCCATTGCAGCACCATCCGGACATTATTTCAAAGTGTGGAGGCTTAGAACCGCGAAACGGCCCAGTGCCACTAAATCCGACACTGCTGGATATCTCCCATGGTGGCTTGCCATTGCTACATCGTTTCCCTATCAAGTGACCTTGAGCTGGTATGCCACCAGCCACAGCTGCACCCTGCTGCCCCCTAGTGGACTGAAGTTGCTCCAGCCTCAGTATTTAGTCAGACAGTTGACCTGCTTAGGAAGGAGTCATCAGAAGACTTGGAGCAGTGTGCTAGGGAGCACCACAGCCTGACTGCTGCTGCTGCGTGTTTGGCTGGTGTAAACAAAACAAATACTCCATAAATGTTTGTTTTGGCACCAGATATGGGCAAACGCACCATGCTGGCCGCAAGGTCACTGCCACAGCAGATCCAAACTAGATAGAGATTTACCCTGGCTGACTTTCGGCCAGAAAAACAGCATCACCGAGAGAGGAAGGCCGACAAACCTCAATCGCCTGCTGGCCAGGCCCTCATTCACCCTGCTCCTGTCCTTTGGGTGTAAACGGCTCAGGGTTGGATGACCTGCAGGAGGGATCCCCTGACCGTGACATCTCTCTCAGCGCCGACTTTCTGATGCGACACCCTTACAGCCCAATCACTGCCCTGTCAGCGAGCTCTGCTAACGACATGCAAGTTCGTCTGTGTTCAGATTAGTGACCCATCTGTCCAGGAAGGACATGATCGTCTTGCTCATTTTCACTCCTTAGTTTCAACAATGAAAAGAACTTTGTTCTCAACAACTTGTGCTCATGTGTGTTTCGTGTACCATAAGGAACGACACCTGACTTTGTAGCCAATCAGAGCTCACATCAAGCTTCTGTGTTCAGCACATTCTCCTTCGGAGCTGTTTTGCGTCTGTTCTTCTCCACCATCTTGTCTATAATCCCTTGGACTCCTGATTGGCTAAGCATGAAATTAGTTTGCCAACATATGAAACACCACGAGTTCTGAGAGCGTCAAACTTAAGCTCAGAAATTCGGTTGGATAAGCCTAGATGTCTGAGCCTCCAGCTGGCCATGACACTCTGTGTCGATAGTGTGATGTGATTGAGCACTTCGGGGGGGCTGTCGGCACTGCCCCCACCTTCCGGCCCTCGGCGTGCCCGGGGATGCTGCTTGACCGCAGATCACCGTGGTGTCATGGCAGAGGTGGAGCCTGCCCCCCTGTCGCAGCCCCGAGCCCCCCAGACCTCACTCCCCTGCTGCCTGTGCATCTCCTGGACCCGGACCGGGACGGGGAACCTGCTAGGCTCAGGTTGGTGTCAGAGGCCCCCCATGAAAAAAGCAGCAGCGTCATCGTTCCCTGTCAGCTGCTGCTGGTAATAAGACTCTCAGCTAATTAATATACAGTAAGGATGCAAAGTGACTGATGTAATGTCTTAGCTATTTAAAGTTATTTTTCTATTATTATTTTTTCAGTTGTACTGCTATTTATCTGTTTAAAGTGGTGTTTTGTAGGAGGTTTAACTGCTGCGGAGTTTAGTGTGGCAGCTGTTTTTTTCTGTAGGGCACCCAGAGGGGATTGGTTATAATCTTGTGATGTTTAGCGCTCGTCTTCCTTTGACATTTACTCATCATTTGTGGGATTAAAAAGAAGATCCCTGTCAAAGTCTCTGGGGGGGGGGGGGGAAATGTACTGCTTTGGGGGTTGTTTTTGTCGACTGCTCCACTTTGCGTTTGAGTTTTTAATCTCTTTCCCAAGTGACTTGTCCCGCCGTTGTCCACCAAAATAACAGGAGCCGTCCACCGGGATCGTTGTGTGCATTTCAGCTAGTTGTACTCTGTGCGTCTCCGTGGAGGGTAATGCCTCGCAGGTCCTTACGCTGATTTTTAAAGTAAATGTGCCTTCTAGCAACAGCGGGGATACTGTTGTGAAGGAAAGCCTGTGCTGCATCTCTAAGGAGAAAAATGCTTTCTTTGTGGTATTTTCTTTTTCTTTTATGGAATGCCAAGATTGACTTTGGATGTCGCATTGCATTAACATGAAGTAGCATTACAGAGAAACAAAAACATCCAGTCGATATGGTTTATCAGAAGAAGTGAGGGTCTTTGGAGCATATCAGTGATAACGGTGTCCATCGCATACCGCTCTCAAGCTGTCAGCTGCCAAAACTGCTTACGGCTCGCTTTCCGGAAAAGGTCACTCGCTGCGACTGACAGATTCTGTCCCAATGACGACTTCTGACTCTGCAGAACTGTCAGCAAGAGCAAAGAGTGTTTGTCTGTCGTATCCCTGTGCAAAATGGGAGGCTTGCGAGCTGATGGTGTGTGTGGGATTTGGGGAGGGGGGGCTGATATGTGGCCTCGCTACCTGTCAACCAGTTGCTGATGGACTGTCATATTCTGTGATGGAGACTTGATGCTGATGGTGATGCCGACCACCCATGTGGGATTTTTCCAGCACCTTTTCCGTAGAGTCACTACGTGAGGCAGCACCCTGGAAGGAGCACTATCTAGTCCTGATGTGGAGATGTTGCAGTTTCAAGTGTCATTGCTTTACAGGTTGGTTTGTTGGGCATCCGAGTGTATTGACAACTGAGTGATATACAGTATGTGAAAATTTAAAGTTGATTTATGTTTAGAAATAATGAAACAAAAAGATGGACTCCTATTTCCTTTGTATACTGGAGACTGTGCGTTTGCAGTTTGTAGGCCTGGTTGTCAGATGAATTTTGAGACACTAGATTCAGACTGAAAATCCAGGGGAATGTTAGGTTGGTTAATTTAGTCAAGTTCGAAATGGACTGGGCTAATCTGTTTATCTTGATGCCAGAGAGATTGTCAGATCACTGTGTAAAATTTACTGTTCTTGGGCAGTGGTGGCTTGATGGTTAGGGAAGTGCACTTGTAATTGAAAGATTTCTGGTTCGAAACCCCGACCAACAAGGCACCACTGAGGTACCCTGAGCAAGGTACTGCTCCCCGGGCGCTGAATTAGCTGCCCTCTGCTATGTCACGAAAGTCACATATGGGTTAAATGCAGAGGACACATTTCGTTGTTGCGCATTGTGTGCTGTGGTGTGTTAACTATGACCACTGATCACCAAATTCTAAATAACTCAAATTTAATGACTGTAAAATGCTGGTGGTGAGATGTCGTGAACAAAGACAGTGTTACTTTTAATCAGTTTTAATTCCAAATTTGGGGACGGTAAACATTCAGGTTTTTGACTTGGGGCCATATACTGTATAGCAGTGCGAAATGCACAAAATCCCCTCAGTTCTTGGTGAAAGATCATACATTACTGCACTGTTAGGAAAAAGGTTGCAGCCCTGGTACAGGTTTGTTGCCCAGGATACAGACATCATTAATGTACCCGCTATGGTACAAAAGTGTTCCTTAGGGTCCATTTCTGTACCTTAAATTAGAATAAGAGGCACATTTACCTGCAGCTATGACATTTACCTGCAGACATTTGAGTGTACAGCCCCAGTGACAAGGAATTGTACCTTAAAGGTATGGATTGGTACTTGTTTTCTGACACCGTGGTAGAGGAGATACCTAGCTGTTTATTTTCACTTGCTGATCCCTGATTTGAACCCCTGATTAAGCATAATTGAAATTTAACTTGCATGAACAAAGAAGAAATGATCCCGCCAGAGGTGTCACCTCTCGCTGGACTTCCTTAGTTGCCACCATGAGCTGCAGACATCATAGCGGCTGGAGCAGAAAGTGCTTTGCCCGTTTGTCCGGAGAGCTGGGGACGGTCTGTGGCGAGGCGGCGTGGTGCTAATGGGCTCATGCTGAAGGCTGTTAGTCTCATGCTATTTCAGGCGTTTTCTCTTTCAGTACTAATTACGCTAAAAAATCTAGCCTACTTGCGCAAAACAATCCAACACTGATTAAAGCTACTTTTTCTGAGAATGTAATACATTTTAAATTCTATCGAACTTAGTTGTTCTTGATAACATACTCAGTTCAAAATTGTTTAGCTTTATTTCCACCCAGCTGTGTTTCACAGTCTTGTCAGCCTGCCGTATTTTGTAGCTGCTTTGCACAGGAATGCTGAACGTCATAGATCTTTGCATGTAACCTCATAACTCGATTAACAGAACATGACTTGGTGCGGAGTGGCAGCTTCTTAGAGATGACAGTGGGAATTCCATTAACGTCGTTACATAAGGGGAATCTGACTTTTGCTAAAAGGCAGTCTCCCCCCGCCCCCCCCCCCCCCCAATGTGAGAGCAGTGCATTGCGCACCCCAGGGCCAGTGCATCCAAACAGAGCATAGTGCTGGCTTCCTCGCAGCCCGCTAATGCACTAATGGAATCCCCTCCGCTAGGCTGCCAGTGCCTAAGGCCCAGAGGCTTCTCTTCGAGCGCTCTGCTCGACCCCCCCACACCGCAGAGCCTGTAGGCCTCTGGTGAGGCACTGTCTGCTGGACCCACTCTAAAATTACCAGACCAGTGCAGGAGAACTGAAATCCAGTTTAAATGTCTCATCCTGCTGCCTACAACAGGATCCAGTCTACAACAACCACGCCCCCCCCCCCCCCAAAAAAAAACATTAATTTTTAACACATGCCAGTATGCCACATACTATATGAAATTGATGACCAGGTTAATTTCAATCTGCCAGAAACCTTGGATAAGTGGAAGGATGGATGGATGGATGTATAAACTGAAATAAAAACTTCCACTTCGAGTATTTTACATGGGTAGATTATTGAATGTATTTATTCATTATTATTTTGTTAGCTGTAGGTGATATGGGCCTCCAGGCATTTTTTAAGAATTTATGAAGTTGCAAGGTACATTTCGACGATATTTAATCTGAATCACTGAGTAATACCTCACGAATGGGAGAGTACTGTGTTAGTGAAAGCCTGACCTGTGTAACTCACAAGTAAAGGTTAAAACTGAGGGGGCGTGTGTGGTTGGTGCTCTGATGGTTTGTTTAGCAGACAGGAGGATCTGAAGTCACTTGAAGTTTAAACTTTTACATGGTTTCCTTTTATAAAGCTTGGACGATTCCGATGATCTTGTTTTTGAATACAACAGGAGAGTTTGTTCTGGAAGAGTCACGGTCCCTTAACCATACTAACTGCCGTCACTGTGAAGATACTTCAGGAGCAGTGGGAATATTTTACACGGATGATTTAATAATCCAGTTCCCGAGTATTAATGATCCCGCCTCATGCGGAATCAGAGCTGAGTGCGCCTGTCTGCTGACACTGGAAACGTTCGGCATACTTTGACTATAAGAAATGAACTCCGGATCATTGGAATATTTGGTTTTAAGGACGACAAGGCTCGTTGAACGTGTGAGTTTTGGGACGATCTTGAGTTCAAGCTACATTTCATAGCAAAACGCACATCACCACGTAAAGCCTTTTACGATACGGCGATAACTAATGATGCCGTAGCCAATCCTGTGCCGGACTGATTCACAGTATGGAAACGATGATATGAAGCGCGGTTTAAATTTTATATGGACCGTGACGGAGCACAATTTTATTCAAAGCATGACTGAAGAAGTAAATCGCTCGTTTTAATGGAGGGTGACAGAGCAGTTAGATTGAAATTGAATCGTGTTGGTTAAAGTTAAAGGCAGGTTGGACATCGGGAGATGATAAAACCGCGCCCCGTCTGAAAATATAAATAGGTTCTTGTTGCTTTTCTTGGTAGTCTCCCTATAGGGGGCAGAGTGATTAGGGTACAAAGCTGAACGTGGAGATGGAGGGGGTGGCGAGACTATTTTAAGAGGCAGCTTGGATGTTAGGGAGTGAGATTGCAAGATGCGGCGTCGACCGTTATTCTAGTTTTTAAAGAAATATTTGTTTTTAGTGCGTTGTTTTCTCAAACTACTTTGAGAAATCTGCGAAGTCAAACTATCATAGACTGCTTATATATCACTTCAAAACTTGTTCGTTTTAAGAATCAGTGCATGTCAATTAATTTGCTGCACAAGTAATGGATATTATTAAATTGTACTGACGGACTCCTCGCCTAGACTTGCAACTTTCAAGCCATTTCTGATCCAGCTCGTCTTAGAGAGAGCTCTTCATCCGTCGGCCGGATGGTGTCATTTGATATCGCAGGTGGTTACATTAGTGCATGAATGAAAGAAGCGATCCCCTGTTGATCTCGCAGCTCCACGCCGTAATGCTGCTAGGTCCCCCTTGCCGGTCAAGATAAGCTCTCTCCCGCTCCGGCGTCCAGATGCCAATGTGCCGTATCCGCGGAAGCGGCGCCCTTATGAAGATGATCGCCGTGTCGTTCAGATGCCGCTGCCAGATCCTGCGGAGGTCCACTAAAGGTACGGGGGGCGCTTTTCTGCTTTGCTTTAAACCCGCATTTCACCCACTGATTATGTGCAGTTGACCGCGCTTGCAGTTTGCTGACATTTAATCACGAATCGTTATTTATTGAAACGCTAGAAAGCATTAGGAGGAGAAACGCTGTTTAGCGAAGCCACTTTTCCCTCTTGCAAATAAACGATTTCCCCCACCCACCTCTTACATTTATCGGGTAGTATTTTTTTAATCAAGAACTGATTCTGGCGCATTGAAACTGGTCCCGGGGCACAATGTTCACGGACATGCAGGACTCTACGGTGGTGTGTTTGGAGCTTACACCTAAAACACGCCTTTACAGAGTGGATATTTAATCGAGTCTCAGTGCTTTGGGATATTTTTAAAATCGAGGACAGTGATCGGGGGGTGTCGCGCAGTCTGCTGTTGGAAAATGATTGACGTGATGGATAACAAGCTTTGGGACCCCCTGCTGTATCGCAGGTGGTGAAATCGGTATTATAGTAACGATAAACAGTACAGCAAAATCCACACACCTTACTGAATGTGCGGCATTTATCTATGCAGTTACAGCGGTACAATGTATTAAGTAGTGGTACATCTTGGGCTATGTGTCTATAAAAACTTTTTTCCTCCTACATTTTTTAATGGTCTGATAAATTAGGAATTATGTTTCTGGTTTTAAAGCCTAACATGTATAAGTCATTATGTTGGCTCTAAAGATTTCATGTGTTTGGTTTCTTTTTATATTCATTGAAAAATATCAGGTGGCATAGTGGCACAGTCGGTGACCATGGATTGTGGGTTCGATTCCAGCCCCCACCTGTTTGTGTGAAGTTTGCATGTTTCCGGTGTCGTTGAGTCGGTGCCAACTACGGTGCGTGAACATGAACCCTGTCACGGACTGCCATGGACTCCATGTTCATCATCACCCAGAACTGCGAAGATGGTGATGGATGAAAATGATCAATACCTCTATTAAATATGTTTTAAAAAAAATGCTGCCGTACAGTCTGTACATTAGTTTCTTAAGTGATTTCAGCACCGCAGATGATTACGGAGCACCGTAAGGGACACACAAGAAAAAAACATCGGTGGTTGAAAAAATCTCGCATTAGTTTTCCATTACCATTAATAGCTGTACAGTGTCCGTTTTAAAGTACAAAAGACGGAATTTATTTGTAAACTAATGAAAATAAACGACACAAACATTGTCCTATAAAGTGTGCTTTAAGCATTAAACTATAGAGGACAATGTACACCATATAACTAAAATATTAGGCCTACCTATTTATTAATTGCACTGCGTCCATTTACCGTCAGTGACTTTAACTTTAAGCACGACAGCTGGACTGTTGAACACGAAGTGCACACATAAACATTGAAATATATTTAAAAACAAAAGATTTTACAGGCGAAAAACTGCATATAAAGCTAACTTTACCGCGGTGTAGGTGTTAAGGTTTAAACTCAAACCCCATTTCCATACATGCGTCATCAAGCGAGAATACCAGGGAGGTATACCCGAAAGTGGTTTCAGCTTTAAACCTTAAGTCTGGCACCGCGGTCAAGTTAGCTTTATTCAATATTTTCTGGCTGTAATCTTTTCACAAAGGCAAGCAATACAGATTGGTTTTTCAGATTTCTTTACGAGCGAATTTGAATGCATATTTCATTGTTTGTGTATGCACTTAATGATCAATAGCTTAGATGTCTTGCTTACAGTCACTAGCGGTGAACGGACAAAGTGCAATTATTAAGAAATAAAAGCGTATTAGAATACATAATATGAAAATGGCATGGTGTGCATTGTCCCTCATAGTTTAATGCTTGAAGCACACTTTACAGGATATGTCTATCATTTAGGCTTATACTTACTAGTCCATGAAAAAATCGATCTTTTATAGTTGAAACAGATACAGCGTAGTTATTAATGGTAATGGAAAAGTATTGCGAGATCTCGCACGTGTGTGGTTTTTTTTTTTTCTTTCAACCACCGATTTTTTTTCTCTCCATGTCCCTTCCGGGGCTCCGTAGATGACAGCTAATAGCCCAAATATACTTACTGTGATAACGCAGAAATTCACAGGCCTGGCCCCCTCCTATAGAAATCACATTGGCTGCCAAAATTGTCAAAAGTTGTAAAACTTTTGTATAACATCAGTGCAAGTTCCCCAAAACGCTGAATAAACGATTTTTAGGATAAAACTGGGTGTAACAATAAACATCCATGTTCTTCTGCATTCACTTCAGTGTTACAGCTTCTTTACAGGTCAGCCCGAGGAAAACATCTCCCAGTGTACTTTGGGGGTCTTTCTTACACTTTATGGTCTTTTCCTCACACTAATCTGCATGACTGGTCAGTAAGTCTCATCACACAGCTTTTATTTCAAAAGCAGTTTCCTTATTTGGGAGATGGCACACCATCATGGTTTGGGGTTCGCTGGCAGGAATGAAAAGGTCCTTTAAAGCAGGGTTTAAATATGGGAAGTGCATATATCAAAGGCAGCCCAATAAAGCCAAACTCTGAGGACGCATGGCAGTAAGGCATTAATTCTGGGCTTTCCTGCAGCCTTCCTGTGCCTCTTAAGCGTCCGCCATTCTGCACAGGTATGAGGTAGCTGTAAATGTCTTATTTCTGCTCAGCCGGGTGCCTGCCAGGGTGGCCAAGACTCAGCCTCCTTCATCTTCTGTATTCTATGCAGTTTCTGTGCCCTTCTGTTGTATGCGTGTGTGGGGTCTCTGTCACTGGGGACACGTCCCAAGGCTGTTTTGCCGCTTCCTTCAGTTTCCTTACTGTTGACAGTGTAGTGCCTTATATGCTAATGGACTGTTTGCTTACCTTAGTGAGTGCTAGGTCTTCTCTGTTCTAATTGGCTGCCCTCTTGGTGACATCGCACTCCACAAGTACTTTTCTTTCTTCCCCCCACATCATGAAAGTGTGTGGAATTTTGCAGTGTGGGCTGTTAGTGGTGGTTTTTCCACTCTGGAGTTGTTTGGAAAGTGTCTCATTACAAGGCAAGGAAATACGCACAAGCAATTCTGCATGAATAACATGAGGGAACCCTGCAACATGAAAAACAAATGTAAATAAATAGGCAAGTAAGTGGTAAACAATATACTGTAGGGGTTAAGGGGAAGAGTGTTAGTGAGGCTGATGCACTAATAAGCATCTTAGATTGTGCGCTGCTCTGAAATCTGAATTTAAATGTGGACTCCTCAGGATGATAAATTTGCAGTGAGGTGTTTCCTGGGTGACGCTGGAATCATTCTGGGTGCTTAATGCTGATTCGTCTTAAGCAGAGGTCGATTGATGCATGGTGAACTGCTGTCTCAGGCCTTTCTAAAGGGCACGCATTATACTTTGCCAGTTCACTGCGAGCCCTCACCTAAAAGGCAAGCTGTTACAGCCTTTGGGAAAACACATTGGTTTCTCTTGCTTGTGTTTCACATTTCATGAAGCTACTTTTAAAAATGGCACTGCTTTTTAAATAATCAGTGATGTCTGTTTACCTTCCATAGATCATTCAGAGTTATTGTACTTGAGGTTGATGCAATCAATAAGGTGGCTGCACTGTTATTTGACAATCCTGCATGACTTCTTGGGTTTTCTGAATCAATGTTAGAGCGGCGTGATATTAACCTGTCTGTAAGGAGCTTCTTGAGTAATTAACCCCAAATTCATTAGTTAAACTGCAAAATCTTTCAGTTTAACAGGCCCGCCGCATAGAACTGTAGCTGTAAAGTGATAATGAGCGTGGAGAGACTGAGTAAATCCCTCATAGCATTCCTATGACTTTAACAAATCAGGAAACAGGAATCAAGAGAGACATCACCCTGTGTCTTAACCTAATTCTGACAGCGTGATTGTATTAAATTCAAAGCTGAGGAGAGTAAAAATGACAGTCCTGGGGAAAAATAAACTCTACTAATCCCTGTGCTGAAATCATGGCACTAACATCGGCGACATCAAACAGGCAGTAGCGCAGTTATGATATAAAACATGAGGAACACAGGGTTAGAAGGGAAAAGGTCC
Organism: Paramormyrops kingsleyae; assembly: GCF_048594095.1. Lineage (NCBI taxonomy): Eukaryota > Metazoa > Chordata > Actinopteri > Osteoglossiformes > Mormyridae > Paramormyrops > Paramormyrops kingsleyae. The sequence goes on from NC_132797.1 coordinate 16,145,191, forward strand.
ATTGACTGTGTGCATGAGACGGCATTAGCTGGCAATGTTGGCGTGTATCACAAGATAAGCAAATCCGTATGCCGCGTGTAGGAAGGGGGCTCTGCAGATCGGAAGGTCGATGGTTCAAATCCCGTGTCTGGCAGAGTGATGTCACTATAGGGCTATTGATCGAGCCCGTTACCCCATCTGCTCCAGGGGACACTGGTTGACCCTGATCTCTGATCCTCACTTGTACGTCAATTTGGACAAAAGCATCTGCTAAATAATAAATGTTCAGTGTCATTACTGCTGACTGGGGACATGGCAGATAAGGTGGGACACAGTTTTTTTTATTATTTTTTTTAATGCACCAGAGATACTGAAGATCTGTCTGCGCAGCATTGTGCAAAAGATGTTCCGTGAGCAACGGGAAGCTCTGAGATGAAACGCACTGAAGGGGATCCCAGATTAAACAGCTTGGACAACAGCACGGCAGGGGGAGTGCAAGGCGAGCCAGATGGCCAGTAACAATCGCTTCATTTTAACATATTCTAACACAATCAGGGGCGATTTGAGCAAGAGCGGGAGTAACGAGCATTCGTCGTAAATTAAGGGAGCGAAACATGAATGGATTAAACTGTAACATCATTTTCTGGATGTTCTGGTCCTTTGAATCACAGTATAATCAAAGTAAAAAAAAAAAAATTAGGAATTACCTTATTGTACACATCTGTTGTAGCAAACCTTCTGTAAATCTGTCATAGTTTAAACAGCGTTTGCCAATACATTCCCCATGAGCCACTAGTAACCTGTGTAACACTCATTAGAAATCAGATTAATTTAAAAATGTGCCTCTAAGTCATTCATACACCTGCTGTATTTCCCAATTCCCGTTACCATCACGGCAAGCATTTCTGTAATAGGAATATTAAATCGCGTAGGTAATAGTTGCAACCATTAAAGTTAGTTTTGTGTGGCTGTGAGTGAACATCCCTGGTTAAGCAGCTGGGAAGGAATCAGCAAGGCTGATCTTATCAAGAGCAGCCAGCCAGTCGCATGTCTGGTCCTCCACCCCATTCTCTAGTGGGGAAGCACTTCATTAACTCTAACTCTGATTATAAATCCATCCCAGTCCCTTCATTCTGGAAGCCGCAGTATTCTTACAAAAAGTAAGAATCCATCTCAGTGTCTCTTAGTCAGCTGAACTAGCAGGCAGAGAATGTAAATTTGACTGTACCTCTAACTGCACAGTGCTGTGTCTCTCCCTGTGATGAAAGGAGAACTGATTGTGCAGTGGGAGAGAGGGGACTTTTGAAGATGTAAGGCAGTATTTTATAAAGATTAGATGGACCTATAATTGCTGAGAATTCAGGGGAGTTTTCCTCCCGGGTAATAGTGCTGGTGGTCAGGGTGCTGATGTTTGCGGCTGCTAAAGCGGAGCATCCATCCCGGTCTGCCATTTATCCTGCCTGGCGGCGTCCGGGCTCTGAGAGAATCCTCCGGGTTCACTGAAAATTTGCTGATTGCTTGTTACTTTTAAGTGTCGAAGCCCCATCTCAGGCGGGAGATGGAATTCAAGTAAGTTTAATGTGCGACTCTGCAGTGCTGGCGAGTGAGGTTTTTGATACTGGGCAGGTAAAAAGGGTGTTAACTGGCAGGTGCGATAGCAGGGAAAAGATGCATGAAGGAGCGGTAATAGGGCCGGGAGGCTGGCGATGAAGCGATGTGATTGGCTGGCCGCCTTGGGTTGCCGCAGTTCCAGACGCGCCCAGTACGGCCTGCCCGGGTATGTATGGCAAAGACCTCTCTAAAAGGAAGCACAAAGTTGGCTTGGGCGGTATCTAATTTTTCCATACCATCATACTGTCCAGACATCATACCACGGTGTATGGTATTTTGACTGTATTTTCAAAATCAACACTATTGCAGTATTTTGAAGCCTTGGATTACCCTCATGCCGGCCAAGCCCAATAAAAAGAGGGGTGGTGAGGATGCTTGGGCTGATGGGGGAGTAGAGAGCTCCCCGCCCCCTTCCATTTGTCAGGTCGGGGGGATTATGAGCTCGTCATGCTGTTCAGTGTCAGCGTTTCTCGGGCCTGCCAGCCCGCTCCGTGTTAGCGGCTCCGAGCGACACAGCGATACTCGCATCGCCGTCTTTCCCGAGTTTCCTCCAAGATCCAGCTGATGGGGCAGCCTTTGTGTCCAGGGATGCCTGCAATCCCTGGTCTGGCCAAGAGCTGTTACGAAGCCTCCATCTTTGGAATCAGACAGCGCGTTTGGCTATCTGGTGGCGATGGAGGTTTTGACACACTGATCAAAGCTAACTAAGCAGGATTTACTCTTAGCGCGCACATTACCCACAAACCTTTGCAGTTTTGGCAGCTGTTTATGGGACAGTGAGCCCATTTACACCTCACTTATTTCCCAGTGTCCTGATGAATGACACTGCACTCAGGTCAGCATGGTGGCTTGGCAGTTAACACTGTAGCCTCACACCTGATTGTGTGTGTGTGTGTGTGTGTGTGTGTGTGTGTGTGTGCCTCTGTCCAATGGCCCTGCCTCCCACCCCATTGGTCCCAGTCCTCACACCCTGTAGCTCCTGCTATTGGCTCCAGTTTCATTGCTATCCTACCCAGATAAGATAAAGCGCGGAGCTCTTACAGCTGTATATTACCACACTGTGAGTGATTACTGGAGCAGTTAATAAAGCAGATATTCACCAGGCCATGTCTTCTTAAGCTCCCTTTATCCGTTTAACATATTCTCTCTCTCTCTCTCTCTCTCAGAGTGGAGCATTTAGAGTTTATCATCCTAATCGCTCTCACGTTGATTCCTTCAGATTTCCCTTTAGCCATCTTTTGGGAATGGTTTAAAAATAAATCGTGCTGCTGGGTATGAGCTTCCCTCCCTATCCTCAAGGGGGCAGTGTGGCTCCGGCACACACGGGCGCCCCACCCAGTTTCAGCATCTCCGGCACAACCGGAGTGCCGTGACGGGCAGCGGTGTCCAGCATACGGCCCTCACTGCCAGCTGTGACCTGTTGTCACATCTGCACTCTCTATACTCTATAGCATCCCCCTGAGGATATCTTTGTTACTGCTCTCACACTGAGACCCACATCCCCTACTCACTGGCTGAGCTTTTAGTCTGAGGGCCAGACAGAAATGGAATTTTATAGAAAGGTCTAGAACGCTGCCCATTTGTGCCATGTGACTTGGTGAGCGAGGGGTTGGTGAAAGGCTGCTGAGCCCATTGTGCTGCCGTTTCTGACCATTGTTGACCTGTGCTTCTGGAATGACGGGAGAAATTCACAAGGGACATATTTAACTTTATAATTAAGATTTTATATCTTAAATGGCCGTATAAGCATGAGAATGACGCATCATAAAAATGTTTTATTTAGCGGCGTAATAGGATCAAACAAACAGCGTAAGAATGTACAAAATGTGTTGAAAGGTTCCCCCATGAGGGGTTGGATCAAAGCTTCGGGTGCGTTAGATGTTCCTCCCTTTGCTCTGCCTTTATTTTTAGTCATCTCATCACCCCCCGCCAGTCCCCCAGCCCAGACAGCGTCCCCGATTGAGCCTGACAGAGGAAACGTTTGTAGCACCTGTGTGAAATCGCTTTTACTCCCAGAGCGGCCCAGTTTCCCATCTTGTGCTCCGACGGTATTGTGAGGGGGCGTGGCCAAACTACACCCCTGAGTTTTTTTTGGGTATCGGATTGGGGTTGGGCTGCTGTCTGAGTCGTGCTCTAAAAATATCAGAACGATGACACGCGTGCAGTGCTCGTGCTACTTGGGGTGATCTGACCGAGCGACACGTCGCCCGCTGAAGGACGTCTGGTGCCGGGACGCCGAGACAGTTCATGTATAACAGAGAGAATGAGGAGCCACATGGCCACACCAATGGTTCTGCTTGTGGGCTGCCATTAGATGGGGGGGCGGGGTGTTTCCACCCCAGCACGAGTTGTAGTGACATGTCAGCATACATCAGGTTAATCTGGTTGCTTGGAGGGGGTGGGGACACACAAAATCTTTTTTTAATTAGCTAACCAGGGTGATCTGCTTGGAATGGAGCGGCTTCCCATAATTAGCAGCAGGTGGCGCCAGCGAGTGAACGTCGTGTTAGCCCCTCCCCACCCCAAGTCGAGCAGTGATGCATGGCTGGGCAGAGTGTGACCTGACAGGCTGACAGTCCCTGTGCCATCCCTCTCTCCCTCCCTCTCTCCTCCCCACCACCCCCCCTACCCGGCCCGCCAGCCTGTACTGCAGCCCCACAGCTCTGTTTCTCCCAGAAAGTATGCGTGCCATTTGGGGCGCTCCTCTGAATGTCCGCACAGCCGGGTGACCTGCGGGCATCGAGGCCAAGGGGTCTGCGGATCGACACTGGGGGACTCTGCTTTGCCCCCCACCAAGCGCCAGAAGAATTCTTCGAGCCCCCGTTTCTCTTCGTGCTTCATTTCTGCGCCACTTCGAGAGCCACCCGTCGTGCTGCGGCCGCATGGAGGAAATGGAGTTTGGGTCAGATGCGCACCCTGCTCAGCCCGTGCTGTGAATCGGCAGCCAGGGCGGGGCGGGCCGGTGTGGGCCTGTGCTGGTGCCAGGCCACGGCGTGACTTTCGCTCCTAGGGCCGTACCTCACAAGCCTCCCGTCAGGAGCCCCATGGCGTTCCTCTGCGGTGTCAGTCAGGCTTTCCGCAGCGACAGCGGTGAGTACGGGCAGAAGCGGCGGGGACCGAAATGTTCTGTATTTATAATGGTCGCCAATCATTAAGTCTGGTTGCGTGTGGACTTTATTGATGAGGGACGAGGTCCAGGTGATGACACTGGGGTTCCCCTGTTAGATGGGGGGGGGGGGGGTCATTCTGTGAGGTGGGGATCTCTCCGTGACATGGGGGTCTATGTGTGACAGCTGGGACTGCCCACCGGTTGGTCCATTCCAGACTCAGCAGCTGCTCTTCAGCCTCTCCGTGGGCTCGTGGAGCCTCCGGTCAGACCGCCGCCCGGCGCTGGTCCAGCTGGCGTAGGTCAGAATGGCGCCTGTGAGGTCTTGATGGATGTAGCCTGGCATATGTGGATAGCGTGCCCCTTTGTTGGGTGGGTGGTCTTCATGGCCTGTGAGGCTGGGCTCCTTCTGGATTGGTGTGGCCTTGGTAGATGGAAGGAGAGTAGTAAGCGGGCAGATGAGGGTGTTGACGTTGATTGGGGTTGATTAGACCAGTGTGTGAAAGTGAGAGAGTGTGTGCGTGGAGTGAGAGAAGGAAATCCTGCAGTCTGTTCGCTGGTGGGAGTCACAGTGTGCCACTTAGAGCCCGGGGGTTCCACCGGGAGACAGAAATCACATGACCAGTGGGTGCTGTTTAGCAGAAAATCGCAAAGCAATATGGTGCTTTCTAAACCTGCATCGGCGGGCTACTGCTGCTTTACTGATACAGGAGAAGGTAAACATTAAGCACGGCAGAAATATATTCAAGGGCTTCAAACATGGGCCACCAGTCGTGGTTAATATTTCCCTGAAATAATACAGCAGTTTCCTCTTTAAGTCTGTGTCTGTGTCTAATTTTATATTTTGAGCTTGAAATGGACACACCCAGGGACATGGAGTCACCATTCTGGATTTATTACACACTTTTAATATAGATCACGCACAAGGTCCTTGTCACTTTTTTTTTATTTGTTACGACAGGCTGGGATCAGGTACACTCAGTTTCCACCTTCCAATTTATATTTTCAGACTGTTGTATATCTGCCCTCTTATTACCCTGTTTAAAATACTGTTTCTGTTATTTATGGCTCCCAGAAAGTCTTGCTTCAGTGCACGCCTGTGTGCCGACCCATGGTACCTAGCGAGTAAACAACGGCAGGGCTCAGGGTGACCCATTATATCCTGCACATTGTACGCATAAATCTCCCTTCAAACTCCAGTTCATACAGGTCAGTTAATGAATGAGGGGCAGCTTTGTGCATTTGCCCCATGCAGTAAAAGGTGAAAGAGGTTGAAGTTCCTGGTTGTTCTGTGCTGTGTATTTGGACTGAGGAATTTAAGTCAATTCAGTGTCAACCTATGAAATTCTGTGCTAAAATACACACACCGGTCTGGATGAGAACCTAATGGTAATAATGGTAATAATGGTAATACTGTAGTAATCATGTTATCACTTTGGTTACCAGCAAAATTCACCTAGAAACGCTGCGTGTTTGATGTGCAAATAATTGAACGGATAAATGAGAGGGTTCGTGACTCCAGGTACTGAATGAACAACTTTTTATTCATTGGTACCCTGTTAACAGTCATTGTCATGGTTCCCCACAGAATGTCCTGGCTAAGGTGTTTGATGCTACTGACAGTCGTCATAATGGTTCCACACAGTTAGAATGAGGGACGAGGTGTTTGATGCTATCAACCAAAGGCATAGATTTGTGGGAGTACCACGTATGTTAAGGCGGGTGGGGGTTCAGGGTCGATTTGGTACCTACTAATATCGAAACCAAATTGACACACTTGCTATCAATAATCATCACCATAGTTCCACACAGTTAGAAAGTCCTCCTTAGTGTTTGATGTTTTTGGCGGACTTTGGTATGGTATTGATTACACATGGCTAGGCAGGCATCCCTCCTAAGGTCATGATTTCTTCTGATAGTCTCCAGATCTGAGCACCATCAGTCAGATGTCTCGGGTCAGTTTGTACTGGATCCATGTTTTTGGATGGTCCTTCATAGCGTTTCCGGGATTCCGGTGCTTAAATAGGATGTTAAACTTTTCACTATCCAGGCATGCCTGACTTCAGCTTCCTTCCATAGCATTAACAAGCCACTATGCTCTTACCATCCAGTAACAGCTGAACTGATTGTAATAAAGATCTTTGTCAGAGCAGCCGATTAGCATCTCCATTCTCCTAAGTGCACCACCTCACACATCCGTTCTCTTTATTTCCTTATGCTGATTGGCCTGAAGGATTGGGATGACAGTGATCTTTATGCTGTACCGTCTGAAACCAGCCTTCTGTTGTAGACGTGAAGCAGGCGTGATTTCCGCATGTTCACCCTGGTACTTGGAATACTCTCATCAGTGTGACCCAGAACTTTTTAAGTTGAAAAGTCTTTGAACCTTTTCCTGTTAATCTTTGTGGCAGAAATCACTGGGACCTCTGTGTTGTTATTGTTTATCTACAGTGTATCACTAGGTGTTCCCATGAGTAATTTCCTGCTGCCATGACTGTTGTATTGAATGGTTCTTATCTAGAACCCAACAATGAGCTTGTATTGTGTAGAAAGGTCTACTGTAATCTTGGTTGGTCTGTCTTGTCTTCAAACCCGCTGGGGTTCTGTGATAATTCTGTCCTGAGAATTAATAACTTCCCTACATTGAATTCACAATGACTTTAATAGTCTAAATAGAATGCCCTGTACATTGTTCTGTGGAACTAGAAGTCTACAGTCAGTAGTCTACAGCTGATCCCAAGGTTGGCAGCTATAAATCTCTCATGTTGCGTGTAAGATTTGCACCCCTACCCTCACTTCCCTGAGAGTTTGAGTGGTGTGTCAGCCTCGTTGGGCCTCCTGGTTCAGCCACGTTCGTGTGCTGAGTTGCCGTCCTTTCGCGAAAGCTCCTGATTGCCTGGTGGTTCCGTGGCTGACTCTAGTTCCCTTGTGTTCCCCAGATGAGGGTCCGTACTCAAAGCCCTCCAATTCCTCCAAGCCGCCGGATGGAGCGCTGGCCATCAGGAGACAGAGTATCCCAGGTAAGGCCCTCTGATGCTGCCCCTAGGCCTTGCTTTTGTGTGTGGGACCCCTCTTTCCCTGCGGGCAGCAGGTTGGCCTCCTCTCAGAGGCTGTGTGTGCTATGGACCTGTGCTTCTGAACCCCCCTCCCCCCACCACCACCACAAGCTGGGCTGAACGCATGTTTCCGGCATCGCTCTCCAATTACCTTAATATAATAGGGACCAACCAGTCATACAGGGTTTTAGGATCCGATGTGATAACTGGCTTTATCCACAGTTCCAGTGGCTAGTCAACTTGACGGAGTGAGTTGTTGCTACAGACTGACTGCTGATTTCAAAATAAAGCTGATTTAGCTACCAGGACATTATTGTAAGTAACAATGAAAAGTGCAAATTAATAATCAGAGGGCGTACAAATCGTCCGTGAAATCAATTGGCCTTTACCCTTGTAACATGGTGCATGTCGACATGTCTGGAAGAGAGGGTGCTGGCGGTCTCATGGATTGGTTCTGCCACACCGTGGAGAAGGACGAGCGTGTTTCTGCAGTGTGGAAATTAGTCGACGTGTTTATTTAAGAGATCCTCTCTTGGCAGAACTAGCCGAGTGCCTGGTGCCGTCCTGCACGATCATCAATATCTCGAAGATTAAATGTGTAGCGACATGGGTGAGGGCAGGAGGCTGGCGATGTGTAGACAGCCCTCATTAATAATCTGGTATAAACCAGCTGGAAGCCTCGGAACGTTTCGCCTTGACTTCTTATCAGCTTCTGGCGTCTGCTGAGGGGTCTTGAGGTGTATTCAGGTGGTTTTCTCACTTGCGTACAGCTCCAGTTTGTTAGGACGGAGCGGGAGCGGAATTGCATGGGGCAAAGCCTGAAGTACAAGGGCTGGGGTAACACGTGATGGCGGTGATGTCACAGGGCCTCGAGCTCTTGGTCACATATTACCAGTCCGGGTACGGTGGCCCGGAGAGGACATGGGTGTCCTTGATCTTTCCTGTCTTGGATAATGTTGAGATTCAAAAAGACCTGCCAGATCATAAGTAGCTTTAAATATTATTGTTATAGTTGAAGAGTTACTGTGTTTTGGGCCAAGCACAGACATGGCGGGAAACAGTCGGGCTCGCTTTCCACTGTGGTGCCGTAACTAGGTCCCCATTTCTGCCTGGTTCCTTAAAATACCCCCAATGACGAGATTTTAGGATCAAATGCCTTGGACTTGACAACTGAGATGTTTAAAAGTGAGTGCGCCCCCCCCCCCCCAAACTAAAAATACATTTAAAAATGGCTAATGCTGGAGCTGTGAGTGAAGCTTCTAAAGCGAGTCTTTGAGGACTGTGTGAACGATTCTCGGTAACAGGAGCGGTCGGCCAGCAGCTCCATGTGCTTCCGTTTGTAAACCCCTCTGAGCCTTCATGCGCTATGCAGGGGTACGTTACATTATTGAAGAGCTTGTTAAAAATATATGGTGAAGCAGAGGAGTGGCCCCATCTTCACCCAGGAGCTGGTCCGTCTCACGCTTTAGCCCTTTTGTGGTGTGGCTGACTCAGGGGGGAGGCAAAGGAATGTTTAGTAATCCAAATACAGCCTCTCCACACGATACAACGGGTTTACATTCGGTAAACATATCGTAAGGTGAAAATATCGCGTAAGGCAGCAATGCATTTTAATACAGTGCACCTAACCCGACAGACATCATAGCCTAGCCTACCTTAAACATTCTCAGAACACCTACATTAGCCTACAGCTGGGCAAAATCATTGACACAAAACCTAATTTATAATAAAGTGTTGAATATCTCATGTAATTTATTGAATGATGTACTGAAAGTGAAATATTTATCTATTGCAAAGTCAAAATATCATAACACAGACCATTGTAACTCGGGGAGCGTTTATACTAAGTCAGTCGCTAATTAGCCTGCGTAATTCCTGTTACCGCTCAACATATAGGAGAATGTAAAAGGTGTCCTCCCCAAAATTCAGGGGGGGGGAACTTCTCTTTCTAAATAAATATGTAAAACCATTAACTTTAACCTACGTCTGAGCATATTACCAGTGTGGGGTACTGTTTTGCTGTAGGATTTATGTCCTATCTCATTCGAGGAGCAACGCACCGTGTTCGTGTAGCACTGATGTTCTGAAATACTCCTTGCATCCGCAGTTGACTGCACTTGAGTGCTCGCGGTGCCGGGGCAGTCGGCACGTCTCTGCCAAGTGCTTCAGATTAAGTCCTTGGCTCAGGAAAATCAGATGCTATCAGCGTGAAAGCACCATTTTAATATTTGAAGCACAAAACTGGCCTGTGTGCTTAAAGCCAGCGTTTAGCGGGCAAGTGTCTGAGTGCCGGCCTCTCTGGGGCCAATTTAAGCAAAACTCTCCCGGCTGCTCAAACCCTGCAAACTTTATTGGTCTTAAGGGCCTGAGTTCAGAGATGAAAGCCTGCATCATGGTGACTGCAGTCCTGCTCCTTGGCGCTTTGGTCCAGCCTTCTGCTTAAGCTTATTGGGGTGATATGTGCCCCTGAGGATTAGGGGTCTGTGCCTGTGATTGGAAGGTTGTTGGTTTAATGCCCATGGCTGCTTCTGAGCAAGACTTTAAGCCAAATTATCCAGGGAATGGCGGCCCCGCTTTGTCAGTTGTATGTTACTTTGGATAAATGTTTTTGCTAAATGATTAAATGTAATACTAGTGTAATATTAGTCGTGTCACTTTTTAATTTGTTTTAAATTCAGCTACAGTACAGTCTTTACTTCCCCCTTCTCTTCTGCTTAAGACGTTTCACGGCATCCTCAGTTTAAATCTGTTCCATTCCCAGCCCCATCCTGCAGGGGGTGGAGGTGAGTTGCCATTCCAAGATGCTGAATTCTAACCGCGACTGTTTTGTTATTTCCCCGAGGATTGGCAATGTGTGTAAATATGCGCTTTGGGATTATGTGGGCTGTTCGTCTTCTTCACTGAGATGCACTGATATCTCTGTGGAGACAGAATCAGCACAGTGTGCTATCGGGACGTGATTTCCTACCTCGCTGGTTTTATGCTGGCTGCTGCTCGGGGAGGAGGGGGGGTGATCAGGGTCGTTAATCAAACTTCCCCATCGCCTGTGGATACAGAGGCGCAGCCCTCTCCCCCTCTGCTTGGCCTGCCTTGCCCCGCATAGCAGTGACTCTTTCATCCCTGTTGGCAGGATTTGATCAGGTCCACTGCTCTGCCCCCCCCAAAACCAGCCCCCCACCCTCCAAGGGGATTACGGAGATCCTCTGTGTCTCTCTCAGTGTCTCACAAAGCGTGTGACGAGGTGGCACGGGGCAGGGGGGGCATCAAAGGCTCCCAGAAGGCGGGAGGGTGGTGACAGCTGATGAGAGAAAGAGATTGGGAAAGGGAAGGGAGAGAGACATGTGTGAGGTACAGACAGAACTGCCTTCCTACAGCCGCCTGGCTGGGGTACAGTGACATGTTTACAGATGAACTAGGCGGTATGTCGCTGAGGCACCATGCTGTGAACAGGGTGTCCCAGGAAAGCCAATACAAACACGGCCCTGGAACCCGCAGCAGTGCTCCCTGTATCTGGGGTGGGATGAACCGCTCGACCCTGTACGCTGACTGCCCTGCTTGCAGGATAACTTACATATTATAGAATCCAGCTGGACGTAATGGGAACGCAGGAAACGCCTCCCATCAAGTGACGGCCGCTTACGTGTCCCCTGGGCTGGCCAACGGGACATGAGCACTGCTCCAAAAACCTCACTGCACCTCGGGGCCTCACTGCACGTGTGACAGCTACACGCGTGTGCCTGCATGCCTGTTTCTGGGGTGTCCGCTTCAGCTGGCAGGCACCTCGATGGGTAAACGTGCAGATGGTTATTCGTGCAAGATGGTCGCTGTGTAGTAAGTACGCTTTCACATCACAGTGACGTCGTTGAGGTCATAAGCACGTGTCACTTCCTGTATTGACTCCTGCCCCTCTGGTATCTCTCCTCATGACCCAGTTCAGGGCACAGTAATCACGTTTGCAGCACATAAACATGGTGTGGCTGGGATCAAACTTATTGTCCACCAGAGACTCCAGTAAGAGATGCATTCCTAAACATGCCTCGACCTTTCCTGAGATGTCACCGTCCATGTCCCTCTTTCTGCTGGGCCTGGATCGAGCTCTGATCCTGAACTGTGAATTTTCTTAGTAACTTGGTTACTACTCAAGTATAAATCATGAAATTCATGAACTGTTGTGACTGATTACTGATGAACAAACAAGGGATCAGTACGCAACTGACACTTAGTTTCTGGTTAATTAATACGTTGTTATAGTGTAATACTACATTATTTGTGCCCCCTCAAGTAAGGTGTTACCCTGCCTGTATTAATACACACATTTCTCTGCAGTGTTTGTACGGTACTTGTTTCCTTTTGATGATGTTCTTATCCATGTCAGCTGCCGGAGCTCAAAAAGACTACAATCGCGTCATACACACAAATCAGTATTTAACAACAGTAATGGCCTATTAATTAAAACATGTAACAATGCAATATTTTCTTCCAATACCTCTTAGCTACATCAAATAGTGAAAATCAATGTCAGGAGGGACACTTTAAGATTGGACTGGATTTGTAAACTACCATTTCAATTAAAAGGAGCTGAATTTCACTTCTTTCTGCATGCTGATTGGTCAGCCTCCTTTAATCATGTATGTGTCACTAATGTTAATCAAGGAAACGAACCAGTGAAAGCCCAAAAAGAACAGAACTATTTATCATCATCAATCATATGAGCCTTTCCCTTTTAAAGTAGTTTGTAAAACCTGAAGTAGCTGGAAGTGTCCTCCCTGACAGGGATTATCTGCTCACCCTGCAGCAAACCTTTCGTCTGCGCTGTACTTTTCTTCCTCGTTTTTACGCTCCTTATGGTCTCTGCTTGTTCTTCCTCAGGTTTTCTGGTTCATTTCTGCTTCACTTGGTTTCCAATGGCTCTGTTGTTTTGCCAAAACAAATTCCAAATATTACTCTGTCTTTACTGCGATGGGTTGGCACCCCATCCTGGGCTGTTCCGTGCCATGCGCCTGTGGCCTCCGGGATGGGCTCCAGACCCCCCGCAACTCTGAATAGAATAAACGGTTACAGAAAATGGATGGATGGACTCTCTCTTTCCGAAATTTTATTTTAATAATTTTGTTGTAACAACCTGACTGGTAACCTCATCTGTTGTAGTGGCCTAAAAGTGGATTTATCTGTACGCATCTGTTCCCATTCAAATCAAAAGCCAGATTGCGAAACAGACTAATTTAGGCAGATGAATGTCAAAAAAACATACAACAAAAACAATTTTATAAATTTATAATGTATATATAATGTATAATAATATATAATGTATTTAATCTAAAGTTGAACTCAAATTCTTTTTCTGTGTAATGATACTGGGTGAGCGTTTGAGGTGATGGGACACTGATGGCTCTAAGTCCTGGGTGAGAATCGTGGGGGGGGACCGCTGTGATTTATGTGGAGCTTTTAACAAGAGATCAAAACCGGGGGCCCTAGAATAACCGAGGGTGGTGCTTCGGTCACTGCCGTGTCACGTGGCATCGAGTATTTCACAGCGCAAGAACTGCGTTTAATTTTTACGCTTCCAGGACCCTGATGAGGTGGGTCCTGGCAGAGCTGTTACCCGAATGATAACACTGCCACTAACATATGAGATTTCCACTCCCTGGTGCCAAAGAAGAGCCTGGCCAAACAAAAGCAAACCAGTCTGACCCCCTGGTTACAACCTGGAACCAGGACGAGACCAATGGTAACAGGTAATGTTGCTGGGGTCACTTTTATTTCTGGTTACAGAGCCTCGGTTAAACAATTCATTATTGTAACACTATTTAATTTCATAGAATAACATGATGAGAAAAACAATCTCAAAGCAAGTGATGAATAATACTTGAATTTAACTTATCTGCTCTGTTCTCTGGACTTACTAAGCCAAAAGCATCATTTTGCTTTACAAATGATAGAGGTAGCTACACAAATATGGATTATTAAAGGCTATAAATTGTACATTTTTGGTAGACTGCTGATAAATTTCCACCAGAAAAAGAGATGAGTGATTATTTCACGATTGCGGAAGCTGCTTTTCTGGAAATAAAATGTTATAACTTTATACTACATGTAGCAGAACATTTAACCTGCCTGTGCAGAATGTGACGTTCAAACAGTCTGGTTCAAAGAGGCCTTTGATCATGATGGTTGCTGTGTGGAGCTCAGTTGTTATGGTTTGTCGGTGCTCTCATGAGAAGATCTGTCACCACACTACAATGACAAAGTGACAGCACTTTGCAAGACATGACGTCAGCCTCAGTCATATGACAGATGAAGCAATCGGCATCTGTTCCATATACATGTGAATTTCTTTGATCCACCTTTTCCGTCATTGCTCGTACCATCGTTCCCTTGCACAAAATTCATGTTCAGGATTGACATGGGGGCAATAAGGAACATGTGGTAAGCAGAGCATGCATTTTGAGGACGTTTCTGAATGTTGCTCAGGTGAAGCCCCGCCCATTCCTGTGCAGTGGGTGGGGCTTTGTGGGACACTTCCTGTCTCACCAGCCAATCATACTCAGTCTGCAGAAATCACAGGTATTTGGATGCAAGCCCTTTGCTTGGGGCAATATGAGAACATTTTGTGTATATGGGTTCAGTTTTGGATGTTACTGGCGCTAGTCCCCTTTGTGCCTCAGGATGGGGTCTGTTCCCATTTTCAGACCTAAGGCTTTCTCGCACCTCTGCAGCTGCCTTGGCCACAGTCATTCATTTTCTGAAGGAAAACACCTACATCGCCTGCAGGATGCTCTCTGGTTCCCTGTGGTTTGCCTGGCCTCCAGAAATGCTCAGATCCTTGTAAAGTTAGTAAATATTCCTTACAGTTGGTGTTTTTTAATGTGATTCCCAGCTAGCTTGGTGCTGCCACCTAGACTGCAGTTTCCCACTTCGTTATACCACGGGTTTATGGCAAACTGAGGAGCAGGAACTGGTTTGGGGCCCCGGTCTTTTAACATTAAGATAAGATGGTGGTCACAGATTTGAGAGAATGACTGAGGTGGTGTAAATGTTGGACATTTGCTGCAGGATTGTGGGAGAGATGTTTCTCAGTAATGTGAGGCTGAAAGGTTTTAGGAAACAAATGGGACACTCTCCGCTGGAGACACGTTAATGCAGTTTTCTCTCGGAGCATGAACAAAATGAACTTAATGTCTTTTCAGCGGCGTGTCCTCCTGCATAATTGAGTTTTGTAGTAATATTGTTTCACCTGCGCGGCATTAAGGTGACACACTGGGCACTTGCTCTAGGGCCCTGGATGTTGTCTCTGGGTTGCAGCGCTGGGTTAGGGCTGGCTGTAGTTTATGCAGCTCTCAGCTCCTCCTCTCTGAGTTTCTTCAAATTTTCCTTATTTTAGCCCAGTTCAGAAGCATAGATGTTCAGCTGCAGTGCTTTGTCGGCGTTTCAATGATACCTCTGTTTCATCTGCTTGAAGAACAGCAAATGTAATGGTGTCGTTATTTCGGCAGTCTGAGGCGGTGTGAAGGATCATTGTGTGGTTTCTGGGCAGAATGTGAAGTGATGACTCCATCGCAGTGAGATCTTTCAGAGGGAGATGAAGGGGACAATTCTGTACGAGTGTGTAACTGCATGGAAGCCACCAAGTCTAGCTCAGCGTGGAGCAGGCATTGCACATTAAACAGCATTCTATGTTGCCATCTAAATGAGTTGCCGGACGTGTCAGTCCTTAATTAGATAAGATCAAAGTATTTTCGTTATTTTTCCTTCATTATTGGAGATAAAGATTTTAGGAACCGCACCTCACATTTGCCGACGCATAGCTTATTAATCACATTACTGCAATCTGCTCGAGAAGCGAATTAATTGTTTTAGCAATAATTACAAGTCGGCCATTCTGACAGGACCCCCCCCCCCTCCCCCCCGTTTTGGTGATAAACTGTGAGCAGAACTTCAATTTGTCCTTCTCGACAGAGCGATTTTACGCTATTGACCGTCTGTCATGTTTACCTCCGAACGATATGCCCGACCCCCTCCCTTGAAGAAGATCTATTTCCCCCGCCACTCAGAGACACTCGCACTAGTGAGGAATCCGCCTCCGCTGCTCTCAGATCCGCTTTGTTTCCCGGAACGAGCATTTCCGCTTTTGTTCGGATGTGTTCTGCGTTTCTGAGACGCATCAGACACACACACGGTGTTCTCACATACTACGATCACTCGATTTTGCCGGCATCCTCGCATCAGTGCATGGAATTATCTCCAGCCCACCTCAAATCCAGAAAGAGGGGATTATTCATATAATCACAGAGTTTGTTTTTCCGAAATTAGCTTTCGGGTCATTTCCTTCAAATCTGTGCCCACTAAAATGCCAGGATCTAGGCCTATACAATCACAAAACCAGCCGTCTGCTTTTCCACAGTCGCGATAAAACCTCTATCATACTGGCGCTGACATCTTGGGTTTGGTCCAGCGTGAGCAGCAGCCCTGCCGCAGCCTTGTGCTTCTGTTCTCACTGGGTGTTCAAGTTAAACAGCCCGTCTCGCCGTGTCAGCACAGCGCCCCCTGGTGAGGGTGACACCCCCTGCATTGATCTGCAGCCTCTTCCAAGTTCATTCTGAGTCTAAAATTCCTTCATATGACTGGATTTACAAGGCTGTTCAGGACGAGGCAAAAACGGCTTGGGGGATCGGTTTCTGAATAAATCCGCTGTTCTTTTTGTACAGTGCTTGTTGGAGATCCATACCTAGGGCCAACGGGACTGTACTGTGAATGTTAACCAGAAACAGTAAATGGTTGCCTTTTCAACTTAAACCGAGGGTGTCTTCGATTAACCCGATAATCTGTTATATCAGAACACGCTCCAGCAGAGGCATTATGGTGTAGTCGTCTTTCCCAGGGCTTCATGCAAGCAGCTGTGCTGTATAACCATCGCTTCTGAAAGCTGTATTTAGGCTCAATCGAATAAAAAAGATGATTTCCCAGGGCCTGAGTGTGTGAACTGAATCCTAAGTAAGCCCCTCCCACTCCGCTGCCGGCTGCCAGTGGAGTGCCATGCAATAAATGGCTGAAAATGTTTTTTAATATATGTTTCTCCCCCTTATGATCTTAATGTCTTATTTAGTGATGTTCATTAGGGGCTGTGAGAGAGGCTGCTGTTAAATGATGCCTCCACCCTAAAGTCGCACCTTGATCTTGGGTTGTTCCTGTCCATAGTCGTATCCCCCCCACCCCCCCCCCCCCCCATCCCTAATGGGGTATGTCGGCCCTGGGGTGTTACCAGCCAGATCCACGCAACCTGCTCTGAGTTTTGGCCGTGTGACAGGAATGGATCGGCAGCGAGGAATATTATGGGTAGTGTCGCCTTGGCGACAGAGGAGCAGCACTGCAGGGCTCTGGAACCACGTCGGCTGTTACGAGCGCAGCGAACGTAACGGGATTAAATTGTCAGCCTGTTCTTCTGTGGAGGAGTGGGCGGGACCTGGCACACCCCCCTGATCATCAGTGGGTGGAGCCTCTCATGTTCCCTATTGGTTGTTGGTCTTTGAGTGGCAGGTGCTTTCTTATCATACTTGTCACAGTCACATTTATGACACGAACTGAAATATATAATGTGTGTGTTTGGGGTGACTTGCGGGTCACCTAAGTGATCACCGGCAGAGCATTACAACCAGCCCGGCCATCTGGACCATGATGAGCAGGCCCTCATTTGGGGCACCGAGATCCGCGAGCGTCCCAGCAAAGATGAGTTTGCCCCTGCCTAGAGTATGCTCTGTCTGCGATGCTCCGCGTCCACATGTATATATAAACCCCTCATAAAGTGGCTCTGTGCCGCTGGGTTCTGTCCCGGCTGCCATTATGAGATGGCTGTTGCCTGGAGCACCACGCGGTCTTGGCTGGAGAGTGACATGAACTGTTGTGTCTTTGGGGGGGGGCAAAACTCCCGCATTCTCACACGCTGTAGTTTAACAGAGGCATTTCCCAAACACCGCCTGCCGAATATCACTTCCCAAACTCCGCCATGTTGTGACTCTGCACTAATTATCATTCTGCACTGTGAATCATTCTCCATTCTGTTAATGGAGGGGCTTGAGGCAAACTGTTATTCAGAGGAAAGAAAAGAAACACTGTCACAGGCTAAGACAAGCAAGGCAGAGCCGTCCATCACGGAACCCAGCAGGCTATGCTTGATGGGTGATGGTATCTGTACCATAGTCACTAGGAGAATTTGTGAGTGGATGACTTGTAATAATTATGGTTAACAAGCAGTCGCTTAACTGATCCTCTGTTCAGGTGGAGAATTAATAAGAAATAGGAGGCTTCTTGTTGTACAGAAGGCAGATAATCTGTGGCGATGGCTCATGGGGGAGGGGGGGGTATTAGGCTGGTGGTAATGTTCATGGCTCTGTGCTGGTTTTGTCTGTGACCTCACATGCTAAGCGGGATCAGGAATTTCACAGCTGAAGCCCTCCATGCGGAGGATCTCCACACACAGCCTGTTCATCGCTGCTGTCCTCTAGCACCAGCGGGTCGGGGGGGGGGGGGGGTCACTGCCCTTTGGCTAACTGGCCCACTTGGGCTTCTGCCAGTTGACAGGATGAGGTCATGGGAGATGCGACGGCAGGCCACAGGAGATGTGGCAGCGGGGATGCCGGAGATTTGGCGGGTTCCCATGTCGGAGTGAGCAAGGTGCCTTCCTCCGAACGGGAAGGCGCTCCGCTCAGAGGGAGCACGTCCGCTTGCCATCAGGGCTGTGCTGCCCCGCCCCTCTAACCCCTCCCTGTCATCCCCGCCCCCCACAGATGAGTTCAAGGGCTCCACTGTGGTGGAGCTGATGAAGAAGGAGGGAACCACCCTGGGCCTGACGGTGTCCGGGGGCATCGACAAGGACGGCAAGCCCCGCGTGTCTAACCTGCGGCAGGGCGGCATCGCAGCCAGGTAACCATGCAATGGGAGCTGAGTCAGCTGACTCCCGAGCGAGAGACAACGGGGAACGTGTTTCTATGTCGGCCTCTATGTGAGAGAGTGCTGGGTGTGCTGTAAGGTTAGACAGCTGAGGGACTGTCCGTCCGTCCGTCCGTCCGTCCGCCAGCCTGCCTGCCTGCCTGCCTGCCTGTCTGTCTGTCTGTCTGTCTGTCTGCCTGTCTGTCTGTCTGTCTGCCTGCCTGTCTGTCTGTCTGCCTGCCTGTCCGTCTGTCTGCCTGCCTGTCCGTCTGTCTGCCTGCCTGCCTGTCTGCCTGTCCGTCTGTCTGTCTGTCTGTCTGCCTGCCTGTCCGTCTGTCTATCGGCCTCTGACCCCATTTACCATTACATTCTCCATGCTCCAGTCATCGGAGATGCTGCAGACTTTCATGTTACTTATTTGGGGGAATATTGTATGTGAAGGTCTGCATGTCAGCAGTGCCTGTGATCAGACGGAGATCTTCCACAAAGCAGTGACACACCTGTGACAGGACCCTCCTTTTCATGCAGCATGATCTCCTGAGGAGTTTTCAGCCACATGTACACATGTACGTCGATGCCACTTTCTGTAACCCTTTCTCATGTTTTCTTTACGTGCTGTTAGTGAAATAAGCCTTTTATACAGGCAGTCGGGGTGAAGTGCTTGCAGGCCAGAAGCGTAAAGCAGGCTCCCGCCGGGGGATGGTGTGCGGTGTTCGGTGTGTGGTGTTCGGGCTCAGCACAAAGGGACTTCCTCACAGCGCCTCTCATCCAGAGAGAAGCTCTCTCGGCTTATTGTGTCACACCTGAGACACAAGATGTGATTTCGCTGCGGTAAAAGTAGTGAAAAATAATCACTAAAGTAGTTTGGTACAGCAAAGCTCTTCACCGGAACAAAAGCCTTTAGTGAATGCTTAACCACTACACCCCCCCTTAAAATTTAATTACAGCATTGTCAGGAGTATGATGTGGCTTTCCCCATTCCTCCCCCCCCCCCCACACGCCCCACCCCTCCCCTGCTACGCTCCCCCCCCCGGCCCCAGGAGCGACCAGCTGAGCGTGGGCGACTACATCAAGTCCGTCAATGGGATCAACCTGACCAAGTTCCGGCATGACGAGATCATCAGCCTGCTGAAGAACGTGGGGGAGCGCGTGGTCCTGGAGGTGGAGTACGAGCTGCCTCCTGTCTGTAAGCTGCTCTATCTGCCAGAAGCCCCCCCCCCCAACCCACCCCAGATGATCTGTTATTCTTCCTGTATGATAGTCATAAGAAAGTGGCCCCATGACTCTGGAACCAATGAAAACCAATTTCTTTTTACATTCATCATAAACTCTGCAGAACTCAATGAGGTCTTTCTGCCATGAAGAAGGAAGTAAATTTTCCTTCGACCCAGAAAAATAATTTTGTGGCTGTATCTTGGCCGTTTATGCATCTGCGGCCAGCGTGGCGAGCTCTTTCTTGTAGGTCGTTTCAGTTCGGTTCCGTGTTCCTCTTACACTCTGGAACGACAGTGACGGAAACATCGCACCTCTATCGATAGCTTCAGGCACAGCTGTATTTGCTCTGTGTCACCAGAGCGCCGCCCTTCCTGTCCGTTTGGGATCTGCGAGGTTCACAGCCACTGATCCGGCTGCATAATGCCTCTGCGGCTCCCGTTGACATTTAATAAGACGCCATACGTGGTCTGGAAGCAGAGCTGGGCTCTGGCGTCTGCTCATCGTCACTGCCGGCAGCGAAACACGCTCCCCAGTTCTCCTAAACCAAGTGGCAGCGGCTAGGGGCACGGCACCTTCCAGGGTCCTCTCCAGGCCGGCAGGTTCGGCCGCAGTGTGGAGGCAGCCTTAATTAACCCCCTCAAAGGGCATCTGTGATCGCTGTCAGCGGTGTGCCACTCCCTTAACTCATAATTACCATCTGCGCGATGGCTCTCGGCTTATCGGAGCCCCACATATGTGTTTAAGTTCCTCTCGAACCTGATCTCACCCGTCTCTGATATGGCTCCCTGTCACCCAACCACCCCCCCAGCTGTGCAGGGGTCTGGGGTGATGTTCAAGACCGTGGAGGTGACGCTGCACAAAGAAGGCAACACGTTTGGATTCGTCATACGAGGTAGGTGGACACGCAAGCCACACACATGCTGGTACAGGCTCTGAGGAGGAGAATGACTTTATTTAACGTGATGGAGAATGGTTTTGAGGTTCAGTTTGAACAGGAGGAGGATGCAGCTGTCGTCTTCTCCGTAAAGATGATAATGGATATATTGCTGTGACCTTTGGCCTCTGATCCATTGCTATAAAGGCTTCGTCCTGTGGTGATGCCCGTTGTTGTCTCTCCGCTGGCAGTGCCCACTATCTTTTTATGCCCACAGGGGGTTCCCACGAGGACAGGAACAAGTCTCGCCCAGTTGTCATAACGACCGTCCGGCCCGGCGGCCCGGCTGACAGGTGAGTCCTTGGCTCCAGCATGACCTTGGTTCCGCACCCCCCTGGCCTGACAGCCCCCATCTTTAATCAGCGTGTTCTAAACATCGATTTACAAATGGGCACTGTTTAATTAGCATTGATTACTGTAAATTATGCACAAATATGTCCTTATTAGTGTACAACCCATTTCACTGCGGGTACTACGGTATTTTTCTGCAGTGAGTTTTCTCATGTGATGGATCAGTGACAGACCGTATGACAATATTCCTGTGATAAATGACCAATTCCTTAATTATTTCACACCTAAGAATCGCCGGTGAATCTCTGTGATATTTTTCCTCCCTGTGGCTCACTGAATGGCTCTCTCATTCTGTTCCTCTCAGTCCTATTAATATTAATTTTCTGCTATGCTAATTTCATCTCCCCCTGAAGAAAAATTCCTGTCGCTCACCCGCCAGTAATTTGACCCGCGTCTCTCAGTCTCTGAGCTCTGCTCCAAATTAACACACTCCTCATCCTTTGTATGAAATTAACATTTTTTCCCCCTCAGTTCTGTGTGTGTTCATGTTGGCCTCTGCCCACAGCCGAGTGCATAATGCTTTAAAGGTTTCTTAAGTAACCGGGGTTTCTGACTGCCCCATGCTGCCCTCTGCTGGCCGCACTGTGATCTCTGTGGCCTCCTCCCCGCCCCCCCCTCAGGGAAGGCACCATCAAGGCTGGGGACCGGCTACTGAGCATTGATGGCATCAGGCTGCATGGCACCTCCCACGCCGAGGCCATGAGCATCCTGAAGCAGTGCGGGCAGGAGGCCACGCTGCTCATCGAGTACGACGTGTCCGTCATGGGTGAGTCTGTCTGGGAGACGTTACTGTTCCGGTAGCGAACCCTCCCTTGTTTGATGTAACCCCAGCCCTCAGATCTGCCGTTCTCATTATATCCCCCACATCTCCCCATCACCATGAAAATGTCTTTAACCCATCATTCCAAATCCCCTTCCCTCTCAAATGCCCCTTTCTGTTCCCATTTCCTGCCTAAGTCCCGCCCATCTCAGATTTGCCCTGCCCCCTGTGATATGGCTACCAGCTATCCTGGAGAGGTGTAGTTCTGATGTACATTTTTCCTGGGAATCCACATCTCGCTCTCTGGCTCCACGGTTGCTGATGCATGCTGCCTTCACATTGCGTAAACATCGTGAGAGCCTTTTTGCCCTCCCCCCTCCCCCCGCAGCAGCGCAGTCGGTGCTCAGCTTCATTTATCTGTCTCAGAATGATTTACTGACAGTGTGGTCAATGCTAAACAGGCAAAATCATGAAGGTAGTATTAATATAGATATAGACGACTGTGTTGCTGGCTCAGAGCCGCATGCTTTACTGGGGAGCACTGATAATTCTCTAGCTCCCATCAGCCCCTGCTGTATCAGGAAATGCTAGAATATTCCCTTTCTCAGCACTTCTAGACCTTTAACGTCCGTGTGAAAAATGTAGAAGTACACAGATGTACTTAGACGATTTTTGATGTTGGAACATTTTGGACAGCTGCCGATACCACTTGTGAAATTGCACAGTGATTCTGCTGCCTGAAATGGAGTAGGGGATGTGTACTGAGCTGGCGGCATGCAGCTTCTCCATCGGGCCTCAGGGGGGCGACATCACAGGCCAGCTGACCGTGGTGTCTCTGCGCTTATCGCAGCCAGCTGGTGAACGGCGCACAAACTCCGTGGTTTCATTTAACTTTCCTAGGTGACTGTGTTACTGGGATAATGACTTTAAACTTCTCTCCCTTCCCCGCACGACCTTCAGAGTCCCTCGGGGACACTGAGCACACAAGGACAACTGTGCTGAGTTTTTTGATTTTTTTTTTTTTTTTGTGAGCTCCGACCTGGAAGGTTGTACCTTCCCCTGCTGGGGTGGAGAGCCCCCCTGAACAGCTGCCAATTTAATAGACCCTTGGAGGGGGTCACCTGATTGATTGAGGCTCTAGTCACATCATCAGGGCCCGCAACCAGCAGTGATCCTCAGGACTGGTTTGCCAGTCAGTGTTTGAACCCAGCCGTGCCCTCAGTCTGTAATGGCGGAATGGGAGCCGCTGACAGCAGGCAGTCCCCACGGCAACATGTCGTCACAGTTCCTGTGAGATATAGATGCTCAGAACTCAGGGACTAGCTCGATAAACGGGAGAGAGACACCGGCTGCTGCTCTCAGTGCTGATGGTGGCTGGACTGTGCGGCTTCCAGACACCCGTGGGCCAGAAAAGTCTGAATCACACCCCCTCCCATTAACCACAACAAAGTCTTTACAGCGGGAACATCCCCTGCTATGAATTATTAATGCCAGCCCCATCCATCTTTCATGATCCTATTGACGTATGTGCGGGTGGCCGGAAGGGTAGTCCCCGGCTGACCATCTGCTAGGAAGGGGTGTGGGGGATTGTGGGAATGTTGTGGATCTTTGTGCCCCTCCAACCCCTCATCCAGACCCACCTGTTCCTCCATTACCTGGACACCTGCATCTGCCAATGCAGTGAGCTGTTGATTTTAGTTTTAACCTTGGCCTTTTTCCTGCACATTAACAGATTTTCAGCAGTACAGAAAACAACCAGGCACATCTCAGGGACATAACATCACATTTATTTCGCAGATTTTTTTTTTTTATCCGAAGTAACGTGCAGATGAGGATCAGAGAGCAGTGACTGGGGTTAAGGGCCTTGCTCAAGGGTCCAACGGCGACATGACACTGGATTCGAACCCACAACCTTCTGGGCATGAGAACAGATTCCTGACTCACTGAACTGTACGCCGCCCGCAAACATAATGTTAGCAATTGATTCATTTTGCAGCAGGCACATGAAAAATGCTCCCACCCTGGAAGGCGTCACTGCAGGGTTTGATGCTTGATGCCAAGGCAGGAATTTGCTTCACTGGGGCAGTTTACATCCGTGTTCCTCAGCAGGCACTGGTTGTATAGCTATTAATTCTGCTTTGTACAGTGTATGTGGTGCTGGGTGCCAGACCAGTCGCACACGTTTACACTGCTCATGCATAATTACAGGACAGGGCGGAGCTGTATCCTCGCCCTCCAGGCTGTGGGTTCGAATCCCATCCCCAGCTCTGAGTGTATGAATGGGTACACCGATTTCCTCCTGCAGTCCACAGAACATGTGTTTGGCAGAATTGATGTGTCTAAATCAGGGGTCACAAACGGTTTCTCCCTGAAGGCCAAATTCCAACAGCAACACAAAGCCAAGGTCCACAGTGCTCGAAACAAAACATGCTGACCGCGATGGGGTTAATGGCAAAATTTACCAGTGGGGGGAGGGGATCTATCATGCAGTCTGGATACAGTGGCATTTCAGGGTTGGCAAGTGACCAATGCTCTAAATGATCCTATGTGCCCTGTTCCTCCTGGGACAGGATGCAGACTCAAAACAGCCCCATACTGCAAGAGCAGTATGAAAATCCCACCACGTCTGGCCAGATTTTAGGGGCCTCTTGCAGTAACAGGGGCTGCGAGTCTGTCTGACCCTGTGGATGTTCTGCGTTGAGGAAGCTTCTGTCTCCTGCTTCTTTCATGCAGATTCTGTGGCCACAGCCTCAGGCCCCCTGCTGGTGGAAGTGGCCAAATCCCCAGGTTCCAGCCTGGGAGTAGCTCTATCTACCTCTATGTACTGTAACAAGCAGGTCATCGTCATCGACAAGGTGAAGCCCGCCAGCATTGCTGACAGGTAATCGGCCGACACCCCCCCCCCCCCCCCCATAACCCCCCCCCCCCAGACAGGGGTCGGGGCCACAGCCAGCTTAATGACACCTTGCTGACAGCATCACAAATGTCCATGAGAATTTCATTCCATTAAATTCTGTATCATCTTTTTATTTCTTTATTAATAAACAGATAATGCATCGTAAGCGTTATAGAAATTCAATATTCCATCTTGCCCTGATGCCCGTGAAATAGGCGAGATCGCCGTGTCTTTTATCGGCGGGTAGTTGCTAATGAGCCAGTATTATTTTTCCATCAAAAGTAAACAGGGATAAGTTTCTTTCCGTCATGAACAACAGAGGCTTGTTTGTGAGAGCGCGAGAGTGACACTGCTGCCCCCTGCAGGTGTGGGGCGCTGCATGCGGGCGACCACATCCTGTCGGTTGACGGCACCAGCATGGAGTACTGCACACTGGCAGAGGCCAACCAGCTACTGGCCAGCGCCTGCGAGCACGTCAAGATGGAGATCCTGCCTCATCACCAGACGCGGCTGGCCCTCAAGGGCCTGGAGCACGGTGAGCCGGGACTCACCCCCCCCTCCGCGCCGAGGATATAACCCAGCGTGCCTCTGTGGGGGAGGGAAGGGCGGGCTTTGCGGAGGAAGTGCCTCTGTTAATTTCAGGGAACATCATGGCCTGTACATGGAGCTGCTGAGAGCTTCTCCCAAGCAGCCGGCTTTGCCGTTATGGGGTGGGGGGTGGGGGTGCAGCCTCGCTTTCCCAAATGGCCGGAGGTTATGATGATGGTGATGATGATGTTCTTCTGGGTGTTTTTAGCAGTAATGGGCAATCCGGAAGCGTATACACACACACACATACGGGAGTACAGTCACACATGCTCACAGTCCTGCTTCCAAGTCTGCTACATAAATTCCCCTAAACTAGCCCCCTCGCCCAAATCCGCGGACACCCACACCTCCTTGCCCTTCCCAGGCTGTGTCGCAGCCAAACCCAAACTGAGGACGTTGAAAGCAGCACTTTCATTTGCAGCCATCTGCCCCAGTTACTGAGAAGGCAACAGCTGCCCGTAAAATTTTCCACATTAGCCACGTTAGCGTTAGCCACCCTGATCCTAATGACACCCCCACTGTCAAATACACATTATTTTTAGTGACCGTTGAGGTGGTTATTGCCCAGTTAAGCAGAGGTTAAGCAGAGGTTACTGACTATTACCATGGTTACCTGGTTTCATGTAGTTACCTCTCCGTGTTTTTTTTCCTTTCTTTTTGACGCTTCTTTCTTTTGCTTGTCCACTTCTTGTCTCTCTCTTTTTTTTTTGCTTCTCTGTCATCCGTGCATTTTCTCGTTATGTTGTGTGTGACGCGCACTGTTGTCCTTCGTCCCCCCGGCCCCCCCTGGTGGACAGTCAAGGTGCAGCGCAGCAACCGGCCGCTTCCCTGGGAATCCGGCGGCAACAGCAGCAACAGCAGCTTCCTCCCCTACCAACACTATAACACCTACCATCCCGACCATTCCAGGACTCAGGCCTCCAAATCCCAGAAATCCGCTCCACACAACCCTCGTAATGCTCCTCGCTCTCCTCCTTTCGCTCTCCTCCTCCTCCTCCCTCTTCCTCCCCTTTGACCCTTCTTTATTTACTCGGTCTCTTCTCCTCCGTCCAGTAGTCAGTGGGCCTCTGGCTCAGTCATTGTCCCTGAAACGCAGTGATCGTCTCATTTCTATGCAGTATTATGTCCTGCCTCACTGCACTCCAGGCCCTTGAGACGCTTCACTGGAAAACAAGCTTCAGACCTGGCATGTGGGGGAAATCACTGCGCTATACAAAGACCAAACACCGTAACTGTGTATTTTTATCCAAACTCTTATGACCAAATTGGGTCTCTTAGGCTCTGATTTATCTTGTGACAAAATAACTGTATTATTTATAAAATGCCTCAATATATGTAAAATATCTTGTGACCAAATTTCATGACAGAATATGCTCAGTTATGCAGAAAACACTATCTACTACACTTATGTGTGCAGCCTAAAAACACACATAGAGTGACAAAAGAAAGGGTTCCTCAGGGTGCATTTTTGTACCTTAAAAGGTACTTTTACCTGCAGCTAAGGATATAACTGGCAGACCCTTGAGGGTAGAACCTCAGTGACAAAGGAATGAAATGGTACTTTTTTTCTGACAGTGTGCACATGCAGTCTGAAAACTTAAAGGTGCTTTTTCTCAGTTTCAGTGTCAGTTTCAGTGTCAGTGTAGTCACTGTGTTTCGCATTTGTGGGGCAGCATAGATCAGGGAGGTAGCTGATGAGCAGGAAGGCTGAGCGTGCTCCGCCGTGCATCAGTGTAACAGTATCTCTCCCTCTGTGTGTAAGTGACACTGCTTTGGGAAGTAGCATGTGAGCTGAATGTTAAGTACAACATGGCACAGAACTCCCAGGAAGCTTCCAATTAGAAAGAAGGGAATGTTAATCCGTGGGGGGGGGGGTGTAATTGACGCAACGATGATCCACTTTGAACCTTTGACTTGGTCCATGACCTGAAGAAGTCTGCTTGACATTAGATGAGTCATTTTCCATCACCAACCTCTCTTAATTGTTCCTTGAATGGGTCCTCAGAAAGCTGCCTGGGTCTAATGAAGGTACCACCTGACTAGAATGTGACGTGGGAGCGTGTCATTAATCCCGTTAGGGAATTGCACGGAGGATTCTAGGATTTTTTAAGACTGTTCATAATTCATGCGGAGACCTTGATAGCCAATGAAATGTTTTGTATTTATGAGTGACAGGGGAGGGGGCACTCCGGGGGGGCAATCAGCTTTCTGCTGGGGACTGTGACCCTGCCCCCCTGTATATGCCTCTGGGTAACTGACTCCACCTGCTGCGATTACTGAGTTTCATGGACAATGTCTGTAAGCATGGAGGCGTCTCCTCGCAGTGATCTGGTGCCCGCTGATGTCTTTTGGGGGCGTAAGATGATAACCAGCGCACCATCACTCCAGCTGCAGCTAATGCTCCACGTAAAGCACCCGGCCCCGGAATCCCAGCCCAAGGTTCCTCTCCAGTTAATTAAAAATGAAACGAGGCGGGTTACAAATTAGCCGACGTGTCAGACGCTGTAATCGCTCATGATGGATTCAGACAGAGCTCTTGTTGGCTTAATATTTAACAGAGAGATCAAAGCGTGGGCTGTTCATGGTCCGGGCCGGGGGGGGGTCTCAGCGGTGTCTCTCCAGCCAGGTCCTCAGGCGGCAGCGGGTTGCCTCTTTGGGCCGGATTAAATAAATCTCAGCCTGGTTTGCGGGGGGGGGGGGGGGGCGGCTTGAAATTATCAAAGCACCGCCTCCGATTCAGACAGCATTGTCAGCCGTACTGTCACCGCTGAGGGGGACGATTTGGGGAGTGTGCTTCAGTCAGATCACGCCAAATGGTGCTTTGGGCTTCACAGCCTCTAGATAGGGCTGAATAGGAAGGGGGGGACTGTGGAATGGTGTGAATTTTATTGTAATAAGAGTGCAAGTTCCCCCCTGAAGGTCAGCCCTGGAGCCCCCAGAGCGCTGCCCCAATTCTGACCCCACCCCCCACCCCCCTTGCTCTCTCCCTCCCCAGCACTGGGCTCCTCTTTTTCTCCTACCTCCATGAGCGCGTACAGCCTGAGCTCCCTCAACATGGGCACCCTTCCCCGCAACATGTATCCCACCAGCCCCCGCAGCACCATGATGAGGCGCAAGCTCAAGAAGAAGGACTACAAGAGCTCCTGTAAGTCTATTGGCTGCTGCCGCTGCCGTTTCTCCAGCTTATTGGCTGCCGGGGAGCATGAGCTGTCGTCATGCTCAGAAGACTTTTGATTGGCTGATGGAAGGTCCTTCAGACAGAGGCTTGCTGACCATTGCCGTGAAGCTTTGGTACTGCTACACTTCAGTGACAGCTGAGTTGGGTTCAGTTTTAGATTTTGCTGCTTTTCGGGTCCTTCGCTGGGAGCTGTCACATGTCCAGACGTTTTGCTAAGCTAAAGTTAGCAGAAATAGAATTTGAACAGTTTCACAGCAAGTTAGTTTCCACATGGGGGGTAAGATGGCAGGAAAGTGCCGTAATCGGACCAGCACTTGCAGTTTGCAGTTTTTTGCAGTGTTTCTCCGCCTTGTGCACATGTGGCCCTTCCACTGATGTTCAGCAGTGTTGCATCTCTTAGGACATGTGCCGTTACTATCAGTTAGCATTTGCTGCTCGTCCACAGTGCCATAGCCACTTAGGAAGAATTATACCTCTCATACCCTTGTAGTAGCATTATGGGTGATACAGTATTTGGGATATGCTAAGTCTTTGGCGCCCTCTAGTGACCCTCGGCTTAGACTGTTTGAACTATGTGTTCGCAGACAGCAGTGTAAAAGAGGGGAGTTCTCTGCCTTGGCCTGTGCTCCATTACAAAAACCCAACATGGGGGACAGGACCCCCCGACCCCCGATAAAATAAAGGGGGCGGGGGGGGCGGTCACCCACCACCTCCCAATACCACAAAGGTAAGGAGACAGGACAGGACCCCACAACCCCCCGATATCCTAAATTGGAGGGGATTGTAACCCACCACCCCCCGATACCATAAAGGAGATGGGGACTGGACCCCACAACCCCCCGATACCCTAGATTGTCAGGTCCCAAATTACATGTAGCAGTAATGATGGAGTGGAAGTGCAACTCATTGTGCCTTACTTTTTCCACTCCTGCTGGTTTGGGTCCCTGCTGTGACCCAGGTGCTGGCACTGCACAGGAGCATGGGGTTCTGCCAGAGGAGAACATGGTGATATCACGTGCCAGGGGTTTAAAGGGACAGAGACAGCCTTGGTCCACTGCAGTCCGTGCTCATTTAATCACTGGAATTCAGTGTCAGTTACCAGCATCGGTCATTGTCCCCTATCCATCTTTCAAATGCCTATTCCAATCAGGATCAGCGGGGGGGGGGGGGGGGGGGGTCTATCCGAGGCAGCACAGGCAACAAGGCTCAGTCCACCCTGGACAGGATGCCAGCTCATTACAAAGCACAGACCCACAATGAAACACTCCGGAATTTAGACACACCAGTTAATCATGTGTTTGGCATCCGGGAGGAAACACGCAGTGCGGATGCAGGATTTGAACTGCCTCTCGGAGGACTGAGGCGACAGCCACAGAGCATTACAATAAATTTGAAATTCACTTTCATAAAGACAAAACAAAACTCTTACTTTGCACCCATTAGTGTAACTGTTAACTAGAAGATGGAGGCTAATCTGATCTTCTTGTCCCTTCAGGAAGTGATGTCATGCCAAATAAAAGCAGAGCAGAAGGTGCCCCAGTGAGTCTCCGTCAGGCAGGGGTGACACTGAGCTTCAAGTGCTCTCCTGGCTTCAAAGGTGTCCCATCCCAATTTTTGATAGACGTTTTGCATCTTGGATGACAGTGATGGGGTCTCCCCTCATCTTTTTAGGGCATTACAGCCCCCTCCCCACACCCGATAGACGCTGAGGCACAACTGTTCACGTGACTCGTGGATAAAACCAGGGAGCGAGGCAGTCATCATGGCTTCTGGCAAACACCGAGGAAGTTTGCTCTCGGCTGAATGACCTTTACCAGCACAAGGCTTTAAAACAAAAGTAGTAAGAATAGGCCCTCAGTCTGCAATAGCCAGATCGGCTCCTGGGGAAAGGTTTCAGGAGTCCGGGGGGGCAGGAATGGAAGCAAGATGGCTCCTTTTTGCATCAGTGTAGGGGGCCTGTCTAAACATTAGCGGTATAGAGGAGCCGCATCTTGAATCGAGAAGGTGGTGTTATATATTAACCAAATGAGTCTTGCATAAGCACCATTTTGTCCTACGCAAATCCGGGCTTCATGGGTGATGTTTTTAAACCATTCCAGCTTAAATTTAACAGAAAACAGACCCTGCTGATGTGTGTTTATGTTGGGGGATTTCCTGACACGCATTATAAATCCGAACGTGTCCCTGCTGAAGGTGGGGGCCTGAAACAGCCCTACAGCAAAGAGCAAATGCAGGTGCACCAGCCGCGTCACCTCAGGCAGTGTCCCTCACACCTAGGCGTCCTGCGTGTGTCACCCGGCTCGGGACGTGCCGCAGTGAGGGTGAGAAACAGCACAGACCCAGTGGAGTCCAGGGTCAGTGACTCCTATTAGAGCCAACAGTATTACAGCGTCTTCAGAAACATCTTCCAGCTTATTTACTGTGGCAGTAATTTACTTGGTGCCAGGCTCTGAACTTCAGGTTAGTAACAGAGGTGAAAGGACGACTCTGCATTTAAACCAGTGGGTTCTGCTGAGCACTGAGTAGGTTCCCTGCAGTGACGTCTCATTATGCAAAGCCGCCCCCCCGTGACATGACAGCGCTCAGAGTTTTGGGGAACAGTTATATTTCGTGTTTAGTTTTTAAAAAAAAAATGTCTTTCCGGTTCTTTATTTTGATAATAAAATTGTCATTACATGTATTGTGAAAATGTTTGTTTCAGATGGATATATCTGGCAGGAGAAATTAATCATTTTGTCCTTATTTATCCCAGTAACTTGACCAGTTAAAAGCTTAGGGATCCCGGTGGCCATACCAGTACTCAGCTTTGCTCTAATGCTGCATCCATTAACAGTGACTGATCAGACTGAATGAATGTCTGTCTGTCTGTCCGTCCTTTACTGGGGGCGGGGCCTGTTATCAGGCCTCGCTCTGCGAGTTTTCATTGGCTGTCATGGTTCCGTCACAGGCTGCTGTGGTCTCCTGTTCTGAGTTAATGTGCGTCTGGCCCACAGGCAAAGCCGTCTTCCTGCAGTCCCCACCTAGTGCCATCTAGTGTTCTCTTTGTGCTGTTAGTCAGCTATGAAGCTGAGAGTCTTTCCTCTTCATTGCAGTTTCTGCTACCAAATGTACTCAGTATCCCACTTCTTCCCGTTCCTGTTGTTCTGCGTATTGTGTTTTGT
The DNA here is from genome assembly GCF_048594095.1 of Paramormyrops kingsleyae. Taxonomy (NCBI): domain Eukaryota; kingdom Metazoa; phylum Chordata; class Actinopteri; order Osteoglossiformes; family Mormyridae; genus Paramormyrops; species Paramormyrops kingsleyae. The sequence goes on from NC_132797.1 coordinate 16,176,949, forward strand.
GTCATGTCTTGAGAGCAATTGTTCTTCTTGATAAGAGCTCCCCCTAGCCAAGGCACCGGCTCTCCAGCTTCTCCTCTGTGACTTTGTGTCGCCCCCCGTTACTTGTGCAGCTTGAAAGTAACCCCCCATGTGCCCCTCCTCCCGCAGTGTCCCTGGCCTCCAGCACGCTGGGTTTGGCCGGGCAGGTGGTCCACACAGAGACAACCGAGGTGATGCTGCTCAGCGAGTCCATCATGGGTTTTGGCATCCAGCTGCAGGGTGGCGTCTTCGCCACCGAGACCCTGACCTCGCCTCCGCTCATCGCTTACATCGACCCCGACAGCCCTGCCGAGAGGTTAGATTCCCCCATGTGTCCCTAGGGGGTGTAGTAGTTAGGGGCCTGTGCCTGTTGTCCCTTCAGATTCAGACAGCATCTATGCACCCAGTGACACTGGGCCATCACCACCAGCCATCTGCTGAGCTGACTTTGGCATTTGGTTGGTGGCTTCTGAAGGGTGTTCACCTTGAAACTTGGAACTACCATTTTAGGTTTTTCCAGATTTGAGTCTTTGTACGGTCGTCATGTTCTGCTTGCGGCGCAGGAGCGGAGTCCTGCAGATCGGTGACCGCATCCTGGCCATCAACGGCATCCCCACTGAGGATAGCACCCTGGAGGAAGCCAACCAGCTGCTGCGAGACTCCAGCATCACCAGCAAGGTCACCCTGGAGATAGAGTTCGACGTGGCAGGTACGCACTGCAATGCACTGCAATACACTGCACACCGCTGCGTAAAGGCCCGTACTGTGCGAACATTAAGACGATGAACTTTAATGATGTAAACACAGAGAGGGAGGATGATGGCTGGCATTGTTCAAGTAAGATATTAAAGGCAGCTCTTAACAGCCAAACGGCATCCACTGGCATAAGTACAGTACCTGGAAACAGCTGCTGTCCTTGAGTGGACCAGTGTAACTGTGAGTGACATAAGGGAGCAGAACCCCCAGGATATCACAGGCAGTAGTGGGTCACTGTGGAGAGCCCTCACATCCTTTCCCCTCCGTTAACTGGGTTTCTAAACCCCTACTGCCCTGTCTCAGGTGCCTGTGTTGTTTACACTGACCATTTGACCTCATTCTGACCGATTGAAACCCCCCCACCCCCCCATGCAGAGTCAGTCATCCCCAGCAGCGGAACCTTCCATGTGAAGCTCCCCAAGAAGACTGGAGTGGAGCTTGGAATCACCATCAGCTGTGAGTGTCCAGCTGCCTGAACCACCCCCCCCCCCCTCAGTCCTCGAGAGCTCGATACCCCCTCACTGCCTTTATACACCAGTTATCTTGCAATCGGGTCATTAGCATTGAACCTGTGTCACTGCAGGTCACTGAGGTATCAGAGCAGTAAATGTAACATCATAATAATGATGCTCCTATACGTAGCACTTTTAATTACGGAAAATGTCAAAGCACTTCCTGATGGAAGCAAAGTAGCTGCATGCGCCGGGGCGACTCTGAGAGGTGATTCTTCCGCTCTGCACTCTTTCACACCTCGCCGCTGTCACTCTCCATCTGCTGCCTCAGGCTTCACCACGACGCACCTGCTAACATTTTCATTTACGGCTCGGACAATGAGATTAGGCCCCTCTCTTCTTGCCCTGTCTGGTCGTTTGCTTGCCGTAGTTTGATTACAAAAAGGGGGAGGCAGCATGTTCATCTGAGAGGAATGAGATCACTGTCTCCATACCGTGTCCCAGAACGGCGCTAAATGAATAAATGAATGGACTTTCACACATTTTCAGGGAATAATGGCCCTATTTAGATAATTTATTCTGAAAGCCTGTAGGAGGTGATAGTGTTACAGGGCTTAGGGGGGCTTAATCTGTGATTGGAGGGTCAGCTCTTCTTCGCGACACTGGGGAGGGGGGTAGCCAGCCTGAGGACCTGAAGGTGACACCACATTTATAAATGAATGAAAGTTACATTTATATAGCGCTTGTTAAAGAACCAATGGGGAGCCACTCGAACCACCACCACTATGTAGCACCGACCTGGATGATGTGACAGCAGCCATTCTGAGCCAGTACACTCACCACCAGCTAAGGTGATGAAGGGGCAGGAGAGAATGCACCCAATTAGGTATAGGGGATGATTAGGAGGCCAGATTTGAAAGGACCACAGTGGGCAATTTAGCCAGGGCATCGAGGTACCACCTCTACTCTTTCAAAAGATGCCCAGGGATCTATTATGACCTCAGAGAGTCAGGACCTCATCCGAAGGAGGGCACCATATTTATAGCACGTCACTGCACTGGGGCATTGGTTTACTCTAGCTATAAAATAATCTAAAACGCTGGCCATATAATACTTAGCTAAGACACTAACAGCGCATATTTGGCTAAGATGCTAGCTATACACTAGTTAGAGTATAGTCCAATATAATAGTTACAATAGTTAACTAAGGCTCCTGTTGCTTTGGTGAAATAGGCTGCAGTGATGCTTGGACCCCTTACCCCTCCTCGCTGAAGAGTGTGCACTGGTTTCACTCCATAGGAAGTCATTTCACACAGTAGTCGAACCTCATTACCTATTGTGTCAAGGCTGCTTGCTCATTGGGTCATTCCCGACCAGCCTCCCCATCGATGAGCAGCCCCAGCTTTGCCACATTAATGCAGGGACAGTGAGATGCAGAGCTCATGACGCCACGCCACAGTCGCGCTGTAAAACCAACTGGCTCCCCGTGACGCCCTCTTACCCATTTGGCCTCCTGGTATTCCAGCACAGGGTCTGAGTCTGGTCTCTTGTTGCAGCTCCGTTCTTAGAGGAACAGGAAATGCCCGTCGGGCCCCGGGGCTGGCATCCAGGTTGGCGTCGTCGCTCTGTAACGCCTTGGTTGTGTTTTCTCAGTGTGCATAAGTGTCAGCTGCTGCCGACGAGCTGCTATGGAAACTGTTTCCGACTTGGGGAACGTGCCAGTCGGTCCGCTTCGCTTGTTTTCACGCTTCTCTGGCAGGATCGTGCCGGTTGTCGGCCGTCTGACGAGTATTTACCGAGGCCATATGGCCGTCAAGCCGGCGCTTAAACACGCACGTCAGTCACAGGGGACCGGGCCCCGACCTGGATTCTTCTGGGCACACACATGGCAGCTGGCAACTTCCCCTGACGGGGCTAGGAACAGCCGGGGGGCTGGTTCAGGTTATCGTCAGCCTGGTGTCTGCCAGACGCGCAGCCGTGGTCATGTGACCTGTGGGATGGGAGTGTGATGCGGCTGCTTCAGTGAGGCTCCAGGGCTCTTACCCAAGTAACATCTCCTACCTCTGTGTCTGACTGTCTTTCAGCTCCATCCAGCCGGAAGCCTGGGGATGCTCTCATCATCTCGGACATTAAGAAGGGCAGTGTTGCTCACAGGTAACCTGTCTGCCTGGGACATGCTGGGAGTGTAACTGAGTGTGTGTGTTTGGACCTCCGCATTACTGCAGGCAGCTCATCGGCACAGTTCTGTTCTGCCCCGGTTCATACGACCCGTATCTGGTTATTGGGCAGGTAGAGCTCACCCTGAGAGTCCGATCTGTGAATCTCCCAAGAAATCAGCACTGCACTGTGCCTCTTAGGCATCACTGTACATATAAATTGTATAATTCATGCAAACACTGAGTATTATTACCAAGGTGAAAACTGGGATATAACACACATTGTTTACTGGTATACAAATACAGTGTCGGTGTTACCCAGAATTCCCATTTATCACACCCTGCCACCCCACTCGGGCAGGACGGGCACCCTAGAGCTGGGCGACAAGCTGCTGGCGATTGACAACATCCGACTGGACAACTGCTCCATGGAGGACGCCGTGCAGATCCTGCAGCAGTGCGAGGAACTGGTGAAGCTCAAGATCCGCAAGGACGAGGACAACTCGGGTACGGAGCATGCATATTCACACTGGGGGGTACACACACACAGATACACAGGGAAGAGCACACACACTCACTACAGAACTCCCTGCTGGACTGTGTGTATGTGTGTTCGTGTGTACACTCATCTTCATTCAAAGCCCAGCAATGTGATTAGCATTTGATTGGCCCAATTATCTGCATTTCAGCCACCAAAAATGCAGCAGTCAAGCATGTTGTTTTCTTAATAGACTGAGGAATGGATGCAGACTTTAAATATGCTGCCATATATTATGAGCAGTTTAACCCATGAAGGCAGGAGCCACCGGCAACCCAATGCCCGTGGGCATCCTCACAGGGAGTGGCGAGGCGTGTGAGGGCAGGACGGTCGCCAGTGGTCATGCTTGGCATCTCCAGGGCCCGTGCTGGCCAGACACCCTGAGAAACTAACATTCAACACGGAGAACATGCCTGGCTTTAAGGTCCAAAGCTGTGTCATAGTAACTAAAAGGCAACTAAATGTGTTTGAGAATTAGTAATATTATTGTTGTTGTTGTGTTGTTATAATTTTATTTTATGTGTATGACCAGAGGGCAGTTGGTCAGTACAGTCTAGCTTCTTAGACTTGCACAGATAATCCTTTCGATTTGTTCTGATGATGCAAATTGACCACAGCTGAGCTTATTCACACAGTAAATTTGATTTCAACTGCATGTGGCCCCAAAAGAACAGTTTGTTGCTTGTCTTTTCTTTCCAGCTGAGCAGCTACTCTCTTGGTGCATTATGGGAGCTCGGCCTTCTGGGCATAACACTGGCTTGTCAGAGATGGGTGTGGGGTCCATTTCCACGGTCCCCTCTTCCTGTCTTTGCTGATTGGTTCCTCGATGTCACAAGCAGCTGTTTGCTTCTCAGGAAATGAGTTACAGTCTCTTTAATCGCGCACTTTGTTCAGTTCAGCGACGGAAATCTCTGAATCTAATCCAATACCGGCTGGCGGGCGTTCCCCTGACAGGGGTACAGCAATGAGAGATTTATAATACTGTTAATTCATGCATGTGTGCAGGTCTCTCTGTTCTCTCATCTTCAGACCAGGTTTGCAGGAGAGCACTGCAGCCAACCTACGTTCATGAGCCAAACTGAAAAGACAGAATCTATAGTCCTGCAGGGTGTGTGATACGGTGGCTGTTTCCATAGCAACTCACAAACGTGCCTTTCCCATCCTCTGTTCCACATCAATGAAAGGGTTAAATATCTCCATATCAAACTCCCCCTGGTAGTCGTGATCAAATGGCCTGTGAGAGCGTCTGAAGCGTGATTGGTGTGCCCGACATGGACTGTGGTGATGCACTGGCCCTGGTTGCCACACCAGCACTGTTTATGACCCGTGTCTGCTTCGGCCCGGCCGCAGACGAGCAGGAAAGCTCTGGTGCCATCATCTACACGGTGGAGCTGAAACGGTACGGAGGCCCGCTGGGCATCACCATCTCGGGCACCGAGGAGCCCTTCGACCCCATCATCATCTCCAGCCTGACCAAAGGCGGCTTGGCAGAGAGGTAGGCCCTCCTCCGGCTGCTATCCTCTGTGGGTCCTGCTGGGCTTTGGTCTAGCTCCATCACGCTCCTTTCCACTCTTGTGCCATTTATACACATTGTGGGGCTTATACTAATGTGATTCTTTTTATTTATCTAGAAAAAATATTATGTACATAATAGTATTTCATCAGATCAATTTGTCCAGTGACACTGTAGATGGGTGGTGGTCAGGTAACAGTGGGGTGTTTGACCGAACACCCGGTCCGTGTTTGAGCCCAGGGCAGGCCTCGCTCACTTTTCCGTGCCCCCTCCTTACCCGACCTCATCCGCCCTGCTCCCATCCTTGCCTAGACTCACTACACCCCTCTATATAATGCCACAGTGGTCCCACCCCCTCCTTATCCAGCCTCCCCCACCTCTCCTTGGCCCCTGCCCCCTCATTACCCAGTCTATCCCTGCCCCTGGCCTCGCCTGCCTCTGCCCACTCCCTGCCCCTGGCCTCGCCTGCCTCTGCCCACTCCCTGCCCCTGGCCTCGCCCGCTTCTGCCCACTCCCTGCCCCTCATTACCCCGCCTCACCTGCCACTGGTCCTTGCCCTACCCCTCATTACCCTTCCTTGCCCACCTTTGCTCCCTTCCTGCCCCTCATTACCCCGCCTTGCCCGCCTCTGCCCACTCCCTGCCTCTCATTTCCCTGCTTCACCCACCTTTGCCCACTCTCTGCCCCTCATTACCCCACCTCACCCCACTCCCTGTCCCTCATTACCCTGCCTTGCCCGCCTCTGCCCACTCCCTGCCTCTCATTACCCCACCTCACCCGCCTCTGGCCACGCCTTGCCTCTCATTTTCCTTCTTTGCCCGCCTTTGCCCATTCCCTGCCCCTCATTACCTCACCTCACTTGCCTCTGCTATGCCCTGCCCCTCATTACCCTGCCTCGGCCGCCTCTGCCCACTCCCTGCCTCTCATTACCCCACCTCTGGCCACGCCTTGCCTCTCATTTCCCTGCTTTGCCCGCCTTTGCCCATTCTCTGCCCCTCATTACCTCACCTCACCTGCCTCTGGCTATGCCCTGCCCCTCATTACCCTGCCTCACCCACCTCTGCCCACTCCCTGCCCCTCACTACCCCACCTCACCTGCCTCTGGCCACACTCTGCCCCTCATTACCCTGCCTCCCCCACTTTTGCCCACTCCCTGCCCTTCATTACCCCGCCTCACCCCACTCCCTGCCCCTCATTACCCCACCTCACCTGCCTCTGGCCATGCCCTGCCCCTCATTGCCCTACCTCACCTGCCTCTGGCCATGCCCTGCCCCTCATTGCCCTGCCTCGCCCGCCTTTGCCCACCCCCTGCCCTTCATTACCCCACCTCACCCCACTCCCTGCCCCTCATTACCCTGCCTCACCTGCCTCTGCCCTCTGCCTGCCTCTCATTTCCCTGCCTCCCTTGCCTCTCCAGGACTGGTGCCATCCACATTGGCGACCGCATTCTGGCCATCAATAGCAACAGCCTGAAGGGGAAGCCGCTGAGTGAGGCCATCCACCTGCTACAGATGGCAGGGGAGTCAGTCATGCTCAAAATCAAGAAGCAGGGCGAGGGTGAGTCATTGAGGGGGTGCTGTTCCCTGATCTGTATCGCACAGCTAGACCCTTAGCCTTAATCGTTAGCATGTGACTGAATTAGGAAGGGTTCTTCAGTAGTTCATGGACTGGCTGGTTGTAGCCAAAGAACCTTCTGGTTATATTTACAGTTATATAAGTTATATATATAAGTTGATTTTCTTTCTAGTCTGTTTAAATTTGCAATGCTCCATATTTCTGTCCAAAGTTCGAATATGACCAGCCCTCAAGTCAGCAAGTCGGGTACAGACTAACAGACCAAACAGGTGAGCCTTTCTCAAACCACTGTCCCCCCCGCGGCAGTGACAAGCCCGAAAAAGTCGCCAGTGTCGGGCCACCTGAGCGAGCTCAGCGACATGGAGGACGAGACGCAGGTGCTGCAGAAGCCTGGCAAGCTGTCGGACATCTACTCCACCACCATCCCCAGCGTGGACAGTGCCGTGGAGTCCTGGGACGGCTCAGCCATCGACACGGCGCTCAGTAGCCAGGGTGAGGCTTCGCTAACACTATAGCACATGCATATCCAGCACGGCGACGGTCACTCGCCACAGCGCTATACTATATTCACTATCGGCGCTTTTCCACTACCATCAAGAACTGAGCCGTACCCGAGTCATAATGCAAACTGCCGGTTTTCCATCATAAATTATCCAAGCTGTAGCTGAGCTGTACCTGCACTGACATGGCCCTCCTTACTAGCAGGCCCGAAAGCATGACTAAACTGAGCTGGTTGCTTCACCACCATTTCATTGGTCAAAATACACGTAGATATTGCTGTTCTGAGCATGGATTATTCATGATTTAGTATCGCATATCGTGATGTATTGATTCATTCCCGATAACTCAGAAGTTGACAATTAACAACCGTCTACTTAAAAAGTACTATAGAACAGCTGAATGGAATGGATTTCTGATGCATATTTACACAAGCGAATGGTAATTCTACTAGTGTTTGATATTATCATAAGCCGGTGATTCTCTCAGACTTGCTAGTGGAAATTACCCCACAGTAAAAAAATTATTATAATAATTGCACATAATCAATCATGATGTACACTGTGTGAACAGTAAATAAGCGTCTCTTCGTTTTGTGTCACTGTTACTCTCCAAACCCGGCAGCACCTTTACGGAACACCAAAGCCAGCTGGAACCGCGCTGTAACTGGTCTCTCTTCGTGGTACAGCTCGGTTCCTATATGCCAGTAGAAAAGCTCCATAAGTTGACAAGTTGAGACACGCCCCAAGTTCACTATGCTCAGGTCTGGATTATGTTCGGATTTTGTGTCTAGCTGTACAGTCCTGGGGACCCCCAGACGGTCCGCATTTTTGCTCCCTCCCCACTCCCAGCATGCCTGAACAAATCAATCAAGAACATCTGGTACAGGTGTGTTGGGAGCTGGGAGGCAGCAAAAGTGTTGCTGGTCCCCCAAGGACTGGGTTTGAAAAACACTGATATAGACCCCGGAGGAATTTTTAGTAAGCGAAAATCAATCCAAACCACCAACACTGAGGCTTGTTTAGTGTTTTGTGCGAAATGTCTATAAATACTCTGTGATTCATTTTGACAGATTTAACATCATTGATATTATTCTCTGTACAGTGACACTTCTAGCAGGGAGATTAGTTGTCTAAACACATTCTGACAAACTGTCGTGAGGAAAAAAATGACAACGGGCTTTGCGATTAATCACCATAATAATTACACAGTGATGTGAGAAACTGGGTTCCTGTGAAAACATTGTAACCTTTTATTAATGAGAACAAAAACGAGCCTCCCGTTCCTTTATAAAGGGTGCAGAATATGCAGGCTAGATAAGAATTTGTTTTTCGCATGGCCTGTCTGATACCCTGTTAATTAAAACACGAAGAAGGAAGCGGCTGAAATCAGCCGTCAGAGGCAGAGCCGCTGAATGTGATATTAATCTGAGGGAAAACCAATCAAACACTGCATCTCTCATTAAAGCTGCGTCTCAGCTAATATCTCCTGGAGTGAAGCGGGGACTCGTGCGTCTGCAGGAGTTATTAACTAGAACTTCAGGAAATCACCTGTTGTCTGTGACCCGCATGCATAATGCACATTCTGCTGGCATTCAGGCCCAGTCAACCCGCTGAATCACTCGCCGGCGCATGTAGCTTAACGCGTCTGCTCCCGCCCTCAGCCCCGGCGGCGAGAGGGCCCGCGGCGTGTCTGAGGATACGTAGCCTAACGCGTCTGCTCCCGCCCACAGCCCCGGCTGCGAGAGGGCCCGCGGCGCGTCTCAGGATACGTAGCCTAACGCGTCTGCTCCCGCCCTCAGCCCCGGTGGCGAGATGACCCGCGGCGCGTCTGAGGATACGTAGCCTAACGCGTCTGCTCCCGCCCACAGCCCCGGCTGCGAGAGGGCCCGCGGCGCGTCTCAGGATACGTAGCCTAACGCGTCTCCTCCCGCCCTCAGCCCCGGCGGCGAGAGGGCCCGCGCCGCATCTGAGGATACGTAGCCTAACGCGTCTGCTCCCGCCCTCAGCCCCGGCGGCGAGAGGGCCCGCGGCGCGTCTGAGGATACGTAGCCTAACGCGTCTGCTCCCGCCCTCAGCCCCGGCGGCGAGATGACCCGCGGCGCGTCTGAGGATACGTAGCCTAACGCGTCTGCTCCCGCCCTCAGCCCCGGCGGCGAGAGGGCCCGCGGCGCGTCTGAGGATACGTAGCCTAACGCGTCTGCTCCCGCCCTCAGCCCCGGCGGCGAGATGACCCGCGGCGCGTCTGAGGATACGTAGCTTAACGCGTCTGCTCCCGCCCGCAGCCCCGGCGGCGAGAGGGCCCGCGGCGCGTCTGAGGATACGTAGCCTAACGCGTCTGCTCCCGCCCTCAGCCCCGGCTGCGAGAGGGCCCGCGGCGTGTCTGAGGATACGTAGCCTAACGCGTCTGCTCCCGCCCTCAGCCCCGGCTGCGAGAGGGCCCGCGGCGTGTCTGAGGATACGTAGCCTAACGCGTCTGCTCCCGCCCTCAGCCCCGGCTGCGAGAGGGCCCGCGGCGTGTCTGAGGATTTGGAGTCCCTGGCTGGCATGCTACGTGGGGCTGAATCACTCCCAGTGTCAATAATGGCATCCTCAGTGCTCTCCCTCTGTCAGGGGCTGATGAGTCGCGCCTGGCAGCCACTTTTCTCCTCGCTGGGGCGCCATTAGGGCCCTCTGGAGCGACAGCTTGGGGCTGGGCCCCCCCCCCCTCCAACCCAGACAGCAGAGCTGAACTGCACATTGAGAACATCCAGCCCCTTTCAGGTTATAGCTGATATATTATATATAAAAATATAACACGCAGACACAGGTGGGAACGTATTCTCGCCCGGACCGTTATGTTTCCACAGGCACGACCCACAAAATACCTCAGTCCTTGTGTTAGGGACTCTCACTTTTCTATGCACTTTCAGTGCTCATCCCGTATTCCGTTGTCTAAAACGGACTGGTTCAGTCTACACTGCCAGTGTGACCCTCTTGTCGGCTTTAAGACGCAGAAGCGAGCTGAAGGTCTGTCCAGAGCAGCTGCTGGTGGTAACAGCACACTGCCAGGTCTTGTGCTCCCCAGGACGCTCGTCCCGCCTCCCTTACGTGGATCACGTTAAGCCCTGCTGCCGTGCCGCTCCACCCCTCTGACCCCTCCCTCTCTGCTGTGGGACAGGCCCGGCGTACCAGGCCGCTGGATACAGCTTCCACGGCCAGGAGTGGAGGAACGCCAAGGCGCGGGGCAGCCTGTCCCCCCTCGGCTCACGCCAGAGGAACAACATCTTTCAGGACCTGGGGCTGAGTGACGATGAGTGGGACCGGCCCACAGCCAGCGGGTACGTGTGCTAATGCCCCCCCCAGGGGCAGATTAAATTTCCTTACGGCTATTATCTGATATCCACGTTATCCACAGTAGTCAGGGTATTTGGGGTGGGACACCCTCGACACCACAGCTAATAACCGCTAGCAGAGAGGACGCTGCTTCCCGTGGAATACCGTTTGTTAGCGTGATGCCGGAAAGTTCTCTGCCTTCTACATTCACAGGTTAAATGTAAAAGTTGTCTGAACTCCCAGAGCAGATGTATACACACACAGCCAAGCTATACTGCGGGGGGGGGGGTACACCTTCTCCTTTGTATCCCCTTGCAGTATATAAATGTGCACCACTATTAAAATCTGCAAACGACATAATCTGCATGATGTGTCACTGATGGTGTCAGATGGATGAGGCCAGTAAATCTTCAGAAATTACTCCAAGCTCACTGTAGGTCTTACAAAGGGGCTCCGTCATACCTTTCAGGGTTATGAAGGCATGTATCTCATGATGTCCTTCTCATTGATACCTGCAGGGCTGCCACGCTCCCCACAGGCTTCATCACCGACAGCAGGTGACTGTCTGCCCTTCTCCAATCCTGCCAGGAACGCTGTCTTAGACCCAACGTGCCTGACATACCCCCTCCCCCTCCCAGGTTCACTGTGGGCCATGACGGCACTGAGCCTGATCAGGAGGAGAACTTTTGGTCCCAGGCCCTGGAGGACTTGGAGACGTGTGGCCAGTCCGGGATCCTGCGGGAGCTGGAGGTAAAGTTACCCCCCCCCCATCCCCCACAGCTGATACTCTAAAGCAGTTTCTCAATCCGATCCTCTGAGTCCCACAGACAGTCCACGTTTTTGCCCGGAAGCTGGGAGGGAGCAAAAATGTGGACTGTCTGACATGGGAACTCGGAAGGAGCAAAAACGTGGACCGGCTGTGGGTCCCTGTGGACCGGATTGGGAAACCCTGGTCTAAAGCTAGTGGTAATGACAGCGCCCCCCCTCATCTCTTATTTCTGCGCTGTCCCCTCTTCCTGATTTGCTCTCCCCGATGGAGTGATGTCATATCCTTTGCATAACGTGTGACGCCCCTCTTTTGTTCCAGGACAAGCCAGACAGGCCTCTGAATAAGAAAAACTTGGCCATGCTGGTAGCCCCTCCCTTGTCGTGCCTCCCTCCATTCTTGCTTGCCGTGCCCGCGCCTGGTCCTGTCCCTCTGCTTCTCTGCTCGCTGCCGACCCGCTGACCCGGGGGTCCATTCATACTCTACCTTACTCGCCATGAGGCTTCCTCGCATCCTGTTCCTCCATGCCGTACATACTGTAAAAAGGATCATGTATAAGTGTGAAAGAACCATCGTAAAGTCTTTAGCGAGGAAATTGGCACTGTTGATGATCAATGGAGAGCAATTCACCCATTGCCTTTAATTTGACAGCCCTATGTAAACACGCTTTTGAGCCAAGAAACCAGATAAATGTGCTAATCCCAGGGAGGCACCATATTTAACTGTAGAAGTTTATAAGCTCTTGAATGTACCCTCCGGCTCGCATTTTAACTTAGGTACATTTTTGCTTTTTTGTAAATGTTTGGTACAAAACAGCATTTTGTGTTGGTCGTAAAAGAAACTGACAAAATGTTTGCCTTGATCGACTGCCATCTCTCATATGAAGAACCACGTGGCGTGTACCTAAAAACTAAGTGCATGTGTGGTGATGTATGTTTAGCTTTTTATTTTATTTTATTTTATTATTTTTGCTGCAAGAACGGTGTGCATCAGCTTGGTGGAACCGGCCATTTCACCCGTCATTGACGCAAGGACATTGTGGCATTCAGTTTGAGTGAGGGGCTGCTCACTCAATACTGTATGAAGGGAAGAGAGAAATCGATTTGGGCATGGCGGACATAAGCAGGGCATGATGGGATAGCTGCTGCCAGGCCTTGAGATGTTCTGATTGTTCTGTAGACGCTGAGATGCTGTCAGTGTGACTGAGTCATGTTTCTAAATGGTGCTATGAACTTGGTGCACATTTAATGATTTAAAAGCAAAAAAATTACTTTTGCTTGTGCACTTGCATTTACATCAGCAGGTGTATTTATATTTATCGTGCTGAGCTGTGGGGGTTAAATCATGCTGATTAATCTTGTTACTCTTCCTGCACACGAGTCATTCTCACCCTGGCAGATGCTGCGTCACGACTCCTTGCATCTTCCTCTGAGCCTGTTTGGGGGGGCCCATCCGGAGGCCTTTGCCTCTCCGTCCCATGTGTATTTAACAGCTCTGTAACCTGAGTGTGATTGGGGGGCTGATTGAGGTGCAATTAAGCTACACTCTGAGAACAAAGTGATGAAACGCTGTCCTTTTCAAGGTGTTTCCATGGAAACTATGTAAAATGGTGCTGAGAGGTGACTCGTCGGCGTGGCGATCAGCGGGTGCTGTCAGCCACGCGTTCCTCCGGGTGTAGCTGATTGCTTCCCGATTAACAATCGATTCCTCTGCACCTTCGTGGACGTCTCTTAGTAGCAGCTGCAGTGCCCAATGAGTGTGTGCGAGTCAGTGGTGCACGTGAGCGGTGCCAGCCACCCCCACCCAGGCTTCCCGCTCTCCGTGTCCCATCCAGGCCACCATCATGTCGGGCAGCACCCTGAGCCTGAACCACGACCCGGCGTCCTTGCACCGCCAGCTGGGCCGGCAGGCCAGCTTCCAGGAGCGCAGCACCAGCCGACCCCAGTATACGCAGGCCTGCCGCAGCAACACGCTGCCCAGCGACTCGGCCCGCAAGGCCTTCGCCTCGCGCAGGATGAAGCAGGAGATCGAGGACATCATGTCGCCCACGCCGGTGGAGCTGCACAAGGTGTGTGGGGGCTCTGGTCTTCGCAAAGCATTACATTTATTTGTTTGGCAAAGCGACGTACGATCAGCACATTACAAACATACAGCTGTCAAGGAGTCAACTAGGCATAAGTACAGCTAAGGAGTAACTGCCCAGGTACAAGTGTAAGCAGTATTGGGGCAGAAGCTATATAGTACATTTCAAAGACAGCGAGAGCCTAATGGACAGCTACTCAATCGAGAGATGAAGTGCAATGCTATAGACCTTTTTCACGAAAACCGGAAATACATAATCGTAGGGTAAACTTGGTTCCGGTCAAGCGTCAATGCATTAGAAAACCCGGGATCAGAGAAAATTCAGCAGAGAATATATACAACCTATCTGACAAATTTGCCCAAATTTACATTTGCGGATGTTGCTAAACTCGTGGAGGAAAACTCCGTCACGAGAAAGAGCAAACTTGATAAAGGCTACAAATTTTTCCACGAAGAATTTGTCCATAAGTATCAAGGTAACTGTTACTGAATTGCTTACCACATGTTAATGTTTAAAGGTAGAAAAACTTTAGATGTATTTGTTAATAGGCAAACAAAAATGTGTTATTTTAAATGAGTATAAATATATATATACCTTAACATTAGACGCAAGATGAACACCCTACACACGCACACAGAAAAGCCCGGACATTTGCACAAACGCACAACCAAGAGTGGGGCTTTAGAGTTTGATAATCAAACTAAATCAAAAACACTTAAAATGTATAAGGATCGCTTTGTTGTAGCAAAATTTTTAAATAGTGTGAGCGTGATATAAATCATTTAGGCAACAAGAATTGAGTAGCTGTAGGAACTAGTGAGCAAAATTTAGCAACAAGCATCAAAAAACATTTTAGCTGTGTTTTGTTAATTTTAAAGAAGTTGGCCCCGTTTTTTCTAATTACATTTATTAGCTATAGGAACTAGTGCTCGGTATATTAGACTAGTGCCATGTTTCAAATAAACCCCTTAACCATAACGTTTTTAAAGTAACGAAGCACTTTTCGGCAAATGTATTATTTTAAATAAAACACTCTAAGCACATCGACGCAACTCAGAGCCGCTATCAATGGATCTTCGCGTTTGGTGAAATACTTTTTGTATTTTACAATGAAATAAAACTGTTAAGCTGATTACGGCTTTCTCTCGTTTTTAAAAACTTGGGCAAAAATATTTGTGCTTGTTTCGCATTTGCTCTTTTTGACAGTGTTTCGCTCGGGCATGCCTCTAGTTGTTTAAAAGTTTGGGCCTTGTGTCATTTGTGCTTAAAATACGGTGTTTGCTTCTGTCTGAGGTGAAGTGTCTGCTGCAGACGTAAGTGCTCCCCTTCTTAACTGTGAAGTTTGGTCCTTCATCCCGCCAGATAGCCTGAATCCATTTACGTCGAACTTCACCATTAACAGGGAAGGAATGAAAAGATAGATGTGACTGCTTTTGGGCATTACAAGAACAGCCCGGTAAACTGCAAGAAGAAGAGGTCGCTGCAGGCGCTATTTTTTTTTTTTTACACCGGCGGAAGTAAAGATACCCTACGATTACGAATTTCCGGTCAAAAATGCGGAAGTTGTGAAAAAGGTCTATTCAGGGAATATGCGAGACCAGGCACGTCTGTGGCCTAGTGACCAAACAGGACCGTGTCACTTTTCTGTTTATTTCTGTGCCCCACCTGGCATCTTTAACTACAACTTGAATTCGAACAGAAAATCAAGAATTTAAGAAGGGGGACACAAGCTGTCACTTAAGTTAGACACAAACCCTGTTTCTCTGCTCTCCAAAGGTGACGCTCTACAAAGAGTCGGACACAGAAGATTTCGGTTTCAGTGTGTCGGACGCGCTCCTGGAGAAGGGCGTCTATGTGAACACTGTACGGCCTGGTGGACCGGGAGAGCTGGGCGGGCTGAAGCCCTATGACAGGCTACTTCAGGTACCGGAACCAAGGACTTCAGAAAGCTTCCCGTAGGGTAACGTTTCTGCTAAGCTAACAGCAGATAAAGATGAAGGCCAGAACTCACTCCTATCTTAGTGGAGCAGTGAAGGAATAGGGACTCTGCACTGGGAAAATGTACAAAATGCTTACTCTCACCCCCACCCCCCACCCCCCCCCCATTCCAGATTAACCATATCCGCACCAGAGATTTTGACTGCTGTCTGGTGGTTCCTCTGATTTCCGAGTCAAGGAACAACCTGGACCTGGTGATCAGCAGGAATCCACTGGCTTCCCAGTCCTCTGGAAACTCTGCCCAGGTGCCTGCAGAGGCACCAGTGACCTGGAGCGAGCCGGGAAACGGGCTCCAGCAGCAGAGCCCCAGGCTCACAAGAGTGGAGGCCAGAGACCCAACCAAGACCTTATAGCAGTGGAGGATGGAGCCGACGAACTGTTTGGATTGTTCTCCATGGTGCTAAAAAACCACACGACCAATGTTCCTCTGGGAAGTAGGGCCGTTCCATCAAAGCACACTTCCTTCCCTCCAGATATGAGACCGTGTCACAGTGACAAGTCTGCTGAAGCCACTGCTTCACTACTAGTTGCCTGAAGTAGATGTGTGTTTCAGTCCCAAAATGATAGCCTTGGATGACTACTTACTAGTTGGGGTGAAAAATGGGGTGGGGGTGGGGGGGGGGGGAGCAAAACTGTGCCATCCTTCATTTCTAGACACAACTGGAGAGTGATGCTTCAAAAGTCATGTAAGACCATTAGGGGCAACTTCCGGGGACTGGACAAGTTTGGATGATGCCAAGGCCATTGAAAATCCTTCTCCCCAGCAAGGTGTCCATTCTTGTCTGGCTCAAATGAGCAAAAAACACAGACTGCCCCATGCAGCACATAGTAGTAGTCTGTCGCCAATACTTATTTTTATATTGTAACCACCCCCTATCCCCCTCCCCCCGCAAAAAAAAAAAAATACTGTAAATACTCACATGTCCTCAAGTGGTTTCAGTGTCTGAATCTTTCTTCAAGAAGGACTACATGGGGGAAAACTGGAACATCTGCATTAGTTAGTGTTCTTCAAAAAGAGCCAGACTGGCCCAATGTTTTGGGAAATCAAGAGCAGTTTCATTTCTGGGTTTCAGCAGAATGCATGAGGCCACTTAACACTATTTCCCGTTTGAATAGGTGAACTAATCAGGGATGGAACAATACCTTGGTAAATCTATGCAGGATTTCCAGGTACCGAATGACCCTAATCACATGAGCTCTCCAGACACTGCTGTGTGTCTGTCTTGCAGAGCCTTAGGGCTTTCCTGGATGTGGCTCTCTTCACAAAATTCTGATATAGGAAAATATTAGGCAGTGATGATAAAGCACCTTATCCTAAATTTGAACATAGATCTATTTTTATGAATAGATGCATATTAATGCAGAAAGAACATTTATGCGACAGAGCAATCTGGAGAGCTTGTGTGAGTTGCTGTATCACTACCAAGTGAGACGGTTAGATATGCGTGTGACTGACCCCCCCTTTCCCCAAAACCAGAACTTCCAGACCTTAGCTTTGCATGCGTGCAATAAGGGCATTTCGGGGGCAGATACTGCACCTCTGGTGAGCGTCCACATGCCTCACGGTAGACGTGTAACTCACCTCGTACGGCTCGTTTCCCCTTCCTGAATGGGGATTATCCTTTACCTAAGGACAGCTGGAGACAGCGAACTGCTGCTTGCTGTTCACACCAAAAAAAATGCCAGTGTTAAGAAAGCCCTGGATATCATATGCAAACCTATCCAACCTTCATTGCTATCCAGGGGGCTAAATGCCCGCGAGGAGCTGGAAGCACATATAAAACGCTGAAAGGCATCAGCAGTGACCAGGGATGGCATGTTCTGGTCAATGGGCACCCAAAGTCACACTGGTGTCCCCCCTTGTACAAAGATGGCTGCGTTGCTCCCCTGGAGGCTAGAGAAAGCCTTTTAATCTGTATACATGTTAGTTGTCTGACAATTGTTTGTAATTTGTTGTGACCCCAATTTACTTTCCAGACATGAAATAAAAAAGCAAGGGGAAAAAAAAATTTAATGAATCCACTCTTCAAGTTAAAAAAAAAAAAAAAAGAGCATGATTTAAAAAAAACAAGTGAAAATGTGCTTTTTATACCTAAGTGAATATGAATTTATTTGTGTGAAACTGGCAAAAAAGGAATGTTTTGTATGTTTACTTGTTTTCTTGAAGAGCCCCCCCCCCCCCCCCCAAAGGTTATCACTAGATGTATAACAGCACTTGTGTTTCTCCAGAGCTCCCAATTTGGTGACTCGCCACTGCGTCGGTCCAGAATAGCTTCATATTTCTTTCACTTAGTGTGGCAGTGACTATATACAAAAACTTTTAAAGGCTGCTTATAACAGAAATCCACTACCTGTGTCTGTAAATTAGTGGCTGTGATGTTACCCTTGTGGTCAGTGCTCACATTCTGTCTACTCAATTTCACACACGCCGCAGTTACGCGATACACGTTGCAGTCTTGTTCACCTGATGGTACCTGCCAATTAAGAGGACCTTTCGATCTTCACTGTTTGCCATGTGTCACATATAAACGTCTAGTGTGGCCTCTGTTCACTAGGGTTTTAAGGCCTCCTCTGTTAGTCGGTAGTACACAGGGGATGTGACATAGTTTAGGCATGATTACTCCCTAAAAACAGGCCTTCACATCATCCATTTACTATTTTCATTTTGTATCCTATCAGCCATTCTCAGCATCCCGTTTGTCTGGTGGAAACACACCTTTGTGTATTTCCAGATCCTCACAACTCATGATTTTCAGATTAATCCTGCTTACCTGCTTTTCCCACAGACATACAGGCCTTTAAGTTAATTCTCAGATGTTTTTAACTCCATGTATTCACCTAGAGATTAGCACTGCCAATGAAATCTCGCACCACACATACACACACTGCAAGTAAACGTTCACATTAAAGTCCCTGAAATACTGTATTTTTATTTTTATTGAACGAGTATTATAAACTGTAAAGTATTTTTGTACAAATTTAATACTTTGGTAGCATGATATTTATCGTCTATGTATGACTTTGAGAATTCCACAGTTGTAAACCTTTGTATGGAGAAAGACAATAAACGATAGCAGAGTGGTTGCTGCTGAGGCAGAAGTGATCCGAGTTTCCTCTATAGCCGACTGAAAGCTGCTGCATGAGCTGGATACCTTGGCTCACACTGTGGGATTGTTAGCGTTTTAAAATGTTTACTGTGATTAAAAAGTGCATCTATTTGTCCAGTGTAGCTCTTTGATTCAGATCGAAATACAGCACTGGGGTGGTTTGATTATTGCTTACTTGGTTAATGATACGGTTAATGAGAATTCAAAATAATGCTTAAAAGCTGATCTGTGCCAGGGCTGGACGGCTGGTCGCTGTCGATCGGGCCCAGCAAGCGTGTGCCGTTTCGTGGGGGGAGCGATTCTGTAGTGGCGGCAGCGGAGACATCCTCCAGGGGTAGATTGTGGAACAGGCACCATGGGAGAGGGAGACTCTACTTTTGGGCCTCCATCTGTGTGAGGGGGGGGGGGGGTAGGTGGTTACAGCATTTACATAAGCAAACCAGAAAGGGGTTACATATCGGTTAATGGTTCTCACAAGCCAGCTGGTATCATCACCATCACCCACTAACCTTGGGCCGTTTGGCTGTGGTCTTGTTGCCA
Source organism: Paramormyrops kingsleyae (assembly GCF_048594095.1). Taxonomy (NCBI): domain Eukaryota; kingdom Metazoa; phylum Chordata; class Actinopteri; order Osteoglossiformes; family Mormyridae; genus Paramormyrops; species Paramormyrops kingsleyae. The sequence goes on from NC_132797.1 coordinate 16,196,263, forward strand.
TCATAGTCATCACCCGGGTGACTACTGCGAGCTGCTGCAGCCGGGCGTGGCTCAGTGCGCACCATTTGGGCAATCACTTGGTTCACCAGACCTTTCAGCTGAGTTTTACGCTTGGTGACCCTTCTTTCAATGACTTTTTTCAGGCTGTCCTTACACATCAGCACATAGACGCGCTTTTGTCCTCGTGTCACTGCCGTGTACACGTGTTTCCAGTGCTGATACCACCCTGATCCCAGGATGTACACAACGGTCTCAGCTTCTGACCCCTAGGAGATGAGAACATGGGTTGGGGGAATTCAATGGTATTAGCTGGGGAACCCTTCTCTAATCAGTACGAGAAGTCTTTATCTACGCTGTTCACATGCAAATCGCCGGATGTCCTATATGCTCAATGTGTCACAGGGCAGTGCATTCAGAATCGTCACCACCACGAAGCAGAAGACCAGCCTTGTTCTGATACTAAGCCCTTGCTCTAAATACCTGGTTGTATAACATCTTCAGTTTAAGTCCCTAACATCAGGTAAACCACCAAAGCACTACAGCTATTTGCTTGGTACATAAATGCCTTATGTACTTTTCTTTCTAAGCAAATTCATTTTGAGGCATTAATGGAAAGTGTGTCACCTTAACCTGAACCGTCAATGACAAAGCTTTGAGATAAGGGAAATGTTGCATGCAGTTTCGTATGTAGTAAGTCCCTTGGAGTTGGCTAATGATGAACGCTTAAAATTAGCAATTATTGTTCTGATGAAAGAATTACTCTGATATCTTCAGGGGTCTCATTGCAGGAGACACATTACATAGGCATTTTGTTCTCTGTTTTCTGGATTTTTTATTTACATTAATCAGTGATTTCCAGCATGTAATACACCAAACTCACAGTACAACTTGCAATGGCTTTGTATATAATGGTTTTGTATATAAAACTTCCATTTCATTGATGGTTTATTTTCTCAAGAGGTTACTTTGTGGAGTAAATTGTCTGTTTAATGTTGTTCAGGAATTCATTTTTAATGGTCATATTTATTTGCATTTCTCTACTAAATCAACTTTCCCCATCAGGCGGACTAAATAAATTTTGATCCTGTAAGCACTAGGTCTACTTAAAATTATCATTAATAAAATATCACGCTAAACCATTAGCTACCTAAGTGGATGGGATATTATCACGCCAAATCAGATGTGTTATTACAGAAAAAAATAAACTGTTTGCCTTCCTTAATCCTTCTAATCAAGTAAGTATAACGTGTTAGCAACTTAGCACCATTCTGGCTGATGGTCCAGCTTGTGTTTATAGAAGTTTATTGAAAGTGCAGATGGTTTTAGTGTAGGATACGGACCTGGAAGGTGTGGATGGTTTTGGCCCAGGCGTGCTGGATCTTGCACTCTTTCTGCAGCTCCTTAAAAAGCACAGTAAAGTTACAGCCATCGTTGTCGTCCAGAGTTAGGTACCGTCTCCTGCCCCGTGCCGCAGCCTCCACGACAGTCACGTCCTGCAATAGGAGTGGGAGAACATTGGGGAAGAGCTCACCTCACACGAGCAGAATGAGTTTACAAATACCACAGGCTGCTGTAGTTAACTGAATCCTCCTTCACCACATGGTTCACTACAAGAAGAAAGCAACAAGCAGCCCCACGTTGTTGATGAAGAAGATCTGTCCATTGCAGAGTCGCTTCTTGACATTCTTCTTTCCATTGCAACCCTCAGTGTCGTCCTCCGTATCGGAGCTGAGCCGGTCCCACTCTTTCTCCAACTCCAGGTCTGTAACAAAGCCGTTCCTTGTACAGCACACTTTGTCACCTTGCCTAAATACTGGTTTCTTCTTGTGGCTTCTGCAATACAAAAGAAACCAATTGTCCCCAATAAGACAGCTTCCAGTCAGCTAAGAAACTCTGGAAATCTAAATATAGTTAAGAGTACTGGAAGATGTGGAGTTCATCCATATTTTCTGAGTAACGTTTAACAAAGAATGAAGTGACACTGGTCATTTTTATGATCATAATTTACCCAAAAAAACTACCGCCGAATATACAGCGCCCTCCACAATTATTGGCACCCCTTGTAAAGACTTGTGAAAGGGGTTAGAAAAAATTCACCTTTTGGTGAAGCAGCTTCATGTCACACTGAAAAATTGAGAGAAATCCAACCTTTCCTTAAAATAAATTTATTGAAATATAACTATTTCTTGATGAACGATTTCTTTATTTTTAACAAAAACACATGGTATGGGGGTGGCACTGTTGCCTCACACCTCTGGGACCAGGGTTCAAGTCTCTGCCTGGGTTACATGTGTGTGGAGTTTGCATGTTCTCCCCGTGTCATCGTGGGGTTTCCTCCAGGTACTCCGATTTCCCCCCATGGTCCAAAAACATGCAGAGTTACTAAATTGCCCATAGGTGTGAATGGTGTGTGAGTGTGCCCTGCAATGGGCTGGCCCCCCATCTTGGGTTGTGTCCATAGCTTCTGGGATAGGCTCCAGATGACCCAGACAGATAAATGGTTTGGAAAATGGATAGATGGACAATTATTGGCACCCCAGCTGCTCTTAATACTTTGTACAACCTCCCTTTGCCAGTTTAACAGCACTAAGTCTTCTCCTATAACATTTTATAAGGTTGGAGAATACCAAACACGGCATCAGAGTCCAGTCCAGAATCCCTCCAGATCATCCAGGGTCCTAGGTCCTCTCATCTTCAGCTCAGCCCACAGGTTTTCAATGGGTTTCAGGTGAGGGGACTGGCCATGGTAGAAGCTTGATTCTGCGGTCAGCTAACCATTTTTGTGTCGATTTGGACATGTGCTTAGGATCACTGTCCTCCTGGAAGATCCAATGATGGCCCAGTTTTGGTTTCCTGGCAGAGGGTGCCAAATTTTGATTTAAAATGTCCTGGTATTTCATGGAGTCCATAATGCCATGAACCCTAACAAGGTTTTCAGGGCCTTTGGAGGAAAAACAGCCCCACAACATCACAGAACCTCCACCATTTTAGATTTGGGATAATGTTAATTTCATTATAGCCATCCTTCTTTTTACACCAAACCCACCTTATGTTTATTGCCAAAAAGATACATTTTTGTTTCATCAGACCACTGAATTTGATTCCAGTCAAAGTTTCAGTAGCGTTTTGCAAAGTCCAAGCACTTACATTTTAAGTAACTGACAGAAAATGCTTCTTTCTGTCATACCTTCCAAATAATCTGTTAGCTGCTGATGGTTTTTTTCAGAGACGTGGTAACCTCAAGATTTCACTTGACCTTGTAATTCACCAAGTCATCCTTGGGGATCTTTTTGCCTCTTACAATCTTCCTCACTATAGTGTGGTGGCAAAATAAACTTGGGTCCTCTTCCAGGCAGGTTTGTAACAGTTCCAGTTGTCTACTTTTTTATTATTGCTCTAACAGTAGAAATGGGCATTTTAAGGTGAGTAGCTATTTTTTAATACCCATTCCCTGACTTATGAAGGTCAACATACTTCTCCCTCATTTGGTTTGTATGTTCTCTTATCTTTCCCATGTTGATGGATGACTAAGGGAATTTGGGCTCTGTGTCACCTCATCTTCGTATCCCAGTTAACCAGGAAGTCATGGATTACAGCTTGAAGGTTCCTATATATTCCACTCAACTCAAAGATGTACAATTTACAGGGGAAACATGCTTCAGTTACATTGGGTTCACTATAATGTGCCAATAATCATGGCACGTGTTTTTGTTAAAGAAAATTATTTCTTGATGAAGGATTTTTCTTTTCTTGGAATAAATTTATGTTAAAGGTTGGATTTTTCTCAATTTTTCAATGTGACATGAAGCTGCTTCACCAAAAAGTGGATTTTTTTCTAACCCTTTCACTCTTTACAAGGAGTGCCAATAATTGTGGAGGGTGCTGTAACTTGGTAATATTTACCAACAGAGTCTATAAATACATTGCACAAAGCAGTACCAACTAGGCTTGTCACGATACTGAAATTTCAAACTCGATACCGATACTAAGGATGGTGCTCGATACTCGATACTATTTTCGCTAATACAGGGGGAGAAAAAACAAACACAGGAACTTTCTTTTTTAATAAAGTCAGAACACCACCAAAAAAATAAAAAGCCAAAGAATATAATGAAAAAATAAACATATTAAACAGAAAAAGGCCATTAACACTGTAAAATAAATAAAATATCTTAAAGCTCTATTAGCTTGTGCAAATATACAGTTTTCTTCTGAGGATGGGCTTAAAAAAATAACTGAAGTGTAACTGGCATGAATAAAGATGCGGATATCAAACTCGATACTAAATTCTAGTATGGATTAGTATCTGAGAATTGATTCTTTTTTGACATTAGTACCAACAAATCACTAACATTTACTCAATATCATCTCTAGGTAATCCAAAATATTTTGATAAAGGACACAAATGTTTGCTTTTCTCCTCAGTCATTTCTGTTAAATTATACACACATACATATATATATACACACACACACACACACTACATAATCTTAGTTATGGACAGTCATCACATTACAAAGCTGAATAAGTGTGGTTTCCTATGACAGAGTAAAAAAGGCTAAACTTATTGATGGCCTCAACCTAGCTGACTAAGTCCTTGCATGGAGACAACTGCATGTACAAAACATACAATGTCAATATTAGCATAGCACATCATGCAGGCCTACCCAGTACGATGTTTATGGTCCCAGCACAGTTCATTGATAAGTGCACACTCCTTCCTGCAATGGAGAATAATCAGTTTAGACTGCATGACAAAAATTACAAACCAAGTAAAATTATTACATCTGAGCTATGTATATTAATTGCAGAAATCTCTCCATGATGATTAATATTTGGCAAATAGTCCTACCTTGAGAATGCAATGAACTGTGAGGACTTGTCAGTCTCCAACCCTGGGCCATGTTCCAGCAGCACGGTGACCGCCGTTTGTAGGTGTTTGAAATAGGCTACATAAAATAGTGGATAAGAAAAGCTGTTAGGATCCTTCTCTTACACACAGACACAAGGTAAAGTCACGTGACATAAAACTTCGTCCCAATTTCTCAACCCTGCTTCACTGGACTATTTTCTTCCACTGCTATCTCTACTCCCCAGCTAAATGGGCCCAATAGCTATATGGTCTGATACTGCTCAAGGAACTTAAGACAGTTTATAGATTCATTAGGGCAACAAGTGTCGGGGAAAATACTTCATAAACATACCATTAAATATACTGTTTTGGTATTAGGTCTCTATACACCAATAATTGTTAAGTACAGTTTCACATAATAAGCTATCCCACTACAACAGGGGATGATAAACTATGAGTTTACATTCTGACAAGTGAACTCTGGAGCACATTAGTTATGCTAGTTAACTAGGTATAAGTATTAGGCATGTAATGATGAATCGCGAATTGGTTAAAAATCAGTGTAAATGTCTGACGATTTAAACTGGCTGATGTGGAAAATTAATCGCTACTTTAGGAGTACTTCACAGTACTTTAACAGAAAACCTGGTGTAATATTACATTTGATTTCATGACGTCAGTTCGACGTCAGATGTCACTGCGTATTCATGACGACATCGTACATAAGTTTTTTGGTTTTGACCAAACGTGAGATGGTGAGTGAATTTGCGGTGGCGCAGTGGTTAGCGCTGCTGCCTCACAGTGAGAAGGTCCTGGCTTTGGTCCCGGGTCCTTTCTGTGTGGAGTTCGCACGCTCTCCCCGGGTTTCCGCTGGGGGCTGCGGTTCCCTCCTACAACGTGCAAGATAGGCTGATTGGTGATTCTAAATTGGCCCTGTAGTTGTGTGAGTCCGTGCGCCCTGTGGTGTGTTGATGACTGCCAGGGGACGGTTCCCATCTGTGCCCATTGTTCCAGGGATAGACTCTAGTCCCCCCGTGACCCCAGTTGGGATTAAGCAGTTTCAGAAAATGGATGGATGGACGCACCGCCCAATCTTAAATCGGCGGTGTGACAGCATTTTAGCTTTCCGGTAATCACAAACGAAAACAGTGAGAAAAGCACAGACAAGACAAAAACTGTGTGCAAACATTGTAAAAGACTGATAACACACACAAATAGCACAATGAACATGCTTCAGCATGTCCACCAGCACCACAGTGAGCTCAATTCACCACTGCCAGAGCGAAGATTATTAAAAGGGCAAACCATGCTAAAAAGCTGCATATACAAGCCTTAGTTTATTTATTTGGAGATTTTTTTAAATTTACTTATTTTGATTTGGGATTCTTTTAAAACAGTATTTTATTCGATTTTAGTTGCACTGTTAAGAAGAGGACACATTTTGCACAGTTTAGAAAGATAAAGGAATATTTTAAAATAAATTTGTCTGCAGCTCTGCTAAAAAAAATCGTGAGAAAATCGTATGGTGAACTCAGATTCTTGAATCGTATCGAATCGTGAGTTGAGTGTATCGTTACATCCCTAATAAGTATTCACACTTCCACAAGCTTGGAGTAGCAGTGTCAGGGTGCTGCTGCTGGAAAGGATGCTTACTGTCGTCTTGTGGAAGGAAGACAGCAATGAAATGGCTGTCTGGGGGGGGCTTCTTGAAAGGGGAGTTCATGTCCACGGTGGCATCCCATTCCAGGTCACAATACTTCTTCTCACCCATCTCAGAGATTCTGGGTCGAGAAAGGAATCCAGCTAAGAGAAGCCTTCTGCCAAGCTAATACACATCCGTTAACTGCAGCTCAGCACCCAGTGGGCTGTATTACAGTTTGACGTCTATGATGGTGGTAATGGCAGGGAAGCATACAGCCCCACCTACACTTTTGAACACTGAGAAATCCTTGAAATCAGTAGTAGGTAAGTAATTCTTGCTTCAGGTTTTGTTGGAGGTATAAATGCTTCATTGTAAACACATACCTGTCAAGTTTTGGATTTGAAAATAAGGGAAATTTTCCGGCACCCACCGCGAGCCATCCCACCACCCCAACCAAGCTCCAGTATCCCTTACATTTTAAGACAGGTGTACAAGATATCTAAAGTAACCACTTGTCATTTACATTTTATTTTCATTACACATTTTCTTTTACTTTCTCATGTTCACTCATGTGGCTCTCTGGCATTCACTAATGACTTGTACAGATTTGTTGCAGACTTTGTATCCTTGTTGAAGTCGTCACAGAAGGTGAAAGTAACATTGTTTTTGGCACACAGCATTGCCATTTTAACCTCCGCATTTATGACCTGGTTAATCTTGTAAATGACCTGCAGACTACTGCAGGTGGCAGTTCTCGCGAGGCTACTGGCAGTTCAGTTTGGAGAGGCAGAGGATTTTTTTTTTTTTAAATGATATTATAATACGAGAGATTTACGGGAAAGTACTAATACGGGAGGACGGCGGGAAAGAGGGATAAAATATGGTAGTTTCCTGGCCAAAACGGGAGACTTGACAGCTATGGTAAACGTTTTGCAAGAGCTGTCACCCACCTCACTGTGCTGCCAAGCAAGACTGAAGTCTTTCCAAGCAAATGGTTTCCATTTTGTAGCATTGTGTAGCCTGAAGTACAGCATTGACTATAAGCTAACAGTTTATCCTGCAGCAAATTTTAAAACCCAATACATGCAAAATACACAAACAAAATCTCTGTATAGTGGTTACATTTTGCATCTTTGGGATTCAGCTTAGTTATTCTGCTCATATGTGTCCACTGATTTCAGTAGAGCTGCATAAGACATGTCTGATGTCTACATGTAAATGTGTTAGAGAGAGACTCACAGTCTGGCATTCTTGACTATCAGCTCTGACTCAGCCCGATGATTTGTTTTCATCTCTGTGGCCCAATGGACAAGGAGCATGCTGTTGAACAGGTCAGATAGCACGTTCCCTGGTCTGATGCTGGGCAATTGTCCCAGGTCTCCTACAAAGTCAACATTTGTAAACAAAATAAAATGAAAAATAGAATAAATGTTTTTTGTTTTTTTTTTGCTGTGGCATTACAGTTGGGAGGAATATGCCTTTGGGCTGGGATCCCATGATATACATCTTGTTTTAAACCAAAATGGGAACCAAAGTAATCAAAGCGGAGTAGATATGCAGTAACTTCTACACAACAGTTCATAATAACAGCCCAACCCCACAGCTGTGAAGCAGTGTATGTCCAGTCACGACTGGTAACTCACCCAAAATGATGATCTTCTGGAGCTGGCTATATTTCGTCAGCATTGTGAGGACGGAGTGGAAGATCTGCACACACATGAGGCTACCCTCATCCACCACAAACACTCGCACAGAGGAAAACTTCCACTTCTTTGGAGCCCCACTGTCATCCTTCTCCTCGTTCATAAAACTCCACACCACCTGGGAACAACATTCAGTGAGTCCACATAAGTGTATAAACGGTCCATCTAAGTCACAACCAAAAATAGTTTTCAACCATGGGGGTTTTGGCCATGGTTCTAAAACTGATCTCAGCAGCAGATGACTTTGTGCTGTGGTAAGAGGGGAAGATGGACTGAGAAGCATGGAGATGTTAAAACAGGTGCAGAAACACGCCTTACCTGATGTAGTGTGTATGCTTTGAACTCGGTCTTCTTGGTCAACAAGGCAGCTGCCCGTCCAATAGGTGCGGTAAGAAGGACCTCCACCTTATCACTGATGGGCTCCTGTGGTGCTTCTGTGATGGTTTCAAAATCCTGAGGGGCATTCTTCACTTCCTCCTTGGCACGCCTGAGCTTCTCCATGGCTGCCTTCAAAACCTGGCAGACAACTGTGGTCTTTCCACAGCCTCCCTTCCCACTGATGATGGAAATGGGGTTGGCACAGATCATCTCGGCAGCTCGAACCTGGTCTAGGTCAAGATCCATCTCTATGCCACTATTTGTGCCGATACTCTTTTGAAGGACTTTTTTGGCATCCAGATCAATGGAATATGGAGACCTAGACAGCAGCTGCTCCAGGCAGTTGGCGATGCCTGTCTCATAGGTGTATAGCTTCTTCAGGGCCACACGTGTCCTCATGGTTACCACAACTACACCCTGGGTCTTGAGAAAAGAGACTGCCTTTCTGTGCTCATCCTCAGGCCTGTCTTCTCTGAGGTCCTCCAGATCCACATAGGTGCTGCCGATCCTGTAGCAATCTTTCTTCAGTTTGGTATAAACCAGTAGGGCATTCTTCTGCCGGGTGGTGATCGTTTGGAACAGCCCACAAGCTTGGAGAGCCTTCACAGTGGCCTCACATCGCATTAGACCAAGCTCCTTATGCAGGATCTACACAGGAGGGCAATCAGTTACATCAGCAAAACCCGAACTTAATACAGATCATTTTTAAAAAATCAGTTTTAAAGCTGTGAAGACCAATGATCAGGGTTTTTCTAGACAGACCACAGATCCATACGGAACTTAGCCATTAGTACCTTTGCAAAGTTTGTAGCTTATTCAGTTTACACAGTTAAATGGTAGGCCTTACCTGGTATTTGTGATTTTAGTTCTGCATGAAGCTTAAGAAAAAAAACTGCATATGAAATCGTTAATTCAACACTTCCTTTGAAAAGGAAGACACTAATTATAACAAACTTTTTCAGTCGGTTTCCAAAGTCCAGAATTAGACAGACGTCAGACTGATGATGCTATAAATTCCGAATATTAGTCTATGAGTGAAGATTGGTGGTAAAACATGAGATTAAAAATTTCATTGCCTTGTCTGCAAAATTCCAAGCAAAATAATGTCTCTTTGCGAGAACCATTCAGAGACCTGTAATTTCAAAAAACAGCCACAGGCAACATAACCGATGATTTCAATTATGACCCAGAAACAAGCAAAGTCTTCAAGGGATGCATGGGCTGGAAAGGTTTGCTTTTAAATACGTAAACTGATTTTCACCTCTGGCCCAGGAACTCCCCGTGAGCCTGCATTTCAATTCAAGTCATTCATTCACTCTTAATGTGAAGTGCTTCCACACAATTGAGACTTTTGTTTATTATTCAGATCCTCCTCCACTACACGCCTTCTTCCTTTCACCATATTGCCAAACAATTGATAGGGTACATTTTAATTTCAGTTTTTTTTTTTTAGTCTAGTAATCAAGTAATCATGACATGACATAAACTTGTCAATACTGAGTAGTTATACATTTGCAAACATTAACTGTATTTCGGATCATACTCTTAATAATAGATTGTGGCATCTCACATCTGGCTTTGGCTTTCAACTGAACATTTAGCGCATTGCTGTTCGGCCTAAAATATCAAGATTATGATTCTTGTCCATAATGCACAGCACTAGTCCCAGCACATACTCACATCGCTGAAACCCAGCTTCCACGCTTCTGTCCTAATAATGTGCTCCAGCCTGCCCAGCAAGCTTTTGTCAACCTCTTCCTTGTTAGATGGGTCCTTGCCTTTCTGGAGGAGCTCCAGAAAGTGCTTTGGAAGCAGGGTGGGCAGGTGCTTCATCACGTGAGGATACGCTGCTGCAGCAAACACACGCCTCCCTGCAACTGATGAACAGCAGGCAAGAGTGCTACCTCATTTTCAAAGAGTCAAAACATCCCTCTGAACAAAAGATGATTCAAACATTACACAAAAAAAACATTTTCTAATCCAGACATCAATCTCTAATGCCGTATTATGATCCAAAAACACCTTCACTGCAAGTTGACTCTTGGTCCAATTAATTAGTCTTGCTGCAGCGGGTACCTAGGGCTGCACGATTCTGGGTTAAATATGAATAACAAGTTTTTTTCACTCAAAAATGAGATCACAGTTTTAACTAGTGATGAAGTCAAGACCACTTAAACCGAGACCAAGTCATTACCAAGACCAGAGTGTATTAAGATCGAGACAAGACCGAGACAAGACCAAGACCAAGGCAAGGATAGACCAAGTCAAGATCAGAAACAGATTAATGTTTGAGTCTATATAACACGACACACTATAAAATGTGGAGCATAGGCATCATTTTGGGGCTAGGCAGAATGGCCTAAAATTTGTGTCACAGTATAATTTGAGCCAGTTTTTTTCTTAAAATTTCAATATAAATGCTTCTGTACAAATGCAACATTTTTTTAAATAAGACACCTTATTGGTTGCATTTGAACTTTGAAGCAGGCTGTTCTACATCCAATCACAGTACTGTGTTATATCCAATCACAGTACTGTGTTAACCCTTTAAAACCTATCAATTTTTTGAGCATTTTTCTATCCCTTTGATTTTAGGCTTATTACATTGTATGCCACATATGCTGGACTACTCAGATATGTTATAACAGTCTTGATATCATCCTTCTTATGAGGAAAAACAACTTGCGGCATCTAATATACAAAAATGCAGGCACTACAAATATAATCTTATAATTGTTGAGATTAGAGTCTCGATGATGTGGGAATGCAGGGGTTTCATTGGGGACCTTTCTATGGCTTAGTGTTGTGAAGGAATACTTGGCTAGTGTCAGGCGGAAATGAATATCTGATTTTGCATCCATTTGGTAACTTGTTGAAGTTATCTGATAGACAGCAATGCATGGTTTAATTTTTTTGTTACTTTATAACATCTGAAAGAAATTGAAATTGAAAACCGTTGTTTAGTTTATTATCTAATGGATAAGCAAAGACATAACAGATGGTTTTAGAGTCTAATGCTGGATGGTTATCCCTATCCCTTTTTTCACCTATGTATGCTATAATTGCTGAAATTTGAGAAGGAAACTTTTATTTGGCATTTTATCCTCAAACAACAAATCAACGCTGCAGCACATCATTGTGTTTAGATGTAGGTGTTCCAATTACATGACGGGCACGTTCTATTTCAACAGTTTTAATGGAGCTCGACATTAAACATAAACTCAGCAAAAAAAGAAACGTCCCTTTTTCAGGACTGTGTATTTCAACAATAATGTTGCAAAAATCCAAATAACTTTACAGATCTTCATTGTAAAGGGTTTAAACAATGTTTTCCATGCATGTTCAATTAACCATAATCAATTAATTAACATGCACCTGTGGAATGGTCGTTAAGACCTTAACAGCTTACAGAAAGTAGGCATTTAAGGTCACAGTTCTAAAAACGCAGGACACTAAAGAGACTTGTCTACCGACTGTGAAAAACACCCAAAGAAAGATGCCCAGGGTCCCTGCTCATCTGCGTGAACGTGCATTAGGCATGCTGCAGGGAGGCATGAGGACTGCTGATGTGGCTAGGGCAATAAATTGCCATGTCCGCACTGTGAGACGCCTAAGACAGCGCTACAGGGAGACAGGAAGGACAGCTGATCATCCTCGCAGTGGAAGACCACGTGTAACAACACCTGCACAGGATCGGTACATCCAAATATCACACCTGCGTGACAGGTACAGGATGGCCACAACAACTGCCCGAGTCACACCAGGAACACACAAGCCCTCAGTCCAGCCTCTCTCAGCCTATTGCGGACAGTCTGAGCACTGATGGAGAGATTGTGTGTTCCTGGTTACATATACAAACTTTTGTGAATATGGCAAAAAAATCAACTAATTGTCTACCTAATAAATAGAATGTTGCGGATTGTTGTTATTTCTAGTAGAACTCTGCCCATTTGAGTGTTTTTCTTTTTATTTATAGTCTAATAATAAATAAATTCTAAAAAATTTTTTTTTCCTTAAGAGTAGTACATGGATCATTGTGGAAGCGAATATGCGCTTTGATTTCCGTCTAATGTGAATAATATCAATGTTTTATGGAAGGTTAGGGGTGCTTTTTTGTGGAAAATGTTTAAAACATTGCGCACAGGATTACTCTGGAAAATTTTAGACCTTACACCTCGAATGACCAGATCCAGTAAGTTCTCTCGATTGCAAAGATATGCGATTCATGTATGTGCGTTATACCTATCCAAAGTCAAGAGCCTGAGATTAATGGGTGCAAAAATCAACACATGATGAGATGAAGACTGAAAAAAATTGGTTGAGACCAAGACCGGTCTGGAGTATTACAAAACTAGTTTTAACTCAAAATTCTTGTGCAATATATTTCTCTTATTATTATAGCTGTTATTATTATTATTATTATTATTGTCATGAAGACAGAACAAAAAATATGATCACTACATTTCAGTACATATCTGAAATGGGACTGTCCCATGAACTTGGAACCAAAAGAGCACTCTCTAAATTTTTGACACAACTCATTTACAACTACAAGAAATACGAAACAAACCTTGTCTGCTCTTAATTATGACACCTTCAAACAAATATCTGTACTATAAACATGTCATGTTACTCCGAAGAAAAATCCACATAAGCAAATGTGACCCGTTTTTCTTTGTTTCTGTTTTTGATGTTTTTCCTTTCACCTTTTTGCACACAGATTTGTTTTCAAACCTGCCCCCTTTTTCTGCATACAGTTTGTCTCCTGGTCTTATACAGTACAGTCATTTGCTGATACAGCTTATTGAGAAAGATGAGAGCTTGGATTGATGCAACCAATCTCCTTGATAATGCAAACATAGCATAATCATTGTCATGTAAGAATGAGATTGCATAGGGGTATGAATTAAGATCACGATTTAAAAATGATTAACTGTATAGCTCTGCACTACCCTATACTACAGATCTAAAAATATAAATATGGTTTAAGGAGCTCAGTAGAAATGAAGGGAACATTAACTAAGTTATTCTTAAGAGAGACAAAAAAAGAAACGCTGTACACTTGAGGGATTCAGGACTAGGATGGAAAATCCCAGGCAATAACAAATTGGGTGAATATGATGGATTACAAATCAAAACCCCAACACTTACTATTTAGAATTTTCTATAAGTGCCATGCAGGTTTACCACATATACAAATACAAAACAGGTTTAATCAGCTGAGTATGTCAAAAACATTACAGTGACGCGTTAATGGACAGCGCAACCCAGAAAATGTTGTGAATTCGGCTTGATAGACGTAAGTGTATTGTGCCGCTGATACTCACCAGACTGAGTAACCTGCTTCTTCATCTGCTCCGGCACTTTTTCATACTGACCATCCGTCACCTCCTGAAACTCATCAAGCAGCTCAAGCAGGTTCTCAAAGTTCAGCCCACTTTCTGCCTTCAGCCACTGCCTGAAATTCATGACGTGAGAATGATGCACGTCGCACGCTGTGAAGAACAAGTTCATGATATCTTCCTTCACATCAGTCCGCAGCTGGTAGGATAGAGGGTCCATCATCACCATCTTTTCCTTCTCCAATCTTCCCTTGCATGTGACCATCCACCAGGGGTCCAGGAGTGTGAACTTTCCCTCGGCACAGTACTCTTTCTTAGTTTTAAAATCATATAACCTCACTATGAAAAAAAAAACAAATAAAGCAAACAGGTATTCAAACTGTACGGTCATATTTGTGTTCATTTGCCATACTCGTAGTTATAGTAACATCTACATATTCACCTAACACACACACACCTCGTTTTCACCATCAGCTGGTGCTGGGCTGGTTCTCACTTGGTGCCATATGCTGGTACTGGCAATATTAGACAAAGCTATATCAGTTATGGATTGAATTTTCCGGGTATGCAGAAGATTTTGGACGGCAAATTCTGAGACCAGCTTTTCTGTGGTGCTGTGCTGGAACCTTTTTTTCTGGTCCAGGGCCAGTTTTTTGAGGGGAAAATGTGTGGAGCCAGTTCCGGATTGGGGAAAAGTCTGGAACCAGCTCCGGCACCAGCTCCGGCACCACATCGGTGGACATGAGGCAACTGTACTGTACCTTGAAGTACAAATTATAAACAAATTATGAACAACTATAATTTCTACTTGAAATTAATGACTAGTGACATCTTTTATGATGAACAAATATGAGATCAGTATTTCACTTGTGTTATTCATGAATTGTTCCTTCAGTAGTTCCTTGAGTAGTTCACAAATGTTAATAGAATTAACAGATAATAAAAATATAGCAACTGCTTGACATTAATGTTGTATTAATATGAGATCAGTGTGTAAGACTTAATCAATAATATATGTAATAGTATAATACTATATTATTTGTGCCCCATCAAGTAGTACCAAACTAATTTTTACACGTTGTGTCTTGTAAACCATTTGATGTGAATTTCAGATACAGTTTATGCTCCCTCTTTTACCATTGGCTTGTTCGAGAAAGCCAATACCACAGCCATGAATGAAGGCCATTACCGTTTATTAAAAACAGATGGAATGCTTGAAGTCATTTGTTTTACCTTGGAGTCAGAATCTTCTAAGCTAACAACTTGCTTTGAGCTCTGTTCCGTTCCCTGATCTCTAAATCCCCTGCCTAGTCGGTTCATCTCTCTTGGCCTTGTGGACCTTCTACTGCTCCTTGTGTTGATCAGTAGGTTTTCAGTGAACACATTACACACAGCACTTCTCGTCATGCGTAGAGGATCGCACAGAGGACCAACATGAAAAATGTGGAGGAATAGCCTGCCCGATCTGAACCTGAGCAGTGCTCTCTTTTTGGACTTCCTAGTTTTCACTCAGGTGGCCCGGGTTCGACTCCCGGTATGGGAATTGCAGTTATTGGTGTCTGCAGCCTTGTAGCTAATCGTGTCCCTGTGCTAAGGCAACAAAAATGCTCTTCCTGAGAAGTCTAATTTATCCTGAGCAAGGTACCGCCCCCAAGCACTGGGTGCTGAATTAACTGCCCCCTGCTATGTCACATTGTCACATAAGGGTTAAATGCAGAGAACACATTTCATTGTTGTGTGCTGTGGTGTGTCAAAAATGACAATTAATGACAAAATATAAATTCATTACTGTGCTAACCACAGTTTGCCTATAACAAACACCATGTTTGAACGTAAGGGTGTTCATAAGTGCACCTGGCAGCAGCTTGAAGAGCACTCCTAGTCAATCCATGAATGAAAGACATCACCCACACATGCTTCAGCTGTTAGGCTTACCTAGTGTGTTACCCTAGTGCAGGGGTCTCAAACTCCAGTCCTGGGGGTGCTGGAGCCCTGTGTAGCTTAGTTTATTCCCTGTTCCACCACAAGTGATTCAGCTCAAGAGCTGTGTGGTAATTAGCCAAGGAGTTGAATCAGGTGTGTTAAATGAGGGTGAACCAAAAACTGTGTAGGGCTCCGGCCCTCCAAGACTGAAGATTGAGACCCCTGCCCTAGTGTGTCTCTTAATTGGTAATTGCCAATTATCCTACCCTGATTGTCCTCATGTGTTTCACTCATGTCTTAACCTTTATACAGTATGTAAGGTCTTAGGCCCAGGATAGCAGGTTCAGCATTTGTGCTAGATGGAGTAGGTGCTATCATGTCTATGGTTCCCTCATGAGTCACCCAATTCTGCATATGCATCCTGCTTTCCCCTCACTGTGTCTGCCCAGCTGCAATGTGACAGAATGCATAACCTCAGCCACCATAAGATGCAGAGTCCCACCGACTCCCCATTCTATCCCATGGTCACGGTGTCCTGTTCCTGTTCCCAGTTTAAGCCGGTCTTCCAGAGAAAACTGCGCTTGAGGCCACTAATGCCCTGGGCAGAGGGTTAGTGGCTACAATATTAATTAAACTGATGCTTAATTATGGATATTCCATCCTTCATGTCTGTGGTTAGCTTTTTCCTTTAATGACTGGGGGAAAAGCCTAAAAGATTTTATTTATTGTTTAGCCAGGATGTACTAGGACACAGCCACCCAATTATACAGTTAGTCCCCAGTTTACAAACCAGATCCCGTTCCTTGTCTTTAAGTTGAATTTGTAGGTAAGTCGGAAAAATAATGATAGAGTAAGTTAACAAAAATAATAATAATTTAGTAATAAAAGTAACTACATATGGCACTGTACTGTACCTCAAGATGACAAGCTGCTGTTTTCATGAGCGTCACAAAGTAGCATGTTCGTTATTGCAAACCATTGTATTTAACTTAAATTTTCATTAGTGTAGCGCTGCTATCATTTGCATGTCCAGACATGCCTCATGGGCGCGTGTATATAGCCCTGAGTATGTCTTGTTATAAGTAACCTTTTGTATTTAGTGTAAACTGTTGTGCTCCTCAGTATCATGTGTACCCATACCTGTGTTGTATGTGCAATCCTGATGTGCTCTAGTGTTGTATACCTACCATGTGTAAGCCTTCCCAGCTAGTGTGCAACCTCCTTGCGTTTGCCTGCCATGCTGTCTCTGTGTTATTGTTCTTTATTGTGTGATCTTTGTAAGGACTCATATATATAAAGAGCAACTTTCTATCAGCCCATTTCTCCTCGTCTTCATTCGCCCCCGCCACAAGGCCTCGGCCTGCTCGGTGCTACAGTATAATGGGCTTTATGGCAGTCCATTCGTAAGTACAAATTGTCCATAAGTCAGACGCTCTTAACCCGGGGACTGCCTGTATTTAGAGATATCAGTTTTCAGTTACTATGAGGAAATTATATATTAGTAGTAATACATAGGCCTACCCATCCATTTGGGTTGGTTTCTGCCACTATTATCCATTCCATCAAGCAAAGTCAGCAGTGCTCTGATTAATTATACAGTTGTGCCTGTTCCCCTCTGAACCTGAGCTGCATCTACGTTATCAGTTTAACAAGTCATCTAAATGCTGTCTAAAAGATTAACTTAAAGTAAATGGATAAAGACAGTACTAAAAACATTACACTAAAGTCTTTATCTGGAACTAGTTTATAATACCTGACACCATGGAGACAACTCAGTGTGTCATTTTTTGTAAATCAATTACCATAGGGGCATTACACTGCAGATTTAAGTACTATAGAACCCACAACGTTCAAATAGCTACTGAAAGCATCGATACAAAATGCTACAACTACGTTAGTAATATTCATCGTAAGTGGTTGCATGACGAGGTGTAGAAATTATGTATGGTCTATGGAAACTCGTAACACATGATAACGTTACTTTACCGTATGGAGATGCCGAAGCTAATGCCTGCCTCAGCATCCCGATAACGTGTCACTGCATTCTGTAACTGTATCTGTTTTATATTGATGGAGAAACAGGCAAGAGGGCAATGAGAATCGGTGAAATTATACTTATAACATAAATAAACCATACTTCATCCGCCAATAGCGTTCGCTGTCAGAAACGGCATGATTCAGCCCCCAAACTGTCAAAACCTCCCCCCGGCAGAACGCAAGCGCAGAAATTTCCCTCGAGCGCAGAGCAGCCGAAGGATATTAAGATGAACGCGCACGCAGCTCATCGTCCTGTGCTCGCGAGTTTCACTTTTGCGCTCGCGAGTGGCATATTTACGCGTGTGAGTTTTGACTTTGCGCTCGCGAGTGGCATATTTACGACTGTGAGTCTTGACTTTTATGTGACGCCATATGCAACCTAAAACTGATTTCACTTCAGTCCTGGTTTAAGGTAATACTTATTGAGGATATCACTTGATATCGCAATTAGGAAGTGATTCCACCATTTCCCGCTGGACACGTGACGTCAAGTGGTAGCGTGCACGAGCTGCAGCCGGACCATTCTCCCGAATTCAGAGGGCTCTAATAATGTTAAAAACCGTATTTAGAAGGTCGTAAACAGGTTTCCAATGCTCTAACTACGAAAATATTCGATTTATAAATAAAGAATCCTATTTCGCGGATTTCGCCTATTGCGGGTTATTTTTAGAACGTAACTCCCGCGATTAACGAGAGACCACTGTATTACTAACAAGTAATTCAGTAGAGGTGATGCTTGAAATAACATCGTTATGATGTGCTTATAATAACTGACAGGGTTATTACAAGCACATCTCCCCAATAAAAGACCAAAAACCTACCTTGAGTGCGCCCGATTTGGGTCCCTTTTATCATGACACCCCCGGACATCGCGTTACATATCTCAGTATAGTCTAAAAATTCGGGCTCGTCGCCTTCCTCCTCCTCCTCCTCAGTGTCCGAACCTTCATGGCCGTCGTTTTCCACGAAGCCTTTGTCTTTTGGAGGCAGAATGAAACCGACAATGGTCTGGAGCGGCGACATTTTTGAATGTCTCACTAAAGCCCGCCTTTATCTTTTGGCTCTTATCACTTCCTCTTGTGACAATCCCGGGCCGGCTCACATCTATCCCGGCCCTTTTGTGACGTGAAAAGCCACATACATCTGAAACATTAATCCTTTACATTTCTGTTAATCATGTACATTTTACCTGTGTGAAATCTGGCTTAATTTTTCTATTCAAAGAGGGTTAGTACAATGTACTTCACCAAGTCTGAAGCTGACACAATCCTTTCCATTTCTGTTATGCGTATGCATATTACCTATATGAAATCACACCTAATTTCGCGTTGGGGGGGACTATGTCTAAAACCCAGCAAACTTTTTGATGAAGCTTATTTGATATATCTGGCACTTGTTTAAGTTACTCTAATGTATTTGAGTAGGTTTGAACCTGGCACAATCCTTTAGATTTCTGTTCTGCATGCAAAATGTGGCCCGATTTCACCTCTATACTGACCTTGGGGACAGCTTTTCAAAGCCTTTTGCTGACACTTATTTGAGGTACGTGACAGTTGTTCCTATTAAAGTACAGTTGCTGGAATGTAAGTTAAGCAGGTTTGAAGCTGGGACAATCCTTAATTTTTTTCTCCTTGCCTTGGTGATTTATTTGCTTTTTACATGGTACTTTACGTTTTTGTTTTTCGTTTTTGAATTCCCAATTAATTACACTGATTCAAACAGAGACTATTACAATCTAATCCCCATACAACATGATCTATAATTCAAAGCAGTGACGCAGATAGGATTTTTGAATTGGGGGGGGACCAAGGATATTTTTTCCTTATGCAAAGACGGCAGATGCTGTTTTTCTGTCCTGTAAGTGGTGGAGGACGGATCGAGGTCACTCTGAATCTGAAGGGGACCCATCCCATCCGTCCCTGGTGCTAACTGCGCGCCTGATTCAAAGCACAGTTGCCTTAGTGATTAACAGCTGTTTAAGGCCTTAAATGCATACCAACCGGCCTAATCATAAAAAATAACATAGTAAATACATTATATGTTTTTCTGTACCTTTATTTTCTTGGGGAAGGGAACCTGTGAGCACTACTCTGTCTGGGGCCCAAAATTTGGTACTGCACCCCTGCATATGAGATTAAATAATTGCCTGCATCAGAAAACATTAACTGGCTGCATTCGTTAGGAATGATTGTATGATTGACTTACACCGTACATTGTGATTATATTGTATATTTTAATATCGCAGCCAGGGCGTTGAGAAGGTACTTTGGAGCTGGGTAAGTTACTGTAACACAGGGGATTATTGACTCAGTACCAGTTCAATATCTTATACACACATCTTTGCAAAACCTGGACAAACACCAAGGGAAAAAATGTTTAGAATTTTTGTACCACAGTAGCCTTTCTACAGCGTACATGCTTTTGCAGCATGATATATTATCAGTTATCAATCCATGCTTTTTTCTAGTGTGTTATTGTTCATTTATTTAACATACTAAGCAAATACTGCTTTATCAAATCACTAATCAACTAATAACATTCATGCCAGTGCTCAAAATAAGAGTTATTAATCACTGGAAACATTGCTATACCTTGAGACTGAATAGGCTTTAATTCCAAAATGAGAAAATGTGTCTGTATAGCAATTTAGATATGGAGACTCTAATGGTGCCAGTGTTTTGTCAGTCTCACCTATTTAATCAGCGTATCTCAGGTTAGGGTTAGGCTATTGTAGGGTAGAGTAGTAAAGATGCCCCAGTGTTCTTGGTTGATCATTTGAATACTGATGGGGCACGTAGTAACAGGAGCTGCTGTCTAGCATGAAGGTGCATTCAGCACTGACTGCGTCCTCAGATAGCATGCGCCCAGAGCAAGCCATAGCCAAGTCATGCCAGAGCAATGGCAAACCCTGTCACAGCATCTGAAGCGGCCCTGACTTAAAGTCCCCCTCCCATCGACAACTAGGGGGGACGGGGGTGTGGGAGGCTGACGGAGTACTGCAGGGCCCGATCGTTGCATTATTCTGGATTGTCTGAATGAGACAATGTGATTTTGGTGGTGCTTTTAGTCAATTTTTTTTTGTAGTGTGGAATAAGGAAGGAAGGTAAAATTGTGGACAAACGTTAAGAAAGACATGCTCGTTTATGGATGGGTATTAACGCTATTTTGGTGCGAAGTTGAAGTGTGTTCATGTAAATACATTAAATATACACTTACATTGGAAGACATTTTACACAAATTATTGATGTGTTTGTTACCATTTCATTAAACATTATGGTTACTGCAAGACATGGGGATTTCTGGGCCATACAGAATTGATCCCACAACCCTGGGGAGGCAACTTTGCCAACCGCTGAGCTACTATTTCACACATGCATGTGAAAGATATATAAAATATATTCGGTCAGAGAGCTGCAGTACAGCCCAAAGTTTTTGATATACTGTATAAATCAAAAATGGTGGTTCAGTGGTTAACAGAGTTGCCTAATCTCCAAATATATACAGTCCTTGTGCTTTAACTACAAAAATCAGAATTAAACAATTCTGGCTGCACAGTTGACTTGAGACTGTAAAGTCAGGTATTGGGACTAAAACAGTTTGTAGCAATTCTCCATCACCCTCATAGGCAGATCAGGCAACTGAAATAGGAGTCCAGTCTGGGGCATCTTAAATTATTTTTTTCCCATCCTGCCTTGCAAATGAGGACTCAAGATCATAAACATTATAAACATTTTTATTTCAACTGAAGGTTCATTAAGAGCATAAATGGAAAAAAAAAAATCAATTTCAAAATTGCAATGAAAAATATTAGTTTCAATTATTCAAAAAATCTTAATGATGTATCACAATAATCACAGCAATATTCCTCCACCCCAAACAATCTGTGATTAGTTTACACCTGGAACAACACCTTAAATAAGCTTTATTTTTTCCATATCCTACATGATCCACTATTAAAGGTAAAATGTATAACATAATAAATAAATCACTAAATTAAATGAAATCAAATTCCACATCAGAGTTTGTAACTAAGTAAAAACTTGTTAAAGATATAACAACATTACAGAAAGAATTCAGAAATGCCGACATAAAACATAATGAGTAAATGCGCGCTGAAGAACTTATTTGTTAAATCAATTACATAGGTGATTTTTTGGAATCCCCCCCACTGCTCAGAAGAAAAGTATTTCAACATCCAACTATTATTAATTGCTTCCATCCATTTTCTGTAAGCTTGTGCTATAGAGGGTCGCGAGGGTCCAGAGAACATCCCGGAGACAATGGGTACAAGGCAGGGAGAAACCCAGGATGGGGTGCCAACCCATCGCAGGGCACACGCACACACCATTCACTCTCACACTCACACACCATTCATTCTCACACGCACACACCATTCACTCTCACACTCACACACACACGCACACCTACGGGCAATATGGTAACTCCAATTAACCCGAGTATGTTTTTGGGCTTTAGGCGGAAACACCACAATGACACGGGGGAGAACATGCAAACTCTACACATGAAACCATGGCAGAGACTCAAACTCTGATTGGAAAAGCCTAGTCACCTATGATCGATTACAAATAGTGGTCAAAGCTGAAGTTGGTTTGTATTTCCCACTGCAGCCTGGTACAGCACCCTGCACATGGAATAAAAAAAAAAGAAATTCAAGAAAAATCAACAACCAGTCTTTTAAACCTCTTTCACACAAAGCATTTTAAATGGATACATGAAAAGTTTCATTTAAAAAATGAGTTACATTTTTAAATCATGGATGTAGCCAGTTTGTATGTTAAATTAAACACTATTACAGTAAGAGAGATCACTGTGGTCTGCCAAGTGAGAGACTTCATGTGAAATGTAAGTGCACATGGTATCTAGCAAGGTGCTTCGGCAATCTGATTTATCCATCTATTAATCCATTTTCCAAGCATTCAATGATGCAGGGTCATGGTGAATCTGCACGCTATCCCAGAGGCCCCCATGGCTGGGTAATCCTTCTGCTGGATCTGACTGACACCATGGAAACATTCAGAGAATACAATTTTTAGGCAGAACCAAATAAGTTCTAGATGTGACAGAACCAGAGCTTTTTGCCATTGTTTGTAAGTGTATTCTAAGCCTCACCAAGTGATTTTTTCCCACTGGATTGGGTTGAGGTTTGTACTGAACATCTAAAAAAAAAAAAAACCCTAACAATAATTTTCAACATGTATTAATGTAAATGGTTTTTGCAAAATGTTTTACAGTAATCAACTTAATAAACCACTTCAACGAAGTACGTTTAATTCTGAAAAATTAATATCTTCACTAGTTTTCACTTTCTTGCAACTTTTCATTCTATGTAGCATTAATACAGCTCTATCACATACAGTATAGAAGTTATTTGGTACAGCATAAAAAAATGAGTGATTTATCCGCAAAGATTTAGCTACTGTAAATATAACTTTGGAGCTGAAAAACCCACTTTTTAACATACTCCGACTGTTTTTTTCCCCAAGAAAGATTATTCTAATTTTCTTAATTTAATCAAATTATAAAGGAGCAATATAACATCTTTATTTATTTTTTTTAGGAATCTGTAACGAATGAGATGGTGAGTTTGTTTTTTCATGAACCACTGTACCTGCCTGTTGCCGCCTGATCCCCGGGTTACATGTCAGGGTCTAGGACAAAAAAAGAAAAAGATTATTGATTAAAGCAGTTAGTTATGTTATGTTGACTTTTAATGCCAGATTTAATGCCAACACCTAGGGTTACATTCATGGTGAGAGATTATGGATATAAAAGAGACTGAATAACCAAAATGATTATTATTCTTACAACTTTTCAAGGTATTGATCATTTCCATGGCATCCATAGACACACTCTCTACTTCTGCAATCCTGATTGTTATTCTATTATTGTGTGTATTTGCTTCTGTTTGAGTTACTGGATACCTAAAATTCCTTTGGGATCAATAAAGTATGTATGTATCTATCTATAGTTCATAAATAACTATAAAATATAACAAACAGTTTGTATAAGTAAGATGCTTAAAATGACCTTTTAATAAAAAAAATCTAATTAAATCCCATAAGGAAAAAAGCAGCCAAATGCAGTAACTTAGTGAAAAGACTACTGGACATCACTTCATATCACACACACACACACACACACACACACACACACACACACACACACGAACAGCTGTCATTTTTGGTCAGGAGAGGTTTAAGGACCTAAATTCCTCATATCACACGTGCAGTCAGGTCACCCTCTCTGAGACATGGACATTTTTTTGGCCTCACCCCAGTAGTGTTCGTTTGCCTTGTCCCTGTGGTTGACTCTGCACGCGTACGTTTTTCCTTTCACTGGGGTGAAAGGAACAGATTTGGTGAGGTAGAACTGCCACCTGTCCTCAAATGCCAAGTCGGTCTGCTTGGCGTTTGCCATCTCTCTGCCATCCTCCAGCAGCGTGATGACAATGTCAGGGGGGTGGAAGCCAGTGACATGGCATATCAGCGTATTGGGCACCCCGTAATCACCAGGTATATGGGTGTACACCTGAACCTTTGGGGGAGCTGGACATAAGGTGGGAAAAGGAAAGAAGTGCAGCGTCAGTAAACCACCATGAGAAAAGGAAACAAAACCTAATTTTTGATTTACAGATACCAAATCAGTTCTCACAATAACTAATCACTTCTATATGATCACAAGCTTAAGTGACTTGTTGTCAAACATATTAAGTTCAGACCCTTAAGATCTACTTATTAATTCAAGTTATATTTAATGTAAATATCAATTTAAGTAAAACGGAAGAAAAAATCCAATATAGAGATCAATGGGAACGACCCTGCGCCGCTTAAGGAGGTATTATATTTAAAATCTGTATAATTTTAAAATAAAAATTCTCTAAAGGAATCAGTTGTTTTCTTCAGAACCACGCCCGAGTAATGCAATCAGTTGTATTGAAAAAGCAGTCAAAAGCAGACCTGCAACGAATGAAATACTGGTCTCAAACAGTCGCTACAATATTAACACAATATTAGTGTAATCATGACTAATCGCATGATATAAATTAGATACAATCTTTTAAATATTTAGATTATTTTTAAAGCCTTCACTGCAATGACAACAACTTGTTATTACCGGAAACAAGCTAAAATCGGAACAAACTACAGTATCTGAACATTTATTTATATGAATCCACTTACAGTCTTTTGCGTTTACGCTGAAAAACACCAAAGAGATCACAGCGACGGACAGATATATCTTCATTTTCTTCCAAATTTCGAATTTTCAAGCTCAGACAAATGCGACAGAAATGCGTTTTCCTGAAACGAAAGTGAAAACTGTAACCGTGAGCTAAGGCAGCCAATCAAAAAAGCGGCCCGTATGTTTACAGGCAGTAATGACTCTTCCTGGTTATGCTTTTAGCTAGGGGAGAATCTGAATCTGAATCTGGACATATGCTAGGCATAGACAAACACTGGCAAGATGAATACTTGCAAAGCAACACAAAAGTACTGCCTCAAAAATTACGACACAATTTCAGCAACTCAATAGGCCTACAGAGTGGACCTAAATAATGTCTATTCAAAAATTTACTTCAACCTGCATATGATTTATTATTAATATTCTAGTAATCAAATATAAAACAGTGGAATAATGATTTTAGTAAAATACCTAGTCTCTAGGATCGCCCACTTTAACGTTCCGGGTTCACCGTGATCGTTCACCGTGGATGTGATCACCGTGTCAAGTGAGCATCTGTGACCAAAGCGGAAATGTGGTCGAAGTTTGCACTTCCGGGTTTCCTTTGATCAGTACAAAGCTGGACGTGTAACTGACGCAGCTCGCTCTTAGATAAACAAGCGTATTTGGTGCAGTATAATTTTGATGTTTTTGGTTTCTCTTGTTTAAAATGAGTGCGGAAAAGTACCCCCGGTCGTCCATTGAGGATGACTTTAATTATGGCACAAATGTGGCGACGGCAAGCGTGCAGATCCGAATGGGTGAGATGAAGTCTTCATTTTAAAATGACCAACTAGCTAACGTAGGGAGGTAGATAATTAGGCTATATGAATAAGGTTTGTTGTACATTTAAAAGAAAGTTCATAGAAATACTAAATAAATTAGTGAAATTCAAGCTTTAAGTCCTTTTAATTTTATTTTAATTTTAATTTTCTGAGTAGAGTAAACAATGTAGTAAATTTCGCTTTCGGTATCTTTAGCAGACTAATACTCCTGTTTAAGAGGTGAAATTGCTCTTATATCATACTTATGTGATTTATAACATGTTAGTCTTTATCTTCTAAAATCCCTGCTCAGTCAAATAATTACATGAACGCACAGGGGGCATTGAAGTCCTCTAAGGCAGGGGTGGCCAATCTTATCCAGAAAGGGCCGCAGTGTATGTGGGTTTTTGCTGCAATTCCCTAATTAGATTATTGATTAGAGAACTGATTGGCTGAAGAATCCTCACACCTGGGTTTGAACAGCTGACCCACAAGTTATCCCAAAAACCTGCATACACACCGGCCCTTTGCAGATAAGATTGGCCACCCCTGCTCTAAGGGATGCGTGTAGAGTAAATGTATGGTTTAAGATGGCAGAAATGTTTTTAGTTGAATTTAAACCAATCGAAGTCGACTTAAAACATTTTATATGCATAACAACAGAGAAGTGGGCCATTCCTAAGTCATGGACTTATAAACCATCAACCCCCTGTCATATAAGTATACTATTGCATTAACAATGCAAAGGTTGTGGGTTCAAATCCCAGGAAGCACACACAAGTAACCCTTCCCTCTACTGTAAGTCGCTTTGGATAAATGTGTAACATAAATGAGTAATTGTATTTCCTTGGTCTTATTTAGGCTCAGTTGTGCCATGTCAGTGTACACTGAGCAGTATTGCTAAGTAAATAACTGACAATTCAGAATCCCATGTTATCTGCTGCATATATTCTGCATGGGAATTGAGTTTTTCCATGTTTTGCTCCAGTGTTGTGTGTTTGATACTGACCACCTTGCATTACATTTGCATCCCATCCGAGATGTTCCCCTGCAGGCTGCATAGTCATTGCATTAGTGGTTGTGGGACATGGATAGATGTTTACTAGTATATGGCTGAAGGTTCTGTGCAGGTAACAGTGTTTCATTCTTCTCCCGGGCAGATTTTCTGCGGAAGGTGTACTCCATCCTCTCCATCCAGATAATCCTGACCGCAGCTACATCTGCCCTCTTTATGTACTCTGACACAATCAAGAACTTCATTCACGCATGGTATGTTTTTCCAGTGTGCTTTTTAATGCCAGGCACATATCGTGTCATAATGGTGTGTTTGGGGCAGGGGCTCTGGCATCCTCAAAAGGAGGGTTGGGGATTGTGTGGGTTTTTTCCTGATACCGTTGCTAAAAGGTACTTCTGAGGTGGTGCCTAAACAGTGCCTGAACCAGTAATTAAAAAAAAAAAAAGCACAAGGAAGGAGGTCGATGATATTAAAGAGTGCATTTTTTATTTCTAAGGCAAAATTGAACTTGAAATTAAACAACAAACAGTCTGTGATGCAATACGGACCAATACATACAGATTGTATAGGAGCCAGTGCCGTATCGGCGCCGTGTCTCGGTACGCAGCCCTGCTGAAAAGTGATATTAGACAGCTGTTACTAGTACATGCCTTTTTTGTTTGATGAAAGCACCCTTTCCCATCATCACTGCAAAGGTCTTAGAATTAATGTATACAGTACATAACATAGCTTAGCTTTTCCTTATTAGGTTTTGAAGTCTGTTGTTCCCACAGCCCCTCCTTGGTGCTGGTGTCGGCAATCGGCTCGCTGGGTCTGATTTTCGCTCTAGCCATCTACAGGCACCAGCACCCTATCAACTTGTATCTGCTTTTGGGATTTGTGAGTATAACTTCTAATCGTCCTGTAAATACTACGGCAGTGAAGGATAGACCACATGTTCTAAATGCAAATGTTGTTGTTTCAGACACTTCTGGAGGCAATTTCTGTTGCTACTGCTGGTAAGTTCCACATTAATAAGCATTGAAACCTTTACATTAAGTGACACTTATCTGGAGTGACCTGTAATGTTATCCAAATCACACCTTGATTTTAACGCTGCTGCCTAGTCTCTGCTAGTGCGAAAATATACATTTCATAGTCTAGATCATGGGTGTCGAACTGCAGTCCTGGGGGGCCGGAGCCCTGTGTAACTTAGTTCTTTCCATGTTCCACAACAAATGATTCAGCTCAAGAGCTGTGTGGTAATTAGCACAAGGAGTTGAATCAGGTGTGTTAAATGAGGGGAAACCCAAAAAAGTGCTGGGCTTCGGCCCCCCGGGGCTGGAGTTTGACACCTGTGGCCTAGATCTTCATTGCTGGTCTCACGGGGCCTTGGTGCATGGAGGTTTTCATGATCTGAGCTGTTTAGTAGCCTGGTGGCTCTGATTCTTTTTAAATCGTGCTGTAGTTGTAACCTTAGTATTGAGCTTAGCTGCACACACGTCTACCCTCTAGCCTGGGAGTGAGGAGCTCTGCTCTGGTACTGCTCGGCTAGTTTGATCTATGCGGACGTCTGCCTTTCTTCTGGCTTTTGCTCCGCAGTGACCTTCTACGAGTACGCCGTGGTGTTTCAGGCCTTCGTGCTGACGGCGGCTGTGTTTCTGGGGCTGACTGCCTACACCTTCCAGTCAAGGAGAGATTTCAGCAAGCTGGGAGCCGGGTACGCTTCCAGATCGTTCTTTATGATAGCATCTGCATTTGTAGTCTATTACTGTGACAGCTGATGAAAATGCTGCAAGGAGACGTGATTCAATATTATGAATTGATGTGAAAAGCACTAGGCTTTCAGATTCTGCTAGCTGGGCGTTATGGGTTTTTTCTTGAAATGTAGGCCTTGGGTTTGATTAGCTAAATTTAAAAAATGAACTGGCCAGTCATGGCCAATAATAGTGTAGCACGTTATTGCACCCCACTAGTCTGATTCATTCTGATCTGAAGTTTAGGCCATTTATAATGTAATTTATCATTTATACTGAAACAAAACTCAATTACCTGATATCGGCCTCCATGAAAACTAACCTTAACCATAGTTCTGATGCACATGAATTTGGGCCTGGACACAGCCTGCTACCGAAAGAGCTCATTGGTTATTGGACTTTTCACATAAAACAGGAACTTTTATTGGATGCTGCAAATTCATTTGGAATTTAAATGTGAAATTTAATAGGCTGGCATCTTAACTTTTTTTTTATTATTGTTGTTGTGGAAGTAATTATGCTCTTGACAGACATTTTATGTGGCTGATTGTCATTACAGACTGTTTAGTGTCCTGTGGGTTCTGATCATCGCCAGCTTTATGAGAGTAAGTAAAAGTAATTTTTCCACAGTGTGAATGTGGTGGTGTTTACTCTGTGCTCACATGTCATGTGATGTGTGAATGAGAGAGGCCCACTGGGCATGCTCAGTGAGGGCTCTTTCTGTGCTCTCCTGCAGCTCTTCTTCTACAATGAGACAGTAGAGCTGGTATTCGCCGGGGCAGGGGCCCTGCTCTTCTGCGGCTTCATTATCTACGACACACACCTGATCATGCACCAGCTCTCCCCAGAGGAACACATCCTGGCCTCCATCAACCTGTACCTGGACATCATCAACCTATTCCTGCACATCCTCCGCATCCTGGATTCTATGAAGAAGAACTGAGCCCACCTGCTGCCCTCTAGTGGTGAAAGATAACACTGGCTGGAGAAGATTCCCTGACTTACAAAAAGTAATCAGTTTGCCAGTGACTTTTACCTTTGTTCTGTAATGTGTACAAATTTTTCTGGGCATCTCTTGATCTAATTAGTAGGGTGTTTAGATTAGCTTGCATTTTAAAGCATAGAATCGATTACCGAGGGCTCAAAAAGCATTATGCATTACCCTAGAAGTAATTCAAATAAAACTTAGCACAGCATAACTTAAATTGATGATCTGATCATAGCAGTCAGTAAAGTTAAAATGAATGCTCTAGCTTGGTTTACCAAGACTGTTTCATGAACAGAATAAGTGAATACTTTGGACTATTCCTTTAGTGATTGATATATAAATAAATAAATAAATAAATAAATAAAATTCTTTACCAATTATCCATCTTGCTTGGCAGATTAGTAGTAAGTGTGTTTGTTATACTAGTGAAAGTGTTTAGGGGAATATGAATGTGGAAAAAAATTGTACTATGGGACCACAGTTAGATTAGTTTAAATATTTAAAAAATTGCTTTGTACTGGTGACTGCAGCTGGTGGTTTTATTCTTAAGATATGTATTACACCAGTACAAATTCCCCACATAAGTTCATAAATATGTTTTATGAGCGTTAATATTTATTTTAATTCTCTTTTTATTAAGCTGTATTAAATTATAAGTGGTGTTAAAGGGATACATTAAGGGGAGGTGTGTGCTTACACTAAGGATTTGCATCAGAATATATCATTTGAGTTTCTCTTTACATACATTTATAATGAAGACCGCAAGTGCAATATTAATTATAATAAGTAATGTAGTGACATATGTTTAAATTGTGACCCTGTTATGAGTATGTGTATGTTGGTGTTCAAAATAAACAGCCATGTGAAAGTCTGGACTTCTGTGTTCTGTGTATTTATCGAGAATGTTCGCCTTAATACAATGATACTTAAATCCTGCTCCTTAGGGGTAGTGAAACGTGAGATACGCAAAAACACTTTCAAAGTGATGTCTAGGCTGTGGTTCATTGCAATATTAATTAAGACTTTGTATGTAAGGTTTGACTTCACAAAAGCATTAGTTTTCTTCCATTGAAATGGAGAGCCCAAAGCACATTAGCTTCATGCTATACATAAAATGAACACCAGGTGGCACCTGTGTTTAGTAATATAACCCTTAATTGGGATTCCATAAAAAGCAATAAATGACTTGACTCCCGCAGTTAAACACTTAAAATGTCAAATTAATTTAGTTCATTCTTTAATGACGAATAATTAATTAATGAGGGGAATAGATCAATCAAAACATTTTTCCATGGATTCAGGCGAGTCTTACCACGAACACATTTGTCCGTGTGTGAACGGGTTGTCGATACCTGGTTGTGTGGATCTCCTTTGGGTCCTGAGGTTTCATCCAAAATGCTGCATTTATCTAAAGTGGTGTGTCGAAATTGCTCACAGTGTGAGTTTGTTCCTTGTGATGGACTGGCACCTCATCCAGGGGGTCTCCCTCCTTGTGCCCTGTCATGGACTGGCACCTCATACAGCTTGTCTCCCACCTTTTGCCCTGTCATGGACTGGCACCTCATCCAGGACGTCTTCCTCTTTGTGCCCTGTGATAGACTGGCACCTCATCCAGGGGGTCTCCCTCCTTGTGCCCTGTGATAGACTGGCACCTCATCCAGGGCGTCTCCCACCTTTTGCCCTGTCATGGACTGGCACCTCATCCAGGACGTCTTCCTCCTTGTGCCCTGTGATAGACTGGCACCTCATCCAGGGCGTCTCCCTCTTTGTGCCCTGTCATGGACTGGCACCTCATCCAGGGCGTCTCCCTCCTTGTGCCCTGTGATGGACTGGCACCTCATCCAGGGCATCTCCCTCCTTGTGCCCTGTCATGGACTGGCACCTCATCCAGGGCGTCTCCCTCCTTGTGCCCTGTCATGGACTGGCACCTCATCCAGGGCGTCTCCCTCCTTGTGCCCTGTCATGGACTGGCACCTCATCCAGGGCGTCTCCCTCCTTGTGCCCTGTCATGGACTGGCACCTCATCCAGGGCATCTCCCTCCTTGTGCCCTGTCATGGACTGGCACCTCATCCAGGAGGTCCCCCTCCTTGTGCTCTGTGATGGACTGGCACCTCATCCAGGGCGTCTCCCTCCTTGTGCCCTGTCATAGACTGGCACCTCATCCAGGGCGTCTCCCTCCTTGTGCCCTGTCATGGACTGGCACCTCATCCAGGACGTCTCCCTCCTTGTGCCCTGTGATGGACTGGCACCTCATCCAGGACGTCTCCCTCCTTGTGCCCTGTCATGGACTGGCACCTCATCCAGGACGTCTCCCTCCTTGTGCCCTGTCATGGACTGGCACCTCATCCAGGAGGTCCCCCTCCTTGTGCTCTGTGATGGACTGGCACCTCATCCAGGGGGTCCCCCTCCTTGTGCCCTGTCATGGACTGGCACCTCATCCAGGACGTCTCCCTCCTTGTGCCCTGTCATGGACTGGCACCTCATCAAGGACGTCTCCCTCCTTGTGCCCTGTGATGGACTGGCACCTCATCCAGGACGTCTCCCTCCTTGTGCCCTGTCATGGACTGGCACCTCATCCAGGACGTCTCCCTCCTTGTGCCCTGTCATGGACTGGCACCTCATCCAGGGGGTCCGCCTCCTTGTGCCCTGTCATAGACTGGCACCTCATCCAGGGGGTCCGCCTCCTTGTGCCCTGTCATAGACTGGCACCTCATCCAGGGGGTCTCCCTCTTTGTGCCCTGTGATAGACTGGCACCTCATCCAGGGGGTCTCCCTCTTTGTGCCCTGTGATGGACTGGCACCTCATCCAGGGCGTCTCCCTCCTTGTGCCCTGTCATAGACTGGCACCTCATCCAGGGGGTCTCCCTCTTTGTGCTCTGTGATTGACTGGCACCTCATCCAGGGGGTCCCCCTCCTTGTGCTCTGTGATTGACTGGCACCTCATCCAGGGGGTCCCCCTCCTTGTGCCCTGTCATAGACTGGCACCTCATCCAGGGGGTCCCCCTCCTTGTGCCCTGTCATAGACTGGCACCTCATCCAGGGGGTCCCCCTCCTTGTGCCCTGTCATAGACTGGCACCTCATCCAGGGGGTCTCCCTCCTTGTGCCCTGTCATAGACTGGCACCTCATCCAGGGGGTCTCCCTCTTTGTGCTCTGTGATTGACTGGCACCTCATCCAGGGGGTCCCCCTCCTTGTGCTCTGTGATTGACTGGCACCTCATCCAGGGGGTCCCCCTCCTTGTGCCCTGTCATAGACTGGCACCTCATCCAGGGGGTCCCCCTCCTTGTGCCCTGTCATAGACTGGCACCTCATCCAGGGGGTCCCCCTCCTTGTGCCCTGTCATAGACTGGCACCTCATCCAGGGGGTCTCCCTCTTTGTGCCCTGTGATGGACTGGCACCTCATCCAGGGCGTCTCCCTCCTTGTGCCCTGTCATAGACTGGCACCTCATCCAGGGCGTCTCCCTCTTTGTGCCCTGTGATAGACTGGCACGTCATCCAGGGTGTCTCCCTCTTTGTGCCCTGTCATAGACTGACACCTCATCCAGGGGGTCCCCCTCCTTGTGCCCTGTCATTGACTGGCACCTCATCCAGGGGGTCTCCCTCTTTGTGCCCTGTGATAGACTGGCACCTCATCCAGGGGGTCTCCCTCTTTGTGCCCTGTGATGGACTGGCACCTCATCCAGGGCGTCTCCCTCCTTGTGCCCTGTCATAGACTGGCACCTCATCCAGGGCGTCTCCCTCCTTGTGCCCTGTCATAGACTGGCACCTCATCCAGGGGGTCCCCCTCTTTGTGCCCTGTCATAGACTGGCACCTCATCCAGGGGGTCCCCCTCCTTGTGCCCTGTCATAGACTGGCACCTCATCCAGGGGGTCTCCCTCTTTGTGCCCTGTGATAGACTGGCACCTCATCCAGGGGGTCTCCCTCTTTGTGCCCTGTGATGGACTGGCACCTCATCCAGGGCGTCTCCCTCCTTGTGCCCTGTCATAGACTGGCACCTCATCCAGGGGGTCTCCCTCCTTGTGCACTGTCATAGACTGGCACCTCATCCAGTGGGTCCCCCTCCTTGTGCCCTGTCATAGACTGGCACCTCATCCAGGGCGTCTCCCTCTTTGTGCTCTGTGATAGACTGGCACCTCATCCAGGGGGTCCCCCTCCTTGTGCCCTGCCATAGACTGGCACCTCATCCAGGGGGTCTCCCTCTTTGTGCCCTGTGATAGACTGGCACCTCATCCAGGGCGTCTCCCTCTTTGTGCCCTGTCATGGACTGGCACCTCATCCAGGGCGTCTCCCTCCTTGTGCTCTGTGATGGACTGGCACCTCATCCAGGGCGTCTCCCTCCTTGTGCCCTGTCATAGACTGGCACCTCATCCAGGGCGTCTCCCTCCTTGTGCCCTGTCATGGACTGGCACCTCATCCAGGGCGTCCCCCTCCTTGTGCCCTGTGCTCCCTAGGACAGGTTCCTGGCTCTCTATGACCCTGTACTGGACGAGCCTTTGGAAGTTGCATTTATGTATGGAATACATAATCATTACATATGTACCATTGGCAACATGTGATCTTACAAAGTAAGAAATATTTGTGCTGCCTTCATTTACAAATCCAAACCAGCTATCCCTGAATAAGCCAGCATTTCTGTGATGCCATTTTTTTGGTAAGACATTATAAATACACCTTTTTATGTATTCAAAACACTGTCACATGTCACAGTTTTTGAATCAACCAATGACAACCTTTTAGAAAGCATGAATAATGTGACTGTGACAAAATTTTACCATTTAGTTAGTAATGTGACAGCTGCCATGACCTGTGAGCTGTTATGTGATTTGGTTATGACTCATTTGGAGCAAAAGACAAACTAGAATCCCTGCTAATGTTCCTCTGACTCATTTTTGAGGATTTGTTTTTTGGTGGGTAAGGAAAGACAATATGAGAGAGAAGTATGTACTTTTATGGATGCTTTTCTCATGCAGTACAGGGTGAGAAGGAAATGATTCAGAAGTGGTTTACAACCCAAAATAAAGACTGAGTGACTGTCCATGGGATCCTTGGAGAACATTCCAGAACTCCCCCAACATTCCAGAGCTTCCCCAATGAAAGCCAGCCAAAGGTAGTGATCAAGCCATTCTCTAGTGCAGAGAAGGAAATGCCTGCATGGCGCCCAGCTAGGAGGGCGTAGCTCTGGTGGAGGATGTGGTCCAGATGGGATCCAGAGAGAAGCCAGTCAGTGGCCTCAGCTCTGAGGACCTGAGTGTCCCATCCCCGGTAGGGGGGGGGGGGGGCTAAATGTCCCCAGCTGGCTGCCCTCTGCCTGCTTTCGCTAAAGCCTGTGATTGGGGCCATACCAAACAATAACACCCCCCCCCCCCCCCACAATAGAGGTGCTTTTGGTGTGAGACAAGGAGTATGACTTCTTCCGTCCTGAATAGGGAACAGATAAATGGGAGAAATCCACTTAAGATTCCAGGGTGTTCCGGTATTCATGCACAGGACATTGGGAAATTCCTGGGAGATTACAGCGGAGCTTTGATCTCTGGCACCCTGCCCCCCTCCCCGAAACACCTGTTCCAGTAGAGCGAAAGGATCGGGTCAGTCCAAGCATAATCACATACGCAACATAATGTATTCTGGGATTGAGCACAATTAGCCAGTAAACAGCGTGCGTAATAAAAAACTCTAATGAAGGTATTTCATTAAAATAAGTATGAGCTGCAATAAGAAAGATCTGGAGCCTGGAGCTTTATGAGATGATGTCATTTGTTAAAGACCAGACAGCCTCTATTGTGCTCAAAGCAAGTAAATATTGCTTCTATGAATAGCATTGCGCTAAATCCACACAAACTAAATACATCTTCAATCATAAAGAAAGCTAGCAGAGGAATAAACAACAGCTGCATGAGTGAGTATCTCCAGTCTTTACTTGGGAACATGAATGTAGGACTCTGAGATCTTAGTGCCTACATTATACTCAGCATTGAGAAGTCTTGTGTGATGCTTTTGATAACAAGCTTCACACACGCTATTTTCTCTGCCGTGACTCGCCCGGATGCATATATGACATAATCTCTTTGAAACAAAATCATTCCGGTGCTTTCTGTCACTTTGATAAGCTTGCCGGTGTGTGTGGCAGTCTGAAATAAGGAATATGTTGAACCAAATCTCCACTTGTCGGTGATGTCGTTTTTGTGTCTTCTGATGGCACTTGCCAAAGACCAATGTGGCGAGGACGGGTGGCTCAGATTGAGTTTGAGTTGAACATGATACGATGGCCATTAGACACAGAAACATTGCTCAGCTGAAACTGATCTTCCATTGGCATGAGCAGCCCAGCTACTGATGGCTTCCGGTGTCCTGCCCAAGCTATGGAATGTAGATGTATAAACAGGAAGTGAGGAGGAGGAGCATCAGAAGCTAACAAAGTCTTGGCAGTGCCTGGAGAAAGCATGGTGTGATGACCCTCAGTCTGTGCCCTGTGACATACCCCAAGCCTAATCCCAGTAGATTGTGTACAAGAGCAGAGGCAGGAACATCCAAGACAGCCTATGACAGGGTGGACGACTGAAACAAGCCGACTCAGAAGAAACATTTAACACTGTCATCATAATTAAGATATTTTTGGTATCGTGTCTTGGACGTCCCTCTGAAACCCTGTCCTAGGGAAGCAGTTACGGAAGATGGACATAAGGATGGTTGGGTGTATGGATCGATGGATTTGTCATCATTTGTGTTTTAGCCTTGGCTTCAGAATATTCTGAATGCACCTACCCTAGTGGCCAAAACTGCGGAAACACCTTGCATTTTGGCATTAAGCTTTAAAAATGACTACACAAATATTGGCGGTAGCATACAAAAACAATCAAAGAATTTTATAAATATCATACATTGGACGATTAAATAAGTAACTGGAGCAATAGTTGAATTCTGCACTCTCTAAAAATTGGAAGTGTTTCCACAATTTTGGGCCCTAGTATGTTTAAAAATATACAGATTTGTGTCCTGTGTCAAAGGGTTTCATTGTTTAGAGGGACTGAAATCAAACTTTTAAAATGCTCTGAGTAGATACAAAATCACGGTGAGCTCCATGAGAAGCTGAGCCTCCCTGCATCCCTGTACATATCTCACCCCGGCCAGAGGTGGGTGCTGCTCCTGCAGGATCTCACTGGAGGTTTTGTCTCCCCGAGGGGAGGTGAAGATTACGGAGAAGCAGCGAGGGTCTGCTTGCGATCCTGGACGCCACGTTCCCTCACGCTGACGGGCACGCAGCCTGGCCGGCACCCCCTCTGTTATGAGTTCTCTGTTTATCCCGCCAAACGCTCCCTGTTTTGCATGCTTTTATGTCGCTTTTATTCCCTGTGCCCCCCACCCCCACCCCCCCCGCCTTATATATCCTTTTTAATTTGCCAGCCTTTTATCCGCCTGCTTCAGCATGTTCTCTGTCATGTGTGTGATTTCCCAGCGGGGGGGCACTCTGATGTTGGCTGGTGGCTTCGGCGCCTGGCGTGGGAGTCTCAAGGCTCCAGGGCCAGGCGGGCATATTTGGGAGGGTGTGGCAGGGTATGGGGTGCAAAGTCCCCGGACCAGGATGGCACCGATACGGGGGCAGGCTCGTTAAAGGCCGGGGGTGCGTGGCGTGTCAAGCTGCCTGGCCCCAGCCTTGTTTTCCCAAATTTCGCTTTAGGCTCGATGGCGCGGATGAAAGCGGAGCCACACGCACCTATAAACACCCAGATGTTATTAAATTTAAGACCTGAAAACTTTGAAATTTTGCCCATAATGTGGGGTTTTATGACGCTTTTAGATCCAATTTGAACAAACATTTATATGCAAGGCCTTCAAAGTGAAGTTGAAGCATAAAGACTGCTGCTGCAACATCCATCCATTTTCTGTACCCGCTTATCCTATTCAGGGTCACGGGGGTCCAGAGCCTGTCCTGGAAGCTAAGGGTACAATCAGGGAACAACCCAGGGTGAGGCGCCACCCTATCACAGGGCACCACTCACACCTATGGTGAATTTGGCAACTGCTTACCATGTGTTTGGATTGTAGGGGGAAAC
This sequence comes from Paramormyrops kingsleyae, assembly GCF_048594095.1. Classification (NCBI taxonomy): domain Eukaryota; kingdom Metazoa; phylum Chordata; class Actinopteri; order Osteoglossiformes; family Mormyridae; genus Paramormyrops; species Paramormyrops kingsleyae. The sequence continues at coordinate 16,233,936 of NC_132797.1, forward strand.
TAGTGTCTCGGTAAGGGGATCGCCCCCGTACCTCTGGGTATCCCCAATGAGGACTAGTGTCTCGGTAAGGGGATCGCCCCCGTACCTCTGGGTATCCCCAATGAGGACTAGTGTCTCGGTAAGGGGATCGCCCCCGTACCTCTGGGTATCCCCAATGAGGACTAGTGTCTCGGTAAGGGGATCGCCCCCGTACCTCTGGGTATCCCCAACACGCCCTTCGTGTTGCATAACACTCTGGAAAAGAATGACTGGTTGGCAATATTGTTTTTTTTAATGCTGAAATTTAGAATTAAATTTGATATTACAGTGGCAGATCTGACACGAAGATAATATCATATGTATCAAGGTAACTTGGTCGACGGCATAATGAGTGCAGTCTGTAATTACTCCCCCATCAGCAAACCCATCAGCGTGTGTGTAAACGTGGGCGTCTCCTAGTGCGTAATTATGCATAATTACATATGCATTCCAGCTATCTTCTTACCGAATTCGCTTTCCGCCATTGTGTCGCCTGTCACTTAACATTAAACACTGTCCTCCATGAAACCGCCGGCCCCAGCAAAGCACATTTCAGGGCCCTAATTCTACGTGGTACATGGGGCCCCTTCCAGCTCCCACATAGAAACAACACGCCCTCCACTGCAGACTTTGATGTCTTGCTTGGCATTCCTGCCCTCCTGGCTGATGGTTTTAAAATGGCCCCCTTTGCATTGAGATGGAACACCCCCGGGCCTTTGTTTCTCTTGCATTTCCATCGGGGGTGGGGGGGATTTACCGGTGGCTGGTACCGCATTGTCCCCCCCCCCTCCTCTGAGGCTGAAAATGAGCGTGCTCAGATTACGCTGGGCCCTAGTCCCTTTGACTGTGGGAGCAGAGGACTTGTTTTCACAGAGCAGGATTACCCCCCCCCCAGTCCCCACCCCCAGCCCTGCGGAGTGTGTTCTCCCCCAGCTAAGCTCTCACAAACATCTCCGCCTCCCTGCTTTCCTCCTGTCTTTTAAGCACCCCCATCTCCTCAGTACCATTGCTGGTTGCATTTATTTTTCTTTGTTTCTGCACATTTTGCAAAAAATGACTGATCATATAAATTATTATCTGTCCTGGGTTATTCCTTGTCTGCCCATAGTTCCTGGGATATTCTCCGGACCCCATACACACTACATGAGACAGGCCAATGAATGAATGAATGAATGAAGTCCACAGGTGTCTATTGAAATATTTTGCCTGCATTTTAAAAAATTTGACAGTTTCCTTTATCCAACGCAACATGCACTTTTGAAAGGGAGCAATTGGGGGTCAAGGACCTTGCTCAGGGGCCCAATGACAAAATCACTCTATCAAGCCCAGGATTTGAAACAATGACCTTCTGATCACAGATACAACATCCTACCTCACCAAGCCACACACGACTCCTCATTTGAAGAACACACTGGCCACCAGATGATGCTTAGAGAAATACCTCCAGAGACATTAGGGATGGTTTTTACCAGTGGTGATATGTTTTGGAATGAGTCATTTTTTCACATGGACAGATGCTCCCCACCTGTATATCAAAGTGATTTACTTTCAAGGAAGGAGTGTATGAGCTGACGAGCAGTAAGGAAGAGCCACAGTCAGTCAGCCCCAACATGTGTGTTCCTCTGCCTCAGTTCCTGAAACGCGTGACTGAGATGCATGCAGGTAACAGCACCTCCCGGGTCACTGGCCCCAGGTCCTCGCTTGCAGCCGTGATGTAAACACCGTCAGCCGCTTCATGGACAGTTACAACTCGGCAAGGCGTTCCAGGAGTCGATCCGACATAAAGAACGACCTTTCCCGGATACCTTCTAGACACTAAATGAGAAGAACATTTTTATTCCAATAGGATGAATAGAATGGAATGTCTTTATTGTCCTTGTACAACAAAATTCTGCATGTTTTCCCATCAATGTTACATGTCATAAAAGATAAACAAAGAAATACATGAAAAATAGTCATTCATACAACATATATGTATAGTATGAAGCTAAATTGTGAACCGAAGTATAAAGATGGTACAGTGCTGGGGTGTACAGCTCATAACGCTGCATGATTTCAAGCCAAGCCTTCGAAAGTGTGCAATCCAGCTCACCAATGAAGGCAGACTCTTTTTAAACGTCAGCGCTTGTGGTCTTCGGAATCCTCACTGTTCTGCAAAGAGAAGCTTAGGAGACTGAGAAGGGACATATATTAGGCAATACGGAAAGGGCCTTTGGCGCAGAAGCGGTATGTCTGCTGGCTCCACTTTGAAGATGCACCTTAGAGCAGGCAGAGGTGGCCTGCTTGGGCCCACAGAACATGTGGATGCGGGGTCCAGCGGGAACCTGGCAGAAGAGCAGCGTTCGATTAAAGTCTCACCTGCTGGCAAATGGCATTAAACCAAGCAGCCCGGCAGAGAGTAACACCATCCATCTTCTTGTGTAACATCATGCTGCTTACCTAAGTGCACTAGACCAGAAAGCTAGTGTTGCTGTGACAACTGTGACGGGGGGAACGTGCGGATATATTGTTACATGATGTCATTTGGAGGGTAGCGGAAAAATCCGGGCTTCTCACTAAGTCTAGTTTGCAGGATTTCAGTCCAATCAGGTCGTCTTGAGCACGACAGCACATGCAGTAGGACAAGTTCTTATACGTACAATGAAACTGTTGCTTGTTTACAGATACATCCCACTGAAGCAAAAAGCCATGATGACATCTTAGGAAATTCTCAGTGACACATGAACTCCTGAATGCTTGGGGAAGGAATTCCACTTCGACACCAGTCTTCTGGCCCTTTTTACAGCTTTACCGGGCCAGACGTCACATGTGACATGTGTGGAATTTTCCCCGCCACTCTCGTCCAGCCCAGACAGGAGATGAACCATAACTCCAAACATTCCGAATACCACTTCCTGTTCTGTGCCTGCCACCTGCTAAATGAACTTAGGGAAAATGTACAAACCCCAGGCCTTATACTGTCCACTTCTGAGTGCGAGCAAGAAAAAAATCCTCTTAAAAATCAACTCTTTTCATTGATTTCATGTTTTTCCATGATTCCATCATTTCCAGGATTGCATGACACCCCAAGGACTGGGAGCATTCCCAGTTTTCTGGGCTGTCCCAGCTTCTCAGTCTCCAAATAATTGGATCGTTACCTGATCACATGATCACCATGGCTTCCAAATTGCCATTCAGCAGCTTCCTTCCAGGATTCACTGTTGGCATCCAGCACGTAGCACAGACCATACAGATATTAATTAACCACAGGTTACCTGTACAAACCAGTGAGTTGTTGTCAGTCACTGTGAATAAGGGCATGAAAAACTATAAATGCTCTGAATGTCAGGACATGTTTTTACCAAAATAATACCTCTGACACATTGCAAAGTGACACCGTTCATAAAACTTTATTTAATCAATTTGGTTTTCTTTAACATGTGGTATTTGCCCCACACAAGAATTATAATGAATATTAATAGGGACGCTGTCAGATGAAGAGAGGATGGTAAAAACAGATAGATTAAGGCAGGGGGGTCACACTGCAGTCCTGGGGGGCTGGAGTCCTGCACATTTTTGGGTTTCCTCTCGTTTAACACACCTCATTCAACTCCTTGTGCTAATTACCACACAGCTCTTGAGCGGAATCATCTGTGGTGGAACAGGGAAAGAACTAAGCTACACAGTCCCCCCAGGACTGCAGCTTTACTCAAACAGTAAAATTTTAAGTGATATGTCTGTGATAACTGGAACAGTGATGGCAACATCTTTACAAAATCAGCTTTGTAAGAAGTACTGCTACTGTAAGACAAAGAATACACTGATCAGAACATACATGTTATCATTTGTTGTCAAATTTATAGGGTGACCAGATAATCTATGTCAGGAAGGACACTTTGAGCTACTCTGGGTTTTACAAACTACTTTAAAACTGAAAGGCTCCTGTGTTTGGCTAAATAGTTCAGTTCTTGCACTTTGACTGGTTTGTTTTTTCAATTGACTCATCCAGCTGTTTCACATTAACTTCAGTAACATATGCATGAATATACAGTAGGAGACTGACCAATCAGCACGCAGCTAGCTTAAGTGAAATCCAGGTCTTTTAAAATTAAAATGCTAGTTTACAAATTCTGTCCTAGCTCAAAGTATCCCTCCTGACAAGGATTGTCTAGTCACCCTAAAAATTAAAAAATAATATCATTATTTTGAGAGGGGATTTGAGAGTTGTTCTAGATGTTTCTCTTTGGTGGCAGACAGCATCCTGAAATGTCTAAATGTAATTAATTTGAATTTACATGCCGTTAAGTCAGTAAATCTTACATAAAGAATGAACACTACTTGTTTTGCTACATATCTGAGACCATCACAGTAGACAGTAGCAGGGAAGACCTGGCATATCTACACACCCATTCTTTTAACTAAGAGTACACGGTAATTTATTCAGCAGGTGACAATTGACCAATATAATGTTGCCACTGTGGCTCACACAGTCACAAAACATGCTATTAGTTGAATTGCTGTCTCCAAATCACCCCCAGCGTGTGACTCTATGTGTGTGGGCATGCCCTGTGATGGAGTGTCGTGTAGGGTGACCAGCTAATCCATGTCGGGGGGGGACTATGATCTAGGGTGGGGTTTGGAAACTATCATTTCAGTTTAAAAGACCTGGATTTCACTTTAGCACTGAGTTCTTGCTTTGTGCTGACTGGTCAATCTCCAGAGTTGGGTAATTCAGATCCAGAGAGTAAAAGTCCAGACCAGGATTTTGTTTCAACCAATCAGTTGAGTACTCTGTGACTGTGATTCTTTATGCTCAACTGGTTGGTTGAAACAAAATCTTGGTCTGAACTTTTACTCTCTGGATCTGAATTACCCAACTCTGTCAGTCTCCTATAATCATGATTGTGTCACTAATGTTAATATGAAATTGCAGGATGAGTCTTTCAATCAAGGAAACAAAGCAGAAGAAGAATTGAACTAATTGGCCAAACACAGGAGCCTTTCAGTTTTAAAGCAGCTTGTAAAAGCTGAAGTGGCTGATAGTGTCCCCTCTGACATGGATTAGGTGATCACCCCACTGTCATGGCATCTAGGGCGTCCCTCTGCTTCGTGTTCTGTGCTGCCTGTGAGAGGCTCAAGCCCCCCTGTGACCCTGTACTGCGTAAGACATTGAAAGATGGATGGATGGATGGATGGATAGATGGATGGATGATAAGCCAGCAAACAAGAAACACTAAGAAACGCAACATTTGCACTATAGTTTCCTTTTTGGAAAAAAAAAATCCCCATGTTGTTAATAATCTTTAAGGTGATGATTACATGACACATAAAGCCTCCCTGCTGCGCCGCACTAACAGCTACAAACTATTTTACTCTGAGATGAGACATGGGTTTGGCCATCATAGGTCTGCGCTCTTGGGAAACAGGGAAGTTTGGCATTCGGAAACCCTGCCGTCTGCCTTATTGCAGCCTCGGGCTGATTTATGGAAAGAGAGAACGCTGAAACCCAGAATTCTCCAGGACTGTTTGCTTTGCAGGGGGCTGGAGGCCCCTGGATGGGGGGGGGGGGGGGGCTGGTGATGACAGGGCAGATCTGGCCATTGTGCTCAGCCTCTCATCCCTCTAATACAGACATTACGGTACCCCGGCCCCGCCCACAGAGCACTTTAATCCCGCCTTTGAAGTGCTCCCAGATGCATGCGAATGCTGGCATTCCAGCGTGAGGCTGGGGGGTGGCCCGTGACAGCGCCCTGAAATCGATTAGGGTAAATAGGCCGGGGGGTGCGAAGGGCCGGCCTGCTCTCTTTCACCGTGTCACCTCGATACAGGGACAGAGAGCCCCCCCCCCTGGGGTGGAGTAAATAAGAATCTATTTGCCTTGATGCGTTTCCCATCCTAAATATGTCTTCCTGTGATCTGTTTCTCATTATTCTGCATGGAGGAAGCGAGGGGCCGCAGTCTGGCCGTCACTGTCTCCACATCCGCAGGAAGCCATTATCTAACTGTCTCTTTATTGCACTTTCTATCGCATTGCTTAGTCTTATATGTTCTAAGTAATATGATTTAATCTCATGTCATCATTTGCGCGAGGCATTAAAGAATTGCAAGAATTTCCCCTCTGGGATCAATAAAGTTCATAGAATCTAATCTGAAAGCATACTGTTAATCCTCACCTTCGCCCACAGTTCTGATGTAACCATAGTCATCCTGAGTATCTGACAAGGGCAGGGATTCTGTTGTCAGCGATACAGCACTGCGTAGCCCAGTGTTTCCCAGCCCGGTCCACGGAGACCCCAAGATGGGCCACATTTTTGCTCCCTCCCAGGTCCTGGTAGGGAAGAAGTTATAAGAAACACCACATACATGTGGCCATGTGGGGAGCGAATGTTATTTTGACATTATGGGGACCATGTTTTTTTGGTCCCCACAAGGGAAAACTCAATTTTATAAAAATCTGTGACTGCAATCAAAAAACTAAAAATGCCAAAAGTGTTTTGTTTGGTTTCTTATGGTTAAGGTTAGGGCTGGGTAGGGGTTAGGTGTCATTGTTGGGATTAGGATTATGCCCATAGAAATGAATGGAAAGTCCCCACAAAGATATAGACACCTAATCTGTGTGTGCGTGTGTGTGTGTGTGTGCGCACAGCTTCTGCTATTCCTATAAGAAAACACACCCACAAAAATAATAATCCTGACAAATATTTTTTCCCTTTTTTCCTTCATAGCTGCTTTTGCACTGAATTGAAAGTCTTTGCTTGTTCTTAGTTTTCATTATGTGTTTTGCTTGCTGGGGTGATTTTGGAGATCACTCCGTGCGTGTGAATAAGTGTGGGCGCACGTGAGTGTGAGCGCCTGCTCCTGGCGGATATGAGTGACGTTCCCGCTGCCCTCTGACCCCTGGCTCGCCCATAAGCACTGCCCCCCCCAGCTCCGCCACATGGGTGGTCCTTGGCCGGATCCCTATCTGACACACTCACCCAAAGAGGTAAACACCGGCGTGCTTCATTAAGGGTCTGTTTTCTTTAACTGCATGCACACCCCATCCCCCCCCCCCCACCCCCCCCGACAGCACACACCCCCGTCCTGAGATGGGGGCTTTTGTCTGTATCCTCAAGGAATCAAGGAAAAATGTCAGAGGAAACCTTTCATCAGCACTGCAGTGCTGGGAGGGGGGGGGGGGCAGCAGGATCCCACTCTGCTGAAGTATCTATCCCATCATGCCCCCCCATCTCACCCCCACAGCCCCTTGTCTCCATTTTGCCTGTAAAGGCCATAACTTTGGCTTGAGCACTGGGGGGGTTGAGGTCTCTACCCATTTTAGGGGGTCCAGGGGGTTGTATTGGCTGATTGCAGGCATTATACCCCCCGTCCCCCCATAATTTACACTCATGTACATATCCTTTGTACAACCCAGTTTCCAAAAAAGCAGGGATGCTGTGTAAAATGTAAATTAAAACAAAATACAGTGATGTACAAATCTTATAAATCCATATTTAACTGAGAATAAAACAAAGACAATACAGCAAATGTTGAAACTGAGAATTTAATTGTTTTATGACAAACATATGCTCAATTTGAATTTGATATCAGCAACACATATAAAAAAAGTTGGGACAGGGGTGTGTTTACCTGTGTTGCATCACCTCTTCTTTTAACAACACTTTGTAAATGTTTGGGCACTGACGAGAGCAGCGGCTGGAGTTTTGAAAATAAAATGTCCCATTCTTGATCCTAATCAGGGGTGTTGCTGAAGACTTTGGGCCCCATGAGAGCATATCATATTAGGCCCCCCAGTGCAGACCAATCCACTTATTTTACAAATTTTTTAGGAAAAGTCACTCTGGGGCCCTAGGAATCGTTCAACTGCTCAACCGTTCATGGTCTCTTTAGTTGTATTTTTAGTTTGATGATGTACCAAATGTTTTCAATGGGTGACAGGTGTAGTACCCAGGACTCTTCTGCTATTGAACGTCTCCCCATCTTCACTGCACAGACTCTGCCTCTCTGGGAGGCTCTTTTTATACCCAATCATCTTACTGACCTGTTGCCGATAAAGCTAATTAGTTGTGAGATATTCAACCAGGTGTTTTGTTTTAGCATTACACAATACAACTTTGACGAGGCTTCATTCTTTCAAGTTCCGTGTCAGATATGCCCCCCGTTCCGTGTCAGATATGGCCCCCCCGTTCCATGTGAGATATGCCCCGCCCCCCCGTTCCGTGTCAAATATGCCCCTTGTTCCTTGTCATCATTTAGATCATAAATCATCATTACAATAATTTGCCCCTTCAGAGAGCTATTGGTCTTTCTACACCATTTGCAGTAGATGGAAACGGACAGACAGTCTCTGTCACTGAGCGTCTTCCAGCTCACAAACGACTCACTGGCCTGATTACAGCAGCAGAACAAAACAAGCTCTGCTCCACTGCAGGGTAACGGAAATCAGCATCACGGGTCGAATCGTCCATCAAATCAACAATCACCTTGACAAGTTTAATAATGTGTTAGGCACAGATATGTTTACATATATTAGGCAGTTTATTACACTGATATTAACACAACATTTATGTGAATATTCTGAAAAATAATAAGACCAGCAAAGTTTTTTCACCAGAGCTCTGAGACTAAAATACATTTTTATTTCAGGCACCAAAAGTCATTAAGATTTTTGTTGTACTATGAGATAAATATTAATAGCATAGAGGTTTTACAAAAAATGCAAACATCAATGGTTAATTCTATTATTTAAATACTGCAATAACCATCAGACTGAGATATGGCTGGGTAAGTTATGATCTATATCAATGTTTCTGATCCGGTCTTCGGACACCCTGAGTGGTCCACGTTTTACCCCCTCCCAGGTCCTGTTAGCAAAAATGTGGACGGTCTGGCAGGGAGCTGAGAGGAGGCAGACACATGGACCGTCTGGGGGTCCCCAAGGACTGGGTTGAGAAAGAATGATCAAGATTACCCAGGTTTCAGAGAGCTAGTTGGAAATAGGACACTCAGATGTGTTACTTTAGTCACGCTTCCTAAAAGCTTTGTGTATTATCTAGTCACTTGTATCTAGAGTTAAATGTTTGCCTACTGTCCTCCCTGAAATCCTAACTCTCAGGTGCGCTATTGTCCTAATTCTTCTGTAATAGTTTTTAATGTAGTTCTTTATTTGTCACTGATGAGATCCTCTCTGGCAATGACAAGCAGGTTGACTGAGTGAATGAATCTGACGGTGGTTGTTTTTCCTGCTGGGTCAAACCATGTCCCCTTCCTGGGATATATAACTGGGTTGGGATACCGTTTTGGGGTTTAAAAATCTTGAAGAGCTGAGTATGGGATGGGACTCTTCTTCCTGGCACCTTACGTCCATTAGAGCCAAGATAAAGACCCATATTCTTACGTTTGCAAGGCACACACACTGAAGGTAGCTTTTAAACTGTCATACTACAAAGTCTGAGGAAACCAGTTAAATAAACAACAAACAAACAGACACCTCCTAGTTTCCTAATGAAGGACATTGAAAAACCACCTGCCGATGAAGCTTATTTATATTTTATATATAAAAAAAATACCCAGCACTGCACACAGCCTGATGTTTTGGATTCACACAACTTCCTCGAACTAGCGAGAGCAGGCAAACGCAACTGAAAGGAGAAGAGTTTAGTCAGCATTTAGCAGCGCGCCCTGTTTCTAAAAAGATAATGAGGCACAAAATGCACGGTGGCTGCCGTCTTTGCACTATGATGAAGCCACACAGAACGCCAACCCCAGCCTATACGTGGAAGCTCCAAAAAGGCCAATCATTTGGAAACAAGCCTTTATTGCCCGTGAGATGAGGCGTGTGCTGCTGGATACAGGCCGTGAGCCATAGCTACACAGCGTTGGGAAGGTTACTTTTCAAATGTAATAGGTTACAGCTGACTAGTTTCCCTGTTAAAATGTAATAAGTAATGTAGCTATTTTGACTACTTCATCAAAGTAATGTAACTCATTACAGTTGATTACTTGTTGATTACTTTTTAACAAATGTTTTAGACTGGGCAATAAATAAAAGTCCCAACAGCTTTGCTGACCCGTGTTGTCTAGAAGGCATATTTGCACAGTGAAAAGAGCAACAAAAAGAATGTTATATTATACATCTAAGCTTTTTACCAAAAATAATATATTTGGATGTAACCCCTTTGTAATCACTAACATTTTGATTTGTAACCATAATTTAATTACATATTTTTTCTCAGTAACTGTAGTGCATTACAGTTACATTAATTCTGTAAGCTAATTAAGTAACGCTGTTTTATGTAACTGGTTACTCCCTAACACTGGCTACACAAACTGCAGATGGGACCCGCTCTGGGTGGGGTCTCCACTTGGCCAGTTCGAGTAAACAGGAAGTAAGAACAGCAAGAAATTACAGGGCTCGTCAGTGGGGGGGGGGGGGGGGGGGCTCAAGAAATGGCCTACAAGACAAACAAACTAGCATCTGATGGACATTTTCTACAAATGAGGAGGGGGGGGGGGGGGGTAAAAGGTGGTTTACTCCTGGAGTGTCGGGAATGAGTTTCTGCTCCCCTGAGCTCACACAATATAGTTGGTCTCTGGGGGGCTGATACTGTCCTCCCCAATCCTGGCCTCCTTGGCCAAGGGAGGCTGACGTTTCGCCTTCGGTCCCAGTGCCCGCAGTGAGGGGAGAATCCCGGCACGGTGCCCTGGGGGGGGGGGGGCAATGTAGTCAGAGACATGGACACACAGGCACGGGGCAGTGCTGAGGCGATGTGGAGCAAAGCCACCGCCATATTTACTTATTACCCAATATTTACGCCATATTACCCAATGACAGATTTATGCCACTGAGAATGTCCCGGTTTTAACGCCACCGCCCTACTGCCTGTAACTAAGTATTGCAGGCAATCTTCCACTTTTGTACATGGAATGGGATTTCGGGAACAAGAGGTAAGGTTGGCAAACCTCGCATTGTGCTGTCATGTGAAGTTCATCGAGATGAACGGCTGAGCTGGATGCTGGAGTCTGTTAAGGGCTCATTCCTGGGATAAGGGGTGGGGCAAATGGGGGGAGGGGCTGTTTTTCACTCACTCTTGTTGCAATGGTGTCCGTGCCATCCGTCCCGACATTGGCACCCGTTGGGTTCTATGCAGGTCCCATGGGGGCCACAGCTTGGCTCGCAGACAGCTGTGAAACATGTACACACACACACACACACACACACACACGCACACACATACACATGCATTTCCCAGAAAGTTCCAATGTGACATCATCACCTGTACCCTCTGTTTTACACGCATGTATCCTGCAGATTTCCTGCCACCCCCCCACCTGTACAGCTTTGGAGGGTAAAACTTACAACCTCACTCAGGCTTTTCCTGGGCCCAGAGAAACATGATTCTCACTAATTCTCACACACTTTAACTTTAGGGAAGTTAAAGACAGTACTGCAAGCCAAACAAATACAAAGGGTACACATATCTATAATACACAAAAATGTAGCTTTTATGCTTTTTTGACATATGCAATTCTGTTATTATTTATGAAGGTGAATGTATTATTTTATCTAGGTTTTCATGGAGGTCTAAGTATCCAGGTTACTATGTGAGCCCTGGACAGCAGCACCACGGACCATGGGGGCGGACTGGGGGTCGGGGCCTTACCCTTGGAGCAGAAGTCGCCATGGAAACCCTTGGCACACTTGCACTTGTTCCTCCCGCCACACTTTCCGCCATTCAGACAGGGCTGGCTGCAGCGGCCTGCGGGCACGACACGACATATGTTGGTGCTAGAACTCATGAAGACGGCCCTGCGGCATCCAGGTACCTGATCGACTTTTGAAGGGAAACCTAAGTGGAGAAGAACTGAAACAATCAGAGGATGGAGTTTAACAGCACTGACTTCCACAAGCTCTGATCCAGGCCCGGTGAGCCAGGCGTCCAGCCCATGACCTCAGGACCCCTGGGTAAGTGATGGGGTTCCGGCCCGTTTATTTCTCCATTTATCAAAGTCCTACTCTTTTAACATTCATGTGAGTATCACTCCAAAAAAAAAAAAAGGCTGCATGAAAATATCCTGCATATTGTCTCAGTTACTAAGGGACCAGCATGTTGTGAGAGTCAAAATGGGTCACACTACAGACATGAGGCTTTAAAGTGAATAACTCCCATCCATCCATCCATCCATCCATCCATCCATCCAATTGTGTATCTAGTACAGGGTTACGCTGAACCTGAAGTCCACCCCAGGAAGTGCTGGAAACGCCCTGGACTAGATGCCAGCCCCGTCGCAGGGTTTATACACAACCACACTCTACTGGCGATTGACAGACAGACACCAGTTCTCCCAGCTGAAGGAGGGAACTGAAATCCCCGGAGGAAGCTCGCAGGACCATGGGGAAAACTGCACACACACGAAGCCAGGGGAGGTAATCGAACCCACGACCCTGGAGGCGAGAGACCGGTACCAATCTCTAGTTTCTCCTTTAAAAAAACACAGGAAGTCCTTTGTGTAATCTGTCTCCAGTTAATAATTGCATCAATTTAGTTGTTTGACCCTGAGGCTAAAAAATAACCAAGAATCAATGTGAAACAATGGGGATTGGGGGGGGGCAGGGGGGCACACCGGCGGTGTTACATCCAGCACGCAGACTAAACTGAGAGTGGGCGGGAGGTATTGATCGGAGCGTCATGTTACACCTGCATATTTCATTAAGGCATATTACGTTTCAATAATCAGGTTATGTTTTGTGTCCCAGTGAAATGTATATCCGTGGAAAGCGGCTACAGTGGGCAGTTTAAACCCCCTGCGAGACGAAAGGCCCCCGCTGCCCATACGGGGCCTACGCACACTTCCGAGGGGCTTGCTGAACGCTCCCGGCCATGGAGTAACCCATTTATTAAACACCAGTTCATCATTCATGACCACTGGAGCTTGTCTCCTGGCCAGATTTTAAATTAGGAAGCTCTTTATGTATGATTCGGTTGACGTAACACCTGTTTGGGGGGCAGGGTGTGGCTCTGTGCCTGTGATTGGAAGGTCACTGGTTTGAATCCCATGCTTGTCAGAATAGTCACGTCGTCACTGGGCCCTTCAGCATGGCACTTAACCTCTGCTGGATAAATGACTCACTGTGTGCTCAGACCCCAGACTTCACCTGCATGTATGGGAGCAAGACTAAAGCATGTACCGTACAAATAAAGCATCATGTTGCCCAGCGCATGCATTCGCAGCTTTTAAATAGTGCTGTATACTTCGCTGTTGACACCTTTTCTTTAAGTTAACGAGTGCTCCGTCTTTGGGTGAGGGACTAGCGAGTCCTCCATCGTGTGTAAGATGCTGTAGAGGAGAATTTCCATGCAATGCCGATATTTAATGAAGCTTTTTGCAGAAAACAGCATCAGCTGCACCCAGGAAACTGGCCCTTTGGCTTCTGAAAACAAACCACAAAATGTTTATATGTACTGATTTGTTTTCTGAATAGGTTGCATTTTTTTAATTCAATTTAAATTCAGTTTTTATATAATCCCTTTCAAAACACAGTAGCCCCAAGGCCCTTAAGAAGAGTGTGTGGCAATACAGTATTAGTTCATGTATACAAAATAGCATCCCCAATATGACCAGTATCACCAGTTGCCCGATGACTGTCTGTCAGTCCTTGGATTCCCCTCTGTACCATGTAATCTATTATTTTTAATAAGCAAGAAGGGTTACACATTGGTGCTGTTTACCCGATGATCCAGCCTTGGACAGTTATGCAGAGCACCTGGTCCTTAGAATGCAGGGAGCCCCGGTCTGCTGCCCCCACCAGAGTGGACAGTAAGGGTCACGTGACCGCAACGGCTGCATACTCACTGATCTCGCAGTGGTTGCCCCTGTATCCGGGGGGGCAGATGCACTTGCCCGGATGGAAACAGGTGCCCCCATTCAGGCAGGAGGTACTGCAGTTGGCTAGAGGAGGACAACAGTAGTAGGACTTAGACCCATTAACACGCCCGTGTCTTGGCTGAAAAACCTGAACCTCAAGGCCACAAATCAAGCTCCTTACTCATAGCGCCCCCTACTTGCCGACCCCACGCACCATCACACCGAAACACTGACTCGAACCTTACACCCAATTACAATTAAATACTGTACCTTTCTCACAGCTGGCACCGTAGTAGCCGGGGGGGCAGATGCAGATGCCAGGACTTACACACAGGCCGCCATTCAGGCACTGAGGGGAGCACAGGGCTGGGGGGGGGATGGGGAATGGGGGGGGGGGGGGGTCAGTTTACCTCACAGACAGAGCAGGAAATTGCCTGTCATACATGCTGCTACAGCAAATGCGTCGATCCTTCATGTGCTGCTTTCACGTAAATCCACCCCAGGGGCCAGCAAGATATCAGGCAGAAATATAATCCCGTGTCTGCCCTGCAGAGGGCGTGGGAGGACTGTGTTACGTTTCAATTCCAACACAATATCCACGTTTCATGAATGCTGGCTGAGGCTTGTTGGAGCTGCACTCTGAAACCAAACACTTCCTATAGATAAGTACCTGCATACACCGCAAGGGTAACTAATGAGTGAAGGGACAGCGATCTTTAATTATGTAGTGAGGTTAGCTGGAGATAAACAAATGTCGAATGTTCACATTTTGCATGTATGATGTTAATATGAAGGTTACTGCTGCTCTGTTTTGTAGTCAGCAGTGAATACACTATATTTATACTATAGCTCAAGTCACATTTAAATCAGCCAGGAAAAAAAGATTCATCAGAAACAGAAGCTGAGAGTTTTATCATGTTGTAATGCCTTTGCTACTTGAAGAATATGATGCTATACTTTAGTCATTTAGAAGACACTTTTGACCAAAGTGAAGTAGGAGTGAGGGGCAGAGAGCAGGTTCAGCCAGTGCCCCCAGAGCGACTGGGGATCAGAGCCAAGGGCCTGACAGTGATATGAGTATTTTGCCAGCCACAGGATTTGACCCCACATCCTTCCAGACATGAGCACAGATCCGTGCCCACTGAGCTGGAGCTGCACATCCCCCCCAAGACATGACCAGGTTTCCTGCAGAAGACTGTTAAAAAAAGAACCTCGTCTGAGTGGTTGGGCCCTGGGGCAGCGATGCTTTCACGCTCCGTCAGGTTCACGGTCCCCCGGGTCCACACTCACCTTTCTCGCAGTGCGGTCCGTAAAAGCCGTCCTGGCACTCGCACACCTGCCTCTCATTGCAGAACCCTCCGTTCCGACAGCCACCCGGGCACTTGGCTTTAAGGAAAGGGGTCAAAGGGCAACAGAGTGCAGAGGTGAAAGTTCAGGGTTATTTTCCCAGAAGGCCACAGTGACAAGAGCATCAGACACACACTGCTTTACTGCATATTGCTCTGATGAATGTAACATTGACAGTGCACAATTTTTCTTTATATACAACTTTTCTTTTTATATATATATTTGCACCTGGGTTTTCAAACAGCATTTTTATAACCACAGAACCAGTGTTTCAGAAACTGGAAATATCTGGCTCCAAATATAGCCCAGCTTTGGTCCTGTCTGCAGCCAGGGGTCCTACCTAAATGTCCTGGAAGCTCAGGCTCAGTTGTTTACATGCCCTAGAAAAAGCTGCAGTCCTTGTCCTGCCAACCTAGTGGGTGAAGGACCTTCTCTGCCAGCCGTGCTGCCCAGCTGCACTGACAGATAAGCAGCAGACCTTCGCCGGCTGGAGAATCTGGCTCATTAACGAGGGCCGCAGATGCCGTGTGCGTGTGGCAGCCTCTCGTCTCGGCCGGGATTTGGACGTATCCGGTGCTATGGTCGTTAAAGGTAATACTACCTGTGTGTCTCAGTAGGGTAACCTGAGCAAGAGATTGAGTCCAGATTTCCATAAAGTTATAAAGGCAGGAAAGTGAAAATAACATTCATTTTAATTAGGGTAATCTCCTAAGTGAATAAATGATTCATAATATCCCAATACTTATATCCTAAGTATCTTTTTAATTGACCTATATACCCTTAACCCTTAAGGTTGTGCCTTGCTCGCATCAGAAGGGCTCCACCCAGGACTTGAACTTGAAGCACTGAAGTCCATAACCTTAACTACAATGCCACCTTCTGGCCAGATATAATATTGCATAACCCAGATCAGAGCGTGGCTATGTGCTGAGTCGGGTTCTGGATGTGGGAAGAGGCTGCTCTGGTGCCCTGCAGGTGGCGGTGTTGGGCTGCTGCCCAGGGGACATATGCAGCTTCTGCTAAACAAGCATTGGCTGGATGGGGGGAGAGCATTTCCCATGTTCCCTTGGTGGCTGCAGCTGGCAGAGTTCACATGACATCACCAGCTTGCTGAGGGCCCCACGGACCTCAACGTACATCTGTGCTGAGCCACAGCCCAACCCTCAGCAGAGATCAGGGCCGTGAGCCCAGGAGCAGCGGAGGTGGGGCGATGACAGGTCCTTGCCACACAGCTAACACTTCCCCATGAAGTGGTTGGAACACTATTGTGGCCTGTGTCCCCCCCCCAGCCCCGCCCACGACCACTGCCCTTCTGATCACTGCAGAGGTGCTCAGCCGCTTTCTATAAGGCAGTGATGTTCAGGTGAAAGTGGGGGGGGGGGGGTATGTCACTGTTCCCCAGATAAGGACAGACCACGCTCACAGTGAGGGTGACACTGGGGGGGGGGGGGGGGGGGGCACCTGCCATAATGGTGTTTTTAGCTGTCATTTAAGGGATTTGCCATTGGAAGGGTGAAAGACGTTGACCAGTGATTACTGAGGTCCACCTGTCACTCGCAGCAGAGGAGCTCGAACCCGGGGATATCGATCCCAGTTAGGGTTGCAGAGGGCTGGAAAATTTCTGGAAATTTTCCTGAAACTTTCCGTTCCATGGGAAGTTAAGCTGGGGAATTTTGGAAATATTCCACATTAGAAACTTTCCATGGGAATTAACGGGAAAGTATGGGAATTAACAAGAATATTCCTAGAATTTTGCAACAATAATCCCAGTGACAGTGAATGGCCTCCTTAATCACTGCTACAGTATACCCTACCACCAGACATTAGAGATCTCCCAGCTAACCATGACCCAGGGCTACCCAAACTTTTATACAGTGAGACCTACTTTTACAAAGGAAATATTCTGGCAAGCTACTGCTGACTTGGGGCTGGGGGCGGGGGGGGGGTCTTCCTTGATATTTCTTGCAGTCGTGATCAACCGATTGGCCACCATTAAATAAATCGTTATCCATCAATTTCACAATCAACCTGGAAACATGCTATAATCGATTGCTGCCCCTAATGTAACAAAGAAGACCTCTAATATCAAATCAACATGTCCAGGTGCATCATTATATTATAACTGTAGAAGTGATTATCCAATGAAGCTGGGACAGCTTGATGCTTAACTATGAATAACGAGCTTGATATTTAATGAGGTTATTAATTAAGGTAACCATAGTTGCAGCTGTGGTTCCATGAGCCCCATCCATCCCCCCCCCCCCCCCCCTCTTCAGCAGCCTGGTGCTGGTGACATGCTTACGCAGTGGGGGGTGGGGGAGTTGTGGGGGTGGCTCATCTCACCTCTCTGGCAGGTCTTGAAGAAGATGGCATTGTGTGGGGTCCTCAGCACCACGCTGCCCCCACTGTCCATCACCTGCACCGTCACCTCGAAGGCCGCTACGCCGTCCTGGTTGCCCAGACAGGGGAAGCCCACCTGCACCACTAAGAGGATGCACACACCACAAGCAGCTCACTTTCCTGACCGGAGAGGCCCCGGGCCCCAGGACCCCCATCTCAGGGGCCTCCATACGCTGCCTTCCTCTAAACTACGCAGCGGAAATGCTGTTCCTCATCTCCAGAATTTACCTCACGCAAATGCTAGCTACTGTGGATCTCCCTCCTAATCACTGCGGTCATCTTTGTTAAAAGGACAGCGACTCAGTAGGAACATGGATATGCTGACAGTTTCAGGGGCACCAGCACTTTTTCAGGGGCCACAGTAGGGGCCTGGATGCCCTGGCAGATTCAGGCGCCCCAGCACTTTACAGGGGCCACAGTAGGGGCATGGATACCCTGGAAGATTCAGGGGGCCCAGCACTTTACAGGGGCCCTTAAATGTGTAAAATTACATTTCGGCAGGGGGCCCAAAGTTTCCAGCCATGGCCCTGATCCCGTCAGCCGGGGCTCACCTGATGGCTTGTGTGGGACAGATCCCAGCAGGGGGACATTGACTGTCGGGTCATCCATGATGTCTCTGTCCAAGGAGCGGAGGGTTTGGAACTCGTAGAAGTATTCTGCCTGTGGTACACAATGGAGACACCTCTCAAAATGACAATTAAACAGAAGAAATATGAATCAGAATATCCACGATTATCCATGTTTCTGACCACTGTCCATTCCAGTGTTACACACAAATACTGCATTTTGTTATCATTTGAAGTTATTATTAGTAACACTGTATGTATTATTAGTAACACATTAGGTAACCAGCCTGGATCAAACATTCAAATGACAGAGAGCCAGGTAGCCATGACTAGTCTGGCGGCCATGACTCATACCAAGACTTGGGGGGAGGGGGGGGTCATACATGATGAAGCATGATGAAAACAGAGGGTCTACACCCAACCCCTCCCAGCTGTGTCCAGTATTAGAAGGTACTTTTGAACAAGATGAACGCATTATGAAGGATTTAAACTAAGAATGTTTTCGGGTGTCTCAGATTAAAGCATTTCAAATTTTTTCCATTCAACTATTTCGCATTTCGTTGCACATAGAAACCTACATATTTCTATGTGCAACAGGAATTGAAATATAAAATACTAAACACAGAAAGAGAGATTTTTTTTAGAAAATTAAAAAATGTGGGAAATTTTTAATTGCAGTTAAATGCTACTAAGATTAATAAACAGCCATCAAATCCCAACAAAACGACAACTTCTCTCAGAGCGAATTAAGGAAGGCACTGCCGCCGTGTTTGTAGTTCAGAACAACCCATCTCCTCAGAAACAAAATCTCGCATCTGCCAGTTGCCCTCACCTTAAAATTTTAACAACCACGCGTCTGTACGTCTAGAAATCGCGTCGGTTCATTGTTCCCCGATCCCAGTCCCCAAAAACCTGTCCCGTGATGTGAAAGGGAACCCGCTCGGCTCATTTCCAGCATGCCTCACTTTAATCAGCCTTTACTTTATACTTCAAAACCGCAAATCTAAGGGATAAAAAACGGGGCTCACATGAAAGCGAGGGACATACGCCAGCGACTGGAGTCCCCCAGAAAATATGATGATCTGATGCCGTGTGAAAGAGCGATAAAGAAAACAGGGCAGCCTACACGGTGCTTGGAAAGTAACGCTGATCCCGCAGCCCAGTGGTAATTAATACGGATAAACTCCGGCGGGGTGACTTTGGCCACGCTCTGCACCTCGGGTCTTCTCTTCTTAAGCCCTGGCGGTTAGCTTTGAAGTGGGGGTAAGAGGACCCCGAAAAGAGGGGGCCTATTTTAATTCACCGTCACTGCATGCTTTTTACAGATTATGTTCTCAAAGTGCTGTGCAATAACACGCCGTGTGCTAGATCCTTCCATAAAACACTACGAAATTGCCCGAGTGAAACGCTCTAGCTTTAGCTATGCATCCAGCGCAGCTGTTTAAGACGGTCCCGCAGCAGAGTATGTTTGCTGTCCCATTGAGACTTTGCCGTTAAGATTGCAACCTGCCAAGACGCGCTGAATTACGAAAGAAAATTTGAAAATACCATATTGTTTTTCTTTAAGAAAACCTATCAACAACTGATACATTTTTCCTGAATGTGTTTGATAGCTAAATCTGGACGCTTATACGTAAGAATTAAGATGTTTGTGTACTTAACGTGTGTTAATAATAAATTCATAAGCAAAATAACCATTCAATATGCTCCGTTTTAAGCTTAAGCTTTGCATGATTTCGAAAGATTGCCCATTGTTATTATATTTACACATTATTGAAGTTATTGAAAAATATAATTACTGCGTAAAGGCACGCGAAGACATGACCGTGCACGTAAAATTTGGACATATATGATTAGTTGGCACAAAGTTAATGAATTAGCAGGTTAACTAAGTAGGCTACAGGATAATTGGACTTATTGTGACTCTACGATGTAACTAACTCGAATTACTTTAGTAAAATACATGACCGTTTTTTTTTTCTCAAATAAAATGTAGGCTACTAGCAGTAACTAGCCAAATAAGAGTAGCCAAATGTTGTTAGTCGATGAAAAATGTGGGATTATCGGAGCAAGTGTGTGATTAAGTTTAGTTATGCCTTAATATATTAGGTCTTTGGTATAATGAAATTATACATTATATTGTGTATATTTTTAAAATTACGTGCATCTCTCCCTTAACCAATATAACGGCACGATACTACCGAGCCACATCCTCGCCGTAACGTCAGACATTCTGGGTACATGTGATGTGCATTTCTGCTCGTTAAAATCAATGGCATCAGTTCACAGAATAACAGTCTAATGAACCAATAAAAACTAATAAAAACAAAACACAAACCTGTCCGGTTACGTGCAAACTACCACTGTCTTTTATTAAAGTGCCCAAGGGTACACTATAAAGAAACGGCGGTCAATAGAATAACTACCGAAGTAATAGCAAAGAAAAACAAATACGAAAAGCAATCTGAGACAGAACCTTCTCCTTTAAAAAGCATGGATTCTGCCACACATCTGAGAATTTTACCATTGTTTTCTATGCGCAGATGGACCAGATGGTTGGCACAGACTTGACGCATTAAATGGAGAAGGATCTCGGCAGAATTACTCTTTGATCCTTGGCGGCGTGTCTACAACACCAAGCCGTAAAATACCGCAAGTGAAGAGATTTAAAATATTACAGATAGGACAGATTCTGAGCTCTCAGCTCAGACACCTTTTACCCCGTGCCGCAGCTGCACAAACGCTCGCTCGATGTTCAACAAGTCACACCAGCAGTTTTGGATGAAGATGAAAAGCTGGCCAGCTCAGTCGAAAGTTAGTGATCTTCAACTGCGCTTTACAGTGGACCATGTCAAATTTAGGATGGAAAATAAACGTTATAGGGTTAGAAACGTATTTGCAGCCTTTAAACTTGCTGCATGATATCACAAACGTCAAATTCTTTGTACTATACATATTCAGCAGCATCTGAAATACTAAATGTATTAAATGCTATATATTTGGTATATACATTCCCAACATTTTACTAGCCTCTTTCGCCATGTAACACTGTCACTGCAGACATCACACGTACAGACTTACACTTGCAACAACTACGATTTTACAAAAATAAAGTAGTATGTCCCAAATTCTGTTTATTGGCTCCATACAGCTGAATAACAATTATTCAAGTCCTTTTACTGACACTTTTGTTATTCTGAGATCCTTACATGCTCTCCTGCCATATTACACGTTTGTTAATCAAAGTATCCCATAAAAGTGAATTAAAATTCTTGCCTGTCCCGGAGCTTGCCAGGTAAAGTTCACGTGGTTGATATTGACAGGAATTGCAGGCATCCTCTGTTGCGCTCTTCTGAAGTCGTGAGTAAATGGGGCCATTTTACCCTCTGACACAATCAAAATATCTTCTTCAAAACCTGGTGAATGAAACAGCCTGCTTCCTTAAGCTGTTCAAACATGATTTAGGGATACAAGAAATAACTCAGCCAAAAGTCGAAATGTGTATGCCTGCAAAAATTGTATACACGACAAAACTAGTTTAAGATCACATAAGATCACCTTCATCAAATTTAAATACAATGTGCATTGTGCAGAATTAAAGTTTCTTTTAAGAAATCATGAAACAAATATCTAGTTGCATTTAGATAAATATTTACCAATAAGGATTCTGGCTTGGTTGGCGTCAATCCACATGTACAAACTTCCTTGATCCTGGATGGCATCTGTAATAAAACTCCCCCAAACAAGAAGAAAGCACGTTTTTAAGAGCCAGACAGCAGGTGTGTCGGTGGCCATCATGTGTAATAAACCCAAAGTGGTTCCGTCGCAGGGTCTTGCTAGCGTTCGGTTCCGTTAACTCCACTCCGTCGGGTCCCAACCGAGCAGACAGAATGAAACCCCTCAAGTGCGCCGCGCGCTGTTGTACGGGTCTTTGCAGTACGGACACAACCACAGGGTGGCGAAGTGAAACAAATGAATAAATATGTTATGCTGTGACTCATTTTTCAATGAATGAGACAATGCACATATAAATTCTGTTAGCTATGAATATGGGACAATTTTTTACATTTTATATATATATATAATATATATTATATATTATATATATATACAAATGTAACACAATTTAATTGCATATAAAATCATAATTCCTATTTCTTTACCTTATCTTTTTCAAGCAAATGACTTGCAACAAGAAATATTTTATTTATATTTATATTTCCTTAGTATATTCACAAGCAATGGAAATGTGGCTGAAATTCCAAAAATGCTTTTCTGTATTGGATTATGTAATTGTTGCCAGACGTGTACGATCATAATATAACTTACAAAATAAATAAATCTAACGAATAGTAACAGCCAAGAATAAAACAACTCGAGTCATCGTAAAATACGAGTCATCGTAATATAGGTTGCTACTTTACATGTATACTTATATCGTGTGACTTTCAAAACACAGAATGTAAATTTCAATACATGGCTTTATTTTCATATAATCCTGGGATCCGCGGAGCTTGGAGTCTCCCGTGGAGAAATTTTAATGTAATGAGCACCAGGGGAACAGGTCGTAACGCTTTGAAATCAAAATACGTTCCCACCGCGTTTGGATCTAGTCCAGCTTTAGAACAGAAACATCCATGGGTTTTCCCCATTGTTCTTTCGAATATCTAAAATCCTTTTTTTTTAAAAAAAAAAAAAAAAAAAAAAAACGACCGGGAATAACATAACAACGGGGCAATAACCATGTAGGCGGTCTGTTGCTCTTCTGGAAGATTTTAGAAAGTTCTTACGTTCCTGTGAGTCTTTCACGAGCCTCCTTGTGGTGAGTTTAATATTTGCAATACGTGTGCGTTGTTTTCTCGGTTGCACACTTTCCAATGTAAATTACAAAAAAAATAAACATTAATGATTAGGCATAAAGAGCACATACTTATTATTAAGTTTAGATATTTGTTTCAACTATCGGGAGTAACTTGCAATTGAAAATACATTTGATGCTGCCATATTGATTTTTGGATAATGGTATTTTTATACTGTGTCAAACTATAGTCACCGCAAATGATAAGGTATAACAAATAAAAATTAATAACACAAATGAGTTATAAAAGGCTTTATTTTAAAATGCGTTCCAGAATAGTTGCTTGTGAGGTGCAGAAACAAACTGTCTGAGGAGCTGAAGTGAACGAGACAAATAGTTCTTCAATAATAAATAAAAATATCTTTTAAATGACTGCCCTGGGCTTACAGACCAAATAAGGTCTACAACGAGCTGACCTTAAACTTGGTTGCTGTCTTAATATTCCCATAACATCCAGAGCCTCAGCCACTGAATGTCCTCTTCATACCCTTGGAAACGATTGAGCTCGTACACTCCCAGACGGCCGAGAATCTGGGAACAGACAGGACCATAGGAGGCTATTACCTGCCGTAGCCACGTCTCCTGACAAACAAAACCAAGCCTCTGATTTTAACAGCTACATCAGAGGTGTCAGACCCTTGCGCTGCCCATTCTCATCCGCTACACGTCACTCAGCTGAGAGTCAAACACAGCTTTGATAAATTTCCAGTCCCTCGCATCCCACAATCCTCTCCAGAGGTAGCATGAAGTATTGTGACAATGAAACTAGGAAACAAAAGTTTGCAGTTTTAGGTGCAAGATCATGTTCAGTTGTGGTATCTTTGTGGGGGGTATGTTTGTTAAGTCGTATAAACCGTTAAATAAATGTTTATTGTATGAACTAGTTAACCTATACTTACCTACTCCATAAGTAAACCAAGTTTCATCACTAACCTCCCTGTCTCAGAGATTCTGGGCGTTTGTTGCTAAGCAAATTATTGTACATTTAACTGCAATCATTTGCATTTGACTATTCTAACGTTTTAACTGTGTTTCTTCCATTTACACTTGAATTATGAATTTCATCATTTTATCATTTGCAAAAAGATAATGTTTATTTCATTATCTGTATTTTTGTTGTGTCCTTTGGATATATGTGCAGAATGCACATAAAACATATCAGTGTTACAGATATTTAACGAATACAGGGGGATTTATTCGTACGGTGAAGAGTTGAGTCAGATTTACGCGAAGACGGGATGATAATTGATCCTGCCTCCCGCAGACAAGTCGGCTGGCCCGCATGACACCAGCGAAGAGTCTCATTTTAACGTTGTCTGGCCTCGCGCCTCATACGTCACTTCCCGCTGAGCCCTGCGTGCGAGTTTCGAGCAAAGATGGCGGCCGCGCAGCTAACCGACGAGGAGCTTTTCTCAGAGTTAAAGCGCCTCGGTTTCATCCCAGGTCCGGTGACCGAGAACACTCGGCCCGTGTACCTGAAGAAGCTTAAGAAACTCCGTGAGGACCAGCAGCAGCGAGGAAGCAGGGCGAGCAAAGGGCGAAACAGCGGCACCACCACCACCACCAACAACAACAGCAGCAGCGGCGGCGGCAGCGCGGCGGGAGCTTCGGGATCCGGAGCCAGGCCGCCCGGCGGTGACGTCACGCACCTGGACGCCAACAAGAGCCCTGGCGGACGCCCGGCCCTGGGCGAAAAGCGCCACGGCGCGCCCGGTAAGGTCGTCCTGGGCTTCAGCTCCGACGAATCGGATGTCGAGATTAGCCAGAAGAAAAGAGGCCTGTACGGCAGCAGGAGGGAACGAGCGTCCGTGCTCCAGCATCAGCAGCCGGGGCCTAACGTAACACCGGCTGCTCGCAGGAGTAAAGGGCTCGGCGCGGGCAGCAGCTCCCCTCTCGGGCTGCTGGAGGAAAGGCGGAACATCATGGGGTCCCCTTGGTGGGGAGACCGGGCGAAACTGCACCCGCCCGGCGCGGAAGGAAGGGGTTACGCGGAGT
Source organism: Paramormyrops kingsleyae (assembly GCF_048594095.1). Taxonomy (NCBI): domain Eukaryota; kingdom Metazoa; phylum Chordata; class Actinopteri; order Osteoglossiformes; family Mormyridae; genus Paramormyrops; species Paramormyrops kingsleyae. The sequence goes on from NC_132797.1 coordinate 16,258,965, forward strand.
CCGGCAACAGCGATTACCGGAACGATGTGGACAGAGAGAGTCGGACCGTGAACGGCAGCAGATCGCCGTTCACACCGAGCAGCGGCAAGTTTGCGGGGGGCTACTCCGATTCCGAGGAAGAGGACGACGAGGAGGAAGAGGAGGAGGACGCCTCCGAGGTCGGGAGGTACCGCGATCGCCGACTGAGCTCCAGGCGGAGTCACTCGAAATCGCCGCTGCCGCCGCCTTTCCATGAGGGAGCCAGAGGGGCGGAGAGCGACCGGGAGAAGGCGAGAGGCGGCGTAATTAGAGCAGATGACAAGCCCGGCACGGCTGGTCTAGACATAGGGGGAGACCGGGGGGAGGAGGAAGACGAGGCTAGGAAACGGGGCCAAGGGAGCAAGCTGGGGAGCGGATTCTTGAGGAACCGTAGCTTCCCGCTGCATGCGGATCTGGTCTCCGGCATCATGGGGGAGTTCGGCGGCAGCAGCAGCGGTCCCACCTCCTACAACAACAACCACGTCAACTGCGGGTCGGACGACGGCGTCGGGGGCTTCGGTGCCGGGCTGCGATCGCGGTACTCGGCGTACAGCAGCCTGCCAGCCACCTACCGACTCAACCACTCCAACCACGCAGCCCCGAACCACTCTTACGGCCAGACGAGCCGTAAGCCCAAGCTCCCGGTCCCGGAGGACGAGCTCCTGCAGCAGTTCAGGAGGGAGGAGGTGTCAGCCAGCGGCGGCTTCAGCGCGCATTACCTGTCTATGATCCTGCTCACGGCCGCCTGCCTGTTCTTCGTGCTGCTGGGCCTCATGTACTTGAGGATGCGGGGCTCTGGTGAAGCCGTTGTCGACGTTGTCAGTAAGTGTGACCCCCCCCCCCCCAACCGTGCTCAAAAATATGCGTATTGTCCTAATGTTTATCCAGGTTAAAAGGCATTGACTGTTTTTTTTTTTTTATGGAAATACCAACAATACTGTATTAATTCAGTTTGGGGGAATGGATGGTGTGAGTTAGTGTGGACGTTTTGTAAGGTGGTATAAGTAATATGTATATGTAAGTAGTACTATAGCAGGTTGTTGCTTGGGCCTGTAACCTGAAGGTGCTCAGATCCAGGCTTAGGTGTGGCCTTCCTCCTCTACAGTTGGGCATGAGATCCTGAATTGCTCCCCCAAAATGCAGTTATGCAACTGGGTGAAGCTGTAGACTGCTGAGCAACATAATTGTAATAACTACCATCCCTTTGTCTGTTGTAAATTCGCCTGCTTGAAAGCAGCCTATTGCAGCCTTCGGGGTGTCATGCTGTGGTCTGCTGGCGGGGGGCGATCTGCAGCCATCTGAGCTGTAGTTTCGGCGTTGCTGGAATTGAGGCTTTGTTACAGTGACTGGGGGCCTGAGCAAATGGCGTATAAAGATTTAAATGTTTCTATGCCTCTAAAGGGTGAGAGGAACTTTGATGGGGCTTTGAAATGTTTAATGTAGTTTGTCACTTTAATTTGGGCATATTTGTGTTTTTGTGATCAGCTGCCTGCACATGAACCCTGCATGTGTGTATTCTGCCTGTAAACTATGCCATCCCTTATGGTTTCCAGTGCTGCTGTGCACTCTGGACTGTGGCATCTTGCTTCAGTTATTTTCGGTGCAGCTGCAGTGTGTGTGAAAATGTCCAGAATGATGGAGTAATACACCAACAAACTGGCCTTTTTAACTGATTCATCAACTGGTAAACATTAAGCTTAAAATGACTTATTTAAAGTAAGGCGTGCTGGGGGGCAGGGGGCTAGGGGGCTGGCGCCTGTGCAGGGCCCCTATAGACCTCCTTCCTTCCCCATGGCCTGGGAAGTGGAGAATGGGTGAACGTGTTTGGGGCTGAGAAATGGGAGCCGGGGCCAGACAGGCTGATATTTGCGTATCAGAGTAGGAAGGAAGCCCTTGGAGGCTGCCAGTAAAGTTATCACGCATTCCAGTGGCCCGTCTGCCCTTTAATACGTGACTCAGACTGACGGCGAGTGCCAGACTGTCGGGCTCGTAATGCGGAGGTTGGCTGGAGGAGACGCGGCAGCTCGCGGCCGGGTCATGTGACCCGCGGATCACAGCGCCGTTACTTACTTTCTCAAGGGCATTGTTTCCAAGAAGTGCCTCTTGTCCGGGTTTTTATGCTTCCAGGAGTTTGAATGCCCCTCCCCCCTTCCCTGTGTTAAAAACTGCAGCACAGATTGGATCAGTGAATCTGTGTCTAGAAGTAGAGGCATTATAGACTTATCAGGCTGAAGTTATGAAGGGGGCAGATTAGTTTGTATCTAGATAGGGGCATGGCTGGCTCAACCCTCACGTTTGGCACCATGTGGTGGCATGGACCGATGATATAGCGGTGAGTGTCTTCTTGTGGCCTCCCAAAGCCATTCTGGTGGCTCCCAAAACTGTGTGTGACACACTGAGCTCATGATGCGGTTGTCATTTGGTAGCCTTCAGTGCTAGGTCGCTACCATGGCGATGAGAAACGACCAGGTTGACCTGGAGATTCTGAATTGGGAAAATGGATAGACCTGTGTAGGAAGCTGCATCCTAGACGTTAGCTTGCTGCGTGTTCACTTGGGACAGAAAACAATCCCTGAAAACAAAAATGTGGTGATATACCCTGGCTGCCCCTGCATCATGGACAGCACTCGCCATGCCATAAGGGCTCCTGGGAGTGAGGGTACGCACCACAGTAAAGCTTGGGTTGGGCCGGGAAAAAAAAAGATTGAGGAAACAAGTAATGAAATCTGTCGCGTGCCTGAAATTCCCAAGAGCAGCTATGACTACATACCCCGGCGCAGACAAGCGGGTCACAGACCGGCTGCACTGTCTGCGTGTTTGGGATCGCAGGGTGATCAGGGAGAGGGGTGCAGTGTTCCGGTACTGGGGGCTCCTGCCTGACCGGTCCGCTGAGGTTTATGACGCTGTGGAGTGTGAAAGCCTTTAGACGCGCCAGTGTCCCCTGTGGGCGACAGACGGAGTCGTCATCTGCATGCTGCGGTGCTGGATGACGTCCAGCTGAAAGGGGGCACATCGTGTCCAGGCAGTGGCTCAAGGCTGAGACGTCGGTCTGTGGGTCCCGCTTTCCGCTGCCGGAGATGCAGTGTGAAGGACAGTGCAGTTGTGGTGACGCCCCCTGCCTGAGGCGCATCGTGTGGGGGGCTGTGCATGACGCATTCTCTTTACAGGACTAACGGCCCTGTGTGTTCTCTCTCTCTCTCTCTCTCTCTCTCTCTCTCTCTCTCTCACACACACAGCAAAGAACCATCCATTTGGGAATGAGTTTGACAATTCTTATGTGAGTATCCCTGTCGTTGTTTAATTCCTCAGTAAAATTATATTTGTTTCGTTTTTTTTGTCAAATGATCATGATTTTCTCTGTGCATAGCGAAGTGAGAATTGCAGTGATGCATTTATGTTGTTTGTTAGTGTTGATTGAATTGTTGTCAGGTTACAGTGAGGTTTGTTCATACCACCGATTCTGTGAAGTGTACCCTCACCTCAGTCGTGTCGTACCACAGGCTGACGAGCAGAAAGATGTCATTCTCAAATTACTCCTTCATCTGCACGACCATCTGGCCAAGATTGCTGGTAATCTTAAAACGTCTTCAGTTCATGACCACACTGTACATTTCAAAGTTCAGTGTTGTTTCACCTCTGACCTCAGGTGAGATGCAGAGGAAGGCGAGTTGTCCTAACCTGGCCTCACTTGCTCTGCTGTTGAATTTCTGCAGGGGAGCACGACTGCGGAGACCACGTGCAGCATTCGAATAGGAACATCTCCTACACCGAGGCCTTCGAATATTTAATGGTAGGTTTACCGTTTGTACTGTACCTCACATACGCCTAAGCTGTCTCCTCCATTTCCCTACTCGCACAACTCCTGGCAGCCAACTGAGTATTTTTACGTATCTGGACCTGGAGCCTAACCAGTGGTTGTTTCTGTTTTTCTGTGACCTCCAGCTGCACAGTCCCGAATATGAGGACTTCTGGGACACAGCTATGGAGTGGCTGATCAGATCAGGAGAGGATGTGGGAATTCGGTAACTACTTGGTCAGATTGAGTAGCTCCAGTGTGTGTTTTTTAAGGCCAGGATGCTTGGTTATGTGGAGAAGCTCTCTTCCCTCTTACATCAAAGGTTGTGGGTTGAAATCCCAGGGAACACACACAAATTATAACCCTTTCCTTCTGCTTTAAGTTGACATTGATAAAAACGTCAGATAAATTAATAAAATGTAAATGTACGTCGAGGACTGTGATCCTGGAGCTCTCAGATTTACAGCCTTCGTTCTTTAGCCTTCCGTCTGTAGAGAGCTCTCTTGTTTTCATATACTGAAATGAATAGTCTGTAATAAAAGCTGTTAAAAACTTAACATGGCCTTGACTTTGTTTGATAGTGCTCAGTAGTGAGTGATTCCTGTGTGAGATTGCGTCCCCTCTTTAATAGTCACGGCCACATCGTGCTCTCTCCGGGTTGTCTCTCCCTCTCGGCTTTCCAGGCTGATCGGGAGCCACCCTGAGGAGTCTGTAACCAACGTTTCCCAGATCCTGTGTCTGGAGTCCACCCACCCCCGGATGTCCTTCATCTGCCGCTTCCGCCGGGCCTTCTTCACCGTCATCTACCGGCTGCTCCTCTTCGTCGCGGGTGAGCCTTGAAACTGGGGGGATCGCGAGATGCGGGCTATGGGGGGGGGGGGGAGTGAATTTATGTCCAAAGGATCTCAACTGCAAATAAACTGATTAATGAATATAGGTAGGGCTGCCACTAATTACTGTCTCTATAGATTAATATATTGACAATTTTAGCGATTGGTCGATTAATCGAAATGATTAATTGTCCTCCAGAAAATCAACTTGACAGTTAAGTTTTATTTTGGCAAGAACAATCTGTATGCCATTGCAGGTCTTTAGATAATGTACGCCGGCTTTCCGGCACTGTTTGAATATTATTTTCGCCCTTAATTTGATAAGCAGATTAGTAGTATGCTTAAAACTATTGAGATACAAATTGAGATGCTGAAACGTTAGCAATCTGTATACATTTTGCATATCCTTATACTAATTAAATTCAGTTAGCAGAGCACGCCAAATGTGACATAAGCAATAAGCACTTAAGTTGTGATGAAGGTACGGGACAGACCAGAGGAGACAGAGAAAATACTGTGGGTAAACAAAGTAGAAAGATGTTTGCGTTGAGGCGGTGCTATATGCAGATTTTGGTTTCAGTTTTAGTTTGCGATAACAATACTGGTCCCAAGTCCCATGCGCATGAACTCCTACACAAACACCATCAATCAACATAGAATAAGGCCAGATTTTAGCCTAAACATTTTCACTAACACTTATTCATTGGAGATTCTAATGTAGCAGGCAAACAACTTTATGGCTTTAATAGTGAGTGTTTTTAGTAGCTACAAGGACAAAACATATTAAAAAGCTCTCCGTAGTGATGGTAATTTAATCAACATGAATAGACAATTGCTGATTTGCTGGTCTAGAATAGCGCCTGTTTTTTTTCCTCTTCTGGTGCTCATGCATAGCGCTAGTACTGCCGTGGTTTGCCATCGCACTGTGTACAGTGTACAACCACCTTTTTGTTTTGTGATAATTTTTGAACTGCTCCCATAATTACATAGTAATATTAAAGGAAAGCATTTGTTTTAATGAATTGAAGCGTTTCAGAAATCATAACGATAACTTTATTTATTTTCAGTGGCAACATCATCAATTATGTCAACAAATTGCGGCAGCTCTGCATATATGTACACAATACATGGGTGGAATTCATAGAAAAAGTCTGTTTGTTTAGTCAGAGTCTAAATGTTATTTATAGTATTTGCAGTGTTAGGCTCAGGTAATCCATACTCAAAGGGACACAAAATATAAATAAGGAATAAAGGATTAGGATGAAAATTAACTTGTATTTAAATATGACAGAAGATAACAACACTGTGTTTAAATGCAAATGTAAATTAGTGTCAGATGAACTGCAGGTAAAAATACATATAGCGCTGGTCCTCGGGCATCGGCGGACGCGTTCTAGCGCCGGTCCTCGGGCATCGGCGGACGCGGTCTAGCGCCGGTCCTCGGGCATCGACGGACTCGGTCTAGCGCCGGTCCTCGGGCATCGGCGGACGCGGTCTAGCGCCGGTCCTCGGGCATCGGCGGACTCGGTCTAGCGCCGGTCCTCGGGCATCGGCGGACGCGGTCTAGCGCCGGTCCTCGGGCATCGGCGGACGCGGTCTAGCGCCGGTCCTCGGCGGACGCGGTCTAGCGCCGGTCCTCGGGCATCGGCGGACGCGGTCTAGCGCCGGTCCTCGGGCATCGGCGGACGCGGTCTAGCGCCGGGCATCGGCGGACGCGGTCTAGCGCCGGTCCTCGGGCATCGGCGGACGCGGTCTAGCGCCGGTCCTCGGGCATCGGCGGACGCGGTCTAGCGCCGGTCCTCGGGCATCGGCGGACTCGGTCTAGCGCCGGTCCTCGGGCATCGGCGGACGCGGTCTAGCGCCGGTCCTTGGGCACCGGTGGACGCGGTCTAGCAGTGATGACTCAAACGTTTGTAAGCAAGCTTCAGCTATCGACGTACGTTATTCTCCTCTTATTCATCCCTGGGGTGAACCAGTGCCCAGCCAGAAATCGGGCACAGCTGGTGAGGATGCATATAATTCGCACGTGTCATAAGCGGGTGTTGGGTTGATTGGCGAAGCCAGCAGGGCCTTCGCATGCTGCGAGCTGCCAGGGTGCCGCATGTCGCTGTGGCAGGGTCGGGGGATGACAAGTGATAGGGAAGGAATTTGTCTTGTTTTGGCTAAATGCCACAGTAAAGCAAGATTTGTTTGTCCTAATGAGTCATTTGTCTCTTTCGTATTTATATATATATATGAAAATGTGAGAAATTATTGCGTGTGCTTAGTGGATCCAACAGTAAAATGGCATTTCTGGATAATGTTGTATCACATTTGTATGAATTATTGGTGCCTGAAGTGATACGTTAGGTAATGATTATATTTATAGCTGAGGGGCTGGGAATTAACTTGGTAACACTGGATTACTGTCCTAATGACGGCAGTCATGCTGATCTCTCAATGGCCAAAAAAGTGAAAGAAGATGCAGAATTGTGTTTTATATTTAGATATACTGGGTGTTGTTTTTAAACGCCCCCCCCCTTCCATCAGGTGTGGGTGTCATGTGCGGCGTCCTCTATTATATGAAATACCGCTGGAGGAAAGAGGAGGAGGACACCAGGCAGATGTACGACATGGTGGAGAGGATCATAGGTGAGCCACCTCCTTACAGGAAGTCCTGGTTGGCACGTGACCAGTCAGCTGACTGCCTCCTTTCCCTGCTCCTTCTCTCCCGCCCAATCAGACGTGCTGAGGAGCCACAGTGAGGCATGTCTGGAGAACAAGGACCTGCAGCCGTACCTGCCCATCCCCCACGTGCGCGATTCCCTGATCCAGCCTCAGGACAGGTCTGCGTCGCCTAGTAACGCCCAGCAAGAGCTGCCGGTCTTTTTTATGGTGCCTTCACGTGGTTCGGATAAATTGTGCATCCGAACAGATGTCCTCTTTGTTCTGGGACTGCTCCAGGAAAAAAATGAAAAAAGTCTGGGAGCGGGCGGTGAAATTCCTGTCCACAAACGAATCCCGCATCCGAACGGAGACGCAGAGGATCAAAGGCGAGGACTTCCTGGTCTGGAGGTGGACCCAGCCTTCGCTGAGCTGCGACAAGATGTCTGCCATACCTCCCAAAGTGTGGCAGGGCAAAGGTCAGTGCAGGTTCTGCACCATGTTAGCAGGGATGCTTGCCGCCTCCCACGCTTCCATTTTCAAAGAGACAGAATAATAAAAGCAAAAGACTCTAGGAATTCTGGGTACGTGGAAGTAACTTCTCTCCCTCCTCCTCAAGCGTTTCCTCTCGACCGGAGAAACTCGCCGCCAAACAGCTTAACGCCATGTCTGAAGATCCGAAACATGTTTGACCCAGTGATGTAGGTGGCCTCTCCTTTCCTATGTCAGTGTGACGAATTACTGATTCTGATTGTTTGTGCTGTAGCGGTGCACTGCAGTGACAATTACTTGTTCGTAATAAGCTGCTTTGTCGCTCTTCTGGTTTTGGTTTTGGCCTGACGTTTGACTGGCCTATGGAGAAACACTGATCTACTTCAGATTTATAGTTTTTGAGGTGTTCTGACCCAGCACCTGACCTGGTCCTGATCTCTCCCCAGGGAGGTGGGTGAGAACTGGCACCTGGCCATCCAGGAAGCCATTTTGGAGAAGTGCAGCGACAACGACGGCATCGTCCACATCGCCGTCGACAAGAACTCTCGTGAGGTTAGTGGGCCCCCACCGCCGTCTCCGATCTGCCGGGAGCGCCGACCACCCCGCAGCCGCAGTAACCTCCCCCGCATTGCGTCCGCAGGGCTGCGTCTATGTGAAGTGTCTGTCCGCCGAGCATTCTGGGAAAGCCTTCAAAGCGCTGCATGGCTCCTGGTTTGACGGTGAGTTTCAGACAAGGAACAGGGTTTATTTTCTGCCTGCTTGTGGTTCTGGCTCGTCGAGATGCAGACGGGGGTTTGCACTGTGAGCTTGACGGAGAAGGAGAGGGAGGACGTCTTTGAGGACTGTCAGCTTTCCTGTGTGCTTGCAGCCAATTCGTTCCCAAACTCCTGAGCACCTGAGAGTTTTAGCATCTTATCATAAATCATGCATAAAACATTTGTTTTCATTTCAAACCCATCTCTGCTCTAGTCACATTGAGCGTCTGTTTCTGTGCGTAACATCAGTATGTGATATATCATACGTTGGCGTATGTAGCCTTTCTGTCTGACGGCCTCCTCCAGTAAACAAACTACGCAGAGGTGAGTCATTGGCTTTGATAGCGATGAGATCATCAGTCTGTCTCCTGCCTGCCGTTTTCCTCGCCGTGTGTCATGATGCCGTGACGTGTCCACAGGCAAGCTGGTGACAGTGAAGTACCTGCGACTGGACCGGTACCACCAGCGCTTCCCACAGGCCCTGGCCTGCAACACGCCGCTCAAGCCGTCCAGCAAGCTCATGAGCACCCTGTCGCACCTGCGACTCCGCTCCAGTCCGGCCGGCTCACCGGGCTTCTCCTGAGATGGGGGGGGGGGGCACGTGGGGTTTGGGGAGGGGGCAGGGCAGACAGCACCAAGACCTCCCACAGCTACTCCTTGGTCAGCAGGGGAGGGGGCACACCTTTCTGTTTTCCTTATTTTCTAATTACAGATTTTGTTTACGGATTAACGGCAAACTGAAAAGCTTCTGGCCCCGACATCATCTTGACAGCACGTCCGTAAGCGGAATCCCCGCCTCCTCTGCCCCCCCCTTAAAAAGTCGGTCACAGATCCTCCTTTTAAGTACGTTTAGTCGGCCTTTAAATCGAGTAGCTGCATGTGCAGGTTAAAGTATGCTTTGAGTCGTAACATTTTATTGTGGGTATTTATTTTCTACATACGTTTGAGGTGATGTAATCTCTTTTTGTAGTTTTTAGTCGGACGGCATGCACAAAGAACCAACACAGGGTGCTGTAAATAGGTGTATATGGGGGGGTGACGCAGCTTTCAGTTATCTGTGTAAAAAGCAAATCATAAGCTAACTTTTTTATAAATATATATATATAAAATGAAGTCGTATTGACTGCGTCAGCGACAGTGGGGCCCAACCTGTAGTGAACACGTGTGGGTAGGCGATGTGGTTAAGCTGTTTTCTCGTGAGAGTGAGTTTTGGACGGGGGCAGCGTGGTAGGGGTTGGTCACCAGGCCTCAGCCTGTGTTCCAACCTTAACTTCCTCACTTCCTATGGTAATGGGAGGGGGGGGGGGGGTCGTCTCCTGATTTCCTGCTCTCTGCTGGTGCTGCAACAAATCGCTACAGACAGCCCAGTCACCCTTTCGAATCAGTATTCCCTCTAAAAAAAAAAAATAATAAAAATTCACGTAGCTCGATGCCGTTAGTTTGTGGGCAGAGCTGACCTGCTAACCTTGCCCAGAGCATTTTTAGGGGCTGCAGGAGGTGTAGAGAGGGCCCTTGCCGGCTGTTCATGCTATTTCACACTACATTGGCCCTCGAGAAAGAAACGACGGTGTAGGATTGGTTCGATCAGGAGGAGGCTGGACTCTTGTGCCGGGACAGACGTCTGCACCTACAGTAGTTTTTAATAGTGGTGCTTGATACTCAACCATATTGACAGCAGATTGTCTGCCAGAGTTTAGACAGACAGACGGTTGTATGGTTTTTGTGCATTCCCCTTTCTTCTCCATGCAGAGACAGTGTGACAGAGTATTGCCAATAAGTTTTTTAAATGCAGGATGGGTTGTGTATTCGTTGGATAAGCTCCGGGGCGGCGGACTGCGGCTTCATTTTTAAACTGGTCCCAGGTCAGTATTCGCAGCACAAAGTCGTATATAAAACGCAGGGACGCTTGAGATGACAGTGACCTGATGCACACTCCTTGCCCAGATGACCTAACTGTGCCTTAGCTTTGTGATTTTCCTTTTAAATAAAATGCTTTTTCTTTCTGCCTCTGCATTTCTCGAGAATGTACTTGGTTTTATAAAGTGTAGGAATGGTATACACTTTTATTCAATTGAACAGAGCTGATGTTATGTAAAAATAATGAAATTCAAGCCAGGAGTTTGCTGTACTTGTGTGCATCATGGTGATGTTTATATTTTTGTATGTTTCAGCCTGACTTTGGTGCACATATATTTTTTTTAATTTTATTATTGACCTGTTGCCAGGACAAACGTAACATTTGGCGTTAACTCTCCCGGGGGTTGGTGCTCGATTCAGCTGCATCCTTGCGTTTTTTTTTTTCCTGATGTATTTTATGTAAACACTGTACATTTATAAAATTGTAATATGAACTATTATGCAGCTTATTTTCCATTACAGAATACTGTTTAAGTTGACCAATGTTCCTGCCTACAAGCCGGAAGGGAAGGTGTACAGTCTCCAGGCATTTAAGATCTGCAGGTGTTTTAATGTAATTTGTCACTTGTCTTGTAAAAATTCGAATTAAAGGTTTATTAGGGGTTTCTAATCGTGAGTCGGCTGCTTAAATGTTTTCCCACGGAGGTATTCTTCGTTTCTTCGTCTGCATATGCAGTAGGATTTGAATAAATGGGTGGAATCGGATAAATCGGTATTAGACGAAGACAACGGAGCCGAAATATATAACACGTTTACTTACAAAATGAGACTAGCTCCAACACAAAAATACCGACTTCAGAGGTCTCTGCAAACTAACTCCGGTGACATCTATGGGGCTTTGGAAAACGAAGTGAAGTCAGGGTTGATCCTGAAAATCCAATTCTCGACCGGGTATGGACATTAATACAACTACCAGTCCCAATGCTTTTCAATGCGTAAAATAATGCAGCGATTCTCTCAGCTGCCTGCGTTAGAACAGCGCACCTGTACATAGTTCCCACTAAGGGAAAACCGCAGTGCCTTATCTTCGGGCTGTCGCTGGAGTTTACCCGGGGTACCCGAGCCAGTGACTTCTCCTGGACTGTCTCTTCGCACTGTTAGCCGGAGGCTTCGCCGGTTTGGCCTGATGTCACACAGCGCTGTACACTTGCTCATATTTGGCGATGGCTGCGGCCCTGGAATTTCCCACAATGCCGTAGCGGCGGAGCCCGGAGCGGCGCAGGACGGCGCCGCGCTTCGCATTACGCTGACGGGCAGCGGGTGAGCCGCGCGCGCGTCGCTCCATCTCGGCTCTGCGCTGCTCTGCTGTCGCTGTTGCTGTCACTGCCACACTGCGCAGGTAGGTCCGCCGCTCTTTATTAATTTTTTTTTTTTTTCTTTCCTTTCCTCCCGTTTTTTAAGCCAGCACTTGAGGGCATTTGAAGAGCTTTCTTTCTAGAGCTTTTTCATTGAAGGTTCTCTCCAAGGCTACTTTTCTTTTTTTCTCTCCAAATGTCACTGTACTTACAACAGCGTCCTTTGTCACTGGGCTGCCGGGCTGGCAAAACAATAAAGGAGCTTTCTGTCCGGCCGCCCGGAATGGCGACAGTTTCAATTTTTATTCTAAGTGCTATACCCATCCGTCATTACTCATACAGTAATATCACAACATTATTATTAACCGCCTATATATGCGTTTCGTCTTAATGTATTGCCTTGTTGCAATTCATCAGCCAGTGTTAAAAGTGTAATTTGTTAGCGAGATACTTGTTACCAAATATAGTAACGCTGACTAAAATGAGGGCGCAGGGTTTATGGCAGCTACAAGACATCAATTGCTAGTCCGGTCAATTTGTGCGATGTTTCTGTCCCTTTAAAGTACACTATGCTTGGTGTCGGGGTTGCGCTCCACATAAATAATACAGCAACCCTATTGACGTAGTTTGAATAAAATATCTGTATAGACGTCTGATGTTGAATCACAACACTGACAACAATAACATGACGATTATTGTTTTTTTTCCCCACGAGAAACACAATTGCGCATAAAATAAGGCGGACTGTGACGTTTATATCACACTACTGTTCCCACCCTGTTTAATTTATGGTGGGTTTAAATGTCAAAAACGAGCCCCTAGTGAATTGCCAAGTGGGAATAATCAAGCAGCCTTGTAACTTACTTTTTTTGTTTCTTGGTTGCCTTTCAGTATTTTACGTTCTCTCTTTGCAAACTAGTCGGTCGTGGCGTTATTAGTTCCATTAGTGTAACGCAGACGCGTGTGTTATATTTATATTTATTTATAGGTGCACCAACGTTATAATACTTGAAAATAGTTTATTTTTAAGCAGTGTCTGAACTCTGGCATCGTTACGGCGGGGGGGGGGGGGGGGGGCTGCTCTGCGCCGGCCATTTGCCGGCATAGCGAGCCTAACACCTATTCATGGCGAGCTCCTGAAGCCCCATTTTCGCTGATGGCGGTAATATTTGCATGTCTGGCACCGAGGCAGCTCCGCAGGACCAGGACAGCGCCTTCTGAGGCTCTTGCACTGTGGTGTGACCCCATGACTCATCTGCGAGGCTGCAGTCTTTTCTGGTTTGTTGTCCTGCTCAAACTTTGAGGCTCTTTTCTACCACAATGCTAAATAAGGCTTTATTGAAACTGGGGAAGCTGGGCTTGATTCCCCCCAGTGGCTCAGTCAGAAATGTTGAACTTTTTTTGGGCTTCAAACAATGAAATGCTCAAGAACAGGCTGTGGTTTTACTCTGCTTCTTTATTAACCAGGGTATGGAGTTGCCACTTTGGATCAGGAATATGACTTTTGCCCCTTGATATTTCTTTGTTCGGACAGATTCCGAACATGTGTCTGCCTCTTGCTGGAATGCGTTCCTGTAGCAGTGGCCCCTTCAGGTTGTAGTGGAGCCATTTCGATGTTTCGCTCATCCCTGTCTGCGGTCCTTCTTTTTTGTGAGCTCTGATGTATCTTCTCAGAATTACATCGGACCATTGGGTCAGACTTAATGTGTGTTTAACAGTGCTTGTGGTAGATGGTTTGACAGTTGAAGTTTGTCCACAGTTGAATAGTAGTTGAATAGTGGCATTTTGATAGATGGTATGACAGGGGGTGCCACACTGGCTCAGTCAGCAGTGCTTTAAGAGCTCGTAGAATTCCTGCAGGAATTCAGGGTCTCTCATGCAGTCTAAAGACAGGTGTGTGACCCGCGTGCCCACTGAGGGACTGGTGACCCACGTACCTAGTGAGGGACTGGTGACCCACGTACCTAGTGAGGGACTGGTGACCCACGTACCTAGTGAGGGACTGGTGACCCGCGCGCCCACTGAGGGACTGGTGACCCGCGCGCCCACTGAGGGACTGGTGACCCACGTACCTAGTGAGGGACTGGTGACCCACGTACCTAGTGAGGGACTGGTGACCCGCGCGCCCACTGAGGGACTGGTGACCCGCGCGCCCACTGAGGGACTGGTGACCCGCGCGCCCACTGAGGGACTGGTGACCCGCGCGCCCACTGAGGGACTGGTGACCCGCGCGCCCACTGAGGGACTGGTGACCCGCGTGCCCACTGAGGGACTGGTGACCCACATACCCTGTGAGGGACTGCTGTCCCCTGCCTTATTCCCTGTGCTTCCTGGGACACGCCCCAGGATTTAAATGACAGTAAGTTAGGGATGTCCCAATCAATTTTTATGGTACTCGATCCGATCCATTCAATATATATCTAAATATTGATACACATTCAGCAGGCATCGCTGCATTCTTCGGCTGAGTAAGCTTCACGATTTTGCAGTGTTCTTCCTTATGATGTTTCTGCAAGTGCCTAATTAGATTCAATATATTAAATGACACTCTGTTGCTACCTCCCCTTGAAAAGACGGCTCTGCAAACATTGCAGGTAGTTGTGAGGCCACTGAGTTTCCAATTTAAAGACATTCCACATGGCTGACATCTTCATAGTTTGTAGTTTCAAGCCACGTGCCTCAGGCTTTCTGTAGCAGGTGACAGGACTTTACAGTCTGGGCAAATGATGTAAATTAGGCAGACGCCTGAAATTAAATTGATCAGGCTTTGGGTCGGGCTGTGGTAACCGATACCAATCGTTTAAAAAATGCCTGGACTCGGTCCAATCTTTGATAACGGGTTGGGACATCCCTGCAATACGTAGAGCTTAAGTTACACCTAAATTTAAAAAGTAGTCTAACATATAAAGTAGACAATATGATGGCCTCTCATTTTTTGGTCACCTTTTGGTTTCCAGCATCTGAGTTTGATGGCCTCTTAAAGGAAGGTAATGAGGAAAATGTGGTCACTTTAGATTCGCAGTTCATGCCGCGTGGGGGTCAGCAGAAATGTCAGTAGAGCTCTCACCCAGTCCCCCTCGACATTCCTGCCCTGGTCATGTCATCTGAGGTGTCCTGATACGCTGTGATATGGTCACCACTAATAGCAAAGCCTTGTCTGAGGTGTTGACGTGACGCTGTTCATGTGACTAGTTCAGTGTGGCGGCATGGCTGAAACCCCCCCCCCTCCCCATTTACAGTGTGAAACAAAGTCATGTGACAGATGTCACTGCTAATAAGGGGGGGGGGGTGTCTGAGGCAGCAGACAGGACAGATCAGGGATCAGTCTGTAGGGGGCTAATTATCGCAAGTCATCATGGGACATTGGCCTTATAGTTTTGGGATGAGGCAGGAAAGTGTGATTTCTTCTTGCTTAGATGGAGTAATGAAGCTGGTCCTTGGATATGGACCCAAAATATTCATTTTCTTTGGGGGGGGGGGGGGGGTGCTTCTATGCGACACATTTTGTATGGACCCTGGCTGTGAGCTTTAGAGTCATATGAGTATCGTTGATTAGCAAAGTGGCTCAGTGGGTTTGGCTTCTGCTTCACCTCACCGTTGGAGGTTAGAATCCCGCCTCTGGGGACTGTATCAGAAAGCTGCATTTCTGGGTTAGCGAGACCCCAGTTTAAATGGACTTTATCTTCATTCACTTACATTTAGCCCAGACGACAAGCTCTCTAGCTAACCAACAAATCTCGCTTCGTCATACAGGCCCCTGCTCTGTGTACAGAGGACTTATGTTCATTCATGTAGATACTCTGGTTTCCAAAAGACGTGCAGTTAGGCTAACTGGCATCTTCAAATTGCCCTTTGTGTGTACAGACTGGGATTCCTTACGGCCTGATCTTACGGCTCCAGGCTCTCTGTCACCCTGTCCTAGATAATGGGTGTCTTTTGGGAAGCTGTCATGTAGGGTGACTTGTATAAAAAGACCAGCTTCATTTTAGCAGCATTTACAGTGTTTACCAGGCTTCTGATTGTCCATCAATAATGAGTCCTAGTTCAGACATGGTGGTGCCACCCAGTGTTACTTTTGAATACCGCAGTTGAGATGTTTGAAGGCTTTTCTTAGCAAGACGGAAGCTGATCAAGCAGACAGACGTCCTGCACTAGGCCCTCATTCATCCCCTCTGGCAGTAATAGAGCTCGGTCTGGATGTTTGCTCCATGTTTCCTGAAGAGCTCACTGCTGGTCCATGGGGAAGGAGCCGAGGAAGCTGCCATAGAATGGTGCCCGTATTGTATGTGTTTGTGTGTGTAAAATATATCTATCTATCCATCCATCCATCCATCTTCCAATCACTTACTCAGTTCAGGGTTTTTGGGGTATTGGAAGATAATGTACAATGGCTGGTTTATTAAATGGCATAATGGTCAAATGGTTTCATGTGCAGTATATGGTCTGTTCCTGTTTAGCTCACATACATAGGCTGCCTTCTCTGATGAAGACCTCCTGGGCATGTCCCCGTGAGCCCTGCAGGCTGTGCTAGGAAGTGGTGTGGTGGCAACTGGGGCATTTTTAAGAAGGGTGGCATTGTTGGTGCAGCCGAACATGTAATGTGATTTAGCGATGTATAACCTGTAACGGACTGGCATCCTGTCCAGGGTGCCCCCTACTGTCTGCTAGAGGGTACAGCCCTTGCCCCGTAACATTGTACTGGAGAAGTGGTTGGAGGATGGATGGATGGAGAATTTCATCAGTGTGTAAAACAGCGAAATTCAAAATAAGGGAAATGTTGGTTTAGTAAATATTATGTCCATAACTAAGAACAATATTCTTTTTTATTTTTGTTTGCTATTTAATAGAAAACTTCACCAGGAATGAACTGGATTAAAATTACAAGGTTGCTTGATACAGTCCTATGGAAAAGATTTCACAGGATTTCCCCTGCGAACAGCAGGAAGGCGGCATTCTGACCTGGCCACAAGGTGGCGCCATTGTCCACATGCGCTCAGTGTATGTTTTGCGATGCTGCGTTCTCCACCGCATTGTGTATGTTAAACCCACACCACGATGGTCGCACTGGCTCATTGGGGCAGATGACCCTGAAGCCTCTCCAGTTACTCTGGGTGCTGCTTCCTTGTGACTTGGCCCCGCCTCTGCGTGAGTATTGATTTCGCCCTTGCCCCGGCTCTTCTTCCATATGGCCCAGTGGAGAGGACCCAATCTACTGGTATACTATGCCCCCCCTTCCCATCCCACACTGCTGGCCTTTGGGGGGGGGGGGGGGGGGGGGGGGCGGGGAATAGCATAAAGTCAAGTTAGGCAATTGCAGGCAAAATGTCAGCAACAAACTCCCTTTGAGGTTAGAGTTTGCCCACCCGCCCAGGAGAGGAAGACCCCCAAAGTGCTGTGCCTTTAAGATGGCAGAGTCAGTATATGTGTCACCATGACGCCCAGCTAACAAGCCCCCGCCCCCTTTTCTGGCGCTTCAGCAGCAGGTGCTGGCGAGGCACTGTGCTCCCCAGGCCCCTGGCCGCCTCGGCAGCCTGCGTGACTTTGGGCTGCAGAGCGCTCTACCCGAGTGCCGGCTCGCCTTTCACATCAGCGCCCTCGTTCTCGTCAGCCGTCTCTCCGCAGGCAATAGCTCGGTCACGTGCAGCCGTGTCAGAAGCAAGCATTGGGTCATGTGACGGCAGCCGTCTGCCCGGACATCAGTTTATCTTCCATCCATCTATCACTTCACTCATCTTCTTACCACGTTCTCCTACAGGCAGAGATATGTTTCGTTCCGAAGCACGGGTCACAGACGGGCTGTTCTGCAGCTAGCTGGACACTGTGTGCCGATACATTTTGTCTTTGTCTTAAAGCAAAGTCAGAACGTGCAGTGAGTGAGTACGTGCACAGCCCGTCAGTGCCTTTGGGAGTCAGGATGGAAATCAGCCCCCTGTTAATTTGTGAATAAGTCATGCGTCGCCTGGCTATTCTGCCCTGGTGAGAAAGCTGAACTTTCTACCCCTGTAAGACTAATTACATTACACCGTTTCTTCCTTCCCTTTGGCTGGGAGGGGGTTGGGGGGGCGGGGCTGTGTTCAGCTTCTGTGGTTGGGTGGAAGCATCTCATTTATCACCGATAATGGCGAAAATGGAGGGAAACTGGCTGTTTCCCGTTTGGGATGGAGATGGATTTCCCCTTGGTAACCCCCTTGCTGCTACTCTTCCCCACTCCCTCCCCAGCTCTCCCTCTCCGCCTCACACAGCAGGAGTAGGGCGGGGCCTGGATGAAGCTGGCCACTGCGGTTGGATGGCCTCGCTGCGACTGGCGGCTCTGCTGACCTGTTGTGTTTTTCTCCTTCTCCCTGCCTTGTAGCGTGGGCGGGCTCCCGGCCCCCGGCCAGCAGCCATGTCGGGCTTCAATCTGCTGCACCTGGTGACTAAGAGCCAGCCTGTGGCGCTGCGGGCCTGCGGCCTCCCCTCAGGTCATCTGGGTGCCGCGCGCGGAGTGTGCTGCCCCCTGAGCCCTGACACACAAACTGCAGCGAGAGAGCGAGAGAGAGAGAGAGAGAGAGAGAGAAATCTGTCTATTTATGTGTTTGTATTTGTGTGAATGGCTCTTTGAGTGTAAGACAGTGTATATTATATTGTGGGTGCATGATTATTGTTCTGTGTGTGTGTGTGTGTACGTGTGTGTGTGTGTGTGTGTGTGTGCGTGTCTGCGCGTGTGGCAGAAGGGACAGAGTCTGCAGCAAACAAAAACCCATCTTGCCTCCCCACCCCCGACTGGCGTCCGACGGATTCTGTGAGGTCGGTGCAAAGCCTGCAAGGCCACACAGAAACGTTGTGCACATTAAACTTGTCCGGTTCTCAGTGTTTATGTCTGGACTCTCTAAGGAGAGGCGAAGGGTCCCCTAAAGGCAGCTGTGGGCATTTGGGTTAAAAACTGCAGTATGTCTGTTGTCTCTTTATACATTTTTAGTAGTTATTACAGTGCTGGTTATGAAGCTTTATGAAGTGACTGAGAATTGAAATATGTGCAAAACTGTATGAAACTAAATGTTTATTAGTTTACATATTTCAAAGAGGTCTTATCTTACAGGCACTTGTCTTGCACTTTCCTGACCGGACAAGTTAAACTGTGCAGGTTGTTTTTTTCGCTGTAGTAGTAGTTTAGCCCACTAGGGGGAGCTGGCTATTTGTTAAATAAGTCTGGAACGGTGCGCATTGACGCAGGCCTTAGTGGGTCTGAAGGCAGTGGGATTACCCTGTGTGCAGTGAGGTGGGCTTTTCTGCAGACGCTCTGCCCTGGTGCTCCCATGCCGTTTTCTGCTTGCTGTGTTGTTTTATTTTCATTCCCCTTCAAAGCGCCTTTTTGTTGCTCCCTTGATAGCGTGACACTGTTCCTGCCTTACCCACGCATGCCTGACGCCGATGCAGATGCTGCAGCGTAGTGCTGTCCGTGTTTGATTTCTAATGGCATTTTGTTTGCATATCACATGAGCAAAGACTGATGCTTAATGCTCGTTACTAACAGCTTTATATCATAATATATCATTTTTTATCATACTACCTCTAAACATTTTGTTACGCATATCACAGTAATTATTTGTATGATATCTTAACTACTCTCTTTTTTTAATTCAGAATTTTACCAGTTTGTAAATTATTTTATAGGCGGTCATTTGGTATATTGCGCTGTTTTTATGCCGCAAAACAGAATTGCGGTAATGTTTAAAACGCTTAGAAAGGCGCTCAGATGAAAGGGGAAGAAAGTTAAATAATCAACAACGCAGCGAGACTCCCCAATTAAGGCCTGCAGGACTCTGCCTCAGGAAGACAGTCTGGGCAAACACACTTGAAAGATTTGATTAATTCAGAAGCTATTTGTAGCAAAACTGTCTAACGCAATCTAAACAGAGTAATTTATATAATGCATACATTTCTGAACTGTTAGCTCAACTGACCGGCTTATTAGAGAGGAAGGGGAGGGGAGGGGGGGTCTTTTTTAAATGGAGCCAAACGTTTGACAAGTTTAAATAAGCAGAGAGGAGGGGTTATAAAGAACAAACCTGGCTTACAATTAGGAAACAATATTTATATTTGAGGTTGAAAAGCCAGGATGTTGGAAAAAACGTGCTAATTTGGACGCTGACCTCTGGGTGCCCCAAAGCAGATAATTTGTGGTGTGTGACGTGCATTCCTGCAGCATGTCTGGTAATACCAGCCCAGTCGCTCTGCGGAGGCATATAATGAACACCGGGGGAGGGGGGGGGGGGTAGCCGCCGCCTCCTCCTCCTCCTCCTCCTCCTCAAAAATCCATAACGGTACAGCGCTGTGCCCAGCCAGCCTGCTGGGAGAATGGAACTCCCGGGTCCAGTAAAGGGGAACGATCAGCTTTGATTCGCTACACACACAGCCCCCTTCACCCTGGCCCCTCCTCCCAGTGTCCCCCAAACCTGTCTAAAAGTAACTTTCTACCGATGGGAAAGGGAGAGTCCATCAATGGAGCTCATTCACAGAAGGACCCTTTAAAGTCCTCATAATTTACCTCATTCACATGGTTTCAATTTTTTCCCTGGGAATTTTCGGCATGCTTGGCGTACGGGGTGACGCCGGCCACGCTGCCCACTGCTATTTTTTACAGCAACAGAAGGCTGCATCCACGGTGGGGGGTGCTTGGAGGGGGGGGGGGGGGGTAGTAGGAGCGGCAGCTTCCAGTGTAAAACTGCAACTATAAAAGGATGGTGTAAAACTGATAAAGTTGAGGAGTGCTGGGCGGGAGGGCCGGGTGGAGGAGAGGCTGATGGTGGCGGCTTACAATGTCAGCGCACTGCAATCCAACACCGCGTAATTTAAAACTGCAGTTGTGTCTCCCTGGGTAAATGACATACAGATGGACATCTGTGCTCCTGGTCCTGCCAGCACAATCGGCCTCTTTATGTACCTCTGCACATATATTAAGAGCAACATTTATTTTTGCGAAAAAATGTTTGCCTGGGATTGTGTACGTTCTGGTTGCGGCGGGAGTCGTTAGCGGGGCCGTTATTGGCGACAGCTGGAGCGGCGTGGAGCGCTGCGGGTGCCGATTGCTGGAGAAGTTTGTCCGCTTTTAAGTTCAGTAATAATAAAGTGAATATTTGGCATCTGAAAGAAAATAGACATTGGGCTAATTGGTTTTTTGAAGTGAAGAAAAATGG
The DNA here is from genome assembly GCF_048594095.1 of Paramormyrops kingsleyae. Lineage (NCBI taxonomy): Eukaryota > Metazoa > Chordata > Actinopteri > Osteoglossiformes > Mormyridae > Paramormyrops > Paramormyrops kingsleyae. Next base: position 16,279,887 of record NC_132797.1, read on the forward strand.
AGAAGTACAGTTTTTTTCTTTGGTTATCGGGTTTCCAAGGGATTGGCTGAAGTTCAGCCTTAAGATTAAAGTATACTCAAGGTGTTTTACATATAATGCAGAATCTATGTGTTTTACAGCTGTTTTTTAACACGTTGTCACCTCTAGTCCTTGAAGTGTCACATCGCCAGAGCTGCACTTGCTCTCTGCACCCGCTTTTCACTGGGCCTTGACAAATTTCGGAAGGAAGCTCGAATTGAGATTTATGGCCCCGTTAAAACCCCCATCACCGTTATGGGACGTTTTGTAGGTCAGAAAAAAGCACAAGCGGCATGCTGATCTGCTGCCCCAAAGGTGCGGGGGTCCAGCACCTGCCTGCTCTGCTGTAATTTCGAGATTAAATTGAGATTAAATGGAACTGTAAATGTTCAGGAGGATTAGTGGCCCAGTCATTTATTTGGTTGATAGGATGAAATGCGTGTTCAGGGCAGTATGAATGTCGTGTTTGGTTCTCTGCTGGACTTTGGTAGTGTCACAGTTTCAACACTTAATGTTAAGTAGTAAAACGTGAGTGACTGGATGCTGAGTAGGCCAAACCTGCCTTTGATATCTGGAGAAATGTTACGTCATCACTCTTAGGTACCCTTTTGTGGTTCAGATTTGAACGTGCCGCTGAGTTTTGGTTGTAGTGCATCTTTACCCTCATAAGCTACCATAGCCTTACTGGAGATTTAACCTTATTTTTTGGGTCAACCCTATAAAAATGTTTATATCAGACACATTTGCCCAAAGCAATGTATGAGTTCGGTGAGGTTTGGGGTAAGAGATCAGGGCAAGTTAGTTTCCTTAGACCAGGATGGGCCTTGCTTACAGACCTGATGATATGATCACTTTGCCAACCGTAGGATTTGAACCTAAGGCCTTCTGGATATGGGCACTCTAATCCACTGAGCTACATATCCTCCCCTGTTTGGTTACATTTGTTCATTAGCCTTTAACCCAGATTGTCCAGTTGGTACAGCCTTTACCTGAACTATGATTGATTTAAATTTGGCCCGCCTCAGTAACTGTGTGTTTCTTCATTATTTTACTGGTCACATGACTTTAAGCACGCCATTCGCTTGCACTCTGTACACAGCATTGGAGATGATTGCTCCCCGCCTTACCCAGCGTGCCACGCAGCTGAGCTGAGCTGAGTGACTCGTAGATGTGGAGTGTTTGAGTGAGAAGCCCAGATCTGGGGTGGCCTGAGGGGTGGGGCGAGGGCTGTGGTCAGGGGGGCATGTAGGCGTGGCTTCGCATGCTGACTCTTTGCTGCCCCCTATCTCCATCCTTGTGCTCCAGGATCATGCCGGCGTAAGAAGACCTGGCCAGTGTCGTTCCCCCAGGAGGAGCTAAGGCAACGCCTTACACCCATCCAGTACCATGTGACCCAGGAGAAGGGCACTGAAAGGTAGGTGGGCTCTACCACTGCTCTGCCTCCTCCCATTGGTTCCTGGGGGAACTATGGGAATCAATAGGCCTATCCATTTGTAGTTTTCAGTAGCTGCTTATCATAAACATTTGGATGCAGTGCAAGATTTTATGCCCACATACCCAATTGATATTCACATGCACTGAGAGCAGTGAAATTTTATTTGGCAAAATTCATCAAATTAGCTGCAGTAAACAGCATTTCTGTGGTCTGAAAGGTGAGATTTTAGATATGGCTTAGATACCCGAAATGTACAGAGACACAGATGTACACAACTGGCTTCTTTTTGCTTAATACATAGATGTTGTGAAATGCTCCATCGACACTCCAACAACCAGGCCTACAAGCCTGACCTAAAATCGCTGTGTGGATCCAGGGCCTGACGGATTTAGAAAGTATAGTGATATTCTCCATGTCTCGTCGGTGACTTGGAGCTTCCAGACAGAAAATCTGCAGAAAACAGAAAATACTACCACAAATAATAACATGTCAATTCTGTCATGAATTATGTAAATAAGCTTCAATGCTGGTCAAGTGTATGAGCTGGGGGCGGTGGAGTCAGGTAACGAGGTCATTTGTGGGCAGGGTAGAGTAATGAGGTAATTTGTGAGCAGAGTAATGTTATGGAGTCATTGGTGGGTATGTCAGATGGTGAGGTCATTTGAGGGCGGAGTCAGGTGATGAGGCCATTCATGGGTGGAGTCTGGTAATGAGGTCATAATTCAGCTTTACTTGTTCATTTATTATCGTTCCCATAACAGAGCCGACTGGCCGATTCTGCACGTCTCCGCAACCCTCTCCCTGACCCGATGCCAAGTGCACCTTTTGTTCTCCTCCCTCCATTTCCGCTCCAGCACTGCTTCCTCCGTGTCACATGGTTCTGTGTGTTGTTCTCTAGTACCGTCATAAGAAGGCCTTGCTTTGTGTACTTCTAATGGGTTGTGTATAAATGGCAGCAATGTTAAAAATAGCCCCATCCTGCCCCTCGCCCCCCCCCCCCCAGCACTCTGACCCCTAAAGTAGAGCCAAGAAGCATCTGTCTTGGGGGTGGGGAATCCCAGCATCCCTCTATGCACAGCTGCGGTGGGCAGGAAGGGGATCTCGTCCGCTTCCTGTGGTGCTTTGCTGGCCTCACTCACCCAAACAGCTCAAGGTGAAGCCCCACCCTGATGTGGCAGGCCAGGGCTTCCGGAAAAGTCCCATCTGTTCATCGTGTGACATTACTGAGACTGAGGTGCTTTTTTTGTGATTTATGAGGGAGGGCTGCACCTCTGAAGCTTGCTAAGCTGAACCTGCAAACCAAAAGTGATGCCCTGCATTAAATCCTGTTTAATGGGAGGGTCATTGGCAAGCCCGTGATGGTGGTCTCAGTCGGCCGGGTCAGGTTCATTCACGCTTAATACTCCTCGTCACTGCTGGCTATGAATTCTTCTGTAAAACCCGCAGCCTTGAATTGTTTAATTCACACGTGTACACTAGACCTAGCATCGGCCATTCACAAAAACAGCCGGCCTCACTGTTTACCCCCTCTGCCCCTCAGTGCCTTCAGAGGGGAGTTTAGTGACCACAAGGAGGAAGGCATCTACACGTGTGTGGTCTGCGACACCCCCCTCTTCGAGTGAGTAACCCTGCTGAAGGAGTTAACCTCGCAGCTTCTTTTCCTGAGTTAGCGGATTTGCAGTTTGCTTCTTCTGGATGCTAACCCGGTTCCGTCTATTGTCCATTCTCAGTAACATTTTTCTGCAGCAAGGATCCGCTCTGCCCCGCCTTCTCTCAGTAGAACTCCGCCCCTTCCTGGCTCCTCCCCGTCCCCCTCTCTGACAGAACAACTCCTCTGATTGGTTGTACAGATCAGTCTCTCTTTTCTGGAACCAGAGCAATAACAATAGCCAGCTCACAAAAACATGATTATAGAACACAAAATACATTTTGTGTGCATGCATGAATATGTGTTTAGATACAGTGCTTCCTAGAGTTGAAAAACATTATTTAGATAGTGTAAAATGAAAAATATTTATAGTACACGATCAAAATGCTTGCAAGAGGCTAATGAGTTTGTGGATTTCCTGCAGCCTTTTCTGATTTCTGTCTTCATGTGGAATTCCTTCATTTAGCCTCCCTCTTCCCAAATTATATTCCTGCAGTTTATTCCCACACTGATCACATCCCACTGATGCCTTGCTGCATTTCGCTCCAGAGTCGGGACATTCCTCTTGCACCTCGCCGGCGTCGCCATGGCGTCACGATTTGGCCGCTCGCTGAATAACGCCACATAACCAGTGCTTGAAGTGGGCTGGAACACAGCGGAACGCAGTTCCGGAACTTCTGTATTTTCGTCTTTTGGGTTCCGCCACTTTTTTCTGCGTTCTGGTACTTACTGAAACTGATCCGACGCAGCGACAGTGGCCCGAGAAAATTAGAGTTCCTGCACTTATTTTTTCCCACTTCAAGCACTGCACATAACGCTGTGAAAATTCGGAGGGGGCCGAGTTTGCAAGTGGGGGCTGACTTCAGGGCTGAGCGCCAGTGTCAGAAGATGACACGCATGCTCCTAATTGGCTCTGTATTGTTCCCACAATTCCCTAACCTGCCCTGTCTCCTGTGACACGTACGCCCACTTATTTTATATCAGATATTTACTCGGAGAGATGGGACATCCATGAGTTTGATTTATTTGAAGTGAGAAGTTTAAGCATGTTGTTGTCACGCAGTGTTATTGAGGTAGATATTATAACCATTTATATTGGGTTAAAAACAGTTTTAATTAATCTCTTCAACATATATATCACCGTTGATTAGATTGCTCTTCAGGAGGTTCTGAAGTTCTTCAGGACCGTGGGGTGGTGATGAACGCCTGTGTCAAAATGCCGTTCATTTCTCTCTCTCATATTGCAGGTCTGATAAGAAGTTTGACTCTGGATCAGGTACGTTCTCTTCCAAAATGTAACGGGCGGGGTGTTAAAGAGGCTGTCCCAATGGTGGCCCAGCATCTCAATGTGCAAAAGGGGAACTCAGTCACTCATTCTGGCCTTTGGCCCCAGGGCAAATCTAGACTTGAGCAGATATTGTTTATGGTGTGTCAGTTAGTTACAGAGAATTGTAGGTTTAATGCGGTTCCTGGGGACCCCCAGCCATTCTAATTATGTTTTATTCCACTCCTTGCACACTTGTTTCAACCAGAAAAGGACTGATGATTAGTTAATAGGTTTGGTGAGTTGTGAATTGTGGTCATTTGAATTCTGGACGCTGTTCGTGGTACTTTTGGGCGTCCCCAGGGAGACGTCTCAGAATCTGTGATGTCACTACGGTGCCCCAGAATTAGTGGGAGCTGCGGGGTCTTCCCCCTGATATTAAGCTGTTATGATTGGCTATTTTCCCTGCACATCACCTGATTGGATATTTAAAATTTGTGTCACTCATGAAAAGCAGTGCTTTCCATACGCTCAGCCCATACTGAAGAAACTGATGATGAGAAACACAAAAGAAAAGGTCAGCTTTACTTTATAAGTGTTAAAATATTACTAATTTATACGTTTTAAAAGAAATATAAGTCATATGACATACATATGTGGAAAACCCCTATAAATAGATCTGATCTTTTTTTTTTTTTTTGTTATCATGACTTCAATGAGATGTTACATACACTAAACAAATGTAGGCCGGAGTCCCGGGAGCGAGAGACATCCCAGGCACAGGGTCCACTGGCAGACGAGTGGCCGTTTCCATCTGAAGCTGGGCTGTTTGGATTTTGAGGATCAGCAGCTGGTCGGGGCCACACACCTACATAATCCAAAGATGAGAACGTGCTCCATCCCTCACTTTAATCTGCCCGTTTACATGGCTGCCTGAGAAGTATCAGCCTGAAAGCCTTTTTACGGTTGGCTGTCAGGCGGAGGGCGTATGTTGTGATGACTCTCATTGGCCACGAGACAGGCCTGCTTATTAACCTCTATGCAGCTCAGTGCTAATGCATGACATCCTCAGATGGCCAGTTTAATGATCACTACTGCGCTTCTGTGGTATGATTTATCGCTCGTGAATCTGAGGGCTCAGTCACACATGATCCCGAAGAACTCGCATGCTCTTATTCGGCGCCCTTTTGACACGGAACGTGATTTCCGAGTATCAACACAGTTTTGCGCAGGGGGAGTGGCACGTTGTTTTCGCTCTAGGGCTGAAATGAGCCTTTGGAGGCAATGTCCAAATTATTGCTGAACCCGCAGGGCAGATGGAAGGCTGGCAGGCATATCCAGTCACACAGGCCACTATAAAAAAATATAAATCATAAAGCTTTAAACATATAAGATGAATTTCCATCACCTCCATGTAGCTAAAATGAAATATATTTGTAGCTGGATTCCAAAGTTACATCTTGTGCATGTTGAACTTTCAACCAGCCATGGTCTGGCAGGACGGCACAGTAGCTCAGGGCTGTAGGCTCACGCCTCTGAGGTTGGGGGTGTAAAGTCCCCTTTCGCTCCATGCCTGTGAGATTTGCATGTTCCCCCCGTGTTGCACAAGCCTTCTGCACGGGCTCTGGTTGCTTGTAATCGTCGAAACACATGCAGTTTGGCAAATTATCTTCTCTGAATAGCTCTTAGGGTGTTATTGCGCATGTCCTGCGATGGGCTAACATCCTGTCCATCGTGAAACTCACCATAGCCGCATTCATCTTGGCTCATGTTCTTGTCTTCCATTATTCCAGGTAATCATTAACATCCATCCATCTGTCCACCTGTTCTTCCAGCCAATAGTCCAGTACAGCTGTATTTCCCAATCCGGTCCTCAGGGACCCACAGCCGGTCCACGTTTTTGCTCCTTCTGAGCTCCCTGTCAGACAGTCCAAAAATGTGGATGACAGGGAGCTTGGTTGGAGGAAAACCGTGGACTGGCTGTGAGTCCCTGAGGACTGGACTGAGAAACACTGCTGTACAGGATCACTATGAGCCTGGAGTCTCTTCTAGGAACTATAAGGCATTAGGTAGGGGACACCCTGAATGGAATGCACTCTCGCACGATTACAGGCTAGTGGGCAATGCAGAGGTGGCAGTTTGGCTTAAGGCTTATTTTTGGACTGCGGAAGCAAATTCTTTCAATGTGAAGACCAGAGACTGGACTTGTACTTGCAGTCCTGTAGGCATGAGGTGACAGACCAGATGATGCTCGTTAATACAGACAGATAATCTCGTATGAATGTTAAGTACTGTGGTGTGTCACACAGAGCAGTGATTCCGACCTTCAGAGCTGGATTCCAGCCTATGTTTTCCTGACATTCCTTTCGGAATTGTCAGTCTAAAAATAAAAGAAAACCAATATAGCCACCTCAACAATAGCCAAGTCTGGCGTGCCGCAGGTATGGAAACTGGCTCAGGTTCAGTCTGTTTCCTGTTTTGGTTCTGGCGCTGCGGTGCCGGGGGTATGTTCACCCGAGCACTTGCCCGGTGATAAAACCTAATTAGATTACTTTAGTAACCATCCGCGGGAATTTTCCTCCTCTGAGTCACACAATTCTTGTGTTCCGCTGGGAATTTCCTGCGTCTGAGCCGAACGCCGCAGCTTTGTAGGCCGGGCCAGCCAGGCCTCCCGATCCAGGCCGACTGGAGGGCCCTTGTTTTCCGGGGGGGTGGGAGTGGGGGCTGCTGGTGGTCCCCCTTGGCCTTCGATCCTCCCGCATTTCTTCACATGCCTGCTCTCTCCCCAGCTGATCCAACTTGCTGTCTTTTACTGGTCGGTATTTTCTTTAAAGATGGGCCCTCTATAAATGCCTCTTTTTTTTAAAAATCATTTTTGCTTTCCTCCTTCTTGTTTCCGAAGCGCCTACTAAAAAGCGGCTTTGTGACTATTACCGAGACAGCCAAATCCTGTGGGCCTGGCGTGATGACGACTGCCGCCGTGACAACCGTGATGTGACGTCGTTGTCACCATGGTGCCGTGTGTAATGTACTGTTTGTGTGCTGAGTCCAGCTCGCATCCCTGGGGCTTCATCTCAGGACCGGATAATATGAAAAGCATATGGAGGAATGTGCATGATGGGACGACGCCATGGGGCGGTGCTCTGGGGTGAAGTGCAGGGCGAAGCTATAGGGATTTTGACCCCCCCCCCCCCACCCCCATCAGAACCCCTGACCTGACCATTTCTGGGTGTGACTTGGATGGGCGCAGAAAAGAGACAGATCTGTCAAGCAATGTAATGGTTAAAAGAATTCTGCAGCAGACACACATGGCCAGTCGCACAATCCACATTAAAATTCCCGATACAGATTTTTCACGCACCTGTGTTTTGTGGCTGAGATGTTCCTCTAGGCTGCCTCTTTGAGGAAGCGTCGATGTCTGCCGATCGATTGGTCCTTGTGGTCATACGGCTCCCCTAAAAGCCAGTAATATGGGTCTTTAGGTCCCTGGGTGCTCCTCGCGGACACGCCCAGGCGCACATGACCCTAGCGTTCGCTGCCTGCCAGTGTGGAGGGTCTGCAAAGGCTCGCTCTCCCCAGACTGGGCCAAAAAGAAAGGTTGAGGAGCAGCTGTGGATGTGGGCAGAGGAGGCTCCGTCACATCACAGCCTGACAGCCTCTAAACACCCCCCACGCTGTCGCGTCCGCGTCCATGGAAAAACGCCGGCGAATCGGCACACTGGCCGCACACACGGAGCACAGTGTCTACACGTCACGTCCCCCCCGTCTCTAATTATGGCAGCAGTGGGAGCTTCCCCAGAACTGAAAGGGGATCTGGGGTGTGTGTGGAGGGGGGGTGGGGGAGTGGTCGCGCTTAGAGTCTGGCTGGAATGAGCTAGAAAAATAAACCACCTCTCACTGGCCCGGCAACCAGAAAGAAAGGGGAAGCTGTCTCGGAACCACTGGCAAGGCCCGGATGATGCCAAGGGCACGAGAGGCCCAGGAGAACCCTGGGTCTGCATGTTTCCAATCACTGACAGGCAGGCAGGGTAGGGGGCGCTATACCTGCAGGGGCCTCCCATCGATTCCCATTGACTCCCATTTTCATGTACTGGTACAGTTCCCAGACTCAAATGACCGACCCTAAAGCTACAGTAATGGACTCGTTAGATTTTTGCCTTTTTTGAAAATGCATACAGAAATCAATACCATTGTATCTTTCCATGTATAACTTATACGTATTGATTTAATGAGTGAGTGCAGGTGCAGGTCTGATCTGAACCCAAAAGATGAAGTCTGAAAACAAAGAAGATGTTTTCTGTACTTTTTGTTTTTAAGCCAGTAGATGAAGTCATCAAGAGGCGTTTTTGTCTTCTGGGGACTCCTCTCCATCATCTCCTTTTTCCAGGTTTTTTCCCAGAGAATAGAGAAGCCTACAGAGTCACACACAGACACTTGTTACCCTGCTGCATAGGCATTCTGTGAACTGTCATCGTAATGCAGTGATTAATGACCTCCGGGCCCCTGCAGATGAAAATTGATAAGGACTTTGACCACAATTACAGGGCTGCTTATGGAATTTCCCTGTAATCTGTTTGTAACAATTTACTGTCTTTGTGGGTCCCAGTGAATAAAGGTAAACATAAGTAAACAAACACGTCGTCATTACACACACATTACACGCATATTACACGCACATCACACACACATACATACACGCAGATGTAGACACATTACACAAGCATGCACACACACGGGTGGTGACTCGTTATACTTAAACATGCAGACATACACACAAAACGTCTTGTCAGCTGGTGGTCATGTGTGAACAGAGCCCATGACATCAGCGCTGTGTGGCATACATCACACATACATACATACTGACAGTGAGCGGCCACTTCCCTCACCCCCGGGTTCACCCTCATGGCAGATTTGGAGCTTGTCCAGGGATCAGTCAGTTGGGATTAGTCATCTGGCACTGATCACATGGGGTTGGTCATCTGGGATCAGTCACCTATAATTAATCATCTATGATTGATCACCTGGAATTAGTCGTGTGTCTGATTAGTCAGCTAGGACCAGTCACTAGGATATGTTTCGTCATCTGGGAATGGTCACCTGGGGGTTAGTCACATGGGATGGATTACCTGGGTTGAGACATACCTGGTTGGACAGTTAGTCTGCTTGGATGAAATGGATCTGGTAACTAGCACCATGTTGATGTACACTCAAGATTCTGTAGTGGCTTGTGGTTTGTTGCCATTGTGACAATTAACTTGCACCTCCCCCCCAACTACAGGATGGCCCGCCTTCTACGACCTGATCAAAGAGGACACCGTTACGCAGACAGACGACTTCTCCTATGGCATGCACAGAGTGGAGGCCACCTGCAGCCAGGTAGATGCTCTGCAGATCCTCCTCACAGTGATGTTGCCCTGTATCTCCAGAGCATAGCCCACTTTAGTCCCTTGCTAACACTCCGCAGTGACTTGGCCATGTCACCTCTGTAGTGCGGAGCCCATCTGGGTCACATCTTCGACGATGGCCCTCGACCCACAGGGAAGCGCTACTGCATCAATTCAGCCTCCATGGCTTTCAAGAGCAAGGAGCAGACCGTACCCAGCCCCTCCCAGGGAGCTGAGGCGGGGGCTGCCACCACGGAGGCTTCCAAGGTAGCTGTCAAGGGGGCTGCCAAGGGGGCTGCCAAGGGGGCTGCCAAGGGGGCTGCCAAGGGGCCCACCAAGGGGGATGCCAAGGGGGCTGCCAAGGGGCCCACCAAGGGGGATGCCTTGGAGGCTGCCACCACGGAGGCTTCCAAGGTAGCTGTCAAGGGGGCTGCCAAGGGGCCCACCAAGGGGGCTGCCAAGGAGGCTGCCACCACGGAGGCTTCCAAGGTAGCTGTCAAGGGGCCCGCCAAGGGGGCTGCCAAGGAGGCTGCCACCACGGAGGCTTCCAAGGTAGCTGCCAAGGGGCCCGCCAAGGGGGCTGCCAAGGAGGCTGCCACCACGGAGGCTTCCAAGGTCGCCACCAAGGGGGCTGCCAACGGGGCCCCAGGGAGCCGCTTCAGGGCCCCAACGGCCCCCAGCAAGACTGAGCCCTGAGACCCCCCCTCCCAAGACTCTGTAGTCTGGGTACTCCAGCCTGATTACCCCTGACCACAGGGCTACAGGTAACTGACCCACTGGGCCAAATATTCCAGACCATGGAGCCCTACAGGTACTGTGAACAACCCCATATGAAGCCCAGATATCCACCAGAAGAAAACTACAAGAGCAACAAGCACCATTTATGTTAATGGCTCCGCCCAGATTACCCAGAATCCCCCTCTCTGCACGCAGCAATGCCCCCCCCTCCTATTTGAGGGAAAAACAGTCTGGACGGACAGAGGTGGGGGCATTGGAGGAGGACTGCCCCTTGCGCTTCTTTATGACCGTCAGACACTTGATTTTAAAGGTTTTACAGAGGTTTTTATAATAGATTCTTAGTTATGCTTACATTTTTTTCTGGCCTTAGCAATGTACCACCAAGCTTTAAGTTGAAGAATAAACACATGCATACTTTGCTAGAATAAAGTATTACTTTGAAGTGACATTTGATACAGGGAGTCGAACAGTTTGAGGAACACTATGCAAGAGCTTTAAGGAGAGAATGGGGCGGGAACAGAGCCTCTTTCAAAGAGACCGAGATGTGTGACAGATGTTTAGTCTGAACATGGAGGGAGCCGAATATCTGAGGCTGATTTCTTGCCTCCTGCCCTGGTGCCTTTTTGCCCTGTATGAACATTTTCTGTGTTTTCCTTCACTAGCAGTGTGAGAAGAGTAGTGAGACTCAATAAATCTTGACACACTTGATGTTCTTTTCATACATTATGTTTGTTTCTTCCCTAGCCTGTATATATATAGTACATACACGTGTGTGTGTGTGTGTGTGTGTGTGCAATTTCCATTAATACTGGAAATTGGTGGGAGTCTCATCATTTGAGGACAACAGGCTTTGGATCTTCATGTTTATTGCTTCCTATTGGAGGAATAGATGCACAATTGGAAATGTGAAGCAAAGGTACAGTATCAATCCATCCATTCTTCCAAACTGCTTATCCATTATAGAGTCTTGGTGAGCCTGGTTTCTGTCTCAGTCAGCACAAAGCACCAGGATGGGATGTCAGTCCATTACAGCTGACACACACACACACACACTCTCACTACTCTATGTCTTTCACATAGAGTTGGGAACAGGTATCCAGTGAGGTATCCATTTACTATCATACTACGATAAACCACATTTAAAAAGTCTTCAAGGCTTCTGGCTATTCTTACAAAATCTTCTCGGTGATTCTAGGAATGTAGCAGAGCCCTCAAGTTCATGTGTCAAGGTCATGTGTTACCTAGGCCCTTGTGATGCGTCACACAGGCGCCTGAAGCTCAGTGTTGATGCCACTTCACAGTCACAAAGGGAGCAGAAGAAGCTGAGATACACACAGGCCGGTCGAGGGCAGCATTCACCGTCTCCCCTCCATCAGGTCTGTGTGCTGTCAGGCCTGAGACCTCATAATGTGTGGAGGCCCTTTCAGAACACCAGTTCTGAAAGGCGGGTGAAGGATGCCAGCACAGTGACCATTCTGAGAGAAATGGAGATGGAAATTATACAACAGACATAACATACAAAACATCATATTATACAAATCCTCTCCTGGAGCCGATACCTTATCGTGATGGAGGGGTTTGCATGTTCCAATGATCCCAGGAGCTAAGTTGCCCGGGGCTTTATGCCCCTGGTAGGGTCACCCAAGGCAAACAGGTCCTGGGTGAGGAACCAGACGAAGTGCGGCTCACAAGAACAAAATATTGGATACACGATTTCCCTTGCCCGGACGTGGGTCACCGTGGCCAGGCCTGCACCCATGGGGCCTGGTCGGGCACAGCCCGAACAAGGCACGTGGGTCCCCCCTCCAATGGGCTCACCACCTGTAGAAGGGGCCATAGGGGTCAGGTGCCGTGTGAGTTGAACAGTGGCCGAAGGCGGGGACCTTGGCGGTCCGATCCTCGGCTGCAGAAGCTAGCTCTAGGTTCATGGAATGTCACCTCTCTGGTGGGGAAGAAGCCTGAGCTGGTGCGCAAGGCTGAGAGGTTCTGACTAGATGTAGTCAGGCTCACCTCGACGCACGGCTTGGGCTCTGGAACCAGTCTCCTCGAAGGGGGTTGGATCCTCTTCCACTCTGGAGTTGCTCACGGGGAGAGGCGTGGGCATACTTATTGGCCCCTGGCTGGGTGCCTGTACATTGGGGTTTACCATGGTGGACGAGAGGGTAGCCTCCCTTCGCTTTTGAGTGGGGGGACGGGTCCTGACTGTTGTTTGCACTTATGCGCCAAACGGCAGTTCAGAAGTGAGTCGGTGGAAGGAATACTTCGAAGACCTCCTCAATCCCACCAACATGCCTTCCAATGAGGAAGCAGAGTCTGGGGACTTGGGAGTGGACTCGCCTATCTCTGGGGCAGAGGTTGTTGAGGTGGTTAAAAAGCTCCTCGGTGGCCGGGCCCCGGGGGTGGATGAGATCCGCCCGGAGTTCCTCAAGGCTCTGGATGTTGCAGGGCTGTCTTGGTTGACACACATCTGCAGCATCGCGTGGACATCGGGGGCGGTGCCTCTGGATTGGCAGAACGGGGTGGTGGTCCCCATCTTCAAGAAAGGGGACCGGAGGGTGTGTTCCACCTGTAGGGGGATCACACTCCTCAGCCTCCCTGGTAAGGTCTATTTGGGGGTGCTGGAGAGGAAGGTCTGTCGGATAGTTGAACCTCGGATTCAGGAGGAGCAGTGTGGTTTTCGCCCTGGCCGTGGAACAGTGGACCAGCTCTATACTCTCGGCAGGGTCCTGGAGGGTGCGTGGGAGTTTGCCCAACCAGTCTACATGTGCTTTGTGGACTTGGAGAAGGCATTCGACTGCGTCCCTTGGGGAGTCCTGTGGGGAGTGCTCCGGGAGTATGTGGTGCCGCGCTGCCTTATAAGGGCTGTTCGGTCCCTGTACAACCGGTGTCAGAGCTTGGTCCGCATTGCCGGTAGTAAGTCGGACTCGTTCCTGGTGAGGGTTGGACTCCGCCAGGGCTGCCCTTTATCACCAATTCTGTTTTTAACCTTTATGGACAGAATTTATAGGCGCAGCCAGGGTGTTGAGGGTGTCCAGTTTGGTGACCTAAGGATTAGGTCTCTGATTTTTGCAGATGATGTGGTTCTGTTGGCCTCATCAGACCGTGACCTTCGGCTCTCACTGGAACAGTTCGCAGTCGAGTGTGAAGCGGCTGAAATGAAAATCAGCACCTCCAAATCCGAGACCATGGTCCTCAGCCGGAAAAGGGTGGCGTGCTCTCTCCGGGTCGGGGAGGAGGTCCTTCCCCAAATGGGGAAGTTTAAGTATCTCGGGGTCTTTTTCACGAGTGAGGGAAGGATGGAGTGGGAGATCGACAGGCGGATCGGTGCGGCATCAGCCATGATGCAGGCGCTGCATCGGTCTGTCATGGTGAAGAAGGAGCTGAGCCAAAAGGCAAAGCTCTCGATTTACCGATCGATCTACGTTTCTACCCTCACCTATGGTCACGAGTTGTGGGTAGTGACCGAAAGAATGAGGTCGCGAGTACAAGCGGCCGAAATGAGTTTTCTCCACGGGTGGCTGGGCTCTCCCTTAGAGATAGGGTGAGGAGCTCGGTCATTCGGGAGGGACTCAGAGTAGAGCCGCTGCTCTTCCGCATTGAGAGGAGCTAGATGGGGTAGCTCGGGCATCTGCTTAGGATGCCTCCTGGACGCCTCCCTGGTGAGGTGTTCCGGGCATGTCCCACTGGGAGGAGGCCCCAGGGAAGACCCAGGACACGATGGAGGGACTATGTCTCTCAGCTGACCTGGGAACACCTCGGGATTCACCCAGAGGAGCTGGAGGAAGTGGCCGTGGAGAGGGAAGTCTGGGTTTCCCTGCTGAGACTGCTGCCCCCGCGACCCAACCTTGGATAAGCGGAAGTTAATGGATGGATGGATGGATATTATACAAATGGAGCTTGGCTTGTAGAAGCTGTAGAGACACAAGGATGTGTAGTGGTCATAAAAGCCACCGTTGCAGATTGACACTTGTTTGCATGGAAGGTCTTGGTGATGGTTGTCCCTTTAGTTTTGCTGACATTTCTATCTGGCGCTGGTACGGATTCAGTCTGGCTTGTTGTGAGCTGGTCTCTTCTACACTTTGTCCCCTCCCTGGGCTCCTGTTGTACACGGATGATTGTTGCTTTCCCTTAAAAGGCTTCTCCATTTCCAGAACCTTCCCGCCACCCTCTGCAGCCTCTCTCTGAGTGGGAGAGCTTGGCTCATCCCCCTCCCCCCCAGGCAGGCCCTCAGCCTTTGGGAAAACATCTTCTCTCTGTCTGAAGACACCAGCCCACAGCAGGGACACAGGGCTCACCTTAAAGCGTGTGTGTGTGTGTGTGTGTGTGTGTGTGTGTGTCAGTGCATGCGTGTTTCCCAGCAGTCCCAAGCTGCAGATCACTGGGCCCCGTGTTTTAGTGCGAGAGGAATTTACTATCTGGTAACCCAGTACGCGCAGTGAAAACCGTCGGACACGGGGGCCTGGGCAGGCTCTCCGGGGAAACCAGCTAGGAATGCCGCTTTGTTCCCGGCTTAATTTGGTTTGGCAAATCCGGTTCTCACAACCGGAGAAGCAGAACAAGACAAAGGCATTTTTTATGTGTGGAGACGACCGCTGCGTCGTTCTGCTAGTTAACAATTTCGCCCGTCTTCAGGATGGCGTTTGAACGGCAAATATTACACAGCATGTGCAGGAAGGAATCACACCATCCAAAGAACATCAGCAACAACAGTAATGATGGCCATCATTCTCACATCAATATTATATTAATGTCAAATACCTTAGCAGTACTCTGTCACACCTGTGCTTTGTGGTATCATCTTTTATTGTGTATCTTAGCATTTATGAGGACACAAATATGATGGACTAATTTAAGAAAAAACATGATGTAAGTTGCTGATCAATTTGTTCACCTTCCAGTATCAGCAGATCTGTTCTATTTCCATGCAGTACTTGTATGGTTAAGGGCTGATTGTGTCCCAGACTAGCCAGTGAGTTATGGTTCACTTTATACACAGAAATAGGCTCCTGTTCGCTCATTCATAAGCTCCAGCGCGTAAAGTTGGAGTGCTTTTCACCAGGTGGGCGTATCCTCGTCTTTAGTTTCCTCCGCCTGACCTTTGACTTTAAACCAGTCGCTGGCAGTGCCTTCACCAGCCTGGATACCTTCGGCCCTCGTGAGGTTTGCTGTGGGGAAAGCTTAATATCTTAGCTTGACCAAAGCCCTCTGCTGGTTAATTAGTTCTAGCTTGTGCCTTATCCCGTGCCTGTGCTGCAGGAAAGCCCAGCCTCGGTTATTTTGGAGATTCACGTGATGCGCATGAAGAGGGAAGCTCGCAGATGCTAATGCAAGCATGCTAAC
The DNA here is from genome assembly GCF_048594095.1 of Paramormyrops kingsleyae. Taxonomy (NCBI): domain Eukaryota; kingdom Metazoa; phylum Chordata; class Actinopteri; order Osteoglossiformes; family Mormyridae; genus Paramormyrops; species Paramormyrops kingsleyae. Next base: position 16,295,714 of record NC_132797.1, read on the forward strand.
AGGTGGAGGAGCCACACTGAGCAAGTGGCCAACCTGAACAGCTCCAGGAAGATACACAGCAGAAAAAGTGCAGTGCAAACATCATTTATAGGGCTGGGTCGGGCATTATCAGCGCAAATAGGCAAATAAAATTTTTGAAGGATAGTAAACCTGTAAATAGGTAAACAATAGCAATGAAAATGTATAGAACTTGATCTCCTGTGTAAGCTGGGGCCGCATTTACATCTTGGTATAGAATAGGATTCCATGTATGGGTACAGCCGTGATGTAAATGCTCTGATGGGGGGGGAGGTGCTGAAGGAGCCCCCTCCCAGGTTATTGTGGACCTGTCTTGGTGGGTGGCGTTAATTCATGCCCGGGGTCCCCCTTTTCAGGAGCGGCATTGTTTAGACGCAGTGTGCCGGCCCCCGTTTTATGAGTGTGGGAAAGTCCTTGGCAGCAGCGGGCCCTGCGAGGACTCCCGGACCAGCGCCGGCTCCGGGGGGCCCAGTTTACGTTACGGACGCAATAAAGAACTTTTACGAGTCAGGTGTGTTTAGACTGCGTGGAGCGCCGTGCCCGGTCCAGGCCAGCTGGCCTTCCTCAACTCCACTTTCTATGGCAGGGTGGCCCCGCCCAGGGTCCCTTGCAAACATGCAGGGGTGGCTGGCCCCCCCTCAGCCTGGCCCGAGGTGGAGGAGGGGCACTGCTCAACGTGCGGGAGAAAATGCCCCCCCCCCCCCACCACCCAGGTTCAGCTTCTGCCCGTTTATCTAAGACTGCTGGGGGTGTTTGGGGCTGCCATGGGGGGGCTTTTCCCGAGATGGGCCTCGATGCCATTGGTGCTCGTGGTGAATGTTGTCGCGCCCATAGGGTAGCGCTGTGCTGAGCGTGAGGTCCCGTCAGTTCTCGCTGCTCATGTTCATTCTCTTCTGGCTTCTGTCCAACCCGCTGATGCTACCTTTGGCGGAGGAGGGACGTCGATCTCCCCACTGCAGCACTGCAGCACATCACTAATTAACAGGACGGTGCTGATTAAATGAAGCAGTCACCTTATTTACCCCATGCCCCAAACGGGTTGATTTTCCATCCCTCCTGTAAATTTTTCCCCAGTCTGGGTCTTCATGTGTTACGGGGATTTTTCCCCAATATGGGATTTCAAGTGATACTGGAATTTATTCCTAGGCTGACACTGAGATTTTTAACATATTTATTGCTGGGTTGGACTGCTTTTAATGTTCAGTGTGTTTAATAACAGGAAGCCATGCTCTCGATAGGTGAATGGGAAGTTAGTGCTGGCTGCGGTCAGGGTGTGAGACGGTGCGGCTGGAGCTGCTTCTGTAAAGCCAGTGTGCTGACAGGTTAAAGTCATTTTTAGCTCCTGTTGATTCGCAGTAAAACTTTTATACTTTGCCTCGGGCCTGTAACTTGCTAACAAGGTGTTGTAAGAGCAAAAACAGTCAATTTGAGAAGAAACCCCCAGACTCCAGAGATTTTTAAATATGTTGCTTTAAATTTCCTTTGTTTTATACTGGAAATTAACAAAATACCTTGGAATATGTCCTTGCCTCATGATTGCTGTGGCAACCTCCACTCACAGTTTTCTCACAGCAGAGTTTAGTCCAGTGCCTGGCTAAGTGGAGGTGGGGTGGGGGTACAAAGCAATCCCCCATGCTTCCCGTCCCCCTGGTGACTCCCCCCATCAGCCCTGGTGTGTTTTAAGCTCACGTGTTAGGACACGGGCTTCATTAATCTCCCGGCGGAGGAAACACTGATGCAAACAAAGGCCCACACCAGCACTGCTGCCACCCAGGCATAAAGCCCAGACACAGCGCCCCCCCACCCCAACCCCCCAGGCCCAGGAATCCCGCTTTGGTCTTTCATTCATGCTCCTCTCTCTGTGTTTACGTCAGTTTCAATTCCACGCCAGCAGACCCAAGCTTTGTGTTTAATTACTAAATAGACGGTTCCAGTTCTAAAGTCTTCTGTGGACAGCGCACGCTTAAGAAAAGATCACGTTTTAAGCTAAGTGTCCAAAAATGAACGTGATAATCTTATAAGGCACGCATTGTGATGGGGAATAATGATCACGTAGCATCAGCCTAGAGGATCTGCAGAGGCTGAAGCAGGCAGCAGACTATCCGACCACGGAGATTTGCCCATTGTTTGACTCCAGGGCCCTTGATAAGGTGAGACCACAATCCCATTCCGGCCCAGCTTCAGCCTTTAACACCTAACTGCTGGTTCGCCATTTCCTGTGCGGTTTTCGTGGGAAAGACGCCGGCGCTGCTGCCCGGGACAGCCCGTGCTGGACGGAACCGACCCACTGGAGAGGAGCGGACAAGTGTTCTGAATTACTGGGGAAAGCTGGGCGGAATGCAGACCTGCTTTTAATTATGCTCGTCATCTCAGGCCATTAAAGCGCCGTCCGCTGGAGGTAATCGCTGCCCCTGGGTATCGGAGTGCATCCCCGACCCGCCCCGCCCCGCTCGTGCAGGCTCACCCCAGCCTGGCGTTATAATATTCCACAGATAAGCAGAGATAAATGGACCACAAAATCATTAGGTTCTGCTGGACGTTTTTGGCAGGGCTGCCGCCAGGCCTGAAAGAACTCCTCTCCTGGATGAGCTCCTCTGATCTTCTTTCTTTCTTTCCTGTTAACTTCTGCCAAGGAGTTTATTTCAACAAGGCGAGAGGAATGGAATCCCTGTGGCCGGGATCCAGATGATGCAATCCCACAAGAGCCGGTCCCAGATCCGCCGGGCCGTTGCAAGACGGGGGTGCTTTGTGGAGCAGGAAGTCCTGGAATGAGGCTCTTGCTTAGGAGCTGGGATGCCCCTCTGGGTCGTCGCCCCTCTGTAGCCAAATGTTTGTCAGGTCTTCGTCCAGTTTGATTGGGTTTCTAATGGCTGCATAAACTTGTGTCGGAAGTACTGATCTGCACTAGGGGTTCCCAACCCCTGGTATCAGTCCGTGACTAGTATTCCATTGTGGACCTGTGGAATGATGGGGGTCTTGTGGGGGGGGGTTGATTAATTTCCCAAAGTAAACTACATATTTTCATGTATGTGCACCCTGTTCGCATCTGAAAAATCGGACATCAAAGCTTGAGAACCCCTACGTTACATGTTTGTAAACGATACAGTTAAATATTACACTTGCGGTGCACTATTGCGAAAATGGTTCCCAGCACTGGATTGAGTTCCGTAACTTCCAGAGTTGCTACTTGGGTTGTTGCGTGTTGCGGAATCCTCAGCATCTCCTGTTTCATCTCTGTTTTTTGCCCAACGCTGTCTTAACATCTCCAGTGTCCACAATATTTCGTTACTGGTTTTCAGCTTGGCAAATGGGCATCGATGGTATTGTGGGGGGGGGGGGGGGGGCGGGCTGTCCACCAGCCATTCTGGCATTCCGATGGCAAACCAAACATGAATAATCAGCTGTGTGCTGTCGGCCCCCCTGGCTGTTTTTAACATCACTATCAGGGCGCAAACTGGGAGATGTGTGCATCTCAGACTGGTCACCTGTAGTCTAAACAATGCACTATTCCCAGAGCTCGGAGTTAAAATGGACTCTTGTTTTGGAAGATGTGTAAAAAAAATAACTGCTCCAAGGTGCTGAAGAACACAAGCGAAATACTGCAAGTTCTCTTTCATGGGAATGGAGGTCTTCTTCTCTTCTTCTCTTCTTCTCTACACGATTGTGCGTTGGACCTAAATGGATCTGAGAAGCTTGCGCTAGCTACTGTCTCCTGCTGCTGACTCCCCATATGGCCAGCAGGGGGTAGTAAGGAGAAGATGCTATCAGGGACTGTTTCAGTGGTTTTGGGTGGGTTGGGGGGGGGGGGGGGGGGGGGGGGTGTGGCACCTGTATGAGAGGTAATGTGAAAGCAAGGGGGGTGGCATTAGAGCAGACCCTTCCCTTGGTTCCTGGGACTGGGACCAGGACAAGATATGTGAATTTGGGTGTGTGTCCCTAGTGCAGACAGATTTGGGGTAGAAAAAGTGAGAAGTGATTTCTTTAAAAACAGAGGATACATGGGACATGTAACCCAATCATGTTACTCTTAATAAATTAAGGGGCTCTGGGAAGCTAATGGAAGAGACTCTGGGACTGATTACTGGTGGAGTGCTCATCCACAGATGCGGTCAAGCATAGGGGTCCGGCGATTTGGGCGAGTCAGTTTCGTACATAAACATGACAACTCACGGCCATTCTCTCCCCTCCAAAACATCTGCGATACCCTGAAGAGTTACCGGAGCCAAAGCACTGAGCAGAGTTTGGAGCGCTGGAATCTGGCAGCCATTACAGTAGAAAGGGCTTCTCCTGAGCGTGTTTCTGCACGTGGTGTCATGGCTGACGTGTGGCGCTGGCTGTTTGGCTAGCTGTAAGTGTGTCAGTGCACCTCAGGCCCTGATTCTCAGCACATGTTCAACAGATCCAGATAAGTGATTAACGATTGCACTACTGACTGTCTGTGGCCAAACCCCCCAAAGAGGCAGAGACATGGCGCCTTCTGCTAAATTTATCGTAATTTGTAGCAAAGCGTAAATAGGGGAATACCATTCAGTGTCTCCTTCGGGGGGATTAAGAAGGCCCCTTTAAGGTGAGAATACCTCACTGTTATTTTAAATTCAGCACCAAACAGGGAGCTGCGGCCACACAACAGAGGCGAGCCCAAGGCTGCCCCAAAATGACTGTGGTCATGATTGCGGATGGAGCACCCCCAAGCAGGTGATGCGTGTTGCCCAGGGGGCCAGGGCAGATCTGAGGTCAGTTTCCAGACTGCTGGACCCAGGCCAGAAGTGATTGGCTGCCCTTACATAGGAGTTGATTAAGGAGATGACGAACAGGAAGCTTTTGTGGCATGGCTTGTTGTGGGGGGGTCTGAGTCGTAGAGGATTGGAAAGTTAAATGTTAAAAACGTGGGGGATCCAGTTTTTCTCTTAACGTTTTTTTCAGGTTAAAAAAGCGCTGGAGCTCCGCAGGCAGTCGAGAGCTCAGAGCGGCTGCCAGCGTCGCTGCTGTTCACTTGCTTCCACTCGGCTCCCCAGACTTCTTTCTGGCTTCCTTTCAAAACAAACCTTGGACGAGCCACAGAAAGCGCATTCTTCCAGAGCTCTGTAAAACCTCGCCGCGGCACACGGCACTGTGACCCGCACGCTCTGCCCGCCGCCCTCACTGGCACTCTTACAGGTCTTCGCTCCGATCTGAGATGCCTTCGGCCAGCCCCGGACGGAACGGAGCGTTTTCCTCGCAGCACCAGAACAGAAAGTTAAAAAAAAAAAGAAAAGAATAAGATTAGCTAGGAGGGAGACAGTCTGGCTCAGTCTTTCCCAGTGTTTCTTTAAATCTGCTTATCAGCCCCACAGGAGGCCGCAGTACATCTGTAAGAATCACAGCCGCTGTGCGAAGAACAGCAGAAAAGTAACGAGGAACCTATTTAAGCAAGTAAAAGGGTCCCTGTGTCTTTTTAGCACCGACGCTTATCTTCCCCTTTGAAAACCCCGGAACACTCTCTGCAAACATTACGTTTCTGTTCATGCAATCAGTGTATGCATAATTTTTAGGGGTTATAGATTTATTATACTGCAGTGGCCCCTCTGGCACTGCTGGGGTGGGTCCTCCAGAACATCACTCTGGCAGCCCGCTGCAGCTTTTCAGACCTGTAGCCAACTGTGGAGCAGCTGAGCGGGAGAAGCGGCGGCAACCAGTTTGTGGCAAGGCCAGTGTGGGACCACAGGCATAGGGTTAGGAAGCTCGTCTGCTGATGCTGCAGGGAGAAGGGGCACCGAGTATGTTGCTGCCCAGAAGCTTGGACCCGTCCTTACAAAGCGCCCTGGTCCTGCGCCCATTCTGAAGCTGCCCCTGCTAGCCTGCCGGTCCCCCTTCGGAGATGGCATGGGCGAACAAGGGAGGTGGGAGCATCCAGGGACTGGGGGAGGGTCTCAGCCTGCCAGCCATGAGCAGGCATGCCACCCGCTAGAGCCTCAGCTGGCTCAGGAGCACTGCAAACTCGAGAAGCAGCGGCATTAGAGCCAGTTGGACTGCGAGTGGCTATAGCTGCGAGTGGCTGTGGGAGGAGCAGGCCAGCTGGGAGCACGAGCATGACAGCCAGAAACGGCAAGCTGAGGTAGCGGAGGCAGTGTTATTGGGCTGCGAGGTAGAGCTACTTGGCTGCGAGAAGGCATGTCGCACCTCAGAGGCCCAGCTGGCCCAGGAGCACTGAGAACTAGACAACCAGTGGGCATAGATCGAGCAGGATGACAACTAGCTGTGGGAGGACATGGAGAAGGGGCGGCACACCCTGGAGAAGCTGTGGGCAGAGATGGCTTGCTGGGAGTAGCTATGTGTGGCCACCTGATCCAGGGAGCAGGAGGGGCAACAGGGCCCCACCAAGCCACACAAGGCGAAGGGCCGGCGCCCACCAACAGCCCAGCGTCTGCCAGCCTCCCGGACTCCTCTAACTGTCTGCCGCTCATGAGCTTGGGAGTTCATGGTTACTCCCCATCACTGCCACTGGACTTTTGGGACTCAAACTTGAGGTGGGAACTGGTTGTGGTGGTGACCGGGACAGTAAACTTTTTGGGAGAGCTACGAGTAGCAGAGGCCATTTGCATATCCCCGCATGCTTGGGAGCAGTGTAATTAGCCCCTAAATGTATTTGTTATTGTAAGTATTTATGTGTTTCCGATTGTCATATGTGAACTATCTCCAATCCTCACCTGTCTTTAGCCATTCAATAAATTACTCACTGTGTGTGTGCCTTACTGTTAGTTGTCCGACCTCTCGGCGTTTCCTCGTTATGTGTTGTTGGAGTTACAGTTGCTATTTCTCTGTGGTCTCTTTAAGGGCTAGTGTTAGAGAGCATGTTCTCTTTAAACTATTGTGGTTTCTTTCGTTCCTACCGCCATCTGCGGTCTGCCAACTATTACAATATATTATTAGTCTATATATTAACCTATTTTAAAAAGTGTTTCTACACCTAAATAATACGCAAAAATTATTGAATGATATAAAGGTGAGGAAATGTGTTTATCAAATTACACAGAATTGGTGTTTTCAAGTCAATGACAGTGGGTCCATAAGATTAATGGTGCTGAAAAATTACTATAACCTAATGACCTCGTTGTACAACGTATTTGTGTAGATGTTGGTATAAATAAGCCTGTACTGGCAGTTGTATAAAAGTATAGCACATACAGTTATGTAAAATGCATAATACTTGATAATGAACAACTATGTTACTGGTTTATGTACTTACTGTACTTCATATTTTTGAGTGTACTCTTTCTGCTTCTAAAAGTTTACTGTAGCCTATGTGTGAAGTAGGCTATACCATCTAGGTTGGTGGAAGTACAATCTGTGATGTCCGCACAATGACTAAATCGCCTAGGAGACGCATTTCTCAGAACGCATCCCCGCCGTTATGTGCCCATGACCGTCTCAACGGGAAGTCAAGGGACAGAGTCAGCGCAGCCCATGCTGAATGTGCGGCCTGACGCCTGGCCGGGATACAGACTGATTCCTAAATGCAGCAACAGTGTCCGAGATGACATCCAACACTTAGGGAATATGTATAATTCTTATTTAAGTAGATTTTTTTTAATTATGAATTAATAACAAAGTAATGGGTTCAACGGAAATTACAGCATGAACACATAGTTTCCAAGAACTGTAGAAGTGTGCCATTTCGGAGAGTTGGTTTAATAAGCGGAGTGACCATGACTTCCAAGTCGAGAAAAGACAAATACTAATCGAACGCTTTCATGTCACTACTTAAGCTTCTTTAATGTATCTTGCGTTTTGGATGCATATTGCTTGTATTTCTGTATTTATAGGATTAGTCATCATAGCAAAAAGGGTAACGCTTTACTCGAGGGGCCACAGATAATGTAGTACTATGCTATTACTTATGTATTAATTAACCACAAACGGTGGTGGTCTCCAGTGAAGACTGGAGGCTTGTGTAAAATCACTGGCGATAAAGACACTCCGACCTGACTGAGGAAGCAAGACCACACTTGCTATATTTTGACATTCAGTGCTATTAACAACACTCAGTTAGGCTGGATTTATTTTGTCGACTTTCCCAAACCACGAACAAGAGCAAAGCAGTTAGTGAGTATTTATGTGTACATAATGAAAATCCATTGTAAATCTGCGAGGTCATATTGGTACAAAACAATCGTATTTGACATAAATAAAATCAAAATAACAAACAAAAAAACAGTATCTTCATATCGGCCTATGAATAAAAGAAAACGAACAAATTGATTTGAATGAAAGTAACGAGATATACAATTTCGCGATTTTGAAAGGAATATTTTTACTTATTTGCCAAAAACATTGGGTTTTAATTGACAACTTTCATCCCCATAGACTTTTAACTTGTAATTTCAGACTGACGACTATAGATCTATGAACAAACATCCAGCAAAGAAAAATTAACCGAATGAGCTCATGCTATGTGAAAATCCCATTTGGTAACTTTTGCAGTACTGACAGATGACCGGGAATGTTCATACTTTCAGTAGGTCAATCTGAAAAGCCCCCTAAAGCATGTGGATCCATTAAACTCCAAATGAAGCATTCATATCTGAGGTATAAAACAACAACTTTCATGTGGCCGTAAAGCTTTCAAAAAATAATCTATCGCTAGGTTAGTTATCACAACGTTTCATTTACGACTAAAAGAGATAAAATATAAAATTCAAAATCCCGAAGGACAAATTAGATTAGTTAATTTAAAGTTTCCATATCTCAAGTATGCTTTCATCTGAAGTAAAAAAAAAAAAAAACGTCCAGACTGAGCTGAAACAATCTCCCCATCTATCCATCTTCGAAGCGTTTGTGCAGTCGACCTGCAGGGTGGGGGGGGGAGGGGGACTGAGATGGTTTAAAAAATGTAAGACATCCTGTTTTCCATGATGGAGGAGAACAGGTGAGAATGCGGGAGCGATTTGAGAATGTGTGCGGGTTTATGGCTATCAGATGCAGTGGTGTTCCTGAAGGAGACTATCAGGTGTGAGGCGTGTGTTGGTTGTAATATTCGTATGTATACAGTATTAATACGATTAATTAGCCTGTTATGTCAAGTAGGCCTAAAGGAAAGAAAGCTCATGTTTCTCTTCCGGATGACATCTCGCGTGTCTGGCTTTTGAACGATATTATTATAGGGTTGTAGTGCACATTTTATACAATAACTAACATATAGACAGTTTAACTGTCATAGGATATGAACAGTTTAAAGACATATAGATCGCAAATGCCTGTGCATAACAAAAATGCATAACAAAGAGATAACTGAATTTATAAACTTTAACGTAAAAATTCTGGTAATAAAATCCTTTTAGTAAGTAGCATTATACAATTAGCCTATCAGTACAGTCAGGTCCACCTCGGTAAATCTGCTGCTCTACACCATCTTATCGACAGCCGATACTGAACAACTGATTATTTCAGACATCCCACCTCTCTGGGAAGTTCCCTGGGAAGTAACAGCAGCTCTCCAGCAGCCTGGAATGATGTGCAGTGTCACTGACATCTGTCGCCCGCAGCATTAAAATTATCCAGCAGGAAGTGCTACGGCCACAGCCCCGCACCACCCACTCAGTAAATCTAGTCGGGGTATCTACTGCTGATACCCCGACACCCCTCCTCTCTCCAGACCACTAGGTTTGGGTGGTATCTAATTTTTAATACTGTCCAAATATTATACCGCAGTATACAGTATTTTACGATACTTTTAAAAGCAACGCTATTCCAATATCTCCCGACAGAATTTGCTGTAAATTCTTACCTAGACAGCAGCCTCTCACCCACCTCCCTGAAATCAGTATGCCTAAGGTGGGATGTCTGTTATTAGGCCCAAATTATCTGTCACTTCTCTCTTAAGAATGGGGTTGATCAGTATATGTTGGGGCTTAGCTAGAAATTCTAGCTCCCCCCTGTGGGTCCCTACAGTAGATTTTTGCCACAGGGGGGTCCCCAGTAGATTTTGGGCCCGCTATAAAATCTGCTAGGGTATCCATGCTGCTCTGATGTCCATGTGTTTACGAGCCAACTCAAGGGCCTTTTTGCTATTTTTAACAGGTCAGTCCAGCCCAACAGATTTACCGTGAAATTTAGCCTTGAACTCACATTTCATGCTCATTCATTACTTTAATAATATAACAACTGTTTATTACAAAAAGAAGACATCAGCTGCTATTAACAAACTTGAGAATTCAGATGCTCCAGACCCCTGTAACCCTACACTGGAGAAGCAAATAAATGAAATATGCTAACAGAAATGTATAAAAATCTGTTAACAATAAAATGTTTAAAAATTAACTCAAGGATATAGATGTATTACAGAATAAACAATAGCATTAAGAAACATTTTGGGTGGATTTTAAATTTTTGTTATAAATATTGTTTAATATTTACATCATAATTGAAAATGATTTTCTTTGCCCTATGGCCCTGAACTGGATTAACAGATTCTGGGACAAATTTTATTATTCTCATGAACGTCCCTCATATACTACATACAGCTGCAGAAAAAAGGAGACACTGGGAGCAACCATAAACCAGGCAGGTAGGGGGCGGAAGCGAGTTTGTAATGGCAGACATGACTGTCAACTTATCCGACAGTTTCTCATGAATTGCAGGATGACATCAAGTGATTTTCATAAGGAATGGGAAACATTAAGTATAGGTGTGAAGTGCACTGCTAGGACAGGTCATATCAGGCTCCTAGAAGCAGGACTGCAGTCCCATAAAGCAAGGAAGAAATCCTTCATCAATTAGAAGCAGGGAAGAGTCAGGCTGGAGTTTGCAAAAAATGTAGTTTACACAAATGCATTCTCATAAAATGAGAAATGAGTGAAAGAAAAAATTGTGCTGTGGTCTCTTAATTGTTTTCGCGGCTGTATAATCATATAACCATTCATCTCCACGATTCTCCCGTACTCTGTGATGTCACTGTACTTAACCAATCAGCATCTGTGATGTCACCATGGTGGTCCCTACAGAAATGGAGTCATGTATGGGGCAGGGAGCTTCATGGCTGGAGACATTAAATGAACTAGGTCCTTCATGTCTTTCAGACTATTTCAGCACATGGGTGGATAAACAGTTGTGAGATACAGGCTGCTTACGTGCTCCAGGGTAATCCACACTGGGCCATTTTGCCACCACGTCTCTCCCAACCCCTCCCCCCCTAGCAGCCAGTATGGTGAGGGTCTGCTCAGAGACCTGGCTAAACCCTGGCAGATAAGATAACGCCCCCCCCCCCCCACTCCATTAACAGGTGCTATCACTGTGTACTTGTTGTCTGATGTGACCTCAGCACAAAGCTGGGCTGGGGGGGGGGGGCGTTCTGTTCATGTTAGGGTCATGTGATAAGAGCATTGTTGCCAAGGGTTACCAAGGGGTTAGGCTGCTATGCAAATAAGGCAGAAATGCAGCACAAATATTTAGTTATCACCGTGTATCTGGTGTTTCACTGCGCTGCAGTTCTGGGACCACCTTACACTGGACTTCACTTCAGAACAATTGTGTGTTTTGTAAAATCTTTTAAAGTTTGTTAGCTCAAAAGGATAAAACGCCCTGCAACACCTGTATGGGCTTTCATCGATGACACAACATTGTGGAAGAAAGATGTAAAAAAAGAGTAATGGAATAGGAACAGCCTCCACTGAGGCCCCGATGATGCAGGCGTTAATGGCAGGGTCCCTGCCTGCCATTGGCTGGCGACCATGTGACCTTCCGCAGATAATGCCTGTGATGTGGGACCATTTGATTAACAACCCCCATCAATGGTGCATTAAGTTGTGGGAATAAAACACATGCTCCCCATTACATGCTCAGCTGACAAGTTCCGCAGATTGCATAATATTTTTTGTACACTCACATGGAGAGTGTCAGGATTGTAACTCCCTGGGGGACACCAGTACCTCCCCCCCAAAGCAAATCCCCTTTTCTTTCATAAGGTGCTGACCCCACCTCAGTACATCCACATGTCATCTTGGTGGAAGGGGTCGCACACACAGTGAGTGGGTGTCAGTTTATCAGCTGGGCAGCAGGGGGCATCATGGTTAAAGGCACCATGAAAGTTATTGGGTCAATTTTAGCTTCTTATGCTATACAGTTTACATGACCTGAAGAATAAAATTAAATATCACATAACATATCATTGTTATGAATTTCATGTTTCTGAATAACATTTTATATAGTGTTCTACTGTATGTATGAACCATTCTGTCAAATTAAGGAATATCATTTTAAAGAGTATTAATATTATTCTGTAACTGATTGCTGAACAATTTTCATTTACTTTTTAGTTCTTTTTTGCTTTTAAGGATGACCAAAAAAACTGTAAGGAGTATTTGATTTGAGGGATGTTTGCTTTTTGGTCGATTACTAAGAATTAAGATTCCTTCAGCTTTCATAAACAGAGAAGATATAGACAACCAGTTTTTTAAGGCAAGGAAAAAAACATCAAAGGTTATAAATTGTTTAAATTAAGAGTGCATTAGTCCCTGTGAGTGCTGAGGACCCCCGATTCCGTATAAAGTAGACGAGCAGGGCGGCTACCCTTGAAGATGTGAGTTATGGGGTCCTGCAGGTAAATGGCCGCTGACTTGTAGAGACCCTTAATTCCGGACATTCTCCGAATTCCTGTAGCCCCGTCTTTTAGAGCAAGACGACCCCCCAAGCCTCCCCAGCACCAGCAGAGGGTCAGCAAGTTTGGCCTTTTACTCCCCTGAGAAGACAAAACCCAGAGCCCAAACCCTAGCACGGCCACTGCAGCAGTACACCAAAGACTGTAGGTGCGAGTCCCGTGGGTGGGGTTCTATGCTGTGGCCTTATTGGTTTAACCATTAACAAAAAACAAATACTCTGCAGTTTGAACTAAAATATAAAAATGTAATTTGACGATCCCCTGTATCACGCCGTGTGCCGTTTCCCAGGGATACCGTATCTTCTATTGCCTCATAATAAGTACAGTTAACGTCTGACCACAGAAATCAGATTCGCCCCCTGTTAAATCCATTAGATCACCTACTTGCAGTAAAATATCCCTGAAGTGTGATAATCCAATTCAGGTTTTTCTTTATTGGCAATTCCGATCTCCCTTTGCAGTCCTACGTTCATAGAAAACAGCAGGTGATTATTTGTGATGTTTTACAAAATCAGGATGCGAGTATGATTGTAAGTCTATTATTTTAAAAATCAGATTTACCCACAAGGAGACGGTTAAGGCATAGACAATGAACGGAACATTTTTTTAAAAACGTCAATTAATATTGACAGATTAGACATTCAATTAATATGGGTAGAGATTTCACCTCGATGTTTTAAATAGGTTTTTAAAAGTTTTTTTGTAAACATAAACACATCTAAGGATTCTAAGTTATTTGGGGTGATTTGATAACTAATTCTTTTTTTTCTATAAGTACAGAATTTGGTGACGTAAGTAGGCTAATGCCTTTTCAGTGCATTCTCTGTTGGTTGTTGCACTTATGTCTTTACCCTGGAGAAAGTTTTTATTCATTTATTTTTTAGCGCACAATTAGAAAGCACATACTTGCTAAAGGAATGATTCAGAGAATATCTGTTGCAAAGTCAGAATAGCTTAGCATTATACAACCATACAGCAAAAATATACCAAAGAATAGTTGCCCTGCTAGATAAACACTATTAGTATAAGTGCTAATAGGCTAAAAGAATAGCGTAAAGTATTCACAAAGTGTAAGCACAGAAGTATTTTATTAAATAAATTCATGTGCTGTAAGAATGTAACAGAGTAACATCATTACAAAATATAAATATACAAATGGTATTAGTCACTGTTAGAAAGCATTAATACAGAATAAAGTTTCATCTGAGTTTGTGGGAAGTTGGATGGTTACTTATTCAGGAGCCGCCAGCATATACCTGAGGGATAGATACCACGGGCTGATGCGGTTTGCTGTCGACCTGTTATTGTTATTTGGCCTGAGAAGGAAATACATCAAGGCCACTTCATAGCTTTCAGGTCCTGGATAAGAGTGTTTACATGTCTTGTGTACTTTCAACCCGGAGGGATGGACTGGAGGCAAGCCCAATGGTCAGTTTGCACTAAACATCGTCTGAAAAGTCAACCCAAATGAACACTAGAGTTTGGGGAGCTCAAGGGAGTATATGTTTTATAAAGGCATTTAAGTTTATTATTATTATTATTATTTTAGTTTAGAACATTTTCAAAGTTATTTAGTAGTTGCACAGCAGTAGGATCTTGAGTGTTATTTTGGTCATAAATCTCTGGGTTAAGTTACGTATTTTTTGGACTAACGGTGTGACAACAGAGTTTGTTTATTTTGATTCATATTATATTTCTTTTTAAATATCACTTTATTCGGTTGATTTTTGTTTCTATTGCCGCTCTACTTTATGGTGTTTATTGAGGAATGAATTGCGATTAGTTTTAACATTTAGAGTTATCAGAGAACTCTTAAAATATGGAGAATATGCCATTTTAAAAATGAGCAGTTTGTAATTTGTATTTGAGTTTATTTCCCATAAACATATGAGCATATTCTCAATCTCGTGCATTAAGCAGAACCTATTCCCAGTTATGGTTTCCTTACACGTGCAGACATTTATTTCCCATTCAGGCTTGACCACAAACAGGAGGGAAAGTCAGTCTGGTGCCTCAAACCGCTCCATGCACCCGCACCCTAAACAGAGGGGCATATTCGCCAGTTAGGGCCGGAAACACTCATGGGATTGGGCTGGTAGATACGAGGGATAAAAGCAGCGATTGACTTTCCCAGAATGTCGCTGTCAGCTCTAATAGAGTCCCATTCTTGAGCCACACCATTACACCCGCGGAAATCTTGTCACATGCTGAACAAAAGCACAGCGCTCGGTTTCAGAAAATCATAAACGCTCGCAAATATTATGGCTACGAGGAGTGAGTCATTTGACTGGGAGCTCTGCAACAACTATTTTTGTATATAATTTATACTCTGTCAAGGTCTTTTTGGACTCAGAGGCTGTCTCATAGCGGTTTCCCTTACAGTAGAGAGCTAGTTTCTTCAACATTCAGAGGTTAACTAAAAGCAGGAATCCGCACCTGAGGTCACCACGGCCTTAAGCATTGCTACCGCGGGGTGTAATGACGTGATATGGTAAAACCGTGATACATGTTTTCACCGGGTTTATGACATTCACGTATAAAGTTAGATCCTTTCATTTCCACCTGCGTGGGAATGTTTTGCGCGGTGATTTTGCTGCGCGGAATGATTTCAACCCCCCGGTAAAATACACTCCCGTTTCCAATGCTTCTTGGTAGTATATATTGAACTGACCTCTACTGGCAGAATTGGGAATAAAATATTATTATTTCTGTAGAATAGACAACAAGGAGTTAAGATGCATACTAAAAATACAAAGGATGAATAAATAATTCTAAGTAAAGTTATTTGAATACTGGGGATATAGTTGGAAAAAGAAGAAAACCATTAAAGCCTTTTTCTAGACTACATTTTCCAACCTCCATAATGTCAATTTTATTAGATAGTTAACTAAAATCTGTACGTGCAAAGGCATAGGACCTGGGGGGGACAGGTACCTCTCAATATTTGATTTGGCTTCATTTGTGCCTACCAATAAATAGACCTTTGCATTTAAATTATTAGGATGTGTCTGCCCAATACTGAACTCTCTCCTATGCGGTTGTGTACAGGGTAAATTTACTAATGTTGAAGATCAAAATGAAAGCTGTATTTCATTGCATAATAATAATATTACAGCGTCACCACTGAATGAATACCTTTCATTAGGTTTTAAGCCCTGAAACTGAACATAATCTATGATATAAGTCAGTGTTTCCCAACCCAGTCCTCAGGGAACCCCAGACAGTCCAAGTTTTTGCTTCCTTTCAGCTCCCAGCACCTGTACCAGGTATTCAGTGATCCTGATTGGCTGGGAGCTGGGAGGTAGCAAAAAGGTGGACTGTCCAGGGTTCCCCGAGGACTGGGTTGGGAAACACTGATATAAATTATATGTGTGCCTGATGTATGAACCTTAATGTCAGGTGCAGAAAATAATTAATAATTATTATAGGATTCTAAATACTCCAACAAAATGACTACTTTCATAAATAATTCCAAAGACTAGTATGTTCTTTGAGAAGCATCATCCGGTTTCCCCACCATGACTCCCTGGTGCACACAGACACTCCTCTTCATGTTAGTCCAGGAGATCCTTTGCTTCCTGCCCGCCCAGCTTTTCACCTCCGTCCTTCTGAAGGCGGCCTGCAGCCTTACAGACAGACTCGAGATGTTTCAGGGGCAGCATGGAATTCGGAGCAGCCCGGTCCGCATCTCTGAGGGCGACCTGCCTGGGTGGTAGAATATCTGTGAATGTGTCACTAGGTGAAAATGAACTGAGGAATTGGACAATCCTTCCGGGGCCAAGGCTGCAGTGGTGGTGGCACTGTGGCAGAAAGGCCCAGGAAGCCCTGGTCTCGCGGGGAACGGCAACCAAATTTCTTGTTAAATCATAGCAGGACATTCTGAGGCACTTAAAGCATCTGCAGTTAAATGGCATATAAGCATCTACAATGCAATTTAATTATGAAAAATAACTTACTTCAAAATTATATTGAGATTACTGAACAACGCTTTCATCCGAAGTGACACATATCTCTGTGAAGGCAGGGTCAGCCAATTCCTGGAGCCAACTGGGAGTTATGGACCTTGCTCCAGTGCCTAACTTCAGGGTTTGAACCAGCGACCTTCCAATCAAAGATATACTTTCCCAACCTGCTGCGCTTCACACTGTCCTCCAGTTCATGCATATGACATGTCTCGCTAATGTTCATTTAAAAGAGTGTAATGTCTCTAATTTTGTAAAGCTTACTTTTTTTTGCTTTAATAAGTATTATTAACTGCAGAGTCAATCGAAACACAATGGTAAAGTTTGGAGTGAAATTTTTTAATTAGAAGCTTGACCCCAGTTCCCTGCATGGGACTTAGATCATGGGTGTCATCCTTACAGCCCAGAATTCTTGCCATGATGCATAATACATCCCATCCATCCATCCATCCATCCATCCAGTTTTTCACAGGAAGCACATAGGATGATGCAGAGGATAATTGCAGGCTTTGGATTTGGGTAAATTGAAACAGACATATAAAACATATGTGTAATAAACAGTGAGAAAGAATGGCCATCCATGTGCTTAACTGTGCCTAACTGCGCAAGTGACCCTGGAGACGCCTCTGCTGGCAGAGAAGGGCCCGCACTGCGCAGTGAAGCTGCCATGGCTGCGTGCCACAGCCACCTGCTGCTGTCATGTCACCACGTCACTGTCCCTTTCTTGCCCTCTCAGAGTGAGCGGCTGTGTCATTTTGTTTGTGCCCCTTAACGCGGAGCTGCTGAAAGCCGGGGCAGTGTGTGTGTGGGGGGGTCTCCTTTAAAGTTTTTCTCTGGGGAGTTTCTCTTGTGCCGGTTCCAAGAAAAACAAAACAAAAACAGCTGTCCCTGGGCTGCGTTCGGGGGAACCCTGTCCCCGAGAGGGACGACCCAGGGATTCCTCGGTTACGAAAGCGGAGGCTGCAGGCTGCAGAACATGCGTCTCTTTGAGTGAACGGGAACTTTCTCTAAGCTTAGATATTCCTTTGCCAACACGAACTTGTATTCAAGAGCAGGATGGCCTCTGTATTGTCCTGGTCCAGAAATATTTTGGCTCTTCGATCTTTCACAAACAAAACAATTACGCATGCAATACAGAGAGATGCTTACAAATCCTGATTAGTCTTATTAAACCTGGGAAACAGAGTCCTATTGAGATGAACTGCCAGCATGTATGTAGGTCATATATGTCGTCGTGGTGATGGCTAGTCAGAGGCAGAGGATGGAATATAGAGGTTAGAGTGCAGTATAGTTTCGCTGTTCAGGTTGACAATAGATACAGTAGGCAGCCTTCCGTAATGTGCTTTGGGGATTTACTAGGATGGGGTGATGAAGGCATCTTAAACAGCTGATTTGGGATGGAAGGAACTGGACTTGGTGGCTTGTCTCTCTCTCTCTTCACCATAATAGGACGAATTCCACGGCAGTGGCTAGTATAGGGCCCTGGCCCGGGGTCCCGTGGCATCATGGGTAAGGAGAGACACACACAGTGATTGTAAGTCCACCCTTGCTTGGCCAAAAATGGAAATCCTGGTGACTGAACAAAAGAGCGTGGTCTGTGTTGAGAGGGAATGCTGTCGTTTAGTTGGACTACTTTGTCCACCATGACAGGAACATCTAAAACCCCATATAGAGCTGCAGTAGCACCAAGAGCTGCTTGGAGACCACACAGAAGAATATATATGCATGTATTGGGGTAATGGGGGCTTCTAATGCATCACTGATACCTCCTACATCAGGGGTGGCCAATCTTATCCGCAAAGGGCCGGTGTGTATGCAGGCTTTTGGGATAACCTGTAGGTCAGCTGTTCAAACCCAGGTGTCAGGACTCTTTCAGCCAATCAGTCCTCTAATTAGTTATCTAATTAGGCAGTTGCAGCGAAAACCTGCATACACACCGGCCCTTTGCGGATAAGATTGGCCACCCCTGTCCTAGATCCAATGTTGGGAGTTTAAATAGCACGGCAATAGTGTCTGTGGAGTTGTTCATTCTATCTAATGTTATTATTATTAGGTACCATCAAGTCTTAATGAAATTTTAACCATATAAATAGCATTCCTCTGGAACATTCTGTGTTCTGTCTGGGCCTTCAGGTTAATAGACTATTAATGAATAATCGCTATTTAAAAAATCTTTGCTAAATGACCCACAAGTTATAATTGTTTCAAGTAATTCCGTGACCAGAGCCCAAGAAAGCCTATGTAGTCATGAGAACCTTACGGGCCGTGGCGGTGGTAGGAGAGGACGAGCGAAACCGATTAAAATTCTGCGTGAGCGAGAGCGGCTGCACGCTGAGCAAAGCCTGCTCACACACCGTGCTGGAGAGCACAGCCCTACGGCTCGGGTTACACGGGGTCAGCGTGGCATTTCCTCACTCACGTGTGACCTCTGACCCCAGCATGGTGGTTGAATTCCTTCTAGGGCCCTTTGGAACTCTCCAGGGACAGGACTGAGTGAAAGTCACCTTTTGGGGGGGGGGCTGAGGAGAGGGGGTCGCTTCCTTAAACCTCTACCAACAGGAAGAAAACTGTTGAGATGTGACAACAGTAGTCTTACACACTTCGCTTTAAGGGTGCAGCGTTAAGGAATTACCCTGTTTGATGAATATTATGAGCACACTGACATATATCCCTTCATACAACATATCAGCTAGTGCTGCATTTAGCAGACTGGGACGAACACTCCTGTGTTGGAGGCACTTTCAAGAGTACCCTTCTAACATTTTAAATGATACATGCCCCCCCCTTACTTCGTCACACACAAAAGTCTTTCCATTGGTGCTCTGCCTGGCTGAGGGGCAGCTAGGTGGGCAGCTGTAGGCCTCTGCCTGACACTTAACCTTCGGCGGGGTCAGAGGTCACCATGTGATTATTATACGCTGCCTCTGCACTGTCAGAAAACGTGCTGTTTTATTAAAGTAAATTAGAACAACATGAGGGCAGAGACTTGGGTGGCTGGCTGAATGCAATTAAAACTAATGGGAGACCACATGGATATAAAAAGGATCCGTAGACAAAATCCTCCTCTGGGAAAAGGGAGCGGCAGGTCTATAGGATCGTTCCAGGCATATATTATTCCCAGAACAGAGGGGGGAGCCTGGACCGGAGGCGAGGGTCTCACGGGGCAGACACGGGGAGATCCGATCAGTCCCCGCCTCTGTGGGACTGGAGATGGCTCTGCTCCCTGGAGGATCTGGACCACCTTACGGCATGCCATCAGACTATCAGCAGGTTGGGACTACCCCGTGAGTAATGTTGCCTCGTTGGCGCCCTCTGTGGCAGGATGCTGTACTTTTGGGTGAGACAGACAATGGGTGCTAGTTTTACTGTCCTTGAGTGCCAGTTCTAGCATAACAATATCTTATTTGGGATGACCATCAGTAGTCCAGTTGTTCACATGCCCCTAAATGTGATCCCAGGATTAGCATTTTCTTGCTTGTTTGTTTTCTGGCAGGAAATCTGTAAATCGAGGTCTTTCTCATTGAGGTGTAGTCTGCAAGAAGCCGATGTGCTTTATGAGAGGTAGCTAGTCACGGACAACGCTGTTTTGCTCTAAAACAGCCTCTTCCCCGTTGCGCGGAGAGTCGTACTGTCACATGACCCTCTTTGGAATGTCGGATGCGTGCATGTGTAGGATTATGATTTCGGGGGCTCTTCAAGGTGGCCCAGGCTGACGGATGTTCACGTTCCTGCCCCAGGTTCAAACAGAGGTCGTCCGTCTCCTAAGTCTAGGACCTATTTTGTCACCCTGACCCCACAAGCGGCTAAGTGGGGTATGGGAGATGAGAGGGGGGGGGGGCAGCCCTTCGGGGCCCCCAAACAATCTCTCTCTTACAGTGTGTGGTCAACAGCCACAGCCCCGCCCCCCTTCCTCTGGGCCCCTCCCATTGTGTGTGTGTGTGTGTGTGGAGTTGGGGGGGGGGGGAAATCATCTTCACAGCTTTTTTTCATTTCTATATTAAATACATTCATTTCCTCTAGGCGAAACGGGATGAGTGTAAAGCCTCGTCACATGATGAATACGCCCCCCCATCCCCACCCCCACCAAGGCTCCCCTGACCTCCCTGGAACCCCTGGCAGGGAATGGGGGCACCAAAACGAAAACGTCGTTGGGTGCAAAAAAAGCGGATATTACCCACTCTGCGGACTGACAGATTCCGAGGGGAATGACTGGGGGATGGGCAACCAGCATTGGAGACGGGCATGGCGACCCATCCACAAGGAGGTGAGGCGTGGTCGTCCGGCCCTGGGAAGGGAGAGTCACGGGGCACAAATGGTTAACCGTTAGTAGGGAGGCCCTGCCACTGGCCTCAGATCTCCGTGTGGAGCTCCCAGCTCTTCCACTGCGCCCAAAATGCTCCCTCTCTCTTCCTCAATACAAAAGAAGAAACCTTTCAAAACTTCTTTCAACCCAAGAATGTCTCTTGATATGCATGTACCCCACCCCACCCCAACTGACACCAAAACGCACAATGCAAAGAGTTTGAGGGTAAATGAATTAAACGTTTAGTTTGAAATCTTATTTTTAAAATCAGGATTTTGAAATTAACGAAAAATTACGAACCATTGTGTAAGTAGTACGTTGCATTTAATACTGCACGATAAATTCTACTACTTCTAGGAATAATTATACTAACGTACCGATTACCAAAACGCACCAACTTCAGTGATAGTTTCTTAGGCGGGTTAAAAAGAAATTCATGAATGGGGAAACAACTAAGCATTTTCCTTCAATCTTTTGGGGGGTGAAGAATCGAAGGCGATGACTAGTTGCCCCAACTTGTTATAAGGCTATTTTGAGTAATCGATCTCGGGTTCAGTACTTCCTGCAGTCATTTTCGGCGTTGGCTATTGATTGTATTAATTTCATTCGCTCACAGCCCTGACGCCGCTCTGTCTGTGGGGGCGTGGCTTCGGCATGAAAACAGCCAAATTCCTCTCTGATCCACCTTCTTGGGGGTCTCGGCGCTGTTTTTTTTTATGAATGAACTGGATGCCAGTGACAAATTAACCACTTTCTTTTTTTCCAGAAAAGCGAGGATCTAACGAAACCATGATAATATTTTAGGTTCTTTTATAAATATTTTTTAAAATAAAGCGAGTTTGTGACAAAAATTTCGTTTAATAGTAAAAAAAAATTTTGTAAAACCAATTTATAAATCACATTTAAGCGTACCCCCAAAAGATGCAACAAAAGGTAAAAAGAAAAAAAACTTTAATCACTGACAAAAACATAAATAACGCAAGGCGGTAGGCTACATAAATAGTTTTCTGCAGCGGTTTTCTGGATTCAAGGTTGCGGAATCCCCTGCCGCTTTTAGGTATTTAAAAACATTTTTGGCACTATTGTAGTGAGTGGAGGGAGCAGGGAGGATTCGCCATTCCCTGTTCAGCCGGCTTGGTCAGATCGTGGGAAAGGGCTTCCACGTAAAGGAGTTTATTCATTGTCACTGTTGTTCTTGTGTAATTGATCTTGCTGCACGTCGATGGGCGGAAGACTTCAAAGCGTCGCGGCGGCTGGGGGCTGCCTCGCGAGCACGCGCTTTTTGGGGGTGGGGGGTCGCTGGCGCTGTCGGTGGGGGTGGGCAAGGGGGGTAAGTGGTACCCCCCAGCTTGCAGCGTGAACAGATAAAAAAAAAATACAGATGCAATTCCGAATAATTCCCGAACGCTTTCAGCGGAGTTTAATTGCGGGAGAATTTAAAGCAACTGAATCGTAAATCAGCCTGCGATGGTTTGCTATCGGTGTACCGTACAAGTAATGAAAGAGGACTCGCTCGATATGCATCAGATAAAAGTGACGTTTTTATTGACACCAGCGCATATCAGACTTTTACAGCCTGTGGCCTATACCCTGGTTAAAAATAAGCCGAATCGTCCAAACAATAAATTTTCTTCTGTTAGCCGGCGTGCAGTTTGTTATATCGTTTGTAAACATTTGAAATAAATAGGCAGTTTAAGACTTATATTTAAAACTTAGCAATATGAAAGGAACAGAAGGATGTAGCCTAGACTTGATGGGAACAAGTAGCCTAATTGGTATAACTAGTCGAATTCCAAACAATATATAGAATCTGCTTTTCACTGTAGGGTTATACCGTGAAAAATATATGTATGTTTGCGTATGTGCGCACACACACACACACACACACACACACACACACACCACTGGTAGTTTACAGTGTGCTGGTAATTGTTCGCAGCGTTTACTACTTCACTGTGTGCTCTAGTAATAAAACAACCTTCTGCCCTAAATTTTATTCATTAAAGAATCGAAGTCCATCTATTTTCGAATTGCTCATTAGCAAACACGTCTTATGTTGGGGAGACTACCCTTGGACTGAAAACGATAGCATATTTCTTTTACAAGCGGCTGAAAGCGCGCCTCTCCCTCTGTCTCTTTAAACGCGCTGGAAGGCCGCCAGTGGCATGAATGGCTCTGGACACGTGAGTTTGTCTCAATGTGGTCTCTCCTCTTAGCGCCGCAGAATTTCTCATGTTTTCTCTGGCATCAGTCCATCCCCCAGCGTTTTTTTTCCCTTTTTTTCATTCGCGGTGCCTCCTCCGACTTGTATTTTTCACAACTCCCTCCTATGTTATCCACCCACGGGAAAGGTGTGTTTTTTATCACATCCCCATTCAGTGCGTGGACTGGTTTCGTGTGGGCAGTTTAGATATATTTAAATGCCTGGTTTTTTTCCTCCTAACCAACCGCTGCAAAACAGTTTTCCCCGTAAGTCTTAAAACCCAGCACTTGTGATTTGTAAGATCATTTTTAAAAGCCGCGCATGGTGTGACAGCGCACTGTCACTCTTCAGTTTAAAATGCCTCGCACTCATTCTTGCCAATGAGACAGAAATCCCAATCGATCACTGGCGTATTTTATTGTAAGTAAAAACCACCCCCACCCCTTCAGAAAGAAGCATTTTTAAGTTCACTGTAGCGATTAGATCGTGGTAATACACCCGTATTCTACCGTGAATTTTTATTTTTTATTTTATTTTTTTACTGGGAAGCGGTCAGATTATCAAACGACTCTTTTATCTTTGTGTGGAAATCGCCGATTTCTGCGTTACAAGAGAAGATCCCCTCGTCTCGTATTCCGCACCAGGACGTCCGGTGTGCCGATTCAGACCGTGTTTTAGAGCTGAAGGTGCAGGAGATTACAATTTGGTACAAGTCACCATGAGTACACGGGGTGAAGAAGCCGGCGAGCCGTCAGGGTCCCAGGAGCAACCCGCTACAGCACAGACTCCCAAGCGAGGACCGGGCAGACCTCGGAAGCCGCAGCAAGTCAGTATTTTTTCCCCCTCAAATCTTTACAATCTAATAAAAATGTGCTATTGTCATTTGGTCACCAGTTGCATCTTGGTAATATTGGTAGCAGGGTCGCTCCGCCGTAACTGAGGCTGATGGCTCAGCGTTTATTCCTTTACCTAGAGAGGGAAATATGATTATGTGAACACATCGCTAATGATCCGGAAGATGTTGGTTTAAAGAGAGCGTTTCACTAAAACGATTAAATTATTATTTAGGAAGTTAGCCAAATATATTCAGATATATGCCACTGCTTTTGTTCAGCGATACTGCCTAAGGATGTGAAACTAGTATGTTTGGGTATTTTATTTCTTTGAGTGTAAGCAGTTTAATGCTGTTTAATACTGAATATATGTCTTGATTTGAAAATGCGCTGGATTTTATTTATCTTGTGTTACACTGTACACGCGACGATCTCTGCACCGTTTTTTATTTGCATGAAAAATAAGCAAAATCATTAATCAGCGTAATTAATAGACCACAATTTTACTCATCAGCTAAAGAATTGCATTTGGGCTAGTATTATTGTTTGTTTTCTTAGTTTTTCGGCAGTTGATACTATGTCAAAGCAGCTATATCTGCAGTTACATTTCCATGTGGGAAACGACTTCTGAAGACATTTATCTCCCTCCTAGATTATCGAACCATTTTGATTTAGACTGTGCATCATTCAGGAGGCATGAATAATATTGATGGCGGAGATGTGATGTGAACGTTTAATTGCACTGGAATCACACAAATATACTGAACAATAAAGCAGCGTGATGATTCGCATGGTTTAGTCATCTACCACATCCTGTATTATGCATGTTACTTTATGTTTTTATAATACACATGTTTATAGTTTATAAGATGATTCATTGGTAAAATAAATCGCCTGTGAATCATTCTTAAAAATGTTAAATTTGTATGTGAACATACTGTAAAAAATAGTTTGGCTCCAAGTGTTCAAGTCTCTGTGTGTTTTTTTATTTATTTTTTGGAGATGAAACAAGTATGTTAAAATATGTCCCGTCAGCCATAACATTGACTAAATTGTGTTAATTCTATAGATTTACAAAACCGTTTAGGCCTATTTGGTTTGCATAGGAAACACAAATCAGACGCTTTTACTTAGCGTATACTCGAAAATCTATTTTTCATTCCTGACAGAGCTGATATTTTGGGGTAACTATGATTATGTTATTTCTGGAAGATTATTAAGACATTATTATGCACTGACGGTTAAAATGGACATATCACCATGTTTTCAATAAGCGACACGACACGTTTTTTAACGACCATCCACATTTTGCAATTCATACTAATATGCAAAAAAAAAAACTACTGATAAGATCCCCCACTCCGTATCAAATAATTAATTTCAGCTTCATTTTGAAATACCACAAATAACGTAAATATGTTTATATCAGTGTGTTTTGGGGCCCAAATATGTTTACAAACATGATTGTCGTGTATATTTATTTGAAATAATTTAGCTAAAAATGAGACTACGCTAATAATGAATAAAAACCGAACTGAAAATGACTCCAGCTGTAGACTTATAATGTAATTTTTTTAGCTACCTCTATGTATATATCACTGTTTTAAATAATAAAAAAAGTTTCTTAATGCTGTGTCTATTTGCACATTTGTTTGGGGTGGTGCCTCTCTCTCTTACCCTCTCTTTCTTACAGTCAAACACACACACACACACACACACACACACACACACACACACACACACACACACACTCCTGGTCCTTATATGTAGGGTACCAAGCCGACAGAGCACCTTTACATAATTATGTCAGCCTTTTTCAATGCAGGTTTTGTTCGATTCTGGACAATTGCTTAGTGGTCAATGACCACGATTTTTATTTTTCTGTTTTGTTCCTAGGAACCAGCCGGAGAGCCTGCCCCAAAAAGACCGAGGGGGAGACCCAAAGGGAGCAAGAACAAGGGTCCCTCAAAAGCAGCGCAGAAGGTGAGGGCGTCCCAACACTCCCACCAGTCAGCCTACATCAGTGGGACACTATTCCCGATGGGAGACATGCACACACGCATGCACGCACGCACACATGCATATACTCACACATGCATATATGCCCACACAGACGCAGCTACTCAGTGTGCTCACTTGCCAGGTATTCATGCATATGAGGAATGGTCTGATTGAAATAGTGGCGGTTCAGATTTCTCAATGAGTAAGTGATGTCATCAAAGAACATTTGAATGATCACAGAAGAACCAGGGACATGTTTACATGTAATTGGTAAAAAAAAAATATATATATACATTTAACTTTATTTATAGACTTTAAAAGACAAAAATCTATCAGCAGGATACACCCGCATATAAAGCTGGATTCGTTTTCCTTTACAGTTCAGTCTGGCTGGGTTTTTTTGAGAGCACCCCAGCGGCTAACCCCCATGACGCTAACATGCTACCTTAATCACCACTCTGTCTCCACCCAGCCATTATAAACCCCTGCATGCATGTGTTTAATATTAAAGTACAGACATAGTCATTTCAGTGTTATGAATGCGGTGAGTGAATGACCAGCCCACCCTTACCAGGCAATACTCTGTAGCATTCTGTGCATTTCATATAGTAAAAGCTTAGTTACCGCATTCAAAACCGGAGTAAAATGACTTTGTCGTGGTGGTCTTTAAAGATTCTGTAGCCTCTGAACAGGGGCTGCATAACATTGACTGGAAAAAAAAAACTCCAGATGTGTTTCATTCATATTTTTTCATTCATTATTGGTGGAGTCTTGGTAGGGCTTATTTTTGGTAACAGGTTTGTCAGAGGGCAGAGGGCTTTGGTGGCGGGGGGGAGGGGGCGGGGGTTCAATGCATGTGTGCCCTCCATGTACACAGAGGAATGTTAAGGAGAGGGTATGGTGCAGTGTTTTCAAAGCGTACCACTGCATGTCTTAATTGGGAGGCATGTTTTGCTTTTGAGTAGACTTGGGGGGAGGGGACTAAACCATTGCATGCTGGGATATATGGTCAGTATTGATGCTGAATTGAAGAACAGACCCTAAATGCATGTGGAAGTTATGGACCTCAGGGCTACGTAGTGATGAGATACTTTGGGCAACACACACGTATTGAGTGGATAGTGAAATACCTTCCTGTGGACTATGGCTTGCTGACATGGCAGTATACAATATGGACTGTGACATTTTTGATGCTGGGTTTACCGATTATCATGAAGTATCAAGATATATTACATGAAGGACTTATTTTTAAAAATACCATTAGTGCCTACCTGACTGGAGTTGTGGAGTTAGCGAAGTAAATTGTACCTTGTTTCCAAATGTATTTGATCATTGTAATAAACAAAATGCTTTGTTTTTAATAAGAGCACAGACTTGGAGAACCCAATGAACTGATCACATGAGACTTTCTTTGTGGAGTGTGGGGATGCCAGTCAGTTGTGCTGTGTGATTGTGTGAAAGGGGGATTAAAAATACAGTTTTGTTATGACATGGAGTTTCTGTGCTGTGAGACTTGCTGGTTAAAACCTGGATGGTCTGCCCTCCATGGCTGAAGTCCCAGCGCAGAATCATCGTGCAATATCAGAAACGTGGGACAGTATGAACCAGCTCTTCCCAGCTGCTTGTTTTGGGCTTTAAGATGAACCGTCATTTTCCCTTTTTCCACTTTCTTAAAGAGATAAGCATCAGCCCGAGGAAAACATACGAGTTGATAGCCTGCAATTTCAAGTTTCCTGCCAGCATCTGACTGCTTGTATGAAGCTCTGAGGTGTGGGATGTTTGCAGAAGGTCTAACTGAAATGTTTTGAGCTAATAAATACATAAGCTAAGACATCCTCCATCTTCTGCTGCACATGGCAGTCTTCAAAGATTATTGGTCTTCGATGTTGTTCCTGGGCCCAGGGAGAATGATGATCTACCTATGTTAAGGGTAACATTGGGGTGTTTTCGGCACTGTGAGGGGGCACCACTAGCGTAAAGTTTACTTTGAAAGGTAAAAAGGTTAAAGGCACTGAGCAAGCGATGCATTCAGTCATGGTTTACTGTCCATCCACAAAACTCTTAATTTTGTGAAATGTGCTTCTCTGACGGTGTGGGCTCCTGATCATATGCAAAATTAAACTCTTGCAGTGTTCACAGAAGAAGCGTCCTCCCCTCCAAAAATGAAGGGATGTGTACGGAGCTGTTCGATGAGACTCTATGGTGGTTCAGCCTGTAGCCTAATTACAGCTGTCCTACCACCCAGAATCAGGACCACTTCCTTTAAAGACCTCCATGTATGAACATGTCATGTTGAATAGGAGCAGCATCTGCTGTAAGGCTTCCCATGGTTCAGATGTGCATGGACTGGTTTACTTTATACAAAAATTTCATGGATCACTAAAACAGCTGGGGTACTAGTGCATCAATCTGCAATTTCATAACTTTAACCATTTGCATTTTTTCATATGCGAACAGAAGGCACAATTGTGATCACAAACATATTGAAATAGATATTCTATTTTTAGAAATTAAGAAACCCACAATGTTCCATGGTCTGGTGGGATGCTGGCCACAGACTGGTACCAGTCCATGGACCAGGGGATAGGTAACCCTAATCTACCTGAAGCTCTTTTAGATTCAGAGGCAAATAACTTATGACTAGACAAAACAGCTATAGAGACTTTAGATATATCATCCCATTTCCCATAAGCACTCATGAAACCCAACGCCTGCAGCCTTCCCAAGGCATGTATGTTTAGGTTTAAAAGGTTGAGGTTTCATTACAGCCCTAACATGCTAAAATCCAATGCAGCAAATTTGTCAAAATCAAGACACAAATTAATGTAACACTAAACTTGCCTGTTATTTTGTTAATATTCATGATGGATTTAAAACAAAGTACACTTGTACATTCGGAAAGAATGGCTGTTCATTTAAATCAATTTAATCCTGTCGACCTAAGTTAACTAACGCGCTGAAACAGGCTGCCACTTATTAATCTCTAAAATTGTTCAAAATTACTTTTGATAGAGTTTCATTTTTATTGCAAAAATGTGCCTCTGGTTGAAGTACAAATATATAGATATAATGGGTTCTTATAATTGGTTCATGGATTAGCAATATACTTGAAAACACTTCCTAAAATGACACACCGCAGGACTCAATCAGGACTAACAAATCAACCGTTTAATAACTTGATTATTCATTAAAATATTTTCCAACCAGACTATGGGAACCGGATAAAAACGACCTCTCTGTTTGCTCATTTGAAGTCCTCTTCCCATAGCTCAGCTTGCAGCGTGTTCGTATCAGTGGCATTACAGGTGTGTGTGTGTGCGCGTGAGAGAGAGAGAGAGAGAGAGAGAGAGAGAGTAAGTAAGAGAGGGAGAGAGCGTGGTGTGTGGCCGGCCGCCCGTCCACCTCAGTGTCTGGAATGCGCGCTGCCGCTGCCGCTGGCGATGTGCGGAGTTGCTTGAACTCAGTCCGGGGCCAGGCAGCCGACATTGAAACACGCTGATGATTAATTGAACGGGGTGTACGCTTACCGACCATTAAATCCCCTGATTAAAAATGCAACGTCTAAAAAAGAGGGCCCAGATGAAGATACACAGATTGGCCGGGTTAGGGGGTGATTTTAAAGAAGCTTTATTTCTTAAAAAATCATAAATGTAGCGGTACATGTCTAAGTTTATAGGAAGTGCCGAGATACATCTAATTGCATTTGCAATTAATTCACTAATAAATTGTTGTTTTTATCAGTTTTTTAATAATAAAAGGAACTGACCTTCTGCAAATTACCATCGAATGATGGAACAATAAATATTAACGTCAGAACTATTAGTTTCGATCAATCCACCATGAGATACGCAGGGACATATAGGCCTAAAACTACCATTCCGTCATATCAGTAACACTTCTACTGATTTCTTTTCAGAACAGGTTGTTCTTCATCGATAATCACCGAAAACGTAATTTCTAGATTATTTTGCTTTTGTTTTAACCGCAGGAATTTCCTTCCCACTAAAAGTACAGCTTCGGTATTTTATATGATTAGGGTGTAACAAGTCGAGTCCCTCGGGTTCAGTTATAATAGATGCGCATTTTATGATTGATTCTGCGGTAAGTTAAAGGTAAAGTTCCCAAAAGCAGCTGACACCACTGCGTCGCTCCAGCAAGTCCGAGGACGGACAGACAGCTCTAGAAGAGTCGTAGGGCAGCGGAGTTTATGTGCGCGAATTGCCGGTGACTCTGGAACACTTCGACGGACGACCGTCTGCGGATCCCACGGTTCCGCGGTACTCTGTCTTTCAGCTCTATGGGACTTCGCAAGGTCTCCGTAAATTGTCCTTGGGGCATGGAAAACAAACTGTGCCTGTTAGCGCGGTAATGCGAAACCCGACAATGCGTGAGCGCTCACTGAGGGCAGACTACTTAACGGGGGTAAACAACCCCTCGGCCTACATTCAGGACCCTCTCCGGTGGGGGCAGCTTCAACGGGCGCCTCCGCCTCGTGCACCCGCGACGGGCATGATCGGGAGGTGCGCAACACGTGCGCCTCTGCGTCCTTTCGGAACTAATATCGGTAATATCGGATGGTCCCGCCCTCTGATTGGTCGCCGCCCCCGGGTTACGTCCTATCAGCTGTCTGATTGTTGAACCGGCAGTGAGAGGAGAGGAGCTGTCGATTATTTAACGTTTAGTTTGTCCGCCGCTTAGCAGGCGTTTGTTTGAACTGGGACGCTCGTTTAAACGCTACTTGCCGCCCTTCGAACCTGACTTCGAAGCGGACCGTCCAGTAAGTTTGAACTGTTTGAGACGGGCTTGACCAGTACGGTACCCTTGATACCTGCCCTTCACAAATCACCTTGCAAAATTTATTGAGGGCTGGCAATTTGGGTTGAGTTACATTCAGGTCCCAGTCCGACAAAGCCCATAGCCGGAGGAGCACTTTACATCCCATTAATGTTTAAAACGCGTCTTGTCTTGTTAATTGCCTTCGACTGTACGGCTTCGGTTCCTCTGCGTGGCCGAACAGAACAACCCCCGGAGCCAACCGGTCCGACGGACCCAATTTTACAGGTTCGGTAACGGAGAGTCCAGGGGGCCTCATTAACACGAATGGGGGCAGTGTTAGCTTAATGTTTAGGAAAGCGCACCTGTAATTGAAAGACTGCAGGTTCGAATCCCCGACTGGCAAGGCACCACTGAGGTACCCTGGGCAAGGTACCGCCCCCAAGCACTGCTCCCCTGGCGCTGGATTAGCCGGCCCCTGCTATGTCACAACGTCACATATGGGTTAAATGCAGAGGACACATTTCGTTGTTGTGCACTGTGTGCTGTGGTGTGTCAACACTGATCACTAAATTCTAATGTTAAACAGTACAAGCACGCCGTGGACTGAAACGCCATGGGGATGTGCAGCGCAAACTGCTGTCAATGCCTTAAACCAGCAAAATCCGAATTGACAAATGATCACGAAACAGAAGTATCATAGCTGGCAATGTAAATTTTTTTCTATAATAAACATGTATCAGAAATCGTTACTTTCCTAGTAAGCTGAACCAAATTTCTCACTTAAAACATCAACAAAAATACTCAACAACATTCCGGACCACTTACATGTTTTGTTTTCCCACCACTGCAAAAACAATTTTTTAAACCTTATCTTGAATAATAACATGCTTTATTTATGTGAGTGCATCTAATGAAAAGTACCCAAAGAGCTTGTAATATCATGTGTTCACAAGATGCAGGTTGAGCAGGCAGTAAGGTTAAGCAGCAGAACCCTTTATGGGACTTATGTATTTGGCCGGTTCCTTAGCATTCAACAAGCTTTACTGCTCGCGTGGGGTTTATCAGTATCTCACTATCCGTCGGTCTTCATGGGCAGGGCCCTGGACACACATCAGACCTTCTATAAACGTTAACAGAGTTATTTCTTTTGCAGAAAGCAGAGGCCACCGGCGAGAGGAGGCCCAGGGGTCGACCCAGAAAATGGGTAAGTTGTTTGCAGGTTTCCAGTTCGACTCTATGCAATTCAATTCATTTGAGCTTGCTTTTATATAGCGCTGTTTAGAGCATGGTTATGCCGCAGTGCTAAACAACTGGCCTTACCTGAATTTGCACAAATTGGCATCAGATTGACACCTCATGTTCTTGTGCACGTGCACAATTGCAATTAAGTTGACACTGATATTCGTTTGAATGTTGTGGCATCTTATGTCTATGTATTGTCTATGTAATGTAATGTATCCGCCCATTCTTAATGTTCTTCAAACTAAACCGAAACGGCATTGGGTCATTACATGTTTGGGGCTTACTGGGTTTTGTTTTTTTAGTTTATAAGCCAAAAAAACAAAAGTCTCTTTCGATTTCAGTCTTACTTTGTGTACTGTGCGTATCTGTTGAGACAAAGTATTAATGCAGACTTCCTTTAAAGCTGCAGTGCTGGCTTTCTACTGGTGTGTTTAAGGAGACTACTCGAATGTGTATGTTATCAGGTAAAGAAAATGTTTATACTTCGGGCTTACCACAGAAACACTTAAATAATTCCTCAGGCAGCTTGAAGTTCTCAGTGTTTATCAGCTCGTAAGTGTCGTCCCTGATTGATGGCCTGGGGGGAGAGACCAGGGCGGCGAAGAATGCCACCCAGGAAAACTACAGAGAGAGACAGGGGAATGGGAGATACATATGTCAAGCCTACTTACAAGAAGCCTGCCTGATGTTTTCTTTTTTCCCAGAGGTAGAAAACACTAAAACTTGTTAGCGGTGACTTGAAATGTATAAATGGCAGCAGCCTGTGTGGGTCGGAGATTTATACACTCGTTTGCTTGCGTGATACAGATTCATTAAACCGCTAAAAAATTAAATGATGAAAAAAAACAGGGAATAAAATGTGTACTTACAAGGGGTAAGATAAGAGAGCAAGAGTTCAGGTTGTTTTCTTAGCTTTTTGTTGGTTAACCTATAGCAGTGTGACCAGGGGGGATGTGGGGGTGGCGTGTGGATGTTAGCTAATTATCTTCTGGCCGTGGATTTTTTTTATCTGGGTCTGAGGAATGTGTGAGGGGAGAGGAAGCTGGTGAAGCCTTCCGAACGGTAACAGCGACCCAGTGTCTTCTGGGGGGGGGGAGGCTTCCTGACCTTGTACCAGGCAGGCGTGTGGCCCTTTTTCGAAATCCCGGCCTCTCCTCCTTCCACAAGATGTTCTCCGAAACTTGTCTCGTCTTGTCTGCTGGTGTCCGAGATCAGCTTCCTTATTTACTGCATAGAGGCGCTGTCAGCCAGCGTGGGGAGTGGGGAGTCGCGTTCCCATTGTCTGGCTGTTGGGATCTTATCCCTTGTCTATCCGGCTCTGCTTTCTGATTTCCCTGCGTGTCCAGGGTTGCTGTGGCAGAAAGTAGAGGCGGCCAGGGGTCAGGGATCAGCAGTGAGTAGATGAGGCCCCCTTATCTTGGACGGACAGCCGTTATTCCCGTGGCCCTTTCCTGTAGCTTCAAACTCCGCCAGATCAAGGCCTGGCTGTTAAACTCCTCGGGAATTGATTACATCTCACCCTGTCCACCGCAGAACCCCTCCCCTTGTTGACACAACACAAACACTTCTTTCCTGCTTGTTTAAGGTTGGCACACCTGGGGGAGTGAGGGGAGGGGGATTAGTCAGCCGGTTGGCCTTGGACCCCCCCCCCTTGGGGCTTGTGTTTTATCTCCCGTAACTGCATTCCTCTGCTGTTGTGTCTTCTGGGTATGGATTTTAAAATTAAACAGCCAGGTTGCCATTTTAGTCCATTTCTAAAGTCCTTACTGGTTCTAAGTGCACTTGAGTCTACTTGTGTTTGACTGCACCTGGAAGGGCTTCACACTGGGAAGGTGCGCTGGAGCCAAATGGGATTCCCAGGGGAGAAACACTCGTATTCAGTTGTGTGTCATTCGTGGATTTGTGTGAATCTTGCATTGGAGTAGCAGGACATATGGAATGTTAACCTGCTAAATGGATGTAAAGGCAGGAGAGGCTTGAGGAAGTAGGCCAGCTTTAGTCTTGATACCGGCTAATCCGGGGGAGGGCTGGACAGCTGTACTGAGAGCCCGGCTGGTAAAGCTGTTTCCCAGAACCACACGGACTTGAGAGCCCTTTTACCCAGAAGCCCTTTGGACACGCCGTACGGCCCAAGGCAGCCGACAGACCTTTGGACCGCGGCTGGAACTGATAGAGCAGTTAAAGGTGGCCGGCGTCGCCTCTGTGGCCGCGCCTCTCCCGCGCGGCTCCTTTTGATGATGCCGCAGCTATGACGTGTTGGCGATGGGGGCGGTCGATACCTGCCTTTCGCCCTGTTTGCGGAGCGGGAGAGGTACACACAGCTCCACATCACGCCCACGCGCCGGACGCCGGCCGAACGTAGGGCAAACACTGGGGCAGGCGGTGACTAGCCGGACAGGGCAGACATACTCAACCCAGAGCTGCCAGCTGGATGTCATTCAAAGGTATTTGTCTGGAAATCAGGATGTCAGCCTGCACATCACATCCAGAATACCTGGCTGTGCATTGCTAAGACGGATTGTCTTTTTGCTTCGTTGACTGAGCTGTATATTTCTGCCTGTGATAAGCAGGGAGTTTGGGGTCCTCTGAAATTATGAGATGGATTATGTGATTGACTGGAAAAAAAACGGTCATGGAAAAGCACAATCAATCATGTGCTTCAGTATGTTTAATTGGTAAATAAGCTAAATAAGACACGCATTGATTATAACACAAAGCACGTGGTAACTGGGGAGTGACACATGGTGACAGGGGTGTGACACACACTGCACCTGGGCCGCTGTGGGTTTTGGGGGCTTTGTTTATGGGCTGGGAGAAGCTGTTGCCCCCAGTAGCAAAAGAAAGCGTGTGGGTGGGGGGGACTCATCACCAGGTCCGCCTGCAAATCGCGAGGCCACGGTGCTGAAAGCGTTCCACTGCATGCGGGTGACTCAGACCCAGGCAGCCGGCCGTGTAGTGGGCGGTGCGCAGGGGAGGAGTGGGGCCAGGAGTGGGCGGTATCCAGAGTGGGTGGTGTGGCGTACAGGGGGTGCGGCCCGGTGACACACAGTTTTATGAATTAAAGTAGTGACGCAGCATTTCCGCGGGCCACCTCCGTGTATGGCCCACTTTGTGTGGCCCTCAATGCCCAGGTTGTGATGCGGTCAGTGGGGGGGGGTGGGTGTCGCAACTAAGTGTCAGGACAGTGACTCCTGTGGGGGACCCTTGCTCTACACACTTTCTTTATTTATATATCATGTGCCCCTCACAGAAAGTGAGGGCATCTAACCCCTAACCCCCCACTTGTGCTCCCTACCTCCCTCAAACACTGCTGGACCTAAGTGTTCAGTGCTCAGTGATGGGGCAGGGGGAGCGTTGCTATGCCTTACACAGGCAGATCCGGTTCTCACATGCTGAGCGAATTGTGGCCCCCATCATGCCTGATAAGAGTGAGCAAGGCCTTGGGCGGCCGGGACGTATGCAGTGTGCAG
The DNA here is from genome assembly GCF_048594095.1 of Paramormyrops kingsleyae. NCBI lineage: Eukaryota > Metazoa > Chordata > Actinopteri > Osteoglossiformes > Mormyridae > Paramormyrops > Paramormyrops kingsleyae. The sequence continues at coordinate 16,331,153 of NC_132797.1, forward strand.
TGAACAGTGAGCTGCTGAGCGAGGCCTTGGGCAGCCAGGACGTGTGCAGTGTGCTATGGAGCGAGACCTTGGGTCGTGTGCAGTGTACAGTGTGCTGCGGAGCGAGGCCTTGGGCGACCAGGACGTGTGTTGTGTGCTGTGGAGTGAGGTCTTTGGCGGCCGGGGCGTGTGCGGTGTGCTGTGGAGTGAGGTCTTTGGCGGCCGGGGCGTGTGCTGTGTGCTGTGGAGTGAGGTCTTTGGCGGCCGGGGCGTGTGTTGTGTGCTGTGGAGTGAGGTCTTTGGCGGCCGGGGCGTGTGCTGTGTGCTGTGGAGTGAGGTCTTTGGCAGCTGGGGCGTGTGTTGTGTGCTGTGGAGTGAGGCCTTGGGCGACCAGGACGTGTGCTGTGTGCTGTGGAGTGAGGTCTTTGGTGGCCGGGGCGTGTGCGGTGTGCTGTGGAGTGAGGTCTTTGGCGGCCGGGGCGTGTGCTGTGTGCTGTGGAGTGAGGTCTTTGGCGGCCGGGACGTGTGCTGTGTGCTGTGGAGTGAGGTCTTTGGGGGCCGGGGCGTGTGCTGTGTGCTGTGGAGTGAGGTCTTTGGCGGCCGGGGCGTGTGCTGTGTGCTGTGGAGTGAGGTCTTTGGCGGCCGGGGCGTGTGCAGTATGCTGATTAGCATCGTTACTGTCCTCTGTTTGTAAGTGGTGCAACCTGGCAGCCCAGTGCCCTAGAGTGTGTCTGCAAAGCAGGAAACCCAGGGGGAAGCACGCGACTGTGTATCTGCTCGCCAGTCTGCAGAATGAAGGCCATCTTCTCCTCAGGGCCCGTCCAAAGGTTCTCAACATGCCAGATATGCACAGGGTGCAGCTAGACTGGGCTTCGACACCTCCGGCAGCATCAGCCTAGTAAACTTGCCCTCTGATGCCAGGGGCGTCACTCTGCATGCCATCTTATGTACCCTGTCAATGCCCGACTCGAAGTGGATGGACAGGTGCGAGGGAGGCTCTGGTGAGGCTCCAGTGACCCACCGACCTGAGGTCTGTGCAGAGTCTCTGGTCAGTTGCCGTTCCGGTCAGCCATGCCCCCCTCCGCCCCTGCCTTCCCAAACAGCGCCTGGGCATTTCCCCGAGTGGGAGAGTGGAGAGTGGAAGACTAGCCAGATGGGAGTTACAAGTGGCAATCTGAGTGCTATAACAGTTACTGAGCCCCCCCTCACTGGAAAGGCAGAACAGAGGGAATGCAGGATATTGTGTTTCCCACCTGTCTGAACTGGTCTCAGCCCGCACCCCCCCCCCACCCACCCAGCCAGCCACGCAGGGGGAGTTGGCAGCTGGATCGGCGTCCGCAGGCTCATGGAAGGTGTAAACACGCAGGCCGGACCAGCAGTGCTCACACACACATCTGCATGTTGGGGCACACGGTCCTTCTCGCTGGGACACCCCTATCCCCCACCCCTCGATGCAGACTCACAAGAGGAGGTGAGAGGAAGGAAGGAGAGACGGGAAGCCCCCCCCCCCCCCCCATGGCTAGCATGTGGGGTGGTGGGGGGGGGTGTGAAAGTGTTATTCTGCTTTGTTTGGGCACTATGGCAGGGAGGCAGGGGACCTTGTGTGTGTTTGTGTGTCTCTGTGTGTGTGAAAGACAGAGACCTTTTTATAGCTCTGCCTTGAAGGTGAAACACACACACAGACACACACTCTTGCCTCTTGGGGGGGGGCTTTTCTGGGCACTGTGGTGGCGGCGGCGTTCCTGCTCCTGCGAGTCAGCGTGTGAGTCAGTGGTTTGGCACACGCCAGGGGCTCTCCGCCTTGCCGCCGGAGCGGGGGTGTGTGTCTGTCTCTGTATGTGTGCATGTGTATCTGTTTGTGTGTGTATGTGTGTGTGTGTGTGTCTCTGCTTTTTAAGAATGAAACGTGCCGCTGTGGTGGGAGACGGAACCGATCCAGATTGCGCGGTCTGGACCAGGCCCGGGGCCCAGCTGGGCCTCCTGCCCGCCTTTCATGTTTCTTCTTCCTTGCGGCTCCCGCCGGTCCCAAGCTCACGTGAATGGGGCGCCCCCCCCGCCCCCTCCCGGCTGCCACTTCAACAGTGTGTTTCCTCCCTTTTCCTTACGCTTGCTCTCCGCTCCCCCCACTCTCACACACGGCCCCCTCCCTCAGAGGCAGAGTTCCCGCCAACAGGGGTGTGGGTCGAGGCCCTGGGACTCCCCACATGCTGAGAGTTTTCAGGGACCACCTCAACGGATTTCCACTGGTGACCTCCACACCCCTCCGTCCCCTGCGGCCACAACCCCCACTCCCCCCCTTCCTGCTGCAGCCTCTGGAAGCGCTTTAATCATTCTGCTTCGAGCCGGCGGCTGCAGCGCCAGCCCTACTACAGTAGGTGCTCTGGAGATGAGGACGTTGAAGGCAGTGGAGTTCAGAGCCATTCACTGGGGGTGGGACCCAGAACAGAGTGCTCCTCTCCTTTGCTTGCATGCTCTGCGGAGGAGTGTAGGAGGTGCCAACTGAGGCTTTGAGTGGCACTGTGGCAGATGAATTTAATTCCAGGTTAACCGGGTTGGTTCAGGGATGGGGGTCTTCGTGTTGGACCAGGTGCCTCACACTCAGAGCGTCTTCCTGCCTGTGGGGGTGACAGGGCTGCCAGTGAGGCCCCTAGGACCGCATGGGCAGACCACTAGCGGTCTTTGGGGACAGGGACTTCTGTGTGCTTTTAAAATGGAAAAAGCGGTGTGTTTTGCCCATTTATTGCTCCTTGTGTTGTTCCTTGTGTTTATATGTGCAAGATCTAGATTTGTAAAGTCACCATAACATCTATATCTGCACACAAACCTACACGTACAGCCTGACATGTGTTGACTCTTACTTTTCCGCAAAGGGTCTGTATCCCAGAATTCCGTGTCACTCCAGCTTCAAAATGCATGCATAACACAGTCAGATATTTCAGTCTTACTTTTTTGATATTGAGACATAAAGCAGGTTGTTTCATGTACACAAAAGCATAAAATAAATACCCATGACTATATCAGTTCAGTACTGCTGTAATTGCGTAAACATGACAGCGGCGGTCCATTACTGTGTTCTCCTTGCAGTGGGTAAGTGGGGTTGTCACATGTCATTGGTTTTGTAGTGTGTAGTGTGAGTGCTGGGTGTCCCCATGTTGCCTGGGACAGGCTCCAGATTCCCTGTGTGTTGGGTAAATGGATGGATGGATGGATGGAAAATCAAACCAGCACCTTCTGTGCCAGCTTCTCAGTTGCTGCGAGGTGTGATCTAACAATCTGCTTTTTGGAGCCACTTCTCGACGCTCTGACCGGACGGCATCTCACGGTAACGTCTCAGTGCCCTTGCTGGCAAGCCTCTTAGGCCCCCCGGTATCCACCTGTATCTTCTCTGTGGTTCTCCACCATAAACCTGTTAACTACACTGTAAAATCTAAGAGCCTTGCGGTGAGCACCAATGAATTGGTGCAGGGTCCTGCCGGGGGATGGGGGGGACGCCGACAAACAGGAAACAGGAAACCACTTTTCGTGCACTGCTTTCTGTCAGTCAGATGTTACGGTTAGTTTCCTACCGGAGAAATAGAGGACGGCTGTTGAAGAGAAGCGTCATTGTAAAATGTATTTCAAGACAGGGGTTAAAAAAAATAAAAACACCCGCTGGACCACTGAGCTATTGAGGACCCTGAAAGACCACAGCTAAAAAGGGGGACGGGGGGTGTGGGGGGGGGATCTGGATGGAATAAAGCTTAACCCTGAATTATGGCTGCCCCCCCCCCCCCTTCCCCTTCTTTGAGGAAGGCTGGGAACTGGTCTCACTTCAAACGTTCGGGCTTCCTAAACGGAGCAGACCCAATTTGTCTGTGCCTTTCTCCGCTGCAGAACACCCCCAAACCCCAAACAAAGGGCCACTTGTCCAGCCAGGAATTTTCCACATTCCACACTCCCCGGCAGACATTTTTCTCCCCTACAAAGTGCCGTGGGCAAATTCCCCCCTAATCGGGGGGATTTAGCCCAACTCTGATAGGTGCCATTCATAGCGCTGCTCGGACAGAGGAAGGGCCCACTGAGGGAGGGGGGAAGGCCAGCAGAGCGGCTGGAGCTCTAGAGATACGCAAGCTGCCGTTTACAGAAGCCAGAATGCTGCAAAGGATGGGCGGTCTGAGCCGAGACGGCTGTCGCCTCATTGGTTGAGGGCCGGGCTCGTTCTCCCGGCACGTACCGGAGCGTGACTTCATATGCATTTTTAAGGTTTGTATGCATCCATAAGAACAATGGGGTGATGATTCGATTTTATATTAATTGTATTAGGGAGCAGACATATTACCTGCTGTGCTGGACAGGCCATGTGCTTATACGTCGGAAAAAAATCCGAAGCCTGCGAAAAATGCGGATGCTCCTGAAACTCTAGGTGAAGATGAACAGAAGCCAAGCTCAGCTGTAGTTACTTTAAGCGATCCCACAAGGGCTTGAACCAAAATGGAACCGGATCAGGGATGAAGGCTGTGATTCTTATGTAGAACGATATCCTGCCTGTGGAGTGAATTAATGTTTGTCAAACATAATCTGCCTTTGGTTTTTTGATTTCTGATTTCTTTCTGTACTATTTCTGTGTCTGAGGTGATGTCCTGACTTTGGTCACATAGTTATAAATTGGTTTATGTCATGTCATGAAGTAAATGGGATTTTTGGGTTCTGTGAGGAGCCTGGGCATGATGGGCTGGAGCTGGAGGATCTGCTGTGGTTATGTGGGACCTGCCCCCCCACAGGTTGGGATGGGGTTTAAGGGACACTCCCTCCCTGAGCCCAGCACTGTGCCTCCACCCTTCCCCAGGCTGCTCATAGGGTGTTGAGTGTGGGGTCCTTATGGGGCTGGGTGTCAGGTCACATCCCGTCAAAGTCAGACCCTGTGTTTTCCCCAGTCTGCCATTAAATTACGTCCCCAAAGACCAATAAAACAAACTGGGAAAAAATAGAGAGCGTGTGCTTGGAGTGCTCGCGTGTGGAGAGCGTGTGCGCGTAGCGGGAGGGCCCGTGTGGGGGAAGAGCGCGCGTGCGTAGCGGGAGGGCCTGCGTGTGGAGAGTGTGTGCTTGGAGTGCCCGCGTGTGGAGAGTGCGGGCGCGTAGCGGGAGGGCCCGCGTGTGTGGAGAGCGTGCGCGTAGCGGGAGGGCCCGCGCGTGTGGAGAGTGCGGGCGCTTAGCAGGAGTGCCCGCATGTGGAGAGCGCGCGCGTAGCGGGAGGGCCCGCGTGTGGGGAGAGCGCGCGCGTAGCGGGAGGGCCCGCGTGTGGGGAGAGCGCGCGTGTAGCGGGAGGGCCCGCGCGTGTGGAGAGCGTGCGCGTAGCGGGAGGGCCCGTGCGCGTGGACAGCGTGCGCGTGTGGGGAGAGCGCGCGTGCGTAGCGGGAGGGCCCGCGTGTGGGGAGAGCGCGCGTGCGTAGCGGGAGGGCCCGCGTGTGGGGAGAGCGCGCGCGTAGCGGGAGGGCCTATGTGTGGGGAGAGCGCGCGCGTAGCGGGAGGGCCCGCCGGTGGAGAGTGCGTGTGGGAGGGTACAGGGTCACTCCAGATGGTGACCTGCAAGGTCAGCTGCAGGCTGGGTAGTGTCCCTGCCTGTTGCATAGATCCAGGGGAAAAGCCAAGCAGAAATTTGGGGTATGAGGCAACCTCTAATAAATGGCTCTTGGCATGCAGGCAGGGATTGGCAGGGCCAGCCAAAGGGGAGGATTTGATTGGCTCACGCACAACACTTGGCTGGGCCTTGTTGTGGCACGTTCCACAGTGGCCCTGCCAGGGCCCGCAGCCACTCGTATGAAGCCTGGAGAACAGGGAAGCATTTTCCCTGTGGCGGCGGCCTCCCGCTGGCCCCTGATTCGCTGCCTTTGATTAGAACGCCGTGCGGGTCGGTGACCGGTTGGATGGCCTGTGTTTGCATGTCTCTCCTCCCACAGCCCAAAACATGCAGTTGCATGTATTGGTTAGTCTAAATTTCCTATAGTGTATGACTGTGTCTAAATGTGTATGTGCACATGTGCCCTGTGAGGGGCTGGCATAGTGCCCTGTGAGGGGCTGGCATAGTGCCCTGTGCTGTGCAGATCTTGGGACAACACTGTGCCAGATAAGTGGTTATGGAGGATGGTGCGTGTTTAGGAGGTGGAGCGGTTAATGACCTGGGGTCACACACATCTGAGCTGAGATGACGCGTCGCGCTGGTGTGCAGTCATGCATGATTTGCGCCTTCTCCTGGGCCGCTGCAGATGTGGGGAAGGGTAGTGGCATCCTCCGCAGGAAAGGGCCAGCTGTACGTCTCCCTGCTGGCCCGCTTTGAGCTGATGGTAGGAGGCTTTGCCAGTGCACTCGGCGCTCCTCCTAATCCTGCTATTGGCTGCTAGTCCTTTTTTATATTCAGAACTTCCGGTTCAGGTCTTGGGCCCCTCTCGGTCTGGGTGTGGGGCCCCCCTCGGCTCAAGTGCGTCGTCCCCTTCAGCCCGGATGCAGGACCACCTTTGCCTTGGGTGCGTGGTCCTGCTTGGCTTGGGTGTGGGACCACCCATGGCTTGGGGGTGCAGGCAGCCCACGGTTCGAGGGTGCAGGCCATCCTCAGCTCGGGGTGGGACCACCCTTGGCTTGGGGGCGCAGGCAGCCCACGGTTCGAGGGTGCAGGCCATCCTCAGCTCGGGGGTGGGACCACCCTTGGCTTGGGTACAGGGCCATCCTTGGCTTGGGTGCAGTTCAGACCCATCCTTAGTATGGGTGTGGGATCCCCTCAGCTCAGGGGTGGCGCCACCCTTGGTTTGGTTCTCCCTTGATTTTTTTTCTCCTACAAGCTCTGCTCCAGTTTCTGTCTGAATTGTGTGTCCATCAGTTAGAAAACTGCACGTTAATTTACATAATCAGTGTATTCAGATGTCAAAGATGTGACAAAACCTGGATCATATCATGACCATTAATCAGAGACCGACATACATTCACAGGCCGGTTTTCCTGTGGCTGATCACCCCATACTTGGTGGCCGCGTGCTGTGAATCGCGGCCAGTATAGGCGTGGCTGAGGTAACCGGGGGCTCCGCTCACTCCGCCACACAATGCTGGCATTGATGGGCTGTTTCGGAGTCGGCTGGCAGTGCAGCCGCTGCCCGACCAAACAGGTCCTCGCCCCTCTCGGCTCGTTTTCCCGTTTCCCTGCCAGGTTCCTCCATGTGGCGGTGATTTCCCATGGTGCCCTACTGCTGCCCCACCTGTGCCGTCCTCGGATGACAGAGCTGGGCATTCCTGCCATTCCTCACACATTCCTTCACACATTTTTTGTTCAGAGCTGTGGAAAACTGGATTTTTATTCCTAGATTTCTTCCCTCTGACATCTGTTCTTTTATTGATATCACAGCACATCCTCACAATCACTTTATCCATTTGAGAGCAGATACTTGATAGCCAGGTTTATATAGAAAAATAAATTCCTTGGGCACGGCGTTTGCCATGTAGGTGACCGTCTGGTCCGTTTGCTTTGTATTATAAGCACATTTAAGCAATAATGATAAGACGTCGAAGGAAGCCATCTGATATCAGTTTGATTTCCATTAAGGAGAAGTATATTTCCATCATGCTGAACATCTGATCAGGAGGTGGAGTAGCAGAGCAGAAGTCCAGGAGCCAGATTTATGTAAATTTTAGTTAACGGGTTGCTGCACTCAAAGGTAATTAGCCATTAGTACACCAGGACATCAAAAGAATTATGCATTTTCCCAAAACAAAGCCTTTTTCAGTTTGCTGACCTTTGTTATGAAATGGTTAATGATTAGCTTGGATACCATAAATCATCGTCTGCTTGTGCAGCAGGTTCAGTGTGGTAATGTGGAAGGTATAAACGATGGAAACACGGGTCTATTGGAGGCACCTCATGATTTTAACCCCCTCCTTCGTCAGGTGTTGGTTATGGGAATCGCCAATGGCATCCTGGGGGGGTGGGCGGGGTCTTATTGCGACTGGTCAATGAGCACACCCGCTTATGGCTTGGTGAATGGCAGTTTGTGTCGGGTGGATCGGGCGGGTGGGGGGTGATCACTCCTCGCTTTGATCAGCATAAGATTTAAAGATAGGTAGGCAGCAGCGCAGAGCCCTGGGGGGTGCATTCTTCAAGGTGGATCACGTTACGGTACCATTGGAGGAGCCCTGGCCGAGGCTGATGTTGACGTGATTAATAGCGTGGGCTGGGGGGAGATCAAAGGTGTGAGCACTTGCCTACCCGCCAGAGACAATGTTGCCATTTTGTTTTGCATGAAAAGGAGACGGTCCGGCCATGAATGGGGAGTCAGACCCCACTCCTACTCGGAGGAGGCGCTCAGCTCCTTGGGGTTCGGTTTCACCGCATCTCATCTTCGGGTCGCCATCCCTTGCATTCAATAAGGACTGGCCAGGGCCAGCTTTAAAGTCACCTTCAGAAATCTACTTACTTCCATGCATGTGAGATTTGGGGTCTCTTACCTAAGGCTAGGAAGCGGGAAAAAAAAAAAACATTGGGGGACAATCTGTGTGGCCTTTAACGAGGGTCCAAACTCTCTACTGCGTGGTTCTGTCACTCTAGATTATGGGTTCATGGTTTTTTTTAATTGCTAACCCTAAACACCAAGTCCAAAACAAGGACACTCTAAGTTTGGCTTTACGCATTTCAGGGATAAGAGACAGTTTCACTTGTAAAATGTAAGTCAAACTGAATTATTAATTCGAAGCAGCCTGAAGGTCATTCTTTGTTTGCCCCCTCGGCGTGGGCACTCCGTGACGTCGGTGGCAGTTAATACAGACTCCCCCCCCGGGCACATACATACACAAAAGCGGATTCACAGCTACGCGGAGAGGGCAGCCGTTCACGCCCCTGCGTCGGCGTCGAGTCGCTCATGTCGGTTTACAGATGCCCTCTCAAGCTCAGGTTCACACAAAGAGTACAAACAAAAGCGCGTGTCCTCACGCTCAGAGCTCAGAGGCGGTCTGCTCGCCTTTAGGCGCGTGACGAGGTGCAGGCCTCTATGTGGTGAGCATGCGTCACCCACCCCCACAGTCGCGGATGCCTATACAGGCGCCTTCGCACGTCTGTTGGATGGTGATTATTTGGTCATTAATCGCATAAAGAACTCAGCTTTCAGAGGATATTCCAGCCGATTCGCTCCCAATTAGGAAGCAGACGGGAACAACAATGCCGTAAGCGTCCTGTCTTTGAATTATGCGCCGTGCCCGTCTCACCTGCCCGTCTAATGTTCGGCGTGAATATCGTGTTTGTGCTCCCGTGTCTCATGGGCGGAGTGTGCAGCCCCGCTGCTGTGAATGGCGCTGTCCCCTCCGGGGCCGATTGGGGCTTGTTTGTACTTAGCATGCTTTCTCAGGCTGCCGCTCCCATGACCCCCCCCCCAATACTTCCTGCCCATATCCGCACACCGCTGACATTTATTGCGTTCCAGGCCAGTGGCGTTCCAACAGGAGCTGGTCACTCCCAGGGTTCAGTCATGCAAGCATTTGGTTACGGGTGCGGTGAATATCCCATGAGGCTTTAGCATCACCGGGGGAAGCGCAGGAGTAGTTATACACGGCCTCTCCATGTATAGGCGTGGCATGATCTTGGAGGAACTGAAACTTTCACTTAGAGGATGGGTTACCTGGTACGACCTGTATGTTTCCAGGGGGTGCTTCTACGAGGTTCTGAGGAATTTTGCCTTGAAGGCTCTGAGGCGTTTCTGAGGTTGAAGTGTCTTTGCCTGTGGGACGCCATCTAAATGTATGGACACCACACCGATAATCTTTTCTTCTTATTTTTCAGCCACAGCAAGTGGTCCAAAAGAAGCCCGCTCAGGTACGTGCTTGGAACAGCTGCCCCCGCCCCCCCCCCGGCTTGCACTGCCTGAACCATTCCATGTATTGTCATTCGCCTAAATTCATGCATCCACCAATAAGCAGTTATGCAAACACACCTGTCATCCAATCACTAGCGAGCTATTGACTTAGTTCCACCACAATCGTTTCCTTCCACTTATGCTGCTCACGTCATCCGTTTTGCAGTGGCCATTTCTTATGACCACTCAGATTTGCATGGAAGTAATTATGAATGCCAATATATCAGATAACATTCACTCACCACAGCCATTCTCCATCACATTTAAGACACTTTCCCACTACAGGACCTTTTTTTCGGAACCAGGACTTTTTTTTCAGTAACTGCTGTAACATCCCCACTGCAGGAATTCGGTCCAATTTTAGCCCCTTGGAAGTAGTTCTGGAACCATTTTCTAGTCCCTTCTCTGGACTACGTACTTTTTGTTTGACCTCAAACTACTTGGGTGGGCCTTATAGTGATAAACTTGCTGATTGATTGACTTGGAAGTTATGCGGAAGTAATCCTGTCACGATAATTACATTATCAACTTATCGCACAATAGATTGACATAACCTCGATCATTTTTTTGTCCTCAATATTGGAAAATTGAGTTTACATACATGTTAGTTAATGTAAGAATGACTGTCACCAATACTTCAGCCAGTCGCGTGGCTGCTGCCCTCAGGGCCGATTCATAGTGAGCGCACGCATGAGCGCACGCAGCGCAGTGCTGGACTGTCTGCGATCCTCAACGCTCATACTTCTAGCAGCAATGTGCCAGGCAGACATGTACTTTGACAGCGGGCAGGGGGTGGCGCTGTAGAGCAAAGCTGCTCTTAAAAGTCACGGATATTATAGGAATAAATAAGATTTTTTGTAAAACTATCCGTGCATTGTGTACTTACAGTATGCAAGACAGGGTTATTATCGTTCACAAAAACATTTCCATTAACTTGAAATAAATCAAGATACGAAAATAAAATGAAAATTACAACTAAATGAGAACTATAAATATTGCTTCTGAAACCAACTGAAATAAAAACAGAACTTATGTCAAATACTTCCCATTACTGTTACTACTGTTACCAGCTACTATTTAGCCAAAGTAATGATTTGTTTTTGTTGGGGGGGGGGGGGGGGCCTTGAGAAACAGCCAGTAGCGGTACATTGTGACATTTTGTATCTGCCTGCAAAGTCCTACAACTTTCCCTTTGTTTCTAGAAGTTATTAAATCTTAAAGCAAAATAGATTTGCACCTTTAAAATAAAACTAATGCGATCATACCTAAAAGCAAACTAGATTTCATATAAAAATATAAAAACATTAAAAAAATCAAAATGATAATAGCTCTGATGCAAAAACATACCCGGGTTTATGGGGTGGCAGCACAAATGTATTTCATGTTAGTTTGTAGCCATGTGGGAGTCTTTATAATCCTGAGCGGAGATTCATATAAATGCCCGTATTTCCATACTTTCTCAGTCAACCATTCCTGAAATCCATTACCCATTTTTGTTATCATTCTGATCATGGAGGATAGAAAAGGTGTTTATATGCAGTCTTTGGTCTGACTACTGTCTAACTTCCAAAGCCTGAGAGTCCATTTAATCTAGGTTACTGGCTGTGTGGGTTTATTTATGTTTTATATATTTAGGATATTTAAATTTTTTTGACATTCCAAATCCAATGTCTGGTTATTTTTAAGACTTTCATTGCTCTTCGAAAGGACATACTTCTACTTTTATTAATGCTATTATATCAGTGCCATAAAATGGTCCTTAAATGACAATAATATCATTAACTGCAATTATTTCTGGAAAAATATGTCATCCAACAAAATTATGAATGCATCAATGAATACCTGTTCGCTTGGACCTTCATATTTCTGCATCGGAAAATTTGATCAATAACTGATATACTTTTGTATAATGTTGCCGTTGCTGGCAGCGGAACCTGCCAATGCTTATTTGTGGAATAAACTCACAGCATTTTTTATTTTGTGGCAAACGAAAGATCAATGATATGGCTAGATTTATTAAAGAATTATTAACATGTTCAGCGTTGTATAAATAAAATAGAAATAAAAGGCTTTGTCCTGTTTTGGACTCCACGACTGATCCCCCCAGTAACTAACAAAATGACTTGTTCATCCTCCATTATTTTGGGGTGGCGGTGTAGTTTCATATGAAATTACGTGTGAAGTTTAATTTCCGAGCTTTTTTTGTCCTCCGTGCTTATTTAGCATGAAGGTCACAGTTTCTGTTATGCTGCGGGAAAGTGACAAATGAGAGTGGCCAGGAGTTGCAAAAGTTTCTGGTCGAGACAGCTCAGGAACTTGGAACCAGGAACTAGGTTCCTGAACTTCGGTGGGAAAACGCCTTTAGTCATACCCATGGACCAGTCACTGCTCATGTAAACACAAGTGTCTCCTAATTACCACTCATCCGCTGTTTGCAGGCCTATCAATTTACAGAAAATAGCACATTCTGAAAACAGCACTATAGAGTAGTTTCCAGTTCTGGTGTAATGAGGTGCATTGCTGTGGTTGATGATGTAAAGGGAGTGGGATGGTGACTGGTAGGAAGTGTTGAAGAAAGGCTCTGTGAGGTGGACGGATGGGTGTCCTGGCAGGCAGAGGGAGGGCCAATGTGGGACACCCAGGCCGGGGAGCCGAGCACACGTGCTTGCAGAAGCAGACCAGGCCAAGGAGACAGCGATGAATCATGTAGATACGGGACCTGCATGGACGCTCATCAAGGATAATGTAAATCTTAGCTGGCTCTGGGAGACACCTCAGCCTCTTCCATCTGCTTCCCTCAGCATAGATGGTTATACCATACCGCAGACCGAGTCGCATTCTCGCTCTGCTCAAATCCATTTCGCAGGTTACATTTACTTACTTTTATGCTGTAATTTGTTGCTGTATTTTCCTATCTGTCTCAAACGAGGTTGATTCCTTTAAAAGACACAATCTGGGAATAACCTTTCCATGCAATACCTGGGGTAGGATTTCCTAGGTGTGCAACTTTCCCCTGCTTCCTCCCCGTAAGTTTTCCAGAGGAAAAAGACCAGAGAAGACTGTAGGGCTTTTTTTTTAAAGCATGGGAAAAAACTGTCATTAGCTGACAATGCTTGTGTACATAGAGCTACAGCTGACAGTGGTAGCCCTAACTGCTCTACCAGCATCAGCTCTAGCAGCATTACAGCGACAAGTCTAATAACAGCGTTATCAGCGGCAGCACTAACAGCTGTAGCTCTAATGACGGAGCTAACAGCGACAGCTCTCATAAGAGCGCTAACAGTGGCAGCTGTAATAACAGCACTAACAGTGGCAGCCCTAATAGCGATAACAGCGGCAGCCGTAATAATAGCGCTAACAATGGCAGCCTTAATAACGCCGCTAAGAGCAGCAGCGCTAAGAGCAGCAGCCCTAACAGCGCTAACAATGGCAGCCTTAATAACGCCGCTAAGAGCAGCAGCGCTAAGAGCAGCAGCCCTAACAGCGCTTACAGTGGCAGCTTCAACAGTGGTAACAGCAATAGTTCTAATAGCGCAATGGCAGGAGTTCTAACATAGCTAACTTGGCAGCTGTAGGTATCGGTTTCCCCAAATATTATAGCATCACCCTTAAGGGAAAGTGGGGGGTGGGCATCCCTTATTTCATCACATTGAAGGTGGCAACCCTAGATTAAACAGAGCTAGCAGCAGCACTTTCAGCTGTAACAGTGCAAACAGCAGCAGCACTTTCAGCTGTATCAGTGCTAACAGCGGCAGCCCTAAGAGCGCTAACAGTGGCAGCTCTAACAGCGGCAGCCCTAAGAGCGCTAACAGTATCAGCTCTAACAGTATCAGCCCTAAGAGCGCTAACAGTGGCAGCTCTAACAGCGGCAGCCCTAAGAGCGCTAACAGTGGCAGCTCTAACAGCGGCAGCCCTAAGAGCGCTAACAGTGGCAGCTCTAACAGTATCAGCTCTAAGAGCGGCAGCTCTGATGCCGCTAACGATGTCAGCTCTGACAGCTCTAACAGTCGCAGTACTTACAGCTCTAACAGCAGTAACAGCAGCAGTGCTAATAGCAGCAACTCTAAGATGTCTATTATTGGCTGCACAAGCAGCGTTAACCAAAGGCCAAAGGCTGAGATTTCATGCGGATATCTGGAGCAAAAGCTCCAAATCCTTTATAAACGCTAGACCTGCTCTTTCGTGGTCTGAGGGCTGAGTTATCCACAAGAGGCAACGTCCTGTATGATGCAGATCCCTCAAAAATGTCTGCATAATCAATCCGATTTAGTGTCATATTTAACAGCTGTGTGTTTTCTGTATCCTGTTTGAATTCTCTTTTCAAAACCAGGGAGTGAAAAAGAGCTTATTATTATATTTTCTGTAGTAAGAAAATGTACTTTTACTGTGGTCACATCCATAGCCTGGCTAATGTATGGAGACATTAATATGACTCAGCCTGGTAATTAGAAGCCTTATAAATGGCTGGAAGCAGGGGGCAGTGTGGAGTGGGGCCCCAGGGGGCAGTGCGGAGTGGGGCCCCAGGGGGCGGGCCCTGGGGGCCGGGCCCCATGTGCTGCCCTCCCATCCTGCCGGGTGGCAGGAATTCCTGCGCGTCCCCCTGTTCAGCAGTGCAGATTGTTTCGGTGTGAATGCATAACTGCGGCCTCATTGCTGCTTTTGTGCAGCGGGGCGGGAATGGGGGGGCGCGGTGACGGGTAGGGGCTTTGAGCAGCTCACCACTCTGAGACCTGGGAGGGTGGTGATGGGTGGGTCGAGTGGGGGGGCTTTTCTATAAAGTGTCCCCTAAGCGCCCTTGCTTTGATGGACTCGGGCTGCCCCCCCCCAATTGCCTTCCATCCTAACCTTTCTCTTCGTGTTGAGTAAAGGCTGGGGGATTGTGGGAGGGCTGTTTGACCCGGAAGCAGCAGCCAGGGCCTTTCCAAAAGCCTCGGGGCCCTAATGAGATCGGCTCTGCCACTCATTACTGTTTGTGCCCCCCCCCCCATGTTAACTTCAAAGTTGCTGGGAAAGGTGCTCCCGAAGAGCAGTGTGCTATGGTGCTGTAGAGGATATTTTGCGGCCACCTCCCCCCAGCATTGAGTGTGGGAGTGCACCGACTGCTCTCATGCATCTCCACTCAGCATCTTGCCCACGGTGTCCCATCACCCCCAGGAGGGATGCCTGCTTCCCTCAGATGGGCAGATTAATGGCTGAGCCCCCCCGCCGTTTCATAATATGGGACAGGAAGTGAAAGTGGCGTCTCGGCCCGGCACGCCGGCAGGGGCACGGAGCGTGGCACAGACAGCAGGGCTCTGCCTCTCCACAGACTCCATCCCAGCCCTGGGTATACCACCCCCACACATACGAGGGCCAACTTCATTAATGCAGCCGTTCAGCCCCTCCAAATCAGCACAGGACTTTTCCACGGTTTAGCCCCGGCACTTGTTTTTAGGGCTTCCTGTGAGTTGATGGAAAACCTTTTCAAAGGGGAGGGGTCAGGCTGAGGGGAGGTAACCCCCCCCCCATGATTAAAGCGTTCTTACTCCCCCAGCCTCCCTGTTCCCGCTTGCCCATGTCACACATGGTAACGTTTAGCCCGCTCTTCACAGCTGAAGTGTCTGCCACACTAATGAACGGAGGTTTGGCTGTATAATGCAGACAAGCTTCGGGCCGCCTGGAAAAGGAAGAGGGTTATAAATTTTGTCAGTTAGCCTCCCTGAATAAAATGAAGCCATGTGGAAAATGAAGTCTTTTTCATTTTGAGGAGTGGATTCCTTTTTGTTTTTCTCTTCCTGCCGGTGGCCATCGCCGGGGTGCTCACGGCAGCTCTCCTGAGGGCCTATGGCCCCTTACCCCTCGTGTCCTCTCATTACTGTATGCGACACAGGCATCCGGCTCTTTGCCTGAAGTGCGCGAATGATGATAATCTAACATTATGACATCTAACAATAACTCACGAGCATCTGAAGTTCCTACCCCTGAAAGGCGACTGATTTATCGCTGCTAAATTTCCCTGTTAGATTTCTCCGTGTTGTCTTAATCCATCAACGTAAATCAGCAGAACAGTTCTTGGCTTGTTCGTTACATAGTTCTCCAGAAATACATTGGCTTCTCACGATATAAAGTGAAATAAATTCATAGTTAGGCAACTGAGTGCCATCTGACAGAGACATTGGGATGTTAAGATTATGGGAAATGGTTATAGGGCTTAAATCGGGCTAAAAATAGAAAGTTTGATGGAAAGTAATGATGAATCAAAACAAACTGGGACAAGAGTCATGGGCAGAGCATGGGGGCTCAGTGCAGGTTTGATGGGGGTGGGTGTAAACAAAAAGCACATGTTTATGGCATGAACAGGGAACAGGTGAACTAAACATGCACTATCCTGTCGGTCTCGTGACCCCCCCTCCCCCCTTCTGGGATGGCCACGACTCTCACTGGAACATGGAGATGCAGACAGATTGCTATGGATCGGGCTAAACAGGGAGCAGAAGTCAATCCACAGGCATTTGATAGCAGGTATAATATGACATAGCAATGCTGTGCGCTTATGATGGTGGCCTAATGGTTAGGCAAGCATGCTTGTAATTGAAAGGTTGCTGGTTCAAATCCTGCACCAGCAATGTACCACTGAGGTACCCTGAGCAAGGTACTACCCCCAGCACTGCTCTTCGGCTGCTAAATTAGCTGCTTGCTGCTATGGCACGATGTAACATGTAGGTTAAATATAGAGGACATTGTAAGGAATCCACTACCAGAGTCTTATTTCAGCAAAACAATGGTTTATTGAACAGCAAAATAATATAATGTAATACAGTGTAGACATACACTGGGCATTGAAAGGCAGCTCAAATACAAATTAAGGGCAGTTCTTCACCCCCCTTTATACCCCAAAAGCCCCCCCCCCCAACAAGGTGCTGTGTGTAGGTGTTGTGAGTGAATTTACATATATAGTGACCTCCTGGAGAGTGAGGATCCTGGGGCAGGACAGGGCAGAGACTCAGTCTGGCCACTGGCCTTCTCTGGCCACTGTAAATTCAGTTACTTCCTTATCACCCTAGTGGTGCCGACCTGAACCCCATTCTCTCCCTGACTTTCCCCATGATCGTAGTTTGATAACCCTGCATGTATTCAAATGATCAACCAAGAACACTGGGGCATCTTTACTACTTTACCTTACAACATGTTTCATCTTTGTTTGCTGTGTTGTGTCAATAATGGCAATTAATCAGTTTCACATACAGAGGCATTGTCAGTGAGGGGACAGTTATTCTAAAACAATGAAATGATGACCCCCCCCCCCCTTTTATCTGGCAGGAAGAAGAGGAACAGGGTGAAGAATCACCAGAGGAGGAAGATTAACTGACCAGGGCAATTTATTTCTACCTCATTCATCTGTGTGGTCTTTCGTAAGGAAACAGACACTGCCTTTACCACTCCCCTTTTCGACGTTTTTTGGTCTTTCCACTTTTATTTTATCATTATTTCTTTTTTTCCATTTTTAAATTTCATTGTATTGTTTTTTTTGTAATCTGGGAAAAACACACACATATAACCTCAGAACATCAACTGCTAAGGTGAGAACAAGCAGGCGCCCACCTTTGTTTAGCGATGCGCCCAAACTGCTGTAGGCACAGAGGGTGCCGCCTCAGGCTGCCACGCCCCATTGCCAGCGAGCGATTGGCCCGCTCCGTTTACTCGCGAGCTGCGATTGGACAGACTGACTTCCAGGTCTAGCCACCAAAGACACAGCAGCTACCAGGTTTCATATCTTTTTATGAAACCCTAAAGCGTAAAATTATCCATGTTAAATACAGATGGGCCTCGAACATGACTGAATGTACCTGTTGAGATATACATTTAGTAAATTTCGTGCACGAGTTATCTTTTTAAAAGCAAGGTGGTTGTGTTTTCAGATCCCAAATGAGAGACCCCAGCTGTAAGTCAGCTGCTGTTGGGCTGTTAACCCTGATGGAAAATAGCAGCAGGTCACATGATTGGCAGATTTAAGCCCCCTTCTCAATCAGGTGGGGTGTTTCATTTACCTTTGGAACCTGAGTCGCTCTGCGGAAGTCACATGACGGCAGCGGCGGGGGGAGGGCGTGGCATGGGGGCCGTTTTCCGGTCCCTCTGGTTGCTGTGTGTCTTTGGTGGACGAGAAAAGCACAGCCAAGCGATGTACGGGAAAGCAGCTATTAAGAGAACACTACTGTTGGTTAAAGGGAATAGCGATTCACCTCATTCTTGCAAGAACAAACTACACTTTACCTCAGGACACACTTAACACCTAAATTTGCAAAACAAAAAAAGACAGACATAGGACACCTCGCCTCAGACCATTTCGCCAGCAATGCAAAACCCACTGTGTTTGAAACAGCCCTACGTTCCACTGGCACTTTCTGCAGCTGATGCAATATGTCCTCACCATTACAAGCTACCTCTGATTCCTGCGACCAGCGGGTCAGCTCAGCGATGGCGCCCCCCGCGCCCATGGCTCGAGAATACTGTGGGCTGAAACCTGAGGACTGTTTATACGTGTGTGTCTCGTGAGCAGCTAAGGGAACAAGTAACTGTTTATCGTGTTTTTACTATTAACTTTCAGTGCGTTAGCATCACTTTACCGAACCGAATTAACCATGACCTTGCCTTCCATTCTGCAGACTAAGACTCGTGTATGACATATTGTTAACTTGAATATATTTTTGTACTGATTTACTCTATTATCTTAAGGATCAATGCTTGTATGACCCTACACGGTATAATTTTAACTTTTGTTTTGTTTTCATAATTATTTACTGTCAGCTTTAGTACCTCAAAACAAGCTGTTTTAAAATGGACTAAAAATCAGTCGTCAAAGACCTACCTCCAGTCTTGAAACGGAATGAACCTGCCTTTATAATTTCATCATTACTTTTCATAATGTTGTATTAAAACAACAAAAAAAAAATATTTTTAGGACTGCAGATAAACCCTATTCAAAGTATTTTTGTAACAGAAAACGTATAAAACATTTTAATTCATGGTGGGGAAGAATTGACCTTCAAAGAAACTTGAAACTTTGCAGGTTTTGGAAAAGATATTTTTGATTTTGTATATTACATTCATGAATATGTTATAAAAAATTAGTAGATATTGAAATATACTTGATTAGTGATTCTGTGTATTTTACACAAATGTGATTCTTATATGTTATATGGTTCAACCAGTTGTATTTTGAAATGCTTTTTACATAGTGACTGATTCCATTTCCTGCCAGCCAAACACAGGCTTTGTCTAAATGTTAACTCTCGAGAACGATGCTCCCACAGACTCTATACGTCACTGCATTTACTTCAGTGAGGCTTCACAGCTTCTGCCTCTGTAGAGCATGTCCATCAAAACACGTCCGATGGCTCCCGTATCGTTTATAGTCCGGATGGCCTGCTCGACGGCCACACAGACCAAATCTGACTTTTTAACTTCACCATTATACATACGTACATACGTTTGGCGTATGTGGGAGTGTGTTCTTATCCTTCGTTTATTAGTTTAGCCCTCTAGGGGGCCGTTGTATCTCGTTCGCATCATACTAGCTAATCATGCAGTGTGCATGTCGATGCCTACTCAATAAACCTCTGAACTATTAACGTTACCAGCAGGGAGCGGTAGTGCCTCACATTGAGCTAAGAAAACCACCAGCACGTCCTTCTCCTCGATCCTGCGGCTATGCTGCGAAAGCGTTTAGCCGCACCCGCGTCCAGCAGACGCATCACATCTGACCAAAGCCGAAGGAGGTCCTTGGACCGGCCCGTAACCTTACAGTGGGCCTGGTTCAGGATTTTTTTTTTTCCTTCTGTACTGTGATCACGACCGGGAAACTATGTTTTTATCACAAAAGCTAAAAGCGGCTAGCTAAATGGGCTGCACGTTAGCGTTAGCATAGCCATGCGCTCAGAGACGAAGGCATGTCTGGGCTCTCAAAGCTAAGCTTTCCATGGCTTGCCAGCCCCCCCGGGGCTTCAACAGAAACTCGCTTAAGCCTTCCACCAACACCTGAGGGGGGGTGGAACAGTGGGGGTGGGGAATGCAGATGCCTGCTCTCGATCCTATGATGCACAAGACTGACATCGTTGAGGTAACGGCGTTCCCATTACAGGTCGTCGGCAGCTTTTATCTCTCTTAAACCTGTACTTGAGTTTAAAACAAAAAGATTGATTTAAAGAATTTTTTTTACCTCATTGTTGGCTTGAATGAATATCTTGGGACGCCACTGTCGGAAGCTCTGGGAGTCGTAATGTTGTCGACCTTGTATTTTCCGATGTGTTCTAGTACAATCAAATACACATTACTACCTCTGCAAAGGCCTACTGTTACCTCATTCTCAATCAGTATAACTGTAATAACACTAAAGGCTGGACAAACAGGGAGAGTATATATGTGTAATATCACCCACACAGCGAGTTTATAGAGAGATTCAAGGCATTTCTCCCTGGTTCTTGGCTTGGCCATTGTTAGCTAAGACTGGACAATACTTTTCTGACATGTATGAAATGTTTTGTAGTTAAATTAGCAGGAGAGAGTTCTAGAAAAGCTAAATCACTGTTTCTTGCTCTGTGTCTCGCCCTCCTCCATCTGACCCAGACCAGTGCTTTCTAACTCCTTTTGGCTTCATGCTGTTCACCTAGACTTGTGGTCTTTCATTATGCTTTCAATCGCTTGCTTGTTACGAACATCATGTTCTATCACAGCATTGTTCAGCACAATAAATGTATAGCGTATGTGACCTCTGTGGTCTGTTGCCTCCTTGTGTTTTTTTCCATCTCAGTTGTGTGCCACACCCTGGGCCATAACTAGAAATTCTGGGCTGTCTGACAAATTTTACCTTGCCCCCTGCCCCACCCCAGGCCCTCTGAATCTACCAGGGTATCCATTCCCCTAATGCACCCTTAAACATACACTCGTACGTGGAAGCATAACTGGGAGGTTGTTACCCGAAAGCAGTAATCAGCTTCAAATGATCTGGAACCTGTGTGATTCTGCTCCCACAAAGTATGTGAGATCTGCCTTTTGGCCAGGTGTTTGTTTCACACTGACGCTGCAGTTGGATGGTTAGCAAAGGGTAATGTGCCTCAAGCAGGTCCATGTGGACGGTCTGGCAGGGAGCCAAGAGGGATCAAAAACGTGGGCTGTCTGGGGGTCCCCAGGGACCGGGTTGAGACTGGCATAACCTAGTGTAAAGCAGCAATGTCAGTTAGTGCTATGGGTATACAGTTTGCGTCCTGCACAGACATCCCAGATACTGATGTATAATGGTAGGGGCACAGTATAGGAGGGGGGGTGTAATTCCTGCTCCTTGCATTTTTAAGCAATATCTGGGTGTGCTGCAGACTTAGCTCAACAAAAGCGAACCAGCCCAGACAAGACCACACGCATGCAGCAGGAGTCCGCTGGTGGACCTGAAAGGTGGGGGGGAGGGTCCAGTGTGTCAGGAGAACGATATATGGTATGAAGGGACCTGAAACTGGCCTCTCACCACCAAGGAACGAGGACATCCTCATGCCAGTGTCCCGTAAATGAGGCAGCTCCGCCAACCTTTAAGTCTGTCACTGATGTTTTGTTTTGCATGCATGGCTGTGCCAAGCATGACATAAAGCCTTTACTGAAGTCAGCACAAAGTTACATCTGCAGCTCTGCATTCATTACGGCTCATTAGAACCAACGGCAGCATTGGCCGTAAATCCAACACAACCTGTATGGACTCATACTCTGACTCAAGAATGACACAACGTGGGGAGATTCCGTCTGTTACCGTCTGCGTGTCGACAGGCAGGGCAACATTACGGGAAGAGGAGCCGTGTTCACGGTTCCGCGTTCGACCGCAGGCGATGATGGAGACACGGTAAGCAGAGGCAGGAACGGTGGGTATTTGCCGGTATGTCTTTAAGGTACATTGTGCAGTGAATGACAGTGGGGTGAGTAACAGAACCAGCATCAGTTTCCAGGAAGATTAACAGGGAGAGAACAAGGGTATCCGTTGTCTGACAATGATGGCAACTGAGTGTAAAGGCAAAATGGTGGAGACATTTTTGAATTTTCCACAAATTCCAGTGAAGGTTGAACACTTGGTCCGATAGATACCCCTTTTTGGAGCTCAGAAATAAAAAAAAAGAATTATAATCAAACTTTTTAGAGACTACGAAGCCTTGATAGAGCTAAGAAGAGCGCTATTCCCACAGGACAGTCGGCCTGTTTATCTAGCCTTGACCGATTTCCGTCCACGGAGATGAGAGGTGGAGTCCTTCCTTAAGCAAAATACCTTCTCGAGTGAAAGCACTGGCAGTTATTTTCACACTGGGATCTGAAGTGGATGTTAGCCTTCACCGGACGGGAAAGAGAGCAGCCGATAGTGGGGGGAGACGCCGCAAAGCGAAGTACGAATGAGGGAGCAGTAACAGAGAAGAAAGAATAAACCTGGAAGTTGGGGGTTTGTCAGAAGAAGGTGCCATCAATCTCCCTTTAATGGGATTAGAGAAGAAGGAAGAAAGTCGTTTGCACAGTGCATGATAATTCTGAGGAATAAGACGTTTCCCTGATCTGTCTGCAAACCAGGGGTTGCAGGGTGGGGAGGGGTTAGGCTCAGGGGCTCTCGACCTGCGACCCTGGCCGGGACTGGGATCTGGAAGGCGGGGGACATCAAAGCCGGTCACCCCCTCTCCTCCCTGACAAGCAGCTTCCTCGTCACGCCGCCAGCCTTTAAGGGCTACGTCATTACGGATGGAGCTGGCCGTAAAAGTCTCAGCTTAATCCCTCCCCGGTTGGCCGGCAAAACCGGCGTCCAAATGGGGGGGCGGGGGCGCTCTCCCCCAGCCTCGTTTCCTGTCCCCTTCATGGATTCTGCACGTCGTGAGGGTCCCCAGAGTCTGTTGATACCTCTTCCCCCCAGAATGTGAATTTTGAGATTGCAGATGCTTGATTAGATAGATAGATAGATAGATAGATAGATACTTTATTAATGCCAAAGGAAATTGTGGGTTTGCAGTACATGAATACATACATTTAGTCAGTAAAAATACAATGAATAATAGACAACAATAAACAGTAACAGTGCAAGGAATGTCAGGGAAAGTATTGCACAGAATTCCGTAAAAGCTCATAAATTAGTACTATTGCACAGTGAACGAATACATGTTCTGTGAATGTGACTTTATTAGAAAGGGAAAGACCCCAGTACAGAGAGTATAGATTAATCACAACTGAACTAAAATGAAATAAAAACTGCATCGATATGTCTAAATGTGCATCACGTCTTGTAAATAGCAGCTGAGAAGGTAATTAGTGCCGCTTCAGCCAGATCACTTTAGCAGGTTGCCCTGCACTGCTGTCAGTCCAGCTTCTGTCTTTCAGGTGTGATTATTAGTTCTTCATTAGATGCTTCCTGTGTCTTTCCGCCGCGGACGATGCTCGTGCTGCAGGGTGGATTAATGCGGAGCATTAAAGGGCCTTTTCTGCGCTCAGGCTTTTCTGAGCCGTATCCCAATGCCGTGGACGGTCTACAGCAGAAATCTCCCATAATATCATAGTTAGGAATCTGGCAGAGATTCCCATATGGCATGCGGTGCTCCAGGGCGGGTGGGGGGGTGGGGGGATAGAAATATGTGGCATGACAATCGCTAGAACATTCTGCAGCCGCGGTGCGGGCCGGCCGAGGCGGTGGGTCATTCTCTGGGGGCTCCGTCGGGGGGGTTATGTCACACTGGAAACATCTCAAACAGCCACTTCAAAGGCGCGGCGGCCCATGCGGTACCTGAATGGGAAGGCCAGGCCGTCGGCGGGGGAGGGGTTCCGTGCATTCCCGGTTGCACGCTTTCTCTCCTCACAAGAAGATGACTCATTCGTCATCCTCTCTGCGTTTTTTAGGCTCCCACAGAATGTTTCCCGGCCTTTGCCATCAGTGTCTCCCCATCAGATATGTTTACGGAACAGGGTGGCCTGAATAAATCTCAAATATATTCTAAACTGCACCCCCCCCCTCCCCCAATCCCAGCCCTAGCCATTTGCACCGACTCTGGGATCGGGAATGTCGTGGCACTGAACGGTTCCAGTTGTGGGGGTAGGATTGGTAGGGGCTGGGGGTGGCCCATTGCTTAGGAAAAACAAGATCCAGGTCCTTGGGTACAAGGGGGTGAGGGGGGGGGGTATAAGTCAGGGCAATGCTGACAGCACAGGGGGTAGGGGGGTAGTTAGGGGCCGGGACAGGGTCTGTCAGGGGTGTAGAGACGTGCTATATGCTGTGTAATGTATAATAGCCTTTTGGGTTAGGGTTAGGGGATCTGTAATGTGTAATACATCTTTAGCACTGGGCAATATAGATACTATAGCTACTTGTCCTAAGCAGGATCCCGAACCATAATATAAAATTTAAACGATAAGAAAATGAGAAAAAGACGTCAATAAGCTGTCGATAAGGAGGACTGATTGATAGCACACATCAGCCTATCGCATCACAAAAATGCATGCAATTGCAGCCAATTACGACCAACAAGCGCAGAGCAAAGTTGGATGCGTTAGAGGAGCACGCCGCGTGCTGCTGTTTTGGTGTCATCTTACACGAGATAAGCACTCCCTCAGAGAACGCTCAGCGTCAGGGGGAAAAGGGACAGCTGAGCAGGCACGGCAGGGACGGCGTCCTTAACAAGGGGGATATTGTGGGTAAACAAGGTAAAAAGACATGGTGGTGTGAAGGTTGTCTGGCAATGTGAAGTCTGACATGCAGCAGGCTGGTGTTCTGTACTATAAACTCTCCAAAAAACTCGCGCCAACTAAAACTGGAAATACTGACAACTTATTTCACCACCTGAAGCATTGGCATCCAGCAGAACATACAGAGTGCAAGTGTTTACAGTCAGGGACTCAACTAGGGATTCCATTTTCAATCTGAAGTGGGACAAATCACATCCCGTATTGGCTCAAAACCGGACACAATTTTATTTTTGGGTAGCAACTCTCCCGGCAATGTCAAAGCAGACCCCTGGAACCAGCAGTCGGAGGAAAGGCCCAGAGGCAAACCGCACTGTCAGCATGTTCGAGCACCCGTCATGGCAAAAAGGTCATTTGGTATGATTTATTTATAAAAGTTATATTTCTAATTGCATTCCATTCAATTTGTGGTCAAGTTCTGAATCTGCATAAGGGGAATCCTAAATTCAGAATTTTAAGCAAAAATAGCACCTTGAAATGATGGAATAATATTGTGAGAAATATTGATACCATGTGATATGAAAAACATTGTGAAAGTCTGCTAAATTCACCTTTCAAAAAGATCTTAAACACGACTGGACATTTTCAAACACTTCATATACTATAATATATCATACTTCTAGAAAGTAGCCTAAATCGGGTGTGATATCAGTACGTAATCGTACTATTATTGCTTTGATGATACAAAATTAAATAACACAGCTTTTAATAATTGCAGCTCTTTTCAGGTTATGGAGGTTGAACCTTAGTGATCTGGGCTGGGGGATGATCCCCATCAGCGGTACAGGTGTGAGTGTTTCCTTCCTGCTTATTTTCCGAATGTCTGGCTTTTAGTCACCATGCAAGGGCAGGACTCGCCAGCTGGGTCGGGCTCTGCCTCCGGCAGGATTAGAGGTCATAGTTCAGTTCCCCTGTGATGCATGAACACGTATGGGCTTCTGTCACATGACCTCATGGCACAATACACTCACAGTGCAGACATTTAACAAAAGCATTAATGGGGCACCTTACGCTAACAGGTCATTTCATGGCTGCCGCTGTCTTCCTCTGTCTATCAGTGACGGTGACAGTGCCTCCCATCCTTCCTGGAAACACTGTCCCTCACACACAGCCCTGCGCTGCTCACACGTGTCACCAGAAGGGTAGGAACCACAGCCGGAGTATAAGGGACACTCCTGTTGGATCAGGCACTGACCTGCGTGATCACTGACAGCCAGAGTGAGCTTTCACAATACTTGCTTGTGATCACGGTTGTGTTAGGACCTGTGTAAACCCTACTCAATCCCTAGTAAGACCATAAATCAGACTCAGTCAGGCTCAAACCCTGCTTACTGTCATTGTCAGGGTACTGTGTGAGCACCGGCAGACCATAATATATCACCCAGGAGAACTGATGCCTTTAATACTGGTGCAGAGGGATAAACTAGCAGATCTGGGCCCCAGATCCTAATTAGAGGTTGAGTACTAGCCAGTCGCGGTCTGACAAACAGACAGGGTAGCTCGTTACAGTGCCTGTGCACAGGTCGCGGGGGCAGGGGTGGGGCAGTCCTGTACTGCCGGCACCAGCACGACCCGCCTCCATCTATCGGGTTCCCCAGAGCCACCCAGGGAACTCGACACCAGCAGAGTCCGTGTCCCTGACACCGTTGAGCCCCAGACCGTCATGAACTGCAGCGCTGGGGATACTGCTATGTGGTTAGACAGCTTCCTAAAACACCCCCAGAGGGGGGGGCGCCTGGGAGCGGGGTGGTGGCGCTTTAATCACCCCCGTCAATATTCTCTCGTATGCAAATTGTAAACAGGAGAGTCCATTCGCCGTTTTGACTTTGTCATCCGACGCCGCTACGGCTACTCCCGCTAGCGTTTGGCGGAATGAGTCATGTGACAGCAGTGTCATGTGACAATAGACACCTCCAGTGGCCGGCAGACATTAGCGTCTCGGGTATCCACCCACAGACGCCCCCCCCCCACCCCAGCCCTTGCCGCAGCTGCTCCCTGCTGTTGAGCAGGAGGGTTTGGAGCAGGACTGTGGGTGGGCTCAAGCAGAAAGGGGGGGGATAGCTGGGGGGAAGGAGACAGCCACTGTTTACATGGTGACAGTCAGGATGCTGAGTAACGCCTCTCTGACGCCTTGGTGGATGGGGTTGGGGGGGTGGGGGCTCAGCCGTGACTCACAGCTCAGTCACTGGGGCCGTGGAACACAGTCACGGGCATGAAATTTCCTTTTCTCTTGCTCTGACTCACTCCAGTTTCAGTACCCCCCCCCCCCAAGCCTCACTGATGACCTCATTTTAATGGGCCGCAGATATACTCGGAATGCCAGGCTGCGATCTCCCTCTCTCTTTCCGCGGCATCCAAACAAGCATCTCAGGCTCACGTGCCAAAAAGTGTCCGGAGTGACGTTTGCTTCCACGCCACAGTTACAGAGGCCCCAGCCATGCATGATCCAGCATTAGCAGGCTAGTGGGTGACAGGTTAGTGGGATAACAAGTCAGTGGGCTAACAAGCCTGCGGGCTAATGGGCCACAAGGCTAACAGGTCAATGGACTATTGGGCTAACATGCCAGCGGGCTAACAGGCCAAAAGGCTAACAGGCCAAAAGGCTAGCGGGCTAGTGGGCTAATGAGCCAGCAGACTAACAGGCTGTCAGGCATCACAGGCCAAAGGGCTAGTGAGCTAGTGGGCTAATAAGTCAGCAGGCTAACGGGCCAACAAGCTAAAAAGCCAAAAGGCTAGCAGACTAGTGAGCTAATGAGCTAGTGGACTAATGGGCCAACAAGCTAACAGGTCAATGGGGTAGCGAGCTAGTGGGCTAACAGACCAGCAGGTGCCCCATCCACCTGCCGTGAGAGCACAGGAGACCCTGCCTCCACCATCAGCTCGGGCATGAAGCAGCTCAGAGTGGTGGCCAGTCGGCACACGTCTTGGGGGCCTCACATGACATATCTCTGCCCCACTCCCCTTGATCAGAGTGTTTCAGCCCCAGTGATGCTCAATTATTGGGGGCCCTGATAGTCACATGCTCCTGGGGGACACAGGAAGAGTGATACACCATGGATACAGAATCCCCAACCAGTTGCTGCTTCACGGGAAATGGGCTCTCCTCCGTGACCTCCAGCCCAGTGGGCACACATTCAGCGGTGGCCCCTCACCTGCCCCTGCTCTGGCCCTCTCATCCCCGACATGAGTCATTTCCTGCCCTGGATGTGACTCAGCGCTCTGGGCTGCCTGGGGACTCGGATCTCCATTTCCAAGTGGCTTGACAGCCGCAGACTTGCAGGTAGCCTGTAGACTCCTTGAATGACTCACCCACACCACCCTCCCATCTTGATGGCTCCTTGTCAGAACCTAGGGTACGAGCCCCGATCTGAGCAGCTGATGGTACAACCTTCCATTTTTAACACACTGTCCTGTAGCACAGCTGGGCAGGCCTGTCGGCTTAGACCTGCACGGCTGGGGTGCGAATCCTGAGCCAGTGGGCTAACGGGCCAACAAGCTAACAGGCCAGTGGGCTAACGGGGCAAAAGGCTAGCAGACTAGTGAGCTAATGTGTGTGGAGTTTGCATGTTCTCCAGATTCCTCTGGGTGCTCTGGCTGCTTCCTGCAGTCCAAAGGCATGCAGTTTGGATAATTGGTGTCTCTAATTTGCCATGAGTGTGTCTCTATGTATGTGTGTGGGTGTGTGTGCCATCCCTTCTAGACTGTTACGTGCCTCATGTGCTGGATAAACAGTTAGGGAAAACAAATTTATGTCCTACAGCACAGCTGCAGAAGACATAGGAGAGATTTGCAGAAGGACGACAGCTGTATGTATCGTCTAAGCTCCAGGCTGGCCTGTCCAGATCCCCGTGCTACCTGCCCATTCTTTAAGCATTCACAGGTACCATTTTCCATTCCATCCATTTACACCGTGACACTTGGCTGCCAGTGGATATGTGAGTGTCCTGTGATTGGCCGTGCCCTTTCCCTTGACATCTTAGTCATCACTCTGATTGGATACACCGTTACTTACAATGAACCAATGAGTGCATAAGGTCTGGCCAGGTCAGATCACCCCTACCTCGAAGACAGCAGCTAAGAATCTGCAGCTTTTTCCTTCGGAATTCATGCATGGGATGGCAAACTCCCTTCGAGATCCGAGACTTATCCTTCAGGTTTTTTGGTTGCCTGTGGGGGGGGGGCACCCGGGAGGCCGGGCTTTTTTTTCCATCACCGTCGCATTTTACCTTGGCAGACGAAGCGGACCGGCTTCCTCGACATGTTGGTCTTGTTCAGGACTCATATTAAAACGGAATGACTCATACCAAATGCCAAATTCAGACCATATGGGGGGGGAGGCACAGTCCAAAATTAGAAAGCAAAAGAAATCCTCTGGAGAAGCTTTTAAGTGGAAAAGGACTGCGTGGTATACATTCTTCCAGGGGTGGTTTTCAAAAAAAAAAAAAGACTTCCCTCAAGCAGCAGTACAAACTTCTACTTTGAGAGAGCAACTCTAGCCTTCAGAGCTGATTTATAACCACAGTCAACATTATCTTCATCATTTTTCCTTTTATTATTACTGTCGCTGCCGTTTCCCGCGACCCTGACCAAGATAAGCGGCTGTAAGATGGATGGATGGATCTTGCCGGCAGACTTTGCCATGCCTGAAGCAGCCCCATCCTATGACTACAACACCCTCACACATTCCGCTCAGAAAAACACATCGTAGTCTCGTGGACTTCATTTACAAGTCGTTCAGTCCGACTGATCTTTGCACAAACTGTCTAACCAGTAACACTTGCTAGATCGGGAAAATAAAGGGGGCATTAAACTAAACTTCGTTCTACAGCTAAGAAACTTATGTGCCTTTTGGGACCTTAAACGCAAGTCTGGAAAGTTGTTCTCGCCCGCCGCGTAGTAACTAGACACAGCCGAACGTTTACCGACTAATAGCCCAGAAACCAATTCAAATACAAGAAACGTTCACAATTGCATGGGCGTAAAATTAACTAGTGTATTGCGTGCTGCGCAAGAGGCTCTGACTGTTTATTAAAAGTTGTATCCATGTATAAATAAAACGATGAGGTAATAGTATGCATTGATATATAAGGTGACCGGCTACATTAAACACCACAAATCAATGACTTGAGAAAATTAGTCCAACGCGTGGGTTACATCTCCACCTAGTGGAGAGTGATGTGTACTCTACACGAATTTACCCAATTAAATTGTTTTGAATTATATTGGGATTACGTATTCGTTTCACACCATATATAAATTAAACCCTCGATCCTATTTTCGTTTTCTTTCACAAAAATGAGTTTATATAGAACCAATTAATGTTCAAAGCAAATATGTATAACAATATGAAATCCGGGACAGCTGAAAAATCTTGTGGAAAAAAAAACCTAACCACTAATTTTATGTTTTTAAACTTCGCATCCGGCCTGAAATTTATGCCTCTACATCGGGAAAACCTGACTCTGTGTATGAGTATGCCAAGAGTCACTGATGGTTATGAAGCTCGCCTCCATCTACTGTATGGTTAGTATAAATTAAATCTATACTTCACATGAAGACACACTGATCACTTGAAAAAATCTATAGCAATACAAAAATATTTATTTAAAAATGAAATGTCACATGGACTGAAGTCGTGAAAGTCAAAATATGCGTTAAATCTTTGTATCGTTTCAACAATCTGCAAAAAAGCGAGTAGGTTCCATTATTTAACCCTCGTGAACACTGCCTTTCTCAATATTTCCCAGACAATTTCATGAAAGCGTGTCGTCATATACTTGTGCCAGTTTGCCCAGACAATTTTTTTCATTAACACGAGACTTTTTACAGTTAGATATTATACCTATTTTTGGATACTTAAGTGTGTGAGGTATGGCAGACTGAAAGAAATACTTTGTACAAAATCACCGCCTGCTTTCCATCTCTCTTTCATATTCAATCAAAATAAACCACCACAATTTCAAGAGGGGAAAGTGAGGTTTTTATACAATTTTATAGATTTGAACCCAGACTATAAAACATTTCAAACTCCGGCGAATATATGGTTTTCATAATATTATGCAGGGTGTCCATGGCAACAGGGATACTAGTGGAATGCCTTGGCAGAAACATCAACTCCCAGTCCACAATTGTCTCTGAATGGGCTCTATGGTATGCAACAAAACACATTAAACTTTCCAGGGCCAGATCACAAATCAGAGCAAACGACACATACACACGGCGATATCATCATAAGTCCGATTCAATCCCACTATCAGGAGTGAAAACAGACCGTCGGTGCTGTAACGGGAAACTGTGTTGTAGTTTCAGACGCGGGTTTTCATCGCTGGAATGAGATCATAAGAGAGAGAGAGAAAGAGAGAGAGAGGGAGCCCAGGACTCCCGTGGGTGACGTCATTGCTCTGCATAGTTTAATCTGGAGAAATGTCTCCCAGACTTCCAGCAGTCAAATGGCTCACCCGTAGTCTTTTCACTTTCTCAGGCAACTCGAAAAACACTGATACCGGGAATTATGTACATAATCGGTTCCCTCACAGTGCAAAATCAGTACGCATTATCCAAGACTTTTCCATGAACGAAAAACTTGATGCATGAATTATTTCTGCGAATATTTGAATACTCTTTTATTATTGAGCATGTGGGGGGATATAGCCTTTCTGATATGATTACTGCACAGACAAATTCATGAATTTATTTGATGGATACTTGTTTATTTGTTGCTCACTTATGTTAACTATAGGCCTATGTTTTGTTTCTTAACCGTCAATATGGTTTCATGTACATCATTTCGTGTCCCTTTTAAATGTATCAATCCATCTTTCCTCCAACTCACTATCAAGTACAGCGTCACAGAGATTCAATTATACATCAAATTTCGTACACTGTTCACTCAGTGACTACAGCACATCTTTCAAGACAAGCCTGTCTTTGATTATACTCTTTCATATTGTCTTTACATAGATGCTTAAAAATACTTAGTCGTGCAAGAAATATGCCGGTGCGGAGCAGAAATATCATCATTTGATATTTTCATTTAACGACACTGGTATAAGAGTACAATCAGTTCCGAGTATGTGACCAGAACATGACATTTATCAAGTCTAATTGCCCTAATATTACCGATTACTTTTTAAATACTCATTCCTATATTACACTGTTTTGTCTTGCATTGCAGTGCTGTTCGACCTGTCCCCCGATAACCTGCCCTGTAACTGTCACACACGAACTTCACTGTGCTCCTCGGAACACGTGACAATACAACTTGAAAATTGAACTTCATCAATAACAGAGCTGTCGCTGTGCCACCAGAAGGTCACAGACATGGTAAAGGGATCGTTATAAAGGTACCACGGGGCATCCGTTTGATCTGTCCGGGAAGGTCCTGTGGGAGCGGCGTTGGTCTTCGTCTATCTGATGTTAACAACTGAAATTTCTC
Source organism: Paramormyrops kingsleyae (assembly GCF_048594095.1). NCBI lineage: Eukaryota > Metazoa > Chordata > Actinopteri > Osteoglossiformes > Mormyridae > Paramormyrops > Paramormyrops kingsleyae. The sequence goes on from NC_132797.1 coordinate 16,363,147, forward strand.
AAGGAAAACATCCAGACGCCAGATCATTGCAGACCATTTGCAGACGAATTCCGTGCCATATCAATTACATATAATTCTGGATGAGCCCCATGGACACATGCCCTGCCCTTTCTTAGAAGTTAAAGCTCGGTTGTAAGATTTGACAGTCGTTGTTATGCTCGTCACGTGACGATAGCGAGGGGCTCCTGCGGCGTAAAAACTACCTACGACGCGATTGGCTGCATGAAGTGGGTGGACATCGCCGTGGTGACGTCACGGCCCGGAAGCGGTTCCGTGCTAGGAATGAGACACAAAAACAGGCAACTTTTTAAAGTCGGTGCTACATTTCTTTACAATGCCTGCAAGAAATCCAGGAATTGACCTAGGTAAGGGACAATGCGGTACGGCACAGTGCAATCGAAGATTGATTGCGTAAATACTTTTAACAGATTTTATGAGTTAAGCATGTTGTGTATAATAAGAGTGCTTCATCTCCGTCTCCGTGCTGTGTTTGTTTTTAGTGTATAAATTTCGAAATCTAATAGTTGTTTTTAATTGCAGTGAATGACAGCCACACTGTCGACCATGTGCATAATCAGCCAGGGTCACTGCGTGTGTGCCTGCATGCGTACCTACTGTCACTTTCCTATAGGTTTATTTGCATTTCGTGCATTATTTTATCGCCTGTAAATGTGTAACTTGTATGTTAATGTATGGTTCCCTTGTTCGTTTGTTGGCGATAAAGTCGGTATGTGTCGGTTCCCTTTCTCATGGCCAGTTAATACGCCGCACATGACCTGCCCTTGGGTCGCAATCGGTTAAGCCGTGATTCCCAGTATCGAAGCGAGTAAGCACCATCACTTCAGTTAGCTTAATCTGTGATCGTTTTTAATTGGAGTGTTTTTGTTGTACAGCGAATTTGCAAAAAGCTCCATGAAATGTCCGATGGCTTTCAATGCAGTGGTTATAGGCGTTTATATGTTCTTTGAATGTACTCCGCTTGTTAGACCTTGAGTGGGTGTCCAAGGTCCGTGTAAACCAGCAGGCAGTACTGAGACGCGCGCAGCAGATCCAGGCGCGCAAACAGGGCAAGAAGCAGTGGCAGGTAAGTGGATATGACGATGTTTTATCTCATCAGGCAGCAGGCTATTTCCTGGGCTTTCAGCTTGACATTGCACCTTGTGTTACTACCAGTCTTTGTGTGTGCAGCACCTTGTATGTGCTTGTGACTTGTATGATGTCACTGGCTGTTAAAGTCATAATTTCTTCTGTTTTTTTGATGGCTGATGCTTAATATAAGGACCATCATTCCACTGTTGCATGCTCTGACCTCCCATCACTAGGGGGCGCTTCATCCTAGTATGCTCCTCGTCCCACTGCAGGCTGCCTGGCTTCTCAAGGCGGTGACGTGCATTGATCTGACCACGCTGGCCGGCGATGACACGCCCTCAAATGTGCACCGGCTGTGCATGAAGGCGATGCAGCCAATCCGGCATGACCTGCTGGAGAATATGGACATGCATGACAAAGGCAAGCCCCGCCCCCAGACCGGGCCTGAAGGTTTATAGGGTGCATCCAAAATTGCATACTTACACGATACATGCCGAATTCCATCAAAAACCTACTACTTGTCCGCTAATGCAGTATGTACTTTATGAATGCATGACAACAGTATACTTTCACTTTGATGCCAGTGTTTAAGATCCCTTAAGGACCCTTCGACTCCCCCCATGACTCGCGTGACGGCCTGTCACACTGTAACATCTATTTGCTAGCCGTCTGCCGAACAAACACTCCATATCTTTCGTTATTAAAGTGGTGCTTCTTGCTTTAGATTGATGCTGGGTTGTCAGAATCACCCATTTTGTTGCAGAAAATTACACGTTTGATCTACACATTTCAAATCTCTGACTGAAGAAAAATCACACATTTGATTTGGGAAAAGATATTATAAACCCAGTCAGAGCCACGATTGGATGAGGTGGGTTCTGCATTACTACAGGCTATCTAGTTTTTAAAGAGCTGTAATTATCTGTAATGGTAATCCCTCTGTGAAGTTTCTGTAAGTACACTAAGTTGGGTAACTCTGGGTTTTAACGTCTTAGCTTAATGCTTTGGTCTGGTACTTTGGTGTCTTGCCTAAGTGGACCACACAGCAGAGCTGGTTCTGAGGTTACCTGTCTGGAGACAGTTTGGTAACTTTGCGTAATGTGGTAATAACATATTTTCAGGTATCACCACGGCTGCAGTGTGTGTCTACCCAGCCCGGGTGGCAGATGCTGTGAAATCGCTGAAAGCTGCTAATTCCAGCATCTCCGTGGCGTCCGGTAAGGGGGGGTGGGGCTGGTTCCTGTGTGATTCTGCAGCAGACATGGGGTATATTTACAGTAAATGAACAGCACAGGTATTGTATACTTACAGAACACTGAAGTGTACTTCAAGAAGATGGCAGCACATTTACTGCATAGATGCAGTGTAAAACCAAACAGTACATCCATCCATCCATCCATCTTCCATAAGCCCTCCAGCACAGGCCTGTCAGCCTGGACAAGCTACAGGGCATGTGTGCGCACGCACGCACACACACACACACACACACACACACACACACACACACACACACACACACACACTCTCTCTCTCTCTCTCTCTACATGGCAGTCTGCATTTTCGGCTGTGCAACCCGGGGAACGCCCTACAAAAAGAGCAGTATTGGCGGCTCATCCCTGAAGGTGTGAGGTGGCAGAGCCTGTCCTTGCTGCAGTGCTGCCCACTTTAACATTTGTGGTGTGAACATGAGTCACACCCACAGCTCTGCTCTCAGTGTCTGTCTGCCCGTCCGGGCCCGTGACCGTGCCCCCTGTGACCAACGCCTCCCCCTTGCAGTGGCCACTGGCTTTCCCGCTGGCCAAACGGCCCTGAAGACTCGGCTGGAGGAGGTGCGCATGGCTGTGGAGGACGGGGCCCGGGAAATCGACATCGTCATCAACCGCTCGCTGGCCCTCACTGGCCAGTGGCAAGGTAACCCTGCAGGGGGTGACGGCGGGTATCCGCATTCATATGACGGCACATTGCTAGAACTGGGGTGTCAGAAGGAGTCAGTCCAGTGAAAAGACCACGAGGCTCCGGTGAAGGCCTGGGGGGATGTATGTGATTTCCAGGGCGTTAGTCGAATACACCCATCGCCAAGGTCGCTCCTGGAGATGCGGGATGCTTCCTGCTTCCGTATGCTCCGTTCCCACTCGGTTTCTGCACTGCGCCATTAATCTGTCAGATCAGCCCTAAGAACATTCAAAGGTTCAAGATGTTATAGCAGGGTTATTCAAATCACGGTCCTCAAGGTACGAGCACTGCTGGTTTTCCAGCCTTCCATTATCTGTCAGTCAGGTGTGAAGCCTCTGACCAGGCAGAATCGGTAATTATTAAACTAACTACCTGGGAGAACTGAAAACACGGCCTGTATTTGGAATCGAGGTCCAGATTGGAAGAACCCTGTGTTATAGGCAGAGTCAGAAGAGCCTGCTGAAGTGATGTCAATGAAGAAGAACCAGAATTGAACATTCCTGAGGACATTGACCTTTGCCATTTGTGTGCTCCATTCACTCTGTCTGCCTTTGTAGGTCAGGTGTTTCATGATGTCACTTCCTGTCAGCAGCAGTTAGAATCCTGGATGAAGGCTTTTTATGTTGTTCCTTCTTTCTGGAAAGGTCCATGTCCAAGGTTTAGCGGCCTATGACATCACTCCCAGTGTCTGCAGCAGTCCCCTTCATCTTTGGGCCCCTGTCTCTCCCAGCTCTGTACCAGGAGATCCACCAGTTCAGAGAGGCATGCGGGGAAGCCCACATGAAGACCATCCTGGCTGTGGGCGAACTTGGCACCTTCACGAACGTCTACAAGGCCAGTGTGGTCGCTATGATGGCAGGTAGGTCTGTCTGCTCGATTTCAGCCCGGTGCTGCTACAGGCGGCTGTGAGCGACATGGCTGTAGCTCATTAATCATCACGCACTTGGGGCTGGCACGGTATCTGCTGAACCTCGCATCTATACCAGTTTTTTTTCCTGTGAATCCGATTAGCTGCTAGTGGCCCACAAAACCAATAAGAAGCACTGGGGAATAAGTTACTCTAGCAGTATGGTAGTATAACTATTTATGTGTAAACTCGCGTAGTTAATGCAAGGGTGGTAGTTTGTGATTGTGGGAGTTTTACTTGCACCAAAATGTTCTGAGGGCAGAAGGAAAAATGATTGGTTCAGAGAGATAACCAGTCTGATTGTAGAGGAGGTGGGTCCAAGCAACTAGAGGAGGAGGGACCAAAACATCTGATTGGTTGGTCCTACCTCTTCTAGTTGCTTGGACCTACCTCCTCTACAATCTGATTGGTTCAGAGAGAACCAAGCATTTTTCCTTCTGCCCTCAGAACATTTTTGTGTATAACTCCCATCAGCATAGTTTGTCCAGGCTATTTAAGGTTCATGCAAATACCTGTAAAGTACATGGGAAACTTGTATATGAGGTATATGAATAAAATCAAAAGTGAATTATTTGCATTAAAAAAAATTATATGTCATTAATCATATATATCTGTGGGTTTTGGGTTTATCTTTCACAATTCTAACTGCTGATTTTTTTTCTATTGATTTGGCATTGTACAAAAAAATGACAGAAAATCACAAAATGGAGGTGATGAGACCCATATTTAGGTAACGCATGCACCTCACTCCTCTGGCCACTGCGTGGCACTGTTGCTCAGTTATGATTGCAAGCCCACCCTGATCGGGAGGCGAGGGTGAGAGATGCAGTGTGACTGTATGCTTAACTAATAATCACGTTTTAAGCCGATTACAGCACCAAATTGTCCGCGCTTCTGATTAAGATCATTATTAAAATGCATTGCTTTTGTCGCCGCACTCACTTCTTAATCTCCTCTTGTTTCTATGAATTCCGGATGAGATTTCTGAAATTGAATAATAATTTGATCCATTAATCTCCGAAGCCAGCAATTTTATTTTGCTCCCCCAGCAGCCTCCCTGGCCGGCGAATGAAAAGAGCTTCATTACGGCCGTGCGCATTTAATAACCATTATCCATTATCATGTAATTAAGACTCCCTATTACGAATCTTAAGGACAATGTGAGTTTGAGGAATGGAGGGAAAAAAACGACGGGGGAAAAAAACACACAGAACATCTCTTTAATGAACTGGAAAATGTTCATCTTATTCGGCTCGGTAATGAGGTGCCCAACGCCCATTAAACTTGAGACGGAGCAGAAGGGCGACGATTTTTTTTTTACAAGCCCCCAGTTTGCGGTTAATCTATTAAAACTGCCGTTTCATCTTCTATTTTTGTCGGGAAGCTGGTTAAACTTCATTCCCCCAACCCCCCCCCCCCCGCTCGCCCACGAAGCGGGAAAATAATGGAGGGCTTTATTGATGAACATTCATGGGCCTCCTGTTGCCTGTCATAGGCAGCATATGTTCCTGTCACTCCCCATGTGACACCCCCCTTTCCTTTACCCATGATGCTGTGTGTCCTCAGGCTACGGCCCAGGATCCTTACCCAAAAAGAAGCACCATTTACCCCCTAAAAAGCTCCTGTTGTATGCCCACGTGGCAGCGATCGGCGAGGTGTGGCTCAGCCGGTTGGGGCTCTGGGCCTGTCATCAGAAGGGCACTGGTTCAAACCCCAGGATCGACTTCTTGATTTTTCCGTTGGGTGCCCTTAACAAGGCCCTTAACCCCCCAGTTGCTCCAGGGAATATCTGACCCTGCATTCTCAGCAAATAATGTACATCGCTTTGGATAAAAACTAAAATAAAACGCAGGGACTCACTAAAATACTATTGTTTGTGTCTGGAGAGCCTGGACTGGAGCTGGTGGCATGTAACACTGCGCCTTGCGGCCGATTTTATTACTTTGGGTCCACTGATGCTTGGCTAGAGTCCGTGAAAGTTCCTCATGCTGAAAGAGGTGGAGTCTTTTCCTGGGAAAATGGGCAGGAAATGAGTTGGCGATTGCAGTCTGGCTTGGACATCCTTCTGATGAATGATTTACTCTGCTTGACTTATTGCCCATTGCCTGGGCAACATTGTTCAGACGGGGCCACCAGCCCGGTCTCAGCCTGGTGTTTGTCACCTGACCCCTCTCGGAAACCCTACCCCCCCACCCCCCCCATTGGTGCATTGCCCCTCCACTTCCTCCCAGTCCCCTTCCCACTAATGCACTTAGCGGCACTGATTTAATCTAATTGGCAGCAGGGTTCATTTAACCCCCTGGAATTAAGTAAGCGTATTAAGCAGATCAGCTCTACAGTATGCCACCATGACCCACAAGGCCTCCCCCCCTCCACCACCACCCCAGCAGGGATGTTAGGGGAGCAGAGGGGTAGCCAGGGAGAATGAGGGCACTTCACCGCTTCACCGTCCTCTTTGCAGTCACTCAGGGCAACTGCTTAGCACCAAGCTCTGCTGTGATAGGCTGGTTTCTCGACCGCTCGGCTCACTGTATCTATGAGTGCTCTTTATCTATAGATATAGAATTACTAGATCTCAAAGGCTCTTTGAATGTCAATGGTAGTGAACTGGGTGGTCGTATTAGACATGAATAATCTTCCATTTCTGAGAGTGAATGTTCTCGCGGGGTTTTTTTTTTCATGTTGTGGTTAGATTTCCTACCGGAACTAAATGTAGGATATTTTTTTTTGCATTATTTAACAGGATCTGACTTCATTAAAACTTCAACTGGCAAGGAGTCCGTCAATGCCACCTACCCGGTTGCCGTAGTGATGGTGAGGGCCATCCGTGATTACTTCCTACGGACAGGCCATAAGGTCAGTAATTTGGAAACATTGTATAACATCTCCAGAATACATGATTTTCCTTTAAATTGAAGTGCTCAGCGTATGGTGAACTGAAAAGCATAACTGACACTACAGCAAGGTTTCTCAACCCAGTCCTCGGGGACCACCAGACGGTCCACGTTTTTGCTCTCTCCCAATTGGCAGGGAATTGGGAGAGAGCAAAAACATGGACCGTCTGGTGGTCCCCGAGGACCGGGTTGAGAAACCCTGCACTACAGCACCCCAGTGTGGGTGCTTCCTCCATTCGTATGCGTCAGTCTGGACTGTGATACTACGATGATGGTCGGGTTGGGCGTCTTGACACAGGTGGGCTTCAAGCCAGCCGGGGGGATCCGCACTTCCAAAGACTCACTGGTGTGGCTGACTTTGATGAAGGAGGAGCTGGGTGATGAGTGGCTGTGCCCCGCCCTGTTCCGTCTGGGAGCCAGCACCCTATTGGCTGACATCGAGCGGCAGGTGGGTCAAACGCGCCTGCTCCTCCCATGATGCAGGGTAACCTGTCCCTGCTAACTCCGCTAACTCCCTTTTTGCTACTTTAGCTGCTAGCATAGCTGACCCCGCTAAACCCATAACTATAACCGTTTTTGTGACTCCCTCTTTTTCCGGCATGAAGCACGACACCCAACAAAACGAGTAAATGCTTTAATCTACGGTTCATATCTACCCCAGTGGCCCTCAGACTCCAGCACAGAGAGCCGACTGACAGCCACAATTAATCACGGCTCACCAACAAATCTGCTTAATATTCACTCTTCATTTTTTAATCCATCAGGAAATCAAATTTGGATGATAAACAACCGCTGTGTTTGTAATATGTTTTAACAACAGTAATAAATCACGCTGGCACAAACATGACAATAACTATTTACTGATTTGTGGAAAACTTTTTTAGTATTTCTATCTGTGATTTTTAGGGTTTGTTGTTTATGTATTAATTTTAATGCAGAGCCCATCAAAAAATGCATCCCCTAGACATTAATGAATCCCGACCAGGCTTTCACTTGCTGCACTGTGGCAATCTGACAAGGAGATGGCGCTGTGTGTAATTGTTTGCCTTTTGCTTCGCACTTGGCCAGAGTAAGTGTGTATTGATCTTCCCATTCTGGTTAATTTCCCTTGGCTAATACACAGTCCCTCCCCCCCACAGATCTACCACTATGTGACTGGCCGATACGCAGCCCCTTATGAGCTCCCCCTGGCCTGACCAATCAGCTGCGACCTCGCTCCCCCCATGTTTCTCTACGCTATGCAATGATGGGTGGAGCGCCCGGTCATGTATACTGGAGCCAGGCTCCTTGGGGATGTGAGTGTGGAATGGGCGCAAACTCTCATGTTTTACTAACTTGAGGTTATATATTTTGATTGTAAACTATACCTTCAGAAGTTAGTTTGAATAAATGTTTAATGACTGTTAATACAGAACACAAATGATTTTATAACTGTTTATCACGTATCAAATTTGTACATTATAACAGTATTATTTCTGATTCAGGTAGCATCCTCAGTCATCAAGACTAGATGTTGAAATTGAGTGACAGTTGTATAGTTTTCAGTGATTTCATGTTTTGTAAACATTTTTGAAAACTATCTCACTGAACCTTTGTCAAGCCTTAACTCTTAAGCCAATAGGAGTCCATCACATCTTACCTGTAATTTGAACGGCGACTGGTGAATGTGAAGGATTTGATGCTGTTCCACCTTTCTCAGCCTTACACACGATGGCAGTGAGGAGTCTTTGAATGAATGTTACTGGACTTCACTGAAGGTCCAGTCATCACAATAAATTGTCATTGGCTGGTCTGAGCCAAGATCAGACCACTGGTGACTGATGGCTCAAAACCGTTGATTCTAATTGACTTTCCTGTATCAGGAAGCGTCCTAATGGGGGCTTTGATATCGATGAGTCTGACCCCACAGATCCTGGTCTGCCCAGTGCATCCATCCACCTCTGGGGAGGAACCTGCTCTACTGGCCAGGGCCTCTCAGACATCCATCCATCCTTCTTCTAACCTTATCATTTTCAGGGTCATGGATGTGTCCCAGGAAACAGAACACACACACACACACACACACACACACACACACACACACACACACACACACACACACACACACACACACACACTATGGGCAGGTAAGAAGCACGACTGAGCCTAACTGCATGTCTTTGGACTGTGGCCCATATGACCCTGGGAGGGCATGCAGACCTTGTACACAGAGCAGAGGCAGGATTTGAACCCCTGACCCTGCAGGTGTGAGTTACTCTTGCCAGAGCCGCCCAGCTGACCTCCCTCACATCCTGCAGTTCTTTATATTTTTTCAATTTATGGACATTTATAGCTTTGAACCAAGTTCCAAAAGCAAGAGGTCCCCCAGATGAGAACCAGCAACCTTCTGGTACCCAACTTCTCCCCTGTACACTTGTGGTCTTTTTTTTTTTTACCCGCTTTTCAGTGACTGCTTCATTTTTATATAGCAGCTACACTTTCGTTTCTGATCTGATTCTTACATCTATCTGTTCTTTTTACTGCAGTTCAGATTAAACAAGCCACTCGCTGGCACTTGAGACAGAAGCCTCTGGGGAGTAGGACCCATAACCTTTAGGCGTTAAAGGCCATGGCCTTAACCAGCAGCCTTTGTAAAGGCTTGTGATATTCACCGAGCCAATAGAGTTGAGCAGTTGTTGGCTCAGCACCCCAATGCCACCCCCCTCCCGTTACCTATGGATCTAGAGGCTGGCTTGCCTCTCTCCCAAGCTGTGGGTAATGAGTCTGATTTGGGGGTGGTATCCCCACGGGGGGGAGATGAAAGGGCGTGCGCTTGTGTTTCGACCTGCTCCCATGGCCCCTCCCGCTCCCCCCGCATCATGGAGCCTTTGTGCTGAGTGTCGGCTTAGCTGCGGACACACCCCCATGGTCGCCCTGTGCCGCAGATGAGCTGAACTGCCAAACTCCCCCCACACCTCCCCACTACCAGCTCAGCTTGTTAAGCTCCACACTCCTCTGAAGAATCCACGGTCAGCGCTAAAGACCCGCCGACCCGCACCTACCATTAAAGGCTTCAATTAATGCTGAACTAAGGCAGGCTCGTTTAGGAAGTTTAGTTTTTTAGCTTTAGTAACAGAGTATGTCCGCCATCAGGTAAATCCCCCCCCCCCCCCACAACAATATAATATTGTAGTTGGGGAAGTTCCTGTCCATCATGCTATTGGGCAACATACAGAGGGTATAATCTGTGTAAATTTCATTAACCTAGAATTTAGTGGGTAGATTCATTATAGCTTAAATGTGTTTAAATGATTTCTTTCAAAAGTCCACATTCTGCTTGTGTAACTTTTTACTTCTGTGCTTTTTTTTTAATTAAGATATCGAACGGCTTGCCCTTGACTTTCATAATCTGGGGGGGGGGGGGAAATGGAGCAGATTAATTATGGGCTGTAATAAGCGCGCTCGGTGGGGATTGGAGCTTAGCTGGGCGGGAGGTGCTGGCTGAGGGGGAGAGGGCTGCGTCTTGATGAGCACAGCAGGTGGGCACCGCTCACTTCCTGCTGGGAGACGCCGGGTGTCACGCTAATAAGTGTCCCCCCGGAGTATCATCCCCTGTCTCTGGGGACCCGAGCGCCAGAAACTGCACCTGCTCAGTTTGCACAACCTAATCTATCCATAAACTGTTCATAGAAATTCATAGAAATTAATCTGAAGCAAATTAATCTCAGTTGTTATGTGGCGCTTTCGGGCAATTTGATAAAACTATCAAATATATTTTTATTTTCTAGACTTCCATTCATTATACACATCTATGTGCCGTATTTTCCCTGTCTGATATTTGTTAGGACATTATTGATATAACTGCATATTATACTGTGTGATACATCCATCCATCCATCAATAGCTGCTTGTCAAGTACAGGGTCATGGGGCCCTGAACACAAAGCAGATGCTCAGGACACAATGTTGGAGACACTCTAGGTGGGATGCCAGACCATTGCAGAGCACAAACAGTCATTCATGCATTATGTCCAATTTAGAGACCGCTGACTACACATTTGTAGACTTCAGGAAGAATCCTGCTGTGATTCTGTACTGTAGCATCAGTGGGATATTTAAAGGATTCATTGTAATGATGTCGGACAGAGTCTGGTGCTGAGAGTCAAGTGGCTTGGCCTCACTGCTCCACCTTGTGTAGAGAAGCCGTGTTGGAACAAGGCCCTGGTGCCTGGTGTCTGTGTGACCTCCAGAGCACCAGGGGGCAGCGAAGCTGAAGGAGGGCAGAGCAGATTTCACCACAAAGGCCCTCCTTAACGGCTGGCTGGGAGAACCACCTTTAGCTAGTGCAGGGACACTGGATCACGCCCCTTACCTTCCTATAGTGCCCCCCCCCCCCCTTGGCATCGCTGTTTTGCTGGCATATCAATATTCTGTGTCAAAATACCCTTCTCGTCCATGAATGCCAAACACTACAATTCAGCACAAGTTTTTAGCCTGGTGCTTTTCTGTTGCCGTGCATCTTTATTGGTACGTAATGCAGAACAGTGACGGTGTTCATTTGATCTATGTTAGCTGGTCGGTCTCGTATGTAGAGCTTCACTTGTGACTTGGCACATAAATGTATTTATAATGCAAAACCATGACTTACTATCGTATATTTGTTATTTCTCTTTGAGCATTTTGGAATAATGGGAGAGGGTAGCTCACAAACGCACACACACACACTCACACTGCAATGCACTGACATCCTGCCCTGGGTGTTCCACTCCTCTTGGAAAAGGCTCCAGACTCCAGTCCCTGTACTGGATAAGCAGTTACGGATGGATGGAGAGATTAAGTTTGAAGATGGCTTGTTGGGCTGCCTGAGTCTTGATGTGATTTTTGTGGGGGTCTGTATCTCCTTCATGATCTTGCTTAGCGCTGCAGTTGGAGCTCTGTCCCGGTTCAGGTGTGGGTGTGTGCGGCATGCTTCTCGTTCCCATACTGTTGCGCTGCCGTTATGTTGGTGTCGCTGAGCACCAGGTGGGACTCCTTGTCTTTAGGCCTCAGTGCAGGTGACCTGATGCCGGCTTACATGCACACGCCACACGCGTGTCTCTTTTCAGGCCACGCTGCCTCTTCCACGTTCGCCTCCCCGCTCTGTCGTCGGCGGGCTGATTGCCTTCAGAAGTGCAGCGTGTGGCTCTGCGCGATGGATAATAACACCTCATTACGCAGACGGACCAGGTCGACGTGAGCTTGGGGCTCCCTCAAGACATGATGGCCCGTCTTGACACTTAACTGCGTGACAGATGTCTGGGCAGGAAAAGCCCAAATGATGAGGGGTGACCCTCTCTTTTCAAGAGCCCTGCAGGGGGCGTTTGCTCTCTGCACTCCAATCCCCCCCCACGTGTGATAAATGGGACCATCTTCCTGAGGCACGTAGATCATCTGGAGTCAGAAGCATCAGGCCGATAACACAGCGGAGAAGGAGATTGATCCCCCCGTGATCCATCCTTTCTAATTTCTTCTCAATGCAACCAGTGAGTAAAAGTGTTTCAGAAATTAACTGGAAGCCGCGACAGTCGAGGGTTAACTACCCCCCCGCCCACCCACTTGCGTGAGATGGCTTGTACTCACTGTGCACCCCCTCCCACCCCCCCTTTGAAAGCGAGTGGAACAAACCACCGCAATCAATGTTGTGTGTAATCAGGCATGCAGACACGCAGGATGGCACCTGCGAGCGACGTGCCCCAAGGCCCCCCCAGCTCTAACACACTTGACCCCCTCAGGTCCAGCGCTCTTTGCAGCACTCGCTCTGTTACTCACCCCTTATGTTGATGTGAGCCAATCTGATCTCCTCCATCAACCTTCCTGAAGGTCATGTGACCAGTCAGACCCCCCCCCCCCCCCCCCCCGTTGGACGGCACCGCGCTGAAACCCTTCAGTCTCCCTCCAGAAGAAAGAGAATCAGTCAGGCTACTGCAAGCATCTCGGATTCCTTAGGACTGCAGCCTTGGACCTTTTCCACAGCAAGATATCTGAAAGCTGATTAAATTTGTCTCAGGTCCTGCGGAGTGTGTTTCCCATCCGCCCGAGTCTCAGAAATGCTGTCTGTGTGTAGGCAGGCAGGCAGGAGGGCGAGGTTAGCGGGGCCAGGCTGCGGGATGGAGAGAGCGACTAGGAAATCAGCGGCTGAAGGAGGACTGTAACCCTGCAGGCTTAATTACCTAGAGCAGAAAAAGCACATCCCTGTGTTCTTCAGATATATATCTAAGGCAGGATGGGAATGAGCCTGGAGTCGATCCGGGGAAATGCAGCGCATGGTGTAGGGTTAGGATCACAGGGCAGGTACACACCCCCTCGAAGGGTGATACCCCAGGCTTGCATGTCTTTAGATTTTTGGAGTAATCTGGAATGCCATATGAACACGGTTATACAAACTCCACACTCAGGTTACAATCAAATTTGATATTGAAAGTCCGTCCATCCATCCATCCATCTATCTTCCATCTGCTCCACCAGGATCACGAGGGGCGTGGAGTCTATCCCAGGCATAAGCAGGGGTGCAGTAATGCCATGGATGTTCTGGAAGATTCAGGGGGCTCAGCACTTTACAGGAGACCTTTCATACATCAAATTATGAATTTTATTATTGGGCAGAGGGGGCCTCGAAATTTCTAGCTATACCCCCGGGCATATGGCATTCTGTAAATATTGAAACTCTACAATGAACTGCGTGAAAAGTGAGTAAAGAAGCTCTGGGGTGTTGGGAAGGACGTTACCCGTCGGGCAAGAGTTAAGGCAGAAAACAAAGGGCTGCGTTTGTCAGCCTCTGCGACCTACAGACACGTCTAAGGCCTGTAGACCCAAATGAGAACTACGGAGCCGTCTGCAGCCTACTGACCCATCTGTGGCCTATGAACCTGTCTGCTCCGATGGACGGCTATTCCGTTATCTGCAGTGCATTCTGGGAATGTCTCTCTCTCCCGCCACCACCGGGAGACCCGAGGGTGACAGATGGGACGTCTCTGGCCGCGCTCTGCATTATTCACGACAAGGAACAAATGACCGCGGAGACGTGGGCGCCGGTAACATGGCGACTATATATTATCTGTGATTTTGACTTCGCCGTGCCATTGTGGGTTCATAACTTAAAGTCCGTTGTGTATGGCTCGCTAAATTAGCACGCATCCATTCTGCTACCGCTACACGCGTCTCGGGGCCAGGCTGGTAGCGCGGGCAAGCTGTCCGCCTGTTATTCGCTTTAATAGGTCATTGTGGATGTATTACCGCTTCATCTGTTCCTGACACGCCAGTAATACCCTCGTTATTTTATCCTTTTAGCAAGAGATACCCGCAGCAACGTGGCTGTAGGACAGAGACAGAGGGATGAGACAGGGACTGATGACGCGTTCGGGAAGTGAGGATGTGCAGGGATGGCAGAGAAATTAGTAAATTATGAACATAATTGGATGGCTGTCAATCATCAGCAAGCAATATTATTAACTGCCAGGATGAACTGTGGGTAAAAAAATTGAAAGTTACTCTTAAATCAAATTCGTCAACAGTCATGATTTGGGTCTCAGCTTCTTTAATAGTGGAAACTCATTATCTAATTAAAATTAGACCTACTTGTAGCTTAAGGACATTCTAGAAACAGTTTTGATTCTTGAGGGATCCTCCCAAGATGCAGCCAGAACTTTAGTTATTATAAATTGGCGGCAATAATACCCCGTGTTTACATATGATACCGGGCGAATGTATCATCCTTACAGGTGCTCAGTGCGCCTTTAACAAACTTTGATGAATCTGCCGCTGGCCTTCATAAATATATCAGCGGCGCCCCTCTGTGGCGGCCATACGTCACGGCGTGATAAAGTAAACGTTAGCGTGGGAGATGGATGGGCGCCCACGCGGCCGTGCCCGCCTGGCGTAATGCGACTGCGCTCCGCGTTATTGATGTGTCCTGGCTTATCGGGGGCAGGCGAGTCGATCTGTCTCGTATGCCTTGGGGGGGGGGGGGCTGAGGAAGGCACTCCTTGCCCCTGCTTGACGGAGCATGTATGATCGGACACACGGTCCGGGGGGGCTGGAGATCACAGGAGGGAAATATGACAGGAGTTTAGAGCTCATCACAGAAGAGGGGTGACAGATAATGTCTTAGGGATGCGGGGGGGGGGGGGGGGGGGTTAGGTTCCTGACTGCTGAATATCAGAGGCATGGTTTTTACGCAGGCTAACAAATGTTTACTTTGTGTTACATTTCTAAGGAAATAAATGATCACTATCTTTACTTTCTGCATCAGCCTGTTCAGCTGCAGGTAAATCTAGTTTCCTCTCACAGTTCAGGTTGGTTTAGTCTGGCAGGTTGGCGTCTTTAAACTGTGTCCCCTGCCTCGTACCCTGTGCATCCTTTGACGGGCTCCAGGCCCAGTGCCACCCTCTGTTGGACAAGCAGCTGGATGATGGATGGATGGATGGATGGATGGAAGGATGGATGGAAGGAAGGAAAAGAAGAGCAGAATAGCTAAACAGCTTCCTGGCCAAAATGATATTAACGAGCCAATTAAGGGCTGCTTATCTTTCCCCTCCAGTGGAGATGAATAGTGACAGCTGCCGCCCAGGGACCTCACTAGTGTCAGCCCTGCTTCCCGAGATGGAGAATGCTAGGAGCCCCACAGCCGGGCCCCACAGCGGGGCCCCGCGGTCCACATGAAAGCGCGGCCCAAACGAGCGCCTCTCCCTGGCCGCTGTTGCCTTCAAGCACTGACCTTGGAGCCGCACTCCCCAGCGACAGAGAAGACATGGAATGCATGTTTGAGAGATCAAAACATGCCGGGTTCACCTGTCCCCCCCCCCCCCCCCCACACTGGCCCCCACCTTCCCGTCAGCCCCTTGTGAACGAGCACAGAGCTCACACACAGGCACAGGTAGCTCCTCCAGGTAATTAATTATAAACACGTGTGACCTTTAATTTCTTTGAAATTGTCCTCGGAGCAAATATTTGAAATGCACCCGAACGCCACAAACTTCCCGTCCAGGATTCCGGAATGTGGCACTCTGGTCTGATCAGGGATCCGGGCCCCGTTCTGTCAGGTTTGGGGAAATTCAGAATTTAGAAAAAATAGGGTCACAGAAAATACAAGCATTACAGGGGAGGACAGAATTATGTCTGGGTGAAGCTGCATGGTCCATCATACAGCACATAGTGAAAATTACACATTTGGTCAAAATCAATATGTTGTTCAGACAAAATGGTTATTGTGTCATGCATTATATACCCAGAGTGTTGTTTTTTACCTCTGATTTTGAGATAGTGGTGTCTCATATACACTAATAAAATATATATATATAAATTATAATTATCAACTTTTTTGCCATTACAAAAACTAGGTTCAGTTAAAGTCGGAATGAAATTCACAGGCCTGACACGTACACATGTATATAAAGATCTTGTCTCCTCTCAAATTTCTGTTTAAAAATTTTAACTATATCCAAGGTTGGGGTGGGGGGGCTCTTCCCCTTCTCCTCGCTTTATCTTCTCTTGCATGTTCTGTGTAAAAATCTAGGTTACTAGGTACAGCCTGCGCCGGAACTTTCCAAAGTTACTCAACTGGAAAATTAATTTGTCAGAATGTTTCTGGCAGACTTTTTAAGATGTATCTGTCTTGGGTCTGTTCAGGAGCACGGCAGACAAG
The DNA here is from genome assembly GCF_048594095.1 of Paramormyrops kingsleyae. Lineage (NCBI taxonomy): Eukaryota > Metazoa > Chordata > Actinopteri > Osteoglossiformes > Mormyridae > Paramormyrops > Paramormyrops kingsleyae. The sequence continues at coordinate 16,379,647 of NC_132797.1, forward strand.
CCAGAAGAATAAAATCCTGCAGAGAATAGTTGGATTTAAATACCTTTTATTCACAAGAAGTAAAACAATGCATATACAGGACATGAGGTATAAAAGCTATTTACAGAAATGTATGATATTTACACATATAAGCTTAACTGTACAAAGTAAATATGTATAGGTGTATGGTGTCGAGACACCACTCGCGACGGCTGCATCACAAGGTCGTCTCCATGGTGTAAGACCACTCCACGGTGTCATAGAAACGCAAGCAGCTCTTGTGTAACTGCAGCTTCTCGTCCAGGTGGCTGCTGCTGCTGATGTCCTGGTCCAGCTGCCTGCTGAGGTCCTGGTACCTACAGGAAGGGAACCAGGGGTGAGGCGTGACATGGACATTAGGACAGGATGCTGGTCCAACTTAACCTCATGCATCTACATACTTAAAATACATGAAGGAATTATTATCAAAGTCTAACATTTTATCACAAGAAATATATTTTGAATAAATTTTGCAACAATAATGCAATACCATACCCAAATTGTACCTGAATTATTTCAGTGTACATGTACAATGTCATATGTTGAATTGAGTTATTTGCCTGTATACACTTGGTGGCCAGTTTATAAGGGCCCCCCCTCTCTCGTCCCCAGAATCAGAGATGCCTTTCTGCACACCGCTGTCGTACTGAGCTGTTAGTTTTGCATTTGCTCTTCTTGTTAGCTTTAACGAGCCTGGCCATTCTCCCCGAACGTCACTAATAAGGTGCTTTCGCCCACAGAACCTCACGGCACTGACTGGATGAGCTTTGTTCGTCTCACCGTTCCTGTAAACTCTATGCGCTGTAGCACTTGAAGGATGCTGACCAATTCACTCAAAATCGCTTACATCACGCATCTCAGCCACTTAGGTAACCTGCTAACCTTGTCTATTTGCCCTACGTATGCGCTTGCAGCAATGTGATTGGCTGTATTGGAGGAGCAGGCAGTTTGCTTTAACGAGCAGATGGACCTAATAAACTGGCCACTGAGGGTACACGAGCTCTTAAAAGCTCTTAATTGGGTATGAAGCTGTGAGGCTGAGAGAGGACGATCACCAGGCCGAGAGCTGAAGCGAGTGCAAGCAAGATAGTAACCAGAAATAACACTGACTGCACCTTTAGAAAATATCGGGGTCTCCTCACACCCCCACATGCCGTGAGGCAGACCCTGCTCTGTGCACAGCACCCCAGTGCTAAGGCTGCCCTCCATCCCCTCCCCACCACCCCCGCTCCCCCGAAAGCAACATAATCATTATGCAAATTGAGCCATGTAACCTTTCTAAATGGAAAAAGTTGCAGAGAAGCAATGATTTGTACGGAGGGAAATGTCAGGAGTGACTGAGCAGTTTGGGGGGGGAGCTTGAGGGTCCAGCATGGGTATGTATTGGCTTAAGGGGACCCTGGTCCTGCTCTCTGAGGCTGGACATACCTGTGGGAGATCCTCCAGAAGACCAGTGTGTTTACAGTCATCAGGGCAGCCAGAAGGAAGAAGAACCACTCCAGGTTGCCGTCGCTCAGGTCATTTGGGTAGAAGTTACCTCCAAGAATGACAGAAGATTTTATTACCTTGGGCACATGTCAAACACCATCAGAGTGAAACATGAGGGAGGTGGATGTACCCCTGATAGTCATGTGTACGGTGACCTCTGACCTTTCACAATGACGACTCATGTGAAGGCACATGCTCGAGCACTGTAACCTGGGAGATACGTCACTCTTCGTGTAAGCCATATCACATGTACCCATAATCCCCAGCCCGGCCCGCATTGAGCTGGCAGCGTAACATTGTGCGGCAGGGGTGGGAGTTTGGGGGGGGGGGGGCACATACAACGGTGCTGGTGCTCCTTCCCCCAGCCAGTGGGCATGGCCTTCATCCATTTTGGATGACCCACACGCCGAGAAAAGCCCACAGCTGATTTTTATCCAGGCAGGAAGGAACAGCCTTTGAACTGGCTGTAGTTGTCCTTGGGCTGTCCGTGTTGGGGGGGCGTGGGAGGTGGGGGCTTGGGGAGGGGGGGTGGGGTGGGCAGGGATGCAGCCAGACCTACCCCCAGAGAGCAGGTAGAGCAGCTGGATAATGAGCGCCCCCAGGAAGCAACCACCCCCGTAGGAGAGCGCCAGCAAGTGCAGGGAGATCCCGCGTAGGCTGCCGGGGGGCAGGCAGAAGGAGACGAGCGAGCCTGCCGGGGGGGGGGGGGGGGGAGATGAGGGGTCAGTGTGCATTCTCCACATTCTCTCTTCCATCGGCTGTCTGCCCCCAGGCTTACGCAAGGGGCAAACTTGTTGGTTTTTGCATTGTCCAATAACCCCAGGCCAAAGAGCTTAGGGCAGGGGCCTTTTACATAGTGGCAGTTAGGCCATCCACGTGCGTGTGTGAGTGAGTGTGCGTGAGTGTGGGTGCACATGTGTTTGTGCATGTGAGTGTGTATCTGTGTGTGTGTGTGCACGTGAGAGTGTGTTTATGTGCAGGTGAGTGTGCACGTGAGTGTGTGTGTGTGCGTGAGTGTGTGTGTGTGTGCAGGATTAATGCTACAGGAGAAATACATCCTCAGACGTTCTCATTGCTCTTTTACTTGCTCTGGCACAGAATGGTTTTGTAATTAGGCCTGCAAACCTCTTTGAATTCTTTTGGGCTTAAAAAGTGGGCACTTTACCCTTTTATTTATACATTAAAAATGATTTCAGCCATTTAAAAATCCCATGGACCTAAGACAGAGCTAATGAAGGAACCACCAAAAGAGATTTGATTTACAAATTATTAGTGTAGTAGTATATGGCAGGCTGGGGGGGGGGGGGAGGTAGGGGGGGTTAAAGGCTCACAGATTCCTGCCAAAGCGAGTTTCTAAGAATGTCCTCATAAGTGCTTCTGAGAAATGCGGGCCAGGCCATTACAGCGTCACGAAAGGCCGATTAAATATAGAATGATAATTATAACCATTAATAGCGCTCTTTGATAGGGACCTATAAAAAATAGATAAGAAGAGCGTATTGTGAGTGAGCCGGTGCTGGGACACAGATCGGACCCCTCCAGGGAGAAAGTGATAGGTTCATTTGCCATATGTGATCGACAAGAAACGCTGTCGCAATATAATCAATGTTCTGATGGAGTAATTCAGCAAAGTCAATCACCCTGACGGTCATAGTCTATAATATAAATCAAGTCAAATCACTCATACTGGTGTGAGAGTAGAAGGAGGCTTTGGCCTGACACTGACCTCCATACAGTACTTTCATGTGAACTAAACCTTTTTAAAGTTATATTAGAAATGAACATGGTGACTATGTGAGAGGCATCTAGCTGCAGGAGGAGCCTCAGAGGGCGTGGTCTACGTCAGCACCCAGACCACTCTCGAGCCCCAAAACATCGTTTCGTAAGACGCCATTTTATGGAATGCTGGATGGGTCAAAACAGATATAAAAAACAGGGTATAAAACGTATATTGCATTTTTTCGCACTAACAAGCTGAAAATTTTGCTCCTGTTAACACATACAAAATGTGCACGTTAGCATGTCAGTTTTGAGCTTGTTAACGTGAAAAAAGCAAACGTGTTTTACCGCTTTTGATACAGGAAGTCCTGTAGTCCTTAGTGACACTTATTTACAAGTCAGTTAGTTTAGAAAAGGGTGATCATACTGACTCTGTGAAATAGTAAATAAAAGGAGGACTCTGCAGATGGACGGAATTGTTTAATATCAGACCTCTTTATGTCGCCCCCAACCACTCACACACATACTTTACAGCTAAGACATGTTGTCTGTAGTTAGGAGAGCTATCTGACACACACACATTATTAAGACAGACCTCGGACATGTTAGAAGAATGACTGGCACAGTAGCGAAAGGTAAACAACGGATCCCGTCGTAACGTCTTTACATCTTTGGGAATGATGTTGTGGGGCTTGAGAGTGAAACACGCGCTCTCTGCCCCCCCTGCAGTCACCTGCTCGTGGAATATGTAGTCGTTTATGCATTAGTGTAATTGTGGTATGTGGTGTGGACAGTAGGGGGCGCTCTTACAGGCAGGTGTGACCAGAGCCTCGGCGACCCCCAGCAAGATGTACTGGGGTGCCAGCTGGAAGCAGGCCATGGAGGAGACGTGCAGCACCTTGCCCAAGAGCGCCTGCTCCACCAGGGGATGGCCCTTCCTGCAGAGCTCTGAGAGACCTGCCACCAGCACCGACGCAGCAGCACATGCGTGTCCGGCCACTGCGGGGGGGAAAGAGAGGCGGGGCCTAAGGGTCACATGACCATTCCCATCATCATCGGCAACAAAACAGCAGAATACAGCAATGCATCCAGCCCCAACAAGCAAACACATGAGCTGGGGTGCAGAAATAAGGGAGGGGCCCAGTTGCCCCCTCCATAAAGAAAACCTTTATATATGTAACAGAAGCTTTTATCCAAAGTGATGTATAATGGGGTCAGCCAGTACCTAAGTAAGGGTTAAGGACCTTGCTCATGTGTCCAATGGTAACATCACTCTGAGGACCCTAGGATTTGAACCAACAACTTTCCGATCATAAGCACAGTATCCTAATGCACTGAGCCACACGCCTCCTATAATTTTCATTGCACCCCCATGGCTGTTCTTTCATTCCCCCAAGGGACACTTTCAAAACCCTTTGTACATCCATGTAGCGGATGCAGAAACAACATCATGCACAGTTAAAAAAATAACCCAGAAAAACATCTGCACAGTATAGGTGTCAGAAACTAACCCAGACCCTGAGCACACCCAAAATCCAAGTTTTGCAAGAAAGAAAATGTTCCCCTGGACACAGCCACTGGTTAGAGGAAAAAACATTTTCAGCAGAATTAATTAAATGAAATAAGTTACATGTCCTGACACTGGTATCTTCCTGGAATCCCAATCTCATTAATTTCCTGGGGCTCTGAATCAGAATAACGAGGCGACTATGACCACAGTGTCACCTGTTCTCATGAATGGCAGCAATTTGTCTGGCTGTGTTGTTGACGAGACTCAGGGATAAAAACAGTAAAGGCATCTCTGGAACTCCGCGACCACCGGGTCGCCTGACCCCCGTCTCCGTGAGTAAACAGCTCCTGTACCAGGGGCCTAACAGTGCCTGGGGCGCCATCATGCTCCTGCGAGATCTGTAATGCCGGGAAAGGGAACGCGGAGGGCAGCTCCACGACGACGAGACGGCTTCCCGGGTTTGTAACAACCTAAAAGGACCAAGGATGTCTCTGAGGCAGCCTGCAGCGGAGGAATTTGATTAATATCCTACAGCGTGTTGAGTCACTCTTTGGGGTGAGCTGGGTGAGGGAAAACTTTTCACACCTACGCAGCTGTGTTGGTCATCATCTGTGAACCTTAAGGCACTTAAAACATTCATGCTTTACGGTTGTTATTAGTTAGTCAACACCTCAGTGGTGAGATCGCACAAAAATCAGAGACCGGAAACCGCTGTGCTTTTGGGTGTGTAAAATTCTTCTTCACCATTCCTCTAAGCCCCTAGACACACACTGCCATCCTGATCTTTTCTTGACATTACCCGGAGGGGCTATATGCGTGTATGCAAATGTCCAAATCGGTTCTACTGGACATTAAAGTGATTTTACCCTGCTAGCTCCCTAGCACAAAATCCGGGTAATTAACAATTGACCCCCATATGTGAATGGAGCAGAAAATTGTCCAAATGGTCGGCAAGCAAGTGAGCGTGTTGATATTGCTTCTGTCATGCGACTGGCGTGAAAACAGAAGAATACAAACATCAGAGGGTGAAAAAGAAGGATCATTTACAAAAGACGATCCCAACGAACGTGGCTAACGGGAGAAATGGAGAGAACGGGAAATTCTGCCAGTAACTTCTGTCACACCTTTGATGTGCTGCAAACAAAACAGCAGATTTTGCACATCAGCTCAGACCACCGGGACGCTCTACCCAAGCATCACCCCTCACCTAAACCGACCGGAGTATTTCTAGCAAGTGTGAACGCAGGTGTGAAAAGGCCCTGGCAGGTGTGGAGCGTGAAAACGATTCTAGATTCTTCCCTATTTCTATACGATGTTGTGCTGTGCTACTCTATGCTATGCTATACTATGCTACGACATACTGTACAGTAATATGCTATTCCACAAATTGCTAATTTCACCATCAGTCCCCAGGACACCCGAGTTTCACCTATGAGTGTGGTGGTGGCCGGGGGGGGCCTCCCGCGCAGCGACAGGGAGCAGGCGGCGACGCACTCCAGCAGGGGTGTCAGCACCAACACGGGCACCATGCCCGCAACGTTCAGGGCTGCAATGGGCAGCAGGTTGCCCTTCAGGTTCAGGTTGGAGTTCATGGTCTGGATGTAGTAACTAGAGGGGATCTGAGGAAGAGGGACTCTGGTGAGACCTTCCTATAGGGGGGACTACTTAGCACAGCCTAACGGCTAGCCAAACGAGCTAATGAATCACGAGCCGTAAGCAGTCACTTTTTCTAAGAGCTCCCCCTACAGGATGATGGAGCATCAGGTAAATACCAATAAATAAACCAATAATCATCCGGGGAGAGAAAGCTTCTTAAGTTACAGACCGTGTCACACTCCTTAAATTCAGGTTCTTCAATAACCCAAGAAACGTACAGCCTGCCTCTTTACCTTTACAGCTGCAGGTTTAAACGTCAAATTAAAATGATTGCACAGTATAGTTTTACAGCTGCATCAGTATGTGCCATAAAAGCCCAGCTCCTCATGTCACTACGCCAATGAGATGCATATAAAACAGGCTTCTGAGGGCTGTGCAGTTTAGCAGGGGGGCTGATTAGCGGCCAGGCGCCCTCAGCGTTCTATTGGGCAGCGCTCACTGCGTCCCCCCCCCTGCCTGGGATGCTGCTGTTAAAACAGGCCATGTGGTGTTGATGAAGGCTGGTGTGCGAGAGCCTAATATGGTGCCTCACACTGACCTTTACAAACATTTCTGTAAAGTTTCAGGTTCGGGGGGGGGGGCAGGGGGGTGGGGGTGCCTTAAAAATCACTTATCACTGACTGCTTGTAAGGGCCTGTCCACTAGCATGATCCATGTCTAGATAGTGAATCGAGAAAAACAAGAATGTGCGGTAGCGGGGGGGGGTTCACCCTGGGAGAGTGACTTTGCGTTTTTTTGCCAGCACTTGCCTGGGTGACACAGGCGCGGTACAGCAGCTGCAGGCCGAACAGCGGGAAAAGCCGCACCAGGACCTTGACGCTCTCCACGTGTGCCTCGCTGTAGCGCCCTCCGTTGTTCTCCTTGGCGCGGTCCAGGCAGTCTGCCACATCGCCGCCCAGGTGCCGGTAGCGCAGGCAGCACATCTTCAGCGAGTTGAGGAGCACGCCCATCATGGTCAGCAGGGAGCCACCTGTCCGCCGGAAGATACGGTAAGATTATAGCATCAGCAGGCCTAAGTGGAACAGTCCAGCTAACACCTCCACCTGTCAGTGGTACAGTCCACAGAATCGGCTAACATCACCACACCTCAGTTAACAGTCCTCACAATCACCTAATACCTCCAAGTATCAAGGATGCAAACTATCTATAAATATTGTATATATAATTATAAATATATTAAGCTGAAATGTAAACATGCACTTTATGCTAACCGCATTCAGGAATCCTAGAATACCATTTTTGGGGCAGAAGGTGAGGTTGTTGCGCGCCATGTGAATGGCGATGAGGGCCAGCAGGATGGAGGTGAACGGGATGAGGAAGCCCAGGTTCTTCGCGATGGACTGCTGGATGTAAGCGATCCCCAGAAACACCACGGTCGAGTTCAGGTTCACCCACCAGTAGAACCTGAGAGGAATGAGAAGAAAGCATCTTTCCAACCTGGACGCCATTAACCTGCTGCTATGTCAAGCAGGAAAAAAATGCCAGTCACATGTTTATATATTAATATGAGAAGCAGCAGCATGCTAAGAAAGTGGACAAAGTGGGCTTTAATGCTGTCCCACAAGCATGGTACTTAACCTAAACTACCATGGTAAAATATGTATTGTTTCAATATATATGAAATACATAAATATATTACCATACGCAAGTACACACTTCATGTGTTTTATCCTATGGACCTGCTTATAAACACATGAAGTGTTTATTGGCCTTTTCATCACATTCTTGTTAAATCAACACCCCTCAGATCCTCCAGGGGGTGCTAACCAGTTGAAGAAGGATCGTAGCTGGTGTTGGTCACGGCCTTGCAGGTTGTAGGCGCCCAGCGGGCAGAGGATGGCACGGATGCCCCCCAGGCCCAGGGCGGCGGCCAGCAGCCCTGTGTAGAAGAGGATGAGCTGGTGCCGGCGACCCAGAGCGTGCGTGACATGGTGGGTGTCCACGTAGAAATCCTCGAAGGGAAAGGCCACCACGGGCAGCATGGCAGTGCCTGTAAGGGGGGGGGGGGACACGGAGCCTTCAGCTGAAAAAGTGCTGGGCTTGGATCCTTCAACCCATTCGGGTGAACCAGAACCTCACATGACCACAAATTAAAACAGATCTCTGCATAGTGATGTGTTCTGGCATGGGGTCGATTGTAGGATTTCTTGAACCTGGGGCGGGGTGGGCACATTCATTCAGTGGAGCCAACCTTATTATTAGCCGATGATATGTTTTGAATTGCTGAGTGACAGGGAGACACTCTGGGGCCCGATGCCTCACACTTGGAGCCGTGGGCGAGACTCGCACGCTGATCCCAGAGCTGTGAGGCAGCCGTTCCAACAAATGTGCCGCCCCTACAACATAAACTTCTGCTTTTAGAAAACAATAAAATAGTGTGTGCTGATGTGGTATTTATAGATAAATAACTGAAAATGCTACACTGTACACGGAAGATAGCCAGAAACAAGTACAACTTCCCAAATATTGCATTCCTTGATAAACTTTAACTACTAATAGGGGCTTTACAAATTCACAGGCAGGTGATAATAATACGCAACTCCGATAAAAAAGAAAAATAAAGAGCACATTAAATGCCGACAGCAAGCGGATCCTAGACAATCTGTTAGAATTCGGGGAATATCGTGGCCCCCAAGTCGAAAGGGGGATGCATTATTTAAAAAAAAGAAAAAAAAGAACGGCAAGCACAAAACGGCGCCTTTCGCGAAGAGAAGCGAGCAGGATCCGTGAGTGGAGGATCACAGACGAGGACGAGCCGTGAAAAGAACATGAAACGGAGCGAGAAAAACCCACTTCGGGATGAACGAAGAAAGCGTCAACCGAAAACGATTAAACAAATTCTATGTGGTAAATACATTGGGGGGGAAATAATGAAAGCTTTCATCAATCAGGAATCTGGCAGATTGTCACAGGCTCTTTGAAGTCTGCTGATACTGCCACTGAGGAGCCCAAACGAGTAAATAAAACATTACTCTTTACTCCAGCTTTTCTGGTTAACAGGGCATCCCCGCTGATCAAAAGAACATTAGCTTTGATTAATCAATCAATACCCCGGTGGCCAAATCCTGTCCACTGATCTTTCCGGCAGCGTAGACACGGTATGGAGGTCAGTTTCTCAGCACGTGAAACGCTTGCGGGATTTAAAGTAAACGGTGTAAATGTCACCGTTTCGTTACCATACTGCGAGGACTGGCTCAGGCAGGGACGGCAGGCAGAGTCACAGGATGCTGGGATGCTGATGCAGAACCAGAGATGTGGGATAAACTTTTGTCCATTCTGGGGTTTGCCGTGTCAAGTTGGGCTTGTTGGACGACTGAACTATTAAAAGAGCGGGCATTTTCATTGGGGGAGGAATTAAATGACACTAGAACAAACATGTTGTGTTAACAGGGTTTCCCGGAATAGGAGCGGATACAGATCAGAGAAAATCTCATCACTTTATAGCATACTCCATTTGTGATGGACAGGTGCAATACATTAATATGGATACTGGTAGATACCTGCCCCCCTCCCCGCCCCTTTGTCCCACAAAGACTGTACTTGTATAGTTTCATTAAGCATGCAATAGCTTCAATTTCATTAAACTTGTTGCTTATTAATGTTTATACGTTGTTTTTATTTGTGCATGTGGCACTATACCAGCCTAAAGGGTAAATGTGGTTAGTCAAATCACCGCGGTACTGAACCAGGATTTTAATTATAAAGCCAGAGGCCGGAACAACGAGCGAATACCAAAGACTGCAGATACGCTACGGTCCACTACTAGGCGTTGAAAATGAGCTTAAACTGTGGCTCTTACGAAGACAAGACCATCTGACATTGCTGGAAGAAACCTCACTCGGAACGCCACGGGCGTCACAGAAAACTGCAGGACACCGAGGACCCAAATGCACTGCAGGAACTCGGTACCACTCTGCAGATTGAATGAACGAGGACTCAGTGCAGGCATCTCTGCAACCTGCCCTACGAAGTGCACTAAGGAGGGTGAACAGAAGTGCACTAGATTTTACAGGGCTGGAGGACTGTCCTGTTTCGGGATGCAGAGGCTGAGCATAAACACACTGGTTTGGTTAGAAATGACACGGAAGCCTACCACTTATGCTTGTCACACTAAAAAAAGTACAGAAAGTTCCCTTTGCTCCGTTTTTAGTCGCAGAAAATGCCACAACTGAGCCAGACATATGTATTAGATAGGTCTGGCATGATTCTTGTACTCCGTTTTCACCTCCTTTTAGCCCCGTAGTCCTACTGTACCAGTATTCTGACAGTTTTAAAAAGTCACCTGAATAAAGGGGGTACAGAATCCCTACAATGTAAAGCGGCAGGTTTTGTCACCCCGGATGAGGGCGCCTACCGAGCATGTAAATGACGCGCTCTGCGCACACTGGCACCTCTCAGCGCTTTAATGTCATCTCCAGTTATCCTCCATGTGGTCGCATTCATCCTGCAAATGCAAATCAACGTTATCTCACATGACGGGGAAAGTAAACTTTGCAAGTGGAGCTCGGCGGGTTCCCAGTGGAGGAAGCGGCAGCAAAAAGCGTGCTCTAATTCTGTCATTGTCTCACACGCACATTTCAAAGTTTGACTTAAGCAATTCTTCAGTCGCCTTTGTTCAATGACACTAACCATTACGGGTTTCCGGATTCGTTCCTCTGCGTTTTTAAAGAAATAAAGAAAGGAGAGAAAAACACAGCTATTCCTAAAAGGAAACTTTGGCGTTAGTTATGCTAAGTACCGTTACACCCTTACAGTGATTGCATTTGTAGTTTTCTGTCTTTCCTTGAAATCCGCTGGTGTGCTTTACCTTTGGCATTTCGTGGAGTAACGGTATCTCTAGACTAATTTAATTCGCTTTTAATATTAAAATAAATAGATAAATAAAATACTAAGGCGAGCAGTGAGGCTTCATAAGCTAAATGATCAAAGCAAACTGTCTCATTGCCACTGGGGCATGTGCTGATTTCGGCGTTTTGTCTTTGGGGTTCCACTCATGTCTTACTAATATAGATTTGGCGGAATATGAAAGAAATCGCACGATGCATGCACTGGATACAGGCAAGGAACGGGAACCCCCCCAAAAGTCCCGTATCTGTATCACTTATGGTTAATTTTATTGGCTCCGCAATATTAATTAGACTATAGTCATTAGGCTACTAGATTACTGTCTAGATTACAAGAAACTGAAGTATCCATTTCTTTGTCCCTCGTTTACTGAATATCGCATTTCAAGACATAGTGTAGAGAAAGTTTCGGCAGTTTCTACTCCCCGCTTCCGAACCAGAAACATTTAAAAATCCTGCAGATAAAAACTCCGCCAGAACTTCTTAATTACAGCGGCGCCTCTGACTGACAAGCTCCATTATACTGGAAATTATCCTGGTAATTATCTTCCTGAAAGGAGATTTATATTCCTATATTAAATGATCTCGGCGTATGCTATTCTTCAGCACGGGAGCGGTTTGTCAAAAAATAAAAAGAAATAAATAACACTGTAATCGGATGAAGGCTTGATCTATGGAGAAAGTCCTGAGTCCGTCTCCCCTAAGAGCCGACTCTCGTTGTAATGCAGGTTAGTGAGTGCAGTCCGAGCCGGTCCCATCGAGACACTTAAACAGCTGCGCTCTCTAATTATCCCTATTTTGTGTGATGTTTCTCGGTCGCGTCAATACTTTCCAGACAAGATTTATGATGCTGACAGCCTCCGGTGACCCAGCGGCTGTGCTTGTAACGGTGGGGTATCATTCAGAAAGTGAGCCATTTTTATACGCCCAGCACTCTGAAAGCAATTCCCCTTTCACGTATAACGTCTTTGAAAGATGGCTGAATGTCACATTTACACATATTTTGTCTTAATATGATATTCGGAATATATCGCATGCTCCAGTTTTGTCAGTTCTTATTATTTTACTCAATTGATTATTTTAACAATTCGGTATTATTTCAAAATTAAAGCAAACGTTGGCTATAAAATCACGTATTTATCGTCATTTTAATGAACGTTATCGGTAAAGTTTCACAATTAGCATATAACACAGTAACACATTTAGAAACTAAAAGGCTTGGGCTGAGTTTTTAACTGTCTGGGTCTGTCGGCTAAAGGAGCGGAGCTTGAAGACGAATTACTAAGAGCTTTGTGTGAGTAATTTTGATTTTCTTTTCTTTTTAAATCTGCCTTTTAATAAACTATGGCCCGGGCAAGTGAAAGAAGTTCACAGTCTTATCAATGTATATTTTAACTATACATTATATTCACGGACAATTTCAATCATCGTCATATTAAATAATAAAAAGACCACCGGCGCGTTTGGACTGCCTTGAGACGTTATGTTAAATTATGCCCACTATTAAATTGCCTTCATTACAATATTTTACTACGGAATATTATTTTCTCCTCTATGTTATCTCTACAAGCCTTTCCAGAAACCAAGGCAAACGTTGAGAACGAAAATGCAAACTGTTATCAATTGGCAACATTCATTGCGGGTATCTGCCTCCAGTCCGTAGCTGCTGAGAAAGCCCTACTGGTGACCTCACAATGTAAACACATTGACCTCAGCCCCCCTACATCGATGAAAAGCGAAACACAGCAAGGTTTAAGTAGCAGCTGAGACAGCCGGAGAAGAGAATTTTCTCGGCACTCGAATTAATTTTGAGTTCAAGCAGTCAGCATGCGATTGAAAGAAACACGGCCGAACGATCGCTGATTTGCCTCTAGGAGATGTACCGTGCAGGTTATGATTTCTGACACAAAAACGGCAGGCCATGCAGTAACGTAACACCATTACCAGTCTTTATTGTTTTTGTCTGGCTGGCCAATGCAAAAAGCACGTGTGCAGATGCATAGGAAGACCTTACCAAAGAAGTGCAGGAGAGCACACAGGTACAGGACTTTGTTCCTCCCAAGGCAAGTCTCGGCAAACCAGCCCAGGAAGACGGGCGTCAGGGTGCTGCCGCCCACAAATGCCAGGTTCATGGTGGCCGCCTGGTAGTTGTCGTAACCCAGCTTGACAGTGCAGAAAAGGATCATGTTGCAGACGATGCCGAAGAAGGTGAACCTCTCGCACAGCTCGGCCAGGAGGACGCACACCATCACCTGCAGCTTCTTGCGGGGCTGGGGGGGCCCTTCCCTGGCTCTCCTCCCGCCCGGGGGGCCAGACTTGGGGAGCCGCTGCAGGTCTATCTCAGTAGCCTGCAGGTCTATGAAGGCCGTGCTAGACTTCGCCATGTGACTCACACTGGAGGCTGAGGGTGAATGTGGAGGCCTGAGTTCTCCTGACCATCTAAGACCTAAGGCCAGAATTCCACACCCAACTGTGAGCGCCCCCCCCCAAAACCCCCACTATTTCATATGACAGCACGGCTGATAGAAACAAGGGCAGGTGTGTGTATGATTCAGTTTCCACACATCTCCACCTGGACTTTGTTTCAGTCGCTCTGCTCCATTATCTGACCTGTCAACTCCAAGGCTCCTTTTGAAGCTGGAACCGACTTATTATGTTTTAGAAATCCCCAGCTTGTTTGCCTGTTTGTCCTTTCATATTATTAAAAGGACCCCCCCTAATAATTCAGTGAATTTCTCACACTGGGGAGCAGGCTGAATGCTGAGTGCTTTAATCATAATTAAATCAGGTGCTCACCAGACTATTAACTAGCTGTTTTGTATAATTTACTTTTTCTTCAAAAGAGCACAACTTATCCCAATTAATGAACTGGAATTGTTTTTCACCTCATGTTCTAGTGGAGTGATTTGTGTTTTTTCCCCCCTGCATAAAACAGAGTACTTCAAGCCTTTTAGCCTTGATATAGTACTTATCCTTTTCAAATTTTGCAGGCAAAGAGAAAGGATTTTTTTCGCAAGTAGTCCAATTTGAAAAATCAAAAACAAATAGGTGAATATTCTTTCTGAAGATCTACACCTATGCCTGAAGCACTAAGGCTGTATTTATTGGTTTATTCTATGGAGGCAGCACTGATAACAACACAGCTATTCAGATTCTTCAGGTGAAGGTCCAGAACACCATGGCCATCGTCTCATCAGAACACATATAGGAGTATTAGCAAGTGTTGTTCTTGGTCGGGGGCATCGTGAAAATATTAAAGTAATTAGGCCTAGTTAAATAAAATCTTTCAACGTTACTAGTTAAGTTATGAGAGAACAGACCAAATGAAGACCAGATTAATCGAAGTCAGTGTTTTAAAAATGTTATAATCGGTCTTTAAAGTTTATTTACATTGTTGCCAAAGCAGCCCGCTTGACTCGATTATTTCAGTGGGATGTGTGGATCTGGCTTAAATATCTGGATATAAGGGTATGCACTCGAAGATCAGAACCATTATTTTTTCTCGAGAAAACTCTACCATTGGGGTACGCATAAGGGGTTGGAAAACACCATGCCTGTGTGCGACGTACTTATGCGATTATTTGAAACGGTTAACGACACATATACACCGAATCATTCCTGCATGAAAAGCGACTGAATCTGGCGAGCTATAAGGCATCTTTCAGCATCGGACACTTACGTGGTGGTTTGAGGCGGAACCTAACATACTCCGATCGTCCTGCACAAACAGCTCCGACTAAGCCAGTCTCCATTAGGGAGAGACTGCCACGATCACACCAAATATGTCCCACTACGGCGTGAAAACGGTGTACCAAAGCGGAGGCTGTAATTAAGCTAGCCGTGCAAAGTGTGGGACCTCGGATTCACAGAGTGCCGCTTCCCTGAAACTCCTTTTCTGAGGAATGGCAAGGAGGTGGTTAGAGGCTTTGTTGACCGAATGAACCATGTTTACGTGTTTCTCGGCGCGTCAAATCTCCTGATTCACATTTCATATTAATTATCATCAAGCTGCCACTTTACCGGGGGAAAGCCTCGATTTTGGATGTACACAACAAGAACTGCGCGTTAATGCTTTTGCAGGTTAGTCTACTGCATGAGAAGTTTCATAGATGTTTAGACAATATGCCCCACTATTTATTTTTACACTGTGCAACTACGCTAACACCTCTTTCTCGTGATTACAACAAAGCCAAGTCGAAGTTTGGGTTTTCCCTGACGGTAGATCTAAACCTGACAAGGAGACAGTCGATATCCGAATTTAATTCGTGAACCTTCATCTTAATTTTGCATACGTTCAATTTCATTAACCTCTGAACTACGATTGTAGTGTGTGGATTGCCGTGGTATGAATGTATGTTTGCAATGAATGTGTGCAAAGGACCACCCTGCCCCGATCCTACAAGCAATCCACGCTGCATGATTAGGATAGTATACTGTACACTTGTGATTTCTTGCCTCAAGAAAACAGTGTAGACGTTGGTGTCAATCAATAAAAAACGTATGGTGCCTGGAACCTGTTCAGGAGGATTTCAGTAAAGGAATCAATACCAGCCTTCGGGTTCTGGCATCACGATCATTGGGAAGGCAGTAATTTAGTCAATGCAGCCTTACATCCAGGGTATAAGCCGACTGCCATTTAAAATCAATAAGAGGGTGTTGCATCCAGCATCCCAATTACTGGCAAAATGGTCGAGAAATCGATGCAAGTGTTTGCCATCACAGTTCCTGGTGGGAGAGCACGCCGCAGTTAATATGATTTCATCTTCCTTCTGTTTTTGTCTTTTCCCCCCAGAAGCACACGGAGTGAAATGATAGATTTTGGCAAAAGTCTGATTAAGTGGAGGAACGGTTTCCCACAGAGAATTTACCAGTGGTGGACGGAGCTGCGTGAGTTAATTTCTAAACAGCTGAGGCGTCTTTTGAGCATCACGCACGAGCGCGGAGCTCCTAGCTCGTAACCTGCGGCCTGCTGGATGCTCACATGCACGTGTCAGGGGCGGAACGCGCTTCTTGTTAAAACCTGGGGAGGGCATCTCCTGGGCAGCCCACCGCAGATTACCGTAGTGATGCGTTTCTACCCCTCAAGGTGCCACCGATGTGGCGCATGATTAGGAACTCGTATGCATTGTGTTATTACATCTCACTGTAATGGTTTTTTATATATATATATATATATATATATATTATTTAAAATGAGGTATCACAGTATTATAGTAAGACATATTTTTATAAAATTATTCTAATTTTTAATTCTGGATCAAGTCCGTGATGATGGGTGAAATTCTAGCATTTCATTCGTAGCTGAATTAAATTACACTTAAGTCCTGCGTATGTCTTCTTAAATTTTACTTGATATTTGTCTATTTTATATCTTTAATTAAAACATCCGACCGTGAAATAAGCAGGACAAGCATTCCTTTATTGTAAATAAATCAGCCAATAGATTTTGTTCCATGTTTGTTTAATAAAAGATAAGAATGACTAAATGGGAACTCTCCCCGCTGAAAATTCCGTCCCCGTTGGAGCTCTGGAGAGTAGTATATAAAGTGACGAGATTTTCCTGTCCACCTGACATAGGCAGGTAAATGTCTTTCAAATGAGCTAAACACACGCACTCGGTACCGATGCTTTTATTTCTCAGCCATAGGCAGAGTTACCAGGTCCGCGGTTTTCCCCACCCAATTTGCCTAATTTAAAAATACAGTTGCGGGTAAATATTAGGAGGTTGCGGTTTTTAGGGCTGATTTCATTGCTTTTTTTACCCCAAATGAAAAGAAATGAAATATTATAAATGCAGGTGGCTCCTAATGCTGAGTCATCCTGAATCGCAAACCACCGAAAGTCAGTGACCGATGTACACGGAAAGCAGGATTGCCAAATCTCACGCATCTGGCGTGACACTCAAGCTTTCAGACTCTCACGCAAGAGATTAATCTATATTATAACATTTTAAACCTAAATTAGCGATGGGGTAGTTTGCAAACTCTTTACGCTATTTACAAGGTAATAAAACTGTAACATAATATGTAAATTCGTGTGTAGACTGCAGGTCTCGAATTGAAAATCTCACTCCAGCCAGTTGACCAAAGTTGGCAAACCTGGGAAAGGGCAGTTCTTCCGTCTGTGTGACGTCATTGTGCACTGTGGTTTTAAAATGTTAAACATTTGAATGTGATCAGCATGCAAAATACCGGTTTATTTCTTTGAGATAGAGTATATTGGGATTTCAAATATTGGGCTAGTTTCAACTTCTGTTGGGCGGATTTTAAGCAGACCTTGGGCAGGCGATTTTTGCTGGAACGGGCAGCACTGCCCTTAAGCCTATATAACCGAGGCCGGATGTCACCCTCCGGACCTGGTGTGCCAAGGCACCGACGCAAAGCGCGACCTTACGCCTGTGCTCTCCGCTTGTGTGAGAGAGTAACTGCAAAACAAACTTCTGAAAGGTGCGCTTGTGCGGCTCTCCTGTCAGCCGCATCACGCCTTAAACACGCTGTCATGTCGAATCGCTCTTCCCGGGCCGGCATGCGGAATCCAGACCTGCCAGCGTCACCGCTCACTCTCAGACAGACGCGGCTCCCGACTCCCCCTGACAAGATGCCACTTATACTCGATGTGACACCAGGCGATTTCAAGTGGAATAAAAATATATTAGTCAATGAATAAAATATACACATCTAATAAAATGCTGAGTGCCCCCACCCCCCAAAAAAAAATACTACAGGTGTCATTCGGTACACAAAAATATAGGACTAATTCAAGGAATGCATAAATTTATAAATTATGAACAGGGGGTATAAACATGGTACAATGCCGACATGAATGGTTAATTTTCAAGGTTAGGTCGTAACTATTGTGACCTATTGCGTAAGAAAGCAAAGCGTTTATCCAATCCCGTAATTCGACGTTTGCCTAATATGTGCTCCAGTTTCATTTTAGTGGTTTGTCTTGCCCTTGCTGCTGTCCCGAAAAGAAGCTGCGTATCAGAACGAGGTAAAGCGATATTAAGTTTCGGTGCACTGTAGTCATATGGCTGCAGTTGTTTTTATAATCAGAATGTGTCTATTTCTGGGTGAAGAGAAGTGATCTTAAAGTTCAAGTTAGGCACAAGTTCTGCGTTACAGAAGCAAAACGCACAACTGT
Source organism: Paramormyrops kingsleyae (assembly GCF_048594095.1). Lineage (NCBI taxonomy): Eukaryota > Metazoa > Chordata > Actinopteri > Osteoglossiformes > Mormyridae > Paramormyrops > Paramormyrops kingsleyae. The sequence goes on from NC_132797.1 coordinate 16,398,025, forward strand.
ACGCCGACACTGAAACTTAAAGTTGTCTGCATTGGTTTTAGCGTGTATTTTAGTCATTGTAATTCTCACACTCATGTTTTCTTCAAAACTCAGCATAGCTGAACTAAGATATTTTGTCACGAGATATAAAAACTTACGAGACCCGATTTGGGTCTAACTCAGTTTTGATTAAATATCGAATTACTGTGTTTTGCCTTTATAGGCTAGTATATTGTACTGAATCATTAAAGTTTTAAATGCACATTTAAACGGATGTCTCACTCTCAGTAACAGACCTAGCTATATCACTTTTGATTTATTTATTTATTTATTTATTTTTGCATAATCGTTTATAAGCATAAATTCCAAACTATAAACAAACATGATACATGTACTGTAGCAATCTTTTACGTTTTGGTGCACTTTATGCATTTTTAACTTTCTATGTATTTTTCGCCAGGCTTACTTCAGAATTTATTTCCGCATTCCCGTTTCTTTTAAATGTCAAAGTTCTGTAAAACAGGTATTTACCACCATAAACTATACGATGCAGCGCTGAACAGTTGAGGTTAGATCTAGGGTAATGGGTAAGTGTTAAAGATCTCTCGTTGTTTAGGAATATTGTATAAACTAAACACCCCTTAAACTAAAAACCAAACTGGCAGAGGATAGAGAGTAATCATGTCGGGCTTTCCCCAAATATCCGTAAAGCCGAAAGAAGAAGTAGCCAAGCCTTTGCTGTTTGTTGTTGACGCGTCCTGCTTACTTTACATTCGGGTCAGTCTGGATAGAGGGGAAAGGCGGGAATATGAACCTTTGCAAAGAATGAATAGCTTTGTTCTAGCGGCTTATAGATGCAGAATAACGAATTTTCCCGAGTCGTAAGAGCATTTGGCCCAAGTCCATCGAAAAGAACCCTTAAGGGTAGCCTGGAAGATAACGCAGCAACTGGCATTTTTGATTAAGTTTTGTGGACGCCTTTGTAAACGAAACTCTGGTCCCTCAGTGGACATTTTTGTATTAGTAACTGGTTCAAACGTAGGTTGAATCCTGTTGAGAGAGCAACTTAAAATATTAACCATGACACTCCGCGGAAAAATGGAGTTTCTCATCTTTACGTAAATGGCCAGTATGCAGAAGGTATTAACCTGGTTAGTTGCTGGCTCTCTCGTGCATCCGCTCCAGGTTGACCAGGCCGACATAACGAATCGGAAATGGCATTCGAAGTCAACACCGAGGTCTTCCGCGCCTTCTCCACGTACGCCACCGTTGTCATCCTCAAGATGATGTTTGTGTCCATGCTGACTGTTTACTACCGCGTGACACGAAAGGTATGTGATGTGGTGACTTCGCTCATTCTGCTCGTGCCCTGCACCTGAGCCTCGGGGTTAAATGCCCCCAGAAGCAAAATCACACACTGAGTCAGACACACCCAACCAGGCATCGAGCTGGGGCCTGTAACCCAAAGCCGGCTTTCTTGCTGAGCTGGATAACTTGTCAGATTTTAAGGTACCTGAGTTGGAATGGATTTTCTCTCCACTTACATTTACCCCAGACTACCTTGAATCTGACAAGTTATTCGGCTAAGCAAGAAATCCTGCTTTGTGATACAGGTGTTTGAATTGTTCCCATGAAGTGTTACTTCTAGAGAAGGCAGCAAAGAAAATTAAAAGTATTTTTGTCAGTTTGTATTGAAAAGCATTGCAGAGATCCATCCATCCATCATTTATTCAGTGCAGGGTTATGGGTGGAGCTGCCACACAGGGTCCACAAAGCAGGGTCCCAGGCTACACAGCGAATAAAGCAGGGGACACCATGGATGGGCTGCCAGTCCATTACAGGACACACACATAACACACACACTGACACACAGACCTGTACTCACATCTTTGCGGAGACTCTCCATTCATTTTTATTGGCAAAACCTTAACCCCTACCGAGCCCTAACCATAACCCTATGTAAACAATGTTTACACTTTTAGTTTTGTGATTGCAGTCATAGATTTTTATAACATTAAATTTCCCCTTGTGGGGACTGAAAAATGTCCCCACAATTCCAAAATAACAGGCTTTATCAGCAAATGTCCCCACAATGTAATGTATACCTGGACTGCGCGCGCGCACACACACACACACACACACACAACCAGGCAAATAGACTTCTTAGGCCTTTGATTTGATTGAAATGCTAATCTAACTAGTGTTTGTATGCCCCAGCCTTATGCCCTCTGCTGTCTGTGTTAGGCTCCGCCCCTCCAGGACCCTGTACTAGAGGGATGTATAAGAGGATATCATCCTGTGAGATTAGGTAGCGTTACTCCGAGATGATGTTTTAAGTTGGCTGACTCTATAGCGTGACTTTTTTCCATTGATGAGAGCTTGGGGTCAGCTGGTCTTCCTGGAGAAGCTTCCCCTTGTTATGGTTACAGTAACAGCATGCATGTCCAAACGCTGAGCAGATATCCTGCCACTCTTGAAGGCTTTTGATAACCCGGAGGACGTCAAGTCTGGGAGGACCATGGAGGAGAAGAAGAGGATGCTCCGCACGGACGCTGACGTCGAGCGGACCCGGAGGTATGGATATTCCCAGGAAGGACGGTGACCTCCAGTGGCCCAGCAGTCTGTAGCCTCTTCACAGCCTCACTCCTGATTACAGATCAGATGTGACATTTTCTAAACCCCCCTTTGCACAGAGGGCATGTCTGCATTACCATGGCAACAACAGGACGTTCATAATCATCTACTGACCAAATCTAGTTGTTAGTTAGCTGTTGCCTGCCCTAGTAAAAACTTCAGCTGAAACCAGAAGAATTTAACTAGGCCTCAACTGTGTGTGCTGCTAATCAGTAGATAGCACTGTTAGGGTTACAGTTTCAGTCCCTAACGCAGACTAATGGACCAGTTCAGCTGTCCAAAAACCCATTTCACACCACTGAAACTTCTACTCCAACTGGAAACTACTGAAATTTTCACAAACGTTGGATGGACCAACTAAGAAACTGTAACCTAAATTTACAGTCGATTTAAGCAAATGTCTCGAGGCAGACGAATGCGGCTGCCGGTATCTTTTACAGCTTTTCGCTGCAGGTGCAGCCAGCTGTTGTGCTTAAAATACCAGAGCATTAATGATCCGTCAGCATCCAGACTCACATTTCTGCATCCGCTGAAAGAGATTTTGAATCTTAGCATGAATTTTAGCAGCTAACTGAGTAAATAGAGAATATGTGGCTGAGAAGATATCAAGCTGAGTGACGATGTATTGTGCCACCGTGACAACCATGAAGCTGTTGACGTGGTGACAGGAGACCAAGGTATTGATGGCTGCCGTAGGGAGAAAGAGTGAGTAAATGGGAAATATACAGAAAGCTGTTCACATAGACGTTAATAGACCGCTTACACTGTCACTGACCATGACTAAGGGAGATCTTTAAGCCCCAAGATGAGAACCATGTCTGTATATTTGCCTTCCACCTATGGTAAACAGAAACATATTTCGTGGCAGTGTTTCTTTATAGAGATGGCTCAAACAACATTCTGCCTGCATTGCGCTTTCCTATTCAAGCAACTGCTGTCTTAAGACAGAAGTAAAGATGATTTTATCTTCCAGAGATAAAAGCAAAGCTGACAAAGCATGAATGACAAATATACTCTAAAGGACCATGTCTCCTCTTCGAAGGTGCCACCAGAACGACCTGGAGAACATCGTTCCCTTCGTGGTGATTGGACTGCTGTACTCCCTGACGGAAACCAATCTCTCCTCGGCCCTCCTCCACTTCCGGATCTTTGTGGGCTTCCGGTTCTTCTACATGCTAGCCTATCTGATCCCCCTGCCCAATCCCAGCAGGGGCCTGTCCTGGATAGTAGGAATGTGCGTCACCTTCTCTATGGCATACAACGTCCTCACCAGAGCCATGTTCCATTAAGTTGGCTGCCCGCGTCTGTCTTCCCAGACATACGAAACCAAAATGTTCAACAGTGAACCAGCGTTGAGAAATGTAAACTGCATGATTTACACTATTAAACAATGAAAATGATAAGCTCTTACGATAAGATATGGTGATTTAATTTATGCTAGTGTTAGACAGATCTAATTATGTGCTGCCGTATCAGCCTTTGTCTATTGTCTGGACATCCACGCTATAGACGCACCAGAAAGCCCCCCCCCCCCGCGTGTACGTTTTGAGGAGACCGTCACACCAGGACGTGTCACCACCTTGTTGGGAGCTAATCAGGGTCGGCAGGATGGCCGTCCAATTACCAGGTGCACATCGATTTTTCGATAAACTGCTCGTGTCAGTGACTTCTCCTAGCCCTAATGCTTAGCGGTTGCCAGGCGGCTCGTTAACGTCCATGTTTAATTAGGGACGAAAATGGCAGCAGAAAACAAATGTTTTGAGGGTAGGCCCCATTCACCCGTCGCTCATGTCCTCTGGCCTGAAGAGTGGAGGCGCTAATTGGGTTATTGTTAATCGCATGGAGACTCCTGCTCCTTGCTGAGTGCCATGTCCGTGCTCTCGCTCATGCCACCGTCACTTCTCCCCCTCTGCCAACATGAATGATTCTTTTTGTCTCTGGGTGCTTGTAATGACTCAACAGTAAATAGTAAAGCAATAGTAAATCATACTTCTGCCAATGTAATATTGGCTGTGTGGGTTACCGGTGCTGTTTTTCATCAACCATGTTCATTTCACTGTCAAACATATACTGTATCTGCCAAGAGCAGTAAGACCCACTGGTTTATCTTGTAACACTTTCCAGTGTGTGTCGATGTGATAAAATTAACACTGGCCTGCACTACTCCTTGTAGGAATAAGATAGCTTTAAAGGTGTTTATTTTTTTTTCTGGAAATGTTCACTGTCTGTCGGCTTGTCTAAAAAAATGCTCTAACGATGTGTGCTACTCGGTGCTGTAAGCTGTCAGTTTTTAAAACATTTCTACAGGTGTGGGGATTGTGTAGACCCGCATCTCTCTTTCCAAGGCATTTTTAATATATATTCTATCACATTTGTGTTGTGATCCCTGTGTTTCACACTGTATTGAACGCAGGTGTTGGGTCTAATATAAAATATATATTTTTTAAATTTATCGCGGCACACCCAATAGCGCAATCTTATCAATGTGTATTTGGCCGAATGAGAATATGTCCAGTAGGGGGAGACATATTAAAACGCAAAATAAACACTTAAAAAAGATCTTATTAGTGTCCCGGAATTATTATATTTACACACAATCTGAGTGAATCATACTGTAATTTGTGGATTTTAAAATGTGTTTTTTATGACATTGAAGCTTAAGTGGAATGGTAAACCAAAATCGAAGATTATAACAATGTGTTTATATCTGAGTAGTTTCAGTATGTTCACTGTGCATCTGCAGGCTTGAAGATGACTTGTGCTTGACACTTAAACAGGAAATATATAGGAGACTTTGTGAGTGAAACTGGACATCATGTCTGCGCTGGTCAGGGGTCCATTTGCCTAAAGCTTGGCTGCTAACAGCATTAGCAACTTGCACAGTTGAAACCGCATAACTGAATGGCTCCAACTAAACACGTTCCTATCAGGAGCTTTTATGGAACATACTCCAGAATGGTTCCTGGTGCACTGAATTAACTGGGAGCTGTGGGCCCAGGCGGAAGGGCCCAAGCAAACCACTTGAAATGGCAATTGCTAACATGGGGTCGGGGGGGGGGGGTGGGGAACCAAACGATGAGCTGCTTCTCAGCCACTCAGCCATATAAAGAAGCGAGAGTAACCCTGCCCTAGACACTAATCAATTGCCCCCCACCTTCTCACTGCATTTAACCCCACTCCTGCTGGGGGGGGGGGGGCTGGGCGAAATGGAGAGCCAGAGGCATAAACAGGACAGATTAAATCAACTTTGACCCCTCTCGCTAATCTAAATTAGAAGTACAATTTTTGATTAAGTATCGACTGAGGTGACCGCGCCCTCAAAGATAAAATCATGTCGATTGATATTATTGAATCCGGCTGCAGGAATAGCATCTGGGACACCTGGAATTCGCTTCTGTGCTTAATCAGGTAACAAAATACTCTCCTTCAACTGCAAGCTAAAGGCTAAAGAATAAAGCACAGTCTGCTCTCTACCTGCGCTGGAATAGATTTTAAATAAAATAGCTGGCTTCCTATACGCATACCGATACGGCTCCCACAAGTGCAGTCTGCTCCTCTGCCTTCCGGCCTCCGTCGTGCCGTTTCCTGCCGCATCCCGCTCCTTCCCCCCCTGCCGTCAGTCCTGTCTGTATATGAATTTGAGCCCCTTTTCCCTCTTCAAGGTTCCGGCATTGATATCAGCATTAATTAGTGAGACGGGGGTACAGTTCTGACCTATGGAGTTGAAAGTGGGGAGACTGGCAGGCTCAACGGCTGCGTGTTACATAAAGGCAGATGGAGAGAGGGGTGCAGCAATTATGTATTAATAAATCCCATTAAACCATTATTGAAAGCTATTGAAAGCGTTTCCCTTGGTTACTAGAACTCAATTATGTTTAATGTGCTCGTGTGAGATAATGAAGGCCATTAATTGTGAACTTATTAGTTTGGATGGTTCCAGACGTCATGGCTTTGAGACACAGGCGAGTCACGGCTGCACATCACGCCAAGATGGCGTGACGCGCATTTCTTGGGAAACGTTCGGTGCATTATTATAAGGCTTGTTAGCCGAACAAGGGCTTAATTAGGCAAAAGACTCCGGATTTGCACCATCCTTTCCGACGTGGCCGCGCCGATTTCCGGGACGTGTGAAATTAATGAGTAGCTCACAGGAACTTGACGCCAGGCCTGTGGACTGATAAATTGCTTGGAGATTGAGATAATATGTTTGCTCTCCGCAACATTAAATTTGGTGGCTTAGCACGGTTTGGGAAGTTGGGGGCCACACAGGAAGTAAATCGTTCTGCCGCTATGCTTAGAACTTCTTCTGCAGTGATGTCTGTTCCGGTCTTTTCCAGGGTGACAACTGACAACATTTCTGCTGAGGTAGAATGGATGGGTACACAACTATCTTGGACAAAAAAATCCACCATATAATTTTATTCCCCACCTTTTTCAACTTTTTCGCTTTCTATTCGGCTCCTCCCCCAGATTATGGCTGAAGACCCGTGGCTACCTGTGTTGCCCATAGGGGGCGCATCCGTGCCCTATGAAATAACAATAAAGAGAATCTTGTGTCAGCTGCCGCCTGTTTTGCTCTGCGGAAGCTGGCCACCTGAGGTGAGCGGACTGCTTATGCTGACCCCGAAGATTTGAGTGCGGTGATTACCGTAGGAAATTTAAATGCTATTGATTTAACCTTCTCCCAGCTGTAATTGAACCCAGAGAACTGGGGCCGTGTCCCCCACCCTGCTAGATTGCTCTGCCAGCCACAGGAGCCAGGATTGCAGGGAGAAGGGGAGGGTAACAGAGGCAGGGGACAATCAATAAGCAGTTTGTCATGGTAACCGTGGAACTGTTCAATTAACATCTCATGCTGGATGAGGGGAAATTTATATGCAACTGGGATTTTATTTATTTTGCCGCATTATAAATGGGCTGTCCTAAAGACTCTGAGTACAGCTACATGGGTGTTTATTTTCAAACCTTAAAAAATAATGTCGGGGATATTCTCTGGTGTGCTTTGAAAAGAAGACAGTTTTGCAATATGAAATTGGACTTATTTCAATCTAAAAATTAAACTCATAGTAATCAATAGTTGTATGATTCCTAGGGATGTACCATGTCTTTATTTGAATTATAAATCCAGATTTTGTATAATTATGGTTATACACAATAAGTGTAAGTATTTTCTGGTCCTACATAAGGTCTTCATGAGATGCTCATAAGCATGACTAATAAAGGTTTTGTGGCACTCATGTGAGACCTATGAGTTTACGCGCAATGATTATGTTCCATTTATGGAGATACGTTGTGTAGGGAAGGGGGCTTTGGTTGGGAAAAAGGTGACCTCACAATAACTCAGTCATGATGTCATGTGTTTATGTATCGTACATTTTCATCATCTTACACTAAACACACAGGATTCAGACAATATCTCCCTGCCAGCACAGACTGAACCTCACTATGCCCTCCCGGAGCTGGGGGATTTTACAATTTAATATTTCTGAGTTCTAATTGAAGAGAGTTTTCTCTCCAGGTAGTGCACTATATCTTCCTGACACATTCAAAGGACTGAGACCTTTGAAATAAAGTGTTTTTTAAATGAAATTTTATTATCATAATTTATGCTTGTCAAGGCGCCCACGGTGCTTGTGGCTGGGAAGGAGAGATCAGTTACCAGGTAACGTTATTTTAACATTTCATTTATGACGATAAGGTGACACATACGCATATGAATTAGAATGCATTACTAGCCTTGCATTCTCCATTTTTCCTCAACATGAGAGACTTCACTTTCAAATAAAAAGAATCATATTTATTAACATTTATAGCATCATCCACGCACAACCTTCACAGCACAAAAATGGACAGAGGTGTGGAAACGCAGGATCCCTTTCTACTATAAACTTTCAGTAGTTTCTTCCCCCTGTGAGACTGCCTGATATATTCCTGTAGCTATCGTAACATGTAGCGGATTCCTCATACGTTTGTTTGTGACACCGACTCACTCGCTCACCTAGAGAACACTGGGAATAATTTGTAGAGCTCCACCGAACGCAGGTTTCCATGGAGAATAGGAACTGCACGTCCTTCTCCATGGCAGTGATGAAATCACAAGGGCTGTTGCCCGAGTGCCATTAAGCTTGCAGCTCTCCAGCTGGATATCTCCACTTTAGAATTAAGAACGTGCATTAATTTCATAATGGACACGAGTGTGCCGCTTGTGGAAACAATGATGGGGCCCAACGGCAAATGACTTTCCTGGCAAACCGTTACGCGACCCACTCTTGAATGGTGATCCGTCGATCAGCTGCTCTGCAGTGTGCGGAGCTGTTGGTGAACTATACAAAAATGGCACTTGATGGCTGATTTGAAGTGGATTAAATCAGGTAAACTCTGTCTTAAAGATACAGTACCGTATACGTGTCATGAGGTCAACTGAGAATTACACTGAGATTGCATGTTAAAGTATTGTTGGCTGGATTTATGCTGGGGGTGCTGGTGCATTGGTACCGATATGATGTCACGACTGCCTTCCTGGGTCCAGGGAGGGTCACTGCTAGCTGCTGCTTTCCAGCCCCACCTTACCGAATTTCACACCGAGCCGTTTCCTCTGCCCCCCACCAGCCTAAAACCTGACCCCGTGGAAGTGCTGGCCTCAAACTGGACGGTGGCAATGTTTCAGACCCAAGTCTGAACTCGTACGGCTTGCTGTGGTCTGGCACCAATGACCCTGCGTCAGCAGGTCCTAAATCATTCATTATAATTGGCCGCTGAAGAGACTTTCTAGAGGGATGCCAGAATGTAACGCAATATCTCCGATGTATCAAATGACCGGCTCGCTTTCTGGTGCACCTCTAAATGATCCTGGATCCAATCTCTGCAACTTGAACCAGCATCATACATGGGTAGATCAGAGCTCCTGCTCTCCTTGGGCCATCTAACATTATTTACAGAAGAAAGTGCAGCTTAGTCAGCAGAGATCTCATTTAATGCTTAATATCACCGGAAATGCCTCCTGAATTGATTTCTCCATGATTTCAGCTTATTATTAAAAAGACCATGTGGAAGACTTCTTAATGTTCCTCAGACCTTAGAAAGGGTTGCATGAACATCTAAAAAACTATGATGTTATGTCTGTCAGAGTGTGTCAGCTTAGCCATTTCCAAATCTCCCCTAAAGTCACCACAATTTGCAGTAACTGTGCAATATACCGATGTATGTGTTGACATGACCACTAGCACACCTTATATGGGTAATCGATATCTCATCAAGTTATTTACCTAATTAAGTTAATTAATTAAGTGAGCTGGTGGTGAAATTTAACGAATACATGGAATGGTTGAGGTGCCCCGGAGGAGAGGTTTGGGAATACAAGTGAGGATCTTCTAGCCAACAATGACTTTCTGAAGAAGAGAAGAAATTCTTGATAGTTCTAATAGTTGATGTTCATTTGCATATGTTTTAATAGTGTCAATAGCCACAAAGAAATAAGTAAATACATATGATACATAACACATCTATGAATGGACGATGAACAATCACAAATAATTACACACTGTCCTGCAGAATCGTTAAGGTCTCTACAGCTAGAAAATGCTATAATCTTTATGAATTAAAAGCTATGCATATTTTATTTTGAACATATTCCTAACGTATGGTAAACTGGTGTGTGTTAGGGAGACGTTGGAAAAACTGCTACTTAATTATTACATATATAATCAAATGTAAAATGCACCATCTCGCTTTAATGCTTTTTGTTAGTTATGAGTGACTGGGTCTTATGCTTTCTTGATACATTTAGTTGAAGTCGATTTAATTAACATTTACATCAGTCTAAAGCAGCACTGATAGAAAGAGCCGGAAATGCTGGAAAGAGGCTTGTCAGACTCCAAATTATACAGTACAGGACAAAAGTCTTAGGCAGTCAAAGGAAATGTTTAGAGTTACAGTGCTCACAGAAAGTCCTGGGGTGCTTGTAAAAATGTTGCAGATTTATTGGTTTCATAACAAAAGTCCATTGACAAGCAGTGTTTAACGTATCTGCGTCCACTGAGACTGCTTGTCAATGAACTTTTTAACTCAGTACAGCTCTTTCAGAACTATAATTTGGGTTTAAATTTATTACTATATGAAATTAATGTTTTACTTAATACTACTCTATTCTACTGTTTGTTTCTAACGTGATATATATTTTTCTAAACAAATTAATAAAGTAATGATTTTTAATTATAAAACCAATACATTTGCAATATTTTTACTGAACTAAGAAAGCATCCCAAGACGTTCTGTGAGCACTGAACTTATCTGAGTAGTTTGTGTATATTTGCTCAGGAAAAAAAAACACAATCTAACATTAGAACATATGCAAATTAACAGTAACACAATAAAAAAAAAAAAAGAATTTCTTCTGCTATTAAAAAAGTTACTGAAATCTTGTTGGATGGGTAGATGGACATCGCTTCACTTCCCAAACTTCTCCTCAGGGTCGCCCCAGCCATTCCATGTATCTGTTGGGTATTGATTTGCTAGTAGGCAAACATACACGGATGCTTTGGACAGTCGCTGCAAATACTGGCGTGACTTTAGGAGAGGTTTTGAAATGGTTAAGCTAATACACTTTAACAGACAAAATATCAAACACAGCCAACATGCAGTACAGTGCAAAAGTCAAAGATAATTTAAGGATAATTTTCTTTGACTTTTGCACTGTACTGCATGTTGGCTGTGAGATGAGCACGAGAAGGGTAGAGCTTCTTAGAGAAATGAATTTGGTGTAATTAGCTGGGATCCTAACTGAGGATTACATGTCGTGGGTCCCTTGCTGGCTTGGTTCAGCCACAGGGCAAACTGCTCAAATAAGTCCTAACTCTCCATTAATTAGAACATCGAGGAGTGACCAGGCAGGGTGCTGCAGTAGATCTGTGTTACCTTAAATTGTGACCAGCTGTGGCCCTCGAGCCTGTAGTATGACCTTTAGTTCCTCACCTTAAGATGAGACACATTGTATCAATTCCTCACCTCACCTTAAGGTGAGACACACTGTATCAATTGCATCACTTCCTGGACATCACTTCCTGGTAGGCCACTGGGCATGCTCTGACTGTAATGTAAAGAAAGGACAGTCCCTTTAATGGCTTTGTTTAGGCTCGCTTATCAGGATCAAGATGGAGACTGTCAGGGTGACCCTGGATGTGCTCCGGGTGTAATATCCCACATCAGCTTGAAAATATACCCTAGTATCAACACGCCCGGTTATCCATATTAACAGTGTGCAGCTATAATCTCTCCAAATTCTACCCATCAATGACTTAAAGCAAATTATTTATTTATAATGCAAAATAGGATCAGCATATATCATCATGATACGTTTCTCACAGATACTTAATAAAGATGCGGATTAAATATATTTTTGTGGATACTGTTGAGTGAATTAAACTGTTTTTAGGCAGAATGCTGAGCATCAGAGGGTTTATGAATATTATTATATTCACCCATAAGTGGAGGTTAAAGCCCCTTCCCCGCCTTTTCAATCCGAATTTCACCTTGTACCGGGGTGACAACTATAGAAGTTGGCAACTTCGGGAAAGAGATGGTTTGCTAGGGCTGGGTGATATATCAATAAAATATCGCATCATGTTTATTAACATTCATATCATATTTTGCTATATCACACAGCCCAGTTGTTTGCTAATATATAATATAGCATTTTATTATCTAAAAATTCTTATAAAGGTTCAATGATGTTCAGATCTGCTGACTGGGGAGGCCATGGAATGTGAGTGATGTCATCCTGATTTTATGAAACCCCTCTTGAATTTGTTTAGCAGGGTGTGTGTGTGAAAGGTTCCTTTCTCCAAGTGTAGATTCTTCCAGATCTGTGAAAGATGGCTCATATATAACCTTTGTCCAATGCTCAGAGGTTCATGTTTTGTGCTTCTCATGACCAGGTTATGCGTCTTTGTTTACTGGCCTTGGATACAAGCGGTTTCTGAATGGCAGCCCTAACATAACCTACAGCTATGTGAAGCTCGTGACATGTTGTTTTGTAACCGCAGAGGTGCTGATTCAGTTCTGTGGTAAAGTGTGAGGCTGTACTTTTCTCTGTATTATGAAAGTGTCCTGGTAAATTTCGACCACTGTCCACTGTTCCTCCTTGGTGATGTGTTTCATCCATGTTTGACATATGATGTCAAGATTTTTCAGGCTTTTCCACTTGACACATTAAATACTTAGCAGTTTTTGTAACTGATACACCTACGATTCAGGCACCGAATCACTGACATCTTTTTGATTGACAGACCCTTTTATAGCTTACGAACGCTATCAAATCTAGCATTCACCATTGTAGTTGTAATTGAGATTCAGCTACTTCAAAGTTAAAGTCCTTTTTCATGTGCCATTTCTATTATGTCATCCAGCCCCACTTCACATGCACACACAGAGCCATCTTTAGGGTGGGGCCTCACTAGGCTCAAAAGGAAAACTATCAAAAGGCTAAATAAAAATAAGTCATTAAATGATCTTTTTTCATTAGTTGTATGCAGCCATATTACATCTGGATATAGTGGAATCCGCTTATAGTGATCACATTTGTCTGGGTGAAACTGATCACTATAAGCAGATGATCATTATAACTGATTATTTCCTTTTTCTTTATTCTCAGGCAAATTACCGTCTAATTGACATTTGTACATTTATTGCATATACAGTGGTACCTCAGTTCTCGAACTCATTAGAACTCAAATTTCTTAAAAGTCGAACCAACCAGTTCGAAAAAAATTTAGCTAGAACTCGATCTGAATCTCAAAAGTCAAACCGTGAACGCCAACCTAGGATATAACTTGTACGCGCGGGGAAATGAGTTACGTGGCAAGTCTCTCAGCGGAAATAAAGGGAAACGCGTCAGTCTCAGCCTTACATTCGCTGTGATAGCATCATGCATGTTTACACTAGCTGAATACATATATTTAGAAAGTAAAAATACATTTAGAAAATGATAGTGTTATGCTTGGTGATCCGGAGAGCGGGAAAGCAGGCAAGTCCAGCCGTAACTTCAGCAATACAGGGTTTTAATCAGGGCTGACAGGCGACGAACATCAAACAATACGTTACAACACAATGACAGATCTGGGGAATACTGACTGAGACACGGACTAAATACTCAAGACAAGCCAAGAGGAACAGGAAACAGGTGATGACAATTGGGAATTAACACGAGGTAACGAGGTGGGCGTGGCACACACAAGGATCAGATGAGCTGGGCATGACAGATAGACAGTAACGGTAATTATTATTGTATAATAAAATACATTTAAAAATAGAGATTTCTTTATTTAATATTAATAATAAACCATTTATACATTTAATTATAATAATATTAGCGTGCCGAACGGGAACGGAACGGAGACAAAGGCGCAGACGTCAGGGTATCGGGGAATACGGGGTTTAATTACAGGTAAGGCAGGCAAAACGCAGACGGACAATATAATGACCGGACTGGGGAAACAAACTGAAACACGGACGAAATACAGAGGGCTAATGACAACAACCAGAAACAGCTGATCACACGGGGATTCCACATGAGGTTAACGAGGGGGCGTGGCACACGGAAGGAGCGGGCGATCGGGGCAGGACACATTGTTTTTTTTAACTTTACACATTGTTTGGATACATTTATTTTCTTACTTTACAAATTACTGTTTTGATAAATTTGCTTAGATGTGTTTAGTACAGTATATGCTCTTCTTGTTTTATCTGATTCATTATGTGTTTAAATGCTAAAAAAAACATATTTAGGTGTAATTTTTGGGGGGCCGGGAACCAATTAATTGGTTTTCCATTATTTCTTATGGGGAAAATTCGATCACAACTCGAACTTTTTAGGATTCGATCCAGAGTTCTGAACGGATTAAATTTGAGTTCTGAGGTACCACTGTATTTAAGATAATAAAACAAACAGCCTCACCATTTACTGAATTTTATTAACTCTTTCAAAATACAGTCGAGCTGTTTCAAACACTTTTCAAATTACAGTGCTGCACAAATTAAATCACTGAACTGTGTATAATTCAAATACACTATAATATAGTATGGTACTGTACATAAAATACAGCACATTGTAGTTTCGCCACTGCACCTTGCTTGCTCGTTTCTGGCAGTTTATCATAAGCTTTGATAAGTCTGTATTTGTCGTTGAGAGAAAATGACTTTCTTTTTCCCGTAATGTTTTCTGCGCACGCGGCATTAGCCTCAGGTAGCCTAGCTAGCCAGATGCAGACGGATTACCGCAAGGCAAAGTAGGGCTATAAGTAAAGTAAAAAAAAATGGATTACGGTAGCTTTCATTTTTGCCATATGTTATCATGTATAAAAAAATGACAATGAACACTGTAAGCGAACTACTTGATTACTATAAAGTGAATTATTTAAACAGTATTTGTATAGAAATGATCCTGTCCCAAGCTTTTTGATCCATATAAGCAGTTGATCACTATAATCATGATCACTATAAGCGGTTTCCTCTGTATGTCATTCTGGTTAAATATACACTGGAAATACACTTTACCTAAATCCTATCTTGGACATGGGATCACACAACCTAGGCTAACGTAACCTGCGTAACTGTGCTATGGTGGGGCCCTGAAAATGTTGGCTCATCTTGGGCCCCACCCCTCCTCAAAGATGGGCCTGAACATGCATGCGCGCATGCGCGCACACACACACATACACACATAGAGAAAGAAAACTCTGTTCATTTCTGTGGGCATAGCCCTAATCCTAACTATGACAGCCTTAACCCATACCCAGCTCTAACCTTAACCATAAGAAACCAAACAAAACACAAGATTTTTCACATTTTTAGGTTTTTGATTTAATTCACAGATTTTCATAAAATTGAGTTTCCCTTTGTGGTGACTAAAAAAAACGCTGCACAAAAGTTTTTATGTTATATACACATGACCCCATACAGACACACGTACGTGCCCGTTAGAACCATGAACCTCTTTGTGGCTTATTTTACGAGCATTTTCATTTGCCTAATCATTTAGCTAGCTACTTATTTAGGGCATTTAAATATGCAACCAGGTAGCATCTAAGAGTGAAAGTGAAATGGAGAGTTTGTTCTCTGATCTCATTCATAACAACTTGCACATTATTTTAAACGTCTGAATTAATTTCAATAAATTAATGAAAATACTTTTTGTTCAGATTTTTGAGCATTATAAACAAACAGCATTATCAGTAAAAGAAAAGTTTTTATCATTTATTACTGTATGTATAAAGTCCAACAGAATGATGTGTTCTAGCCACCAAAGAACTGCTCGGCATATATAATAACATAACTTTCGGCAACCTAATAACCAACTTTCGGCTAGCTAATTAACATTATGAGCAACAAGCGAAGAGGAGACGGCCCTACAGCCTACAGGGCATAGGATGTACTGACCATCATTGGTAATTAAACAACTAGATTTATTTAAAAAATTGTAATACATTATACACTCACCTAAAGGATTATTAGGAACACCTGTTCAATTTCTCATTAATGCAATTATCTAATCAACCAATCACATGGCAGTTGCTTCAATGCATTTAGGGGTGTGGTCCTGGTCAAGACAATCTCCTGAACTCCAAACTGAATGTCAGAATGGGAAAGAAAGGTGATTTAAGCAATTTTGAGCGTGGCATGGTTGTTGGTGCCAGACGGGCCGGTCTGAGTATTTCACAATCTGCTCAGTTACTGGGATTTTCACGCACAACCATTTCTAGGGTTTACAAAGAATGGTCTGCAAAGGGAAAAACATCCAGTATGCGGCAGTCCTGTGGGCGAAAATGCCTTGTTGATGCTAGAGGTCAGAGGAGAATGGTCCGACTGATTCAAGCTGATAGAAGAGCAACTTTGACTGAAATAACCACTCGTTACAACCGAGGTATGCAGCAAAGCATTTGTGGAGCCACAACACGCACAACCTTGAGGCGGATGGGCTACAACAGCAGAAGACCCCACCGGGTACCACTCATCTCCACTACAAATAGGAAAAAGAGGCTACAATTTGCACGAGCTCACCAAAATTGGACAGTTGAAGACTGGAAAAATGTTGCCTGGTCTGATGAGTCTCGATTTCTGTTGAGACATTCAAATGGTAGAGTCAGAATTTGGCGTAAACAGAATGAGAACATGGATCCATCATGCCTTGTTACCACTGTGCAGGCTGGTGGTGGTGGTGTAATGGTGTGGGGGATGTTTTCTTGGCACACTTTAGGCCCCTTAGTGTCAATTGGGCATCGTTTAAATGCCACGGCCTACCTGAGCATTGTTTCTGACCATGTCCATCCCTTTATGACCACCATGTACCCATCCTCTGATGGCTACTTCCAGCAGGATAATGCACCATGTCACAAAGCTCGAATCATTTCAAATTGATTTCTTGAACATGACAATGAGTTCACTGTACTAAAATGGCCCCCACAGTCACCAGATCTCAACCCAATAGAGCATCTTTGGGATGTGGTGGAACGGGAGCTTCGTGCCCTGGATGTGCATCCCACAAATCTCCATCAACTGCAAGATGCTATCCTATCAATATGGGCCAACATTTCTAAAGAATGCTTTCAGCACCTTGTTGAATCAATGCCATGTAGAATTAAGGCAGTTCTGAAGGCGAAAGGGGGTCAAACACCGTATTAGTATGGTGTTCCTAATAATCCTTTAGGTGAGTGTATATATGGTTTACGGTACTGCCTGTTGTAGCGGCTTGCGGGTGAGCGGGGAAGCAGGTGAGCGGGGAAGCAGGTGAGCCGAGCCGGGAATTCAGGCAAACGGGGTTTATTATGACGGAAATGAGGGGAAACAAGCAAAACTGAACACAACGTCAATGACAGATCTGGGGAATACTGACTAAGATGCGGACTAAATACACAGGACAGGCCGAACATAACAGGTAACAGGTGATTACAATCGGGAATTAACACGAGGTAACGAGGGGGGCGTGGCACACACGAGGATCGGACGAGCCGGGCGTGACAGAACCCCCCCCCCCCCTGCAGCGCGCACTCCGGGCACTCGCGGACAGACAAACAAAGAAGGGAGACACAGAGGGAACAGAAAACGGAGGAACAACAGGGCGAGGAGTGAACACGGAAGACACTGAGGGACGAGGAGCAAAGACAGGACGGACAAAAGGACCAGGAGGGAATGGAGGAAGCCAAACAGGAACGGACGGGGAACAAAGGGGAGCCCGAGGGAGCTAAGGCGGGCAACGGGCGGCAGCCGGAGGGGCCGCAGGCGACAGGGAGGCAGGAGCAGAAGGGGACCACGCAGGGGGCAAGGAGACAGGCCGAGGGACAAACGAAGGGCACAAGGAGGGAGTCGGCAGAGGGGGAGCCGCAGGCGACCGCCGACTCGGGGCCGCTGGACCCGCAGGCGCCCCCTGAGCCCCAGCCAAGGCAAGCGAGGGCAAGCCAGGGGGCAGGGCGGGTGGGACCTGGTTGCATGCAGAGAGGAAGCCGCAGCAGGGGCCGCCTCGGGCAGAGCGGCGGCAGTAGGCGGGGCTGCAGGCGGAGGCGGGACCTTGGGCGGTGCAGCAGGTGGCTCGGGCGGTGCAGCAGCAACCGCCGACTCTCGGCCAGCAGAGGGCGCTTCAGCAGCGATCGTCGACTCTTGGCTAGCAGACAGGCAGGACGAGACAGGCAGGGCAGACGAGACAGGCGAGGCAGGCAGGACGGGCACCATTTTGTGCCTTGTCCGGGGGGCATGTCACCAGCCGGAGGGGAGGTTCAACGCACCGGCAAAGACGTAAATAATGATGGCTGCGCCCGTGGAATGCATAAGATAGTTGGAGTAAAAACGCCAAAGTATTCCAGTAAATCAGACTGGGAAGCTTTCCACACGCAGTTTGAACTGTTAGCCCAGGCGAGCGGCTGGACACTGGAACAGAAAGTTCTCCTGCTTGCCCTTTGTTTAAGCAACAATGCGCTGTCCTGCTTGCTGTTACTGGACCTGAGTGAGAGGGCTATTTATGGCGCGTTGGTTGGCACGCTGAGGCGATGTTTCGGGCAGTGCTACCGCTCGGAGTCCCTTTGGTCTGAGCCGCTTAACCATCGGAGACTTACAGGGGAATCTCTGCGATCCTTAGCTAATGACGTCGAAAGCTTAGCCAGGCGAGCTTACACACACATGCCGCCAGATGTGCAGAGTGAGCCAGCCTGCGACCAGTTTGTCAGGGCTCTTTCTCCGGCGGATCATTGCGTCCACATGCAGCTCGCTTGCCTGCAGACCCTGTCTGATGCCCTGGAGTTATTAATGGAGAGGGAGATGGCAGTGGGGGAGGCACTGCAGGGTGTTGATTCACCACCTGCAGTTAGGGCAGCCGGGGATTGCGGAGGGGTGGTACAGAAGCCTGCCTGGGTGGAAATCACCGAGATGATATGGGGGTTAACCTTGCCTCCAGCCAGGCACCAGCAGGCACTGGTCCGTCTTTGCTGGGGATGTGGCCAGCCAGGTCACTTGGTCAGATCTTGCCCAGCATGAGCTAAACTGGCGGGAAACGGCACAGGGTTGCAGTAGGCGGGATGCTGCAGACCCTCACACCCGTGTCCTGCTCATCACCTACGTGGGCTGTCCTGCCCACTTGTACCAACTGGGTAGGCGAGCATGGACTGGTTATGGTGGGGCGGACTTTGGTGTCATACTTCTGCCACATCCCAGTCTGCGTCAAAGGGGTTCCGTGCATGGCCCTGGTAGACACAGGGTTTATAGTCATGATGGTCCTGCCAGAGGTGGTACCAGAAGGGATGCAGCTAGAGGGCACAGCAGTCCAGCTCCGCACAGTAACTGGTGAGCTATCACCGATGAGGGGGAGGGGACTGCTGAGGTTAGCAGTTGGGGGCAAGAATGTGCAGCACCTGGTTTGGGTAGCTGATGTACAGGACGCATGCATTCTGGATCTAGACTTTTTGAGGGATCAGGGCTGCCTGTTGGACCTGGTGAATGCCACATTGAGTTTCAACAGTGGCCATGTGTTAAAGATGAGGCCACCAGGTGGCCAGGGAGCCGATGAAGTGGCAGGGGGACCCCAAGCAGGCAGCCCGGGGGCATGTAAGCAATCATGCCAAACCAGCCCACATGGTACACCTCAGCATGAGCCCCTGGCATGCCCCACACAACCTACCTGTTGTGAGGAGGCAGGGAACCCAGAGGGGACCCGGCATAGCCATATAAAGGAGCCCATACCTGCTACTGAGGCTTCCTGCTACCCAAGTGTGCATTCCAAGCTGGGAACTGGAGGGACAGGGCAGACCAGTCGCTTTGCTTGACAGAGAGGGTAGGAAAATGGTGGCTCTGCGGGAGATCCGGCATAGGAATGCCAGCGACCAGGATGAGCAGCAGCAGGAACAACTGTGGCAGTTGTTGATGGATTTTCAGGATTGCTTTGCATGCGATGACAACGAGTTGGGGCAGACTTCCCTGGTGCAACACAATATTAACACGGGGGATGCTGCACTCAAATGGCAGCATCCACGCCACCTCCCGCTGGGTCGACAGGAAGCTGCAGAGCACGCTCTAGTAAAGATGTTACGTGCTGACATAGTAGAGCCTTCTGAGAGCCCCTGGGCATCCCCAGTGGTCATGGTCCCTGAGACGGGGGGAGAGTGGTGCTTCTGTGTTGATTACAGGAAGCTCAACGAGGTAACAAAGAAAGACTCTTACCCCCTCCCATGTGTGGATGAATGCCTTGACCTGGTAGCTGGCTCTTCTCGGTTTTCGTCCCTAGACCTGAAGAGTGGCTACTGGCAGGTCCCTCTGTCCCCTGAAGCTAGACCTAAGACTGTGTTCTGCACTGGCAAGAGGTTGTGGCAGTTCAAGGTTCTTTTCTTTGGCCTATGTAATGCACCGGCCACCTTTGAGTGTTTGATGGAACGGGTGTTGGAAGGGGCCTTTTATAGCATGCATGTTTCGTTTTCCTGGATGACATACTGGTGCATGGGAACTCCTTCTCCTCAGCAGTCATCGCTTTGCGGCAGGTGCTGGAGAGGATCAGGGCAGCAGGACTGAAGCTACACCCTGACAAGTGCAAGCTCCTGAGGAGGGAACTGACTTTCCTGGGCATAGCATAGGGTGTGAGGGGGTGGGCACTGTAGAGGACAAGGTGTGCACCATATGCGAGTGGTCCACACCTGTAGATCAGGTTTTTTAAGCTTAGCTTCCAACTATAGGAAGTTTGAACAAGGGTTTCCTGCATTGCAGCCCCTTTGTACAAGCTGCTGCAAAAACACTGTCATTTTTTCTGGACGGAGGATTGCCAGGCAGCTTTTCAAGCTCTACAGGAAGCCCTGACTAGCTCACCCATCCTGGCGCCCCATGACCCCAACTTGCCTTTCATACTAGACACCGATGCAAACGGGGAGAGGGTGGGGGTGGTCCTTTTCCCAGGGGTGGCCGAATGGGGAGCGGGTGGTGGCCTTTTATAGCTGAGAAGCAGCTATATGACCCAGCCCTGCAACTTGTTATGCTATGGGTGGGCACACAGCGGCGGCCATCATGGGAAGAGGTGGCAGCCCTCTCCCCGGTCATCAAAGGGCTATGGGCAAAGTTCAACACATTATGCCTGCTGGATGGGGTCCTGCAGTGGGCCTGGGTGAAGCCAGCAACAGGGGAGAAGAGATGGCAGGTCGGGGTACCTGAATGGATACAGGGTCTGGGCACTTTGGTGTGACAAAAACCCTCCGGCGCATGCATCAGGGCTTTTACTGGGGGCGGCTAAGGAGGGATGTGGATGACTTTTGCAGGTGCTGTGACCTCTGTGTGGCACGTAAGAGACCACAGGGATGGTCCAGGGCCCAGCTCCAGCAGTTCATGGTCGGGGAACCCATAACGAGAGTCGGGGTTGATGTAATGGGGCCGTTCCAACGCACAACACAGGGGAACCCCTTTATATTGACGGCCATGGACTACTTTACCAAATGGCCGGAGGCTTATGTTTTGCTAGACCAGGAGGCTGAGACTGTGGCCAATACCCTGGTTGAGGGGATGTTCAGCAGGTTTGGGGTCCCTGAGTCCATCATAGCGATCAAGGGTGGAAGTCCCGGGTATTTTCCATCATGTGCACACGGTTGGAGATCACAAAGACCTGCACCACACCGCTCCACCCCCAAAGTGATGGGTTGGTGGAGCGGTTCACTTGGATCACTTGGATACAGCTCACGAGTGCTGGGCTGCGGCAAAAATGGAATTACGACCTCCATACCCGGGGGCATCACTTCACAGCTGGGGAGCAGTTCTGGGTCTACAGCCCGACCAGGAAGAAGGGCAAGTGCCCTAAGTTGGACACCCACTGGGTGGGGCCGTGTCTGGTCCTGGAGAGGGTGGAGGAAGTTGTGTATAGGGTGCAACTGCCTTCCCGGGGATGCAAAGTTGTGCTCCATCATGACCGGCTGGTGCCTTACAGGGGAACTGCGACACCTCAGGGGAACAGGACAGAAGGTGGAAGCCCCCTGTCCCCTGCCACACCATCTCCAGCTAGGCTGAGTATGCCAGTCGGTTTGGACCAAGCAGCCGGTGGTGACCAGTCTGCCCCTGTGACACCCGGGGTTCCTCAAGGGGCCATGCCTCCTAGAGGACGTCCAAGGGGAGAGAGGAGACCCCCCCCCCCCCCAGGTTCAGGGACTTTGTCCTCGGGTCGAGGACTTAAGTAAGAGTGGGGTAGTGTAGCGTGTTTAGGAATTGTGTTACAGATATTGCTGAGAGGAATGTTTTCTGTGGGCATGCACCCATCTGGGGGAGAGTGTGTGGGAGGAGCGAGAGGAGGCAGGAGAGCAGAGAGGCTGGCGGGAAGAAAAAGAATGATCTAGAATAGGTAAGAAAAAGGGGTGTAGTGCAGGACTGTTCTACGATTGATTTTTTGGGAATATAAAAAGTGTGTACGGCGTGGCTGTGGCCCACAACAGGCAAATAAAGTTAGTTTTCGGTCACTTGCCTCCTCATTCCCATAACGGGAACTTTACAATACTTTGGAATAAATATGAAATAGAAGGCTTTTTGGAGTCGTAATGAAGACTATATGGATAGCCTAATAACTCATATATATCAGCATGGGGCTGAAAATAGAATAAACGCTGAAAGGCTGTAATTTTTAAAAACTCAACCGACTGATTGTAGCCAGTCCGTCGGCGCTTCGCGCTTGTAATCATCGCTTCCTTTGCTGCCTATTTCAATCTGATACAGGAAAACGATAACAAGATGCAGATCTGAGCAAAAAGACTGTCAAGAGCCAAAAAGTTTGGTGTTTGTTTGTAAGCGAAGCTGCACGTCGTGCCGGCATCGGGAAAAGACAAAATAAGTGATAACGAGCGACCAAAAGTTAGAAAGCGATGCGCCAAGAACCGCAAAGCCGCGCCTCTCCCTCTGAGTACTGGATAAAAACAAGCCCAGAGTCGCTTCTAATAAGCGGACATGGTGGCACTGATAGTCAAGAAGCATGATTTACAGTTTGCTCTCTCTGTGACGGGAGAGATGTGCCAGCTTAGTTTAACAAATGTGCGTGGCCAAGAAATACTCGGATAAAAATAAAATCAAATATACTGCTTGAATATTCTGCCACTATTCGTAGGCAGATAGCTTGAAAACCTTGATCAGTCCATAGGCTAGAGAAGGAGCTTGAAACTGAATGCCGAATGCGACAGCAATAATAATAATATTAATAATGAAGAAGAACAAGAAACAAATGCGATGTTTTAATGACATAGAAATAAATTACATCCTTAGGCGTATTTACAAAGTAAGGGGTTCCCTATTATTTTCTACTATGCTATAGGCCTAGTTATTTATCTTTAAATATGGGATGGTGCCCTTAAAAACGGACGGGTGCTTTAAAATTTTACTAAACAAGATTAGTTGAGGCCCATGGGCTTCAACCTATGTAAACCCGTGCACTAAAGCGCCCCTGATTACACCTAATAGCAGCGCACATTTGTTCAACAACGTAAGCTGTGATGCAGAACCTGCAGTTTTCAATGGGTCAGAAAAAGACTATCAGCAGTGAGAAAATACTGCTTAGGGGCTGCTGCGTGTTACTGCTACTTGTCTGAAACATCCAGTTTACTGTCTTAGGTCTATAACCTTTGATGGTTTTAACTTTATTAGTCCAGTTACTCTAAATGTTTGCCTTTGTTGCATCTGAATATGAATCCCTGTTTTCAGCAGAATGATTTAGGTTTCGGGCGTTCAGTTTATCAGCCTATGTAGGCTAAGTCATGAAAGGGTTAACGTGGACTTACGAGATTTATGAATGAATCACTGTAGCTTGTAAGTTATTAAACAATTTCTTGGAATATCACAGTACAAGGAAAATTACACCCGAACCACACGTAACCTAAGACTAAATATAACGAGGACAATTTTTAGACGGCGGTTTAATAAGGTTTTATTGATAGATTATGTTTTGTAATAAATTAATCTAGGGTCTTTGCATTGCTACAAAACGCATTTCATCTATTGTAGTTTGAGTTTATGAATGATCGGTAGCTGATGTGTCTTCCTTACGATAAACAACGTATATAAGACTATATTAGCTCAAAATGTAATGTACTGTATAGGGAAATGAAATTCTCAGGTTCGTCGAGTTTTAATAGTGATGTGAAAAAAGTAAATGAAGTCATTGTCAGGATCGGTCCCTGTAAAGGTACAGAGAGAGACGCCGCAGTGAAAACGCGTTTTCCTCATAGTTTCAGCAATTTAGGTTACGTTTAAGTTTCACAGTGCAAATATTCTAAATTGACTACAAAAACTGAAGTCGATCCATGCATTTAGATAGATTGACAGACAGACAGACAGACAGATAGATAGATAGATAGATAGATAGATAGATAGATAGATAGATAGATAGATATGTACTCATTCGGAATATTAAGTAAGTCCTAAGTTTATCTGAACGACAAAACAATTATTCTTAGTCTCAGCAATAGGCCTACCGTTTATAAGCTGACATACACGCAATGGGCAGGTTTATAAGTGCTTTTCATCCGCTCAATTTCATTCTTGAAAATAAAAATCTTTGTGATTTATATACTTAATTTGAATCAGACTATTATTACCCTTTTGAAAAGAAAAATAAAGAAGACAGAGAACTTACAAGTGATATATAATTAAAATTGGACAGTATGTCATAAAATGACATTTCCTTACCCATATATTGTAAATAATTGAGACATCCTGCTCTGATATATGCAGGAAGCAATATTATGAATAAAACATTCACTGTGGTAGTCTTAGTTAATAGTCATATATTTTATGTGTTCAGTGTGGCTAACGTAGTTCATTTATTCTCATCACATTCATGTGTACAATATCTTGTTTTCCAAATTCACAATAAATTACTTTAAGATTATTTTTCTTTTTGCTTGTTAAGGCCAACAGACAAATGTGGCGAGAACTAGTGAAAAAGAGTAAAATAACAGAACGCCAGTGACATATTATCTAGACTATTTTATTCCTTTAATGTTTTATTGCAGGTTCTGACTCTGGAATGATGGAAATTTATGATGAGATTCTGTGTTTTTATTTGGGTGCGTGTGTGTTTTTTTTACGCTAGTGTGAGCTGTAATTCTCTCACCTCATTATCCCACCCGTGTACATGTTGTCTTGGGGCTTATTTTAACAGAGAAAAGATCCAAAGACTTTACACCATGAAACACAAACCAGAGAAGCAGGGTACTGCTAATCTCACCTCCGAACGGGCGTCCCAGGACTTCATACTCAAGCTGTCTGAAAAGATCTGCATCCCAAAGGAGGAGGAGCGGACAATTTGCCTCGGCTCCGAGTTGAGCATTTGTGAGGGACACCTGATGGAAGCCCCCGTATGCCCCCTTCCATCAGTGACGAGCTCGGGCACTGAATACCACACCCTTACGTTTATCAGAGAGAGGGTACCGGAGTGGGAAGGGAGACTGTCAGCTCTGCAACACCGCCGTCGGACCCACGGCATCATCCCCCGGATCGTCAAGTGTTAGATAAGCTCTTTCTTGTGCCGGCGAGCAATAAACTAACGCGTCCCAACAGGTGAATAAAGGAAAACGAGCCACTCTATTTGAATTGGGAATTTAATTGATCCGTAGCTGAGCGTATTGTATGTGCTGTTTGTTTGTTTGCTTGATCGTGTGTATATGTATATATAACCCCATCCACACGTGAAACGTTGTAGGTACATTCAGAGAAGGATGTCAACATCCTTCATCGCTCCGCTGGGTATACCTGATCCGTGGTCTGAGAGAGTGATATGAGTCTCCGTGCTTTATCGCCGGCATGAGGAGCAGACGATTTATCACCAGGAGAGACATCAGCTGTCTCAAAAATCAGGGATAAATGGCATCCGTGATTCCTTCCTGTCTAGTGACCACATAATCAGATCCTCAACCTTTCTCCTGCCACCTAAACGAGTATCAGCAATACCTGGAAGGCTGCATGGAGGACCTGTGCAATGTTTCAAACCTTCTTTCTTTATTACTGCCGGAATATTTGCTATTAATCATTCAAGCACTTCGAAATTGATTATAACAAAATGGCTGAATTCACTGGCTGGAGAAATTTACACGGATGCCTAATCCTTCAAGTCAGAAGGTACAGAGACTGCTGAGCCAAACTGCATTTTGGCATAAGAAAATGAAGGAAAAAACTTATCTTTTATAATGACCATGTGATCAAATCTGGATAGCTGCTCACTGCTTCATTTCACGTTTCTAAATTGCTTCCACAGGGAGATACCGATGTTACAAAAGAATATCCCTCATTCAAACGAGGGAAAAAAGAGAAGGCAGGATTAGAGCTCCTTTTTAGCATTTCACAAACGAGTGTCCATTAAAACGTGTTCTAGCATAATACTGTGTAATTGCTGTGTACTGCCAGGCCTGCCAAAGGACGCATTATCGGCCGTGGTCAAGCAGCACGTTCCGCTTGCGTCGAAGCGTCTGTCTCGTGGTTCGGTCCAGTGGCTCGCGACCGCGTTTCACCTGCTCGCGTTGGAAGCCACGTAGGACTTAATAACCCTGCAAAAACATCAAATGCGTGCATTTCTCACCCTCTACAGAGAGTGGGAAGCAAAGCCTGCTCCCCGCATGTCTGCTGCTCTGAATTACAGCATCCACTGAAGGAAATCAGTAACATCCAGGGTAATTAAATCGTATTTATTTACTCCTCCCTTAGCAATTACTTAATGGTGCTCATTTTAATTCTAAAAGCCTCAATAGCTATTAAAAAACAACATTTGTTG
Organism: Paramormyrops kingsleyae; assembly: GCF_048594095.1. Classification (NCBI taxonomy): domain Eukaryota; kingdom Metazoa; phylum Chordata; class Actinopteri; order Osteoglossiformes; family Mormyridae; genus Paramormyrops; species Paramormyrops kingsleyae. The sequence continues at coordinate 16,424,885 of NC_132797.1, forward strand.
ACTTTTACACCTGCACAACCTGAGATGTGTTTACCTAAATGCACTGTAGGTACTGTGTAATCACTGTGCGAGGATAGGTCATGTCATAAGTTAGTACCGGGTTGGGGTTAGAGATAGCAGTAGGGTCTTCATCAAGCAATTCATGCCTCATTAATCTTGTCCTATTTTAAGAGCCACGACTGGGGCCAATGACAAGACAGACGGTCATAATGGCGGGTCTCGTGGGTCTGAGATCTGTAGTAGCGCGGTGTGAGCCCTGTGAAGGGTGGCCGAGAGCAGCCTCGGTGACATTACAGCGGCCGGCACATGGCATTTACGCAGCTCTCTCTGATGCACCCATCAACAGCGGCTCCTCCTCCGGCTCTGCCTGTGTGAAATGTGGGAAGGCTGTCAAAGAGAGTCCCACCAGGTCAGGTTGAGGAGCATGCACTGGTACAGGATGTTGCCCAGATACTCAGACTCCTTGCTCGGTCTCTTGTGAGCCCCGATCACAGCCTCCATTGACTCTGCGAAGGTCACAGTATCGTTGGCAAAGACAAGGTCAGTGAATCTTTTTTCACCGACAGATTACAGCCACTGGGCCCCACGACCGTGCCCAGCACCCAGTCCATACAAGCATTGAACAGAGTAGGAGCAAGAGCACACCCCTGGCGAACCCCAGAATCAACTGGGAAGAACGCAGAGGTTCTGCCTCCATTCCGCACAGCACTCACGGTACCAGGGTACAGGCCGGCCATGACGTCCAGCAACTTCGGGGGGATCCCAAGAAGTCTCAGGTGCCTCGTTTCCACCAATGTGGTGCTGGTGCCGGTGCTAGACTTTTTCCCAGTCTGGAACTAATTCTGCATGTTTCCACGGAAAAAAACTGGCCCTGGGCCAGAAAAAACGGCTCAGCACGGCACCACAGAAAAGCTGGTCTCAGAATTTGGCACCGTAACATCATCAAAAGTGGGCCGGGCTATTGCGTCCGAAGCTTCCGCATACGGAAAATTCAACCCATAACTGATATAGTTCAGTCTAATAACGCCAATTCTGACAGAGAAACAACCCGCCAGCTAATTAATAGAATAACATTACATCGTTTTTTTATTCTGTGAAAAATGCAAGATTGATCACCTGGCCAGATTTAATAAAAAATAAATAAATAAAGTATACAGATTGAATAAATAAAATGTGGCGTTCCTGTGGCAAAGAGATCATTCAGTTTTTAGCAGACTCTTATTGCGAGATCCTCAAAAGGACAGCGGTAAAACAGCGAGCAAGAAGGGGAGGGAGCCTTTACGGAGACAAAATGTTGTAAAATATCTTAAAATTGTATGTATTGTATTTGCTGAAAATAAGATATTTTATGTAAAATATTAACTTGCACTAACTTGTATAATTCACATAAATGATACAACGTTACATTGTTTTTTATTCTGTAGAAAATGAAAGATTGATTTAATAATAAATTATAAATGCTGCAGGTCGAACAAATAAAATATTTTGAAGCTCGAGTGGTGAAGAGATGATCAGGCGGACAGCAAGGTTCAGTTTTTAGCAGCATGATCGTTAAAAGAACAGCGGAAAACAGCAAGCAAGAAAAAAACCTCTTACACGTACAGACTGGGGAGCCTTTATGCGGACAGAAGTGGATACAGGCAAAAGAGACAGGATGCAATAAGTCATATTCTCAAAATGATTCTTCTTATAAAAACTTAAAATTAAAAAAATTCTGATTAACCTTTACTTCCTCCTATGTAACATTTCTGTTCCATACTTTTTTGAAACGGGTGGAAACGCGGACAGGTTCTCAAAAGCTGCCAAGCCCAGAGAGCCAGCCCTGCACTGGCACCAGCTCGACGTTGGTGGAAATGAGGTATGAACGTCCCACACAGTAGTTCGATCAACTGGGTTGAATGCTTTAGGAAAATCAACAATGAAACAAAGAAATTCTTCTGATATTCATGTTTTCCCTTAATGAGAACCCTCAGTGTCAGGATATGGCCAAGTGAAGACTTCTTAAGCGTAAAACCAGACTACTCCCGTGGCTGGTAGGCGAGCAAGTAATCATTGATTGTGTTGAAGATTACCCTAGCAAGGACCTTACCTGACACTGAGAGCACTGTTATACCCCCTGTAGTTGCCACAATCTAGGCGATCACCTTTCCCTTTCCAGATAGGGACAAGAAGTCTCATTCTCCAGTCAGTTGGGATGATGCCCGTCTCCCAAATGGGAGCAAAGATTGCTTGGAATGCTAGAAGGACAGCCTTACCATCAGCCTGGAGAACCTCACCTTGAATACCACAGATCCCTGCGACCTTCCCTACCCTCAGCTGTAAACAGCTGCTTAAAGTAGCCAACCCAGGGGGTCACAACTGCAGTGTCTTCCGTAAGGACCGTTCCATCACCCACCCTGACTGTGACACACCATGGAACAAATTTGGATGTGCATAATGCTTCAGTTCCTCTGTAAGCAGGACCTGGGTTGCTAGACCATAGATGGTGTGTCACTTGCTCACAGATTCCTCTACCAAACGCCTCCTTATCTACCCTCCAAGCCCTCACAGCCATCCTTCTCAGTTCTCAGTGCAGACCAGATTTGCCATCAAGCCATGCATTGCAACTCTTCTTGATTGCATCCAAGGTGCCCTGTGAGATGAAATACCTCCTTCTTAAAACACCGGCAAGACCAGCAGAACCCTCAGCAACCTTCAGGGTCTTGTCATGGAAGGTCTCCCACATCACATTAGAATTGACAATTGCACCCAAGTCTGCAAGTTTTTCACACAAAATGCATGAATACTGAATAGAAACAGCCTGATCTTGGAGTATCGCCAGGTCCAGCCTCGTTCTCCTGGTAGGTGGAAGCGTACTGCACCTACGGTGAATCTTCAGAGTAGCAACAAGAAGTCTTTGTGGTCAGAATTCACAAACTAGGTGCTTATGCAGACCCTGCAGTTTGGTAGGAGCCTTCAGCATCGGCCCACACGGACGTGATCAGTCTCCTTTGCCAAACCACCAGTATTGGAGTAACAAGTCCAACAACGCAGCTCAGGATGCCGGAACCAATATCCAGTGACCCGCAGCCCCTGACCTTTTGCAAAGTCAAGGAAAATGGAGCCACTTTCACCTCGGTCTCCAGACCTATGGGGACCGACACAATCCTCATAGCCAGACCTGTCAGTGGTCACACAGAAGTCACCCATTACCAGAGGAGTGTCACCACTTGGACACTCATCAACCACCGAGTGAAGTTGCGAATAAAATGTCTCTCTCATCAAGACATTATTCACCATGGTCAGATTAAACACTGAGACAACAGACAAGACACCCAGAGAGTGCCTTAGCCTGAGTCTCATACACCATCAACAGGATCGATCCGCCGCAGACACAGCTACTCCCTGAGTACGGCAGCCATCGGAGCGACCAGACCTATAACCCACCTGCAGAGATCTGGCCACTTCCCGCTCTGCGTACCTCAGAGTGCTGCCACTGAAATGCAGAGTTCATGAAGCTCCTCCGACAGCAGAGGAAGATGGTCATCATGCCAGAGTCCTGCCTCTCAAAAAAAAGACAGCAAAAGTGATAATTTGCTATCCATTGTCACCTCGTTGTCAAGAGAGTCCTTCGTGCAACAGAAACAAGGAAGCTTCGATGGCAGCGCCAGCACTGATGGATGGAGTGTCAGACATTTGTCTATATAAATCTCCTCTATCAAAGGACATACGTATTTTATTCCACTTTCGTCCCCTGACACTCGGCGAATTCTTTTTAATCCTTGAGTCCCATCTACTTGGACCTGTATCTCATCCTGTGGTGTCATGCTATGAGTTGCTCTCTCCCTACTTTATGTGTTGTTGTTTTTTAGTGTCATTTTGTCCTGTATCGCACATTTTTTTGTCCTGTTGTCCCCCGTCCCCTGCAACTGTGGCAGAAGAATTTCACTGTGTTCCTCAGAACACATGACAATAAAAATTTGAAACATGAAACACACTCACGTGTGTGGACACACTGATCTATATGTTATCCCTCTGTATAATCAGTCTGGCTGTGCTGTTTGCTAGGGACGGTAAGGTTCACCGATGAAAAAATTCATATTCCTTTGCATCGGGTCATATTGTGTTGAATAACTTTGCGTTGAATCAAATCTTTTGTAATTGCGCTACGTCACAATAGGTGTGAATAATATTGTATCACATCAGTAGTTGCTTCATATGTATCTTTAATGTCTCTGATTGCTGGCAATGCTTCGAGATGTCTATCACATCGCCACAGTGATGGAGATGCACATCCCTACTGTTTACAACTTCGGCTCAGGTCATATGCTAATGAGAAGTCGGAGGCACCGAGACGCGTGGACTCAGCACATCGGCTCAGCTCCCCAGGCAGGTGGCTGCTTGCCTTCTAGGCCGGCAGATGTTGAGGAGAGGATGTGCTGCCAGGCCTCCCATCCGACCATATGCCCCACAAAGGGCACTGGGGGTTGGCACAGACGGACAGCTGACCAGCACCTATCAGTATTCACGCATAATTGAAATGGAGTACAGATGGCAACACTTCTAGTGTCGGTATAAATTACTACGAAGTGACGGTCACCATGACATCGCTCAGCTACGTTGTATTGTAATGTCATTTGTTTATATTACGCCATAAGCAGAACAGCACTTACAAAATTACTAGGCAAGAACTCCAAAGCTACGCCCTTTGACGTCGTTGGCGTGAAGGCTGCCGATACAAGCTTGGACGGTCACTATTAAAACTTTGGACGGTCGCTTCAGCGTAAATATGTCTTGTAATCGACCCCTTGTCGAAAGACTGCTTGCAGATTTTAGCCTGGAAAAAGCAACGTCTCCTAGACACTTTGCTAAAGTAGCCCCTCGTAAGCCCTTTCAAAACAAAACCCAGGCACTGAGTGGAACCAATCAGCGGGAGAGAGACGCCGCTGCTTCCGATTGGGCTGCAGCTGCCCGCCCGCTGTCTCAATTTTTGACATGGGCTCCCCTTCATTGCAACCCCCCCCCCCCCCCCCCCCAATTATTTTTGTGAAGTATTTATGGCTAGTTTTATTGTGCTAGCCTGACAGGGAGGGGGCTCCATACAGTTCAGATTGTAATCAGGGCCTGGAGATTGAGGGGGAATATGAGGGGGGGGGGGGGGGTCAAAGCAAAAGCGCAGCCCTATTTAACACTTTTATTTCTTTACTTTTCCCCAGCCTTGGGAGAGGTGTCAGGGGTGACGGGAGGCAGATTAATTTTTGACGACCTGATTGATAAGAGTGAGTTTTTTTAAACTACCGCCCCTCCCCCCTCCTCCGCCCTTCCAACACGGGCCGATTTAATTTGCTGTTTATCTTGTACTTATTGAGTTTCCAGCATTGTTAAATCATACCTTTCAGCTGTTTAATTTTCGCTGCCTGAACTTGACATTCCTCTCATGAGCCCTGGTACTTCTATTCTAGCCTCTCCCAAAAGGAGAAGACATCTACTGGGCTGATTAGAATCTCTCTCTCTCTCTCTTTCTGTTATTTTGGTCTTTCCCTCCCTCCCTCCCTCTCTCCCTCGCATCAGTGCGGCTCAGGCCCTGCTATGAAATGCTGATGCGGTTCCCCTCTCCCCCACACCCCGCCTCTCTCCCTCCCTCAAGCTTCGTCTCCTTCCCTTCTTCCCCGTGGCAATAGATCAGATTATCTCGGGGGAAATCATTACCCGGCATCATTATTATACCCAACGCTTTTATCTGCTACCCCTTGTTTCCCGACTCCATCGCTTGATTGAATATCGAGACAGGGCAGAAAAGCCCTTAAACGCAGGCCCAATAATTAACTCTCCGAGGCCCTGTTTTGATTAAGAGTTTTTAAGGTAACGAGGAGTAATACGAACTGGGGGGGGGGGAGATGGTGGTGAGGGGCGTAACTCTGACAGTGCAATAAGGATTCCAGGCTGAATTTTAAGCACCTGGCGTGAATATAGCTTAGCAGACATCTTCATCTGTCCTTGTGTATTAGCCCCCTTGAAGATCTGAACCATTTTTGTAGATACCCCCCCCCCCAAGCCCCAAATGACTGGATAAGCTCGAGGACCATCATTGGATCCATCTTGCTATTCGTATAAAACACCACACACACATACTGCACTGCCAGCTGGGCTCAGCATTCCAGAAAGGGATGGAAACGTGGCATTTATGGTCTGCCTAGAGCACAACCCTCAGAATGCCCCCCCCCCCCCCCCCCGCCGACCACCCTAAGGGCTCAACCTGATGACCCGTCAAAACCACTTTGGAACCAGTGGCTTTCTGAACAACATCACAATAAAAAAACTCACAAACATTAATGTGTGTCTTCGAGAGGCCTTTTGACGTGTTACAATATTAAGCCATCTTGTCAAATCAACCATTTGTGATCTTCTCTGAGCACCATTGCTCCAGATAGTCAGGGGGGACCTTATTTCATCCACACTTTCACACATTTAAATAAATCTCAATTCCGACGTGGGCATTCATGATTTATAGATGTTGCAGTTTGCTTGTTTCTGGACTTTGGGTGCTTCAGCGTGGCAGGAGGGTCCAGTGCTGCTTCTGCGGGGCTGTTCGCCAGCTTCTGAAGTGGCCCCCGGGGGCCCGCGCGTCATGTTTGTGCAACGGTCTCCTCGGGGGTGCCGTCCGGGGGTCCGCGTGCTCCACACGGCGTGCGAGAGACCAAAACACCTTCCCTTTATTCTGCCCCCGCCCACGTACACAGCCCGCGGCAGCGTCGGTCCCGGGTTCTGTCGCGAGTGGGCGTGCATTTCAATCACAGTCCGGGCCACAGGTCAGGAACGGAGGCGGGGATAGATGGAGAGAGAGAGAGGCGTCTTCCTGGGCGATCGTTAATGTAAACAAACCTGGCGAAGGAAACAAAACCACTGACATGGAGAGGGAGAGCGGCAGGTCCCCGTCGTACCACGGCCCGCGGCCCAAGACGCCGAATAACGAGATCAGACGGCCACTAGCTAGTAGAGGAGCGGCGTGCTGAGCTGGGATGCTTTTTTTAATTTTTTTTTTTTTATTTCAGAAGGCCAGAAAGCGGTGTAATCCGCACCCCAGCAGGAGCGAAACAGCCTCCCCGACTCCACTAATGAAAAAGGTGCCTCGCTTCACTGCGAGCGCGGCGGAGACACAATAACAACACGATGCGGGCCACGCTAACCGTGACAGCGGCCATGGCGCTGGCGCAGTAACAAGCCCGGGAACACACAGGCAGACACGCACACGCACACGCACGCATGCACGCATGTGCCGAATGCATATTTCCTCGGCAGCCCCGATCAAACGAGCTGTGATCATTTTTTAATGGCTCGGGATGACCTGCTGTCTGGGAAGCCGTCCACCTCGGCCCTTGTTGCAGGCCTCTGGTCCGTCCTGCCGCCCGCCTGTGCTGCCTGCTGCCTATTAGGGGATTATAGATGTCTGAGGTGGGATGGCGGACTGTAATTAGACCTCCACCATGCACTGTCAGGCTCCCGATTTCAAAAGGAGCCTGCCGATCAGCGCTGTCTGACTCGCCCGGTCTCCTGAGTGGTCATTAGAAACAGGTTTGCTGGAGCTTTCGTCCCTGGCGCGATTACCGACCCTGGCTCTGCTCGTTTGTGTCGGGGGCTGGGGTGGGGGGGGGGGTGTGTGGAGATTTGTCTGCCTCTGCTGCTGCTGTCCGGGCGGCAGCTCATCCGAAATCTGCCGCTCCGGGCAGTGTTCATTTGTGTTGGGGGTGGGGGGGGGTAATGGGATATCGGTGCTCAAGACCCTGAACCCCCCCTCCACCGCCACCTAGCCCTTAACGAAGCCGTTTCGTTTATAGTGCTAATTACACCTCCGGCTAGGAGCCTGCAGTGAGGAGGGCAGGGTGGATGGGACACCAACGAAGTCTCGCCGCCCTGCCACCCCCCAAGCCGACGCTTAATTGGAACGATCTGGGGGTCTCTATGTTAATTAATTGATATTCTTATTTTATTGTGTGCCATCGAGTTAATGAGTCCAAGATAACTGTCTCTGAACAAATACTTCCCAGGAGGTGATGTTGGGAGATGTTAGCTTCATGCTAACGGCGTGCTCGTTAAGGGCTGTGGGTGGTGGGTTGGCGGGGGGGGGGGGGGGGGGGGGCACACAGGGAGCACTTACTATTCTGCAGACCGTAAACCTGCCCTGTTTGATTATTTTTATCGTGTGTGGTGTGTGTCTGCAGGGGGTGGGGGGGGGGGGGGGGGATCTGGCTTTGAATGACTACAGTGCTCAACAGTATAAAATGCTTAATTGCTGCACACTTTGTGAGAAGAGAGCGGGACTAAGCCAGACGAGAGAGGAGGTTCGAGATCACACTTATCGTCATGGTTAGCGTCTCTAGACCCTCTGCAGACCTCTTTATTTTTGCTTTTAATTCTTTTCACTGTGCCGCCGTATCTCTAGACCGAGATGGAGTTTGTGTCCTGTCCTGTTAGCAGATACACCTGACATGCCAGGCCGCAGGAAATGACACGCTCCCTGTTCATGTGGAAACAAAGTTCTCAGAGAAAGGAAGTCCTCAGAGAAGGAGTCCAAACCGGTTTCTAAAGAATGCAAGCGTGGCATGATGCGCTTATGACTGTCCGGAGAAGAGGTGGCTTTCCTGGAGATCACAGGCTTCAGGAATTGGGCCGTTTCCCTGATCTGGCTCCCGGTCAGTCGGGAAATGACCCGCATTCCAGTTTTAAGCCTGATGCCTTGACAAATGTGTCAGCTTGCTTGGAAACTACCTGTGATCCATGTGACCACTCAACATCCAAGAACTCCATGTCAAAATGCATGTACACGGAGGTGAAAGCATTTCCAGAATGTTCTGGAAACATTTGGATACAAAGAACGTGCTCATCACTGCTTTCATTAGTCTTTGAACACTGCCTTTAATATTTTAATCCACAGGTGTATTATCTTCCTGGTTACATAACTGGTAATGTTGTCATGCGTTTTTGCTCATTAATAGCAAATAATAATCATACATTAATAAATGATATCATACACAAGTGTTACTCCCATCCGACATCTTCACTGGCACCACAGTCAAATGCTCATTTGATGAAGATGGCGGTTGTGAGTAACGCGTAAATCAGAAAAACCGTCGCACACAAAAGTACAAATGCGATTGATAAGTGCCGGCAATTACATGTGGTCAGATTCCAACCCGATTGCATTTAATGACTGCATCCACAGAGAGTCCTTTCAAACATTGCATTTTTACCTTTGAAGATGTCTCCCCCATGCTATTTCGAAATAAACCCACCACCCTGCCTTTCAGTGTTGGTTCTGGCAGTGACCCCAGACCCATCCTGTGGCACCGTCAGCTCTCGGCATCTGGCTACATCAAAAGAAAAGGCCGAAACCGTTAAATCCTGTTCAAATCCTCTCTCCCCAAATCATTTGCATCTTGCCTTGCATAGATGCAAAGGCATAATACCAATCAGACTGTGCAGATTCCTGTGCTTCGAAAGAGCGCGACACACAGCTTAAATTACAGATCAATGGCGAGGGAGACTGGATTAGGAAATTAGATGTATTTGCGGTAATTGATGGCATTTTAATGTCTGTGAGGCGTCTCTAAGAGACGTTTCATCTCTCTGATTGCCATAAGACTCTTGCTATTTGATTACTCAACTGTTAAATACCAGGACGTTTTAATATGCCACCATTTGCATCGTCGGGTTTCTTCCGTGTCTCAATTTCACCCCTTTAAAGCGTCGTACGGCAATCCCACTCATCCCCCCCCCCCTCGCCCCCCTCCCCCGCCACAGCTGACACATGCTTCTCAAAGCTTTTTAAATGGAAGCGGTCACACAAGTTGACCATAACACAGGTGAAAGTTAAACTCCTTGGATAGATTTCCGGAGGTCTGTGAACTTGGATGGGAAAAAAAACTACTAGCAGAAATTTAGCATTTCCTTCTATTATGAAGGCAGGCGATAGACCACAGTAGCATTAAGTAACATTAGTAACATTAGTAACATTAGTAAGGCCCGTCACTCTGTCACCATTAGAAGTCACGGATATTTCCACTTCATTGCAATACTTATCAGGGGCGTTGCTAGGAATTCTGGGCACAGAAAAAATGTCACTCTGCCCAGTCATGCGCAATTCCAGGTCCCCTGTAAAGTCCTGGGTCCCCTGAATCTGCCAGGGTATCGATGCCCCTACTGCACCCTGGGGTGTTGCAGATATCTTAACCTTGCTATCGTGTTCGGGTCGGCACCGACCCGTTTTTAAGTTTAAAATGCATAAAAGCACCACAAAAATTTGTGTACTGCATCGAGGCTTTTTGACTTTGTCAGGAACCTCTATTTAAACAAAACAAATTTAAACATTTTTTTTCACTAGGCAAGGCATGACCATAGATGTAAGGCAAGATAAGACCAATTCTGTTTATTTATATAATTCTCTTGAGGTTTATTTTACCATTATTTTTTTTACTGAAAACGAGAGGTATGCTGTCAAAAGAAAGGTCCAGAAAGCCACACCAAAAATATTAAAACCAATCTTTTCATGGATAAGGAAGCCTAACAAGGTAACCAAGAGGTAAGAAACAAATTGGATGATAAATAATTGTTTTGAGGGCATTTTATGGCTGATTTAAGACACACCAACTCATTTAACATAGATAGGAACAGAAAGCTAACATAGGACTAAGGTAATATGACTAAGGGGTTCCTGAAAAACCTTTCGTTCACTAAACTCGCATACTGAAATGTACGTAAAGGGTTGAGGAATGAGACCCCAAAACTGAGTGACTTACTCCAAGCTAAATGAATTTAATAATAATAATAACAGTGATACCAGTGGCCAATAATGTAAATATATGCATTTTAAATAACAAATAAGAATCATACATTAATAAATTATATCATAAACATCTCCTATGGGTCTCATAAGTCTCACATGAATTGCCTAGTAACGATTTCAACTGAACGTGTTGAACTCTCTAACATGTCACTTGCTGAGTCGGGAGTAGTCATAGCCAAAATGCCGCATCATGAACCATTCAGTATATTTTTTACGCTGCTATATGGTGTTCTTTGGGGCATGGTTGGAGCCCTATTTCGAACAGAGAGCACCATCTAGCATGGTCAGAAAATATAGGAAATGGTTCAAGAAGATTTGAAAACTGTTTCGACCAAATTAACTGAAAAGAACTGGCTCAAAAGAGCAACATGTTCACGAATCGAAAATCACTATCGTTCACTTGGATAGCTGTCTTGTGCAAGCAGTGTTTCTCGCTAAGACCATATCGCATTGTAGTGCGCGTGGTGCTTTTCTCTCCAACTGAAAATCCAAATACAAATGTGATTCCATGTTTGTATCGGATTTGGTTACTATTATATCAATAGCGTTAGAACAGATTTGTGGCGTGATATCACACGATGTAGCAGGAATGACTACTACAGAAGTCATAAATGGTACATCTACTGAGATAATTATTCGTTATCTTGGTAGAATGACATAGTAAATACTTATAAGTACGACAGTGTGGGAGTTTCACGTTTTCTGTGTGACCCAGGGTGGGAGACACTGTGCCAGTTGTTGAGGGGGGAAAGGAGAAAAAGGGGGCAAAAAGGAGGCAACCCATCAGTGGTCCAAACAGGGGGGTGGCCTGCCGAAATCCAGAAGAGTGGTCGCCCTAGTCAGAGGGCATCTCTCGACTATCAAAGGGGTTCACAACCCAATGCTGAAGGGGCCCTGCTGCAAAAACGCTGCATCCACTGTGGAGACTGAGCATGTGCATGAGGGAAAAACACTCAGTCCGTACAGATGCACCTTTTCTTTGTGCTTTCGATTAAAAAAAGAAAACCTTCACAGTTTGCGTGCTGCCATCGCTATCAGTCTGATTACGCGTGTCTCTTTTCTTTACCGTTTGGGAGATAACAAGCTGTACTTGTACGTTCTCAGGCTACGGAAGAGGAACACGCGTGGCAAATAGTCTTGGGGAGATGAGTAATCTTTTTACACTGGGTGGCACATTCAGATCATCCAGGAAAATACAGAAGTCCATTACCTCAGCAACAAACAGCTAATTTGACCTGATCCAATAACACGGGTAGATTTGTCGTGGGCCCGTCTTCCTTAAAGGGCCGTAGGATAGAGTCATTAAAACGGCGTTATCTGCTTCAGATAGCATTGCTATGTCTGTAAAGATCATTATTTTTGCCCCTGGAGCCTTTGCCACTGTAAACTCTGGGGTCAGCTGTGGACTGAGAGTGAAGTCGTTAGCGAAACAGCGGCTGGCAGCTAATGCTCTTTCTAAGCGCCTTTAATGACTGTCATCCAAGACCAAAGTTTATCTATCTTTATTATAATCATTATATATTTTTTTTTGCATTTGTGAGATAAGCTTCCGTTTCCCTCTGCGCTGCTGAGGGGATGAAGCTGAGATTTTTCTCCTCCCGAACAGCAATCCCTCCAAAATGCCCTGTGAGTTGCTGGCACCCCCCTGAATCACCACAGAACCCAAATAATCGGCTTTGGTCTCCCTCGGTAAGTGTGGGCATTTTGAGAGGATGAAATGGTGATGTAAGACCTCCGCTGGCTGGGACGGTGACCCACGTGATGCAGGGAGGGGTTGGAGTTGGGGGTGGTGGTGGGGGAGGGGTTGCATTTAACGAACTGCTGGGGAGTAACTATTGAAAAAGACGGACGTGATGGGTATCAGGTCCGCAGAGTGCGGCCAGGTTTGGCCGTGTTGTCTAGCGTGCTAGAGACAAGCAAGAACCACCAGATGCCAATGAATAATGGGCTGGTACCCTGGTAACATTCATGCCCTCCGCCACCATGCAGTGATCTAGCCCAGGCAATTAGAAAATAAGTGTGGGCTCAAATTTAATAAATGACCTATATTAGGATGTAAATTAATATTTTTAGGCTAATTTGAAATATTTAGCCGGAGTATTTCCTAACAAAGGATGTTCTGTTTGGATGGATTGTCTGATATGGTTAAACTGCTTTGAATGACTGACTAGGGTTTTCTCCAGTTTCCCCCTGTCTACCTCAGGTTTGAATTCCATGTTCTGCTTGTGCCCAGGTGAGAATCTTCTGATTTGGAGTCACAACGTGACACCCATGTTCTGCTACAGCCCGACAGTACTGACCCGACGTGCCCTCTGAAAAACGGACCGCCGTGATCAAACCTGAGCCCTCGACGAGGCAGGCGGAGGAGGAGGAGGAGAGACCGGGGAGATGAGGGAGGCGTAAGCGGTTTCGGGGTGGGGGGGGGTTACTGTCAGGTCTCGTCAGGCTGTACTATGTTTCTGAACTGGAGCGGACCCACTGACACAGCAGTCAAGGGGCATTTGTTGGCTGGGCCTTCGGTTACCCCGGTATGCAATAGATGTTCAGGGCACTGAAACCATGAACACCTTATAATATAATATTCATCCATTTTCCACAACCATTTATCCAACGCAGGATCACAGGCGGCCTGGAGCCCATCCCAGGTAGCACAGGGACAGCTGGGGTGGAACAGAGCTCCCCACCGGGCCACTGCGTCATGCCATCACAGAGTGAGAAGCCGTGTGATGCTGCAGCGCACCTACTCTCTACACTGTGTACCTGCAGGCCGCAACACTGCTGAAACAGTATAGCTCATTAACCGTTTGAAAGAACTTTCACCATCAATTGTGCAGTTAACTTCTAGATATTAGTCAACTTAAACCTCTTCAAAGGACCAGTTTTTCCACATTTTTTGATCCATACAATTGAAGTTTGGCTAATTTAACTGAGCTGTAAACAAAAAGCTTCTCCTGTTGTCTCGTTACCAAATGCCTTCTTTTTAAATGAGCATTGAGCTTCACCAGGACCACACTGGGTATCTGAGATCAAAAAGACACAACATTTAAGAAGACATGTTATGTTTTAATCTCAGACAACATGCAACAGCTGTTTAAAATTCCACAATTCCCAGAATTCCAGCTTTGAAGCTTTCCGTGTCCGTAACTCTTATCTCTGACTCAATGCCTTGTTCTGGAAAATATCCTTGCATATTAAGGCATTTGTTTTGAAGTAAATTATCCTCAAAGGGTAAGACAGGGGATGCTATTATGCAGGAGGCAGATAAGATGAACAAGAGTAGTTAACGAGAGATAGAGCATAAGTGGAACAAGTCGCGTGTGATGCTCCTGGATTCTCAGAAGCTGATCCGCTAAGAGCTGGATATGCTAACGGATCCTGAACCTTCTCCCATCACCCGCATGAAAGGGGAGACAGCTGGTCTGGGTGTCTTACCCCAGAACTCTGCTACATTTTCTCTGTTGTCGTTTTTCATTCTTAAAGTGTCTGTTTGTGAAAAGCTGCTGATTGGTCAGTGAGTCCCATAGCTTTATGGGATAGTTACCCCTGACTGTCCATGATACATGCCCAACCTAAGGTTCAATCTTCTTCCAAGCATTTGAGTGTTGGCTTTCACCCAATGATTTCACACTTCTTAGAGCTGGGAAATTCTTTTGACCCCCTAAATTAAAGGGGGGCATGTTTTTGTTCCTGTGCATCTCCGAAAACGATGACAAGAATTGTTTCTACAGATGTAAGAGCTGACTGGGTAACATTATAGTTTGAGCACGCCATGCCCATAGTTTGGTTGTGAGAAGACTTTCACCTAATCAAATCAAATGACTTGTGTATATTGAAGTGTGCGTGTAGCTAAATAGTTAATCGTAAAAAAAGAAGTAGTTGTTCCCAAAAGTGAAATGAAACACATTTTGCATGTGATATTTGTAAATTTGTAAAAAAACAACACATGAAGTAAAGGCCTCACATGAATTAAACCAAGGGGACTCCAATTTTCATTCCAAATTTCCAGAAATGCTCCAGTAAAATTTCCCAATAAAGATACTGGCTCACGCAAGAAATGACCTGCACTGGCATTTAGCAAAGAAGGAGGGAAATAAGGAGATCACACCAGTCGTAACACAATAAAACTGTATTACACTTGTGCTTAAAATTATTACAATACAGTATGTACAAGAGTAGTCCAAAAAATAAACATTTCATGCTGTCTGACACTTAAAAAGAAATCATTATACAATAGCAAGCAAAGGAAAACAAACGTATATACAACGTCAATTCCAAATGGAAAATCAATTGGCCTTCGGGTTTTGCAAAATGGCTGCCCGCCTGAAAAGTGAACGCAAGGGACTTGTCAAACACACACAGGGGCCAATTCTCCATGGGGGGGGGGGGGACATAGAGAAGTCACCACGGCAACAACCACGTGCGTAGGCCGGCCCACGCTGATGACATCAGGCCCCAGTATGGCTTTTCACCATGACGGTGACAGCAGTTAAATTCACGTAGTTGCGTGGGGCTCGGTTTTGTTTAAATAAAATGTTTCTTAAGACTTCCGAACTCTGCCCAGTCATTTGAGGACCAACAAAATTCCCAAGTATGTTGGAACGACGGGAAGGGAATCATAGGTAAAAAGAAGGGCAGAGCTATACAAAAAGAGAGTGAATCTCTCTCATTTCAGAGCAGAGGGAGAATTTAGACACCCCCTGTTCTGACACCCCTGTCAACCTGAGATCTTATGGTGGCTCCATCTCATGGGGGGGGGGGGGAGGGAATTCTTATTTTCTTTTCTTTTATCCTCAAACAGTGTGTAAGGGTGCTGTCCATTAGGCCTGGGTTGGGGGCGGGGGGCGGGGTGACTGGGGCTGTCCCCAATAAGGCGATTGTTGGTGCCGGGAGCTGGAGGGTTAAGGGGCTATGGGAACTGGTGGCTGGAGGTGTGTGTGTGTGTGTGTGTGTGTGTTGGGGTCGCAGCTTGAAGTCTTCATTAATACAAAAAAACTCCCCACTCAGTCCATCGTGACGTTATGGGTGCCACTGCCCAAATTCAGTCCAATATCTATAGCCATTCTATACAGCAGGTCCCCTAGGGGGTGCAGTGAAGAAGGGGTTATGTACATAGGGGAGGGGGGGTGGCTGATAAAACAGTATGAGTGCTTTCAGGGGCTGATTGCAGGCTCGTCGTGTGGTTTTCTCTTTTTCTCTTGGGGGCGAGTGGGGACAGGCCTTGGGGGTGGGGGGGTGGGGGGTGCAGGGTGGAGGCCTGACTTCAGCGAACCTGGGGAGCATAACCGTCCTTCATGAGTCCTTCTTCATAGTCTGTCTGACATAGAATCATGTTGTTCTTCAGGAAGAATTTGTCTCCCACACAAAATCTGAGAGAGAGAAAGAGGGAGGGAGAGAGAGAGTGGGGGGGGGGGGGGGGAACACAACATTGCAAATTTAAAGCACAGGAAACAAATGTCTCTTCATTAGTACCATGCTGCAG
Source organism: Paramormyrops kingsleyae (assembly GCF_048594095.1). Classification (NCBI taxonomy): domain Eukaryota; kingdom Metazoa; phylum Chordata; class Actinopteri; order Osteoglossiformes; family Mormyridae; genus Paramormyrops; species Paramormyrops kingsleyae. The sequence goes on from NC_132797.1 coordinate 16,441,183, forward strand.
GCTTTTCTCACTGTCTAGCTCATTTTGGCCTCCCAAACAGCCCCCCCACCAACCCAGCGTTCCCGGAGCTGCATCGGAGCGCCGTTCCAACATCTCAGACCTTTTGTTCCGCCTGACGGTGGGCGAAAGTTGCACTTGACCTTTTCACCGCGGCCGAGTGGAGATTAAGTTTAAGCGAGCGCCCAGACCGGCAGTCCTGGGGGGGCTGTTTACTGTATTCGCAATAAGGGTTCAACAAGGTCTGAACGTCGGCCATACTGGTTACCTGGGGATGTCTGCCCCCCCTTTATTTGACTTTCCGCAGCATCCACCGGAGGAACACGATTTGCGTTGCTTGGGGGGGGGCAGTTTCCGTCCGTTTTAAGCAGCACGATACCCGAGCTCTACGATTCTGAGATTAAAGGCTATTATTTCCTCCTAGCGGCTGGATTAAGGGGCTTTTCACTGTGAGACTGTTTTAGGAGGAATTAAAACTTTGAGAATACCATCTGACTGCAGGGTTTCGTTCGTGGGTGCAGAGACGGCGCTCGGTGTGAATCGCAGGCAAAAGCTTTCGTTTCGTCCATGATGGGACAACTTCTTCTGCTGTGTGTGTTTTTTTTTTCTCTGAGAACTGAATGCGGCAACGTCAAATGAGCACCAGCCTGTCGTCGGGGACGACCGATGCATTCCGTTGTCACGGTGATTAAACAGAGCCATAGCCATGCTTAACATAATGGTGTCATCCCCCCTATAAAAACGATAGCCGCTCTCCCAGAATCCATTAGTGTCCGTCTTCAGCAGTGTGGTGCATCCTACCTTCCCGCTCTCCGCTAATAGGACACCATGCTGCTAACTCACTGCTTTTTTACCCCCCTTCCCACTTGTGTTTGTTGCCCCCGCATCTTATTTCCTACCCCTCAATCGTCTCTCTGCGCGGAGAAAATGTCACCGGCATCTGCAAGTTCCAGGCGACGAACAAAACAAGATTATTATTCTCAACCCATCAGGGCTCGTTCAAAAAAGCAAAAAAAAAAACAAAAAAAAACCAACAGAACAAAAGCAGTTCCTGTTTTCCTTGTTTTCCTTACAATCCTTAGTGCCCCCAACATAGCATCAATTATCGTGGGTTTTATGTATTCATTTGCCTGGAAATTAACTTACCCTGTGAATGAATCTCTTTTCCTTATAGGCCTGTACTGGATGAAGTGATGAAGGATGGATGAAGGATGGATGAATCTCTCGTCTATCCAGACAGCCATCACCTTCCTCAGTGTGGTGTTCAGAACCAGGACACGATACCAGCACAGGTCTCACCACAGGGGCTGCTGGGATATTTCACTCCCGGGACAGCTCGGGGTGGCCCCTCACAGATATATGGCGGTGTCGGCTCCTTGCCTCGGAGGCACGCTAACTAGACTAATCGGCCACTAAATAACCAGGAGCTTGTCACAAAGCGTGGGGGGGGGGGGGGGAAACGTCTCCACGACACTAAATCTAATTACCATTAGTGAAGCGCTGGTTCACAAACAGTTGACCCGGTGACACCGGCGCTTAATTGTAACAGCATGTTGTTTCGGCTTCAGTTCTGCTCCCCTTCCAACCCCCCCTCTTTTTCCCAGAGCGCCGTCGGGTAATCAAGAGCGCGCTCGGCGTGTACAGCGATCACGGAAACACAAAACGAGGTACGTGGGGGGACAGGAGAGACAGCGGCGGAGAGGAATGCGCCCATCACCGTCTGCGATACCAAAGGAATGTCGGAAGGGACAGACAGCTCGGATGCGGCGGTGGGATGGCAGCAGGGAACGCCATACACGGGAATTTTGACAGGTGACCTGCTGCTGTGTCCTGAGGGAGGAAGTTAACAAGGAATGCCCAGGTAGAGGCCTAATAGATTTATTTGTGCAGAATAATGCAAGACTCGAGGCAGGATGGGACACCAGGGTCATTGCAGGACACTACGGGCGATTAGATACAGCGATCCAGGTGATTCCGAGCGGGAGAAAGCCCACATCAACATGGCAGAACGTGCCAACTCCTCAGACACACGCGGAGCCGCCGATTGAGCCCACGGCCCCGCGGGCCCTAACCACCGAGCCCGCCGATTGGCTGCAAGTTAAATGAAATTATTTTGCAGAGCGACAAACCTGCCGAGCTTATTGGGAGCCGTCAGCTCCACAGGGGGGTTTTCGTGGGCCGCTCAGATACCTTCTGTTTCACCTATCAGGCGGAGTTTCAGGGCGCCGCTGATGTATCTGCTTGGGTTTGCATTGTTTTACTGCGCTGCGATTTCCTCCTGGCATTGAGTGGTGAACAGCCATTTATAATTACTCAAAAGTTAATACACAGACAGCCACAGCAAGACGGAGTTGCTCCTCAGAGTTGGATGAGCAGCTGCAGGGGACCCGAAGTGAGACTGCCGGCTATCCCAGGTGTCCCCCAGTGCCCTGTTGCCTCGCCAGGCATCCCGCAGAGATCACCCCCGGGTCCCCCGGCTGGGAAACTGGATCCAGAGTCACTTTATGGTGAGGCTGGAAGACAAGCCATTGATTATGTGTCCCCCGGGCTGATCTGTGGCTTGAGGGGTGACTCAGGTTTCATCTGGCCCATCCAGGGTCACAGGCAAGCTGGGAATGAGGCAGTGAGGGAGGAGAAGCTGCTTGTCTTGTAATCCGGCAAAGTGGAGCAGGACACGCAGGGATGCTGCTGTGCTCACGTGAGCCTCTTACTGGACCATCCTATGGAGTGTGATGTCATATTGAGGGGACACATAGTTTAAACAGTTGTGGTGCTTTATAAAGTAACTTATTCACAGAAAGAGTTATGCAGTAGTATTTAGATAATGGTCCCCATCCTTTTTAACAGTGCACGCCGCTTTTATAAAGAAATCTGGGAAGCTGGCAAGTCGTGACGGTGTAGTTTGCTGACCAGAGTTGGGGGGGCGGTTCCCCTCAGTGGTAAATTTTGGCAAGGGGGGGGGGGAGTTCTGTCACAGTCTACTGGAAATGAGGAAATATCTAGCCGATCGGCTTGTTGGTGACCCACTGATTTAGACTGCGGCACATCCTGTGCTTCCTGTAAACTGGATAAGTAGCTATGGAAGGTGGATGGATGGATGAATGAAGCAGTATGTGTTTACTTGAGGACAGGGGCGCCGTAAGGGGGAGGAAAGCTAGGACGATTCCAAGGGCCCCTGAGTGACAGGGGCCCTAAAAAATTAGGAAAATAACTGGATTGGTTTGGACTGGGGGGCCTAATATGATATGCTTTCATGGGGCCCAAAATCTCTAGCAACGCCCCTGCTTGAGGATGCTGGTGATGTGGACAGTGTATTTGTCTTCAGTCAGTCTCAGTAGGTGCGCTGATTTAAGGGAGGCATAACAGCAGAAAGAGATTAGCATGTCCAGCTACTCCTTAACGTTCCTGAGGGTGAGGTAGTGTCCTTCGTGAAAGAAAAACATGTGAAATCTCTATGCCAAAGTATTTACCAACAAAGCAGGCAGGGCGATTACGCTGCCTATGTATCTGATTGTGGTGATTTAACCTTCAAACGCAGATGCTGGGTGAAGTGACCCGCAAAAACGACGCGTAATTACACCGGTGGACCCCGACGACCCCCGCCATTTATCAGATGGTACATTCCTAATGATGATCCAAAGAGAGATCTTTCTCCTAGTCGTTAGATGGATTCGATTGGAATGTTGGGGCCTTTTAATGTTTGGCGAGGCTGAAAGGTTTTGGGGGGAGGGGGGATTGCTTGGATGTTTGGGGGGGGGGGGGGGGGGTGATTGGAATGCAAGACAAGACCAGTAAATCGGTCCTCGGTATGGGTCCAGCACACTGTCCGCAGGGGTTGGGTTATCTGTGTTTTGTAGGTGTTGGGTTTTAAGGATGCCAACTATGTCACCAGGAAAGGAGAAAGTTCTCAGGAGCTTACGAAGGCTTATTTATGTTCAGTATTGATTTTGTTGCTTTTTGTGTTGGGGATGTTTCCAATCAGGGTGTCTAAAAACAGGTGGGATGACGTACATCCCAGGACACTGTCCTGCTCCTCTGCTGACAAATGACAGTCTGATAGGAGGCAGAGCAGAATGCATATTACCTTATGGAAATGTACTTTTTTATTCAGCAGATGTTTTTGACCAAAGTGATGTGAAATCGAGAAAAGAGGATCTCAGGTGCAACTGAGGCTTACTGGCCTTGCTCATTGATGTTAGCTCTACTTGCTCTGGGATCTGAACCAGCAACCTTCCACCACCCTCTTAATAGGGACTCGGCAATTAATGTAACATCAACCTTTAAACTCTTTAAATTCTTTAAACCCTAGCAGTACGCAAACTTCTCCTGTTCTCGTCTTCCTGGCAAAACATCGCCACACTTCCAGTGCCCGTGCAGAGCACAGACCATGATGTAGTTCCTACTACAAATCAAATCAACATCAATTAAATATAAAATATATGTAAACATATCAGTTTAAGTAATATTTATGGCGGCTACCCTTACAATCGTTATGCTTAGATGTAATGATCTGATGAGCAGCGGCCCAGGATCACAGGATCACCACCTTCCAAATCTCTGTGCGATACACAGATGGCCCCGCCTACACCCCCTCCCAGGCCTACAGGCAGACCCCCCCCCCAGGTGAGTGTGGACACGGACTCCTCCGGAGTCGCCACCTCGATGAGATCGGGCCGCCATGTCATGGGGAGGCGCTGAGGCCCGTCTCATCTCTTCAGATGCTCCTTATCGCACGATGTATTCAGGATGTGATCCCTGGATTGATGGCATTGGTACAGCCTCAGCCCATCTGCTGCTCCTACCTGTTCCCCCCCCCCCAACCCCATGGAGTTATTACACCAGGAAGGAGCTGGACGCCAAGGGAGGAGGTGACTTTGCTGCTAAAGATTAGTCATACTTTCATAAGCGGGACCTGTCAGTGTGGTTCAGCTGGACAGCGGCTGACAGGCCTCTTCCAAATGTTGAAAATGCTTAAGCTGACCTTCCCAAAAAGCTTTTGAAGGGCCTTTCTCAGCAACTCCAGAAAGGCCATGAGAGTTTCCTTCATTAGGGTCAAAATCCCATGTAGCAAAAGAGCAGGACATCAGAGACAGAGAGCGGGTTGATTTTTGTCATTTCTCCTCACTGATTCAAGAAAGTAACGCTGTCAACAAAACACTTAACGACATCCAATCTCGTTTTTCCAATGAGTGGACACACTTCCATAACAATGTCTTAACGCCAATTTTAGGTCACCGAAATTAATCAGCAGCTCGAGATCAATTACGAAAAAGCTAATATTTACAGAATTACATCATCTACTTGTTTTGTTCCTATCAGCTTTTTGCGACTGCAAATTAATCTATTTGATAAGTCACTCCTGGCTGATCTGACTGCTCTGCTACAGCCTTTCCGACGCCTTGCAGTTTGGATTGTACCATTCCCTACCCCTGCCTGCATTTTGATTTGTTTTTCTGGATTTTACAGCTCCTTTATGTGATAAATGTGCTGTGATGCCCAGGGCCTTACATATGTCTGCTTCTTCTTAATGAGCGGAAGACACGGCAGCCCACCCACCATGCAGTGCATCACGCGACCTGTTTACTCATTGGCTGAGAGGAGGGGTGGGCGTGGCCATCCTATGTATCCCTGCCCCCTTCCCCCCAGCCCCTCCCACTCTCACTCACCTCTGATTGCAGAGCTGGCAGGCGAAGCAGTCCAAGTGGTAGACGTTGTCCTTGGCCCTCATGACCATCTCGAAGGCGGGGATCAGCTTGCTGCAGGCGGCGCAGTTCCCCGTCACTCCGAACAACCTGTCGGAGAGACACGTCCCGCTCGTCAGACCGGCGGCGGCCCACAAAACACCACACCGGCACTCATTAAGCCCCCGCTTCTCTGTCCTCGTGAGGTCTCTGCTTTGCGAAAACAGCCATGGCACAATCAGAGAGCAAAATAACCCATTAGAGTGCGAGTTTCTTGGGGCGCTTTGCCATCATTGTTAAAATGACAGAGCTCCGCGCCTCTCTGGGAGTCCGCGAAGAATCGCCGGCTGATGGACGATACCGGGGCTGAGCAACGCGGAGCTGTTTATTAACCTTTACAAAGCACGTCTCCCGGAGGCAAAACTGCTGTAGATCGAGCCCCGCGCGCCGTAAATACCTGTCGAATTACGGCGAGGGGCGGCGGTGGCGGACATCTATCCCGGCAGCCCGCCTGACGGGAAGCCGGCTTAATCGAAGGGAACAAGACAGCTGTAATTAAAAGAATTAGGCCTCTTTCTTCAGAGCTGTCTAAATATAGCAGTGCGGCGTGTTGCGGACGGTGTTGCGGATCGCCTTTGTTCTTCTGTATAAATGTGCAGTCCCCAGGGCTGCCATCCTGCGGCGCTTACAAAGTCATACTGATTACAGACTTATTAGGAGACGAAATGCAAAGGCTGATTATGGACCACAGTTACATTAAAAAGCCGACGTTACGCTAGTCCTCTGGCAGCACAGATCTGCCGATGGGGTCGTGATAGATGTGAGGAGCGACGTGTGAGGAGAGGTATTGATCTTGTTTCCGGCATGCTGTATATCTACATGCAGCAAAATGCCAAATTCTCTCTTTTTATTGACACAAGTAATGAATACTCAAAACAATACCACATATACTTAGAAAACAATGTAAATGGATTATCTCCTCCTTCTGAATTCTGACACCACACGATTACAGTGTGATTTTGATAGAACCGGATTTGAGTGGTGTAGCTTAGAGAGCTGGGGATCGGCCGTTGTGTCCAGAAGGTCATAGGTTCAAATCCTTTGGCTGGCACAGTAATCATATCACCTTTGGGCCCTTGGGCAAGGTCTTTAAACCCCACTGCTCCAGGGAGACTCACAGACCCTGCCCTCTGACCTCAAGCTTTTCTCACTTGTACATTACTTTGGGCAAAACTGTGCGAAGTAAATGAAAATTAAATTCAGGACCTGCTTAAAGACAGAACTAGAATGTCAGCTTGTACCTTTCTGCAGGAACCATTTCCTTTATGAGAGGACTCTTTTGTGCCTCTCCAAAACTGAGAAGTACCAGAGTAAAGAGGAAACCTACTGGTAATATGCCTGGTAAGCTGCATGATAAAAACTGCCGTTTATAAACACACACACAACGAATCAGGAAAAACAGATATTACTGTAAGATATTGCCGCAAAGGTTTCGTGGTGCTGTGAGGAATTCCACTGCATTGACAGAAGGGGAAATGCGAACAGCAGTGTTTCTATCAAACGGGAACCTGATGTCCAGTGGGTTCATTAGGACGTTTTTGGAGCTAAACCTTGCTTTGGGCAACTTGAGTCCCCAGCGAAAAGGGTAAGAAAAGCGCAAAAACTACCCTTTGTGTTAGAGGGACTCGCAGGTCCACCTGGGTCTTATGCAGGCATTTATATTTTATGGGCACCTTTAATCGATTCCAAAACTACTCTAACGAGCCTTGCGCAAAATTCATTAAAACATTGTTTGTGAAAACCTTCGGAAACAAAAGCGTGTGAAAGTTAGCAGCCTCCCCAGTCTGCTGTTCTGATAATGTTACACTTTATGTTTCTGGGGCTAAGTGAGGCATCTAACACACGTTTTAAGGGAAGCTGAGGTGTAGCTCTTCTACGAAACATGTCTGCTGTGAAAAAAATAGCATTTTTAGAAGCTGCATCCGGCGCAACAAAATCTCCAATTCAATGCGGACATACATGTGTGAGCGAGGCAGCCCTGCGCCACATCAAAGGCCGCGTCTGTTCTGCCCCGCTTCATTTTAATTTCTTTTCTTTGTCATTAAATCTGAATTTCAGTCGCGTGTTGGGGTGGGGAGTGGGGGGGGGGGGAGGGGGGAGAGCGAGCCGCTTTCCTACGCAGCCCCCTAAACCCGACCCGCTAAACAGGAGCAACACCGCGCTGTCAAATCAAAAGCCCAACAAGGCGTGACGCCGGCGCTGAGGTGTGACACGGCGCCGCCCTGCAGGAAAGAAATAAATAAATGAGAAATAAAAACTGATTTTAAAGTTCCTGTTTAAAAGAGGGAGTGGCAAGCGGGTCAGGTGATCACGTTAGTGGGGCTTCCACAGAAAGTGACCCCTGCTTCATGTGTTGCCTTGGCGACTTCCTTGCCCAAGAGGATCATGGGAACCCAAGTCACCATTCTTCCATCGCAACAGGCTGATGCAGTGCATGGGGGGGGGGGGGGGGGGGGGCAACTGGAGAATTAAAAGCAGTTTCCCTCCTAATACATTTAAAGGCACCCTCTCTGCTGAAGTACCCCCCCCCCCCCTCGAGCCGGATGTCCAGAAATGGAGTTAGAAGATTTAGGGGATGTGAGACCTGACCCTGCGGGGGGGGGGGTCCGGGGGGGGGGGTCCGAGGGTCTCCTCCAGTCGACGCCCATGAAACAGGGCTGACAGGAACGTTTCAAAGAAGCTGAAAGCAACATTTTGGTGGCAAGATGTGGACTGGAAAAATCTGGGAAGCACCAGTTATTTAGCATGATGTGATGACCCACCTGTCATGTGACTGCTCATTAACTATGGCGGGCTTTTGGGTGGTGTGGGGGGGCGGGGGAGGGGGGTAGGAGACAGGCCAGTGCGGCCGATGGCGGGTCCACTTCATGAGGGAAAAATGGAGCGGTTCTGTCATCTCTGAAGAGACACCAATTAAATTATTCCGCAAAGCATTAGCCTGCCGGACCCCGAAAGAGAATTTAGCTCTCACAGCAAGACTAAAATCGTTAAAATCGCTGCCCTCTTCGGATGGCGCGCAAGCGGTGACATCTCAATGGATAATAACATTGATAAATTCATCGCAGTGCGAAATCTAAGTAATTGGGTTTCGATCATAGCGTCGCGGCTTTATGAAACGGCGGGAATGAGAGCAGGACCGTCTAGCCGAGCGAGCGGCCCGGCACGGGATCGCCAGTGCTTGTAAATCCGCCGGGAAGAAGCAGTGCTTCACATTACCTTCCATCCGCAGGTATTTACAAACAGAGTCGCTGTTATTGACTGCATTTTGTGCCAGTTTTTAAACGCATTTCGGGGTCGGGTCCTGAACTCCATCCTGGTACGCCTTTCCAGAACAAAGACCCCTGTCCCTCTTAGTCACAGGCATCTGCTCGGGGTATTAAAGGCAGAGAATTAAACATAGGGCTCTTCGGGGGTTAATCCCTTTCTGGGCAGGGGCGGGGGGAAGGGGGAGGGTAATAATGGCCCGACGTCAAAGGCCGTTTGAAATTCCGACTGTGCCTCCCTGTGACTCCGGTTGCTCTGGCCTCGGTGTGCATTTATCAGCTACCTGATTAGAATTTGTTTCCACACAAACCATTGATCATCAGCCTATTACTAGGCAAATGACAGTTAATTACCCACTACATTAACCACCGGGACCCGGGACCTGCTTCTCATGCCATCAGTCAACATGATGAATGTGCCCGGTGCAGCTCTGCCGCGCCGCGCCACCCCTTCAGCTGGCTGTGCTGCACCGCGGCCCCCAGCCCCTTCCTCGCCCACCCCCCCCCCCACCCCCACCGGCCCCCGCAGAATCTATGGCAATCTGCATAATTACAGGCTCCGGGTTAATAACAGACAAATGATTTGTTGCGTCTAAACAGCCGCAGGGAATGCGGCGAAGGGTCCCTGGACGTCGCAGCGAGTCTTCGGTGGGGCTTGTTTTTCTGCGTATGTTGGGGTGAAAAGAAGACACTTAATGGTGCGTCGCCAGCAAGGGGGCTGCTCTGATCTGGGACCCCCTCGATCTGTGATTGTTTTTTTTAATCAGCAAAGGATCCTTAAAGTAATATTATCTCAATGGCCCTGACTGGGGGGGGGACTGGCCCCCAGATCAGCTCTTTCCCCTCGGGTGCTCCAGGCCCGATCAGCTGCCGGCTCCATCAGATCTCATCTACACCTGGGCTCTGAGATCCTAATGATGAATTATCACCCCCTTCCGTAAAAGGGGGGGGGGGGGGGTTGTGCACTTCCCACCCGGCCGTCAGCTACCAGACTGAGGACGCTGGGGCACGAATCAGATCTAATTAACTCAGAGACGACACTCCTGCTCCCTGACTCCCCGTCCCACTCCTTGTCTCTTTCGCCCCCTCGCACACCCCCCCCCCCATCTGGGACGCTAACTTCGGCAACCCTGACTCCATTCTTTCACCCCACATTCCTAATTGTGATGTTTACTTGTGATATGTCACCAACGGTAACAGCCCTCTGAACAAATAGCATAATTGTTGATATGCGAAGGAAATGATGACATGAGATCTCAACTGGGGGGGGTGGGTAGGGGTTCCTAACAACCTGCAGGGGTAACTTCAGCTTAAGACGAATGTCCACCACCTCATAGAAAACACATAACAATGACAAATCCATCCTTATGTAATCTTATTCCAAAAGTGATCACTGCTTTTACCCAAAGCCCTGTGCCTTAACCAGCTGCTTAATTTTACCAGCAAACCATCTTATTGAAGAAGACAAGAGCAGTATCCCTTGGGGGGATTTGACCTGGCAACCTTCAGGGTAGAATTCAACATTTTTAACCTCTGCACTGCCATCGACCTCCTCTTGGGGGTGCCATCACCCGTTTAAAGGGGGATCTGTGTACACAGATCGCCGCTCATCCGAAACAAAAAAAACCCAGCTGCACTCATCGCATATAATCATCTAGGAAGGAAGAATGGTGGATTTTTTTTTTCTTGGACTGAGATGATTTGTGCGAGTGTGTGTGTGTAGGGGGGAGTCAGAGATTGGAAATCTGGCAAGGCTGTGAACATATCTTCCTCTTTTTGGTATGTGGTTGATGCTGAAGGGAGAGTAATGAAAGTTTGGAGCCCCCATGAAGGCCAGATGTGCGGATCAGTGCCCGCCATCGACTGCCAACCCACCTGCATCACGCGCAAAGCGGAGCGCCGTACCCATCCAGGCCCGCAATTATCCCCGCCAAGCAGACCACTGGCGCCAGCCCAGGAATCACGCTCTTCACACATAATTTGACTGATCCCCCCCTACGGGGTATGGTCCAAACATGCACAAACACCCACATATAACTCCGGATGCATTTACTTCACAAAAAGCGATTTAGTCTTATAACCTGGATTAAAAAGGTGTATAACACACTCATTTTTAAAAAGAAAGACTTAAAGGTTCTCAAGGCTGTTCATACCTGCTCCACAGTCATTAGTTAACTAGCTGGTACAGAAATGTTTACAATGGAAATAACAGAGAGTTTGCAGATGCGTGTAATTGCCCTGTCTGAGATCCAGTAACCTGTTTACTACCTTATAAAACACTATTTTTAGGCAAATGTGTGGGGTTGTTCCTTAGGGTGAGTGTGTTTTGAATCTGGGCTGGGAGGTATCACTGCAATCTGCGTGTGGGGGCTTGCAGTGATCTCGCACCGACCACCGGGGGGAGAGGTTGTTAAAGGGCTCTGAGCTGCCCTGGCTTTCCTTCAAACAAGCCCGCAATTCTGTGCCCGGCCCTTCTGCCCCGGGGCGGCCGCCCAGGATCTACCGGCAGCCACACAGATTTAAGGCGGTACTCTCTGCAAATGGCCGCGTGCATTTTCTCGCTTAGCTACCTTCGATTAGCCAGGCAGGCAGTGCTGTTTCAGTCTCAGGCCCCTGTGACTGCAGTGTCAGGGTGACACAGACCTTCCCCATAGGCTGGATGCCTGTGTCACGGCGGCAGGAGTCGGCCAATAGCGATGCAGCCTTGAAGCTCCGGAGTTGCCGATTGGAATCTGGCTCCAGATTCCTCTTTACACATGGTGTGAATGTGAATCGACGACTCCACTTTAGCGCCTATGGTGTAGCTCAGCTTACAAATGCATGCTTTAAAGATCCCTGCAATGAGCTACCCGGCTCCGCTTTGCTAGGGCACGGTCTAGGTGATGCAGGAACCTGAGTATTGGTCATTCTTGTGGACTTATTAATTTTATATAGAATTGTTCTTTTTTTTTTTTACAATACATATTGAATTCTGATCGAAATATATGGGGGGAAAAAAACAGCAAAAATAAAAAACATAGACTATAGAACTAGCTTCCAAAATATCAAATTGAAGAATGTTAAAAGGAGAGATTCGACAACCTTATGATAGATACTGGTGTGAATCAGACACAAAAGCAGCCGTGTTTCAGCCTGGGCTTGGGGAGAAAAAGCAGCCACCACAGGTGATTTAGAGAATAAGGCCCAACAACTTATACAACAGATATATTTTGCTTATGTACAGAAAATGACTCCATGATGTCCTTGACAGAGTGGAGAAAAATAACCTTTTTCCCGTGGCCTGAGGAAAAGACGGGCGGTGAAACAATCGCGCCTGTTTACACACAACCGCACGCATCTCCTGTGTTTTTTTTCCAGGGAATATGTGAAATGTCCCATTTAATTACTCCGAGTCAGGGCTGCGAGCGTCTCGTGATTGAGCTCCGTCAGCGGGGCCGTTGGGGGGGGCCTTCGGCGGCCGGCAAAAATAAATCGCAGTGGTGAGGTTAATGGCGGGCGAGCTTTTTAAGCTGAACGCAGAAATTACGTGATTCAGTGGGAGCTTTTACTGGCCACGTCTCGTCTGAAGATGTCTGTGGGAAGGATGGATAGGCAAAGGGGTGGGGGACGGGCGCAGGGAGGTAAAATTTCACTTTTAAAGGATGATGATTTGTTTGAGATTCCGGTGTGTTCTACAGTCACAGCAGTACTGCTAATTCTGAGTGACAAATGAATATTGTGACGGTCTTGGTTACTTTCGGTCGGCCATTTTATATAATAATAAAATTGCATGACATTTCTTGTAAAGGACAATTTACTGGTATAATAAAGAGAATTTTTTGTATAATGACAGCATGAGATAATGGCATAGCCATAGACAGGGGCCATTTTGGCGGGGTTTCATTAATTTCTTGGTGTCAGCAGGCTTTACGTAGGTGGCAAAATGACCCGGAAAGGGGTGTGGTCTAAAGAGTCACATGTTCCGTTCTGCGTCTCTCGTCGGCGGCATCCCTCCACAGGAGAACCGCAGAACTGACCTGGACACAAGCAACTCAGCTTGTGCATGATGAGCCCTAATAAATGAAAATGTTTTTTTCATTTTTAAAAAGCATCAGACAAAAATGAATCCACTCATTATTCTGCTCCTTGCTGGTGTCCAATTAACCGTAATCAAATCGAAAAATAGCACAAAGTGAACAAGCGCCATCCTCGCACGACGATAAGGCAAATAAAGAATTGCTTAACGCAGGGTATTAATTACTCTAACGAGCAGCCGCCAGAGGGGGAAAGCTCCTGAAAATAACACTGAAATGTTTTAATCACCGATAAAATATAGATTAGGGATTTTTACATAATTCCCCTTTGGCAAGAAATTTTAAATTCACCTTAAAGTTATTTAAGGTGGGAGGTAATTAGGGGAGCAGAGTCAATCATGGTGCTTCTCTGTCGAACATCAGACCCCCGTCTTTGGATCCTCATCATCGCCGAACACTCTGACGTGTCAACGTGCGAGGAACAGAGGTTCCATCATCTCCAGCACGATGGTCCTCCATTGTTCTTGGGCAGGAAAAACTGGAGAAGCTCTTATAAATGACTAGAGCAAAGCCAATTAATTTAACGACAGCGGACGGCAGACTGGGGTACGATCAGATCCAAATATCTAGAACCCAGAAAAAAAGTGAATATTAAAAAGCTTTCAGTAGCTTTAATGTAGCTGAACTCTGAACCTCTCCATTAACGCCGATAAGGTGCCGGTGGCTTTATTACAAACATAGGATTATCATCATTATTATGGCAGTAATAATTACTACCTCAGTCTCTGTAATGGTTTCACTTGCTCCCCATTCAGCTTCCCACACATCTTCCACATTTATGTGGCATTTTCCTCGCCGCACTATAAACCATCAAGCGGGATGAGCTGTAATGACCGTCCTTTGTCTAAACTGTGTGAATAACAGCTGCCGCTGGATCTTCCAGGAATACGGCGGCGTTCTGCGGGACGCGTTGCCAGGCGTGTGCCCAGGATCGTCGGACTGCGTCTGCCATAAGGGCGCTGGGGTCTTTACCTTCAGCTAATGGCATGGAGGGCTCCGCGCTTCGGACATTTTCAACTACAGCACCACTCTTAGGACACTAGGACTCAGAAGGTCATGGGGTTGAATCCCTGCTTCAGACAACCATCTAAAACTCCAATCAAAGCACGGTCAGTGTGAAAGGCCACACTGGTGTAAACTGTGGTAAATATAGGCGTGAATTATGTACATATTCAATCACCTGTATTCTGCAGAATTTTGCAGAAATCCAGCATTTTGATCTTTATATCTCTCCATGCTTTATGATTACCTGTAAATAAGGGAGAAATAATTTTGATCTAACACAAGCCAGAAGTCACTGTGTCTATGGGATCATTACCACTTGCACCCTGATATTCCGATATTCGGGGTCATTTCCCTGGATTCAGATGCAGGATTAATCCAGATTACCAGACAAATGTGTCACCCATTCCCCGATGTGTATAAATAATGTCACATTTTACAGCAGGACAGTGTCAGACCTTTGACCATTCCTGACCACGAACACGCAGCATCATAAAGACGCTCGTAAAGGATAATAATAACCAAATTCACATTACTTCTTTTAAAAGTATAATAAATATTACAGTTTGAAAATGCGTAGCTTAATTCAGAAACTGACAAATTTCATTACAGCCATAAAATGTATCGGTGCGTCATAAAGTCATACCATTAACGCGGGCGAGAGAGACTGCTGGTGAATGTAACATTAGTAGATGACTTAATGAAGATATTAATTCCTTAATGAGGCTAACGGGCCATCTTGTGGGGTCAAGGGTACACTGCAGACACTGCGAGTAACTGTTCCGCTCATGGGATTTCTTGCAGTCACGCACAGACTCCTCAGTTATATCAGAATACCCACAATGCACTGGTTTCTGCAGAATGGCACCACCCCTCATATCCGGCACTGTATGTAGAAGGCTGATTATCCTGCAGTAAGACTTGCTCTGATTGGGACAGTGATCCATCTGACTCAGAGTTTGGGGGGGGGGAGGTTGACATTGGCATTTTGTTTCATGCGTAGGTTTATTTGGCGTACCCAGACTTCTCCTGGGATTTCCATACACCCTGATCCAGTAAACCTGGTCTCATATGTAATACAACTCCACATGCTTGGTGGGTGAGGGTTAAACCACCTCCTGCTCTCCACTGCTCAGTGTGTAGAAAAGCTTTAGCAGCCTCTACCAACCAATTCAGTTCATCTGGTGGCCATTTCCAGCCGGGCCCCCGTAGTCCGACCGCCAGCGAGGACGGGTCAGTCACAAGGCGGCTTCCTACCCCCACATCTGCTGTGGGGTTTGTTACACTGCGGTCCCATCTGAACACGAATTGGACATGATAGAATCTGAGCATCATCAGCACCCCCCACTCACATCTGGACTGTATCATGTCCTCCTGTTAATGTAAAGGTAAACACCACCCCCCCACCAGGAGGAGGCAGCGATAGAGTGCCTTGTCTGTCCTACCCTGTTTAAAAATTTGTGTCTCTGTTGGTCTTTATTCCATATTAGTACATGAAAAGTACTGTAGAGCATTATAGGCTATTTAGAAGATTACAGAGTATTAATACTGCGGACCAATGCCATTTAAAGTGCTTAAACTTTGATTAATACGGAGTAATCTTAGTTAAAATGATTGTGAGAAGTGATGCATGGTGATGCTCATTCTAATGGTACATTAGCATGCTCACTAAATGGCTTTAATAAAACGGGATTCCCCGTGATCAGCGTTTATAGTGAACCAGCCTGTCCAGTCACTCTATACTGTTCCCTGCATTCTGCGCTCGCTTATGTTTCCAAGGAGTCAAGCAGCAAGAGTGCTCACACGCCGCTGACCCTCAAATGGCCCTGGCGTGGTCGTGCCCTGGCTCTCGATGGCAGGGGGGTGAAGACCGGGATCCACGGGCCATTGGGACCTGAGCCGAGTTGGACACCCCAGCCTCCGTGGACATGGGGGCACCCTGGGGCACCCAGGCCAGCAACGTGGGCCTGAACAATAGCGATTAAAGGCTCTGGCTCACCTGTATGACACAGAGGGCCCCCGGATGTCAGCTGGCCCCCAGCCAGGGACCGAGCTGCATTCATCTGCTCCAAAGGGCCCCATTAATAATGTATGGGCTCATCTAACTGAGCCCGTCAGCCTGCATCTGCTTATGTCACTCGCAGCTATTTTGCATCAATAGTTAAAATG
This sequence comes from Paramormyrops kingsleyae, assembly GCF_048594095.1. Classification (NCBI taxonomy): domain Eukaryota; kingdom Metazoa; phylum Chordata; class Actinopteri; order Osteoglossiformes; family Mormyridae; genus Paramormyrops; species Paramormyrops kingsleyae. The sequence continues at coordinate 16,457,428 of NC_132797.1, forward strand.
CGCCAGCGGTCAAAGCGGCGCTGCGGCGTGAGCCGTTGTTCCCTTTCAGGCACGCGAGGCGCGGCGGCCCAGCTTCAGTTATCTCCCCCACATTGTGGGCGTCGCACGGGGGCGGCGGAGCCGGAATGCTGCTCGCAATGCATTGTGGGAGCGCGTTTATGGTACGGCCAAGTGGGAGGACGCCGTTTGGAGCAAAATTCTGGATTTATCCAAACATTACACCCCCTGAACCAGCATCCCCTCCCCAGCCCCAATACCCCCCTCCCACCCCCTTTGCCAGAGATAAAGGACAGACTCTGCCAAAGCTCAAGCAGAGGCGAGGGATTGGATTTCAGCGCGTGTCAAACGGCGGGCCCGGTTATCGCTCTCGCGCATGCCTGCCGCTGCGGCAACAGGGTCAAGAATGCGGTGGCACTGCTCCCCAAAGCCAGCGCCGAGCAAGACTGGGGATGCGTACAAGGACTGCCGTGAGGGGGCAGCCTGTCGCGCCAATGCCCCGAGTCACACGCGATCTTAATGCCCAGAGTCACACGCGATCTTAATGCCCAGAGTCACACGCGATCTTAATGCCCCGAGTCACACGCGATCTTAATGCCCAGAGTCACATGCGATCTTAATGCCCAGAGCCACATGTGATCCTAATACCCAGAGTCACACACGATCCTAATACCCAGAATTATACGCGATTCTAATGTCCAGAGTCACATGTGATCCTAATATTCAGAGTCACACACGATCATAATGCCCAGAATTACACACGATCCTAATGCCCAGAGTCACATGCAATCCTAATACACAGAGTCACAAGAGATTACAAGGCTCTATGTTTCGTGATTTTAATACTCATTACAGATAATGCTAATGTATTGCATTGTGTAGTTCTAATGCTCGTTATAGACAATTCTAATGTGCTGTGTTCCATGATTCTAATGCTTGTTACAGACAATTCTAATGTGCTGTGTTACATGATTCTAATGCTCGTTACAGACAATTCTAAAGTGCTCTGTCTCAAGATTATAATGCTCGTTACAGACAATTCTAATGTGGCATATTACTTCATTGTAATACTTTTGTTACATATGCTTCTAATAAACTGTTATTTGAAATGCTCTTGTTACATATGATTCAAATGCATTGTTGTACATTCATTATTTGTTACATATAACGATAAAACAGTGACTGTAATACAATATAAATGTAATCAATATAAATGTTACAGAATTGTCTTTACACAGTGAAAGCATGCAAACACTGATGTTCTGTACGTCCTACTGCTATCCATACATTTCTACTTCTCCTTCATTTACAGTGAATTTGGCTTAAGGTGGTGAAATAAAGACCAAGTTTTGAGCCTTTCTAAACAACCTGTCACCTGCTATAGTTGCTGACAAAGATGAAAGATTATTAGCATCCCATTATTGCGAAGGTCCATATTCACCAAAATCTCACCTTCAGTTAAACACTTTCTGTCATTCCCAGTTCAGTACTATAATTTGCTGCCCAAAATGTCTGACATACCTGCCTGATGGTCCCACGTTCCCTTACCAACGCAGCGCAGCACAGGCGGTGTGGCTGCACCTGCAGGGGACCCTGTCTGCCCGGGGTCAGGTGTAAGGGAGCCTTCCGGGGGCGGGGGGGCTGATTACGGCACTCGAGCCTGGTTAAACCGTCACTACTACGGCGGATCGATAGCAATTACGGTTGCCTGATGCGGAGCTAGTGGTCACAGCCGGCGAGTACACAGCTGAGGCCATGGTAGGACCCTTCACCCTAACCCAGTCTTTAAAGGAGAACTCCCCCCCACACCCCCTTTCATCTGGGGGGGGGGGACGAGGCTGTCCTGGACCTCTCCTGTTATCTACGTAATGAGCCACTGGCATCGCAGATTAGGTGAGTTTCGCGGGTCTGAACGGAGGGCTCTTCCCCCCGTAATCCGTAAAGCCGCACGGAATGTTGCCGGAATGGGAAGCTTTAATGCATGCAGATGGAGACGGGCTGCCAGCCCGGCCCACAATGAGGAGCTGCCAAAGGTCAAATAGCCTCCAAACCTTGGCTGAGTTTAATTAAAAAGACAAAGAGGACCGCAGTTTTCGAGCGGGCACATGCTATTACGAGTGATCAGGGTGCGGTGTGTGTCTGTGTGTGGGGGGGGCGGCACATCCGAGACCCTTTCGGAAAGAACCCAGGACCCCCTCCCAGAGGAACTTGTGTTATTTTCCTATTCCTTTGATGTCAATATAGACCATTTATTAGGGGGCATAAAGGTTAATCTTGAAAGAGCTGAGATCTCAAATAGTTATGGCGGTGGGGGGGGGGGGGGGGGGGGGGGGGGGGGTATCTACATGAAAATTGGCTGCAGGATAAGGGATGTTAATTTAAGCACCAGCGCATGGAAATTACCTCAATTCCAGCATGTAGTGGGATTTAATTTCATCATCAACTGATCAGCAGTTAATGGGGAATCCTGCTGAAGCTACGCGGACGGGAGACGTCTCACTCGAGGCGTTAGAGCGGCGTGCCGGTGACGTGCTCCAGGCGCGTCCTGCCGCGCATCCTGCCGCATCGGAGGCGTAGCGTCGCCCACCGCGGATTAGGCCGCTCGTCAGGATGCGAAAAAACCGAAGCAAACTTCACTATGTGTAAAGAGTGACGGTTTGATTCACGAGACTATGAGCGGAGGAATGTTAGCGTAGCGCAGGTGCGGAGTGGCTTTGTTAGGGTTGTGAGCGCCATGGTGCAGGTAGAGTACACGCTCTAGGCTGTCTGCAGCCAATAGCACGCTGAGCTCCCAAGTGTCCACCCGCCAACCCCCCCATGGGCTGCGTTACCGGGGAATTCTCTTTGACACCGCTGGCTGAGTGGGGGCAGGCCCGGAGGGCGAGGTGCCTTCCCGAACAGGAGCCAGCTCTCCTCCATCCACTTGCTTGCCTGGGTTTTTCTGGGGGGGGGGGGGGCAGCTTTACAGAAGCACCGTTTGATTTGTGGTTGCCGGTGGCAACCACGGAGAAGGCCAAACTTTGATGTCCAACGGTCAGAGCTCTATGTGTGACCGGCTAAGCAAAACTATCATGACGCCAGTGACGGACGGCACCCTTTTAATAAACAGTCCAAAATCGGGGTCATACACTCGCAGAACTCTACGAAATATAAGACCAACTGGAATCAATGCTGAAAATGAATATGGAAATGGCTCAATGCCAGACTCTTTGTGGGAAGCAATGTTCTTAATCAACAAATGGTTCTGTTTTCATGTGACGATAGTTTTTACTGCCTATTTACCAGATGAATTATTCTCTATTAAACTGGTGAGTCAAGAGCAGAAAAATGTAATAACATCATGCGGCCTCATCATTTTTAATCTGCATTCAGACCTATATCAGTTTTTCTGAGACTGCTTTACCATAGCGAGCGTGTTACAGAGATCTCTCTAACAGACATCCACCCTGACACAAAGTGCATATTTCTACTGCATAAAATATGTATCGCGCAAAAGACATTTGCAGTGCCTATCTTTTAAAGGGTTACAGGAAAATGCCCTTGATGCAAGGTCGAGAATTAGTCTAATCTATAATCACGAGCCGGCAGGAGAAGCGACCACGTTTTAAGGATGTTTTCCAAAGTCATAGAGTTATTGGGTTGAAAGTTGAAGATGCGTCACTGGGCACTGGAGCACCCAGAGCAGGGGCCTGGGCTATGTCTCTCTGGCCCGATCAAGGCACACGCCAACAAGCTGCCGCGCCGTACAGCAGGGTACAGACGGGAGGGGTGGTGGGGGGGGGGGTTGGTTCGTACTGATCCATGCTGTAGCAAAACCAACACTGGGCGACCTTGAAGGTCACGGGTCAGTGAAACTCTGCCGTTGGCGCATGAGACTATTCCAAGAGGAGAAAAGAGAACAAGTGACCCGTGACCCTCTACTGGATAAGAGGTTGGGGGATGGATGGTAAAATAAATGAAAAAAAAGGTACATTGGAGAAAATGTCTCAGCTGACTAAACATCTGCCTCTCGATCTATTGTGAAATATAAACTGCTGAATAAAGAGGTAAGGCATAATAAGTAACTCTGTGATGGAGACAGGCAGTGACACCAATGTCACAGAAGCAGCTTTGGCCGGTCATGTCCGTAATCAGCACCGAGGTCCAAACCGGGATTAGTCTCGAGTGCCACTCTGCCCGAAAATACCACCTAGAATTTGCTATCGTCTGCACATCGATCCACATAGCATGTAGAAAGTCAGCTAGATATGTGGCCTCGGACCAACCGGTTCGTTGGATTGAGACCCAGCAGTGACCTCGAGTAGAGCTTTGAACCTGGATTTCTCAGAAAAAACCCCACAGCCGTGTATTTCGGTTAAAAATGGCACACTACTCTGAACAGAAGATTACATGAAATACATTCTAAGGTCACTCATTCAGCCCTTATGGTGACAGAAAAGTTCCTCCCATTATAGACTAAATGACAGCCTGATGGCAGACCCACTCTGTGACCTTTGACCTGTGAAATTTCCATTTTGGAGACCTTATTGATCAAAATGTAGATCTTTACAACACACTGGGGGGAGAATTGCATTTCTAAGGCAAGAACACAACAGGTAGCAACAAGAAATTGGATTATTTTAGTTCATTTGAAAGCGTCACAGAATGGGTTGTTAATGCATCCCATCTAACTACTTAACGTCCTCATTGAAGGAGCCACTGAGTTATCGACGTCACCCCTCTCACATAAGCTAGCACCAACACGACCAGCCCCTGAAGCTCAGCGGGGAAACACATACGACTGCCCGTAGGGGGCGCTCCTGGGAGGTTGAAGCCAGGGAGGCTGACATGTTGTTAACTGGGCTCATGACCTCCTGAAAGAAAGGGACACTTTAGGCTGCATAGGTGACAAATTCATCTGGTTCTAAGCAAAAAAAATAGTGTAAACTGGTTGAACCGAGCGCTCCTGCGATCACGCCGAAATGCATCTCTGACTCGCCGATATTCCCTCTTATTTTTGTTTTCTGGCATCGCTGCCGACATTTTCAGACGGAAGTAACTGAGCATGTGTGGAGTTTCCCAGAGAAGAGTGACATCAAAAGCTGCCTCGCTCAGTCTTAAAAAGAGTGGGGCAAAGTCACACCTGCCACTTTCATGCCGTTTTCAGAAAGTAATTAATCCTCCGCTCTCTTTGGCTGTCGGTGCCGTTCTGGGCATGACGGGGTGTGCTTTTTTAAACCTGCAGGCTGTGGGCATCCATGTGCCCATCAGGTGGCGCTAGCATGCTCATCTTTATGGGTGTTCACAGGGGTGTGTGCCTCATCAGAAGAGGAATTTGGGCCAGTGTCTGGAAGATTGTGGGTTCAAAATCCTTTGGCCACAGAGAGACACTGTTGGCCCCTTCAGCATGGTCACATACTCCAACTGCTCCAAGGGGACTCAATGTTTACTGGACCGAATGTGCTATTACTTGTATATACACATGAATCAATGTGTCTCACAGAAAGCAAGGTGAGAAATGACCAGTGGGTGGCGCACTTCTGCCTGGTTGCAGCTGTAGCACCAAAGTACAGTCACCCCTTCAGATTTGCGTATTTGACAGTAGGGGTTTCGATTATTCGTGAGTTGACCGTGAACAATTAAATGGGAATATTTTTGAAGCTTGCCAAAAAAGTGCAGAGACTTGCAGACAACGCAAAAGCCAAAATCAATACTGAAAATGATTAGGATCACATAACATCAAATAATATATAAATGTTAATGTTATTTAATATTTGTTAGTGTATGCGCATACTATATCTATAATATTATTTTTGGTACAAAAGAACTGTGGGATCTATGCATCTTGGCTCGGGTACACCGTGCATCTTCATCACGGCAGCCATCTTCCACCCCTAAGCCGTATGAGTGTGAAGAGGCGGCTGTAAACCTTAAGCATGTAGCTACATTTCTGAAAAGACACAAATACCTTTTCACAAAGTACCATTATCTGGGAAATGCAGCAATTCTTTAGCTGTTTCTCTCATGTGTTATAGTACCGCCCACAATCACGATGCCACTGTAAATACTGGCCCAATATGTGACACGGTCAGTATGAGGTATCCCAGAATTCCACGGGAGTTTGAATGGCACGTACACTGGTTGGCCAAACCGTGAGGATGCGGCAGCGGGTGCGGGTGGGTCCTTCTGAGTTGGCACATAATAGTAGCAGCCTTATGCAAAAGTCCTGCACACGGGTGGTTCTAGACCACTTATAGTGAGGTTTCTGCCCCCACTAAAAATTTTTTTTCTAAAATCATTTAAGTGATTTGTCCCATATTTTTGAATACATTTCGGAGTACCCTGGCTGAGCAAGCATTATTGTGGGACACCCCCAACCCACTTTGAAAATTTAATGGTGGGGGACCAGCAAATCCTAGAACCGGCCAGGTCTGGCAAGCATTACGGAAGCCTTGATGAACACAGTAAAGATAGAATATCTTATTTTTTCACAGCCGAAGAAGTCGGGAGCACAGGTTTCTGTCATGCATTATCCCAGGTGTTCTGTGGGGAGGGGGGGGCTTTGTGGGGAGGGGGGGGAAGGGCTTTGTTTTCCACTTCCCGTTGTGGCCTACATGTCTCACCAAGGTTCTTTTTACAGAGTTGTCTCTCATGACCCTGCTATCTGACATTTATTAATAATAACACACACTGGGGGATAGTTCACCTTGTAATGATGAAGCACTGTGTTCCCCACATGGACTGTTCATGCAAGCAGGAAGGAGAGGCACAAAAAAAGACATAAATAGCAGCGCCGGCTTCATAGAACCGCCTCCAGCGGCCGGGCAGGACGTGGCTCGCCGCTCTACAGCATCGCTGTTCCTTTTTGCACTTCAAGGCTCATTTATTATTATTTTGCAAAGGACAATATTCCATTTTTATTTGAGGAACAAACCTTGAACGTCACCCATAAGCCGCTTCTTTGAGACACTGCTGGGTTTAAAACCAAATTCAGGAAGCCTATAAACGATCACAGGCGGCTAATCGGGTGTTCCAAAATAAGGTAACTGTTAACCATTCATCGCTAAGTTGAGGTGGGAAGATTCATGCGAAATTAGCACCAGCTAATGGATGTAAATGTTGCTTATAAGTGTCATTATGACGCAATACAATGGCACCGACTGTAAAAAAACAGGCTCGGCTAATGACAGGGAGCCGCTCGGAGCTTCCGAAAGCAGGGATCTCCTCAAGGCCTTCGGCGTTTAAGACGAGCGGCACTCCAGCGGAGTTTGGGCCGGTGTGCCGGACCCCCCCGTCTGGCCTTGATCTCGTCTCCCCTTCTCTGGGGCGGCCACAATGGGCCACTCACCGCTAACAAAGGGGCTTTGGTGAGCCGTGGGTTTTAATGGGCCTGCCGTCTGAAGGATGCCCTGTTCAGGCCGGCCGCACCACTTTCGCATCCACCCCCCTGTCTCATTAGCCTCAGCTTGGCAGCTGTAATTCCCCCACTCCTCTCTGCAGTGAGGCATTTTTCAGCCCCCCCTCCCAGCTCCCCGGTCATGGTCTGGTCTACTTTTCAGAGCTCAAGCCCATTAAATGATAGACACAGACCACATGGCGGCCAGGAGCTGCCTGTGTATTTACTGCACACAGGTTACCGATTCTGCTCCAAAAGCACTCCAACTATCCTTTTTAATAACACAAAGCACTCTCATGATTTTTGGAGTATTTACATATATCTTCTATTAAATGAGGCTTCATTCTGTTTGGCTTGCATCTACCCCCTGAATGGTGCAAGTTGCAATATGTATCTAGTTAAAGATTAATTCACCGCTTATCATTTTCATTTATAAGATTTTTAGAACACCGATTCATATATCCTTATAGCAGTATATTTGTCCCAATTTCCCCCCTATACACACACACAGACCCCTAATAAACTTTATTAAATACTAAATTTTATTATTTTAATTTCTTGGTATCATATATTGTGTACTGGCATATAATATGTTCACATTATATTTTATATTTATAAAGGTCAGAATTTTGAAATAGGTCTGTTCCCACCAAAAAAACGCGCAATTCTGTTGTTTAATTCCTTGCCTACCCTCCCCGCCCCCAGTTTGAATTCCTCTGCATTACAATATATACTTTTTATACGGCCCCAACACTGTAATAATGAACTCAGAGCCTGTAAGTCTGATGTTAAGCTATTAAGAAGCTGCCATTTGCCCAGAATAGTTCAAATGTTTAAATGTTAAATGGCACAAGAATGAGATGTCGGTGTCACCCACAAGGTGGCGATACTGGTCACGCCCGACCGCATGGCACAGGTGGCACAGACGACAAGATCTGAGAAGGGTTTGGAGGATAAGGTTTGAGGAAGGAGGCTCCTCCATCAAGTCTCCACTGGAGTCAGCTTAGAGAACGCAGTGGTGTGGTGTGTTAGCCACCCTCCTACATATGACAATTTGATTACCCCCCCTCCTGCCCCACCACTCTGTTTGCTGCATTTGTCCAATACATCTTATTACTAATTTCATGGCACAGGTTCTCCAGCAAATTCTCTCACATCCAATCAGAGGCAACGGCGGTCAGCTGACTCCGCCCTCTGTCCCAGCCCCATCCCTCTTGAAGTGCTCATGTTAAAATCATAACTAGGACAAATGGGTTGAAACATGTCGAGCTACTGATGCGGGTTTGATATAATATGAAACAGTGAAGCGATGGTACCTGTGATGTCGCTGATGCCGTTTAGGTATTACTTAGGCGGGATCGCCATAGCGACGGCCCGTGGAAAGGCTGGTGGGCATCCCCGTTCTTACGCATCACCCTTATGCTAACTGGTAGCAGAACTTTACAATGGAGGTTCTCCACACTTACCCTGAATCTTCTGGCACCCACTACACTCAGGTTAACCTCATTTCAAGCTGGGAGGACCTAGTGACCCTACTAGAGGGGAGATTTATCAATGGGGGGGGTCTGATTTTCATGAAGATTAATCTTTAACTAGATACATATCGTGACTTGCGACATTCAGGGGGCAGATTCAAGCAAAGATGATCACAATATTTAAACTAATGAATGTACATTTACTTTGGGAGGGTAAAGAACATTTTAGGGGGAGTTAAAGCCTCCCTAAAACAGCCCTAGCGATGCTCCTGCTCTCTCTCACTCCTACCTCCAAGTAAGTCCTCCTTTCTAAGCTAATCTCAGCATTTTTAACCATGTAATATATGGTTAAATATATTGCCGCCATTGCTCCGCGGGAAATGCCCGAGTGGAACAGCGAGTACAGCACCTGCTCTGCTCACTCGCGGCGTCCTCAATCTTTCATGGAGCTGAGGGCCTGCGCAGGGAAGCCCATGACAAACGGCTCCGGGTCCGCCGGATATTCTCCCAGGAGCCGGAGCGCAGGCTCGCTTCCTGGGGCTGGGGAACGCTGTCACCATCCCGCGCCAGGGCTGTTCAAAGACTGGGGAAGGAGTAACTGGTGTGCGCTCTCTAACTGAGGGCATCGCCGTGGAAACTGGGCGTGACAAATAATGGGAGAATCGCGCCCAGAGGCTGCACCCATCAGCATTTTTTGAATTGTTAAATTAAAAATCATTCAGATTCTGATGTTTTATTTATATTACTAGTAGTGATTTAGTGCATTTACTCAGAGACATGTAAAGTTTTATGCTCTATATTGCAGTGTATTTTTTATTAAAGATTTTATGTAAAGTGTGTGACTGCCAAAAGAGCTGCAGGTTCGAATCTCTTATGTAAACTGCGCATTTCACAGCAGAGCTGCTTCAAGTTTCATCTGAATTCAGTGACCGCAGGCCAGTTTTGCACTGTAAGAACCTCGTAAGGATCAGTGATGACAAGCACGGTACAGACGCAAAGATGATCTGCCTCGATGCATGTTATGCAACTTCTTATGCAACCGATTGCATTGCTGCTCCTGCAGGAGCATCTTTCATGTGCATCCCTGGGGCCAAAGCGCACGGCATTTACATTACAGCACGCACATACGTAGATGGTGCATTTCCTGCGTGCTGCTTCACGATCAGGACTAGATGAGATACCAGGATCCCGTCCGCTCCTCACTGCCAGCTCATTCGCTGCCGACCCAGGCCTTTTCTCTTTAATTGAATATATTTGAATATGATTTGAATAAATGATTAGCCACCGAGGGCTGTTCTGACGGAATGCCAGGCCGGTACCATCCCTGACACGCCGAGGGGATCCGCTTCCAGATCCGACGGCTTTTCCTGCACCGGCGTCCCCCTGCCGCTGCCTCTGACACCAGCCCTTGTCTTCCCCATGCCCTTGAAGGACGGCGATTTGGTACAGCCAATCACAGCACTTGCGAGCATCTTGGGGAGAACGGTGGGTGAGGCATGGTTTAATTTAATCTCCCTTTTATTGGAAATGCATGAAATCTTTAACTTTTAATTTAACTCAGCGCCCACCCCCACGTGGCCTCTCTGTTGATTGGCTGCTGACGGCTCGTTCAGGCACGCCCCCACCCCCCCCGAGTCACGCCCCGGCTGAGCTCTCACTCGCCCCTGACACATCATCACACACCCTCACTCCCCTGCTCTCTGACAGCAGATATCTCCACGACTCGTGTGCCTTCATTTTACCCGGCAGAAATAAGACTGCAGGTGACCCTCCTTTCTAAAACACCTGCACAGATAACTATGCCGAATTCAAACACCTGTTATATAAATATTTATAATCTATATATATATATATATATCCATTAATATTATTTCTTATATAACAGGTTCATGTTATATATGCATATATTATTACTTATATAACAGGTTATATATCTATGTTATATATGCATATATATATTAAATATAGATGTACACATATGTATATTTTGCTGACTGGGTGCTTTTTGGGTGACACCCCATTCTCTGGAAACGCAAGACACTGTGGTGTGTGGAAATCCTAAAACGGTGGCTGCTGCTGTGACGCTGAAACCACCACATCCGGCATCAGCAATCACACCGTGTTTAAAATCACTGTGATGAGGCATCTTAACCTTTCAAATGCTCAGCTGAACAGTAAGCGAGCCTCCTGATTGGCTGTTTAGAAGAGCAGGCTGTTTGCATTAGTACGCCATTGTATATAATAAACTGGTTACCTTCAGTTCCGAAGTCCGTAATTTGGACCCACACAACAACATCTGCTGCCCTGCAACTTCCTACATTGGAAGTCGTCCATCTCACTCTGCCTCACCATGCATCTCTTGATGCACAAAACATCAGTTTGGCAAAAAATAAAAAATTGAGGCTGCACCGGTTAATTTGAACATTAGCATTAGCGCGAGCCCGGCGCCGCTATCGACCCGGAGAGGCGCCCCACAGCTGGGTCCGGCGCGTGATCGCGACAAAGCGCGCTCCACATGTTGGTTATCTCACGCTGATAGCCGGCTAGCAGGACGCTAATAAATCTCAACACCCTGACAGCCCCGCACTTCCGCTCGCATTTACAATCTCTGTAAAACCACTCTAGAGGAAAATTGAAGTTGCAGTAAAAAATGAGCGAACAGATACATAAATAAACCTTTTTCCCTGTGCTGTCTTTTCAGACGTATGCCCCGGCTGTGGTTTTTCATTAAGGGACGTCTAACAGCTTTCGCTAATGCTAAAGTTGCCGTCACTCATGCTGCTGTGAAGAGTAGCTCCGACACGAGACACGAGACTCTGCTCTCCGAAAGGATTTAACGTTAATTACAGCGATACGAAGGCAGGGGGCTATGCATTCCAGAAATATAAGAGTTTTAAGTGTTTGTTTCATTTTAGTTTGTTATCATTATTTAGAGCTATGATCCAGCCTTACAGGCCGGCTGAAGGGGCAGCTTTTTGTAAGGTTCCGTTGCTTCTGTGTCTAAAGAAGGACAAGGGAACAGCCATCAAAATACATAAGAGTCTTCTGAAGAGAAAAAGCTACTGGTGCAAATAGGGGACCTGCTGTTTGGACACTATGCTTGATATCAGGAGTCAAAGGTGAGAAGACACTGACTCCGTAGCGCCACCTTCAGGCCATAGAAACAAAGTGACAGGCTGCATGTCAGCACTAAACACTGGGGCCTCCCACCCGAGCCCCGGGGCCCCCCAGGACAGAGTGCAGTCTGCAGGGAAAAAAGAGCCCCAGGATGTGTCTGGATGGGTGGACCATTCCAATCAGAGCCCCCCCTCCCACTGACCAGCTTTGCCGATTCTGAGCAGAACCGCGCTGTAATATTTACGCCGGCCGTTCAGGATACGGGAGGGTGCAACCGCAGGATCGGCAGCGGGGGGCAGCGCGGCTGGCCCGACCATTGGGCGAGACGCTGGGAAAAGGGGGTATGGCTTGTCGACCATTGGGCGAGATGCTGGGAAATGGGGGTATGGCTCGTCGGACACATTCGCAGGTAACATTTTTATTAGTCCAGCTTCTCGATGACTGGACAAGGCGGAGGACATTCTGTCAAAAAACCCACGCCAACCCCCACCCAGGTCAGGACTTACGCCGCCTTGCGCCTTTGTCCAAATCAAGATCCTAGTCATCAGTCAGTGGTTTGTTTGAACTGTTACTAAATCATAATTCCAGTTTTCGTCCCTAACACACACACACTCACACACACTCACACACAACTGCATAAGTAAATCTTCCACTGGGAATCAGGAACAGACATATAAATATATGCGTTTATTGTGTACGGAGAAAATCCGCTAATATAAATGGGGTGACTTAAAAAGGCCCAGCTAGTATAGCTCTGTCTCAATCAGCATTGTCACCATTTTCTAATAATAAAAAATACTGAACATTTTGCCATTTAACATGATGCTTCCTGGTACAAAAGGGAGGAAACACAGAGGGGTTTGCCTCACAGCCGTGGGGCTGCGGTGCCTCCCGCTCTCGTGGGTCTGGACCACATGCCGCGCTGGGGGTGGTCAGCTGGCGAGCCGGACACTCATCTGGCTCTCTGTGCTATTTCTTTGTGCATTACGATTATCCCCCCCCCCCACCCAGTTAATGGGAAACATCACCCCACTCACTGTTGTACACCCTGACAGAATCCCACTAACCCTGGTTATTGTGGCCTAATAACACTCTCCCCCAGCCACGGTAGGGCAGCATTCCTGCCAACAAGGCTTCGGGGGGGGGGGGGGGCGGTTAAGCACACAGAAATAAATAAATAAACACAGGACACTGTCGTTATTTAACTTGATCATCACTCTCTCTGCGCACATGCACAGCGGCCCCATGCTGGCAGACGTCTCACTCCACACCATATGCTCCTTGCTGACTGAACTCCCTCAAATCTGCAGCTCTTATCATTAAAAAAAAAACAAAAAAACAAGCTAATGGAAAAAAACAGGCTTGGAAGCGACCCCTCCAAACCTAAGCAGACCATTACATAAGAATCATTTTACAACACCAAGTTTTCTTCCAGTTTCTTCCAGTTTCAAAGCTCTTCTTTCATGTTCAACACCTGAAATTTCCCCATCATGTTTCTGTAATGTAGCATTATTCATACACATTTAGATATTGTGAATTTAGCAGGGTGTGCATCTCTCTCTCAAACAACATGATACAGACCTAGACACAATACACTGTGATTAAACTCTGATTGGATACAATTTAAATAGGTTTAATTTCATCCAATGTTATGTATCGAATTGTCCTCCTTTTGAAATAAAAACACATTCAAAACATTTTTTGAAAATCACCATATTAACTTTTCACTGCAAAAACCATCTGAGACTATATATTGCTGAAGTTGATCATATGATCTTAACAATAAGAAGCATGACAGTAGTGTGCTTTAACACGTTTTATCGGATTTTGGCAGTATTTGGAGACACTTGAACCAAATTTCCAAATCAAACCAGTTTTGTATTACGCCCCTAAAAACGAGCTCAAAGCAGGCTGGCTAACTAAGCAAACTGTGATTCTCTGCCGGTTCAGGTGTGTTACAGCACAGAACCAAAACATATCGGCGACAAAACTGTGTATAAGCTGACGACAGATTTCTATCATACCGACACGTTTTCAGAATCTCGCTAAACAGCAGAACTTCCTGTCCTGTGAAGCTGGAATCGTCATGCTGTTACAGGCAGCCCACTGCGCGATACACAGGCCACGGGCCTGGTGGCCATTCGGTGCGCACAGAAACGCTTGGCTCAGCCGGGGTCTCGCTGCCTCGCAGCTGGACAGCTTCCCCAGGAATGCAGCGGGCGCCGTGTTTGCCGTTCGGCAGCTGACGGGCAACAAACGGCCAATTCTCTCATTAAAAAAAAAAATGCTTAAGCGATTCAGTCGTGTTTGAAGCAGGAAAGCAATGCAGGAAAACATCTGAGGCAGTTTTATGGCAGGGATAGCGTGTTCCTGTGGTCAGTCGCAGGAGGGTTTACTGCAAGTGCAAATTTTTCGGGAGAAAGCCAGGAAAGCTGGCGGAGATGTTTAAGAAAACGCGTCCGTAAATAAATAGCTCCGCTGGGTCTGGGCCCCTCCGTGAGAACAACACATTTCTGCGATCGTGTTTTTCAATCTCAGGGAGAGAATTTAAAAAAAAAAGAAAGAAAAGAAAGGGACAACATGAAATTCGGGCACAGGGTTAGGGTTAGGGTTAGGTATAGGGTTAGGCACCCCTCGAAGAGTAGTGGATCAATCGTGCGCATTCCAGTCTTAGTGGCTGCCCGACGGACACTTCCGGAACTCTCCGTGCGACGGTGCCATTCATTCCTCACCATCATAGCCATTCCATAACAGAATCCCTCCATTTTCTTTGTGACCTAATGCCAGGCCAGGATGCTCCATATTTTGAAACAAACACCCCCCTGGCAGCTCTCTCATCTGGCTGAAAAACAGGTCCCTTCCCATCCCCCTCCATCCCTGGACATGTTGCCTCCAACAGTAAAGAAAGAGCCACATTCGTCTGTAAAAACAGGCCCTGGCAGCCAGACGCAAGGACGACCTGCGGTTCAAGGAAGCCCCACTCTGAGTGACGTCAAACCGGCAGCGCGGGGGGGTTGTGATTAACAGGTTCCCCGCATTGTCTGCAGGACGCCCACGCTCCTCGTCGGCCGTGTGAAATCACCCCATAGACTTTGGCACCGCATGCTGGCTCATGTTAAAACGTTTTGCTAGATTAAGCCATATCAGACCTGGGGGGGTTACACTCACCTTAGTTGTGCAAAATGTTAATTAGTACAAGAAAAGAGGGCTTATCGCCTTCCTGCGAAATCCTGAAGACTGATTCCTCAACCCCAAACGGTCACAGCAATACTTGTTGGTGCAAGTTTAGATAAATTGTTACATCAGTGCCCCCCCCCCCACTGCCGGTGGGAGGTGCAGAACACGCAGATTTACGTATCCGTGCTTTAAGGGGATGACGCACCAGTCTCGACCTACGCAGCCGACGACTTCGCCTCGTTCCACCGCGACCGTGGTCCCTGTGACTTCAATCATGCCGGTTTCATCCGCCCGACCAAATCATCTCCCGGGTGCCGTGGCAGAAAAACATGGAATAAGTAATCATGGAAAGATGGCACCCCAATAGACCTCGAGGCGGGTGACAGTGCTCTCCATCAGGGGCCAATCGCAATGCCCTGACTGGTCTGAATCACTCCGTCTCGGGCAGATCCCACGGCTCATAATGGCCAGGAAAAAGGGGAACGGATAGATGACAGCCAGAACTAGGATTAAGGTGGGGATCACACACTAAGGGTTAAAATCCATGTCATGTGGTGACACTGATGCAGCGGGGAGGCCAGCGGGATGCTGGGGGTGGAGGGACACGCGGTACAGAGGGCAGGGCAAGGCAGGTGGAGGAGGCGGGGCCAAGTTGCCGGAGGAGATGGGGCAGTAAAGGGGAAGGGGTGGAGCAGGGTGGGCGGAGCTTACCGCAGGTAGTCCCGCCGGCAGAGGATGAGGTTGGCCTTGGTGTAGAGGGTGGAGCCCACCTCGCCAAGCCGGCAGTCACAGCAGGCACACTTCAGGCAGTCCTCGTGCCAGTACTTGTCCAGGGCCTTCAGTAGGTAGCGGTCCTTGATCTTCCGGTTGCAGCCAGCACAGCCCTTGGGCTTGGTGTCTGGCTGGACGGAGAGCATCTGTATACCTGCAGGAAGGAGGGGAGACCATCTAAGGGGGTGCCTGAGAAACCTGGGGGCGGGGGGCAACATCGCAGGCCTTGTCTGAAGGAGGTCATAAACGAGATCAGCCCTGTCTTATTATTTCAGCTCTAATATTTTATTAATTTACACATTATTACTAATCGGAGAAAATATCACCTGTTGTTGGGATATTAAAAAGAAGACATGCCCGAACTCCGCTCACAGTCATTTACCCTAATGACCGTACAGGTAAACAGGTAATATCCAAAAAATCTTATACATAAACATGGACTTTGGTTAAGTTTAAAAACTGATTAAAACACAAAAACATTAATATTAAAACGAGCTCTCTGAATTCAGTACTGCTATTAATAGAAACGAACTAAAATACGCGCAAGTAATTAATTCCAGCTAACTGTACTCTAAAGAGATACATGGGCATTGGTTTAGACTCACGCACGCGCACACACACCCACACAACGCCGCTCACTAACTCTCTCCCCCCCCCCCCCCCCCCATCCCTTTCCTCCGGGGACCCGTCCCAAAGCCTTTCTGCAGGAACTGCCATTGTCTGCCCCTCCTCGGGGTGTGAAAGACTTTTTTTATTGAAATGCAGGAGTAACAATGTGGGCTCACGCACAGGTCGTAATTAGCATTCTTCCTTCGTACGGGCTGGGCGAGCGTCCTCTCTTCTTTTGTGCGTGATCAACCCTTAAAAAAAGTTCCCCTTTTAAGTGGGATGGTGTTTCGCAGCGGTGCTATATCACGTTGACGTGTGCATCTTGCCCAGTAATGAATAAGGAAATGTTTAGAGGGGAAGCCAACTTGGGGTGAAGAGTGGAGACGCTCCGCCGGCGAATAATGATTTGTTTATATGTTAGTTCGGTGTTTAGCGGTGACAGAACAAGGGCCTCTCCCGACGGCGAAATGCACAAAAGTTTGCAATCCTTCCCCACACACATCCGTTTATTTTACTTTATAATGAACAGAAAAACACGCGATTGCTGGAAACAAGGCAGCACCCGGCTTGTAGGACTAACTTTTTGCTCCCATCTACCACCTGCACGGAAAAGATCAGAATCACTCAAATGAGGAACACACAGCCGATCGGGAGTCCCAAGACTTGCAAGTTAATTAAATTGTGCTGAGATGCACAAGAAACGGCGATTCCTGCGACCTCGTTTTCTGGATTGCGTTACAGCCCTAAAAGAATGAGGCCACCCTGTGAATTGTCACATCCGAGACGTGATTTTTGTCGCCGGTTTACGCGAGGCCACGCCCACGTGTACCGCGGGACAAGTCGGGATGTCAGACACGCCTGCAAGCCACCCACCTGGGCTCATATTACTCACGGGCGCTTGTCACCCTGCGCCCGTTCTTCGAATCCCAAGAATGCAATTAAGAGTCATCATTTCGCCGTATGCGCTGATTAGCAATAATACCTACATTTTTCATCTTACAGTACAGTTTTCTAAAGTAAAAAAGAAAGAAAAATCACAATGAATCTCAAAGGTGCAACGCAACCAAAATGAGTGTCCGTTAGTAACTGGTCATTGGGTGAAAGACTGCACTTAATACTGATTGATCCTTATATAGAGATTTACGTCGCTTTGGAGAATACTAGCAGGACTTTGGATTTTTTCCAGTGCTGGAGATAAACAGGCCTACCTTTCGCCATCTTTACAAACTGAAGTCAGAAAATAACGATCAAACAAGTACGACTGGAACATTGTGCCGACAAGAAAATTGAGAAGCTGGGGCTGATATCCTTATCGGAACAAAACAGACCACTAAACATATTCCTGAATTCAAATGAAGGTAGTTGCTACCTTTTAATACAACTCAAAGCCTACCGCACAATGAATAATATTAACAAGTAAAAAATACACTAGAGGGGCAATATGAAATAAGCCAGATTACAATAATTGTCTAATACTTTTTTATTAAAGTGAAACATGTTTGGAGTCACCAATGTGAATTATTTTTAGAAATGGCTGTACAAATTTCTGCCAATAATTACAAAATGGCAGGCATTTCCACAGTGCTGCAGAAGAAATTTAACATTTACCTGCACTGTAAAAAACACAGTAATTTCACTTTTACCTGCCAATTTATTTCTGTTACTCTGCTACTCTCCACTCCTGAACTTTAATGTTGCATAGATCCTCTCATTCCTTTACGCTCTATAACCTAAATGCTCGGCATTCAAAGTGCAACGTTAATGCCGTACTTTAATATACGTGCTGTTGAACTATACGTACAAAACCTATACAACTGGTTTCAAAATCGCGGAATTTCACTGTGCTTCAGAGATGTAGAATATATGGTAAAATGCATCATCAATTATTCCAGTTAAGCAGACAACACCCAGAAAGCAGAACAGCGACGAGCAGCAAAAAACTAACAGTCTTTAAATGTTATAGAAAAGTCACGTTACCATATTTAGGTTTCAGGATACGAGCACCTGTATACATCGTGCACATTCTTGTACCAGTAAGATCATTCTCTCATATTAAACTCCTTTGAAACTAGCACCTTAATTTTGTAGCAGTTTGATAACACCCGGAAAACCAGTTCAATTTGTATAATAAATTCTGGATAGGTCTAATGTTTTCCATTATATATAAACACTGACTGCTCAGCACACATAATACCATCTAATGTAGGCCTATAAGCTGTATTTAAATCCTTGTGCTTATCATCTTAAGCTGTTTTTATCCAAATACACTGATTCTAACTCAGCGGATCCTTCATTTCACACTGCTAAGAGGCTGTTTTCTATTAATGAAACTAATTTTGCAAATGACTGCCTTTACAAATTTGCAAAGTTTAGTCTATATAATACGAAAACAATGCGCCGTGCAGTATATGTATTTAAGATTTAAATTACTAACTTTGAAAAGTATCGCATGATTGGTGTTTGGCTCCTTCAAAATAGGATATTTACTTAAGTTTCAACAGTAAAATATACTTCCCATAACAAGTTAGAATAATAGTAAGAAAACACAATTTAAACGCTATCGCATTAGTAATAGCACACTATTTTATTTCGTTTCGTTAATAAAAGGGGAGCTTTTAATTGGCTGGATTGGATTGTAAGCAGAAACCCTGGTTGATTGCCTCTTTTGTCCATCCTTGCTCTGTATCGTTCATCCGCACCGTCTCAGCTCCGCTGTTTAACACAATGAAGTACCCGCAACTCATTAACAAAGGAAAGAGTTTCAAGTCCCCTTAGCTGTAAACGCGGGGTTTTAGTTAAACCCATCACGTCTGCAAATACAAATTTCCATTACGCATCTTTACAGCAAAGCCGCACATTATTCAAACAGCACTCTGTTAATATTACAATAAGGCCTATATACCAAATAAATAAAATTAGAGACTGCGAAATAAAAGATTATTTAAGAGTGAGGAGAGGATATCGTTTTCTAAATCAGCATTTTAAGTGATCGCTTGGAGTTAGTCCCAAACCCGCTGTTTATTTTGCAATAAATTGAGCGCGATCGCTGTTTATACTTTGAGCGGTTGCAAGGTGCGGAGACTCACTCGCGTACCGGGAGACGGAGCGGAGAAGCAATTTAATTCCCCCGTCTGCTCATCAGAGCCGCGGGACTCAGGGATGCTGACATTTCCCCCACTCTTATCAGTTTAATTACAGTTACCATGGCAGCAAAGTGCCAGCGCTCGGCAAAGGCCAATGCGACAATGCTGAGATTTGCTACAGCAAACCGATTGCCCGGCCGAGCTCCCCCGCATAATAAAAAGCGAGTGGGGATGGGGGGGGGCGGGTGGTGCGGTAGAAAATGAGGGGGGGGGGGGGGATCACTTTTCGAGTTGTCGTTTCCCGTCTCAAGTGCTAAACGTTTTATTTTGAACAATCACCGGCGGCACTGTGCGGTTTCCCCCCTGGTTAGGCTGATAAAGTATCGCTTGTCCGATAACTTTGCGCTGCCATAGCAAAAGAGTCCGAGCATTTCGCTTTCAAAACGCGAAGCTCAAAGCAAAAGAAATTAAAAAAAGACTTTCACACTGTCAGGCATGTATGCATAACCGATGTAAACTTATGCTGCCTATTAATAGTATTATTCATTCAAGGCGATATATAACTAACCTTCAGCAAAAATTGATGTTATGATCCCAAGTTTATTTTTTTCGGAAAGCGGCATTCCGAATTTCAAAGGTCGACACGTCGTAAAGCTGATTTTGAAGAAGCAATACTATAAAGTGAAAACCGCACACGAACATCTTACCGAAACTTTTCTCCCTTTTCTGCATTTGTTGACTTGCTCCAGCAGTCCGTCTCCTCCGAACCAAAAAGACAAACAAGCAAAAGAAAAAAAAAAAAAAAAAAAAAAACACCGCGCGACCAGAACCCGAGATCCGCGTCTCTCCGGGACAAAATGAGCAGCTGTATGCGCTCACGCCGGGGGTGGCTCGCTATTGTTCCGGGTAACGATCCACCTCACCACCGGAGGAAGGACAAGAAAGGGAAAAAACAAAAAGATGAAAAGAAGGAAAAGAAACCGACCAACGATACGAGGAAGGGAGGACAGCAGGTCTCACGTAAAGCTCGCCCGGCGATCGGGAGCCGCAGCAGCGGTGTCTGCCTAAGCGAGTGAAGCTGAGCGAATGACAGTGGAGGACAAAGGCACATGTATACCCCCTCCACGGCGCCGCGATCTCATAATCCCCCATGCTCCTCGCTCACAGAAATGACTGAGGGCACCATGGAGGAGTCTGATCGGTGCACAAACAAAAGCTGCATAACCGAATTGAAAATTTGACCAAAAGCCTAAACACGGAGCAGGATGCGGGAAAAAACGCGACAATCCCGCAACAAAGACTTTATGAGCGTCACTGGTAAGACGGTAAACTGCTTTTTTCCCTATAGGACTCTCTCTCAGATGACTCGCTCTCAAGTGATTGTAAACTACCGAAAAAAACTGCTGGACATCGAGAGATTGTGTGCGGCACACAATGAACATTATTATAGCCTGTTATTCTGCTAACTACGACAGCATGACTTTATGTAGCTCTACACCTTTCCGACAACTTGTGTGGCGTAGCCTTGATAGGTACCAGAACTCGGAACAAGAATAAGGTGTTAAACATTAAAAGCATTTTAAGCGATTCACACATCCCCACACTCTGAAGCTTATAAGTGCCATCGCCACATTAATCGTAACACAGTTGATACTGTAGCCTACATGACAGCTGAAACGTGATTACAGCCATTCATTTTGACGCCTGCAGGAAATCATAGCAAACAATATACTGACAACAGTAAGCCATAACTAGACATACACGCTCAATACTAATATTAATATATCACCACTTAAATTTGTTTGATATTATTTTTAGATTGACCTCTCGAAAATACAGCATAAAATGCATTTTATTAATTTACAAAAATTGACGTAGTATTTTAAAACCATATTACTTGTATTCAGACGTACAACGAGAGAAAAAAAAAACATCGGCTGCACTTTACTCACCTTATTAGCCAAGTTATGCAAAGGACTCAGTTCAAAACAGGTACCGTAGTGCACCTTTCAACAATATCCCCACTGAACTAAAAGTTCACAAAATCGGCATTGCCCTACTCGGGGGTTAAGCGCTGTTTAAGTTAGAAACGGGGTCCGCATGGATCCGCGACCGGGGGGCTCTGCAGCCAGCTACAGGTGTCCAGTTTCCATCCGAAGCCGTGCTAGTTCTGATGGGCTCAGAGCAACTTACCCATCGGTGACTGAGAGATGTTCAACAGAGAAGCGGGCCTTTATTATCTACAAGCCCGATCCCTCACCGGTGAGACATAACACGGCATAGAAAAGGTCATTCAGTTATTACCGCGAACTCGAGTAATGCGAACGGGCGAGTGCACTCTCACACGCATCCCTCTCTCTCCCTCCCTCCCTCCCTCCCTCTCTCCCTCTTTCCCTCTCTCCCCAATACACACACACCCTCACTCATCCATACCGTCATACTCACACCCACGGCACCAAATGCGCTAAACCACTGATGTATTGCTGTCCCGTGTAACTACTGCAGTGAGACAGCAATTTCTGTGGTAGGTCAGATATTTAGCTTTTACAGATAAAAAAGACAGCCTGGGAATGTTTTAGGGCAACCTAATGGTCTCATCGTATGGGTTGATATCAAAAGATCTCGCGGTATTACAGGATCAATTGATGGTGTAAGGAGGGGAGGACGGAGGGTATTATCCCGTCTTGGACTCGGGTGGACTGCCGGTTATGCGGGGCCAGACGCGCAGTTCACGGCTGTCGGATCCGGATCTGTAAGTGAAACCTTAACAGCTTCAGCTGCATTTTATCGCTAAACGCCATACTCAGTTAACTTTATCACATAACCTTTGCGTATTAAACACAGAATATACACTTAAAAAATAAACCAAATTTCTTTGTAAGTATATCGTGTCTAATAAATGCAGCGAAAGCAGTTATGAAGCAGGGATAAACGTAATGCACGGTGCGGAGGGCAGTAAAATGACAGTATTAATTTTCCACACAGCATTGAAATGAAAGCTGTGGTTTTTATACAAACACTACACGAGCTCTTGTCGTTTCTGTGATGCGGCACTTGCGTGTCACGGTATGCATTTTATTCGTGAGGAGTTTCAACTGCTTTATTGAACTGCTTCATTAAATAAACAAACACACAATGAAATAAAACCCCCCGTCTGTCTCACTTCTTTGGAGAAAAAGAAAAATCGATAGCAAAAATCGAAGCGACGGATTGCCAGTAAATACGGCCGGATAAGTTAGAAATAAAATTGCTTAAACCGCACTGATATTAATACTGTTTAATTCACATCGATCTTTACATGATTAGGGAAATTTTCGTTTTTCAATCCAATAAGTATGTACCTCTACACAAAGAACACTTTAGTGTACAGAATAATCCATTAAAAAGTTTTAATGAGTAAAAACAGTCCTTTAATTACAAGTAAAACAGTCCAGGACGTTTTTATGCTTTAACTTTAGACTACACGTCTAAATAGAGCACCCCTGCGGCGCACTGACACACTCTGGATAAGCGCCTTTTCCTCAATCTGCTGTGTTTTCCACGTGCACGAGACAGTGTCAGGTGCGCTTTGTGTGGGAGACCCCTGTCTTAACCCTGTGCCACTTAAGGGACACTCTGACCCCTTCAAACATGCCTGAGGTCATGCACACCTGCAGAGTAAACACGTCTAGTGCCCTATATAATGTATATTTTAAACATAATTTTCCCTTGCACACTGCTTGGCCATCAGTCTCAATTGTCTGTTTATTTCATCGTTTATTTCACATTATGTATTTACGCCATTGACAGACATTGGCTACCAAAATGAATTTGATGCGAATTTTAGAAACAGTTTGCTGCAGAAATGCATGCGGAAACTGTAGCAATGTATTTCTTGAGGTGTGTATTCATTTTGTTGGATCATAGATAATTAATATAACATTTTTGCCCTCAATTTTATTTTGACAAATATTCACGTGACCTACTTTATTTTCTAATCGAGGAGTTTAGGTGTTAGTATCTAAATGATGTTTTTAACTTTTGGTTTTAAGGTTAGACTGATATAGACTGATATGAGGTTGTGAATTGTTGTTATATTTAAATCTATTATCATAAGCAGAATAGAGAAAGTAGGCTACAGCTTATAAAGTGGTGTACGTGTGAAACAGCAAACACTTCACATATATAAATCACATAGTGGTGAATTGTAATACGACACTCTTGTAAAATCCACACGTAACTTACAAGTTTCACATACAGAGGTAAATGCCCCATTCACACCATATGTTACAGCTATCATCGGTCATTCATCATTTCATTATACATAATTACATTATACAGTGTCTTGGGAGGTAAATTAATTCCTTTCCGAATCGTCCAAAATAAGCAAACGATGACACAGTGCGGGTTTGTTTAAGGCCAGTTTATCACACACTGTCCCTTGCATTTTTATTCTAGTCAAATGTTACATTTACTATGCAGAAACACATCAATGTGATAAAAAACACTTTTTTCATATGTTTAGCATTATAATTACATAACCCCATTTCTGTAGCTATCAAGATCTGATTTATGCTCAATATTTGAACAGATTCGATATTTAACCTACTCTATGAAACATCATAAACACTACATGGATTTTAAGTGTTATATTTATGAATTTAGTACGCTATACACCATCATTAGAGAAATTACTATTAATAACATAGAGTATATTTTCATTTATATCTGAATGTCAATGTTCTTCCAGAGCCCATATCAGATGATCTCCATAAGATCATAAGAAGCATATTTGAACAACTCACTGTTAAGCCCAACTTCAGCGTGACGTCGGGTAACTGAACTGAGCGAAATGTTCCGTTTCTAGCAGCTACATAAGCCTGCGTTTGTGTAAATGTAGCAAAAAAAACAATGCATCTTTCCCAACACGCGGATGCACTCCCCGCCTCCCAAAGCACTAACGCTGCTCCCCTCTTCCCAGCCAATTGAACAAGCTTTTTAAAGGAGGAAGAGAGGACCTGCACGTATACGCATGCAGAACGGGAGGAAGAAAGCGCCATGGCAGGCAAACTACGAGGCTAATGAGCGCTATTAAATTAATTACCATAATGGCAAGATGCTATTTGATCTCCCCTCTCCCTAGTTTTACAGTATAAAGCTTTTCCCTTTAGTGGAACTTCTGCGATTTGCCGCCACTGATCAGCGTGTCTTTGTAAAACCCCACTGCTTTAATTAAAGCAGAGCGAAGGGCCCCAGTCGTTATAGTGACATCAGCCCGTTTGTTGCAGGAGTTGAGGTTTCCCCTCCAAGGTGCCAGTAGCCCTCCGCTGGAAGAGCCCCCTTTAATGGGACGCCCCGTCATCCCGCGGAGTTTCAGGCACCTACGTGTCCATTTGCTATTATTCCAAAGCTCATGGGAAGTATACCCCCCCCCCCCTCCGCTTTCCTTGAGAGCAGGAGCGCTCCATGTGCTGGGTGTGTAGACCTCCGCGTTTTTTCATAGACATGAAAAGAAGAAAAAGAAACGGCTAAATTAGATGCCATGGCACATTTTAAGAGAGAAAATCAGAACCGGTGGTTAACTTACGTGCTCCACGCCATTCATTTCCAGCCTAAAATGTGACGGCGATTAGACGGGTCATGAAATACTCTTTTCATTATTAGTGATGAAATGCATTAAAGTTGACAGGGTATTACCTGCCAGTAATTAGGTTTTGTCATGAATTAAATTATTCTAGAGTGGGCTATCTTTCCGATCGTGCAATTTTCAGATGTTTTAAACCGTGCAACAGAGGAAAAAATGGGGAGGTGGGGGGTGGAGAGGAGATGAAGGGGGATCTAACCCCCTCTGCCATTTTTGCCCTCCTTCGCTCTTATAATCATATGAATTATTCACAGAGGAAAACATATTGAAAGAAGAGGGGAGAGCGTGAAGGTAAAGTACCCGGGTGGATTTGGAGGAGGTGATTCCCAGCCTACGGGAGCCGGGAATATAACCGTTTTCCGCTGACACCTTAGCAAAAGGACATCATTAACGCTCAGCGAAACTCTGCTTGTTATTTCGTTGCCCCCCCTCCCGGAACACACTGGTCTCTCTCTCTCTCTCTCTCTCTCTCTCAATCTCTCTCTCTCTCTCTCTCTCTCCCTGTCTCTCTCTCCCAATAGACATGGGGGGGGCAAACATAGAGTGAAAAAAAAATCTCCGGCTTAATGCTGCCACCGCAGCCAAAGGTTGTCTCGCGCAAGGCAAGCTGTTCCTTTTTCTCCCGTGAGTAAATTAAGAGTTTAATTACTCCGTCTCAAGGGGATATTTTCCCCCCAAAAGGGCCGCGGTAAAGAGCCATTTCCTGCTCCGATTAGCCCATCCCGGGCCGCCTGTTAGCTCCCCGTCAGGACTTTTCATTTCCATAGAAGCACCTGCTTAATCCTCCTTTTTAAAATCCTCCTCCTCCAAATATGGGAAGCTCCGGTAACGCGGACCAATCCGGCGGCACACAAAGGGAAATAAATAGCCTACCTTTTCTGAAAGGGGGGGCTTCGGCGGAAGAAGAGATGCGAAGTTGTTAAGTGTTTGCCTGGACTTTCTCGGGAGTTGAAATTCTGGGCGGAAAAAAACGGACAAGCGGTGAAGATTTTCCTGCCTCCCGGTTTCGTTTAGAAGAGCAAAGGAATGTGGCCTAAGCAGCCATCTCTCTGTTTTCATCTCCTCCTCTTTCTCTCTTCTGTCTGTCCCTCTTGTTGTTTATCGCGTGAAATGAGGGAAAGTTAAACTAAGTCGATACAGATACCAGGGCAGGTTTGGTCCGGCAGGGATTTCTGAATTGAGGGAGGGGGCTCAGTTTTAGCGGGGGTGGCAGCCTCAGCACAGGTCACGGCGATGGCCACGGTGCAAGGCTTCTTTTCGGAAGCGGTCTTTGGGACAGCAAGCCGCCACCTGCCCCTGTCTCCGCTGTATCTCTCTCCTCCTCTCTGCTCCTCTCTCTCTCTCTCTCTCTCTCTCTCTCCCTCCGCGCCCCGCTGCTGCGTGAGGCAGACCTGAGCGGGCCGCCTCACCTCCTTCCCATATTTAAGCTCTCCTCCAGGTCCCTATTCAGCAGCCTCCTCCAACTCATCCAAGAAGCTGACAAGCACTGTTAGAGAAGGCAGTACATGTTGCTCTAATGGACCTCATTAAGTTCTACTTACAGATGTTCTCTTAACATAATTGATCTGCAGTGAGTTGAGAGGATGGCAGCCTATTCCCCAACCCCCAATTATGGCCGGGTAATTAGATCCCCAACCTCCAATTTTTCACACTCACCCTTCTAACATTCCAAAATATCAAAGTATCTCTTTCTCACAAAGCAACCCCCCCTCCTGCACCCCTCCCCCCCCCACCAGCCTGGTACCCCCTTGCCTCCTCCACCTCCCCCCACCCATGACTCCTCGTCTCTGACAGTATTGACAGTTGGATCTGCTAACCTTTGTAGTGAAGCCAGATTTAATAGCGCATTCGCTCCATTGGCAGAGCTCAATCTCTCTTTTTTCCCTCTCGTTCCCCTTTTTCTCTCCTGTTTTGAGACACTGTGGGAGAAAAGCGAGGGAGAGAGAGGGTAAGACGGAGGCAGGGGGGAGGAAAAAAAACTTACTTGTATAGTTTGTACTTTTGATAAAAGGTTGTAATGATAAGATGTGTCAGAGGAGGCTGTTTTTTTCATAATGGCTTTTTATCTTTATTAATTCCTCTGATGGAAACTTTGAGGAACAGTAAGGCTGGGGGGGAGGGGGGGGGGAGGTAATGCTCTGAAACGGTGAAGAGGAACACGCAGGGGGGAGGGAAAGTGACGGAGCTCACCTGGGACAGATGGAGCCAAAGTCGCTCTTTTATAATGCCAATCAATGGTACTGTTATCACCACTCTAATTAGAAAGCAGACTAAAACAGAAAGCACTCTGGGAAATGGTAATGTTATGGTTTTGCACTTAAAAGAGGAGACATTTTTTTGTGTGGCACCGAAAGGGGGGTGGGGGGGGGGGGGACGTGAGATTGGCGCTGTCAAGTCCTTTTGCTAATGGGCAATGTTTGCCCCATGTAACTCCGTGCTTGTTTGTATATTTTAAACATATAAAGAGTATGCTGCAAAGTGTGGTTCCTGCTTTTTTCCCCCCATTTTAAATGTATGATGGTTTATGGGGAACACCATCGCACGGTGACTGTGTCTGTGCACATGTCGGGGGGGGGGGTGTGCCTCTCTCACCTGCACGCCAAACCTGCACACTCTCGCACGGGTGTGCTTCCACAAGGGAAGACACCGGCTTCACCCTCTCAAAGGGTGTGGGGATTTAACTGACGTCCATGTCGCCCCCCGGTGGCGGTTCTGATATCGAGGCGGTTCTCTGTGTAGAGTGTCCCGGTGTCGCTCAGGTCTTAATGCCGGTCATGTTTGTGGACCTCACCTCACATTACATGCTTTCAGAACCACCCAAATGTCTGAAAAATAGCCTGTAAACAAGCATAATATGGACAGCCGTTACAAAAAATAATTTCATGGGATATTGGGACAAATGTATTTATCATAATATTATAATTTACTGCTGGGTCTGTTTCTCTTTTTGGCGAGGGGGTGCCAGCTACAGAATGACAGTTCAAAAAGTTATGTATTTTGTTCCTTCGGTCACACAGAAGCTGACCTTGGGCTTGCGTTGGCCCGAGCTGGAGAGGAACCCAAGCAGCTGCCATTAGGAAAATCTACCCCAGCACCTGCGAGTCATTTTGGCCCAATAAAACAGCTCCCACAAAAAGTATATATATGTATATATATATAAAACAGAAAGCACTGGAATGTGTGGATTAATGCATATGCTACACTACAGCCTTGGCTCCAGGCAAAATCAGGGGCCCCACCCAGGAAATTAGAGGCCCTGTCCTGCCTCGATAAATTTTACTGCCTGCACCTCCCCCACCCAAATGACATCTGTGGTTATCTGTATAATTCTCTCTTGTTTCTCCTTAGCACAAGTGACCTGCTTGGGACCCCAGCCTATGGACTCCAGAGAAGTTTATCCAGCCCTGAGCACAGGGCTTCGCTTTAGCCCAGCTGCATGTGGAAGGACAGCGGATGTGTCTTGTGCACAGCGCGCTGGGCTGTGATGAAGGGCTTCCACCATCTATCTGCCATTACACCTGTTAACCATGTATCGTACAGCGTGCTGGAGAAGCATGACATGCTCTATATATACATCCAGCATGGGGGGGGGGTTGAAGCTTAGGAAGGAGGTTTAATCTTAGACAGGGGGACACATTCTGCTCAGTGGGCCTATCGCTGTCACCAGCACTGTAGAGCAAGCATGAGGACAAGGCATTATGGGTAATATGACATATGAAGTTAGATGCTGACTGCGGCGTGCTCAAAGACACCAGATAAAAAGAGTTACATAAATTCCAAGTTATTAGCGCTAACGTTGCATTTTTTTATTCAGTTGTTTTGATGCCGGGGATTGAATATTAGAACATCTTTTTTTTTTCGTAAACGAGGGGTGGAGAGAGCCGGTGAGGGCTACATCTGAGGCTGCATCGTTAGAGAGACTGACACGGGAGAGACCTGCTCTCGGCTGCGGAAAGCGGCGCTCGCGATCCGCGTGGGAGCACAACACAGTTCGCGAGGCACGTGAGACGTCGGCTGAGGAGCCTCCCGCGGTCCCAGCTCCACAAAGGCAGAGAACAAAGTTAGCAGATCGTGCCGATTGTTTACAGGAGCGCGGCTTCTGAAAACGCCGTGAGACGTTCGTTGAGTGGAAAAAAGGAATTCTCTCGACATCCATTTAGCTCTGTTTTCACGTTCGGCAGTTGAGCAGTATGATCCTACAGCTAAGCCCTGCTGCTTCTGGTCTGGTGACATATAACCCTCCAGATTCAGCTGTTTACAGGTAGGAAGACATGGATAGCTGCAGCCCCTGACCCAACCCCTGTAGGTTTCCTGTTCCTCTGCGTTGAGGGGAGCAGCATGCTTTGCAGTATCTGCCATGGAGCCCTGGCAGAGACTCAAACCCTTGTGCCAGAAGTTTGAGGCAACAGTGCAAACCACTGTGTCACCATGCTGCCCAAGTGAAATATCCTTCTGTCTAAAATGGGTGCATTGTTAGGTGCTCATGATGAAAGCAACAGGATAGTAAATGTTTGGTCCAACTGCTTCTCCTGGTCAGGATTGCAGAGGGGTCTGGAGCCCATCACCACCTGGGCTGCACCATGGACAGGAAGCTGGATGAATAATAGTCAACATATCTAATATTTTTGGCGATTTTTGATAATCATAGTATTGAAATGGATGGTGCAATGGGTGATACTGTTGGGTCCCACCCATTCAAAGCAGTGGGGGTGGAGTTTGCAGGTTCTCATCTCTGGCTGCTCTGATTTCTTCCATCAGTTCAAACACATGCAGTTTATTGAACTGGAATCTCTAAATTGTGAATATTGTGTGTGCAGCCTGTGAATGACTGGCACCATTGGCAAAGAGCCCCATACCTCCTGGGACAGATTCCAGACTCCCCATGACCCTGTACTGGAAAGTTAGAGTAGGAGACCAACGGATGGATTATGTTTTATTGCTCTTAAATACGAGAGGATTTCAGTAAAAATGACGTGTCTAGCTCTGCACCCGTCCCTGTGGTAATAATATCCAAGGATGGCCCATTCACAGGTTCTGGAGCCTGATTCTGGTGGCCGCCGAGGCTACAGCGTACAGGAAGGGATGTTTGTTAACAATTTCACTGCATGTTCTCAGTGGGCTACAGAAACGCAAGGTCAACCGGAAAAAAAAATATATCATGCTACAGATGTAAGTAATTTAGGAAGCAGACCTCCCGGGCAGCAGCCGACCCAGACCAGCTCGCGGTTCCGAATGACGTGGCCGAAGATCCGACGGGTGGCCAGGGGAGTCGAGGCCCGGACGCCTCAGCCACGGAGCCAGGGGACGGACAACATGAAAAGCAGCAGTTTTTGCCGTCTGCACTGACTGCTCTGCGGCACATACGGCTGAGATGAAGGTGAGGCAGGAGATGATGTAACTTATTAAGTGCACGTCATTAATTTGGTGTAAAAGGTCAAAATACGAACGCATATAATATCGCAGTAGGATATCTTTGGATGGTAATGGATATTTGAGTGGATACATCTGTAGGTCAGAATTTTAAATTAAAGAGAAATGCTGTTAAAGGTCTGAATGTGACTTTGTGAGCGAGTTTGGGTGTGTGATGCGAGTGTCCTGTGAAGGCCCCTAAGTGACCCTGCTGTCACCATCTTTCAATATACTTGGTACCTGTTGTTTGGCAAGCTAAGTTACTTATGTGACCCAACAACTTCATGGGGGGAGGTATGTGGCTCAGCTGGTCACCAGTTCAAATACCATCCTTCCCTGTTAAAAAAAAAATAACTAGCACCGGATAGTTATTAGGTCTGTTCTCTACCAAGGCATCCGGGGAACAATCACTGTTTCCCAACCTGCTTCTTGGGGATCCCGATACAGTCCAATTTTTGCCAGACAGCTTCCAGCCAGACAGTTCACATTTTTGCAGAAATGTATCGTGTCCGAGTACCAGTTTCAGAAGCACTGGCATGGAGAAATGCAGTGATTTTAGACTGACGTCATTCCAGAAGATTCCGGTGAGGAAACAGAACGAAACACTAGGATTCCCCATCAGGAATGTTCTCGATGTCAGTGGTGAAATGAGGATTAATCACATACTACAGCCCGCCTTTGCTGCGCTGTCACATGATGACACAGAGGTGTCCAGGCCCATGAGAGAGAAAGTAAGTGCCTGAAATTTGCGTGACGTGGATCTAGAGAACGCTTGTTGCGTCTTTTCACTGCGCATCACGCGCCTCGAAGCACCTCCTCTGATGTACAAATAGCACTTCTGGAACGCACGCTGTCTTTTAGCCTCGAAAACACAGGCATATTGATTTGATAGCGTGTCAAGGTGGTGGGGGGGTGGGGGGGGATTCTGGTGTAACACAAAGGTGGAACGGCGTTGCAAATGAACGACTCAATTCCCTGGATCTGCTGACAGTTACCCGCATGCATGGAACCCAGCCTTTTATATTCTAGCATCCTGTGGCATCCGCAGATCTGACAGCCTGCCCACGACACCCCCATTCATGTTTTTTTTTCCCCCCGCTGAAAATTAAACAGCAGCTAAATATGAGTGACTGATCCCTCACCCATCTCCTTACTGCAGACAAGCAGGGTACCGACCCAACAACCCGCTGATGTTAGTCCTGGATAATGAAAGTGCAGAAGTTCAAGTCGACCCCGTAAGCTGCAGACAGCCGGTATGGCAGGAGTGCGTATTTTTTTAATCCGCAGCTTATTCACCAGCAACCTGAACCGGAATATTTTTAGAGTTTCCGTATATTATAAGTGTGATGCACTCAATACTGTCTAAATTAATGTTCCTACTTTTTGTTCTGTGCTTCCAGGGATGGGCTGCTGGCTCTCTCAGTCCCTGTACTGGATAAGGAGTTATGGAGGATGGACAGGTGGATGGATGGATGGATGGATGAATTAGTTAACAGTGCATGGGAGTTTTACTTACACAAACATTTTCTGAGGGCAGAATGAAAAATGATTGGTTCAGAGAGGTAACCAATCAGATTGTGGAGGAGGTGGAATGTAACAATCAGATGTCTTGGTACCACCTCCTCAATTTGCATGGGCCCACCTCCTCTACAGTCTGATTGGTTACCTCTCTGAACCAATCATTTCCCATTATCCCCTCAGAACATATGTGTAAGTAAAACTCCCATGAGCTAATTAACATTGCTATGATGGTGCACTGCTACCTTAAAAAAAGTAATGCAGAAGTCATTCTAAGCAAAGTATGTTAAACCAAAGTATGTTCACACAAACAGGGAATCTCCATTTGCCTATGACTCTCATACATGCAGTAGATACACAGTTAAGACAAGACAATGGTCACATTCAGTCCATTTGATAAATATACAATGAGCATGTTATTGTATTGTGTATGTGATTGATAAATGTACAAAAAGTGCAGGAGTCCATTTTAGTGTAAGGAATGATGGAATAAATACAATTTGTGCAAAAAATATGACAACTAACGATAAATGGGTGCTTGTACAATTTCATGTGGCTATTTTGGCGCATTTTAAACACTTGAACTGAGACCTTAAGAAGTATCAAAAACTAAAAAGAACCTATAATTATAACCAAGTGCAACCCCATACTTATATGATATTTACTTGTAACTAAGAAAATTAGCTTTACGGGAAACATCAAGTGCTCCACTTATATAGAGGTTATAGAATCGTGGGTAATTATTACCCGCCTTTGAATGTCTATCGATTTTTATCTGGGTTGGTATCCAACAGTAGTTGCACTCAAATTCCTGTGTTCTGGCTGAATGTCTCTCACTGACTCCAGTATACCTGAATGGCAATCAATCAGCTTTAATCCGAAACCAATTTACTCCAACTGAATAGGAAAATATCTTTTAATCCTCGCTGTCAATCCGGTACTGCCACGTCTTACATTGGTTGAGAATCAAACAGGGCGACTTAGAAGAGAAGCCCTGTTTTGTACACCATAAGAGGCCTTTCCCTTTCGATTTGCGGCGATTTGTTCATATAGCAGAGTCTCTCTTTCAGTCTGTGCCAGCCTTGTTCTGCAGGCTACCTTTAGTGTTGCTTTGGGTTTTTATTTAGACACTCATAAAGGAGCTTTTAATAAGAAAACAGAAGGCTGAGGAATGACCTTCATAAGGCCAAAGAAAGTGAAGAATTGGAAGAATGGTTGCGTGTCTTGTTACTTTTGAAGGACGTGTTTCTTTAAAGCTCTGCTCTGACCCCTCAGACCTCAGATGCGCATTATGTGGTCCAATTCGCAAGACAAAGATGCCTCTCTTAGAGTCTGATTCAGTGGTGACCAGCTAGTAATTAAGGGGAACTAGTGGTGAGATGGAGTGCGATTGTGGCACAGGGTGCCAAGATACACAGTGCTGCAGTTGCTGTTACTACTAAATACTTCCCTTTGCTCCCATTTTTAAATAGCATTTAAGGCACCGTTCAATGATCTTTATTTCACTGTACTGTATAGCACATGGTAAACATCTGAATTGAATTGAATCTTGATTGAATTGATCCATCGTGCATGTATTTACTTAAGGTTTTCTCCGATGACAAATACGCTTGTGTTTTAATCTGGGAATTGTGCAGTAAACGACACAATCCAGATGTTGCAGAGAGTAATGTGTTTCTCAATAGGCTTTATTCACATCGGCAACAATGCCATCTCCCTCTGAGCAGATTGGATCTCCTCAATACGCCTCTCCAACAAAGCCCGGGAAACTAAAATGAAAGCCTTGACAGATCTAGAACCCCATCTACGACAGACTCAAAAACTGGCCTCTGCAAACAATGCGGTTGTTCTGAACGATTACGAAATGAAGCCGGGTAACCTTGGTTATAGACGATGCTTTATCAAAGTGGACAAACACCAAACATACTTTGTTTAAAACTGTAATGTTCTCAAACACAGCAAACCCTTCATTTTGTTGTGCCCCATTAAGATGTTCACTGCACACCCTCGCTTAAAAAGAGGGAGCAGAGCACTGTTGGACGTCTCTAAAGCATGTCTGTACTCCATCCCAAGGCTGACAGTGAAAAAGCAGGATTCTGCCACTGCAGAGATTTTCTTACTTCCAGTGGCACGTCACCCCTGACCTCCATGCACCGTTTTTTAGAGCGTGCGCTCGACATGTCACAAAACAGCGCATGCTGGAACGGCTCATCGTCCTTGATGGTCTCCGCCGCCAGACAGATGCACCCGGAAGATGGCGATTCGTGAGTCGGGGGCGGTACATTTCACGTCTGATGCCGTTCTTAATGATCCCGAAAATGAACGATTTACATCACTGGACCCATCTAATAAGCACAAACTTGTGTGACTGGAAACAAATTCATGGTTATACCCAGAATACTTTGGGGTCGCAGAGATACATATTGACTGCACATTGGTGGATTTGATATACTGCTGAATGTGTTTATTTCTTATTTCTTATTATTCAAGCACTATTGACAACCTTGGAAATACAGGAGTGGATAACAAAGGTGTCTAGGAAAGCATGACAGAATCAGTTTAGTGGTAGAAATGCATTTGGTGGGTCTGTGAATGATCTGAGATGGACTGGCTTGGCATCAGGAGGTACCCCAGCCTGCTGCCCTGTGCATTCTGGGACAGACGCTGCCAATGAGCTCCACAGACGGCCGGTGCAGTCAGTGGTATCCACATGTCAAGCCGCCCTTGTACCAGGAAGTATCTTGCTCTTCTTAACCCCACAGCTTAACGCTATATAAGTGTGGGTCCATCCTAATCCACTCCCAGGTCACTAGGACCCTGAGGATGCCCGATGGGGCATCACTCCAGCCTGCTGCCGATTTCTGTTATTCCAGGTTAACCAAGAATAAAATCTGGAATAAGGATACAATCTAGAATTTAAAGTGGAATTTAGGAAGGGTGGGGTCAGTCTGTTTGTTGGTATGGGCCTTGCTTTATATTAATATAAAAATACTCACACATCATCATCATCATCATGCAGACACAAGATTTTAACACATAGATGCACACATTATATCATAAATAAGGTATTACAACAGAATCAAGATTTAATTTTCTAATACTAAGAAATTCAGGGGCCAAACTGACAGCACACCAACGCCACTGTATGCTTTCCTCTCTCTCTCTCTCTCTCTCTCTTTATAGGAATTCTGTTCATCTTTGCATCCTTCACACATTCCCAATCATCTGGCCAAATTATCAAATTATTTAATCATAGGACACTTTGTTGCATAGATTGACTTGTGTGTTATAATTATACATGAAATTAATTGTACTAACTCAGATGGAGAGTCTGAGGAACTAGACACATGTCCCCCCCCCCACCCCAACATTACGAGTTGGGGTTCGGCCCTAGGTTGCCCAGTCAGCGACCTTTCAGACATTCAGAGTCACAGGCCTGCAGTGTAGATGGAGCTCCCTGCTTAAGCCAATCACAGGGCTGCGATGTAGGTAGAGCTCCCCTCTTAAGCGAATCACAGGGCTCCGGTGTAGGTGGCGCTCCATGCTTAAGCCAATCACAGGGCTGCTCTTAATTGTTGTATAACCGACTCTGGGAACACAAGTCAGGCCAAAGGGCTGTGAATCTGAAGGGGGTGAGATACTGCCCCACATTAATGCCTCCTCTCCTCCCACTCCACTTATAAGGGTTGTAAAGATGGACCCCCCCCTACTCCCTACAATCTGATTCCAATTCCTTTGGGGGGTGGTGAGGGGGTGGGGGGTGGTGCAGGAAGGATGTATGTGGCGGGGATGATCTCAGCATTAAACAGGCATGGCATTCCATCACGCTGACGAGTCTGGGGCCCAGGAAGACAGCTAATTAAGAGTGCTAATTATTACATTTCACAGTCTTAGAGTGACTGCGGTTCACGCCTGGGCACCTGGTATTTCACGCCGGTGACATCATTGCATGACTTGGGGTCACGCTCGCTTCATAATGGC
The DNA here is from genome assembly GCF_048594095.1 of Paramormyrops kingsleyae. NCBI lineage: Eukaryota > Metazoa > Chordata > Actinopteri > Osteoglossiformes > Mormyridae > Paramormyrops > Paramormyrops kingsleyae. The sequence continues at coordinate 16,493,563 of NC_132797.1, forward strand.
TCACTTCACTGTCTGTAATTGTAATATATATATATATATATATATATATATATATATATATATATATAGAGAGAGAGAGAGAGAGAGAGAGAGCAGTGCTGGTTGGACATCTGCCTGGTGTTTCCACGCCAACCAGAGTGCGGCGGAAAAAGATGGGAGGCTCCGGGCTTCTTGGGCTCTCGACGCTAATGAGCGGTTTAGCGACGCTAATGGGACTCGCTTGTTATCTAATGCCCTCCGACAGCTTGGAGAGCGCCACGGGGCGAGCGCTCGGTGGGCCGGGGAGGGAGATAGCCAGGCCAGCCACGCCCACGCCCCGCCAGACAGCACCGGCGAACGTCAGTCGCTGCTGACGGACCGTTTGCCGTCCACGTGCTTGCATTTCCTGACGTCACCCGTCCATTCAAAGCTGCAGTATTTCTGAGCCTTAAAAGTCAGAGACGACAGGACAGAGATATTATTCCATCACACAGCCCCCCACCCAACATCTCCTCTCAAACTGAACATCTACGGTCGCCGATTCTTCCGAGTGGCTCGCAAACACATGGGGTTCGTTCCGAATTCGCTGGACCCAGAGGCAAAACCCCAACGTGCTGAATCAGCAGAGCACCCCTGCCTCTAAAGGGAGGATTCCAGCAGAACGTGATCACTTACCGCCACTCACCTTGCTAAATTTAGGAACGCCCCAAACAGCACTTACTCTCTTTTTATAAATACATTCGTACTTCATTTCCTTGGCCGGTGGATCAAGCCGGGAGTCGGAAATTTCATACAATTCCCAGGGAGCCTTTCGCCATCATTTAGATTACTTTCTGCCTTCCTGCAGCACCAAGGATCCATGGGAAACCAAAGATAAGGAAGCCATGGATTCCGAAATGCGGAAATGTCATTTTCAAAAGGTGAATTTCAATTAAGAGAAGAAAATCAGAATCCTGTGCAGCCTGAACTGCAGTCAGGAAAATGCTGACAATTTGCACTGGATACATTTGCCCAGGATGCAAACTCTTCCAGGACAAATCCGGAAAATCATGTTTCCTGGTGACGTCAAAGTAAGTGTCTCCTGGTGACTACAGAAAGGAGTTTTTCAGAAAAAAACACTGATCTCTTCATGGCAGCTCTTCATGGAAGGAATGTATAGGAAGCTGATGATTAAAGGAACTCATAAAGGTGAATCTGAAGCATGACTGGTCAATTTCAAGATTTTAATGGTTATTTGTTTCTGTGGTCCAATAAAAACACTGAGAACCCAAGGCTGATGCATATTCATAAAAACATTTCTAGGAGTATTTTTCCATCTGAATCCTAACTAGGAGCTGTTTTCCCAAGTCCTCCAGGACTTGATGGCATCTAAAGAGAAGAATGACTCAAGCTCTCTTTAATCAGTCCAAATTTAGCTACGAAATCTCTCCAGAGGGATAAACACGTTAGTTTACACTGAGTTAACCGACTCTGAAGGATATTCTCAGGTAGCAGTTAAAAGCTTTACTTTGGCTGTGTCTAATTGATTTTTTCCATCTCTCTTTCCATTAGTGATCTGCCTTCAGAACAGTCATATTTAAACAAATGTATAAAAGAACGTCCCTAATAAAGGGGTCTCTTGGTGCCAAACCAAGGATAATTTCACAGTTGCTCTTGGCCACAAGCTACGCACTCACAGTTTCCTACGTCGCAGAGGTTCAGACCCTCAATCCGAAAGCGCCCCACGTCATAAAATACCATCACCATGCCGTGGGGAGGTTGTCACCGTGGCCTTTGGTCGCGAGTAGGTCTGTGTTACACGATAAAAAATGGCGCCTCCTCCCGGGTGAGTATTAAGGGTCACTGGCCCCGCTTGACCTCCGCAACTTAGTGACGCCACAAATTAAATTACGTGCTGTTATTTCTCCGCTATGACTTCATTAACAGCTATAATAAGAACTCTACGGGAAATACCATCTCACCTCCTACGGGGGAGCAGCCTCTAAATCATACCCACAAGGATTGCTTGCGGCTTTGTTTGTGTGTGAAGATGTGAACAAGGCCGCTCCCCACCCCGTCGCTCTATATCCCCCTCAGGGCCCCCCCCGGCTTTGCGCTCACCTGGAGAGGAAGTTTCTTAGTTGGGCCACCACCAGTTTTTTTTCTTTTGGGGGGGGGGGGGGGCTGTTGTGTTGATGTTTTAATTGCTGTGGTGTATTGCGCGGGGTTTCGGGGGCGGGTTAGCATTAGAGTGGTGATTGCTGTCGGGGCAACTTCAAACTACAGAACAAACAGCTCTTCCTACAAATTTATGCTTTAACTAGGAATTTTTCTTCTGGCATTGTTGTTGGGATTTATACTCCGATACATAACAGAACAAAATATCAGCATTACATAAAATGCGACATGCAGTTAAGATGGCAAATTCAGCATATTTTTAAAGGCAAATCTATCTCTGAAAACTATCACCTTGCGGCCTTGGAGTGCAGCCAAACTGCCATTGCATCAGAGCTCTCTGTAACCTCTTGGATCATGCTGGAGTATTCATATGTGCTTTTGATAGCCCCGGTATGTGTATTTATTTTACATTTTACTTATTTAGCAAACTCTTGTATCCAAAGTCATGGAATATTGAGAAAGCAGGGGGGTCAGCCGATGCATTCAGGGGGTTAAGGGTCTCGCTCAAAGTTCCGGCAGTGACATCAGTCGGCCGACCCTGGGATGTGAACCAGCGATCTTCTGGTCAAAGACACACCACCCCCGTAATTACCTTACAGAATCCCAGGCTTCGTACCCTGGGCCTCTCACTGCAGATGTCACACTGCATAGTGTTTACCCTGAAGCTGCTGTCATGCTCCTGGAGGCCGGCCGGCTCGTCATTTCCCGATGAGCACACAAGAGGGAAACAATGGTGACTCCACACGAATAGCGGTGGCTTGGTGAGGCTCCTCTCTGCTACTCTGCAAAGATTCACACTTGCTCCAAATGATGAGTTGATCAGTCGGGATCGAAAGCTTTCAATGGATAAAAGCGGAACAGCGGATGCTAAGTGGCGCGACGCTATTGTACAGCTGTGACAAAACTGGGAGCAAACTTTTTCAGATGAGTCGGGGCTGGGTAAGGGCTGGGTGGGGGGGGGTGTGACCCTGGGCTCCTGGCCTCCGAGGGGCCGGACGGTCATCATCATCCTTTCCGCTTCTGCATCGAGGTAACACCCCCCCCCACCCTGCGTCTGCCGGGTCCTCAACCTGCCCTGGTGACGCATTAATGCCGTTTGCAATTTGAGAATAAAAAAAAACCAGAAAGAATAACAAACAAAATAGCCCCCTATTTCGTGCCCTTTCAGCCATAAGTATTCATCTCGAACATTTAATATTCTCCCCCGTTTAAGAAATCCAAGGCTTCCGTTGGTGTCTCTTCGGAATAATTGCCTCAAACAAATGAGCTCTTGAAGATCCATTAGAGGAGTTCTTCTCCAAGTAATAGTTTTTCAGCAAAATCAAAGATTGCTTTGAGGATCTTGCCTCAAAGCAGATGGGACCTTGCAGTCCCGCTGTAAATGAGACAAAGAAACAAATCCCGGCTCTTTATTGCCTCGGTTTCATGATAAAAGGAATACCAGTCCGCCTTTTGTGTGACACGGATGCCCTTGACACAGGTCACTCACACGTCGAACACTGCAGCTCAGTGAATGTGAGGCTAGCTGTTTATCGCGGCATGTTAACGAACGAGAGTTTGCAGTTAGCATAGCAGTGGCAGTTTGTCCATATTTTCAGAGGTGGTACTTTGGCCCTTCTTATGGGGTTTAATGTAATTTCTTAAAAACGCCGCAGCTGATTTGGGGAAGAAAAAAATTCAATTTGTTGAACTTCTTATTTAATTCTGCAAATTAAAATCAATCCTCTTGGAGTTAGCATACTCGGCTAGCAAACGCAACATAACTCACAGCGCGATCTGCCAGCGCTGAGCAGGTAAAATCCCTCCACGATTTCTCTTCCAGTCAAAATTTCATTCATTACCCTCTTCCTGCGAGTCATCCCCCCCCCCCCCCCAGGTGACTGAATTATGTTCGCAGGCCACTCCCCAGGGGGCCCCCGCGGGGGCCATAATAACCAATCTGCAATGTCCAGCTCCCATCTAAATATCCCGGGCACAAATTGCTTCAGGACGTTACTGCGGGATCTTCTGTCATCTCCATCACATCACACCCTCCGAACTGATAGGTGATTAATCTGAACCACAAATATTTCATCCCGACGGCCGGAATGGCAAGTTACGTTTCTGTACCGGAGAGACGGGCTGGCGTGCGTGCGTGTGGAGGTGCAAGCAGGATTCCTGAGAGTGTCTGGGTCCAACGAGGCAGTGAAGAGGGACAGTCTGGGCAGGTAGGTACAGAGAGCGCTTCCCACAGTGTTATTAGACAGGCAGTGTATGGGGCACCGGGACTCTGCTTCGATCATGTACACACTTTTACTCAATCACGGCGTCTCTCCGCCTCTGACGTTTGATCAATACCGCAATCTGCTACTGATCAGAACCGGCCCCGGACAGGAATCTCATTTGTACATCCTCGCTCGGAGCCTCCTCATCTGACCCCCCTCGCAGGAGACAGATGATTAGGCCATTTCTCCTCCATCCGTGCACAGCGGGAGGCGGGATTCGAGAGGCCCCAACACCTGGAGCCGCAGCCCTGCTCTGCGGAGCGTTTAAACAATGTCTTCTCTCTCTCCATTTTTTCCGGTTCTGTGTCACAAGCTAAACCGAAGTGCCGTTTCTGGGTTTATTCAGCCAAAAAAAAATAAAAAATGCTGTAAACGTGAGCACGCTTATCGAACGGCATGCATCGTCAGGTTTAACGTTTCCGTGGCAACTTTATTTAAACACGTTTGTTTTCTCTGATCTATAATTACACCCGTGTATCTTCAAAAAAAAACAGAAACTCATTGATTTATCCAGAAGAAACAACTATAATTATACCCCTTGTTCTTTGCAAATAGCCACCCTGAATGAAACAAAATCTTGGTGATTACAATTGTTCTCCTTTTCATTGGGAATCTATAGTAAGGATGCAAGTGTGAGGCAGGAAAGCACCACACGGGAACTACAACCTGTCCAATATCGGTCCAGGCCTATGCCTGATGGGAACAGGGACAAATTCTGGGTCTCCTGGCAAAATGCCACCTTGGGCTCCTCTGCAGAGTTTTATGTATAATTTCAACATATTCAAGGGCCCCTGTCAAGTGCTGGACTCCTCAAACTTGCCAGAACATCTCACACCACTTTTGATGCCTCTGGATGTGATTCCTAACAGAGATGGATGATGTTTTGTATCACGGTGTTACAAGTCCCATAATCCTCTCTGAGCATCAGATTCTGAAAGTGGGTAAATTTCTCTGTGTATTGGTCGCTCACAGACATTCGGCAAGGGCAGCTCTGCCCAAGGTTTAGGATAAAGGAAACAGGCAGGGAAATTTTAGGAGGGCAGCAGAAAAAAGCTAGTTTTGAGAGCCTCTTATAGTTATCTAAATAGGGCGTCTGTACATTTTTTTGCAAGGGCAGATGCAACGTGCTAATCAAAGAGAGGAAAATCATGCTTTACAAGACTCTGGCCGTTCCATTTATCATGGTGCCGTATTCAGGCCGCCTTGGGATGCAAATGGGGGTCAGAAGGGGTGTCAATCACCGAGAAGAAGAATAAAGGAGAAACAATTATTATGTCCCGGTCTGAGTCAATTAGACGGAGGTCGGATAGCAGTTCACGTGTGCTCACGCACATTGCCTCCCTTCCCCTCAGACCCTCAGAGTGATGTCACTTCCCCTCCCCCTACCAGACTTCCTGGTTGACCCACTTTTAGGGACCCGGGGATGAATGGAGGGTCACCACCCACAGGTTCTGGTGAATTGGCTTCACTGTGGTTCATTGAGCTTCACGTAAGCTTAACGCTGAATATCGGCACAGGTTCCATATTCTACTGCAGAGAAGAAGCCGCTCACTACTGCATCTCTGTGACTGGTTCACGCGGTGTGGCAGTCAGGCATTTCTGTTGTCTGTTTATTTATTAATCAGCTGAGCATCCATCCATCTATCCAATCATCCATCCATCCATCCATCTATGCATCCATCACCCATGAGCAGTTATGCAGTTCAGGGTCATGGTTGAGCCTGGTGACCCCTGGGATGGGATGGCAGTCTGACACAGGGCACATATCTGCACACCATGGCTAATTTAGAGATGCCTATTCAGCCTATTGGCCTGAAAAGTCACACCAACATGCAAACTCCACATCCTCAGCAGACCATCAGCAAAAAATATACAGAAGATTCATTGTGTATTAGGACTGACTGTGTGCAGTCCTGTTAGGAATATGCTGAACTGTGATCATTTTAATATTAATGTTATATGTATGGGAGTTACTTGCAAAAGTCTCTAGAAAATAAGTTCATTATCGTTATTTAGTATATCAGTATACGGTACATTAGCATTTACAATTAATTTACAGAAAAATATCCCCCATTGCCCCTGATTGTCATCAGGTGTGCCCCAACACCCCACTCACCCACCCCCCAAAAAAGCTCACCATGCATCCAGTACAGATCCCTAAAAAATAACCATTAAGAAATATTATTCATTTGGGTGGTATCTCATGTCGGGGGAGGGGGGCAAACATCTAGAATAAGCATGTTTGGAGATATCAGGCTGGCTCCAAGTTAAAGTGTAGTTATTAAAGGAGCTGCATTAATTTAATCCCTCTTTATTGCTCAGAAATCTCCTCTTCTCTCTCTACACATGTCAGCACTTAACACTCCTGCAGCTGGTCTGGCTGTCCCTGGCTGGCTGCAGGTGTCTCCCTCTGGCCCAGCACACGTCTTGTGAGCTTTTAAAGGTCACTCTGATCATCTGAAACACCCTGGTCAACGGGAATGGAGCCTCCACACGGGCTCCACAATACACTGCGTTATACTCCGCATGGGAATGGACCTCCCACAACACACTGCGTTATACTCCGCGTGGGAATAGACCTCCCACAACACACTGCGTTATACTCCCCGTGGGAATGGACCTCCCACAATACACTGCGTTATACTCCGCGTGGGAATGGACCTCCCACAACACACTGCGTTATACTCCGCGTGGGAATGGACCTCCCACAACACACTGCGTTACTCCGCGTGGGAATGGCTCCCCCACAATACACTGCGTTATACTCCGCTGTGGGAATGGACCTCCCACAATACACTGCGTTATACTCCGCTGTGGGAATGGACCCTCCACAATGCACTGCGTTATACTCCGCTGCAGGAGTGGACCCTCCACAATACGTTACATTATACTGCACTGTGGGAATGGACCTTGCAGAATTTGCTGCATTATACTTCACTGTGGGAATGGACCCTTCACAGTACACTGCATTGTACTCTGCTGTGGGAATGGACCTCCCACAATACACTGCGTTATACTCCACTGTGGGAATGGACCTCCCACAATACACTGCATCACACTCCACCGTGGGAATTGACCTCCTACAATGTACTGTGTTATACTCCACTTTGGGAATAAACCCCCCCATAATACACTGTGTTATACTCCACTGTGAGAATGGCTCCCCCACAATACACTGCACCATTCTCCGCTACGGGAATGGACCTCCCACAATATACTACGTTATACTCCGCTGTGGGAATGGATCCTCCACAATATACTGCATTATACTCTACTGTGGGAATGGACCTCCCACAATACACTGCGTCGTACTCCGCCATGGGAATGGACCCCCCACAATACGTTGCATTATACTCTGCTGTGGGAATGGACACTCCACAATGCACTGCGTTATACTCCACTGCAGGAGTGGACCCTCCACAATACACTGCATTATACTGCACTGTGGGAATGGACCTTGCAGAATTTGCTGCATTATACTTCACTGTGGGAATGGAGCCTTCACAGTACACTGCATTATACTCCACTGTAGGAATGGACTCTTCACAGTACACTGCATTATAATCCACTGTGGGAATGGACCCTCCACTGTCGTATGTTTCCCATTTGAAGACTTGTAAATAGGTTTGTTTTTCATGAATAAGGCAGCGTCCCCTGGTACAACTAATGAGAGTTATATTCTCCACCTGGATCTGAGCCACTTAAAACAATCGCATTTAATCTCCTTTAAATATACTGATCTTGTTCTTAGGGAGACTAAATACAGAGATGCAAATGTCAATGTCAGCCTTGACGTCTTTACAATTCACTGCTGACGGTTTCCATGGCAAGGTAATTATTACAAATACACCTTAATGCTCCTGGCCCGCTGGTAAACACAGTAAGGTTAGTTACATGAACAAGAATTCACCGTTTCCAGATCGACTGGGCTGTTAAAGGGAAGGAGCCTTGGCAGCGGTCAGTGAAAGGGGAGGTTGGAGAGGCAAAAAAGACACCTGGAGATATATTGGGCGTTAGAGTGGAGGAGATGTAGGAAAGGGACCAGGCCTTCACACAGCCTGTGCAATCTCTCCCTTCTCTTTTCCCCCATTAGGCGTATAATTTAGCTCTGTATGGTTCGTCTCCAGAACCCACAGGCCACAGGAAATCTGTCCAAATCAGACACATTTGGAGTTTGGCTGCAGTGAAACATGTGGGGAGAGCACGCCACATTCTTTAAGCAGGGTACCCGATTTTTACTCGCCGTCTACAGCAAAACACAGACGTGGCACACGCATGATGCATATGAAGACATTACCATAAAATCATAATACTGCCCAGGGGTCTGGTGTTTCTGGGAGGTGTGTGGCTCCGCGGGTCTGAGTCAACCAGTTACCGGGGATGTTACCAGTTTGAATCCCATGGCAGGCAGAACATTAACTTCACTTTTCTGGCCCTTGAGCAAAGCCAATAACCAAAAAAAACTGCTACAGGGGTTCCCGATAAATGGCTGATCTTGTGCTGAGAAAACAAAAGATTTCCTATGCACTTCGATAAATCTGGAATAAATTAATGTAACCAGTGTGTTTGACATCTTGCATATTAGTGATGCGTAGAGGAGCTAGGATGCATGTCAGGTGCCGCCTATAGCTGTCCCATGCATTCATTTGGTCAATAGTCTTTTCCGTAAAACTAGGCTGTTCAAAACATGAAATGCTAAAAGATAACAATGGCCGTTGGACAATGTTTTCCAGAATATTCCATTTGGTCCGGAAGAACCAAAACGAGCATGCAGAACAAAACTAAACCCAATGTGTTTTGCATTGACTAAAGTAATTTAACGGTTTTAAATGCACGTTTGTGTTTATGACGACATGCCTGACCATCCACAGTCACATATCACTCCTCTGTTTTTAAGAGAAAGCAAGCTTATATTCTTGATACTGCGTCCCACCCAGGGTGTACCCCTGCCTTGTGCCCTATGCTGCCTGGCATTGTCTCCAGCCGCCCCCCCTTACCCTAACTATGAAAAACAGTTGGAAGATAGATGGATTTTTGATACTGGCTAAAGGTTGTTAATTGATTAGTAATGTCTGATTACGATATGAGCACAGATAGTGCCACACAATGACAGCACCTTGTTGAAACAACTATTTCACTGCCACTGCTCCGATTAGCCCTGAGATGTGACCCACTAACGGGTCACTTGTAAAACAGTGTTTTATTTGGTAGTCTCCAGGTGGGCTTAGGTGTGATAGCGATAGCTGTCACTTCACAAATATACTGTGGAGGCCAATTTACAGGCACGTTTACAATTTTATGACAATGAGGGAAATCTTATGGTGATTCTACCGCAATTTGTGATCATTTTACAACAGCCTGTGGTAACTATATAACAGTTTATGATTATTTTGCAGTGGCGTGCAGTAATTCCAGCACAACATGTGGTGACATTATAAAAGCCTGGGGTGATTTATGGAAGACTCCAATAACCAAGTCAGCCACTGCTGCGCCATGCCTGGTTGCCCTTCGGTAACATCACGGCTGTGGGACCGTGCACACCCTACTTTGATGGTGTATTCCCGGAGCTCATCTTCTGAGGAAGATATCCCATGGGTCCCGGATCTGGTCCCTGGTGAACGTTGAGGTCTATTAGAAGGCTTTGGATGTCAGGTTCCCACGGAAACAAGCCATCATTAGACTGCAACAGATGCCAGGCTGGTAGGTCACATGCACACAGCTTGTTATGGCTGAATATACTACTAACCAGAGCCTTTTTCCATAGACTTTTTCCGATCCCCAAGATTACCAACTGCCATTTAATTCACAGGTAATATTGCATCAAGGGCTGCTGTATGAAGAGTATTATCAGAGTCGTTCATTTGTGGATTCAAAAGAGAATGAAAATCGATCATTTTACACTATTTTTAAAAATGCACACAGCATACACCCTCTTATTATTTCTACATGTAATAAAATGGTTGTTTTCATGCTTTGTTTTCAGATGTGTGCTCAGCTGGTAGCTGGCAGGTTGACACAGTTTAAGCTGCTCCTTTATGCCTCCATCTGGTTTGAGTTTTACCTTTTCTAACCAGAAAAGGACAGACTGGAACCTTTAATGCAATGCAGAAATGATAGTGTAGGAATGCTGGCTGTGACCCTCAACTAGATAAGTGTTCTGGCAAGATGGACAGGTAAGGGAGAGTGGGGACAATTGTTGAATTGAATCTGGCATCTATTTACTCAATAATCTGTGTACTTTTATTTTAATTCAACAACTGACCATGTTTAACTATTGTGCTCCGGTCTCCCCTAATATAGGAATTATCTTACGACCATATAAGAGAGAGTTTCCCAAAATGGGAAGTGCACCCACTAGGGGAGATGCAAATTTGCCACAGTTGGGTACATCCTGACAGCAGAATCAGGGATAATTTCATTGACGTAAAGCAGGGTTATTCAAATCACGGTCCTCGAGGTCCGAGCACTGCTGGTTTTCCAGCCTTCCTTTACCTGTCAGTAAGGTGTGAAGCCCCTGACCAATCAGAATCAGAAATTATTAAACTACCTGGGAGAACTTAAAACAAGGCCTGGATTTGGAATTGAGGTCCAGATTTGAAGAACCCTGACGTAAAGTATGATGAAAATTATTGATCAATGAAGATTTTTCATGAAAGAAAACTAAATGAAATGTAAATAAAAATGGATACTGATTGTAGTTGCACACCACGGGATAATGTTGACTTAACCTGCAGCGGCGTTACAATAAACTGTATGGGCAGCATTTGATTGGCTAATGAAACTACACACAAACAATGGGCAACAATGTTACTTACGAAGAAAAAATACATATATTACTTGTTACACTGAATTATTGATGATGTCGGGTAGAGCTCCATGCGATATCTGGCGGGATCAGGCCCCACCAGCTCCTACCATTGAGATCCCCCTTGCTAACCAGTGCATAAGCCATACCTGCATCTCACAAGCAGAAACCATAAAGTTTTTTCTTTGAAGTCTGTCCGGGACTGGAGTGGCAACAAAGACTGCCGGGGTTCCCTCTGGTATATATATTTTTGTCATCCACTTTGCCATCATGTTGATGCCATATTTAGCTTTAGGTGAGAAACAATGTACCAACATATGGATGAATTGGAATGTCAAGAATGGGCAAAGACACCACAACCAGCAAAGTGCTTCTCTGAAATGAATAGAAACAAATAGTTACATTTTGAAATGTTCACTGTCTTGAACTGAAGTAGGTGGAGAAATAAGCACAACAAAGTTCATAAAAAGCAATTTTAGAATTAGTGCAATGTTTTGTATTACAATCTCCATGCCAGTTAAATCCACATGTTCAGGCTATAATAATTGCAAAACAGGGGCTACCAGGAAAAGCCTAGGAACCACTGATATAGGAGATCCATCCATCCATTCTCTGAAACCACTTAACCCGGGGGGGGGGGGGCTAATCTCATCTGCAAAGGGCCGGTATGTTTGTGGGTTTTCGCTGCAGCTCCCTAATTATATTACTAATTAGAGGACTGATTGGCTGAGGAGTCCTCACACCTGGGTTTGAGCAGCTGACCTAAAGGTTACCCCGAAAACCTGAATACACACCGGCCCTTTGCAGATAAGATTGGCCACCGCTGACTTATCCTATACAGGGTTGTGGGGGGAGGGGGGGTCAGGGAGCCTGTGGGTGCAAGGCATGAAACAACCCAGGATGGGGGTTGCAGCCCATGGTAGGGCAGACTCACAGAGCCTGCACTCACCCCTATGGGCAATTTGGCATGTTTTTGGACTGTGGGGGGAACCCAGTGTACCCAGAGGAAACCCCACAGCAACATGTAGAGAACATGCAAACTCCACACACATGCAACCCTAGAGGAGATTCAAACCCAGGTCCCAGAAGCGTGAGGCAACAGTGCTAACCACTGCAGCACAATGCCACCCCCGATATAGAAAATGTTTTAGGGAATGAAATATTAGGAAAATCATGACCACACAGTCAGTGTTGGCAATGACAACAATATTAACAGGCCATACATTTCCATGAAAAATCCTGAAACAGAAATATCCCTTCCTGACCTCACATAGCAACGCTTTCCAAGAGCCCTCACTCTCTGATTAACACTTTGGAAACGATCCGCTGATGAAGAAAGTGCAACCACTGCTGTTTAAGTTTATTTTTAATGTATTTTGCATTTGTCTTTCGATATCTGCTAATTCCTTCGGCTCAGATCCTGCTGCAGATGGCAGTGGTCCAGGTTTCAAGCTTGTTAATTACAGCAGCATCCACAGGCTGCATATTCTACCCAAGAGCCAGAGGCTAACTTAGCTCTCTCAGGAAAAAACTGATTACGCCTAAATTAGGACATTTTGGCCACTCGATATTGGCTGTGTTTTCTGTCATTATCATACGGCTGCAGTTATCACGGACTAAAGAATTATTGCCTCTCACTGAGCATATTCTATGCACCCCCCTTTCATGCTGGCCGGCCTTCGATCGAGGGACCAAAGGAGCTCATGGGTGCCCCCGCTGGTGGAAGTGTTTATCCCAACGCCTAGGCCTCAAAGATTCTGGTTTTGTCATGGCTTTGAGATAAAGGGGAAAACTGGCAATGTCCCACCAGTGAGAGGAAGATTAAACTTAAGCTATCTTTGACAACCACCAGAAGTGTGCCCCCGTCAGTATGTTTAATGTAACTGCAAGTTGCTGATGTGTACCTCTCCCCTGCACTACTTGCCTGATAAACTCGCATTGGCATGAATTTCACACAAGCTTGATCCGCCTCAGCGTGGTTGCAGTACAACTGCATGTTTTCTTCAGCACTGCTAAAGTATTTTGTTGATAAAGTACAATTTGCAATATCAAAGTTAGCCATTCAATATACTACAAAAAAATCATAGATCAGATCTTCCTCAGTCCCAGACTAATCATTGCAAGTGTTGGGTCTACATTTGCATGTATATTCTTAGAGCATACTGAGAACGTACTTGCGTTACACTGTCAGCCTGTCATTCAGTGATTTCCAGTGCATCCAGAACATGCAGATGCATGAGACGGTTTGAGGCCGTGAGACAGATGAAAACGGGCGACCTGAAAAGTAGGTACCTGCTCCGTTGGCAGAGGTGTATAGAGGACATTCAGGCGAGTTCAGCTGCATTTGCCCCTAATGAAAAGCAGGGCTCTTAAATTTTGGCTGAACCATGCCTGAACGCTGGGCGGCGGTGGCTGGGGTTTGTTTCGAGCGGCGTAACGCGTGAGGACGCCGGCGACAGCGGCCGTGTGACAACTCAGCACATTCCTTTGTTCTGGGGCCGCCCTACAGCAAAGCCACACGCTAATAGAGCAATACTCCTGGTGGAGTCCTCTTCTGACAAATCGGGAAATTGTAAACTAATGAAAAGACCCTATCTCCTCCACCACTGCGGGAAAAAAAAAAGAGGCAATTGGAAAATGTTTGACAAAGCAACAGCGTGCATCATCAGGACTGAAGGACCTCATTTTCAGGGCTGGGAGATATTGCATTATCATTCATATTAAAGAATAACCCAATGGCACTTATTTTCAGCAAACTAAATTACCACGCAATCAATAATGCATTGGGGCTCAATCTTAAATTTTAACATGTATGATACTCCACTCGCAGTTAATATCACGCTGTATGGCAAGACTGGCTATTGCAATATTCCTGTAAAGGAATTACCCAACTAAATAATCAAATGCTAAGGTAGCTAGATAGGAGATATTAATCTTGCCTGTAGATGGCTTAATATTGTCCGGAACCGGAGAATAAAAGGCAGGTAAGCAAATATTTGCAGAGATATGATGACTTTTATCAAGCATTTTAACTATTTCGGAGAAGTGTATGCCACTGATGGACTTCCTACCGCATTTGGCCTAGTTCTGCTTTATTGCCGATTTACATATAAATTGCCTTATTTTAGACAATATGTTTTCCTTCCCCGTTTTATATATGCCTTCATGATACACATCTTAAGCTAAGATGTCAAAGAGTAAGGGCAGTTTCTGTGCTCTTTGTCGGCATGAAGGTGAGCTACTTGATCGGGAGTTACGCGTTTGCTTAATTCATATTTATGTTTGCTATTAATTACAAATACAAAGTTGAAAGGGATGAGCGAGTTCAGAGCTCTGGTTAGCCGCAACCTTGCGGTACATTAATTACCGCTCTTGTTTTTCCACTTAATTCCCCCGCGAAAGAGTCAGAAAGTTGACTTATTTAGCCGATTTTCTTGTTTTCTCTTTTGTGAAGCACCACAGGATACGTGGATACGACACGATCGTATCCAAGACGCGGCCACGTTTCACCATCTTGTAATACACCTTCACTGGGTGTATTTCGTGTGCAAATATAATAATGTATGTATAAAAATAAAAAAACACAAGTCGTTGGCGGAAGCATTCATGACGCCTAAACGTAATGCGGTTTTTGAAATGCCGCGTGATAAAATGTAAGATAAAAAAAGAAATTAACAAGTTAAAACGCGGCGCGGCGCGTCGCGGTAATTTAGCTGAGCGACGCGCAAGTACGAACGCGAGTTCTAATGCGGGGATAACGAGTAATGTAAAACACAACTGCTTCCACGGATCTGAGCAAATCATTATTAATGGAAATTTAATGATGACTTCTCTGTTCCCTTTGTGCGTGAGCGTGTTTGCACAAGGAGTGCATTAGCATATAATTTTTTTATTTTAAGAGAACAAATACCACCCCTTGGGCTCCAATTAGTTCCATGCGCACGCTCGCCGTGCCTCTAATTGATTTTATTTGCCATCTAAAAATAATTGCTTAAGTCCCGTGCTCTGCTTTGTTTCTCACCTTCCGCTCCCAGTATTTTCCTGAAGCGCATCAGATTTGGGGAGGGAGGTGGACCGTGCTCTCCTGTGCTTATCATCATGGGGGGCTTGGGAGTGATGAGCTCTCTACAGATGCCCCCCGTACATGCAGGAAGCTTGCAAAACCATGTTATGTCCAAAGTTTTTATTATTATTTTTATTATGTAGTTACGCAGGTGCACCCTGACAGCAGATCATCATTGTTTAAGGCTGATCTTTGTGTTCTTGGAGTTTGCCTTGCTGTTGGGGGTGTCTGAAATAAAATATTAATGAACATGTTTCTGACTTGAACAGGGATGTTTTTACCCTTCCCCATTCCTTCCCATTCATGCTGTGAGGGATTCTTGCACATGGCCCGTGTTTACAGGAGTGTGCCCACCGATTTCATTCGCGCTAAACGTGAAGGACTCAGCTCTGCTGACGGACTTTCTGCAAAATGCCGATTACAAAGGGCTAGTTCACACTTCGCTCTATAGGGATGATTTTTGGCAGTGATATCAAAATCATATATTGCTACTTTGAAGCCATATTGTCTGCAGACTGTTTTCTTGTCCATAATGAAGACTAAGCACCCAAATGAACATCACTTATGGACACTATCGCTTCCTGAGAACCGTTATCATCTCGCATTTCACAGTAGTTCCATACGGTCACTACCAACCCCGCATAAACGTGTGGTTTCCTCAGCAGCCCCAAGCACTGAGCCGCATTCTCCGAATGTCTCTGCCTGCAGAAGCATCTGACGCAGTCAGTCGTCTCTGCTAAGGACTTACTCTTCTTCTCAGCCCGTGTCCCCTTAATTGCTTTCAAGTCCACATCATGGCTGCCCCATCCTTCCATCTTGTTAGTGCAAACTGCATTTCCACCTATAGGGAGCCCTCAGCACGCCGCTGCCCCTAATGCATCCATAAAACTGCATGATCAAAAGACATCCTTCGGATACCAACGTCCTCCTGAAGCTTTTTAATTAAATCATATTTGACGCTGGTTTATTTCATGTTCCCCCAGCTCCCAACATTAACGCTGAGTGTAATTCCTTTTCTAGTAACCTGTCTGGCGGACAGGAATAATGACCTGGACCAGCGACCAGTCCCCCCCCCCGTGGGTTTCTGAAAAGCTATGCGGGGTTTATTGCAGAGTGGAGTCTTGCGGAGTGCCATTTCAATGAGCGCAGCAGCTTAAGGGACGGCTTCAACATGGGGAACCTCCGTCCTGGACGTCCTCGAAGGGTGACTGCCACTTCATTAGAGGTACAAATGGACAGAAGAATCCACACAGGATGAATCAACAGTATCTAACGAGACAGTAACAAGCTCAGAGCAGCCGGAAGATGGTGAACATATTAGAAATGGCATCTCCGTGGAAATTGTTGTTGTTTAAATATGGGTTTAACTGGTTAAATATTCCTTCCATTGTTAACAATGACGGAAACGTCCTTCTTGACGCGTTGTATCAATTGGAATTAAATTTCAGAGCATATTTAACGACAAAAGGTGAAATACAGACACTCCCCAGATTATGATGGGGTTACGTTTTAATAAGGTGCAAATATCGCAAGGCAAAAATGCATTTTAATACAGTGCACCTAACCCGACAGACATCATAGCCTAGCCAACCTTAAACATGCTCAGAACACTTACATTAGCCCACAGTTGGGCAAAATCATTAACCAAAGCCTATTTATAATAAAGTGTTGAATATCTCATGTAATTCATTGAATAATGTACTGAAGGTGAAAAACAAAATGGAAAAGGAATACCCAAGTCAAAATATCGTAAGACGGACCATAGTAACCCGGAGTGTCTATAGAGTGACATTTTCTGAAATGATACAGTGTACTCAGTGATGTATCAGTATAGAGCAGGTAGGTTTATGAAGAACACATACTATACAAGCATCATACACCAGCCCTCCAAACATGTGTCCAGTACATGGTCAGACCTGAAGTCTCTCCCAAGGAGAATGGGACATTAAGCAGGGGACACGATTGATATGATGGCTGTCCATTGCACACAAAACAGGGGCAGTTTAAAGATGTCACTTTGCCTGGTCTTTGGACTTTAAAAGGAATCAGAGGTGCAAACTGCACGATCACAAAGGGGCAGGAATGAGATTTGAATTCCCAACCCTGAAGGCACCAGTACTGCCTACTGAGCCGCCAGACTATAACGACGATGACAGTGTCAACGCAGCTTAAAATGACATATTGGAAGCTAGGTTGGAATTATAGGTTTGTCACATCGGGTACAGTCGTCTGTGTGAAAGTACTGCAGCAAAAACCACAGGAGAGCCGTAAGGCTTAGGGCTGTTCTGGATCTCACAATGTGTCCAAGCTGCCCTAACTGCAGAGTAAAAATAACTGTTTGGCCGTCCCCAAGCTCACGTTGCTTTTGTTCCCACTCCGTCCTGCTAGCTGAGAACTTCGGGTCAGGTCAAAGCTTCGCTAACTTACAACGCCTGACTGATGTGACCGGAGAAGTTTAGCCGCATGCTAAAGGCTCGCTAGTGGCAGAAAATAACAGTGGCGCTTGATAAGAGGATGTATCAGCGTCTATTCGAATACTGCCGAAATGTCTTCCGAATGAAAACAAAGCATTAGCTCGCTAATGATGAGAGGGCTTTATATCTCCCTTGCTGATTGACGATCGGCGAGATGTACGACTTCTCCTGATTTGACGCGCAGGTACTATTTGCATTCCGCTGCAATTCGTTCCCGTAAAGGGAGACCAGATGTCCTCTCCTAATTAGGCCTGCAGTGATGTTTTTAATTATTTCTACCCCATTATACGTGACAGTGAAAATCACAGGCAGAGCTCTCATCTCTAATTCTTACATGCCTTGCCTCCTTTGTTTAGTTTAGCATTGATTTTTTTTTTCTTTCTTTCACGTAGGCCTGCTTAAATCCTCCAAAATGCGCTCCAAGCAGAAAAAGCAGCCAGAAGATATAATTCCACTTTGTTGTACACTCTTCCGAAGAAAAAAAAATGAAAAACTTTTTGCTTACCCTTGAACTACTTATTTTAACAGTGGGGTCAGGGATGTACCACCACAGAACGTTCCAAAAGGTCACAATGGGTTACGGCATTCTGGGGTGCCGCTAAACATTTTGGGCCCTGTGAAAACACATCGCATTGGGCCCCCAACCCAATATGTTCCAGATTTTTTAAGCCCCCTGTCACTTGTCCTTGATGGCAGCCATTGTAGGTGCTGGGAGCTCTAACCGTTAATGACCCCAGCCTGTTACTGGGATAACATGGCAACGGAGCATCTCAGCACCCAATGGTTACATTCACTGTTTGCCTTTTGTTGTCCGACTCCATTGCTGTTTAAGTTAATCAAGACCTACAATGCATTATGCTGTTAGACAATGTACAAAACACCATATCTAATGACTTATCAAGCAGACATGAAATACATCAAAGCTCAAATCTCAGTTAATTTAAAGCATAAAATAAAAGTAAAATCTTGCTTAGTGGATTCATATGTGCCTTTGTTGTTGAGTATCTAAATAGGTTACATAACTCCGAGCAGATCAGTGCTTAGATGGTTCATCTGTGTTTATACTCACAGATTAGCCCATTCAACGGAAAATTTCATTTTCGCGAAATCGTTCAACTCGACTCTCCATCCCTCAACACGCCAGCCGACGGGGTATCCTTTTGTATTTGATGATAATGATAATGACGTCTAATAGGATGTTATTAGCTTCACTGGATGTTATAATGGCAACTCTGGCTAATATCCTGTGGTAGAGGCTCATTAGACACAATAGTAATGGGAGCAGTGATCATAGTGAAAAAAGCCCCAATACCTGATGGCTCACGACTCGTAAAAAAAAGAGAGTGAATAATAGCCCAGCATCAACAATCCCGCTAGTGTTGGTGCACAAAGGCGCGGCCGTGCGATTTTTACTGTGGCGGCGTCTGATGCGGCTCCCCATCGACGAAGCCGTGCGTTTCCGTTTGACAGGACATGACGCTGCCAAAGGACCGCGGCGGACCGTAAGCATACCGCTAACCTGGAACATGAGAGGGAATCCGCAATGACTGCTGTCGATCGGGGCCTGGGCGGGCTGGGAGTGGAGAAGGGTGGGGAGGGGGGCTAAGGAAAGATGTTTTGGGGGAGAATCAGAAGCCGTTGTGCAGGACTGTTGGGCACCCAGAGAAGAAGAGGTACAAACGCAGCTCAGAAGGAGACTCTGAAGAAGTTAAACCTCCCAGGGGCTCCGGAGAGGTGCGTAAGACATGCGCATTGGTATGCTACGCGGCTGGCGTTTCTCAAAAGAGCGCTGGGTTTGCAGCTTAAGTGGAAGCTTCCAGAAGCACGCCCGCCGTGTATTCCGCCCTCTCAGCGAAGGGGCTCACGTGCCTTGCTCGCTCTCCCTCCTCTCCGCGGGCTTAGAGGCAGACTACAAGCTCTGCACTTTCTTCAACGGGAAACTTTGTTTGCACTTCGTGGAAAAAAAAGGAAAATGAAAAACTTTGATTTCCCAAAGAAAATTATTAATTTATAGACGAACGCAGGAAATGGAAAGTGGCTCTTTCCCCCAAATTGTTTCCATACATGAACAAATTCAGTTACATATATACACACATAAACATATACTGCTAGTTTCAGAAGGAAAATCAGGTTTTAAATAATACATATTTTTAAATATAACGAAACCAGGTCCGCTGGGAATCCTCATTTCCGTTAAGGTGTTACTTTGGGTCGAATTCTTGCGCAGACCGCTTGACAAATTCCGATCAACTCTTATTGCTTTCTGTAATGAGGATATAAAATATTAATATTTTAAAACAAGCACTATTTTTTTATACGTCTGAAACACACCATGGGGTTTCTTTTCAAAGCAGAAAACCCAGAGGAGACTTTCTATTGGCTTTAATCTCTGAATGGCATTCGGCTCGAAAATTTGAGCCCGTTAGTGGAGTTTGCCTTTTCTGCAAGGTCTTCCGGTGCATTCCAATGAGGGCACTTTTTCCGCAGCTCCAAAATACTAATAGTGCCTCAAACCAGTAGAAAAGAGCGAGCAAGAGGTGCTCAGACTTGTAATATTTATATCAAATATTCGCATTTAAAAAAAAATCCCTACATTTACACCTTGAGGTTGAAATGACCGATAATCCACTATAAGGCACAGATATGAAATATTAACACCTCACGGTAAATAATTTGCTAATGCACATGCAGCCGTCGGCTGGAAACACGAGACTCTGCCCTGAGACTCTGACAACATATCAGTGACATGCAGGTGATTGAGCTAATTGGTCAGGTGCCCTACGGTCAGATACTACAGAGTCCAGGGTCACATTGGTCAAAATTATGATCGTAATCAAATAAAGAAGGGCCATGAATCATTCCCTTTGAACGCCCATGTGCCTCTAAGTTGGTCCGCGTTTTAATTGCTGTCTCACAGCACACAGTCCGTTCTCCCTACATTGAAATGCACTGGCCTATATCATCCGTGCTCTGTGAGTCTGACCCAAAAAATGCTAAGGTCTCAAACTGTCCTGCATGTCCACCTTTTCCAGCAAGGTAAAAAATAATTGGCTCTTCCTTAAAACAGTGTAGTGCTACACACTGACCAAGACAAGTATTTTCGATTGCAAAAACCTTTCATGGAGTGCACCCTAAAAATCCCATTAACACATAACAGTAATTAAGTACAAGCAATGAATTGTGGGTATTCTACCATTTAAAATGATACTTTAGCTACTTTTTTGTTTATTTCAAATAATGCATTTAATCATCTGTCTCCCAAAACTTGTTCTCCTGTACACTGTCACAGTGAGTCTGCAGCCCGTCCCAGGAGGCACAGGTCACCCTGGACGGGATGCCAGTTCATTGCAGGGCACACACATACACATACACACACACACACACAATCTCATATTAAGGGTATTTTAGAAACGCCAGTTAGCTAACTACATGTTTTTAGATTGCAGGAGAAACCTGGAATACTTTCAGGAAGACCATGCAAACACAAACATGCAATCAGTATAACGCATTTTGGACCCTTGCAGACCCCTATGGCCAGACTCTGAACCTTTCGCATTTTATGATGCAGAAAAAAAGCACTTAAACCTGTGTGTGTTTACCTACACACTGCAATTATCCTTCTCAAAGAAACGCACAATCCAAATCGCCTCGCTTTAATGCTCCCGTAAATCCAGGAAGACCCATTTCAAAGTGTAATCTGAAAGAGTCTTTTTGGGACCTAAAATGACTACGACTCAGTCAGTCCCAGAATTCTAACCAGGTATATTGCCACAAATGTTATGTATCATTGTCACAAGGGACGAGCAAACAGAGGAAGGTTGCATATCTGTGCTCTAAGCAGTGACCTGCTGTTATATATTTACTCTGATCACATAACCTGAATTCCCACGGTAAGTAACCTGCTGTATACTGTTAAAGTATAGAGTACAACAGCATACACACTCCTACATCATCTCTTAAACAGCATGAACTTCATGTGTTATTTTGGTAAGTAGTTCATATATGAAATTGACAGTACTATGAAGAGCAGATAGAAATTTTATTTGACAAGAAGGCATTTTTCTTTCATTACACCACTATGCACAATTTGATACAAAAAAATACAGAAAGACAAAAATCCATTTTGATAGGAAAGAACTCGACTGACTTTCCCAAAGCTAAAATGGTCCAAATCAGTTTGAGAAAGACAGAAGCTGTTTTCAGTCTTGGACTGGTGTTTATGCATGTATATGCTCTTAAGTTCCATTTCGCAGGCAATTATATGGAGGGTAGGTCTTCTCAGACCACAGCCATAATCCTTCAAACCATAGCAATGGAATTTTAACTAGTAACTTTCTGATCACAAATACAAGGTTCTATCGCACCGAGCCGCACACCTCTCCTATCACAAGACTGACACACTATAGGCCAGGGTTCTTCAAATCTAGACCTCAATTCCAAATCCAGGCCTTGTTTTCAGTTCTCCCAGGTAGTTGTTTAATAATTACTGATTCTGATTGGTCAGAGGCTTCACACCTGACTGACATGTAAAGGAAGGCTGGAAAACCAGCAGTGCTCGGACCTCGAGGACCGTGACTTGAATAATAGGGCTACAGGCAGTCAAGAGACGGCAGTTCACCTAACTCTCTGTCTTTGGACTGTGGGAGGAAAAAGCACAGTGAGAACACAGAGAGAGGGGAGCAGGATGGTGTCCCCTGGCTCTGAAGGTGTGGCGTAAAAGTCCTGCCCACCGAAAGACCCCACCCCTCTGGTTACAGCAGAGGTAAGATGGTGCACAGGAGCACGCCTCAGGACCTGCGTGTCATAGGGTGCGGGGTTTGGTGGCAGCTGACCTCACAAAGGCCATATACTTCTAAAACTGAAGTATGTAGGATATGATTCAAATCTCGGAAGATTCAGCTACACAAAATATATTTAAATATGACGGCAAACAGGGAATCGCTTCTGTCTCCTGCACCACATCCTTTCAAAACACTGCGGATTGAGTGAAGGCCGCATTTCCCTCTTATTAGCTGGTGTCGCAGATCCTCAGCCTCAGTGCGTCAGGTGACGCTTTTCCAGTGGAAAAAAACTTTGTTCTGAAGGGGAGGAGGTGCAGGGAATTGCGGTGGAAGGCAAGATGAAAGATTTGAAAAGGCCCGTGGAAGGGAGTGGCAGCACTTAATGCAGGATACCAGCTTTTACAATGGCGGGTGTTTCATAAAGAGACACGGCGCGGCGTACGAAAGACAGCGGCGACACACGCGCGCGTTTTTATAAAGTTTTAATCGTTCTGCATGTATACCTGTTTGCTTCCTTTACTGCGAGAAGGCAACGGAAAATCTGGATGGAAAAAAAAATTCTTAAAATCCTCAACGTTTTGGCAGCGCATTTTTTTTTTTACATCGAGGAGCAGATGCGACCACAACAAGCAGCCGGCTGCTGCGCTCTTCCTTCAGCCTGAGAAACTTGCGACGGCGTTTATTTTTCCGTATTAAAAACAATCCGCGTTATTATCGCGGCCGAGTCGCCGGGATTACCAGCTGTTTCACCTCAGTGGGTCAAGCCCGGCTCGCTGCCTGCCAATAAATAAGTTATGTCATTACGCTATTCATCAAGGGATAAATAGCTCCTTTTTATACAGCATCCCCATTAAAGAAAAGTAGGTCAAGCCTAGGGAGCTGCAATCCAAAAAAAGTCTTATAATAAGTCTATCAGAAATTCTGAGCAGGCATTCAGTCCAACACCATGTCATCGCTCCAGTTCGAGGCTGCCAGTTCAGTTCAATGGGCATCCACCTCGACAGCAATTTGCCTGATGAAAACAGGTTACTCGGACTAAATTTCTATATAGCGGGGAGAAGGTTCTCCGGATGTCTCGGGCTATGTGACACGCTTTATACATGGAAAGACCTTAATAAATTGGATGTAACAAACGGAAAGTTCAAACTAAGTCACCCCTGGATTTAATCTTTTTTTTTTTTTTTGCAAAGAAATATATCAACGTTTTAGCCTCTGGTATTATCTTTTTGCTTTTTTTTTCTCTCTTTCAGTTTTCTTCACGACGTGAGCTATAACCAGAGGAGCGTGGTAAAGGAATATCCTCCATAAGGTGGTTGGATCATGCGAGGAGATATAAAGTACACGTCAAAAGGAGGGAAAAAAATGCACGCGGCCGCGTCTTCAGACCCCGACTGCTTAGTGCCGGGGTGAATCGCGAGACGCGGCCTTCGGAAACCGGGCCAAAGCATCCACCAGACACATCGACAACAAAGAAGGACCACATGTGGCCTTGTGGAATTGAGTTTGATATACATTCTAAAGTGTTGCAGTTTTTTTTTTTTACAGGCAGTACAGCGGACACCCTTATCTGTAGGTCCCCAGCAGTTTTATGTCTCTTATCCGGGCCTTATGGGATTGATTATTAGCGGTGAGGTAATTGCCTGTGTACCCAAGCTTGTCATCAAGTCATGATTTACAGACATGTAGGGGGATGCCCCCCTCCCCCCCCAAGTCCTACTGAACCATATTTCCCAGAATGCACTGCTTAAATAACCCCATGACGGGAGTCAGGCTCAGGTGCATATAGATACTAACGGGTTGGCACAGGGGTTGGTATTCCTGGGGAGTTGGGCACGACAGCCTCTGTCACCGGGGTTTGTGATTGGATGCAGGAGAGCTGAAAGGAGAGGGGGGGGGGGCACACGACAGAGAGAAAGTTACTGCGAGCAGTTAATATCGAACAGCAGCCATCTACTGATGATCCCTGCTGCATCCAATTTCTGCCAAAACGCTTCCTGTTAAACCTCCATCAAACAGACACACGGCGGCACAAAGGAGAACCTCATCTCCAAGGGACACTAATCCTCCGGTGCGAGCTGTAAGCCTGTCAAGGTTTTTATTATAAGAAGTCATCACTCATTTCGCTGTAGATTAAAAGTATGACTAAATTGAGAAAATCCTCTTAGGACTCTGGAATTTAAATAGTGAGTTGGAAGGTGTTGAGGAAATATGTTTTTTTTTGGGGAGGGGTAGGATACTAGAAAGGGGTGAAGATAAATTGCACTGAATCACAAAAACACATTTATAAATAGTGTGATTATTTCTACAGCGGTGTCTCGCTTTTAATAAGCAGCATGTGAATGAGGAACGGCTGCGACGGCAGATTTAAAAAGGGGGGGTGCTTTTGTGGCCAGGGACCTAAAGCGGCGACACCGATTTGAGATCCCGGGTTTGTGATGCTGGCTGGCGTCCCACGCCTTGCTAGCCATAACTGCATCGCCCGCGGCAACGCGGCATCAGGGGGGACAGACGGGAGTGGTCTTCAGACACGGACGTGAAAGCGGGAGGGGGCGCGGTCTGGGTTCTCTCTTGTTTGGGTTAGTTCCTCATTTCTGGTTCTTCCCCTTCTCATGTGTCCTGAGCAAAACAGAAACACATTTTCCATAAAAGATGACTTTAAACTTTTCACTCTTTATACATTTATTTAAAAATGCCTTTCACTCAACAATATTTTCAACGGTGCCAGGATTCATGAAAATTCATGAAATTTTATGTTTGTATTTTAATAAATATTTTTTTAAAACAAAATATTAGAGGCACCACATCCCTGTAATAGATAAAAATCAATGGGAATTGTGTGCATGTATGCTAATATTATCCATCCATCCATCCATCCATCCATTTTCTATACCTGCTTGTCTTATGTAGGGTTGCAGGGGTCCAGAGCCTATCCCAGAAGCTCTTTAATATTTTACCCTTGTAGACTGAATGTTATTTTGGGAATGTTATGGGAAGGCCTTGGAAGGGTTAGGAAAAGACCAAAATGCTCACAGACATGGAAGGAAGACCATCAATAAGATTGGATGAATTCATCACAACAATTAACATGGGGGAAGCTTCAAGACAGGACATTCTGGAGGAATCCATCCATCTTCTGACCACAGGGGGTCAGGAACCTATCCATGCACCATGGCGTGCACCACACCATCACAGGACGCATATATACACTCAGTCACACTCTGTGGGCAGTTCAGAAATGCCAGTTAGCCTAAGTGCATAGAGGAAGTGAGATTACCGACAGGAAACCCATATGACATATGAGAACATGCACACAGCACACAGTAGAGCTGGGATTCAAACCCACGCCCCTTGAGGCATAAGCCACAGTGTCATCCCTAACTCCTAAAATCTTTTGTTTCTTTGTTATCTGTGTTTATATGTTAAATTTATCTTCTCCCATAATCATTTTTCAATTTTTATTTTCTTTTTGGTGACCCTATACAGCACTTTGGTAAATAAATGTTGTTTTTAAATGTGCTTTATAAATAAACTTAACTTTGACAGAAACCTGGCTTATTTATTTAGCCTAAGTCATACGCCTTTATCTTAATAAAGAGTTGCTAAGTGGCTTTGGCTTCCTTACGCATGGTGATCCGGAGCTGAGAAGCCAAACCCACTCACGTTAGTCCATAAGGAGCATTGAAGCTCCACCAGTTCGCCTCAAGAGCATGTCCCTGGACAGCATAGGCTGCCTGGAGGGAGCCACCAGGATACAGGGAGGGGCAGAGCCTTGAATCCGTACCACCGGGGGTGTGGAGCATCAGTGCTGCCCACTGGGTCACTGCAGCAGCCCATGAAACATTTTACCAGGGACCAATCAATGTGGGTCTGATTAAAAGCTCCTCTATTACTCAGCACCAGTTTCAGTTCCCAAGGCTCAGTCCAATTTACAGGGATCCTCACTTCACCCCGGAGTTAAACACGGGTTCAGGGCCCCAGCCTAAAGCCACACAGCAAGACTGCAACTGCAGGGCTCCTGCTTACTATGCAGGGTGCGGTCTTCAGTGTCCTGGTCACCATGTAGGGTGTGGTCGTTAGTGTCCTGCTCACCATGCAGGATGTGGTCTTCAGTGTCCTGCTCAGCATGCAGGGTGTGGTCTTCAGTGTCCTGCTCAGCATGCAGGGTGTGGTCTTCAGTGTCCTGCTCAGCATGCAGGGTGTGGTCTTTTGTATGCTGCTCACCATGTACGGTGTGGTCGTTAGTGTCCTGCTCACCATGTAGGGTGTGGTCCTTAGTATCCTGCTCACCATGCAGGATGTAGCCTTTAGTGTCCTGCTCACCATGCAGAGTGCGGTCTTTAGTGTCCTGCTCACCATGCAGGGTGTGGTCTTTAGTGTCCTCCTCACTGTGCAGACTGCGGTCTTTAATGTCCTGCTCACTGTGCAGGGTGTGGTCTTCAGCATCCTGCTCACCATGTAGGATGTGGTCTTTAGTGTCCTGCTCACCTTGCAGGGTGTGGTATTTAGTGTCCTGCTCACTGTGCAGGGTGTGGTCTTCAGTATCCTGCTCACCATGTAGGGTGTGGTTTTTAGTGTTCTAGTCACCACGCAGGGTGTGGTATTTAGTGTCCTGGTCACCACGCAGGGTGTGGTCTTTAGTGTTCTGCTCACCATGCAGGGTGTGGTCTTTAGTGTTCTGCTCACCATGCAGGGTGTGGTCTTTATTGTCCTGGTCACCAGATACTTCACGTGACTTCCCATCATCTTGATCAGGTGAAACAAGCAGCTGTGGAGTTTCTCCACCAGGTGAAATCGATACCAGCATCCGCCTCCCACCTTTACTGGTACCAAAGAGATTGTCTGTCACATACACCTGCAATGTTACACTCTAACTTCATATCCATGACGCCAGTTTTAAATTCATTTGAATGACCTGCTTGCTTGCTGTTCACGTACATCACACCCATTTCAGATCTTACAGCCCCCACTAATGATTGTGTCCCAACCAGCCACAGGAAGCCATGTTCACACCACCTTCAGTGTAGCCCCCCCACTTTCTGACAACTATTAAAATACTGAATGTTTTATAACTTGCTTAGGCCTTGGTGCTCAGAATGTTTTGCCTCTCAGAGACCTCAGTAAGGCTTCCATTACATTGCCAGCATGGTACATAAAGTTTCTAACCCTTCCAGATATTGGGAAATTGCATGTATATTTTATGTATATTTATGTTTTTTTGTATTTTTTTTCTCCACCAAGCCTGTCTGTCCAATTTCCCCTCTTCTCTGGCTCCCATCTCCCCTGAGTCCCCATCATCCTCCCGTTCCCCATGATCCAAACCGATCATAATCCGAGGAGGAAGGTAGCTGGAGGCCGGGATTTGTGGGTCCAGCCGTCATTTTATAATTGATAGGGCCTCCATGAGGCCTGCGATTAAGATCTATAACAGCATATCGATCACGCCGGACCGGGGGCATGGCCGGGCCCTGGCTGCTAACACAGGACCTTGCGCTTTTTGAGGTTAGACAAAGGGCCAGACCGAAAACACAGAAACGGGGCAGCCAGACGCCAGGCCAGCCGGAATGGTGACACAGACACTCGGGAATACCTGGAACCCCCAATCTCAGGACTGTCCCCATGGCTGCATGACCCCTGACCTGATTGCGGGCCCCTGAAAGGAGATCCTGACCAGTCATCCAAGTGAGTAACAGGCGGAAAGGCAGACATGAGACAAAGTGAAACTACACTGCAGCAGTTTAGGGTTCAAGGTGGGCTGTAGGCCCATAGAATAATCATCTTTTCAGGTTTTGTTCAGGAGGGAAGTCAAGGATAATCAAACAAACATTATCCAAACAATTCAGACAGATCTACATTCTCCTGAGTAATAATATTTCACAGTGCAGGACACTGTCCCTAGCTGTGTATGAAAAATACCACAAAGAATGTGAGTCATCAGCAGAAAAGGCTGCATGTCCCACCCCTCCTCCACCCCCCACCCCACCTCACCCCACAACAGTGTACAAATGAGGCTAAGGGAAGCACAGATTGAAGCAGGGCTTACATCCCTTGGCCTGACATTGCATGGCAGGCTGTTACCTCTTTATCAGCGAATTAACTAAAAATACCCTAATTCCAATAATAAACAAACAATGGGAGTGGTAAGGGGGGTTGGGTGGGGGGGGGGGGGGTGGAAGCATTACAGCATTATGGTGTATTTCCAATTCCTCTCCGCGTTAATTTTCCTTGAGTAATTGTCATCCCCCCTCGGCAGTAATTAGGTATGGACTCCGGACAGCAGCAGATGAGTGGTCCAGTTCATTTGAAGAAGCAAATTACCTTTAGATTATGGTAAGCAATATTCGGTGCCAGGCAACTTTATTGCTGATTAGCAATTAGCCCAAACTACCAGCAGCTGAAATGCTAATGTTTAATTTGCTCCCCTAATGATATACAGTACTCCGGCTACAGACGGCAGTGGGGAGAGGGGGAGAGTGAAATGTATGGATTTGTGCTTAATTCCATTTCATTTACAAGCTGACATGCCCGCAGGTAGACGGCTGGGGAAATTTCTTAGCGATTAGTAATGGCTGGTCTTCAAAAGAAGGCGACGGGCATATGCTAAGGAGCCGGAGCGCTTCTTTTTCGGGGTATGCAATTCGCAGCACGCCTTTTGCACCGAAGTTTGAATAATTACAACGCTCCCTGTGACAACAGAGTGATTACTGTCAGAGTTTCCCCCGCCAAATGAAAACTGTCATCAGGGAACGTGGCTTTTCCTTTAATTTTCTTCCCTCACTTTTTCATCCCCCCCCCTGGCTTGAGCAATGGCCTGGAATGTCACTGCGAGTTCATCGTTAACTGGGGAGGGACCTCAGTGCCGTGGCAACCCGATGTGGGAAGAGCTGTGTAAGAGCCTAATGTAACGATTCGCGGCCTATTAGCGCTACTGAGATTCAGCATTATCTCTAATTAATACATAAGTAAAATAAACAAGCAATGCAGATGAAAGGAAAGTGAATAAATGTCAGCTGGAAGCTGCAGAGCCTTCGTTAGGTAACCAGGCAATGTGATCTGCTAGCGTTTTATTTACAAATGCAGCTACCTGCAACGATCTTTCAGAACAAACAGTATGGAATGCTGTATAATTACAGCAATTTAACAAGCTGGGAAGTGGAATCTAAACCAGCAGCATAATGGTTAAATTGTATTAATCCTAATACAGTACTAAGATGGATTGGGCGAAATATAAATGTACAGTATTATTAGAGCTTTCTTTGAGGAGATGTTCTGTTATATATTTAAAAGAGAGAGTTAAAATGCCTCAGAGAGTTTAAGGTTCAAATCCTGTCTCTTGCATGTCCTCCCCATGGTTGTGTACATTTCCTCCCATAATTCAAAAGCATGCAGTTGGTGAAACAATGCCTTTAAATGCATTCTGTGATAGACTGGCATCCCATCCAGTGTGTCCCCTACTTTGTGTCCTGTGATAGACTGGCATCCCATCCAGGGTGTCCCCTGCTTTGTGTCCTGTGATAGACTGGCATCCCATCCAGGGTGTCCCCTGCTTTGGGTCCTGTGATAGACTGGCATCCCATCCAGTGTGTCCCCTACTTTGTGTCCTGTGATAGACTGGCATCCCATCCAGTGTGTCCCCTACTTTGTGTCCTGTGATAGACTGGCATCCCATCCAGTGTGTCCCCTACTTTGTGTCCTGTGATAGACTGGCATCCCATCCAGTGTGTCCCCTGTTTTGGGTCCTGTGATAGACTGGCATCCCATCCAGGGTGTCCCCTGCTTTGGGTCCTGTGATAGACTGGCATCCCATCCAGGGTGTCCCCTACTTTGTGTCCTGTGATGGACTGGCATCCCATCCAGTGTGTCCCCTACTTTGTGTCCTGTGATGGACTGGCATCCCATCCAGGGTGTCCCCTGCTTTGGGTCCTGTGATAGACTGGCATCCCATCCAGGGTGTCCCCTACTTTGTGTCCTGTGATGGACTGGCATCCCATCCAGTGTGTCCCCTACTTTGTGTCCTGTGATAGACTGGCATCCCATCCAGTGTGTCCCCTACTTTGTGTCCTGTGATAGACTGGCATCCCATCCAGTGTGTCCCCTGCTTTGGGTCCTGTGATAGACTGGCATCCCATCCAGTGTGTCCCCTGCTTTGGGTCCTGTGATAGACTGGCATCCCATCCAGGGTGTCCCCTGCTTTGGGTCCTGTGATAGACTGGCATCCCATCCAGGGTGTCCCCTACTTTGTGCCCTGTGATGGACTGGCATCCCATCCAGTGTGTCCCCTACTTTGTGTCCTGTGATGGACTGGCATCCCATCCAGTGTGTCCCCTGCTTTGGGTCCTGTGATAGACTGGCATCCCATCCAGGGTGTCCCCTACTTTGTGTCCTGTGATAGACTGGCATCCCATCCAGGGTGTCCCCTACTTTGTGTCCTGTGATGGACTGGCATCCCATCCAAGGTGTCCCCTGCTTTTTGTCCTGAGCTTCATGGGGAAAGCTGCAGGCTTGCCGTCACCTTATGTTGGATAATTACTTAAACATAGATGGATAGAAGTTAAAGTAACAGGATTTCTTATGAACTGTACTCAAGGTGTCCTACCTGTTTACAGTCCTCCCTACTTCCTTCCTGTCTCCCACTTCCTGTTTTCACCGACCTTCCAGCTAGTTGACGTCAGCTGAGGCGATGTCCCTAAAATGCCCTTTAATAACGCTGCTTTAATAACACGCGTCGGCCCCGTTTGTAAACACCAGGAGATCAAGCTCGGCGATTTCTTCTGTAGGGGCAGTAATCACCAGTGGACACCCCAACGCTGACACGTTATCGGGGAATCCTCCCAGAGGGGTGTTTCTGAAGCAAGGGCCTCTGAAAAGCACCCCCCCCCTCCCCATTCCCCATCCACCGCACGCAGAAATGTGAGGAAAGTCTTCAGTTTGGTCAGACCCGGCTCCGAGCAGCTTAAAAGGCTTGTGGGGGTTTTACTGAGCCATTTTCACTGCCGCTACTCTTATAGCACTTGGTGTTTGTTAGAGAGGAGAGATACTCATTTACTTTGTCTCTTTCTGCTGCTTTCCCTGTACTGCCTTCTCACCCAGGGAATCTGCAATGACAACAGAACATCATAATCCGCCCACACAGTCTTAAAACAATCTCAGTGTTTTGCTTAATTCCAAATTCATTTCGAATTTCATAAATATCCATAGCTACTGAGGTATTACGCCGTTTCAGCACCTTCAGGCTAAAATCACGGATGTGACTGGCAATTGAGGGATATATATTATGGATCAGGGATGAAGGTATCAACAATTGTTGTTTCCCCATTGTGGAGCAGACTACAAGGTACCAAAAATGACCTTTTCCCATTACGGATCTTTTGTATCGCAGACCTTGATAAACCGTGACAACACACAACTGTCTCAGCCTTGCTGCAAACCAGGAATGGTGAAACGCTGTAGAATTAAAGCCCCCAGACTGCTTTTCACAGTACAATTTGTTTTAAAAATCCTAGATTTGCTAGACCAAGATTAATACTGTTTCATGTTTGCTGTCTAAAACTATTATTCCTCCATTACAGCTCTATAACTAGATTCTATAAAATTATAGAACTGGCTACTTAGGCTTGTTTCAGTAAAGCTAATGTGAAATATCTCGGGAATTTGTGCATTGTCATATTCACTATTTTTGATTTTTTTTTAATTATTTCCTGCTGGTAGGCATTTGGACGATACAGATGAGATTATCTTGACAGTACTACACTGCACTGCTGTAAATTTCATTGTTTGGCAAAATGATGCTTCAGTATTTGTTCTCACATGAGGATTTGGCATCTGAGCTGGGCTGTTGCAGATGGGCGAATATATGTGGCTGACAGAACAGAAGAATGCATTTTGTCCCACAAATACATCGTACTGTAACTGACTTACCCAATGCTGCACTTGTGTAATTCCCCCAAAAGTAAGGCTGATGTTAACAAGGTTGAGGTTCCTTCCAATATACAGTGAAAGAGTTCTGTTTCCCCACACACGCCAAATAACAAGCTTGCGTCAGGGTCCCGAAGACCTCCAACATCCAGGTGGCGCTGCTGCGCACCCATGGTCATGAAGTGGCTGGTTCAAATCCCAAGAGGGCAACTGGTATTTCACCCTGAGGGTTGTCAGCAAGCATTCAACTCCACAACAGCATAAAATATTAATAAAAAAAATAAGCCACGATGAATGAAAGGTGTCCATCAGGCAAATGCATAACAATTAAGGTTAGAAACTAGGGGAAATTGAGTATGTTGGTGCGTAATAATGAAAAGACTTCAATCGAAATAATTTCTGTGACGTTTTTCTTCAGGTCTACAAAAGGAATGAGAGAAGCTCTTTGTTGTCTTCACTGGCCACATTGTTTCTTTCATGCTTACCTTCAGCCTATCTCTTTCTTCCTGGATGCTGTCGAGAAGCGGGTGAGGGTGTGTTTCCTGCTTTGAAAGTTCAAAACCAATCATGTGTTTTCTCCCCCCCCAGTCCTTTTTTTTTGTTTTCTTTTTCAAATCCACGAGCCAACTTTTCAAACCCAAGCCGGCAGTTGGCTGGTACTCCTGGGAGCGAAGTGGAGCAGACCCACAGAATGCAGAGCGGGATGGAGGCTGGAACGTGGAAGTTTCACACATCTCCTCACAATGCGGCACAAACGACTGACAGGCCACTGGTTCAAAGCTCCTTTTTTCCCCCCCACCAACCTCCCCCCCCCCCCCACCAGCCAGCCAGCCCCACTGTACACTCCAGTGTGGAATTTCAATTCCACAATTCGTATATATATATATATAAAAAGTTGCACCTGCAATGATTCTCTGTCATTCACTTTTCTAATTGAAGACGGCCAGGTAGCAATAGGGGATTTCTACTGTGAGGTTAAGAAAAACACGACGTGAGCTCGCATCCACAGAAGTTACGAGACAGCACCCGATCGTTAGCATATAAGATGGAGGTGTGACTCTTTGCTGTTTCCATGTTGATTACCATTCACCTCCTCTGATACAAACCTGTCTACCTTTCTTAAAGGCTGCCCTATAAGCTCGACGGGTCTGTTCTGACTTTGCGGTAACATAATCAGTTGGTAGTGCTAGTGCTAATATCAAAACTGCATGTGTTGGGACCTTCCATCCATCAACGGTCAACATCGCATACAGGCATGAAGATTCTTGTGTGGCAGGTTCAAGAGCATAAAAAAATCAACAGTGGAAAGCTTTATGGCTGTTTATGGGTTTAGACCAGAGAAAGGGGTGTTTAACTAAGGGTGAGAACTAAGTAAACATGATGAAAGATTGATTACGTCTGTGTTTGAGAGACCACCATTCTGAAAGTGGAAGATGGAGGTAGGGTTAAAAGATGGTGCTGTTGCACCTGCAAAGAAGGACAATGCAGAGGAAGATCATGGTCCGGTGGAGGGAGGCATCCATCCATCCATCCAACCAACCACTAGGGGTCATGTTCGTTTTAGGATCCCATTTAGACATGATGGAGCTCTGGCCGGTGGCAGGGCGAGCCACTCTTGGCAGTCTGCAGCCACAATTAGCGAGGAGCCGCTGTGCCGTTATCGAGCCCAGCCAGGAGCCGGCAGATGAGAAAAGCTCTTTACCAGACCGCCGTGCCGGAGGTCTGCCGCTGAGGTTGGGAGGGAGCCGACTCCCTGAAGGGGGCGCCGGGCTGCCGCTTCTCTGTGCGCTCCCGAGCTGCCATGCTATCTGCACCCCCACGGGGGCAACCGGGGGCGCCCGGCGTTAGCTGCCTGCTTCAGCCGCCGCACCGATAAGGAAAGGTTAAAGTGCCGAAGGGGGCCGGGGGGGAGGGGGGGTGGGTGCGGGCCCCAAGTCGCTGGGGAGGATAATGTACCTGGGGGGCTCACCTTGTTTGTTTACTTCCATCGGATTTCTGCTGCTCTTCTCCAGGCCCACCTCTCTGTGCCAGAACCTTCCGGTCCTCAGGAAGTTACTCCTTCTCCCTCTCCCTCCATCTTGCCCCTTCTCTCTCTTCTCCCTCCCTCTCTCCCTCGTTCTCTCTCTCTCTCTCTCTCTCTCTCTGTCCTGATTAGTAGTAAACGAGCAAATATTTTCCCAGTGTTCGCCAGGTTAGATCCCCATTTAATTAAACTGGCTCATTATGTCGCTATCTGATTAGTGGGGGAGAATCAATTATTCAATTCACAAACATGGACGCCGAGAGCTGGGGGTGTTCACCGAACTGCTCATTTAATTCCAAGGACACTAATTAGCTACAAAGCAAGCCGTATCTTTTTTCTTTTTTTCCACCGGCGTGCACACTGCGAGTGGGGGGGGGGGGTAGCTAGGATTTTGGGGGGGCATGTGGGGTGGGTCAACTATTTTCTTATTAAGCTGAATTCCCTTCTAGTTAAAAGTGTCAGGACCGCGTGGGTTGTGGGGGGGGGGCTGATATGTAGATCAAGGCAGGGGCGCAGCAGCGAAGACGCTCATGGGATTCACACCAAGTTTGAGTGAGCCCCTACTTTTGTTCTTTAAAATCAAACAGTAGGCAATTATCCAAATTATTGACAGCAGATTTCTCATTTCAACTGCAAATTAAGGCAATTAATAAAGCTTTCTAATGCAAAAGTGACTAATTAACTAACGGAGTGTGGCTCTGTAGCCGCGATATCAAAAACCAGTCCGCTGCATATTGTGGAAACACAGGGGAACTAATTAGTTTAATTATCAAAACAGCTAATTAAAATTACACAGTTGCCTAATTAGTTCTGTGCTTCTTGCTGTCTCCTACTTTCTCTCTCTCTCTCTCGTGCTCTCGCTCTCTCTCGCTCTCCCTTTTTTCCCTCCTTTTTTCCCCTCTCCTTTACCCTTTCTGTCCTTAATTGACAGCACAGAGTTAAATAGGTATATAAAATGAGATAGGGGCCAGGGAGATGAAGAGGAAGGCCGTACAAATGGCTGTTACAGAATATTCCCGCTGATGTTATCGGCCCTTGTGGCAGAAGGTTAACAGAAAAATAAATGGCTCCGGCGCCTTCCGTAAGCAGCCCGGATGTGGCAGACATTAATCTGTCCTTGGTGGGTCTAGAAGGAACCTTCTCACCCAGCTATTTATTTATTTATTTATTTTACCCACAGAAGCCAAACAAGGGCACTGAACGCTGATGAGTCAGCCCCTCCCCCCGGAAAGCACCGGACACTGATGGACATGGTGCCCAAGCCGGCGTCGCCCCCCCCCCAGAAAGTGCCAGACACTGACAGGTGGGGAGCCCTTGTTGGGCCCCACCCTCACAGCATATCTCCCCTTGCCCCCCAGAAAGTTCCTGAACCACCTGCCTGTAAATCAAGTACGGCCTTGATGGCGAGGAAGACAAACTGCACGTCTGCACAGCGCTTAACAGATGATGTCACAGGCGTGATCACGACGGATCTGTCTGCTGCCGTATCCCAGGTCAAATGAGCATATAAGTATCACGCCCCCTACAGGTGAGGCCGGGAAATCCAAACTGTTACAGGCCTGTGTGGGACAGTGGTCTGCAGCACCGTGCCACTTCCCTCCCCCACCTCTGGAGGCAGCATTGAGTATATAGAGGAACGTTATATACTCAAAAGGATGCAAATAGGCTGAAGGTTACACGTAAGAGGTGGGAATGAGAATGGGGATCACCGTATTAGGAGATGATAGCTACGATACTTATAATCATGTGTGTAGCACTTGCTTCTCCCGGAAACCCCTCCTTGGACTGTCAGCCGAGGGCAGGAAACAGCAGGGAAAGATAAGGTCCTGACAAGCCGTCCCTGGGATCTCAAAAATTCAGTCCCGGATTTGAAATTTGTGCAATGACTGTTTGGACTTGCCATCCGGTCACGGGTCGCCAGGTGTATCACTGCCATCCGGTCACGGGTCGCCAGGTGTATCACTGCCATCCGGTCACGGGTCGCCAGGTGTATCACTGCCATCCGGTCACGGGTCGCCAGGTGTATCACTGCCATCCGGTCACGGGTCGCCAGGTGTATCACTGCCATCCGGTCACGGGTCGCCAGGTGTATCACTGCCATCCGGTCACGGGTCGCCAGGTGTATCACTGCCATCCGGTCACGGGTCGCCAGGTGTATCACATGATACGGCGACACTGTTGGCGGTTACCGTGCTACAATACTCAGCCTGTAGTACACGACGCGGGACCTTCTCTCTGCTAGGACGTCATCATCCAAGTGTTAGAGTCGTGCCTTTACTTGAGCAAGGGACTGTGAGGTCAGTGGGGTCAGAGGTCACGATTATCAATCGCTGGGATAGTAAAGAAAAGCATGGTGCAGATTAGGGGGGAGCGATGAGCAGGCCGTGTCGCTTGCGTGACGTGAGACGGCGCGTGTAGCGTGATAAACGTGATGCAGGGAGGCGGACATGTACACATGCCAGGACACATGTGATTAAAAAGTGGGTCGTGCAGGTGAATACACCGGGAGGGGGGCAGCGTATCTGTGCGTCAGGAACAAGAAGCGGGTGGAGGGGGGGGGGGGTCATTAAAATGCTGTGTTTCTGTCAGTCACGGGGCGGCCGAGACGGAGGCGCGGTTTGGTGCCCCACCGCATGCGTGCCGGCCCGGCACCCTCGCTCAGAGTCCCCGTGCACTGGAGGCGCGGTAAGGGAGCGTCAGCTGAGCCCGCGGCTGATGAGCTCCCCAGGCGTCCCGGGAGACGTGGGGGGGGGGGGGCCTCCTCGAACAATGATGGGGGGGCCGACGGGTGCCTTCGCCGGGCTCATCAGACGCGGCCGGCGTTACTCTGTTCGCACCCCTCGGCATGCAGATCTCACCGGAGTCACCAGCTACCTGTGTGCCGCTTGTGCGCGCCGGGTGTGTGTGCGTGTGTGTGTGTGCGCGGGCACACGTGTGCTCGGCGCGGTAATCAGAGGGCTTATTATTTTTCATTTTGCAGGACCTCCAGACTCTCCCTTTAAAAATTAATGAAGAACGGCCTCTCGTGGGATCAGAGGGAGACTGCGGGGTCGGAGGTCACCATTAGCCCCACAGCCGCTCCGAAAAACAAATTACATTCACTTTCCAGGGCATATTTCTTGGATATCTTGCCGATATCTCCTACCTTGAATTAATTGCTGGCGATCATTAAAAGTAAACAGAAATTCAAATCTGGCATTGTCTGCTCTAACCAAGGGGGAATCGGGAACTGACCAGCTTGTATGATCATCAATTTAAGCTGAGAGCTCTAATGGTGTGTAACTGAAGCCTCACCAGAAAAAAAGGCATTTGTTGAAGCCTTTTCCAGTCTAGATGATAGTTCCAGCAGTCATTAAAACTGGAGGATGCTACCATCTGTGACGAGCTGTAAAACAACTCTCTCGCCACCATAATGATAATATAGTTGTTTCCTCAGGTTCAGATACTAAATGTTAAGATACAAAAGCATCTCCTAAACCACTACTGCTCTACGGACTTGAAAAAGCCTCTATTTGGTATTCATCCATGCTACTTATAATAATACTGCTAACCTCTGCTTCACGTAGCCTGATTAGCTGCACTACAAACATATTTAAAAGCAGTAAGCTCTCACTGCGCGTGTGGCTACGCTTCTGCCTCTTTTCTACGGCGCTGCACTCGGCTGCTACTTTCCCCATCGTGTTTACCTTGTGCGGACAAGCGCGCATCATTACCGACACACGTCTGGGGCGCCACACACAAAATGGCCACCTGTTTCTCCAAGATGTGAGGAGTCATTGCTGATTGGAGGAGCTGAATTTATCAGAACAAAGCAGTTTTCCTGAAGCATAAATAAAACATTTTCAAACAAATACAAATACTACCTCACAATATTTCATTTGGCTTCATTAGTCCCTATAAAAAAATAGGACTTTACATTTAAATATTAAGTTGTACCCCCCCCCCCCCCCCAATATGAAACTGTCTTTGACACAACTGAGAGTATAGTGTAGTAGTTTAACAATATTGAGTATAGTGTAGTAGTTTAACATTATGGAGTAGGCCCAATAGTAGTTTATTAATATGGAGAATAGTGTAGTAGTTGAGTAATATGGAGTATAGTGTAGTAGTTGAGTAATACGGAGTATGAGGCCAACAGTGACTCGCCGTAGCTTCTGCTAGCGCTATGACTTTCCTTCACTTTTTGTGTGATGCCTGGAGTTGACCTGCTTTATTGTTGAAGCCATCCATTCCTCAGCTGTGGGTCCTTTCACTAGCACGCCAACCCCCCCACATGCCCCACCATTGGCGTACACAGTATTTCCGCGGATAACGGCTTCACCATCAGCAGTTTCATCACAGCCAAATTCCCGCTTCTCCCCTTCCGGCGTGACCAGACGGTCAATTTTAATCACATTTTCATTTCTGAAGGACCCTGACGGCCCTTTGTAGGGCTCCGTGTGTATGGCCAACAATCAGCTCGAGTGTAAATCTCTTGACTTTATTAGACTCTGACTGCAATCTGCTGCTTTAAAAAAAATAAAAAAAGACCTCTCTCTAAGTAAAATGCAATCTCGTTCGGACCGGCCCGAGAAGAATGTATGTAGATTGCAAGGTGAATTTCCCGGGTACGGCGCTGTCCATTTTGTATCATCCGTGTGACTCTCGCCTTGAACCAATACAGAGCCAGGTTTGGCACGGATAATGCAAAGACAGATTTCATCAGGTCCTTATCTGTTACAACCTGCAGTGCTTGCATTTTGATTCAATATCTACCAATAATAGCTGTATTTTATAAACATTAGGGAGCCCGGATTTGTACTGGTCAGCAGAGACGGGGAGCCGCCTCTGTGTGTGTGAACTCTGAATAACTGTGTCCATTTTTCCCGCCCCTCCAAAAATAAAAGTGTCAAAAATAAGTTTTTTTTTTTCTCCATCGGCCAGTTCCACATGGATTCAAGATGTTTGAACATTGATATATTGTTGAGTGACTGTTTCTTTGAAGATATTGATGGAAACCAAAAGGAAAAACAAAGACTTACCTACTCAACATTCATGAAAAACAAGCTAATTCTGTTTTTCAGTTAATGAGATGAAAGACTCAAACATAGAACAAAAAAAAAAACACCATTGCAGCCCTCTTCTTTTTAACACCAGATGTCAGGGTGTATTAGCACTCGATAAAGCACGCTGACAAGGTTAGAACATACAATCCCTTTATTTTAGTGAAAACAGGCAACCTGACAGACACCCCAACCACATTCTCTATCCTGGGCCTAGCTGTCATAATGAGTATTAGGCACCGTAGCCAACAGCGGAGCAAAGAACACGCTTTAACCCCCAGGTTGAGATGATAGAGTTAATGGTTTACAATCCCTTTGAAAGATGTTTCAATTTATGGTATTTAGGTTAGCTCTTTGTAGTAGTTATTTAACCTTTATCCCTTTTCTCAAAGAAGAAAATATGAACGTCTTGAACAAATGACTAGTTATTTTCTAACGTTCCCTGACAGTGATGTACTGTCCCTCACATTTCCTGTTTTAAGCCAATCCGACGTTTTGAGCCACAGAACAGAATGATTCCGATTGGTTCCTTCTCCTGCCGGCAAATCCAAATCACAGTCATTAGCAGAAAACCAGCCAACACAAAAATGATAATAAAAGTGTGGCCGGTGGCAGCTGAACGTCTCCTGTCAGGGAGTTCTGACCTGCAGGATTCCTCATTTCCGTAAAGGTCAGGGCAGGTATGAGGATCCTGAGCGTGAGGTCTTCGGGAACACGGCCCACATTTCCCAGTATCTCTCTTCCCATTTGTCGGAATTATAGGGCGGATTCGGCTCAGTGACAGACGAACTTAAGAGGCTCTGTGATTCCACGCGGCGCGACGAGTCACCCCCCCCCCCCCCGCCCAAGAAAAACAACCTTATAAGAAGGTCTTTAATTGCTAACGACACGCTTCCACGGAACGTGTTTTGCGGAATACATCTTGTTTACATTCCCCCTCCGTCTTCTGCAGCAGGACCACATTCCCGGAAAACAGATGTAATGAAACAGAACGGAGTTGGGGGGGTGGCAAGGGGGGGGGGGGGGGGGGGGGTTCATTGCCAAGGAGCTATGTAGCTGCTTTTAAGCAGCTAGACTCTAGCAAAGGAGAAGTGATAATGAGTGAGCTGTTCTCCAAGAAGGCCACGCCGGTTTTTAATTGTTCAAACGGTAAGCGGAAGGGAACCTATTCAACTGGATAGCAGCAGACACTGTCCGCCCCCCTCCCTTCCGTACCAGCACCCATCCCCCCCCCCCCCCCTGCATTCAGCAATTTTGCACAAACCACGTAATTATGCATATCTTTTGGAACCATGTAGAGCTTTATGGAAATGAGACTGGGGGTATTTAACTACATCACAAAACATACCCCCCTCCACCCCCCCCACTCACCCAACAGCAGAACATTGTTTAATTGTGGTGGGAGGTACAGTACCGGGGCGTGAGAGTGAAGGCCAGACGCACCAGGTAGGCGGTGTGCACCTGCGATCAGGCGGGACACCCATCACCTCGCTGGCTCGCCCACCCACGCTCCTTCTCTTTCATTCTGTCTCTCCTTCCATCTCTCCGTCCCCCCTCCCGCTTCGCTCTCTCCATTCTCTCTCTCCACCCGTGCTATGTCCCACCCTTAATTAAGTCTGTTGGGGTTTAAAAATGTTGATCTTGTTTAAAATCCATCTCAGCAAAATTAAAGGACTTGGAATACCATATGATAATCAGGACATACACTCATCTTTCTGTGGCAAGCGAAAACATGCGAGATTACATTTTTCTCTCGCCTTTTTTTGGTGAGGGTGGGGTGGGGGGGGTGCATTTTCCAGTCCTCTATTTCTTTCTTTTGTATAGAACCAAACCTCTTCTTTGTACAATTACCACTTGTTAATCTTACCTGAGCAAAATTCAATCGCATTTATCAAGGTTATTCCACGCACACATATGTACATGCGTACACCAACACATGCACACACACACACACACACACAATAGATTGAACCAATCAATTTTTTTTTGTGCTAAGAAAACACCATTAGGTGGTTTGGCTGTTTTCATACAAATAATGGTGCTTTGCTTATCCGGGAGAATAGCCAGCATAGAGATGCAATAATGCTACGTGTAACAGCTTTATACGAAACCAATAATGTGGAGATTACTACGGTTCAGGAAGAGCGGAGCACCTGTTACTATACTTCACTCCCAAGCCCACACTGACATTTAAAAAATTTAGTTTCAACTTTGATAACAGGTTAGTACCAAAGCTGCAAAGCCAGGGGTATGA
This sequence comes from Paramormyrops kingsleyae, assembly GCF_048594095.1. Taxonomy (NCBI): domain Eukaryota; kingdom Metazoa; phylum Chordata; class Actinopteri; order Osteoglossiformes; family Mormyridae; genus Paramormyrops; species Paramormyrops kingsleyae. The sequence continues at coordinate 16,535,317 of NC_132797.1, forward strand.
TGAAGGCAATTTAAATGCTTGCAAAGTGGCGAGATTAGAATCAAATAAGTCCAGGATTTTTTTTTTCTGCTTGACTTATCTTTCACTGGATTGGTTCCCTTAGCCCTAGCAGGCATTGAACTCTGGGTAATTTTTTCCCCCTCCACACCAATTACCCCTGGATGGATTTTTTTTAGAGCGAAGCAGGATAATTGCCTCTCTATCTGGGTGAAATGGGAAATCTAATGTGTTTAAGTGAGATTTTTTTTTCCCAGGCCTCTGTGTGGTTGAGGAAGGGCCTGTTTTTGTGTGTGCTGGTGCCTGTGCGTGAGGGTATGTGTCCGCATGTGTGTGGTGGTGGTGCGGGAGGGGGGGGGTTAATGGCGTTTCTGTGGCACAGGCAAGGCGATACGTGAGTCCCCCCCTCCCCCCCCCTCCAGGAGGGGGCAGTGATGAGCGTCATCTTCCCCGGGGGCCGGGGAGTGGTGGGGGGGGGGGGGTGCGAGGGTTAATGAGCTCACCCTGTGGAGCAGCACACTGAGTCACAGGTGTCGCATGACGCTCTGGGCAGGTGTGTGCAAATGATCGCCAGCCCCCCCACCCCAAGACACCACACTGAACCCCCACATGATGAAGTGAGGTGGGGGGTGGGGAGGGCAGATTAAAAGACCGGAGAGATTAAACACTTCACAATGGAGGTTTAGAGAAAAACAATCTCTTCAGCATCTTTTCCTGGTTCACTGACTCGTGTGAGGATTTGATATTCGGATTTCCCCAAACTGTACTGCATTCCGCTCTACGTCCTGTGAGTCAAGTGCTCCTGTCAGCGGTCTTGCTAACCACAGCGAGTGTTTCCGTGACAGATCCGCATGTATAGAGTCGCACACTTATCACTTTAAACAAACTCCCTAAAGAAGCGAAGATGACCCCAGACCCCTATGCATGAGCACGGATGTTCTCCTTCCTAATTCCACTGCTGCCCTGCTTGTCAATAATGTAAAACCAGCTTAATTACCAGGAGATGAGCCATTGATTAAACCTCATCTATACATTACCTCGCACATTGATATTTCTGATTTGTCTGGAAGAAAAGACACTTCATTGACTCTGGAGGGGAAATATCACTGAGTCTTAGGCCGAAGGAGAACACTGAGAATTATCTTAAATCAAGTGAATCTTTAACTTTAAAGAGCTGAAATAGGGCACCGTTTACGGAACGGCCACCCTCCCGGAGAGGATCCTATCTAGGATATAAATAATATTAAAGAGGCCGCTTATCAAAATGCCTTTTTCATCGCTTTGGCCGCCATTGAACTGAAAAGGAATGAAAACAGAAGAAAGCTACTGCACGTGTGCGAATGGTGTTGGGCTGAAGGTGCAGCACCAGTCCAGAGAGGTCCACCTTGGCAGAAGGACGTGGTGGTCAGAAATTAAAAATTAAAAAAGAAACACTTGGTGCGCAGAAGGTAGATTTCCCCGGAAAGTAAATACATTTATCCCAGGTGGGGGACAGAGGTTTGAAAGCATTTTATTGCCTTTTTCTAGTAGATTGGTGATTTCGTTTCCACCTTGTCTGTTCTGAGTGCACTTTTTGCGTCATTGTACGTAGGTTCAGTGCGATTAATGTGTTCTGTTTCATAACACAAAGTCAAATGTAGATGCTTAGCTAGGAAATGCCTTATGAGGATTGGCAAACAAGGCTTTGATTTTTGGTTCTGTAAAGCGGATCATGGAGGTAACAACGGAAGACAAAGTTGATTGTAACCATAACTAATTAAGAGGCAGGTCTAGAACACTTTGGCAGGATGGGAAGTAGCAGTAGGTGACATGGAGAGTGCAGAGTGTGCAGGGGTGTAGATTTGAGTATGAACAATAAAGATATGTCCCTACCAATATTGGGGAAATACTATGTGTGTGTAGGGGGGTAGGGGTGTGGGGGCTGATTTGGTCGCTACCAATGTTGAAACCAAAGCTACACCCTTGAGAATTGTGTGGTGATTGTTCTACACGTGACTGATGTGTGCGTGAGCTGTGTGTGAGCATTTTTTGAGGGGTTGAAATAGGCACTGTATGACCAGATATATGACCAACCGTATAACGCTCACAATATTCTCCGTTACACTCCATGACATTCGTGAATTCACTTACCTATCACGCACACCGTTTTCGTATGCGACGCACAAACACACCCAAACAATCGCAAAACGCTGTTTAGAGCTTCCACCACGGCACGGGGCTTTGACAGAACACTCTGCGACGAACAAAATGAATAATGATCATTGTTATTCTACCAATCGGCAGCAAGGACACCAGGTCACAGGCCGGCGCAGTATCTCCCTGGAGCTGGTCAGCGCTCAGGTGTGTGCAGTCCGTGACTTTGCTCCCCCTTGCTCGTCCTGACACTGACACCTGGCCCTGGTCCAGTATAGCTGCTGTTATCTAGAGCTCCTCAGATGCCCATCGGCCATAAGGCCGGGTGAGCGGCCGGCTCACAGTGACATCGACCTGTGTTTGGATGCAGCTTAAGTGACGCCCGGCTTCCACAGCCATGGGCTTTTGATAGTGAAACACCGCCGTCTCACTCCCAGGCGGACAAACACGGAGGAGGAATTCATGCACGGAATATATATACAACTCTGCCTGAAAGTTAGTCTAAAATAGTCTGTTATGGAACAAGCCTCTCGACAAAGAGAGCGGGACAGTAACAGCCAAGCCTCTCAAAGAGTTTACCGAGTTCTAGTGAGATTACCACGATGCCGTGACTAGCGGCAATTACAGTAATAACGATGATAAACATATGACAGTTATGTGCTTTTCAATCGCATCCAGAAAAGATAAACTATTAAAGAATGTAATGGGTGACAATATGATAATTAGGGACACCTGTAAAAATATAATTAAGCAATTATTTTCTCAAATTAAAAAAAAGCACCAAATTTGAGAAAAGCAAGATGCGTGCATTAGACATCTACTGAATTAGCACTCGTAATTTTGCCTTTAATAATCAAAAAAAAAAATCATTACCAACTCATAGATAAGTGCATAAAAGAATGGGAAAAAAGCTATCCGTTAATTATTCTAAATTTGTTTGTTCTCCTGTAGCTGTGGTGCTCCATTTTAGTGGTGATGCTATGGTTTCATGACCTTAATGGGTAATATGGATCTTTGCTCGATGAAGTACCCTCTCCATCAAATACAGAGGTAAACAAATACACAAGACACTCGAACCAAGGGGCTCCAGGACAGCACACCTTTTTTGTCCATGATTGATGTTTGTACTGCATAAACAATGGGAAAAAATGTTGAAAGTTAAAAAGCACATTTTGCAATTAGACTGAGCGGTACTCATTCAAAATGATTCACATTCAAAATGGTAAAGAGCTTGTTTTTGTTCAGCTAGCGCAACTGGGGCATAATTTGCATAAATATAATCAAATAAGTAACTCTGACAAATGCAATTAAATATGAAGCCAGCAACCTTTCTATACTCAACCTCTGTGTCACATTGCATGGCATGGGTTAGCTGTAGCATGGAGCAGGCCAATCAGCATGGGTTTGTAGCATGGGACAGGCCAATCAGCATGGGTTAGCTGTAGCATGGAGCGGGCCAATCAGCATGGGTTAGCTGTAGCATGGAGCAGGCCAATCAGCATGGGTTAGCTGTATTATTGACCACACTGTAACAAAACAGCAGTAACATTGTGAACATTGTTAAACATTGGATAGTTGTAGCATTTTGTATGCCAGGGGTCGGCATTCCTGATCCTGGAGTTCCTGTATCCAGCAAATTTTCTTTCCTACTTGATGAATTAATATCTGCCTGAGATCAGGTGTGGTTCATCAGAGACCTGGTAGCATAGGTTACCTGTAGCATTGTGAATGCCATGTAACATATATTTCACATATATTTAATGTTGTGGTAATTTGGATTGCACACTGCTACAGCTAACCTTTGCTATACAGTAACCATAACATTACAGCATGATTCAACATAATGTTGCATGGGCTAGCTTTAGCTTTGTAGTTACTATGACTTAGCTGTAGTAGTGTGGATACCAAGTACCATAGGTTAGCTGTAGCATTGTGGTTACCACGTGGCATAGGTTAGCTGTAGCATTGTGGTTACCATGTAGCTTAGGTTAGCTGTAGCATTGTGGTTACCACGTGGCATAGGTTAGCTGTAGCATTGTGGTTACCATGTAGCTTAGGTTAGCTGTAGCATTGTGGTTACCGTGTAGCTTAGGTTAGCTGTAGCATTGTGGTTACCACATGGCATAGGTTAGCTGTAGCATTGTGGTTACCACGTGGCATAGGTTAGCTGTAGCATTGTGGTTACCATGTAGCTTAGGTTAGCTGTAGCATTGTGGTTACCACGTGGCATAGGTTAGCTGTAGCATTGTGGTTACCATGTAGCTTAGGTTAGCTGTAGCATTGTGGTTACCATGTGGCATAGGTTAGCTGTAGCATTGTGGTTACCACATGGCATAGGTTAGCTGTAGCATTGTGGTTACCATGTGGCATAGGTTAGCTGTAGCATTGTGGTTACCATGTAGCTTAGGTTAGCTGTAGCATTGTGGTTACCACATGGCATGCGTTTGCTGTAGCATTGTGGATACGGTGTGGCATGGGTTAGCTGTAATGTTATGGTTACTGTATAGCAAAGGTTAGCTGCAGCAGTGTGCAATCCAAATTACCACAACATTAAATATATGTGAAAAATAAAAATAAGAAATACAATGATAAAATTAATAAGTCAACAAAAGTCAATAGCTGATCATAAGAGTAATCAATCAAGCTCATCCACTCATTTGAAAGATCAGGTGGGTGATTTCAAACCTGATTTGACCTTTTTTACCCTTGAGCAATGACAATTTGCCCAAATTGCTATAGAAAGAACTTATACAATGACTCACAATATTCATGGTAATGTTAGTTATTTAATTCTACGTGCTTCATTTGAGAGAGAGAGAAAAAAAACATTGTTATAGGAACATTGAGAGATACATTTGGCTAATCACTGTTTTCCCTCCTTTCAGTATATCCCAAGGCTATATTGAATTATTGTATGCAAATGCTGTTTCAAATGTCAATTAGCGCACACAAAAAGTCTTGTAATTCTTTTTGCTGGAGTACTTTGCTGCCACAAAGCCTCTCCCTGCCATCATTAACTACGAAGGCTGCCCACGTCAATCAAGCGAGCTTTAAAGGCAGACACTGATATGAAATTTTATAATGTCATGGTAATATCCACGTCTCGCCCACATCATGGAACGTTTTTCCTAATCCTGACTTTACTCAGGAACAGAGAGGAGAGTATGTGAGAATATGGACTCTGTCCCCAAGAAGATATGTATGATATGTGTAACAAGGTATATAGAGGAAGTTGCTCAGATATGGCTTTTTATACAAAAGCGAAGACTTCACCGAGGTCTTATCATAAAAACCACAGCAATGGGTACATGAACACTGATGAAGCATCGAGTGGGACTGTAGATGCATGTTAGTTACATCACCATTGTCTACAACAGAACACTGATCTTCTCGCTTATGATTTATTGTTATTCTATAGATTTATGTCCTTTTAAGTCACGTTTACGTACATACGCACTGTGAGCGATCACATTTATTACTCTGTGAACAGCAGACGGTTATTGCTGTATAAGCGACAGCAGAATATTCTGGTCATGATTGGGGAAAAAAAAAGTCACAGTTCCATTAAACTCTTTCAACTTCCAGTTTGAGTGCCTTGAAGCCTAAACTAGTCTCCAGTACAAAGTAAAGAATGAAGTACCTTTTAGTGGCAGTGCAATTATCCAATAAATCAACTAATAAAAGACCACACTGTCAATTTGTTTTTTAATTGAATAATTACTCGATATAGCACCCGAGCTGAGTGATTACGGGAACAATTTAGCAAATGTCAAAAAGCAATTGAAATGAATTACAGGGCTCTAAAATAACTCCCGCAATTAGGCAGCAATAATGCATAGCTTCGTTTATCCCGTTTAGAACCCCTGTCATCTCCTCGGCCCCTTAAGGTTCTTCATCCTGTGGCGTAAGCCCTCAGCACACCAAAACGTGATGGTGTCACTGTGATTCCAGAATCACAATACAGGGTCATGGTGAGCTCTGGGTCCATCCCAGGAAGCACAGGGTGTGAGACGGAGCACAGAGATCAATTAATCAATCGATCAGTCAACAAATTAATAGATGAATTATTAATCGTCTAAATTGCAAAATTAATAATCTATTACAATTTGCTAAATCACTCATTAATTTTTATAAAGTGAGCCGTGCTCTCCCACACAATTACCATAAAGTCATGCTCCATTAAAGCTGATCACAAGATCAATAATTAATAAATACACACTGTATAATATATACATTTTTGAATGCCATTGCAATGGGCTGGAATTCTGCCTAGGGTGTGGCTTGCGTTGTGCCCTGTGATTCCTGCTATAGGCTCCCGGAGACTCTCTAATGGCTAAGAGGCCAGAAGATGGAAGGATCATTTGGTAATGCTTTACATTAAGTGCACCTTCATAATGCTTTTATATTGCATTCATAAAACGTTCAGTACACCTTCATAATGTATTCATTAAGTATTCATAAAACATTCATAAACAGCATGTATGTATACCTTAACATCCTAACATCCCTTAACAGCTGCAATATACATTAATAACAAACATCATATAATAATAACAAACATTATAATTGTATAATCATGTAATGTTTGTTATTAATGTATATTAAAGTTGTTAAGGGATGTTAGGATGTTAAGATGTACTTGAATGCTGCTTATGAATGTTCTATGAATGCATTATGAAGGTACACTTAATGTAAAGCGTTACCGATCCTTTTACATGCTGATCATCCATCCATTTTCTGAAACTGCTTAACCCCAACTGCGGTCACGGGGGGGACTGGAGCCTATCCCGGGAACAATGGGCGCAGGCAGGAACCAACCCTGGGCAGTCGCCAACACACCGCAGGGATGCCGAACATTAAATAGTCAAAATACTGTCTTGCTTAGTGTGAGTGCGGAGGGTTAAATAGTAATGTGGAAAGTAGAACACACAAATACAATGGGTCCTCTGACTGAGTGAGAGACAGCATGATAAGGAGGGAGCTGGGGAGCAGAGAGGAAACTTAGAAGAAACTGAAAAGATTATGCCAAGGACAGTCAGGATGAGGACCAGGACAATGCTGGGCTTTTACAACTCTAGTTGCGATACTATATTGTGTGCAAGGACATTTTTGTTCTGAAAAGAATTGTCCATTGTAACAGAACACTGTATTTAGTCACAATGTTTCTCACTGTCTTTCTCACTGTAAATAAATATCTGCAGTAAATATTTCACTCCCGTGGTTATTTGGAGGTGTTAGACCGCTGGACAAATAAACACTCGCCTTGCAGCTCTCCTTTCAGCTCTTCCACTTCTTAAGAACTATTCTTCCGCAACATCAGTTCATTCTGTTAGTTGATTTAATGTGATCTGATCTGTTATGCTGACAAGCAGTACAAAGGATATGACAAATAGACATGGAGAGGTTTTTCTAACTTTAAAATACATACTTTCCACCTGCAATTAAAGATCACATCTTAATTGCTTAATGGATTATTTATTTAACAACCAAAGATACATCTATTGAGCCAACTAATTTTGAAATCAGACTCACATTTGGCAAAAGATTACTGTATTTCCAAGCTTTGATCTCACCGAAGAGATAAAACGTGTTTTTTTTTTAAATGCCAGATCTGCACTTTGATTAAACATTGAAGGACCGATGGACTGTGAAGCACGCCTGTGAATTAGACTCCTTCTCTGTAGGCCTACCTAAAAGTCCACCGTTATCATTCATCTCCCTTCAGCTCCTACCTGATGTCCAGCCCAAGCTATAGACCATCAAATTCAGATTTAACCAAGAAAATGCAGGCTGGACCTCGTGCTCCAGCTCCCGAATTGAAATGAACAGCTGTGAAAACGTCACTTGTGAACAGCAGCGTAGGCGGCTGAAGCTTTACAGGGCACAGAGTAACCGAGTGATTTATCAAAACTCATCCTACTTTGAGCTGATAAGTGACAAGCAGTGTTTAGCACCACTGCTTGATATGAATCAAAATAAACAATGTCGACAATATTCATCTGTCACGGGATGTTTTATAACCCAGGACTGAAGTACCAAATGTCCAAGGTTAGAAGAATATTAAAAGTATTCTGCAGTGTGTGTCTCCCAACATATTCTTCAGAAAGAAATGTCATTTACAAATGTGTTCTTCCACAGGCTAAATGGCAAAGCTTCCTTTTCTATAAGACTATGCTTTTCCTTCACCATCATTATATCATAATTGCTTTTTTGGTGCTGATGATCAGAAACACAATAAAGCTGTAGCTATTACACAATGAGGAACATTTACTTTGAAAAATGCATGACTATAAACAACAGAAAGAAAAGCCTGCATAGAGAAGTATTTTACATAAACAATGCAGTTAAATTACTGTCATATGCCACATGTCAGCTGTTTCTGTAAATATTATACATTCTATCCATCTTCCCAGTGCTTATCCCGGATCGGGTCGCAGTGGATGCAGGACCATTTTTAATCTTTTTTTATGAGACAACAGTGCTACGCACTGAGCCACCCATTATTATAAAGTTTGCTACTTAAATTACTGATTTATACCAATGATCTTTTGTGTGAATTCAATATACTCACATTGCACTGTTTGGCATTGCAGTACGGTGTTGCATGTTGCACCATGGTCTTTGGGGATATCTGTTCTCCTGGCACTGTATACATGGATGATATGACAGTAAAGGTCATTTGACTCGACTTGACTAACAGGCACCTGATTAAGACTAAAATGAATGTTTTACTAAAATAACTAAAAAAGGGATTCTTCGCCACACAAATCCAGGACAGAGGCATGAAATGACGGTGAAATAATCTGTCAGTAAAAAGATATCATTCAAAATTTATGTGTGCATTTTTATATCAATTTGTCTGTGAAGCTAAATTTCAACAAACAGATGAGAGAACTCCATTTGGGATATGCAGAGAAAAATTAGAATGCATAAATTCATTAAAATAAAATAAATTCCTATTCTGTCTTCCCCTGATAGACCACATTGTGGGACAATCCATCCCAAAGTTTCACAAAGTACCGACACCACAGAGCCCTCAAGTTCCCTGCAAATCAGGACCGTGATGCATATTCTAGAAAAATCAGGACATTTTCACACTGTACAAGTCCCAGGAGGAACATTCGGAACAAACAAACAATAACACAGAGAAAGCAATGGCTTTTATTTTCATTGGTCAAGGGAGTGGCAGCGGCACGCCACTCAGGACGTGAACCAAAAACCCAAAGCCCGTATCCAGAAGTCCAAATACCAAGCTTTCTAAACATACATCAGTCCAAATGTTTCCCGTAAGGAGGGGAAGTCATTGATGTCAACAATAAAACATTCACTTTCGTTCTGACCTGGGAACAGTCTGGCGGAATGCTGGCGCTGTTGAGTAACCCGCACAGTCTGTTTGAGGACAACATGTAGGCTTTTTACCCTAGATAAAAGGCAGAATTTTATATTTTTACCATGTATAGACATGAAACACAAGTTGATATTAATGCAGACATTAAATATAGTTTCAGTATTTGAAAATAAGGATAATCGGGATGAAAAGACATATAACAATTATATTTTGACGAGATATAGACTGACGGTGCATGTTATATAGGAACAAGCGCTCTCAGCAACTGACCTGAAAACCAGCTTTGCTGCTTTATCAATACTGTGGTACATATTCTGCCAATGTGCATCGCAGTATTAAGAGAGTCATTTTCTGGCACATTTTTACATTGTAAATAACAAAAATGACAAATATAATTATTATAATTATCACCATCACGCTGGTTGAATGGATGAACAAAACAGTTAGATGGATGGATGGATGGATGGATGATGCATCACCAGATTTCTTTGAAGAGTAAAAAAAGCCACTAAATCAAAATGAAACAGAATATGGAATGAGTAGTTTAAATTTTCCCCTTTTTTCCCACTCCTACTTTGTGATGGTGCACATTAGTATTACAGATGTTTGTCTACGAACTCAAATGTGCACCGCCCAGCACCTCCAAGGGGGGGCGCAATTTAGCCGAGTGATAAGCATTCCGAGGAGGCCGTGTTGTCAGACTGACCTCGTCACTGGAAGAGCACCGTGACCTTGCTGTGACTTCCCTCCCTTTATAAACCACATACTGATTGATATCAATTTCCAGTCTGTTATTTCCACAATGAAAAGGGTAGAAATCTATCACCGGCAATGGTCCGAGGCGGCAGATTTGAGACAAAAAAATGGAGTCTTAAACCTCTCCCTGTGGGCTGATGGACTTCTGCTGCTGAAGTAGGACACCTCTATCAAATACCATTAGCCCTCCCTACATTTCAGGTATATGATATCCTGAAGGACAACAGCTAATTTAATCTCCTATCAAAGAATCGGGCAGATCAGTCATATTTCCTGAATTAAATGACATTTGGAGAAAATTGATTTTGGCCAAAAATGAGGTTTCCTATCCTCAGACTCCAATTAGCAGGAGAGCAAATCCTGATGATTTTTTTTCCCCTAACATCTTGAGCTTTAAGAGAAGATTTTTTTTTTTACCTCGCTCAAGCAGCTGCTGGTGAGCCCAATCAAGCAGTATAAATCTTTAATTTTAGCGATCAGCATTAATGCCGAAATACTTTAAGATCTTTTCTCCCTTGCCCGCTTTCATCCTTTCAGTTGGCGGAATTCCGCGGGGAGGGTACTCAATCATTTGCTCCCTAAGTACACAAAATTAGCTGCTTATCTGTTGATCTCCTTACATGATCCTTTAAAAATCCTTTCTGTGTGTCCAAGGCCGCAGCCTTCAGAAGAGCGAGACAGCCTGCCTCCGTCTCGATTCGCGGGGGGAATCGGGCTGTTTAAATAGCTCTCGACGAAGGCCCGGGTCGTCTTATCCTGCACCCTCCCGTGACAGACGGATAAGGCAGCTGAGGCGAGTCTCGGGCCCCCTGTCCGGGCAAAAGTCGAGTCTCGGGTCCCCTGTCCGGCCAAAAGGCATTGTGGCCTATGATGTCACTACTAAACTGTTTATCTTAAATGGAAGACCCAGGTTAAGGTGTTGACCAAACTTGATCATATGCTTAGAGATGTAAACCTTGGGGTGGGTTAGGGGCCAAAGCAGGCAAAGGTATCCTTGGTTTCGACCCCCCTTGTTTGTTAACTTTGATTCCTTGTTATGAGAGCCACCTTATTTTTCACGCAGAACCCCACCTTCGGTACTCCCTCCATCACCCCCCCATCCCGCCCCTGCCTGCGGTTGTGCCGCATTTGCTTAGATTAATAAGTCATGGCAGTGAAATTAGGGAAGAGCCCCGCTAGTTAATGGAGCCTGTGAAAGTTAGGGAGGGACCACGGCTCTCGTTAACTGCGTCGGCTGCTATTGATTGCGCCGGGTCACTGGGGAACTCCCTTTCTACAGCTGACTTTGTGCTTCTACAGGAGTTCTAAGGGTCTGCTGAACAACAGGGACCAAGCACATCTCAAACAAGGTCTATGAAAAGCCTATCAATTAGGCTTTGAAGGTCAAGCTAGGTTTTTTTTCCCCCTCTCCCTCCCTCTGCCCCAGTCTCCCTTCTTTCCCCTTCCTTCAGCTACCCGTACCTCCAGTACTCTCTCTTCACTTCTCCAAAATACATCTGAAGACTCCATTCAATTAAATATCTTGGTGCTCCAGCTGCTTTCTAAGTGAAAGGTCAACTAAGTCCAGAAGGCTAAAAAAGAAAGACTTGGCTCCCCCCCCCCACCCCCCATACACACACACACTATTGCTTGCAGACTCTCCTAATGATACCCAATGGTCAATCGCTAACCAGCAGTGACAGTTGCCCCAGAAGCACCATTGTGGTGGAGAGTCTATCGATCAGGGGGGGGGGGGGGAAATATAATGATAACCCGTAGATATAATGTCAAGCCCCACGCCATCTCCACTGCTTGACATTCAGGCAGGTAGTGTGGATAGGGAGCCGCGTTGGACATCAAAAGCGACGGCTGCAGAGAGTGTTTCTGCACCCACCGTGGACAGTTAACCCTTATCAGATCTACTGCAATTACGCCACTGGTGGCCCCATAGAGTCCAAATGGCATGACCAATTATAGGAACAACCCTTCCACAACAGCCATCAACATGTCCGGCATATTCCCGCCCAAAATTAGGTCTCTTTGTTATATTACTAATCTCTTTATTTCCGCAGCTGCTGCCCCACAGCGTGATGGGTAAGTGGGGGTCAGCGTGCTGCTCCACCTGTGCTCCCTTCACCTTTGAAACACGGGTCCGTCTCTCCACACTCAACTGTACAAGACAAATGAGTCTGCAGGGAGTGGGCGGCCGCAGGTTCATCTTACTGCACAATGCTTCGGCAATCTATTTCCCCTTTAATTGCGAGCTGACAAGTCGAGCCATACATCTGCTACACACTGCTCGACCCAATACATAAGTGCCATTGATCAGTCTGGCTAAAATGCGATGCCACCTTCCCATGTCTCGCGCTAAGCAGGGACGCATTATCAGAAGGTTAATACGATATACCACTAAGGCCATCTCCAAGCCGGCTCCTCTACCCACACCCCTCCTTTTCAGATTGGGCTCAGGGTGTCTTATTCTGAGCTAGATATGGACAGACAGCCTGACTCCAGTCCCAGTAGCGTGGGGTGCGACGGAGCTGGAGCGGACCGTTCCCCCTGCCTGGCCGTCTTATCAGCAGCCCCCGGGAGGGAATGTCAGCCAAATACCGGTAACGCAGGACGACCGTCTCCACAAGGCAGGCAGCTTTTTTTGGGGGTGGGGGGGGGGGGGGGGGGCAGCAGCGAGGGGATGGCGGTATGGCGCTAAGCGGGCAGGACGGCAACCTGTCTGCCTCCCCCTTGGCCGCGATCGCATTTCCCAATTTTCAATACTTAGTCACTCCTTCCCTCATCGCTTCCAGCTGCCGTTTCTTTAACCTTGCCATCAGCACTGTGCCTCCACTTTAGTGGCCACATCTTAGAGGACTTTGTCAATAGGAACACACTCCCCTGTACACACACACACACACACTCCCCTGTAGACACACACACACACATACCACTGTACACACACACACACACACACACACCCCTGTACACACACACACTCCCCTGTACACACACATACACACATACTTGTACATACACACACAGAAACACACACATACCTGTACACACACACATCCCTGTACACAAACACATACACACACTATATATATATATATATATATATATATATATATATATATATATATATATATATATAACACATTGATGTAACACTGAGTGCTATTCAGCAATAGAACATAATTACCAGAAGTTATCAATTACAAATGTATTGTTCCTGAAAAAGTGAAAGGGATAATATTTCTATATTTTTATTGATACTTTTTGTTAGACATTTGATCCATAATTGTAATGTTTTCTGGGATTTGCATGAATTTGTAAAATAAATAGATAAATAATTTGAAAATGCTTTAAAAAATATATAGTAGTAGTGCAGATTCAAGGGCACTTTTCAATCATGATGCAGTCTTTTGGCATTAAGTGCCATAGATTATACATATGGATTACAAACAGTGAATCCATACTGTAATTAAAACAAGCTCCTGGCACTAATGAATAAATTACAGAACAATGTTGGTACAATACAGAATTTACCGTGCAAATACGTAATACTGACACTTTCTCAAATGAGAAATTTAATTACAGGAACAGGATCAGATCCGGGACTGACATTTTCCCACAAACACAATTGAAATTAAAAGCTATTTAAATATCGTTTGACATTTGGCCAGGTACCAATGCAGTTTCCAAGAGAAGAGAGTGTCTTAGTCTGGCAGAAGATCTATTTTTATATCTGGATTGCTTTGCTTGATGTCAGGATCTTGAAACGCAAAGATTTAACACATTGTGTCCCTCTTAGAATGAAGCCAATACCCTTCAATGGTAGATGTACATTAGCTCAAAGAATGTGTAAAACAACAGCATTAACACTGTTTTCCTGGTAACCAACATGTGAATGGATTACCAGGCAATAATAAAACGTATGTGGAAATCCATATAAAAAATGCTAAATACTTATTTATTAATAAAGCAGTTCCTGAATAAACTCTCCAATAAATTATGTAAACCTTGCCTTTGGTCTGTTTTTAACTATGTGCTCCAAAAATAAATTATTATTTTCTCCTTGTCCTAAAATCAAGAGGGATGCACATGGTCCTGCAGTCCTTTGCCTTTATTAGGTAAAAGTGACTTTACAGAGAAAGTTTCAGTGCCGTCGTCTTGCAGAGTCACAAGACTTGTATCCAGGAACCGAACCTCTGGCAGGAACAACCTGCTTCATGTTTTTTAGTTGTTTTAGATCAATCCACCTTCCATAACCACTTTTCCAGTACAGAGCCTTGTGAAGCCTGGAGTCTATCCCAGGCAGCATGGGGCACCAGGCTGGGGAACATTCCGGAGGAGGTGGCAGTTTATCGCAAAGCACCCACACAAAACCAGTCCCAATGTAGACAAAACAGTCCACCTAAATGCATGTTTTTGAAGTGCAGGACTACCTGGAGGAAACCTGCATATATACAGGAGAACATGCAAACTTCACACACATAGATGTGGAACAGCATTCGAACCGCCCACCCTGGAGGTATGAGGCAACAGTGCTACCCACAATGCACTTTATTTTTTTTTCAACTATGGTGAGAGATAAAAGGACAATTAAATGAAAACACAGCTAACTACTAGTGTCTAGTTGTTTCAGATGAATTCATCCACAGAAGCAGGAAGCCTAGCCGAGCTGCGAATCCCCGTTATGTTAAATGTATGTCATTTTGATTGTTTTCCTCGCATTAGGACACCAAAGCCGTTCACTTGGCAGCGATCCCTCTCTAGCAGGAACTAAGTACAAGCTTTGCTTCTTAAATCTGCGCTTCTCTGGGGATTTCATTTTTCTGTTCCGTTGAGTTTGTTGTGTCTCAATATCGCCCATTGACAGCTCTACAGATTTCTCAAGGAAACATAATATTGTTTCTTTCACATACAAATCAGGTGTTGTAAAGATTAAGAACTCAAATTTGTGACGAGTAAACTGATGGGTTTTATTCCAGATATATAACTTATGGTACCACAGACTACTGCACTTAATCTGCTTCAGCAAATACTCAGCAGTGTGAGCGGACAGTGTAATTTATTGTAAGCGATGCCATTAGGTAGGGCTGTGATGTGCCAGGCATCTTACAAGGGCACTGAAGAAATGCCCCCCCCCCAGCCTTTGGACCAATAGGGTCTTTGCTTACCACCTTGACATCTGCTCCCAGCTTGACCTTTATTATGACAGGTCATGTGCTGTACGGTGATCTTCAGTGACAAGTCCACAAAAGGTCAGCACGGGGTCAATATCACGGGGTCGTCGGGGGCGCGGCCTCCTCAGCCACCCTACAGCACCCGCTATTGGCTCAGCATCAGGCTGCTATTACTGGCAGGAAGCAGCTGACCTTTCTGGCCAGATGCCTGTGACACCACCCCCCCCCCCCCCCCCCCCCCCCAAAAGGGACAACCACACAGTGGGGCAGAAAAGGGCAGGCCGGTAACTTCAGCACAGCACATTTTCTTTGGGGCTGCTGAAAGTTACTATGTGTGTCAACATTCACAGCACAGAAGGCCAGGCGAGAAATGTCGTATTAAAAAAGCATATAAAAATTATTTATGTACAAACAATGGCCCATTTAACTGAGTTAGGCTGTAGACTCAAAAGCATATCTGTTTGAAGCAAGGTGGGCCGACCGTACAATAAAACACATTAACGTGGGCTTGTGGCAAGAAAATGTGGCGAGAGCTATAGCGTAACCTCATTAAATTAATTGCGAGATTAATCAAGAGATTAAATCAAATCTTTGACCTGTCCATTAATAATTAATTACAGTAGAGCAGGGAGCCAAATAGGGGGGGGGACATTCACTGACAATGGGGACGAAAAAGACGTGATTTTAGTCTATGTGTGAGTTTATAAATCTGGTTTAAATACAGTGGGCTGTTGTAGACGTGTCAGGTGGAATCACAGATACTAAAGACGGGGTCTTCTGACAGAGGGAGGTCTGCAGTCTCAGTCACATGACTACTCTATGCCACACCTACACCAAAATCTTTATGTAACATAAGCTGGAAAAATCCATAGTGTTCTTATCTATTTTATTTTGCAATTAATAGTATATATTTTATCTTTTACTTTATGTGTTAATTATTTTATAATTTTGTATACATTTTTATTTATTAAAACTAAATTCAAATGAAACAATTCTTTGTTTAGTTTCCCTTCAAATGCCCACCCCCCAGGGGTGGCACATACTGCAAACCGGAACAAGATATAATCCCAGCTTTGATAACGAAGTGAAATCAAGTCTGCAGGAGGAGCTGAGCAGAATGAAGAAACACAGCAAAGATCTTCCCTTAATGAACACGAAGGAGTCCTGGTCCTGACTACATCCACACAGATACCTGGCCCATATGTTTAAGAATTTTTGTTGTTATTTTCTTGTAAAATAATCTATTCGTCCATTTTCCGAAATCACTTTTCCAGTTTAAGATTTGAAATAAGCCTGAAACCTGGATTGTTAAAGAGATCAATCTCAATGTGTGTGCGATACCTTATTTATTCGCCAGTAATCTTCTGTAAACACGGTGCTACAAAAATATTTCCCCTTCAATCATTAACAAAGCCCAGGCACTGCTGTTCCCCACAAATCGCTGGATCCATCATTGAGCTCAGTGTGTGTAATGGGCGACATTGATGGGGTTGCCTCAAACTCCACTGTTGCCCCGGCACTGAAATTGGCTGGGGCCCAATCCTGGCATCCCAACCCCCCCCACCCCCAAGAGCCCCCATGTCTCGCAGATCAAACAGTTTATGGACAGTTTGGTTTGAAATCAGGAGGCGAAAGGGGGGGGGGGGTGCGTCATTAAGGAAGGACTTTAATCCCAGCAGCTCCAGGCAGGGAGTGGGGGGGCACCTGTGCTGATCGGGGATGGAGGGGGGGGGGGGGGCTGGCATATGTGGGGACGCACTGGGAGGGGCCAGCAGCTGGAGCAGGAAGGGGGGGTGCTGCTTAGGCCTGTCGGGTGACAAGTGAGCCCTGATTTGCAAGCAGTGGCATGCTGTCTTCAAAACGTTGGCGCTCAGCCGATCCAGGTGCTTCGGAGGCTGCTCTTGGGGGAGCTGCTGTGGACCTCATGTCATTGAGAGCTCCCGGTCAGTTCCCTGAGCCCCCTCCCCACCCCCCGGTACTAAAGGTCATCCACACCGACATGCTGATCCAACAGTCAACATTACTGCGGAATGTCAACTCATTTGCCAACAAACACACGCAATAAGGCATTTTAAATAGTGTTTCTCCTGGAAAAAAAACCTAAAGGTTATTTACCTTCATAAGTAAATAGAAAATATAATTTACATATTCCTCTTTTTAAAAACAATGCTGCAAGAAAGTACCTGACAGCAGTGAGATGCGGGCTGGGCTATCTGCCCGTTCGAGGCTTGTTCAGGAATTAAAACCAAACCCGTTTGAAAGTCAGCCACGTGATTTTTTTTAATTGACCCCCCTGACAAACACGGACGTGCTCTTAATTTGACCACAGTGGACCTCCGGCACATTCAAGAGGATGCCGGCAGGCTCGGAATTGCGTACGCAACCCCTGGAAAGGGGAAAAGGTCAATCGCGCCTATTGTGAGACCTTGGGCAATGCTTTGGCTCCGCTGCTGTGTCAGGCCCTTCAGGGCTTGTCAGGGAAACGAAAGGCTCCGCCAGTGGGGGGGGGGAACGCAGCCCCTGGTGCCCCAGCGTTAAAAAGCATCACGCGCTTCACCTCGCGGTTAAATGCCACAGGTGTTTTCGGATGCCGCGGTTTAGCCCGCGGTCAGCCCCCCCTGGGCGTTTGCGCCGCTGATCACCCACTTGCATTTCTTTGTTGTTGCTCTTTGACGTGAAGGTCTCCGGGGTCGCCGGACTAAGGCACGTGAAAGGGGGGGCAGAGTCAAAAGGCAGGAGGGCATGGATAGGGTGAGCAATTCGCGATGGAAAGGCGTCTTAGAACAAGAGGGCCCCCAGAAATGTACCAAGTAAAGGAGGAGCACAAATCAGTATATTAGGGGCATCAGAAATCAGAAATAAACTTTGCCAGCATGTGGCTCAATGATTAGCATTGTTAACTCTCTCCTCCAGGTTGGGGTGGGTTTGAATCCCACCCTTCACCTGTGATTGTGGGGTTTGCATGTTCTCCTTGTGTTACCTGGGTTTCCACTCATGGCTAAAAGACATGCAGTCAAGTGCATTGCTAAATTACTCATAGTGTGTGTGTGTGTGTGTGTGTTAGAGAGAGTATATCAGTGCCCTGTGCTGACTGGGATACGCTCCAGGCCACCCTGTACTGCATAAACGGTTGAAAGATAGATGGATGGGAAATGACATTGAGGAATGGATTCTCTCCAATGACTGGCAATTGCTTTTTGGTCAGGATTCTGGAGGGCATCACTGTATAAACCCGCAGCCTAAGTCAACACAATGTCAACCTGAGACAAAAATCAGCCATACACAAAAGCTTTTAATTCGTCTCTTACGTAACATTCAAGTGTTTCCCAATTTACAGATCTCCATGATTATTGACAGGTGGTAAGATTCATGAAATTTTATCAGCCAAGTCCCTTTCGAAGTGTTATTGTGCTCTCTCCGAGTATCAACAAATGTCTGTCTTTCAACCTAACACTGGCACTCTGTGTATGAAGGTAATCATATCTACATACCCATATAT
The DNA here is from genome assembly GCF_048594095.1 of Paramormyrops kingsleyae. Lineage (NCBI taxonomy): Eukaryota > Metazoa > Chordata > Actinopteri > Osteoglossiformes > Mormyridae > Paramormyrops > Paramormyrops kingsleyae. The sequence goes on from NC_132797.1 coordinate 16,554,212, forward strand.
CTGCTGACCAGTTTATAAGTCCTGCTCGTTTTTATCAATCTGGCTTGATGGCATTTGGATAACCGATATACCAGTAGTGCGGTCCCGCTCGATAAACATTAAGAGGTGAATTATTGATAAGATGCTACAGTTGGCATTATTATGAGCGTCTGTCAAGCTGGGGATTATTTTCTGGGTTTTGGCACAAGGTCAGTGTGGTCAATCGGTCATTTCTGTATGACTAAAACTGTTTTATCGAATGGCACTGAGGACTTTTCCAAAGAGAGCCGAGCTTCGAGATAGTAGACCTCCCTAGTCCATTCAAACTTCACACAAACAAAAAATTGTATCCATTATATTAAATATATAGAGGACAGGGCTTTTTAAACATGTCCGGAATAATTTCTGCAATGAAGACCATAGACTTGAAGTCATAATAATGAGGATATGCTGGATGCAATAGACACATAACCTTGCAGAACAATACCATGAAAAATTTCAAAAATATATATTAGCACAGGGACACAGATGATATGAGAGAAACAGTCTTGTAGAAAATTGCCATGATTCAAAACATAAAATGCTTCTAAAGGGTTTATGTAAGACTTTTACATAAGCAACATTATTTGTTTGTTGCTAGACGTAGTCAAATTTTCACTTTGACCAAAATATATGTTTTTATAGAAGACTGCAGATTCTTGGCTCGAACATTTGAGAATTCACGTTTTGGTTTAATGGAGGAAAGGGCAGATAGCCACCTGAAAACAGAAGAGCAGAGACTCTGAGGGCAGAAGGAAGTTTTAGAGCACAGCAAAGGCCTGTGGGAGCAACATCAGGGGTCACTGCTCTTATGTTTCTGCAAAGCGCACCTGTACCATGTATTCGGTGTTCCTGATTGGCTGCGAGCTGGGAGGGAGCAAAAACGAGGACTGTCTGGGGTTAGCCGAGGACTGGGTTGGGAAACCTCCATACCGTATATGTCATATAGCCATACCATCAAAGCCATTCCAGCAGGTTGATACATCAAAAAGAGAAATACAGGGAAGAATTGTTATTTTCAGAAATGGACAGTTACCATACATAACTGCACAGTGCACAGTGTTACGCCATCATCCATCTCTGTAGCCTCCATAGCTGTTTATCCAGTACTGGGCTGCACAGGGCACAATGCAGGGGACACTGTAGATGGGGAGAACATGGACACACATGTGGGGTGGGGGATCCCAGCCCCCAGCTTGGGGAGTGCGAGGCAGCAGTTCTGCCCATTGGGTTACCATATTATCCAATATACATTAACTATGGGATGAGACTCAATGAAATATAACATGACATATAAAGCTCAATGTCCTTGCAAACTTCGACATTCCAGCCTCTGAGAGGGTGGTGATTTGGCTTGGATCCTAGACTGTAAGGAGGGGTATACGCTGGATGGCTCACTGATCCATCGAAAGGCAATCAAATGTCAATTAAGAGAGCCATTGAGAGACATTAAGAGATTTAGAAGTCAGCCATTCATATGAATGTGGGAAGACACCAGAGCACCATGCCACCATAGATACAGGGAGACATGAAAACCCCACATACACAGAAGCTGGAAATGGTTTCTAAGCCACATTCTGGAGCCATGAAGACCCAGAGCCACCCGCTTAGCTTCAGTCACCCTGCATAAGTGCTATATGGTAATAGACAGCAGGTCACTGGATGTTCCCCGGTTCCTGCAGAATCATACTGAGAAAGACACTAGGGACCGGCACACTATGCATTTCCCCAATGAGGAGTCAACGGGAGAAGGTCTGAGAAAGCCTGACCATGAACCTACCTCCACACCCGAGGACAGGATCCCCCACACAAGCGCCCAGAGATTTCCTAACTCCCAGGTCTGCAAATCATGCTGCTCTGTGCATGAACCAGTACGACTCATGCTTGATCTACCCAATAGACAGCCATTCTGTTCAACCATGTCCATAACATTGTTCTTGTCCATAACATTCAATTCAATATTTATTTTTATAGCGCATTTTCACATTACATCGTCTCAAAGCGCTTTACATTATCCCTACCAAAAGCCCCCAGAGAGCAAGCCAGATGCGCCAGTACCAAGGAAAAGCTCCTTAGAACAAAGAAACCTTGAGAGGCACCAGACTCAAAGGGAGAGCCCATCCTCTAGGGGGCAACAGAGGTCAAATGAACAAGCTGGCAAAGTCCTAATTTTCACCGTCCAAACTTTAAGATGAGTCTAAATGCAGAGGGCAGGCAGGTGCTGGTGCTGCTTCTGATGACAGGACGAACGGTGGTATACTGTAGCAGTAGGGCTGGTAAGAGAGTCGTCAGAGGCAGACGGACGTACAGGCCGGAAGGATGTTACAGGTGGTACGTGTGTCGTAGGCAGCAGGGTAGGCAGGATATTACATCTCAGACTCCAAGTGCACTATATGGACAAAGGTACAGGGACACTTGGACATTATACCTACAGGAAACTTTCCTGGGATCCACCAAACCCTGACTCATACATCGCACGGCCACACAGAGAAGCATGATTTGTCACCGCACAGAACACATTTCTACTGCTCCAAACTGGAGTGGGGGCGAACTGTACACCACTCCATCCAACGCTTGGCATTGTGCTTGGTGTTGTAAGGCTTGCATGCAGCTGCTCGGCCACGGAAGCCCATTCCATGAAGGTCCCGGTGCTGGAGTTAATGCCAGAGGAAGTTTGGAACTCTGCAGTTATTAAGTCAACACAGACTCAGTGGTATGGGGATGTACATGTTACATCTCTAACACAACTCAGTGGCCAGTTAATTAGGTACGGCTAATTGCTAATGCAAACAGCCTGCTCCTCTAAACAGCCAATCACGTGGCTCCAACAGAATACATACAGCTTGCCAACAGGGTTGGGAGGCTCACTTACTGTTCAGTTGAGCTACGACTCCTGGTCACAGTGATTTTAAACATGGTGTGATTGCTGAGGCCAAATGTGACAGTTCCAGTATCTCAAACAGCCACTGTCTTGGGATTTTCATGCACTACAGTGTCTTGAGTTCCCAGAGATTGGTGTGAAGAACAAAAAAACACATCCAGTTAGTGGCAGTTCTGTTGTCACAAACACCTTGTTAATAAGAGAGGTCAGAGGAAACTGGTCAGGCTCGTTAAAGCTAATAGGAAGAACAAGTGCAGAAATAGCAGCTCAGTCCAGCAGCGGTGTGCAGAAAGGCATCTCTGAATGTACAACTCATCAACTGTAGAAGTGGTTCGGGGACAAAGGGGGGTCCTACCTGGAACTGCATAGGGATGGGGGGGGTGAGTGTATATTGATCATTATACTACCAAAAACAGAAATGCTCATGTAGCGCTACTCATTACACAGTATATAGCAGAACTCCTACAACACGCAGTAATGATGATACAGTACATAGCAGTAATGCTGACTAAGATACATCTGCAATCATCATACAATATAGACAACTCTCATATAACTTCTAATGCACTGCGTTTGTTTAAAAAGTTTAAACTGCTTCTCTAAAATTAGTCTGAAAGTTAAAACAATCACCAGTGATCAGAGATGCACACACCTGTCCCTGCCAAATCACCCTGGTGAACTGCGTAATTAACGCCACCGCGTAACCCACCACGCTCTGCCGTGCGAGGGAGACGATTTATGCATTCCGGTATTGTGAGCAAATAAACAAATAGCCCCGCTGACCATAAGGACTGAGTAAGAAGCATTTTAATTAAAAGCGTGACATTGTATAGCAAGAAAATGAATCTGGATCGAATAAGTATAATGTAATTATCGCCCCAGATATAAATAGCTTTAATTTCATGCTTTGCAAAAATGAAATGGAAATTGCATCAGGGTGTTTATGAAGCTCGCTGCCAATCTTTTGAGCTAGAAGACAGGAGCCAGAAGCAATTGCTTCCCTGTCTATTTACCCACCCATCAGGCGGATCTGTTTATTATCATTATCGCTGAAGCTACATCTAAGGTGACTTTAGCGGTGACGGATACTTAGGAAATAATAAATAAATACGAGAAAAAGAGAGAGATCGTATTACAGAGAATCACACGGTAACGTGTCTCGCATCGCCGGTCTTCCAAGCACTGAGCAGATGGTCAGAAATTACACACCCACACAGCATTCACATGTACGGCGAGAGTGTAAACGGAACGTATACGGGATGCTTAGGCAGACGAAACAGGCGTCTGCAGAGACGGCAACAACTGCCATTGCTATCTTTTTATAAACTGCTTTTTTCATAAAGAATCATAAATCATAAAGACAGAACTTGTTTATGACCGGTTGGATTATGTGTTGAGGATGAGAAGTTTGTGGAAACGATTGACCAGTATTGACGTCATTATCCAGAGTGCTAAGCTCAGTTACAACTGTTGGGCTGTTCATTGATCTTCCAGTGATGATGCAGCCAGTTATGTTTTAAAGCCCCATTTCTAGTTTACTCCAAACAAAAGACATACCGACGGCTGTCCCACGATAATGATGCAGGATTCTCCAATTCAGCTCCAGGTTTTTTTCTAGAAAAATCAGTCTTTGGTGGCTTTGAAAACATCTGACACTGTCAGTTCAAAGATTTTGGAAATCCACCTTCAGAAGATTGCTAGTGTACCCACATTTTATTTGTGAGATATGTGAGCATTATGCTAAAACTTCTAATCTCTCCTCCTCACCCTTGAAATGTAGTGCTGTTTCGTTTGTTTCACCTATGGTATGCAGGGGTGTGTGTGGTGTGGCCATGACCTCTTTCTGGTGCAGATGGAGAGTAACTGGCCATGGCGTGTGGTGGGAATTATATTATAACAGAAAACGATCACCATGTCATCAAACTGCATCACTATTTCTTTGTAAATGGTGAAAAACCATGTTTGTGCCCCCCACGTTTCACGCCTGATTGCTCCTGAGCCACGTTCTGCATGAATCATTGATCCCAGTTTTTACTTATTAACGTAAACCTCGTGTTGTCCCCACTGACGACTGTGGGGGTCTTCTGCAAGCACTTAAAGCAACATGTAGCATGATCCCATCTTATACTGCTACCTAAGATAGCTCAATAGTATCTCCTCATCTATACTCCAGCCTAAGATAGCTCAATAGTATCTCCTCATCTATACTCCAGCCTAAGATAGCTCAATAGTATCTCCTCATCTATACTCCAGCCTAAGATAGCTCAATAGTATCTCCTCATCTATACTCCAGCCTAAGATAGCTCAATAGTATCTCCTCATCTATACTCCAGCCTAAGATAGCTCAATAGTATCTCCTCATCTATACTCCAGCCTAAGATAGCTCAATAGTATCTCCTCATCTATACTCCAGCCTAAGATAGCTCAATAGTATCTCCTCATCTATACTCCAGCCTAAGATAGCTCAATAGTATCACCTCATCTATACTCCAGCCTAAGATAGCTCAATAGTATCTCCTCATCTATACTCCAGCCTAAGATAGCTCAATAGTATCACCTCATCCTATACTCCAACCTAAGATAGCTCAATAGTATCACCTCATCCTATACTCCAACCTAAGATAGCTCAATAGTATCTCCTCATCCTATACTCCAACCTAAGATAGCTCAATAGTATCTCCTCATCTATACTCCAGCCTAAGATAGCTCAATAGTATCACCTCATCCTATACTCCAACCTAAGATAGCTCAATAGTATCACCTCATCCTATACTCCAACCTAAGATAGCTCAATAGTATCACCTCATCCTATACTCTAACCTAAGATAGCTCAATAGTATCTCCTCATCTATACTCCAGCCTAAGATAGCTCAATAGTATCTCCTCATCTATACTCCAGCCTAAGATAGCTCAATAGTATCTCCTCATCTATACTCCAGCCTAAGATAGCTCAATAGTATCTCCTCATCTATACTCCAGCCTAAGATAGCTCAATAGTATCTCCTCATCTATACTCCAGCCTAAGATAGCTCAATAGTATCTCCTCATCTATACTCCAGCCTAAGATAGCTCAATAGTATCTCCTCATCTATACTCCAGCCTAAGATAGCTCAATAGTATCACCTCATCTATACTCCAGCCTAAGATAGCTCAATAGTATCTCCTCATCTATACTCCAGCCTAAGATAGCTCAATAGTATCACCTCATCCTATACTCCAACCTAAGATAGCTCAATAGTATCACCTCATCCTATACTCCAACCTAAGATAGCTCAATAGTATCTCCTCATCCTATACTCCAACCTAAGATAGCTCAATAGTATCTCCTCATCTATACTCCAGCCTAAGATAGCTCAATAGTATCACCTCATCCTATACTCCAACCTAAGATAGCTCAATAGTATCACCTCATCCTATACTCCAACCTAAGATAGCTCAATAGTATCACCTCATCCTATACTCTAACCTAAGATAGCTCAATAGTATCTCCTCATCTATACTCCAGCCTAAGATAGCTCAATAGTATCTCCTCATCTATACTCCAGCCTAAGATAGCTCAATAGTATCTCCTCATCTATACTCCAGCCTAAGATAGCTCAATAGTATCTCCTCATCTATACTCCAGCCTAAGATAGCTCAATAGTATCTCCTCATCTATACTCCAGCCTAAGATAGCTCAATAGTATCTCCTCATCTATACTCCAGCCTAAGATAGCTCAATAGTATCTCCTCATCTATACTCCAGCCTAAGATAGCTCAATAGTATCTCCTCATCTATACTCCAGCCTAAGATAGCTCAATAGTATCTCCTCATCTATACTCCAGCCTAAGATAGCTCAATAGTATCTCCTCATCTATACTCCAGCCTAAGATAGCTCAATAGTATCTCCTCATCTATACTCCAGCCTAAGATAGCTCAATAGTATCTCCTCATCTATACTCCAGCCTAAGATAGCTCAATAGTATCACCTCATCTATACTCCAGCCTAAGATAGCTCAATAGTATCTCCTCATCTATACTCCAGCCTAAGATAGCTCAATAGTATCACCTCATCCTATACTCCAACCTAAGATAGCTCAATAGTATCACCTCATCCTATACTCCAACCTAAGATAGCTCAATAGTATCTCCTCATCCTATACTCCAACCTAAGATAGCTCAATAGTATCTCCTCATCTATACTCCAGCCTAAGATAGCTCAATAGTATCACCTCATCCTATACTCCAACCTAAGATAGCTCAATAGTATCACCTCATCCTATACTCCAACCTAAGATAGCTCAATAGTATCACCTCATCCTATACTCTAACCTAAGATAGCTCAATAGTATCTCCTCATCTATACTCCAGCCTAAGATAGCTCAATAGTATCTCCTCATCTATACTCCAGCCTAAGAAAACTCAATAGTATCACCTCATCCTATACTCCAACCTAAGATAGCTCAATAGTATCACCTCATCCTATACTCCAACCTAAGATAGCTCAATAGTATCACCTCATCCTATACTCCAACCTAAGATAGCTCAATAGTATCTCCTCATCTATACTCCAGCCTAAGATAGCTCAATAGTATCACCTCATCCTATACTCCAACCTAAGATAGCTCAATAGTATCACCTCATCCTATACTCCAACCTAAGATAGCTCAATAGTATCACCTCATCCTATACTCTAACCTAAGATAGCTCAATAGTATCTCCTCATCTATACTCCAGCCTAAGATAGCTCAATAGTATCTCCTCATCTATACTCCAGCCTAAGAAAACTCAATAGTATCACCTCATCCTATACTCCAACCTAAGATAACTCAATAGTATCACCTCATCCTATACTCCAGCCTAAGATAGCTCAATAGTATCACCTCATCCTATACTCCAACCTAAGATAGCTCAATAGTATCACCTCATCCTATACTCTAACCTAAGATAGCTCAATAGTATCACCTCATCTATACTCCAGCCTAAGATAGCTCAATAGTATCTCCTCATCTATACTCCAGCCTAAGATAGCTCAATAGTATCTCCTCATCTATACTCCAGCCTAAGATAGCTCAATAGTATCTCCTCATCTATACTCCAGCCTAAGATAGCTCAATAGTATCTCCTCATCTATACTCCAGCCTAAGATAGCTCAATAGTATCTCCTCATCTATACTCCAGCCTAAGATAGCTCAATAGTATCTCCTCATCTATACTCCAGCCTAAGATAGCTCAATAGTATCTCCTCATCTATACTCCAGCCTAAGATAGCTCAATAGTATCTCCTCATCTATACTCCAGCCTAAGATAGCTCAATAGTATCTCCTCATCTATACTCCAGCCTAAGATAGCTCAATAGTATCACCTCATCTATACTCCAGCCTAAGATAGCTCAATAGTATCTCCTCATCTATACTCCAGCCTAAGATAGCTCAATAGTATCACCTCATCCTATACTCCAACCTAAGATAGCTCAATAGTATCACCTCATCCTATACTCCAACCTAAGATAGCTCAATAGTATCTCCTCATCCTATACTCCAACCTAAGATAGCTCAATAGTATCTCCTCATCTATACTCCAGCCTAAGATAGCTCAATAGTATCACCTCATCCTATACTCCAACCTAAGATAGCTCAATAGTATCACCTCATCCTATACTCCAACCTAAGATAGCTCAATAGTATCACCTCATCCTATACTCTAACCTAAGATAGCTCAATAGTATCTCCTCATCTATACTCCAGCCTAAGATAGCTCAATAGTATCTCCTCATCTATACTCCAGCCTAAGAAAACTCAATAGTATCACCTCATCCTATACTCCAACCTAAGATAGCTCAATAGTATCACCTCATCCTATACTCCAACCTAAGATAGCTCAATAGTATCACCTCATCCTATACTCCAACCTAAGATAGCTCAATAGTATCTCCTCATCTATACTCCAGCCTAAGATAGCTCAATAGTATCACCTCATCCTATACTCCAACCTAAGATAGCTCAATAGTATCACCTCATCCTATACTCCAACCTAAGATAGCTCAATAGTATCACCTCATCCTATACTCTAACCTAAGATAGCTCAATAGTATCTCCTCATCTATACTCCAGCCTAAGATAGCTCAATAGTATCTCCTCATCTATACTCCAGCCTAAGAAAACTCAATAGTATCACCTCATCCTATACTCCAACCTAAGATAACTCAATAGTATCACCTCATCCTATACTCCAGCCTAAGATAGCTCAATAGTATCACCTCATCCTATACTCCAACCTAAGATAGCTCAATAGTATCACCTCATCCTATACTCTAACCTAAGATAGCTCAATAGTATCACCTCATCCTATACTCTAACCTAAGATAGCTCAATTTTATCACATCATCCTATACTTCAACCTAAGATAACTCAATAGTATCACCCCATCCCATACTCCAACTTAAGATAGATCAATAGTATCACCTCATCTAATACTCCAACCTAAGCTAGCTCAATAGCAACACCCCATCTCATACTCCAACCTAAGATAGATCAATAGTATCACCCCATCTCATACTCCAACCTAAGATAGATCAATAGTATCATCCCATCTCATACTCCAAGTTAAGATAGCTCAGTACCATGACCCCATCTTACTCTCCAACCTAAGATAGCTCAACAGTAAATTCATACTGCACTGCAAAATCAGAAAAAAATAGTCCATTAATAATAGGTATGTGTAGTTCAAAATATAAATTAGTATTCATTACATGTTAGAAGTAGGTTTAAAAGTTGAGCCATTGTGTCCATAAAGTAGTAAACATAGATTTGTGTGTCATGTTTCAAATGTTGCAAACTCCACAGTTTAATATAAATGCACGTTTCTGTTTATTGGCACGTAAAGTCTCCCCTTTTAATCGTTATTTTGTTCTGATGAAGCCCTTCGCATTGTGCCGCCGCATTAATTTCCTCCGCGGTGACATTCTGATATGAGCAGAACAGATGGAAATGCAGGATTGTTCTAGCAAATTTATCATAAAAAATGCATTCGACACCTGTGTAATTTGCCTAATCATTTTTTCCTAATAAGCTCCCCTCCATTAATTATGCACGATTTCCACAATGCAATCAAGATAAAAGTAAATCTGATGGCTTAATACCCTTCAAAATAATTGGTTCACCCATCTCCAGGCCTCCTTTCCCTCCGATTCCCGTTTCTTCCTCTTCCCCGGATTTTTAATTAGGAGGAGAAAATGGAGGATGTCTCTAAGTGTATCAGGGCGAACCCAGCAGGCGGCCTGGCCTGGGACTTGGTGGGGAAGAGGAAGCTGTCCTGCTGCTTTTTTGGGCAGGAGTCAAGGATGTAAGCTGACAAAAGGAAGGGTGCACACCCCCCCAAGACCCCCCCCCAGCCTATGCGAACAGCCCCGCTCCCCCGCCCGGCCCCCTCTTCCTCGGCAGCCGCCCCTCTGCAGTAAACAGATGCGATTAGCGTTCGGCTGCCTTCGAAAACGGGCCGCGGGACTCAGTGGGTCTAATGAGAATCAACTTTAGGGAGGCGGTCGTCTGGCAGGGCGTCCCACCTGTCACATCGTTGGGGGTCCTGGGATCTGCTCAGCTAAACGAGCCGCCCAGAAGCAGGCCTCCTCCCTACCAGCCAAGCCGACGCCTGCCTTCCACGCTTTTCCGCTCAGTTTTAGCCAGCTCTCCTTGCTGACTGGTTTCTGCGCTCATCCCTGCAGATTCACGGAAGGATTTCAAGAGGAACCTGCAAAGGACGGCCACTGCCCCACTGACAACCACGTGAAGCGGGGATCCATTTTTAATCTTACAGATAAACATTCACGAGATTCCTAGGTTGGAAAATAATTTATGTAGCATTCCATGAAATTCCATTCGATGCTTTCATATATTCCTAAAATGTTTTGCTTTAATTATATGTTTACAATACAATTTTAATGATGTTAATGTGAGAATTTCACCATGTGTGTACAGAACTTAGAATAGTACAAATTAAGACCTTTGGTTCCTTTAAGTCAGAGCTAGATAAGATTTTAACAACTCTGAGTTACTAGCAGAATTCTTCTCAAACGAGCTTGATGGGGCATATGGCCTCCTCTCGTTTGTAGATTTCGTATGTTCTTATATGCACAGTGCATTTTAAACAAGTATCAGAGTTGAAGGCTCTTCCCCACAAACTGAAGAGGAAAGGTATGGCAGGCTGCAGTTAAACAGAACTAAAGAATTGATAAAGAAAACACCCTTTCCTTTTAAGGGGTACAATTCATTGGCAGCCAGTCCTTGTCATTTATATGTGCAGTATCAAAATGCAGGGCCCCCACCCGCCCAGCAGAGGGCAGCGTTGTCAGTGCACTTCACTGGCACAAATTAGTGAAATGTTTTTATGTGCAGAATATTCCATAATCTACAGCACAGCATAATTAGATATATTATAGTGCGCACATGAAATATCGATTGTTTTGCAAATTTCGTTTAGCCAAACACACTTCTGTGGTGCTTGTTTCCATTGATTTTTTTTTTGTTTATGTTTTCAATGTTTTAAATTAAGATCGAAAACTGTATCAAAAACATATAAATACAACTAACATTTTATTTTTCATAAGATACTGGGCACAAAATATTCAAGTGTAATACAGCGAACTGTTAAAATTAAAATGTTAGTTCTGATTTAACTGAATTATAGCACTATTTTCCAGGACAAAGAGATGGAACTCTTTCTGAACTTCATTACCTTTCTGTTAAATAAATGTTGTCTTTATTCTAATATGGTGGTCCGCAGGACTGACTTCATCTGCGTCCTTAGGATTTCATTTACTTGGACTGTATCCCTGTTACCTTTGCCCAGGACCAGAGATTCCCGGACCCTAACTCATAATTATATGAGACCCCTTCAATACCAACAGCTGCCATATTTACTCTTTGTGTGAGCAAAAACTCTTGAGTCACTGTGTGCATGCTTCACTTCTTGTGCAATATCTGCTAAACATACCCAACTTACAAATTTGCCAGAATCTTGCAAAACTGCAGTAGCCCTAAGAGGTTTACTGCATGCTGTGCATATTACAATCTCAAAGAAATCCAATAATTTTATTGAGCCAGATCTTCATTATAACAAGTCAAACTGACTACCATTTTTATGTTATAATTTAGCAAATAATTTCAATAAATATAACTTAAGGCCAAGACGAGGTTCATGTGCTATAGTTTACTTAGATGGATGAGGTTCAGGAGGTTTGAACCGGCGCTTGGTTATAGTAAAGGGTAAACAGACATCAAGGAACAGTCATCAAATATTAGAGAGAGAGAAGCTCCCTGCCTCTCTGTGAAAGCCTTCGCTTATTCATCCTCTGCCAGCAACTAGTGACAGCATCACTCTGCCCTCCCCAGGTCCGGCCCTCCCCGGTGACAAAGGGCTCCCAGAAGCAGATGACGGAAGGGGCGTGGGGTGGGATTCGGAGAGGGGGGTAAATTTAAGAGGTTTATCGGTTCCACCGCCGCGCCAAGCGAGCGCCCCCACCTCCCCCCCCCCCACTCCCACCCCCCGCAGCCACCTCAGCTTCCTCTTGTTTTGCCATCGCAAATCCCTGTGATCATTACGCCGCCATGTTTGGGTTTCGGCAGAAGCCCGGTCTCTGATCCGTGGCTGACGGCCATTGGTGCTCACCTCGTAGATGCTACCTGTGTGGGACTCCATGATAAGCGCACGGCCTTTGTGGCAACGCCGGGGCTCTCCACAGTCAGGCCTCTGCAAAAGGGAAAGTCGCATTTAAAAATGCGGCCTGTGTGCTAAATGGCTACTTGACCAGCCTGGCTTTGTACTCATGCTGTTCTGGTCCAAACTCGGCATTTAAAATGCCCCCTGTTCCTGCCCCCCAGCTGGGATCATTAAGTAATGCCTGTTGGTGACGATGTGGCCTTTCTCTGACACATCACTGGGATGATTACCCAGAAACACTAGCGCAAAGGGAGGGGGGCACCTGGAAAATAATACAAGAAACAATGAACATGAAGAAAGAAATGAACAAACCGCATGTTGACTTCTCAGTCAGAAAGCCCCCAGTCTGGGGGGGAGGGACATGGTAATTTAGCAGCCCTGGAAAAAACAGTCACTGATTGAGTTGGGAGATTTCATTTAAGTAGCTCTAAAAGCGATCAAATTAAAGGTTTGCTTTGTAGATATTAGTGTCTTAAATGTCAGGGGATATTCAGTGCGCCAACCTCACCCTCCGCCGCACACCCCCACCCTCTCCGGGCCGACGAACGGCCGTGTGATCACACCTGCACAGAAATGCTAATGCACGGACGCGCTAACTTTCTGTTTACGAGAGCTTTTACTTCATTAATTTGGCATCGGCTGAAGTGTTAATCTATGTCGTTGCCGTGGTTACGGAACAAACAGCAGCCCCGGCGCATGGCCCGTTAATTGCGCTTGATTGTTTCAGGCAGACAGAGTGCGGCCAGGGTGGGGTGCAAAGAAGCTCTGCCATCGACACCCCCACCACCGTGCGGGTCTGCGTGCGTATTCACTGAGCTCTGACATTCAGAAATAAAAGGCTCCGTTTCCACGTTAGACCCATGCATTTTCCCACCCGCCTTATCGCAATTCGGCTTATTTCGGTGCATCTGCGACGTGGTATTAACCTCGGCACGCTGACCTCCGGCACTGTTGCATTATGGTAAGATGGAGAGGCAGAGGCATCAAAAACATCAGATAGCGTAACAGGAATGGTTACAAGTACAGAGAACGCAGGTAAACTGAATGCAGGCATTCGAACCATCCTGCCAGGCCTCATTCGCCCAGCTGCTGATATATTACTGAGATACAGACACGTAATCATGATAACACTGCCGTTGTCCACTGTCATTCAGTCAATATCATCAATATCTTTCAGTACTCTGTATCTTTCTTCTTCCATCCATCATCCATCTGCTTGCCCAGTGCAGAGTCACAGAGTTAGCCAGCAAACACAAGGCACGAGTCCGGGGTCTATCTGTCGTCCTTTAAGATTAATCTGCTGGAATTGATAGATAGTCATTTTGTGATTCATGGCCTTCAGCAGGTTGGCATTCTGCCCCTCTGGTGCCCTGCTACCACGTGCCCGACGCTTCCCAGATTGGGTGGATGGATGAAAGCATTATTTTTGTTTACAATGGGGATAATTTGACACCTGCACTCCTCTTCACAGTCACATAGACTTCAAACCAGACGGCTCACGCTCAAGGCACAACCAGTCTTTGAATGATGTGTTGGATCCCCAGCTGGTGAGGATATACATCCGTATTTTTTTCTGTGCACGACCAATGCGGCGAGCCTGGGAGGGGATGCCAAATCAGTACAGGCAACACGCTCAAAATGGACACCGTAGAGACAACACCTGTCTATGGATGCAGAGACAAATGCTGAGTACCAGGAGGATAAACCCTATGAAGAAGTCAAACCCATGAGACAGAAGGTGTGAGGCCAACTGAATCACTGAAGCTTAAGGATTTTACTAAAATTCGTTAGCAGGAACTGAGATAAAATGCCATCAGTTTTGTGGTCAACATGCTTTAGGCTAGAGAGTATTCAATGGTTTTCGTGCCAATACTGGATAGATAAAGGGCCGATTCCAGCCTTTGACATTCCTGTGAAGGGCTTTTATAGTACTTTCTGTGAGCTGGAAAACTAATTTAGGTGTTTTTGTGTGTTGTAAGTACAGAACATATGCCGGTTGGGAAAATAGTACACGTCTGCATTCAAATAGTATTTTTGTGTTTGTATCTGTATTTGAAGATCATCTGTATAGGTCTGGCCATTTCTTGAATGTTATCAGAATTCAAAACAATAATGCATATGAAGACATGATTTCAAATGATGAGATTTCTAGAAGGTGGTGGAATGGATGGAAATCATCTCAGATCGGTGTTTAATTCTCCGGAAAACATGCAGAGAATTCAAGGTCTGGCAGCTGAATCCCCATCGCAGAGAGACAGGAAGTGGAGGTAGATCAGTCACTGAGGCATGCTGGGAAACGGGCCGGCACCTGGATCACCATTGTAAAGGGGGCTGCTTCTCTTCTTATGAAAACGTCCCCCATGTTCTCCAGCGGGGTTTTTTTTTTGGGGGGTTGGGGTGGGGGGAATCATATATGCGTCTTTAGTTTGAACCTTCACAGGAGCCAATTTCACCCAGCAGACTGGGAGGAATCTACAAAGCTGGCTGCGAACTTCAGGGCTCCATGTGAACACGGTAATAAATGTTGTTATCATTGCCCAGACTGACGAGAAAAAAAAAAACTGCAAATAAGCCATTTTGCTTTTGAAAAAAAATACAGCTTTTATTTAGGTGAGATAGACGCCTGTAAGGTTTGCAAAAGGGAGTAAAAAATACATCTAATATTCTGAGGTAACTGTGACTATATCAGCCATATACAAATGATCCAGGACCTTGATTTAAACAGCAAATGAAACAGGCACAAATATACACTTTCTGTCCCTGTCATACCCACCTTGTTACACCTTCCCCAGTTGATGCCTTTCAACTCGACCCAGATAATTTAATAGACCTTATTAGAAATGGCACAAAAAATACTTAATTTAAAGGCTGACTAATCTATCTGGTCATCATATATTATAACAAATCATTGTTTTTAAAGATAATAAGATCCTTCCGCGTAGCACTGGCCAGCATCTAGTCATTCAGCCTGGTGGAAGCATGTAGGTCTCCAAAGCTGATTATCAAATGAGGCTCTGCTTTAAAGAGCATTTCTTCCTTTTGAAATGAATTTTTCCATGAATTTTTACAGGTACATTGGAATGCTTCTGATTCATATATCCCAGTTTGTTCTTCTTTGATACACACAGCTAAGAGTGAAGCTGTGGGTCTGAGCACAAGGTCAGGCCATTTAGCTGACACACCTGGGGCATTTTGGGGGATTAGGGGCCTTGGTCAAGGGCCCAATGGAGATGCGGCTCAAACCAGTGACCATCTGAGAACAAACGCAGGATCCAAACCCGCAGAGCCACACAAGAATGGATGATACACCGTACATCGCTGTACCACGGTGCCATGGAGTCTGGGTAGCTGTACGTCGATCACGCGGGCCAACCAAAGTCAGCGAGCGGTTACATGAGCCTCGGACCTGATGGCCTCTGGCTGAGCCGCCTGGTAACTAGCTGAAACTAGATGCCACTTAAAGTAGCTTAATGCTCACAGTAATCACTCTGAAGAATCACTCCTAAATGCCCCTGTCACTGGTTTGGATGCGTTCCCACATGCCGCCTCTGCAGCCAAACCCTGTCTATCCACTCTGCCGATATGCGATAAACTGCAAATTTTTGTTTCGGGAAAAAAAAAAAAATAATAATAAATAATAATAATAATAATAATAAAGGAAGCACAAGTCAAGAAAAATCAAGGCGAAGTTTTAATGAGATGAATGTGGCTAATGATAGTCGAGGTGAGAGGTTAAAGCGCGGGGTTAATGGCACTATCAGGATTCAGACAAAGTTAAGTGTTGAGGAAAGGTCTAGCACAAGAGGTTAATTAACCTTTTAAAACCCCAAGTTGTCGGCACATACATACATATTGAATGGAGCCGCCACTGGGGCCTCCAGGTCATTGCTAATACATTCTGCACGCTACAATTAAAGCATCATCCGACCACTCCAGATCTCCATTTAAGTGCCATTTACGAGGCTGAAATCTGAAAGGCAATTAATTTAAGTCCAACGCTATTGAAGTAAGGAGGTGCCAGGTTACAAGATATATAATTTAAGACTGAAGTGCTGTTAGCGTGGTCAAAGCAAGGCTAGTGATGCAAACGCTAAAGTATCCGCTTTTATTCCGTTCTCATTCTTTCTCTTGTTATTTTTCTCCCCCTCCCAGCTTTAATGGCCATGCAGTGCAATATGGGGACAATAAACGGGAGGGAAAAATGCACTTTAGCAGTTCAGGGTAACGCATTATTGAGTCGGATGTGGATATTACTTTGAGAATATTACTTACGTCAAATTTTATACATTCAAAGGGCTTTCAATTTGTACTATATCGGTCGGAACACTTTGTGACCCAGACAGATATAAAACAATCCGAAAAGTAGAGGGAGACTGAAGTGGCAGCCCTGAGATAGAATAGATATTTGTCAGTGGATAGAAAAGCTATGCGGGTTGAAAATACCGAGCCAGGGAAAAAAAAAATTACATTTCTGGCTCCATCAGGCCATTGTGGCACATTTCAGGTATCAGAAGTACGTTCGAGTGAATTACAGAAAAGGTGATACTTGTTTAAAGGTTAATGGCATTGAATCATTTCATTCCGTGGGATTTTTATATACGGCCCTCAGTAAATGGCAACCGGTATTCAGGAAATTCTCCTTTTTGCAATTTAATGGAGAGAAGGCCACATGAAAATTAAATCTGCTGCTGGAAAGAAGCATATTAAAGAGAGGAATAAGAGGCGTGCAGGTCGGTTTGTCTTGCGGTCAGCTGTGGGTAAATGGGGTGTAGAAAAGCCAGGCTGGAGACGACTCCACCACAGCAGGACCACAAGCACAATATATGGCCCTAAGTCAGGATCCATCCATCCATGCATCCATCCAGTTTTAACAGGGCCTCTCCATCTTAAAGCTGAATTTGAATACTAATAAATGAAAGTGTGCAGATATGGTAATCACTTCAGTATTATACTTATGGGCAAAGCTAATGCAGCGAAGGGTCTTGCTGTAGAGATGTCGGGCTGACGAACGGGATGGACCGGCCTCCCGTTCGGGTCGTTCCCCTGCCCCTTGGCCTGTGCTTCCTGAGATAGGCTGCAAGCTAACATCAGTCCCGCACTGACCGCATAAGCGGCTGTAGATGGATGGATGGGTGATGACTCTATGCCACATATTATTCAGTTGCTGTGACGCCAGTGGGCTCATCCTTTTAGTGACCTGTTAAAGT
The DNA here is from genome assembly GCF_048594095.1 of Paramormyrops kingsleyae. NCBI lineage: Eukaryota > Metazoa > Chordata > Actinopteri > Osteoglossiformes > Mormyridae > Paramormyrops > Paramormyrops kingsleyae. The sequence continues at coordinate 16,572,015 of NC_132797.1, forward strand.
CACTCGCGCCTCGATCCGTGACCCCATTACGCACACCCCGCCCCACCCAGAAGCCAGCCAATCAGAGCCGAGCCGCAGGATGATGAGGGTCCGGTACTGCCGATTTGGTGGGGCGGGGTGGGGTCTCTCATCAGGAAGCCCCGCCCAACAGGAGGGAGTAGAAGATGGAGCTGCCGCCTCCTTCCTGCTCGATTGCAGGAGCGCAGCACCCGCATTCTCTCAGGGGTGAGGGAATGACTCCCAGCGGAGCCGGTCCTGCAGAGCCTGCCTCTTCTCCAGGAGGAACTCCCCGCCGCTCTTTAATGAGCCTGTGAGCCCCCCCCCCCCCCCGCCTTTCTCATCTTTTTGCCCGTCTTTCTCTTCCAGCGCTGAAGAAGTTTCAGTCTCCCTCCCCGTAGCGCTCGTTTCCGGGGCGCCTTCCTTCCGGTTTCGATGAAACCTGCGCCACGCCCATCCATGCCACCAGATGAATCTCCCCTTTGCCTCGCCGGCCCCCTTTAGGTGGCTGCGTGCCACCTGTCTCCGCGGCGAGGAAGCGGCCGTTTCAGTTTGCCGGTAAATCATTTGGGGGAACAGTCAATGATAAGACACCAGCCCTAAGAGACGACAACGTAACACACAGCCACTGTTTCTGCTGCTGGATGAGAAACAAGATGTATTTCACTTATAATTATATCCATCCATCCATCCATCCATCCAGCTGCCAGTACAAGGTCAAAGGGATATTGTGTAAGAAAAAAATAATGAGTTAATGTTTATAGCGGATCCTCACTTAATTTCAGTTACAAATCAGGCGGTTTCAGCTTTGATTCAATTAAGAGTCTTACTTTTATAAACATACCACTCTCAAATAAGTTGGTTCAGACAGTTTTGTCCTTTTTAAGTCGAAATTTTTGTCACCTTAGTTGAAGCTTGAAAACAACTGTAAGAAATTCAGACAGCGCAGAGTAGCTGCTCTTAAATTAACGGCTTTCAGCTGACACCCTCTACTTAGTATGTAAAGAAGATCTTTGACTTCCCAGTAATGCTCCTGCTGTCCTCCTTTATCGCAAAAGCTGGTATTAATCTGTCATGATCAGCGATTAACTTGCTTAACTGTGTTATTACGGGCATACGGGAACAAATGCTTTGAAAGTCCTAATGGCATTAAAAGTCCTTTAACTACAGAAGGTTTAATTGATTCTCAAAGCTGTAAGGTACCGGTTAACAGACATAGGATTCACATTAGTTAAATAAATCAATCAATCATTCAATCATCCGTCCATCCATCCATCCATCACTGCTTATCCATAATAGAGAAGCCAAAACGAGAAGTAGATGATGGCATTTATTTATGGCTACATGATGGTGCAGTGGTTAGCACTGTTGCCTCACACCTCTGGGAGTGCGGTTTGAGTCTCTGCCGTAGCTCCTTGTGTGTGGAGTTTGCATGTCCTCGTTGTGTCATTGCTGGTTTTCCTCCGAGTACTCTGGTTTACCCCCCACAGTCCAGAAAACATGTTGAGGTGAACTGGAGTTACCAAATTGCTCGTGTGTGCATGTGTGAGTGCATGGTGTGTGTGAGTGCATGGTGTGTGAGTGCATGGTGTGTGAGTGTGCATGGTGTGTGAGAGTGCATGGTGTGTGAGTGTGCATGGTGTGTGTGAGTGCATGGTGTGTGAGTGTGCATGGTGTGTGAGAGTGCATGGTGTGTGTGAGTGCATGGTGTGTGAGTGTGCCCTGCGATGGGTTGGTGCGCCATCCTGGGCTGTTCCCTGCCTTCTGCCCATAAACTCCAGACCCCCAATAATCTGTATTCCCATCCAAATATTTGGAATCAGAAATTTCTATGAAATATTTTTAGTTGTCCAAACTCTTTTGATAAATCTGTGGCAAAAAGATTTCAGGGCACTTTGACCGTGATGGGAGTCGGCCGCGTACGCCGTGCCGTCCGGGCGCCGTGATGGGAGTTGGCCGCGTACCTCATGCCACCGTGATGGGAGTCGGCCGCGTACGCCGTGCCGCCCGGACGCCGTGATGGGAGTCGGCTGCGTACCTCATGCCACCGTGATGGGAGTCGGCCGCGTACGCCGTGCCGCCCGGACGCCGTGATGGGAGTCGGCTGCGTACCTCATGCCACCGTGATGGGAGTCGGCCGCGTACCTCATGCCGCCCGGACGCCGTGATGGGAGTCGGCCGCGTACGCCGTGCCGCCCGGGCGCCGTGATGGGAGTCGGCTGCGTACCTCATGCCACCGTTATGGGAGTCGGCCGCGTACGCCGTGCCGCCCGGGCGCTGTGATAGGAGTCGGCCGCGTACCTCATGCCACCGTTATGGGAGTCGGCCGCGTACCTCATGCTGCCCGGGCGCCATGATGGGAGTCGGCTGCGTATCTCATGCCACCGTTATGGGAGTCGGCCGCGTACGCCGTGCCGCCCGGGCGCCGTGATAGGAGTCGGCCACGTACCTCATGCTGCCCGGGCTCCGTGATGGGAGTCGGCTGCGTACCTAATGCCACCGTGATGGGAGTCGGTCGCGTACCTAATGCCACCGTGATGGGAGTCGGTCGCGTACCTAATGCCACCCGGGCGCCGTGATGGGAGTCGGCCGCGTACCTAATGCCACCGTGATGGGAGTCGGCTGCGTACGCCGTGCCGCCCGGACGCCGTGATGGGAGTCGGCTGCGTACGCCGTGCCGCCCGGACGCCGTGATGGGAGTCGGCTGCGTACGCCGTGCCGCCCAGACGCCGTGATGGGAGTCGGCTGCGTACCTAATGCCACCCGGGTGCCGTGATGGGGTTCCTGTTTGGAAATGGGAGACCTGGATCAAGCTGCTTCCTGTTCTGATCCTACTACCAAGCTACTGTGTAAATGAATATACTTTATAGATAGCTGAGAGACTAGAGGCCCCAATATCCCAGGATCCAAAGCGTGGCCCTTCTATCCACTATTTATAGACACTTATTTATTTACGACCCTGTACAATTCATACTTACCCTGTGTGCCCGTAAACATCGTCAACTCTTTCTACTCCATATGATCAAACCTGTCAAGTTTATGACCCGTTCGATTGTTGATGATCTATCGAGCAGATACCATTCTAAATAAGCAGCGTAAAACTGAGTTCCTGGGCTATTTATCTGGTGTTTTTAATTTGAGTTCAGTCCCATTGGTGAATTAATCTAACAAGTAGTTAATAATCTGAACTATTTATACCACCGTCATTCCCCAAAACAGCACTGACCTCAGCATTTCCCAGATTTGCAGCAAAATGATCAAATATAGTTTATCGTGGTAAGAATGTCAAAAAAAATAATAATCGTGCAAATTAAGCAATTAATGGAGAAGAGCGGAGACAAAACCTCCACACAAACAGCCCTAAAGTAATTGAGTCTGACACCCACGATCCAAATAAATCAGCAACACCGGAGAATAACCGCAAAAATGCTAATTGTTGTCATTGGAGCTGCTTCTCAGAGACGCATTGCAGTGTAGGACAGGCGGCTGGGCCACGGTGACCATTAAATCTCTCCAATTTAAAGCCCGGGACAAGGTTCAGGCTAATGCCTCTCGTGAATATTCATGAGAATCAATTAACAAAATAACAGCGGAGAGCTTGCATTAAAATGCAATCGCCAGGATCTTAGTAAACTTTCCACTTCTGTGCAGGGGTGTTTAATGTACGACGCGGACTGCTGCCAGGGAAAGTTCACAAACGCCGTCGAAATCATCTCCTTTGGCTTCATTACATCTGAAGAGGGATCCACTTTACGTCCTGGGGCGACGCTGAAGGAATCGCCATCTACAAAGCAGAGTCAGGCAGGAAATGCTAAGACAGGTGAATCGGGACCACTTTCACTCCAGACGTTCCTTTAATTGGCACCGTAATTATAATATCGTACGAATAATGCATGGGACCAGCCTTGCGGAGGTGGTGGTGGTGGTGGTGGTGGGGGGGGGGGGGGAGAGACCAAAGCAGAGAGAGAGAGGAGAGAGTGGAGTAACTTTTTGTGATTGCATGTGGATCTTCTAGCAGCTGGTAAACAGCAGGCCTGATCAGTCATGAACTTCCTCCGTAGCTGGGGTCACCCTCTACAAGGTACGAGGCTGTTGGTAACCATGGATTCCTTATCAAATTCGGGTGTCATCCCTATTCCGAAAGATCAACCCAACTCTGAGTGTAATATCTGAAAGTGCCCACATTGAATAATGACATTTCTAAATTTTAAATGTAACAGATCTGTGAGTCTGTCTATGAGGCCTTTTCTCTATCCTAAGTTTGACTTTCTTTTTGGAGCCGTTCTGATGTAAATGACACTGATTTGCGTGACATTTCCTCCATAAAACTGATCTACGCAAGTCAGTCTTACGTGCGCTTGGATGAGACATTCTATATGGACATTCTGCCCCTTGAATGAAACAATTAAAACAAATAATGGGTTCAAATTAAATTATCATAGAAACACTCATAATAGCTTCTTGATTTAGGCATTTGCTTTGAAACAAAGACAGGACGAGCCCGGAGAATTAAAAGAGTCACAGTGAGATAGCCCTCCAGAAAAGACACGCTCCTCCAGTTTCAATATGACGACTGTTGGCCTTTGTCTAACACGAAGGCCTCAGAAGGCCAAAAGCAGAGAGCGGAAGCTACATTAGCGTCAATCTTATTAAACTAATCAACCTTCGAGATTATGATTAGCTCAGTCAGGTGTGCTGGAGGTGAAATATAATAAATGTAGTTAGTGGCCTGGGGTCCTCGAGGAGATGTAAAGATTCCGTCCTAGAAACCAGCCTCAGAAGGCAAAGAATGTGGCTGGGCCAGGACTAGCTTCCTGGCGATGCTAACTCGCTATTTCAAAGTGGCATATGATCATATACTCCACTGGTACTGCGAAGCATGTCAAGAAAAATCAACAACAATAGGGGTCCAATTATGACTTTGTTCTGCAGGGATGGTAGACAGAACAGCCAATTACTTGACTGTGATTTTTTTTGTCCCTTGCCGCTAAGTAAATTCAGATACAGCTGCCACAATCGGAATGACGGCGGGAGTCGCAGGGGCCTGAACGGGCTGGGCCATGGGTCTAGGGTAACACAAAGTCAATACCGGCACATTGGCCAGAGGACAACTGAGTGACAGGCGTAGTGCGGGCGAGCCTCCACCAATCCAGGCTGTCGATACAGGAGTGCACCTCGTTGACACGCGCGAAGCCCCGTCAGGCGGCGCTTTTAGTAATTGCGGTCTCGAGAGTTTTAATTATCCATAAAAACCATCAATGTTTGCATGCTTCTTGTTTTGATGGTCCCTTCCTACTTATGTGTCCCTCGATTTTTTCCCCCTCTTTTTTTCCCTGCGATCGCCCCCCCCCTCCATTCCCCAGACCAAATGGTCATTTTGCTTTAATGAGCTCGTCGCTGAAAACATTCACAGAGCTGACAAGTGTGGAGTGCCAGGTGACGGGGGCTGATTGAATGCTTTTATCAGGCCCACAGAAGGTGCAAAGGGGGGAATTTACATAAGTGTGTGACAATTATAGCAAATGGCTTTTAAAACCCTCCTCTGCCTCGTCGCTGGCGCCGCGGTACCAGCTCATTCGGCTTGTTTGTTCTCTCTTGCCTGTGAATTCTGTTTGGTTCCATTACTTTATTTGCGATTCACCTTTATGGCTACTTAATTAAGAGTATACCTCCTGGAAGGGGCTTTTAAGTGATGAGGAAAGAGCTACGTGTGATTATAGACCAAAAAACATGAGCGTACCCTACATTGGAGCAGTCACCATTCCTGACTCTTTTTTTGTGATCTCCAGCCCCCTCAATGCAAGAATAACACGTATCAGGTAAGGGGGAAAGCATAGGGTGTATCAGGTAAGGGGGAAAGCATAGGGCGTATCAGGTAAGGGGGAAAGCATAGGGCGTATCAGGTAAGGGGGAAAGCATAGGGCGTATCAGGTAAGGGGGAAGCATAGGGCGTATCAGGTAAGGGGGAAAGCATAGGGCGTATCAGGTAAGGGGGAAAGCATAGGGCGTATCAGGTAAGGGGGAAAGCATAGGGCGTATCAGGTAAGGGGGAAAGCATAGGGCGTATCAGGTAAGGGGGAAGCATAGGGCGTATCAGGTAAGGGGGAAAGCATAGGGCGTATCAGGTAAGGGGGAAAGCATAGGGCGTATCAGGTAAGGGGGAAAGCATAGGGCGTATCAGGTAAGGGGGAAAGCATAGGGCGTATCAGGTAAGGGGGAAAGCATAGGGCGTATCAGGTAAGGGGGAAAGCATAGGGCGTATCAGGTAAGGGGGAAGCATAGGGTGTACAAAACTGGACTGAAACGTGAATCTCAAGGGAACCACTCAGGGCCGGCTCTACCTTTGCAGGGCTCCTAGGGTCCCCCCTACCAAGAAAACCTATGATCATTTCACATGCTCTGCTAGCCAGGTAATTCAGAGGTGCTAGGCCAGTGTTTCTCAGCCTTTTTTGCACCATGTCCCAAACTTTACCATGACCCTACGTCAAGTACATGTTTAAATTAACGCTATGATTAAGCACGCGGTGAACTTTTTTGCAATTTACGCCAATCAATGCCTGTCGCACAAATCTGACTGGATGTGCCAGTGAATTTTAAATTAAGCATCTGTGGTTTGATTTCTTGGGTTGATTGAGCGTTCGCTAGTTTTGCACTAAGCATTTGCAGACCCAAGACCCCTTTATATAGGTTATTTTTAGGATTGCGGCTGGGAAATCTGATCGTGGATCAGCATCGGAGCTTGCTGGTTTTAAAATGCTTACATTTCCAACTCTGCCTCGCGACTCTTTCAGAATTTGTCGCGACCCAATTTGGGTCACGGCTTGAGAATCGCTGGTGAAGGCTACTGGCTATTCTGCCTGTAGCTACAGCAGGCCGTACGACCACTTCAGCATGACATTCTGCAGCACTTGAATATAACAGAACGACATCGGTGGTCTACTGCCAAACATCAGGTATTGAAACTTTGCCACCCATACCATGAAGTAGCCGGCCGGACTATATCCAAATCAGTTTCTGATGCGTCATGTATCATCTAAATCTTCCCAGCTTTTTGATGATTTTTTTTTTCTAACAAGGTCTGGCGCCTAGTTTTAAATGACAACCAGCAGCTAATAGGTCACTGACATCTAAATAATTCATAACCTACAACTCAATACTATCGGGCTGGGGTAAAGGGGCTCAAAAGTTGAATTTCAAAACATCACACTCTTTCAACTCGCGAAGTTTTCTCGAGGTGAGAAGGTCAAAATATTTAAGTGTCCTCTGGCAACTCAGTCCATGAATAATGCACCATCGGGGTGGGGGGGGGGGGAATCTAGGGAGAGTTCCTTAACTTGTGTGGATTATTGATGTTTATGCGCAATATCTTTTTCCTCAGGTAAAATGATCCCTTTGTATGGGTATTTCTCAAATGACTCCTTGTTGTTCAAGTCTGGGTAGCCCTTAGGCAAAATAAGCCTAATTTACACAAGTCTCTGTTGGGGCAAATTATTATAATAACAAATTTTCTTTAAACATAAAACACACAAAATCAAAAACAAGGGGAGGATCGCCGGTCTCTTCCGCACTTTTAGGCAGCTCTTTCAGATGGTGTTCTTGCTCTTCGTACCTCTTTAAACACTCCTCACCCAGGGGAACCCAAAGCACTGTTGGTGTAGGATTATTATCCGACTGACAGGGGACTTGCCTGACTGACAGTCTTGTCTGAGATTATTTAATCTCACGCTTAGTGAAGAGAGTGCAACTATGAGGTATTACAATAATATAGAAATAAAAGATCTATTAATAAATAGGAATTGTGAAATGCAGGAGGGTGCAGGTATTTAGCCCACTCTGGTCCGGAAGGAGATTGAGAAGCCTCCACTCGCAGGCTGACAAGCAGCTTCTTGCTGAATTCTGAACACTACTGCTAATCTTAAGCAAGTTCTTCCCATAGCTACAGACTGCATTGCCCCACCTCCACTTATTTATATTACCTGTAGTTCATTCATCCATCCATATTCCATTCCCGCTTTTCCTATTCAGTGTCGCAGGGGACTCCTGGAAACCGCGAGCACAAGGCAGGGAATAACCCTGGACGGGATGCCAAGCCAACGCAGGGAACATACAGTTATTTACACTATTATATATACACTGTGCAGAAATGTTCTCTTTACTGTAACCATAGATGCTGTTTATACTCATTAATTACATCATGCCATGTATACCACGGTACAGCTGTTCTAAGTAAGTTTGATTTGCATGTGAGAGGGAGACCCACAGAAACATCCTGGTAGATATATGGTTTTACTCGTTTAAGTTAAAGAGCAGAACAGTTGTTGGGACTGTCATGAATGTTGACGCAGTACCAAGTGACAGTGAGCCTGGAGCCTGTCCCTGGAAGTGCAGGGCACCCCCCAGATCGACGGCCTGTCCATTGCAGGGCGCACACTGGGGGCCATTTAGAGTCATCAATTAACCTAAACCACATGTCTTTGGATGGAAACTGGAGTTCAGAGGAAGGCCACTCAAATGTGAGAGCATGTACACACACACACACACACACACACACAAAGCTGTGGGTACAATCTTGAATTGCTGAATGCATTTTTAAAAATTCGAAGAAGTACAAATAGAAAGTAGCTTTTGTTTGACAGAATTACCAGAGAATAATTAACCTTTATTTTTACCATTTATCTGACTCTGTTTTTAATGTGATTTAATGTAATTAAGACGGGAGATGGGAAATGCAAGCTGTAAGCTGCTGTAAAATGGGCACATGGTGGTAAAATTAAAGGAAGATATTTCTTCGAAAAGAAGAGGAATGGTGAGCATTCAATGTTGTTCACCAACCCCCCCTCAGCTATTCATAAACCGGCTTTGGCCACCGATGACCTCCAGTCACTGACAGTAGTAAAGGTTTTGCTACCAATCACAACAGGCTATTTACAAATTCAATTTTCTCTCGCAGTTTATTGATTTCAAGGCCATCAAGTGTTTCTCAGGTACTGCTAAAGATCAGCCATCATTGTGAACATTCCTTGTCCTTGTGCCAAGCACTCTGGTAATTAGATCCAAGTCCACTATTTATCTTTTGCTACGCACCGCTTCTTTACTCTTCAGATTCACTTTGAAATATTTTCTAAGTCCCCATAAAAGTTTTCTTAGAAAAGGCAGCACCTCTGGAAGGTAAACAAGCTTTGTGCCCACTTAGATGACCCTGAGGTGGTCAAGGCCCAGTCTGAACTAATCATCTCAATCAGTGTATTGTTTATAAACCCTGGATGAAACCACTGGAATGCCATAAAAAAGCCACATCATCTAGTTACATAAAAATCATTTGGGTTTGTGCTAGAATTGTTTTCATACACCTACCAGAAGTCTTTAAAATTTTTCATGACTAATGACAACAAAAATCACTGTATTAACTGCACTAAACTATAAATCAATATTTACATTAAAGCTAATAGTTCAGAAATGAGAAATACATAATCTGTACACTACATCCGACTATCATGTAACCTTTATCGTGCCTCGTTGCAGGAGTCTGCTGAAAAATAAAGATAAAATAACTATCACTTTTTGTGATGCACATCAAGATTACCTGGGCTTTTATATTGTTTACAGTTATTGCTATAAATGTTGAATGTTTACGTGGAAACCTGAAGTGCCACAGCCTGCTTCTCAGCAGTGCCTATTAACAGATTCCTACCCATAATGCTCAGCTTCAGAATGAGGTGATCCAAACAGTGTTTCATCCTCCTGACTTAATGCTGTGTGAACATTTTACTGATACATTCCGTGATTCCACTGCTCGTTCACCCACAGCTACAGCTCCTGTATTGTTTTTCGCTGGTTGGGATTGTTCATCGGAGAAACACAATCGTGACACTAGATGTCAGTATTCTCGCTACAGTGAGCCGAGTTGACGATAGTAATGACACGTTAAAAAGCCCATCTTGCATCTATGAGAATATATTGCAGTCGATGTGCCAATATCAGATTCGAGGACGCCACGAACAGTTTTACATTTTTCTTTCGTAAAAGCACGGAATAGTAGCATTTACTTTCATCCTTCCTACGCATACTGATGCAAGATTCTGTAAAAATTTGCTTTCATTTTTAAGTTCCTTTCACTATTCTGAGGACTCATTTAGTCCACGAATTTATAAAATCCATTTTATACTATATAAAAATTCCTTTCTGATTGTGAGTTGTACTTAGTTTGCCTTTATGTACAAACATTCAAAATAAATATTTACATTTAAATGAAGATGAACACCCTCCACCCTAGCCAGCCACCTGCTACGGTCACAAACCCGCAGACGTAAAAAAAAAAAAAAAAAAGAATCAAGAACGGTATGTAACAAAAGCCTGCATAAATAATCATGTCTTTGTTTAATTTCAGTAAAACGCACGAACAAATTAGGGCAGCAACGCCGAGCTGGAAGTTTTTATACAGACTTTAAGGAACGCGCGGCCCAATATCATGTCACGTGTAATACAAAACCAACCAATAGGAAGGGTCGATTAACCCGGAAGTTTGCGGAACGTGAAAAGAGCGCCTGGATTCGAAGTTTGCAAACCAAGTAAGGTCAGTCGCATTATTTCATAAATATAACGATAAAAGTCAATAATACTGATGGACATCACATACATTTACGAAACGAATAAGTATTTTGAAGCAGAACGTGTATAATTTTTTGTTTATAATGTTCGTGATTTTACTACTGTTTGTCAGCTTGTTAGGGCTTTAAAATATTTTGATTTTTAATGTTAACTCGCCCTTGTATCGCTGGTACTCGTACGGTTTCTCGGAGTTCACGCTCATGGTTACAACTTCGCATTTAAAGAAGTTGCGCTTAATCCTTACTCTGACTGCACATTGTAAATCAGTCGACAAGTCACGGGCGGTTGCCATTACCCAAGCAGTTAATGTCAAATGTGACTTTATGCAAAAGTTTTTAAATAAAGATTTCCTAAATCGCACACGACTTAAGGGGCAGAATATCCCCCGTCTCAATAGCAGCGTAGCGTTAAGAAGGATTATTATTTGGCAACTCATTAGTAACGCTTATGTTTAATTAAAACATGCCGCGCCCACAAGGTGTTTGGCGGTCTGCCTTTTTACATTCCGACAGAGCCACATGAGATATTTCCCAATTAACGGCTCTTCACTAGTTTTAAGACCACTAAACTACACGTGGCTCTCTCCTTTTCTTTATAAAAATAGCCGAAAAGAAGGCTTGTCTATAAGGGGGTGTTATTTCGCAATCCAGCCGGATACAGACGTGTGTATGGGAGGTAGACGCTAAATTGCAGCGCTGGAGTAATTGCCTCCGGGGTCTTTTCTTGCATTGATGGAGTATTTATAAAATGAACCAACCCTAACGATTGACAGAGATCACGTCCGATGTTGATTTATAAATGTATCCGGATTCAATGGCAGTAAGCTGAATTGCGTATTTTTTATTTGAATGCCTGCACGGAAAGGGCACTCTTGTAAATGTGCATGTGATATGCACTGAGATGACCCGCAAAAAGGCGATGAAACATCTCAAAGACACCCATCGCCTTTCAGCGAGTACAGGGAGGCTCCTCCAAAGAGCAGATGTTCGACTTACGGAGCTGATTGCGGGGGAAACGTGTTGCAAACGAAATCAATAGCAGGAAAAAACATCTCTGATTCTGAAAGCGACCTTTATCCATGGGGTTTCTGTCCCAATCCTGCGCGTGATTGCTGACGATCTCGGGCGATCCGTACAGACAAAATAGTCTCCTTCCCCCGGCAGTCGCCTCATACCTTTTTTTGTGCTACCGTCTTTTGAAATGGAAAAGAAGCGCCTCGTAAAGACAAAGCCGAAAGATGAGCAAGTGGCCTACATAATTAAAGCCGAAACTGTTCCTCGCTCAGCTGCTCTCTTTTTGAAGTCGCACCCGGTGCCAGGCATCAATTAGTGTGGAGCTATTTTAACGCAGCTGCTACCGCCCTGTTGGCCCTGCCTGGCGGTACATGTGCGGCCCAAAGGCGCCCAGCTCATCTATCTGCTTCCTGCATCAATGCAGGATTAGGAAATACTTCATTTGGATGCAGTGATGTAAAGAAATCCGCACCCCACTCCTCCCAGCTGCCCCTAGGGATTGACTGGGATCTGTTTTGTCCTTTCCCTGCGACAGGTGGCACAGAATCAGAGTTGAACCAGCCAGTAATGGGTTAAATGAGCCCCGCATGGAGTCTTTATGATTTTATCAATATCTGGTTCAAAACATGCCCCTTCCCTGTCACCTTATAAACTGTCTTTGTCATACTCAACACAAACGGCCTGTTTTCTCCTCCCACATAGATTAGATATTGAGGTTTTATCCTGCATGCTTCGGGTGACAAGTTCTACACAATGTCACTGTTCCCAAAGGGATATGACAGTTGTTGTTGTTTTAAATTACTGTTGTACTGTAGGGTGAATTATAAACCACTGAGACTTTGGTTCTCTGTAAGGTAATTGGTGATTCCCAGTAGGTGGATCACAGCTTGCAAAGCCCAGGTATGATTTTCCCTGACGTGCACAAATGCACAGCCTGAGATGGAGGATAAAAGCCTGTTCTTGTGAGTGGCACAAATGATATGACATCACCCCCATCACTATCCCTGCACGTGTGCACTCATGCTCGTTACACTGCTGCCCTGCTTGGGCAGTAACATGTCAGTGTGTGCCGTCTAATGAATGTGCTGTTTATGACCCCCGGATCACGTTGGCGGTACCGCGTCCCGGGGCCTGGAGGGGGTGCCACTGGATGGATCAGCTGCAGTATCTGGGTATCTGGCTCCACTAGCACATGTGCAGTGACTTTGCAGTGGTTAATGACAACTGATGGCTGCCAGGGTGCTGACCTGTGATCAGCTAATTTACACAAAAATCCAAATTGTAACTCTTTTGGGAGGGAAATGCAAAACTGTTTCTAGATTAGCATGACTTCACCCAACTTCCAACTAAAATGTTCTCCAGAGTGTTAAGTGGTCGGTGGGTCTAACATCTGCAGTTATGGGATTTATGGTGTTTAGTAAAAGAATGGCCTGTACTTAACTTTACATCTAACTCTATATCTTTTTAGTTGCTGTAATGAAAATATGAGCATGCTACGTGTGTGTGTAGGTGGAGATTTGATCCATATGATAAGATGGCAGCTAAGTAAAGCTCATCAGGGGGAACCGGCGTGGTCAGGTGATGTGGAGCCCGTCTGGGGAGGCTGTTTAGTGCTACAGACTGCACCCTGGGAAAAGGTCCTCCCACGGTCTAGTAGTAACTGGGGAAAAGCCACACGAAGAACCAGCTGGAGGCGCATGGCCAAAAGTGTCGCTCCAGCTGTGGAACTGACACGCGGGAGTACAGGACGTGCAGGTCGCAGCGGAGTGCGTTTGCGGGCGACTCCCGGAACGGCACCTTCCCGCTTCCCAGATAATGAGAGCACAACGCGAGTAGAGATCGTCGGCGGACGGTTCCCCCAGCGGGCCTGGAAAGGAGCCCCCCCCCCCCCGGCTACCAGTTTGATGAGTCTGCACAGATCACATGCTGTTCTAGGTTGCATAAGTTTTGCGAGTGACGACACGTCATGCTTTGCTGCCTTCGGGAGACGCTGTCTTGGGCTCCTCGGCTCCAGGCTGTAAGTAACACAGCGTCACCTGGTCCCCATGTTCTGCAGTTTTACATCCACTGTCAGGGGGTCAGAAACAAGCCTTGACCATCTGACTCATGGCCACACATAACCATGCAGTTCTGCAGTGCTCTGCAGTGCTGTCCGGTTCATTCATTAGTCCTGCCAGTATACAGCAGGCTGCTTTTTCAATTTGTATGACTTTACGTATTAAACGCATGAACTCACAGGTATCCGATGAACAAAGCCCCCGTAATCCATTCCTTTTGATATCTTCTTAGAGTGCAGGCTGTTCTCTTAAACCAAACTTGCTTCTAACAAAGTCTCTGTGACGATCTTGTGAGAAGTCGCACGCCAGTTCAGCACCTGTTATCCATTACTTTTTACGTGCAATGGCCTTTTGCTGGCGAACGTGGGGGATGTGGAGCTGAAGGGCGCTCGCTCCTGCGCATACAGATGGTTCCATCTTAGCTCGAGGCCCTATACTTTTCTGTTTCTGCAGAAGAAGAGGATGACGCCATATATATTTTTACAACCCAGCCAGATGTTTGGGGCATAAACATTGCTTTGCAGGCACGTGCTGGGCTTGCTGTAGTGCTCTATTAGTGCTTGCCGTTTATTCCCCTTCTGCTACGTAGCAGCTTAACACCTGTTTGCCGTCAGAGGGACCCCCCCCTCCTTCCTGGCTCAGATTAATTGCCGGGGGGACGCTGGAGTCGCATTCGGAGAAGTGGGAAACTCGACCAACTTGGGCTCGTCCGGTATTAATTGGCCAGGCTAACGAATGCTAATTGGACACACTCTGTCAAATAGTAGATTCTCCCTTATTATTTACACAAATGAATGCACTGAGCTGGGCGGGGGGAGGGGGAGTAGTCTTAACTTCCTAAGCGTTCACTTAATTTAGAGGCGACTTATCAGCAGTATGGCAATAAAGGCGGTAATTAGGCGTGGCTTAGCCATCCGCGAGATTGGCGTTAGCGCAGAGGGGCAGGGGGAGGCTGTTGACTGTGCTTTGTGGCGGATGCTGGTTTTGGGTGAAGATGCAGGTGGGACGGCCCAGCTGGTGGGTTAGCAGAGCTCAGGGCTGCGGTCATTTAAACCACGGGTCCTGTAAGTGTCCTGAGACATCTGCTCAGGCCGGTAACGCCGGTTAATGTGCTTAAGCATGACTCAAGCCCTCCTTCCCCAGCCTCTAGCCCTCAGCCTGGACTGGGCGTCGCTCAGGTCCGGCCATGACTCTGAGTGGCTTCGGAGCGGAGGGGGTGGTGGTGTGTGTGTGTGTGTGTGTGTGTGTGTGCATGATTACCATCATGGCCGGACCCTGCAGGTGTAGTGTAACTTGTTCTGCTGCTCCTGGCTGAGATGATAGCTTGACTCGTAAAAGATCTGACTAAATAAACTATGTCAAACTAAATCTCTGTGAATGTAAGACACGGGGTTTGCTGTGTGACTGTCAGTACTATATTAATAGGATAAGGAAAGGCTGATTTGTTTGATGTCAGGGGAGAAAAATGATCAAACTGGCCAAGTGTGGTTTTTGGATAGGTTTGGCCGGCTGGTTCCCTGTAGCTGCAGGGAACGGTACCAGCAGCTTTTTTGGGAAGCGGGGGGGCGGTGTTTTTTCTGGGGAGGCTGTCGGCTGTTAACCTTTTGCGGCCATCTTGCAGAGGGGGCCCCCGGCCCTCAGCGCCGACGCCCCTGCCTGGGGATGAGTCTCCCTGCCACTAATTGAGGCAGGCGGGGGCCGCCGTGCTGCCCGGGTGGTGCCAATTAGCAGCGATAAACAAGGCCCTGCTGCACCCCCCCTCTCCCCCCCCCCCCCCCCGGCGTCTGCGCGTATCTTTCCACCCAGCAGAGCGGCTGGGAACTTGGCAGCGTTAGCTTGTTGCTAAGGGCTAACCCCAGCTCCTTCATTAAATCCACCCGCTAGACGATAATGATGGAATCATGTCAGTTCAGACCAAAACAAAGCGATTTCACTGATAGATTATAAATTAGTTTAACACGCAATGCAGAAATGTATTAAATCGTAAATATGCACGTTTTTGTACCTTCCTTTTCGGATTAACCTCATTTTAAATGTTTGACTGTATAGCATATGAAATGTTTACCCCAAAGTGGGTAGTTTTATTCATTTTCACCACTTTTTATTGTAAATGGATAAAGTGTGTTTCCTCTGTAAAAGATTTGTGAGTAGGGTTCGAGGGATGTGTTGGAAGTGTGTTCTGGAAGGTTCCACCGTGCGGGCAGGCAGCCGCTTTATTGCTGAGCATGGTGCATTAAGGGGCCGTGAATCGCGTAGCTATGAGTGTTGGGCGATTCTCACCCAGATGCCCCAGCAACTGTCCGGACCCCAGTCGGTTTAATCACTAATACCTGTGAGCACTTCTTTTAAATCTGATAAATCGGTTTGTTTATTTATTACCCGCTGACCTAAATGTCCCTGGAGGGGGTGCTGTACTGTACCCCTGAGAGGGCCGTGTGCTCTGCACCTCTGTGCTAACACCTAAACTGAGTGCATTATAGCACCTGCGAAGCTAATGAATTGTTTGAATGAATTACTCCTCATGTTTGTGGTTTGGGGTTGGGTGTTGGGTGTGATTGATTTAATGTTATCGCAAAAGGATCTTGCGCGCTAATTACACCCTTAATTTGTTCCCCGTCCTGTACGCGGTCTGAATGCGCCGGCCCGCGGCTTAGTCAGACGCACGGTATCTGCAGCGAGCCCCAGTGGGGGTCGGAGGCCTTTAAACCGCGTTATCCTCACACAAACACACACGTTCCCCCCATCCCCCCCCCCCCCCCAGACCCACTGGGGTGCCTTTTTGGGCCCCCACATTAATATTTCATGATGGATTATCCAGGCCTGCGCACAACCGCCTGCTTCAGACGGCTACAAATCTCAGATCTTGTTTTCCCATTACGCTCATAATGAGTAATGTGTAAGGGAGCGTCCTGCCCGCTCACCGGCGCCCCCTAAGCCCACGTGGACATGTTTAACATTTGTGAGCCTTTCATGCGCAAATAAGTCTTGGATTTTTTTTTTTTGTAATTTTTCGAAGCACTCCTTAATTGTCCCTTGTGTAATTGTCACATCCATCCATTGTACTCATTGCATCCTGCAATGAGTCGACGTTTGGCAGGAATTGTTTTTTTTTTTTCTTCTTACACATTCTCTCTGGGCTGAGTCTGCCTCCTGCTGGTCGACCTGGTGTGCTGCGGTCTTGCTCCTTTTTTCCTTGGGGGTGGTGGGGGGGGGGGGGTTGGCTTTGCATGTCTTATCCTTCATACTGCCTTTTAGCTTCCTTGCAAGAACAGTTATTAAAGAGAAAAAAGCCTAATCTTTTTTAAACAAACCTAAACCCAGTTGTTTGTTGAAATATTGCTTGCAGCACGTGATATTCCTCCCAGCGGCTGGCAGGCCTGACATGGGGGGCCTCTAGCAGCCGTCCTGACTGTTCTGTCCCATAAAACCGTCTCTAATCCATTCTGGGCTCAGTGATCCAGCCTTCAGTCATGGCCGCACTGGGGTGAGGTCGGCTTTACTGATGGGGTCCCTTGGTCCTGCTCGTGTTTCAGTCTCCTGCTTAATGATGAGGGAGGGGCAGAGAGGGCAGGGGGTGCGGCTGGTGGTGCACATGCCCGGCCTCTGTGGTGTGAGTTTGCTGAATGGGGATAGTGGTTCTTTAGGTGTCCAGAGATGTAGCAGGTACATGATGATGGCACAGTCGTTCTCCTTCTCCTGGAGCTGAAAGACTTTCCTCGGCTCGCGGGAGCGCTGAGACTGGCAGGGTGGCTTTGTTCTCCCGCCCTCCTCACCGTCCGCCACTCGTTATCGGCGGTGAGGCGCGACACGCTTCCTGTCAGGGGTTTGATGCCAGTCCCTCGCGGCACGCGAGCTGCGATGTCATTGGCCCTTTTATTTGTGATGTACAGACTATGAGAGTCACTCTTTCCTATATGGCTCTGTGCGGAATGCTGTGATTAATTAATGACATCATCCCTTTTAATGGGACAGGCCCTTAATATGTATTGCACATGGCCATACAAAGGATTTAAAATGATTGCTCTTCTTTGCTTAGAGCAGGGTTCTTCAAATCTGGACCTCGATTCCAAATCCAGGCCTTGTTTTCATTTCTCCCAGGTAGTTAGTTTAATAATTACTGATTCTGATTGGTCAGAGGCTTCTCACCTGACTGCCAGGTAAAGGAAGGCTGGAAAACCAGCAGTGCTCGGACCTCGAGGACCGTGATTTGAATAACCCTGGCTTAGAGATATATTATGAAAATGTAGAAATGACCAGTTAAAACAACAGTTTCCAGACTGTAGTGTGTGTAGGGCGTGCCAGATTTGGCTTTTGCTTGCTGGGAAGGGATGTGGATTTAAACCTGAGGTTTGGCAGTTCATATCTTCAGACAGGTTCGGCTGTTGTACCGTTGAGCAAAGTTCTTACTTTCATTAAATGTCTAGCTGTATGAAGCATAGAAGGTGACGTTAATATGATATGGGTTTATCTGTTGCGCGCCTCTTCTATCTGTCATAGCTTTTCTAGGTCCCCTCGTCATCTCGCCATGAGCCTGGCGCCGGTGCCCACCGGGCCGCCCTCGAATGGCATTCAGGAGCAGCAGGAGCGCTGGGAGAGGAAGCGGGCCCGCACTGGCCGGGAACTGGTCCGTACCGAGCAGCGCTACTGCCACCAGCTGGAGCTGGTCAATACGGTCAGCGTCACCTGGGGTCAACCCCCCCCCGCCCTCGAGCCGCTCCTCCCTGCCCGCATTTCCCATAATCCTTTTAGAGTCCTGCTTCCCAGCCGCTGACACATCCTCAGCATGGTCATAGATGCCCCCACACGGACCCCTGTGACTTGCCAGATCACACACGCTACAGCCTCTTATGCAACACAAACCCAGCATAGTTCAGCGTTCACGACCCTGCTGGCTGTTTACTGTCTTTTTTCCCCATGTTTATACCGCCTTCCCAGACCTTACCTGAGACTTAATGTTTATCATGATGATTATTCTGCTTTAATATTAATCCTTATTCTACGTCAGCCCTAGATCTCACTACTGCTGCTGTTTTTATCACGGGTGTCGCATGATTTGAACTGAGCTGTCGATTATAAAGGGGATACGTCATGGAACATTGTCTTTATTATTAATGGGATTTGAAATCTTTCCATTTCATATTCAGTGTTTTTTTTCCACCCTTCTGGTAAGCCTGCATTAAATTTCCATCACAGATTAAAGCATTAAGAGTAATTGAGGCATCGTGGCTGATGGACGCCTTCCTCCAGCAGCTCCCGCGCGTGACGGCGGCCTCGGAGATGGCGGGATGTATACAAAACGTCAGACATTCAATTATCCCCTCCT
Source organism: Paramormyrops kingsleyae (assembly GCF_048594095.1). Lineage (NCBI taxonomy): Eukaryota > Metazoa > Chordata > Actinopteri > Osteoglossiformes > Mormyridae > Paramormyrops > Paramormyrops kingsleyae. The sequence goes on from NC_132797.1 coordinate 16,591,013, forward strand.
CTCTCCCTCGTTCTTTCAGTACTTTGTCGAGATCCTGAAAGCCAAAGGAACCCTGCGGCAGGACATTAGAGAAAGCATCTTCAGCTCAATTAAAGCCATTCATTCACTAAACCAGTAAGTATCCTTTAAATAATTTACACAATATTTATTCTTAGGAGGGGGTGGGTTGGCAAAAAAAAAACATTAATTGGAGACTTACATATTAATGAAGTGCGAATGAACTTTGAGGTTAGCTAGTTTGCTTTAACGGTCTGCATAAACAAGATACACAAAAATCGATAAGTGCAGCACTTGCCGGACACAGCGGTATTTCTTGAGTTGCTCCGGAAGCTTCCTTGCATGCCCACTAACGACCGCTTTTTTTGTTTGGGCTGTGTTTGTTCCTGTGGTTTATCCTGCCACTATTGTGGTGGGGGATTGGTAACCAGAAGCTTGCTGGCTCACCAACAACTCGCTCGCTTAATTTGCATCACCTTATTAAACATCTAGTTATATGAAGCTAAAAACAATATCCACCAGTGAACTTCAGATCTCTGGTTTGAGCTGTGCCTCTGCTGCAGAGTCCACATCCACACGTGTGGAGACCTGCATGTCCGGTGTGTGACCTAATAGTGGCCAAATGCGCTCCGTGAAGTGTCAGGAGTCGTCGTGGATTCTTAAGAAGCTACGAATGGCTAGAGGCGACCAGAAAGAGAAGAACTAAGGGATCCGGTTTAGGGCGATGGAGCGCTTTAGCCATGTGAAGCCGTAGCACAGTTTCATCGACATGCACGTCTTCAGCCTGATAATAGATTAGTACAGTGGTACCTCAGAACTCGAACTTAATCCGTTTAGAACTCCAGATCGAATCCTTGAAAATTCAAGTTCTGATCGAATTTTCCCCATAAGAAATAATGGAAAACCAATTAATTGGTTCCCGGCCCCAAAGAAATTACACCTAAATATGTTTTTTAGCATTTAAACACAAAATGAACAGGATAAAACAAGAAGAGCATATACTGTACTAAACACATCTAAGCACATTTATCAAAATAGTAATTTGAAAAGTAAGAACATAAATCTATCTAAACAATGTGTAAAGTTAAAAAAAAAACTATGTGTCCTGCCCCGATCGCCCGCTCCTTCCGTGTGCCACGCCCCCTTGTTAACCCCATTTTGAATCCCCGTGTGATCAGTTGTTTCTGCTTGTTGTCATTAGTCCTCTGTATTTTGTCCGCATTTCAGTTTGTTTCTCCAGTCTGGTCATTGTATTGCCCGTCTGCGTTTTGCCTGCCTTACCTGTAATTAAACCCCGTATTCCCCGATACCCTGACGTCTGCGTCTTTGTCTCCGTTCCGTCCCTGCTGGGCACAACAATATTATTATAATTAAATGTATTAATGGTTTATTATTAATATTAAAATAATGAATAAGAAATCTATTTTTAAATGTATTTTATTATATAATAATAATTACTGTTATTGTCTATCATTGTCTAAATGTATTTTTACTGTCTAAATATATGTATTCAGCTAGTGTAAACATGTATGATGCTATCACAGCGAATGTGAGGCTGAGACTGAAGCGTTACCCTTTGTTTCCGCTGAGAGACGTGCCGCGTGACTCATTTCCCCTCGTGTACAAGTTATCTTATGTTCACGGTTTGATTTCTGAGATTCAGATCGAGCTCTAGGTATTTTTTTTTCGAACTGGTTGGTTCGACTTTTAAGAAATTTGAGTTCTATTGAGTTTGAGAACTGAGGTACCACTGTATGTAGATTATGAAAGGTTACAGTCAATCCATCTCCCAGTGCTGAGCTTCTGTTGGTAGTTCACAGTTTTGTGGGCACACTCTTTGTTATATGTTGATGGTCACCGCTGGACAGATTTGCCTAATTGTTGGACCTACGATGGATTAGGGATTGAGTTGCAAACCATATGTAATTGAATGAGCGCCTACTTTCTGTTTGACGTCACTGTTGTGGTGGACTTCTGAGGATAGGGAATCTCTGGCTATCATAATCTGACTGTTAGCAATTAGCTAACAGGGAATGAGGGAGATTTTGTGTATTTTTGAGTCAGCCCTGTGTCTAGCGCAGGACTCTCTAACTGCAGTCCTGCGGAGCCCCAGTCCTGCGGAGCCCCAGTCCTGCAGAGCTTAGCTCTCTCCCTGTTCCACCACACATGATTCAACTCAAGAAATGGGTGGTAATTAGTAGAGAAGTTGAATCAGGTGTGTTAAATGAGGAAACCCCAAAATGTGCAGGGCTGGGCCCCCCCAGGACTGGAGTTGGAGACCCCTGGTCTAGAGGGAGAGTTTGGTACCTTTTGTTGCCTGGAAGCTGAAACAAAGTGTTGCGCTGAGATGCTGGAAAGCAGAGCCCCCGTGTCCGAGCAAGGCCGATAAGCGCCATTTGACTGCCTCAAAGTGGCCCATAAATTGAGCCGCTCGGTCGATACTAAAGATTGGGCCTGGCCATTTGAAGCGAAAGCTCGGGTGATGTTGGCCATTCATTCCCTTATCTGGCCGTTAATTGGCACGTTATCAAACACAGCCGGCTTTTGTGTGGCTTCTGTACGTAAGGTGTGTCCCTCTTGCAGGATCGAGCTCCACGCCACGTTCCGCTCACGTGCAAATCACGCCTCGCTTGTGGCTTAAATGACAAATCGGGAGGCGCCAGCCTTCCGAGCGAGACGGACGGCGGCTGACAGTTCTGCCCGTGAAAGCGGGGGAAATGAACCGGCGATCAGCATGCTCCGATACTCACGTTCCACGTTTAAGGAAAAACAGGAATAATAAAAAGGTTTTGGCTGCTTGCTTGGCACAATGTGAGCTTCATACACGAGCTTGGGGGGGCGGTGTCTACGGGGGGGTCTCACAGCTCTAAGGAGAGACCCTCTGCCCTGTGACAGTTTAAAACATCTGCGCTTCTAGCTGCTTAGAAGTCGGCGAGCTTAGATGTCTGTTTCTTGATTATAGACCGTTTCTTAAAACCCTCACTGACTTTTTCCTAACATAAATAAAGAATGAAACAACATTCAAAACAAATATACAATTCCTTTTTCCTCTGGTGGCTGTATATGCATATGTATTTAAATCCGCGGCCGACATAAGAAACCGCTCCGTTCTCCCGCGAAGAATAAAGTCCCCTATCGACATTCATCTTTCCCGTCTCGCCACGCCGCATGGAATTAAATTGAGATTCTTCTCCCCCACCACACCCCCCATTAATTTCCACTAAGTCCTGTTTGTAGGCGAACACGGTGACATCGCACGCATGATCGGGGGGAATGAGCCGTAACATTTCAGCGAGATTCGTAACGCACTGAGCTGGGGGACGAAAAATAATAATAATAATCTGAGGAGAAAAGTCCCCCCCCCTTCAGAGAAACCCGAGTTCAGAAGGCTTAAGCAAAACGCTCCGGAGACGAGGCCACGGCCTGTAGTTTGATAGGGCTTTGATTTTTATTTGCAGTTTTTATTTTTCTGTTTACGTTCATCCTGGCTTGTGATTGCGACAGGGATCGGGGCGGCTCCAGTGAATTGCGGTTTCAGTATCGCGGTGCCTTAATGAAATGTTTATTTGAATGTATTGATACAGCGATGCCGTACATCATCATTACGGCGGCTCGAGGAGTTTGGGGACACAGTTCCCGATAGCAGGCGGCGATAATTGGGTGGCTGCTCTATAGCAAACTATAATAAAGAACTTGAAAGTGTTGTCATTTTATCAAGTAAGTAGCACAATTTCAAAAAGTATTTGAAAAATAAATATTCTGAAAGAACGCGTCTGGGGGTTTCTTAATGAGAGTAAATGTGGTTTGAAAATAGATCAAATACTATCCCACATGTCAGAAGCCGATCCTTGTCACTATGAGAAATGTTGAATAAAATTACAGTGTAATTGAGTGTCTTTAACGTGCCTGGTATAAAAAATTAATTTTGTTCCAGACCCGCTCTGGTTCAGCGCTCCGTGGTTCTCTTGGGTTCTTGTGCCGCTCGTGTTGTGTGTGTTTTTTAGCGGTTTAAGGGTCAACGTGTTGCATCATGGCGGGTCAGAGTACAAGTTTTCATGTGTAAAACGAGATTTTTTTTGCTCACTGAGCTTTTTATTTAAAAAAAAATAAATATGGCCACTCACAGGAGAAAAAATAAGGAAAAAAACAAACTTGGAAAACTCAAAGATGTTTTGATGCACACTAAAACGGCACTAAAATGGCAGACCATTTCAAGCATTTATTAGCTGTTTATTTTAATGAAAATGCCTCCTTAAGAGGAAGCCAAGATTTTGCTTTTGTTTGTGAATTATAATGTGTGCAGTATGTGCGTCATCTTCTGCTCCTAGACAACACGCATTCGATGATGTTTATCCTGACATTTTTAGCAAAGTGCTGTGACCCCATGTGTCAGGTGCGGTAAAGTTACAGGCCGTCCCCAGAATGTGGGGGCTGCCACCCGCCGCTTGCCCTGACAGTGACAGCTTGCCAGAGGGCCTCGCATCTCCTGTAAACACACGTTGACTAGCATCGTTAGCCGTTTAAACGCTGCGCGGCCTAATAAAACCTCCCAGTGTCTGATTGTTCCCTAGATCATGTTCCCCGCCACTGACGTCAGTAATCGGCATCCTCGCGTTCCGGCCGACCCAAACCATACCGCCAGTGACTGAACCCCCTCCGGGTTTTGCATCCACAAAGAATTAATGTGTATTAGCGTGACGCTAACGGAATATTAATGCTGTTTTTACAGCCTTCCTTACGGCAAGGAATTTAATTGCTCTAAAAAAAAGTTGTTTTTTTTTTTTTTAAATATAACTTGTGTTTTTATTTTTATCATAATAGCCTCCAGCTGCAGGAAACCCGGAAATGCAGTTTTCCTCCTGCCCTTTGCCCTCGTTAGCGCTCTCGCCGCTCCGCTGACATCTCCTGATTACGAACGGAGGCTACAGTGGCGGGCAACTTCATTAAAATCTATTTAAATCAACTTCACCGCAAAAGTGCACCTTCTCTAAACATCTGAAGTCCCAGGGAACATTGTTAGGAAGTGGGTTGGCGCGCGCATGTGATTCCAAGTTTAGATAATAAGCTCGTTGCGAGTGTCAACATCCCGACGAATTCCCCATTTATCCATGTTAGAGTAACGCGGCTGACAGGCGGATCGACTGCGGCGCTCCCCCCTTTTGATGTGCCTTTGTTCCCAGGTTCGGCAAACACTCCTGCACCGGAAAGTTCCCGTGCCCACTGTCTGCTGCTTGATAAACATGTCAGCTGGGAGAAAACAGCCTGCTGTTGTGTTTCTTTCTGTTTTTCTCCCCCCCCCCCCCCCCACTAACGCCTGGCTTTGGGGTGCCACGCCGTGGAGCGAGGTTCCGTGTAAAAATCAAAAAAGGACTGACTCTTATTTTTAAGCGTCTAATTGAAAGAAGAACCATTAAGGATAATGGACCCCATGCAGAACCACCACTTATTTGTCGAGATGTGCCATGCTCTCTACATGCCACTGTAGTTACCATAGATACCATACAGGCCATGTTTGTTTATTAATTTGTTCCCCTCCCCCGATGTTGATAAGTTGGCTGATTTTTCTGTACCCGTCGGCCTTTCTGCAGGACGTTACTGGCCTACCTGGAAGACGGGATGTTTGGCCCCGGCTTCGAAAGATTCTGCCAGCACCTGAATCACTACACGGTCTACGTCGACAATATCCACAATGCCAACAAAGTTCTCCAGGTGAGGTTTCCTCCAGATAGTCCAGCGGAAATCCCGGCTTCCGTTTGCTCCTTTTCGGGTGAAGCTTCTGCCGTCTTCCTTGGAAACTACGGGAACATAGTCCAAGAACATCGCGGCTGCTTTGGGGGTGCTCGGAGCGCCATCTTAGTCATTAATCATTTGTTGCACGTTTCTAAGGGACCTTCCTGAGTGTCGCTTTTAATGTCCCTAAACTGCAGGTCATTAGGTCACTGACATGCTGTTAGCAAACATACAACCGTTACTCAGCAAACACCATCGATTATTCATATATAGTAACGGTATTTTTTTGGTGATGCTGTTCTCTCAGTCACTAATGTGAAGTCACCAGTCCAGTTCAGGCCTTTCTGGATGCCGGGCTACTTGTTCCCATTTGGTTCTGGGCCGGCTGCATCTCAAACAGGCCTCTCCATCTTGTGTGCCATTTTGGTTATGACAGTCTGGCGACGTGGTGCAGCCGTCCGTCCCACCGTCGGAAAGGCTAAGCGTCTGATCATGGCCCAGGCTCACGCTTCCAGAAAGGCGAAGCTGTCTCACTGGAGTCCAGCTTCCGCATCTCATTACGGAGCCTCGCGACCTTCCCGATCCGATTGCCCGTGCTGGGGAACGGGGCTGCTCGTTAGCCTTCCTGGCCCTCACGCTCCGCTCCCAGGTCCTGCGTGACAGGACCCCACCGAATGGCCCAAGTAAGACGAAGCTGTCACCCAGACGTCCAGAACGACCCCCGAGTTGGCTCCGTGACCTCTGGACTGCTTTATCTATTTGAGCCCCTGGGCCGCCGCGATATCACTGTCTTAATTAAGAAGAAGGATGTGGTCGCAGCAAATTGACCGACCCCATTGATTAAGGACTAGCTGCGCAAGTTACATCGATTTCACCACTGGCTCTACATAAACGTAATTGTCGGAACACGGTGCCGCATAATTGCGGCGATGTGACAGCGAGGAGTCGCCCCGTCCTTTTCAACCTTCGCCTCCGTCGCCTCGCATGATAATGCAACGGCCGCTCAATTAACGGGGAGTTCTAAGAGCGCCGGCCGGCGTCACCCGGGCCTGAAAGTTAGGGTCAGCCCGAGAGGCTTTACCGTGATGCATTTTTTAGTTGTTTTTGAGAAATAATGTAGCGATGGGTCGACAATTAGGAGGGATGTCAGAGTCACACTGTGGGAGTCCAGAGCCAGAGCCTCCGTAGGCCAGAGAGTCGCAACAGAATCCGGGAGAGAGGGACACCTTTGTGGTTTTGGGCTCTGCCTTTTATCCTGCTCTTGGCTCAGTGAGGCGCCGGAGCGGGTGACTCAGAACCAAGGGCTTGAAGCGGCAGCCGGTGTGTGATGTCAGACGGCAGGCTTCACACCTGCACGTGTTCCTGTACGTCTGTGTACGTGTGTGTAGCACTAATGACTTCCTGATCGGCAGTGTAACAACCGCCCCCCCCCCTCCCCAAACAGATGACGCTGAAAAAAAACAAGGCTTTTCGCCGCTTCAAGAAGCTCCAGGAGTCGAGGCCCGAGTTCCGCAACACGATACTGGAGGACCTTCTCCCACTGCCTCTGCAGCGCATTCAGCAGTGAGTACCGCCGCCCCCTACTGGTCACCGCTGACCTGACGGACTGCCAGCATGGGCTGGGGGGTGTCCCTGCCCATCCGTGCATGTGCAGATTCTTCTGATCATTTTTATGTTAAAATAAGAATTGAGGGAGCCAGTTTCATTAGTGTATTTGTAAATGCTACTATGTGTTTGTATGCAGGTATTTCTCTATAATTTTTGGAAACTATCACAACTGGGTGTTGTGATAAAATGCTTTGGTTCACACTGGGAAGATGACTGGTTTAGTTAATGGTTAAACTGGGGGGCTTGGTTTCCCTTGTAAACCAGCATATATTCACCGTTCCGATTTAACCTGCCTGCTCTGTGACATTTTAAGATCCTAATAAAGACCCCAAAAAATATTGCTGCGCAGGGACCTCGTTTCTGGCATTCAAGGTGAAACCGCACGTTTCAGCGCAAAAGTTCAGGTACTCGTCCTAAAAAAATCTGTACAGACCCATGAAAGGGGGCAGCCTTCTGATGGCCGTCTGAGAGGCGGGTCCCCGTGTCCTGATGAGACTCTGGCCCGCACCGCGGTGACATCGGTCAGCCGTCCGCCACTGATTTTGAATTCTCCCACTCTTACCCCATGATCAAAGACCAGGATGCTCCTTGTCTGTTTCCTGTTATTTGCTGCTCATCCCCCCCCCCCCCAACCTTCCCTATGTGGAAATTTCCAGATCAGCTTTCATTGGCATACATGAGTAAACGCAGCTTATCACGCCCCAATCCCCCCCCTTCTGATTCCGGAAGTTTCCATTAGTCACACGTCTCTCTGCGGGAAGCCTTAATTGTAACCCACTGGAGAAAAGGAGGAATTATTAGATGACGGTGGAGCTCATTTTGCTGCTAAACGTATCCCAAACCTGTCAGCGAACTCCCCGTTAACTGTGAGAATTTGTTGGCTGTAATTTCATACGGTCTTCACCCCTGTCATAAATTAATACAGCATGAAGTAAAATGGGCCAAAACACGGTTCCTAATGAACAGGAGTAATAACGTGACACCCTTACCGCGCCGCTGCCGGATGTCTTAATTATACTCTTATTTATTTATTATCCTCCCTCCCTCTTCGCCCAAACTCCAACACGGAGGCGGCCGCAGACCGTCGCGGAGATTCCCGCCGAAGTACGCCGCCCGTGTTTACAGCTCCAAGGCATTATTTGATTGTGTGTGTTATGGTTTAATTTGTATTATGTTTATTTAATGACGTCGTCCTCCCCCGGCGTTCAGTGATATGCCGACTACAGAGGCTGCCGGCAGGATGGAGTTTCCCGAAGCCGTACGGGCCGATTCATCCCTGACGGCGGCATGTCGTCTGTGGTTTTATGTTTCCGCGTAACATCCCTCGGACTGTTAAAGCGCGGGTGGGCCGCAGATACACGCGGGGGCGTCGCGGTACTGTTAGATCAACCGCTGTCTTTATCTGTTACTGGGAGGGGGGGGGGGGTTGAATTCAGATTAGCGTCCCTCTCCAAGGAAGATGGTTCAGTGTTTCCAGCCTTAACGATGACAGGAAGATTATTACTGTTAAGAAGTGCTGTGGTGAAGGGGATGCCGGTGCAGGCGTAGAGCCCTCGATAGACGGGCTCCTCGCTTCAGTATTGGCATGATAAACTGTAGGTGGCGCAAACACACACGCATACACAGACCTGTACTCATATCTTTGTGGGGACTCTCCATTCATTCCTAAGGGCAAAACTCTAATCGCAACGATGACAACCTTAAGCCCATCTCAACCTTAACCATAAGTATCCAAACAAAATAGGCATTAGGCATTTTTAGTTTTTTGATTGTATTCACAGATTTTTATAAAATTGCGATTTATATTGTGGGGACCTGAAAAATGTCCCCAGAAGTTAAAAAGTAACAGATTTTACCACATTGTGGGGACATTTGGTCACCACAGTGTAATGCTTACCTGGACCACACACACACACACACCCTCGTACTCAACACATGAGGCCGCAGTTGGTTGTTGTGTCTTTCACCCATACGAGTCAAAACATCACGTTACCTGGAACTTTGAATTTACACTAAACTAGGTATGAATGTGTGTGAATGTGCCTGAAGTGGGTCGGCACCCCATCCAGGATTGTTCCTTGCCTTGCGTCTGTGGCTTCTGGGATAGACTGTGGACCCCCACAGTCCTGCATAGGACAAGCAAATATGGAAGATGGATGGATGGATGGAGGGATAGTTTAAGATGAATGTTATTTAATGGCGTTCACCGTTTGGGACGTTGTGGCTCTATGGCAGGGTGGTATAAGGTGACTCTGGCTCCCAGCAGGCAGGCCCAGGTCTTGTAGTTGGGTGTTGATACAGCTTCCTGGTGCTACTCAACACATTCACAGGCTCTGCTCCGTACAGCTGGCACTCCATGGAAGGTCGGGCCCCCTTTCTTAGACTAGTTACTTTATTGGCCTGGTAGCTCTGTATGTATTAGGGATTTGTTTCTGCAGTATTGGTGCACAGAACATAGAACATAAAAGAAAAATAGAATAAGCAGAAATAAAATAAATGGAATTAAATAGATTTGATGTATGAAAGCAGTACTGATTGGAACCAGGTTCCCAATTATATACAGATAAATAGTGACACTGAGTATACAGGGGTTAGACAGTGAAACAGAAACACTGACCAATAGTGTTTGAGGTTTCATGCCCGGTGGCCAGTCTTCTGACCAATAGTGTTTGAGGTTTCATGCCCGGTGGCCAGTCTTCTGATCAATAGTGTTTGAGGTTTCATGCCCGGTGGCCAGTCTTCACTGATTGCACATTCCATCAGTAAGAGGAGAGTGTGAAGGTTGAATTAGCAGAGTAATAGCACAGCTGTGCATAAAATATTGCAATCCACACATATAATGGGAGCTGTATCATAGTTCAAAAGAGGGCAAATTGTTGGTGTGCGTCTCGCTGGTGGATCTGTGACCAGGACAGCAAGCTTTTGTGGCGTATCGTGAGCCATGGTATCCAGGATAATGTTGGCATACCACCATGAAGGACGGACCAGGAGTAACTGTAGACACAAGGGGAAGCTGTCTGAAAGGGATATCCGGGCACTAACCCAGGTTCATCGAAAAACATAAAACCACAGCAGTCCAACTCACTGCAAATGCACACCTTGACTCTCCTGTTTCTACCAAAGCTGTTTGCCATGAGCTCCACAGGGTCACTCTTCATGGTTGGGCTGCTACAGCCAAACCTTTAGTGCCAAATGTTGGTTTCAGTGGTGCCAGTAGCCCAAATCTTGGGCTGTGTACAATGTGAGACATGTATTGTCCTCTGATGAGTCCACCTTCACTGTTTTTCCCACATCTGGGAGATTTACGGTGTTGGTGAGTGTGGTGAAGCCCCAAAGAGACTTACCACCTGGACTGCTGCGTATCCAGAGTGCAGCACAGGGGTGGATCAGTGATGGTTTGGGCTGCAATATTATGGCATTCACTGGGTCCACTACTTGTTCTAGATGGGTGTGTCACTGCCAAGGACTACTGAACTATTCTGGAGAACCATATTCACCAAATGATTCATTGTACCCTGAAGGTGGTGTCATGTGTTAGGATGATAATGCACCAATACACACAGCAAGACTGGTGACAGAGCGGTTTGATCAACATGAAAGTGAATTTGAACGTCTGATGATCTCAACATGATGCTGTATTGGGTGCAAAAGGAGCCTGTCAGTGGGAACCCAAGGGCCGGGTTGGGAAACACTGTAATGAATGATTTTGGTCTAAAATCAAGTGTTTGTTTCATTGTCCAAAACCCCTTTAGATGTGCACACACACCAATTTGGAAAAAGTCCCAAGAATTTAAGGTAGCGATGGGGTAGGAGGTACAGGACAGTGTAAAAATGTGGGGGGAAGGAACTAGGAACTGTGTTGGGGCGGGTGGGGGGGGGGGGGGGGTTTGTTGCAAGTGGGAAGAGGCCATTTAAGTGACGTGTTAGGTGCCGGAATGTCAGGGCAGCCCGGGTCACTGTGATGGATGGGTGGGCGGGACACAGATGCAGCGCCTTATTACCGTGAGCATTTCCCCCGCCCCCCTCCCCGATACCACGTAGCCCCATTCTCCCTGCCCCCCTTCCCTGTGGTAAGCGCCATGAACCGGCTGTCAGCATGTCCCCCCGCGGCCTCTCCCCCGGGCCCCCAGACCGCCTGCCTCTGACACCCGTCTGTAGCAAAGGCAGCCCTGACGGGGGCTGGGGGGGGGGCTCCCATTGCCGGAGATGCGGGCGGCCATATGCCCACACCAACTGCTGCCAGCTCACGTCCCATCCCAGCTGCCCGCCTGCGTACGCCTGACACGGCTCTTCTGCGGGGCCCCGACGTGGACGGGACGGGCCCCGGGTCCCCCGTGTCAGGCAGCGGCTCCGGCTCACCTGGAGCGGAGGCGGGCAGCATCCTCCGTAGAGTGGCGCTCATTCATTTATCATTATTACACTTATTTATGTATTACACAGGAGGCCCCAGGGCCCCTCGGGCGTCAAGCCAGAAGCCAGATTGGGGAACATTTGGAGATGTCACGAATTCTCCGGCAGACGCTTGTCCGTCAGACTCGTGAATATCGCCTGCACGCTCGCTCCCCCTCCATACGGCTAGCTACCTGTTCTCTGTTTTTCTTCTTCTCCTTTCTTGCTCTTAATGCTGCCAAGAACATGTTAGAGGAGTGTCTTCTCAGATGCAAACTTGCTAATTAGGGCCTGTTGTTGATTTAGCCAGACAACCCTTTAAAAGTTATCTGATAGCTGGATTCATTACCATGTTTGGGGGGGGGGGGGGTATATTTAGAGCCCTTGCTGCATGGTTCACGTACTGAATTAGCAGCGAATTATATTAATCGTGTCATTCGGGCACCTCATTGGACAGCTTGTAAAAGCCAGTAGTAGGTTTGTTTGTACGGAGGGATATTAGAGACATTGAATTGAAGTGAATGACCTCATAGTGAGTATGAATCTGTGAGATGCGTGATCATCAAATGCAGATTCAGCTTTTTAGGGTTTACACGGTGTCAGGTTCGCACTGATGGGCAAGGGCGGAGTCGTACCCTGCTAATCTAACAGTCTTCCTGTTGACCTGGAAGCTGTTTTCCCAACCATAACCTACCTGGGAAACCTAGAGCCAAACCGATAAAAGAACATAGTGTGCCGTCAGAGACGTCGGAAACCAGGTACCAATAGCCAACGTCTGATATTCCACAGAACAAAGGACTCTAATAAAAAAGATTCTAATTATGCTGATGATCTGGCCAGTATAGGCATCCGTGTTCCCGTGGTAACCTTCCTGTCATCGGCACGCACACGTCTGTGTCCTGTGATAAAGCGGCTCACTGATGCCGTTTGTGCGCCAGCGTGTTTGTGTTCGATTTGCGGGGGATTCCATCCCGAAGCAGCGGCCCACGCCTGCCCGGTGTGTGTCGGGCCCCGGGTCCTTCACCCCGTCACAGACTGGCACCAGCCAGATTCGGAGCTCTTACGTTTTCAGGCTGTTTTTGGGCTGTTGAGGCTTTAACAACTCCTGAGATTCCCTCTAGTGGGACGGAGTCGTCTTTCTTGTAATCTTTCTTTCTTTGAAATCAAGACCCCAGGATGGCTGGCGGAAGATTCCTCCCGCACGTACGCAGAAGACCGGGGTGCCCGACTCCCCTCCCGCGGCAGCCAGTGCGGGGTTTTACGTCGACGCTCCGTGATCTCGGCACGCCGCCGTCCCCTCTGTCCCACCCCGGCTCGCCCCGTTTCCGCGGCGCGCTTTTAATCAGGCGCCTGGAAAGACGCCCGCCGTGCCGGCCGGAGTAGACGCACGGCGCCCGCGTCTACTTCAGCTATTAAACGTGGGTAATTACGAGGCGGCCTACGCTGTGTTCAATAAGCCATACCGAAGCCTGACAGCGCATGTTGTCTCTTAATTAGAAATTTGAATCCTTAATGCATGTGTATTAAGTAAAATAATTGGACAGCCCCCCCCACCCCCACCTTCTCTTCCAGTGACAAGTGTGTTAGTACTGAATGACCCAACATGTCTGTAATATGCAGATGAAATGAGCTGTTTTTAAAGCAGAGGAATTAGCATGCGCTAGCTAAGCAGCACATCTGTAAGTAGGACAGGGGGGCTTTCTAATCCGGCAGTCTTCATTATAATAACTTAATTGGTATAGATATCATTCAGATTACATTACTGTCTTCTTATCGCCTCTTTGCTTTTGTGGTAATGAGTAGAGCAGGACTCGTAAATGAACGACTTCCGTTTACATTATTCGGAATACGCCTTAATATTTCTCATTACAATACCCCTCCCTTCTTTCAATAGAGGGAAATGCTTTGCTTTAATTAGATTCCACCCCTCCCCCCCTTAATAAGTACCAGGACATTCAGTGCTGATAATGCCTGTAATGTATTTGTTCTAAAACTGGAATAAAGAAAGGAAATTATTTCACTTTCAAGTGCTTCTTAATTGAAGGAGGCTTAATTTAACTCCAAGCTTGTTCATTTCACCCCCAGTTCCTAACGAGTAATATGATTTTGCCTGTTATCCGTCTGTGTAAATTAGATGGAACTCTGATGTAATTTAATTTTGCACATTTTCGCCTCGCAGCTCTTTGCTGTAGGTCTTCTTGAAGTATGGCTTTGTTTGCGTGTTTTATCAAACGGCCTCCCCACGCGCCGTCTTTTTAAACCAGGGGCCCCCGGCTTGTTTTTGGCTGGTATCTGAGCGCTGTGTCATTTCCGTCCGCCTTTGTATTTCTTTTTCTTTCTCTTTCTCTCTTGGCCCGACCTTTTTGTGGACGACCAGGTGCCCGCTGCCCAGTCTCAGGCCGAACTGTGGCTTTTTACTCGGGTGCACCCCCTGCTGGCCTCGTACTGCCGATCACCTCCCTTTCCTGGGTGTTACGCCGCTCTGCATGGCGCTGTGACCTCTACTGGGCCGGTTCGAGTGGCCCATGGCGTCGTTTGAGGGTTGGGGAAACGCGGAGCCAGACGGTAAACTGCGAGACAGAGGCTGAGTTGGGGAGACAGGCTGGGGGGGGAATCAATGTTGGCTATCGATGCCACCAAGGTCACCCCCGTCGTCTCTGGTTCTATTGACCAGGACGGGGAGAGCTGTGAACTCTGGGCTGTGGCCGCATTCGGTCTGTCGGGGGCGGGGGGGGCGGCTGTTCCTCCATCTTAATTTCTCTCCTGAACCCACTGGGCCCTGGCTTTTCTCCGAAAGGCACTATAAACCGTGAATGGTCTCTCCGCACCGTTTCTGATTTCCATGAGACGGTTTTCCGAGACTCTAGTATCCGTCCAGCCCACTCGGGGTAAATGGCGTCACGGTCAAAGCGGCCGTAGCCCTGATGCCTGGCGCTCTGCTAACGCACCGTCCGCGGGCCCCCGGTTCACGGCGCAGTTGGAGAAACGGCGCGGCAAGTCAGCCACGCTCCCCAGCGGAGGAGGGAGGCGGCAGCTGGGTAAATTGGAGCCTGATTTCTCATGCAGAGGATCGTCTCCCGGTCCCGCCGCCTCCCTCAGCCACAAAGGCCTGTCAGCGCCGGAGTTTAAAGGCGAGGCGGCGAGAGAGACGCCTTTCTACTGGATATTATCGCTTTCAGCCGTTTTCACAGGCGCCGGGTGACATCCTCCCGCTGTCACAGGTGTTTATATCAGAACATGGCTGCAGGAAATGCGAGGGCCGCCATTGTTTCCCCCCCCCCCCCACTGCTCCCTCCGTGATGAAATGCGCATCCCAGAGCTTGACTGGAATCTCCGGGAGCCCGAAGACTTCTACAGAATCCTTTGCTCAACTTTTTTGTCCACTGGGATTTAAGGTGGTTGTGTATAAACTTTTTTTTTATTATTATTATCATCCTTCGCTTAGAAGCTGAGGAAGTCTATATGTAAAGACCCTTCAAACGGTAAGGCCTGACTGGTGAATATTTAATGAAGCGTATAAATGTTAATTGTTTTGGCCATTACCTCTCGTCCATATTAATTCTATATATCCAGCAGGCAGACACACATACAGCAGATTGTCCTGTAATGTGCTGTCTAAACAATTTTAAAGGTGATAATGGAAAATGAATATTAATGGGGGAAAAGCCAGTATATACTGGGTTTATTTGAATTCCTGGTTGAAAGTTTATCTCTGGGCTATGCGGTGCTTTTAGAGGAAACATCTGTGCTCTCTCTAGAAGATTCTGGAGCATCCATAGATGATTCCCCTGTGATTTCGTTCGTGCTGTTCGCTGACAGGCTTCATTAAATCTGTGCCAGTGACCGTTTCTGGATTGGAACCATGTCACACGGGGTATTGATGTCAACCAGCAGGGCTGATATTTTAAGGCAGGGCTGTTCAAACCGCGGTCCTCCAGGTCCGAGCCCTGCTGATGTCCCAGCCTTCCTTTACACGTGAGCCGGGTGTGAAGCCACTGTGGCCAATCAGATCAGTAATTACTAAACGAACTACCCGGGAGAACTGAAAACAAGGCCTGGATTTGGAATCGAGGTCCAGATTTGAAAAGCCCTGCTTATAAGAGTGGTCTTAGAGGATCGTGGAGTTTGTGGGATAGGGTTAGGGTCTTCCCAAATTCCCAGACTCTTTCCCTTTGGTACCATTTCCTAAAGCCTGATTTGTGATTGTGTGTATCAGAATAGGTTACTTGTGTATGCCACAGCGTAAGCTCTGCGTAGAGCCTACAATCAAGCATAAATCGGGCATAAGACTGGTAACGTTTCAAGCATGTCGGTGACGGGGAACATCTTTTTAATTCAGCTGTGTGGATTATGACTCGTCAGTCCAAGAATCTTGTCCGATGTATGTTTTTCTGCCTGAGTGCATCTTAACCCCTGCCTTGAGAAATTACAAGCCCGTCCATTTTCTTAATGGAAGTAATGCCTAAAAACAACACTAACTATTGACAGCTATTTGTGAATCGCAGAAGTGGGCTCATTTAATGTTCTGGAAGCTTCCAAAGCCATCTTGCATCTCCACTCTGCTCGGGGTGGGGGGGATTTAATGGCACTGAGGATGGCAGATAAGCATTCTCTCAGGGTTAGGCCTGGGGTCACATGACCTGAGTCACAATAGATTCTGGATACCTGTTTTCACTTCATATCCATTTTCCAGGAATTGGGGTTTAATTCCACACTTTGCTATTTCTGTGTAGTGTAAGTGCCCTCTAAATGTTGGTCTCCTTGGTTAAATAATGGTGTTGTGGTGCACTCTGCCATTTTATACCCTTTTTGGAAGAGCAGTTGACATATGCTTAATGTCTTACCAGCAGTCATTCATTTGACATGGGGACCAGGGACATTTAGAGCCATCTTGACAAGATTTAGACCTTCCCTTTCATCAGCTATTAAATAAAGCAAACAGATCCGTGTATTTGAAAATTACAGTAGATGGGAGCACTTTTTTTTTCTTCCATTTTCTGGTTTGTGAATACGCGCTATGTTGAGTGTCACTCACATCTCCAAACCCGAGGGGGAAGGTAATGACTCTGTTTTCTCTTTCCAGATACAAGTACTTCCTGCGGGACTTAACGGAGAACACGCTGCCGGACAGCCCCGAGTCCGCTGCGCTGTCAGGTGAGCGGCGTCGCAACAGGGCCCGCCGTTTTGGGTTAATTGTAGCGCAGCTTCCCAAACAATCGAATATCCAGCTCGGTTAAAAATGAAGGACAGCTGCACTGCTAATTGAATTAAAGCTCAGTGGGAATCGAAAAGGCAGGGAAGGGGGAGGGGGGGGCTGTCTGCGACGGTGAAGGACGATGTTCTTCCAGCCTTTGTTGTTGTTTATTTGCTATTAATGTGGTGGGGGGGGGGGGTGTTGAAAGTGTCGGAAAGTGGGGGACCAGCCTGTTGTCTTTATGGATTTTGAAATAATGAATTGGGACCTGACCAGGGGGATATCGCGCGTGAGATGTATTAATAAATAAAATTTCCAAATCAACAGAAGCCCGATAATGATTAATTTCTAATCCCAGTGTCAAATAAACAGCAAATCCTTCTTAAGCAGAAATGTACACAAAGAATTATTTATGTGTATTAATTAAAATCTCATCGGTTGTGCTCTGCTCCAGCTTACAAATTAAAACAGCCTGGCGATTCATTTTCCGAGGAAGGAAACCATCCAGATTCGCCGCTCCATCGCTCCCCTTCTCTCCATTACTGCATATTCCCTCCCTTATTTCTTACTTAACGCTGCCTTTAATTTAAATGGAATTATTTAAAAAGAGCTCTGAACGTAACACTGTGTCTGATTAGGCTGACTAGCCCCGAAAGTGGCCCCGCCGTGGCTTCCGTCCTGGGCTCCGTCTTCGGTGTCACCGTCACTCGCGCAAAGCGTCCCCAGCACCGCCGAAGCGCAGTTTTATTAAAAAACCTTAGCGTTAAAGTGCTCCGACGACTAATTCCTATTCAGCGTTTAAAAGATAAAGCCTTTGATTTTTTTTCCCTGTGAATGAGAAAAGTTGTTAATGTGTTTGTACAGGCGGCGCTAAAATACATTTCAGAAAGGTAAGGGGGGAAATAATAATAATAATTACTAAGTTGTGAAATGGAAAAGTAATTTCTGGAAGACGTCCCCGATAATTGTTGTGTAGATAAGTGAACCAATTAGGTTGTGGTTGTTATTTCATCAAAGTTAGAGCACATTAAGCAACCTGTTCAGTCCCCATTTTCTCCTCAGCACAGATATGGATGAGATGAGAAGCCGGTGTCTGACCGCAGCTTTTACCGTGTAAATCGGTGCGGTAGTCGGTGCTGTCGAGTCCGGGTCGGGATTGGTTACCGAACACAGAAGCGCACCTGGATCGTGCCATACATATCTCGGTATTCATCCACACGTATTCATCGACAAAACGTTTCGCGAATGTCTTTGACTCAACATAGCATCATTTGAGCGCTTGCCATTACTTTAACAAAACACATAACAGATTGTGTTTATTAAGACCGAAAGAAAAGCCAGTGCGGTTTGCGGGCACAAATGGGCACGGACATCCTCAGTCTGGTGCTGCCTATGTGCGAGAATGCACGTCTGCAGAGCTGCAGCGAGGCCTGCTGTTCCCCGCATGCGCGCTTATTAACATCGCCACTAGGTGGCGCCGGTTTTTGGAGTGGTATGCAGACGCATGGTGCCCCATAGCGATGCTGTAGTCTGCATATACAGATTAACCCAAGGGCGCATCCCGCCTTACTGTACACAACGCTACGGGGAGGATTAAAAAAAAAAAATTGGTATCCTGTTCTGTATTGTTCCAAACCACATGTTTCTTGTTAGTGGAAAGGAGAAAAACAGGATGATTTTTTATGTTGAAGAAATAATAATCATAATTATAGCAGCAGTTTATGTGAGAATTTTTGAGAAATGTATGGTTTAATGGTTTTGTAAAGTTACTGCTTGCTTACAGATTTAGTGCTAAATTCTAGATCAATTAGGCCTGCATGTACCTCGTAACAAACCAGTTCACTGTCAAATATGCAAGCTGTAGTGATATCAGACCTAGAAGCTATCACGGTAAGAGGATGATTTGGAAAAAAGGCAGCTGTTTAACATTAAAAATTGTTCAGCATCCTGCATTTCTAAGCAGGCTCATATTTGCAGAGTGTCTTAAAGCATTACGTCATCCCAACTGTCGATTGCACGAGAATGAAGGCGGCAACAGCTGTTGGCTTAAAATAAATGTTTTTTTTTTCACAGTAACGGTGCACCTTAACGTTGTCTATTTTATTGTCTATTTATCCCCTTAACAAAGGGTGAATATTAAAATGTTTTAGTAAGCAATGAATCTTACCACCAATTCACGTGGCACCTCGTACAGACATATCTGAATAGCAGTAATGATTTTATTTGTAATTAATATATGAATGACGGTCTGCAGGCCCATTATCTCTAAGATAATTCATTTTCAGCATGAAATGTATTTCGTGTTAATAAGTAAGTAAATATTACCTGTCATCAGGACAAATAAAACACATGAAACCCATTCTATGTTTACTCACCAGCCTGTCTATGAATAATCATTTTTGCAGGGAAAATAACTTAAATAAGTAGTTAATCGCGGCCTAGTCATGCCTGGTATTGCATTTACTAGCAGGATCAGATCACAGTTTACAGACTCCAGTGATTCAAAGGTAATAAATGAGTGGTCTTATGCTCTCTCTGCTGTGCCTTTAATGGCCGTGGATGCGGACAAACTTCTTAATTCTAAGGGTATTTAACCAACTGAGGATTGGCCTTTGTGTGTTTTTTCCCTGAGTGGCGAAGAGGGACCTTCTACTCGGAGATAGTAAAAATTAATGGCTAGCCAGTTTTCCATTTTCAGCAATTTTAGTTTTAGCTGATAACTGGCAATCCGGGGCATTTTAGACTTTTGTTTAAATGTGCGCACATGATGTCCCTGCTTCGGGTTAGCTTTTCCGGAGATATGATTTGTGTTCCCACGTGTCACCATTCTTTTTAGCTGAAGAATTCGGTCCCGTGAGGTCAGTGTTCGCTTTCAACCAGCGAAAAATTTAAATTTTCTTCAAAAAAGTGTACTACTTCGGCAGAGATGTAAGTAATGAAGTACAAATGCTTCATTACTGTACTTATTTGTATTTTATTTTAGTATTTTAAGTTGTTGCAACTTCTACTGTCATTTTGCTACATTTCTGAGCCAAATAATGACTTTTTACTCCCAATACATTCTGCATGACCATCATTACTTACTCACCCATCCATCCATGCATCCATCCATCCATCCAATAATGCTACTACACACAACACACCTGAGTCAGGCTGCACACTAATCACAAAACATCCGGTGAAAAGAAAATAATGCAGTTGTCATTACAACAAAGAAAATGAACAGTCTCAGTATCCAGAATGAAAGGTCCGTTTTCAAGTTTAGCAGTCATATGATGAACCCAGTTATTGACTTGATGAAGCACTTGTCAAACAAATGATGCTGAGTTTTATTTTTTTAACAACACACAACCTCCCGACCTGAAAAAAAAGTTTCGCTACTTGCATGAATTGTTGAACCCCAAACCCAGGTTATTTAACATGCAGTGGATATTTTCATTCTAAATGCCAATGTGAAGAATTTCTTGTAATTCTGAGTAGTCCAAAGGTTAGTAGGAAAGATGAATTCCATGCATTCTACACACCTTTCAAATGTGGATATAATCGTCAAAGGAAAAGGGCTACAATATCATCAGCAGCCATGACTGCGTGAGTGTTAATGCACATTATCTCCCGGTTTATAGATGCCTTTGTTTTCACCTTAAATTGATCTCAGCTCTGTAAAAAAAAAAAAAAACTCTCTCTTCTGGTGCTGTATTATGGAATCTTTCCGTATTGAAAAATTCGTAAACTAGCCATCGTTTATTGAGGTGTAAGGCCATGTAGTGTTTGTGGGTTTGTGAGTGCATGTGTGCACACCGACTTTGTCTGTGGTGAGCTGGCTTGGGGTTTCCACTCTCAGCATAAACAGGCGACGTATGAAAGCTGCGCTCTTTTTCCAGCACTGTCCTTGGGTGTAGCTGTCGCCCCGCCGCCCCGCCTGCTCACACGCCCATCCCACTGACACCCCCAGCATCTCATTGGCTTGTCTCTGATCAGTGTAGGTCTCGCATGGTGTTCGTTCAGCGGAATGCAGCAGTAAAATGAATATCCCTTTTTGTTTGCAGATCAATAGACAGATAAATGCGTTCCGGTGGCCAAAGTCAGTAATGCAGAATGCCTCCCCCCCCCCCCCCCCCCAAAAAAAAAAAAAAGGTCCTTAATGCATCAGACCAAAAACCAGCCACACAAAGCCGCTAAATGCCTCAAAGTAGGTAAAGGGCTGCTAATTGACTAGCGTGAGAATGGGCTCCCTGCTCTGGTGCATCCATCTGGAGCTAATGCATTAATTGCGTGTGTGCCAGGGGCGGTGAAGGCGGTCTCGGAGGTGGCCCAGCGCATCCAGGACAACGCCCGCAGCCACGAGAACCAGCTGCAGCTGCGGCGCATTCAGAAGCTGCTGACGGGCTGCAAGAGCAAGGTGCTGGTGCCAGGTTGGTGCTTGTGATGAGCTATTCCTTTCATCCCCTCCAAGAGACCAGCCCTTCTGTGCCGTTCGCAGAGGAGACGGGGGATGGGGCCGGCGTCAGAGGGTGGGGGCTCTTTGTTTGAATATTTAAAAAAAAAAAAAAAAAAGTGGGGTTTCCGTAATTGTTAAGCGGCATTAATATGGTGGGGGGCATTTTAATGTTTTATTTTAAAAAATAGAAAAGCTTGATAGAATGAAATTAACAAGGTGGGGCTGGTAATTGATGAGGTGGAGGGAGAAAGGTGCACCCCCCCCCCCCCCATGCATACACACACGTACACATACACACCTTGGCCCAAGTTGCATCCTTCTCCAACTTGTGGAGTGTATGGCCCTTTCTTCCTACCCGGATGCCTTTGAGTGTCCCCGGAGAGATGCCCACATGTGCACAACAGAGAGAGGCTTCGCCGTGGAGGATCGGGCCTGCCACTCTCCCCCAGGACCAATTAGCAACGCTGCACATCTTGTGGGCAGGCAGATAAAAAGGTAGCGGGAGGGGAGGCAGGGGCTGATGAATACCCAGTGAGCTGGGGGCGGATTCCCTCAGATGTGGATGTGAGATGTTGATAAGCCTCTCATCCAGATTCTCAGTCCACTTCCATCTCCACTCGTCCAATAATGGGCCGGCCCTTGGAAGGCCTCCTTCCCGCCTCGCGGCCTCTTAATGTGGGTAAAAGAAAGTAACTCTTCACAAATAAGTAACTTTAAAGCCGACTGCCGGGGCCTTCGGCCGGGAATCTATGTCTTGTTGATATGCCTGATGGTGCCCATGCAGCTAATGTGGGCCAGAACCGCAGTGGGATGCCAGTACCTGCGCTGTACGGAGGCAGATGAACTGACCTTTTTTATGGGAACACTCTGGTGGAACCCGAACACTTAGCCAAACGTTTGGTTTCATAATGAAATTTAACAAAGGAAAATAATGTTCCGAGGTCTCATCAGCGTCGGCACATAGATGGCAGTATAGAGCAACAAAGCAACTGGGATGCTGGCTTCTGTCCTGCAGAGGAAGTGACCGTTTAGGTCATTTGTCTGCAAAGTCATAGAGCCAGTGCAGAGGGGCGTATGTAACGCTTGGTCTGAATGACGTACCTTTGAAATCCAGCTTTATTATCTCCTCATGGGCGAAGAGTCTCACCGCTGCGCTCCCTCCTCCGTAGCTTTGCTCGGATACTGGGGGGGGGGGGGGGGACCCGGTTCTTTGGTAGCGCCATCTTAACGCCGGTGTGACTGCCCCTCCACCCCTCCCCCATCCACCCCAAAGAGCCGACAGTCTTTGATGAGGAGCCCGTTTTGAAGGGGGAAGTTGAAAGAACACAGCGCAGAAAGGGGGCCCTTGGATGTCCCGCTCTTTGAACCGGCGCTGTTCAAAGCACCGTGCATGGATCAGGCAGGACCACAATGGAAGACCAAAAGCTCGCCAGTAACAAGGCTCTACGTTATACTGGAGAGTGCTGTAAATACCAAACAGCCTGCTGTGTGTGTCTGTTTATTTTTTGGTCTATTGCCGCCCCCTCCCCACCCATTTTAAATAATGGTCTGTTCCTCACACATGGCCTTTGTATATTGACATCCTTATTAATATTGGTTTGGAAATAAACTATTTACATCTGATGGGAGTGGGGCTGCATTTTCACTCAGTCAACAAAAGTATTGAATTCAACATTGAATTGGTTCCTGAATTTGCTGAAATTTGTGCAGTTTATTGAATAGCACTTCCGTTCCTAAGGCGCAGTATCGATCCAGACCAACCTTACAAATCCACCAGTGGCTGAGCTTTAGATCACATGACCCACCAAACCTTCTGGAAGATTAGTCGTCACTTTGTCAGTTTATGATGTGTGAAGACCTTGCAGGGCTTTGAGTTGGCAGCTGCTTGGTTTCCCATCCCTAACAGTCACCTGCATGTTGGTCATTAAGTGAGCACGCCCCCTCCCTCTCTATTCCAGGCAGGTGGTACATCCGTGAAGGCTGGCTGCGGGCCGTGCCCCCCAAGGGTACTGAGGTCAAGCCCAAGATGTTCTTCCTGTTCTCTGATGTGCTCCTGCTCACCACGCCCTGCTCGCCGCTGCACCCCACCAACGGAGACAAGTTTTGCTGCCAGCGTGTTTACGCCCTGCAGGACTGCACGGTGGGCAAGGTGTTCGGCCACACCAAGAGCCAGGGCGGCCTCATCAGTGTACGTACTTCCGCCGCTGCGGTGTCTCCCAAGCCGCAGTTGCTCGGCTCCCGGAAGCATGATTGTGAACCATCTGTGGGTCCCCAGGGACTGGATTGGGAAACAATCTTACTGGGTTTAATTTACCTCAGTTTAAATGGCCTTTATCCTTCGTTCACTTACATTTACCCCAGACTACCTACAAATTTTCCGGCTAACCAAGAAATCCTCAGTTCTGGCCTCAGTTCTGGCCTGGTTAACTGTTAGCCATTGTTAGCAATATCAGTTGATAACAACACTGGTTTACACATAAAAACACCATAGCGACGCATCCACAGATAGCGGTTGGACAGTACTGTGTGTACGACCGATTTAATGAGCCACAAAAGATGTAATCCTAATAAACGGTATAAAACTACAGCTTTCACTTCTTTTGATAAAGGGTGCAGCCGTCTTGAATTCTGAGGTCGGTGTTGGGTAGATTCCGCCAACTCTCCAAGTAAGAATTCCACTTCAGGGGGCGTTCCAGTTTACATTTCCAACTAGGAACTTGGAATTTCAAATGGAACGCAGTGTTACCTCTGTAAGTTTGCCCAGCCTGTAAGCATGCCTCTGTCTGGTGAGTATAGTGGACACACTCTCTGTGTTCATGGGACAAACAGAATTTCCCAGCCACAGAGCCACTAGCCTAGAAAGTGGAATTCTCTTTAGTCAGTTTAGTAAGACTGCCGTGTGCTGTGCTCACACAACCGTTAAGGGTGCCGCCGTGAGGCCAGTGTGGGCCTACCGGCCCATAATGCCACAGGTGTCGAGCCACAGACGAACACGCCACGGAAGCTGAGCCCCGATAATCACAAAGTTCACTTGTGTCCTAGTTTATGCATTAAAGGGAACAGAGGAAGATGAAAGGCTTCTGTATTTTCTTATGTTAATTTAGCATCAGTCTTCTCATTCTCGTACTGCAATCGCAAATCAAACATATTCAAATGTGGAACAACTCCCCCCTGACTGCTCTCCCGCTAACGCTATAACACGCACACACACACGCACTCCGAGGTACACGCATGTGCACTTTACCAGTTTGGATAATTAGCTCTGCTTGAATGTGCTTGACTTATTGGTTCTACTTGTGAGCATGTCTTTAACCTCTTCCACTCTTCCTTCCTACTCCTGTGGTAAAAACAGCACAGTCCCGCTGACAGCGCAGATTGTGGCCTGGTGATATGTAGGTGATATGTAGGTTGATTAATATTTAATACCATAGTCTCAGACTGGTCTAATTCTGCCGGACAGCTAAGAGAGACGTTATCCTGGCTTAGTCGCACGGCTGGCTGGGTGTTTCCGGTCGTCTTCTGTAACCGTGGCCCTGGTGGTCATGGACAGGGCCTGAGCGGAATGTAGATTCCTTCTCGGTGATGTGTTCGTGGTCTTCACTGATGAATGCGATGCCTTTTCCAGACTTTCCATAGAAGAGCCGTTGCAAGACTCAGTGAGTTTTTGTATTTGAAGACTCCCCAGTGTCTCTCCATGGGTTTCTCTGTGGCAGCAGGTGAAGGTGGTGTTTTGAGGTCTTTTCCAAAGGACTGACATCCACTGGTCTCTCCAGCGGGTGCACAGAATAATAATAGCCAGTTCAACAGTGGACTGATATTTTGTTTGCCAGTAACTTTGTGGTTTTACGCACATTTTTGCTTTTGTAAGGTCTTGCTTGGGGGCAGTACACTATGCTCGGAAAGTTTCCCCATAAAATATGGCTGATGACGGAGATTGCCATCCTGTTGTATGACCCATGGTTAGCAGAGAATGCCGGTAATTATTACCAACCTGCTCCAATCTCAGGTCATGCTGCTCCGTCGACCGTGAGCCTCTTCAGAGACTGTAATGCCTAAGCTTTGTCCGTTATACTCCTGCATTCTGCAGCAGAAGGGAATTAGTGATAATCTGTGTTTATTTGGACCTGTTACTCACCACAGCTCATTGCCGCATTGGAGCAACTTTGATCTAAAGCGCCATAAAAACACGGGTTCCTCCCGACAAGGCGGCTGCGTTTGTGTCCGCAGACGTCGCCGGAATCAGCGGCCCGGCATGCCAGCAATGGCAGAGCAGGTTGTACAACTGAGAAGAGAGAGCTGATAAGCTAAGCCAGATTGTTTCTCACACTGTTATACTCAGCACTTCCCCTAGGGGGCCTCCGTTCTGAAGGGATTCCAGCTCTCATTAAGTGCTGAAATGCTGAGTACCTGGAGCACGCAGCCATCTACGTGTTGGGGGTAAAGATTAGTCCGGTACACTAATTAAAGGAACAGAAATGGTGTTCAGCAGTCCAGGACCTGATCAGTGGTGAGTGTAGCCCTTGCTTCTGACGACTGCTGTTCTGGTTTTTGAGAGGGTCTCCCCTAAGAGGACAGGTGACCTTTGGTCTGTGTGAATGCTCTATTCTCCCGGCTTGCTCAATTTGGCACATTTAGTGTGAATGCAGGAGAAAATGGCTACCCCTTTTCAGGACTTCATATCCCAGAAGGCCACACTGTGTCACATGACTGACAGAGGGTAATATTAGTCAAACACATTGCCATATCACAACACAGTATAATGGCCTCATTGCCCTGCGGTCAAGAACCATAGAAATCGTAAGCCACTCTGGGCAAATGGGCCCCAGTGATCCCCACACACCACTTGTTTTCCACTCTTGAAACGGGCGCCTTTGATGCGATCTGCGGCCTTTAAAGCCCACCGCCTCCTCATGCCGTGTTTCCCAGACTGCACTTGCGAGGATCTTGATCGCTGCCCGGCCCATTCTGTGAGGGGGGGGGGGGGGTAAAAGCTCCTGGAAGGCTTATCAGATTACACCCGAGATCCATTTCTTCCTTCCATCCCACAAAGACATCTTCCTCAGCTCTGTCAAGCCTTTTCATTGCGGTAGTTAACGTTATCTAATGGCAGGAATGGCATTTCATTACCTCGTTATCCTATAAGGCCAAATGCATACTCAATAACATTAAGGGTAATTTCTCATAAAGACATATTATTGATCCGCGGCCCTACCTGTAAGCAGAGAAAATTGCTGTCAGCGCTCTCCAGCCTTTCACTGCCGGGCCTGAAGAATTAAAGAAAAATTAAATTTGACAGCAGTAAATGCACAGCCACAATCTAGACGCCAATTTATATGCAAAACGAAAAAGCTTTATGAAAATTTCCTCCATTTTCTCACGCATATTTGGTGGTGAAAGCGCTTTCTTCCCTCCCTGGCTCGCTCTCTCGCTGCCTCCTCTCCGTGAAGCTTCTCCCTAATATCCCCGCTATTTAAATATTATACAGCGTCCACAGCAGACTCCTTTTGATGTATAAATAATCAGGCCAAATTATGTGCGGTAAGGAGGCTCGGCTTCTGCCATTCCTATTTTACAAAGTAATTTCTACCCCAGAGGGTCAAAATTCCTGACAAATTCTTAATTACGGCACAGCAACAGAACGGGAATCTATTTGTGCATAAATCACCAGTGTTCCCACGTGGCGAGTAACTAATATTTCCAGCCATTTCGCTTGGCCCGCTCAGTGAACTTCGTAATTAGATAATACTTTTGATGATGGTACATTTGAAATCTTAATCCATTTAATTTTTTATGAGCGCCCCCCCCCATCTCCACCACCACCCCCTTTATTTTAATAGGGATATGTTAGTGACCGCTGCCTATTTAACTATCATTAAAATTCTGTCCACAGCTGTAATAAAGATTAAAGATGGCTAATATGCCATCCCTAACCTTGCAGGTTTCCCCATATAGCGAGAGCACCAGGTAAATGTGAGAGGTCATTTAATATGTTAGGCACTAATTATGATCCCCTCTAATAGGGTCCTGTTGTAATTATTCTGGTATAAAGCCCCTATTGTGTAATTCCGGAGTGCCTGTTTTCGTATTTGACACGTATGATGTCAGTCTAAAGACCCTCTGGTGAGGGAAGAAGCACATGCTTCCTGTTGACTAATGGGATGGTCCCGTTCCTTAAGCTCCCCGGTCTAATATATTTTATAGGCATCTAAAGTGCAGTCTGCTTAAAAGTGAAATCCGGCAGTGAATTTTACTACGAGAGTATATTTAATCACGATTTTGAGCATACTTTGTGGGCATGACACGTCCACACGGTCAGGACGAAATGAGACCGCGGCCGTGTCCAGCCTGTTCCCCAGGGATCTGCCCTTTGCCGGGCAGAATCGGAGTGTCCGGACAGCCCTGGAAGGGGCGCTCTGACGTATGGAAATGCTGGAGCGCTGTTATCCGCGCCAAGATGCCCGTGACGTTCGTGCCGCCTCGATAGCAGCTGTGCTCGCAGGCATACGCTAATGCGCGGTGGAGTTTTCGCGGGCGCAGCAGTAGTACGTTGTCATCAGGCACAAACGTTTGGCTGTCAGACTCTCCCGCAGCCCGGTCCACAGGAGTACGGAAGCGGCAGCACCTCTATCTGGCCTCCGCACGCACCCACGCCGGCCCTCTGTCATGCCTTTAATAGTGATATGTGTGCAACAGCAAGGAAACATCTTCAGCTCATTTTTCAGATGATGTCCACCTTCGGTTGGCGCTATTATTGGTAGAGGGAGCCGGATGCTTTACAAAGGGGGTGAGAACGTGGCAGACGCGGTTAAGCTAGACGTAGACCTCCTGGCCCGTTAATGAAGGGGGCACGGGGTTTCTAACTACATATCTCACCGAACTTGGAAGTATCTCCCATGTCAGCAGCTGTGGTCTAACTCCACTTCTCGCTGTTCTTTCAGCTGACCTTCACTGAAGAAAAGCTCTTGCTGATGTCCAGCGACCAGGAGGACATCAACGACTGGTACCGGAGCCTGTCCTCAGCCGTGGGGTACGCGCTCGCCCCGCCCCGCCCAGGCCTGGGCTGCCCTTGGCCGGCGACCTTGCAGACGCCGTGCCAGAAGAAGGCGTCCGCAGCAGCATTGATCAGTCCCCCAGCATATGACAGTCTCTGCCTTAATTGAATCCCAAAAGGGGGGCCCAGGCTTGGCTATTATTACCGGGGCCAGCCGATAGCTGCTCATTAAACGGGCTTCACAGCCCACGCTGGCCCAGCTAATTAGTTTATTATACAGGCACCTTGACGAGGGGAGAAGTTGTCATCCTGCCCTTTATTGCACCAGGGACGTTGTTAAAAGTTTAATCAGGCAGCGCTGACCGGGGCGGTCCGGCCCGCGGGGCGGTCGTTACCGGGGTCTCTCCTGCCGCTGGGGCGCTGACAGGGTCACGGCCCGGCCGCCGCCAAGGAGACGCTGAGGGACGGGGGCTGGCGCGCTCACCTGAAGGAAGAGGGGGGGACCAGATGGCAGGAGAAAGAGGCTGTTAATCACCTCCCCACCACACCTACGCTCTAACGACGTGTGCATTGGATGGGGGCGGGGCTCCCTGTCACCACTTTGATAGATACTGGTGACAGCCTGTCCATCCCTCCTGCTGCCTGACGGCGCTGACAAGGCGCTAACGACCAGAATGCACTGGGTTTCCTGTAGGGGGCGGGGCCTGTACCTGTGCCTGGGTCCAGCGCAGTACTGGGTTGTTTTAAACAGTGGGCCTTGACACACCTTTGATGTGACAGTCCATTGCTTTAATTGGACAATGTGCAGGGGAGACTTACGCCTGTGAGGAACATCCTGTTTTGATAGTGAGATACTCATCTATCCATCCCTCCATCCATCCTCTCCCTGCTACAGTGAAATGTGAAGCTGGGTAAACATGCAGATGTTGGCGGGAATGGATTAAAGTAGCTAATTAGCATGGTGAAGATGACGATAAACCATGTAGATACCGGGATAAACCATGTGACTCATCAGTCTTCTGCTGCAGCCTGGTGTTCAGACCCGACAGTGTCACTGCTGTGCTGCTGCTGTTCTCCTAAGTGGCCTGGTGGCCACGAGATCTGGGCGAGGCTGTCGCAAACTTCACCGTCTGACGTGGGGGGGGGAGGGGTGCCGTGAGGTGGTACTTTACTCCTGTGTTTCATCCTTAATGTGTTTCCATGTGGCACAGGGGGACAGATATTGGGCTGGGTGTTCATTCCTCCACCGCCCAGCACCTGACCCTTTATCGCCCCCTGGTGGCCATAATTAAAGGTGTTTGTTGTGGGACTCCTTCAGATTTGCCTTTCAAGGGGCCTGAGGTTTCTTTTATTATTTATTTATTTATTTATTTATTTATTTATTGGTAATTATCTCCTGATGGTTATCTGCCTGTTCTGCTCTCTGCTGACCTGCCAATCGTTTGAGGAATCCGCTAATGAAACAGCCCTTTGAAGGCAGACTATGTTTGTCCTTCTGTGGGCGTGTTTTAGGCCTTAATGGATTACCAAGCAACAAGCCAGACTTCATTTAAAAGCTTGTGTGCTTTTTTAAACTTGTAATTATGTAAAATCGTAGGATGGCACAATGGCTCAGCGGGTCTTGACCCTGTCCTGGATTGGCGTTTGGAAATCGGGGCAGATGGATGGATTTAAATCTGCACAGACGGATGACTTTATTGGCTTTCACATGACGCTGAGTGGTATTGCTCAAAAAGGATGCGTTATCAGTGAATGCATTTCTTTAAGGGACACAAGAGTTCTTCATGGTCTCAAGAGACAGTGGTTTTGCTGGTCCCGCTATCAGTCTTTCAGAATCTATACCGCCTGCTGCCCCTGGTGATTGACGATAATATTACCATTTCCTTCTCTGCTAGTGATTAATATCAGTGGGGTGATTCAAGGAATTGGTACAGCCTCGCACCGTCCTGTAATATGGCCAAACAAGCTCTCTCCTGGGGTGTAAAATGACACTTCTGTGTCCTGCATAACTTTTGCTCCGAGTTTCCTGCGGAAAGCTGAGTAGGTGCAGAGAAACCACAGCGGGGAGATCTTCCTCCACCATTCATTCAGGGGCTGAGGGTCTGTGGACCTGGTTCCTCACTGCCTGTCTTCTCCCAATCCACCCTTTTCCACGCCGAGCAGTCAGCTGGCGTCCAGAACCACGGTGGTGCACAAGAGGGACAACCTATGCAGGAGACCCCTGCGTTCGGCCCAGGCGCAGAGCGAGCCCAGCACCCCCTCCGTGGGACCCAGCCAGCCGCAGCCCGTGAGGAAGAGGAACATGGTGAGGGCCCTCTTCATCGCCCCGTCCTCTAAGTGCAGGATCAGCAGTATGTACACAGTCCACGGACTGTCTGAAGTTAGCCGCACTCCCGATTTCTGTCCCGGGGACCCGAGCCCCTCCCGCCATTTACCGCCTGCCTGCATGTCTTACATTCTGGAGCAGCAGCTGCAGAACCACTGAAGCTGGAGCTCAAAGCAGCATCCCGCTCTGTCTGCTCTTACCATCTCGTGTTCATTCCCTGCCCACGCTGACCCTATAGGTCGCAGCAGAGACGACAGGCCAGTGCGAGGGCCCCCCCCACAGTCCCCGCCTTCCTCCGGGTGGGGGTGGGGCCAGCGCCATGAAGAAGATGAGACTGACGGATGCTCCGGCGGAAAGGTATGGCGGCAACACGCGTCGGGGTCACCATCAGAGCAGCCGGCCAGCTGGCTGCGGAGGAAATGAAACATTTATCAGGCTGCACCCCAGCCCGGCCCACCGAGCTAATTAGCGGGCCCTCCTCTCCACTCTGGCCCTAGATTGTTTGTTTATTTATTTAAAACCTCCAGCCTGAGAGCCAATTAGAGCAGCAGGCGGACAAAAGAGCGGCTGAAGGAGCCGGGAAAATAAATAATGAAGGCGGTGGCGTGGCGGGGAGGCGGTGGCGTGGCGGTGGGGAGGTGGGGAGGCGGTGGCGTGGCTGGGTGGCGTGGCGGGGAGGCGGTGGCGTGGCTGGGTGGCACTGGCGGTGGCTGGGAGGCACTGGCCGTGGCGGTGGCGTGGCTGGGAGGCGGTGGTGTGGCGGTGGCGTCTGCGAGGGTCTCCCCCCGCTGGAGAGTCACCGTGGGGCCCTGGGCCTCCAGGGGTTCTCCCCTAATGATCTCCATTTTATAACATTCTCTTTGATTTACACCTCCGGTAACTAATGTCTCAGCCAGAGATAAATGCAACTCTTGGTTGGATTGGTATGTGGGATAGAAGTCTGGGAATCGTCACATGGGTGGCCCTGGGGGTTACAAACGTACAGAGCGTAACCCCCCCCCCCGGTCCTGGTTTCTATACATGTGAGGCCATTGCCAGTGTTTGGTCAGAGTGTGTATGGTATGTAGCATACTGTAGTGTCTATGGTGTGTAGCATACTGTAGTGTGTATGGTATGTAGCATACTGTAGTGTGTATGGTATGTAGCATACTGTAGTGTGTATGGTATGTAGCATACTGTAGTGTGCCATCAGAGAGCATCAGGTTAGTGTGATTTACACACAGGCTGCATGATACATAAACATTAAAGGAGTTGAAAATTTACCCAAAATTATAGTCAAATAGAACTTATGTACTGTTAGTCTGTCAAATGAGTTGCGAGTTGTGCCGAAACAGCAGTGCTGACATCACTTCCTGTGCTCACTATCGTCTATGGAATCCGAAGCACTTCCATAGGGCAGAAGACGAATGTCTCTTGGTTACCGGTTCTTATTTGCATCCTTCCTCCTGCCTTATTTTTGTAAAATTTCTCACTTTTAGTGTAATTTATTGATGGTCTCCGCCAAGCTGATTCTTGCAGTCCTTGCGATGTGACAGTTGCATGTGCATCACATGTGATGCTGGTTAACGTCACACATCACGCAGGCCTCCTGAATACTGAGCCTGGCAGCACCGCTCTCGCCAGCCTGAGGGGGATTCAGCTGCCCCGGCAGTACCTGCCTTTTTAAATTCCTGAAGTGAAAGTAACTGTGTTATATTTATTATGTCATCAAAGTGATCGCACTGAAGTGATTATCCTGAGTCTGCAGTTAAACCTTAAAACTTCCCTCTACTGCAGAAAGGACAGTCTGTTAAGTGTTTATTGGAGAATTTAGATTCTGCAGTAATAATGTGATTTTACAGTCTTATGTCCCCCTCCCCCCCCCCCAGCGCTCCGGAGTCAGCTGGGTCCAGCTGTGTGATCCTTTAACGGACTCAGGACAAAGGCGGACCTCATTCCCAGGACATCACTGGCCGAGTGCAGTGGAATCTGGAGGGGTGTCGACTACTGCAATTTTTGAGTTCACAAACTGATATGAATATATGAAAATGCTATAGGGGAATATGTGGGAGATACATTTTAAATGGATTTTAAAATGCATTTCTGTGGAATATATTGCACCTTTACTATGTAATGTTCTCCTCTGCTGCCTTCATATATACTAAGCCATATATTGATGTGTACCACATATACTTTAGGCTTGTTAAAAGCAGTGCCATGCTGAGCACTTTGGTCAAGTCTGTGCACAACACTGGCAGTGATGAACAGTGCAGTAAAGACCCCAGTGCATGTTTGCTGCAGGTTCTGTACTACTGAGTCCCCCTGAAGTCACCAACTGGAGATGATTCATTCTGCTACTGAAACATGCTTGTGGAATATAACCTTATTGCTGCACTGAAGGGCAATGTAACAAGTTTCCACTATTTGTGTATTGTCATTTATATTATATCATTATTCTGATTTTATCGTATGCCAGATGTCAAGTTTTAATCATTTTAATATATTGCAAGTCTTTTTTTAAATAATGCTTTTCTCAATCACCTTATAAGCTGACTTGGAAGCGATGCTGTTTTATGTCCTGTATCTGTGGAATGCTTCGTCCACGATTGATGCGTGTACATTATACATGATTATGATGGAGCTGATTAGCAGAATGTGTGCAGGGTAACATCAGCTCAGCTCTGTTTCAACATCACAACGCAGAAATCAGAAATCATAACCTTAAGGTTATTTTTTTATTCTGTATTCCTATTATTTCAGGAAATCTGTTACACTGATTAAAACTGTAAATGTAAAAATTCAGTTTGTTGTTTTTAAATATTAAACGCCTTTGAAATTCTTCCTTTTCATGATATTTGGATAATGTAACTGTAACAGACAGTCACTAGAGGGCAGATTCAGGCTCTTCACTCTGTCTGCTCCAGGAACTATGGAGTAATTTCTGAGCCTTTGGTGTGCTAGTTCTGCTACTAAATAATGGGTGTAGCATAAGGCAGCCTCAGTACTGTGCGACACAAACGTGGACGTCTTAGACATATAGACAGATTGTATGACACTTTAGGACAAAAGCTTCCAGCCGTGTGGATGTTAATGCATGCCCCTGCAACACATCTACACAAACATGCAGGTTTTTTTTTTTTTTATTTTAAACACGATATTGTACAAATTACCTATACAAGTTATGTATAGAGAATGCAGACGCAAATGGTGAAATTAGAATGCAGATGATGAAATGAGGTCTTTTCGGTGACACATTTCCCTTCATTTGAAAGCAAATGCTGCCCTCTATTGCTAAAGAAATATCAATGCAGGAAAAGTGGATACATGAACCACGTTTGTATTCAGAGTATCTCTCCCCAAAGGGAATTTTTTGTGCTGCAGCAGCAATTCACATAAAAAAAAACACTCAAGTGATAGATTTCTTCAGTGAAACCTCAGGTTCTTTTAGTTGAATGATGAGGCAGGTTCCTTAAGCTTAAGCAGTTTATTAAGACAGAATGAAGATGTTTCACATGGCCGGTTCAGTGTCTGTCTGCGTCTGTCTCTGCCCCCCCTGAGGGAAACAGCCCCTTTATCTATGGTCTTCATACAGACTCCCGGAGCCGGGGGGGTCAGACGGCCTTGGGGAGAGTAAGTTGTATGAGAGGCAAAGAACATGATGAGCGAGTAGCAAGGAGAGAAAGAAATATATAAATAAGAAATATGAAGGCTATAAATGAATGAACTAAATGAACATAATTAAATAACTACAAATTAACTAGGGAAATCCCACAGTCCCCCTATGATTCTATGGAAAACAAAACACATCAAGTCATCACGAGTAATTAAGTACAACAAGTAAATGACTGATCAGGATATAACTGTAAAAACTCAGCATAAAGCCTTGGATCTACACTAGGTTCTAAAAACCAAGTGAGGCACCTTGCAAAAAGGTAGCAAAATAATAAAAAATAAACTCAATCAACTTAATCACCACTAATCAATCATCATCATCATCAGTTTTGACAATCGTGTTTCCATAAACAGATTTGCACAGACTACCAGAAAAGCAAAATGAAAAGCTTGACAATCCACAATATGTATGTGTCTTTGTCTGTTGACAGTAGTGTTGTTGTTTATCTTCTGGCTGGTTAACGTCTGTGACTGTCGGCCAGCAGCGAAGGCCACTAAGGGAGAGGTTACTAGCACATCACCTTAGCGCGTTAGAGCTCAGGAACACAGTCTACTCTTTTGCAGTGGCTAGCAGGAATCCATCTGCTTTTACCACACACTGTAACTGCTGTGTTTGCTATTAACAGTGAATGATATGGGCCCTCCCACTCAGCCCCAAGCGGGTCTTTCTGGGGTTTCCTGATCAGTACCGACTCACCAGGTACCAGAGTGTGATCTCCGTCGACGGGATCTTCCCACGCGTCAGAAACCTGTTGAAAGGCAGACTGAACGGCATTGGTGAGCTTAATGCAATAATCAACCAGGCTATCACTAGCAAGGTGAACGTCTGCTTTTTTCAGGTCTATGCTGTCCGGAAGATGCATCGGACACCCTGTGATTATCTCAAATGGGCTCAAACCAGTCTGTTTGTTGGTCGTCGCTCTGATGCTGCAGAGAACGATTAGCAGTGCCTGAGGCCATGGCACTCCTTCCTGGTGATATTTGGACAGCGAGTTTTTGATGACTCTGTTCATCCTCTCCACTTGTCCCGATGACTGTGGGTGATGAGGGCAGTGGAATGACCATTCAATGCCCATGAGTCGGCTGATCTCTTGACAGACTGCTCCGGTGAAATGTGTTCCTTGGTCTGAGTCGATTCCAGCGTGGAATGTGGTCTTTGACTAGTGTCTGTCTGCGTCTGTCTCTGCCCCCCCTGAGGGAAACAGCCCCTTTATCTATGGTCTTCATACAGACTCCCGGAGCCGGGGGGGTCAGACGGCCTTGGGGAGAGTAAGTTGTATGAGAGGCAAAGAACATGATGAGCGAGTAGCAAGGAGAGAAAGAAATATATAAATAAGAAATATGAAAGATATAAATGAATGAACTAAATGAACGTAATTAAATAACTACAAATAAACTATGGAAATCCCTCACAAGGTAGGTAAAGGAAGACATGACAGAACTATTGTCAGTGTTCATTTATCTACAAAGTCAGCATTTTCACCAGTTGTTATCTGGCTGGGTTCCGATCAGGAAAGACCAGGAGTGCGTGACTGTTAGAGTGATCAGATAATCCTTGTCAGGAGGGACACTTTGAGCCAGGACTGGATTTGTAAACTAGCATTTCAATTAAAAGGACCTGAATTTCACTTTAGCACTGAGTTCTTTCTGCATGCTGATTGGTCAGTCTCCTATAATCGAGCATGTTTCACTAATGTTAATCAAGGAAACGAACCAGTGAAAGCCCAAAAAGAACAGACCTATTTAGCCAGTCACATGAGCCTTTAAAGTAGCTTGTAAAACCTGAAGTAGCTCAATGTGTCTTGCCTGACATGAATTATCTGGTCACCCTAGTAACAGCTGATCAAATGACATATACGCAGTTTGGATCCACTTTGGGTCACCTTCTGAACCACTATGCTGTTATGGACCTAAGCTAAAGAAATCCAGTTTGAGGTTCTCACCTAAGAGAACCTCAGCCAGAGAGCATAATAACTTGCGTAGATACCCACACATTTTACATGACGCAGCTGCCTGAATGCTGTTTATCCAGCATAAGTTCACAGTAAGCCTGGAACCGATACCAGGAAGAACAGTGCAGGACAGAATGTAAGCTGCCTCACTTCACGGTATCTCAATAAGAATAACAAATGATTCAAACCAAAGGCTGGTGACAAAATATCAGCCAAGGAACCATTAAAAGCTACGAGCTGGATGCCTTCTTGTAACCAATGTGTCATAGGTCTGCCTGACGTCAGCCTTCATCACAAATCGTTCACACCAGTCACATTTACTGTAGCACACTATTGACTGTACCCACGTTCCATAATTAAGATGCTTTAAATATTAAATAGGCCCAAATTAGAACAGTTTTGAGAAATAGCTAAATCTTGCTCAATTTTTTAAGAAGAAGCATAGTAACAGCTAAAGGATTTGGGTCATGCTGACTGCCATTAGACAGGAAAAGCAGTACAATATATGGTTTGCTCATTTTAAGTACAAATTAATTATATTCATTGCATCATCTCACTGTATAACTTTTCTTGTTCAGCTCCATTCCATCATTGTTGTGCATTGCAACGGTCTTTCTGAAGCAAATACCTGTAAATAAAATAATCGATATATATCAGTCTGGGGTAATATGGTCAGCAGCATTATACACTCACCTAAAGGGTTATTAGGAACACCTGTTCAATATCTCATTAATGCAATTATCTAATCAACCAATCACATGGCAGTTGCTTCAATGCATTTAGGGGTGTGGTCCTGGTCAAGACAATCTCCTGAACTCCAAACTGAATGTCAGAATGGGAAAGAAAGGTGATTTAAGCAATTTTGAGCGTGGCATGGTTGTAGGTGCCAGCCGGTCTGAGTATTTCACAATCTGCTCAGTTACTGGGATTTTCACGCACAACCATTTCTAGGGTTTACAAAGAATGGTGTGCAAAGGGAAAAACATCCAGTATGCGGCAGTCCTGTGGGCGAAAATGCCTTGTTGATGCTAGAGGTCAGAGGACAATGGGCTGATTGATTCAAGCTGATAGAAGAGCAACTTTGACTGAAATAACCACTCGTTACAACCGAGGTATGCAGCAAAGCATTTGTGAAGCCACAACACGCACAACCTTGAGGCGGATGGGCTACAACAGCAGAAGACCCCACCGGGTACCACTCATCTCCACTACAAATAGGAAATAGGAAAAAGAGGCTACAATTTGCACGAGCTCACCAAAATTGGACAGTTGAAGACTGGAAAAATGTTGCCTGGTCTGATGAGTCTCGATTTCTGTTGAGACATTCCAATGGTACAGTCAGAATTTGGCGTAAACAGAATGAGAACATGGATCCATCATGCCTTGTTACCACTGTGCAGGCTGGTGGTGGTGGTGGTGGTGTAATGGTGTGGGGGATGTTTTCTTGGCACACTTTAGGCCCCTTAGTGCCAATTGGTCATCGTTTAAATGCCACGGCCTACCTGAGCATTGTTTCTGACCATGTCCATCCCTTTATGACCACCATGTACCCATCCTCTGATGGCTACTTCCAGCAGGATAATGCACCATGTCACAAAGCTCGAATCATTTCAAATTGGTTTCTTGAACATGACAATGAGTTCACTGTACTACAATGGCCCCCACAGTCACCAGATCTCAACCCAATAGAGCATCTTTGGGATATGGTGGAACGGGAGCTTCGTGCCCTGGATGTGCATCCCACAAATCTCCATCAACTGCAAGATGCTATCCTATCAATATGGGCCAACATTTCTAAAGAATGCTTTCAGCACCTTGTTGAATCAATGCCACGTAGAATTAAGGCAGTTCTGAAGGCGAAAGGGGGTCAAACACCGTATTAGTATGGTGTTCCTAATAATCCTTTAGGTGAGTGTATACTAACACAATCATCCAAACACATTCAAAATGAATGCTAAATATATACAACATAAACAGCACTTGCTATATTCTGCTATAAACACTCATTTCTTGCAGGATAACACTGCTTGCTACTGCATGCATGCACTGACCTCTGAAAAGATTTCTTTACAAAAGAATCACTAAAAAATATCTAAAATTTAAACAATAAGAACCGTCAATAAGATGTCAGTAAGGAGCACTGCTTGATAGCACATAGCCAATCACATCCCTGAAATGTCTGCAACAGCGCATGCTACTATTTTGGTAATACATGTGTCATGGAGGTGTTGAGCACTCCCTCAGGGGGAACCTTAAGTCGGGGTTCCCCAGTTCTGGTCATGAGGGGCCAGTCTGCAGATTCCCTGCTCAAACACACCTTATTCAGCTCAGTAGCTAATTGTCAGGTTTGTGTCTGAGCTGGGAAATCTGCAAATTGTGTTGCGGATCGGCCCCCAGGACCAGAATTGGAGAACCCTGCTTTTAAGTGTTGATGAAGAAATGAAATGAGTACAGGTATACTTGTCAACAAACAGTGTACGTTACTAGTGTTATACCCTACAACAAAAAAGGAAAGGCACAGAGACTTCACACGTGCTGTTTGCTACATTTTGAAAGACATGGTTCCAATATACACCACCAAATATGAGGGAAAACGAGAAAAGCTAATTAAAGTGATAGACCCAAGATACTGTATGCATTCCTGCAACCAGCTCTGGATCTGAAAGCGCGTAATATTGCAGCCTGTGACAGACAGCAGCTTGAAAACCATGACACCGTAGACAGGCTCATCTTCCTTGCCCAGGACCCGTATTTCAAGTGTGGTTTGACATTACTAGGCAAGTGCAGATTTTACTGTTTCATTTGTGTTTAGAAAACAAAAGAGGTCATTTGTTTTAGTTTGCACCTTAATAAATAAACATTGTTGTTGCTGTATTTGTTACGTATTTTAGACCAAATAAATTAATTGATGAGAGGCTGATTCCATTCAAAGGTGAATAACGTTCACTATTACTAGTCTGGGTATACATTGCTACATCACAATTTTTTTGTAAATAATGGACAGTGACCCCAGGCCCCGGGTTGTACGTCAAAGGCTGCCTCTCCACCTCTATGTCCCAAATGTCTATGATGGCTGCAAGCTTTTGTTTCATGGTTGTCAAAGCGTATTATTGATGAGAAAGCACAGAACCTCTCAAGGTTTTGGATAAAAACTGGAAGCAGTTTGTACATTCCAGTAAGAGCCAGCAGACCAAGGTCAGCACTGCACTGTGTCTGATCCATATCACACCAATTGCAAACAAACCTCAGCCTCCCTGTCAAGTTTCTCATTTCGATGACAATTTTTTTTTCAGCTGACTGTGAAACAGCTGAAACGTAGATAAAATTTCCACTGTATAAGAAGTACTCATCCTTGTTGGCCCTGGACGGGTATTCATCACACACTAGCCAGCCATCCTACCTGCCTGCTCCTCTTGTGCATATGGTGCTGAAAACCAATCATGCCATGATGTCCGCCACAAAGCATCAGCTAAGGTTGTAGTTTAACAGCAGTCTATGGCCCTTTGATCCTTGCTATATTATGAAAACATCATTTGGCAGTTTTTTTCCTGGAGGTGCAGGCCTAATGCTGGGCTGAAGTATCATTGTAAAGGTCTACTAAACTCAAATTTGATTGGGTTTCCATGGCAATAGACATGTATTATAGTAAGAGCAGCATCAGAGCAGTCTAAGATCAACCAAAGTAATCAAGTAGGCAAAATTCAACCCAAATGTAGTCAAAGGTACAAAAGTTTGTTGCAGTCGTTCAAAGTACGTTCTTTTTAATTAATTTCTCTTTCTATAATCTTGGATCTCTTGATCTCAGACAGTGGCAAGGCACAAAATGAGTTACAGCTTTACAAAAAGATGCCGTTACATTTTTTATAAAGTTGAATCTCTTTAGGACACATAACCACATTTTGTGTGAGAATACATGGAATTTATCATTTTAGGGTGTTTTTAAGGATTTGTAGCAAATCAACTTCCCTAAATACAAAAAGCCATTGAAGTGAATGTCAATTTGACCCCAAACAT
The DNA here is from genome assembly GCF_048594095.1 of Paramormyrops kingsleyae. Taxonomy (NCBI): domain Eukaryota; kingdom Metazoa; phylum Chordata; class Actinopteri; order Osteoglossiformes; family Mormyridae; genus Paramormyrops; species Paramormyrops kingsleyae. Next base: position 16,631,303 of record NC_132797.1, read on the forward strand.
TGGCAAAGTTACAAAATTTGTAACAGTAGTAGAATAAATAACATTTTCAAAATTATACACTGATTTCCTATATCTTCCCATACATAGTTCACAAAGTCACCAAACTTTCAACAGTTTCAACTGAAATACAAAATATGATGCTCAGATATTTTATGGTGCCCAGACAGTGTGTAAGGGATTTAATTTATTTAGCACCTTTCACCAACACAAGGACACTTCAGAGAAAAATAATAAACACAAAGTGATCAGTACAAATAAAATAAGATATGCAACAATCACAAATAATGGGCAAAAAGTACAGCAGACTCTCAAACCATGGTAAACAGAATATGGACAGAATGAGAGTCAATGATCAGTAAAGGAGGGATAGCAGAGAGAAGAAAGGACTTAAGTTGAGTTTTGAATATGGGAGAGAAAATGTTTCACAAAGGCTCTGGAGGAGGGAATTACACAGCTTGGGGGGACACCATCCTAAATGCCTAAGAACCCATGGTGGTGAGTTTAAATTTCAAGACAGGCGACAGACCAGGGCAAAAAGACCTAAGACTGCAAATGGGAGAGTAGGGTTGAAGTAACTCCATAAGATAGTGAGGAGCATAGCCATGGAGTTCTTCAAACAGAAGGATTTTATAGTGAATGTGATATAGAAGAGGGAGCCAGTGCAGGTTATGGAGGAGAGGGGTGCTAAGCGTGCAATGTGAGTGAGGACTCAGGCTGCGGAGTTCTGAATATACTGGACAGGGTCTTTCTTAGCTCTAAAGGAGGTGATCATGTGCTCACATGTACATGTATGTGTAGCATGCTTTCAACTGGCTCAAGCAAACACTTTTTACGAGATAGAGAGATAGATAGACTTTAATTGTCATTGTGCAGTATGTCCGTACAACGAGATTTGCTTATGCAGCCTCTAAAACAATACTCACATACACACTCACTCACTCAATAAATAAATACAAATTGCAAATAACAACAAATAAGAATTGAGTCCCATTGTATTAGAGTCCTTTTAAAATGCAACTATACAGCTGGAAGGGGAAGGGGGGGCATGTCTGTTCAGTTCTGTAATGGCCCTGGGGATAAAGCTATTTTGGAACTTGGAAGTGTGGGCTTTAAAGGCCCTATAACGCCTCCCAGACGGGAGCAGAGAAATAAGTGGGTATGAGGGGTGTGTTATGTCCTGTAAAATGCTGTTTACCAGGCGGAGACAGCGGGTCTTAGAAATGCTGTCTAGTGAGGGCAGCGGAAGTCCAATGATCTTCTCAGCAGATCTTATAACCTGACTGAGAGACTTCTTGTCCTTGTCTGTGCAGTTGGCATACCATGCAGTGATGCAGTATGTGATGACACTCTCAGTGGAGCATTGGTAAACCATACAGTGATGCAGTATGTGATGACGCTCTCAATGGAGCATTGGTAAACCATGCAGTTTTGCAGTATGTGATGACGCTCTCAATGGAGCGTTGGTAAACCATGCAGTGATGCAGTATGTGATGACGCTCTCAATGGAGCGTTGATAAACCATGCAGTGATGCAGTATGTGATGACGCTCTCAATGGAGCGTTGGTAAACCATGCAGTGATGCAGTATGTGATGACGCTCTGAATAGAGCATTGGTAAAAGTTTTTAAGCAGCTCGGCAGACAGGTTGCATTTTTTTAGTGTCCTTAAAAAGTAGAGCCGCTTTTGCGCCTTTTTAACCATGGCTGTTGTATTGGCCTCTCATTTCAGGTCCTCTGTGATCAAGGTCTCCAGGAACTTAAAACAGGAGACCTTCTCCACTTCTTCTCCATTGATGATGAGGGGACGTGGTGTGGTTTTATACCTTCTGAAGTCTACTATGATTTCCTTTGTTTTCTTAACATTCAGGGCCAAGTTGTTATGTTTGCACCATCCTGTTAGACAGCTGACTTCCTCTCTGTAGGCACTCTCGTTGTTATCAGAGATTTGTCCGACCACAGTTGTGTCATCTGCAAATTTTATGATTGTGTTTGTGGGGTGAATGGGAGTACAATCATATGTGTGGATGGAATATAGCAATGGGCTCAACACGCATCCTTGCGGTGCTCCAGTGCTGAGGGACAGGCTGGAGGATTGATACAGGCCCAGTCTCACTGTCTGTGGGCAGTCTGTCAGGAAGTTCTTAGTCCACCCAGATCGAGGAGTTTGGTGACCAGCTGGTTGGGGATGATGGTATTAAATGCTGAGCTGTAGTCAATGAAGAGCAGCCTCGCATACGTCCCCTTCTCGCCTAGGTGCGTCAATGCCATATGAAGAGCCCATCCTCTGTGGACCTGTTTCCCCTGTAGCCATACTGGTGCTGGTCCAGGTTGGGGGGGAGGGCAGATTTGAGATGCCTCATCACCAGCCTCTCAAAGCACTTGGCAATGATGGGGGTGAGTGCCACCCGTCTGTAGTCATTAAGGTGCTGATGTTGCTTTGCTTGGGCACTGGAATGATGGTTGCTGTTTTGAAGCAGGTTGGGACAGTCGCTTTAGCAAGAGACATGTTAAAGATGTCAGCAATATATTTTAGGAGATCTAATAATTACATAAATGAAAAAAAATATTATAAAATTATCACATTAAAGCATATTTTATTAAAAGAAATTAAAGTGCCCTGTTCAACATTGTCAAACATAAAAGCAACATGTTAATTTACACATTTAACAAACAGAAAAGAAATCAAATCAAATACAGCATAAGCCGTTCTTTTAATTTACAGTTCAAAGGGGCCGTCTTGCAGCATAGTGGAACATTTACATTTACATTTACAGCATTTGGCAGACGACATAAATACACACAACCAGCAAAATGTTGCCCTAATAGGGTATCTGAATAAAGCCATTGTTCATCTATGTTCATCTACACAGTCTACAACCAGAAGCAGAACTTTTCAGCCTCCTACTTTCCATTTTATAAAACCTCTACATGCACTCCTTGTAGTCCAAGGCCACCCAGTCTGGTCCATCGATGGCCACCTTGCAACACATATCCAAGTGCCTCACCTTTTAGTCTGTTGTGCAGAGGTGTCTTAACAATTCATGCATTAAGAAATATATTATCCTGATAGATACAAAAGTAGTGATGAGTGCAGAAAATAGCCTCCCCACGTCTGCAGGCTGGACGGGGGATATGAGGGCGATTGCAGCTGTAAGGTTCAGGGTGGGATGCGACCAAGAGGATTCAAGCCATAGAAGCAACTGCTCTAGGAATTTGGTGTGAAGTAGAGAAAAGTGAGAACAAAGATAAAATTATTATTTCAAACCAATAGACAGACGGTGGTGGTGGTGATGTAGTTAATGTAACTGATATACGGTGCCTTCAGATCAGGACGTCTCATTCTCAGTCTGCAGGAGTCCCACTCAGACACCAGGTCAGACTTCCTCAGTCCTGGGAACTGCTCTGCCAGTGTCCTCATCTCAGCATCCCCATACTCTGCTGAGTTTGTCAGAATCCGTCTGGGAGAGACCACACTGAAGATAGATAAACTGCAGGTGTTTGGGAACTGGCTCTCAATGTTCTTAGTGCACTCAGAAAGGGCTCCATTACCTGCAGAAGTTATATATACATTTCAACTAAACAGTGGCATAGTGGTGCAGTAGTTAGCACTGTTGCATCACACCTCTGAGCCCAGGGCTGGAGGCTCCGCCATGGCTCCACATGTGTGCAGTTTGCATCTTCTCCCCATGTAGTTGTGGGGTTTCCACTGCTTTTCCCCACAATTCAAAAATATGGCGAGATTAATTGGAGTTACTGAATTGGCTATAGATGTGAATGCGCCCTGTGAAGGGTTGGCACCCCATCCTGGGTGGTTCTCTGCCTTGTGCCCACAGGCTCTGGACCCCCTGTGACCCTGAATCGGACAACTGGTTACAGACAGTGGATGGTTGGATGGAGTTCAAATCCACATTAAATTCTCAAATACAGTATGATATACACACACATACTCCTGGGGCCAAAAAAATGGGCCAAACCCAAATTGCACAGTATTACGGTTTGGCTCATCTGTCTGCCCAGGAGTGTACGATAATACTTACTGTATTCCTGAACCTCTCCCAGACTCCTTCTTTGAAGTATGCAGGGATCTCATCCTGCAGAGACTTCAGACCAGCATCTGACTGGAGAAATGCTTGCCAGCGGTTCTTCACTATGCTGTCGTCTCTCAGTTGTGTCAGGCATGTCTTCAGCACTCTGACCTGAGATCAAGCATGACAGCTCAGCTAGGAGTATCATTCAATTAAAAGGAAAACCAAGGACTGTGATATTGATCTCATACCTCCTGCTCCACCTGAGAAAAAAAGGATTCTCTTTTGGAAAGCCAAAAAAACTGGTGGGTCTTCTCACACACAAGATGCATTAGGCACATGGCAAGGGGGATGAACTCATCCTTTGCAAAGGAATACAGTCCGTGAGCTGTCGGCTCATTCCCGGCTCATTCCCGGCTCATTCCCGGCTCATTCGCATCTGTTGCCTCTTTATTTGACTCCCACCCGACAGTCTTTACTGTCTACAAAATTCATTGAGCTTAAAAAACAGTCAAACAAAGTAAATCTGTGAATAGTCTAGCAGTGAATACTGCTAACCAGTTTGATTTGGGGGAGTTCAAATAGCATGGCTATTTCTTGAAGACTACTGATCCTGTTGCTGGAGGTCTGGTAGAACCAGAAGATTCTTCCACAAGTCCTAGCATATTTGAAGAGGTACGGTACTCCCCTCCGCCACGTAAAGCAGTCGGACATGGCCAGATTGAGGCAAAGTGTCACACAGTGCACAGTTATCAGGCCTGGGTGTGAGTCCTGGAGTCTCTGTCCTACTCCAGCTTTTCTGCCTAGAAGAATTCAAAATGCTCACTATGACAATCTCACGAAATACCTAAACTAAAGGTAGGAGCAAAAGAGACTGCTCCCCAGTCATCACTGTGGCTCCGTCACTGGTGAAGGAGGCCAGCTTGATGGATGGTAGCATCTTGCCATCTGATGACTCTAAGTATGGTGTCGCACGACGTTGCAGCGTCCCCAGCAGACACCTGGCCCGAAACCACTTTGGTTTTTACTACAGTGGTTCCCACTTTATCAGGTCCAAAAAAAAACTATCCAAAAAAATCTATATTCAGTCTAAGTAATTTTAATCAGAATTTACATATCGATTTTATTTTAGATGTCAAATACATGCACCATTAATCTCCACACTGGGAATTTTGACAACTCTGCCACCAAATGTTTATCCAAAATCTAGCCAATGATTAACACTATTTCATCAATGATCTGGCTGCTTGTATATTTGGTGTTGGCATTGACCTAGGGGCAGTAAATAATTAGGTTGCCATGCTTGAGTAATGAGTAATTATATGGAGATGTTTAGTTTACAATCCTGTAATTAAATGGCTGCAGAGTTTACATTCAAACCATCAAAGTAAACACAACCCAATCACTTGCATTAGCAAATAGTGGGTTCACAGGTGGTGGAGTGGGGCCACTTTTGGTTGAAGTATTTATGTATTATTTTGAAGTAGCCTTCAAGAGCTCTGTGATTCGTGTCCATTTGTGCTGCTATGGCACGTTGCAATGTCCACAGACACAGGAAAGTAATTATTTGTAAAAGCAACCATTTAATATTAGTGTTGTGTAAATTATACAGTAAGGTTTTTTGCAAAAGTGCTTCATTGTGATTTTCCTTTACTTCTGATGCTTTATGGATAGCTGTCATGTCATGACATTTTAAGGTGTCCAGGCTGTAGCTTGTGGAGGGCTGTCTCACAAAACCAGCAGTAGCCTGAAGAGTGGGGCCGACATGCTTTTGCTATAAGTCCCTCTTCAATAAGTCTGAGCCAGGCAAATTTGTCCAGCCATTGCAGGTCAAAACTACCTTCTCTGTGTTTTTGAGACAATCTAGGAAGTTGAATAAAAAGTGTCATTAAAATCACGTAAACGTCAGCTTTGTGTTAAAGGTGCCATATAATGCATTTCTTCAGTATTTTAAAATTTTCTCTGGTGTCTTTATAGAAGGTATGTGAACTTTGTTTGGTTGAAAAATGCCCAGAATTGCTTTTACGAGCTCATTTACAACCTTATTATTTGGCCCAAGAATGAAACAACAATAGAATGGATGGGGGAAAGCCTTTGGGAGCCCCATCCCTGGACCAGTTGAAACCGTTGGAGAGCTAATAGGGTCAGGCCTGTTGGGGATTGGGGCTGGTGTGGTGCTGAGGCGTCGCCTGCTGCATGGTGGCACTCGGGTCCCAGTTTGAGGTGACTCATCTGGGTAGGCACATGGAACGTCCTGTCTCTCCGGCATGATGACCATCTTTCTCTGCTGTCAGGGGAGCTTCGTAAACTCTGCGTTTTAGTGCAAGCACTCTCTGAGGTACGCAGAGCGGGGAGTGGCCAGATCTCTGTAGGTGGGTAGACCTACTTTTGGTCTGGTCAATCTGACGGCTGCCATACTCAGGGAGTAGCTGTTGCTGTAGCGTATTGGCTCCTTCCGATGGTGTCTGATGTCACTCCTTTCAAAGAGTGTATTATGAGACTCAGGCTAAGGCACTCCTTGGGTGTCTTGTCTGTTGTCTCAGTGATGTCTCGTTGAGGGAAACATTTTACTCGCAACTTCGCTCAGTGGTTGATGGGTGCCCGCGAGGTGACACTCCTCTGGTCATGGGTGACTTCAATGCGACCACTGGCACTGACAGCGCTGGCTATGAGGATTGTGTTGGTCCCCATGGGTTTGGAGACTGGGGTGAAAGTGTCTCCATGTTCCTTGACTTTGCAAAAGGTCAGGGGCTGCGGGTCACTGGATCCTGGTTCCAACGCCCTGAGCCACATCATTGGACTTGGTACCCCAATACTGGTGGTACAGCGAAGGAAATCAATCACATCCTTGTGGGCAGATCCTGGAGGCTCCTGTAGAACTGCAGGGTCTACAGAAGTGCCTGGTTTGTGAATTCTGACCACAGACCTGTTGTTACTACTCTGAAGGTTCAGCTTAGATCCAGCAGGCTACCACCTACCAGGAGAACAAGTCTGGACCTGGCCAGACTCCAAGATCAAGCTGTTTGTGATGAGTCTGCATGTAGTTTGTGTGAGGAACTTGCAGACTTGGGTGCAACTGCTGACTCTAATGTGATGTGGGAGACCTTCCATGATAAGACCCTGAAGGTTGCCAAGGGCTGTGTTGATGCTGCCAGTGTTCCCAGAAGGAGGTGTTTCATCTCACAGGGCACCCTGGATATTATCAAGAGGAGTAATGGACTAAATGGACTGCATTGATGTAGCGCTTTTCTACTCCTACAAGTACTCAAAGCACTTTACAACTTATACCTCACATTCACCCATCCATACTCACATTCATACACCGGTGGCAAAGGCTGCCATGAAAGGTGCCAACCTGCTGACTGGGAGCAATTTGGGGTTCAGTGTCTTGCTCAAGGACACTTTGATGGGGTCAGGAACAACCAGGGCTCAAACCTGCAACCCTCTGGTTGCCAAACAATAGCACTACCTCCTGCGCCACCACAGCACACAACTTGGTGGCAACTCCAGTCTGTACCGGGAGCTGAGAAGGACCCGCAGTACAGCTATGAGGGCCCTGAGGGCAGAAAAGGAGGCGTTTGTTAAACGAATTTGTGAGCAGGTGACACACCATCTGTGGTCTAGTGACCCACATCCTGCTTACAGAGGAATCGAAGCATTACGCACATCTGAATCTGTTCCTCGGAGACTTGCAGTGATGGGACGGTCCTTACGGATGACACTGCAGTTGTGACTCACTGGGCCGGCTCCTTTGAGCAGTTGTTTAAAGCTGACCCTCCAGCTAGGATGTTGGACATCTCTGGGTCCACGGTTCTCGAGGCTGATCCTCCGATCAGCTGTGTACCACCTAGTCTCACTGCGATTGCATGGGTGGTAAATCAGCTGGGGGCAGGGAAGGCCGCAGAGATCTGTGGTATCCGGGGTGAACTTCTCCAGGCTGGTGGTAAGGCTGTCCTCCTGGCACTGCAGGCAATCTTCGCTTCCATTTGGGAGTCAGGCATCATCCCTACTGACTGGAAAATGGGACTTGTAGTCCCTATCTGCAAAGGGTGATCGCCTGGATTGCGACAACTACAGGGGGATAACACTGCTCTCAGTGCCGGGTAAGATCCTTGCTAGGGCCACCCTCAATAAGATCCGTCATCACTTGCTTGCCTGCTCTGTGGTCTGCAAGGTGGAGGAGTGGCTCAATGTGTGGTAATATTGTGCAGTACCACACATGCAACAATAATGTCTCTCTGGGGTCTCACTGGAACTGGGCTTTGAGTATGCCTATACCCCAGCTATGGGTTGGATTGAAGTTTGACTGCGGTCCAAGTGCTGGGTCAGGGTAAGGGGTCATCAAATGGGGCACGAGGAGGTACACTGTGTCCCAAAGTGGAAGACCATCCAGCTGTCAAATTACAAAGGGCATATACCTTAACATTTGTGTTAAAGCTACAAATTCAGAAGTTATGTAGCCTGTGAAAATTTGTTGTACAAAGGACATTCCCTATAAATACTTGAGTTGGGGACAGAGCCCAGGAGTGTCGCAAATGACCTTAAGAGTGTACATGGGTAGGCCCAAATACGTTACAATATAGTGGAAAATAAAATTTTGAAATGTAACAGTGTTCAGACACTATTAATGCTGTAGAATAATTTCCTGTTCAGGTAATTGGCTACATTTACTGAAGGAGCAGTGCTGTCAATGCGAGTTCCATCTTGCTACCCAGTGACATTAAGGAATCCTGCAAAATTCAGACAAATGTATTTATTCATATTGATAAAACTTTATTACAGAAACATTTATCGATGACTTCTAAACATCATACATGCAACTTGCTAGAACTATCCTTTAATTATTGCCAGAGGGTAACGTTGGATTGCATTTTATGTAGCGCATTTTTGCTACTCTTTCGAGTACTCAAAGCGCTTTACAGTTATGCCTCACATTCACCCATCCACACCACGCATTCACACACCGGTGGTGGAGGCTGCCATGCAAGACGCCAACCAGCTCACCGGGAGCAATTTGGGGTTCAGTGTCTTGCTCAAGGACACTTTGATGGGGTCAGGAGGACCCGGGGCTCAAACCTGCAACCCTCCGGTTGCCAAACGGTAGCACTACCTCCTGCACCACCATCGTGCAGTAGCCGTCTGAGTGCTGTGCGTACTCTGCGGACAGTATGACATGCCATTACACTGACAATGTGTTCGGTGTCTCAAATATTACATTAGAAGCCGGGGATGAACAGAATGTCAAACCAGGCTCTAATCAGCCTCTCCAGGTAAAAAGCTCTGAATAATATGTGTTTTATGCTGACCGATTCTTCAGCCGAATGACACGAGATAGCAAACTACTGAATGCTGCCAACTAAGATTTACCTTAAATTTGACAACACACATCGGTGTAACTTACTCGGCGTTGAGATGAAATGCAAATTTTCAGTTCACCAGACACCCAAGCCACATACCACTCCATCCTGATGCAGTTAAAGTCTCAGCACTCGCATAATAGGGAAAAGCCCATTTTCCATTATTAGTTTGCCATGCCAACCACTGTGATGTTCAATGAGACCCAACACTTAGTAAAAACTGCAAAACATGTCATGAGAAGGCCACAGAAGCCTCGTTTCCACCCACGCGGTGCCAGTGGCAGACTTTCTCCCATTCCGGAACTGGTTCCATGCATTTCCACTGCAAAAAATGGCCCTGGGCCAGAAGAAAACAGCTTCAGCTTGGCACCACAGAAAAGGTGGGTTCAGAATGCGGCACCGTAACAGCAGTGAAAGTGGGATGGGCTACGGTGTCCAAACCTTCAGTACACCTGGAAAATTCAATCCATAACCAACAGTTAGTCTAATAACAGCAGTGCTGGCAGTGAAACAACTTGCCAGCTTATTAGCAGAATAAAGTTACATCGTTTTTTTTTTTTTATTCTGAGAAAACTAAAAGATCGATCTGCTGGTCAGATTTAATAATAAAGTATAAATGTTAGATTGAATAAATAAAATATTGTGGCATTCAAGTGGCAGAGAGATCCCTAAAAGGACAGCAGTAAAACAGCCAGTGAGAATAAACTCACACAGACGGGGAGCCTTTACAGAGACAAAGAGGATACAGGTAATAGAATCAGGGCACAACAGGTTACACTCCAGAAACATCTTTCAGTTGAAATCCAAAAAACGAATTACAGATTAATCTTTACTTTACTTTCACTTCCGCCTACGTAACATGTCTGTTCCATACTTTTTTGAAACTGGTGGAAATGCAGGCTGGTTCTCAAAAGGCACCAAGCAAGAACCAGCCCAGCACTGGCAGCAGCACCACGTTGGTGGAAACAAGGTAAGAGTGACGTGGGCAAGACTTCAGTGTTGCTGGATATTGTTTTGAAGGAGAAAAAAAAATAAAACAAAAAAAAAAAAAAACCCATTCATACCATTTATATTTGCCATCCTCAAAAGCAAGGGACTCCAGGGCCGGCTTGGTGATCTATACTCACTCCATAAGACCGCCACTTAACTAGCAAATTAGGGGCAGGTATGCTAAACTGTAAAAAGCAGGTAAAAAGACTAATTTAAATATAGATTTCAGGCCACAACAGAGCACTCAATAGCTAATATCTTTAATTTTTAAATTCTGAAAATCCATCGTTTGCTCACTGCATATAAAAAAAGTTTAATCTTTTCAAAAATATATTGCATGTAAATCACTTACCTGTTACGTATCCCCACAAACAGTAAAATAACTACAACATTACAACATTAAAAAGAACTGAAAACATTAAAAGTTCACATTCAAAATATTCTTCAGTCAACATAAAAACTTCAGATTTTAGTGTTTTGCTTCAATCAAAATATTAATCTATGTACAATCACATATGTAACCATTTTTGGCATTAGCTATTTAAATACAGGAAAACACTAAGAAAAGTCATTGAAATGAAAAGTACATTTTAAAATATTTCAGTACACAAACATAGCAGTGTATTAGTGGTTCTATCATTGAAATACAGCATATACTGAACATTTCCATAAAGTCTGTCTGTCCACCCAACCATCTTTAACAAACGTTTGTCCAGGGAGGGTTTTGGGGGGCGGAAGCCTGCCCAGAGACACACAGGGCTTAAGGCAGGATGCTGGTCCACTGACTGCCGATGTGAGAAGCAGAGTGCAGCTGAGCTGTACCTCAAAGGTGCAGGGAGGTCAGCCCTACCATGAACAAATCTTCACGGATGAAGCAAAACTTGAAATAAACCACCGAGCCTCTGAAACACTCAGGGCATGTAAGTACTGTTATTTAAAGGGGTAGTTCACCCCAAAACCAAAAAAAGATCCACTCCCATTATATTCGAGAGAAGCCTGACATTTCTACAACAAATCTCTAAAACTTGGCAAGTCCCAGCAGAACAACCTAGATGGATAGATAGTACCAAAGCCCATCTAAAACATACCTTTTTTCAGCTTTGGGGTAAACTGTTCCTTTAATGATCAAACAATTGGTTGGGAGGAAGAATTTAAACACCTCACTGATGTACATGGCATACTACGCTAAACCACCTTTTTTTAATTAAAAAAAATAAATAAATAAATAAAAAACGGATAAAAGTACCCCCCCTTCCCCCCAGTCACAAGGGATAATCTATTGCTCCAAATCCAATCTGGGAATAATGGATGTTATAAATTCCCAAACATCTTGGTCAAAAAAACAATCCCTTTCCAGCGAGCAAGACTGGTATTCCTATCTGCGCGATCACCAAGAGAACCTGCGTGATTGTCAGACACGCAGTCATAAAACTCAGAAAATGATTGTCACGCCCCAGCTTGTCAGGAGCTGGAAGTCTCTGTGGATCTGGACCACTGCCACGTCTCCACAAGTGCTGAAGTCCACCAATCGGGCACAGCTGGACACTCTGCTCCTCCTCTTCCCTACTGTTGTATTCTGACCACCCCCCCCCCACAGGGTGGAGCCCGATCACGCTCAGGGTCAGATATCGTATGAAACATTCGAGAAGGTTATCTGATGCGAAGTGTGGCGTTATGCTAAAGGCAGTGTTGGTTAGGAGTTCCCGGGCTTCCTCCTTCCAGAAGATACCAATCACTGTCCTCTGGAAGCGTCCCCCTGAGAAGTCCTCACGCTCAGCTGAAGCCTCTTGGTGAAAAGATGTCCCACCCGGCCACAGTAAGTGTGAGTCGTCTTGCGTAAATCTTCCTCCAAAGGTAGCAGGAGAGACTCAACCAAATCCTCCCCAAACGTGTACTGGGGGGGGGAAACCATTTTAATTATCCAACTTGCCACCAGACACCGAATTCCTCATAAAGCTGACAGCTCTTTGTATATGTGAATGAATTTCACTTTTAATTACCTGTACATATTAAATATGACAAAGTCCTAAGCATACAAGTAGCTACTCCACAGACTTAAGACTTAAATCAGAGACTGTGTAATGTTTGCAGCTCTCCTGGGAGCGTGGTCAAGCCATGACAACCTCGTGCTGGAGAAATCTCCCCGATAATCAGAGAATCTTTAGCAAACGGTTCAGCTAAGGTTATAAGCAAATGAATTCTCTCAGCTTATTAAACACACGGACAGAGCCAGCAGCTCAAACGATGGACTCCGTCACACATTTGCCAGTTAATTAACGTGACTCTGAAGACAGAACAATAGTTAGGAGTGACCAATATGAATAGCGTGCATCTCGTTTGTAAACCAGAAAAAAGGTATAAGGTACTGCATGTACGAAATGCGTAGCGCTGTAAAGCTGTGAAATTCACCGCAAAATAAAGGGCGCTTTTCCACCGCACCAGGTGCCGTACTTTTGGATCTTCAAGAAGGCATGAAAAATACGCTACTTCAAGGTGTTGGTTTTCCACCGAGGAAAAACTGGTACTGTTGCTAAATGACATTACAACGCAAGGCGGGGAATTTTGTTCTGAATTCGAAAAATGACGTGTATTACAGGGCTGGATGATATCCTATATTAATACCAACATCACATGTTATGCACATCCAGTTTACATCGCTAGTCAGCTAGATTAAGATCAAGCTTTTTCTAATCTTCAATAATCTCCACAAATAATATAGCGCAGGGAGTTTAAGTCTTGCTATATCATTCTTACTATCACAGGAAAAAAAACCTAGCAAGTTTAGCTATTTTATTTTCAACATTAACTAGCATACGTTTAAAAATCAGACTGAAGTTTACCTCCGGTGCTTTTGCATGAGTGCTGCATGCCTTCTGAGACAATCAAAATCATTTTCATCCTTAATTGCTGTTGAAATCACTCCTAGACGGGTTAGTGAGAATTTAACTATATTCTGTTTCATTAATACCCCAATATTTTACAACAAAATCCCATTGCAATATTTGAAAGATTTCCAATACCGAGATGTCAGTATATTATGCAAAACACTATTTCTTGTTATGCTATCCTGATCTTGTTGCATCTGTTCTTATCAGATCGCGATTAAAGCTTGTGTCACTTCATTTGTCCACACATACATTGTTATTAATTTTATTTATGATACATGCATGTATATTGGGACAAGGACAGCATTACCCATAATGCCAGCCCTGCACCCCAGCCCTTCCTCACCCTCTGAAACGCCTGGTAAACCGCCCGGAATGACGGCTGCTTCTCGTCATGATAGACGCCCCGGTTGCCGTGGAGGATGAAGACGCCCTCCTGCTCTGCCGGGACGCAGTTGCTTCCGTAAATGCAGTGGTCTGGCCGGTAGTTCCACTGGCAGGGGACGAGGAAGAGGCTCTCTGCAAGGGAATGGTCTGCGGTCAGTCTGGACGAGGCTAACTCCGAGTCCATGGGCGTTGTCACACACTCGCATCATGACGGACAGGGAGGGCAGGGTGAAACGTGGCTCACCAGGGTTGTGGTGAAAGATGATGTTGAGCAGGTCCTGGTCTCCCCAGGTGATGTTCAGCTTATACTTCTGAAGCAGTGGAATTAGGAGGTCCTTCCACCGCAGGGCAACGGAGGTCATGTCATTCTGCCCATGGGACACATAGTAAAAGCAAAGTCACACAATTAGCTTTAAGATCCCATTTAATACAACGGCACACCCACTCTTCCCATTCAATCAAAGCATTTAAATTATCAGCAACTAGCCCACAAATCGGTTTCAATTTAAAAATCGTGGTCATTCATGGGTCGGAGTGGTGGCTCTGAGGCTAGGGATCTGTGCTGGCAACTGGAAGGTTGCTGGTTCAAATCCCATGAATGCCCAGAGTGATTCTACTGCATTGGGTCCTTGACCGGCAGTTGCTTCGCGCTGGGTATGATGTTAATCTACATCCAGACCGACAAGGAGGTCCTCCAACTTACAGGGAATAACTTGGGGGTTGGTGGCAGAATTGGCACTCCAGCCACTGGAAAAAACCTCACACTGCTCCATTCGGACTAGTGTGGTGCTGAGGTATCACGCATCACATGGCTGGACTCAGGTTCTCACCCCTGGGGTGGTTTGTCATGTGATGGGTACGGCAATGCACTAATTAGTGCATGCCCCTTACCTCAAGCTACTGCAGAATCACTATGTGATGCATGATCTTCAGTAAACTACCTTTTACTTTACTGAAATATTCTAAGCTCAGAAGACTGTTTAATTCAATCTTGCCACAGAAAAGCAGGCGCACCTTGAAGTGCTTCTCCCTGATCCTGGTCATGTTCATGAGCATGACCCCGGAGTTGAGGCCAGTCTTGCCGTAGTAGGGGTGCCGCGCGAAGCGGCTGTACCAGGCGATGCGCGGCTCCTCGTGTTCTGGCGCCATAGCAGCCAGTTGGCTGGAGTTGAAATGGGCCAACAGGGACCACAGATCCTCGACAGGCCTTAGAAACAGTATGTCCGTGTCCACATACAGCAGGGAGTCCACGTCCTTTAGGATGATCTGGAGAGGACACACACACACAGACATCAGTACAACTGCTACTAACTGGATTAAACATTCCAGACAGTTCTACCCATTCACACCCTCTATCTCAGTGCTTAGTCACTTAACATGATTATACGTAAAATAACCTCTTCATCTGTTGACCAGTTGCTAATTAACTGAGGGACCACTGGATTCTCAGAATGGGGGGGGGATCTCATCTACTTTACAGTCAAGAAGCAGATTTAAACAGACGCTTTTATCCAAAGCAACATACAACTGAGATTAATGGGATAAACCATCACCTAACGCCACCAGGGTGAGGACCTCCCTGAAGGCCAATACAGAGAGAATGAGGGGAAGCCTCTTCCCGCTCCTCATTCGGACCCTCAACAGGGCAACACCTAGGACTGACCTGGCTGTTAATCACCCCCCCACTACAAATGATTTATTACTTACAGGAATACCCCTGCTCGCTGTTGCACTGCATCATTTACACATATTACTATGACTGCCCATCTGTATTTAATGACATCTGCACCCCCCCGTTAGATAAGAAATTACTCATAGGAATCTAACTCTAACCCTATTACATCTGTATCCCACCGTTTTTACGTTACTGCGTGTCGTAAAATAACATTTCACTGCAAGTCTTACTGTATATTACTGTGTCTTACTGGCAAATGAATAAAATTTGAGTCTGATTCCTGCCTCAGTTCTGCGTTTTTGGATTGCTGCGCTTCCCCAAAACCTCTGCCAGATATTCCCACATGTGGCTTTGAGGACCTGGGGCGTCGAAATGAGTATTTGCGGGTGCGCGAGTGTCCCCCCTATGATGGGCTTGCTTCCCTGCCCCCCGCCATACCCTGGCTTTGCCGGTCCGCGCTCCAGACTCACATCCCCATACAAAGGACCAGCAGTAACACAGAAGAGAATGATGAATACTCATGTGGTGAATCTCAATACCAAGAAAGCAAAGACCGTACTCGGGGTCTTGACAAGACCGGTCTTGCTAACTTGCCATCCAAGAACGAACTTGGGGTGCAATGAATCATGGGATTGGTCTTGTTTGGCAAAGATGCAATCGATGTATCCTTGATATTTGGGGCAGAGCAAGACCAAGATTTTTACCATCCTCTGTACTTCTGCTTTTGAGTATTGGAACTAGACTTTGGCGATGGAAGATGATGTATAACAGGTAGGCGAGAGCACAAGCACGGTCAGGTACGCATGTGGGGATTCACTCATGATGCCGGGGGTTGCTGCACACGGGACTCACAGGCAGGAAGAGCCTCTGAGAGGCACAGGGCTTGAACAGCTTCTTCCACTCAGCAGCGTTGTCGGCAGGGAACGTGATTGGGTACAGCGTGTAGTTGTAGCGGGACCGGCCGGGGCCAGGCCACGCCTCCAGCTGCACAAAAAGGCGGGAAAGGTGAATACAGCACACAAGTGCAGCACACAAGTGCAGCTCACACGCCGCAGGTAGACGCACCGAGTAACAGTGCCAGCAGATACATTCCTGAAAAGTAGGACGGCAGGGGAAGGCTGACCAATATTCATAACAGGAAGCACTAGCTGATGATCTTTGCGCTTGACGCTTTTGGGAAACTCCTTTGGCCATTTTGTAATGCAGAATGCTTTGTGAATAGTTGAGATCTTTGCACTATGATGCTTTTCATAAATGCCTATTTTGTAGCTATCCCTGAGGTAGCTAACTAACTAGCTACGCAAAATATCATGCTATCCTTAGTGATGCACAACATGCATTAGTGATGTTATTGGTATTGGTCAATATTTGTTAATCAAAATTTTGGCGTCAGACTGATGTGACAATCTTGGTTGATATTTAAACTTTATCAATATTCAAAATTAGTAGCACCAGAGCTACAGAGAACCACTGAAATAACAGATGTTTGCATTGCCCGATCAGCCACTTTCTGCAGGAGGACAAGGGATTCATTGGCTCATCCACCATTTAGAAGAGGCCAGCGACATGTTTATAGTTCATTATTAAATCTGGCCTACAGGTCGATGTTTCGCTTTCCACGGAATAAAAAGCCCATGTAACATTGTGCTTAACAGGGCCAAGTTTAACAAGGGCTTGGCAAGTTTCACCCCCCCCCCCCGCCTGGTGGCGGAATTAATTTAATGCGTTTAATTTCTCTTTGTACAGTGAAATTTTACACTGGTTTGTTCTACCCCTGGTAATACTCGTGTATTTTTTAGAAGTTTGAAAAGGTTTGGACTTAGGCTATCAAAATAATCAATTCATCAATTAGTCGGATCAAATATTTCTAATTCATCAAATAGTTTCCTCAATGACCGGAATCGAATCGCCTTAGGACCAATGATTTACACCCCTACGCATGAGTAGGGCTCCATAAACAGGCCGTGCGAGAGTCAGACAGGTGCTCACCGCCGCTAACGGGCCGGGCGAGAGTCAGACAGGTGCTCACCGCCGCTAATGGGCCGTGCGAGAGTCAGACAGGTGCTCACCGCCGCTAACGGGCCGGGCGAGAGTCAGACAGGTGCTCACCGCCGCTAACGGGCCGGGCGAGAGTCAGACAGGTGCTCACCGCCGCTAACGGGCCGGGCGAGTCTCAGACAGGTGCTCACCGCCGCTAACGGGCCGGGCGAGAGTCAGACAGGTGCTCACCGCCGCTAACGGGCCGGGCGAGTCTCAGACAGGTGCTCACCGCCGCTAACGGGCCGGGCGAGAGTCAGACAGGTGCTCACCGCCGCTCTGAAGCCGGAGTGCAGCTCGTCTTCGGCAAAGATGTGGAAGTGCAGCGGCTGGCGGCCCAGGGCGACGGCGGACTTGAGCATGGTGAGCGTCTCGTCCAGCCTCTGCCCACATGCCACCACGGCGAGGTGCACCGGCTCCTGCCTGGATCCCCCAGCCCGTGACGGCTTCTCATCCCGCAGAATGTACCTGAAACGAACCAGGCGTTGGCCTGCTGAATGATTCCTCACACACCCCCTACAGAGCTGGGGTCCAGAACCCAATTGCAAGAGTGATTTGCACATGAGATACCTGGCAAGGGAGACATAGGACATTGAGGGTCTTAAAGGCAACCAAAACATTGCAGAATGACTGCCAGTTTAATCCCCTAAGCCAGAGAGAGAGCTGCATTTGTGCATATCAACCATCAGATGCCCTTTCTGTCTCAATATTAAAATTAAACTATATTTAAAAAACCTGATTAACCATCTTTGTAAAATGGGGTGCAAATACGCCATTTTAAAGTGCATTTTACATCATATAAAAGGCTAATTACTGTGGTTAAGTTCTTCCCCTTTAGTGAAACCAATGCATTATCCTTTAAGAATAGAAGCCTAATGTCAAATAAGCAATACGAGAAATCTTTAATCCATGTTTTCATTTAAGAAACATATTTTGCTTGCAGGGGTTGCCAGTCTCACGGCATGAACAGTGACATGGTCCCTGTCTCAAACTTCTTCTGCACGACACAAAAGCAGGGGGCTGAATTATGGAGATGGACCTGGCAGCCAGGGGTGCTGAACACACATCTGAACACAGCAGGCCAGCCCTGGCTCCCTGTTTTATCAAGCAGGGGTGGCCAATCTTATCCCGAAAGGGCCGCTGTGCGTGTGCGCACGGATTTTCACTGCAACTGCCTAATTAGATTAGTAGTTAGAGCACTGATTGGCAGAAGAGTCCTCACACCTAGATTTGAACAGATGACCTAAAGGTTATGAAAAACAACCTGCATACACACCGGCCCTCTGCAGATAAGAGCTACCAGCTATTATGCTAAAAGAGCATGTCAGGGGTGATAAACTCCAGTCCTGGAGGGCCAATGTCCTGCACATTTTTGGTTTCCCCTCATTTAACACACCTGATACAACTCTGTGCTAATTACCACACAGCTCTTGAGCTGAATCATGTGTGTTTGAACAGGGAAAAAACTAAGCTACACAGGGCTCCGCTGTTTAGTTAAATGGTGATCTTACTTCTTTGACCTAATTGGTTTAGTGTCTGGTCCAGGATAAGCCATGCCCTGTACAAAAATAGGTGCTGGAAAGAACCACCAATTTTACAGAGACCTAGAACAAAACCTGCTTAAGGGTCTCTTACAGTAAATGCTGCTAAACAGCATTTATTCTTGCTTAGCTTTATATGACATTACTAGCAATCTCCAGATTAATCTTCGTTCAGCAGGTAATCCAACAGAACATTATAGCTTTTCCTTCCTATGGCCATCGGGATTAGTCTCTGCCAAGCCTACCTAAAAGACGATTCCATTAAGCAGTTCATTCCACAAACAGCAGGGGGCAGCCTCCAATAGGGATTCCAGTAAGACACTGACAAACTCCTACACCTGACAGGAGGAGAAAAAAACAGGCTCTGCATAAAAGCGCCCCTCAATCACTCCAGTGATAAACGCCACCAAAAGCTGCATCTCCGCCACACAAAGGGAGCAAGTGTTGCTCAAGACACTCTTTATGATCATAAGCTATAAAAGAGCTGGTTATGTGATTGAAAGACTGGTGTCTTGCACTACCAAAAATACTCGGTTTTATGAGCGGATTTTATAATTTTAAGTACCGATTTATATTTAGGGGCGGCCTGGTGGTGCAGTGGTTCACACTGTCACCTCACACCTCTGGGACTAGGGTCCGCAAGATGCTGAGGCT
Organism: Paramormyrops kingsleyae; assembly: GCF_048594095.1. Classification (NCBI taxonomy): domain Eukaryota; kingdom Metazoa; phylum Chordata; class Actinopteri; order Osteoglossiformes; family Mormyridae; genus Paramormyrops; species Paramormyrops kingsleyae. Next base: position 16,650,852 of record NC_132797.1, read on the forward strand.
ACTTGGAGTTGCCAAATTGGCCATAGGTGTGCCCTCCTACAATAGGTTGGCGCCCCATCCGGCATATCCCTCCGGATGAGCAAAGGTGGAAGGATTAAATTTCATAATCTGACGCCAATAATGGTCAATAAAATCAAACAGCAGCATAGGGTTTCATTATTGTTGCTGGCTCAGGTCAAATTACTGATGGATTACATTGCACGAGTATGCACGCCATTTCGTTGAAATGGAAATGTATGAATATAAATGTTGAGTTTAACGCCCCATTACTGCGTAGTAACTTGATATGGAGGATATCATGAAAAGGAAAAACAGAATGGGTAATGTCTATCACGAACATTTCGGGTGCAGTAAAAATTATCCCTTAAATTTAAAACAGCATAGAGCTCAGCTGAATAAACACTGCGCGCCGCGTCCCCACACATCCCGTCTCACACCAGGACGAGGACATCCCCAGCAATGTAACCACACGTTTCCTGTTTGCAATGCAAAAAAAAGACAGTTTGCACAACTGTGCTACAATGCCAACCCCTTATAAATGCGATCCTGAATAAATCAAAGGCGTGTTTTTTGTTAAAACACCTAGCTTGCTTGGGAAATCTTCAACTCGAACAAGGACAGTGTCTGATTTCGTGACTCTCAAATCCTCCCCGAAAAACCAATTAAGCAGCAATAACGCCGCCGCCAAATAAAACCTCAACCAGACTGACAAGCCACAGCTGCTGAAAAACCACTTTAACAAACCAACAAGCAGGGATCGTTGTGCTTGTGGTTAAACCGACTTCCGGCGGCGGTAACTCCAGACCCCACAAATTCCAACACATATGCTCGCCGCAAAGTCTCGGTAACACATCGGAAGCGGGTTTATGTCCCGGAGAAACATTCACACATGCTTATCTCTGCTAGCTTCCTAGATACTTGGGAAGCCCATCGCTGCTGAACTTAAATTCACTCTTAACCCGTGTGGTTAATTTATTTCTGTTACACAAGGGAAGCTCACCTGTTATACCAATGCTGGTCGCCCGGCCCTGATTTCTGCGCCGCTTTCCCGGCTCCCTGGCGCCCGTCGCCGCGCTGCGCCCTCCCGTCTGTCCGCCCGGTCGCGCGCTCCAGCGAGGAGGCGAACTGGCTGAACACGTAGAGCGCGGAGAGTAGCGCGAAGAGCGCGCACGCCAGGAGCATGCGGAGGTAGCGTCGCATTTCGGCTAAAAACGCAACGCGAAAGCTGCTTGAACCGAAGCTCACGGCATGACTACATAGACGAGGAGAGGGCTGGTTAGCAGGGCCACTTGGGTAGCAGCCTTCCGGCCATCGTAATGATTTAAGTCTAATCTTCCACCGCTGTCAAATACGCTGCCGATGCGTTGGCTTCTGGGAGGAAGGGGCGATGGCAGACATCGCCGACCGCGTCGCCATAGGATAGGACCTTCTCTGTCATGAAAAATTAATCGACCGCGGGGCACGCTGGCCGCGTTTGGCGCATGCGCAGAAAAGACCGGGGAGGGGATAAGGGGCGGGCACAAGATGGCCGCTTGGTGACGGTTTAGGGGTTTTCGAGGTTGTCGAATAGCACATTTGATATAATAGAATTTACTTACCTTCTCTTTACGTTAATTTGAAAAGTCAACTATATCAATTGCAAAAGTGACCACCGGCTATATCCGCTCATGTTCATATCATTAAGACTGCAACTACAACAAAGACTGAGATACTGGTTCAAATTGCCTTAATTCTAAATTACCATAGACGGAGTTTGGGGGGGAGGGGATCACTGCTCCACCCCAGTCGTCTGAGCAGAAATTGTAATCAGTTTGGCAATACCATTTTCTATGCTGGCACTTTGCACCTGTGCATAAGCGGTTTGTCGGCACGCTATAAATAACCTATTCTTTGTGTATGTGTGCATCAGATACCTGTGTTAACAGAGTAAGCAAGACGCATTGAACGCTGTCTGACGACGACGTTTGCTCTCATCTGCATGTCTGTCTCATGGAGAGCATTATTTCTCCATGAGGATTAATAAAATATTTGTATTCTAGTCAATGATTTTAAATTCTATAAATTCTTAACTTCTGGGTGTAATTTGATATTGTTCCTAGTTATTTCCTATTGTTCCTTATTATTGCAAGTATTGCAAATGGTTGACATGTTTTTGTTTTGGATACTAAAATCCGTGAATTCACATTTAATTACTCTGGGTGTGGACGTCTTGTTAGCCCTGACAGTAGCTGTCACACCTAATGATGCATCATGTAGATGCAAAGCACCCTACAAATAAAGGGGATTGTGAGCACCTTGTAGTTATTAATGTATACCTGAGGAAAGTGAGACTACCAAAAGCCTGACTGATTTATGATATGGCAGATGAATGCTGCAGATGAATGTACACAATCGGCGAACAGTTGTCAGATCGAGTCCTAGTGTGAATCAAGTCAAATACATTCAAATTGGATTCGAGTACTAGTCACAGAATACATTAATTCTCTAAAAAGATTAACACATTAAACAATGGCATGCTAACAACAAAGCATAATTTGTCTACTCAACTTATTAAAATGTTGAAGTTTAAAAGTAATAATTTCATGGTTCAGCAGTTTTTAAACCTCACTATGGCACTAGAATGTATACCAAAACATCACACCCCAGTGCTAGCAACCCCAGAAATGTAAACGCCAATAACTTTAATTTCTGTTTTACTAAGGAGTCTAGTTTCTCTTTATTTTGTGATAATTTCTATAATATAAACCACTGTAAAATAATGACAAGCTAGCGTCTATGAAATGAACAAGAAGCAGACAGAGGTCAACCTCTTAACAACAAATTCATAATTTCATTCTTTTACTTATAAACATTTCTTCAGACAGTAAAACAACGTAATTAATTGAGATGTTCATACACATTTAACAGCACAGACTGGTATACCCAGGGGTGGGAAAATTAAACAAAACTGACATGTGCTGTAAGATATTGGCCTAACCATACACAAGTGTCCTTAAAGAATATTCTCTTTCTTAGTTAAGCCACACACCACGTACCTGCAGGTGTATGAAGCCACTGAGAACAAGTAGCTATGTCGTTCTCACAGTTATCAGTTCCACTGTACACCTCAAATACCCTTTTCCCATTATCTGCTATAATGCATATTCTATTGTAAATGTTTAAAACTCTGACCCATTTCATGCCACAACATTTTTTTTGGAGAAAGAAATCGAGTAAGAGTGTATTGACAATATAACACTGACTTTATGTAAAATACTACCACATTAACATGGCACTATACAATTCATACTCTAATTTGTTCCCCAGACAATACCCTCGTTTCTTAAAGTCATGAACAAAGGGCGAGAAAGTTCACTTACTATGATCTTGACAGGAAACCGGTCTCGTTAAAAACAAACCCACCAGGACAGAACACATAGTGGAAGACTTCCAATATGTCCACCTCATCATCTGCATGTCACAAACATGTGGTCTAACCTCACCTGAAATTGAGACTTGTGGTCTATCTTGGCAAAAAAGTTTATGACATGCGTATATTGCGTAATGACTAAAGTAACAGGGGTGTGGGGTGGGTCTGGGTGGGGGGCGGGGCTAGTGGGATTCCCCGTTGATTGACGATCCCTCTCCCCGGGGCGAGGACGACCGGGAGAGACCTCGCTCGGTGTTGTCGGAACTGGAGCCACTTTGGCTGTGCTGGTCTGCCGACGCCGCGCTGGAGGACGCTGGTGGCTTTGTTTTCTCCTTAAAGTCCGTGATAATAACAGTCAGGTCTCCGACTGTGACTTCCAAGTGCTGTGCGCTGCTCCTGTCCACGTTTTTTAATCTTGGCCTGTAGGGGCAGAGTGGAAAAGACCCTTCAGGAAAGATGGAAAACATGAGAACATACACAAGTCTCTGACTGCACTCATAATGTTATCCGGAAACTGATTGATAAAGATAGTAAAACTGAGATTAGCATCATTTGCAGCTTGTCAGGAGAGCCTTAATAAAAAAACCAGCAATTCAGGTGAAAGGACAATTCTTAGCCACGTGTAATCAGCTTCTTTTACTCTGAGGTGACAGTTCCCCACTTTCCACACCACATCTGCCGCAGAAAATAACTGCACAGGCAACTTGACTCTATTTCAGTGGAGGCTGTCGGTACAAGTCAGCTGAGCAATGAGGAGGCCAACTCCTGCTGATGATATTTCATTGTCACAATCAATTTTTCCCCTCTTCAGGTAGAACGCCTGGGTTGTTTTCAGTGCTGGAGTCCCATGCATTTTCCTCAGCGTCATCTTCACTGCTCGTCAGGAGGCGGAGACCGGCGTGGTTTCTCCATCATGACTAACTTTTCACTCTCCCCAAGTTGCATTGTACATCCTTCCTATACTGTTAAGAGTTCAAGGACCCCAAAAACATGATGCCGCTGATCTGCCCCGCCACAGATGAAGAGACCCGGCTTACAGTCATTTACGTTTAATCCCGATACAAACATGTCACCCAGAATTAGTCTCGCTGATTGGATCTCAATTTACTCGCCTAACCCTCATTTCTGAAACATTATCAGCAGAAACTAAATATACAGAAATTCTGAAACATGGTTATTTAAGCTGTTTGTGCATACACACATATACACACATGCGCACACACATATACACACATGCGCACACATGCGCACACACACACGAGCATGCATGTGTGCACAATTTTCCCCTGGTCAAATTAAATTTTAGTTTCTCTGTGAGAATACTTGTTTGTTTACCTCATCTTCTTCTGGCTGTTTTTTTTGACCGCTGGCTCCTTTTCATTCTTTTCTTTATCCGTTTTCTCTCTTTTTTCTTTCTTCGGTTGCGTGGGGGAGGCAAACTGCGGGGTTACTTGCTGCGCGACCAACTGAGAGACTGGACGGGGCTTCCTGGAAGTTGAGAGACAAACGAGGGTGACCTCATGGGACAGTTATGGCCTGTGGATAACAAGTGGGCGGCGCTGCATAAAGGCCAGCATTACATTAAAGCCCTAACCAAGCACGGTAATGACAAACCACCGCACTAATAGACGCCTCAGAACGTCACCTTTGGAACCAGTTTTGGAGAAAGTGATACAGCTGCGACTCGTAATTAGGTTTGGAGATGGGACGTTAGACACGATCTGGCTATTGGTGAAGATGATATGCCGGGTTTGGTAAAACCTATCAGAAAGATTCTAAATGGATATTTAGTATTGAATTACTGTGTTGCAAAGCAGAACATGTGAGACCTTGAAGAAAGCTGTATTAGTTCACAGACGTTCTGTGATGTTTAAAGCAAGCAGCAGTGATGTCACAGTGATAATGCATTTGTCTTTCAGCCAGTTATTTGCTGAAACAAAAGTACAATGCTGACTGGTTCACCTCCATGCTGACCCATTCCATGGCCTGCCACTGGCCTGCATGCCCGTCTACTCCACCAGTTTGAACCAAGGTTGCTCTCCTTCTACGGAACCTCTATTTCTATTCTGTTGCTAATTGCCAGAAGACGTATCAAAGTTAAAGACAGACGTGCCTGTTCCAGCATGCCATCAGTGTCCACGGTCACGGTACTGTTAATCACCTCCGCTGTGCTTTATCTGCAGCTTTGCCGTTCGCTTTTGATCTCGCTGCTGTCCATGACTGACTTTGAAGGGTATCTGCACATTAAAATTAATTAACGATCTAGCAGATGAGTGCCACGGCTTCAGCACCGAACCAGAACTGCTGATCTCCGATCCTCCCAGATTGCTCAGCCCCCTCCATCTCCTACATTCCCAGGTAATATTATATAGATGAGACCTTAACAGACGAAGCCTTCAACACGCAAACATTCTCCTCTTCCCTATAAAACAAGGGTTTGCTTTCATTTCGTCCAATCTGTCAGCACAATCCTCCGGGGCATTCCTAATCTCAAACGCTGCCTGATTAAACATGCTGCTATATGGACCTACACTTTCAGCTTTTTCCCATTTTGACAGCGAAGGTGGGGGCTTATCTGCACTTGACAACAGAAAGAGGCTAAAACAAGAGACACTGTAATGGCATTTCAATGTCAGCAAGAAAAAAAAAAAAAAAAAAAAGCTGCCTGCATCCATTAGGGATTAGTGGTTTCACAAGGAAGCACAAATCTCAGGACCGCACAGCAAAGCGCATCAAGCTGACATGAAATGCATGCTAATGCGGCATAATGTTAGCACCCTTTAGTCAATCACAAGATGAAGGTATTGATCTTGCTGAGGATTCCTTCGGGTTCAGAGCAACACCTCTGGCGTAAACACTGCGTTTAAAAGGCGTCAGTCAATACTGCTCTGGCGCGATCCATTTCCAGCGGCTTAGAGAAGCCCTGCGTAATGATACATAACGTCAAAGGACTTGAAAATAAACCACAGCCTTTGTAAATTTCCTTTACTGGGAAAACAATTACAGCAGCAGCCTATTCGCACTTGATGAGAACTTTTCTCCGCTTCCTAGTCTTCACCTTCTCGTCTCACTCTGTTGACAGGCCTCTTTTCATGCCCGACTCTGCTCCACTCACACTGCTTCCATCCTAATCCAGGCTGATCACTGCCGTTGACTTTCTGTCAGCTCCTCCCACGCAGAGTCCTTCCCTGGACAAGCTCCTCTCTTTCTTCCCCTATTCTTCCGCCTCCCGTTCACATGCAAACATGGCCTCTCGCTGGCAGTGTTCCCCATGGCTCAGTGGCAGGGTCACTATATTTTGCTCCTACTTTCCTCTAATCACACTGTTGCATTTCATCACACACCAACCATTAATCCCTCGCAGTGAATGAACACTAAACCCATCATATTCGTAGGAAGACATCTTCCATTATTCTATGAATACAGATTTACTTAACTGAATGGTACGCTAGCTAAACAACACTTTGGAGACTTGAATTCTAAAAATAATTAGTCTGCATGTGCTACCCAAAGTCTGCCCTTTAAGAAGAGCTCTAAAGAACAAAATAATCAGTAGATACTTACATATAGACACCTAAAACCTCTGTCCTTTCTGTCAGTTTTAAGCCCACTGCTATGACAAAGTGATCAAATTCAGAAAATCATTTTTCAATCACATTTTTTTCAGCTAAAGAAAACATTCAGACAGGTAACCACAAATATTTTGTCTGGCTCACATGTTCCTGTTTCCTCATTTCTGTTCCACATCTTTGGCAGAGTGCTCTGGAAAGTCCTGACCATTTTCCCTGGTTACTGTTGATGTGATCGGCACCAGCCAGCACTTGTGACACACGCAAGAGGCATTTTAGTCGCCCCCCCTCCATTTCTGTAGTCATTATACCACCCTCATGTTCAGATTTTCTGCAATGAAAGCAGAAACGACAAATCGTTTTACAACAAGAGCAGAAAAAACGACACCGCTGTACATGAAGAATTTTGTGCAATGCTGGAAATTAAACCTAAATGTGCAGATTTTCAGATATTTTCCACCCTATCTGCTTATTGCACTTGTTAGAGATGAGTCACGGTAGACAAGCGGTTATAGATAACCAGGGATTGTGATGGCAGCATAAACACAAAAATAAAACCAGTAAAATATTCTTAAGAAGTAAAAGAGGAGTTGTTTTCATTTGACTGCCAAGTTAGCGGATTCCTCCCAGGTTTGCCATGCTATGATGAATCTGCTGCTGCAACACGTTAGCTGACCTGCCAGGCATGGAACACAGCAAGGCGGATGTCAGCAGGCCACGCCGGATCAAACCCACATGCCCGGTACGGTCCTCCATGCCATCTGCACCATGTTGTCCTATGTCAAACAGATGGCTTTGGCTCCCATAGTGAACTACAGCTCCATCGACATATAGGGCACACGAGACACGTCCACACGTCTGCTAAGGTACAGGGTTCACTCCTCAATTGAGAAATTCCTGCATTTATTTGCATTAATGAATAGTAATTAATCAGCATTTGGCATTTCATATTTGTGCCTCCTTATTGAATTATACAAAGGAAATACAGGTGGGCTTCCCCTCACACACCTGCAGAGAGATGAGTCTGATAGAGGATGATGTGGAAATGGCATTGAAATTAAGAGATTTACTACTCGTGTCGAGAAACCCAAGAACTCTGGAACATTTTTCTAGCCATTTTCTATTCTGACTAAACATGTGAGTGTTTTTTTGTGTCAATGCAAGTTTAATTATACGAGTAGCGGTTTGGGGAAAAAGGGACACAGTTGAACAAGATTTTAAAAAAAATCTCTAAAATAAAACTTAACCAGATTGGATTGTTATTGCTGCAGAAGAAAAAAGAAAAAATGTCTCCTTTAAAAATGTCACACAGCTTTTATCAGATAAACTAGGTATCTGATACTTTTTGGTTTGGCAGATCCAATTTAATACATAACATATAGGCTTGTATACACTTGTTTATACAGCTGGGTGTCAATAGGAAAGGAGCTGCAATTCTTTACTCGTATCCCACATTTTATCAGGGTTCCTGAGCAGAAACCTACTGCCCACTATCACAGTGCTTATTGTAACGACCCTCATCTGAAGCCTGAGCTCTTTAACACCTCAGGAAACGGAACATCAACCAATGAAACGTGGGGGAAAAAGTCACAACACAAAGATAAATATGGAACCAATCAGACAACTATAACTACCCTCGAATTGAATGTAATTTGATGTCTGTTGATGTATAAATCCTGGACCATTTTTTTTTAAGCACAACCTACATATTTTAGCCATTGTTAAGTTATTTTCAGAAGCATGATATAATGTTAATTCAACCATTACTTGGTTCAAAAGCCCTACATCTCACAGAAGTAGCTGGATCTCCTGGAATGACATTGCAAGTTCTCCATAAATCGTTTTTGATCCCCTGTTACACCCTCCCCCAGCACTATTACATGACTAATGGCACAACAACGCTGAAGGTGAAATCACACCTACAACTGCCGTTGTCACCTGGGCAGCCGCTGTTTCCTCTTCTCTGCTGCGTAAAGAAGCAGCATCTCCTCCCTGCTGGAAGAGGCCATCAGCCACAGCCAGCCAATCTGTCTGCCTGATCGCAGTGATGGAGTCCTACTGCGGCTAAAGCGCCCAACATCTGAATGGGGGGGGGGGGAGGTGGCTGCACACAAACGAAACCACTGCATGCTAATGAGTCAGGAGCATGACGGTCCTGACAGCTGTGGTAGACCACTGGAGTTTGACCTCAATCCAGCTCCAGCAATGCCTCTGAGAGATTAGGTCATAGCACAGCCTTCTGCATGTAAAAATTCTCCATCACTATGTAACCCGACCAGGTTACAGAATGGGGGGGGGGGTTGTTATGAGATTTCACAGCTGCCGTAACAACATTTAAGAGAAATAGCTGGTATTTTCATTATGTTCATCACCAGGCAATGTTCGGTATACTGCATTCTCCACAAACGAGAACTGTACACTTCTAACATTACGGGAAATATGTAAGTTATTCCTCAGATTTAAACTGGGAGGTCAAATTAAAGCACTTTTGCCAAAAATTTCTGATTGTGACATCAACAGAGGTTAACACGCGCACTTACTGAGAGTCTTCTCTCAACTGATGTGCGTGACTTCTTAAAACGGCTTTCCTGTATTATAATATCTACATGACAGAGCAGTGGTCTCTGATGCTGAACTGCCAAGTAATTCCATCCCAGTAATCCCATCCCAGTAATCCCATCCCTTATTAGAAGCTAACGAAGAGTTCAGATGACGGGAAACACGTTGCTGGAATCGCCCAGTACTGACTTCGATCCAGATGCCAGAAAACCCAAAACTGCTCATTTTTATCAATTACCACTATTCATGACGCTTCCTTTTTTGAAGGAGATTCCTACTACAATAAAAGAGTAAGTATTATGCTTTGGTGAGATGTCAGACATAGACCTAATGGAACGTGGAATCTTGCTCTTTCTGACTGGAATACACAGAAGTCAGGAGAGATGTAAGTATAGAAACAAAGTTGTCAGCTGGCTTTGATAAAGGCTTTCCTGGAAATGCAGCAGTGCTTGCATGATGGATGCAGAGTAATCTATAGTGACTGAGGCCCCCTTCCCAAAGTCATGAACAGCTCCTGCCAGAAGATAAACACATCGTGGATCGACTGTACTCAGCATCCGAAGGGTTCAAGCAAACACAGAAGGATGTGACGTTTTTCTATAGATCAGCATAATATACTAATTTTGGATATCTCCCCCCAAAAATATAATGGCATTTGGCGACATCAGATTGGAAATATGAATGCATGGTTAATTTGTTATTCCGCCGCTTAGGATAAATAACAGCGCGTTAGAGAAAACTGGATTACCAATAACCTGTCACGTACATTGATCGCACCTAATTAAAACTATAAAAAACAAGCAAACGTGACACATCTGTGCGAATTAATTACGACTTGGTATCGTCCTGGAGGGTAAAATCCTGTCATGCTTTGTTTTTGCATTGCTGGGCGATTCTACGGTCATTCACATACGATAACCGAATCTGCCAAGTTTCTAAACATCTGACAATTGATTTATGTATACAGCGTTACTTAAATGCATATTTCTCGTTTGTCTTAAGTGTCTGACTTACGGCTCCCCCCTTATTTCACGGAAATACTGCAGTGTGGAAATATTACAAGTTTAATCGCCCACTAACTCAAACGACCAAGTCATAACTTTGCTCTCCGACACCAAGATGTATGAAATCGGATAAATTTACGGAGGGTATTCAGGAAACCGTCAGTCCTTTCTAATAAAAAGATTACACCATCACATAAGGAAATATGGCCTTTTCATTTGCTAGTATACAATTAACTAGATCGCTGATTAAGTTGAAATGCGTGTGATCAACCCGATCGCATGACATGTTATTGCACATTTACTAACAGTGGGAAGGAAGCACGTATCTGAATACCGAAGCGCAGCAAGCACGGACCATCAGCGCCGACGAGCAGATCGGCTTACCGTGTGGATGTCCCCTTTCTCACATCGCACATCATGCACTTGAAAGCCTCGGCGCTGTTCCGAAACGTACAGACGCTACAGTCCCAGTAGCCTTCGTCGGAGGAAGGCTTCGGCTGCCGCTTCGGCCTTCGGGGACAAGACAACAGGGAGAGAGAGCAGCGCTTTACTCTCGGCGATCGCACACAATCCGTGTGAATGTCCCGTCTGTAAACATCTGCCGCCAGCCCAGTCAACGGGGGAGAGCGGTTAGCTTCCCCGGGAGCAAAGATCGGACCGTGTAATGGAGCGGCCAGTCCGCCATGGCTGCTCCACTAGGAGGGCCACCTCTCAGTCACACGTACCTAGCACGATCGGCGCATTCATTACTCGCAGCACCGCCACAACACGGCCATAGCTGACGGACGCGGAGCGCGCTTTACCTTGTCGGGCTCTTCTTGTCTCCCATGTCGCCTGCCTACGGATGTTTTCAGGGGGGATGTGGGCAGAATTGGGGCATAAACCAGCGACGCGCTCGGCTCGCACAGCTGCCAGCTGTCGTGGAAACTCCGGTCGGGGGCCACCCACGTGACGCGGCTCCACCAATCATGGGCCGATCAGCCTCCCGACTTAAGAACGGCAGGCCGGGGGCGGCAGTTTTGCTTAAAGACGGCTCCGTATCAAAGCTCGTCTCTCGGGGAAAGTCGAAAGGGATGTGCGTTTTGGACCGTACGAGATGGCTTTCCCCCTTGCACCTCTCGTTCGCCTGTGCCTGATGGGGGTTTTCGCAATCGGTACGTTCCTTGTGACAGTCACCACGTGACGTCATCAGATGGGTATTCTCTTTTTGCGCAAGATTTCAATTGTCAGCTGTTATGGACAGAGAGCTGGATGTCAGCAGAGGCACAATTCGAAACAAAAACCATTAATTATGTGCGAAATATTAGGAAATAACGTAATTTTAGTTTGCAATGCGTGGAACAAACTTTCTGCATGCTCTGTAATTATTTACATTGACCTGTTTGCGGCATTTGCGTGTTAAGGTGAACCCTGATGCCCTGGCGCAGTATACATTAACAAATCCTCGTAGCCCACAATGACGAAACCTTATTTTTCCGTCCAACGACGTTTAGCTGACTGTTCTGATGGTGAACATGAAAGTACTTTATTACGATATGCAAATTAACATGTTTAACAAATGCTCATCAAAAGATACGGTTTCTAAAAACAATAAAATAATTGCAATATTAATGGATCTTTAAAATAAAACGTGCCTCATTTTGGGTGGCTGTCAAATGGGGATTTGTCAGTACAAATAAAGTAGGCCTACTAAATCAGCTCTATGTGCGAAATATGAATTTAACTAAAGGAATCTAAATGACAATAAAAAGAGAATGATAGGATTAGTCATTAAATCCTTTGCATTCAGGTAACTAAACATCTGAGCACTACAAAAGACATAACTACTTTATCATCGATTGTCTGTGTTAAATTTTATAGCTTTATAGGACACAATGATTCAAAGTGACAAAGGAACCGCTGTGGTTCTAAAACTGATCAATAATAACTCAGGTTAAGTAATTCTTTGCAATTAACCATCATTTCTTTCACTTTCAAAAGCATGATCACATCATACAACCTCCTGGTGAATGTGGGGAAAACTGACTGCACTCCTCTGCAATCTGGCGTATACACTAGGGCAGGGCTCTTCAAATCTGGACCTCGATTCCAAATCCAGGCCTTGTTTTCAGCTGTCCCAGGCAGTTAGTTTAATAATTACTGATTCTGATTGGTCGGAGGTTTCACACCTGGCTCACAGGTAAAGGAAGGCTGGAATACCATCAGGGCTTGGACCTTCGAGGACCGTGATTTGAATAATAGGGCACTAGAGTAAAGGTGACTCTTAGCTGGTCATGCACTGTTGTTTTAATATTTCTTTTTGACCAACAGAGGGGGGCAACTAAACAAGAGTAAAAGTAGAGGCAATTCCGGATGATCATCATCAATTTCTCCTTACTTCCCTCTCAGGCAGTTGCACAAAATAAAGTTATTAACTGTCATCTGTGCTTTTATGCATTACTTAAGCTATGCCTCACTATGCTGAAATTTGAACACTGTTGTCAGAAGTGGCATGCAAGATCTTCAAAGGAATTGATGACCTCGTCCACTCCTACACACAAGGCTTCTGGTGACATCTCCTGTCTGTGCCACTGCTGGTACTCTAGCAGTTGCATGGAATAAAAGCGTCAACTGTCATCTGTGCTCTTGTGTATTAATTAAGCACGTCTCACCATGCTGACATTGCAGCACTGGTGTCAGAATTGAGATGCAAGGTCGTCAAAGAAATCGATGACCTCATCTGCGCCCTACAGGCAAGGTTTCCCAGATGGCAGCAGAGAGGGAACCAGAGGGAAATCCCAGGAACTAAGCACGGCAACTTCCCAGGGTGACCTCATGGGTCTAGTGCTCCCTCATCCACCGTGCTATCTGGAGGAACAAGTCATGACAGAGAGGGGTGGGTTGAAGACCAGCTTGAATCTCCCTTTCTATAGTAGGATAGAATCCCTGGAACCTTATCTGTCCCAAGTGTGCCTGGCTGCCTGGCACAATCCATGGAGCAACGAGGAGGCCGTGGTGGACCTGGAGCTGGTGCTGGAAGTGGAGGCGCTCCAAGCCTTCCTCAGTCTGACCCCCCACAAGCAGTGGAACTACACCACCCTGGTGGTGGCACTAGAGCAGTGCTTCAGTTGGTGGCCATTAGAGGAAGTGATGAGGGGGGAGCTTTTGAGTTGGTGGAGGCGGGACAGCAAAACCTTGGGGACATTTGCAGATGACCTCCGCATTTACACGAGGAAGGACTATCCACCAGTACCATGCAGGAGGAGCTGGCTTTCCATGCCTTTGTCAAAGTACTAGCATGAACATGTACTGCACCAACATGTACAGCTGCGGGCACCGGCCAAGCTCGCCGAAGCCTTGGCAGAGGTGTTAAGAGTGGAGGCAATCCTGTCCCTTCCTGCAACATTTCACCGGCCGCCGGCCATGCTGTGTCAAATCTGCACCTGTAAGACTGGGGACTCCAGGGGTGATGAGAGCCAGCGGGTGCAAGTGGCCCACACTGAGCAATGGTGGAAGTGTCACCCACTATCCGATGCCCCTTGCTACTGCTATAGGGTAGTTGGGCATTCTGCTCGTGATTGCCCTGCCCCAGCCCCCCAGTTCAACCCTGCACTGCCACCAGAAAACTCTAGGCAGGCGGCACTATGAGGGAGTCGCCTGCACCGCCCACCAACAAGCCCTCACTCCTTCGTCATCAAGTCAGCTGACTGGATCACAACCACAGACGCTATGTAGACTGCACCGTGGAGGACACCCACTGCCAACTCCTGATGGATTCTGGGTCCACCATCACCCTTTTCCACCGGGGTGGGAGGCATGAGAGTGCACCCCAATGAAAGGGCGGTGGTGGCTCGGATCATGCTGGTGGGGTGAAACACTGAGCAGGAGGTGTGGTTGGCCAACATTTGGGATGCCTGCATCATCCGGCTGGACTTGTTTTGCCGTCGAGGCATAAACATCAACGTGCTCGCAGCCACATTCACCCTCAGCACGGGTGCCTCCGGCAGAATGGCGGCCAGCATCAAAACTGGTGGCAAAAGAAGCCACCATGCCCCCAACTGTTTTGAACAACCCTGACACACAGCTAAGTTCCTTGGTGCAGCGCAAAGGCAGCAGCGCAACTTTCCTCACAAAAGGTGCAGGCAATCAAAGAGCTGTGGCAGTGAAACAGCATGGGCTTGATCGCTGAGCATTGACAATGTTCGAGAACTTTGTTGGATGGGCATTTGGACGTCTTTGCTGCCCAGGATGACGAGTGCCATCCCACCATACTTGTCCACCACCACATTGATACTGGAGATGCCCAGCACATTTGGTTGCATCCTCACTGGCTGGTGCTCATGAAGCATCAAGCAGTGGAGCAGAAGATTCGGGAGATGGTGGCAGTGGGTGTCCTCAATCCTTTGGACAATGCCTAGTCCTGCGTCGGCAGTCCTGGCCAGGAAGAAGGATGGGACATGGTGCTTTAATGTGGACTTCCAGTGTCTGAATGCCGTGACCCAGAAGGACTCATACCCGCAGCCCTGGATCAATGACGCACTGGATGACATTGCCAAGTTGACATGGTTTAGCGCCTTAGACCACCAAAGTGGGTACTAGCAGAACAAACTGGCCCTGAATGGTCAACCTAAGATCACGTTCACTATCGGTTGCGGTCTATGGCACTTCCAGTTGATGCTATTCGGGCTCTGCAACGCACCAGGCACCTTCAAGAGGTTGATGGAGTGAGTACTAGCCTACATCCCCCGCAGCCAGGGTGTCATCTACAATGACCTGATCGATCACACCTGCACACCATCTTTGCTGCAATCCAGAAGACTGGCCTGCGCCTCACCTCACTAGAAGTGCTTCCTCCTGTGCCGAAAGGAGAAAGGAGTTTCTGGGTCATATAGTGAGCAGTGAGGGTGTGACGGTGGACCCAGGTATCCGCCCAGCTACAGCTGACCCCCCTGCATAGGCTGAGAACGAAGATGCAGTTGAGGACAGAGGTATGCTGTGGACTCAGGGTACTGTGACATGCAACCTGCGGCGGGAGCATCAGCCCCCTCATTGTTGGTGGGATTTTGTTTTGGATTTGGGTTGGCGGTCACCGGGGACGACTGACCCTTTTGACACTGCAAGGCTTAATCACTCGTAGACTGGCATTCATTGCACCAGACTGTACATAGTGTAAATACTTGTGTAAATAATGTCCGTGATATGTAATTATGTCACTGCATGTAAGTGTGTCATGTTTTCATGAAGTGCCAAATGTAGTGTTCGCGTGCTGTAGTATTACATTTCATTGGTGTTGGTTGAGTAGCCTCAGAGACTTTCAGCCTTAGAGACTGAATAAGTTGTGGTTGGTGGAGAACTGGACAGCTTAGAGTGTGCGGCTAAGAGAAGAACATTGTCCAGACTCCAGGCCATCATGGACAATACTGATCACCCACTTCACAGTGTGGTGACTGAGCTGAAAAGCACAGACTCACCAGCGTAAAGTACTCCACTGAACGCCACAGAAAATCCTTCCTCCCCACTGCAGTCAGACTCTATGACTCCTCCTACCGTCACTCATCTTCACAATAAGGTGCACGATAACTTACTGCTACCACAATACTTGTGCAATAGCTGATGCTACCCCTACTTGGTTTCTAACATATGCAATACATTTACCTATGATTACCTATGTGCAATATTTTTATTTTTACGATCTGTGACTCTGTGATTCCTGGGCAATATAATTAAAAAGTGCAATATTATTATTATCCATGATTCCGTGCAATATACCTCAACTTTTTCCCACAGTTTGAAGTCTAAGTGGCTTTACTAACTAGTGCAATATAACCACTTATGATATTGGTGCAATATATTGTTACCTACTGTTTAATATACTCCTGTACATTTTTACTTTTCCTGTAACTTTTCGACAAAGGTACTTTAGATTCCGGTACAGAGATTCTCTGTTTAATTTAATTTAATTTAATTTTATTAGAATGTTTAACGGTGCTTGTCACGTCTGGTACAGAGAAGCAAGCGAAATGAGCTTTGAATATGAACAAGATGGAGTTTATTGCAGGGTAACACACTCCAAGACAAAGTAACGTCAATGACAGACCTGGGGAAACAGACTTGAATGTGGACTAAATACAGGACATGACATAAAAATAAACGCAAGACAGCTGGTGCGATGGGAATTCACACGCGGGTAACGAGGAGGGCGTGGCACACATGAGGACTGGACGCACAGGTCATGACAGTGCTCCAATTTGCTTTACACTTCATTCCATTTTTATACTTATACTGTATTGTTCTTGTCTTCGTGTCTATGTGTGATTGTGCAGTCGCAATGTGAGCAATTTCCTCCAGGGTTAATAAAGTCTTCTGATTCTGATTCTGATTCACAGTGTTGGGGACCATGCATAAATTTTGACTAATATTATATCCAGTTAGAGGTCTTTTCTGAATTCTGGAGTACCTGTAGGAACCTTTCCCTGACAGTATAGGGCACAGAGTACCCTGGATGAGATGCCAGTCCATTACAGGGTGCCAACTCATACAATGGGCAATATATATAGATACCAGTTTACGTAACTGCATGCTTTAGGACTGCGGGATGAAACTGGAGTATCCACAGAAGACCCGAAAAACAAAAATAAAATATCCGTGGAATCATTATCTCCATTGTCTTAGTACAAACAATTTGTACAATCCGTTTAAAATTTATTTAAAATGCCTTTTGTATCATCAAATGGAAATTTTCTTTGAATCACCTTTAGATTGCTTGTTGAACATCATACACTATACAGTGGTACCTTGGTTTACGAGCATAATTCGTTCCGGAAACATGTTTGTAATCCAAAGCACTCGTATATCAAAGCGAATTTTCCCATTAGAAATAATGGAAACTCATATGATCCGTTCCACAACTGAAAAATATTCATATAAAAATTATTAATACAAAATATAAAGTAAAAATACATAAAACAAATTAACCTGCGCTTTACCTTTGAAAAGAATCGTGGATGGTGTGAGGGAGACGAGAGAGGAGAAGAGGAAGGTTATTTTGTAGGACGATTTTCACTACAACTAACGGAATCACTGCTATCTGTTGGCTCACTGGAATCTTTTTCTGTTTGTGCGACTTTAACAAGGAACCCATCCAATGACAGGCTCTTTTGCCTCCTTTTCGATTTCGCAAAAATGTGGACATTGCATTATCGTTAAACAGATTCATCGCTCGCACTGCTACGCCCTTATTCTGGTGGTTCTTTTCTACTAAATTTTGACTATATGACTGAGGCATGCCGACTGAGACCGAGCATGGGAGATGATTACCCACAATTCCGCAGCGTGACAAAGTGAATAACCATTGGTTCAGTTGTGATGACGTGCGCTCGGCGTCAAAACAGGAAGCGCATGCGTAAAAACAAGAAAAACAAGGAGCGCATGTGTGCCATATGATTTTTGATGATATTTGGCGCTCTTAAACCAGGACTTGCTCGGTTTCCAAGTCAAAATTTATTTAAAATCTTTGCTCGTCTTGCGGAACACTCGTAAACCGCGTTACTCGTAATCCGAGGTTCCACTGTATTGCCAAAAGTATTGGGACACCCCTCCAAATCATTGAATTCAGGTGTTCCAATCACTTCCATAGCCACAGGTGTATAAAATCATGCACCTAGGCATGCCACTGGACTCTGAAGCAGTGGAGATGTATTCTCTGGAGAGAAAAATCACGCTTCTCTGTCTGGCAATCCGATGGACGAGTCTGGGTTTGGTAGTTGCCAGGGGAACGGTACTTGCCTGACTGCATTGTGCCAAGTGTAAAGTTTGGTGGAGGGGGGATTATGGTGTGGGGTTGTTTTTCAGTGGTTGGGCTTGGCCCCTTACTTCCAGTGAAAGGACCTCTTAATGCTGCAGGATTCTAAGCCATTTTGGAGAATTTCATGCTCCAGACTTTGTGGGAACAGTTTGGGGATGGCCCCTTCGTGTTCCAACATGACTGCACACCAGTGCACAAAGCAAGGTCCATAAGGGCATGGATGAGCGAGTCTGGTGTGGAGGAACTTGACTGACCTGCACAGAGCCCTGACCTCAACCTGATAGAACATCTTTGGGATGAATTGGAGCAGAGACTGCGAGCCAGGCCTTCTCGCCAACATCAGTGCCTGACCTTGCAAATGCTCCCCTGGAAGAATGGTCAAAAATTCCCATAAACACACTCCTGAACCTTGTGGACAGTCTTCCCAGAAGAGTTGAAGATGTTATAGCTGCAAAGGGTGAGCCAACTCCATATTAAAGCCTATGTATTAAGAATGGGATGTCATTAAAGTTCTTGTGTGTGTAAAGGCAGGTGTCCCAATACTTTTGGAAATATTGTGCACATGTATTACTATTGATGTGCCATTATGATACATCAGCTGAAGCCATTATTTGTGTCAGTGTATAGTTAGTTCAGGTGCCACATTGGTCCATTTTCCTGGTATTTTTTAAATCCTTGATTTCATGTTGACATAAATTCAGATTTTTATTTTTGGAAGTGACTTCTTAAGCTAATGATTGGGAGGAGGACGCAAGCTGTACTATTAACTGGTTGAATAAATTTATGGTACGGCTGTTGAAATCATGTGACATAATACTTCAGTGATAAAATGATAATGCACAAAACTACTCCTACGGTTTGGAGTATCTGGTGATCAAGAACTGCCTATTATACCTGTCGAGAAGTTCTCCTCTGCGCTTATGATTGGCGTCTACATTCTGTCGCAGGAAAGCACCACACTTGGATATAAGATTTACAATATCGCTGCTAATTGTAAAAACCTTCATCCTTAGCCGAAATCATTGCAGGGTACTTCATCTGTCTCCGGCCACACGACAAGTAAGGAAGCCTCCCAATTTGTAACACGCATGCACCTGGGTAAGAAATGGGCAATCGATAGCACTAGGGCAGAGGACTGTGCCACGCCAAGAAGTACTTCACCTGCTAGATAATGTCATTGTCTCTCACTTCCCAATTAACTCCATTACCAGTAAATTTCCCCAGAGTGGGATTTTTGGGATGGGGCAAAGTCCTGGAGCTGTGTATTATAACACCGATAATCAGGTGTCTTCTAACTGGAGCTAAGACTGGAGCCAAGTCACATGATGTCATTTCAGGCTGTTCCAGGCATCTCTTCCTTCATCTCTTTCTTCCTACCTTTTACCCTGGGCTGTTCTCCACTGTCACCTCTTTCACTGTCCTCTGTCAATGTATTTATTTTCCTTCTGCACCATCCTGTCTCTCCTCCATTTCCACTTCCCTGTCCCACAGTATTTTTCCCTTTTTTTCTGGGCCTGCATCTCCATGTCTTCGGTTATCCAGAGTCTAAATGAGTATCGGTTTTGCTTGAATACATTTGGCAGCATGTGTATGAATGAATTCTTTGCCGTTTCTTGCAAATTTGCCTAAACCTGATGATGAGTGTCCAACTTCTCTGCTGTCTTCTTGTCTCTTCTCTGCCTCCAACATCCAGATCTGGAGCCCTTCTTTAAGATAAGCTAAATACCTTTATTGTCACTGCCCACAGAGCCACGGAATGTTGTCTAGCAGCACCCCATTAAGTAGAACAGTGTATAAATTATCCATACATGATGATATAGAAACATACAGGGATTGACAGGTCCAACCTGCCCTATGGGCAACATAGGCGATCGCACTTATGTGTAATGAACTCCTCGACAACTGCACGTGTTTGTATTGTGCTGCTTGCCTAACCTTTGGACAAAAGCGTCTACTACATAAAAATAAATGTATAGGTGACCATCCAGATTCGCAGAATTGACATTTGCGGTTGTGGTTATTCTTGAGTTGGCCAGGAACAATTAAATTGGAATATTTTTGGAACTTGAAGAAAGATTGCAGAAACTGGTAGATGATGCATAAGGATGGATGCATATGGATGGATACGCAGCGTTTGCCAGGTAGTAAGAGTTTGGATAAGCAGTGTCTGGGTTGGAATGGGATCTTTGGCCACGCTGAGGGATTTCAGCTACAGGTGCATGAGCAAATCCATCCCCTGTGGATGGTAGGGCACCTGCTCAGCCCCGCACCAGGTGTCATTGCAGAAGATGATACACATTGCTCAGGCCATCATCAACACACATTTGCCTTTAGTTCTACACTCAGAAATGCAGGCAACATCATCAAGGACTCTTATTACCCTACAAAGACTATTAGAATTAACTAATGATAATTAGAATGAACCAATGATCATACACTCGATTTATCATCACCAATCTCATTTGTGATGCAATGTCTGTGCTGTGGTTTTTTTCTTTGTTATTTGTCTGTCTCTTCCTGTTGTCATCATTGTCTGATGTTGCCACATATTTATTGTTTGTTAATATCCTGTTAACTAACAGGATATACGCAAGCAAGCTTCTCATCATACTAAGTAGTTGTTCCATTTACAATACATTTATTTAGCAGTGAGTCAGTCAGTCCCTTAAGCAATCGGGGTTAAGGGTTCAAGGACACAACAATGAAATCATTTTGCTGACCATGGGATTTGAACCAGCGACCTTTCACTCATGGGCATGGTATCCTGACCTTCTATCTCTTAGTTTTGATACATTATAAAATATTGTCATTGTGTGCATTGTGCTGCAATACAACAATTTCCAAACATTGTTTTTCAATAGTTCTGTCAAGTCAATAGTTCTGTCAAGCTGATTATTCTCAGAACTTAATTCATAATATGAAAGTCATCAGTCATCACTGAAAGAAAATTATCTGTGTATGTCTTGGCCAAACTGGCATCGTTCAGTGTATCCAGTTTAGCCTTCTTGTGCTAGTCAGTTTCCTGGGGTTCTTGGGCAAATGAGAGCTTTTTTTTTGTTTTTAAGCTTTATTTTATTTGATAATTTTTTTTCTGTTGCTGTTGTTTTAGAAAGCTGTGCTGGCTTTATAAAACAGGATTGTCAGTGGCAGACCTCACACGGCGCCCTCGACTGGAGGTTCACTGCATGACCGTTCCAGACTGTGTGAGGTTCTGTGCGAGGTCACGATTGACCATTCGCCATTCAGAAAAAGACTTTTCGTTTTTGCGAGAACGAAGTTGATTACGATGGCTAATTCTGAAAGAACCTTTTCAGCTTGTTCAGCCAGGAGCCCAAAAGCATGCAGCGACATTCTTCGTCTGCGCAGCGATTGGCTCGTGTGTGTGTGATGTCACCGGCGGTGTCATTTATGATCTTTACTTTGAAGTATGGCAGCGGTCATGTTATTTTCCGTCCAAAATCGTTGATTGGGCTGCCATGAAGCTCACACTAGGGGGTACTGACTGGGCCTGAATGAGCTGCAGAGGAAACAGAACTCGTCAAACTCAGCTGAACAGAATAAAAGGGGTGGTTCTGAGTGAATACCAGCTCTGTGGAAGGGTCAATGAATAGGACTGATGTGCTGTTACCATGGATCCGCCCGGCCCGCCATGCTGGAACCCCAAGGCAACTTCAGCACAGAATATGCAGGCTCTTACCCACAATGAAGCTGAATTTTCATTCATCTTAAATTTTGCATATTTATGTCTTATTATTGCATCATTTTAATCAGTCATGGCTACTGAATTCACAGCATTAAAGTACAGAATGATCTCACGTTTCTAAGTTCCAGTCACATGCTGGCTTGGTGAGTTGTTCAGTGTTGAAATAAGCACGCATTTGCACTAGAGGGTGCTGTTTAAGTTCGTATCGCGAATGGGGCTGAAGTTCAGCTTTTTGGTGATTTATCAGCTTTTTGGTGATTCATCTCTCCATCTATCATGAGGTCAGGGTTGGGCTGGCATTAAAAATCAGCATATATATATGCTGTGTATATATATATATATATATATACACACACACACATTCCATTTCAGAGTCCAATTCGGTGAATTTAAGTGAGAACAATGTAAGTTCTATATGTTGATAATAGTAATAGTACAAAAATATTGTCATACATACATTCATAGTGTAGTATGTCAATTGATTGTGCTGTGATTCCCAATTTATTCATTAATTCTGCTTATTAGGAGCACAATATTATGTACCTGAATCTGTGTGACATGTATCCTTATATTTACAGCCCCTGACTGAGCAGTGTAATTATCCCCTGGGGTGGGGGGGGGGGGGGGCTGGAGCTCATGATGGAAGGGCACCCTTTCTGATAGTGACAGAGATTTCACAGAATTGTCAAAGACATCAAAGACGAAACGCAACTCATTGTGTGCACCACACACTCGGATGTCAGAGTTCAGTAGAAGCTTACATTTTGGGTATGACACACATGTCGTTTGTTGAACCTCAGTCAGATCACCTTGTTAATAAAAATGACTTTGTGTCATTTCAGAGTTTGTTTATTGTTATCAAATTTTTAATACTGTTATACTGTCCAGACATTGTACCACGGTATACGGTATTTTAACAGTATAAACAGCAACACTATTCCAGCATTTCCCGATAAAATTGGCCAAGTGAAGAGGCGGGGTATTTTCACCCGAAAATACTGCGGCATATGTATTTCCATAATGCTGCCCAAGCCTAGCTAGCCCCTCCCCTTGCCTAGCTAGCCCCTCCCCTTGCCTAGCTAGCCCCTCCCCTTGCCTAGCTAGCCCCTCCCCGAGCCTAGCTAGCACCTCCAGTTCTCCCTCATCCACCTCCCTGAAATCAATATGCCTGAAGTGGTATGTTTGGTGCTGTAATACTGACCTGGCTAACTATAGTGAACATCAACTAATCTTTAGTTGGGAATTAAAAGGCTCTCTTGCTATATTACTAAGTAAAATCAAAACTTTTGATTATTACATTTTTATATATTTCACATTAAATGTGTTTGTTTTTAATTAAACCAATTCTCTTTTACTATTATTAATTTTTGGACAAAAGCCTTTGTGAATCTAAAATGTTTTGAGGAAAGTTGCCCCCAGAACTGGTCAAAAATCGTCTTTTGCAGACTGCAGATTATGTCTCTTTCAGTCCAGGTGGCAGATTCGACCTCAGGGTTAATCAAGGTCTTTAAAGAGGTACGCGGTTCCTTTAAAAGTTATATTACTCAGTACCAGCTTTTATGCCTATGAAATATTACAATACAACAATGAACTGTTGACATCATTGCTGATTGCCAATTTTGTGCCGGAACTGAAGAGCTAACCCTAACAGCGCTGGTAAATGTTGATTATAAAAGACATTAAATAAGGCGTGCCAGTTAAGATTGGCACAAATAAATTCACTTCACACAAAGCCGGATAATTTATGGCCATGGTTTTAACTTTGCTATGAGATTGTTTAAGGCAAACGTGTCAAGACAAGATGAAGAAAAGTCAACTCTGGGCTGGACACAAGCAAGCCAAAAAGTTGTGATGCTTACATCTTAGGCTGCCTTCGTAAATATGGAGGGATGAGAATGAAAAGGAATAAGTTAAAAGAAGAAGAAGAAGAGTGTCACACCTACATCTGAACAGACCCGATCCTGCCCACACTCAGCTGAATTGCCATTCTTCCAAAGATTGTCCTCCCCAGAATGCTGAACAGCTGCAACTCATCTCCAGCAATCACCTTCCTGATTTAAACCCAGCACTTTACAAGTTCCCATGTTTACGTGATCTCTGTGTATGAGTTTTATTTTTGACTTCCATGGCTACCAATTCTTGCTGTGGTGTTTTCTTGGATTTGGGTGCCTCGCTGATTGCCTCTTCATTATCGACCTCTTGCCTGTACCTCCGTTTGTGCTTTTGGCTTTCCCCTTCGGCTTGGTTTACTTCACTGCATTTCTATTTTGACCCTGCCTGTTTGTGACTACGGTTTGAGCCTCCACATTAAGCATCAATTCACCCTGCAACTGGATCCTTTCAGTCTGCTCATTATAGAACACTATGCCTTTACCATAGATTCAGCAGAGGTGGAAAGGAGCACGTCCTGCGCTTGGCTACTTAGGTGAGATCCTCCGAAGTAATTAGTACATGTCAACGTAAAGTCACTGTTCCAGTGCAATTGTACTGGCAGCATTCATGTGTCTGTTTTTTTAGCTTTTGATTCTGATCATTCTTCCTGGACACCACCTGGGCCCCTAAGCTTGGAATGCATGTTACTGTTCGAGAAGTGGTGTACTGCTAGCGGTGTATCGGACTTCGATCAACTCAAGGAGCTAATGCTGTTAGAGGAGTTCAAGAATTGTGTTCCCGATCGTGGTGCGTTTCAATGAGCAGAAGGTCACTTCTCTCGCTGAGACTGCCACCCTTGCCGATTAATTTGTTTTAACTCATAGGACTGTGTTTACCCCACTCTGCTACCCTGAAAAGTCCATCCTTGTCCGGTATCGCCTCCTGGGACATCTGCTCTGTCTACCCCGCCTGTGGAAAAACGAGTGTTTCTATTGCCATGAAGTAGGTCACATTTCAGTTTGCCCAGCACTTAAGGATGCACGTGCTGCAGCTAGGAAGGTATATGTTGCTGCTTGTACTGATGATGCCTCACCAACCCAAACTGTCAAACCCGCCTGTCAACCACTCAGTGAAAGTGACATACCTTGCCCTGTGACTATCCTGCGGGATTTGGGTGCTGCCCAGTCTTTCTTGTGGAAGGGATTGTCCCCCTTTCAGACACGACCTATTGTGGCACTGATGTCTTGGTACAAGGAATCAATCTGTTGCACCAAAGTGTACCTGAGTAAAATTGACTTTTCAGGGTATGTACGTGTTGCGGTCCAGACGCGACTACCTGTTCCTGATGTCGCGTTCATTCTCGGAAATGACATCACGGGAGAGAGACTTGTCCCTCTACCCCAAGTCGTCCCCGAACCCCTGCTATGTGCCAATGACGTTGCTAACGAGCTTCCTACGGTGTTTTCTGCCTGTGTTCTCACTCGTGCCCAGCGGCGCAAGCTTGGGGACATCGATTTATCGGAGACGTTTATGTCCGAGCCAGATTTGGATGCCTCTTTGGAGGCGTGCCGCAACTCTATTGTAGTAAAAGCTGACCTGGGGAAACTGGTGGGTCGTGGTGTGGTCAAGCCTCTGGACATAAAGGTCCAGGCTATTAGCTCGTTTCCAGTCCCCCCCATGAGAGCTGAAACGTTTTCTCGGGATGGCTGGCTACTACCGGTGCCTTTGCGGAAATTTCTCACATTGTAATGCCCTCTAAGAACACGTCTTATGTGGTCCCCCGCCTGCCAAGCCGCCTTCACGTCCGTCAAGTTACTGCTCAGTAGCTCTCCTGTGTTGGCTGCCCTGGATGTTACTAAACCCTTTAAGCTGGAAGTGGATGCCAGTGGGATGGGCGCCGGTGCTGTCCTCAATCACCTCGTCTGTTATTCCAAGAAGTTTGAAACACCATTTGGCATACAGTACCATAGAGGAGGAGGCCCCAGCCCTTCTGCTTGCATTACAGCACTTTGAGGTGTATGTGGGAGAGAGTGCTCAGCCGGTGGCTGTTTACACGGACCACAACCCATTAGTTTTCCTGGCCTGTATGTACAATACTAACCAGCACCTCATGCAATGGGCTCCAATCGTTCAACGTGGAGATTAAACAAGAAAAGGGGGCCAGTAACTTCGTGGTAGATGCCCTCTCGAGGACTTGATACCTGGTCATCTTTGGTTATTCGTGGAAGTTTTCTGTTTTGTTTATTGGTGCTCATGATTGTACTGCTCGTGATTGTAATTGTGAACACCTGCTGGGTTCACACGTGTGGGGGGGATGTTGCGTGCCGTAAGGGAATCCTGTGTTGTCTGTGTGTGGCCCAGTTCTGCCTTCAGCCAGCTGCCTCTCCAGCTCTGCCCTGCACTCCGCCTTCCGGATTCGGGCCACGCCTTCCAACATCTGCATGGCTCCTGGCTTCCAGTCCCTGAGGAGAAAAGGCCGCTGTTCACCACCCCTGCAGCTCTGCTCATTACCTCGATTTATTGTTGGTTTGCTTTATTGGTTTTCAGTTGTGTATGACTGACTGTTTTGTTTATTGGTTTTCTGATTTTCGCCTTGCCCCTTTCTGTACTTTTGCCTGGTTTGTTTGCATTTATGGTTTCAATCTCCCACCTGGGTGATTACTCTTTTGCTCGCCCCCACGGACACTGCCATTTGTTTATGCGACGTGTTGGTTTGTTCGTCCGGTTAGGGAGTCAGGTTCTAGGATTGTTTGTTTCCACTTTGTTTTGTTGCACTTGGGTATAGGCTAGATTTGGGACATGTTTGGTAGGTGTTTGTTTTTTGGCCTTGGTCACTCCCAAAGTCTTGTTGCACCAGGTGATTTGTGAAGTGTCTGTGGTGTGAATAAAATATAAAAAATTACAAAAATACCCCTTTGTTTACTTGTGTTCCCTTTTTCCATTCCCTGTGTCTCATCTTCCCCTTTTTCCTTTCTGTTGGGCTCCAACCCTAGACTGGAGCTTGTAACAATCATTTACATTGATTATCTGCTCATCTTTTTTTTTTTTTTTTTCAGCCAGTTTTTACAGAGACCTTGGGAATACAAACTATTTACAAGGCAGAAAAGTATGTGTTCCATCTCCTTCTTAGGTCATGTTCTAGGTCCATAGGAGGTACGAATGCACAAGGGTTAAGTACAAGCAGTACAGAACTGGTCAGTCCCTTCCACCTAGAAAGCGCTCCAGCAAATCCTCAGCTTCGCAAATTTCTACCGGAGGTTTCTGTGAAAGTTCAATTCCAATACGGTGTCTCTAATGGCCATAATGAAGCGGAAGTTCTGTAAACTTGGACGGAGGAAGCCCACACAGCTTTTCAGGAATTAAAGGGGCACCTCACTTCAGTGCCTATCCTCAAACAGCCTGTTGTCATGCTTACCTTCATGGTGGAAGTGGATATGTCTGAGGTAGGAGTCGAGCAGCACTCTTGCAACCTCATGGTTTGCCTTCTGAATTATACCCATGTGTGTTTCTTTTTCCTCACAGAAGCTGTCCTCAGCAGAACATAATTATGATGTAGGAAACTGGGAACTACTGGTCATCAAGCTAGCCCTGGAGGAATAGCACCATTGGTTGGAGGGATCAACGCATCCATTTATAGTATTGACTGCCCAACATAAATCTCAAGTAAATCTGGAAGCTATGGATCTTAACCCTCAACAAGCCAGATGGGCTTGGATTTTGACCCAGTTTCAGTTTACCGTAACTTACTATCCTGGCTCCAAGAATAGCAAAGCAGATGCCCTGTCCTGACTCTACGACCCTCTTCATCAGACCTCCATGCCAGAGACCATCTTGTCCACCTCCACTGTAGTGGCCCCAGTACAGTGGGAAATACGGACATACTGCAAGATGTCTTGCAGACCGATTCCAGCCCTCCTGACCCTATAGTGGGTAAACGGTATGTAGCGTCAACAGTCCATGGCCAACTGTCGCAATGGGTCCACACTTTGAGTTCTGGCCACCCTGGCATCACTCAGGCTTTGAACCTGTTAGATGGGCATGGTGATGGGCAGAGGGATGGTCTATGTTGCGGCTCAAACAAAACAAGGAACTTTAACCATAAAATAAGGAACAGAACTCCACAAGAAACCAGAAACAAAGGACCGTGACGAGTCAAAAACAAAGCAGGCAGACAGGAACTAAGACAACGAGCAACACAAGAATAATCACACAGCAGCACAGGAACAAGCACAATGACTGACTGAGGAAAATAGTAAGGGAAGGCACTTAAATGTACACAAGGGCTTCAAGAAAGCACAGGTACGGGCTATAACTAATCTCAAAACAAGAGACTAGGGCTAATGATGAACAGGTGAGGGTAATCTCAAACACTAGGAATTAGGGCAACACAGGAGATGCAGTGAACATAGGTGATATAATAAAACTAGGTACATAACGATAATCAGAAACAGGTACAACACTGAGAACCAATACAAAAATAACATGAATGAATTCAACTACATGGCTGCCCAAGGACCAGGGGAATACACTAGGGACAGAACAGACCTGGGAAACAATGGGAGATGGGATAGCCAATGACGCCTGCTGACCAAACGTGAAGATGCCTGAATGGACCAATCTTGACAACACCTCCTATCCTGCAAGTTCTGGTGGCCATCAATGACAGATGATATCCAAGATTATGTTCTCACCTGCCCCGTTCATTCCTGCCCAGGCTAAAACCCCACAAAATGTACTTGCTAAAATGCTGGAACCCCGGCCAATTTCCCAGAGACCCTGGTCACACCTAGCTACGGACTTCATCACTGACTGAGCTCCTTCGCAGGCTTTCACAAGTGAATAGATTTTCAAAAATGTGTATGTCCCTCATGGAATGTTTATTTAATCAGGTTTTCAAGACATTATGTCAGATTGTGGGCCCCAGGCTTTCAGCACTTGAGTACAGGTCATGGTAAGGTCATGGGAAGCCTCTAAGCATCAAAGAGGAGTAAATGGTAAATTGGGAAGACTGAACTCCTGCAGGGAAGGCCTGGGTACTGTTGTGTGACATCCTGGACCTGTCCCATGAAGAATTCCAGTGCCTGCACCCCACTCATCTGGCTCCCCGTTATTGTAACCTCCTGCCTCGCAGACATCTGTGCTTCAGCAGCCACTCGTGTCACATCACATCTGAACAGACCGGACCCTGGCCAGGCTCACTCGATCTGCCACACGTCAAGAGACGCCCTCCTCAGAATACTACACAGCTGCAACTCGTCTCCAGCAATTACCTACCTGATTTAAGCCCAGAAAGTATTATGTGTCTGCACCAGTGTTTCCCATGTTTATGCGATATCTGCGTATGACCTGTGTTTTTGACTCCCGATTCTTGCCTTTGTGTTTTCTTGGACTTTGTTGCCTCTCTGTTTGCCTCTTCGATATTGGCCTCACGCCTGCACACGGATTTGTACTTTTGGATTTCTCCTTTGGCTTGGGTTGCTTCACTGCCTTTCTGGTTTTGACCCTGCCTGTTTGTGACTACAATTTCAGCCTCCACAACATCAATTAAACATAAATTCACCCTTTCTGTCTGTTCATTACAGAGAGGGATCATTTTTTTAACATGCGATGCAAAATACTTAAGTGGACGACCGTATGTGGTGCAGAATTTCCCACATTGATGTTTGAGGGCACAGGGGTGGAGCCCCCAGTCGGTGACACACTCTTCTCATTTGGAAATCTTTCTGTTGAAGCCAGGCAGTCCAGGGTGTTGAAGTTGGAGGTGCCAAGGAGACAGTTGTATGAGCTGACAATAGGATTGTGAGGAGGCCAGACTGAGAGTGTGAGAGGAGTGCTAATGCCCTAGTGCCCCCATGGCAGGAGAAAGAAACTGGTCCTTCACTATAAATTCAAAAATCTGATCCTCACATCCCAAAGAACAAAAGCCCTTTGATTGGCGAGTTTTTATTCAGCTTTTCCTCTTCAAAATTAAAGACCGCTTCCTGACAAACAAAAAGGTCACTGAATAGAATTTTATCTATAGAATATCCTTAATGCAAAAGTGTATTGAATATATTGGGCAATCTTAACATCATTGTAATTCTTCAGCTGAGTGGCACTGGATATTTAGGTCCAAAAACAGAACAATACATTAAGGGTTTTTGAAAATTCATAGTACGAAATACAGTTAAGCAATGCCATAGCAAAGAGACTTTTAATTTGTTGATTACTATTTAAATTTGGTGAAAAACTACATCTCTAGCTTCTGTCAGTGCTTCTGAATGCTGTTAAAACCTTTTTTTTTTGTTGGCTCATTGTGTGAGCATTTGAGTGCATGTTTGTGTCCAACGAAATAGATTTTAATAGTTCGACAGTTTAACAAAACACATATGAAAGACAGCTTTTCCCAGAAGAAAGTGTGAAATGTTGATGCTCTTGTTTTTGTCTCCCAGGATTTCCAGCATTATCGTCAGTTGCTGAGGAAAATTGGAGCTGTTTTTGTTCTTCATCTGACTGCGCCTGGTTACCAGCGCTCTGCTGGGTTCGTGTACCATGGCTGCCCGGTTGCTAGGGAACTGAGGCACCCAAACTGAGTTACATTGACATTTTGAAGTAGCCTCTCACTACGTTCCTTCAGAATATGAAGTGAGGCAATTACAGGTGGCCTCTAGTTAAGCCCTGAACTGAATGAGCATGCAGGATTACTATGGCATACACCGTAAGCACAACACAGGCATATCATCTGTTAATCTGTTTACTGTCTTTAGAAGATGAAACCAACAAACCCATTGAAAAGCTTATCCATTCATTCATGGGTGATGACATAAAAATGTAGTTTTTAGATTACCTAACAGACAATTCAGATGATCAACATATACCTACATGTGAACACGCCCACAGTGGCATTTTCTCTACCTTGAGCAGTTATGCTTTTCACTTTATATGTATTTCCCCTCTGAGCCCTTTTGCAGAAGTACAAGATATACTAAGATATACGGTAATACTCAACACCATTGTTCAGTACTGTTTGGGCAGAGCCTAGTTCAGTATATAAAAACACAGACAGACAATGTGAGCATCATGCAGTGTACTTACCATGCACCCAGACAGCCACATAAAACTGACTTTTGTCAGTTATAAGATCATTTACTGTATGTGTAGCTTCCAATTGCAGTATATTTGCTGTCTTTGCAAAGCTCATTTAGGTATTAATGCGCCAATGGTGTTGATGTTTGTGATAATAACTTGGCACATCTGTGAGCAACGGGGGAATAATTACCACTTCATCTTCCAGACAGATGATGGTGAAATCCTTGACAGCAGTTAGACTGAGGGACTCAGTATTATAAAAAAAAAACCTAAAAGGGTATATGCTGCATTAGTTAGTTTGTGTGTGTGTGTGTGTGTGTGTGAGAGAGAGAGATTTAGTGAGTGTAAGAGGGAATGTGTGTGTGTGAGAGTTAGTGAGTGTAAGAGGGAGTGTGTGTGTGTGTGTGACAGAACGCTGTTGCAGTAGCTGGCTCTGTTTCCACTTCATTTGTGTCACCTTGACATGGCTTGGGCTGCTGCTGTCACAGGGCTCTGGATTATTCCCTCTCAAAGTCGGTGTTCTCTCATTCTTTCCCTTCTCTCTCTCTCTCTGGTTCAGGCCCCTGTATGACAGTGCTCATCTCCCCCTGATATCTAGAGAGCTTCATGCTGCAGCACTGGGTCTTCCTGCCCTACAGGATACGTCTGGAAAAGGACACACAATCCTTTTTGGGTGTAATATTGTTATTTGTATAATGACCGGCTTCTGAATGTTGTCTGACTGCTCATGGGTAGTGTTAGCTATTGCATAATCACCCGCTCAGTGGGTGGCACTGTTGTCTCACACCGCCAGGGTAAAGGGTTCCGATCCCACCTCTACTGTGAGTGTGCATGTTCTTTCTGGCTACAATCCAAAGACATGCAGTTAGACTAATTAGAGTCTATAAATTGCCCATAGTTGGTGTATGCATGTGCTTTGTGATGGACTGGCAACCTGTCTAAGGTTGTACCCCCGCAAAGTGCACTTCACTGCCTGAAATAGGCTCCAATCCCCCCAGGACCCTGTCCAGGATATGCAGTTGGATGATGGATATTACATCACTTTGCAGTCAATCTCTTTTTATATGCAGATAATGATGAGCAAACATCTTAAGCCGTATAATAATGTTTTTGGTGTTTGATCATATTCAAGATGACTTTAGGTGGACGGTATTGTGCATATCATGAGCTGTCATTTGACTTTTAATGTCTGAGTTCTGCCTTCATGGCCACCAGTGGTCACACGATTCATTAGATGAGAGGCCTTATCGGCAGAGACCTAATGGAAAGTACAGAGTGCTGCCTCCTGACGTCATCCTGTTTGATCCTGCGAAGCGGCCATCGATTCTCACCCCACACCCCAGGGGCTGAAATAGTTCAAGTCAGACAGCGTAGCTACTTGTCAATAACAGTGACACTGGCTTCTACGCTGCTTTAAATAAGAGCTTCAAAAGAAGATAAATGGAATTGCTGTCACCCATAAGGGTGGAGTGTGGAAGATTAATATCCAAAGAAAAGGTCAAAAAATCATCCATACAAACTGTGGATTACACTGTAGATAAGCCCTCCCTCCTCCAATCTGATTGGGCAGTCCACGGTTATTTATATCACAGTGTTTCCCACTGGGTCGGGTTTCTGTGATGTCGAATGTATGTCTGTGTAACGCAAAACCAATAGCCCTGATCCAAGACCCCCTAAACTGAAACAGGTCGGTCTCACTGTTCTTCCATCAACAAGCCATGCCAGACGAGTTTGACGGTTTCTTTCATTAAATCGGAGAAACTGCTCTCCTCCACAGTCATACAAACCCCTGCCCTCAGTACAGCGACCTCATTCATTCTATTCATATAATAATATATCACTGCTTCTCAGGTCTTATTGACCATACATGTCAAATTCCTTTTCATTGAAATGATCGACTAGTCCTCCGCACATCGACCCACATTCCAGTTATTTTTCTATTGCCAGCGTTAGATCGCAGTAGCCGAATCACCAGCTACAGGATCATTTGTGAGTTGGGGTCCACTGTGGCTTTAGATTTTAAAGAGACTGTTGTGAATACTTTGGCACATCTGGATCTCCTGTGTTGTAGGCAAAAGCTAGCGCAGGTCCTTCCTTTGTTCTACAACGTTCTCATTTAAGTGCCAATAGCTACCACACTGTGTCAAAGGAAAAACAGAAAAAAATACAGGAACATATAAAACAAATATTGAAAAGATATTTATCTATCTTTTCAGTTTTATTTGTCATTTGAGTGTGTTCTGGTGGACCTTTACATCTGCACCCACACATATTGATCCCCTGCAGACCTGCCCTGTATTGTAGTGATTCACTGCATGTCCTTTTGGGTGTTTAATGGTTTGTCTCATCTCGTTTCCATTTCATTATTTCTCTGTTTCACTAGGTTTTGTGAGATTTTTTGCTGCACTGGGTTTTTCCGTTTCCAACCCTCATATGCCTGTGCCATCACAAAGCTCACTAGGAACAAGAGGTCCTCAAGAGGTCTTCAAGAGGTCCTCAAGAGGTCTTCAAGAGGTCTTCAAGAGGTCCTCAAGATTATTTGGTTTTGAACTTTGGACAGATACCACAAGGAAACTGTATATAGCAACACTAAAGAGATATCTACATTTTTTGAACAGACAGCCACACACACACACACACACACACACACACACACACAGAGAGAGAGAGAGAGAGAGAGAGAGAGAGAGAGAGAGAGAGAGAGAGAGAGAGACCTGTACTCATATCTTTGTGGGGACTGTCCCAACTAATCCCAACAATAACAACCTTAACCCCTACCCAGCCCTAACCTTAACCATACTGTAAGTAACCAAATAAAATATAAGACTTTTGGCATTTAATTTGTGGTATTTCATTGCAGTCACAGATTTTTATAAAATTTAATTTCCACTTGTGGGGACCAACATCAGAATAACAGGTTTTTATCACATTGTGAGGACATTTGATGTGGGATCACTGGTTGTGAGTCCTGCATCATTTAAAGACAAATTAGGTTCATTATGTTAATTTATTCAAAACAGGTACAATGAACAACACTGGGGCAACATCTTTATTTAACTATTAAAAATCGTACAAAAAAGATAAAAGTGTTGCAGGTAGAGGAGTAGATCTTTCAGTTTGTATGTGAGTGCTTGGGAAAAACAGACACTGTTATTTAAATACTGTATTGATTTGCAGTAGGTGTTTAACCCAAACGTACTTCAAGAAGCAACCATGTCAGCCTTGTGTTTTAGAGAAAAATAACGTAATAGTTTAAACGTACTGAAATGACTAACTTCTTCACACAGATAGGCTACCCCCATGTTAAATGCTTTGTCTTGTACATAGTTTATATTATGCGAGAGCCATTGTTTGTTCGGTAAAATTTGGTTCCCACCAAAATGACACCACGATTGCTGTGTAATTGGTATGAGAGGCTCCTATAACTTTAAGTGTGCTAAATGTCCGTGTCCCTTTCGAACAATTCATATGATTCAAGCACGCTTCACACAGCGGTCGAGGTTAAGTGTATCGGAGAAAGTATGAATGACCTTGTAATATATGTTTAGGAAGGAAAAACAACCCTCGCGGTGAATAACCAAGCAGGCAATTGCAGACTAATGGTGACAGACTTCGAAACTTATTTTTGTGGAGCCACAAGCGAGACCTGTAGGCGTCTCCGCTTTGGTCGTTCATCGTAATGTATTTCTTAGCCTGCGGTATTTAATAAATAGCGCAGTGAAAGCAGCTGTCAAAGTTAATTAATTGAAGGCTCACCTGGAACCCAAACCTGAATTTCCGCGGCCTCCGGAGACTCGAGCGTGACCCATAACTTACACCTATACATTTTGAAGATGTAAGACTCCATTGAATTTTATGGAAATAATAATAATAATATGCATTGCTTGCTGTAAATTTCTATAGCTGCGCTTTTTCTACCTTTTTTTCCTTTTATTCGACACCCTACTTTACGAAAACGATTGAACTACATTTTGAGTTTTGCCCTGAAGGTTTATCAAATGTTCTTTTGACTCATTGCTTGAGAAATCGGAATTTGGGTACATTTTATTTTAGTAGGCCTATTTCATTATAGGAAAATGGCAATCTGCGTAAAATGCGGTTGTGTTGTACAGTAGGCTATGTGTCTGTGGTTTTTTGTGTTTTTGTAGGACCATGAGTGCCAGGGTGAAATATTATTACTAAAATCTGACCATTTCGTGTTGCGATTCCGCTTGTGGAAATGGAGCAGCTCCTCCCGGTGCCGCTGCTTCCTTCTGGGCTGTGGGCGGCGCACACGCCCAGTTATTCCCTTATTATTTCAGCGCCCCGAGCCCTCGGCTCCTAGAGCCACCCGCAGCAGGGCAGAGCCGGCTGTCAGATGTGGGGACGCCGCCGGCATGAGGAAAATCTAGCATCTCCGTGCACTTCAGGAGTATAATTCCCCCAACGAAGACCGCTTTTTCCCTACTTATATATATTTTATAATTTTGTCTCCAAGTATTCTTTAAAGAGGGAATATGGAAATGTCCATAAAAAGAAGATACCTGTTATTCGCTCAACTGTTCTTCATTTGTCAAATAGGTAAGGTTTTAAGATTCGTGATTTTGTTTTATTTTGCGCATGTACTAGGGTGTTATTTCCTGTAAGCAATAAAAAGATGCGTTAGCTAAAGCTCACGCATTTTCTGCCGTGTTCAGCGCGCTGCTCCGATTTGCCTCTGACAAGCGGATGCTTTTTGCGTAAACTTCATCTTCGCAGTTTATTTTGCGGCTTCTTATTTACTTTAGATTACGAATTATTTATGGACATGATAGACTGTTGCCTTTTTTGTGTCACACTGTTTAATTATGGAAATTCCAGTAGTTCATAACATCCTCAGAAAAAAAAGTGATTTGGACAAGTATTTCAAAAGCAATACGAAACGAAGTATTTTACTGAAAAAGCGAGAAGAAAAATCTCTATACAGGTGTTGAAGACTTAATCTCCCGCTGCTCTAAAAAAAATATCTACTGCATTGATTCTGCTTTGGTGCAGAGTGAATAGACACTCAATGTTATGCTATTTATGAAAATTAAATGCGCTTAACTTGCACGCCCGTTTTAAGAACTGCAGTTGAATGCACGCTGTACTGTAACGGGAACGAGAAGTCCTTTGGGCGTTTGATTAGGCGGTATCAGTTGAGAATTCATTTGTTTGCTTTTTCGGTTTGTTGATACCAATCGGTAAATCCAAGGTGCAGCTGAAAAACCTGACAGGAAAGCGTAGTTTGGTTTGAGTAAGGGTTTTCTGAAGTTTAGATGTGAAGTCAGAGTTTATCTCCCTAAGGTTTTCTGTCTGCCAATCAATCAATTTGTCTAGGCCTATAATATAATTCGAAAGGAAATATTATACTCCGTGAATTATTAATGCCTTACAACGTTAACTGCAAATGAGTTTGTGTGTGTATTTCTCAAAGGGTTGTATGTTTATCCTTTTATTAATACTCCGAAGGATCTGTTGATGGTTTTATCGATTGTGCTGGTATCATGTGAATCAGCTCTCGGTTTCCACTAAGATAGTGGACCCTGTCTGCCGGGAACAGGGAAGGTGTGAAAGAATGGGTTTGATTCAGCTGTTCTTAGCTGTATTTCAGGTTGTGTCTGAACTGAGCTTAGCTTTCTACTCATGTTTAGCCAAGGAGGTGACTGATACTGGTTGGTTTAATCTTTTGGGCGTAAGGGGTTGCCAAGGATTTTAAAAAAAGCTCGCCGGAGCAGAGCAGCTTGGAAAAAGGAGCCTTTTATGGAAGAGGCCTGGCACTGACTGATTTTAATGTGTCAGTACCTGCTCAATACCCGCTGGGCACCCCCTAGCCAGACCTGTCTCTCACTGTGAATGCTTTAAATTTAATCTTTGATGAATTATAGGGCACAAAATGGGGTCTCTAGCCAGTGCCTTTTAGAGGAAGAAAGGGAGAATCTATGTACCATCTGTTTGTTACTGTCAAAATTACAGCACCGTCCCACAGAAAGTTGTCATATCACTAGTATAAGGTTAACGTAAATAAAAGGGCTAGATTCGCATAGGCCTAGTGCTGCTTAACGTTCATAAGTCACCTTTTGTCCTATGAATTTCACTATTCTCGTGCAAATGCAAACCTGCCACACAGCCGTCTGCAAAATTGGATTGATTAATTTATTGATGTTTAGTCAACGCTTGGATTTTATCCAGTTCAATGTACAATTTTCCATACCATAATCAAGGTACAATGCTGAAAGGTACGACAGCAAATCTCCTCCTTTAGTATTTATTAATACGTAATAACTGGCAGACTGCCTGCAAGCCATGTGGTTCTTGTTTTTTTAGCTATATGTTCACTCTTGTCAAGTATGCTTATGTTTTACTTTAAGTAATTAGTCATTATAAAGGAGTCGGATTATTACCTTAAGTCTCAGCTACATTAGGTACATGTACAGCTTGATGGCTCTGTATTCAGTCGTTTCAATGAAATGTTGCTTAGTGTCACTGGTGAACAGCATTCTTGTCTCTGTCCTTGCTCCAGAGGGCTTCTGCTGTTGATCCAAGCGGAGATAAGACACAAACAGAGCACCATTTTCTCGACTGTAGAGGGGACATCCTGAGAGGCTGAGTGGAGCGGGAGAGCTGACCTGGGACTTTGCGTTACAATACAGAATGGAGCCCTAGGAACAGTAACGGCGTGGGGGACTGGGGACCCACTGTGTATGAGAGAGGGGGTGCAAGGGGAGGCATTTAACATCACTGCAGTAAGGATGTTTGACGATGACATTCCATAAGGGTATTTGTGACATCCGGCCTCGCATCAGTGGCTGTGTGTCTGTGGTGTCCAGCCCCCGCGTCGGTGCCCGTGCATGTGCGTCTGTGACGTCTGGCCCCTGCATTGGTGCCCGTGCATGTGCGTCTGTGACGTCTGGCCCCTGCATTGGTGCACGTGCATGTGCATCTATGACGTCCGGCCCCGTGTCAGTGCCCATGCGTATGCGTCTGTGACGCCTGGCCCCTGCATCGGTGCCCGTGCGTATGCGTCTGTGACGTTCAGTCCCACGTTGGTGCGTGTGCGTCTGTGATGTCCTACCCCTGCGTCAGTACCCGTGCGTATGCGTCTGTGATGTCCTACCCCTGCGTCAGTACCCGTGCGTATGCGTCTGTGACGTCCAGCCCCTGCGTCGGTGCCCGTGCGTGTGCATCTGACGTCCGGCCCCTGCATTGGTGCTCGTGCGTATGCATCTGTGACATCTGACCCCTGCATTGGTGCCCGTGCGTATGCGTCTGTGACGTCCAGCCCCTG
Source organism: Paramormyrops kingsleyae (assembly GCF_048594095.1). Classification (NCBI taxonomy): domain Eukaryota; kingdom Metazoa; phylum Chordata; class Actinopteri; order Osteoglossiformes; family Mormyridae; genus Paramormyrops; species Paramormyrops kingsleyae. The sequence continues at coordinate 16,689,104 of NC_132797.1, forward strand.
CGTCGGTGCCCGTGCGTGTGCATCTGACGTCCGGCCCCTGCATTGGTGCCCGTGCGTATGCGTCTGTGACATCCAGTCCCGCGTCGGTGCCCATGCGTATGCGTCTGTGACGTCCGGCCCCGCGTCGTTGGCCATGTGTGTAATGTGTGGTCCAGCCCCGCATCTGTGCCGGTGCGTATACATCTGTGAAGTCTGTTCCCGCGTCGGTGCCCATGCATATGCGTCTGTGACGTCCGGCCCCGCGTCGGTGCCCATGCGTGTGCGTCTGTGATATCTGGCCCCATACATGCTTATCTAAACCCTGTGCCGGCAGGCTGAGCTGCAGAGTTGTGGAAGACAGTAATACACCAGCCTCCTGTGAGTCTCAGCTCACCTACGGATGACACCCACACCTCCGCTGCTGTCTACACACCCCTCAGCCAAGAGGAACGTCGCTGACTTGTGTTTTCACAGTGTGGCCCCTCACCCCAATTTGTCACCATCACATTGTTAACCTCGGCCTCCTGCCCTCTGTTTATGTCGTCGGTGTCCCTGCTCCTCATTCCTGACCCCTGTCTCACCCTGATTTTGCCTGTTTTATATGGCTTTCAGTTTGGATTGTTTGCTCCCCCCCTCCGCATCATGGCTGCTATGACGGGCCCTTGTGGTTCTCTTTGTCTCTCAGCCAGCAGCGTCACCCTCCTGACTGAGACATTTAATGAATTGTGGCAGACAGGGGCAGCCCATAGTCCAAGGCCGTTTTGAGGGGGACCCAGACAAAGCTACAAGTATAGAACTTCCACTTGGGCCTAAAACTGTGCTGTGAACTTCTGCTTGTCAGTTCTTGTTCAGTTTCCGCTGTAAGCAAGCTAGAAGTGGCCTTATCCAAAGCTTTACTACCTTGCCAACGGCTTCTGGTCTCAGCCACAATTAGGTCCCTTTGAATGTTGCCTCATCCAGTGTAGCTAGCAATGGAAAGTGGAATGAGAAAAACCAAATTTAAGGGAATTGTCTGCTCTCTGGTAGGTCAGGGTGCCCTCTTAATAGAGAGCAGGTCTTTGTGGAATTACAGGGGGTCCCCGGGTTACGACATAATTCCGTTCCTACGACAGTGACGTAACCTGAATGTTGGTGTAAGTCGAAACACACCCTTTTTCTGATCTCTTTACAATGTTTAACTTCACTTCCATCATGATGGCTTTCCTCTTCACAAACGGAACACTTGCGCTTTTAACAATTACCGCGTATTACTCCGCCACGCACAACCGAACTACTTCGCCTGCGTAGTCCGTAAGTACGACACTAACGGCGTAAGCCGAAACACTCGCGTCTCGATTTTTTTAAGAAATTATTTTGGGAGTGAGCGTTGTAAACTTGAAACATCATACGATGTAACCCGAGGACCCCCTGAATTCACGTTACTTTGGTGGCTTTGGCTTGAAGAAGCCAAACTAAAATAACCGAGCAGAGTGCTTTCGAAGGAGCAATGCAGCTGTGGTTTTTTGTTTTTATCAAAAAGAATTTCTCGTCATATGCAGCTTGTAAACACTGGTGTGGGGGGACAGAAGAACAAGAATCAGTGTTACCGTATTGCCCTGCATGATGCTAGATTAATCCAATCCCTTAATCCTCAAATTTGCTAACTTTTTAGATGTTTTTTTTTAAAGACTACACTCTATAAGTGGGTACATTGCAAAGATTTGTAGTGTTGTTGCTTTGGCTGAAATCCTGAGAATATATTGTGCCCAAACAATCATAATCTTGATGAGCTCTGCAAATAAGTCTGTACATTTTATCTACTAGATGATTTTCCATGTCATGATTTTTGAGGTGAATCAACACCTTGTGTAAGTATGTTGGCCAAGGGTTGACCAATCATAGAGCAGCTTCCCACTGCCACTCTAATGTCACTGTGGATTTCAAACCCATTCAGTTAAGGTATCATTCAGAAAAGCTTACTGCACCGTTTCCAAGACCATCAGATACATTGAGTAATTTCAAGGAGATATTCAGTCATCTTCTCAACCGCCATCACCGGTCTTAACATCTTCACTGAGCAACATGAATGGAGAGTCAACCAAGTATAAAACTGCTAGCATATTGAATCTCTAACTGCTGCTATGTCCCAGTTTCATGGTTTTCACTTGGAATTAGGTCATTAAACAGTATTGCGCTTCCATTATAGCCTTTTGGGAGCATAAATCCATCAGGGAAATTAAATAGTACAATTTTATGTAGAATGAAAACCATGTAAGGATTCTGGGATGTACTGCTGCAGGACCGTGTGTGCAAATACATTATTTGAAAGGTTTTAGTATCCTTAACAAATCTTATGACAAAATCCGTGTTCTGCATATCTGTGAGTTTTTGAGGGCTGAGTCATTGTAAGCTGAAAAGAAAACTACTTTGCAATTTTAAAACTGTAAGTGATAAACCTATAGATGTTTAAGAGAAAGTCAGGCTTGATTATAATCCAATTTGTAAGTATGATGTTGACGTTTGAAGGGTTTGTGGTTTGCCTACAAGCTATAACCACGCTAATACTACGGAGATGTCATGCGGGAATAGTCACATGAACGGATGGAGAGAGAGCAGGCAGAAGGCGAGGGGATTGGGGGATTGGGTATTGGCGCAGTCTGCCTGTGTGGTGAGTTAAATGGGTCAGATGAGTGCCTCCACACTGCCCTCCATTGAAAGGGGGGGGCTGATATAGGCATCGCTAGGAAGCACCACCCAGGATGAGCTGCGTGTAGTTTACGGCTGAAGCCAATCCATGCGGCGCCGGGGAATTCTGTGAGGAAGGGAGGTTAGGCTGTTACTGAGCTCCAAGCTCACATCCATCACCTGCCTTTGTTCTCGATTTGACGGCTTGGACTGTCATGCGAGCCCAGCTCTGTTGGCCTTTATGAATTCTGATTATAAGTATGCGAGGTCGCATGGGATGGTACCGTATATCATGCAAAGGAAGCTAACCTTCTCAGCGAGTGCTTAAGAACACTCTGGGCCAAAGTACATTTGTTTCGGCCTTTGCTTGGGTGAGCAATGACACACAAGCAGGATTGTTCTATATCTGCTTTTGGGCCACTATTTCAATGCCCTCTTTCCTTCAGGGCTATATTTTGTACCTCCTGTTATGTAAGTATACAAATGTACAGAATTGGGGAGGTGCAGATGTATTTGCTTCCGTTGCTGTTTCTGTTTATTCCTAGTCTTTCTCTTACAGGTTAGCTGTATTTTGTAAGCTGGGTATATGAATATTTTTTAAAATAAATCCCCTAAACCCCATGTATTTATGCTGTTCTCAGATTTGAAGCCATTTGCCTTCACATTATGTTAGGCTGAAACTGAACTTTTAATAGCAGTGGAATGAAGGCATCCAAGCCTCGATCCCAGCGGAGGTTTCTGGAAAGAGATTGCAAGAGCAGAAGCTGAGTGGGGCCACACCATCGTGCTGGAGAGTCGGAATTACAGCAGAGCCCCTCAGCAGAGGGTGTTTTGATTACAGCATCTTTTGGAAGTAATCCATGTATGCCTCATGTGCCTTCCTCAAGAACTTGGCTCTATGACCGGAAATAGGATATGCCTGAAATTCACTGTAAACTAATCAAGAGTAACCAACTGAAGAGTTTGATGCTACAGTGGTGGAATGGGTGATAGAGCTTTAATTAAATCTGTATTTCTACTGTTTCCTTTTACTGTGAGAGAAATGTTTAAGGTAACTCATGTTACATACACAAAAATGTTCTAAGGGCAAAAGGAAAAACAATGATTCTCTCTCTGAACCAATCAGATTTGGTGCTTCCATTTGCCTTCGGATCCGAGTTTCGGTTGCCGAGATTACGTCACGTCCGCTAAAACTCAGGGAAATCCGAGTTGGATGCGTTCCATTTGCCACAGAAGTAGCAATACCATGGACCCGTATCAAAAAGGAAGATTTTTTGCTTAGCCGGACAACTTGTCGGATTTAAGGTACCTCAGTTTAAATGGTCTTTATCTTCGTTCACTTATAGTTAGCCCGAACTACCGTAAATCCGACAAACAATCCAACTAATTATGAAATCCAATTCTAGCCCGGTTAATTGTTAGCAATATCACTTGATAACACATTACGCGCGGTGCTTTACGTATAAAACTCCTTAGCAACACGTCCACAGATAAGTTGGACGGTATAAGGTGTGCGACCGATTTAATAAGCCACAAAGAAGTAGTGCTTAAACAGTATAAAACTACAACTTTCCCTTCTGCTGATAAAGGGAGCAGCCATCTTGGATTTTGAACTCGGGATCCTCTGTGCTGCTCCGAGATATTTGTCGGATCTCCGGGAAATGGGAGCGTGCATGTCGTCACTTCCGGCTTCAAAACTTGGAATCCGACTCGGAAACCGAGTTCCAAGGGCAAATGGAACGCACCAATTGTATAGAAGGTGGGTCCACGGAACTAGAGGAGGTTGGACCAACCAATCAGATGTCTTGTTCCGGCCTCCTCCAGTTGCTTGGACTCACCTCCTCTACAATCTGACTGGGTCAGAGAGATGACCAATCATTTTTTTGTTCTGTCCTCAGAACATTTTTGTGTAAGTAAAACCCCCAGGAGCTTTTAAGAATAGTGAGGATAAACCCTTAAATGTCCTGACAGAAATGCCATCTTCAAATCATGCCATGACTTTTCACAGACGCGGGTCTCAGTAAATTGTCTTGCTGAAGTAAGACAGGGGTTAGCTGATTGGCAATGTGGAGTTTTTGCTGATTTAATGTTTTCTATTCACCAATACACATCAGCCTGTAAGGAAAGCATATTGTTATCTTCAGATTTGCCTCAAAATGAACATACTGTTATGGTCAAGATAAGAATGGAATGGAATGGTTTTAAGGATGTATGCATTTCTTTTTGACAAGCAGGAAGTTGCTGGTGGACGTCATGGCTAAAAAGGGATAGAAGTAAATAGTTTTCAGGTTTGTGATGATGAAGAGCTCTTTTGCAATCCGCTAAATAAACAGCATGCTAAATGAAGTTTGTGTTTAAAACATCTGCACTCTCATGGTAAATGTTTGAAAATGTTCAGTCACTAAAGTCACTTTTGGGGTGGGGCCAGAAAATGTTCCTTTTTCCTGTTTTATTCCCAAGCATCTTCTTTGAAAAGTCGTTCTGAAGTTATCCACGCTGCTGACAATGGTGGGAATTGTGTGTGAAGCCCCAAAAGATGGGGCCACTGAAAAGGTTAACCCGTCTAGTTGACTTCAAATGGGGCCGTTTCAGGTTGGGGAGAGCTTGGCTGCATGCTATCTCGCTAAAATGATACAAACTCATATGGAGCCCAAGTGAAAGGAGAACCCTTGAATATGTGTCCATGGTAATGGGCGAGGGGCCGGACAAAGTCACAATGGTGAGGAGGCATGAGAAGGTTTGCTTGTTTCTGTGGAGTCAAGTTGGACACGTCCTGCATGTTAATTTCTCGGGGCCGGGTCTCTGGCCTAAGGTGTGCAAAAGCGACCCCAGTCACACGGCTGCTGGCTTCCACCTCGCCCATTCCGGCTGCCGTGCTCTCTGTCCTGTACAGATAGCAGTGTTTTAACTGAGTAGGAAAGCTGTCAATCCCTGTCAAGTTTGTCACCAAATCAAATTTCTTTTTCTGTAATATTCTGGTAATTTGTTGACTTAAGAAACCAGTAAATAATGCTGAAATTCGTGCCGTCTTCTGTGTAATTTTAGAGTATTATTCCTCTCCAACTTTAATAATCTGCTTGATACATAAATACATTACTTTTTTGTTACTCATTCCTATACTGCACTGCTTTGTCTTGTACTGTCTTGTCTTGCATTGCAGTGCAGTTCGTCTTGCCCTGCAACTGAGTTTCACTGTGTTCCTTGGAACACACGTAACAATAACACTTAAAACCATCTCATTTCTGCTATTCAGGTAGACAGTTCTGCTACATTGTCATATCCTCCATTCATCTGCAGAGGCTCTTTGCATAATAATGGGAGAAACGGGACATTGAAATGCAGGGAGGGTCCGGTTACTGTATATTGTCAACCACTGCTTGGTTTAATCCATAATTAGCCAGTAATCTAATCATTTGGAAGTAGGGTTGCAAAATTCTAGGAATTTTCAAAGCTGGAAACTGGGAATTAAGGGAAATATATGGGAAGTAATGGGAATAAACTGGATATTTGCAAAATGGCAGGTTAGCCTATAACAGGGATCTTAAGTGTAGTGGGGGGAAAAAAAAACATCTTGATCACAGTAGTAGTGATATCACTGTGTAACCAAGTGTTTGGGAGTAATTATGTGTGTGTAAAAATGCCCTAAAATAAGCACCTGCATCAAAACACACTGCTTATAAGTTCTAATATATTCTGTGTTTGCTTTCTTAGCTGTATCTGACAGCTCTTGCAGAGTTCCACAGACTTCAATATTTCCAAACTTCCCTAGCTTAACTTCCCATGGAAAGTTTCTGGAAATTCAACAGATGTGTTCCACCCCTTTGCAACTCACATTGGAAGCGATTAAAGGTGGCCATTAATGGTAATTCCGCTCATTGCTACTCTGTGGGTGAGCAGTATTTTGAAATCTGACTTAATCTGTCATTTTTATGTTCTAACCTTACAATGTTTATGTTTTTACTGCTGAAGAGCTTTATTTTGTGAAATAAATGATTGTGTGCTTAAAAATTGAGTCGTGTTGTCATTACATTGTGTATCACAGTTGTGACTCATTCAGCCTAAGTGAATTTGACTGTCCTAAAGCCAATGTCATTCTTCATGAGTGTTGTTCATAATGGTTTGTGATTGGAGACTTTTAGCTTCAGGTTGTCTTTTTTTACAATTTGTTTTTACTTTTATCTAATCAAGCTATCTAAGAATGAGGAATTTCTAACAACCTGGGTTTGTTTTTGGTTCAGCAAAGTTATCCACTGATTGCTTGTGAATTTTCAGGAAATGGGCTTCATTCAAAACAACTCCAAAGCATGTAGGTCAGTTATGGAGGGCGGGAGTTAAGTCTTCAAAAGACAATCAATTAAAATCCTAGCTAATAAAAGCCCAATGTCCACTTTATCATTGCAATATTTTTACAAAACTGGGATGTGATCTTCACAGCATAAATTACAAACAGAGCAAAGTCACCCCCCAAATGATGTGTGGTTGCACATGTATGTTTGAGCACGTTTATACAGGATGGATTAGCGCTGGCCAGTATCTCTGTGGGCAGGAACTGCGCTAGCTACCCCAAATCCCAACACGGGAGGTTTACTGGGACTTCATATCTCCACATGGGCAGTGGTCAAAGTCATGTGCTCAAAGGGAATGGAGATTCAAAAATAAAACTCTCAACTCTAGATCTCTGCCAAGCTCTGCAAATGGCTCGTGGGAGTTTTACTTGCGCAAAAATGTTCTGAAGACAGAAGAAAATAACCAGTTAGATTGTAGAGGAAGTGGGTCCAAGAAACTAGAGGAGGCAGGACCAATACATCTGATTGGTTGGATCTAAGTCCTCTACAATAAAAAAGGAGTAAAACTCCGATGAGCCTTTAAATGATTACGAAAGATGTCCACAGGGGTTTATGACCTTAATGTTTTCAGCCTATGAGCTTGTGATTTGACCAGATAGATACAGATATGCATGTATGTTTTGTGTAGTCCTGGGTAAGAAAATACCCAGTGATAAGCTTTTCATGTCTGTGACTGGCCTGATTGTGTGTGATGTATGTTTAAAACTCAGCTGTTCCAGCATGCAAGTGCCTCCCCCACCCCCCAAACCTCATGCCATTCTCACGGTTACTGTATGTCACATGTGCGTGGGCAACAGCTGGATTACGGGGCACAAAAAAGTATAGGCTACCAGTGCCATCAGTCATGTGCTATAAAGAAGTGTGTGGAATGGCTATATATACTGTTACTGAACTGATTCCTACTTTAGCAAGTTCAGCTGTGGACACCCTGATCATCTTTGTCCCTGTGGAATTTTGTTAGTACAAAAGGTGACATGACGTGTTTGACATCATCAGACCATGTGGTCTGCAATTTCCTGTTGGTATGGCCGGTGACACATGTGTGACATCATCAGACCATCTGGTCTACAGTTTCCTGCTGCTATGGCAGGTTACATGTCTGACATCAGCACATGTGGTCCATCAGTTCCTGTTGGTATGTCGGGTGACATGATGTGTGTGACATCATCAGAACCTGTGGTTCACTTGAAATGTGGGTGACATCATCCACTCCGTTTTGATGGGGTGCCATGTGACTTGAAATATGTGTGACTTCATATTTCAAAACCACATTTCCCACGATGTGACTCCTGTCTCATGAAACCAAATGTCTGATGCTCATTCCCACAGTCAGCTGATCAGAGAGGGACTGTTTCCCTATGCTGATCTTGCAGTTTTGGGATGCCTATTCATTTGAAGTGGGACCTTGTAGATGGCTGTGTCTGCTTCCATGATCTGACCCTTTGATTCTTCTTTTTTGCTCCGTCAGTGTGAACAGACAGAGCATTCCAGCATGTTTGACTGATGGCTGTCTGAACTCAAATGGCAGATGGATATGCTTCCTTCTGCTGACACGAGGGCCTGTGCTTAAAGACTGGAATTTAATTAGCATCTATAAGCATCAGTCTACCAAGTGCAACTGGATATGGGGTGAACTGGGGTCTCTTTGGCATTGGATACCCGCTAATGAATGTTGCCATTTGAAACAGAAGTTTCCTTATCGTCCGTCCGCCGTTCTTTATACTCCACAGCTCCTTCCTCTTCATTACCGACTGCCAAACGGTGAGGATAGTTCTCCGGCAGCGCCGGTTCCGGAAACCTAAAAAGAACCCATTGGCTGTTTGCTTACCCAGCATAAATAACACATTACTCTTTTTTTTCCCATAATGCAGACAATTTACACCCTGAGAAGTAAGTTCGCCATCCAGGAAATGAGCACCCGGTGCACAGAATTGTTAGTCGGACATTGACAGCTAAGCTATGGTCTCCCTGAGTTCCAGCCAAGGGTTTCCGCCAAGAATCTCCTGGGGTATAGCTAATCCTCTTAACCAATCCCAGCCTGTGATATTACACCAGCAGAAATCCCCCCTCCCCCCCCCCTGGCGGCAGACAACCATCTCTTGCTTACGGGTCTGCGTCTGTGGATCTTAAACAAGGAGAGCCATCTTTCCTGCTAACTGTAAAAGACGTAAATATTAAGAAGCCTCTATGGCTTCGAATGAAGTGATAATTTAATTAGTCTTGAACAAATTCTTTCCCAGCAGCCACCTCTGTGCAACAACTGCCTCAGACTTCCACTCTTTTGATCTATAGGGATTTATTCTTCTGTAATGCCACACTGCATTATACAGGGGCTGTCCTCTCTGGCTTGTGAGTCCTCTGACCATTTAAATAAAAGCAAAGATGGTAGCATCTGACTCTCTGAGGTCAGGAAGGTAGCCTCATGTGTTGATCCTGACGGTGATGCCTTATCTGATCCCAGTCGGGAGTAGGAACAACTGTAACCCTGATAGAAGGAGACAAACGGCTCTGATGCTGGATGTTATTCCAGAATGAATAACCCACCCAGCTGGCCCTCACTGGCTGGGGGGAGCTGTAGGCATCTCTTCAGTCTGATCGAGTTTCTTCAGCTCGGTTGGTTTCTAAAACAGTAGAAGGTCTTATAGAGATTAAATTTTATTGATCCCATGGGCGGAAATTTTTGTTGTCCAACTGCATTACAAAAATAACTCCCAGCACAATACCCACCCCCCAAATAAATAAGTATATAGAACAGTACAGATTTTATTTTGAAACATACCAAAATAGTTTCTATCTAGCCAGAATCTGACCTCTCTTGCGCAAGACAAACATTTCATTTGCTGTATCTATGTCATATGGGTTTTGTTTTCCAATCTGGTTGGTCTGAGCAAAACTGGCTGCTTTGGGGGCTCGATTGAGGTTTGATCCTCGCTGGCGTCCAGCTCGCACGTTTTGCAGTGCCCTTTGCCCAGCAGAATAAACAGGTGTGTCACCCTGTTTAAAGTGTGTGGACTCAAGTATTAGGACAATAACAAAAGGAAGCAGTGAGTCTTTAATGCTTCCCTTTTGCCTGTGTAGGCCTGTGAAGGAGAATGAGGAAGCATTCGCCACAGTCTGGAAGGTCCATCGGTGTGGTGTCTTGTCTCGGTGAAATGGCGTGGTCCTTTGTCACCGATTACTCGATGTTTCCGGATAAGGCCTGCTGAGGCACAATGGGAAAGTGTGGAAATGTGGCGCTGCTTTTGAGGTTAATTATGCAAGCTAACGTGATTTGCAGTGCTGCCAATGCTCAGGGAATGATTTCTTAAATTCTGGTTTCCGCGGTTATTACTGTGGGCCTGTTGGATGAGCCAGTAACTGTTTATTTCCACATGGACCATGTTTCTAGCAGTTGTTCTTCCTGATAGTCTAAACCAGTGTTTCCCAATCCGATCCTCGGGGACCTGCAGACACACATGAGAGGGAGCAAAAATGTGGACACTTGCAGGGAGCTTGGAGGAAGCAAAAATGTGGACTGGCTGTAGGTCCCCTAGGACTAGATTGGGGAACACTGGAGCATTCAACCTTGGATGCTCTTGTTTCAGCCTCCTTGCTCCACTATGGCCAGTGCTTAATAAATGAATAAACGTTACCCAGAAGTTTTCCAGTCTCATTGTCTAATTAATTTCTTGTATTATTTGGCTAAATGTGTAGGACTGATGCCACGATGAAGTTTTAAATGAAGACTTGTTGCAGCTCTGTGTATTAAAGTTCAACAACGGAATGTTTTGCTGTATTTACATAGTAATTTGCTACATGTTTAGACAAATGTTTAAAGGAGTACAATGTGGCAGTCCGCATATAGCCTGTAGTGGCTAATAGTGTGTGTGTCTGCTTGCTCATACCTATCCGGTATCTGCTGTTGTTGCCAATGTCTGTTTCCAGTAAGCTACTTGGCACCAACATGGTTACATGGGCTAATCCTTCTTGTATTGTAGGGAATGCAGGCATAGCTCTTCAGAACAGCCTTTTTCATTTAATTTAACACATTGAAAATGAGAGCAAGAATGATAGTGGCAGGGATGTGACTGAGGCCTCACTGTTTCTCACACCACAGGTGGGATTATGGAAGCTGAACCAGGTCCCTCGTTCTCTAGCATCCTGTTAGTTCGTCTCTGGTTCCCCTAACCCAACTCAGTCCTTGTCTATGCCTCAGGAAACAGCAGCAGAGCTCCCAGCCTCCTCTTCGCCAACTGTTTTAATTAGCTTCAGTTAATTGGTGTCAGAAACACCAACTCAACTCAAGTATCGCATACGACTGTCTTAACCATAAAACCAGACGATTTTTGTCTCATAAAAGCTTGTTTAGGCTCGTAAAACGCATTCTTCGCTGAAGCCTGCAGATGTTCTTAGTGCAAAGATGAAACGTGTGTGAACATAGTTTTGCTGTTTGTGTGGGTTTATTTTGTAATTCATATTTGTGTTTTATTTCAGCTGATGTTGTTCATGGGTATTTCCGAACGCAGCGGAAGTTCACAGAGGACATCGATTGGTCGTACGCAGGTAGGGAGCATGCAGTAACTGGGGGCTTCTTGAAAGACTCTCTTCCACACTGAGTATCTACTCAGTTTTGGATTTCTGTACCCCCAAACCCCACCCCCACTCTCTCATTTCTTCATATAGTCAAAGTGCTAAGACTTGTGTGTGGTCGTGCAGAAATTTGCATGTACCATGATGTCCTGGATGACCTGCTTTCAGTGGGCCTTGGGACTTTCTACAGGCAAGGGGTCCAGCATGTTGACTCACCGTCAGAGAGTGATTCAACCACGCTGCTGATTGGTTGGTTCAGTCTTGCAGAAGTGTGTTGCCTCTGCCGCCCACACGGGCCAGGATTGGTAGGCCTCTCCATCATCAGCAGGCCTTTGGTGTTGGTATATCTCCCCAACTGGAGTGAATTAATGTTAATGTTACTCATTGACGTTTCTGCAAATGCCGATTCCATTTAACAGACAGAAAATCGGACTCACTGATTGTGGAAATAGTGGGAAACTTTAAAAAAAAAAAATGCAAAAAAAAAACAAAGAATCTGCCTGCCTAATTATTACCTGTTTTCTGTTTCACAACCCTGAATCCTGCTCATTTATGAATCCCATTTCCATCTTTTTTGTTTATGTCATCTTTGAAACATAATTGCTGTGCGCCAGACATTCAGAGGTATTAAAAAAAAGGAAGGAGATGTGGACGGCTTAATGATTTGGCTAACGACTAGACGGCCGATTTGTCAGGGTGTGTGAAACACAGACTTGGCTCCCTATGGGATTTTAATTTATTGAATTGTTCAGTGAAAGTAATTCCAACAGAAGTAAAAAATCAGGATGCGACGCATCCAGTTATCCGTCTGGCTCTTGCTTACTGCTGTTCTAGCTCTTCTTAGAAAGTGCAGATCAGAAAATCCGGACCCGGTGTGGAATTCCGATGAGGTGGGTCTGGCGAACCGGGTGACCTCCATCCGGAGGGGAAGGGGCCGACATCGGCGGCAGGAACGTAAAGTCGTCAGTGTGACGACAAGAGTGTATTGCTGCTGTGTTTGAGTTGGGGGAGGGGGGGCAATGCCCCCCACCCCTGTTTGAGCTCTGCTTTCCTGTGTCCCAGAAATTCCTGGGGATTGGGTGCTGGTGCCACCTCAGCTGCCCGCCGACTTCAAGCTGGGGAGGCAGCGAGCTGTCAGTACAAAGGGGGCATTATGAGAGCCAGACGTGGAGGAGGGATGGGGGGGCATTGGGTGACGTGGGGTGCTTTTGTGTGACCCTCCACTCTACTCAAGGCTTAAACGTTTTCTGCATTCTTACACATATTCAGTAGCTTCCTGTAGGAGTTGCTGCAGTAATCCTGCTCCCCACGGTCTGTGTTATTGAGGTGCTCTTTTGACGTAGGCCGACAGGTAAAGTATGTATTTATAACCAAAGCAGACGGATACCGTGCCACTCTAGGGCAGGCCAGTCTGGGGCAGGCTGCTCTGATGCAGGCCGCTCTGGGGCAGGCCGCTCTGAGGCAGGCCGCTCTGGGGCAGGCCAGTCTGGGGCAGGCCGCTCTGAGGCAGGACGCTCTGGGGCAGGCCGCTCTGAGGCAGGCCGCTCTGGGGCAGGCCGCTCTGGGGCAGGCCGCTCTGGGGCAGGCCGCTCTGGGGCAGGCCGCTGGGCTCTGCCGTGGGAGCTGTCGCCTGAGACATGAGGAGCTCTCGTCCCGTCGGGTAGGTGGCTGTCAGAAATAGGGATCAGTTCTTTTCTATCTCCAGAATAAGGCTGGAGATTTGTGTGTCAATACAAGCGCCGGGGCATGAATAATCGAATTTCCATGTGAAAGAGAGCACTTGAGTGTGAATATCAGGGCACCCTGGTTAACACAGAGAGATTCATAAAAGGGCCTATTGATATTCCCCTGATCAGAGCTTAAAGAAAGGCTTTTCCGTGGAAGACGTGTGTATCGCCGCAGTGTGCATTTCAGGATGACAATATTAATTTTTATAAATAATTAGCGGAACATAGTCAGGGCCTGTAAGCAGTGACCGAGGTGGCGTGTGAAAGATGACTGATGGCTGTCTGACTATGTGCTGCACGGCCTGCAGAGCAGTGGAAACAGAGGAGGCCAGCCTTGCCGGGACTGTGCAGCAACCCTCCCCACCCAAACGTGCACCTTTATCCGCAGGCAGCACTGGCATGTGGTGGTGTTCTCTTCCTCCGCCCACGCCTCCGGGGCCACCGGATCTCCTCCGCTGGCTCCTTTCCCTCCTCGTTGGCTTTCACCTGCCTGTTCCGTCTCCATCTGTTTCGACTGTGGCCTTTGCCTTGAAATGACGCCCTGATTATTGTGCTACACAGCTTGGGATCAAAACTCTCTCAGCCTCTGTCCCTTGCTGGGTCTTTGGGGGGGGGGACTCATGGCAGACAGCTCATGGCAGGAGTGTGATTTAAGGGTTCCTCCATGAAAAGGTGGAAGTGAACTGGCAAACTCACAGTAAGAAGATACAATTTGTCTGTTTGCAACATCTAATGAAGTCTGCAACATCTTTGTCAGGTGTGATTCTAGGATTTTTTAAGGTGGGGGGGCATGAGAGGGGCCATAAGTTATACAGAGGGGCTAACTTTATCAATAGCCAATAATATGTTATGAATCAGTGAGTGACAGGGAAATAGCACTGCGGGGGCCAATCATCTTTCAGCGTCCCTCTGGCCACGCCTTTTTATACACTCCTGGTCATGGTCAATCATCATTTGGCTTAATTCTTCTCTCCCTAGTGGACAGCCTCCAGTCCCAGAGCAGATTGAGATATCGGGTTCCTGGCCGCTGGGGTGGGGGTTGGTTTGGTATGATGTGGTGGTGGTGGTGGGGGGAACTGGATACTCAGCCATAGAGAGGGAAGCCAGTCATCTTGAGCACTAGGGGCTGCTCTTTGTTAACTGTAATCCTGTCTCACATCATGAGCACAAAACCAGAATCCACCGGGCCCTGCGTTTAAAAAAGGCTTTTATTTGTGTCCAGATCCACAACTTAATTTGTCAAGAAAGGAGAATCTGTGCTCTGCTAGGAGAGCTCTGCGGATTTTAATGAGGATGAATTTCAATTTCTTTTTTTTTTTGCTTCAGCACCCTGAATAATTACCTCAGAGCCTAACCTCAGAGTGAAACCCTAAAGGATTCCCTGCACATTCACCTGAAGACTAGCAGGACGTAATATTCATGAATGCGTTCTTTTCTGTCTTCTTTTGACAGCCATTTTTCCAGGGTCTTGAATTACAAGAGAGACTGGATGAAAAAGCTCTTTTGAAGGCTGGCCTTCATTTCAGTATTCTGGGGCTAAATGCCTGTGGCTGAGGCTTATTTGCAGCAAGAAGTTGCATCTAGTGTGAAATATGTATGCTGCAACACAGTAGTCACAAGACAGTGGCTATTTGTGAATTGTGATGTAGCTGAATCAAAGAGGGGATCTTGTAAGCAGGTGGCATGGCTGCTGGAACAAGGCGTCCAACTCCTCCCTTGCGATTAGCAGGCTGTAGTGTTGGTTTCCTCTGCTGGAATGCACACCTTTTTAGGGCGGTGACCAGAGGGAACGCTCCCGTCCTTCAGGCGTCTCAGATTCTAAGTGTTTGCATGCAAACGCCTCTTAGTTCATGGTCTCTCTCCACACAACCTCTGTACTCCAGTCCTCCTCACCTGCGAACGTCTTCATTACGCCCCCCGGGAGGCGGAGGTCAGGTCACGCACCCAGAGCAGGTATATGTGTCATTAGTAGGACAATGCTGTCCCCCCAGAGATCTGATTGGATCCTGATTGGATCTCTGAGATACCTGAGTGGGCGGGGCTCCCTCTGGGACCAATGGAGGGTGCCAGTGTTATTATTTGTTAGATGACCAGGCAGCACCTGGGTGCTCTTCTAACCCTACCAGCATAGTATAGGGTATTTTATCGCCTCATGAAAGACGACACACTCATCCCACTGTATTTGCCAGTGCAGTATTTTCTTTCTGGCCATGGAAGGCAGCTACTGTTGTCCTCATTTTACCGATTTGCGCAGCGTCGTCCTTATGGGGCTCCTCAACATCACTGAGCCGCCGCCGATTCCCCGAAAGTCAGGAAAAGAGTGCTAAAGAGACACGGGCGACAGGCAGATCGGCCCTGAAAGCTGCTGTTCACTGCATGACAGGTGAAGTGCACACACAGAGCAGTGTGTCACAGTGATATTCAGGGGGAAAGCCGTTTGCGAATGTTATGGGCTTCAGCTGATGGTGAAAGAGACGGCGGCTCAGTCTCAGTGTGATGTGACTCAAGGCGATGAATGATAAGCCATATAAGATGATGTGTAGACATTAAATGGTGAATTATGACTTGATGGCTTTACAGCGAGATGATCGGGAATTAAGGTTCAATACACACCGAATCCTGCTTAAGCGAAGTGTTCTCGCTGTGAGATCTCCAGATGGATTACCCTTCCTTACCAGAATGTGCTTCTGGACGGGTGATTTTAATTTAAGGAAGTCTCCTTTTGTACAGTTATTCCTCAGTCCTTATGACCATAGAAAGGCGTCTTAATCATGCAAATGAAGATGAATTTATGTCCCGGGGAGGGGGCTGGTAGGAAACTGACAACAGAGCCCAAATTATTTCACAGCGCCCCATGGTGGAGCCTATTGAGATGTTAATGCAGAGTTCTGGATGACCTAATTCTGCGTTGTCTTTGTTAAGACCCCAGGAGCAAAATACTTCTATATGTATTTTGTTTAAAGCCATCTATAAGACTGTGTCTATTTTAATTATTTATGAGTCTCATTACATTGGAGTTGAATATCTGCATTTATTGCTGATTTCTGTCAACAACAGGTGGCGCCACCATGTCTCTCCTCCCGGGTTATGAGACCTGCGTGTTTGTCTTTTCTTGTCCTTACAGTGTTTGTTATTCTGCTGTGCCATTATGGCTACTTCTGGAATGAATGGATGAGCAGAGAGCATAGTTAAGGGCTTGGACTAATCAGCTTCCTTGGGGGGTGGGGCATCCCAATGGGGGTGCTGCCCTCCTTGCACACTGGACCCCAACACTCCAGGGGGAATAGATTGGTCATTAATAGCAGACGGATGGTTAATCTTCATAGTCATTTTTACATTTATGCGTAGATTTTGTTCTATAATAATCTGGCCAGATTTTGCAATGGGAAGCTCGCTCAAACAGCAAACGGCACAACGGTTAGTCTATATTTGGTTCATCTGCTGTGGGATGCATCATTTTGCGATAGCTGAAGAAGTCCTCAAACTCTTCAGAGTTCATACGTTTAAGCGGTACCTCATGGCAGCTAATCCTGCAGTGCATTGTGGGAGTGGATCAGTGACATGGGCATCACTGGTAATTACTGGGGGGGGGGGAAGCATCCAGTTAGTCAGCAGCCACCCACAAGCTGCCTCTCTGCTCCTCTGCCCACAGCTGACGTGTTTGTTTTCTTTCCCTCTGTCCTTCAGCCCTCTTCCTCCTTCACTCTTGCTTTTATCTCCTTGCCATCATCGCCCCTGGCTGCTGGAGATTGAGCCAAGGGGCTCTCCAGCCCTCTGCATTACTCATGATTGATTGTCACCTTACACTGTGTTTTTACGCCTTCAGACTTTGGTTTAAATCCAGCGGATGACCAGGGAAGCCAAACGTGGGATATGCCATGATTTGTTAATGTTCTTTAATGTTGCTAAATATTTATTTGCACTATAGGTGTTTGCTGGCCATAAGCAGCCATTGTACTATTATTTGCTAGTTGTTATGGTTCTTCCCTCCCCAGGGACTTTAAACCAAAAGAACTGGGCTAAGAAGTACCCATCCTGTAGCAATGCCAAGCAGTCTCCGATCGACATCGAGGAGGACTTCATCCAGGTCAAGGTGCAGTTCCAGCAGCTGATACTGGAGGGCTGGGAGCAGGCGACCCCGGACAGCACCACCATCCACAACGATGGCAAGACTGGTAAGAAAGCATATGGACTGTAACGCGGCCCCTACGTCCCACATTGCAGACGCAATACTCTGAGTGTGTTGAAGTGTGTGTATCGTACGGAACCCCCTTTGCTCCACGTTACAGACACATTGTTGCTTATCTGTAGAAAAACAGGCCTCTGCTCAATTAAAGAAAGAATACATTGCTACAAAGCTGAGATTAAATGAGATGAAAATGTAATTTTGTGGCCAAAATTATCACAGTTCTCAGTATATCGCTGAAAATCTTAAGCTACTGATACACACACTGCAATCATTTTGCCAAGTTCTGTTTTGAAAACCACAGTTAGCAGCATTATGTACATTTTCTTTGCATAAACATTAAAATAATAACTTAGCCAATACCCATGTAAACTTGTGAAAACCATATTGTCTCCTAAGAGTTCGAGTATTCACTGAATTTATTACTTATTGTATGTGTTACAGTATTTTTTTTTGGTCTGTTTCTTTTCTATTGCGTTTTATTTACTGGCTGTTGCAACAAGTTAATTTCCCCAGTGTGGGATCAATAAAGTCTTATCTTACCTTACCTTACCTTACCTTCAGATAAATACAAATAATGCTGTCACGTCATAGTTACGCTGGAAAATCCACACAGAAGAAGGAAACTGGTCTAAATCGTTCTGTTTCAATATATTAATACCAACTATTGCGGAATTAATTCTTAGCAAACGGGTATTGAGCTTAGCTCTGAGGCAGAGAAATGCCACCTCCACTGCACCACTGACAACGTGTGGTCCTCTTACAAGTGGAGAAAACACTGAAAGCTTCAGGTTACATAACTGACAAACTATTAGCAAGTTAGACGGACAAACCATGACATTTATCCCCTATTCTGAAGTTCTTACCTGGCATTCGCTATAAAGTAATACATGGTGGTCGTGAAGATTAAAATCCAAAATACGGCCACACCAGCCTTAGTCCTCTTAAAAGGCTGAATCGCCAGAGCGCTGTAACTGCCTCTTGCCATGTGTTTACTGACGCGTTACTTGTGTCCGGGAGGCTGTTACCTTTGGTTGATGCTGGACAAGTTTTTAAAAGCACCGTAATCGACTGCTGTTTTAACAATTATTAAAATTTGAAACAGTAACACTAACTATTTGGAATTATACCATGAACCCAGTAACCATTTCACACCCAGTACAAAGTAAAGATTGGTTTGAGGGCCATAGTAAATAGTGAATTAAAAATGTCGCCGGGCCGCGTGAAAGTGTTTCGTGGGCTGGATGTAGCCCGTGGGCCTGTAGTGTGAGACCCCTGCTGTAAGGCGTTATTCTGATTGAGTGTGTTGTGGTGTATGTACTGTTAGGGGGGCCCTACTCTCCACATTACATACTCTGCTATGTATGGTGTTACTCTGAGTGTGTTGTAGTATGTGTACTGTTAGGGGGGCCCTACTCTCTACGTTACAGACTCTGCTATGTATGGTGTTACTCTGAGTATGTTGTAGTATGTGTACTGTTAGGGGGGCCCTACTCTCCACGTTACAGACTCTGCTACTGTATGTATGGTGTTACTCTGAGTGTGTTGTAGTATGTGTTACGGACACAGCGCCGTAACGTTTTATGCTAATTGTGTGTGTGGTTGTTTCAGTGGCCATCAGCCTGAATGCTGAGTACTATATCAGTGGGGGAGGACTAAGGTCCAGATCCCGCGTGGGCCGGATCGCCTTCCACTGGGGCAGGTGCAACGCCTCGTCTGACGGGTCTGAGCACAGCCTCAATGGTGTCAAGTTCCCCCTGGAGGTATTTCCAATTTACTGTAGCTCGCCGGAAGACCAGAGTATGATGAAATCCCACCCGACCCGAGAAACACAGCCACATGCTGTAATCCCTAAGGTTAATGTAGCTGGTGTTGCTATGGTTGCTGCCATTATCATTAGTGATGGGAGAGACAGCACATTGCAGGCCACGGTGGGTATGATTAATCACCCACTTCCTGTTGTTTAGTGAATTAGTTCCCTTTGGGTTTCTCTATTGACTGACCAGCCCCCTGTCACCCCACAGCCTTGTTTGTCCCATCATTAAGTGCTTTTTTGCAATTCTCTCCAAGATACAATAATCTTCATGTCCTTGTGGCACAGACCATCACAAAGCAGTGTGTGATGACACAGGCCGATGCAATTTGTTAGAGAAAAATTCCAGAAGAAAAACTGACAGTGAATCTCAGGAGCGGACGGTTGTGTTTTTCGTGAGCACTCAGTGGTGTTAGCAGTATTTGCCCATCTGGTCTGCCTGGCTATCCTACAGATGCAGATCTACTGCTACGAAGCGCACAAGTTCAAGTCCTTAGATGATGCCCTGAATGATGGCGGAAGGATCACTGCCCTGTCTGTCCTGTTTGAGGTGGGTCTTTTTTCCTCTGAGGTGAAGTTTAGTGAGTGAATGAAACAGGTGTGTGTGTGTGTTGATGGTGCAGCTACACAATGCACACCTGCGTCAACAACGCTTCCGGTGGAGCCCGATTGTTTATCGAGGGTGTTTGTTGATGTTTGTACTTGATCATTCTTGTGTACCCGTTTGATGTCATCTTCCATTGCTAAAGTACAGTTCCAATATTCAAAAACAGAAGTACGGTGGACAGTAAAAATACTTAGATGTCGTTCTTGCCCATCCCCAAATATCAAAGATACATTGGTCGCATCCTTGTCAAGCTGAACAATCCCATGATTCATTGGGTTCCACATTCATTCTTGGGAGGCAAGGTGCAACAATGCTCCTGTCAAGAACAGAAGAATCCTGAGACGCTGTGAATCTTGCCCAGAGCTCCCATGCTTGGAAGCTCATTGGGATTTCTTCTGCGTGGATTCATGGTCGATGTTGAAGCCAGTGAGTGTTTGGGAGTTTCTCAATTTGCTTGTTATTTGTGGCTGGGCAAGAACAACATCTGGTGATTTTTTTTACCATCTTCTGGACTTATGTTCCTAATTTTTTTAACTGTACTTCAGCAATGCAAGGTGACATCACGCAGGTATGTGAGAACTGTCAAGTACTTACATTAATAAACACGCTTTGAGAGACTTGCAGCAATGGAAGGGGAGTTCGCATGTGTGTGTGTGTGTGTGTGTGTGTGAGAGATGGGGGGTTCCCATGGATGGAGGTTCCAGCTCTTCATAATGTTTCTCAGTGCCAGTCAGAATATTATCTCAGATGGGCTCTCTGCAGGATCTGGAAAGGCACAGAGGGCCCAGACTCTCATATGTGGCAAAGCATGCTGGGCGGTTATCAGACATGCGCAGTCATTTATTCGGACGTCTCAGCTGGGGTGGGAAAGCAGGGACAGGGCAGAATCCGCTGCCTGAGGCGTGGTCATATCGGCCCTGGATGCTCCAGAGGAGAGGAGAGGAGAAGGCAGGTGAATGGAGAAGATGTGTGAAAATGAAGCGAGTGGAGACAGCTGGAGGCGTGTTCTGTTCCAGCTGCTCCACGGAATCCAGGGCTTGTGGAAGTAGCTGGTTACCTGGTGAAAAGGACACAGATTAATCTGCAGAACCTGAGGGAAAACATTACATCATGTATTAATTTCAGAAAAAAAACAGGTTTACAGTAAGAAAGAGCTGTGATTTACGCATGTCAAGGGGTCTACATTTCTTAATAATTTTAAATAATTGCACAGCATTTGTCTTGTGCTGGTGACACATTTCTGTGAAGGTGCTGCACACATTTTGGGTGGGTTGGGGGTGACAACACAGTAAAATGATCTGCCTGTCTTCTGCAGACCAGCCTGACGGATAACGAGAACTATGAGGCGGTGGTTGAGGGGGTGAGCTCTGTGAGCCGATACGGTACGTCGCTGAATGGCCTCATGTTGCATTACGTTGGCCGGTTTTTGAAAGCATTTTTGAAAGGATGAAAACACTCAGCCAAGCAATCTAATTAATTCATCACCATAATAGCATCTAAGTGCTTGATCCTGGATCTCCGTGTGTCTTTAAAAGCTTCTACTAGAGATGGGATCTGTCCTAACGGTGCTTCATAAGGGATCTCAAGTGAGTCTGGATTTTGTGGTTCTGTGCTATTCCAGGTAAAAGCAGCACCCTGAGGCCGTTCCACATGCTGGGTCTGCTGCCAAACCAGACCGAGAAATACTTCACCTACAATGGCTCTCTGACCACGCCCCCCTGCTCGGAGACTGTGGAGTGGATCGTGTTCAGAGACACCGTGACCATCTCTGAAAGCCAGGTGAGGGGGAGGGGAGCCGTTTCTAAAGGGGGGTTGTTCTGCTTCCGTTTGGTCTCCTACTTCCAAATCACTCGCAGACAAAAACATGTGCACGCTTGTGTGAGGTTTGCTTGGCTCTGTCTGCGATGTTCCCTCGTCGTGACCTCTGGCGTGCGATGCCGCTCACCAGCGCTTCCAGTGCCGTTGGTCTGAAACTGCCCTTTATATGAAGGCGGTCTTCACAGACAGATTCTGCTGCTGTATGTAGGACTACCTGCCCACCAACCAGTTATTAGCATTGGTCGAACAAATAATTATCTTTGATTTCTCACGTCCCCCAGTCAGCCAGGTAGAGTGGGTATGAGTCACATCACGAGGATTACACAACACGGGAATCTGTGGGTAGAGTGAAGGGTCACCGCTGGGATGGTGGGGGACATGGATATAGTTCCATCTCCTCCTGTTTGGCCGCTCAGTGAGGTCATCGTGGCAGAGGCACTGATAGCAGCCTAAGCCAGCAGACCAAAATTAGATCAACTTGGGGCAATGAGTCTAGGAATAGGTCTCACCTTAAAACTCCCAATGTCGCCATTCGCTCACAGAGAAACGTCATGGTTACAGAGCAGAGACACCTCTGGCTTTCTTAGCCTGACATGCCTGATACTCATAATGGCCTGGGATCGCTTTGCCGTAACACTGTCATGTAGTCAATCCAGCTTGCTTGGTTCCTGCCTGCTGACAGACACAGGATGAAGCAGTGAAATGATCCAGGTGCCAGGATGGGTTCCAGCAGGGCCAGGCTGCATAAACTGGGTCACTGGTTTACACTGCAAAGCTCTCACGTCAATGGAGTCTGACGAAGGCTGCTGGGGCTGCTCTCGTGTGGAGAGAAAGAGACCGATTTAACTTAGACTCCCATTCTGACCCTTTTCCCTGCATTTCCCAGCATGCCCAATAAATCCGGTCTCTCCGGATCGTTCCGCGTGCTGTCGTAGCCCAGTGTAGAACATGGAAGGCCACAGATGAGCATTTACAGATCGGTCATATGGAAACCCGGAGTGATGCTGAGCGTTTGTCTTGCAGCTGGAGGTTTTTTGCGAGGTGATGACCATGCAGCAGGCTGGTTACGTCATGCTGATGGACTACCTGCAGAACAACTTCCGCCAGCAGCAGATCCAGTTCATGGGCCAGGTGTATGGCTCCTACACCGGCACAGAAGCGGTGGAAATGGCGAGTATGTACAATACCAGCCCTCTTCTGGCTCGCTTACTCCAAACCTCAGGCCCAATTTCGCTGTCCAATAAGCACACAGTTCATTAAAATGTTCTAAGTTATTATTATGACCTGTTTTGGAACAGACAATGCTGTTTTCCAGTCTAGTTGATGTATTAAACTAATTAAAAGTTAATAATATTAGTCCCCTTTATTTTCAGTTTGGTAAATTAAATCCCTCTACAAAATTATTAGTCAATAGAAAGTTGTTCAAGGGCTAAGAGCAATTAAGTGATTCTAATTAAGTTGAATAAAAATTCATTTTAAAGGGTGAAAACATTTTAGAATGTCGATTGTTTTAGCCATAACTGTAATGAGGCATAGAAATTAATTTTAACTTGACTGGAAAATGAAGCAGCTTGCGGAACGGATACTGGGTTTAATGGAATTGGATGGCTGCAGCGCATTCAGGGTTTTGTTTGAGGCTGAGAAACGAAGGCTGCAGCTGTAATGCAGACCGGCGCGGTCTATGGGCACCGAGGACCTTATCGTCTGACCCCCGTGCTGTGGCTGTAATGCAGACCGGCGCGGTCTATGGCCACCCAGGACCTAAGCGTCTGACCCCTGTGCTGCCTTTGTAATGCAGACCGGCGCGGTCTATGGCCACCCAGGACCTTAGCGTCTGACCCCTGTGCTGAGGCTGGATGGCAGCCAAGCTGCTTCATTGAGGGTTATTCCAGCTTTGGCTTGGAGACATTTTAGGAAATGTCACAAAGGAAATCACTGCATGATTATGGGCATGCCCCTTCAGATGGCTTTGTTTAAAGCCCTTGTCTGAAATCTGCTGCGGATGGACCTGTTTTTAGTCAAACGTAGGATCTTTCCAGTCTCCACGTACGGCTGAGCCTCCAGGTTTTTGAAGCCCCGTAAGTCCTGGTGTTATGCGGGTGTTGGTGCTGTGACGAGCCGCAGGCCAGCAGGATTAACGGCTTTGAGGGAATTTCCTGGCTTTTCGCTTGGCCTGTGCCTGAAAGAGCCGACAGGCATCCTTGTGCCTCTCCGGAGAGACTATAATATAAAAAAGCGCAAACAGACCCCAGGAGGACAGGGACAGGGAGATGAGCAAAAGCTGCATCACATAGCAGGAAGAATTCACCCCGCAGACTCGCATTTAATATTCCTTAACTGTGTTTAGATTTCTCCTGAAATTGTATCTTTATCTGTACTGCACTGCATTGTACGGGTGGCATGTTGCTAGGTAACCCTGCTCTTGTTCATTACTGGTGTTATGGTCGTCTTTTGAAATGTAAATGCTTTGTACTAATCCAAAGTGGTTTGATAGTAAATAATGCTATAACCATCATAGCCGTACAAGACGTGGCAGCGTATAGCGGATGTCGACCAATATGGTACTGAGGAGACGGGTAACTCTGCCTGTCTTTACTGCTGCTGGTTTTTCACTGGGTGCCACTGGTTACCACTGGTTACTCATCTGATTTGTTTCTCTAAAGTTTGCCGCTGCCCTGTGGTGTTGAAAGAAAACTTCTGAGCTAGTTTTTAAATCTGTAATTAGTAACAAAACACGTCATTCACTGTCTAAAAATATGAAAAGAATTATTCATAAAATTCTGTGATTGATACTTTCTTACAGTATGTATCGGTTTATGAGCAAACATGCCGCCCCGTGATCACGTTTGCCCACGCCTGTCATTCGTGACGCTCCGCAGCTTGCAGCTCGGAGCCCCAGAACGTGCAGGCCGACCCGTATAACTACACCAGCATGCTGGTGACGTGGGAGCGCCCCCGCGCCGTGTACGACATCAACATCGAGAGGTACTCTGTCACCTACCAGAGCCTAGAGGGAGGGGACCCGCCCAAACTGGAGTACCTCACCGATGGGGACCAGGATGTGGTAATCTCACGGCGCCGTTTAAGAAATATTCGGTATGGTGTTTGACGTGGTTTTTATTGGATGATTGCAAACACAAATGATGCTCTCCCTCCAGTAAAGGCCCCGTAGATTCCCTGACTGACACTAAGATCCCTGAATTACAGTCATGTGATCAAGTTACTGCTCAATAGCGCACTCTACCCATCGGCACCAATCATTGCTGTTTATTTTGGTGATGCAATATTATTTGTGTTATTTTAATACTCAGAGTAATTTGTTGCATTGTGTTGATTATCTTGTGCACTACTTATTGGTCCTTTGTCCGTACTATTCGATGCTGCTACTTAATATACTGCTGACTCACAGTCCGGGGATGCTCGAGTGCGCCTCCCATTGTCCAAAGTACATATGACAATAAGCTTGAACTTATTGCGCGCCAGGGGGCCATAATCCAGGATCTGCTGGCCGATACCAGCTACGTGGTACAGGTGGTCGCCGTGTGCATCAACGGGCTGCGCGGCCGCGTCAGTGACCAGATGATCGTGGACATGCCCTTGGATGACCCCGGTAAGCAAACCCTGCCTGCTGACACTTTTCACACATGTATAGGTGGCCGATCTGTTGTGCAAATCAGAATCTGAGTGTCAAAGTCGTGTTTTAAAATCCAACGCTGTAGCACCGACCCAGTCCACTATGTGGTCAGTTGTAACTGGTTCTGGTTCATCTTTGGCTCAGGATCAGACTCATGTTGTCAGACAAAGGGAGTCCTTAGATCAGGTCTGCAGCTGGTTTTTGAGGATGTTTCTGCAGTGTTCCATTTTGCAGGGTTTCCATGTGTGATGATCCCCTACAAAGAGGGAATTTTCTCTCTCGGATCTCGCACATCCATGTATGTGCACCCTGCCCTGTGTTACCCTACTTCAATGCTACGTCATCTTTACATCCTGCTGTTTGAATATTTATTTTTATTTGAAATTCAGGAATAATTCATACCATACTGTAAAGCTCACTCCATGCTTTTACAAAAGATGCCTGTTTTTGAACTCACTATGTGTATATTGGCTTTTTACCCAAATGGGTGAAAATGGTTCTGCCATTGCTGTTGAAGGAGATCAATTTTTGTTGCCCCGTGACTTGGAGACATTGCTAACTCGTAATATTGTGTTACTCTTGACAAGATGAGCTGCGGTTGAGATTCATGATGGACATGCAATAAATTCACATCCACCCCTCTCTCACTTTTAAAAACCCCTTTCCCAAAAACGTCCACTCTGTCCATCGTAATGGAGTTCCCCAGGAATCTTAACACCATTGCAGTGTAACTTAGCCCCGCCCAGCAGGTAAGAGCCACGCCCCTCTCCCCTGTACTGCTTTGGGTGAGCTGGTGCATGCGGGAGCTTCTGGTGTGCTGCTCTGGGTGTTTATAATCAGCCTTTGGTGATCTGAAGGATGTTTATAACTGAGAAAGACCCGCATCTGTTGTGATCTACTGCTCCTACTTTTGAGCTCATGTTCTAATCCAGTGATGAAATATATGCAAAGTTTTCGTCATCAATGCTGTTCAATCTGTATGCCATTGTCACAAACACATTTGCTGCGATTAAGTTCAATCGAAACTGAGATCATGTTAAATGAATGGATTCCTTTTTATATTCATGTAAATAATTCCACGACCAATGAATGCTCACTTTGTATGTGTCAGGCTTTATTGAAGGACGATTTCCTTCTGAATGTCTGTGTCTAAGACCAGCCTGGCTGAGATTGTTTGTGAGAATTGGTGTGTTTTATTTTTAGAAGGTATTCAAAGCCTCAGGACAGGCAGCATTAATCTACTTCGTAGACAAAAACAGCTTTTAATTATTTCTTGATTGATTTTTGTGTTTTTTTTTTGTCATACCCCTGAGTCCATGTGTGGCTCCTCATATACAGATAATGTCAAATGTTTGATCTGTAGGAGACTGGTTTTTCTTTAGTGGAAACAAAGACTTTTCTCACAACAACAGTGAACAACATGTGATGTGTGTCTTCCAGCTGATTCTTGGTAGCAGCCTCTCTAGCGCCAGTGAGAATATCTATTCTTATGCACATTACTAAACAAACAGGCATTGTGCTCATCCTGACTGATGCATCTGTTTGCTTCCAGAATCAGATCCAGTCCCCTTCTCAGATTCGACCGAATCAGAGGATGACAGCAAGGTATTTATCTGAATTTTGCTTTTTTTGTTGGATATTATGTAAAGTATGTAAAATATGGTCTGCATAGACATAGCTGATATAATTTTCCATTTGTTTTGTAAAGATTTTTATATGGCAACTAAAAAAAAATTATATAGCTCTGGAAAAAATCGAGACCATTTTTAGTTTCACTTATTTCTCGCTTTATGGTAATGCATCTGTGTAAAATACACATTTTTTGCAAACTCCAGCCTGGCTCTTCCCTGCTTCTCATTGATGAAGGGCTTCTTCCTTGCTTTATGGGTCTTTAGGGGCATCTAGGAGTCCTAACTGTCCTAGCAGTGCACTTCACACCTGTATTCAATGGTTTCCCATTCTTTTTGAAGGTCACTCGGGGTCATGCTCCGATTTATGAAGCACTGTTGGAGAAGTTGACAGTCATCTCTGACATTAGAACATTGCTTCTGCCCTCTGCCTGGCTGGTTTTTGGTTATTACCAGTTTCTCCTGCTTCACCTTGTTCTTGTGTACAACTTTGAGCCTGGAAGCAGCCTGCTGGCAGAACCAGGATCAAACCAAGATTTAAAAATGCAGATTTTAAAAAAATATAGAGTGGTCTCTTTAATGTTTTTCCAGAGCTTTATATAATTAGTTACATTTTTAGAATGTGAGCTCAGTCTACACCTTTGGCAAATAAGTCTTTTTGTCTCTCTGGTGGGTTAATAGCCAAACCCATCCAGTGCGCCAGAAGAAAGCTCAGGAAGCACATTTGAATGGACCTCTCTGAGCTCGGTTCCGGCCACCACCCCCTGGGACCAGCAAGGTATCCGGCATCCGAGCTTCAGAACCACGAGCTCCTCGAGCCCAAAGACGACCACGGAGGAGAGCTCTCAGCCATGGTCCATTCAGCAGAACGTAGCGAGGGAGTTTACGGGGCCGCCCACTCCCCAGACGAGCACGTTGGGTTCTGGGATACCAGCGCGGGACCAGCAACCTGCCAGCAGGGGCGAAGATGACCCCAGCATTCACAGGACAGAAGCTGTGACGACACTAGTGCCACCCCTTAGTCACGAGGGCGTCGTTCTGGGCGCCCCTCCCATGGAGCACTCAGAGGGCTCTGCGGGAGGCGTGGCAAGCCCCACCCCCACGGCCACTATCGAGGACTCCTGGGTATCTGAGGCCAGCCCTGCCCCTGAATCCCCATTCATTATAACCTCTGTCCCCTCCCTCACTGAGACGCCACTGTGGCCCAAAGGCCAGGACACCCAGTACGTCTCCACCCCAGCCTTCAGTGACCTTTTCTCGCAGACCACGCAGCCAGGGTCCACTGGTGAGGCTACCCTCGCGCCCCTCCCTGTATCTAACACCCTGTCTTACCTCGAGTCAGTCACCTGCTTGCATGCTGTTACTTTGTCAAGAGGGATGTTGTTTGAGACCCTCTCCAGCCTGCCCTCTGTTGATGAGAGCCTGTCTGCTGTTGTGCATGCTTCAGCTGTGTTGCTGTCTGCTGATGGTGGTGGTCCCTCCCTCGAGTCTCTATCCTCTCTCCCATGGCCCTCTGCTGGTACGTCCACCTGGGAGACAGCCGACATTGCCAGTGGTGCTGATGATGATGCACTGTCTGATTTAGTGCCTGTGGTCACGGGTGATCTGTTACTTATGCCTAGTCATACTCTTCACCTTCAAACTTTACCTGGTTCGTCTGCCGCTGTGCAGCTCGCGTTGGCCGATTCTAACTGGGATGGCCCTCATCCATCCGGATATCTCAGCTCTGTCGCCGCCTCACAGACTGCTGCTCTCTCTCGTTATGATGAATCACTCCAGCCGTCGGCTGCCGGGTTTAGTGAGAGTGTTGGGCCTGCTGATCTCGCTGATTCTCTTAGCGTGCGCTGTAGTAGTACTAGCTGCTCCATGGACGCCTCAGTGGTAGATGGGGATCCTGGCTATTCTTTAATCAGCCATTACAGGAGCAGCAGCTTCTCCCTGCTTCCCTCTACCGTTTCCGCGCCTCCCACTCGTCACTCATTCAGTGTCGATATTCCGGACGCTTCCAGATCCTCCGTCTCCATCTTCCCGGGTTCTTCAATGTTGGGTGCGCCCTCTGGTGGCGGCGACTCTGATAGCATCTTGCCTTCAGAATTTGTTCCATCCCTGCATGCCAGTGATAAAGTAGATCCATCTCTTGTTCCCCTAGGTCACTCCTCAGTTGACCCCTACAGTTATATGCACATTTTTGTTACAGCCGCTACAGCTAGTGCTCAGAGCAGCGAATTAGCTTTTCCCGCCCTGTCCCCCACGGTCTCCCTTGATGCCAGCGATGTCCGCCCTTCTACGCTTCCCTCCACCCGCCTGCTCTCTCAGGAGGGACAGATAGATGGAAGTGCTTCAGGGAGTGCAGCTCATGAGTGGGAAATGGGCCAGAGTGCCCACCCAAGTCTCCTTGTGCTTATCACCTCTTCCATGGCCAGTGTGGTAACGCCGTACAGTGACGGTGCCACTGGGCACAGGAATGGGAGCAGTACCCTCATGGATGTCAGTATGGGTCCCAGTTCCAGCACCTGGCCACTGGGCGAAGAGAGCGGCTCTGGTCAGAGCGTTCCCAGAAGCTCCCACGACAATGAAACGTCATCAGACTCCAGTATTCCTGCAAGGGAAGTGGAGGACACTCCAGATCCAGGTAATGCCCACTGTCCCGGAGTGTCCCGGCTTTCCAGTAGAGGGCGCCGTGACTGGCAGACTGAGGCAAGTACAAGTCGGTGCTCTGAAAGCTGGAAACGGAGGTGACAAGTCCACCGCTGGAATGGGGATGTCTGGAATCACTGGGTAATGGAATGGCTCGCTAAACTCTCTCGTTCCACAGAAACGTAATACAGGGGGACTTTCGTAAATTCCAGTAACAAATGAGTAAGGTAAGGTTTAGGGGGCCTTCAGTAGAATGTCATCTAACTCACATCAGGTGTGCAAAGTGATCACCACGACCTTTTCACTCTGTAGGAGACCTAACTGTGTGTAGAGGATCATACATATAAATCCAAGAGGGAAAACTGCAATCAATCATTGCATGAATTGCAAAGCTGTCTTTTGTGGGCTGTTTGCTTGTTATTTCATTGTCTGCATGTATGTGCATGGATACCCCATGAAACATGCTCTGTTGTAGTCATTCCCTAGAATCTATACTGTGTCAGACATACAGTGTCATTTGACTGCCATTGCTTTTAAAAAGAGATCTAACCCATTTAAATCCCTGCCATGACTGATGCATGATGGGTAACATAATGGAGCGTAGCCATGTGATCACTAGTCTGCTTAAAACATGCCATCAGCCATAATTATCAATGATCAGGAACTTACAATCGGCAAAGCAGCAATGAGGTGAGTGGGCCTTCAGAGTATGCTTAGCGTTTAAATCTTACACCCTCCATAATGAAATGCCAGTTAACAGAAAGGGAGAGTTTCGTAATGGTCCATTCCATTAATGCATGGCCTTATTTTTGAACCCTAATGAGTATGTGACACTTATAGGATGTGTGTGTGTTGTGGGGGGGGGTGATTTATCTTCTATCAGCATTAATGTAAAAGCATGGAGGTCCACAGTAACATAATTATTTTTCTTAATTTTTTAACTGCTCTTTGAAAATATTTGTTATTGTTTACGCTTAACAGAAAATGGATGAATGGATGGATGGATGCTTACTATTACATGCCAGTGACCAAGCACGTTAGTCATTAATAGCATTAACCAAACACTAGGTAGCAGCAGAGTTCTTCTGCTGTTGGCTGGTAGAACTTTAAGAATATGTCTGAATGGGTCAGAACATGGAGAATGTGTCTGAATAGGTCAGAACAGGGAGAATGTGTCTGAATGGGTCAGAACATGGAGAATGTGTCTGAATAGGTCAGAACAGGGAGAATGTGTCTGAATGGGTCAGAACATGGAGAATGTGTCTGAATAGGTCAGAACAGGGAGAATGTGTCTGAATGGGTCAGAACATGGACAATGTGTCTGAATAGGTCAGAACAGGGAGAATGTGTCTGAATGGGTCAGAACATGGACAATGTGTCTGAATGGGTCAGAACAGGGAGAATGTGTCTGAATGGGTCAGAACAGGGAGAATGTGTCTGAATGGGTCAGGAAGCCTCTCCCCCCTTTGTCGAGTGCTCCTTGAGTGGTGAGGTGCACCACTGTGTGGTTATGGTAGTATTGGGCTGTTATTTGTGGGTTAGAGGGCCTGTTTTGTTTTAATGTTGACTAAAAAATCCTTGGGGGACACTCTTGGTTCTCCCGCACAATTTCTGAAGGAGGTATTTCTCTGGACGTGTTATTTTTATGTCGAGGTGGTACTTTTGTCAGAGTTTTTGGAGGAGCGAGAAAGTGACGTGCGGTTGTGTTCATACCGACCCCTCATCGCCCACAGAAGCCATCAACAGCAGCCGTGAGTCCCAGGTGAGCCTGTTGGGACGGGGGGAGAAGGACAAGCGGACCGTGGTTCCCCTGGCTGTGGTGTCCTCGCTCACCATCCTCTGTCTGATGGTGCTACTGACAATCCTCATCTACTGGAGGTAATCCCAGCATGGGGTGTGTGCCAACATCATCCCTCAGCCAGGCCATAGCAAGCTGGACTTCAGCGATGCTAAATTTCTGGGCCTCTGGAAAAGAACAGAGCATGACTTCTCTGAAAAGCACATATGTATTTTTGGAATATTTATATGTTGTTGGCCAGGGCAGGATTACAGGAGAGGAATGTTGGGTCGCTGGACCTCTTGTGAATTGTCCATCACTCTGGAGGACAAGATGATTTTATCAGTTATATAAATGGGAGAACTTCAGAGAACTTGGAATTCACAGCTATTTACATCACCAGAGTCTTGGAAACTTTGTTCATGTTTTCTGTGTTTTCCTCAGGCTTTCCTGCTTAGTAATCAATTTGATGATTAACAACCTTGAGCATCACCTAGAGATTTTTTAAATGCACATGTGTTAATAAGGTAGTAAATATTTGCAATTTTAATGTCTGTAAGACATAACTGTAGCTTCATTGTGGTGTTTGTGATCAGATGAAAACACGGCACTTCTGGGTTTTCTCCACGTATAATGTTGTCTTCCGCTCCCTTGACACTAGAGTCTGGTGTTTGATGTGAAAGACAGAGGATCCAGTGCTATTGGAGACGATTCAGAATAGAACCTTGGAAGTGACCTTCCTCAAAAGTGACCTTTGTTTTACAGGAAGTGCTTCCAGACGGCTCACTTCTATATTGAGGACAATATGTCCCCCCGGGTTATCTCCACCCCGCCAACGCCCCTGCTGACAGCCGCAGGTACCACACGCACGCCCCTGCTGACAGCCGCAGGTACCACACACACGCCTCTGCTGACAGCCGCAGGTACCACACACACGCCCCTGCTGACAGCCGCAGGTACCACACACACGCCCCTGCTGACAGCCGCAGGTACCACACGCACGCCCCTGCTGACAGCCGCAGGTACCACACACATGCCCCTGGCTTCTGCTTATAAACATGCTGCATAAATCAGAATAATCAGGAAAGTACAATGTTCGGACGTGCACAGGTTTCTCTAAGCTCGTCATTAACCTTGAAATCTCATTCCACCTCTTGATCTCTCCCTCTTTTTAGATGATCATGAACCTCTGTCTTTGAAGCAGTTTGTCAAACATGCAGCAGATCTCTACAACACAATCGGTTTCTCCCAAGAGTTTGAGGTGAGGATTGAATTGCCAGTGGCCTGCACCGATCCCCCACTGTCCTCGTGGTACCAAGATGGCAGTGGTACTGGTTTTTGACTGTAAATTGGTACCAAGGTTTCATTTCTCACCCTCTACTGACACGTTAGTACCTAGCACACTGGGATTGCTATACATATTTTAAAAGCAGCTCATTTTTATTTCAGTACCAAGAACAATCCATTTTCCTTTTAAAATGGCTCAGATTGTAGTTGGGTCATGAGCTGCATTGGGTTCTGTGATTGATTTTTGAATTGGAAAGCTAAGTTATAAATGTGCGCGTGGGTGGTGCAGCCGTTCACGCTGATTCCGGATGGCTCTCTTGCTTGTGGTCCCCATAATGTCGGCTAGCATGGCATCAGTGCAGGCAAAGGCATGCTGGGTAGCCGTCGGCTATCCCGCTCGGTGGCGCGCGGATGCATGAGCCCACGCGCTGCGTTGCTAAGGTCCATTTAGCGCATGGATGACTGCCTTGATTTCTGCACTAATATTCCTCATGAAGATGCCGTGTGCCATTTTGTTCGGTGGCCATCCTGGAGTTCATTGCTGTGCTCTCTGCATTCTCACTCTCATTAGATATTGAAAGAGTCTTACCAGGTAAGGCACCCTTACTTTTTTTTTTAATCACCATTCCATTATAGCTTTAGTCAGTCGCATGTGCATGTCTGTCTCGTGCCTCCTCGCCTGCTCTGTTCTCGCACGACCCTGGGATCACGTTGCCATGCGGGGGCCAAACTTTGCCGGAGCCTAATGGGTCCGCCGACTGACTGATCCTATCTTTGCAGGAGATCCAGTCATGCACCGTTGATCTGGGAATCACATCGGACCACTCTACTCATCCAGACAACAAGAACAAGAACCGATACATAAACATCTTAGCCTGTGAGTTCCATAGAACTTACTTATTGCTCACTACAACCCTCATATTACTTATTGCTCACTACAACCCTCATATTACTTATTGCTCACTACAACCCTCATATTACTTATTGCTCACTACAACCCTCATATTACTTATTGCTCACTACAACCCTCATATTACTTATTGCTCACTATAACTGTCATAACTTATGTAATACCTAATGTCACCCACCGCTGTTGCTTCAGATGACCACAGTCGAGTCAGACTCTCAGCCAGCACCGACAAAGACGGCAAAGGCGGAGACTACATTAACGCTAACTATGTTGACGTAAGTTGCCAGCCACTCTGTTTATACTGTGCAGTCATATAACAAGATTTTATTACATGGAAGTATGTGTTTATACTTGCATTGTGATTGTGATCAAGTTTTGAAAACACAAGTTATGTCTGTTTTTGCCCCTAAGGAGTTTCACCATGTATAATAACGATAATAGAAAATATGTTTTGTCCTCTGAGCTTCCTCCTGGCCACGGGCCGATTTCGGCCGATAGTTGGTGGTTTTTACCTGGAATTTGTGACATTGAGGGAGGGTACTGAGCCGCCCTTGACCCCGCAGGGCTTCGACACGCCCAGGGCCTACATCGCCGCCCAGGGTCCCCTCAAGTCCAGCACGGAGGATTTCTGGAGGATGGTCTGGGAGCAGAACGTGGGTGTGATTGTCATGATCACCAACTTGGTGGAGAAGGGAAGGGTGAGTGTTTATTAGCTTATCATTATTATTATTATTATTATTATTATTATTATTGCTATATTGCAGCATCATAGATAGATGCCTCAAAAGTTAATACACAGTAGTATTAAAAGAAAAGAGAAAGCTGACAGACACCAATGACAGCAACTTCTGTGATGCATGTAGAACAAACTCTAATGCCAATGTTGTTACTGTAGCAGTTCAACTCATGTGTGCTGCTAATCTTTACGTTATAATCCATAAGCTCTAGGCTACCCTCGCTACCACCCTGTTGCGCCTTTGCAGCTTGTTAGCCCCGGGCCGATCTGTTGGTATCTTGTCATTGTTTCCGAAGTAAGGGAGGCCGTGGGGGTGATGGGAAGGTGACGAGGTAATTCAATGGGACTCTGTGTTCCACAGAGGAAGTGTGACCAGTACTGGCCGCTGGAGAGCCAGGAGGAATACGGCTATTTTCTTGTGACCTTGAAGAGCACCAGAGTCCAGGCCTACTGCACCCTCCGGACATTCACTCTGAGGAACCTCAATGTCAAGAAGGTCTGCGTCACCATAGATGTATATTTTTATGTTTTATTTGTTTAGCAGGAGTTTTTATTCAAAGCGACATGCAACTGAGAAAGTGGGGTCATGCAGTCCCCGGGGCAATTGAGGGCCCGACAGAGAAATCACTCGACCGCCCCTGAGATTTGAACCAGCGACCCCCCAGACATGGGCACAGCCCCCTACCACACTGAGCCACACACCGACCCCTTAAGGGTCGGAAATGTCTTGTAAATACAATTTACAATTTATTTGAAAAATATTTCAGTTTATGTTTCAGTTTCTTCCTATTCATGTTTGAGCTGTTAAAAAGATCTAGCATCGATCTGTCCTGAGCTGTCAAGTGGATTCTAATTCCATTTCTCCTGTTGCCCCAGGGTTCACTAAAGGGGCGGGGTCACGAGCGGACTGTGGTGCAGTACCACTACACCCAGTGGCCAGACATGGGCGTCCCGGAATACACACTCCCCGTGCTCAGCTTTGTGCGGAAGTCATCTCAGGCCAGAACTGCTGATATGGGCCCCGTGGTGGTTCACTGCAGGTAGGATGGGGTCACCCCTCTCCCTCCGAAGTCATTTGGGTGTTTTGCTGCTATGGTCGCTGTTTATGAGAATCGATTGATGATTCTACCTCGAGACACGTCTGGGAGAGCCAGCAGATTTTGAATTTACACGGTAAAGACTAAGAAGGCCATCTTGGTCATTTGGAAAGGGATCACATCGACACAAACAAGGGGGACGCTGCTCTGTTTTCTCTCGTTTTATTAGTGCCGGTGTGGGCAGAACAGGCACATACATCGTCCTGGACAGCATGTTACAGCAGATCAAGGAGCGTGGAACCGTCAACGTCCTGGGATTCCTCAAGCACATACGGACACAGAGGAACTACCTGGTGCAGACTGAGGTGAGAGTAAAGCCAGAGTTCAATTACCTATAAGCCAAAATCTATAACAAGCACAGGAAACTAATTGCAGGAATGAAATGATCCTTATGAGATCACAGTGTCCCCAGTGTGAAGCAGCAATGACAGTTCATAACTGCATAAAATACATATCATCTTAAAATATATAGGCAAAAGTCCAAAAACTCTATTCTCTAGTTGTTATTGTTTTGCTGAGTTTAAATAACAAGTAGTGTGTATATATAAGGACCAAAATTCACCCTTCGGCGTGGGACACTTTTAATATGACTCAGACAAAGTAGAAGATCCTAAGGCTGTTTGGTTACCTCCCTCCAGGAGCAGTACGTGTTCATCCATGATGCTCTGGTAGAGGCCATTCTCAGCAAGGAGACGGAGGTGTTCTCCACCCACATCCACAGCTACGTCAGCGACCTTCTGAGCCCAAGGCCATCCAGCAAGTCTCAGCTGGACAAGCAATTCAAGGTAAAGTTCTGAGTAAAACTTAAATATCTGTGGAGACCTTATATGCATGTCTGTAGGCTAATCAGTACTGAAAATATAAGCAGGAGAAGAGGAAAAATATATGCACAAGCACGTAATCAGTGCAGGGAGTCTTACATAGGTTCTGATCACTTTTTAGAAATTAATTTATGATATTTTTCAAAACAGTAGAACAGAAACCTCAGAAAAGCGTAACTGGCTTTGTGTATGGAAAGATGGTAGATCGCGTAGATTGCAGTAGATTCGCAGTACAACAGTTAACAACCATACTGTGTGTGTCCAGCGTTTAGTGTGCATCTGTACACTGGAGTAAAATATCATGTGTTTGCAGTTGGTAACGCAGTTCGATGCTAAAGGATGCGACTACTCAGTAGCTCTGAAGGATGGCAATAGAGAGAAGAACAGAAACGTATCTCTCATACCTGGTGAGCATCAGCACTGTTACCCTCTAATCACACAGCATTTACCTACATGTGTGTAGACATCCATATCAATCAGTTTCAGTCTGCTTCCTTCCAAGGGTTTTTCCTACTAGGGAGTTTTTCCAATCCACTGCTGCCTCTGGCTTACTGTCTGGGGACTTTGGGTTGGGATGTCGTAACGCGATTTGAAACAATGTCATTTTGTGAAAAGGCACTATACAGAAATAAATGTATCGATTTTGATTTAATTTCTTTCTACAAAAGCCTATTCACTTACAGGACCTATTTATTGCTGTTCTTTAATGATATTTCCTTAAGTTTGAAATAATGTTTTAAATAATACAGTTGGATTATACATACTAGCGTAACTACAGAATAGTTTGACGGCCGTAAATTTGTGTTGCAGTGGAGAGGTCCAGAGTGTATCTGTCTCCAGTGACAGGAGAGACTTCAGACTACATCAATGCCTCTTACATTATGGTGAGGAACTTTTCCCAGAAACCCCCGAGTGGCTAGAGGTTATACCACGTCACAGCACTGAGGTGTAATGCTTATGTTTCAGGGCTACAACCAGAGCAATGAGTTCATCCTTACCCAGAACCCACTGCCCAGCACCACCAAGGACTTCTGGAGAATGGTGTGGGATCACAATGCCCAGATCATTGTTTCACTGCCAGACACTCAGAGCATGGTAATTAATTATTGCTGTAATGCAGTGGTTCCCAACCCGGTACTCGGGGAACCCCAGACAGTCTGAGTTTTTTCTCTTGACCAGTTCCCTCCCAGCTCCTGGTGATGTGCACCAGGGCCGGAGTGGCCAATCACAAGACTCTGGAGAATTTCTGGTGGACTACTTATCTGTTGTCAAATATTTTATTTCTGACCGGCACGAGTTTAAAACTCACCTGTGTGATCGCTTGGGCGCAGTGCGCAGCTGCAGAGGTGCTACAGCTAATCGCTTGCTATTGCTAATCAATGGAAGTTTCTCAAACACTAGATGATGAAGGTACCAGGCAGGGCTGACTGCTTAAACAGCTCAATATTTATTATTTATTTGTTTCTTCAGTGTCAACAATACACTTATCAGGATAAGAAGAATGGAACTGTGGCATTTTTTTTAATCAAAGATCCACCTGAATGAATTCAAAATGGCCTGGCTTTGGGCATAGAGCTCCTGGGCTGAAGATCAGTCCGACTCCGTGCCTGAAGTGGCATCACAAACAGCGCTGTAATCTCCATGTGCTCTAAATAAACCGTAATGAATGAAACTACTGAGAATCTAAAGCATTCATCCTCAAGGGCATACTGTACCTTTAGGTTGAGCAATGTGGGGGGGGGGATTCAGGTTTCCACCCATTTAAAGGGGTCCTGGGGGTTGTATTGACTGGGTTTGATTATTGGAGGGAGTTACAACCACCCATAATTTACACCCATGTTCATCCTAATAGTACTACCATAATGTACTAATAATATGGAGTCTTCATCTTAATTGATGATAATACCGAACTGTAACACAGGAAGTGTTGTGTGTGCTGTGTTCTGTTATTGGTAGATGGTTTGTAGCTCAGCTGAAGGGAACTTATGGAAAACACTTTCTCATTTTCTCAGGCTGAAGAAGAGGCATTTTATTGGCCCAACAAAGAGCAACCAATCAGCTGTGAGATGTTCACAGTCACCTTCACAGGAGAGGATCATTTGTGCCTATCTAATGAGGAGATGCTAGTGGTGCAGGACTTCATCCTTGAAGCCACACAGGTAGGATTAGTCTTACTAACTACTCACATGAGCCCAGTTTAGGACTGAGGACCGGACGGAGCATTTTTGTAGGAACAAAAACCTTTAAACGTTGTTTAAAATGGGTTCTGTGCCCTGCAGGATGACTACGCGCTGGAGGTGCGGCAGTACCGTGCGCCGAGGTGGCCCAACCCGGACAGTCCCATCAGTAACACCTTTGAGTTGGTCAACATCATCAGAGAGGAGAGTGGGTCTCGAGACGGCCCTGTGGTAGTCCATGACCAGTAAGACACATTCTTCCAGATTAATGATGATTATAATTTTTTGATTCCCATGGGGAAGTTCTCCTTTTGCCTCCCCCACCTTGATCTCCAGAGGTGAGAGCAAACTTGGCTGCAAAGGGGCAGCCATCTGTAGCAGCCCCCAGGGAGTTAAGGACCTACAGACATGCTGAGGCTGGGCTTGAACTGGCAACCTTTTGATCTTGGGCACTGAGTCTTAGCCAACTGAGCCACATAAGAACATAAAAAATTTACAAATGAGAGGAGGACATCCGGCCCGTCAAGCTCGTTTTGGGGAGAACTTAACTAATAGCTCAGAGTTGTTAAAATCTTATCTAGCTCTGATTTAAAGGAACCCAGGGTTTTAGCTTCCGCTACACTAGCAGGAAGACTATTCCATACTCTAACTACACGCTGTGTAAAGAAGTGCTTCCTCAAATTCATTTTTAAATGTTCTCCTGCTAATTTCCACTTATGGTCACAAGTTCTAGTATTTAAACTAATATTGGTGTAGCCATTTGGCTGAACAGCATCCAGACCTGTTAGAATCTTATATACCTGGATCATGTCCCCCCTAAGTCTCCTTTGCTCGAGGCTAAACAGATTCAGCTCAGCTAACCTCTCCTCATAAGACATTCCTCTAAGACCAGGAATCATTCTCGTAGCCCTACATTGCACCCTTTCCAAGGCAGCAATGTCCTTTTTAAGAGAGATGTGACCCAACATCCTATTGGCCTTTTTTTATTGCTTCCCCATGCTGGCGAGAGTGGGACATGGAAGCATCAACATACACACCGAGGTCTTTCTCATAATCACATGTTGCTTCAAAGTGTGCCAGTCATCTGAACATAAATCAGAGGAGTTAATTCATTCAGTAATAGAACATGTTGTTCTAAAATCCAAAGACTCACACAAGCTGCTGCTGATGATTTTTTCCCATTCATTTGATGTTTACATTTCCAAGAGGCAGAATTGCATTTAGTCATTTTCGACGGCCTTGTGGTTTCAGCAGCAAGTAAATTTTTTTTTTTCCCGTCGCAATATCTCTAGGCGGCGCCGACCTCGTTATTCCCAGCTTTGAGGGGGGGGCTCTTCAGCTCCTCCACTGTCTGGAAACCAGTAGGCTGCGGGTGTTGCTGCCTGGGGAGTTTTGCCATGACCTTGTGTCAAGTAAAAGAAGCAAGAATGAGAGGAAATGAGGGAACAGTGTTAACTAGGGGCCGAGGGCTACGAGCTGATAATATTTCTTATTCAGCTAAAGTTAAGTTGCCTCACATATTAATTAAAACAATTTAGCTGTATAAATGGATAACCTTATATTGGATTAGATTAGAAGTAAAGTTCCTTGCTGAAGCATACAGCATCAGAGTCCCTCCCTGTTGGTCGACTCAGGTCTTTGGACTGTACCTGACTTTCTCTGGTAGTATCCAGGATTCCAGGTTGTCATCCTAACCCTAACCCTAATCCTAACCCTAACCCTAACCCCCACTTTAGGATTCAGGGGATTTGGTGGTTTTATTGTCATCTGTTCAAGTGCAGTAAAGTACTTGCCTATAGCGAATAACAGAATAGTGAGAACAATCATGTACAATATTCATTCAATATATGCAGTAACATAGATGTAGGACAACAATGTGCTGAGGTAAAAGGGACAGTAAATGAATGACAAGCTGCCAGCACTGGCACTCTGTGTTCATCAGAGGAGCTCGCTGACACACTGGCTCTCCCGGACAGGCATGGCGGTGTCACTGCTGCGACCTTCTGTGCCTTGACGACTCTGTCAAACCAGCTAGAGATGGAGAACACCATCAATGTCTATCAGGTGGCTAAGATGACCAGCCTCATGAGACCAGGAGTCTTCACTGATGTAGTGAGTTCCTCTCTCCGAATACATACGTCCCAAAAGTCCAGTGTATTCTCTATAGATATCAGTAGGTTCTGTTGTTTATAACATAGTGGGTTATAACAGAAGACAACACCAGTGTCTTTGCTGTTCCAGGATCAGTACCAATTCCTCTACAATGCAATCCTGAGCCTTGTTAGCACGAAGGAAGATGAGCGAGCGCTTCAGAGTACAGAGAACAACGGGACTGCTCTCAGCTCCAGCAACGCCGCTGAGAGTTTGGAGTCCCTTGTGTAACCATGGCAACAGACCCTCAAACCTCTCTTCTCTGAGACCGTTTCTTTTTTTTAAGAAATGCTGTGAATCCCCTTTTTTGACTTGACTTTGCTGTTGGAAATGACATGATCTTGTAATGTGTGCCTTTACATAATTCCTGTTCAACTCCTAACAGATTTTATACTAATTTTTTTTTTCAATTCACTGCTAGTTTCTCTAATTTTCCTGTTTTAGCCCTTAAAGGGAAGGGTCCATCTTTTTAATATCTTTTTATTTTCTTTTTGTAGATTTGAAAATTTGGGCATTGCTCAATTTCACACAAAGATATTGTAAATACATTGTTAGATATCCCAATGTTGAATAGGACCATTGAGTAATGTTCTAATATGTAAATACAGATAGTATTATAGTGAAGAACAATGGACCAAAACTTTATTTATACCTATAGACTTTTATATTTTACTACTGCATCATTTTCTAGTCATTCTGAAAGGTATGGCTGAATTCTAATAATTAAATGAATGGTTTTAAACAATTGATAAACATATATAGATAATTGAAATTAATGAAGCATGAATTACTGACTTTTGTTTTAGTTGCACACAGATATAATTTAACATTTAATGTGTTCACCTTAACCGGACTTTTAATCAAACAAGTTGCTTGAATTCTCCTTTGGTTAGTTGTCTTACGTCATTGTTAAAATTCAATAAAGACTAGGCTGTTTCAGAGCTGCTGGCGTTCTTAATCCGTTGACCAAACAAACAAAAAAGGAAAACGATATTCATACAAGTCATGGAGAGCAGGGATTCCAACATCATAACATTGTCTAAGTAAACATCACTATGTAATTTTCTTTTGGAGCTTTGATTAGGAAGACTGGTCTGAGATCACAAAAATCTGATTTGTGCCGACGGTTGACTCTGGTTCCTCCCAAGGTTTCTTCCTCCTAGGGAGTTTTTCCTTACCACTGCCACCTCTGCCTTGGTCTCTGGGGGCTACGGGCAGGGATGATGTAAAGCACTTTGAGATAATATAATGTTGTAGAAAAGCACTATACAAAAATAGATTTTCTAGAGCAGGGCTCTTCAATTTCAACCTTGATTCCAAATCCAAGCCTTGTTTTCAGGTACACCGGATAGTTCGTTTAATAATTACTGATCTGACTGGCAACAGAGGCTTCACACCTGGCTCACAGGTAAAGGAAGGCTGGAAAACCAGCAGGGCTCGGACCTCGAGGACCACGGTTTGAACAGCCCTGCTGTATAGTCAAGGAATAGTGTCTTTGTTTAATCTGCTTGTCCAACCATTTGTCAAATCGTTTTAAAAGAGGGGTCAAACGGAAGATCTCCAGTTGGAGAAGAACATTGCAGGGATAATGTAGAGGACTTGGAGCTTGGGTACTTCCAGATGAAAGGGAGCAAAATTTGCAGAATTTAACCCAGAGTCTGCCAAACCTCCAGCATAGTAGGTAGCTGTGTGTGTGTGTGTGTGTGTGTGTGTGTGTGTGTGCGCACGCACGCACACTGCATGCACTTTGTCTAGGCATAGAATAACCCCTGCAAAAATGATTTAATGATTAAAAATCTGTGTGGTAGTCCAGTTATTTAATCAGATAGAATGGGCAAGCTTCCAGACAATGACTTACACC
The DNA here is from genome assembly GCF_048594095.1 of Paramormyrops kingsleyae. Classification (NCBI taxonomy): domain Eukaryota; kingdom Metazoa; phylum Chordata; class Actinopteri; order Osteoglossiformes; family Mormyridae; genus Paramormyrops; species Paramormyrops kingsleyae. The sequence continues at coordinate 16,731,529 of NC_132797.1, forward strand.
ATAGTAGGTCTTTAATTTGTGTTTTAAACTTTAAGTAATTACATTTCTAATTATCTTGTGCATGGTGCCCCAGATTAAATATTCTTAATTTAACTGCTATGTGCTTTCGAGGGACAAGTTTTAAAAAAAAAAAAAAACGGAATTAATTTTTTCACAATGCATACAAGGGAACCATCGACAACTTTGCTTTTATTTACAATGCTGTAGTAACAGATATAAAACCAGTATATTTAATAAATATTGGTGTTTAATAAAATAGTATCATTTGATCAGCTAGGACATGAATATATTTAAATATTCTGCATCTTATCCTCACATGCTTGATTTGCAAAATCTGATCTCTCATACGGTAGAAATTAATTCTTGGAAAAAGACTTGCCCTCCTTGAAAGACATTTCTCCTATTCAGAACAAATGCTGCAGTACTGTTATGTTAATGTACTGGAATGTTTACCTGTAGTGTTATGGAGCAGCAGAGGGTTTTGCGATGAATTCTAAATGCTTGCAGTTCCTTAAGCATTAACCTTTTAGACCCAAGCATGCATGCCACCCCCCCGTTCTAAGCTGCTCACCTGTAACCCTGCTGTGGCTGAGGAACTAACCCAAGAAGCTCCTAAGTGTCCAGGGAGGTGAATGTGCATTTTATCCATGCAAGGATACAGCCGCACCTTTTGAAACAGGCCCATCTTTTATTTAAAGAGCAGGAAACTGTTAAGCACTCAGCAACTCTTACAGCAGCTGTAGGAAGGGCTGGTAACCAGCACTGCCTGTGGCCTGTTGAGCATTTGCCCACCACTGCTCAGTGCTGTCAGTAAAGCCAGTGTAGTGTCCAGTTAATTTCCAGTTAAAGTCCATTAACTGTACAGGAACCCCAAAAATCAGCACACAAAGAAAAGGGGTTCTCTATTTTAGGATGCAGGGAAACAACCTTTAGCTGTTAAAATTTAAGGAGTGATCCATTAAAAGACCATATATTTACTACCTTTACCAAAAGATCACCCAAAGAACATTCCGCTTTTACTTTCATACTTTCAAACATCATTTAAATCATGACAAATTCATTCCAATAATTTATGCCAACCACTCAATTTTGAATTATTTTTCCTGAAATTTTCCTTAATTTAGGAGTTATTCTTCAAAACTGGGTTTAAATATCATTTAAAAAAATTTGTATTCTAAAAATAATGTATCCACTTCATAGAATTTGATACCAAAAATAGCAAACATCTGAGGTGCACATGTGACAAGACGAAACTGTCTAAAAATAGTGGTGAGGATGCCAGTAGGTGGCAGTGTTACTTGGAGGGAGTAAAACCGTGGGGCTTCTGGGAAACTGATTTAAGGCATCAGGATTGCACAATCACACAGACACATCTATATGCGTGTTCTAATGGACAAATACCACTGAGGGGCCATGATTCGTGTAGTGGCTTGACCGTTGCATACCTTAGTCTTTGGAAACTGAAAGGGTGTTAAGCAGTGCAGCACTGGAGCAGCTTCCATGTAGTGTCACTGGAAAAGCCCAGCATGTTTTTACCACGTATACAATGTGTTCTGCCCACTGGAAGTGTGATGTCATTTGTCTCTCTCACTGCAGTTATTCGGAGAAGGAGCTCTTTGTGCTGTACCGAATCCCTTCATCCCTCAGCCGTCTTAAAATTGGGGCGTAGATGTTCTTGGTCAGTGGTAACACCAATCCCTTGGTCTCAATTTCACCTGAAAGGAAAGAGTACATTTATTTTGGCACAAAATGTACTGTTTCTGAAGGACAGTCAGGTAAAATCACGTGACATGTTCACTTCCTGTGTTGCGTTCAAACGACTGTAGTTTGAACTGCTGGAACATGCCCTGTTTGTCTTGGCAAATGACCATGTGACATAGCGTGTTAACTATCGTCAGTACTGCTGGCGCACTGACCGTCCAGGACCATCCGGGAAGCGATGGCCGTGGGGTAGCCCACAGTCTTGGCCATGGCGGAGAAGCCGTTGGGGTCCCCGTACACCACGAGGCTGATGTGTTTCGTCTCCAGCTCACCGGCGGAGTGTCTGATGCCCACATCATTCCTCATGACGATCAAGTCCCTCTCGCTCTTCTCTGCGGTTACAAAGCACATGCACAGACACTCAGTGTTACAGATTCCACCCCTTCCACAGGCCACTAACCCAGGGCTTCCAGTCCATACCAAAGGGGAGCCTCGCCTCCAGGTGTCTGGCGACCGCAGCCAAGATCGTGTCAGCTTGCGGCACTGGTTCGCAGCTCAGCATACCGAACCTGAAAATAAATAAATAGATGAATGAATGAAAATAAACATCCACCCTCATGTCAGCATTCTCCTTCCAAAATCAGACCACTGAGCCCGAACAGCAGCTTCTACAAACATCTCACCACTTGAGTGTCTCCATCCTGTACTCATCCCCTCCTATCCTGGCAGAGACAGCCTCCTGGAAGGCAGATCCGCTGGTTGATGATGGAATTCCCATGAGGTGACAGAGCAGCTCTTTCTGGGAGGGGACAGCAGATCAGTCAGGCCACATTTTATGGAAGCGCTTCATTTGCGGGTGAAGCAATGGATTACAGGCCTTTGTAAAATATTAACATCTGTACTGTGACAAAGGCGACCTGAGACGTCAAAGGCATCTTCATTCTGGTTATCTATTCTAAACTGAGCCCAGAGAGGCGGCTGAGGTTTACCCAGGAGACGGGGCCAGACCCAGGGCTGAGCATCGGACAGGGCTCAGTGTTCACCAGACCCAGCTTCACAAATCCACTCATCGCGTTTGAGAAACCCTACAAACGAAGACATTTCTCACATTCCTACCATTCTTTCATGGAGACTGATACGGGAGCAGGCCGAACAGTGCAGCCTTTTAAAGTGGTCAAAATGCGACCTCAGACGTTGTACCCTAAAGCATGACACTTAAACAGTATCAGTAATCATTTAACATCTGTTTCGGCATCAATATTTAAGGTACATGTCTAGCTGGGTAAATTGATACAAGAATTTCAGCTTCTCAGAGGTGTCATGGCTGAAAGAGAGAGGAGGGAATTATAGGAATTTCCCATGTCCCTCCAAACTGGCTACGTGAACCTTTGTGGCAGGAGGCCAGAGGGCGCACCTTGAAGCGCAGCGTGCCCCGGATCAGCGTGTGTGCGGACTCGATCCCGTACGGCTCTGCGTATTTGGTGCTGTCCCGGTTTGGGAAACCCTCCAGATTGAATCCCGGGAAAAAGTCCATGGGCATGACGGACTCCAGCAGGGCGCCACCAGGAGGGATGTTCATCACCTGCACGTTCGAGAAAAAGAAACGATCAAACGTGCTACCAAAGTCGGCGTGTCGACATGACCTGTGTGGATATTCCCATAGAAAGACCTGTTTGGCACCATATTCCTAAACTCCACAGTCATTTATGAGTGACACACCAAGTGCCGTTTATTCCAAGCCTTTAAGCTTATTCTGCCCTCTGCCGTCCTGCTGATCGCCTGTTTCACACGCTGCTTACACTCAAGTGTGAGCACAACACGGTTGTAGCAGCAGCTGTCAGGTGACTCAGTGTCAATGATTCGGTGAGTGAGGAGAGAGCGCAGCAGGCCGGTGTGTAAATAATCCCACGCACGAGGTTCCCCCCCCACCCCCCGGGCCAGCTCACCCTGCCGTCCTTCAGGAAGAGGGCGGGGCTGATGGTGTTCAGGAGGACGCCGTAGGGGCTCCAGCTGAACTTGTAGCGGAGGGGGTTTTCCGAGCACTCAGGGGCGGGTAGACCCCCGCAGAATGAGCTGTACGACTCCACCTGCGATCACCAGCGGTGTTAAAGCAAGTGACCCGGCTTTTCGCTTACAAAACATGCTGATGCAGAATGAAACCGGTGATTGTAAATAACGACATGGAATAGAAATTTTTTTTTTGAATCTTTCAAAATACACAGCAGAAATGCTGTATATGGAAATCTTAGTAGTAATGAATACCATCATCTTTAATGTCACTATTGCAGAGTATCTACAAGGTCTAAGTGTAACGTGACAATCCTGCTCTTAAAGTACTGAAACACATGCAGAGAGGCGCAGAAAGAGCGACACTCACAGCACAACCATCAACCTTGGCCTGGTCAATACACTCCATAGCTAGCATGTGGTCGATCCCAGGGTCCAGTCCCATTTCATTCGCTAGAGTGATGCCCGCCTCTTTGGCACTGGAGACAGATAAACGATCAGGAGAATCTATCGCAGGACATTTACAAGGGCCTCGGAGTCCGATCCGTACGGTCAATGGAATAACAAAAAGGAAACAGGACTGTTGGAAGTGTGTACGCCAGGGGTCTCCAACTCCAGTGGTATTTTCCTGAGAACAGGTGTGACCCATCAGAAGCCAAGTAGGATAGAAAACCTACTGGATAGTAGCTATCCAGGACCGGAGTTGGAGACCCCTGGTCTACGCACTACAGACAGAACAGGAACTCAACCATATATATCAACTGATAGTGAAACACTCTTTTCCCCTGTAGACGGCTCTCCTGCGCCCTCCCTGTGTACCTCTGCTGAAGGTCTTTCATGGCCGGGCTGAGGTAACTGGCTGTCACCATGTTGACCTTCTTACTGATGCAGTGCTTGGCCACCATGGGATGATGTGCATAAGGCAGCAGGCTGAGGAAAACAAACACGGCCCGTTGACCGAAACCACAGGCGCTCAGACCAGCGTGCATTTAAACATTCGCCCTTCATACCTGATAACCAGATCGTGGTCTTTGACCAGGGACTCCAGGTGTTTCTCCTGGCTGGTTACGTCTAGCATGATAGGGATGGTGTTGGGGTATCTCGCTGCAAGGTCTTCAGCTTGGCTCAGAACCACAGATGCTGAAGTGTAAAAATGAAGAGGACAGTTGAGAACTTCAGTAGATGCTTATGACACCAGATCCAAACATTGGTTTAAGACACCAGATCCAAACTGTAATCTTGCAATGGGTCACTATGAAACTCTGTTATGCGAGTATAGGGGTTTCATCTGTCGCATGTTTGCTGAAGCTTTGGGGATTCTGAAGCAGTCACACGCTCCTTACCCACAGTTACTTGAGTGTTAGAGTCTCGCGTCAAGTACTCAATGACCGGACCAGAGACGTAGCCGGAGCCCAGGAGCAGAACCCGTTTCCTGCCGCTCACCTTCAGAATCTGCGCCCGTTCCCTGGAGAGCAGACATATCACAGCCGTCTCCAAATGGGCTATAGGCTCACACCGCGTGGGCCATGTCCAGACAGGAATGATCTCTTAACTGCTACCGAAATGGCCCACATGCAGATGTTAACAAAAACAAAAGCCAACTAAATCAATGAAAATGAAACGACAGGAGGGCCAGCAAGAACGTCCACTGCAGCGTCATTCGGTGTACTTGGGCAACCATGAGAGCTTTAAACACGCAACTAAAGCGCTTATTTACCAGGCCGAATGGAACATGCATAAGCGTGTAATTAAATCCTTTAAAACCATCTTTTTTGGCTCTTATTTGAAAAGGTGCATTCAGGTGGATCTGTATTCAGGTAAATATTGAGAATTTCGAGCAATGACTTGACGGATCAAATGTGCAAATTACCCCTCATCCTAAAACTAAATCTGAATAAAACCTCGTATTATTTGCATTCATCACGTTCAGCATAAAGAAAGCAGTTTCAATTACAGTCACGCTCTTATCAGGTAAACAGAAGGCTGCATTCAAAACAAGAAACTGGTAACACTGCAGAGAGCCATACAAACCAAATGTGAAATGCTTAACAGAGTGGAGGTGATGTGGTTGGTAATAATCTGATAAATGACATTAGTCTACATTAAAGATCGCTGAATGGAAGGCCTATACAGAGATAAAGGAATAACCGTGAAAATACACAGCGTCTATGGAATAAAATCAGTTGCTGATTTGATGTTCTGCATGATTTTACGCTAATTTGATTCTCATTAGTAAATGTCAAAATAAGGACCAGCTCAGGCTCCAGTTCAAATGAGGGCAGGTTGGGTGAAAATGAGACCTACCAATGAAGACAGACGTCCGGGTCTACAGCAGTGAGGTGTTACCATGGAAAATGCCAAGCAAGACACATTACTGCACTGCGCAACACCAGCATGCAGGGACAACACAGACGGGACAGTCAGGGAGTAGAATCCAGTGCCGGTGCGAAAGGAGTGTGCCCCCTACTGGTGGGAACCGAGACCCTATGACTAAGCTGAACCCATTTTCATCCTTGTTTGAACTGCTGATTGCTTAAATCATATTAAGCCATTTGTGATTATAAACACATTTGAAGACTATTTTCTGTCAGTTGTGACAGTTGATGGATAAAGATGGAAACGTACCTTTTAACATGATGAAAATGATAAAAATTACTGAAATGTTACGTTTTCGGTATGTTAACTAAAGACACTATTATACTATTATTCAAAACGGTTCTGCAGAAAAAGCAGCAAGTTAAATTAATCTTTCATTTATGAGGCAGAATGTAAAAACAGCACAATGCAAAAGAAAAAAAAAACTGATGCACCCCCCTGCAGCCATATTTGGCTGTGCTGAACATATTGTCCCTGAGGTGACCTCTTTCAAGGACTTCAACACCTGATGCAAGAGCAAACGCGCTCATGTTCCTCAACAAAGCAGCACGTCAGTCACTCTTAGCTAATTAGCATAAAACGGACATGCCACAGATGTGATGTCATCAAAAATATACCGGAGACTGTCTAATAAAGAGCAAAAACACGAAATACAATGGCTCCCGGTTCAATCTAGGAATAAGAAAGAAGGAATTGGGGGGGGTACCTTTTCTCTCGAAGGCTTTGGATGTATTCAAACTTGGGGGTGAGCTTTCCGTTTGATGTGATGACAGCCTTTAATTGGGAAACAGCCAAATCAATGAACGTGCAGTATGGAGGTTTCACCCGAGCTGAGCATTAAGAAGGACGTCATTCATGTCTGGGACTCTGTGATCCCAGAAGGCCAACATTAGACCAGGAACAGCTGCGGCACAGACGGTAACAAAAAGCCCCCAAAACACAAAGGATTATAACTCACGTCTCTGACTTGGGGGCTGAAATCCTCCTGCTCCAGGGGTCTCGCGGCATCTGAAAGAAGCTGCAGGGACAGAGCAGAAGCCACTGGAGAAGCAAACTGGCACCAGCACTTTCAGCTAAGGCAGACTGGCCAGATGTAGCTGCTTGCTAATGCTACTCAAACCTTGCATTTGAGTAGGGCTCTTGAGGTTTCGGGGTCCCCTGTTGGCCACATACAGTCACTACACTAAATATTAAATAAATGCGTTACTTATTCAGGAGATGCTGAAGCAACATGTTTTATTGACCAGCCAGCTAGCTACGATATTCTGACTGTACTCACGAGCTAATTATTTACGTTTTAACATCGTAGGGGATGCAAAGCCCTGACGTGACTTATTGAGAAGGACCACAGAACAAGAAACGCAGTGCTGTCCGGGGGGAGCCCTGTCGCTGTCCGGGGGAAGCCCTGTCGCTGTCCGGGGGGAGCCCTGTCGCTGTCCGGGGGGAGCCCTGTCGCTGTCTGGGGGAGCCCTGTCGCTCTCTGGGGGAGCCCTGTCGCTGTCTGGGGGGAGCCCTGTCGCTGTCTGGGGGGAGCCCTGTCGCTCTCTGTGGGGAGCCCTGTCGCTGTCTGGGGGAGCCCTGTCGCTGTCTGGGGGAGCCCTGTCACTGTCTGGGGGGAGCCCTGTCGCTCTCTGGGGGGGGGGAGCCCTGTCGCTGTCTGGGGGGAGCCCTGTCGCTGTCTGGGGGGAGCCCTGTCGCTGTCTGGGGGAGCCCTGTCGCTGTCTGGGGGAGCCCTGTCGCTGTCTGGGGGGAGCCCTGTCGCTGTCGGGGGGAGCCCTGTCGCTCTCTGGGGGGAGCCCTGTCGCTCTCTGGGGGGAGCCCTGTCGCTCTCTGGGTGAGCCCTGTCGCTGTCTGGGGGGAGCCCTGTCGCTGTCTGGGGGGGAGTCCTGTCGCTGTCGGGGGGAGCCCTGTCGCTGTCTGGGGGAGCCCTGTCGCTGTCTGGGGGAGCCCTGTCGCTGTCTGGGGGGAGCCCTGTCGCTGTCGGGGGGAGCCCTGTCGCTGTCTGGGGGAGCCCTGTCACTGTCTGGGGGGAGCCCTGTTGCTCTCTGGGGGGGGGAGCCCTGTTGCTCTCTGGGGGAGCCCTGTAGCTCTCTGGGGGAGCCCTGTCGCTGTCTGGGGGGAGCCCTGTCGCTGTCTGGGGGGAGCCCTGTCGCTGTCTGGGGGAGCCCTGTCGCTGTCGGGGGGGGAGTCCTGTTGCTGTCGGGGGGAGCCCTGTCGCTCTCTGGGGGGAGCCCTGTCACTTCAAGCAGGGGTCGCTAGAAAAAGCAGCATGGCCGCCCTCTCACCATCTCCCACATGTATGGACAGAGCCGATCCCCAAAGTACTCGGTGGCTTCGATGGGAAGCTGAGCGGGGAGGTTATCGATGGAGCACATCAGAATGCCGGTACCTTCCACGCTGCGGGAAACACACACTGACTTACTGTGCAAGCACAGCATGAAGAAGCTTCAGCAGTATAACAGAACAGAAAATGTATTATGTATTTGGTATTTATTTTTCTAACATTCATTTTCAATCATTTGTATTTGTTTTGTACCTGTCATGATCTATATGCTGGTTGGCATCATACATACAGAAAGGTTTATCAATGGTGGTGCACTCTGTCATAAACTCGATGGAGCCCCCCACGTCGGCGGAAATGTCACAGATGGCCAGGAAGCTGTGAGAGAGAGCCAATGAGCGTGAGCGCGTGGCCGGGGGGGCGGGACTGCTGACACACGTCCGGATTGGTTTATTCCTCACAGAGATGTTATTGGTAACAAACAGAATTCCAGAGGCTGTCCACGAGGTTGCACCTGGCACAGAGCTGTGAACAGCAGCTTTAATGGGATTACGCAACAAACACACTGCCCTAAGCCTTTTAGGTTTATTTAACCAGTTAGCATTCAATTCATTCAAAATGAGACCTGCTTACTCAGAATACAAATGGGGATTAGAAACTGTCAGACATAATGCCTCTTTCTTGACTTGATGAATAATAACAATAACAACATCAACAATAATAATGCCATCATGTTAATGGTGACAACTGTCAAACATAGACAGCATTCTTCAAGAACATTCTGTCTTCTATCACAACATTCCTTACAACACATAAACAAACAGACATAATGAATTTGAGTGTTGTTGGGATTTCGTAGAATGGGCCAATTTTATGTATGTACAGGATGTCGACCCAGGAACAGGCCAGCTGAAACAAGACCACTCCAGAATAAGATAACTTCAGGTAAACTGTCAGAAGAGTGGTCTGCATGAGGGTCATCCTACCTTCTAAACCAGAGGTGGGCAGTCTGATCCATAAAGGGCTGGTGTGTATGCAGGTTTTTGGGTTAACCTTTAGGTCAGCTGTTCAAACCCAAGAGTGAGGACTGCAGTGAAAACTCACACACAGACACCGGCTCTTTCTGGATAAGAACCCACCTCTGGTCTAGACAGTCAGCAAGCAGGACCCTTCATGAAGACTAAGGACTATCTAAGCTTAAGCATGTTACCTTGATGCTCTGGAGATCCTCAAGTGATCATGCAAGCTTTAATATATATGCAAATTTCATTCCAGGGCTTACATTTCCGGAATATGTACCATGCTGCATTTGTATCCCTGTGATTTATTTTAAAACTAAAAATAATGAAAAAATATTAAACTTCATGGCAGTCCGGCCACTGAGGCGACCGCCATTCCCATGGTGAGCTACCGGCTGCTGATGAGGACAGAGCTACAGGCCGCTGATGAGGACAGAGTTACAGGCTGCTTATGAGGACAGGGCTACAGGCCGTTGATGAAGACAGAGCTACAGGCCACTGATGAGGACAGGGCTACAGGCCGCTGATGAAGACAGAGCTACAGGCCACTGATGAGGACAGAGCTACAGGCCGCTGATGAGGACTGGGCTACAGGCCGTTTATGAGGACAGAGTTACAGGCCGCTTATGAGGACAGGGCTACAGGCCGCTGATGAAGACAGAGCTACAGGCCACTGATGAGGACAGAGCTACAGGCCGCTGATGAGGACAGAGCTACAGGCCGCTGATGAAGACAGAGCTACAGGCCGCTGATGAAGACAGAGCTACAGGCCGCTGATGAAGACAGGGCTACAGGCCGCTGATGAGGACAGAGTTACAGGCCGCTTATGAGGACAGGGCTACAGGCCGCTGATGAAGACAGAGCTACAGGCCACTGATGAGGACAGGGCTACAGGCCGCTGATGAGGACAGAGCTACAGGCCGCTGATGAAGACAGAGCTACAGGCCGCTGATGAGGACAGAGTTACAGGCCGCTGATGAAGACAGAGCTACAGGCCACTGATGAGGACAGGGCTACAGGCCGCTGATGAAGACAGAGCTACAGGCCGCTGATGAAGACAGGGCTACAGGCCGCTGATGAAGACAGAGCTACAGGCCACTGATGAGGACAGGGCTACAGGCCGCTGATGAAGACAGAGCTACAGGCCGCTGATGAGGACAGAGCAACAGGCCGCTGATGAGGACAGAGCTACAGGCCGCTGATGAGGACAGAGCAACAGGCCACTGATGAGGACAGGGCTACAGGCCGCTGATGAAGACAGAGCTACAGGCCGCTGATGAAGACAGGGCTACAGGCCGCTGATGAAGACAGAGCTACAGGCCACTGATGAGGACAGGGCTACAGGCCGCTGATGAAGACAGAGCTACAGGCCGCTGATGAGGACAGAGCAACAGGCCGCTGATGAGGACAGAGCAACAGGCCGCTGATGAGGACAGAGCTACAGGCCGCTGATGAGGACTGGGCTACAGGCCGTTTATGAGGACAGAGGTACAGGCCGCTTATGAGGACAGGGCTACAGGCCGCTGATGAAGACAGAGCTACAGGCCGCTGATGAAGACAGAGCTACAGGCCGCTGATGAGGACAGAGTTACAGGCCGCTGATGAAGACAGAGCTACAGGCCGCTGATGAAGACAGAGCTACAGGCCGCTGATGAGGACAGAGTTACAGGCCGCTGATGAAGACAGAGCTACAGGCCGCTGATGAGGACAGAGCTACAGGCCGCTGATGAAGACAGGGCTACAGGCCGCTGATGAGGACAGAGCTACAGGCCGCTGATGAGGACAGAGCTACAGGCCGCTGATGAAGACAGAGCTACAGGCCGCTGATGAAGACAGGGCTACAGGCCGCTGATGAGGACAGAGCTACAGGCCGCTGATGAAGACAGAGCTACAGGCCGCTGATGAGGACAGAGTTACAGGCCGCTGATGAAGACAGAGCTACAGGCCGCTGATGAGGACAGAGCTACAGGCCGCTGATGAGGACAGAGCTACAGGCCGCTGATGAAGACAGAGCTACAGGCCGCTGATGAGGACAGGGCTACAGGCCGCTGATGAGGACAGGGCTACAGGCCACTGATGAGGACAGAGTTACAGGCCGCTGATGAAGACAGAGCTACAGGCCACTGATGAGGACAGGGCTACAGGCCGCTGATGACAGAGCTACAGGCCACTGATGAGGACAGGGCTACAGGCCGCTGATGAGGACAGGGCTACAGGCCGCTGATGAGGACAGGGCTACAGGCCGCTGATGAGGACAGAGCTACAGGCCGCTGATGAAGACAGAGCTACAGGCCGCTGATGAAGACAGAGCTACAGGCCGCTGATGAGGACAGAGTTACAGGCCGCTGATGAAGACAGAGCTACAGGCCACTGATGAGGACAGGGCTACAGGCCGCTGATGAAGACAGAGCTACAGGCCGCTGATGAAGACAGGGCTACAGGCCGCTGATGAAGACAGAGCTACAGGCCACTGATGAGGACAGGGCTACAGGCCGCTGATGAAGACAGAGCTACAGGCCGCTGATGAGGACAGAGCAACAGGCCGCTGATGAGGACAGAGCAACAGGCCGCTGATGAGGACAGAGCTACAGGCCGCTGATGAGGACTGGGCTACAGGCCGTTTATGAGGACAGAGGTACAGGCCGCTTATGAGGACAGGGCTACAGGCCGCTGATGAAGACAGAGCTACAGGCCACTGATGAAGACAGAGCTACAGGCCGCTGATGAGGACAGAGTTACAGGCCGCTGATGAAGACAGAGCTACAGGCCGCTGATGAAGACAGAGCTACAGGCCGCTGATGAGGACAGAGTTACAGGCCGCTGATGAAGACAGAGCTACAGGCCGCTGATGAGGACAGAGCTACAGGCCGCTGATGAAGACAGGGCTACAGGCCGCTGATGAGGACAGAGCTACAGGCCGCTGATGAGGACAGAGCTACAGGCCGCTGATGAAGACAGAGCTACAGGCCGCTGATGAAGACAGGGCTACAGGCCGCTGATGAGGACAGAGCTACAGGCCGCTGATGAAGACAGAGCTACAGGCCGCTGATGAGGACAGAGTTACAGGCCGCTGATGAAGACAGAGCTACAGGCCGCTGATGAGGACAGAGCTACAGGCCGCTGATGAAGACAGAGCTACAGGCCACTGATGAGGACAGGGCTACAGGCCGCTGATGAGGACAGGGCTACAGGCCGCTGATGAGGACAGGGCTACAGGCCGCTGATGAGGACAGAGCTACAGGCCGCTGATGAGGACAGAGCTACAGGTCACTTATGAGGACAGAGGTACTGGACGCCTGCGAAGCACTCACCGGTGAGGTAATTCGGGCCAGCCTTCCGTTGCCTTTGCGGAAGGTTCTACAGGTCGCATCAGCCTCTGCGCGTCCAGCCGTCTGAGCAGACGAGGGGTATGAGGGTCCCAGTAAATGCCATTTATCAAGCAGGTGGTGTAGGGCGCGATCTACACAGAGCAAATACACATCAGAGAGGGAACATCCGCCTCAGGACGTCAGGACAATACCACAAACGCATCACGAGAATCAGCAGCACTACATTAACAACAATGTGCTGAATCCACTCAGCCTGATCAATCAGCCATAGAATAATGCAGTTTTGTTACTGCAGTTACTGCAGAATCTGTGCAACCTGTGAGCCTCAATTAGAAAAGACGCCTGAAAAAAAATCATCCTTTATTAGAAACATCAAAAGCAGAGAGGAGCACAAATGTGAAGGACGGGGGAAAAGGGCACTTTATGCAGCATGCTATGCTCAGTGCTTTTCCAGAGTTAACAAGGACACACAATATTATTAATAAATAAAACTGATTTTTTTGAAGGTTGTTTGAAGCAGAGACAACTTTTTAAAATTAGTAGAGAACCTGAGCGTTGAGTAACTGTTTCGCAAGCATACAGCTCTGAACAGACCATTACAGGTGAGGCACTGGAGGTGCACTGGAGAGAAGCTACAGGGGCAGCCGAGAGCAAACCAGCCACGTGGAACTCATACTCAAACTCCCCGTTCAAAGTGAGCTTCCGGGACTTGGGTCCTTCGGAGCCAAAGATAACGAGGAAGGTGAACAGCCTCAGTATTCAGGGCAGAAACACACAGCAGCTGAGTGTTATTCAATAAAAACAAGACTGATGCCAAAATAAGAACCGGTTGAGCCAGGAACTGGACGAACGGGGACTGGTGACTCACGCTGTCCCGGAAATGGGAAGTGTAGCGCTCAGGGTGTTGTTCATACTCCAGGGGGTCATACACCCCATCGCTCTTCCTCACCAGGTGATGATGACGACTCAGCACTGTTGCGTAGACTTTACTTAAATCTGAATACCCAAAACAGCATAAGTTATGAATAAATAAGAATATAGGCATTCAAAGACTACAACTGTTATGGAAAGCTGTTTTACCATTTAATAGGCCTTTCTTCATATTATTATTATGACAGAGTCAGAGAAACAAGCAGGTTGACAGAAAACAAGGCACGGTGAGAGAGACAGACAGAGAGAAAACAGAAAGAGACTTACTGAGAGGCATTTTATTGATCCCTAGAGAAGGGCTTTTCAAAATCTGGCCCTCGACTCCAAACCCAGGCCTTGTTTTCAGCTTTCTCATGTAGTTAGTTTAATAATTACTGATTCTGATTGGCCAGAGGTTTCTCACCCGGCTGACAGGTAAAGGAAGGCTGGGAAACCTGCAGTGCTCTGCCTTTGAGCACCGTGATTTGAACAGCCCTGCTGTAGAGGGAAATTGCAAGTCCTTGCACCTGTCATAAATTTGAATAAGAGCAAAGAAATGTTCACCTCCATGCTTTGAGACCTCCTGCAGCTCGTGGGGCTCCACAAATTCACAGGGAAGCTCATTGATTATCTCTTGCGCACCCTGAAAAAGGGGGAAGTCAGCAAATCAGGAAGGGCTAAGCACACACACCTTCATTCCCGTAAATCGCCCTGCCAGAGAGGCGGCCCTGGCTACCTTGGACACATTGCCGGTCCCGGTGAATACGAAAGTGAGCGGTCCAATAGACTTGGGCATGAGGCCCAGCGAGATCTCATACCCACAATCCCTCACTGCCTGTATCGCCTGACTGACATTCCGGTAGTTGTGGGCCATGCCGATGTGCTGAAAGTAAAGGGGGGGGGGGGGGGCACAGGAAACAGTGTTTATTTCGTGCCAAGAGAAAATAACAACATTAAATATGTGAAGGACACAAGGAGACACGCCCATTACCATAAAAGGAGTGTGGTGACCCAGGGCCAGGAAACGCAAACCCAGACCGTGCAAAATATTGATCATCCCTGTAAGTAAAGAAGAGAAGGAAAGCTTGAACACCAAGACTTTGAAGACTGAACACCAATATCAGTCTAATTTACAGTATTGCTGCGCTGTAACAACGCATTACGTAATAACGCTGCATTATGTAACAACTCAACAAATTGTAACAAATATTCATCCCATCCCAAAGTGATGTTATTACATGCATTAACCCCTAATCGTCTACATTGCCCTTTTGAAAAGGTTTAAACTAAACGTCCAGGTAACATACCAGTCAGAGGCTCTGGAACAAAGATTAAATTAACGGCTGAACACTACCCAACAAGTGCTGAAGTCACCATTAAAAGCGATGAAATTTATAGTGTGATTCTAATAAAGTAAAAGGCACCATCATCCAGGAGAAGCCCCACCTGCCACACCAGCCCACTGTCCAAAGGCAACAATGCGAAAACCATTCGAATCCACCATCTTCTCGTAGTCGATGAGACGGACTTCCTGGACAGAAAAAAAAAAACTAAGTAAAACCCCCAAATTACAAGTGCTTTCATGCCATTGTAATTATTTTCACTGAAATAACCATGATTTGAGCAGACCAATGCCTACCTTTTTGAGCATGTCGTCAAGCAGCCCCATGTTGGCCTCCTGGGCTTTGATAGTGTGGGAAAAGAACGCGTAGGTTCTCTGGGGCAAGACTTTCTCCTCAGGTGGCCTCTTCACCCCGATGATCAGGGAAGCCTCTGAGATGTCCTCCTGAATGACTGCGCCCGCTTTCTCGTAGTACTGAAGAAGAGCATATGCTTTAATTTCGAGGCGGTTGCTTCATGCATAAATAATGATTCTCCAATCATAAATCGAGGACGGGCATGATATCAAAAAAGATGAAGACTCTAAAATTAATGTATGAGAGACATAAACATCTTCATGTTGGCACTTAAGAAACAGGTGATTATTTTGTCTCGCCACTAACTTTCTCATGGATGGCCCTCCTGTTGGACGGTTGCACCAGGATCTTATACCCGGCATTGGTAATCTCCTTGACGTGGCGTGGGGCCAGGGGCGCGCGCCTCTCCCACACATTGATGTCCTCGCGCCGTATGGCCATCACGCGCCCACTGTGCTGGGACCGGCGCTGTCCCCGCGCCACCCATCCGCCGCGGTGTCTCCGCAGGAGCCGCAGCATCTCTACTGCCGATGGGTAGTAAGCAGCAATTAAAACTGAACATTGTTTCGTTATTTAATATTACACAAGTATACCCGCGACAGTTAAACCAAATGTTAAACCAAATGTGTTGCAAAGTCCACGCGTGTTACATTGTTACAAACTGCATTTTTCTTAGAAAAACACAATTCCACTATGATTCCCGGTAAATATTTAAACCACATTTTCTAAGTGCATCTGAAAGCTAGCTAGTTAGCACGTCGCTAACACTAGTGGCCGTCACCCTATCAGTAGCACTGAAATGACAGCGGCTCGCGAGGACGCTTATCACTATTTCCATTCTAACCATGATAATTTAGCAAGTACTAGTGCACGGGCTATTTTCTCCTCCTACACGCCGGATTTGATTATCCGATCTGCTTTAAACTAGGCCCTTGTGTCTATATTTAGGCCGTAGCTCTCCGGCTACATTCCAATGAATGTGCCGAAATTCACTACAACGCCCTAAATGAATGATATTACGGCGGACACGCAAACCTCCACAGGCCACACCTGGGCATGGCAATGTTGATGGCAGATGTTCTAACTGCGCATAGCTAAAGTCATCCTGTTAACACGCTTCGGTGGTTTTTCGCCCGCTTACCTTAGATCTCAACTCCCCCGGCTATTATACACGCAATCGGCGCATAAACCCGCGGCGCCTCTTTAGCAATGCGGCTCAGCACCACAGTGCACTAGGCGTAATGTGAGCTCGACCCGCAGCCGCACCAATCCTATCCCAGATCCCGGGATCGACCCCTTCCTTCCCCCTGTCCTTGTCCTTGACGTGCTTGTCGCGGTGTTATGACTGGCTGAATGAAACACACGCTTTCCAGTGACACGGATCAGCATGTGCATTACATACTGGAACGACTCGGTCAGTCGGGAATACATGCGTTTACTAGCCTCCTGTCCCCATCCTGTAGTCAAGAAAATATCGAGTATTCATTTAGAATAAAAACAAGTATATAAATAATTGATAGTTTATGCTTGAATCACGGGATCTGGTGATTTATTAAATATAATACCGAACAGGCCTATTATACAATTAATACATAAATCAATAATAATACAATTACCGAAATAAACTCACCCACCCATCTTCCCCCATGAACTGCGCAATTCCGTTTCTTAATATCATAATAACTTTATACAGTTTTGTAGTTGATGACTGGCATTTATTCACTGATATCTTCTTTTCTAATTTGATAGCAAACTTTTCAAATGTGGTATTGTTTCCGAAATTTTGTTAAAATTGATATAAAGTTTCAAAAATGTGTGTCTAGGTTTTAAATTTTGAATGGAATGTGTTGATACGCCACGTTCTAAATGTTTTTTCTGGATTCCCTTCCATTACATAATACAGCTTCGTAACAAGATCAGAGCAAATATAATTGATAGTTGAAAACCTTCATGTTATAGGAATGTCTTAATCTAATATTAAAACCTAGACGTCAAGCGCGTTAAATGAATATCAGTTTCTGAAAGCCAGATGTTTAGTAACGTAAATTGCAGAATCCTACTTTCTCTTCCATGTAAGATGCCTACCACAGTCTGTAAATTCCTAATTCTTTAGTACATTCCATTTGTGCCCAAGGAGACAGCAATAGACTGTCAGCTTCTTATGATAAAGCCAGGGGTGCCATTAGAGATGCCATCACATTGCCCCCCCCCCTTTTGGCACCTCTGAATACAGCGCTACAGTGGGACTTTGGGAGTTCACCCTATAATAATTAATTATAGCTTATAATAGCGTATAAACAGCTCCAACAGTACTGTAATTTCAAATTTATTTACATATTATGTTTTACTTTGAGATTAAATAATTTTATATACTACCATCTACTACATTCTGATTACTCTGTTCCTGCATATTGGCACATTATCAAATGAATTGGCATTCCAACAAGAAAAAACAAATGTCACCAATTAGGTACAGCTAATTCTGGTTCAGTACTCAGCGTGACACATATAAAAGACCTATTAAATATTGTCCTTTTCATAATCATTGGCTGCATCTTAGACATGTTTCATGAATTCTTCATACTCTTAAAAACTGGAATTTAATTAGTAACAGAATATAGCTTTTAACTAGGAACAGTTTCAATTTTATAAATTTACACATAACCTTAAAATCTGCTTATTTTTTTGTTGAAAACCATGCAGGAAATAGTTCGAAAAAACTTCTGAAATCTGAAAGCATTTCCACATAGCTTATGTATTACAGGTAAGTTGTATTATTGACATCAGATTGCTTTGTCATGATACTGAATTGTAAAGGCTATTATTGAACACAAAAAAATACAATTCAAACACACCTTTAAAACATTTATATGAACATTTTAAAATACTGATATCACAATTTCAGTACAATTTTTTGAGACGCTGATATCGAGAAAGGTTAATGGTATGTAAAGGTCACCAGTCAGCAGGTCAGCACTGTTCTTTCATTCCTGCCGGAAACCCAGTTCATTAGTCAACATGTGACGGCATTGTGCTGGCATTGTGACGGCATTGTGATGGCATTGCCGAACTGGCCTCATCAGGTGCCTCTGCTGAATGACAATAAAGGAACACAGGTAGTGGAAATGTGAATTGTTTGTTCATTTAATGTGAATCTATACAACATGGATTTTACAGGAAAGAACAGCAAGTTGTTATGATTGATTTGAATTGCATTTGGTAATTCAAATAACATTATATAACACTTCTCTCTGACTTCAAACCCCGAAATGTCCATCCATCTTATAAGCGCTTATTCTGGTCCAGGTGGCCTGGAGTATGTCTCAGGCAGCACAGGGCACAAGGCCGGGGGTGGGGTCCCATCACAGGGCACAAGGCCGGGGGTGGGGTCCCATCACAGGGCACAAGGCCGGGGTGGGGTCCCATCACAGGGCACAAATACACATAATCATACTCTATGGGCAATTTAGAGACAGAAATGAAGGTAACTGCATGTCATTTGGACAGCTGGAAGATCCCCATGCAATAAGGAGAAAACACACAAACTCCACACACAGATCAGAGGTGAGATTCAAACCAACAACCTGGAAGTGTGAGGTTTTAGTTCCACCCAAAATATGAATATAATAAAATTGCACAATAAAACTATTTTGTGACACCACAAGATTAAGAAATTGGTGAATGGCTCAATTTTTAAAAATGAATTTAATTGCTTTTCAGCCCACACGAACTTAACTGGCTTAAAATATCACTCTGCTTCTATTTGTAGAGTTTAGTCAATTGAAGGGAAGAGTGCAAAAGCAGGGATCCCCAGGGATTCGAGCTGTGAACCTTATGGTCACCAGTACAGGCTGCTGATTTTTTCCAGCCCAGAGATTCCATATGGCACTATAATTTAAGGATTTTATTAACATACTTCATATATCACATGTTTGCAATATGACATTTGCAATATAGAGGTTATCCTATGAAATTATTTGGTAAAGCATTCGGTCATTTCTGGAGTTTTTGTTCACAAAAATTCTGTTTGAGTTTATTATTATTATTTATTACTGAATTTTTTAAATACTATTTTATACTATATATATATCAATTCATAAATGCAGTCTTCAGTATTACTAACCTCAATGAATGTATCCATTTTTGCTAACAGCATTTCAAATTAAGGTCACAATATTCCCAGAAGTATGTGGAATAAAGCAGAGTATTCACAATCACACGTGTCACTGCTTCACTGGCCAAAGAAAAATACCCAGAACAACACATAAAATATAGATGCTGACTATTCATTTTTTGATATGCACAATGGTGTATTATTGTTTATTGTATATACTATTAAATCAGCTGTTAAATACTAACCTGTACAAAACAGAATCCTGTGGGTATTTCTGTAATGAGATTAACGCTGCTCATTTTAATTTAAATGCATGTAATCCCCTGTGTATTTACAAGACCAACTGATGACATCTAACTTGATGCCCTGGTGGGGGCTTAAAGCTGGGAGGAAAAACTGTTATTTATCAAAACTTAAATAGATAAATAGGTGGACGAGAAAAACTCTGAATTCCACACTACTCAAGGTACACCACTGAACCAAAACACAACCGTAAGCCCAAATTATGGCTAATATTCAGAACCAATTTTTATCATGATAATTTCGTTTAATTTTGCCCACAAAGTCCCACAAATCCATTCCTGCTTAATTTCTGTGTGAACTGGCATTATCACTAGTCTGTGATTTCAGTCATGTTATATACTGGGCCAATTAAGATATACCAATTAATTGCTTTTTATTATCATATAACCAATGGAAAATTAAAAGAACTGACAGGTACTTGTTAAATTTGAGAAGCGTGGACCTGTATAATCGATTGGACACATGTCACGTGACCCCAGTGTTAATACTAATAAAAAGACTTATTTTATTTCAAGGTTTAAATGAGCAAATAAATAGTGTGTAAATACAGTATAACAATAAATGTACTAAATTCCATTTAAGAGAAAAGCGTCTGCATAATGTATTTCTCGCATTATTCCACAAGAGGGAGATATTTTCTTACATGGTTACCTATACAATCCATCAATTAATATTCCAATCGCTTATCCAAGTATTCTTATAGAGGCCCAAGTGTAATTTTATTTGAAGGAATATTTTTAAGTCGAAACGTTTACTCAAAGCCGTCTACGGTTTTTTTTTCGAATTAAACAGCTGAATATTTACCCAGGGTGAGTTTCCCGAAGCGTTCTTAACGCTACTTCGTTCTTAAGTTCTGTGTCAAAAGATAGAACTAACGAACGACGTAGCGTTAAGAAGGCTTCGGGAAACTCAGCTATTAGGAAAAATCACCTGACTCAAGGATCCAACAGCACAGTCCGCCTTACGGACTTCGAAGCAGCTTCTTTCAGGTTAAGTCTATTATCTGCCCTATCACCGCCAACTATGACTAACTCCCGTGTAAAAAAATAATACAAATACTTTTAAAAAAGAGGTTTTTTTTAGGCCTGAAATTTTCAGTCATAATATTTAGGAATGGTTGTCAGTCAGAATAATATTCTGATAAGGTATTGCGCAGGCTAATATTCCCATTAAATGCATACCTGAAACAATATTTCACGTGCATGCTGTTCAATAATAAGTAGGTCTGTGTGGAGCGATAGCTCTGTTTAACGTCGGTGTTATGAAAACGTCGGTGTTTACCACAACCCGAAATATTTTTAAAGAAACCTAGAGGACGTAGTGATGCATCAGTTAAACAGTCTTTCGAAGCATAACAAATACAGGCCTACATAAAAAGTGGCGTCAAAGAAGGTTGGTGAGACAAAAATAACGATTTTTTATTTAGGCATCTTAATAAACATTTTATATAAATTTTGCGTTTTTTGTTTCTGTGCTAGGGACCACACTGGGATGACTGGGATTTAAACCGCAGATGCATATATTAACGTAAACAAATAAAACGTCGGCAGCGGGGAAAAGTAGCCAGTGAATTATTTTGAAAATATAGCCAGTGAATTATATTGTAAGTTTATCCATAAAAATTATAATAAAATGAAGCTGGTTGTACACAAGGTATAACATCAGAATTTGTCTTTATATACTCATTCTCACTCTTTCTTTTAAATTATAGAATTGCCATCTAAAATAAATATAAAAACTTTCATTAAATACGTAATCCTGAGCTCAAAAATAAAGCAAAAACGGTAATTCTGAAAAAAAGATCATTTACATGGTTCGTAGATGTCTTAACCAAAAATTATAATCCACCAAATAACTTGGCACAAGCAGTCACTGGTCACATGCGGGAATACATATTTCCATTCAAGGTAGATTTTCATAACCGGTAAATGATCTCACTGGCTTTCGTGGGCTTCTGTTTTCGCATTAACGAGAATCGATGGCGTTTGGCACCCCGGCGAATTGTCGTGCAGTTTCCTGATGTGCTTTTTCAAGTCAAAGTTCCTGCAGAATCCCTTTCCGCACGTGGGGCACGTGAACGGCTTCTTGTCGTTGTGCGTGTGCATGTGGAAAGTCAGGTTGTACACCTGGTGGAAGGCCTTGCTGCATATGCTACACTTGAACTGCTTCTCCCCGCTGTGCGTCAGCTTGTGGTTCTTATAGTTACCTTTAAATCGAAAAGGCGAAAAAAGTGTTAATAATAACCCAAAATACACACACCAATAGCCAGGGGCGGATTAACGCACAGGCTAGATATGGCTTAAGCCTAGGGGCCCCGCGTGTGCCAGCCTGCAAGGGGTCCCCATTGGCGCGGAGGGGGGTGGGGTTGGGGGGCCCACAGACTACTCTAGCCTAGGGGCCTCTGTACACCTTAATCCGCCCCTGCCAATAGCCTATCAACAGTCTCTTATATAGCCCCATTTATTTAACTGAAAGATTTATTTAAGCTGAAGATTTAATTTACAGCTATTTTAACCGCTAGTAAGTCTGATTCGGTAGCCTAAATCATTTAAAATATATTATTGTATATATAATTATATATGTCATATTATTTATTAGAACTTCTGTAGTATAGTGAATAATTAGTAGGTCAATTTACCTTTTTGATGGAATCCTTTTCCGCAGAATTCGCACACAAATGGTTTGTATCCCGCATGGATCCGCGTATGCGTGTTCAGAGTCGAGCTCCTGTTGAACGCTTTGCCGCACTGATTGCATTTGTGCGGCTTTTCCTGCAAAAGAGACGTGCTTCAGTTGGATATTAGTGCTGTACCGCGTCATCCAAAACAAGGAGATACAACAGACACTTTATCAGCTCAGAACTTAAAGCGTAAAACTGATGTAAATTGTTATTATATACAAAAATCCACGACGCAAACAAGATAAAATATAGGAATAAAACTGGTATCATTACCTGTGTGTGGATAATTTTGTGACGGCACAGGGTGCTGGCCTGACGGAAGCCTTTGCCGCACACTTTACAGACAAACGGTCTGGCTCCGGTGTGCACGGGCATGTGGCGCGTTAAGTTGTAGTGAGCGTTAAATACCTGTATTTCGAAGAAAGCAAGAACTGATTATTACCTATAAAAAAAAATACTTAATACTGCCACGGTAGATTGATTTCTGGAAAAGCCTTACCTTTCCACAAACCTCGCAGGTAAAAACTTTCGCCTTGCTACTTGGAGACCCACAATTAAGTTTGGAAGAGTTCTTGAAAAGTTTGTCCGAAAGAACCTGCGCGCTGTCTTTCATATAATGTTGCAGCTGGCTTTGGGATAAATCTTTGAAAGTAACTCCGGATGAGAACCTTTCAGCACAGTGAGCGAGTTTGTTTTTCTCCGAAAGAAAGGCTTTTTGGCGAGCATGAAGCGGCGAGTTGAAGATGTAGGAGGCCATGGGGTGGAGGTTGAGGATACTTGCCGGAGGCGGACAGGAGCTCTCCCCGCAGTTCAGGTAGCAAACAGTCCCCATGGTGTGGAAAGATGACTGATTTATCACCCGTGGTCGAAAAAGTTTATATTGCGCCACTGACGGGCTCACGTCCGAAAGTTCATTTTTATAATTTAAACCAATATTTACTAATTCGCTGGAGTTACATGAGACAGCATCAAACTGATTCGGTTCGGATTCAGTGGCGGCTAGTTTGTGACCCGGTTCGTATGCCAGTGGAACGAAAGGTATCATGCAGTGGAGCGAGGATGGATTTACTTGGATCGTCTGAGCTTGGTCCACTTTGTTTAGGTGCGCCTCGTACACGTTTGGAATAGGTATCGACTTTGGTTCCGGTGTCCTGGCCATAATCCGTTCGATCGAAAAAGCTAGGGGCTTAGTAATGGCTATCATATTTTCTCCAGCAGGTATGTTTCCAGAAGCGGAGGGTGAAGTGCGTATTCCCGCTGAGTGGAAGCGTGCACTTTCCATATCGTAGAAGCACTTTTGTGTCGAGTCTGGCTGTTCCTTTGGATTCTTCTCAATGACCTGGAGGAAAGCACATCATCTGATACAGTCTGCGTCCACGCCAGCCCCTCGCAGCTCCCTTTGCGTTAACGTTGACTCCGGACAATCAGCACTTAAGTCTCCCCCAATTGCTCAATAAAACGTGTTGTGTCAATAACGCAGACCAGACCTCACCAATCGTTACCTTCCTGGAGGAGAGGGTAAAGTAGATAATTGCTCAATTCACTTACATCAGTCAACAGAGACAGCTTTTTTTCAGCACTCGTTGTCTAGCTCTATTATGATCGGCTAAAACTCACTGGCTTCAAGAATGAGGTGTTCTTTATCAGTAAGCGTCTTGTGCGACTGTAAAGCGCTTGGCGAATCTGAGGTCCCCCCGCGGCATTGTATGACATCATTTAAGTCGCACAGGATGACAAGGGCACAGCGGGTTTGTTTTGTCACTGTCAACATTTGACATATTTTACCTCATTTTCTTTTCCAGTTTTATTTTTCTGCCTCTCTTCCCCAAGTTTCTTCTTAGAACAGCAGCAATAAAGAAAACAGTACACAAATATACTTAAATAATTCGAAGGCGGAATATTTTCTGTGGCAGATTCAGAAAGAATAAGCACAGGTGTATGTACTTATTATGCCCTTGTGAAATATTTTGTAATGTTTATTTGTATTTTTAAAAATATATATGTACTGTTTATATATTTTATTTTTATTAATAAAACTGCTATTTAAAGTAAGCGCGGCAATTGAACTTCGGCTACACTTCCGATTTCGCCCTTAGTCTTTTTATGTAGCTTATATAGGCCTAAAGATAAATTCTGTTTTGTGGAAAAATTCGATTGGCGTATCGTTTTAAGCCTGTGAGATCGCTTTAAACTACGCGGAATCATTCTCTTAATTCAGCAATGCATTTCATATCTGTTTTTTTTCTCTTCTCAGTAAACAACTGCAGCCTGTGGGGACGACGAACCTTGGGATCAGTGAATGGAAGCTTCTCGTCAGACTCCAGCGCCCAACAGCGACACAAGGACATTATCCCACCAACTCTCTACAAACAGACAAAAAGAAATATTATACCCGTATTCCGCCAGTTCACACTAACATTGAGGCTATACACGGGAGCGCTCATCTCGGCAAAGTTTCGTGGATTGCAATCTTAAACAATTAAAAGGTAAATAAAGCGCGGCTGTGTCTGAGAAATCAGATTTCATTTTATACCTTTGAGAACTGTTCAAAATGTGTAATTTTCGAAATTTGAATTGCTGCTTTGATTTCTCATGCCTATAGCTGTACGCGTAATGTGGACGTGTGATTTATTTTAGCATTAATACCTTCGGGAAACCGATATATACTCGCGCTAAACACCTGTAGCATCGTTCTTATTACAAGGAGACACAAACTAGACTTCATACTTTAATGCTAAACACGGTCACCAAAAGAAATAAAAAATCAGAGAAATCCTGATACATACATGAGATACATATTAATAGACTAAATTTTATTTCCGATAATGACAACAATAATAATATTAATAAAAATAAAATGGAGTTATTATTATTATTATTATTATTATTAGTAGTAGTAGTAGTTTCTTATGTTCTACTACTAATAGGCCTACTACTGCTACTAGTAATAATAGTAAAATATCAATGGTTTTATTTTATTTAATAGAATAATAAGGACTGGTATAACTATTTTTGAGAACAATATTTATTTAAATTTGTGAGTGAAAATCGAAAAACTAATAGAACATATGTATTTTATTTAGTACCAATAAATCATGTTCAAGTGACGCAGAAAAACCAGAGATTTAAGCTTTTAACCGTGTAATAACGGCATAGTCACAAATCTAATTTTTTTCGGATAGTCAAGACACCGATGTTGCACGTTATAGATAATATAAATATATACGAAAGGGGGGAATATAGTCTGCAAAGCTCCATATTATGGTCACGGTTACAAAGCTGCATTTGCCCGTCATCCATCTAGTTCGTGAATATGTTGATGATTTTACGTTGCTGCTAAGAAGATTATTCTCTACGTTCACATGCCTTTTCCAATCAGTTTAAGCAAAAAACTTCGTTCACTGTATTTTTTGTGACGTTGTCAAGTTTGGTATTAATAAAAAAAAAACATTAAAACCATTTTAATGTGAATTGACCGTAAAAATACTTTATATTTTACAATATAAAATGAAAAAATTGTTATACCTGTAGCTACATTTTAAATATGAAAGGCACCCAGTTTGCAATCAAGTGAAAAATGTTAATAGTAGCTTATAGATGAAGCTGATATTGCAGAAAAAAATTCCAGTCAAAATTCTAAATTGACAATAGGCTAGTAAGTTGGGATATAGGAGGAATTAAAACGTACAACACTGAACTTTTTTCATGCGACTTAAAAAGGTATACCCAATTCTTAATTATGATGTAGTTCCGACGGACTTCCGAAAAACATTACAAGAACAAAGATTATTAGAACAAAATATCTAAAGACGTTTCCTATAATGGAATAAAACAATTCTTATTTGTTGAATCATTTACCATTACAATTCAACCATTTTCAACACACGGTACTTTCAAAGTAGAAAACAGTATACTATCGGATTTTACTTTACGTGGCCTACAATTTCTCAGGTTATTAGTACGAACTATCACTATGCTCCTGCTCATTGATCATCCGTAGTCAGTAGTTAACTAACAAGACTCCAGCTTCTTACTCTTATAACCCAATTAAACCAAACGTGAATCGCTACAAATTAACATTGTATAGCGTTTAGCTAAAATTTCTAATAATTGATCATTCAGATATATTCGCAAACCTTCGATGAATTAAGCGAACCAAAACTTCGCTTAACGACAGAAACAGTCGCAAAAAAATTAAACCAAAGATGGTAGAAAAATGGCCAAGTTTGCCTGGTGGAGGACTTTGAGAACGGCGCGCCAACACTAACTGACAGAAGGGCTGCGGGCGGAGGGCTTGTGATGCTCATTTGCACAATCACATATTTCAAGGGCTTCTGCTCTTAAAATAAACAAAGACCTTACACCGTACGCTGTAATGTGGAAAAGGAGATATTCAATTTACCTAAAAACGTACAGTCCAACAACCAATATTCGGCGTATGATATAAAATAGCTGGCATCCTAGGCCAAAGACGGTTACAGCTGGGCAACCACCGGGGGGCCCCCTCTACCCTCCTCACCTCTCCTGTTCCATTAAGCAAAAATGTACATTATTTACTGATCCTTCTTCACAGATTCCTTGACACTTAATTTTCAATGGATCTGTTAGTGTTTTGTGGTGTCTAAGTAACGCATCGACAAAAGGCTGACCATCCAATTCTTTAGTTGCTTAACCTTTTAACGTAGGCTGCTACTTTAAAGTTACCATTTTAAATGTAGGGTTACTACTTGTCGTTACTAGGATAATGTGTAACAAAAGGCACCTGCCTTTGTGAAAAATAAATGATATTTTATAAATCTAGGCCTATATAAATATATACTATAGCTACTTGCACATTAACTATCCATCCATCTTCTGCCACCGCACATTAACTCGATTTGTATAATTTACTGTAATGGTACCAATAGTTTGTTTTCATTACTAATCAATAATATCTAATAAGGTAAACAATCGGGAGGACCACAGGAAAGACAAAAATTGTTTTTGTAAATATTCTTATAAATTGTGCATATTGGAAAACTAACCAATCCATGGGTAATTATCAAGCCATTTTGGCATGAACCTTGTGTTTAAAATTCTTAAAGTAGTTGAATGGCATATTACAGTTACAGTGCATTAATTAGTAATACTCTTAAATAACACAGGGGGCATTGTGCTGTAGGTGTATTCTGTAGAAATTCTAATTCACATGTAATGCAAAGATAGAAAAAATAATATATATACGAATGACCCCTCGGTTACATTAAAACACTTTTATTCAAACACTTAGAACACACCTGGTCAAATACAGGTGCACAAATGACAATATAAATATTATTTTTATTTTTCCCAGTTAGTTTTCGCTGAATAATGTCACATAAAAACCTATCCTGGAATTATGTCTACAGATTAGACTTCAACAATAGCTTACATATGACTTACACAATCTTGTTAAGAACTAGACATAGATTAACTACTGTGTACACACTATTTCCAGCAATGAAACAGCAATTACCTCGTCTACTACAAAAAAAGTGCTTTGGTCTGTAGAGCAAAGTGAGACACATTCATAGTTCATACAGTAACAAGAAGACGCTGATCCCCAATACTGCTCTCTTACTACAGGAAAGCACAATGTCAGATGACATAATATTACTCGATAACAAGCCGCGTGGCATGTTCCTACACCTGTTAAATTAACATTTTAAATCCCAGTGCTAGCAGCCATAGATATTTACTTTAGGAACCGCAATGCAAGCACACGACACATCTGTTATTTTGGTCCATACAGATGGGATTTAAAAGAGCAACACACAGACACGTTTTGTGCATCTGGTATCCACTGCAGTCGCACTGCACAAGTGCAGATGGCAGGGGACTCTAATAATGCCAGGTTTTTAATGCACTTGTTTATTGGAGTGTGTGGCAGAAAGTTTTATGAAATTTTCAGTTTTTTGTAAAAAAAAAGTGGATAATGGTGTCTCCTCATGTCTCATGGGTGGTCTCTAGCCCTCCTCTTCATCACTGTCTCTCATAGATATGCCCTGGAGGCTGTTGCCGCCAGTGACAGATGTGGTTGCTTCCTCCATCGTCAGCCGGTTGTATATGGCCTCATAGCTCTTGTTGTTCAGGGCTGCCTCCAGCACCCCCTGCAGTCTGAAATCGCGGTAGGTCTTCTACAATGAAGATGAGGGAAAGAGTTTCAATTTCGATGCCGTTTGTATAGATACTCATGTTTTTTAAGACCAGCCAGGAGATGTGGTATGACAGAGAGGCATCTCAGCTGCGTTTGACTCACACATCTTAACACATCTTGAATTGCACACAACAGTATCTGGGTAGATTGGCGCAAGTTCATTTGGGTATCCTCACAGTGCAAGCAATATTTATCTTTTACTATCTTTTTTTTATGGAAAGGAGAATGGAATGAATTACAAAAAACAAACAGGAAAAAGTATGTCTATAAGTTGTATGTGTAGCACTCAGTTTCAGCTCTGTGACTCTACACCAGATGAATTTGCTCATCATCTTTCTGGGTCTTTATGCAGTTGTGTCCTCCACCTGTGTTTTAAGGCGGTACCTTGCAGAGACAGTTACCTTGACTATCTTAATTAGGGTCTTCAGCTGGTATACGTGGAGCTGCTGGTCTAGTCTGTCCGTGAGCCAAATGCACATGGCCTTTGTGGAGCTGGTGTACCACTGCTGTGGGCAAAGAGACAGAGGTGTCATGTTTCCTGACACGCCAGGCCATGGACTTCAGACTGCTGACGTGCAAAGTGAAATGGCAGTATAATGTGAGGTGCGAGAGTGCGGCTCAAGCACAAGTCTTAATAAGGACTGCCACAGTCCATACAAGCCTGATGGTTAAAGAGTAAATCGTGTGGGAAATCTGACTCATCCCTCTACTCCTCGCTGAAGAGCCTCCGAAGGAAATGATAGATTCCAATCAGTATTGCTGGCAAGGAGGTAGTCACAGGCCTATTTTGATGATTTTTTCCTTAATCATTCAAAATGTCTTTTGAACTTCTTATTGTACATCCTACACTGAATCCACTCTCCATTCACACCTGTTCAAACATTGTTCACATACATGCATGGCTGAAAAAACCCCACAAACCGATCCCTTGAGACAGAGGCATATATGTGCCACATGAAGGTAACCAAAATGGAGAGACTGCCTGCTGTTCCTGACATTGTCAGTCAGGGGATAATGGCGAATAGAGCCAGGAGAACATGGAGAGGGAGACAGGGACCCCTGGAAGCACACAGGTAAAGGAGAGCAAAGGTAAAGGAGTACAGGTAGGGGAGTGCAGGTAAAGGAGTACAGGTAGGGGAGTGCAGGTAAAGGAGTACAGGTAGTGGAGTGCATCTAAAGGAGTACAGGTAAAGGAGCACAGGTAAAGGAGCACAGGTAAAGGAGTACAGGTAGGGGAGTGCAGGTAAAGGAGTACAGGTAGGGGAGTGCAGGTAAAGGAGTACAGGTAGGGGACTGCAGGTAAAGGAGTACAGGTAGGGGAGTGCAGGTAAAGGAGTACAGGTAAAGGAGCACAGGTAAAGGAGCACAGGTAAAGGAGCACAGGTAGCGGGGCACAGATAAAAGGGCACTGCGTGGGGCTTCGCAGTTCCTCCCGTGTGCCAGGCCACGCAGCCCAGCGCCTGGCTCTTTGAGAGATAACGTCCTTAAGCGTCGCCGCCTCCCTCGGCACGATAGCTACAGCAGTGGGCCTGTGCGGCGCCGGCCCCGCTGCCCTCATCAGGCTCCTAATCAGCCCCGCTTTCCTATTCCGAGACGGCCTGGTGGACTCATTTCCTGAACCCCCTCCCCACATCCCCTACATCTCTCTCCTGGCCCTCAGACAGCAGGCGTGGGGGGAGCGCCTGAGCTGACACGGCGAGACCCCGCGGCTCGCAGGCGCGGCTCGCGCATGACTGTGGGCGGCTGAGCCACATTAGCGCCCTGCCTCTCCATCTCGCCGCCGCCCGCCTGCAGGCCGGCCAAGGTTCAACAAATCAACAGGAGCACGGAAAACAAGGCATCAGCCTAATCTGCCGTTTGCGACGAAGTTTTCAAACCCAATCTAGACAAGAGCTGGAGGGTTGGGGAGGGCGACGGGAAGCAGCTAACAAACAAAACAGTGGGGGCTCCAGGAGACGGTGGACGGGGTGAGAGCGCCGGTGGAGAAATTCAGCCTTTATCGTTTTTAATAGTAAACAGGTCAACAGAAGCTCCCCCCACCCCCACCCCCACCCCCACCCAAAGGTTTCTAGCATTAGCTGCTACATGTGGAAATAGTCACGACCGAGTCACAAATTCCCAAGCGGGATTCTTGATGGTGTTCAGTCCGTGTAAAATCTCAATCAGACCCAATCGCAGCTGAGGAACGCCGTGAAAGCACAAGACATGCGGTAAAGAAAAAGGAGGAGGGGGGCACAGAGGACAGAGAAATGGATTAAGGGATATGTACAGGAAGTGAGGGAGAGGGGGAGAGAGAGAGAGAGAGAGAGAAGCACTTCAGGGGGAGTGAGAGGCCAGGGGCGGAGAAGCTGAGCCCAGGAGAGAGGCCCTTTGTCCCCCCAGCCCGGTCAGGCCCAGCAGAGGGTGAAAGAGGGGGGTGCAGGGAGCCCCCGTGAAAGGGAGGGTGCCCGGCTTCTACGTGACCCTCCCAGCCACGAGAGAAGCCCTCTCCACCGGGGATTAGAGTGGGGCCTTCGTTTTGGCAGCTTTTTAGATCCGTTAAATAAATAAATGAATAAATTGCAGAGAATGAGGGGCAGCCGCCGTGACAAGGTCTGCTCTGGTGATGGGGGGGGCTCCGCAAACACACACACCCGCCAAGGCATGACGCCGCCCGTCAGGACGGTGTCCAAGGCCTCCCTTTACTCTCGCTCGTCACGATGAACACAAGGCCACAGGACGACTAACACAGAGCTTTTAGAAAAGTGTGTTACAGTAAGGGATGGTGCAGAAGGTATGAACTCAAGTTTCTATTTTGGAAAAGACTTTCACGTACAGAGCCTGAGATGGCAGACTGAAACACACCTCCAACCAGCACCCACAGAAAGCACCATCCCTGCTGGTGGAAACATCTCATACAAGTCATTTTCAAAGTTAATTTGTGCAAATTTACATGACTTCTTCATAAGCACCACCATATAAATCTTCCCACAGATTCTCCATCAACTAGTGGAAAAAAACTGTGTATTGCAGAATGCAATTATTGAATATGCAATTTCCAAATCATTTTGAAATACCAATTTTCGCAGATTATGAATTTTTTTACTTATGTGTATTTGCATTTCTTAACCGTTTTTCTTCCTTTTTATCCATACTGATTGTTCTCGACATGGCGATGGGAATCTTAGATGTTCTGATACGCTCGGAACCGGTGGTATGGTGGCTCCGTGGGTGGCACCTGCACTTCCGCCTCACGTCTCTAGGGTTGGGTGTCTGGACCCCACATCTGCTCTGCTCTCTCCGTATGATGTAGGATCCTTCTACAATCCAAAGACGTGCAGTTAGGTGAAGGGCTGTCTATAATTGTACTATACTGTATGATTCTGCATGTGTGCAGTGATCCAGGGGGCCTTGTGGTCCAATACTGCTGAGGATAAGCTCCAGACCCCCCGCCCCATGGCGCTGACTGGGGGAAGCTGAATGGGTATCTCCAGTATCCCGCAGTGTTGTGACACGAATCTCTCCACCCCTGTCCAATCAGTTCACCAGGCTCTGTCCTGCTGCAGCAGACTCCTGAGTGTGCGCGCACGTTCCCTGTGACGCACGACTGCCTGCGCTGTTTCACGCTTCCCAAAGTCCCAGCTCCTCCAAATTCTCCGCTGAGGAGGTGTTTAGCTGTAAGCTGCCCACGAAGATGCGCAAACATGTGCATCGGAGGAGTCCATTATGACAGACCAAGGTTGTGTTTCAGTGATATGTTTGTTAGAAGCACTGTTGCATTGTTTTCACATAGACACAATAATTTTACAAACATAACACATTTTTAAAAAATAGATAAGGTGGGGGTACAGAATTAACTACAAAGGAGGAGAGCACGATTATGAATGGCATCCACACAAAAAATCTGCATGTATTCCAAGGTTGACACTAACCTCAAACACCTTCTCTGTGTGCATCTCATCTGTGACCTTGTCTCTAAGGATGTCCTGGTTTTCCCTCACAAAAGTAATGTACGCGTCTGCCAGGTCCATCCCAGGTTTCTGTGGGCAAGGGAAAAGGGAAAAAGGGGAGAGGGGCAGACAATTTTAAAAGATGTGTTGTAGAATTAAAAAGCATAAATCACATACCACAACATACAAAAAACTGGGTGAATTTAAGTTAGAAAAAAAAAAGAGAGTTGCCAGTGATATTATAAGCCTACTCCTCAGCTCTGGTCTCAAAATCAATCTCCGCATTCGTCTCCAGACTTGGAGAAAGAAAAAAAAAAAAAAGACGCACACAAACAAACCAAGGACGAAGTGAAACGGCAGGCGGGAGAAAACATAGCAGCAGCGGCCGCCTTTGTGCCGCTCCTGCCTTGTGCCGCACAGCCACAGATAAAGTTCATTTACTATCGATGACAGGCCGCACCGTTTATGTACATTCACATCGACAAAAAGAATATCGATTGTGCCTTTTCTCCCCCGGCACGGCTCACTGAGAAGCCTCAGACGACAGCACGGCACAAAGCAGACTTCTTGTTGATTTTTCTCCGTTGGGCAAACTATACAGCAGCGACATATCAACAGAACGTCAGTGACTATAGAAAAACAGTAGTTGATGAACCATCAGACAAAGAATACCTCAAAGGATTAAAAAGGAAGCCAGAATGAGGTGTTCTCTCAAGTAAAGAGCATGGAACGTCTCGACGTAAAACAGGAAGCCATTCTTATGGTATGAAATTACATGTTGTTATCATGAATAGTGTTTGCACACATCTTGTTGTTGTGTATTGTTTAGAAACCCAATAAAGACAGGACCTTCAGTCAATCTCTACGCAGACGGGGACAACAATACACAGTAAATCGGTTCATATTACAGGTGGGAGGTGTTAACCTGCATTCACATTCAGCTGGAAACAACGGCGCAGGTACACAATCCGATTCCAGTCCTCCCAGTCTACGACACACCTCATAATGTCCCAAAACAATCGACACCAATTGGCATTTCTATTCTTCAGACGAGTCAGCAGCTCCTGTCAAATCAGCCGCTTTGGTTCCCATACCTCCCATTTCGCTTGTGGGTGAGAAAACAGGTCAGAACAAATAGAAAGTGATGCGTCAGGGTCGCATTATGATCACAGTCCGTGCGAATCGCACGACGGGCCGTCACAGGTGATGGAGACCCGTGTAATTCCACCCCCGTCCCCCTTCCGCTTATGCCAGATGGGAACTTTTTTTTTTTTTTTTTTTTACAGGTAATTTGTTCTCCATCTCTGCTGTCAATGAAGACTGCGGCTCGTAATTAGTGGGCCGCCTGCGATAAACTAACTGACTAATTGTGACAGCTGCCAATGGTTCCCAATTAGCGGCAGGCTCTCTGGCGCTCGCACAATGGCTCAGGCGTGCGTACCTGAGACGCACTGCAAACGCCGCCATAATTACACTCGCTTAGTCTCCTGCCACGCTCAGTCACACTTCCTGCCTGTATCAGAGCTGTCACCCTTTGCATTCACATAGCCTGGGAGTTAGAAAGGTAAATAATAGACATTCAGAATTAAATCAATATGTGATTCAGGTAAAAAAAAAAAAAAAAAAAAAAAAAAAAAAAAACAATATTTGCCATTCCTTTGTTTAAAATGATATATTTTAAAAGAAAGTATTTCAAGACAGCAGAATAATAATGAAAACCACAAAAACTAAAACTACAAAAGTCATGGAAAAGCCAGCGTTTATCATGGCCATGCAACATACAGGGACCTATACATTTAATTATGTCTGTTAAACTACCGATTTCTTGTGTGGCATAAAAAATGTTTTTTTTTTTTTCTTTTCTGTTTGCCAAAAAAAAGCTCGATACTTTAACATCCTCTTGCAGCAGATGGACAGGGACCCTTTCAGTGCACCATAACTGCAGAAAAGGGGGCTTCTCACTGCACCGCATGAAATGAGGAGGACTCCCCCCCCCCCCCATCTGCGTCTCATCGCTGTCCCTTGTCCTCTCAGCCCCCCCCCCCCCCGAAGTGCTGCCTGGCCAATGACGGCAATTTCATCTCGTTTATTCATTTAAAAATCAGACAGTCGGGTGGCCAGTTTGCATCAGGTATGGCAACTCGTACCTGAACGACAGCAATCGCCGTTTTTTTTCCCCCCTGTTCTGGTGCGAAGAAAACATCAGACAGGAAGAAAACACGGAACAAAAGTGACGAGAAATGTTGAACAAACCAAGAGGGATGGGCAAAGGGGGGGTGTGGAGGGCTGAAGCAATCATTACGGCTGAATGAAAGGTGCACAACAGGACATATTAAGCGCAGGCTAATGACTGGTTAACCTGGAAGGATAAATCCTCAACAGAGAATGGGGGGCGAGAGAGAAAATGCACTGTAATTACACAGTGCGGCAAATCTGGCTTCCTGCTCCCCGTCCCGCGGCCTCCAGGTGCGGACCGCAGCGTCTGCCGGTGTGTGCGTGCGTGCGTGGGTGCGTGTGAGACGACGCGAGTGTGCGTGTGAGAACCGGTGGAAGGCCTGACACTCAAGCCAAGGTCCCCAACAGTAACTGGCACAAAGCAAGAAAGCAGCTTAACCCCTCGTGACAGGCTCGCAAATGTGTTTGCTGCCAAAGCGTTAAAACGCCATTCATCCACGCTCTTTATTCACACGGCTTTAAAGCAGGTTTACGGCCTTCCCTTTCACTCCGCACAAAAGAGCAAGGTGGAGGTTACTTTATAATTTGACTCCAAAGTGGGCATTAGGGCTGACTCACATCGCGAGGAACTTGTGTCAACAGCACACAGGTTTAATCTACTTAGACGGAAAGAGGGTAAAGATGGGACCTGTCAGCTTAATTAGACCCGAAAAAACTTCTGCTCCCTAAATGACACAGATATGATTAAAAGTGATCTTTTCGAGTGAAGTAATGGGGAAATGCATGTTCCCACCATGCCCAGCGAGAGTCTGCCTTGTCATTAGGGGAGAATGTGTTATACCAGCATAGCTGAAGAAACAAACTGCGTGTCACATGCTCTGTGGGGGGGCTGATCGGTGCACCTTTACCTCGTTTGGCACAAATAACTATTCACCCCAAAACACCTGCTGAAATATGTTGTATATCAACGCAGTGTCACGCTCGTGGGGCGTCTTTTTCCATAAGCAAGTAATTTAGCCTAATTATCACAGACACGGCACTCTCTTACACTGCTGTGACTCATTCGGTTCGGCAGGGTCCGGTGTTCGCCTCCAGCTGAGTTTGTCATCAGCCCCAAATTCCCCGACTCCAGACAGCTCCACGCCACACTAACCATCAGCATCGCCACACAAAGGAAACTACATTTAAATAATTAGCCATAATGAATGTCAGACCGCAGGTTTGTACTTACGGGAACATCCACATATTTGGCCGCAGCTTTCGCCTAAAAGCAGAAAGATACAAAGGCTCATTTTGGTGTATAATGTTCCGCCACAGATTAGACACGGTGAAGGTGCTACTCACGGTGAAAGAAAGGATGGAGGAAAAGAAAGTTCCTTCGTCGTACCTGGAGAGTTTGGACAGGAGGCCGTCCAGGACGGCCACAAACTACAGGGGAAAGATACTCAGTCAGACACCTTGGGTGGTACGTCTGCAAACATGTGTAAGAGGCAACCACAGCGTCTCTATAAAGGGGGGATTATGTGGCGAACATGCACAGGGTGATGAGGGGGAGGGGTTCTTAAAACTTTAATAAAGGCCACAGTTTGAAATGCTAATTTATCGGCCGTTTCAGGCATGTCTCAAGTGCCCATCCGAAGGCAGATACTCGAGTCGTCATCTGTTCCTGGTGCTTGGCTCTTACTCAGCACCCTCCCCTGGGGGCCCCGCCACTGAGGGGGGGCTGAGAACGTCTCGAGGTGGCTCCCTGAACCTGATGTCATTCACCTCCACGGAAAGCAGAGGGCATCACTTACTGTACCCACAACGCCCCGCTCACACTATACCTTCGAAACCAGGGAGGAGATCATCTCCTTGAAGGACTCGTCGATCAGGACGTCGATTTTGGAGTGGTACTGTTGCTGGGGGTAGAGACAGGGAAGATGGAAATGAGATTAATCGCCTCCCAATTTGTGCTGATCAAAGGCCGCGTACCTCCCCTTCACTGGCTGATTTCATGGTGTCCGGGATGCTGCGTCACCTAATGGGTTCCCAATCACAAGACCCAAAGGCTACCCAAAGCACTGGCCGGTCCAAGCACCGCGTGGCAGGAAATCTGGACAGAACGCTCTTCCTCCTTCTCCTCCTGAGCCTTGCATTCAGTAGAGAAAATCTTCCCATGTATGAAGCTGAGTTAAGCAGCTAATAGGTCTATTATGTGGGTGAAAGGAACTCCCGCCCTCGTTTAGGGCAAAGGAATTTGAAGGATACTTTTTGTGTTTCCCACAATCACGGCAGCCTTGTGTTTTTCTAAAGGACAGGTCCAGCTGGGGGATCCAAAGACTCGCGCTAGATTCAATTAATCCGCCATTTCATGTCTGCTAACTCTTATTCACCATTTATTTAAATTGTTCTGCAAACGACGGGAGAAAGAGCTTCTATTTGCGCCTGTGAATGGAGGCCTTTGCTGCCAGTGTGGCAGGGGGGGGCTCCTCTTCCCCAATAATGCCCTTTTACAGCACTTCTAAAGACCAGCGAAATTAAAAATTTCAATCAACAAAGAACAACGATCAGTGACAAATTGAAGGTACAGGGAGGTTACTCCTGGCAGGACTAATTTTCTTTTTCTCTTTTTTTATGACATGAAATGGCTGCCTTTGAATAAAGAGAATTTACAGCATATCTTAAGAACTTCTTACCTCAATTAACACAGCCATGTTTGCGTTTCACGCCGAGTGGGAGATTAAGCTGTACGGACATTAATAATCACAGAGCCAAGAGGAATTCGCCCTCTTTGCTGGGCACATACACCAAGAATTTGTTTTAGCTGTGGTGATCAACACGTGATCCTACAATATCCACTTTGGGTGGGGGGGGGGGACCCTTTGCATTTTTAACATAATGCAACAAGGACTAACAGCTATCCATCCATCCATTTTCTGTAACCGCTTATCCTATTGAGGGTTGTGAGGGGGTCCGGAGCATTTCCCGGAGGCTACGGGCGGAGGAGAGGGAAGAACCCAGGATGGGGCGCCAACCCATCGCAGTGCACACTCACACACCATTCACTCACACACCATGCACTCATACACTCACACACCACGCACTCACACACTCACACACCACGCACTCACACACTCACACACCATGCACTGACACACTCACACACCATTCACACTCTCACACTCACACACCATGCACTCTCACACACTCACACACCATGCACTCTCACACTCACACACTCACACACCATGCACTCATACACTCACACACCACGCACTCACACACTCACACACCATGCACTGACACACTCACACACCATTCACACTCTCACACACCATGCACTCTCACACTCACACACCACGCACTCACACACTCACACACCACGCACTCACACACTCACACACCATGCACTCATACACTCACACACCATTCACACTCTCACACTCACACACCATTCACACTCTCACACTCACACACCATGCACTCTCACACTCACACACCATACACTCACACACCATGCACTCACACACTCACACACCATGCACTCTCACACTCACACACCATGCACTCTCACACACCATTCACTCTCACACTCACACACCATGCACTCTCACACTCACACACCATGCACTCTCACACTCACACACCATGCACTCATACACTCACACACCATGCACTCATACACTCACACACCATGCACTCTCACACTCACACACCATGCACTCTCACACTCACACACCATGCACTCTCACACACCATTCACTCTCACACTCACACACCATGCACTCTCACACTCACACACCATGCACTCTCACACTCACACACCATGCACTCTCACACTCACACACCATGCACTCTCAAATTCACACACCATGCACTCTCAAACTCACACACCATTCACTCTCACACTCACACACCATTCACTCTCACACTCACACACCATTCACTCACACTCACACACCATTCACTCTCACATTCACACACCATTCACTCTCACACACCATTCACTCTCACACTCACACACCATTCACTCTCAAACTCACAAACCATGCACTCTCACACTCACACACCATGCACTCACACACTCACACACCATGCACTCACACACTCTCAAACTCACACACCATGCACTCTCACACTCACACCTATGGGCAATTTGGTAACTCCAATTAATCTCAGTTTGTTTTTTGGACTGGGGAGGGATACTGGATTTCCGGTGGAAAGCCCACAATGACACGGGGAGAGCATCTAACTAATGGGAATCACAAATCTCTCAGAAATGTCTCAGATTTCTACAGAAACTATACAGAAAAATACCATTCACAATCACCTGTTTTCAAATAATTTGAATGACTGCTAACAATTCAGGAAGAACAAACTATTTAATATGAAAATCAATGAAGCTCAACATGGCCCCGTCATTTTATTGGATGACTGGATAGTTTGATGACTCAACTGTCCTCCACAAGGGAGCCATCACCTACTCCACTGTTTCACAGAAACTTTATTCTGAGGTATTTTAAAAAAATGTATTACAAATCCCATTCAGCCTTAAACATGTAATGATACAAGGCTTTCTACTGTGTGGCAAGGAAAAAAACAGTGTATATTAGCAGGAGTTATAAACCAATTTCCTTATACATTTATACCCATATGATACAGTTCAATGTTTGCAATTATGAGTTACCTAGCAGCAAAAAAAATTGAAATGTAAATTAATTGCTTTAAATTGTAACTAAAGATGATATGAGTGGAAGAAAAATATATAAGAACAATATATGAAATAATGAAATATATGATATAAAAACATAAAAGCAGGAGAGACTTACCCATTGTTTATCAGTCTTGGATGCAAAAATGTTGTGCAGAAGATGACGATGATACAAAGGAAGAGCAGAAACAAAACAAACGTAAAGAAAAGCTAAATAAAAGCCACCAATGAAATGTGTGCGATTTATAAAACAATGACGTTGTACGTGGCAGTATGACTCTACAGTGGAACAGGCTGATTAAAATACCAGATTTTACTGTTTTAATAAAGAGTTTGTTTGCTTCACATACCGTCTTAATGGCCAAAACAAATAGAAACCCACACATCGTAAACTCAACGGTTCCCTAATGATTCAAGAACGTCTTCGATGTTCTTCCACATCCTGGGGACCGACTCGGCCAAACAGCACAACAGTGACACAGAAATACAGCACATTGTTTTGGATTTATAATATTGACTCTCACATACATAATATTTAATTCAGCAGGGTTTTGGTCTACTTTGTGAAAGTAGGAAAAATCTCTTTGACTTCGAAGTGCTCGGAAGGAAACACATCTTGGAAAAAAATCAGGAGGAACCTCCCTGTCTACATTTATCTGTAATTATCTAGAAGTTTCCACTGAAGGCTAGAAGATCACTAGCTAAAGTTCCAAGGCTACAATAATGGCGAACTGCCCACCAGTCAATGTTTCACAATTTAAACCTGCATCTCTCTGTCTAGGCACAAGACTGTAAATGCACTGCAATCGTTGAGGAAGAGAAAACAGACAGTGCAGCTGCCTGAGAACTGAGACAAGGACCAAGTTAAGTGAAATTGACCTCCTGGGTCACTAGGAGGAAATGGTCTGCAGGTGGAAATGAGTTCATGAGTGAATAGCCCACAAGCAGGACCAAAGTTCTCCAGCTGAAGGCTGTCACATGCTGGAGGAATTCAAAGCCACTTAAAAGGGTTCAGAAGCTGAGCTTTGGGGACGCCGAGGGAATCATGCCCAGCCCTTCACAAACTTTATCCCCCAGTAAGAGAGAGGTGGGGTCGCAACCCAGAGACCTGGATTGTCCTAAATAAAGCAAAGACACTATGGCCAAACTGTCAGAAGCACGGGGCTAGCCCGTCTGCAAGGCCTGCCTCATAAGCACCTGCTATATAATCACACTGGTTAATTTCCTGCAGTCTACGGGATAGCGGGGAATGCTGATCGTCTATGTGGCTGCCAGTATTAGCAAGCACCGTTTTTTGGAGTAGAGTTTCACCAGGCGAGATGAGCCTCCGATAATACAGTACCTCCTGGCCGGAGTCCAACTCGCAGAGTCTGGAACACTGCTTCTTGGCGTCCATCAGCACATTGAACATGGTGCAGACGGACAGGGACACCCGGAAGTCAGTCGACTTGCCGGCCTTCTGCATCTTGGAATCGAAAGCAGCTTTTGTTCTGGGAGAGACAATAAAAGGGCATGTAAAATGGGTCACCCCCAGGGACCAATTAAAAACAGTCTCACTGTTTCTTCCTCCCCAGACCCTCTGCTTTGCACAGTAAGTCCTTACATGAGCAGCATTACCGCGGTTGCAAATGAACATTTGATGAATGTTCAGTCTAGAAGGTTAGTTCTTTCACGCCTCAGAAACAATTGTCACAGTTAGTATAATGTGATCCTCAGACAATGCTTCAGTATAACTAATAATATGTTCCGTCATCCACCCTGCCCACAGTTTCCGACCTCCCGCCAAATGTGCGATGAAATGTAGCCTGAAAATGTGAGCGGAGTGCGACTCTCTACAGTCAAGGGTCAGGAAGTGAAGGAGGAGGATGCAGGCTGGGGAGGCAGACTTTGAGGACAGGAGGGGGTCGAGGTCTTCTGTGACTGGGGGACTGGGGAGGGGGGCAGAGACCGACGGTGAGGCTGGTATTGGCCAGCTTCAGGACTGAAGCTGACCTCTTGACGCAGGCCTCCACCATGTCGCTGGCCATGAGTTTGAGCCTCTGCTCCAGGTGCCTCGCGAACTCGGGCTCAGGCCACCGCAGGTCCAGCACAAACATCTGCAGGGCTTCTAGCTTCCAGAACAGGTCCTCAGACGTTGCTGAGCCGTTACTGGGGGTGAAGGCACCATGACAGGACAATGTAAGATACCCACATACACACACACACACACATACACTCAAACACACACACATTCCACTTCCATGAAAGGACCAAAATACTAGGACACTTCAGCAACAACATGGATAATTGCTGTGATTATTGGTAAGGCTGTGAGAGACGCCTGTGTTTTCACAATAAAAAAAAACAAATATTGCTTAATAAGGCCATGATATTAGAGTATAGCACATTGATGTAATTAGCTTCCTCTTATTATATACCCTGTTGCATGTATTAGTAGACATGAGTACTACATGACATGTC
Source organism: Paramormyrops kingsleyae (assembly GCF_048594095.1). NCBI lineage: Eukaryota > Metazoa > Chordata > Actinopteri > Osteoglossiformes > Mormyridae > Paramormyrops > Paramormyrops kingsleyae. The sequence continues at coordinate 16,773,377 of NC_132797.1, forward strand.
CCTTCCTTATTTATGCAAATTAAAATATCATAACATTGTTGACACAAACAATCGCTTCTCATTGCCTTATTAAGTGTTGTTCTTGTTCAAAATCTGCGATTTAAAAAATAATGAAACCGCCTTTGTTGCTCGGAAATGGAAACAGCAGTGTTTTGTTGGCTTGGTTCAGACACGTTAGAGGATCCCGCTTGAAGCCAGCAGGTTTGACTCTGCTCTTGCTATGCAGACAGATGGACGTGGCACCGGCAGCCTGCTGCCGTGTCTATGACAGGTTACGGCGGGACAAAAAAAATAAGCTCATTCCGCTACCATCCAAATGTACAGCAGCTGCCAGCGAAGGGTGCAATTGCTGCCTTTAAGGGGATTTGCTACCTAAGCAAATGTGCCGGGCAATTAAATGTGTGCTACACTGGTTCCCCTCCTGCCCAATTATCTACTGCAGCCCCAGAGCCCATGAAGCCCACCCAGCTCCCAATGGCACAGCTCCCGGGGTCTGCAGGAGAGCAGAGACTTCACTAACGAGTCACTGGAAAAGGAAAAAAATACATAAAAAAAACCACTGGGCAACAGGACCCCCCCCTCCCAAACCAGTTGGGACCCTCACTGAGCTGCCACACTGAAGTACCAGAGTCGGGAGGGTGGTGAAATCACACAGTCAATTCTCTGGTGTCACTGGGAGACCCCTGGAGTGAACTTGACACTGGATACAATGTAGACCAACAGCACAAGCAGATACTTTCCGACTTTAGTGCGAAGGAAGGGAAAGGCGGCATCACCATACTCACAAAATGTCGGCCAAATTAATTCCTTGCAAGCTAGAAGTTAAAAACGAGATGATTACAAACAATCCACGTTGCTGCTCGAGCCCACTCTCCATGCTGGATGGTTTGAGAATTGAGCATGAACACGTGGCAGAAGAATGTGATACTGAGTCGCTAATTCCCAATTCCCGAAAAAGTTATCACAGCCAAACACGATGGTTGAGCGCTACACGTGGAGTTGCACGGGAAGTTCGCATAACAAATCGGCTCTCTGTTATTGACACGATATTCCAGCAACCAGCAAGGCAGCGGAGGACTTGTGAGAACCACGCTAGAACCTCGGGGCATAGCAACATGCTGTTTTTTTACTCGGTGGTACCTCATGGTAAATATTCTTTAAAGGTTGTCAAAATGTGGTTATAATGCCATAGAAATCTTCAAGCCACTATAGGCCGAACAGGGCAGAACAGAGCACTGGCACTGGCAGAACCCAAAAAGGAGGAACAGATGGATCCAATTCCAGTGGTCCTCGCAGATTTGCTGGTAGGGATCCGTGTGTGTCAAAGCCTCGCTCACATGCAGCGGGGTGAATACAGGAAAGGCAATCACAAGCACAGACAAGGATGAGGCTCTATACCGAACTGTACGCCACAGCTAGGGGCTACCAAGGCCTGCTCAGCTCCCCCTCCATAGGCCGGCCTTGTCTTCCACAGTCGGGATGCGTGTCTAATTCTGTTGGGGGTGTCAGAAAGATTACACGACTACAGGCGAGAAATTTTCACAAGGAAAGCAAACAGAGTCATGGGACAGAATTTGCAGAGTCCCGGGTCCTTCGTAATCAGAGCACAGCTAAGGCTGCACATGTCATGGGTAAGCCTTCAGACATACTGGTGGATTTTTCTGGTATCTATTGCACCACTGTCCATAAATGCCCATTGATTGGATCCATTGGGGTTGGATCCAGCTGTTTGACAGTTTAGTCTGTTATCTCTGATGTTAGCATCTCATTTTTCCTGGTCCTGTGGAGGAGGAGATTCCCAGACGGTGCAACCCGTCCACAGACAGCACGATGCCATGGCCACCCTCACAGACAAAGCTGCCACACCCTCGCGCCCCCCCCCCCATGCCGTACACACTTGTGGTCACACAGCGGGCCCATCCATGAGGGCGCAGAAAAGCTGGGCAGCTGGGGAAGGATGAGGGGCAGGCCAGGAACTTTGGGCAGAGGGACGCTGGGGAGGTTTTCTGTTATCGTCCTGTGAGGGAAGAACACGCACACGCACACACACACACACACACACACAGGATGCAAGAGACAAAGAGGAGACTGAGATCCACTTTCTCACACACACACACACACACACCCCTGGGAAAATCATTGTGCAGCTTACCTCCTAGGCTCTGCTCCAACTGCAGATCCATCTCAAACTAAGCATCACACGTCTCAAAGCAAAACAACAGCAGTGGAAGCGACAACCATCACGAATGAATTTCAAGATCCCCTTGCATATGGCATTTCCTCAGGCCCCGTTTACATGCTGTGTGCAGCTGCTTCCTGCTTCTATCCTGCAATCATGGAAGATCACCAAGGCCAAAAGGTGCCTGATGAAGTGTAAGGGGGATAAACAGCCTTACTTGACTGACTGCCACGTCTCCTGCTCAAAGCCCCGATGGACGGACTGGGCGATGGAGGACTCCATTAGGTCGATGTAGCGCACCACCAAGGGCATGAAGTGATTCTGCAGGTGCTTGTGAAACGTCCCGTTGCACAGATAAGCTGGAGGGCAAGATGGGGAACGGACACGAGTGAGGAAACAGAAAGGAGGACGAAGGGCTCTGTCTCCACAGTCACAGCCAGGGCAGGTGACCTGATTTAAGCAAAGGGTCCGTGGTTTACAACCCTAAGGCTATTGGCTGAAGTTCCGAGAGGCATCCTGAGTTGTACCTTTGGGCTGCTTTTTTGATGCTTTTGATAATTGTGTGTCAATTAATAACAACCATCTTCTTTGCTACTAACAGGAAATGAACACCAAGGGCATTGTTGACAAGGAGAGATGCGGAGTCCTGGAAGGATGAAGAAGCTGACCTACATGGGGTCTTTCCTGGGCGACACGGTGTCGGGGGGAAGGGGGGGGCTGGGGGGTGTTTGGTTCACAGCCCAATGGGAGCCTTTACTTCCCAGCTCATAATGATGCTCCAGTAATGAGAGACAGAGATCCAGGTACCATTCTGGGCTTCATTAAACCTAATTCCAGTCTCCTCTAACCATTTTGTTACGGCTAACACAGACCTCCTGATCCCAGTTACGATTACAACACAAAGAAATGCCGTACAGTAAACCTCTGCTGGACTTCCACAATGATCGCAGTTACCACACTGTGTCCTGTGTAATTGTGCTGATATCATTAAACCAAAGTGTGCATTAAATCTCAGTACATTTTTGACATGTGTCTTGTTGAGTTGGGGGAAAAAAACACAGGACATAATGCATTTTAACAGTTGGCTAAATGGTTAACATCTAAAGCAAATGTTCTTTTATCCCTGTAAATGAGTGTCCAATATAAATTACAATATTCTAAAATGTTCTTAAGGTAGTGGTGAGAATATGATTAATTTTTGAATTGACAGTTACATTAGTAGCTGGTATTGTCTTCATCAATGTGTAATTATCATTATACTGGTTGTGGTAGATGAACACTGACCTTTTGCTTAACGAGACCTCTTGTTTTTTTGTTCCATTAATTAGTGTGGTTAGTGGTGCAGGTTTGTGTTCCATTCAGCGACAGCCACCGGGGGGGGGGGGAACTAGCGGGGTGGGAGGGGTGCTTCACCCCATGGGGTCACTTACGGTCAGTCCGCAGGAAGTTGTTGAGTAGCTGGAAGAGAGCGAAGCCGTCCCAGGAGTCTGGGGGCTGCACCTGCAGAGCAGCGTCCATGTCTACAGTGTACAGGGACCAGAAGGTCTCCGCATGATCTGCCATGACCTCTGGCCACCAGGAGAAAGCCTGGGAGAAATGGAGACGGGGCTCTGAATGGAGCAGGAGGAGCAAAGCACCGAGAGCAGGGTGTGACAGTGGGGGTGAAAGGGCATGAGTGGGGGGGGGGGGGGCGCATGAAGCTGCAGACAAAGGGACTTGGGTCCAATAAGGGAGGCACCTTTACTGATCACATTAGAACAGCCACAGGAATCCAGGTTATTCCATAAAGTCAATGGCAAAACTAACCATATCTGCAACACGGCAAAATGACATACATTGACACAGAAATCCAGTAACTTAAGATTTTAGTATAAAAGAAAAACTAATATCAATACATTATTTAAGAATTTAAGATTTTACAACTATATTAGAACATTTTTATGGGGAAAAGGCCATACATAGCAAGAATGACCCATTCAACTAAAATATACCATAAAAAAACAAAAAATAATCTAAAACTAAATAGAAAATCAAAACAAAAATTCACAACTACAGCAAAAATGACCAAGTACTTTCTGAAAAGTCTTCCACAAACAATCTCTCCATAAAAACTACACAGAAAGTCGCCTGTAAATTGGCCGGCCTGAGGTCACCACAGGTCGTCCAGCAGTGTGAGGAGAAGAGGTCTCCCTGTGTCCACCACACCCATCCTTGGGAACCCTAAGTACCAGGTACCTCAGACCGACCCAGGTCCACCATAAATGTCCTTTAGAACCCTAATTACCAGGCACCTCAGGTCTGTCTGTCTACACCATACCATTCCATAAGAACCCTCATTGCCCCCGAACTCGTCCTTGAGAACCATAATTACCAGCACCTCAGTCCTGTCTGTTTCCACTGGACCTGTCCTTGAGAACCCAGGCCCTAATTAACATGTACATCCATCCCACCTGTGCCCACCATAACTGTCCTTGAGAACCCTAATTACCAGGCACCTCTGCCGCACTCCTCCTTTTAAGGACAAAACTGACGCTGCGGCACCGAGCACAATGTTTCATTATTGCCTCACGCGAACAGATTTGTGGTTAATGGAAGCAAACTGTAGGAGCAGGCCGTATAGGGGTGGGGTGGTGTGTGTGGGGGGGGGCAGCCTCTTTAAGAGGCGCATCTATCTCTCGCTGCATGAGATGGAAAGCAGCTTCCTGTCCTCCCACACGCTCATGTGCCTTCAGCGCTACGCCGGAACGCGCGATTCACCGCGGCTTTGTGTGTCAATGGGGCTCTGCAGCTCACTTCACAATCAAGACAAAAGAGGAAGACCTTATGGCAGTGAATAGTGCGTGTAGCGTTTATCATGCAGAACGCCACATGTAGCAGCGATTTCACGAGTCATACAAAGCGGCCGGCACTGCATCTCCATGAGACTTATGACAGTGATTTATTCCATGGACTCCAAGGTGACGCGTTCATGGAAACAGGTGAGACGCGGCATTCAAGGCCAGCTCATTGTGACGGCTTCAGCGCCGCTTCCTCTCCGCTAAACGCGTCACCCCGCTGCAGCCAGACGCACTAAAAACACAGTGGAGTGAGACTGGGGAGTGCTGCGGGGCAGGGGAGGGGTGGGATGAATAGCACTGACCTGACAGACACAGATGGTAAGGGAAGGAGGTAAAAGCCCAGAGATGGGGAGACGGCAGCACACGGAAAGAAAGGTGTGTAACTGTGTATACCACGCGTGCCTCAATGAGCAGGGAGCAACCAGGGGAAAAAAAGAGGGGATTATTTAGACAAATGCTAGGTTCACAGCTCTGCTGGTTAAGCAGTTAAATACATAACAGCAACTCACATTAACAGCAAAGAAGCAGAGTGAATGAATGAAAGGGAAAAATATGAATAAATACTTAACAAAAATAAAAAAACATTAATAAACAATTGAAAAGTGCATTTAAACACAGAGACAGAACTTAAGAAATACTTATATTTTAAATCATATATATGACATTTGACCCATTTTGATATATAATTTGTTGCAGAAAATTTCCCATGATTGCACTATCTTCATTTCGTCTTAGCCATATTCCATGGTGTACATTTGACATGTATATTCCTGCAATAAAAACTACAGGATGAGTCTTCAATTCTCATATACCACATACAGTATGACAGGAACATCAACAACAGCTGTTACTCTGCAGTTGATGAATTTTCAAAATAAATCTCAGGATGTGTGTAAAGAGGCAGGAGTTGCTCATTACTCAGGTTGCTCTTTACGCTGAGAATAACAAGGGATGTAATTACATTCAAATGAAAATGACAGTTTACATATCATATAATATATGAAATGGCATCGAATTTGCAGCAAACATACAAATACTTTTTATAAGGGACTCCAGTTGAGTATAAAATGAGGTAAGAAGGTCGGCTTGTTGGAAGGAGGTACTGTAGAGATGAGTGCTACACAGTGGTCAAGGTGTGATTTACCTCTGCGTGGTGCTCTTCGTTCTGCTGCAGGACCTCGATGCACAGCTCGCCCAGCCGGATGACCTCCTCCAGGCTCTTCTCCGGGACGGCATGGGCATTCCCTGCAACATCACCGCAGCTTATGGCATTGTTGCATTAAAGCACCGGAGTGCACCTTTCGCGAGCATCACCCCTTCAGAGGCACCGGGCACCGTGGAGAAACCACAGCACAAAGGTTTATACAGAACGTATGGAATGCAGAAAACTATTAAAGAAAGAGAGGAATGGAGGGACTGTATACTAGGTCATTCAAAGAATGTTTAGGCTAGTTTCCAGCATACCTTTAAGGTATTTAGAACTCCTGATTTCTTGGTCAGGTGTTCTGGGATCTGGGATAAAACAGAGATGTGGATCTGTCCAGTGTGTCCTGAGCACTGGTTTGGGAAGCACTGGCTTAGGGTCTACTTTAGGACAGGACAATAGACCAAGTAGGTCAACATGGCACAGATTGTAATTAAATGGAACCATTTTACTGGGGATTGTACAATGGGGAATAATTACAAAGAAAGTTCTAGAAAACAAAATTGATTTCAAAGGCACCTAGAACTGTTCTCTGGAGGATCATCAACATTTCAAATTGGCCATCTCTCAACATAAAGGCTAATTTCATTCCAAAATTCACTTTAAGTGATCTTAAGAAAGCGAACTAGAGTGTTAGTGGTATGGGGGGGCCCAAGAGAGAGATTAGTGCAGAAAATGTGTGTGTGGCTCCTGCTGAGAGTCTAATGAGCTGAAGGCGGGCAAACGCTGCCTCTGCTGCTTGGGTTTACTCAAAGGGAGAGGGAGGAGGAGGCTTCTCTGTCCACAGTCCAGATAATGAACCCTTTCAGGGTTTTTCTGCGCGCCTCTAATGTGGGGATCACGGCAATCTGAAGACCAACCTTCAATTTTGGCGTAGTCAGTGAGCTGGGAGTAATTGACCAGAGCTGCTTTCTCGAGGCATTTCTGAACCACCTTCCTCAGCTGGTCCGGAGGGACTGGTGTAGAAATGTCCTTCATCAATACCTGATTAAGGTGAGGGGAGTAGAATTACTGATCCACACCGGTGCTCCTTTTTCCACATTTACACACAAAATCACTGATTGAGAGTTTTAGGGCCAGAATACTGTGTTGGGTATTAGTGTATGGGCACTCATTTTGCTTTCATTACGCAATGGCTTTCTTTGTTTTCCACATTAATGAGACAGAGCCAGACTTTCGTCCCTCTGTTTCACGCCATGTTCTCCCTCCTGTCAATCTGCGTTCGAGGCTTCTCGTATGCCGTTCAGTCTCCAAAAAAAATAAAATAATCACAATTCCCAGAGTAACAAAGAAGAGCTCGGAATGATGGCCAGACTCACCCTCTCCACCAGGGATAATGTGGCTTTCAGTGCACCTTCCGGCCGTCCAAATGGGAAGCAGTACCTGCAGAGCGGGAATGTACAAGTAGCAATTATTGGAGAACAACCAGTTTAGGGAACCGGCTGTATTTTCACATCTCAGTGGATACACTGAGAAATGTAGCCATTTTGAATCCATCCATCTTCTACCAGCTCATTCTGGTCATGGTCATGAGAGGGTGTACCTGGGTGTTAGTATGGAAGAGGTTAGTGACTTTCCACTTCACACCATCATAGGACGCCATCTTTACAACAAGTCAGTTCACCACATTTCTGCCCAGCAAGAGCTGCCCTGGTCAACTGCAAATGAGGTTGTGGAGGTCAAATTGCATAGGAGCATGTTCAGTTGTGAAGAGGTCGCCACACAAACTTACAGAAAGAGACCTGATTACACAACATCAATACCCAACCTGAACGGCAGCAAATCCCACAGGCAATGTTCCAGCATCTAATGGAAAGCCTTCCCAGAAGAGTACGAGCACCAACGGACCGACCAACTTCATATTTAATACACTAGGTTTCAGAGTGAGATGTTGGACAAGCTGGTCCACATACTTTTGGCTATTTAACGTAACATCTACAGTCAGTTGTCAGCCCTTAACAGCTGTTTAAGTTGGTTAAGACTGTTGAGGTCCCGCCTAATGATAAGGGTCTGTGAGTTTTACGCGCATGCAGGTGTACATGAAGAGCACCCTAAATTTTCCAAGCCTTTGTCCTCTGCTGGGAGGGTGGTGCAAACACAAACCAGCCAAATAGCCCTAATCATCTTTGCTGTGTTACGACTAATCCTCAGTGCCAACGACACACTGAAGGACTTTGATTCTTCCCTGTGCTCATTTACATAATCCACATATTGTCACCGCTGTTGTATACTCCTATTAGTCTGCTGTTGTAGAGTGAGGCTAAACGACTCCTGCTGCTTTCGGCCCCCAAAGTGCCCCCATCCCTTCCACCGGGGACATACAAAGGGAATGAGCAAACGGGGTGAACTCATCCCATCTTCCTAAAGAATATTGTATATTGATATTGTATCTAATCCACATATACTGTGCTCAAGCTTCTGTCAGCCTCAGCTGGAATGATGAGCCAGCACACTTATTTTTATTGGTTTTATGTATAGAAAGGAACAAAATGTATAATAGACATGGTGATTATCTGGAGTTTTATGCTCCTACAGCATCCATTACCTGAAATGTATGATCTGGTTTTCCAGTAGACCTAGAAGTCTGCTTTTGATGTCTTCAAACTGTTCCTTTTCCTCTTCTGTGACTGTCCCCATACCATCTGGCCTAAAAAAGGTTTTAAAATGATACATTATTGAGAATAAAAAAATAGCCTCGATATTCCTCCCTTAAAATACGTAGTGCAATCTCTCATCCAGAGGAGGAATGACTTAATGATGAATGGCCAACAAAGGGAAAATGCACAAGCTATTTTCTTTCATTATCAGGCAAATGGTGAATAGCTAACACTCACTCAATAATACAACAATTAGCCAAAGAAAATACAAAGATACTTTAATGAAAAGTTAAACCCATTTGGAATATGTTGCAAAATTCAGAAATCGTTGCAGTTTCAAATTAAGAAAAAGTTTATATGATTTAAGTACCTTCGTTAGGTTTAGAGGAGAACCTTTCGCTTTCACCAAAGGGCTGCTTCATTCCATACTAACACTCAAAACCAATTTGTTGTTCCTCACCCCACTGGTCCGTTAGCCACCCTTTTTGAAGTGAGCTTTGTTAAGAGACACAACAAGAAGGTAGCGGGGGTCCACATTCCCACCCCCACTCTTCACTCTTTGGGGGTTGGTACTTTGTTCTAGGGCCCTAGCGCTGACAACGAAGGTCAGATCCCCTTTCATCCTCACGCGAACTAGGGCATGTTGTCCTCTACCTGGACCTCTAGGGGGCACTCAGTTGGGGGGGTGGGGGGGATTTGGGGGCAAGGTATCCATACTGAAGATTTGGGGCGACTTGGTCCTCATTTCAAAGAGTTCCAGGAGAGAGGATCTCTCTGGCAACCTGCAGTATATTTACAGCACTGACATGGTCACAGAGCCTCACTCAGGAAGCAGTGAAGCAGCAGAGACGGACAAAGCGTGTGCAGGCCCATTGGCCACTGAGAGTTGACAGGATGTGCGACGCTAGGGTGGAAGAAAACAAAGCGCCCAACCGGTCGGCGATGAATGTGTACGGTTTAGAGACCCTCTTGTGTGTGACGGTCGTTTTTAAGATGCGTGCGTACGCTCCGGATACATATGTACTGCGATACACCATCTGCCCAGAACTTAATACAATAAAAGTTACCAGGGAAAAAAGCCCATAGTGTTAACAACTTATAATTGCTGCTCCATGTGTCTGGGGGTGGGTGAAGCAATGCAGTCTGTTTGACCACTTGTGTCGGAGCTGATGCCCGGACACAGTGCATTATGGGACGAAATAGAACAAGTGAGTCCAGAAGGAGGCATTATGGAATGAGTCCCTGTTTTAAAGCGGGGCTTTTCAGCGTGGGACACCCGCGCTGACATCACCAGCCTTCGCCAGCAGGAGGCCTAGAGCCTGCGTTTACCAGTGACACCAGTGTGTCTGTCACACAGGACCCAGGGCGGAGGGTGACAGGCGGCTCTTTGGTTCTCTGGTGTGGACATGTCAATTCCATGTATCAGCTAGTGTTTGTCACCTGTCTCGTGAAGGGACGCACAGCAGTGACCGGGCTTGGCGGTCCTCCATTAGGGGAAAAAAACATGTCCTTACTAGATTCAACGTAATAAAATTTAGTTTATTTAATGAATTTATTATTTACTAAATAATAAGCTACATCAAAATATATTTTATATGTTTTGACGAAGCTTAGTCAATTTCATTAAAATTAAAGGTGAAAAAAATTCATATGGCCATGACTGTATGTATGTATGAATGTATTACTGCCTTTGTCTGTTTTTTTGCCCGGGAAACAGACTCTTTGCTGCACAATGGACTCGCCATCTTTTACTCATCACTATCCAGCCAACGTCTTTTGTAAACGTTTGCGATATTGCATCAGTTGTTTTGTTTGGAAACTATACCATCATACTGCACACGTTAATGCACAAAGTGAACGCAATATCGTACCATTGAAATGTACACGGTATATGAGCAGAAACAAAATGTTGTAAAACATTTTACCACAGAAGAAGGGAACGATATAAGGAAGGGCAGTGTGGTTGGAGAATGCGAGGCGGCTTTCTGTTTTCCACATAGAACAGTTAATCTCACATTTTTGTATTCTCCACAGGTCAGTTCCAGCGTGGATCATTTGAAGCCCGGCGTATTCAAAATCTTTTTGCATCGGTCATTTTCCAAGTTTATTCACCCATTTCGTAATATGAATGGCGTAGCTATCCTGAATAGATACCTTTATAATATATTAAGCTGAATGTTTAAATAGGGTTACCATACGTCCTCTTATTCATGGACATGTCATCTATTTTGGGACCTAAAAATGCCAGAAATATCTGGGATTTAGTTTTGTTTCATATTGGTGTTTGTTTTTTACAGTCAGAATACTTTCTTCATGCATATTTGAGTTACACTGATGCCTCTCTTTGCATCCTATCAGCAGTCTCCACTTCCGCAAACCAAAATATACTCATGCTAGTTCAAAAAAGGTTTAGCTGCATGTGGCTACATTTAACTAGTCACATTGCAACACCCCAAATTAACCTTTTGACAGCCGGCATTGTGTGTTTTCGGAGTTCCTGCATTGCTCGGTTATTACTCGGGGTGTAATGGTTCAAGGTACATAATCAAAAAATTTGGCATGCCCCCTACAGTTCAATACACACATAATATTATCAATTTATCAGGGTAATAATTATTAAAATCATGCCGGTCAAGAAAACATGTTGATCCGAAGTCAAATACATGGTTATTTGGAAAAATAAAGAGTTAGTTGTTTAATTAAAAGGTGATGTGTCTAATTTTTTTCCTTAAATAAAAAGATGCTGGGGGCAGTATGGTGGCACAGTGGTTTGCACTGTTGCCTCACACCTCTGTGACCAGCGTTTGAGTCTCTGCCAGGGTTCCATGCGTCTGTGGAGTTTGCATGTTCTCCCCGTGTCATTGTGGGGCTTCCTCTGGGTTCCCCCCCCCCCCACACAGTCCAAAGACATGCTGAGGTTAATTGGAGTGTGAATGCGCCCTGCGATGGTTTGGCACCCCATCCTGGGTTGTTCCCTGGCTTATGCATATAGTCTCTGGACCCCCCACGACACTGAATAGGACAAAGGATGGATGGATGGATGGATGGATGGATGGATAGATAAAGACAAAATCACTGTGGCCGAAAACCATGATACACACTGAACTGTGGGCAAACAGTATTGTTACACCCCTGGTTATTATAAAATAAACTATGTCAACCAGAAGTTATGTGCACTATAAGTTAATAAAAAACAGTGTGAAAATAGCTTACTGGTCGGGGTTGCATGGATTAAATTTTTAGCTCCAGAATTATAGCAACTGCCAGCATCCATAATTGAAAGTTTTTTTTAAATAATGTAGAAGTTAATTAGTTATGTTCTTTGGTGAAGCTTATGATTAATGCTATATTCATTCTTTATTACTCAAAGTACATACATCTCTTTCTTAAATTATCTTAACAAAAACTTCTTTTCATTGTGTTAGTATATCCACTGCTTCAGCAATACATTTATCCAAATTGTCTTTTTCATTTCTGTGGGAGATGGACAATCACTCAACTGAGGGATGAAAATATGAGCATTAGAACTGTGAATATTGTATTTCTGAAAAAATAAGCACATATCATTGTCATAATAAACCATATATATTTCATTCTCTGCTTTTTCCTGCAGATTTTGAAAGGTTACTAGATTTCTGACAGCTGCATTTTTTTTCCCACAGAATTTAAGTGTGGTAAGTTAAAACACTTTTGGGGTACGATTTGAATGTATACAATTTCAGGGATGCGGCTGTATCCATGTCTAACAGGCATGAGCTATTAAAGCATTTTAGATTGCTGCACAGACATAGTCGCCACCATCCATGTTTAAATCTAAGCTGCCCTTGTACTTCACAAAAAAATTGAATCCTTTGTACATTTAAGCAAAGTCCACCCTAAATAAGATTCACAGGAGCTGCTTGAACCGTCAACATTCAGTTACCACTTGTGCACTTGCAGCATTCTTTCTACAGAGAGATTGTTTTGTTCACATTGGCAGTCACTTGAAGAACAATGAAAGAGTTACTTATTCGTTTGAGGGCTGTCATTTTCAAACAAATGTATACGGAACGTTTTCATTCCGACAAGAACAGAAAAAACACAAACTAACGACCATGCCTATCTAAGGGTAAGATAGGCTGTTTGAATGTGAATATGTAATGTAATGTCTGTACCATTTACCCAAAGTGTAACATCTGTTGAGGTGCAACCCAAAACACCTTTACCGTATACTGATGTGAGTCAGTAACATACACCATGTAAGAAATTGTTAATTATTTAATACAGATGGTATGAGGTGTGAACCGCCAGGCTGGTAAGGCATGTTTAGTGTCAAACTGATGGAAAATCACTCCTGATTCCAAATCTGGTCGCTGCATTTTCATAGTACATTCTGTTTAGTTCTATCCCGTTATTTTGTGTTTCTTGTTTATGTTAAGTGTAATGTCTGTCTTATGTTAGTTGTAGTGTTAGTTAGGAATAAATGCATGTCTTTTACACCACTTCAGCCTCCGTTCATTGAGTGCTCGCAATAGTCTGTGCCTCTGTGCGATCTGGCTACTAAGCTCTGAAACCTCAAACTCGCCTGAAATATCGCAAGACTCTCTCTCATCGGCCATGAGGGGAGCTTCGCTACCGATCGTTTACATTACCTGGTGATGCAGCTCGCTGGACGAGCCTTCTAACCCAGGGTACTAAGAGATACTGGTAATTAATGAATCCCACGTAAGTCTCACATTAACAGACTCATGGGGCTTCGCAATCGAATTTGGAGGAACCAACCATTCGGCATAACGATTAGTTAATAATCATAATTAAATAATAATTAATTTAAATTTTGTTAATTTCAAAACATATTGGTGGATATATAAAAATTTACCTGAGCTAATTATTCCTACAACAGTGTCTTAGAACCTCTCCTTCAGGATTTGAAAACTTTGGAGTAAGGTGGAGTGTTTCTTCCTTTGCTGGGGCAGTGTCTTAAAGGCACAGCTCAGCTGGTTGTAGCAGATTACCTAGTAGCTCATGGTAGAGCTGGGTTTACTGAGAGCTTTTCTGGTGAGTATTCCTGCAGATTCTGCATAAGACCTTCTGCAGAAACCCAGCAACGGGAGATAAAAGTGGGAGACTTTAGTATCAGGACAAAAGAACTCCATGAGTTGTATGTTAAATCAGCTCAGGAACAGAATATAAACTGTTTTGGAGTGAAAAGACAATGAATTTTCACTAAACGTCTTGCACACTTCAGGGTTCATATAGGTTATCCCCCAGATATTGTTCATGATGTGTTTGAGGGTGTAGTGCCAGTGGAATTGGCATGTTGCTTTGAACTGCCGATCTGAAAAAAGTCTTGAAAGCCTCAATGAATTGATTGTTTGTTTGTTTCAACTACAAACGGTCAGACAAAACAAACTAGCCACATGTGATCCCACTTGCTCTTTCAACAACAAAAACGATAAGCGGAAATGCCCATGAAAATCGGGCCTACTCCTATTTTATAACTGGGGTTCTGATGCCAGAGGAGGAAAGGGAGCGGCAGCCATTGCTTGACTTGAAAGACATTGTGAAGCTTGTGGTTGCTGCAGCACATACAGATGAGTCAATGGCCTACCTTGAAGGGAAAACCTTTGAGCACAGACAGAAGGTCCTTGAGGTATTTATTCCCTGGTTTGAAACTCTTACCAAAACACCATTATTTGGTGCACTATCCCAAAACCAGGATATTTGGTCCTCTTGTGGTACAGTGGACTCTAAGGTTTGAGGCCACAATTTTTTTAAGAATGTAACCAGTTGCTTTAAAAATGTGCCTCTTCTACTAGCAAGTAAGCATCAGCTCATGATCAGCAGTGGGGAAGTTACTCACAAAAGATCATTTAGAGACAGAGGTGGAATATTCAGGTCCAGAAAGACAAGTCCAGACCAAGGTTTTTGTTTCAACCAACCAGTTGAGTAGGGCTGAATGATTTATCAATTTCAAATCGAAAATTGCGATTTTACACAACACGATTAGCCAATCGCAATGGCTTCGATTTAGGATATGCATTATATAGCTCGTCTGTATTTAAAACTGTTTTACAAATTCATGCCATCCTACTTGTGTGACAGTCATTCTGACCAATCAGAAGTAGAAGTGCTGTACTCCTCCTGTGCCAATCAAGCTCAGCAAACACGTGAAACCCAAGGAGCTGTAAATGAATTACCTACGGATTTCATGGTCAGCAATTGTTTACAGAAAGGTCCTATCATTACGGGTCCAAGCAGCCTAATCTGAGGGATCCCTGTTATTTTATTTTCTTACTGGAATTGTTTATTTTTATTATTACTTTTACTTAACACAGTCACAGCTTATGTAATAATTGTTTTATGTTTGATTATTCTCTGCTAATTTAACCCTTGTGCACATGGGACTGTCAGTAAACACTATCAGTTTATTAAGCGTAAAAAGGTGATTGATAGCTGTTTGAAAACGCAGCACTTAAACTGCGCATGTAAAATCCATTTGCCATGTTCCAGTGGCATTTTGGCAAATAAATGATCATAAAGCAATACTTTTAAGCTATTTTGCTTTAAATTTATAGTAAATTGCTGCAGAAGCAGAGTACGTGGCATAATCTGGGAACAGCGTCCACACCCAAGACCACCGTCATCATAGGACGATGTAAAAAGTTCCATTTGTTTAGGAACTGTTC
Source organism: Paramormyrops kingsleyae (assembly GCF_048594095.1). NCBI lineage: Eukaryota > Metazoa > Chordata > Actinopteri > Osteoglossiformes > Mormyridae > Paramormyrops > Paramormyrops kingsleyae. The sequence continues at coordinate 16,788,862 of NC_132797.1, forward strand.
TTAGTGATCGGGAATGGGGAATTCAATAGACATTTGCACGGTTGCGATTACTTGTGGCTTGATTTTTAAATATGTATTGTATACGCCAGATCACTGAAGACCAGAGGTTTGTACACAATGATAAGAAAAAATAAATACATATTGGAAGCAATTCATAACTTTAAGATGTCTTGCATTAGAATACAGACCAGTTAGTATTTTGATAATGTCACATGTGATAATGCTATGTCACGTTTCAAATCTATTACACACTGAATAATGAACTGAAGCTTGACTTTAAAAAAATATCACAAATCAAATCGCAACTGCAAAATCTGTCAGACAAACCATGATTAATTATTTTCCTCAAATCATTCAGCCCTGCAGTTGAGTATGAAGTGTCACAGTCACACTCATTAGATCGCTTTGAAAAAGGAAACTGATGTCCTGTATGTTTGCCAAGGTTGGGACTAAAGGTTGTTATAACACATGTTCGTTGTGTGATCTTTTATACTCCTGTCATCAAGCAGGCTGTGCAATTTAAATAAAATCAGGCTGACCAATAGTATTAATCCATCCAACAGTGCAAAACACTGCACCATGCCACTGCTATTAAATCCAGTTACCGATCCATAGTAAACCAGTTTGCACCAAATCAACATATTTAAATAAAACAAACGTTATCGAATCATGTTCAAATACAGCTTTATATATGTTTTTATACAGCTTCGTAAATACAACTATACCAACTCCACTAAATCAAATGAAATCTATCATGGTAAATTATATTTAGCTAAATGAAGTAAATTAAATTAGATTTAATCAACCTTAGTAAATCGTGTACAACCAAACTAGGAAAATTAAGTTGGAGCGACAACGTTACTTAATGATGAGAAAAATCCATAAAATCATGTGGGAATACCTTCTAGGATTCTTAAGTTGATTCAACAGCTAATCTTTATCAGTCTACTCAACTGTGGAGGGGTTCAGTTGGCGGAAGAATGTCACATCCGGTCCGTCAGAACACCTGGAGTCCCGCACTGAGGCACGAGAGGAAAGGGCACGGAGGGCTTTGAGGGTGGGGGAAGAAGGGGCAGAGCAATGCGTTTATCTTGTCGCTTAAAATAACCCGTCACTGTGTCATCAAATCCACCACAAGTGTCACATCCTGACAGTGAGACCTTCCTGAAGGACTAGCGCAGGGCAGTCTGGGGCAGCAGACCTGGATGTCGAGAAATGAGCATGTGTATATCCAGCAGTACTTTACTCTGCATGTCTTGCTTTAAGTCTTGGATCTAATTTAGCATTCATTAACATCTCAGTAGTAATTTATAAATAGACTGCAGGAAGAAAGAAAGAAAGTGATAAACATATAAATTGATTTGGAAGACGCACATTTATATATATATATATATATATATATATATATATATATATATATATATATATATATATATATATATATATATACACACACACACACACAGGCTCCATTTCCTCTCAGATATAGTTACGGTACAATCCCAGCACCCCCGTTAGGCCATATGCAGCCCCCCCCCCCCAGTGTATTTACACGCCCTGTTCACACCCAGCAGAATTTAATTATTCAAATGAGAGCTGACTGACAAAAAGCCAGTTGGAGTAATTGTCCACATTTACAGGTGGTGATTAGGTAGCGTGTCTAATCGTTACTTTCCCTAATTGCTTCAATTACCCAACAGACACAAGCACAGACATCTGAATTTAACACACAAAAAGTCAAAATGAGGCTATTTTAGATAAGTGGCTGCCTGATGACATAAATGGGAGGCACTTGGGTGACATAAACAGTTATTAGGGGCCCTAAGCTAATCGATCAAATTCTGCACAATCTAAACTCACCATGAGTGCCAAAGAAATACGCTTTTATTAAATGTGAAACAAATGTCTTATAAATATCTAAAATTACTAAGTATATGTCAATGTGTATTTACTGAAACAGTGATCCAGTCTAGTCTTATATTTCTTACACACAGAAACTGCTACATAAAACCCACAAGACAGCTTTTATAACAACAAAGGGATCCAACACAGCAGAATGAATCACAAATAATTAATTCTATTGTGTGGAAATGTCATTTTAATTACCAAGCGGCGGAAATACAGGGGCAGTGTTGCTGTCTCCCCCCGAAAGTGACATTCAGTTTGGATGCAATTCAAAGACTGAGATAAACCAACATGACGTGGCTGCTGGCCAGAAAGCTCAAATCACACCTGACACACCTGAAGATTCAGCTTGAAGGTCCACACACCTCGGGAGTAAACATTCGGAAAGTATCCATAACCTAAAAACGACACCTTTAACTGGATAAAACTTCACATGGACATGCAGCCTCTGTACAGTCACCATGTTGTACTGCTCCTGTGACAAGGTGCTGCTTTCAGACAGATTGTTAATTGCATTGTTTAGCCGTGCCATCTGCTGCTGGGTTCCTGCTTAAGATGTGAGGTGTGCCAGCCTTCCTGGCTGCACGGCTGCTAACCACCCTTTGCCAGGAGCCCTACCTGTTGCCGTGGGTGTGGGAGGCGCAGAAGGCGTAGCTGTAGTGTAGGAGGGTGGGGTCGATGAGGGTGTTCTTCTCGGAGTACTCCATCAGGTCCCTCAGGTAGCTGAGGTGGCGATGGCAGCCCCTCACGCCGTACCGGGCACAGTACTCATCCAGCACGAATACCTGCCCGGGGCTGAACCAGCCCTGTTGACGCGACACAAAACCAGGGGGGTTACATTGTTACAATTGTTAATACATTGTTACACTGTTAATAACTTGTTCAAATACTCCTTAGTAAAAATATCACATCCTTCCTTCTTTGATAAGTGAAAAACTGAGGCCAGGAAATGTACAGTGAAAGGAGGGCAACATCCTGGATGGCAGAGCAGCTCTGCGTAACGTTTGCTCACATGTACGTGCTGACAGCAGTCATGAGTGTTTGAAGCGTGCGAGGAACCTGAGAGCCTCGGGGAAGAAAGCAAAAAAATAAATAAAATGGGAACAGAGGCACTGAATTCTTCAAAAAGACTCCAAATCAGCAAAAGAACATATATTAATAATGTATTAAAAAATTCAGTTAATATCAATAATGAACAGACCAGCTTATATCACAACAACTTGTTGCTAAAGACAATATTAATCTATTTTAACCAGCTAAACAAAGGTAGTGTAAGGTTAATTACTAACAATTAATTCAAATCCAGAAATATTACAATATTGCAGATGGTGTATAGTAATTTGAAATCTTGTTGCAGTCAATTAGCGTGTTTGTGCATCACATGATATCTAAATTGGGCACGAGTTTTATGGGCCTAATTAAGTCGCCTCCCAAAAGGAACATTCGCAAATTATCACGTCTGCGGGGCCGACTGCCCGGAGCCCCCAGGCAGGCCGGCAAAATGGTCCGGTGTGGCGTGCGGAAGTGATCGGGCAAGATCATCTGGGACCGCGACGAGGAGAAGCAGCCCCAATGAAAAGGACAGACAGGAAAGAAGGAAAAAAAAAAAAAAAGCCAGATTCACAATGACACGACTCTCCAAATCCCCCCCCCCCCCCAGCCCCCCATTTGTCCCTCTGTCTCCGTCTCCGATCTATTAATATTGCACTACGCCGCATTCACAAGTACTGCCTGCCGCACAGCAGAAGCCGACAAGATGTTCCACAGTGACAAACAGATGGCCAGAAATGTCTTGGCGATGGCTGCCCCATTAACGAGCCGACTGCCTTGTTATCGCTAACGAACGTGCCCCTCCGTGTCGACGGGGCCTCTCCCAAGCAGCGCTTCATCGGGGCGCTCCTGAGCGTGCCTGGTAGCACAAAGAAAGAGCCGTCAAAAACGTGAGAAACTGACTGATGTGACAATGCAAAGGGGGAGCGGAGAACAAAAGTCCTTGCCAACGATGCTTCTCTCGCTCTCTGTCCCCTCTCTTTTTTAAGAAAGGTCACCCCCAATAGAACAGCCAACCCCCGAAGTTAACTGCCTGACAGCATTTTTAAACGATTAAAAGTGTTTTGAAAGTCGCACTGGTCTGACTTCACATGGCCTAATAATTAAACGTCTCGCCTCTCCGCTATCTGACTCCGCTGCAGGAGCGGGCCAATATATACGACTATTTTTACATTATTTCTTACAGCTTCGCCTCCTGCGCACGCCGATTTGTAAAAACAGGCCTCTCCTATTTCCAGCACTCCAGCGTGTTATTTATAAATTAATGGGCTCTTAATCGTAACCCGCGTCGGGGGGAGAAAAGCACGGCAGTGTCTAACGGAGCGACGGCGTTATTAGCAGGCTGAAGGAACAGCGGCGCGACAGTAATTACATCACGGAGGAGCCTGACTCTGCAGGCTAATTCTTTATTTGATGTCAAGCAGGGGACAAGTGGTGGGGTGAATTGTGTGACCCCCCCCCCCTTAGAGTGACACAGTGGCCCCACAGCATCCTGGATATACACATATGCATGCAGACTCTCTCAATATATATAGCATATTTTTCATGATTTATAGAGATGGTAGGAATTTCACTGTCTGGAGAGACTAAATGATGAGGCTGCCATTCAGGAGGTTGAAAAACCGGAGACCAGCGATGTGTGTTAGGCCGCGCTTACGGGCCTGCAGGCGGGGCGTCCCTGATTGCTCTCCCCCCGGAAAAGCACGGGAATCGAGGACTGTTCTGATCGGCCATCTGCACTGGGTGCCGGACCTCATCTGGATCTCCCAGGGGTCCGAAATGACGTTTACGAGGGACACCAGCCTGCACAGAATGGATTCAATTTCGGAGTCGCTGACAAGAGTGTGATTGGTCACGAGTACGGTGGGTCACGGTTGTGATTGGTCATGATCTCTCCTCACCTTTGCTCTGTGTTCCCTTTTGGGGATACTGCTGTTCCTGCGAGTAGGGAGATATTTCCCTCTAAATGAAATCTGGGACAAATCGCATTGGTAGGACCTTCAAAGCAGACAAAAGTCTGCCGAAGAGCATGACGCAGCAAAGCAGATTCACTGCGGTTCCTATGTCTTCCTCAACTTTCTTTTAATGTGCAACACATGTCTGTCCTTGTGCCAGCAGCCTTGTGTCACAAATGGCACGGGATGGGATGGGGCGGGATGGGGGGGCTTTGTCTTCAGACTTACCAGGCAGGAGAAGGAGTCACTCATGCGATGCTGCAGTGTGCATTTCTGCAGCATGACGAAGAGAGAGGCGTGATCAGACAGGTGCGGTGCCGCGGAAATCAGCTCGTCCACGGCCTGCCTCTGGGAGCGGTCCACACCTTCCAGAAGGCGAAACCAGCACACAGAGTCAGCCCAGGGACATCCCATCATCGATCACCCACCGAATTTATGTGAATACAGAAAAAAAACTCTCCTCTCCATGTACATACGAATCTTGTGTATTGCAGATCATGTGTCCCTTTATAAAGGCTTTTTTTGTCAAGTGGAGAAACAGTAATTATCTGAATGTACTGTTTGGAAGGACTTGGGTCTCATTCTGAGCTGCTCAGTCTAAGACTCAGAGACGCAGGGCATGCACGCTCGCATGGAAACTGCAACAAAAGACGCAAAATCTTAAGCCGACACTTCTGGCATCATCCATCGCACCCAGCACCCCCAATCACAAGTCCCCTGAGATTTCTGACTTTACCCACAAGCCCCCCCTACCCCCCCCCTGCCAAAAAAACCTACCGACACATATCAGAAAATAAAATTTCCTGAAATTAAATGAATCAATAACTCCCCGTGTCCCGCATCTTGCAAGTGTTCTTTGAAGAGGCTGTAGGTAACTGGCAAACACAGGCGGAACACCCCCCCCCCCCAGGCTCGCTAATCAAGCAAAGCGGAGAGTGTGTGAGAGTGCGGCCCTGATGGGGCTTCCTTTCATTAAACAGTGAGTAACAAACCTGTTACACACAAACTGATAATCGTGGATGTTTCTGCTGTATCTGGTGTGTCACTCACTGTCTATCACAAGGGAATACCCACAAAGACTGAATGCAGACATTAGTAAGTGTCTGTGCACACATTAATGAAAATACAGGCGAATGATGCCACCAGTAATTATACATGGCGTGGAACATCTACACCGGTGGCCAAAATTGTGGAAACACTTCCAATTTTTAGAGACTGCAGAACTTTATTCAACTGTTGAATTCAACTGGTTACTTATTGAATCGTCCAATGTATGATATTTATACCATTATTTGATTGTTTATAAACATTACTGCCAATATTTGTGTAGTAATTTTTAAAGCGTAAGGCCAAAAATACTATGTTTTTCCACAATTCTGGCCAGTAGTGTAGAATGAGATTTGTTTGTTGACTTGCCATTTCATACAAGGGGGTGGGGGGGGGACCGATACCATAGTTGGCTGTCAAGTCACTGTCTGGAGCACATTCAAATAAGCCCTTCTCACAAGCGGCACCTGGCCTTCTGACATAAAAGAGTGGGAATCCTTTTCAGGCAATTTTAAGAGACTTGTCAGCTGACATTAGTCATTTAAGAGCAGCATCATATTATGCAACTATCTTTAAAAAAGCCGAATGAAGCTGAAGCAGCACTGGGAAGCTGGGAAACAGACCATGCACAGGTTTAAATCCGATAAGAGGGCTGGGGAGACAGACATTGATCATCGGGGTGTGTGTGTGATATTCACATTATCGGGCACATAGAGGAATCGCATTGATCCACGGCATTTCTAACTCCCGGTGAGCAGGCGGAGGAGGGTTATTTAATCGGACTGGAAGGAGAGTCACGGCCTCGTGAGCTGAAGACAGGAGTGCAGGCTCCATCTCCGTCATCACGGCAGCCGTCACATCCATGTGACAGTTGCCGGCGAGGTGCACGGTGGGTGTGACAGGCCTCAAATGCGGAGAGAGTGAGACTGGGCTGGGGGGTGTCACAGGTACAGGCAGGTTTCACAAGCTGCTGCTCCAGCGAGCATCACGCTCCAAGACGCAGATGAGGACAGAAAGGACCTCCGTCTGCTTCAAACCGGAGGAGTCAAACCGAACCCCGCTACCCCAGCGAGACACCAGAGGAGGACATTTTAATATTACATACAATGATGGGAAAGTTGGAAGGAAAAAGGTCAATACTTTTAAAATCAAAACAATCACATCAAATAACAAAATAGAGTTTGCAAGTCAAATGATGTCAATGCAATTAAACGGACTTCTGTGTTAAAACTGGAAAAATTATTATTAACTGCTCGCATTTCACTACAGTTCATGTTGCATCAATCACACTGCGGCAATATGGAGACACCACATGTTTTGGACGGTGATTTCTTTGTAAACTTTCCGGAAAGCTGTAAGAAAATGAGCCGCTGTCATACGACACACAACACAAACAACAACGTCGGTGCTTTACAGACGTAAGCTTCAGATTTATACCCTAGCGGCCAAAATTGTGGAAACACTTCCAATTTTCAGAGGTTGCAGAACTTTATTCAAGTGTTGCTCCAGTTACTTATTTAAAGGTCCAATGTGTGATATTTGTAACGTTCTTTGATTGTTTATAAACATTACCGCCAATATTCGTGCAGGACTTTTTAAAGTGCAATGCAAAAAATGCTAGATGTTTCCACAATTTTGGACACTAGTGTAGCTGCGCTCTGTTACGATAAAAAAAAAGCCTTGAAGGTGTATCTTGCTCCAGATGCCGACAGCAGAGAGCAGGTACCCCAGTGACCGGGAGTCACATGACTGACGGGATCCGTGAGGAGGGTGGGGTGTGGCCACCTCGAGAGAGAGAGTCAGGTGACTGGGTTTATTCCAGCTGATTCACTGCACCTGGACCTTGTGTGTGAGAAGAGTGGGAGTGTTTCACGTCTCCTCTCTGCATTGTGTGAGGTTAATCCCATGTCTGCCCAGAACCCGTAAACCCTGAAAAGGGAGACCCCGCCCCCATAAACCTGTCATTCTATGCCCCACCCCCCAGGTCACATGGCACCATTTCCCATTTCCCAGCATCCTTTACCTCTGATCTGTTCAGCTGTTCAGGCAGTTTACAGGGATAAGAGTCTGTGACTGGGCAGGCTTATACCTTTGCAGTTACTAGATGCACAGGCTGTACTCTGTACGCAACATCTGCGCAGTCAGAAAAGCAGTTGCTCAGCAGAATGTTCTGCAGATGCATGTTCTTTGACTGGACTGTCTGCGCAGCCAGAAACGCAGGCCCCCAGAGAATGGCAGATTTACACCCTCTCTCGAGCTTCATGCTGACAGCCTTCCCTGATTGTGGTTCTGTTCAAATCACGGTCCTCAAGGTCCGAGCACTGCTGAATTTCCAGTGAAGCCTCTGTGGCTAATCAGAAACAGTAATTATTAAACTAACCATCTGGGAGAACTGAATACAAGGCCTGATTGTGGTTCTTGCTCCGTCTTCAGATTTGACAACCATGAACTGAACCCACCAGTTGAATCCAGAAGGCTACGATTTTAGTACCGGCCACCTCTAATGCACAGAGCACAAGCCTTGAGAAGTTACCCATAAAGCACCGAGGCATTTGGGTGCATCGGACTTTTATAAATACACAACAAGGTGAAAACCTACTGAGCAAGTTGGCTGGGGTATCAGGCTGGCAGTTTACCCCTCTGCAGTTCTGGTTCTGGTTCTGGGAGGGTGGAACTGGCTTGTAGGATTGACCTGTGGCCCGGTACATGGCCTGCACCCACAGTGCACGGTCCTGCTCGTGATCACTAGCGAACATCACATGATCCCCTTCTCTCACCGCCCTGAAAAATGCCCGTCCACCTTGGAGACCTGCGATAACGAGAAAGAAAGAGAGAAAGGAAATCCGTACCAAGACCCAAAATCAGGGCTGTTCAAATCACGGTCCTCAAGGTCTGAGCACTGCTGATTTTGCAGTGGAGCCTTTGTGGCCAATCAGATACAGTAATTATTAAACTAACTATCTTGGAGAACTGAAAACAAGGCCAGGATTTGGAATTGAGGTCCAGATTTGAAAAGCCCGGCCTCAGACAAAGTCTCCTCATGGCTGTAAGAAGTGAGGCATGCGGATGTGGGTGGCAGTGGGAGCCGTCAGTGCCGTACCTGGGTGGGGCTCAGCATAGTCCACCGTGTAACCGTCCAGCTGCATTAGTTCATGGGGCTCTGCCTTTTTTTCCCGGTAGTTACACATGGCAAACGTGTACTGGCTGACCTGCACCACAGCGCACAACATAACACACCTGAGACTGCAGAGTGGGTCTCAAAATGGCAGAAACAATGCATTTCAGGGCTAGGAAAGAAAGGAAACCACTCTTTCTTTCTCTCCCTCTCCCCCTCTCTTTCTCACACACACACACCACTTTTTTCTTTGACTGAAAAGAAGCTGTTGAGTATATAGTACTTTTTAGTTTATGAATTACATTTGGTTAGATTTATTTCAAGATCATATAATAATAGAGCTGGAAATTGTTTTAATTAATAAAAATTTAAAATAAGTTTAATGGTAATATTTCATTTTTAAAACATCTCTTTTATAATTGGTAGGGAAAAAAACGATGAATTTACTAACCTGTACAAGTATAAAATATCGCCTTTTCCAGCGCTTCCATGTTCTTTGTCCACGAGCATAGAGATACCTTTTATTGAAAAGAAACGAATATTTACATGTCAGAATGTCGTGCCACTTATGAATGAATGGCATACTTCAATTACACAAAAACCTTGAAATTATAATTGTGAAAAAATAAAAATTTAAATCTAATCACAGAATAATAGAATTTTTCAATGCAGGAAAAAATGGAATTACCAGTGGAAGAAACTGAACCCAAAACTTAATTTGGTAAATACTGAAGTACATGTTTTGCTGTCCAGTGATGCCATTAATCAAGGCTTGTAAACACACCATGAATAGGTGTACTTATACTGGACGGTGATCTTGAAGATCACCTAACCGGGGAGGGGGATTGGTGGGTAGGTGTGTCAAGGTAGCAGAGCCTGGGAAGGGAAACGTGCGGATAATCAGGCACTGACGCCGACCCAAAGCGGGCAACGAAGGCGGGGGGCGCCCAAGACGGGACACCACACGCGCAAGTAGAACACCCAGCTCCGCTGACGGGATAAGCTGGATATGAGTCCCAAAAATAAACAGAAATGTAATGAAAGAAGGCAACATTTACAGTAATTTCATCTTAAAACAGAGTAAGTTAATTTCAAGTATTTATTATAATAATAATAATAATAATAATAAATAATAATAATAATTATTATTATTATTATTATGTTACTGTTGTATGTCTTTTTTTAATTAGTTTAAATAGGATAAATTATTTTTTCCCAGTTTCTCTGTATACGAACCTTATCAATAATACACTGTAAAAATCACTAGACTGCTGGAAATTATTAGAGGCGAACTGACATAAAGCTTTGGAAAAAGAGAATGAGCAACACCTATGATGAGGAAGAAACTTATAAAGTTAGGCCTGTATTAATATCCTTATTTATCTCTCAGCTTCCTTCTTTCAAGCATCAAAATAGCAAGAACATGTGAAAGGTGAAGCAATCTGGCGCCATAATCAGTGGGCCATTCTCGCAAATCAAACAATACAAAATATGTGCGCACATTACGGGAGCGGGAGAGAAATCAATACATGCTGAGGCGCTTTATTGAAGGGGCTATGGGGGGAGCGTGTGGGAGGGTACCCCGTGCGATAAAAGCTCCCTGTCAAGGTTGAAAGAGCAATAAATGCCGTCTGTGCAATTTGGACCATTCTGCTGGAGTTGGGTTAACATGTGGCAGAAGTAATCAGCCACTTGTGAAAATGATTTTCAGTTCCTTCTCAAACACCTTTCAGGCACTCATGATCCCATTTAGGTGACAACAATAGACGTCCCTCGGCGGCCCGGCGGCCGTGGACTGGGGAGCCAATGGGACCTCACTGCCGCGGGCACTTTCCAGGCGATGCGCCGCACCTCCGCTACTGGCGGCATAATAGGAGTCGTCGGCGGGGCGCATTCCTTCCACATTCACTCGCTCTCCGCTTTATGTCGTTTTTTTTTTAAGTCTTCGTTCAAAAGATCAAACCACCAAATTGACATGATTATGTTTTAGAGGCCACCGACACCTGTGACCGTAAATGTCTTTTTTTTGTTTCGTTTCGCTATTAAATCTAACTATATATTAAATGTTACCATACCATCAATTTCTTACAAATTTCACAATTAGTAGAACATTTCAAGGAAGCCTACAACTGATCGATCAGCTGTCTGATAGATCGTCTGGTACATTTTGGTATTAATCTTATCTTCCACGTTGGAACCATTCATCCGTCCATTTTCTACGCAGTTAACTTGGTTATTGTCGCGCGGGTTGAGGGGGGTGCTGAAGCTATCGAACTTGCCTTCTAAGTTACTAAGGAACTAGGAGCATATTTATTATTGGAATTCCAGAACAGTATCTTTCATATCCATCCATCCATCCATCCATCTATCCAATCCAGTAAAAAGGTGAGTGGGAGTTGCACGTGCACATTTAGTTATTCTCTGAAATTATGCTGCTTTAAAGCACTTCTATTCCAGATAAAACTAGTATAAGTAGCAGAACAGATATTTTTTCCCCAATTAATTATGAAAAGCCCGAACTTGAACTTCTAAAAACTTTATTTTAAAATAGCAGTGCCCCCTAGTGGGAACCTCGATTTTCCCCCTAAATTACGTCCTGCCTCACTAAACTAACTCGATTATGCACGTTTGTCGGCACGTAGCCAACCAGCCCCCCTCCCACCCCCGACGAAATTTAGAAATAATTTGTTTTAGAAAAATGCACTTAGCTGCTCATAGAAATGCTGGAAAAACAAAAAGAATATAAACTGCAGAACTAGCAGTAAGTACAAAACAATGGGCAGAAAGAAAAACTGATGGTGAAATGAACATGGTCTCCTAAAATTACAGGGCAAGAGGAACGGCCATTGTGCCCAAGATGGCAAAATTCACATGGGGTAGGCCAATTCGACACTAAAATACACATTCTGCTTGAGTCATTTCACTGATACGGAAAACAATATTTCAATTTCCTAAAGTGTGTCAAAATTTTATGCAGGACTGCCTACACACACTACAGGCATAATACTCAAATTACATTACTACTCAATAATTCAACGTAATGTGTAACACTAGTGAAGTATTTAACGGCCACTAACATAACCATGCGAAGAACACACACACAGATAAAAAAAAAAACCTTAGAGTCGCACTGGGATGATTTTGGTCTTAATCCTAGTATCTGGTGCCAGCCTAATTGTTTTTCAGCTGTTACTGTAATTGAGGCTTGATGTGCTAATCGTCCCTCTCCCTTTCTTCCACTCTGCCTTCTACTGGAATTAAGAACAGGAATGCGCACAATTACAGTGAGACTTTTGCATGAGCGCCGCTCCAAGCAGAGGAGAGCAGGGGGGCCAGGCGATGCTGAATAGCGCTGGACATATGAAACAACATTATGTTTGAGGGACTGGAGGGCGATCCGCAATTAAAGCTCCCCGCTCCCCCCATTGTCGGCGAGTCCTTGCTCCTTCCTCGCTGTCTAGCGCCATTGCTCTGCCTAATGATGGTTCTGGCACCGTCAGTGGGCCACGGAGACGGAGACGGCCTGAAAGGGAGCCTGAAAAGCAGCGAGAGAGGCTCCCGCTTCCCACCTCTGATCAACAGATGGCTTCTTTAACAGCAAGCACTCAACCTGAAAATTCCTCCTCCCTTACCCCCACCACGAGACCCCCCCTCCCAGCCACCCCACGGCAGAGCTTGGGGGATCCTCAGGTGTGTGGCCTGTTGAAGAGCCAAAACACGGTTTCCAACATGTCAGGCTGACGTGAGCGTCCGTACCATGCCAGGACCCCAGCAGATATTCTGGTTTCGGCTTCTAAGCGACGTTCCTCCAGCCACTTGTGAGGTCAATTGAGAAGGTAATTAAAATCCGACACTCTGGCCAATTAGGGACCTCCTCACTGTTCATTACCATTCATTGTGGTAGGATGCAGTATCTCTGGCCAGTCCTGCTCAGAGCAGCATCTGAATGCACAGCAGGGCGGCTTGTGTGTGAGGGACTCTGCCCTCCTGAAGAGTACGTACTACTTCACGGGAAGCTTAATTCTATAATAACATAGAATGTTATCAAATGCTGCTCATGTGTTATTCATTTTCTATGCACTTCGTCTTCAAACCCATGTATGAGGGACATTTAATCTATACATTAAAATATTCACTTAGCATTTAAGTCTATTTTAAATTAAGTCTGATTTGCAAACTTATTGACGTTATTGAGGGCCCCTGTGAAATGTTGGGCCCCCTATATCAGCCAGAGTGTCCATTTCCCGCCGATGCACCTATTACTATTTAATATGGAGACAGATTGAATAAGTACTTTATCATTTAAAAAAAAAAAGTTTATCAGAGCTCACAGCCACATTCTAAATATTTAAAAATAGCATATTAAAATTCAATACAAAGGCAATTATGTTTTGCACCGATTAGTTATCTTAGATATAATACGGAGCATACGGAGTATTAAAATCATTGACTATACTGCCCCCTACTGGAATAATCATTAAAGTGAAATATGACAGGAAAAATCTTAAGGGCGGAAAAAATATAGAACTACTTTTAATTCATGTATACTTATTCCTGGAGTAGTATACTTATAGTTAAATTGTCAATTTAATTAAGACAATCATTAAAAAATAATTACAATTCCCAGTGCCTTAAGAAAATAGTGCACCAAATCCACACATGAAAATATTAGTTTTGCTTTGCCATATCCTCAAATAAAATATGAAGCATTATACAAACACCACAAATAAATGGCTTATTATAAAAATCATTTTGCATACTGTCACTCAGAAACAGCACAATTTAAGACTGGCATTTCCCATTCTAACGATCTAACTCTGAACAGCAGGGGGCGCTGTCACCCTACTGCATCCACAGTTGCTAAACATGACTACAGTGCAATGAGGTCAGAGCAGTGATCTCCAGGCCACTTCATCAGACACTCCACCACAAATGTTCACCACCTCACCCTCATTCTTTGGAGGATTGCTGGATCTTAAAATAACTATGAAAAAGATATTAAAAGAATAATTGACTACTCAAGGCACATTTTTCTTATTTTCGATAATATCTATAAAGGCAGACTGTAAATAGCCCCAGAGCTCTTAGAATTTCATTATAATTCTATGGTCATTCAAAAACACAGTCAGAAAGGGGGATGCACGTTGAGGACACCCAATCTCTGAGCTTTGCATGGATCCAAGGAGATGAACTATGAATTGTGCTCTTAAATAAATAGAGCAGAGACTCTGTTGACTTAAGTCACAAGATTGTGCTCTAAGGAACAGGATTTCAACTGAATCATGTCCTGTTTGAAATTTTTGTAGCCAAACTGCAGTAGTCATGGTTTCCACCTCTGTGGAGGGCTACACGGGGCTTGCTGGCTACTAGGTCAGTGCAACGTGATGTGTCAGTGCAACGTGATGTGTCAGTGCAAAGTGATGTGTCAGTGCAAAGTGATGTGTCAGTGCAGCGTGATGTGTCTCTACAGATGTCTAACATCAGGATTGCATGTGTCAGCAGGGCAGGTTGTTTCCGAAGGGAAATGAGGACACAAGCCCCACAGTGGCGGCTTAAGCTCATTGATTTACCCCACTTCCTGCTGGTAACTTTATTGGTGCCATTTTGGTTAAAAAGGCAGTGATTCTTGGCAAAGTAGGAACCCCCCCCCCCCACCCATGGCCTCCTCCCAGATCCCGTACCCGCTGTGCTTCATGTTGGGGGGCTTGTCCATGCGCACGGCCAGCTTGATTCTCAGATCTGTGTCCGGGCTGTTCTTTGGTACCGCCATCTTGTGCAGCTCTGCCGTTTTGGGGCTGTTGGTAGTGGGGTGAAGTACCACCTGGTAGGGAGAGCAGAGCGAGGGCCGCTTTGAGAAGGCCGGTGGGATGCCACTCGGGGCACGGCCCACCCAGTTTACACTGCTGCACTGTCCGCAAACACTTACTGACACAAGGGCAGGGTAATTGCTTTACAATGACCAATACAGACCCCAGGGCTAAAGAGGAACGTGCCTCAGTGCTGGAGACCGGATGTTTCTTCAAAACAAAGAAACACTTGCAATATTGTTCCCACTAATCACAAGCTTGATAACGGACATCAGTCAACAACACGTGCCTCAGGAATGTTAGAAAGCCATCTGTACATCTTCTGTATCAATAAATAAAATAAATATATATATGTATGTTACTATGTAATAAGTAATTTATTACAATACAGCAATATTTATTATTGTCTTAACTCATGCGAATTAAAACAATATGATTTATCGACAGGCTACCTAAAAAAATACTGAATGTTTAGATCTTATTCAATAGTCTCCCTCACCCTGCCCAGCTCCTTGTCTTCGAGGGCCAAGACGCCTGTGCTCTCCGTGAAGAGCTTCACCTTGACGACAGGCAGGGCGTAAGTCGTCGTGAAGTCCCCCTGGGTGCCCCACCTGCAAAATCACAAAACGTCAGACTTCCACACCTTCTCTTCAGAAGGGATGGTAAAAGGAGTGGACGGAAGCAGACAGAGCCCGACATTTTATGTGGGACTGCAAGGACACAAAACCTAGATATATACACGAAACACAGAGGCGTACTGCTGCCAAATTATACATGAGAATACGGCTCAATGTTCCCCTTTGCCTGCCATGTACTAAAAATGTGTACAGTGACATGGAAGATGATTCCCCACGTGCTGCTGTCTGAGTATCCCTTTGTGACCAAGGAAAGAACTCCACTGCCTTGTAAAGTTGCTGAGCAATAAGGCACGGAGGTCCAAAGAGTCTTAAAAAATCCTGCACCACTTTTGGGTGGGTAGGGAAGAACGTGAAAGCAAATGGTGGAATGTTTGAGTTGCCAAGGCAACAGAACAATTGCGTGGTTGCCATTGCTAAATCCTGGGTAGCAAAGCAAATTATCCATGAATTCAGTAGAACAGAAAAGTACTTTGGAAACATTGCCTTTGTTGGTTATGTTTGATTGAATCAAAGAAATCGGTGGAGCCCCCCCCCCCCCCCCAAACACTTCTATGGCATATTCCCTTCAGTGGGACAAATGCCAAAATGTCAGACTTGGCAAAGACTTTACACCTTGCTGGGAAACAGTGGCATCTGGTTGAAGGCGGAGTCTCTGTCTGCCTCCTCCAGTATGGTAAAACACAGCTGTGACCTTCCCAGCATCCTGCTCCTCCAGGAACCTGGGAACCAGGACAGGTGGTGAGGCTTCCCCCACTCTGATGCACCCCCCCAGCCAACGGCAATAGCTGAGAAGTGCATGTAGGCCCACTGGCGTGGAATTCCGCAGCACTAGGAACACAGAGTAGATCCCACTCCTTCTATTCATGGTCCAGGGGGCATGTTTCAGCCGCAGAGGCTGTGGGTGTCTGTGTGGTTTAAGCCTCGGTTTCACAGAAGGTGTTTTTGCTGAAAGCAGCAGCATGCATATTTACAGTATGCCAACCTGTTATTTAACTGTCAACTTTCACACGCAGGCCTTTGCTGTGCAATGGAAGGTAGACCAAATCCATACCCCCCCTTCCCACTAACATAATGCTGCCATACCAAGCTGGAATCAGCAGCTCTAAAGAACCAGAACCAACCTGCCACTCTGGAGTGATGAATCCCACAGCATAAATGCACTTCCCTGTGTGGTTTGAGAATTGGACATACTGGTGAGAGAAGCTTAATGATTAAGGTGATTTTTGCAGCTGCAGATCTCCAGGTTCTGAAATTCTGCTTCTGAAATTCAGAAACCCCCAGAGAATGAGCACTTTAGTCCAGGAAGGAGATCCAGGACTGGAAAGACAAGGACCCCAATATCTCATGAAATTTGGTGAAGTGAAAGATATGGTAAGAACGTCACTCCCCTTTGGTGATGGTTGCTTCTGTTGACCAGAATTTTATGGCGACCCACCTTGTTTATTCTGTGGGTACCTAGGTGAGATTCCTATGTTCTTTTATGTGTGTCAGAGTTTGGTAGTTCTGGATTATGAGTAATGAAAGGTCCAGTTGACAGGCAAAATGGACATACTGATTCTTTATACTGACCTCTTTATACTGACTGAACTGGCCATCAATCACTGAGGGCCATCATTCAAAGTGAAAAAAAGCTCCAGGGAATGATGATGGGCTATGCGCTTTACAGGTGCTAAGTCAATCTTTATCATGCATTTTTTTCCCTTGACCACACAATTTTATATGAATGAAGGGTCATTTGGTTCATCATCCAGGCATCTCTATGACTTCCTGTTGATTTCATTTGAAATATCGATTAATATGGATATTAGTAGTGCCTTTTCAGGACCAGACTGATCAAATAAAGACTTCGACCATGATGCCACGTAACCCTGGAAGTTATACACTCAAGAATGAAATCGATATTTAGGAGGAGCAACTAGCAGGAAACATACTTATATTTGCTTAATATTTATCCTCACAGAAGATTTTTTATTGCACATATTTTACAGTTTGGTGGCACAGTAGATAGCCTCTCGGTTCCAGGGTTCCTGGTTCCTGTGTCTGTGTGCTCGTGTATGTATTACATTGTGGGGACCAAATGTCCCCAAAATACAACAAAAACTGTTATTTTGACCTGTTGGGGACTCTATTTTATAACAAAAAACAGTAATTGCAATCAAAAACCTAAAAATGCCAAAAGTCATATTTTGTTTGGTTACTTTGGTTAAAGTTCGGGCTGGGTAGGGGTTAGGGTCGTCACAGATGGCAGTAGGGTTTATCCCCATAGAAATGAATGGACGGTTCCCACAAAAATATAGATACCTAATCTGTGTCTGTGTGTGTGTGTGTGTGTCTGTGTGCATGTGCGTGTGTCTGTGTGCATGTGCGTGTGTGTGTGTGTGTGTGTGTGCGCGCGTGTAAAGACATTACACATATATGGTTAATAAGCGACAGTTATAACTTTAAAGACACAAACTGCGTTGAGGCAATTAAATCTGTCCATTCCATTTACATAATTTTGAAATATTCCATATATCAGACATTCTTTTCCTTTATCTATAGCGGCATCTGGGAGTTAGCATGCTGGCCCTTTCAGATTCATCCCCCTCTGCAGTAATGACTGACGAGGGGTCAGTGAGGGTGACCGGGAGGCCGGGACACAGGAAAACGCAGGCAGAGCAGCCCCCGCTCAGTCGCACCGGCTGGCCCCCCGTCCTGGATGCAGTATGGATAGACCAAACAGTAGTCAAGGATATCGCTACAGTTACGCAAGACCCAGCCTCTGTGCATTAAAGCGTCGATATCTGGCAGCCTGTTGTAAATAGCATGCCCTTAACAACTGCATAGATAGCAAGTCTTTTCATGGTGCTAATTTCTTATTAAAACATGCATTTTGCTTTTGTTATGACAACTGTAATAAAAGAGACTTGCACAAACAAGCTAAAATTAGTGACTTTTCCTGGTATATAAATGTCACAGATTTCTCTTATGCAAAGTATCAGTTTACTGAAAAACAGTAAATAAAAATATTTTTTACATCTATTATCTGTATACATGTATTGTATTGACTTTTTTTGCTTTGAGGTATTAAGGTGGTGCCAAACTAACAATAAAGATTGTAGGAATATGCATCAGACTGCAAACTCATTCAATAGACCTGCAAAGCTCTCTGGACCCCCTCCCCAACCCCACCCACCTGCAGTATTCTCGCACCACTGGTCTCAAACAGTGAACCCTGAAGGCACCCAGCAGGGAGACCCACTAGGCACACAATTATCTTAATAGATAAGTAACACGGAGTCCAGGCAGTACTGGGAACAGGGTAGCCTGTGACTCTAGGTGAGTACCGTCTGTAAACAGGAGACTCAGGAAGGGTAGGCAATAAATCACTCATTAGAGAAGGAACAATTTCAGAGATTTGACAACACCAGCACAAGTTGGATACACAGTACGCTAAGTACTGGTTATACTAAGTGAATACAGGCTGAGGTTACTGCAGAGCCACCAACAAAACGTTGAGTAATACTACATTAATTATACGTATTACTTGCTTCCTCGTGTACTCTCACCTCTATCTGGACTTTGAAATAATATTATAGCCTTTTCTCACATTTCTCCACAACACAAACAGCAAAGATACCTGTAACAAAGGCATTACATTCACCTGTTTCTTCCTATGCCTTTTTTGGTAAAGATAAGCTGATTTAAGAAAATAAATAAAATAATCAAATAAATACATTTTTCATTGCCCAGAACTCGTGGCTTTTGATGAGAATTTTATTATCTTTCTTTATCTATTCAGTTATCTTCAAACTGTTTATCCCAGTTTCCCAGTCCGGTCCTTGGGGACCCACAGCTGGTCCACATTTTTGTTCCCTCCCAGCTCCCTGCCAGACAGTCCAGGTACTGGGAGCTGAAAGGGAGCAAATATGTGGACTGGCTGTGGGACCCCGGGGACTGGATTGGGAAACTGGTTTATGCAGCACTGGCTTGTGGGAGTCTGGTGCCCATCCTGAGCAGCATAGGGTACGAGACAGAGGAACACAGTATGTCAGTTCCTCGCAGGACACACATGCACACGTACACTACAGGCAATTAGCCAACTACCCTACCTGGTCTTTGGAATGGGAGAAAACCAGAGTACCCAGAGGAAATCCAAGAATAACATGCAAACCCCAGCTACCCACACAGTTGGGGGGGGGGGGGGGTATTCATGCCCAAACCCTGACAGTGTGAGGCAACACTGGCATGTACTGAGGCATTCCACCTGCTCTCACATATACATAATCATTACAAAATCTATTTCATATATCAAAGAATGGTAATCATCAATTGATGTTATTAAACTGATCCTGGCTAATTAGGTGGGGAATTGACCAAATTAAGGTATTTTTATTTATTTTTATACAGGAAAACAATATGTGTGCAGGCACATAAAACATGAGAGGGTTCGCTTTTGCTATATTATTTATTTTATTGAAAATTGTGTTTCCTAAGGAGTGTCAAATATACTTCATTCTGCAGCCTTTACAGTCGTGCTCAAAACCAACCCTATGTGTGCAGTTAATCATATGCACCTAGTCCAGCCCATGTATACAGGGTAATCTGAGCCCAAACAGTGCATGATAATCTTCCTGTGATCTACACCAAGCCCAAATCTTGTGTGAGGCTCTTAGAGATATTTAAACCAAGCCCAACCCATGTATGAAGAGCTTAAGGTGATGTTGTCAAAGCCTAACCCTTGTGTGGAGATCTTAAGGAAGCCTAACCTATCTACAAAGCTCTTAAAGTTATCTGAACCAAGTCCAACCCACGTGTGGAGATCTTACTGTGGTCTGGAGGCCTCCGCCTGGTCCGTCTGCAGTTTCTCTCCTCCTTCTACTTCCATGGTGCAGTATACAATCCGGTTGGGAGCCACTGATTTCAGCCCCTGAACTTCCACTATCACAATCTGTAGACTCGAACACAGCAGGCCGCATCTGAGCTCATTCCCAAACACCTCCATAAAACAGACTTCAGAATCACATCAGTTCATTGATACACACTGAGCCAAAGCCTCATCTCCCCTCTAACGTGCTGCACGAGAGTCGGGAATCTTAAATTAAACACAATCAAGCTACATGACGTAGGGAAACTAAACTAAATAAACTAGTAGGTTGGTTAGGACCTTCTTCTTAAAGGTGGCATGACTCTACTCACCTCCAGAGTGAAAGACAAGACCACCTCAGACTTGGACAGCATGACCTCATTCTCATCCACCATGTCCAGGAAGGAGGAATTTATCGGAGAACGTTTCAGTTTCTGAAGCTTGAAATCCGGCCCTGCTTTGGACACGGGGAGGCTCTCCAGATTGGCCATGAGCAGGTTCACGGAGGCCCTCAGCTCCTCCACGTACATCGCCTCCATTTCCTTGGAGATAAACCTGGGATACTTCCTCTCCTGGAAAACGGATTCCATTGGGACGGTTGGTATGAAACGCTCTTCAAGTCTTAGCTACTATACAGATCCAGCCGCTTAAAATTTCCCCACTTTCCATGACAGGTCCTTGACAGGACCTTGACTGGCTCTTGGCTGGTCCTTGACTGTAATGAGATCCCCCACGATGATGTAATGAAAAAGGGGGCCGGCATGATCCACCCCTCAACTCTCTGTGTGTAAAGTACTTGCAATGATCTATCCATCCACCAGGGAGAGCAGTAATCTGAAGTGACTTACCTGAAATCAGGTAAGATACCTGAATCAGGTATTGTAACTACACTGCAAAAAATGAAAATCTAAGCAAGTACAATTTTCCTATATTTAAACAAAATTCCAATTTCATTAATAAACTTACTACACTGCAATAAATGGCCTGTGAAATTTAGAAATAGTTTCTGTTGTGAGGCAAAGATGGCCTAAAACTGTCAAAATGTGTTTTTAGTGTTTTTAGGGAGAAGAGAGTGACCCAAGATGTTTGTGACAGACTAATTACAGGTCTAAACAAAGTAATAAGGTTTACTGTGGAGAATAAAGGTGTGTTCTTTCTTTCTGTCTGGCTAACAGCCGGATAGGCTGCTGGTGGCTGCGCATCCACGGGGGGGGTGATGTGTGAATGTATCATTAACTTCTCTGCTTGGCCACAATGAAACAATGAGACAGATGAGACAGATGTTTGAAGCGGTCAAGGTGAGGTTATTTTTTTAACATAAGAAACACTGCTTTCAGATCATAAGAACATAAGAACTATACAAACGAGAGGAGGCCATTCGGCCCATCAAGCTCGCTTAGGGAGAACTTAACTAATAGCTCAGAGTTGTTAAAATCTTATCTAGCTCTGATTTAAAGGAACTCAAGGATTCAGCTTGCACTATGTTATCAGGAAGACTATTCCATATTCTGACTATCAAGCCAGTCGGTTAAATAAACACTACTAAACAGTCATTACACACTACCAGTCAAAACTGTTGTTGGCATGTAAATTAGAAACCAGAAGACTATAGTGGAAAAAAAGTATGATCGTCTACCAAAAACATTTATACACTGTATAGTCATGACTGACATGCTGAGGCTGGGTTTGAACCAGTGATCCGGGGAACACAAGCACACAGGCTTAGCCCACTGAGCCACACAGGGACCCTGAAAGTGCAAATGTTTTTTGCATGAAAGTTCACCATAGCAAATACCCTGAGCAAGGAACTGCCCACAAGCACAAGAAAAGTGGTGGGGCTGGGGGCTGGGGGCTGGGGGGTCAACTGAATGTGTGAAAGTCATTAACATCTCTTTTGACTGGTAGTATGTGTGTGTTTGTGTGTGGGTTTGCATAGATCACATTTGAGGACCAAATTGCCCCCAAAGTGTAGTAAAACCTGAAATTTTCCTACTTTTGGGGACATTTTTTGAGGTCCCTATTTGGATAAACACTTTTAAAGCCTCTGGTCACAAATTTTTCTGAACACATACAAATCGAATTTCAATGAAAAAGTTGGCCAAAATTTCACATCTGTTCACGACTATACGCTCGGGTGGTGAACAAAAGCACTGGCAAAGTCTTGCATTTCTGAAAAGTTTCAATACGCAGAAAAAGGCTAGTCACATTAGAAACGCTATTTCGTGAAGTCTGGTCCACCATCTAAACGGCTAAACACACCAGAAACCCCTGAAATAGAAGAAATCACAAGACAGAAAACACTTTAACATCCCTCCATCACAGAGCCGGACTCGCCATCAAAACTGTAAGCTCCTCTAAACCCAGCTTATTGTACCTTGATACCTTGTACGTTGCTTTGGATAAGTCTGCTAAATGCTTTAAATGTAAATATAAATATTGTACAGTGTAAAGCCATGTAGCAGAAATGACTTAGGGTCAGTAATCCAGGAGACATGGAGGTGTACAGTAAATATCCATTGTCTTCCCAACATCAGTCACTGAATGGTATTAAAAAAGCACTGGAGAGTTCAAAGCATACAATTCTCACAGTCTATCAGCACCACCAACATTCAGATGTAAATGAGCTTCAGATGTAAATGCACGCTGGCCGACCAGATCACCCCCCCTGGAAAGAAAATATCCCTATTCCCTTTTATTGTCCTTGGTGATTTTAACAGAGTGAATCTACACCAGGAACTTCCTAAACACAGACAGCATATTGACTGCCCCACCAGGGACAACATCACACTGGACCACTGTTACACCATTTTAAAAGATGCCTATCGCTCTGTCCCCCGGGCAGCTTTAGGACATTCTGATCACTGTATGGTCCATCTTATTCCAATTTACCGGCAACGGCTTAAACGTGCCAAGCCTGTAGTCAAAACTGTGAAGAAGTGGACCAATACAGCAAAGCAGGAACTGCAAGACTGTTTTGACTGCACTAATTGGACTGTCTTTGAAGCTGCATCTGATAATCTGGATGAGCTGACAGACACTGTGACATCATACATCAGTTTTTGTGAAGATGTGTGTGTCCCGACCAAGACCTTCTGCACATACAACAACAATAAACCATGGTTCACTCCCAAACTGCAACATCTTCACCAGGCCAAGGAGGATGATGCCTACAGAAGTGGTGACAGGGCCCTGTACAGGCAGGCCAGGAACACGCTGACCAGGGAGATCAAAGTGGCAAAAAGAAGCTACTCTGAGAAGCTGAAAGAACGGTTCTCAGCCAATGACCCTGCATCAGTGTGGAGAGGCCTGCGAGATATCACCAGCAACAGACGACCCCTACCCCCCGCTGAAGCAAACAAAGACCTGGCAGACGAGCTGAACAACTTCTACTGTAGGTTTGAGATAAACAGATTCACACCCCCCATCCACCCCACTCCAGAGACAATAACCCTCATCACACCTCTCACCCCCCTATCCTCCCCCCTGGAACTCAGAATACACGAAGCGGAAGTGAGCCGGCTGTTCCAGAAACAGAAAACCAAGAAGGCCCCGGGATCAAACGGTGTATCCCCCTCCTGCCTCAAAACCTGTGCTGATCAGCTGGCTCCCATCTTCACCCGCATCTTCAATAGATTTCTGGAGTTGTGTGTAGTTCCCTCCTGCTTCAAACGCTCCACCATTATCACGGTCCCCAAAAAACCCACCATTACAGGACTGAATGACTACAGACCTGTCGCCTTGACGTCTGTGGTCATGAAATCCTTTGAACGCCTGGTTTTAGCCCATCTAAAGGACATTACAGGACACCAGCTGTACCCCTTGCAGTTTGCCTATCGGGCAAACAGGTCGGTGGATGATGCAGTGAATATGCAGTGAATATGGGGCTGCATTATATCCTGCAACATCTGGACCGTCCAGGAACTTATGCCAGGATCCTGTTTGTGGACTTTAGTTCGGCTAAACGAGCATAGATTTTAACGAGCAGTTAAAATCATTTCAGATCCGTCACATCCTGGACACAATCTTCTCCAGCTACCCCCCTCTGGCAGGCGCTACAGATCTGTTTACAAAAACTGTTTACACTATACCTCGCACCTTAAAATTGCACAGTGTTACTCACCTGTGTATATTTATAATATTTATAATTTTTCACATTTGTATTGTATGTGTGTTGTATTGTACTGTATTTGTACAGTATTTCTTGTATAGGGTATTTTGTTTTTATAGTGTCTGTGGTCATGAAATCCTTTGAACGCCTGGTTTTAGCCCATCTAAAGGACATTACAGGACACCAGCTGTACCCCCTGCAGTTTGCCTATCGGGCAAACAGGTCGGTGGATGATGCAGTGAATATGGGGCTGCATTATATCCTGCAACATCTGGACCGTCCAGGAACTTATGCCAGGATCCTGTTTGTGGACTTTAGTTCGGCTAAACGAGCATAGATTTTAACGAGCAGTTAAAATCATTTCAGATCCATCACATCCTGGACACAATCTTCTCCAGCTACCCCCCTCTGGCAGGCGCTACAGATCTGTTTACAAAAACTGTTTACACTATACCTCGCACCTTAAAATTGCACAGTGTTACTCACCTGTGTATATTTATAATATTTATAATTTTTCACATTTGTATTGTATGTGTGTTGTATTGTACTGTATTTGTACAGTATTTCTTGTATAGGGTATTTTGTTTTTATAGTGTCACTTATTGTAGAGCTGGGTGATATGGCCTAAAAATAAAATCTCAGATTTTTTCACAAAAAATCTGATTTCCGATTTCAATCGATTCTCCCCTCCCCTACACAAAATCAAACTACTTTATTTAGCTTTTTTTACTTTAGACCACACCGTTAGGGGCAGTGTGTGGCTCAGTGGGCTAAGCTGTGTGCTTGTAATCAGAAGGTCACTGGTTCAAGCCCAGCCTCAGCATGTCTGCAGCTCCTTGAGCAAGGCCCCAACAGGTGGCCTTCACAGACAACTTATTCTTCAAAGATCAAGGGAGGCATAAACACAATTTCCCCACGGGGATCAATAAAGTGTCAGTTATTATTGTGAACACTTTTAGAAAGGTTTCTCTATAGCTTATTTTAAAACTGGCAACAACACAATACACCCTCAAACTTATAAATAAAAGTAATAAGTAATATTGTAATAATAATAGAAAAAAAACACATAATTTTATCATGTCAGCTTAGTATTAAGTAAATACTTTATGCCATTGGGTTTGACATATTATATTACAATTCCATATTACAGAAGTAGCAACACCTTTCTTTGGGCACGTGCCATCTTTTCCCCTGTCATTGCCATGTTGTTAGTGAATCTGCTACAGTGTTAATTTACCCGTGAGGAATGGTGCATCGCATTAGTTCCGCATTTGGCGCTTGTGTGTAAAAAAAGTAATAAAATCGATTTCATGAAAACACATCGTCCTGAACTGTAAATTCGAATTAATCAATTAAATTGATTTATCGCCCAGCTCTAACTTATTGTTTGTGTATGAGAGAGTATCAAACTGTGGGAAACTAATTCCTTGGCGAATAAAAGCTGATTCTGATTCTGATTCTGATTCTGATTGCTGCAGCAGGTGAGGATCATGAACTCCCAATCACCTACTGTACAAATTCTTTAATCAATCAACAGTTACAGTATCAACAATCAATGGCTGGACAGTTGATACAGGGACAATGATCACAACACACATCAGAACAGCCTTCCCAAAGCCAACAAACTGAACCCTATTGAAAATTTGTGGACTATGCTTAAAATAAAGCACTTTAAAACAAATCAATATACTGTAGGACCAAAGTGCTGTACAAAGGATAAATAAGAATAGACAATAAACAAACCAATAAAGCATATTAAAATAAAATAAGTAAATAAAATAAATTAAAACAAAAATGAGCTTTTTTAAGTCATAGCAAAGACCATTCAATCATTTAACCCTGTAAAAAGAAAAGTAAAGTTTTTGTAAAGACAGCGCCATCTAATGGTATCACCCTGCAAGTGAATGAATGGGCGGGTTTATAGTCAAATATAGGCCCACCCCTAGAAGAAGGGGGGCTCTAGCTTTCGGATGGTAATTGGAAGGAACTTGGCTGGGATTTGGCTGCCAGCCAGACTGGAGGGGAAATTTTAAGTGGCTGGATCTGTAGGTCATATTTGCTTGTAGAGATTGAGGAGCAGGTGTGATGGTCCTAGGACAATGTTATTTTGGCATTCTGCCTCTCAAGGTAGTAATCTGCAGCCCATGTCAGGGACAGAAGGTGGACAGGCTGCTCTCCCAGTCTGTGATCCACTATGATTTGTACAGTTATGACAGTAAAGAAGTTGAAAACAAAAAACTAAGATGATTATTACAGTAATGTGGAGATAAGAGGGAAATAAAATCTACCCGGGCGATTTGCTCTGCCAGCTGCAGCCTGCCGTCGAGCTCCCTGCGGATCTGCGCGGCCTGTTCGTCCACGTTGTCCAGCTGCAGAAAGATCACATGAAGCCTCTCTCAATCTGCCAGTTAGTACTGCTGCTGTTTCCGTCTCTAAAATCACCAGTACAACCAATAAATACAACACACATGACATCACACATTCATTGATTCATTTATATACTCCTGGGTGCTGCAGGCAGATAATCTGAATTATTTTTCAGCCAGTAACGCAAGACAAAGAAGTTACAATATAAAGATAACATGGGGGCCATTTATTCTACCCAGCATGTTGCCCACCCCCTGAAGGAAGCGACGATTTTTCCTCACTAAAAGCCAAGTGATTACTATCCTCCATACAGCAGGGAGGGAAGGATCTCTATTTCCTTTAGGCAGATATGACGGTGTTGCTTGAAATTATCTCCCAAGTCAAACTTCTGAATCAAAGGGATAAAATATTTATGGAATACTTTTAAAAAAAAGCAGGCAGTAATAGCCAGAACAGAAACGGCAGCCTTTGTGCTGGTGTCTGGAAGGTTGGGTGAAGTATCTCCACCTTTCTGCTCCCCATTCACGCTTGGATTTTAATGGCATTCATACATCAAGCGGTTCCCACTGGTTACGGGTGCAGTAGGATAAGCCGAAATATCCCGTGCCTTCAGAAGTCTTGTTTACCCCATTGCTGCATTAATTCCCACTCAGAAAAGAGCAGCAGCACTGTCAGCGTCGCATGCTGAGGTGCGTTGGCACCAAGTGCCGAGTGCGGAGGCCCTGCTCACATGGCATTTCGGACAGGAGTACCGCCGCTCTGCCTCAGTGAAGGCGGCTAATTTGATGCGGCGCACCAAGCTCTGGCACGCGATTCAGCCCCGAAGGCGTCACAAGGACAGCTGGGTGAAAGGAACAGCAAATCTCACTTGCAGAGTGGCTCTCACTCACACACACACACACACACACATATATATATGTTGGTGTACCTATATAAATGGGGGCCTTCAATTCATTTCTATGGGAAAAACCCTAATCCCAATCATGACACCCTTAACCTCTACCCATCCCTAACCTTAACCATACATAACCAAACCAAATTCAAGACTTTTGTCATTTTTACTTTTTTGCATTCACAGATTTTTATAAAACTGATGTCCCCAAAAGTAGGACACTTTGGGGACAATTTGGTCCTCAAATGTGATCTATGCAAACCCACAAAACGTGACACAATGTGACATTCAGGGCTTAAATGTGAACTGCAGTTCCTTCACTCCAATCATTTCTCAGCTGCTCAAAACTATTATGCCAAAGCCATCCTTTTAATGAATCTGTACCACTGATTAAAGTATCACAACGTTCACACCTATTTGCTACTTAACCCAAGCATGTCCAGCAAAAGCAATAATGTACTGGATGGATGGATTGATAGACACGATATGCAGTAACATACAGGAAGCCAAACTGAATCATTTTCTCCCCACAGCACTTCCACAATGACAGTTTGTTTACGTTGTGTGCTATTATTGACCGGGCTGTTAAGCCACATATTGGTCAAGAGTCAAACAACATGCTCTCGATTTACTGAAAAACACACCCGCAAGGATCAATACATGTCATTTAGAGACAAGTACTGAAGCTCCTCATTAAAGCCTAGAGACTGACACCCAGCATTACAAACAGTCAGAAAGGCGCTGGTTCCATTTCTCGTACCTGTCGCAGGACTGTACATTGTCATTAAATACCCAGTGTTCCCCCCTTAAAAACAGCTGCCATCTTCCGTAAGGTAGTGATGCCGGAAATGCATCACAGAGGGGGGCTTCCTAAAGTCACCCCCCCCCCCCGCCCAGATCAGAAGCCAGACAAGTGAAGAACACAAACAGTCATTTTGTTGTCCCTGTGGAGCCCTGCCTGGTTTCACAATGACCTCCCTAATGGCCATTATACATCACGGCACCTTGTCACGATAATTTGTGCTTAAAACAAAGTGCTACTGCTATCTCCGCTACGCTATTGCCTCTGCACAGCCAGCGGCAGCGATATATGAGGGAGGCCGCTGATTTTGTTACGTGCTAAGCTACATCTGCAATCAGCCCCCACCCCACCCCACCCCATCCCACCCCCCACTGCAGAGAGAAGGAAGTAGAGTAACACCACAGTTTAGTAGTTGTGAGTTGTTTCCTCCCCCTACACCCACAATCACATTCCTCCCTGACTGGATGCCAATCTGAAAGGAGATTCCCTTGGGTAATTATGAAATAAACGTAACCTTAGGACTATCCATTCCTAATTAAGCCATCAGCAAAAATAGTTTCTAGAAAAAAATTAACATAAAACGTTCGGCTGTCTTTTGGTTGTCATCTGAGAACATCACAAAGGCAAAGACAGAACGTGGTCATGATGGCTTTGGCAATCTGAAAACAATCAAACAAAAAATATATTTTTGTATAGCGCTTTTTCACAACATTACGTCGTCTCAAAGTGCTTTACAGCATCCCCACCCAAAGCCCCCAGTGAGTAAGCCATAGGCTACAGTGGCAAGGAAAAACTCCCGAGAAGGAAGAAACCTTGGGAGGGACCAGACTCAAAGGGGGAGCCCATCCTCCAGGGGCCGGCAAGGAAAAAACAAATTCAATGCAGCCCCAGAAGGCTATGGTGACACGGCAAAGCGATTGACCAGACTGCGGCAGGACAGTCTTCATCATCATGTACCTAATTAAGATGTTCCATTCCCTAGACAAATGCACCAGCATGTTCATTTAAAGGACACATCTGAGGCATCTCCAATTTCTTGCACAAAATTAGTTGTGATCCTCTGGCATCGCAGCTTTTTTTGGGCTCAGTACTATCTCAGGGTGCCTGCCACAACAAGACTTATTTAACGTACCCTAAATGGCATCTGCACATGCCTGGCAATGCAGCGTCAGCAGACAAAGCCTAGAAGAGAGCAGCTCGACCAAATATTAAGGTGTCGGTTGAGAAGTCATCAAATTGTCTGAGGAAAACCGAAGCCGCAATTCTCACAGCGTGATTCTGATCAGCGCATTCGCCGACTTGTGAAATCTGCAACACTCTGGAGCAAGACGGTGCAGTGGACTTTGGCAAGGGATCCGGCGACTGCCGGGAGATTTCGCCCTTGCTCTGAGTACAGGCTCAGTCTGTGTTGCTGTCTCACATATGACACAGAGCCTTAAAGTATCCATCTGACTGAATTTTGCTGGGTGATAATGCATTACCCTGCCGCTCTCATCACTGTCTCTCGCCCCCACTGTAATGTCTTAATGAAGAATAACCCGACTGTTGAACCTGCAGCTTCACATGAGGGGGGCGAGTGAAGCTCCCATCACGTCTGGATTCACCGAGCTCTTCTCCTGCCATCGAAGCGGCTGAAGCCACCACACACAGCAGGGGTGGGCAGCCTTATCCAGAGAGGGCCGCCGTCTATGCGGGTTTCCACCACCATCCCCTAATTACATTACTAATTAGAGGACTGACTGGCTGAGAAGTCCTCACACCTGGGTTTGAGCAGCTGACCTAAAGGTTACCCCGAAAACCTGAATACACACAGGGCCTTTGAGGATAAGATTGCCCACCCCCCACCTTACACAGACAGAGAAAACAGAGCTGACGCAAATGTCAGCAGGTTGGTGTGGCTGCGATAAAGTCTCCTTATGGTGTCTGCAAACCACAAGTGCTGCTTCAGTGGGACAGACTGAGGTCTAGAACCCAAGGCTATTAACTACTTACACACTTATTTTATAATGTCTATTTTGCAGAGTGATAGATTTCAAGCAGGAAGCGGGGTTCAAGTCTCTGCCAGGGTTCCGTGTGTGTGGAGTTTGCATGTTCTCCCTGTGTTGTCGTGGGGTTTGCCCCAAGTACTCCAAATGGATGGATGGATATATTTCAAGCAAGAAAAGGCAGGAATGGGATTCAAACCCACAACCATTTATTTGGGACCTCTTGGCCACACGACTGCTGGACAAGGCAGCAGGGACCTCTGAACACAGGTATACATGAGATTCAGCCCAGGATCTCGTTTTATAAACAGAAACTTTAATCAGCTGAGCCCCGGTGCTGCACTAGGGAGCCTAAGAAATCACTACCAAGCAAAACTGACATTTTAAAAAAACATTCTGAGTACTATTTAAGTTGTTAATACGCGACTAATTGGATATTTCTCTTGACGTGGCTGAATTGACGACAGACCGGGATGTCCCACAATGTAAGATCAGAAAGAGGAAAAAAATAAAAAATAAAAGACAATGTAAACTGATTCTAACCCACAGGTACCGGAAACAGGATGTAGCAGGAAGCAGGAAAATCAGTGATGCAAGATGTGGATACAGGTGGTGCATCCCAAGAACAGCTCTGGTTGAGGGAGAATTTCTACACCCACCAAGGCTGCACAAGAGCGTTGCTCCCTCTGCTGCTGAACAAACCAGCTTGGTCACAAATCACATCACCATGGCGACGTGGGCACAGCTTCGACGCCAACCCCCCCTCCGTAAATGGAAGGCTCCAGTTTACAGGCTAAACCTTGCAGTTCATAAAGGCTGCTGACCCCCGCTGCCTGAAAACTGACCCCAAACAGTGCCCTGGAGACCGGAATGGACGGGCAGGTCATGTGGGCAGTCCAGGAAATACCATTTCGCTCTACCCCCCACCCCCCCCAATTTGGATTTCAGAATCAATATCTAGCCCTTGTAAATACCAACAGCAAAATATTGAAAATACACCCTGATGTTGAATTTTTTTCAAGCAAGCAAACTAACCTTGAGAGATCATTTATCTAACAGATCAAAATATGTGAAGAAAGAAATTCACATATGTAACCTTTTAATATTAATTGGGCCACAAGGACACACATCAGCCAGAGAGATGCCAAAAGAGGCTGAACTCATTTGAAGGCCCCTCACCAGCACCTCACTTTCACTGCAGATATCTGAAAGATCATTGAACTGCCAACACCAGACTCTCAAGGCATTCAAAAGCAAAAGCAAATTAAAATAATTCAGCTTTCTCAATTTGCAAACAATGAATTTTAGAGCAAAGTAATGCATTTGCTGACTTTTCACCATTCTACGTTATGATCGTTATTTTTGTTCCTTTTTCTATACTGTGACAAAGCTTGAGCCGTCCTTGATTTCACTGGATACTTCTCCTTCGATATTTTGTCCACCAAAATTGTACAAAAAAATCTAATTACAAACCATACCTGTCACGCCCCGCTCCGTCCGCTCCCGATGTGTGCCACGCCCACCTCATTACCTTCTGTTTCGCCCTAATTGTTCCCACCTGTAGCTCGTTCTGTTACCTAGTCTTGTGTATTTAGTCCGAGTCTCAGTCTGTATTCCCCAGATCTGTCATCGTTGTATGGTCCGTCGTTGTCTGCACCTGTCCTTTTACCTATAATAAACCCTGCACTGGACCTTCTGGCTTCATTCGCCTGCTTCCGTGCTCGCGTTCCATCCCGAAGCTGACAGAATGACAGATCTCCGCAAGAAAGGATCCCCCCTAGCCGAGGAAGAGTACCTCGGCTTGGTAGACGAGGTCCTATACTGGCTGGCCCAACCCGAGATCCGAGAGGATCCCGCAGCACTCCGGTTAGCTCACCGAAGCCGGGATATCCTGGAGAGGATATCTGTCCCCGGCGACGCGCACCACGCGGACGTGGTGCGCGAAAGCCTCCAGCAGCTTCGGGAGGTAGCGGCTGCAGCCCTGCAAAGGCAGGTGGAGCGGGACAGCGGGCTGATGTACCGCTCACCACCCGCTGATGCGACCCCACTGCTGCCTTCCGGATCCAGAAGGAGAAAGAAGAGGCGAAAGGGAAAGGCTGAAGAAGCCGCCCCAACTCTCTTCTTGGGAGCGTGCTCCCTTCGCCCCGCCTGGGAGGACGCCTGGGTGATAGGTGGGCCCCAAGACGCGGAGGACCTGCCTGCTTTGGAGACTGGGGATGCCTGGCCAGAGCGCTGTCCTGGGAGAGGGAACAGCGCTGTTAGAGACGCCAGTCCCCGGGTCCCTAAAGCGCGAAAAGGGAGGGCGCATACGCGCTCAGCACCCCTCCTTCCTGCACCGGACCGGTTCGGTCCGGACCTGCCGGCGGTTGATGCCGCCGCTCTGCCCGCGGCACCGCCGGCTGCTGACGTCTCCTCTCTGCCAGCGACGTCGCCTGCTGCAGCTGCCGCCGCCCTGCCTGCGGCACCGCTTGCTGCAGCTTCCGCCGATCAGCCAGCAGCACAACCTCTCCGGTCTGCTGCCTCCGTCGATCCGCCTGCGGCTGCGCTGCCTGCTGCCTCCGCCGATCCGCCCGCGGCTGCGCTGCCTGCTGCCGCCGCCGATCTGCCTGCGGCTGCGCTGCCTGCTGCCGCCGCCGATCTGCCTGCGGCTGCGCTACCTGCTGCCGCCGCCGATCCGCCCGCGGCTGCGCTGCCTGCTGCCGCCGCCGATCCGCCCGCGGCTGCGCTGCCTGCTGCCGCCGCCGATCTGCCCGCGGCTGAGCTGCCTACAGCCCCGCCTGCTGCAGCCGCCGCGATGCCGGCAGCACCGCTCGACCCGCCAGTCCTGCCTGTCTTCCCTGCTGCAGCTGCCGCCGCTCTGCCTGCGGCACCGCCTGTTGCAGCTTCCGCCGCTTCGTCAGCGGCACCGCCCGTCCTGCCTGTCTACCCTGCTGCAGCTACCGCCGCTCTGCCTGCGGCACCGCCTGTTGCAGCTTCCGCCGCCTTGTCAGCGGCACCTCCTGACCTGCCTGACCCGTCTGTCCCATTGGACCCGCTTGCCCTGCCTGGCTTGCCTACAGTCCCGGTGGCTAGCCACGGGGTGACAGCGCCCGCCGAGGCGCCCCCTGCTGGCCGCGTGGAGGCTGCGCCCGCCGAGGCGCCCCCTGCTGGCCGCGTGCCGGTGGCGTCCGCCGAGGCGCCCCCTGCTGGCCGCGTGCTGGTGGCGCCCGCCGGGGTGTCCCTGTCTGGCGCGCCCGGAGTGCGCGCCTTTGGGGGGGGGTTCTGCCCCGCGGCAGCGCCCCCTGCTGGCCGCGGGAGGGCAGCGCCCAACCTGCCGGCATCTGACCTACCTGTCCTACCGGCACCTGAACGGCCTCAGGTTGCCGCGGTTACGCCCCCTGCTGCCCGCGTGCTGGTGGCGCGCAATGAAGCGCCCCCTGCGGGCCGCACACCCGAGCCCGATTCACCTGACCTGCTCGTCTCGCCTGTCCAGCCGGCCCAGCCCTGCTCGCCTGTCCAGCCGGCCTTCGTTCCAGTCCTGCCCGCGGCGCCGCCTGAGGCCGCCGTTCCGGTCCTGCCCGTGGCCCCGCCTGAGGCCGCCGCTCTGCCTGCGGCCACACCTGAGGCTCCGGCTGCCCCGCCTGTTGCCTCTTTAGAGGCCAAGACACTTGTTTGTCCAGACCTGACCTCCCTTGAGACTCCCTCGCCCTTACCCCGGCCAGACCAGCACCGCCCAGGACCCCGCCTGTCAGTGTCCCGTAAGGGACGGGGACACAGGCGTCGGGCCTGGGTCCCGCCCGCCATGCCCCCTGGCTCGCCCGTTCGGCCCCTAGCTCTGGCTCGGTGGCTGCCTGCGGGTCCTGCGCCTCGGGGTCGGCGGTCGCCGCCGGGCCCCCCCCTGGTCCCTGGGTGCCGGTCCTCGGTCCCGCCTCCGGCTCCCGGTCGGCCGCCTCCGGGCCCCCCTGCTCCGGCTTGGCGTCGGACGGCGCCTTCGCCGGCTGCGGCTGCGCCTCCGCCTGCCGCGGCTTCCCCCTCCTGCCTGCCTTCCCTGGTGTTCCCTCCTGCTCCCTCCTGGTCCCCTCCGTCACTCCCTCGTCCCGTCCCCTTGGTCCCTGGGTGGTCCCCTCCTGCTCCCTTCTCCCTCTCCCCTGCGGCCCCTCCGGCCGCTGCCCGTCGCCCGCCTGGGCCTTTTCGTGCTCCCCTTGTTCCTCCTCCCTTTCCGTTCGTCCCGCCTGTTTCTCCTTCTGGTCCCTTTGTCCCTCCTTTTGGCACCCCTGGCCCTTTCGTGTCGCCTGTGGGTGTTCCCCCTGTGTCTCCCTTCTGGGTCTGTCTCTCCGCCTTCCCTGTTCTCTGTCAGGTCCTGTCCTTCGTTTCGTCCCTGTTCGTCTTTTGCGTCTCCGTCCTGTTCCCTGGGTTTGGTTGACGTTCTGTTTTGTCTTTCAGGTCCTGTTCCCTCGTCCCGTCCGTCGCCTCCTCCCTGGCGCGCCCGGTGTGCGCGCCTTTGGGGGGGGGTTATGTCACGCCCCGCTCCGTCCGCTCCCGATGTGTGCCACGCCCACCTCATTACCTTCTGTTTCGCCCTAATTGTTCCCACCTGTAGCTCGTTCTGTTACCTAGTCTTGTGTATTTAGTCCGAGTCTCAGTCTGTATTCCCCAGATCTGTCATCGTTGTATGGTCCGTCGTTGTCTGCACCTGTCCTTTTACCTATAATAAACCCTGCACTGGACCTTCTGGCTTCATTCGCCTGCTTCCGTGCTCGCGTTCCATCCCGAAGCTGACAATACCTTCCACAGATAGGAAGAGATCTCTAAGTCAAGATCAAGTCGACTTTTCTTTCTGTTTAGTGAAGTGATATATTGTCATTGTGGACACACCACAGTACACAATGCAGAACAATGAAATACGTCCTTTGCATTTAGTCCATACGTGACATTGTGGCATAGCAGGGGGCAGCACCCAGGGTGCAGTGCTTGGGGGCGTTACCTTGGTGGTCTTACTGGTCAAGGATTCGAACCAGCAACCTTTCAATCACAAAGACGCCTCCCGAACCATTAGGCTACCACTGCCAGATTAGACATATACATAATTATACCAATAAGTGTATTTCAAAGGGAGGTCTTATTCACGTTAACAGCAAAGACGAAAGCAGTCACCTGGCACCCATTATAAAGAAGCTGGTGCTCAAACTTCCTAATGCCAAGGATCTGCTGGAACATCTCCAACAGCTGCTCTTTGCTCAGGATCAACTCAGACATGCCACAGAAGGGCATTCTGGGAGGCTGTCTCCGCAGGTCCTCGTCGCCCCTGTAGATGGCGTCGTACTTGGCGATCCAGGAGCTGAGCACCGTCTCCTTGCTCAGCCCGTCGATCTCAGGCAGACTACGGACCCGCCTCTCGATGTTCTTCTTGAAGACCTCGCGGAAGTCGCTGGCCGAGCAGCCACCGCTCTGCACCATCCGGGACACGCGGTCGCTCTTGAGGAACACCTGAGCAGCGAGATGGTAAGAACATGCAAGTGTGTAAATAAGGTTCTCCATGGGTATAGATGCCGTAAAGGCTACATGTAGACCTGGGCTGGAATGGGTGACACATTATCTATCTAAGGCCACAGAACAAAAACAAAAAATAAATAAAAAAAACATGAACAGCAGGGTCTGGAGGCAGATTCATCTGGCTTCCGGCAGGAGCAAAAGGAAAACTTAGTAGTAAAAATAGAGAAGACGACCCACGGAAAGCGCACAGGCAGATGTATCGGAGGACTTGTTTATCGTCCTGTCTGGGAAGTAGAAACCATTTCAGTCTGATTGCGTTTTCTTGTCTTTGGATACGTGAGTGGGTTGACAATGCAGTGATGTTCGCATGGAAGTCTTCACGGCGAATTCCATGGTGACTCAGACTGCACTTACTTTTTAGTTCCAGACTTTTATACAAAAATCCGGTATCCGTCGTGATACTAATTAAGACAGCATAGGTATTACAGCACTACTTGGAATTGTGAAGTTGAACACCTAGTCAGAAAATCTCTGGTAGGTGTGTAATGAGAAAGGCATCATACATATTTCATATTTCTTTCAACCAATTTTAAAGATCCAGTGACAAAGTACTGTAATTAGTTTTTATACTTGCAAATTCATTATGCAAACACCTTTCCAGCAGAACCCACCACAGTCGAGCACACATGCATTCTGGCCTTAACATGCTGGCTACATATATCTCAGCTGAACTGCAGAACGATGCCAGCATCGCCCGACTGGTTTTAGTGGAGGGAAAAGGGCAACAGATGGGCGACAGTCGTATCTCCATTAGGGGACTAATGGTGTGGTGCAGAAGTTCTTCACCCAGTGAGCTCAAAAGACTGTGCTCACGTCAGTATATGGTAACATTCTGCCCCTTGGGACGGGCAAAGTAATCTAAGCTGCATTTAAGGAAAGGCACCACACAAATATACGGGCCGTGGCTATGAAATGAGCTGAATTAATCTCAGAATGGGAGTGCGGTGCTTTGTGGAAACAAACTCAAATGCTGCTGCACCATCCAACTAATGGCCTGGGCTCTTGTGAGCCGTCAGCTGAAGAGCGACGCGGATGGATGGGGGGGCTGTGGTGTCGTGGAGAGCCAGCTGAATACAAACCAGGGCAAATTCAATGAAGCGGCCATGAAGGATGACTCAGGGTTCCAGGAAAGCTGTCCTGTTCTTTGCCTTCATAAAAAATACATAGATGCTGCACTCCAGGAAAAGAAAGAAGCCGAACTCTGAATGAGATCCCTGCATGATCGAGGGGCAGGAGGGCGAGGGGCAGGAGGGCGTCCCAGGGCAGTATGCATTTTTTTTCCCTACTATTTTAAGTCACTATCTCTACTCCTGCATCTATATTAAGTCCATGTTCCTTACTCCAACTCTTGTGATTTTTGTTAGATATTCTGCCCTGGGCAAATCTTACGATGGCGACTGCAGAGCTCATGAAGCGTTCACAGGCGACTTTACACCTGACTGGGCACCACTCCTGAGTCACTGGGGAGACAGCACTGGTCCATTCTGAGATGGATCTCATCAGGGTGCAGAACCACTTCCTTGCAATTCATGGGTCTGAACAGAAACTCTAGCTCATAGCTCAGATGTTCTGCAGCTAACAAGCCGGGCCACGAGGCTATTTGAGAGCACCAGTGATGGCGATCCGAATCATAACCAATGTGATCACAATAAGAAACGCTCAATGCCATTCAGGTGGTAACGTCCACATTCTCTGCCCGTTAATAATAGTGGGGGAAATGTATCGTGGATGCATCTCTTAAACATCTATTAAAAATTCAATTTAATAAATGACAATATAAAATAGCAATAATAAATTTTATATTAAATTAGTGATCAAAGTCAGTTATTTCACTAATATTTAATGAAAAATAACACTGGGCATTTAATTAAAACATCTATTGCACAGGAACAGGATTTACCCAGTACACACCGCTATGCATTAGCATATAGAAAAAAACACCTTTGTCATAATTTTGACTATTACTGTCAAACTATTTGCAGTAAAGTGATTTCACGCAACATTTTTTCCCCCTCATTATTTTCAGTTTAAACACCATACTGTGAAATGTTTTTTTTTTCTCCCAAATTGAATTATTCCTCTTTATTCTGAAATAATTGCAGTCATAATAAGGCTTCAGAGATATATAGAGATAGAGAGAGAGAGAGAGAGAGAGAGAGAGAGAGAGAGAGAGATAAGTAAATGCTTCCATTCGATGGTACAGTATTACAAATGTCAGATGTTATTAATAATGAATATGCCACCTAGGGATTTCCTCTTTGCCTGCTGCTCCACTTAATTGGTGACTTGAAATCTCAGTCAATTATTTATAAGCAGCAGTGTACAGAGCATCGGCAACTTCTCTGGAGAAGGAGAAAAGGCCGCTGTGCTCCGTTCACGTTCCTCCCTTAATGTAATTAAAGGCAACACCTACAGAGGACCAGTGGACTCCTTCTAAAGAGGCGACGTCATCCCTCATTAGGTAAGAGCTTTCAGAGGAATCACTGAACCAACACATGAAACCTCACTTGTATATTGCCTTAGACATAAGTGTCTACTAAACAAAAAAAATATATTAATGCATTATTAGCTCTGAGGTCCTTCAGTTGTTCTTTAAAGTGTTTTTTTAAATATTAAACAATCAACTTAATATGAGAAACTTTTTGTAAGACAAACATGCATTAATTTTCAACAGCCTTATATATGATTAGACTCAGTATCAGGCTTTTGAAAAGACGACGGCCTACGTGCATTAGCGATGTTCGTAATAAACGCCAGCGGAAAACACGGCGCCGAAGGCCACCTTTGCACGGTCTCAGGTCCCAGCTACCTGCTAACGCTAACACTGCTGGACCCAGACACCGAGTCACAGGTGAATCTACTAACAGCCTGGAATTATGGGATTCTTTCATCACCGAAAAATAATTATTGGAGCCCTTGAAACCCTGTAGGGGGCCTCAGCACCCCTCTGCGGAAGAAAAACAATACTACAGCTGGCATCCGAAAATGATTCATGGGCGTCTCTGAAGCACACCCGTTTAGCCAATCGGGTAATTAACTGATAATATCTGGAAGGTCCCTTGCAAGATCTATACACAAGAAACGCAACAGGTTTTTATTCATTTGAACCCGCTCCATATGTAAACCTTACAGCATTTCTGAAAACATGTTTTACCCCAAAGCAGGAAAACAAACAAAATGATGGGTATGATTGCTTTAAGACCGGATTTCATTTTGTCTGGTCCTGAAGTAGCTCAGGTGGTGTTCCAACCATCCAGTGTGTAGTACAGGCGAAAATAAACACTCATTAATTCAAGCTGAACGCAAGAAACTACAGCGATTCCGTCTCGCAAATGAAACATTTTATGTCACTGTACAAAATATATACCGTATTCCAACAAATATAGAATGTGTTTGAGTTATAATAATTTACAAGACATGTCATAAAAATGGGAGGAAATGACATGATTACTGCTGACTAACAGGAATCCCACAAAGGGCAAGAAACAGATGTGGTACAAGAAAACTACACTGCCTTTAGATCCATTTCCAGTTTTTTCTGAGTATATGGGATTGTGACAGAAGAGGAAGTTTGAGAGAAAAGCAGATCTCCATGGATACTACACAGACTCATGTGTGTCATTAACTATTAAACAAAACCCAGCACCTCTCTGTGACTGCGCATACAGTAGGTGCACAGAGGCTCTGCATTCGCTCAGGCGTTCTCGGTGAGAGAGACGTGAAGAATGACAGGCAAAGTCTTGCCCTTTCAAACCTCGGAGGCTTCGCCCTTCATCGTTTTTGAGGAAGACAAATGCCCTGGTGGCCGGCACCCTGTAAACAGCGAATAAGGAACGTGGAGTGGGTGCTGACGACTAAAGTATGTTATGTTCACTTTGGAAGGTGATCGCAAAATCACTTCTGTGTGAAGCCTGACTTTATACTGACACGTGAAATGTGTCCAAAAAGCCAGAACGCCCGTACTTAAGCAGCTTTGGTTGGGTTCATTGAGAGTTTTTCATAAGTTCAAAAAGCAGTAAAGCAGAATTTGTGGTAAACCTAATTCCACACCGTTCACATGCATTTCGTGACTGAAGGTCTTAAACTGACTGGTCGTTCAGCTTGACATTGGTAATGATGAAAACCTTTTTTTTATTTTATCCAGAGCCTTAAATTTAAAAAGCTTTACTTTCCTGAATCACTACATTTAGGCAGAGAGAGCAGTGTTTCTCTCCGCTGGGGAATTCGGCCGTCTCCCTGGAACTTCGGATGCGGCCAGGAAAGGCGTTCTGGAACACCACACAGTTGCTCAATGTTCCGCATGGACACACATGACATTGAGATTACTGCCTCTTGCGTTACGATCTTAAAAGTTTCTGTGAGGCGGAGGGAGACATCTGCAAAATACTTAGAACACAGTAACACTCGCACTAAACAGCACAGTTCAAAATTATTACTTCCCACAAGGAATATGCAAACTCGGCATATGTATGAAACATCTAAGGGGAAATAATCTGTTGAGACTACATTCACATTTCCAAAAGTACATTTTAACTCCACAATCTAGATGCGATACCATGTGACATCTGTAATGATCAAAATGAGAAACTTTATTGACAAATGCAGATTGTGGATGACAGCGAGGATTGACTGGATGACGCTTCCAGGGCAGCCCCTTCACTTGGGATCATAAGAGAGCTGATAAGCTCTGAGCAGAGCAGCTATCGGCAGGGCAGTTATCTCACTTTCAGATACTGTTAGGAGAAAGATGATAAATAACCCATTTGGCAGTGCTTGGTCTTCCTGACAGTGCTGCTTATATACGGCCGTACCTTCGCACTGTAAGATGTTACACTCTGAGGGGTACTGGTTACCATGGTGGTGGAATGGAGAGCTTTGCTAAACTCTGTGGTGTTTCCCATTGTGATTACAGGGCGTCCCTGTCCACCTGTGCAGGGTGGGTTACCCCAAAATGTTACTCCCCTCTGCACTCCCTGGAGAAAGCCTTAAACAAAAATCTCTTTGTTGTAGGGCAATTAAAAATAGCACACCAGCGCAAACGAAAACCTTTCAGGGTGGGGGAGGGGGGGTGATAACCCAAGTCAGATGGATTATGAGATGCCGCACGTAGATAGTGATATAGTGACAGCCTTAAATATATATATATATATATAAAAAAAATCGAACTCAACGGACTTGGACATTGAACGGGTCTATGGATTTTTTCCCCCCACTTGTACCTCAACCGTAATCTTGGAAGTCGACCGTTCCTGCTGAAACTTTGGCATTGTCAGGTACACTCACTTGGCGCTATAGCCCCCAGTATTTTAGCCCCAATGGCAATTTTCCTTCAAAACCAAAAGCAAAAAAAAGAAGTCAAGCCCCAAGTAAACTTGAATTAGTCCTGATCTTTTCAATAGCTAGAAACTCCCCCATTCATGCCTGTGAATCGCTCTCAGTCAGAGTAACTGCAGAATGTAAAAAGGAAATCATGGTGAGACTTGAAGGTGGTGCACGTGTGTCTGCTCTCGCGTGAGTATGAAGTGAAGTGAAAATGATTAGTTGTCATTGTTGACACACCACAGCACACAGTGCACAAAAACAAAATGTGTCTCTGCATTTAACCCATATCGTGACACAGCAGGGGGCAGCTAATCCAGCGCCCGGGGAGCAGTGCTGGGGGGGGGGGACTTTGCTCAGGGCACTTCAGTGG
The DNA here is from genome assembly GCF_048594095.1 of Paramormyrops kingsleyae. NCBI lineage: Eukaryota > Metazoa > Chordata > Actinopteri > Osteoglossiformes > Mormyridae > Paramormyrops > Paramormyrops kingsleyae. The sequence continues at coordinate 16,830,603 of NC_132797.1, forward strand.
TATTTTGCTAGTCGGAGATTTCAACAGCCATCACATGGAATTTTCATTTATTTCAAGTGTATTGCTTTTGTATGTGTGCTTTTTCATGTGTGTATTAATTTAATACTGATTGTTAATGCGTTTTGTTGTGAGTTAGGTAGATAAGTTTAAATAGGCAATCATTTGGGGGTCTGCAACGGATTAAATTCATTTACATTGTTTCTTGTGGGAAAAATCTATTTGGACCAAATCACAACTCAACCAGCCTTCAGGAATTAATTTAGTTTGTGTTCCAAGGTGCCACCACATAATATATGTGTGCATATATATTTTATACACACAAACATCCAAATATGCATTATTGTATATATAAATATATAAACCATGGAAAACAACATGAGAAACATTACTGTTTATGCTGTAAACATGACAAATGATCAAAAATATCTAAGGCACCACATTTTAAAAATGGCAAGATCATTTTGAGACTGACTTGAGACCCGATAGTCTGTTTGGATCCTAATATAAACTGTGATTAATACATGGTGGCATATCTACCTGCTGGATACACACAACAGACAAGCCATAACCCCCCTTCAACCATTGAGTGACAACCCTCATCTTGGGAAAACAGCCGTCTGTTAACAAAACAGAGAGGACAGTGGCAAACAGGAACCCTAACATGGCGGAAATGAAGGTCACAAAGTAGCGGGCCAGAGATCCATCTCTATTCATGAGTGGAGTTTTTTTTTTTAAAAAGGGTCATTATAACCAATCCAAAAAAAAAACCAGCTAAATGCTGTTTTTTATAAACACAATACTGGCCAGGAAAGGACAACTGTTTGCTTAGCTGTTGTTATTTCATTTGAAATAGTTAAAAACAAAGCAACCAACGGGGGAAGGTAGAAAACTGTCATGTTGTGTATAGGATGATATATAATAATAATAATAATAATTTGGTGATTGTTGACATACCACAGCACACAATAACGAAATGTGTCCTCTGCATTTAACCCATATGTGACGTTGTGACATAGCAGGGAGCAGCTAATTCAGCACCCGGGGAGCAGTGCTTGGGGGCAGTACCTTGCTCAGGGTATCTCAGTGGTGCCTTGCTGGTCAGGGATTCGAACCTGCAGTCTTTCAATTACAAGAGCACTTCCTTAACCATTAGGCCACCACTGCCTCAGGGAATGGTAGGAGGCTAGATAGGCTAGGTAGTGGTAGGAGGCTAGGTAGGTTAGGTAGTGGTAGGAGGCTGGGTAGGCTAGGTAGTGGTGGGAGGCTGGGTAGGTTAGGTAGTGGTAGGAGGCTAGGTAGGCTAGGTAGTGGTGGGAGGCTAGGTAGGTTAGGTAGTGGTGGGAGGCTAGGTAGGCTAGGTAGTGGTGGGAGGCTGGGTAGGTTAGGTAGTGGTGGGAGGCTAGGTAGGTTAGGTAGTGGTGGGAGGCTAGGTAGGCTAGGTAGTGGTGGGAGGCTGGGTAGGTTAGGTAGTGGTGGGAGGCTGGGTAGGTTAGGTAGTGGTGGGAGGCTAGGTAGGTTAGGTAGTGGTGGGAGGCTAGGTAGGCTAGGTAGTGGTGGGAGGCTGGGTAGGTTAGGTAGTGGTAGGAGGCTAGGTAGGCTAGGTAGTGGTGGGAGGCTAGGTAGGTTAGGTAGTGGTGGGAGGCTAGGTAGGCTAGGTAGTGGTGGGAGGCTAGGTAGGTTAGGTAGTGGTAGGAGGCTAGGTAGGCTAGGTAGTGGTAGGAGGCTGGGTAGGTTAGGTGGTGGTGGGAGGCTAGGTAGGCTAGGTGGTGGTAGGAGGCTAGGTAGGCTAGGTGGTGGTAGGAGGCTAGGTAGGTTAGGTAGTGGTAGGAGGTTAGGTAGGTTAGGTAGTGGTAGGAGGTTAGGTAGGTTAGGTAGTGGTAGGAGGTTAGGTAGGTTAGGTAGTGGTGGGAGGCTAGGTAGGCTAGGTAGTGGTAGGAGGCTAGGTAGGCTAGGTGGTGGTAGGAGGCTAGGTAGGTTAGGTAGTGGTAGGAGGTTAGGTAGGTTAGGTAGTGGTGGGAGGCTAGGTAGGTTAGGTAGTGGTAGGAGGCTGGGTAGGTTAGGTAGTGGTAGGAGGCTGGGTAGGTTAGGTAGTGGTAGGAGGCTGGGTAGGTTAGGTGGTGGTGGGAGGCTAGGTAGGTTAGGTGGTGGTAGGAGGCTAGGTAGGCTAGGTGGTGGTAGGAGGCTAGGTAGGTTAGGTAGTGGTAGGAGGCTGGGTAGGCTAGGTAGCGGTAGGAGGCTAGGTAGGTTAGGTAGCGGTGGGAGGCTAGGTAGGTTAGGTGGTGGTAGGAGGCTAGGTAGGCTAGGTGGTGGTGGGAGGCTAGGTAGGTTAGGTGGTGGTAGGAGGCTAGGTAGGCTAGGTAGTGGTGGGAGGCTAGGTAGTGGTGGGAGGCTAGGTAGGCTAGGTAGTGGTAGGAGGCTAGGTAGGTTAGGTAGTGGTAGGAGGCTAGGTAGGTTAGGTAGTGGTGGGAGGCTGGGTAGGTTAGGTAGTGGTAGGAGGCTGGGTAGGCTAGGTAGTGGTAGGAGGCTAGGTAGGTTAGGTAGTGGTGGGAGGCTAGGTAGGTTAGGTAGTGGTAGGAGGCTAGGTAGGCTAGGTAGTGGTAGGAGGCTAGGTAGGTTAGGTAGTGGTAGGAGGCTGGGTAGGTTAGGTAGTGGTAGGAGGCTGGGTAGGTTAGGTAGTGGTAGGAGGCTGGGTAGGCTAGGTAGTGGTAGGAGGCTAGGTAGGCTAGGTAGTGGTAGGAGGCTAGGTAGGTTAGGTAGTGGTAGGAGGCTAGGTAGGTTAGGTAGTGGTAGGAGGCTGGGTTGGTTAGGTAGTGGTAGGAGGCTAGGTAGGTTAGGTAGTGGTAGGAGGCTAGGTAGGTTAGGTAGTGGTAGGAGGCTGGGTAGGCTAGGTAGTGGTAGGAGGCTAGGTAGGCTAGGTAGTGGTAGGAGGCTAGGTAGGTTAGGTAGTGGTAGGAGGCTGGGTAGGTTAGGTAGTGGTAGGAGGCTGGGTAGGCTAGGTAGTGGTAGGAGGCTAGGTAGGCTAGGTAGTGGTAGGAGGCTAGGTAGGTTAGGTAGTGGTAGGAGGCTAGGTAGGCTAGATAGTGGTAGGAGGCTAGGTAGGTTAGGTAGTGGTAGGAGGCTGGGTAGGTTAGGTAGCGGTGGGAGGCTGGGTAGGTTAGGTAGTGGTGGGAGGCTAGGTAGGTTAGGTAGCAGTAGGAGGCTGGGTAGGTTAGGTAGCGGTGGGAGGCTGGGTAGGTTAGGTAGTGGTGGGAGGCTAGGTAGGTTAGGTAGTGGTAGGAGGCTACCATGCTGGCATAAGAAAATTAACATGTAAAAATCGATAGCTTAACATAGCTAATTATGCATAGAATCATGTCAGTTTAACAATCCTGCATACTACTGCTTAACACAGACAGCTTTGTATTACTGGGGTCAGTAGTTTGGTCACTGATCATTTCCACATGGTGGTACGAGAAAAGTCCTCCAGCGCAGCGAGTGTTAAAGCCAGAGCAGAGATGAACCATGAGACCTGCACAGATGCCCGTGCCTTCACACTTACGACGGAGCCTGGCACCAGCTGACAGCCAGGAGATACAGATCTCGGAGTAGGCGGAACAGGTGGGGTAGGAACAGAACAGGTGGAGGAGGCAACAAAATAGGTAGAGTAGGGAACCAAACGGATGATGGAGTATGAAGATCTGGCCTGGAATTTCGAGCATGGTTATTCATGGCTAAGCTGACGGACAGGCCACTTTTCATTGCATTACCTATGATGTTGTCTGAATACAACCTTTAAAGAAGGAGCAGTGACAATGCTGAGAACAGGAAAGGATCTTACACTAGGTGAGACATTCCGTTCTTTTGGGTCCATCGTGTTCTGGCCGTACTATGCATACTCTCTCCACCAGCAGAGTCTACTTGCCTCATAGTAGCTTCGCACAGCATTGCAGAACGCTTCGTCGGCGGCGATCTGTGTCTCTCCACTGAGGAAGGACTGGAAGCGTTCCTTCACAGCCTGGAGCTGCTGCCGGTTGAGCTGGAGACAAAGGAGAGCAGCGTACAGTGACCCGCTGGCTAAAGAGGCAGGCAGAGCTTTGCCTGAGATATTAAAAAACATCATTACTCAAATACACTACAAGCACTACAGAATAAAGCATGGTGCTACCATGGGTTTCAGTGGATCTTTCAGTGGATGAGTAACACACAGTACGAGTTAAGGATTTGTACTTTTGGACAGGAACAGGCAGCAGGAACCTCTGACATCTTGACAGTACCTCTGACATCTTGACAGGGTAGGCCATATTTTGAAAGGACTGAGAGCGGTTTGCTTAATTACATTGTGTCAACAGCTTCTAACTGCACTGAAAAAATCGATTCCCAGGCATCCACTGCATCCAGGTTCCTCCAACTCTTTTCTTTGACAAAGTTGTACATAACTATTCCTGTGCTAGTTCCTGTTGTAGCAAAATTCATAAACAAATCAATTGTTTATAACATAGGGGTCAGACTGGGATCTCACCAGGCATTGTACTGTATCTTAGACTAGACCAGGCAGTGGAATGCTGGGGAGTTTGTAGAGGGGTTGGTTAATTTCCAGTACAAACTGTATTTGAATATTCAGCTGTATATATTCTTTTTTTTTTGCAATATTAGCATCTGAAAAAAATGGAAATGGTTAAACTTATACAGAACAAGGAATTCAGGCGGCATGACAAATTCAAGGCATGCAGAGAGGCATCCTGATTGGTGGGCTGATTTCATGAGTTTCATATTGTTTAAATGCATTATAAAAAGAACATAATAGCCTGCAAGAGCTGTTCTGAAAGGCCTGAAGCCCTGCAATTTAGCCCAAGTCAGAAAAAATTGGCAGCAATTTTGACTGCATAACTAAAAACTGCCTAATAATTTAAGAGCCGGCGCTTGCAAATGACAGGGATGACAAATCCTGAGCCAAGTGGGATGTTGATGACATATCACTCCCACAAATCAAGGAGATAGAGTGATTAAAGTTCACATTGTAATGGTACGTAATTCAGACAAAAAAATAATACTGTTTTCCACAACAATTCACTCAACACAGGCATCCTTAGTATTTATTCAATGACTTTAAATAGAAAATGTTTTGCTGAAGCCATTTGGTGTACAAACAATTGTGACTAATTGAGGGATAGGTCAGGTAGTCTAGGCCGTATCAATGATGTTAATTATAATAAATAAATAATAGCCATTATTAGCTACCTGTCAAATTAATATGTAACAGTTCAACCAAATATAGGATTTTAGGACCTGAAGGATTCTTCTTGTGTAATCGAAGTCCAATACCTCAGGTCAGGTCAGGTAGTATGCATTGGTAGAGCACGTTGCACCCACAATACGACAAAACACCTCGGGATCCCGGTTGGCAACCCCCAGGTCAACACATGGTCCAGTTACACCCCCTGGAAATGGCCGTCTATCTGCCGCAGCCAGGTGTTGCATGGGCGTCCCCTTCGCCTGGTCCAGCCGCTTGGATCATCAGCAATGGAGATCCTGCAAGCTGGATCACCCAAAGGGAATCATGCCACATAGCTGTAGTGCCGTAACTGACGCTCCCTCACAATGCAGCTGATGTGCATCATTCGGGACTCTGAGCAACCGCTTGTTCAACACAAAGTCAAACTTGCAATACTCAAGAATTTTCTGAAGTGACACAGTACCAAATGAGTCCAGTCTTTGTTTCAAGTCAATGGATAGCTTCCATGTCTCACAGCCATAAAGAAAAACAGGGAGTACCAGGACTCTAAAGACTTGGATCTTCATCCTCTTCCAAAGATATCAGGAGATACATTTCTTTCCTGCAAGTGATCAAGGATCCTATTGAGGATGACCCTAGCAAGGACCTTACCTGGCGCTGAGAGCAATGTTAACCCCCTGTAGTTCCCACAATCCAGGCGATCACCCTTCCTTTTCCAGATATGGACAACAAGTCCCGTTTTCCAGTCATTTGGTAAGACGCCGGTCTCCCAAATGGAAGCCAAGATTGCTTGCAATGCCAGTAGGACAGCCTTATTACCAGCCTGAAAAAGCTCACCCCAGATACCACAGATCCCTGTGGCCTTCCCTACCCTCAGCTGGTTCACCATCTGTGTAATCTTGGTGAGACTGGGTGGTTCACAGCTAATCAGAGGATCAGCCAGTGGACCCAGAGATGGTGTGTCACTTGCTCACAGATCCCTCTAATAAACACGTGCATATCTGTCATCAGAGCCCTCACAGCTGTCCTTCTTAGTTAATGGTACAGACCAGAGTTGCCTTCAAGCCATACACTGCAACTCTTCTCGATAATATCCTGGGAGACCTGTGAGATGAAACACCTCCTTCTAGGAACACGGGCAACACCAATACAGCCCTCAGCAACCTTCAGGGTCTTATCACAGAAGGTCTCCCACATCACATTAGATCTGGCAGTCGCACCCAAGTCTGTTCCTCATACAAACTGCATGCAAACTCAACAGAAACACCGTTATGTTGGAGTCTGGCCAGGCCCAGCCTCATTCTCGTAGTAGGTGGTAGCCTACTGGACCGAAGCTAAATCTTCAGAGTAGCAACAACAAGTCTCGCATCAGAATTCACAAACTGGGCACTTCTGTAGACGCTGCACTTTTGTAGGAGCCTCCAACGACTGCCCATGAGGATGTGATCAATCTCCTTTGCAGTACTGGAGTACTAAGTCCAACAAGGCGGCTCAGGATGCTGGAACCAGGATCCAGTGACCCGCAGCACCTGACCTTTCGCAAAGTCAAGAAACATGGAGTCACTTTCACCTCGGGGACCGACACAATCCTCATAGCCAGTCACACTGAAGTCACCCATGACCAGAAGAGTGTCACCTCGTGGGCAACCATCAACCACCAAGTGAAAAAAAAAGCCTCCCTTATCGAGACATCACTCACAGCGGTGGGAGCATAACCTGAGACAACAGACAAGACACCCAAAGAGTGCCTTAGCCTGAGTCTCATGATATGTTAGTTGAAAGGAGTGACATCAGACGCCATTGGGAGAAGCTGATCCGCCAGAGCTACAGCTACTCCCTGAGTATGGCAGCCATCAGAGCAACCAGACCTATAATAGGTGTACCAGCCTACAGAGATCTGGCCACTCCGCGGTCTGAGTATCAGAGAGTGCCGCCACTAAAATGCGGAGTTTCCGAAGCTCCTCCGACAGCAGAGGAGGAACCTGGAAGCATGAAATACCAGAAAGTATGAAAAACTCGGCTGTAATATTGTAACTATTTTATTCAACCTCAAAATTAAAGACAGTGAAAACTGTTTTGATATTGACTTTCAGCAGTCAATATAATATGAAGCATGGATTATTTAAAACTACAAATTCCATTATTCAAAAAGGAAATATATTTTACTACTTATTAAAACTTGTCTAGATGTTTCATCTCCCATCACTAGTTGCCAACTTTCTGGGCTCTACAACCTGTTCCATTGCTACCTTCCAAAAGACTCGGTGTAGAAAGATGTGGAAGGCCCCCTCCCCAATGACTAGAGACAGCTTCTGAAACACAGATTCCTCAAGAGACCACAGGTACACCGTGAGGAACGAGAAGTCCTTCCACACACATCCATTGCCGCGGCAACCTCTCCTCAGAGCTTTGCTACATCCAATCAAGATGCAAAAGCGCTTGTTTGGACAGAGCCAAAGGAAGACTGGCTAATAAAAGCCATCGAATTACAGAGCAACAGTTTTTAAAAAAAAAAATAAAAATCAATGCAGTCCCCCATATGCAAAGACAGAGAGAAACAGAGAAGAAGAGAGAGAGAGAAAGGGAAGTTGCTGCCACCTCTGACTTTGGGGAGAATTTGTCAGTTGTGTCAAGTTGGGTGGTGGGCCATCATTGACATTACAAGCTTACACAAGCATGGATACAGGGACGGTGTATCGAAGCTGTCATGAATAACGCATCAGGCAGAGAGCCGATTTCACCAGCACAGACGTGCAGCAGATTTATTCTAATATATCCAATCCTTCAGACGTATGGCTTAGGTGGGCCGCTTTGGCTATTATGAAACATGAGAGTCCATGATGAAGTCATCTGCTCACTGACCTATTCATTAGGAAGGTTTACTGAGACATTTCAAACGCTGGCTTGACACAGCCCGTGAACATAAGACACGTTTTAATTTATAGTTCCTTTAATATAATATAATATAATATAATATAATATAATATAATATAATATAATATAATATAATATAATATATTGGAGCTGCAAGTCTCATTCTAGCAGGTCACATGACTAAGTTTGCTCCTCCATGGATGGATAAAGAACCATGGCAAATGCCATTGTTTTCTCAGCGCTGCGTAATCGCCATTCAGCACATGCTGGCTACCATGCATTGTCCAACTAGCCAGAAAGATCCAGCCAGTCTTCTGCACAGATACAGCTTCACTGGAATAGACTGAAGGAACTTTGATTAATTGGATTTCTCGCCCAGAAGAGCTTTAGCACTTTAGCCGCAGATAAGCAGCAGGCATTCATTTAAATGCCAATTGATGACATTTTCACCCCCTCCAGCAATATTACTGTTTTTTGCCTATTAGAAACCTTCATATTTCTATGAATGCTTTGTCATCGTGGCTCACAACTGCACTGTGATTTGGGTTTGAAAGTATTATTCTTATCAGACATCTTTCCAATTGAGCTTTAGGATATTTTAATACATTGATGCTATTTATGGTGCATGATATGTTATCAAACTTTATTAAAGCTAGATTAAAAACAATTTATAAAAACAGTCAGTTGACATGCCGACTGTCAGCTACTGTTTTTCAAAGCAATATTAAGTTGTAAAGAAAAGCTAGCAAATGCTAACACATTTCACTGAGATTATCTTAAGATGTGAATTTGTTCTGTATAAAGATGTCTGGGTCTGCATAACACAATAGAAAACCTGATCATAAAAATATTTGCCACTAAAAAATTACAATTATTTAGGAAAGAATACATTATGTGATCAGAAATGAAAATCAACACTTCTACAGATACAAGTCAGCCAGGAAAGTTTTGTAATCAGTATTATTTGAAAACTTCAGGAATGTAGTTTTCTGCAGGATTTCTGCCTGAACACTATGGGAAGGAAGAATTACGCATTTGCCCAGCCATTTCCGCTCATTGTTCAGCTCTGTGTCAGACCTGGGTCACGCAGTGAAGCTCCACCAAGCCAAGCATGGGCTTTCCGTAGATAACGTGCTTATCATATGGCTCGTCCGTGGCTCGTCTCACAACGTACACCACAATGGGCCGGGATCGATGCTCCCTTCCTGCTCAGTGTCTTGAGACAGGAAAGAAAAGTGAGGAAGTGAAGGACACCTTACTAATGCATATGGTGCGTACAGATTGAAGGGAGGCTAGAGAACATGAACTCTGCATGAAACATCATCTTAAAAAACAACTGAAACCTTGATCAGACAGAACCACATTCCGACATGCATAGTATAGCGAAGGCAAAGGGTGACAGCAGGTACTCAGATCACACAGAAAATGCACTCTGGGGACAGGAGTCAGTGTCAGGGCAGATGAGCTTCATTACGCCATCTCCTACAGAGTTCTTTCCAGGCTCCACACTGCAGAAACAGCATGGAGTTTTGGGCAAAAGAAATCCGTTGTTTACTAAAGCAATGCTCTTCATTGTGATATCAGATGATCAATCGTACGGGTCATATCTGAGGCTACGTGCAATGAATACTGATAAAAGAATCACGGTAGACATCATTCCCTTTGAACGTTCAAGTGTTCAAAAACAAACCACTTCATCTCAGACAGTGATTTTGTGAAGAACACAAGGTCAGGGACCCTTGTAGTTTGGATAACAACAAAAGCATCGTGATCTATCAGAGGCAGAGGGAGAACGCTTAGATTCTTTAATAAATGGGAAAGAAAAGGGGGATTAAAAAAATGACAGAGGACTATTTTGGTCTAAAATTTCCCAACAGACAGAAGGGCTTTGAAGAAGGTGCTCTGGCACCAGCGAGTTGACAGCAAAACATTCATCAGCTTAAATGTATTAACCTCTAAAATCAGAGCAAGCTTATCGCACTGCGTCCTATTTTTTTTTAAATCTTCAGGTCTCAGATTAATAACGGTTCAAAAAAAATCACAGACTTCCGCAGAGTGACTTCTGTCAAGGCATAATTTCCGTGCATAGTCATTAGCCAAATCGCAGCACCTGCAGCAATTAAAGTGTAATTAAAGCACAAGCGGCAGGCAGGAAGCGGTCTCACCATGAAGTGGACAGACGACACTAATCTTCTGAAAATTCTTTTCTGTTTTAGTTAATATGGATGTTTCGTGAATGTCAATCCACTTACGGAGGATTGTCCCCCCATATAGACGTTTTTGAGCATGAATGGTCTGAAAACTGCCAGTGACACCTCCTGAATTCGTCATCCACAGCTGGGTTGATTCATATTGTTTTACTGGCCCTGTAGGGGGTTCCGGAATCCTTCCAATGTCCTAATGAGTAATGCTTTGTTTTTCAGGGCAGACCTGCTCTGTCACACGGGCCAGTGATTTCCCTGTTCTCCACAACAGGTGGAGTTCTATGATGAAACACCTTACCACTGGAGTGGTCCTCTGCACACCACAGTGACAAATGTCATGCCTCCCACAACAGGCAGTTAACCTTTCCTGCCCCCACCCACATTATCAAATGCTGTCAATCACTGCCTGGCTTAATCAGGTTCCCATTGGATGCTTTATTACCAGGCTAAACCAGGAAGTGACTGACGCTGCCCACCCACCAGGTTTCAAAGCCTTGCTTCTCCCATCACCAGCTTGCATGTTCTTTCTTCTCCCAGCTGTCAGGCACGCGTTCAGCTCCCCAACACACCTACATTTCCTCACCCTGCTGGAAGGCAAATAAACCATAATACTGACCCACCCAACCCCACCTTCAACTCTCCGTTTTAAAAACACTCCAGCTCCACTTTCGACAGCAGCATAGAAGCACCGCTCACATGTAAAAAGCCCAATGGCCGAAGGCTTCCTCCTTCAGCAGCATCAGGCCTCAGAACAAAATCTTTAACCTTGACTTGAGCGCAAGAGAAAAGAGGCCAGCCAGCGCGTCAATGCAGGCTCACGGCGCACGATATTCATCAGCAACACGCAGGCAGCCACGGAGATCGGGACAGATCAGAAAGGGAAAAAAGAAAATCTCCTGCTTTGTTTTCAATCAGGCAGACTTTTCCAGTCACACCACCCTGGGTACTGAATATTTCCTGCCCTGTCTAGCATGGGAAAAGAGGAAGCTAGTTTTTTTTTTAATTTAGCTTCTTTATTATAATAATAATAATAATCAATCATCATCATCATCATCATCATCCATCCAACTATCCATCCATCTTCCAACTGATTTTCCCAATCAGGTTTACAGTTGTTTATAATAATAATAATAATAATAATAATAATAATAATAATCCATTCAAAATGGCACCATGGATGGCAGGCTCGGTACTGTGCTCTCTGGCATTGACTTTGTTTTCAGAGGTCTGCAGAGCAGGACCAGTCACCACAGGAACAGTTTCTTCCCTCAAGCCATCACCCTTACAAACACCTGACCTCCAACACCAGCCTACACCTGTTTCCCTCACTGCTACACCCTGCTCCACTCACAACACACCACTGAACTGAATCTAAGACCCCATACACTTTGCACCTTGTATGTTGTTTGCACTTTATGTACATTGTTCTGTCTGTAAATACGATTTATTTTATATTGCATTCAATCTGTACTGGTTTGTTCTATTGTATTGTAATGTACCGGGGAGACACCAACTGCCGGAAACAAGAAAACAAGAAGACTTTTTAAATCTATTTAAAGACTTTGTATGAGTGCATTATTTATCTTCAAATGATGGTTGGCCAATTTTGATACCACATATTTCAGCATGGGTGTTGTGCTTTAATCAGCCATGGAGTTACACATACATATAAAGCAACACCCACCCCTCAAAACACTTCTGTCACACAGACTGACCTGTACCTCTCACCTCATCAGTGTCACACAGGCTGACCTGTACCTCTCAGCTCATCGCTGTCACACAGGCTGACCTGTACCTCTCAGCTCATCGCTGTCACACAGACTGACCTGTACCTCTCACCTCATCGGTGTCACACAGGCTGACTTGTACCTCTCAGCTCATCGCTGTCACACAGGCTGACCTGTACTGTACCTCTCACCTCATCGCTGTCACACAGGCTGACCTGTACTGTACCTCTCACCTCATCGCTGTCACACAGGCTGACCTGTACTGTACCTCTCACCTCATCGGTGGCACACAGGCTGAACTGTACCTCTCAGCTCATCGGTGTCACACAGGCTGACCTGTACCTCTCAGCTCATCGCTGTCACACAGACTGACCTGTACCTCTCAGCTCATCGCTGTCACACAGGCTGACCTGTACCTCTCAGCTCATCTCTGTCACACAGGCTGACCTGTACCTCTCAGCTCATCGCTGTCACACAGGCTGACCTGTACCTCTCAGCTCATCTCTGTCACACAGGCTGACCTGTACCTCTCAGCTCATCGCTGTCACACAGGCTGACCTGTACCTCTCAGCTCATCGCTGTCACACAGGCTGACCTGTACCTCTCAGCTCATCGCTGTCTCACAGGCTGACCTGTACCTCTCACCTCATCGCTGTTACACAGGCTAACCTGTACCTCTCACCTCATCGGTGCCCTTGTTATTTGCTGCGAAAACCTCGACCGCAAGCATCAAGCTAAGTTATTCCTGATCTAATCACCAAATCGAGGTTTGTGTACAAACATCAAGAGACTGTATAAAAAAAAATCAAAAAGCAATGAAGTATGGTAAATGCTAATACACTTTACTGAAATATGAAAAACAGCATTAAGTTAAACTGGTAAATATTCAGGCTGAAGAACAAAGACGTATAATTACTCAGGCTACTCCACCTACATTCAGACCAGAACCTCTAAAGCCAACCAAGTCAAATCAGTAACGCATATTCACTCTAAATTATCACTTCATAAAGAAGCAATATTGGGTTACACTTTACTTAAAGCACTCATACTTTACTCTACTGACCATTACAATGCATTATGTAGGTATCTATAGTGCATTATAGATTAGAGCTTCATAGAGCATTCATAATGCATAATAAACAAGGCTATAAGATGTTATGCCTTTTTATAAATAGTTATAGCCAGGTTTATAATACTGTATTATAAATGAATTATGAACGTATTTATAAGGCATTATGATGACTGCTTTAAGTGTTACCCATTATTGCTACACAGAGATGACTTAATGCTTATTGGTACAATTAAGAATTTCAGAGGAGCAAATAATATCAGTGCTGTAAAACCCCCATCACCCATCGTAGCATCAACGTAATTATTTCTATAATTTTTAGTCATGTAAATTAGGGACATTTGTTTGGTTAAAGACACAGGCCAGCCAATTAACTGCTTTAGCACGTTAATGTGGTATGGTCACTTTAATGTGACAGGAATGGCCAAATAACTACATTTCAATAGTTGGGCTTATGAGTGGTGCCCAATTGAATTCAGCCCTCATCAGCTAAGCATTCCCCAATGCCATGGCTCTCCATGGCAACGGACAACAACATGACTCTGCACATTAAAATGTACCGTGAAAGGACTGACCACATATTAATCTTTAACCTCTAATGCTGAAAATATTCTTTTAAGTGGCCAATGAGTAATATCACCAAATAGCAGCAAGGGTCAGGCAAATGCTATTTTTAGAGTCTTATTCTTTACTTGGTGACCTCGACTTTATTTCCAGACCCTCATTGCTGGGTACAATTCATAGGGACCGGTGAAGCCACCATTTAGATTTGCATAATAACAAAACAAAAAAAAAAAAAAACTGCACAGCACATTTGTGTTTTTGGTAAATTCCTTTTTTTCTGGTGCTGGATTTCCCTAGTTAAGCACCAGAAATATTTAAAAGATGCATAAATCAAATCCTTAAAATAGGGAACATTCTGCACTAGTGACTCAGAAATAAGGCACAGGTTAAGTGAATGAACAAGCTTGTTGGCCGTTCAGTACCCCAAACCCTCCGCACCCCCCTTTACAAAACCCAACCGATGTGAGGGGTGTGTGACCAAACCGCAATGCACCATGGGATTCAAAATAACCCACAAAGATAGGGGTCACCAGCACAGGGACTATACATTTTTTATTCCATTCTCCGTACAAGAAAGGCCTTCCTTAATGGGGGCACTGACTGGGCAGTGCATTCAGCCGAAGTGGGGTGACCGTGTCTGCGTGTTTGGCCACATCAACACCTGCTCATGACACAAAGACTATAATCCTAGACCAAGACCGATGAGAAAATCATCACCCTGACATCCTGAACATCATCATCCCAAGCCTTGGATACACACCCAGGGGGCAGACTCATCAAGACCTTAAAACTGCAACATTATTTAAGGCAGGCTGCATACAAATGGGGGTTAATACCCAGCACAAAACAATAAAAGAGGCAGGAAGGACAGATGAGGAGGATTTCCTCCGACCAAGTTTTTATCTCCACTACCAATCAGTCTAAATATACAGCAGTGAGATTTTACAGTGTGACAAAAATTTTGGATATATACAAGGAACAAAAAAAACACAAAATAATGATAGGGTGACAACAGATGAATTAATCGGAACAAGATGTGTGGGACGCATTTCAAAGTAATTTCCTTCAATATTTGGCAGTGGGGAAATTTAAAAAACGTTTGTCTGACAGTGATTTCCTGAAATAAGGAAGTATCCAAGGAGTTCGACAGCTGCGATTGGGGGTCGGCGGGGGGGGTACAATGTGCAGCCAATCTGCGACTCAGGTTGATGTCCAGGAGAACCAGAATGGACTCCACTCAAGTGCCAATGTGAAATACCAGCGATGTGACAGTCTGCTGTCACTCAACAGCATGACAACATCTGTCCAAACAGCTGCTACATTCTGGCTGCCTTGTCTACATACGGCTGGTATGTTTCCAGGAGAGAGAGACCCAAGAAGAAAAATGACCTGCCGTGGAAAATGGCCACTTTGCTAGCGCAGAAAATTAAAATGTGTTCGGCTTACACCTGTGCAGAAGAGAGAAATTCGCCATATGGCAAGCCAACCGGGCAGGCATTAAACAAAATTATTAAGTTCTGAATGTTACCGTGAGACAGTAAGGCGAAAGGAGGACAAGACAGAATTATTTGGATTTAAATTTGTAAATACGCCCAAAAAGATCTTTCTCGGCTTTAAGTACCTTAAACCTTGAAGAGCGTGTGGTGCAGCTGAATGCAATGCTGAAAAGTGGCGTCTACAATTAATAATATAATTAATTACACATACAGAAACCATATCATCCATTGCCCTTCACACAACATCTGTTATGATCGGGCGATCACAAATAAACATTAAATGTACATTAAAATATGCGAATGAATAATACATAAATACACATAAGATCATTCTACTCTGTATGATCACCTGAATCAGTTAAATATAATGCATTTACCACTGCTTTGACTGGAAAACAGATATAAACGTTTTTATTGCTTTACTTAAATTTTCAAGATCCCCCCCAATTTTCCTCATGCTTCATACGAATCATAGAGCAGACCAGCATAGCTAGACCAGTGACATAACAGCCCACCTGGGATATTTTCTGTTCGTAACACCTTATGCCAGGGATTTTAATTAGGAACATCTGTTGTCATCAAGTTGCCAGGTCCAACTTTTGCTTGGATTTTCTGCGCGCAATTAAATAATTGTTGATACTGACATTTGCAGAAGATCGCAACTTGTTCGAAGTTCATGTTTCCTCTAAAAACAATCTGGCTTCTCAAGTGCGCAGGGGAGCAACGGCATTTAACAGCCTGAGCACCACACCGTCCGGTTCACCGATTCCATATCCTTCAGAAGTTTTTGAGGTTTACTTAAAGTTAAGGTATTGATCTGGGAAAGCCAAATACTTGCAACAGGAAGCAGGCTACCGCTTGCGCTTACCTTCTGCTGCCTGCGTGCCATGTCCGTGGGCTGTTTGGCATTAAATGGGTACGCGATACACCTCAGCACAAAGACGTAGATCTGCAACTTAGTTTTCCTCTCCTCTTTTTCTTTTTGCAGCCTTTCTTCTTCATGTTTATCGCTCTCGCTGGAGACCGAAGGGCTGGGACTAGCAGGTCGCGGCCGCCCGGCACCCGATCGCTTTTCATTCCGACAATCTCGCTCTTGGGCAGGCAAACACCTCTGGGAACCCACCGCAGCCGGAGCCTCCCGAGGCTCCTCTTCCAACACTTCTTCGCCCGATTCCTCGCTGGAGGATGGATCCAGCATTATTCAAGTCGGTGAGGTCCCAGTCCCGCTCACAAGGAAGCTCGATCGCAGCCCAGCCGTGCCGTTTCGGTATCCTTCACCGCAGACGAAGTTTGAGAGAAGTGCTGCCTGGTACGATCGGCAGGGCGGAGTTTCTGCGAGCCTGTGTCACCTGGTTCGCCGCATTCATCCGGGACGGACATCCATCCAGGCTGCAAGCTGAGCGCCAGCAGGCAGGTAGACAACCTGTAGCACCTGCAGCAGGTGGGAGGAGCTCTCTTCACCACAGGAATCCATGCCAGCGCTGCTCCTGCTCCTGCCGCTCCCACATGAACCCTGGCAGAAAGGTTTGGTTTGTGTTAAAGTCCTGCTTTCAACCCCTATATGCTTCTGTCATTATACTGATGTGATATTTTAATGCAACTTGCCTCTTGCCTTGTGTCCTGTCTTTCCTGGGAAGGACTCCAAATAGACCATGACTTTGTATGGGATATGCAGTTACAGAACATGGACTAGTTCATATTTTCATTGCATACATATGTCACTTAATTTCATCTTCTAAATACTGTAAATACTGTTGCACGTTACGTCATTGTGTCTTTTGTTCAACTACTGTGTGCCTTTAATTGCCCCTCGTTGAGAAATAAAGTTTATCGAATTGAATTCATAAAATGTGATTTGCATCTGGTCTTGGACAGCAAGACATGCCATCTTTTCTTTCACATCAAGGAGACAACAGACCCACAAATGCAGTGCTTCTGCACGATCACTTCACTGTGAGCTGAGATACAGCCCTCCATTACAGCCATCGCTGAGGTCAAGGACGGCCAAAGGGGGCAGTGTTGTTATTTTAGTGACTAGGCTGTCTCTCAAAGCCGCTCGCCGAAACTCCAAGTTGACAGGAGAACAGATTACACTTCAGATCATTAGTGCAAAATAGCCACTGAAAGAAGTGGTTCCACTAAATTGCTGCAGCTGGAAGTGGATTAACAGTAGCTGGTAAATGAATCCTGCAAATATCATACAGCATAATATTTACTAAGACTTGCTTAAAACGAATATTGTTAATATTATTCCTAATTATGAGAATATCAGAACCATAATTTTCAAATGTGCAAAAACAATTTGATTTTGGATGGATTATTACATATGTGCATCCTTTGGTTTTTGATTATGCCTAATTGTAAAATAATATCGATTATTGCTTTTAAAAAGATGATGGAAAGTCCTGGTCAAGCTCACTTGTCAGTTGTACTTAGCATACCTGGTTGAAGATCAGTTAGGAAGAGTTCATGTGGCTGAAACAAGATGCATCATGGGTAACTGCCCTCTGTCCCCAGTCACCATACAGCTCCTAATCAGGCATTTCCTACAGCCTGTTGGTGTTTCATTCATTTAGCTACTTTAAGGACAAAAGAAATTTACAAACGAGAGGAGGCCATTCGACCCATCAAGCTCGTTTGGGGAGAACTTAACTAAGTGCTCAGAGTTGTTAAAATCTTATCCAGCTCTGATTTAAAGGAACCCAGGGTTTTAGCTTCCGCTACACTAGCAGGGAGACTATTCCATACTCTAACTACACGCTGTGTAAGGAAGTGTTTTCTTAAACAATGACCAAAATTAGTTACAGCTGCGTTATCCATAATGGTGTTGGTCCCTGAGCTCACTCGGCCCCTCTACAATGCCGCATCTGCGAGACACACCATGTATGAGATGCCAGCCACGCTGGTAGCATTGGCACCACCCTCTGAGGCTCCTCCGTCTCCTGCTCTGGCTGCAGGTCTGGAGCCATCAGCAGTTTCTGTCTGCTGGCGCCGCCTTTGAAGTTTGTGCAGACTGAGGTGAGTAAACACTGGCAGTTTTTCTCGATACTCATCCCAGCTGCGAATATGTGTTTGCCGACACCTTGAACTTGCCAGAACTGTGTCTATGCAGAAGCACGGTACATAGAAACCAATTTTACCTCATGCAAGAAAAATTCTCTGGAGACGACCAATTTAGCATTCTCTGTAAGGAAGCACTCCACCTCCTACACTGTTTTTTAATTTGCACAGGAAATGTTTTTTTCTGTTTAACTAGTGGGTACTGTGGCTCTATTTTTGTCACTAAAGCTACACGAACCACAAATATTGAAATACTCAAGTCCTAATGTATAAAACACTTACAGCATTTTCTATATTAAAAAGACAATTTAAGTATATATTTTCATCCACCTTCCATAACCACTTTACCATTACAGAGTCAGTTAGTCTGAAGTCTATGCCAGGAAAGGAAGGGCTGGAGATGCCACCAATAGGATGCCAGTCCATCACAGGACACATACGCCGGCCCTCTGGGATATTCAGAGCAATTGCTTCACATAGAGGCAAATATATTGAAGAACAAGCAAACTGCACACAGTGAGGCTATTTCGCTAACCAATGTACCGCCTATTTATACATTTGGAACCATACGATTTACATAAAAGGCATTCTTGTGTTCATCATGACCAGAATACACGTCTAACTGCGAAGAAGTGAGCTGACACTAACATGCACACACTGACACAACTGTGGAAGCACTGAAGGACACATGCTGCAGGGTGTCTTGTCTCCTAACGTGAACAAATCTTCGCGGAAAGGCAGACGAGGGCTTCCAGAAGGAGACATGGACGAGGCAGTGGAACTGGGAGACTCAGCTACACCCTTAAGTGTTGCATTTATTCATGCTGAGTGCACCACATGTTTTTGCCAAGATGTAGGTGCTGAAATTGCACTGGAGTCAGGAAATGGGGTGTGTGGGAGGGTATTGTACAGCCCCAGGGTTAGAAGTGTGGGGGTGATACATCTCAGGCTGTGGATGTTCCTGAGCGTGAAAGGGAGACCAACATTATCTCTGCGGCTACGTTCTCAAAACAAGCCTTCAGTCACTCTGCCTCAGCACAGACTCTAGTTAAGTGGTGGCTCATAAAGTTTGTCAAAACCTCTTTGCCGTCATGGTTGCTAAGACTCATCCATCTCCTATACCTGATTGTCCTTGGGCTGGGTCACAGGGCTCCGGGGCCTATCCCAGAAGGCTGGGGATAACTCAGGATGGGGCCCCAACCCATTGCAGGGCATGCACACACACACACACACACACACACACACACACACACACACACACACACACAGTCCATGTATCTGTATCTTCATGGGGACTCTCCATTCATCTATATGGGCATAACCCTAATTTCATCTATGACAACAGTAACTCCTACCCAGCCCTAACCCTAACCATAAGTAACCAAATGAAATACAAGGCTTTTTAGTTTTCTGATCGCAGTCACAGATTTTTTTTTATAAAACTGAGGCCATTCTTGTGTGGACCAAAAATGTTCCCACAAGGTAAAGAGTTACAAGTTTTTATCACAATGTAGGGAGATCTGGTCACAATAATCTGAAACAAACATAATGGATAGTTTGGCAACTCACCTTAGCCTGATTATGGACTGTGAACTGGGAGAAAACACCACATTGACACGAGGAGAACATGCAAACCTTACACATGTAGAACCAGAGCAGAGACTTGACCCCCGGTCCCTGAGGTGTGAGGCAGTGGTACTGCCCACTGCGTCACTGTGTTACTCCCAAGTCTCTGTGCCGAAGTTCATAATGATCTGCTTGTATTGATGTGGGAGCAGTACCACTGCCTCACACCTCAGGAGATGTGGGATTTCCTGACAGAGATGGAAAAAGAAGTGTGATTGCCTCATTTTTACTTCATACAAAAAAAAAACCCCTACATTTAATTTATGTAACATCTTAAATGTATATTGTGTCAAATGGACGTAAAGATAGGACTCAAAGAAATTAGTCCTATTCACTACTTTTATATGATTCAGCTGTTATTATCAACATTAAACTGTTGCACCCACTCAATCCACTAAATTTAGTATGCATGTTAATTTCAGAACAGACACCAAGGAATCTGAAAAAAGTAACACTAACATGTAAAAAAATATATTTTATGAGGTGGACTTAAGTGAGAGTGAAATACCCAAACGCCTTAACAACCCTTAAAATACATGTAGATGAAATTAATTCAGGGAAACATGGTAAATGGTTTAAAGCACAATGTGATCTGAAAGCACAATGTGATGTGAAAGCACAACATGGATCTCTGACTGCAGGTTAACATTTTGAAACGGCCATTCATTTGGGATGGTGTTCGTGTGACGCAAATAGGGGTATAGAACACAAGCCGGGCAGACATGCTGCTAATTGTGAGAATTGGGTGTGTAAGCAAGTAAGTAAAGTAAAATTTATTTATATAGCGCCTTTCTCACACAAGGCGCCATACAGGAAGGAAGAACAAACAATATAGTAAAATACATAAGACACAGGTACCCAAGGGCCACCCTAAATAAGCAAGTTGTTAGCTTACATTTAAACAGTTTGACTGATTCCACTGACCTCAGCGCCAGTGAGAGATTGTTCCATAATCTGTGAGCCACACAGGCTGAAAAGCATGATGTCCACGTGTTACCAGCCTGGTGCGTGGTATAGAGAGATGTTCCAGCTGGGCAGATGTGGGGTGGAGTGAGATCCAAAAGGAACCAGCAGCTTTCTCACTGGGGAGGGCAACCTGAAGAGCCTGAAGACCCACACACATACACGCACAGGCTATTTCTATGGGCTTTGTCATCGTAAACCTCTGCACTCTATTCCCTAAAGTGGAGGAGAAAGCTTTAATCTACATCTAAGCCTTGATGTCGGACACAGATGGCCTTCGGAGGACCCAGAGTGTGACTCTCTTCCATCTCGAGACACTGAAGTACCTCAGCCAGCCCTTTCAAATGAATTGATCTTGCTGTTTCCCTCAGGGTGGAGAGAAGTCCTGAGAAGTCTTGCAGGACCACACTGGCCTTGGTGGACCCAAGCTCATGGCCACAGAGTGCTTCAGGAAAAATGATCAATGACATTTTTTTTTTTTTATGAAAAATCTGGGAATGTCCAGGATGTCTGACATTATCATTAAAAAGTCATTGCTGCAATCTGGCCATGACAGTTTAAAGGGGGACTTAATTATATCACTTTCCAGGACATGATGGACTGTAAAAATGTACGGCTAGGAATTTTGATAACAATGGGCTCCCTGGTACCTGCTGCTGTGGTGGTGACTCACCCTCAAATGTCACCCTGGACGGGGGCTCCTACCGCTGGGGTGGAGACCTGGGGGCCGTAGCTGACCTGGGTGAACAAACAAGCCCCAGTGTAAACACAGTCACCGACAGGACAGACAGAAAGGAGATATGAGTGTCTTGTATTCTCAAGCACCACCTGTGTCAACCTCTCCCAGAACCACACTTCTGAAATGGGCTCCGTGCCGATGGCAGTGATTCGGACTTCACTGTAAGACAGGATCTCCTCTTGTCTCTTGTTGTGTTCCTCATGACCCCCATCCCAATTTTCTCCAAGCGGCCTCGTTCCTCTGAACCTCAGCAGGGATCGGACACAGTGATATTTAATTAGCGGTGGAGCGGGGGGAGGGGGAGGGGGAGGGCTGGGATTAATGAGGAGAGCCTTCTGTAGCTACCTAATTAAGCATTGACTGGAGCGAAATCCCACACACACGTACAAAAAGGGCGACACAGAGAAGAGGAGAAGGGAGAGAGAGGGAGGGAGAGACGAAGCTTGGATGGGGCAAGAGTGAGAGGTACAAGCACAGAAATGCCAGAAGCAGAGAAGAGGAAAATAGCAATGGAAAGATTAGAAGGGAGATGAAAGGGGGAAGGAAAAGAAATGAGAATGCCAAGTCTGAGCTACACCCCCCTACAGTGATCAAAAGTTTTAATGCAGAGTCCATTACGTCCACCGCTGGTTTCCATGAAGACAGCAGAACACAAAGATGGCAGACAAAGACCAGCCTGTTACGCAGTGAGCGATGCTGCTTGCAGCCTGTGTAGCTGGTTAATCCTGCATTCGGCAATAAGCCATCATTCAGTGATACTGTTGCTATGGGGTCTTTACCAGGGACTGGCGCACAACTTGGAAGCCCCCTAATTAGCACCAGGGTAACATAAATGACAGCAGTAAGCTGGCTCTCTTCCACAGTGACAGAGGTGCTCAAATGTCCTGTGCTGAGCCGCTGTTCAGCCCCAATACAGCATTAAAGAAGGGCAAAGCATACAGCTGTGTACATAAAGCAAAGGGGTTATGCTGAGATTGCACTGTAACACTACAGGGGAACAAGCAAGGAACAGGTATAACCCAAAACGGAACCCAAGGACATTCGAAACATGACTTTTTTTGTGGGGCTGCATTCTGGATAAAACCCTGAATTCACTGAAAAGAAAAATCCTTTCATGATTCTATTTACACAGAAGCACTGTAGTGATTAATCCATACTACTTTGTGTTTTTTAAACCAAGTGTCTCTTTCCGATGACGTCAAATTCAATTTACTCTCTGGCAAACTTCCCAAAGTTCCCAGAGCAAATATGGACTCAACAATTAAAGTGCGGTAATCAAAACTTATAGACCAGTAAACAATGACTCAGCCGGCTCGGGGGGATGGGGGTGGGGGGGGGGGGGTCAGTGTTGTTTTAGTGAAACAGAGAAACCAACCTTTTTCTTTTTTTAATAAAAAAGGTGGCCTTTTGCAAAGGCCAGCTAAGCAATGCCAAGGCCCCTTAAGTGCAGAATCTGTTACAGAGCATTAAAATTGTAGCTGTTGAAAAGAAAAGTGAAGGAGATTATTACAGTATTTTCACGGTGCTAACAACAATATTTGCAACTTAGGCTAAGGTGATCGCCCTAATTGTAAATTCTGTAATCAGCCATTATCAGACATTTATAAGGACCAGTTTCCCCCCCAAGATAAAAAGAAGTACCATCTCTGTCTCTGTTATTCCAGACGAGAAGTAGTAAACATTTATTTGAAACCATCCTGATATTCTACATAAGGGCCCCCCCCCCAGACCAGAGCCATTCAATTTGTCAAACATGTCAAACATGAATAATTTTTTTTTTTACATTGTCTCATTTTATTTGTATTATCATATAATTTAAATGAGTAAATTATGGCTAAATTAATTTTAATTAAAAAACAAAGCTCTACTCTCACGAATCTCTAATTATCGTGTGAGTGGGCTTCTCGTTCTGTTCCCGCTTTAATCTGCAGAGATTTGCTAAATAAATTAAATGGATATTCGTCGTTTTTTCAATAAACCCACAACTAAAACGGTGGAGGTTTCTTATTCTGGCACTTCCAATATTTATTCTACTGCCGCTAATACTGACACAGCAATCGAGTTGACTGCAAATTTATCAGGAGAGAAGATAGTGGACATCTACGCAAATCGGAAAAAGAGGCGGATTCTTCTACATTAGATAAGATATAAGTTTTTATTCCACTCTTTGTGTAGCCTACCAGTCATTGTTCATTTTAAATTTATTTTAATTTAAGAATAAATTATATAGGCTACAAATAATTGAAAGTGGAAAATATGGTATACTGTATGTAAAAGAAAAAAAAATAAAACTGAGTTTGTGGTGTACCGGTAGGTGCCCCCCCAGGCAAAAATGTGAAACTCCGCCAATGATCTATACCCACCAAGAACCATAAACTGATGGTTAAGCTTATAAGCAGGTGAACCAGCTATGCAGGTGCTTGAATATAACAAATAGGTCCATATAGAGTTTAAATGAATGAAAAGTTCAACTAAATGTTACAACTTCAAAACAATAGCATAAATGACAGCATTTTTCCCTCCAGTGACAATCAGACCGGGGCCCAGTGAGCAGTGTCAGGACAGCCACATGCATGATATGGAGGTTGCCATGGCAGCCACCATCCAGTTGTTGGACCTCTTGGGCAAGGAGGTGGAGCCAAAGGCCAGGTCAACAGAGAAGTACATCCAGGCTGAGATCAGCCTGTCTCCAGCAAAGGACAGGGACCTGCTGGGGTCTGCCCACTGCAGTACACTTGCATTTACTGCTCTATCGTCGCCATCAGTCTAACACCAAAAACTGCACTTTAGGGAGAAAGTGGAGAAAATAAGCAATGGAAATGTGTTTGTTTCAAAGTGAAATGAACTCAGCGAAACAGATGCATTTGCCTTTCTGTTCTACACAGAAGGTTTATTTTACATTGTTTTCCCAGATACATGGGTGCATGAAAAATCAGGCCCATGATCCTGTCCTGGATAAGTGGTGATCAGATGATTAGATAGATAGATAGATAGATAGATAGATAGATAGATAGATAGATAGATAGATAGATTAGATTAGATAGATAGATAGATAGATAGATAGATAGATAATACGTGTTGCTCATAAATGTCTCTGCTTTTTCAGCTGTTCCTTTTATTGTCACCAATGTGAAAGTGACCTGACTCTCATAATCCCAGAAGGATTATTAACAATAACCATGGAGTCACCTGGCCCATCTAAGAACCACTGATTTCCATTAGAAGTCATCCCATCTATCTAGGATGCCTCCTGGGCATTTCAGGCAAATCCCACTAGGAGGAGACCTCGGGCCAGACCCAGGACACACTGGAGAGATTATATCTCTAGGTGGGCCTGGGAACGCCTTAGTATTCCCCAGAAGGAGATGGAGGAGGTGGCCGGGGAGAGGGAGGTCTTGGGCATCCCTGCTTAGACTGGTTTTTATCACATTGTGGGGACACATATATACATATACACACACACATACACAGAGCCAGGGCTAGGAGTCAGATCCAGAACTATGGAAATGTGAAGCGATTTTTCTGCAATTTTCATGTACACAATGATGCCAGGTTTAGTGGGATTGGACTGCGGGAACAGAAACACAGAAAGTAAATGCAGACTGACGCACTTCAGCTGTTAACACAGCAATAAATGGCAGCACAGGCATTTAGAAAGCTGCCTTAAATAGATAAAGGACCATTATACAGTGATAAGGCTGCACCTACAGAATGATAGCTTCAACAAAGAACACTGACAACCCTTTCTTTATTCAGCCAAAACACTTGAAATGGAAAAAAGAAGCATGGCTTCCTTACATTACCAGTGCCTTCTATACATTATAACAAGTAAATATTCTTTTTAAATTTACTAAAAGCACGTTGATATTTTGTTATTTATAGCAAATGAAATCGGCCACTTTACTTGAGGGGACATGAATAATGTAGTAGTATATTAATGCATCAATTAACCATTAACCAAGTGTTAGTTTCATACTGATCCCATGCATGTTCATCATTAATCAATCATGATAGTTCATGTATTCCATTCAGGTTCGTTAACAGTTAACTAATTAGGTAATAATGGTAAGACTTGAGGTGGCAAAAATTACTTAACTCATTTACTACTCAAGAATAAATCATGAACTAATATGGGTTTTCCCATGATATACATGAACTGTCATGATTTATTAATGATGAATGAACATGGGATCAGTACTGAGCAAACACTTAGTTACTGGTTAATTAATTCATTAAGCATGCGTGTAGTACTACATTATTAATATCCCCTCAAATAAAGTTACTGTAAAATCTTTAGTGTATTTTATCCTGTTTTGGTGGGGTGTCAAATCTATCAAGAGTAAAATGTAATAGGCTCCCTCACTGAAACCCAGGTCTTTCTAACACCCTACAAAGATCTTTTTTAGTTATTATTTTCAAACAACAGCAATCTAAGCAAACAGATATCACTGAACCCCTAAGCTCTACATTTTTTGCAGATTCACAGTACTGCTGGGCAGTTATGTAATAAATGTTGTGGTTTTGTATACAGAGGTTTGTTGAGCTTATGTAGCTATTGATTTTTCTAAATAGAGAAAATCCCTTATCCCTATAATAAAAATTACAGTTCTGTAGTTTGCTTTAAAGTTTCAGACGTTTAAAATTGAGAACACAATATCAAATCAAGGTCACACAGCTTTTTGTCAGAAGCATCAATTATCTACTAATTATGCTTGGAAAAAAATTAAATGAATTGTTTTTGATTGCCATACTTTCATTCTAGTGGCACTGATACTGTTCAAAAGCCAGTTCTTATGAAAACATTCATAGTATTCAGCGCTTTCCCTGGAATGTGAAGTAACGTGAGAAATTTCATACAAAAAAACTTTAATGCCAGACCTTTTCACAGAAGAAACATTATAGCAATAAGGACACATCTCCTCTTGCACGTTCATGTACCACTATCATTTTGCGTGCTTTTGGGAAAACAACGTACATTTTGTGACCAATAAAAAATGATGGCGGATTCGATTTTCGTGTGTCCCCAATTATAAAATTTGTCCCTGATAAAAAAGAGGAAAGAAGAGGAAAATATGGTAAACGTTGTGTCCAGAACGGGGGACAGTTTTTTTCCTCAACACGGTACGATTCCGGAAAAATACGGACGCGTGCCGAATCATTCAATCCGCGGATTTCCTCGATATAGTGTTACCGCCCTCTACTGGTGGCTTCTCAGTATAACCTGTTGTAATATATTTCGGATTACTATTCGACGTACTATAAAACACGATTCCTTTACCTCACCGCAGCATTTTTTAATCCATAAACATGTTAGGGATATTTTAGATATATTTGAGAACATCAGGAAAAAAATGTCTATATTCTTTCAATTTGGTATCATAGCCCAAAGGGTGCAGGATTTAATATGATCGTTCAGTCTCGGGGGGTGGGTAGTTGTGATGGGCTGGGTGCTGCCCTGTAGTCACTTGGTCTCTACAGTGATGGGTTTGGTTACCAGCAGGTCGCCATGGGCACCTGGCTGGGGGCTGGTGCTCTGCAGGAACTGGGCCATGGCTGGGATTTTGGAGAAGTACTTCTGGGCCAGCATGTGCTTCTGCTTAACGCTGCACATGAACACCACCCCGTATGCCTGCAGAGAGAAACCAGTGCAAGCACATTGAAGCTAATGCAGGCTATGTCAGATTAAAGAGGTGCGGTTCACTTGTGTATGACCCTGAAATCCCACCAGTATTCCTTTAAATTTCACTGAAATATGTGTTTTGAGAGGTTTCTATCGACTGTAGTCATTTTCAAACATTCATAATACTAAATTATCAATTTACTTACATGTTATGTTAGGGGAGGCCATGGATGTCCTGAGGTGGGGTCGGCAATTGAGCCTGTGTTTCAATAATATTCATATGAAACGTCCCTTTTGTCTCTCACCATAGGAAAAACAGGGAGCTTCTGCCTGATCCTAGTTTTTTCCCTTTCCAAACCCAATGCCCGAGGCACAGAGTTGGACATTTCTGGTCCAGAAAGTAAAAATCCAAATCAAGATTTTGTTTCAACCGACCAGCTGAGCATAAAGAGTCACAATCACAAACTATTCAACTGGTTGGTTGAAACAAAATCTTGGCCTGTATTTTTACTTTCTGGATCTGAAATTTCCACCCATGCTGAGCCACAAAGGTGATATTTTCGCCTTGGTTTTCCCCACTTCTTTGTAGATCCTGTTCCCAAATAAAGTCCCCCCATCTGTGTGTCATGCACTTGAAGGTCCCACAATGCACCTTTTCTGTATTACACATTACAAAACCTTCAACTGGTTGATGACAAAATGCAATATGCAGATAAAACCAGTACCAGGAAACACTGACATAACAGACAGGACTGGTGCGGCGGGCGGATCTGCACTGTGTAACACCTTCTCCAGGTGCTCCACCTTCTGATGAGCGCTGGCCTCCTCCGTGGTGAGTAGGATGCAGTTCCAGGGACTCCAGTCGCGGAGCGGCTCCCAGCGCACCATCGCCAGGTCGTGCATGTCGTCCTGCGTGCTGAGGGCTGACCGGGCCCCCCACACCACATCCACCAGGTAGCGTAGGTCCTGCTCCTGGCATCAATGGACATTGAATAATGTGCAGGCAGAGGTGGACATTTCAGGTCCGGAAAGTACAAATCCAGACCAAGATTTTGTTTCAACCAACCAGTTGAGTATAAAGAGTCACAGTCACATAGTACTGAACTGGTTGGTTGAAACAAAATCCTGATCTAGATTTTTATTTTCTGGAGCTGAAATGGCCACCTCTGCGTACAGGAGAAGCAGATAGTACATCACAGTGTGGTCACAGTACGATGCAGTGATGCACGGGGGGCCAAGAGTTTGCTGTCATTTTCTCACCGTGTTTCTGTGGGTTTCCTCTCACAGTCTAAAAACATGCGATTCAGTGAATTGATTCCACTAAGTAACCCATGATGTCCCACTGAGCGTGAGCCGGGTTGCCAACTTTGGTCAGCTGGCTGGCGTGAGATTTTCAATTCGAGACGAGTCTGCACACACATTTACATGTATGGAACTGGTATATTACCTTTTAAATGGTCTGTAGGGTTTGTAAACTGCCCAGCGCTTTGGATGTACATAATTTTAGGTTTATAATAGAATAATATAGATTTGCGTAAGATTTCTTGTGCGAGTGTGAGAGTCTGAAAGCGTGAAGGTCATGCCAGGTGAGTGAGAATCGGCCTGGATGTGCACTTGTACCTGAAGCAGGAAGGGGATCTTGGAGTCCCTGTTACGGGAGACCTCGTCCTGCTGCAGACATCTGAGGATGCTCCGGTGGAGGGAGAGGTCCACGCGGCGGCGTGCCTCATTGTCCAGCCGCGTGCACCGACGGCAGCGGCCTGCTGTGCGTGCACTGTACTCCAGCGGGAAGTCTGCGGGCGGCAGGTGGCTGCTGCAGCCTTGGCAGAAGACGAAGTCCTTCTTCATCTGAGCCAGGTCCTGCGGGACCTGCGCGGGGGGGCAGGGATGAGTTTTACCTTCCAGATTTATTTAAGTGTTACAAAAAATGAAAGGCAGTGGCTGAAGATGTGCATACTTTCAGGAGTCTGGAAACCTCAGGGTTGAAGGCAGGAGTTTTAATATACTGGAGGAAGAGTGTTGAGATCCTCTTCCTCAGACCACCTAGGTTGGCCTCCTTAACGCCTCTCGTCAGAAGATCCGTTTCCCTGTCAATCAGCTCCACGATGTCCCGTGTCAGCTTACAGTCATGCTCCTAACACAAAAAACAACATCATGTTTATCTTCTGTGATGCAATGTAAAATATGTTTCCTCATGAGATATATGAGGTTGTGAGTGTGAATCCCACTTCTGCACTGCGTGTGGAGTTTGCATGTTTTTCTCATGTTGCACAGGTCTACTCTGCCAATAGAGTATGATTGTGAGCGTGTGTGTGTGCCCTGCGATAGACTGGCATCCCATTCAGGCTGAACCCCCTCCTTGTGCCCTGTGCTGCCTGTGATAGGCTCCAGATTTCTCCATGAAGGTTTATACAAACTTAAGGAGTCTACGTCCTTATCACAGTACCTTGACTGTGTGTTTGACAGAAAGCAGTGCGTTCAGCCTCTCCTCTCTTTTCACATTCTGTACATTGACACTGCTGTACAGGTCTCTCAGCTCCTGGGCCCGGATGGTGTGCTGCGTGTCCATGAGGGTCATCCGTCCGTCAAACGCCTGCCACCTCTTGGGGGCAGCGCACTGGCACATTTGAAATAAAAAAAACAGCAGATGACCTACAGTACACTCTCAGTAAAAAATAAGAATGAAAGACTACAAAGTTTATGGAAGTAAATGGACAGAAAGGTTTTTAAGATGGAGTGGGGTCACATTCCCTCTCATCCCTCAAGAAATGCCTTAGTACCGCTAGTAGACTGTACTACTCTATAGCTGGCATCTTATACGTTCTTGTCATGTTCGAAAAGTGATGTGTAGCTCCTGCTCTAATGCTGCTTATGCCTGTACCTGGGCATTCATTGGAAGCTCAGCCTAGCTGCACCTATGCCTAGTTCACTGCTTGACTGTTGCATGTTTGCAGGCATGTACACAGGTAGTAAAATGATAAAAATCGTAAAAATAATTTCTAGGGGGGCCCCGCCCCCATCACCCCTGGTTGACAAAATCTAGTGAAGGGGACAGTCAGTAGGGTGCTTGGGCACCCCAGGAAATTTATTTCTGGCTTCTAGCCTGTATGTTTGTGATGTGCAATTTGCATAATTTGCACATCCCTTCGGGCTTTTCACACTATAATTAATGGCAGAGCTTGTGTTCTACAGGCAGCACTGGCAAACCTTGTCCAAGAGGGCCTGCACAGCCTTCTGCTGGTTCCTCTGTCTGGCGGCCGTGCGATGCTGCTCAACCGAAAAGAGGAACTGGGTCTCCTGGTCCAGGAGCGCACAGAGGGCGGCCTTGCGCTCCGGCCCTGAGAGTGTGGCATCGATGTGCTGCACCTCCTGCTGCCTCCACCCTACCCACAGGGAGATGGGGAATGAGGTCGCAAAGGCGCATCTTTTGCAGGGACATCTTTGCCCATTTGGAAGAGAGAAACGTACTTTCCACAGAGTAGTACAGCAGTTCAAAGTCTTCAGCGGTGGCTGGATTCATCCTCCTCTGATGCTCAGCCTTTATCTTCTCCTCCTTCTCTAGCTTTCGCCTCACCTCCTCTTTCTTCACCCAGTCCTGATGGTGTTCCTTCTCACGTCGGAGCTGGTCTGTGAAACGCTTCGCCTGCCAGCTTCTCACGTGCTTCTGCAGAACCACAACCTGAGGAACGAGATACAAGCAAATTGAGTTTTTCTGGGAATACAGTGACGTTTGCACACTTTCAGGGAGCAATACACAGGTTTGCTTTACCGCTTTCAGTCTCCTGCTGTGGTATTCATCGGCAGTGATGTAAACTCCAGGTGAAATGAGTTTGTCCTCCATGTTGGACATATAGCAGCCAATTTTGGTCATTTGTGTTGATGTGTTGTTGAAGCATTGCTGAGACTGACTCTTTGTCTCCACTGTCTGAATTTGGGGAAAAAAACAAGATTTGTTGCATGTACTCTGAACAAATAGCTCTGAAAGACTAAATACTGAAAAAGTCAGAATACAAATTTAACGTAATCTCTCTAATAGCATGTTTTCTTTGCACTCCCGTCAGATGAAGCTAATTCCTTTTCCTGGGATGTGACCCAGGAAGTTCTAAGGTCCATATCCTGGCATTGACTCCCACTCTTCTGGATCTGGATGTATAATGATCTTAGGTACCTGTGTGTCACGACAGAAGGTCTCCACCCCCCGGTCCGGCCTTTGCCTGGGCAGAGTCTGTACTGCAGCGTGATGGAAGACTGTCCCTGTGATGCGATGCCGGTACCCTCCCACAAAGGCCTTCCTGTGTGGCGCTCGCACTATTTCCACCACCACGTCCTGATAGGCCACCAGGTCTGTGTCTGCATGTGGACGGCCAACAGGTCAAAACTCAGTGTGTTGCAGAGGTACCAGAACTTCCCTTCATGGATCCTGGAAAGAATTTTTTTACCCTTACGTGAAATCCTGCATCATACTCAATGTTTCTTTTTGCAACCCCCTGAGCCACTGTGAGATAGGGCATAGTATTTACATCCCAGCTGACCTTTTTGGACCCTGACGGTAATGACATCGGACATGCTGTACTCTGGCTGGGGTTTGAGAGGCCGTATTGGGTGTTTTTCAGGGTCAATGGAAGACATCTCCAGCTGAATAGTACCATGAGGCTGGACACCCAAGCTAATGAGAGTTTTGTTATTTTCAGTGATGCCACCTGCAGGCAAATACAACCAATTTTAGTGTAATACCAAATACCAGTCGGATTAAATGAGTTAATTTGGCATGAAAAATCACTGAGGACTTACATAAGACTTACCATTAAGTAAAATTTGGATGACATCAGGTGGCACTTTAAGTTCATTTGAAAAATGCTCCTTGAGGTCCTGAATGGTGAGCCCAATAGCAAAAGCTCTGGTCATCATATGCCCATCTGGCAGGAACATTATCTTCACTTGATGAACAAGACAAAATACACTATTACAAACACTTTTAAGACATCTAAAACGTCAGTAAATGAACACTAATATAAAAAATTCAAATAGATGTTCTGAACACTTTACTATATTGTCATTCAGATACTGGAGTGGAAAGAAATGTAAGCTCCGTTTTACGTCAGCTTAGAAATTCATCTAGTACATATATTTTAACGTCTTGAATTTCACATTAACTGCAGCTGGTTCTGTGGTTACTACGAAAAGGGGATTGCCAACCAATTACCCGTGGCGGTTGTGTTTCCCACATCAGTAAACAGTGTAGCCTCGTCGTTCAGCATACGGTCTTGCTGATCGGGATCGAGCCGTTCTTTCTGCTCCTCCTCCAGCGTTTGGGATGGTTTATCCACGACACTGTCCACCTCAACAGACGCCAAAACAGAAGCCGATACCTGCACACATTGCAAAGGATCCCCGTCCCCTGCTTTATCATTAAAGTCTGCAATGGGCTCGACTGTATAATTTTGTATCTGCGAAGTCAGCTTTGTTTTATCTTGATCTTCGCTTCTCCCACGATTTTCCATGTTTTCATCCATGTTAATTTCTCCTTTGCGCTGTGAAATTTCACTGTCTTGTCGGATCTTGACTGATATTTCAGTTTATTAGCTGCGGTTTAAAATCACAAAGGAACTGAAAACAAAAATAAAATGCGTTTTATGTAATTGTATTTACTGCAAATGTAGTATATTTACACATGATACGGACTTATACTCTCCGTGTTGTATATCAAGCTTAGCTTTCCCATTAGAACGAATCCACAGCATGTTTGGCCGCTGCCATGGAAACAAACAGCTGACCGGAAGAGCCCGCGCGATTCAAGGAGCCAGAGAGTCCAAGGCAGCCTGAATCAATCCACCGTGTACTCAATGCATCTTCATCAGGCGTGTTTTACGACTTTTCAGTAGCACCTTTCAAACTTGTATTTTAAACAGCAAGGTAAATAAGATTACAAAATTCAGAAGTGCAAAAAAGGGTAACGTATGTCAGGTAGACGTGTGTCTCATGACACATTTTAATGCTACATAAACAGTATAAAGGAAGACCAGCAAGACAAGGCGCAGGTACAGTCTTTAAATCTTTATTAATATTTACATGCTTCGATGCACGTGAAAACTGGAATACACTTGCATCAAGACAAAACAAACCTGACCAATACGAATAGTTGGTTTAGATATTTAACAATATCAATAATCCATGTTTTAAATGGGCCATTTCCATTGGTTGGCAGGAGGTTCCTCAATCAGTGGCTCCCATGGTTTCCATTCTGTCATCTTTCTGGAGAGAGTCAGCTCACTCTCTGCCTGCAAAGTAACACATTTATGTAGACTGGCACTAGGCTTAGCACACCGACAGGCCAACTGTAGTCAAAATAGAAGCTTTTTAAACAAGAAGTTGCTAAGTTGTACGTGGGTGGGTTAACTTACACTAAAATACAATTAGCCGAGTAAGAAATAGTGATTAATGGACATCTTGCACAGCAAGTAAACAATAAAGACTCTAATGAGTACAGAATTAATTCTAAACATCTTACCACATTAATTCTAAATTCTGTTATATTTTATTGTATATCATTCATATGCATTCATTCTTTTATGTATGTGCAAAATCCTGTAAATTCAAAGTGCTGGTTATTGGGCGATCAAATTACCACCACACCTGCAAAATGAGTTCTTCAATTTGTCCACAGTTGATTCTCTTTTCTAACTTCTCTACATCGGGCTCCTACAGTAATGGACACAAGTGAAATTAAATACATATGGTCTAATAAGGCTTTCCTTTTTCCAGTTCTCATAGTCCTACACAGTACAGAATGCATTTTATGCTCTACAGCCACCTGGCCAAAAAAAAGAGTAAATGTCCTATCTGTAGATATTACCATCTTGACATGGTTGAACCTTTCATTGATTATCGGCTCCGTGTATCGCCTGTATGCAGCGTCCTGAGGCATTGTCTGAAGTGACCCCAGAATCTTGGTGTACAGAATCCGAAGCCGCTAGAACGAGAGAGGTATACTGTGTACATGCAAAATTACATATAATGGAGAAAAAACGCATAAAACAGCCACAATACAACCATTAAGCAGCATTGTGCAATTTATTCATTGTTCCTCATGTGAATTACAAATAAACGATTGTAAAGGATACTTAAAGAACAGCCAGTCAATGGCTGATAGAACTTGGCCAGTCCAATTCAATACGCTGCAAGAGCATAAGTGGCCACTGAAAAATTAAATACCTAATATTTACAGAAAACAAAACTAACTTCACTGAATCCGTTTAGAGAACAATTGCGGTAATGTATGTAACCTACCTCATGTGGATTTTGAGATACAGCCAGTCCCACCAAGCCAGTGGTCTGTGAAATCAAGTTACTACCGTCATTTGCTACGTTTTATTAAAAGTTATGGTAACCGTTAACAACATTTATATTTTTAGAAAACATACAACACCGCATTGAGTCAACTAATATCTAGGTTCATCTATATATGCGTTACGTCCCCTAAAATTCAAATAACAGTTTTTTTTAATAATATCTTGAGCAGCTATTTAGCTCGGAACCAAAATAAGAAAAACAAAAAGCAACATTAGCGTCGTAGCAAAACGTCCCAACTTTATTTTGAGGTAAGGTGACTATGAGCAGTTAACAGATTTTTATTCCATAACGATCACAAAGACTGACAAATACCTTCTACAGATCTAGCCTGATAGCTAATCGTACAGTCACAGTCACCACGCTAAATTACCTATACAAAAATAGTAGCAGTCACGTTGAAAATGGCGAATAAAACATCAATGTACCTGCGTGCATTTGATTAATACAAAGAAAATCCATTACATGTAAAATTATAACAAAATATGACCTCCAACATTACCTTTTTCAACAAGCCAGCCATGATTACACGCAAAGCCCGCTGGTACTGCGAGACATAATAGATCGCAGATTCATCGAACGTGCTGCACATTCAAGCCCTATTAATCGAGCAGCGTATTAATCGAACGTCTGGTTTGGTTTTGGATTCCAAACGAAGTTACTCGCGTGGCTTCAAGCAGTACATTCACATATACATATACAATAAACTTCGTGATTTACATTAGTGCTGAAAGAAACTATGATGTTTTTGAATTTCATGTTGATTTTTTTTTTTGGAATGTGTCTTTTTGAACTGATTCTTACAAAGAGAAGTATTTGCTAGACAACGCCATGTGTTTTCGGTTTTGAAGTTATTGCACGTATAACCGAACAGCTGTAAAACGCACTATATTGTTATGCGATGTTTTGGTTTCATACTGTCAAGCCTCGACCTCTCTCAAATACCGCTCATTATTATTACTGTATAAAATCATTAGAACATTAGATACTTTCGATTGCAAAACTGAATCATTAGAGTCACGGTAATTCCGGATGCAGTTCATGCAAGAGCAGTATTGCCCGGACTGCATTTTAAATTCCATCTGCAGCTCGAATGAAATAAGGTCACGTTTAAAAATAACCACAGAGCCGTGTCCAGTTTTGAGGCCGTACAGCAAACACTGCCCGGCGTAAGACCCTGTGACACACGTACGTTGCAGAGGTGAGACAGTTGTTTGTTTTTTGTAAACATTTTAAACAAATACACAAATTAAAATATGGGTTTTTAAAATTATGCATTGAACTGCGTTCAGCTATATATTGTTAATATTATGCTTGTATATTTTCCCTTCAAGTCATGGATGCCGATGAAGATGTAGATAACCAGCTTATGGACTATGTAATTCAAATGAGTGTTCAAGACTGTAACAGACATCTTTTAAGTTCATTAGAAAGGTATGGACACGAGTTGGGGGTACAACATATTTCCTTATTTACTCTTGAAATATTATATATAACTTCTTTGTGAAATTTCTCTTTCAAATGGTATGTTTCTTTTTCATTTTAACAGTTTAGAACTTGCCAGTCACGAATATCTAAATATCTTGGCAGCCATTGAACATGGTACTTATTTTCATATATAAAATATTTTTTATGTATTTACTTTGTGAAGTTCTGTACAGTTACCATTTCAAAATCCCTTCAAAGTTTCATAAAACCAGATGATGGTTAATAACACACGCAATGTCATCAGTCTACCCTCTGAGTTACTACATGTATGAATCATTAATCATGTAACACGTTATAACCCACTCCGCTGACTCACTGATCCAGGAGATCTGCTCTCTCTTGAGCGGCTGTCGGAGTGCACAGCTGCGTTCAGGGAGGTGGACGGCATCGGTTGGCTCCCTCTCCACAAGGCCGCCGTCCAGCCCAGGTTGGAGGTTCTGCGGATGGTGCTGTTTGGTGAGTCTCCGAGGCGCTTCAAGCTTAGTACGACTTAAAAGCAATCATGTAATGAAACCATTTGACAATATGGAGGGCTAAGTATGGCGCCTGTTTGTGGCCTGACAGCTTCCTATGAGTTAACTCTAGAGGAGAAAACAGCGGAGGGCGAGACAGCGGTGACACTGGCGGTTCAGGCGGGACAGGTGGAGAATGTCAGCTTCCTTCTGAAGCAGGGAGCATCTCCAAATAATGCCAACAGCAGGAATGAGACTCCACTCCTGCTGGGTAACAGTAGTTATACTGCAAAACACCAAATCACTCCGTAACTCCCTGATGACACATCAGCACTGAGATGCTCACAACATTAAATATACGGAACATTACTGAGTTGAACCTGATTAAGTTAAATGCAATGTTTTGTTCTATGTAGCTGTGAGAACACGCTCATATGAAATGGTGTCTGCTCTCATCATGGCTGGGGCCTTTGTGGAACAGACCTGCCTGAAGAACTGGACCGCCGTGCACGAAGCTGCCAAGATGGGCTGCAGCAGCATCATGCTGCTGTTGCTAAGAAACGGGGGCAGAGTTGCAGAGAGAGATCGACATGGAGTGACCCCACTAGGCATTGCAGCAGAATATGCCAAAGTGGACGTTCTAGAGGTTCTTATTAAAAATGGTAAGAGTTAGTGCTTTTGGAATGTTTGGCTTTCGTGTGCATGGCAACGCCCATGATGAAAAACATTCCCTTGTTTCCCTAAAGGTGGCGATGTGAATGCACAGGCTGCGAATGGAGACAGTGTGCTGTATGACGCAGCAGGCTCCGGAAATCCTGACTGCATTGATCTTCTCTTGCAATACGGGGCAAACCCCAACGTAGCCAGTCTGTGTGGCCACCTTCCCATTCACCGAGCAGCTTACGAGGGCCACTATCCGTGAGTGTTGGTGCCTTCTTCGTATGACGGCACTAATGTACAATACTGTGCAAGTCTTAGGCAGTCGAAGTTTAAAGCTATTTATCTGGGTAGTAAGTGTATGTTTGCTCAGGGAAAAAACAATTGAACATTAGAAAATATGCTAAATAAGAGTAACATGACAAAAACTAACAAGAATTTCTTCTGTTCTCCAAAATGTAATCTTCCTGGATGGCTAGATGAACACGGCTTCAGTTCCGAAACCTCTCCCCTGGGACGCCTCAGCAGTTCTGTGTATTCATTCAATTTCACCACCAGCTCATTTAATTAATGAATTTAATTAGTGTAAAAAATCAATATTGGTATTAATTAGTCATATGAGATGTGCTAGTGATCTAGTCAAGAAATACATGGGTGTGTCTGATGGTCGCTGCAAAAAGTGGCGTGACATTAGGAGAGGTTTTGAAATGTTAACACACTTCGAGAGACATAGTATCATAGTTTGACATCAACATGAATATCATTTAAATATTATCTTCTTTGACTGT
This sequence comes from Paramormyrops kingsleyae, assembly GCF_048594095.1. Lineage (NCBI taxonomy): Eukaryota > Metazoa > Chordata > Actinopteri > Osteoglossiformes > Mormyridae > Paramormyrops > Paramormyrops kingsleyae. Next base: position 16,868,489 of record NC_132797.1, read on the forward strand.
CTAAGACACAGTACTGTATGCCTTGTACCAGTGTTTCCCAACCCAGTCCTCGGGGAACCCCAGACACTCCACGTTTTCGCTCCCTCCCAGCTCCCAGCCAATCAGGAACACCGACTACCTGGTGTGCTGGGAGATAAGGGGAAGCAAAAATGTGGACTGTCCGGGGTTCCCCGAGGACTGGGTTGGGAAACACTGCCTTATACTATATTGACTAAAGGAAAGCTGATATTTCCTGACTGCTCTGTTAATGGGGGATATTTATGCTTACTGACCTGGTGTTGTTGTTAAGACTTCATTTATGTCACAACATCAGGGCTCTGAAGAAGTTTATTCCGATCACCACCAAAAGAGCCATTCGTCTGTCTGGACAAAGTCCTGTTCACTCAGCAGCAGATGGGGGCCATGTGCAGTGTCTTCAGCTGCTCATTGACCATGGCTTCAACGTCAACGCGCTCCTGGAGAAACACATCTCGGAGAATTACGGGGACTTGAGAAGAACACCCCTGTACTATGCTGTCTCTAACGGGGACATCACCTGCACGGAGATCCTGCTCAATGCCGGCGCAAACCCTGACAGTGATCCTCTGCGCTGCCTCCTAGTGGCCGTCAGGGCTGGGAGGTACGAGATAGTGAGGCTGCTTCTGGCCAATCAGGCGGACGTGAACTGCTACTTCACGGTGGTCAGCGATACGGTGTTCCCCACGGCCCTGCAGTACTGCCTGAGGGACGAGATGATGATGCGTTTGCTCCTGAACAATGGCTACGACGCCTACAGGTGCTTCTGCTGTAACCATGACTGCAGCTGGGAATCACGCTTACCGTGGCAAGATGACCAGCCGTGTGATATATCACACCTGCAAGAGAAGATTTCTGTGAGTTGTCTGGTTCAATGCAATGTCAGTTGTTAACCCATCCAGAACATGTTACAGTAAATAACTAATTTTGCTAGTGTTTCTAAGCCATTTTTGGGTTTCTCTTGGCTGCTGGTTTCTGTGTTCTGTAGTTCTGTGACTTCATCAACTCATCCTGGCTGAAGGACGTGGCAGGAAAAGTGGTCAGGATTCTTGTGGACTACGTCAGTCATGTGACCATCTGCTCAAAACTGAAACTGATACTGGAAAAGCAGAGGTAGTGGCCTGAAATCTGTGACATACTGGGTGAGTTAAAACAGAGTAATAAGCCAAACCGGTTACACCTGTTGAAATAACAGCTATATGCCCACTCATTCTCAACCGGAACACAGGGAACCCACGACCGCTGATGCACTTGTGCAGACTGGTGATCCGAAGACAAGTGACCCTGAGGAGACTCTGTCACCTGGACAGCTGGAATGATGTCCCGTTTCCACTGCGAGTCGTGGACTACCTGCTGTACAAGGAACATGATCTCTTCAGCACAATCATAGGCCAAAAAGAGTGAAGAATCTGCATTAAAAGTGTTTGTGTCTTGAAATCTGGTTGGTTGCACTTACATGCAACAGTAGTCTCTCCCATCTGTAAATATTTTCCCTGTTTTATAAATTATGTTTACGATCTATTTCTATAATTTATTTTTACTTGGAAATTTGCATTCATTTTGTTGTTTCAATTATGTGAGACTATGAACAGCTCCACAATGTTGTATTTTGTCTCTAATGCAAATAAAGAAAACAAATTATCGTTTTCAATTCGCTTAAAAAAATATTATGAGTCAGTACTATTGTGCATGGTCAACTATGCTCATTTGACACCAAAACAAACTGCAAGTTTATGAGCTGTGTTCACAGTCTGCGGTTGCATGACAAGCAGGTCACATCTAAATATAAATGAGTTCGGTTTACAAAGCACAACACCAGATCCAGCCTGACTGCGTAAGAGCTGCATCTGCACTGTGAGACTCCATAACACCTGACATTATACAACGCAGTTAGCGGAAAGTCTCTGGTGCATAAGCTTAGTGAACCAAGTCAGTTGAAAAGGGTAAGTTTTCAAGGATCTACTCAAAGTATGATCCTTATTCTCTCATAAACTTTGAATAGGTACCTAATTTAGCATGATGCTTTGTGTTTTCTCCAGTACAGTCCTCTTCAAATTGTTTGAGACTCAAACTGGCAGGTTGGGTTACTTTCAGAGAAAACAAAATGCATTTGTCATGGTTAAATGTTTCACCCGCAAGATATTTCATATGTTCTCTGACTCTGGTTTCTGTAGATCTGCCGTGTGTAGCTGAGACATACTGATTTTTTCTTTCTATTATTCATTTTAAGGTCATGGATAGTATTGATGAAATGGATGAAGACCAGCTCATTGAATATGCAATTCAGTTGAGTGTGCAGGAGACGTGCAAACAGCCAGCCTCAGTACAAACACCACGGTACGTACCATGCATCCCTCAATCCAATTACTCTTTTCATAAATCTTTCCATCTTCCATAACTGTTCATCGAATGCAAGGTCACAGTGACTGTTGTATGTGTTTGGATTACAATGCACTGTTTAAATTCAAATTCTAAATAGTAATTTCATGACATTTTGTGTTCTAAATTCCATGGGTTTTTCAATAGTTTCATAATATTGATATCCTCTTGATCAGTGCTCAGTACTATCAAACATCTCATATTTTCCTTTGAAAAGCTTACAGACAACAAGTGACACATATTTCAAAATCATTACTGCCATTGAGAAAGGTAAGATGTGTTTTTCTTGCCACGTTATCACTGCTAGATGTGAATGTCGCTCACTCTAAATCAGGGCTGTTCAAATCACGGTCCTCAAGGGCCCAGAACTGCTTATTTAACAGCCTTCCTTTACCCAGGAACCAGGTATAATGCAGCTGTGGCCAATCAGAGTCAGTAATTATTAAATTAACTACATGGGAGAACTGAAAACAAGGCCTGGATTTGGAATCGAGGTCCAGATTTGAAGAACCCTGCTCTAAACAAATACGCAGGGTAATTATCTGAGTTATGAATCCTTGAAGGGCATTCATATCGTCAGACTGCCCTTTATCTACAGGTGATGAATTCACCCTGCAGGAGCTCTCCAAGTTCACAGCTGCCTTCAGCGAGGTGGACGGGTCTGGGTGTTTGCCTCTTCACAAGGCCGCCATCCAGCCCAATCTCCGGGTGCTGTGGACAGTGCTGAATGGTGAGACCAGTGCATTCCCACATTGTAACAAATCTGTCATAGTCACCAGTGCGGCCAATGAGCTTTAAAAAAGGGAGAACCGGACAGAGCGAAGAGGCCGGAGCAGCACACGCTCAGGTTCTCGTGAGTGTTAAGTGAAGGAGCTCCAGCGCCATGTGGCCTCACCCTGCCGCTCTGCTTTGTGGGCTGTCAGCTTCATACAAGCTGACCTTGGAGGAGATGACGGTGGAGGGAGAGACGGCTCTGACGCTGGCCGTCCAGGCAGGACTCTTGGAGAACATGACAGTCCTACTGGAGCACGGAGCATCACCACACAACACCAACAGCATGAATGAGTCTCCACTCCTGCTAGGTGATGATGGCGGACTCACGGATTCCTGCCCATTAACGGCGTCCTTACTGAGCTCTGTTTGCCTGTGTGGCAGAGCCTGGGCTGGGATGGTGCTTTAGAACACACTGTGGTTCTCACTGAAATACACACAGTGGTATGAGTAGTTGTCTTTCCCACATTTATGAGTCAGTTTTTAATGTAAATAGAACTGTAATTAATGCTTGAAGATATTTGCCACAGTTATTGGCCCAAATATAAGACAACCCCCTATTTTTCAGCAAATATTATGGAAAAAAAAATGTTGGGATACAAAATATTACCTTCATAAAGAAAAATAATTTTATTTGAGAAGAACATATAAGTTTAGCAGCAAAAAAAAAGGTTAAAAAGCAACCACTGGCAATCGAATTACAATGTTTATAAACAGCAAACATTTGAAGGTTTTTCAGAATGTCTTCTTTGCAGCAGATCTGCATGAAAAGGGTACAAAACGTATTGCGGAGAAAAGTTGAGCAATATTAATAAATGATATGACATCTCATCTCAGCCACTACCGGTTTAATATTAGGAGCTGCACATTCAAGGAAGCCAACAGTTTACACGACACGCAGGGATGCACACTAAACACGCATTCCACGGCAAACATCATACAGTTCTGAAATTTACTATTAACATAAGCACACGTGTACACATTAATTTAGACTATTTACAGACGTGCGAGGTGCAAAGCATGCCCGTAACTACATATAGTGCCGCGTCACATTACGGCAGCCAATCGGAGACAGCGGATGGGATCACTGCTAAAAGAACGTCGATTCCGTCAATTACATTTGAAGGACAGTATGTGGCCACATTAAACCTGAAGGCTGATAAATCGCGCCATCTACTGGTGTATGTCTATAATGACATTTAAATTTTAGTCCCCAAATATATGATGACCCCAGTTTTTTAGATCTTATTTTTGTGGTGAAAAAATCACCGTCTTATATTCGGAGCAATACGGTAATTACTGGTCAGTGAAAATTTTAAGACTAAATAAATAAAGAGACATATTCTGTTCCATACAGCTGTGAGAATCGGGTCCCACGAAATGGTTTCCACCCTACTCAGAAACAACGCCCTTGTGGATCAGATCTGCCTGAAGAAGTGGACCGCCATGCATGAAGCAGCCAAGGTGGGCTGCAGTGATATCATGATGCTGTTGATTAAGAACGGGGCCAACATCATGCAAACGAATGGCCATGGGGTGAGCCCCCTGGGGGTAGCAGCAGAGTACGGCCATGCCGAGGTGCTGGAGATCCTCATCCACAAAGGTAACCACCCTATCACCAGACTCATCCTCAGATGCCTGCCTTTTATGGCATCATCAAAAATGCTGTGCTCACTGATTCAGAAGCGCATAAATGTCAGCTTGCAGCTCTTGACTTCTTCCCTTCACCTCCTCTGTGGTTGAATGCAAGACAATTTAAACCCAGATGTTGGGTCATGGGCTGCTGTTTCTCTACATGAAAAACGAGGCACACGTATGGAGGCTATAAAACAGGTCTTTAAGGGACGGCCGTTCAAAGCGCGAGACATCAAAGCAATTCCAGATCAGCTACTGCCATTGTTTTTACTAAATTCCACCAGGTGCTGATGTCAATGCGCGGGCCTACAACGGAGAGACTGTGCTGTATGATGCTGCTGGGTCAGGGAATCCAGACTGCATCAGGCTTCTCGTGCAGTATGGAGCTGATCCCGACGCAGCTAGTGTGAGCGGACACCTCCCCATCCACCGGGCAGCTTACCAGGGACACTACCTGTGAGTTTTTATGGCAGTAGAGCCCTGAATATGTCAAATTCAGGTAAACTCTAGTTTTTGGGGGTCCATTGCTTTGTGGTCACCTAAATAATTTAAAGAGTATTATTTAGAGTATTATTATAAATACTTAGTAGTATAAATATTTTAAAGAGTATTGTTTAGATTCAAGATTCAATTCAACTAACAGGCGAACTCTGGATTTGCAATAATCCTTCCTGGGGAATTGTTAACAAATCACCAAAATGTCTTTCATTGAATTCACAGGGCTCTACAGATCCTGATTCAAATAACCTCTAGATTCGCTATTATGGACTGCGGCCAGAGTCCTGTTCATTCAGCAGCAGATGGAGGCCATGTGCAGTGTCTTCAGCTGCTCATTGAGAATGGTTTCAACGTCAACACGCTCCTGGAAAAACATGTCTCAGAGAACTATGGGGACATGAGGAGAAGTCCACTGTACTTTGCCGTCTCTAACGGGGACGTTACCTGCATTGAGATGCTGCTCAATGCCGGCGCAGAATCTGACCATGACCCCCTGCGCTGCCTCTTAGTGGCTGTCCGGGCTGGGAGGTATGAGATTGTGAAGCTGCTCCTAGCCAATCAGGCGGACGTGAACTGCTACTTCACGGTGGTCAGCAACACAGTTTTCCCCACGGCCCTGCAGTACTGCCTGAGGGATGAGATGATGATGCGTTTGCTCCTGAACAATGGCTACGACGCCTACAGGTGCTTCTGCTGTAACCATGATAACAGCTGGGATATGTACATTCCCTGGAGCTATGTCTCGTCCTATCAGATATACCGCTCCAACGACAAAATGCCTGTGAGTGTTTAATATTATGTTGACAGAGCTTTTACAATGATTCAATTCAATTCAATTCAATTTTATTTATATAGCGCTTTTAACAACAGTCATTGTCACAAAGCACTTTACATATAACTAGCCTGAACCCTCACCAAGCAAGCCTGAGGCGACAGTGGCAAGGAAAAACTCCCTCTAGCAGGAAGAAACCTTGAGAGGAACCTAGACTGGGAAGGGGACCCCATCCTCCTCTGGGCGACCATGACCATTCAGGGAAGTAGAGGCAGTCTCCAGGTTATGAACCAGATCTGTTCCCTAAGTATGTCTTTAAGTCGAAATTGTAGGTAAGACAGAAAAATAATAATACAGTACATAATAACAGTAATAATAATTAGTATACAGTAATATTAAAAGTAACTACACATGCCACAAAGTTGTGCGTGCATTCCATGAACCATTGTATTTAACCTGAATTTTTAATAGAATAGGCTTTCTGGCAGTTCATTTATTAGTATGAGTTGTCCTGTAAGTTGGATGCTCTTAACCTGGGGACTGCCTGTACTGTTGCTTTATGTTGCTATTTACCAAATTGCGCATAGGTTCTGTCCCAGTCTGCACATGCCCAGCCATCCTACCCACTGACCCTCTCAAAGCTGAGGGCACCTTCAGACACTGAGGAGGAGCCTGACAAGATGACTGGGCCATTTTATAGGGGATTTACACTATATGGTTTACAGAAAGACCCGGACTGATGGAACATGAGAAACATGATTGAATCCTTTCTTTGCCATCTGCACACGCACATGGGAATGCTTCTCTTTGCTCTCCATGAAACACCCAGGCAGATATGCAGGTGAGAGCAGGCTTGGGGGTCACAGTGCACGGTGCCCCTGAAGCTGGGGGTTATGGGCTTTGGTCAAGGGTTCATGTGCATGTGACCGTTCTTCCAACAGTGGGGTGATTTTTCCTGTTACAGGTAGCCCATCCATGTGTTTATTTATAAGACATTCTCTGGCTTCTAGTGACTATAGAAGATAGACCTAATGGGCAACAATTGTATACACCCATGTCTTATTATTTATACAACCATATCTTATTATTAGAGACAAAAAATGGATGTTGGGAGTGTGGATCTTTTCCACCTTCAGTGGAGTCAAAAACAAATTTTGCATAATACATGCAAAAATTGGGGCGCAGAACAGATTCTTGCTGAAACTTAAATATCTTCACAAATTTTCCAATAGATTAAGTAACATGTTTGTCTTAATGGTTTTCTAGTTCTGTGACTTCATCAGCTCAGCCTCGCTGAAGGACGTGGCAGGAAAAGTGGTCAGGATTCTTGTGGACTACGTCAGTCATGTGACCATCTGCTCAAAACTGAAACTGTTCCTGGAAAAGCAAAGGGAGTGGCCTGAAATCTGTGACATACTGGGTCAGTTAAATCCGCAACACTGCAGCTGTGAGTGTGCTTGGCGCTTTGAGTGAAATGTTGCACTTTTTCACGCTTTCCCCCAGGAAACCCGCGATCGCTGAAGCACCTATGCAGACTGCAGATCCGTGAGCAGATGACCATGACGAGGCTGTGTGATCCCAGCATCATGAACGCTGCCCCATTTCCACCCAGACTCAAGCACTACCTGCTGTACAATGAGTATGATCTCTACAGCAGAATCTCCAGCTCAAACACATGAAACTTGCACAAAAAACTAAGCTAAATATGAAGCCTGCACTGCATGTTGACCTAGACTGCACAGTTTATTACTAGCAAAATTATAGCAATATTTTTTAATGTTTCTTGATTTTAAGCAGCCCTTTTTGCTTCCTTATTTCTGTATGAGAAATTTTACTTTCAGTTTTACTGAAACCCAGCTAGGTGGATAGGGAGGATGACGAATGTGAATTTTAAGTTATGTTTTGTTTCAGCCAGAAATAACAAACCTAGCCCTGGTTCCTCTAGCTTCTTTTGTTATCAGTCATCAGCTCATTTAAATCTCTTGCACCCACTTTTGGTTCAGAAATTAAAGACTTCAAAGTTCACAAGGTTCAGAATATGCATACAAGATAGCAAAGGATGTATCCTAATTTTGATATTTTTGTCCGATATCATGAATATATTCTTTGGCTCCTCCCAACCAAATTCCCCCTCCCTTTTGGGCAGAGAGCTCAATAACAGGTACAGAATTTGGGGGATTCTCAACTCTGGGGTAGTAAAAAGCATTAAGTGCTTCATTAAAAGCCACCTCTATACTGTAATAGATTGCAGCATGGTCTGAGTGGGCAACATGGGCCCCATGAAAGCATATGCAGGACCCCAAACCAGACCAACCCTGCCCTGTGTCACTGCCATAACCACACACCCCCACCCCGAAATCCTTATGGCCCATTCAACGATTTAATAACTATGATTATTTTATTGATTTTACCTTCATAGCTTGGTAGCTTTGGTATATACTTCATGTATATACATACTCTATATTACAGACTAAGAGCTATGAAAGTGTGTTTATCACTGATAAAACATACATTGTGTCCCATTAACATTTTGCATGACAGTCCAGGGCAGAACTGATTTAGATAGCGAGCGTGAATTATATCAGCTTTCTCTAAGTTCAAGTTAATTTTCTGACAAAGCAGCAGTTTCACGAGGAGATAATGATGAGTTAGGAAACACGTTTTATTATATAATTATTTCTTGGAATAGCAAGCTAATTTAAGTAATCTTTCTGTAGCTATAGAATTAGAAGTGATCGATTCATTTGCATCACATGGAGACGAAGTTTGGATACAGTAACGTAAATAAACTGATCTTTTGCTGAGAAAACCTGAGTCAGCAATTGTTGCCCTTTCTTTTCTCTTTCAGCTGTTTAGTAGTCTTAATTTTCTTTTCTGATAACCAGATTTGAACTTCGTCATTTCGTGCACACACTGCGAATGGCCCTGACTCCTTCAAACGTAGGCTGGCTTGCTGATATTGGCAAAGCAGTGTATCATGAGGGAAAAGGCAGGGAGGGTAGAATCATTACAGAGGAGTACAGATGATGTCTGATTTGCTTCTTTTTTGCCAAAAAAGGAAAACAAAATATAATTACCAAAAAGGAATTAGCAATGAACAAAACAACATATTTTGTGAATTGTAATTTAATTGTACAATGGAAGGTTATAAAATAATGTTCCAGATTTTTAGGGCCCCTCTAATTCAGGGTCCTTGGAATCACCCTAACTGCCCCCCCCCCCCATTCTTTGGACAATCAAAGTGTCCTAGTTCCTCCCATCCCCACCCTGAGGCTGACAGGCTGGACCAAGGACACAAAGTGAGCTCACATTATTTTAATAAGTACATCTTGTTAATTCTTGCTTCCCAAAAACATTAGATATGTTGACTGTCTGTCCACTCATTTCCTGTAAGGCTGCTTGGGGCATCCACTGTGCACTGGGATTCAAAGAGGTGTAACCAGAGAGTGGACAGGCAGCTAAAGCGAAGATCTGGAGATCTGTGGATGTGGATGATCTGCTGGCTTCACTGACCTCCTAAACTCCTCCTAAACTCCCACAGATTTACAGTAGTGCAGTGAAACATTTAACACTTACACCTTAGATAAAAAAAATGTATTCACATTTTAAAATTGATTTACATCTCTCACAACGAAACTAACAGGTATGCTTCATTTTCATTACTTTTTTTAATGTCACAATTTTCTGCACACACAGACAAATTAGTCCATCTCTATCCGCTCTAGATTCCCGAAGGAAACATCTGTAAAGCTGTAATTATAGCATTGCCATTATGTTTGAACGTGCAGTAGTTAAGGACACAGAATTAACTGCTGTGAAGGTTATAATATGAATCATTGCGCTAATTCTAAAATGGTTTTATATAAACTTCATCATTAGATGAAATATAAATTAAATCTAAATTTACTCTTAAAGTACTTGCAAATGATGCATCCTCATTCATATTATGAAAAAACACCAGTGCATAGAACTTGGAAAAAAAAGCAAACTCTTAAGTGCCCTTTTATCAAAAACATAAACAAGTGTCAACTGGGTTGAGCTTACTTCTACATCTAGTTCAGTTCATGCAGTGGACTTTTCAAACACATTAATAGACAAATAAACTATTAGTTTTTTTTACTTCATTGCGCATCAAGTGTGTTGTGTTTTCCCCCATTACTGCTGATCCAAATGGCTTGCACAGAACCAGCAACAGAAACACCTTCACAGGGTTCCCCACTCATCCTGGAAAACCTGGAAAATAGTCAACCAGTTGAATATTCAACACTTTACATGCCAATATTATTAATTTGCTGAAATATTTTTCCAGGACAGTACAAGAACTTCCAGGACATTTTACTTTTCTCTCGATTTCCATGTGTTTTCCATGACTAGAAATTGGTTGACTATTTTCCAGGTTTTCCAGGACAAGTGGGAACCCTGCTTCAGGAGTGGCTCTTCCTGAAATGCAGCAGGACTCACCAAAGAACTCCCCATATCCCCTGGAAAAAGAGGGTTTCGCCCAGGAAGAAATAAGTGGGCAAGCAAGTCAAAGTCCAGGAGAATCCCTGACGTAAGCCCAAGGGATTGGGTGGGGGTAAGGGTGGGGGTAGACGGAGCTTAAAAACATATCAAGCATTTCTTGACCATCTTTATACCTCATGGGCACCATTAATGACAGTTGCAGCAGCATACAATGAGATCACGTGAGAAATGACTCACCTTGTGACTATTTATAGTATAGCCATCATGTATGCAGTAGTGCTAAGGGTCACCTATCAGTGAGATACTACAATGGCATTACCATTATTCCATCCATCCATTTGCTGAAACCATTTGCCCAGTATGGAGGGGGGGGGGGCAGAGATCCTATCCAAGAGGCTACAGACACAAGGCAGGGAACAACCCAGGATGGGTGCCAACCCATCACAGGGCACACGCACACACCATTCACTGACACACACCTATAGGCAATTTGATGACCTTACTTAGCCTCAGCATGTTTTTGGATGGGGGGGGGGACCAGAGTACCCCAAGGAAACCCCACAACAACACAGGGAGAACATGCAAACTGCACACATATTGAATCCTGACAGAGACTCAAACCCAGGTCCCAGGAGTGTAAGGCTAATCACTGCACCACCATGCCACCCCTACCAATGTTATAAAAGCAAATTAAATTCAACTAAAAACATACAGGAATTGTTTCCTGGGGAAGGAAGACATTGAGTGCCGAAACTTTGGACTAACAGAGCAGAAAGTCACCCTAATTTGTACTGCTCCTAATGCACATTTCCCCAGAAGGTAAGATCATTTCAGCAGAAATCCAAAATCTAAAGAACTATTTCTGGCAAACGAACCAGCTGTTAGCAAACAGGTGTAATCTTCAATGAACGTGTGGCACAATAGTGGCAAAGCATCATCCTCTGTCAACAAAAGCACTCTGCCATGACAGGGCCTGATCATCAAGGCACTGTTGCTTGATTAACCAAGCGGAAGAGTCAGAAGAGTCAAGCAGAAGAACTCATTAAGACCCCGCTGTGGAAACCTGTTCTCCTGACAAAGATCTCCCACCAGCTCGAGCTATAAATAGAGACATTTTTTCTTGTCTTGATAGGAAAGCACAGCTCCAAGCATGGATTCACATAACAGTGCACAATAAGCATTGTTTGGGAGTTACATACTCGACTCCCAGGAAAAATTTAAAAAAAGATGACGAATCGTGAACTCATTAGAACTCCAGGTGACGTGTTATGGCTAATAGAGTATTGAGGGATTTCTCTCTGTAGGACATGAAGAAAGTTCCAGTTCCATACAGACAATTCTGGGGAAGGAAAAAAAACATTCAGGTCTTAGTTTTTTGGGTATACTTGGGTTCCATCGTATATCATGTAACTTACATATTGAAATATACATTCAATATAATCCTTTAAAATCTAATTCTTTTCCCTCATTTGACCATAGATTCGTATTCTATGTCTATTTGTCTTTTTCGGCACTCTGGAAAAACCAGAAGAAATATTTTTGCAAGGAATTCTAAAAATTGCTAGAATTTACAGGGCAAATATAATGTATTTGTATTAGTAGTATGTGTTTTTTGTTTTGTTTTATACGTACACTCCGATCCAGCTGAATCTAGGTTCAAATGAAGGTTAGCCCAATACTTACAGTAAAAATTCAAATTAGAGAGTGCAAGTAAAACACATAAGAGAATAACTTTTAGTCCTGTCCACATGAGGTATGTGTATCTTGGAAGAGGTCACCACATGGACTACCAAAGCAAAAAAACGCCCAGAATTAGTATAGCAGCATGTGTGTGTAACTTGGCCATTTTTATAGTTAAGAGAAGACACACTTTAGGGGGGGGATCATTGGACAGAACTGCCTGTTTTCATACATCTCCATTTAGGATTCACTTCTCTCAGTATCAATTTCAGAGAGGTAATTCCAGTCAGAATACCATCTACGGCCAGATGTGGCAGGTTCCCGAGTGCCACCTTTGGCAACTAGCATCAGAGGAGATGAAGACAAGTTTGGCCTTACTGGGACATCAATAAGCAGCTACACTTCTGCCCTATTTAGCAAAACACTGAAGAAAAACCCGTGTGCACTGACTGATCATCACACTGATGCCCATGGGACAGCACATGCGTGACAGTACACTAAAACCACAAGACAGAAAAGGTCTAAATACTAACATTTATTTAAGTGTACAATTTAGTGTTTCTTTTCCAACCTTTTCATACTGTTTAATGTTGATAACCTGGCTTCTTATTGCAGCACAATCGTCAGGAGAAAGCACAAGATTGTAAAATTCATACATACAACACTGTTAAAAACAGCATTTGTCACTACAGAGGTTTATGACAACGGGGCTTGTAACAGGCATCACCATCAATTAGTTGAGAACCAAAGCCTCTTGTAAGCATCTTGCAAACTGTTAATTTACTGTTAATGTACTGTAGCCTTTAGCATTAAACGCTATATGACAGTAAATTGCACATTTTTAAATTAATGACGGTAATTATATATTTTTCTCCCTTTACATGAACACTGACCTGATAGCTCTCTTCTGACACCTCGGTAAAAAGTGAATAAAAGATGTATGTGAGCAATCTTAAAATAAACACTGTGACTAAAGGAAAACAAGACTGGAAATTGATCTCAGGAGGCGTCTGGCCAGAGTAACATACACCCACACGCACACCGTTCGTGGCTGGTCGCTTTCGTGGTGACTTTTTAAACATGTCTGAGAATAATCAGTCCTGCGCCATTTTTCTTTGTGTGAATTTCGATTCTGGTTCGTGCAAAAATATAACAGCCTCAAAACTCTGCGGAAATTTACAGAGAAAACAATGGGGCTAAATATTCCAATAGCTGATTCTTAAGAAAATAATAAAGCTAAACTAATTTGAATAAGAAAAATTTAAGGTACAGAAAAGTACAGTATGAAAATAGTGTTATTTTGCATTAACTAGCAATTACAACATTAAAGATTTGTCGGTTTGTTCCTTTGATCTCCCTTTACTGTGGAAAGAACAAAACATCCAAAATCTACAAATCAAGAAAATTTGTCCCAATGTAAAATTGCACATGTTAATTGAAAAGAAACTTTACAGAAGATACATGACAAACCTTTACAGATTAAATGAGGTATTGCACAGATCAATAAAAAAAGCAAAAAAAAAACAAACAAAAAAAAAACAAAAGGCAACAAAAATATACAGCAAAATTGATAGAACATTTACATAATTTGAATAAGATTTAGAAGGAACATTTTAGTGAATTATGTCAGGGTGTTGGGGCAGACTACTAATCATCCCATTCGTCATCATCCTCAAAGTCCTCCTCGTCATCGTCATCATCATCTTCATCTGGGAGAAATAAAAATTTATGTATTCTAAGCCAATAAGTAAGATCTTTGCTGTACACAACTGCAAAATGAGAGCCACTGACACCTGGTTACAGGGTAAGAATCCAGACCATCATGGATTCCCAGGGTTACTGAATCTATAATAATATACCAAGCAGACTGGGACTATAAAGATTATACATTATCTGGTCTTGGCGAGTATTGACTTTCCTTACCCCTTTTCTCCTATTCTTTCATACCAATTTATGATCATTTAAAAATTTTTTACAGAATCCAAGCAGTTGCCTCATCCATCCTCACTAAAGTCTGTTGATATTTGACTAAAGTAGCTTAAACAATCCACTCTTCTTAAACTCTCAGGCCACTGTAAGATCATCAGCTTTCATGGCACTGAGGGCTGTGTATGTGGCATTTTAGGGCATACGTACCGGACGAATGGATGACTTTGCTTCTCTTCTGCATCACTTCCATCAGCGCCCCCACAATGCCAGTTGAGGGTGCTGGGGTGGGGGGTCCTGAGTCTGGCCCATCAGACACCTGAGTCACACAGAAATGCAAAGGAACAGCTTTAGAGAATAGAATCACTACAGCCAGGATCCCACCCATCACAGGGACCACTGCAGCACCTTAACCTCATGGAGACTAAGACCGTCGTTGGCCTGCGACAGAAGGCAGTGATAACTCACAGTTTTGAGCTGGATGCCCTGCCGTATTTGGTCTAGGAGTGCGTCTCGGCCCGTGCTGGACATCAGCTTGTTGTTTGGCTCCACCTTCTTAAGCTGCGCTCCCTCGCGGATCTGCTCCAGAAGCGCCGACTTGCCCCCGACGGGCGATATCAACGCATCGCCCGTATCTGCGTCAGGGGGTGGAGGGGGGCCCGGTGGAGGGGGACCCGGCGGGGGGGGAGGAGGGGGCGGAGGGGGTGGGGCCACTGAGACTGTGGACCCTGGGGAGGAAGAGGGTGGGGGTGGGGGTGGGGGAGGAGCTGTTGGGGCCAAAGAGGCGTGCGAAGGTGGGGGTGGTGGTGGTAGGTGGCCCCTAGTCGGGGGTGGTGGTGGGGCCCCCATCCCAGTTCTGAATGGGGGTGGAGGGGGAGGGGCGGCCGTGGGGGCTCTAGATGGTGGAGGCGGGGGAGGAGCCCCTCTTCCCCTGGCAGGAGGTGGAGGGGGAGCTCCGGAATTGTGAGGAGGTGGAGGGGGTGGTGGTGGTCCGCCTCTGGAAGGTGGAGGTGGGGGGGCTTTGGAGGAAGAAAAGAAATAATAATAAGAGCAAAAAAATGACAGCACCTCCAATTTAGCTGCATGGGTGACTATGTTCGTTCTACGAAAACAAAGACCAGGCAGAGAAGTGATTCAACTCAGTTTACTGTACTGCACTCAAGAAAAGATTCAGTCGCACTGTTTTTCTGAACTGTTAACATAACTAAAGATCCTCTACATTAATATGACACACCATGCAATGCAAACACACATATTCAATCACACTGCAGTCAGACAGGCACAATGCCAAACTGTCTGGACTGGGGGGCAGAACACATGCCCTTGGGCCACGCTCGGCCCGACGGGGGCCACGCTCGGCCCAGTAGGGGTGTTCACTCAAAGCACTAGGCTCCCACGGACAACCCGATCCTGAAGAAAACATGCATCACAGCAGCCCATGCTGTGCGCGAGACCATTACCTACCGCTCCACCTGGGTGGACCTGGGAACAGACCACAGGGTTAGACCACACACCCCAACCACTTTATCAACACTGCAGACTATTCAGAACACACTATACCCCCTGGTCCAGAGGACCATAACAGCAAGAACCAACAGAGGGTGAAGTGACCAGGAATCTGGCACCACGCAGAGGCACACAAACCTTGTCTCCGGAGCTCATTCTTAACAGCCTCCACACCACCCTTCTTCTCAATGAAGTCATAAATGACCTTGGACGTCTCTTTGTCCTTCAGCTGGGCCTCGGAGATGCCGCACATGTCGAATAGGTTCTTCAGCTCTGGGTCCAGGTTGTTCAGCTGGATGAGGCGGGTGATAAACCAGAGGCATTATAAATAATGCCAAGTGTTTCACAGGTGACTACATTCCAAGGACATTTAGAATGAGAACTCATACCTCAGCTGGACTGAAGGTATAAAGCCTAGCATTTTGGGATTTAAGCAGATGTTCTGCTCATCTCCTTAACCAGTACTCAAACAGCCTGGGTTACATGAGCACATCTATTTTTTTTTAGCACAACAGGCATTTTCTGAACTCTGCCACCTGGTGGAAATTCAAGGAAATCAGAAAACGCTATTAATAGTACTGTGTGCTGAGAAGTGTCATTCCCGAGCATGGTCATATGGCAAATTATAAATACTGATCAGGTTTTGTCAAATAGACATATTAAAAAATAATAATTGTGACTTACGGCGTTGGCAAAAGGAGGAACTGGGTTTGAAACCCAAGGTGATAAAGCTTAGATTTGAGAAACTAGCTCATGTTCCACATTCTACAGCAATGCCTACTGGAGGTGGGAGTGAAGGGGCCCTGAGTGAACAGCTCCCTTTTCTTTGTGTGATACATCACTCAAAGTTCAGAGAGCCAAGCCAAGAGGAGGACTGATGCCCAAAACAAAGAAGGAGACCATTGATTTCCCAGCCGGAGACAGCTTGGGCTCATAATGGGCACCAAACCGAGGATGAGATTAACTGGCCATTTCAATTACTGATATACAGAACCTGTTCTGGGACCACAGAGATGCGTGTTTTTTTCCATCCCACGATCTGTGATGCTTTACTTGCTACACAGCAGACTGAATGTGTATACCAACAGAAAAATCAGAGCATTAAACGATCTTGACTAGACATTTCAAAATTATGCCAAATCTAGGAATAAC
Source organism: Paramormyrops kingsleyae (assembly GCF_048594095.1). Classification (NCBI taxonomy): domain Eukaryota; kingdom Metazoa; phylum Chordata; class Actinopteri; order Osteoglossiformes; family Mormyridae; genus Paramormyrops; species Paramormyrops kingsleyae. The sequence continues at coordinate 16,885,287 of NC_132797.1, forward strand.
CTCAGACATTCCTATCACATACAGGCAAATCTTAGATACAAGTTCATTCAGGTCCTGCGAGACACTCATTAGCTGTAAAGCAGAGGGCGAACGGTTATCTGGCGATTCATCTTCCCCAATCAATGCCAACATGAATGCGCCAATACTGACAGACAGGGAGGAACTGTACTCACATCAAAGCCCGTGTTTGGATCCCACCCAACGTGTCCGATGTGCCTGTGACAGGACATGGGAAAAGATACCAGAGCAGTGAATACACCAGCGACACAGTGTGTCGTAGGGCAGAAAAATAACCGGCTCAGCTGGATCAGATCAGCGCGCCGGTCACTCAGAGACAAACTCATACCCGTCTTGGAAATACAGAGGAACATGGGATGGATGTAAACATCATTATCTCATGAAGATACAGGAGCACACCTGGCTGCTTTGCTACCATGAAAACTGCAGTATAACTCAGTCTCCAGTGTCTCACAATGGTGAGAATGTTTTTAAGAGCACATAAGACGAATTACGCCCCCCCCCCCCCCCCCCCGCATAGGAAGGGCGGCTCACTGGAAGTTGCTTGGGGTCCCGATGTCAGCTTTGGTCAGCTTCTTGCGCTTGCCTTTCGCCTTCTTCTTGTTCAGGCTGCTGTGAACCATGTTGTTGACAGGTACACTGTTTTGAAATCGCATGCTGTTGATCTCTGGGTTCTTGATGTCCACTGTGGCCATGGGCAGGGCGGGCCCTGAGGAATGGGCAGAAGAGAAGGACTTATGAGCCTTATGGTCGGGAACCTGCCTTAGTTAGTACCGGAGATGCAATGAACACAATAGGCGCATTCACACTTAAGTTCCAGAACCTGGTCCTGGTTTACAAGTCCCTGGGTTGTCTCCACCTGGAACTTTTGTAGGTCCTGGGCACTTTCATGTGCTGCTTTCACACTGCACAACAGGAATTTGGATCTTTATGCTAAATAAGCATGGGAGACGAAACATTTTGTAGGTTACACAAATTTCATACAAAACTACACCGCCATGCCAAAACAATTCAGGATAAATAAGTTGTTTTGTTGGTTATTTGTTAGTTATTGGTTAGTTATTGGGGGAATAATAACACAGCCTTTTATTTATATTTTACTTATAAGACCTGCGAAAAGTTCAGAATTCTTATTAAATCTGGACAGCAGATCGATCGTTTGTTTTCCACAGAATATGATGTAACGTTATCCGGCTAATAAACACTGGCAAGTTTCACTAGGACCGGTTATATTAGCAGAAGTAATGGAGTCGTCCTATGCAGAAATATGGAGATGGTTCTGGTTTCAGAAAAAGTGCTAGCAGTATGAAAGCTCCTAATGTTCTCTAAAGCAATGTTTCTTCGACCCAGTCCTCAGGAACCCCCAGACAGTCTGTGTCTTTGCTCCCACCTAGACCGTCTGGAGGTCCCTGATAACAAGGTTGAGAAACACGGCTCTAAAGCACCTTAAGGGTTTAAGCAAACTTTCAGAATCACTATCTTACACAAGCAGGGGTGTGGAAATCAAATTTTTTTCTACTTGTCCACGGACAAGTAAACTTAGAAAAATCCACTTGTCTGCCAGTTAAATTCACTTGCCCATAAACAAATAACAAAAGTGAAAAATCGTTTATTTTTTCTGATCTCTTGATACCAAAACTGCCTTCCATTTTAAAACTGAAAAAGGTTCTTTCAGAGTAGCACTTTGCCACCTTGCTTTAGAACATTATATAAAAGATGTTTTTTTTATTATACTCATTATATGTTTTATATGAAAATTTCTCTGATCTATAGACAGCCCATCAAAATTTCTTAACCCCTCAATATATCACAACCTATGTGAAGTCGCAAATTTCAGGAAAGATTAACTACCTAACAAGCTCTGTTATGTGGTGAAAACATTTGCATTGCAAGTAAAATGACCGCATTTTTATGTAGAAACAATGAATTTTATCAATAAGATATAAAAGTTATCGATAAGGAAAAATCAGATTACATTTGTAATGGCATGAAAAAAAATGACCACATCTCCAAGCGTGTAAATAGTAGGGTAAAATACTTATGTAAGACCGTAAGAGTGCTTCCCCTTCGAAACATCAGCCGATGTAAACAATATTGAAGACATGAAGAACATGCCTAAGTAGACTGTTTCCGCAAGAAGTACGTACCCAAATGTTTAAAATTCGAAAGTAGTGGTAAAAATGTGTCCTGCACAGCACATATAAATCTTTTTTCTCCAAAAAATTGCAGTTCCCTGCAGACAACTGAAACCAGAAAAACACGCTTGTCCGACGGTCAGTTTACCCGGGTCGGACAAGTCGGGCGTTGGATTTCCGCACCCCTGACAAGGCAAAGGCAAATGAAGTAGAACTGCATGTTTACATTTCACTCCATCTTCAAACATTAACTGGTAGTGATACCTGTGGCTATGACTTGCCTGAAATCTTTAACACTATGGATGGGCTGAGACGCATTTTTTCAGTTCCAAGCTGATTCCGATACACAACTGCTGATACCCATACAGATTCCGAGCTCTTTTTACTTTAATATACAGGACTGTCACAGAAAATTAGAATATTGTGATAAAGTTCTTTATTGTCCGTAATGCAATTAAAAAAACAAAAATGTCATACATTCTGAATTCATTACACATCAACTGAAATATTGCAAGCCTTTTATTGTTTTAATAGTGCTGATTATGCCATACAGCTTACGAAAACTCAAAAATCCTATGTCAAAAAATTAGAATATCATGAAAAACTATACTAGCAGGCTATTTAACTAATCACTTGAATCGTCTAATTAACTCGAAACACCTGCAAGGGTTTCCCTGAGCCTTTAAAAACAGTCAGCTTGGTTCAGTAAACTAAATCACAAGTATGGGGAAGACTGCTGACCTGACTGCTGTCCAGAGGACCATCATTGACACTCTCCATCAGGAGGGTAAGACACAAAAAGAAATCTCCAAAAGAGCAGGCTGTTCACAGAGTGCAGTTTCAAAGCACATTCACAAAAAGTCTGTTGGAAGGAAGAAATGTGGCAGGAAACGCTGCACAACCAAGAGAGAGGACCGCAGACTTAACAGCATTGTGAAGAAGAGCCGCTTCCAGAATTTGGGTGAGCTTCAAAGACAGTGGACTGAAGCCGGAGTTCAGGTATCAAAAGCCACTGTTCACAGACGTGTCCGGGAAATGGGCTACAATAGCCGTATTCCCATGGTCAAGCCACTCCTGAACTCAAGACAACGGAAGAAGCGTCTGACCTGGGCTATGGAAAAGAAGCACTGGACAGTTGCAGAGTGGTCCAGAGTCCTGTTTTCAGATGAAAGCAAGTTTTGTATTTCATTTGGAAGTCAAGGCGCTAGAGTCTGGAGGAAGGCTGGAGAGGAGCAAAATCCAAGTTGCTTGAAATCCAGTGTGAAGTTCCCACAGTCAGCAATGGTTTGGGGAGCTGTGTCAGCTGCTGGTGTTGGTCCGTTGTGTTTCATCAAGTCCAGAGTCAATGCAGCTGTGTACCAAGAGATTTTGGAGCACTACATGCTTCCATCTGTTGAACAGCTCTATGGAGATAATGATTTCATTTTCCAGCATGATCTGGCACCTGCCCACAGTGCCAAAACCACCAGTAACTGGTGTATTGACCATGGCATCACTGTCCTCGATTGGCCTGCCAACTCCCCTGACCTGAACCCTATAGAGAATTTGTGGGGTATTGTGAAGAGGAAGCTGAAACACACCAGACCCAATAATGCAGTTGAGCTAAAGGCCGCTATTGAAGCATCCTGGGCATCCATAACACATCAGCAATGCCACAGGTTGATTGCCTCCATGCCACGCCGAATTGATGCAGTAATCCGTGCAAAAGGATTCCCAACCAAGTACTGAGTGCATTAATTGACATTTTCAAATGTTTGATTTTGTTTTGCTGTTACAAATCTTATTTTTTTACTTGGACTGAGGAAATATTCTAATTTTCTGAGATGGGATTTTTGAGTTTTCCTAAGCTGTATGGCATAATCAGCACTATTAAAACAATAAAAGGCTTGCAATATTTCAGTTGATGTGTAATGAATCCAGAATGTATGACATTTTTGTTTTTTTAATTGCATTACAGACAATAAAGAACTTTATCACAATATTCTAATTTTCTGTGACAGTCCTGTACATGTATTCATAAATATTTATCGTTTATATATTATTCGTTTTTAAATTAGTAAATTCAAGTTTTTACACACTGCCAAAAACTAAGTGAGTAAGTATTGGGCGTGAATCAGTCACATATGGTTGATACTCGATCTGTCAAATACTTATGGATCTGTGCTGATACCAGAGCACCTGTATTTAACTTAGCCTTGTTTACAGTTAAAAATTGTTTAAACTGCACAAACTCATAGAAAACAGACCCTCAGTTCAACATCACATGTTCCAGCAGAACATCACACGAGCTGTTGATGCCAGAATCAGCCACGTAGATTCTGTGGTCGTCATCAAGAAGGCTGCCCATCCCAGTACCAAACAGGTCCCCTCCCAGCAGGAAGGGGGCAGCACGGGCCTGGACTGGGCCCCGCGCAGACCGCCCTCAGGCAGGCCTGGGCACTGCCACACAGCCGCTGGCTTTGCCCTCCTCGGACAGAGCCAAGAGGACGCACAGAACACCCTCAGCACGGAGTCCAAACTGAGCATCACTTCCACTGAGCACAGCAGAGGAGTACACAGGCTTTTCCTCACTGCCATTCCTTTTCACCTCCTTACTGCTCCTGTCCAACATATTATTGCTACAAACATCCACTAACCCACACAAACCCCAGTGAACGAGTCGAATCTCCACTATCACAGCGCTGACTGCGTGAGCTGGCCCTGAACACAAGGAACCCACCTACACACACACACACACACACACACACACACACACACACACACACACACAAACACACACACACACACACACACACAAACAAACAAACAAACAAACAAACAAACAAACAAACAAAACAAGCAACATACCCTCAGTCTGTCGCTGTTGGCCAACCAAATCTCAGTTCTCTTTGCCGGCAGAGATCATCTCTCTGTCAGATCATACAGGGACCCGTACGTCACTCTCTGCCTCTAAACACGCCAGTTCTGATGCCGGGAAACCCAAATGCCGATGGTCTCAGTTAGAATGATGCCACACAGACAGCAGCACCAGCGCCTCTGCACAGGGCACCTACTGTACACTTTGAAACCCGCGACTGTCTTTGACGAGATGAAAAACCGGCCCAGTCACAGCAGTGGACCATAATCAGGCAGATCCTCGGAGTGTCGGTACGAGCAAATCTATGCTGGTGAAAACCAGCCTCAAAGAGAAACCAACAGAGCAGAAAAAGCCACACCCACCAGGGCTTCCCATTCAGAGAACACCGGACTTTCCAGAATTAGATTGGGTTTGAAGCAATGAAGACTCCAGGGGAACTGGGATTTTATCTTAGACGTCACTTCACATTAAAAGATGCCATAAGGGCAGCATCAGTTTTGAGACCAAAATTTGAGTTGAAACTTCAAATTAGCTAATTTCTGACACACTAAAAACTCATATTAGGTGGACTTAAGTAGAACTGGTGACTACTTTGTAAGGTAGGTGTTGGTACTCAAAGTATGTTTTATGATTGTGTTAATGGTAGTGTGGGGGATTATTTTTTGGGACTAAATTGAGAAAGTTATATGAAGTGTTTTAGGAAAATAGGACATATGAATAGGGTCGTTCAAAACCTGATTACCAATTGTAGAAAAAAATAGCTAAATCTGACAGCTAAAAGTGACTGCAAAAGCAGCAGAATGTATTTTAACTTTTATAAACTTATGTCAGCAAACTTACATAATCAAATAACCTACCATTTGGAGGGTCACGTCTTTTTTCTGCAAAACAAAAATTAAAGTAATTAACACAAAAAAAGTATAGGTAGGTGGTGCACTCCAGTGAATCTGAGGAATAGCTGAGTAATCGCTGAGTAATAGCTGAGCAGAAGGGAAAAGGACACAGGTTATGTAGAGGCTGTGTTTTAGGTAAGATGTGAGGAGAGAATCAGACCAAGTAGAGGCTTGCGGCGCACAGCACGTGCCCAACACAGAGAAACAGCACTCAGTCTGCCCCGGCAAACTCGCACCACCTCAGTCAGGCGACAGTTAGCTGAGCGTGAAAACGGGCCGTGGCACTGGGAGCAATGCAAGCCCTTTGAGACCCGCCTGAAGGAGCAGCAGGAGGCGGAAAGACAGACGGCGCTTGTTAGCTAAGCCCGAGGAGAGAGAGATGAAGAGGCAGAGCCAGAGAGCAGGCCGAGGGGTTTGTTCACCAGTCTTCCTCTGCCGTCTGCTAAGCAGGTCACTGGTCGCCACCCGGAATCGCTTGGCCTCCTCCTCGCTGGCAAAGTTCAGGCCCACCTGGCAGGTCTGCAGAGAATCGCAGGGAGGTGGGTCAGTCTCCTTTCACAAACATGGAGCATTTTTAATTGGACACCCTTGAGTGTTAACGAGCAGGTATGGCCTCCTTCCCAGGGGCTGATAGATCAATAAAAACAGCACCTTTAGCTAAGGAGGCAGGTCGATGCATGAAGAAAGTGAAGCACAGGCGTGAACAAACCTCTGCTTATGTGCGTGTGTGTGTGTGTGTGTGTGTGTGTGTGTGTGTGTGTGTATGCACATAAGCACACAGAGGATCATGATCATTAAACCACTCTGAATGACTAAGAAATGCAGTTAGAAAACACAATTATGTCACTAGGGGATATAACCTGCATTTCCAAATGCCACCAGCTAGGTTACGTGGTTAACACTGGCTGTTTATTTCTCTCTACTCCTTCCTACCCCATCGAGTTTCTATTCCCTAACCCTCTCACTGGGTGGCCATATTCTTACCAGGAAACAGAGAACAACAACATTAGCTGGGAATGAACACAACACAGAAAAGTGATTGTACTGCTCAGGAGTTTTGCGTAAATTCCTTTAGTAAACATGGGGGTATCCATTAAAAAAAGGATTTTCCCTGGTGAAACCAAAAGCAGGAACTGCATAGAAACCTAGAGTGAACAATTCTGATCTATAAAGATTTATTGTATCCCAGGAAAAGAAAAAAAAAAAAAGACCAGAACGATCTGACGACACTTACATCTCCAGCAAACGAAATGAAGTATGACTTTGAACAGTGTATTGAAAAGTTGTTGTAGAGTTCTTGTTCAAACATCAGTTTTCCTTCCTGGAATGACAAGGAGAAGAAGAGTGGTAAGCCCCTGGTACCCATGCGGTACTGAAAGGTAAGGTACCAGGCAATGCTAAGACAGCAGGAGTTTGGAAGAACACATTCTCTCCCTCACAATTCTGGCTTCCCACGAACAGAACTATCCCAGCACCTCCTTGTGACCAACTCAAAAAGTCCAGCGGAGCTCAATCACCTGCATCCCTGTCCTCCTGCTCGTACCACCACTTCACCAGGCAACTAATTACAATTCTAGTCAAAGTAGGCTGTTAATGCTGAACAGGGCCTTTTTTTAAAGAGTCAACCCCACCCCGCGGCCAGGGGGCATTCCCTCTGTCGGCGCAGTGTCACCTTGATGTCGAGGACTCGGATGAAGTAGGACCTCTGGGGGTTGTCCTTCACCAGGCACGCCACACCACAGCACCTCTTCACCCACATGGAGCCCCGCTCGGCGGCAAAGACCTGGACCACGGCCGAACACAAACTCTTTCGGCAGGGGGAAGGGGGGAGAGACCCGGTCAAACATGCGTTTGAGGTGAGGTATACAGCAGACTTCTTAAAAACAGTTAAACTATTTCCTTCAGAGCAGGCTGGGATAATTGAAGAGCAAATTTCCCCACAAATTTTTGTAGCTTTTCAGACGAGACAGTCAATGACCTAAAGTCAGGCTTCCTCATCATACGTTACAATACTGGGAACCAAAACTCACTCAGCCCTCATGCAATCCAACGAAGATGTTTCATAACATTTCCCAAACTCACTAAGTCCATGAAAATTGTCTTAAAAGTGTATCCCATGTGCGGAGTGAGTTTTGGAGATTTGCTCTTGAGATATTTTCTGCGGAGGGCCAAATACTACCTTCACCATTTTGGCAGGGGATATTTATGTCCAGTGAAAACGACAACAGACAATGTCATCTTGTGGAGAGGTTCATTTTTTGCATGTAGGTATAGACGGACCAGCTGTATTTGAGATTTTATATTGAAGTCCCCTAAATCTTTACCTGTCCCCCCCTCCCTTCCAATTTTAATGACAACGCAGGCCAGTAAAAAAAATGCTCAGCAGGCCAGCCAGGCACAACTGCCCAAGTCTGTTTCAGCAGAATTAAACAGTTAAAAATTAAAAAACAGAACAATCAATACATAAAAACAGAATGTTTATATGCATTTACACACACTATTAGGCCGACTGACCAAGATAAACTATGAGAAAATCATTAGGATACATACGGGGCACAGATAATAGGTACCATCTTGGTGTCATACCAAATCATCTTAAATCACATTCCTGTTCATAGCAGGGAATGATCAGTTTAATTCATTCAATTCCTCTCAACTGCATTCTGGGAACAACCTTTATTTTGGCACAGGTCCCAGGCGTTGATGGGTAACAGGAACCATGACTGGGATGGTCTCAGCCTACCTCAGCCCCCCCCCCCCCCCCCCAAGGAGCTCAATGCCTTGGCATCATCCACATCCACATTATCAGAAGTGATCTGCGTTTCTTAGAAGCCCACTGCAGCCGGTGTGTAAGTGGCAGGACTTTTTCCTTGGTTCGGCTGCATGTCAATAATCCCACAATAGATCTAAAAGTCACCAGGAACTTTTCCTCCATCACAAAACAGCCAAGTACTCACAGACGTGAGTTTCCATGATTCATGATAAATTAGAAGCGATCAGCACGATTAAGAACGGGGTGTTAATCTTGCCAGTCTTTTTAGACATGCATCCGCGGGCCCATACAAAGGGGGAGTCTGATATAGTGTGGACCTGCCGCACTATCCCTGCCCACACGGCCGCAGAGGGCAAAGAGCTGCTGTAAAAGCACTGAAGAACTGAAAATACACAAGACCGCAGATGTTACTTCCAAAGATCCCATTTCCATGAAATATAAAACTGAGTCACGGTAGCAGCAATTCGGAGATTGACTATAAATAGCAGCAGCGCACACCGGGGGGAGCTCTCCGGGTCACGACGACCCCGACGAACTTGTGGGGAAAATGGAAGAACGCGACGGTTCGCACACCCTCCGTGCAGCACGTGCAAATTGATCTGGCCTTAAGAAACATCTGCTAAACTCACTACTAGTCTGCTTAGCGATGTGCTGGAGTGAAGGTTTGAGCAGCAAAGCCTCCTTCTGCTTTGTGCCAGTGGACGTCTGTCATTTGCATTTTGTCATTCTGCTATATCACGGTTTTCTTTTCCTCACCTGCAAGGTGGATTATGTATAACATTAGATTAAACACGTCACTGCTTATAATTTCTGCTTAATTAAATACATAATTTGATCAGAAAATCTAACGCATTTCTTGCACTGTCTGCTACATCCTAGCATAGAAAGTTTCCTCAAGTCAAAGTAACTGCCCTACTAACAAGAATAATGAAGAAATCAGAAACAAACAACGTAAAGAATTAAGATGAGAACTTTTTGCTGCTTTTGAGGCATGCAGCAAATTACAGGCCCAGACCTGCAAAAGCCTGCAGGAGGGAGTCATGTAACCCTGACAGTGCCACTACCCCACCCCACCCCCCCAGTCCACCCTCCCTCGGCACACAACTGAAGAAAACAGGAGGAAAGCAAGTCAGAGCATCCAGTCAGAAGCCAGAAAGCTCCTGTAGGCCAAGTGCAACCTTTCCTGCTGATTCAGCATTACTATGAACAGACATCTAGGCCACCCCCCCCACACACACACACTACAGCACTGTTGTGCGGACAGGATGCTCTCCCAGAGAGGTGGTGAAAGAAAAAGTCTTGGGATTTCAGTTTCATGGGAAGGTTGTGGAATTCCCTGCAAAACCACAACTCCGACAATGTTAGCTGGACTCAGTCGCACGGGGGATTCATGTTACTTTCACTGCATAATATTATCATCTATTGGCATTTTGGTTTTGATGTAAAGTGTTCTCTGATTCTGTGTCCCTTGTCACTGACCATGCTGAATCGGAGACGTACGAGGTTAACCACATATGTGAACGGTGAAAGCCCAAAGCTGAAGGATTTGATGTAGTCCAGATGTCATGCAGTCACAAAAAGACAGATCATATGCAATATGTTAACAATTCTAAGCAAATATACATATATTTTACAATAATATGAGAAAGTCTTGAACTCAAGTGCCACAGATATTAGGCAAACATCTTATTGGAAAATGAACATTAAAATATTAAGTCAAAAATGTTACAAGGGAGAGACAGTAATCCTAAACATAACAGCAACTATCACCCTGTATACACTACAACAAGAAAATTACTTTTAATAAGATGTACTTTATCCAGGATGGAATTTTTAAAAAGCTTTTACATGCAAATGGTTGTAACGATTTAACCCCAAGCTCTAACGTATGGTTTCCATGTAATCTGTATTGCAAAAGGGTGACATGCCCTTTGCAAGCGAAGCGAGGGTTCAGATGTCAGTGAACTAACGTGAACTAAACTACAGCCGCATCACATCAACTCCGGGAATAATACGATCGGCCGACAGGAAGCAGGTGGGGGGGCATTCAGTCCGTGACGCAAAAGCCTGTCCATCAATTCACTGCAGCAATCACTGAATTTCAATTAACTACTGAAGTACATTTCAACAAAATGGGTGAATCTTTTAAAAACCTTTAAATACTAATTTATTGTAGACTACCACGCCAATGTATGCAGCGCGTTTGTGTGGATGTGTAGGATCGCATGCACAGCTCCATTACATAATGCCTGCCAAATAAATATCTGAAGATGCTTTCTGCACCCTTCTTGAACAATTAAAGTTTGAGTCATCAGCAGGACCTGCTTTTATGAAGGCTAATTCAGACAGGCACTGCGACACTGTTGCAGCTCCCCTTGTAACGGAGTCAGTACACTGCAGCAACGTAAACACCGAGGGGGGGGCACACCGTTTACCGTTAATGAGACATTGACTGATACAGTTATAAGGCAAAAAAAGATCCAAAAGCATAAGAAAGTCGATTATTAAATAGCAGCTGCACAAAGAATGCACATATGTTCATTACAATGAGTCCTGTCCTTCTATTTTTAATGCAGCGGTAACTCCCAGCTCGGTGCCTTGTTAACAGGCTCTGCAGATGCATCCTTAAAATAAAGTAAAAATTAAACCGCAGCGGTCAGGGATATTTCCATGACGCGGTCAGAAACGAGAGCGATCTTTCCTTTTTCTCTCTCGCTCTCGTAAAATGTATTTTTCAGAATGACAATGACTCTGGAGACAAATGCACAAATGACGAATGATCCGGGAATCATATGATACCTCGGGATAACAGCGGGAAATGACACAATGCCAGTATTATTATACTTTTAACTTTTAACTTCCCAAAGGCGATCAGACAGAAACAACGGACCGTAAAATTACAGAGCATCAAATTGTACGATACCCGTGCTTGGTGTTTCCAAACGGAAGCGCCAAAATCCGATAGAGCATTAATCGAAAAGTAAATAAGCAGCCGACCTGGCAGACAGGCAACAAACTTACGATGCATTTCCTCCCGAGGTACCCGAAGAGGCACTCGTTCTCCTGGGGCGTCAGGACGATAGATCCGATGTTTGCGACCCGCCGCTGCGGCGGATGGCCACTCATGTCTGACAAAGATCAACCCGACAAACACAAAATGCGTGTATCTATCCCTTAAGGTGCGTTACGTGCAAATGTATGCAGTCATTGGTCACCGTGGCCTGCAGCCCGACTCACTCATCGGTGCACTGTTGTTTTGGACCGGGTAGCAAAAAAAAAAAAAAACTCGGGATTTTGTCTTATGTTCTAAAATTCCTCTTCTGTCCAGTTATAACTGCAAATATCCCAAATCCTTCGAAAAATTAACAGTAACCCCCAGAATCCCAGAGACTACAGAATCTAAACTTTTATCGGAACTCCCAACTGCAACATCATTAAGACTATCCAACATGGCAGCAGGAAGAAACAACCATCGGTGGACCAATGGGGGAGGAAAAAAAAACGCCGCTTATTCTCTCCAAAATAATTACGGCTGTCTTTCGTCCTTTAAGAAGTCAGTCAGATCCTGTGTAGAATGACAACTTTACCGGCACAAACGGAGAATTTAAAACTGAAAATACGCGGTTATATCAGAGACTAGCTCCGGAAACACTTCCTCAATGAAGAGAATGGTCCGGCCCTGTTTTCCCAAGGATTTTGTAACAGGAATGCAGCGTACGGGCGGTGTGCACACTGGTGAGGGCGGAGCTTGGGAATCTTACGCCCGGGAGGCACAACGGCATTCACGCTTCAAGTCACACCGTTATACACAGTTTGCTTAGTAATGATTACTGCCCAGATGTGTGGATAACGTGGCGGGTGAAATATTCTGAGCAAGCATTTTTCTATTAACATCAGGGCGCGCGAAGGCTACCTAAAGCCCACGGGAACACACTGCCGTACTTCTGTCAACCACGTAGTTCTGTGGTTACTGGAAACAAATGCCAGGTCAGCCCTACTGACCACATAATGACTACCCGATGTTACGATGTGAGAGACGTAAAATAAGTGTCTGGTTTTCGTGAGCATCCTATGCAGCTAGGATGCAGGTGGGAATTAAGCGATAAGCTAGAAAAGATGGTGTTGGAAGGACAACAATTATTCCCTGGACTGCTCCATCACCCCCCTCCCATCTAATCTGTACTCCTCCCAAACCTCTCAACACCTACAGTTTCTAGAAGTACTGGATTTATCAGCTGAATAACTAACTCAGAAACTACACCTGTTCATTGATTGAACACAATCTTTCCACAATTCAGTTAACTGCATTTCTTTGTGTATGTCTTACTGTCTGTGTCTTATATTGTTTAATTTTTTTTCTGTCTAAAAATTTTTCATTTTCTATGACCAACATTTTTTGTGCACAAGAGTAAGAAGTGTAAAAGACACACCAGTGATAATGCAGTGTCCCACATGCCCAGACACAATGTTAATAATGGAGACTTTACCAGGTTTACCATAAAGCAATTGCTCCTTTATTAGCAGCCCTTAAAGGGCTCTGTTCAACCACAAACAAAATTGAATCCAGCTCTCACTTCACTTACGTCGGGGTAACGCTGAGAGGCCACATGCTAGACACAGGGAAGGTAATTACATAAAGGGCAGAAATACATGAAGAGTGGACAATGGACACATATGGTACAGCTAAGTATAACACAATCGTGAAAACACGGCACGTTGTATATACTATTACACACAGACGGCCTATTTATGGTTCCATTCCAGCATGTCAGGATATGCTAAATAGTTTGGTAGACCATGGAGTCTTGAAGGTCATCCTGTCCGTTGCCCTGGGGTGCAGAGGGGTTGTACACGTCTTCCATATGCCCAGCATCCGGCAGACCTCCCCTAACCAAATGAAGAATTCCTTCACCAACTTGGGCGCTGTCACAGTGGTGATTTGTTCTGGGACCGCATACCCCTGACAAAAATGTTTTAAACTGCACGCCACATCTCTACTTCAGCCGCAACAGGCAGATTAATATTTCATTCATTAAGAAATGGGATACCTGTCTCTCGAAACTCTTTGTATTGTGTCCAATGTTGGTTCGTCAAATGTTTAGACAATTCATATTATTTGCCTCCTTTGTCAGTATTGTGCACAACTTGCATATGTCCTGTGCTATATTGGTTTCATTTGTCACAAAGAGACCAACTCATCCAGGCTGAAGATCAGGTGCTCCTTGGGCTGCTGGGGTATGGTGATCCAGTCTGGAGTGACACCCTTCATCTCTGCTGGCTCCAGGTCAAGTTTCAACACCTCTGGACCCTGGTGAACAGCTGTGGTTTGGTCTGGCACCTCCCCTGTCACCTCCGCCAACTCCGGTCTCTCCTTCCGCTGACCCACCCCCAGCTGCGTTGCCTTGCAGCCGGCCCACCGCGTGCTGGACATTGAAGTCGTAGGTCTGCGGCTTCTCCAGCCACTTTACCGCCTGACCCTCTGGCCCCTTGAAATTCATGACCCAGGGTAGCAAGATGTGGTCAGTCCACAGGAGGAACCGGCTGCCATAGACATACGGACGAAAGTGGGACAGTCCTGCCACAAATTCAACTCAATTCAAAGTCAACTCAAGATGCCCTACATAGACATTTGGTCATACATGATTTATACAGAATAAATGAGATGTAAGAAAGAAAGCCTCAGGTCTTCGCCGTTCTCGTCGTTACAGTTCAGTCCACCTACACCATTTCTGCTCTTCTCTCCGTGTCCCTGTTTCCAGTTACTACCTTCCACCAGTTCAAAAGCTCGCCGTACCTGAAAGAAACCAGCTTTGCTCATTTTTGTTGTATTGCTATTCTTTGATTGATTGTATGCTCAGTAATTGACTTTGGCTTGTGTGTCTGGTTCCCAGTCTCTGAAGGAAGCCTTAAGCTGATTGACATCCCTCCACATGTACATATTGTGCCACAGTATGATGATGGTGATGATGATGACAGTGAAGAATATGATGATGACCCCCTCTTTGCAGTACCTACTAACAGTCCAGCTGAGGCATGCAAATAAGTTCTGCAGGAAAATGCATGTCTGTGTAATTGGAGATTCGCACACTGAAGGTTAATTATTGATCTTTCTTCTGGTGCTGGCTAGAAAGAGCAGCTCACATCCCCCGGTGCAGGAACATGCAATGACCTCCACACAACAGCTTCACACTGAAATGTCATGTGACTCCATAATATGTCAATGTGATTTTACGTTACAAACCGACCGAGTTGTCCAAGTTACGTCTGGTGAAGCAGATCCAGAAATGGATCCAGGTGGATTACATAAAGTTACAAATGGACCAGAGCCATCTTTCAATCAGAAAAACAAACTTGGAAATAGAAATACCGCAGTACCAAATACAGGTATGTTCTGAATGAAATACATTATTTTTTTTGTCACCTGACAGTGTGTTTAAACATTTTTTATTTCTATAACAAAATGTTGCATGCAAAAAAATAACACGGGGAGAAAATCTGCCTGCAGCAATTTCTGAAATGATTGATGCACAATAATGTCACATTTTGAGAGAGCAAGCATGATGCAGTGTGTATTAAAAGCTTTCCTTCAATATGCCTTCGCTTTAAGGCATTTACATTTTAGAAAGTCATCAATCAGGCAAAATGAGCATAAAGTGTATTTATTTTATTCATTCATTCACGCTATTATGACAAGAAATTACCGTGCATTTTAGCCTTTATGTTGCGAAAGAAGTACAAATTAGCCACATAAAGGTTAAAATGCATGGTAATTTCATAATGTCATAATACATTTTTAATGAGTATGAAACCATGGACAGGTGTAACCCATAGACATTAAATGAAACGTTAGGAACTAAGAGTAACGAGACAAAGGTGAGGGTAATTAACAACACTGTAGATTCAAACACCAGGAGATACTGGGAACATAGAACATAACTTAAACTAGACACTGTAATTAGGAGCAAAGGTATTAATAAAGACTGAAACTGAAATACATGAAGACAAGGATATAACTAAGGGGAAACTGAATGAAAAGCAGCAAAAAAAAAAACCTAAAATCATCCAAACAGGTGAGGCTATCCTTTGGCCAGTCTCAAATCCATGACAGAGGAGTTACTACACTCAGAGCCACCTGCATAGTCACTTGGCAGCCCAGGAAGCAGAGGAACACACGAAATGGGATAGCCAGCGACACCTGCTGACCAAATGGGGTAAGGACATGCAAAACTGGGCAAGACAGAGATCCATCCTGACAGCAACATGTACTTAAACGACTGGTACAAAGCCACAGTTGATAATTAATTCATCAATTAAACAATCTCGAATTTGTTGCACAACCATTAAGTTGTATATCAGTAATATTTTAAATGACTGCAATCAACATAAACAAAGTACCTTCACTACTAACATACAAGTATAATTTCAAAATTTTATTCTCTATTTTATGAATTATTTGGATTGTGGCTTTGTTCATAGGTACATAAAGTAAACCCATAGTGGGAATGTTGGGGGGGAGTGTTGCCAGTAGTATGGATAGATACTGAAAAATGTAGGGGAATACAGCGATTTGGATGTGAATGCCTTGACCTAAGGAACTGCAACACAGCATGTTTGTACGCACACCTGTTTTAGTCTGTAGATGGTTGCCTGGGCTTAGTAGGTCTACATTATGATTTTCTGTGCGGAGTTGATCAGAGCCGTCTGGGGGCACTGCAACTGTGCTGAAGCCTGGATCTGGTGAACATAGGATATGTGTTCAGTGAATGATTGCAAGTAAATAAGCAGTTAATATATATATATATATATATATATATATATATATATATATATATATATATATATATATATATATATATATATATATATATATATGATGACAGATCAACTATCTTGTTAAGGACTCTGTGACTGATGCATGGATGCCACCATGCTTCTTCTCAGCGATTAAAAAAACAGAGACAAGCGGAGAGATGTACCGCTGGATCAATCCTGATTGGAGGCCGCCTTCATTGTACTGCTCCATGACTTGGTACTCTGGCAGGGTGAGTAGGTAGACTTGCCCCTTGGGTAAAGGCAAGCTAGGGAGCAAGTCTATCGGGCAGTCCCAGGGATGATGTGGCATTGGTTTGACATATCCCAGAAGTCTCTGAATTCAGTGGGGATCTTGTGTTTTCTGGGCTATTGACAGAGGTAGAAGAAAATTTGGAGGCAATTGGAGAAGAGGCTGGATTCCAAGTGGTGATCTCTCAGTGCGCCAGTTTTGTCTGTGCAGATGTGGATGTCCAGTGACAGCAGGATGACTAGGAGGTTTTGTTAGGATGAGTTGTATTTCTTCTTGGTAGAACATCCCGAGCTAGAAAATGATGGGATCGGTGTTGTGAGTGATGAGACTGGTTCCCACCGCCAAGCTGTCCATGGATTGAATAGGTAGAGTCAGGGTCAATACAGCTGATATTGATCCCATAGGAGGTTATCTAAAAAAAAAAAGATGACTGCATATATTCCTCAAAACCCAAAACTTCCCCACGGCATACCATCATTGTTTGTAGGTATGGGAGTATGCCCCGGTGATAAGCTCTGGGGAAGGATGGTTCGGTCTAGCAGCTGGAGTCTGTAACTCAGTAACAACCTTGGGTACCAGATGGGATTGTTGATGAGAGTTCCAGCAAAAGATTGCCACCTTGGGATGGGTGGTTGAAGACTTCCCAGAAGTTGTTGTAGCTAGGATTTGTATGTGGATGACCAGGCTGTACTGATGGTAAATGCCAGTAACCTTCTCCTGGGCTCTTACTGTGAGGAGGGAGATCAGGAAATCAACCAGCTCAACATCAGGTGGTAACTGCCTAATGTTGTGATAAATGAACATCTCCATCAAGTTGCTTATGAAGACCTATGTCCCATCTTACCCTTTTAGGTCAACAAGCCGGTGCCACCTGGAGATCCCCCCACTATGTGAAAGGTCTCACTCTACATATTTCTCATATGTGATTCTTTGATAGTGGAAAGAGCTACTCATCCACATCTGATAATCAAAATCACTCTCAACCTTCAAGAAATTCTTCAAGACCCATCTATTCAAGTCAAATCAAGTGGGGCTTTATCGTCACATCAACCATATACAGTACATTGCATACGGTGATGCAAAATAACGGACCCTGGACCATGCTACTACATACAGTGCTGCTTGAAAGTATGTGAACCCCATGAGCAGTTTAGATGTGTCTGTTGTTTTACCGTGATTTTCTTATTTTATCATCACCAGTTTTTATGTATGAAATGTCAGATATATGTTTATCAATTGCATGTACTTGTTTAGTGGGACTTGTTTAAGTAGCCCAAAAACTACATGAAACATGGAATTAGTGTATGTGCACAAGTAAGTGAACAGCTTAACAGCTGCACAGGTTAAGTCAAGCAGGTAACAGACTCAGGTGAAACACATTTGGGTGCTTAATTAATCATTTAAGTAGACCGATGAAATGAGACATCCTTGGAAAAGGGTTTGGCCTGCACTAATTAAAAGAGAGAGGAAACCAACCAAACCACTGTGGTCCCATACAAATCAACAATGCCAAGAGGAAAGGAGATACCCGAGGACATGAAGAGGAGGGTAGTGACAGCCCATCAGTATGGAGAGGGCTATAAGACCATCTCCAAAAGATTCCAGCTCCATCCATCCACTGTAAGACAGATCATTTACAAATGGAGGGCCTTCAACATGACAGCAACTTTGCCTAGAAGTGGGCACCCATCAAAAATATCACCCAGAAGCACCAGAAAAATAATAAATCAGGTAAAGGTCAACCCACACATCACCTCGAGAGAGTTGCAGACCTCTCTGGCAGCATCTGGGACAAATGTGCATGCGTCTACAATCAGACGAAAATTGAATAGCCATGATATTCATGGGAGGATTGCTAGAAGGAAGCCTCTGCTCTCAAAAAAGAACAAAGCTGCTCGTTTCAACTTTGCCAGAGAGCACTTGGACAAACCAGAGGCCTTCTGGAAGTCCATTCTCTGGACAGACGAGTCCAAAATAGAATTATTTACTCAGTCAAACCTGACATGTTTGGAGAAAAGCCAACATGGCATATGAAGAAAAGAACCCCCTCCCAACAGTGAAGTATGGTGGTGGAAATGTGAAGGTCTGGGGCTGCTTTTCTGCTTCTGGACCTGGACGACTCCATATTATCCAAGGAACCATGAATTCTTTGGCATATCAACAAATTCTTGACCAGAATCTCCTGCCATCAGTCAGAGTTGAAGCTGGGACGAAAATGGATTATGCAACAAGACAATGACCCAAAGCATTCCAGCAAAACTACAAAGGAATGGCTTCAGAGAAAGAGGATTCGCACTCTGGATTGGCCCAGTCAAAGTCCGGACCTTAACCCAATTGAAATGTTGTGCCGAGACCTGAAGAAGTTGGTACATGCCAGGTGTCCCTCCAACCTCTCTCAACTGGCTGAGTTCTGCAAGGAGGAGTGGGCAAAAATCCCCATAAGCAGATGTGAGAGACTGGTTAGTGGTTACAGGAGACGTTTGGTTGAAGTAATGGCTGCAAAAGGAGGAGCCACAAGCTACTAATACACATACTTCACATACTTTTGCACATGTAAAATTTTCAGTTTTTGTGAAATAAATCACCTTTGTTGAATTAAATAATGAAAATATATCTCTTTTTGTGCGTATGTCCATTATTTGGAAGGTGTGCTTTATAAATTGGGATTTGGGTGTATGTGTAATAAGGTTATTTTAATGTTTTTTACAAAAACAGTGACCATGTTTGGAGGGTTCACATACTTTCAAGCAGCACTGTATATACATAAAGTGTAATGATTAAGAGAGACCAAGTGCAGGGAAAAATCATTAATACATAATATAAATATAAACATTGATGGAATGTTTTGACTGGCCAATGGTGAGGAAGCAGAGTACATAAGTGGTATGTAGGAGTAAGCAATACATAAATAATGCTGAGTAATGAGTATTGGTGACAGTAGAAATAGCTATGCAAATGATGATAGATACTTTTATTGATTCCTGTGGGGAAATTGTCTTTACACCTCCCTCATCTTGCTCTTTGTGGAGTAAGCTGTCTGTGGTGCCCAGGGGGCAGGAGGATAAGGGCCTTGCTTAAGGATTGGCAGATGTGCTGAGACTGGGTTTGGACTGGTGACCTTATGATTATAGGCATATTGGCTTAGACCACTGAGCCACACGCTGCCCCCAAATGGATGTAAATGGCAAACCACTGGTGGATTGCAAAGAGAGCATAAAGTCATAATCTTTGTGGAGTGAAGGGGGACAAACAGACTGCAAGGATGCTGGAGGGCTTATGGGTACCACGTCATAAAGATATCATCAATGAAGGTGGAGAGGTCCCAATGATTACAATGTTTCAGGGACACCTCAACATTCCCCCCACTCACAAACCTGTTCTATCGTCATCTGTGATCACTTAGCTGATCTTTTTTGCCTTTGTCTTTGATTGAATTACTACTACATGAAAGCAGCAGTTTCGTCGTTGGCCCTAGACATGGGCTTTAATTTTAGCTAAAAACAGCCTCCATGTGGCCACTATGCCACCTGGACTTTGAAGCATCGGATTTATAATCTGAGGGTTGAGATTTCAAGTCCCTGTTCGGGCAGTGTTCACTTAGGGCAACCTCTGAATGTCATTCACATGGGTGTTTTTTTAATCATTCACCTGCCAGGTTGAACGCTTGGTGCATATCATGGTGACATCCAGGATTTCACCAGAACATCCAGCTTTGCTTTTCAGAGCCTGCTGAGCTCAGTCGGTAGAGCATCAGACTTATAATCTGAGGGTCCAGGGTTCAAGTCCCTGTTCGGGCAGTGTTCACTTACGGTTCTCTGTGAATATCAGTCTTGTGGCCGTTTCTTCAAACAACTCTTGGTGCATGTCATGGTGACATCCATGATTTCACCAGAACATCCAGCTTTTACTTTCATAGCCTGGATAGCTCAGTCGGTAGAGCATCAGACTTTTAATCTGAGGGTCCAGGGTTCAAGTCCCTGTTCAGGCAGTGTTCACTTTGGGTTCTCTGTGAAAATCATTCTTGTGGGCGTTTCTTCAATCAACTCTTGGTGCATGTCATGGTGACATCCAGGATTTCACCAGAACATTCAACTGTGCCTTTCACAGCCTTTTCGGGCAGCCTTTTCGGGCAGTGTTCACATAGGGTTCTCTGTGAATATCTCTCTTGTGGGCGTTTCTTCAATCAACTCTTGGTGCATGTCATGGTGACATCCAGGATTTCACCAGAACATCCAACAGTGCCTTTCACAGCCTGGATAGCTCAGTCGGTAGAGCATCAGATTTTTATTCATAGGGTCCAGGGTTCAAGTCCCTGTTTGGGCGTTGTTCACTTAGGGTTCTCTGTGAATATGAGTCTTGTGGGCGTTTCTTCAATCAACTCTTGGTGCATGTCATGGTGACATCCAGGATTTTACCAGAACATTCAGCTTTGCTTTTCAGAGCCTGGATAGCTCAGTTGGTAAAGCATCAGACTTTTAATCTCAGAGTCCAGGGTTCAAGTCCCTGTTTGGGCATTGTTCACTTATAGTTGTCTGTGAATATCATTCTTGTGGGCGTTTCTTCAATCAACTCTTGGTGCATGTCATGGTGACATCCAGGATTTCACCAGATAATCCAACTGTGTCCTTCACAGCCTGCATAGCTCATTCGGCAGAGCATCAGACTTTTAATCTGATGGTCCAGGGTTCAAGTCCCTGTTCGGGCGTTGTTCACTTAGGGTTCTCTGTGAATATCATTCTTCTGGGCGTTTCATGAATAAACTCTTGGTGCATGTCATGGTGACATCCAGGATTTCACCAGAACATCCAGCTTTGCCTTTCAGAGCCTGGATAGCTCAGTCGGTAGAGCATCAGACTTTTAATCTGAGGGTCCAGGGTTCAAGTCCCTGTTCGGCCATTGTTCACTTATGGTTCTCTGTGAATATCATTCTTCTGGGCGTTTCTTCAATCAACTCTTGGTGCATGTCATGGTGACATACAGGATTTCAGCAGAACATCCAACAGCGTCTTTCACAGCCTGGATAGCTCAGTCGGTAGAGCATCAGACTTTTCATCTGAGGGTCCAGGGTTCAAGTCCCTGTTTGGGCATTGTTCACTTACAGTTGTCTGTGAATATCAGTCTTGTGGGCGTTTCTTCAATCAACTCTTGGTGCATGTCATGGTGACATCCAGGATTTCACCAGAACATCCAACTGTGTCCTTCACAGCCTGGATAGCTCATTCGGCAGAGCATCAGACTTTTAATCTGATGGTCCAGGGTTCAAGTCCCTGTTCTGGCGTTGTTCACTTAGGGTTCTCTGTGAATATCATTCTTCTGGGCGTTTCATGAATAAACTCTTGGTGCATGTCATGGTGACATCCAGGATTTTACCAGAACATTCAGCTTTGCCTTTCAGAGCCTGTATAGCTCATTCGGTAGAGCATCAGACTTTTAATCTGAGGGTCCAGGGTTCAAGTCCCTGTTCGGGCATTGTTCACTTAGGGATCTCTGTGAATATCAGTCTTTTGGGCGTTTCTTCAAACAACTCTTGGTGCATGTCATGGTGGCATCCAGGATTTCACCAGAACATCCAACTGTGCCTTTCACAGCCTGGATAGCTCAGTCGGTAGAGCATCAGACTTTTAATCTGAGGGTCCAGGGTTCAAGTCCCTGTTCGGGCATTGTTCACTTGCGGTTGTCTGTGAATATCATTCTTCTGGGCGTTTCGTCAATCAACTCTTGGTGCATGTCATGGTGACATCCAGGATTTCAGCAGAACATCCAACAGCGTCTTTCACAGCCTGGATAGCTCATTCGTTAGGGCATCAGACTTTTAATCTGAGGGTCCAGGGTTCAAGTCCCTGTTCGGGCGTTGTTCACTTAGGGTTCTCTGTGAATATCATTCTTCTGGGCGTTTCATGAATAAACTCTTGGTGCATGTCATGGTGACATCCAGGATTTCACCAGAACATCCAGCTTTGCCATTCAGAGCCTGGACAGCTCAGTCGGTAGAGCATCAGACTTTTAATCTGAGGGTCCAGGGTTCAAGTCCCTGTTCGGGCGTTGTTCACTTAGGGTTCTCTGTGAATATGAGTCTTGTGGGCGTTTCTTCAATCAGCTCTTGGTGCATGTCATGGTGACATCCAGGATTTCACCAGAACATCCAACTGTGCCTTTCACAGCCTGACATGCTCCTATGGTAGAGCATCAGACTTTTAATCTGAGGGTCCAGAGTTCAAGTCCCTGTTCGGGCTTTGTTCACTTTGGGTTCTCTGTGAATATCTGTCTTGTGGGCATTTCTTCAATCAACTCTTGGTGCATGTCATGGTGACATCCAGGATTTCACCAGAACATCCAACAGTCCTTTCACAGCCTGGATAGCTCATTCGTTAGGGCATCAGACTTTTAATCTGAGGGTCCAGGGTTCAAGTCCCTGTTCGGGCGTTGTTCACTTAGGGTTCTCTGTGAATATCATTCTTCTGGGCGTTTCATGAATCAACTCTTGGTGCATGTCATGGTGACATCCAGGATTTCACCAGAACATCCAACTGTGTCCTTCACAGCCTGGATCGCTCATTCGGCAGAGCATCAGACTTTTAATCTGATGGTCCAGGGTTCAAGTCCCTGTTCGGGCGTTGTTCACTTAGGGTTCTCTGTGAATATCATTCTTCTGGGCGTTTCATGAATAAACTCTTGGTGCATGTCATGGTGACATCCAGGATTTCACCAGAACATCCAGCTTTGCCTTTCAGAGCCTGGATAGCTCAGTCGGTAGAGCATCAGACTTTTAATCTGATGGTCCAGGGTTCAAGTCCCTGTTCGGGCATTGTTCACTTATGGTTCTCTGTGAATATCAGTCTTGTGGGCATTTCTACAATCAACTGTTGGTGCATGTCATGGTGGCATCCAGGATTTCACCAGAACATCCAGCTTTGCCTTTCAGAGTCTGGATAGCTCAGTCGTTAGAGCATCAGACTTTTAATCTGAGGGTGCAGGGTTCAAGTCCCTGTTCGGGCGTTGTTCACTTAGGGTTCTCTGTGAATATCAGTCATTTGAGCGTTTCTTCAATCAACTCTTGGTGCATGTCATGGTGACATCCAGGATTTCACCAGAACATCCAACTGTGCCTTTCACAGCCTGGATAGCTCAGTCGGTAGAGCATCAGACTTTTAATCTGAGGGTCCAGGGTTCAAGTCCCTGTTCGGGCATTGTTCACTTATGGTTCTCTGTGAATATCATTCTTCTGGGCGTTTCTTCAATCAACTCTTGGTGCATGTCATGGTGACATCCAGGATTTCAGCAGAACATCCAACAGCGTCTTTCACAGCCTGGATAGCTCAGTCGGTAGAGCATCAGACTTTTAATCTGAGGGTCCAGGGTTCAAGTCCCTGTTCGGGCATTGTTCACTTGCGGTTGTCTGTGAATATCATTCTTCTGGGCGTTTCTTCAATCAACTCTTGGTGCATGTCATGGTGACATCCAGGATTTCACCAGAACATCCAACAGTGCCTTTCACAGCCTGGATAGCTCAGTCGGTAGAGCATCAGACTTTTAATCTGAGGGTCCAGGGTTCAAGTCCCTGTTCGGGCGTTGTTCACTTAGGGATCTCTGTGAATATGAATCTTGTGGGCGTTTCTTCAATCAGCTCTTGGTGCATGTCATGGTGACATCCAGGATTTCACCAGAACATCCAACTGCACCTTTCACAGCCTGACAAGCTCCTATGGTAGAGCATCAGACTTTTAATCTGAGGGTCCAGGGTTCAAGTCCCTGTTTGGGCATTGTTCACTTACAGTTGTCTATGAATATCAGTCTTGTGGGCGTTTCTTCAATCAACTCTTGGTGCATGTCATGGTGATATCCAGGATTTCACCAGAACATCCAACTGTGTCTTTCACAGCCTGGATAGCTCATTCGGCAGAGCATCAGACTTTTAATCTGAGGGTCCAGGGTTCAAGTCCCTGTTCGGGCGTTGTTCACTTAGGGTTCTCTGTGAATATCATTCTTCTGGGCGTTTCATGAATCAACTCTTGGTGCATGTCATGGTGACATCCAGGATTTCACCAGAACATCCAACTGTGTCCTTCACAGCCTGGATCGCTCATTCGGCAGAGCATCAGACTTTTAATCTGATGGTCCAGGGTTCAAGTCCCTGTTCGGGCGTTGTTCACTTAGGGTTCTCTGTGAATATCATTCTTCTGGGCGTTTCATGAATAAACTCTTGGTGCATGTCATGGTGACATCCAGGATTTCACCAGAACATCCAGCTTTGCCTTTCAGAGCCTGGATAGCTTAGTCGGTAGAGCATCAGACTTTTAATCTGATGGTCCAGGGTTCAAGTCCCTGTTCGGGCATTGTTCACTTATGGTTCTCTGTGAATATCAGTCTTGTGGGCATTTCTACAATCAACTATTGGTGCATGTCATGGTGGCATCCAGGATTTCACCAGAACATCCAGCTTTGCCTTTCAGAGTCTGGATAGCTCAGTCGTTAGAGCATCAGACTTTTAATCTGAGGGTGCAGGGTTCAAGTCCCTGTTCGGGCGTTGGTCACTTAGGGTTCTCTGTGAATATCAGTCATTTGAGCGTTTCTTCAATCAACTCTTGGTGCATGTCATGGTGACATCCAGGATTTCACCAGAACATCCAACTGTGCCTTTCACAGCCTGGATAGCTCAGTCGGTAGAGCATCAGACTTTTAATCTGAGGGTCCAGGGTTCAAGTCCCTGTTCGGGCATTGTTCACTTATGGTTCTCTGTGAATATCATTCTTCTGGGCGTTTCTTCAATCAACTCTTGGTGCATGTCATGGTGACATCCAGGATTTCAGCAGAACATCCAACAGCGTCTTTCACAGCCTGGATAGCTCATTCGTTAGGGCATCAGACTTTTAATCTGAGGGTCCAGGGTTCAAGTCCCTGTTCGGGCGTTGTTCACTTAGGGTTCTCTGTGAATATCATTCTTCTGGGCGTTTCATGAATAAACTCTTGGTGCATGTCATGGTGACATCCAGGATTTCACCAGAACATCCAGCTTTGCCATTCAGAGCCTGGACAGCTCAGTCGGTAGAGCATCAGACTTTTAATCTGAGGGTCCAGGGTTCAAGTCCCTGTTCGGGCGTTGTTCACTTAGGGTTCTCTGTGAATATGAGTCTTGTGGGCGTTTCTTCAATCAGCTCTTGGTGCATGTCATGGTGACATCCAGGATTTCACCAGAACATCCAACTGTGCCTTTCACAGCCTGACATGCTCCTATGGTAGAGCATCAGACTTTTAATCTGAGGGTCCAGAGTTCAAGTCCCTGTTCGGGCTTTGTTCACTTTGGGTTCTCTGTGAATATCTGTCTTGTGGGCATTTCTTCAATCAACTCTTGGTGCATGTCATGGTGACATCCAGGATTTCACCAGAACATCCAACAGTCCTTTCACAGCCTGGATAGCTCATTCGTTAGGGCATCAGACTTTTAATCTGAGGGTCCAGGGTTCAAGTCCCTGTTCGGGCGTTGTTCACTTAGGGTTCTCTGTGAATATCATTCTTCTGGGCGTTTCATGAATCAACTCTTGGTGCATGTCATGGTGACATCCAGGATTTCACCAGAACATCCAACTGTGTCCTTCACAGCCTGGATCGCTCATTCGGCAGAGCATCAGACTTTTAATCTGATGGTCCAGGGTTCAAGTCCCTGTTCGGGCGTTGTTCACTTAGGGTTCTCTGTGAATATCATTCTTCTGGGCGTTTCATGAATAAACTCTTGGTGCATGTCATGGTGACATCCAGGATTTCACCAGAACATCCAGCTTTGCCTTTCAGAGCCTGGATAGCTCAGTCGGTAGAGCATCAGACTTTTAATCTGATGGTCCAGGGTTCAAGTCCCTGTTCGGGCATTGTTCACTTATGGTTCTCTGTGAATATCAGTCTTGTGGGCATTTCTACAATCAACTGTTGGTGCATGTCATGGTGGCATCCAGGATTTCACCAGAACATCCAGCTTTGCCTTTCAGAGTCTGGATAGCTCAGTCGTTAGAGCATCAGACTTTTAATCTGAGGGTGCAGGGTTCAAGTCCCTGTTCGGGCGTTGTTCACTTAGGGTTCTCTGTGAATATCAGTCATTTGAGCGTTTCTTCAATCAACTCTTGGTGCATGTCATGGTGACATCCAGGATTTCACCAGAACATCCAACTGTGCCTTTCACAGCCTGGATAGCTCAGTCGGTAGAGCATCAGACTTTTAATCTGAGGGTCCAGGGTTCAAGTCCCTGTTCGGGCATTGTTCACTTATGGTTCTCTGTGAATATCATTCTTCTGGGCGTTTCTTCAATCAACTCTTGGTGCATGTCATGGTGACATCCAGGATTTCAGCAGAACATCCAACAGCGTCTTTCACAGCCTGGATAGCTCAGTCGGTAGAGCATCAGACTTTTAATCTGAGGGTCCAGGGTTCAAGTCCCTGTTCGGGCATTGTTCACTTGCGGTTGTCTGTGAATATCATTCTTCTGGGCGTTTCTTCAATCAACTCTTGGTGCATGTCATGGTGACATCCAGGATTTCACCAGAACATCCAACAGTGCCTTTCACAGCCTGGATAGCTCAGTCGGTAGAGCATCAGACTTTTAATCTGAGGGTCCAGGGTTCAAGTCCCTGTTCGGGCGTTGTTCACTTAAGGATCTCTGTGAATATGAATCTTGTGGGCGTTTCTTCAATCAGCTCTTGGTGCATGTCATGGTGACATCCAGGATTTCACCAGAACATCCAACTGCACCTTTCACAGCCTGACAAGCTCCTATGGTAGAGCATCAGACTTTTAATCTGAGGGTCCAGGGTTCAAGTCCCTGTTTGGGCATTGTTCACTTACAGTTGTCTATGAATATCAGTCTTGTGGGCGTTTCTTCAATCAACTCTTGGTGCATGTCATGGTGATATCCAGGATTTCACCAGAACATCCAACTGTGTCTTTCACAGCCTGGATAGCTCATTCGGCAGAGCATCAGACTTTTAATCTGAGGGTCCAGGGTTCAAGTCCCTGTTCGGGCGTTGTTCACTTAGGGTTCTCTGTGAATATCATTCTTCTGGGCGTTTCATGAATCAACTCTTGGTGCATGTCATGGTGACATCCAGGATTTCACCAGAACATCCAACTGTGTCCTTCACAGCCTGGATCGCTCATTCGGCAGAGCATCAGACTTTTAATCTGATGGTCCAGGGTTCAAGTCCCTGTTCGGGCGTTGTTCACTTAGGGTTCTCTGTGAATATCATTCTTCTGGGCGTTTCATGAATAAACTCTTGGTGCATGTCATGGTGACATCCAGGATTTCACCAGAACATCCAGCTTTGCCTTTCAGAGCCTGGATAGCTTAGTCGGTAGAGCATCAGACTTTTAATCTGATGGTCCAGGGTTCAAGTCCCTGTTCGGGCATTGTTCACTTATGGTTCTCTGTGAATATCAGTCTTGTGGGCATTTCTACAATCAACTATTGGTGCATGTCATGGTGGCATCCAGGATTTCACCAGAACATCCAGCTTTGCCTTTCAGAGTCTGGATAGCTCAGTCGTTAGAGCATCAGACTTTTAATCTGAGGGTGCAGGGTTCAAGTCCCTGTTCGGGCGTTGTTCACTTAGGGTTCTCTGTGAATATCAGTCATTTGAGCGTTTCTTCAATCAACTCTTGGTGCATGTCATGGTGACATCCAGGATTTCACCAGAACATCCAACTATGCCTTTCACAGCCTGGATAGCTCAGTCGGTAGAGCATCAGACTTTTAATCTGAGGGTCCAGGGTTCAAGTCCCTATTCGGGCATTGTTCACTTATGGTTCTCTGTGAATATCATTCTTCTGGGCGTTTCTTCAATCAACTCTTGGTGCATGTCATGGTGACATCCAGGATTTCAGCAGAACATCCAACAGCGTCTTTCACAGCCTGGATAGCTCAGTCGGTAGAGTTTCAGACTTTTAATCTGAGGGTCCAGGGTTCAAGTCCTTGTTCGGGCATTGTTCACTTGCGGTTTTCTTTGAATATCATTCTTCTGGGCGTTTCTTCAATCAACTCTTGGTGCATGTCATGGTGACATCCAGGATTTCACCAGAACATCCAACAGTCCTTTCACAGCCTGGATAGCTCATTCGTTAGGGCATCAGACTTTTAATCTGAGGGTCCAGGGTTCAAGTCCCTGTTCGGGCGTTGTTCACTTAGGGTTCTCTGTGAATATCATTCTTCTGGGCGTTTCATGAATAAACTCTTGGTGCATGTCATGGTGACATCCAGGATTTCACCAGAACATCCAACAGTGCCTTTCACAGCCTGGATAGCTCAGTCGGTAGAGCATCAGACTTTTAATCTGAGGGTCCAGGGTTCAAGTCCCTGTTCGGGCGTTGTTCACTTAGGGTTCTCTGTGAATATGAGTCTTGTGGGCGTTTCTTCAATCAGCTCTTGGTGCATGTCATGGTGACATCCAGGATTTCACCAGAACATCCAACTGTGCCTTTCACAGCCTGACATGCTCCTATTGTAGAACATCAGACTTTTAATCTGAGGGTCCAGGGTTCAAGTCCCTGTTCGGGCTTTGTTCACTTTGGGTTCTCTGTGAATATCTGTCTTGTGGGCATTTCTTCAATCAACTCTTGGTGCATGTCATGGTGACATCCAGGATTTCACCAGAACATCCAACAGTCCTTTCACAGCCTGGATAGCTCATTTGTTAGGGCATCAGACTTTTAATCTGAGGGTCCAGGGTTCAAGTCCCTGTTCGGGCGTTGTTCACTTAGGGTTCTCTGTGAATATCATTCTTCTGGGCGTTTCATGAATAAACTCTTGGTGCATGTCATGGTGACATCCAGGATTTCACCAGAACATCATGCTTTGCCTTTCAGAGCCTGGATAGCTCAGTCGGTAGAGCATCAGACTTTTAATCTGAGGGTCCAGGGTTCAAGTCCCTGTTCGGGCGTTGTTCACTTAGGGTTCTCTGTGAATATCATTCTTCTGGGCGTTTCATGAATAAACTCTTGGTGCATGTCATGGTGACATCCAGGATTTCACCAGAACATCCAGCTTTGCCTTTCAGAGCCTGGATAGCTCAGTCGGTAGAGCATCAGACTTTTAATCTGATGGTCCAGGGTTCAAGTCCCTGTTCGGGCATTGTTCACTTATGGTTCTCTGTGAATATCAGTCTTGTGGGCATTTCTACAATCAACTATTGGTGCATGTCATGGTGGCATCCAGGATTTCACCAGAACATCCAGCTTTGCTTTTCAGAGTCTGGATAGCTCAGTCATTAGAGCATCAGACTTTTAATCTGAGGGTGCAGGGTTCAAGTCCCTGTTCGGGTGTTGTTCACTTAGGGTTCTCTGTGAATATCAGTCATTTGAGCGTTTCTTCAATCAACTCTTGGTGCATGTCATGGTGACATCCAGGATTTCACCAGAACATCCAGCTTTGCCTTTCAGAGTCTGGATAGCTCAGTCATTAGAGCATCAGACTTTTAATCTGAGGGTGCAGGGTTCAAGTCCCTGTTCGGGCGTTGTTCACTTAGGGTTCTCTGTGAATATCAGTCATTTGAGCGTTTCTTCAATCAACTCTTGGTGCATGTCATGGTGACATCCAGGATTTCACCAGAACATCCAACTGTGCCTTTCACAGCCTGGATAGCTCAGTCGGTAGAGCATCAGACTTTTAATCTGATGGTCCAGGGTTCAAGTCCCTGTTCGGGCATTGTTCACTTATGGTTCTCTGTGAATATCAGTCTTGTGGGCATTTCCACAATCAACTATTGGTGCATGTCATGGTGGCATCCAGGATTTCACCAGAACATCCAGCTTTGCCTTTCAGAGTCTGGATAGCTCAGTCATTAGAGCATCAGACTTTTAATCTGAGGGTGCAGGGTTCAAGTCCCTGTTCGGGCGTTGTTCACTTAGGGTTCTCTGTGAATATCAGTCATTTGAGCGTTTCTTCAATCAACTCTTGGTGCATGTCATGGTGACATCCAGGATTTCACCAGAACATCCAACTGTGCCTTTCACAGCCTGGATAGCTCAGTCGGTAGAGCATCAGACTTTTAATCTGAGGGTCCAGGGTTCAAGTCCCTGTTCGGGCATTGTTCACTTATGGTTCTCTGTGAATATCATTCTTCTGGGCGTTTCTTCAATCAACTCTTGGTGCATGTCATGGTGACATCCAGGATTTCACCAGAACATCCAGCTTTGCCTTTCAGAGCCTGGGTAGCTCAGTCTGTAGAGCATCAGACTTTTAATCTGAGGGTCCAGGGTTCAAGTCTCTGTTCGGGCATTGGTCACTTACGGTTCTCTGTGAATATCATTCTTCTGGGCGTTTCTTTATTCAACTCTTGGTGCATGTCATGGTGACATCTAGGATTTCACCAAAACATCCAGCTTTGCTTTTCAGAGCCTGGATAGCTCAGTCGGTAGAGCATCAGACTTTTAATCTGAGGGTCCAGGGTTCAAGTCCCTGTTAGGACAGTGTTCACTTACGGTTCTCTGTGAATATCATTCTTCTGGGCGTTTCTTCAATCAACTCTTGGTGCATGTCATGGTGACATCCAGGATTTCACCAGAACATCCAACTGTGCCTTTCACAGCCTGACAAGCTCCTATGGTAGAGCATCAGACTTTTAATCTGAGGGTCCAGGGTTCAAGTCCCTGTTTGGGCATTGTTCACTTACAGTTGTCTGTGAATATCAGTCTTGTGGGCGTTTCTTTATTCAACTCTCGGTGCATGTCATGGTGACATCCAGGATTTCAGCAGAACATCCAACAGCATCTGTCACAGCCTGGATAGCTCAGTCGGTAGAGCATCAGACTTTTAATCTGAGGGTCCAGGGTTCAAGTCCCTGTTCGGGCATTGTTCACTTATGGTTCTCTGTGAATATCTTTCTTCTGGGCGTTTCTTCAATCAACTCTTGGTGCATGTCATGGTGACATCCAGGATTTCAGCAGAACATCCAACAGCGCCTTTCACAGCCTGACAAGCTCCTATGGTAGAGCATCAGACTTTTAATCTGAGGGTCCAGGGTTCAAGTCCCTGTTTGGGCATTGTTCACTTACAGTTGTCTGTGAATATCAGTCTTGCGGGCGTTTCTTCAATCAACTCTTGGTGCATGTCATGGTGACATCCAGGATTTCACCAGAACATCCAACTGTGTCCTTCACAGCCTGGATCGCTCATTCGGCAGAGCATCAGACTTTTAATCTGATGGTCCAGGGTTCAAGTCCCTGTTCGGGCGTTGTTCACTTAGGGTTCTCTGTGAATATCAGTCTTGTGGGCAT
The DNA here is from genome assembly GCF_048594095.1 of Paramormyrops kingsleyae. NCBI lineage: Eukaryota > Metazoa > Chordata > Actinopteri > Osteoglossiformes > Mormyridae > Paramormyrops > Paramormyrops kingsleyae. The sequence continues at coordinate 16,917,274 of NC_132797.1, forward strand.
TTCTTCAATCAACTCTTGGTGCATGTCATGGTGACATCCAGGATTTCACCAGAACATCCAACAGTCCTTTCACAGCCTGGATAGCTCATTCGTTAGGGCATCAGACTTTTAATCTGAGGGTCCAGGGTTCAAGTCCCTGTTCGGGCGTTGTTCACTTAGGGTTCTCTGTGAATATCATTCTTCTGGGCGTTTCATGAATAAACTCTTGGTGCATGTCATGGTGACATCCAGGATTTCACCAGAACATCCAGCTTTGCCTTTCAGAGCCTGTATAGCTCAGTCGGTAGAGCATCAGACTTTTAATCTGAGGGTGCAGGGTTCAAGTCCCTGTTCGGGCGTTGTTCACTTAGGGTTCTCTGTGAATATCATTCATCTGGGCGTTTCTTCAATCAACTCTTGGTGCATGTCATGGTGACATCCAGGATTTCACCAGAACATCCAACTGTGCCTTTCACAGCCTGACAAGCTCCTATGGTAGAGCATCAGACTTTTAATCTGAGGGTCCAGGGTTCAAGTTCCTGTTCGGGCTTTGTTCACTTTGGGTTCTCTGTGAATATCTGTCTTGTGGGCATTTCTTCAATCAACTCTTGGTGCATGTCATGGTGACATCCAGGATTTCACCAGAACATCCAACAGTCCTTTCACAGCCTGGATAGCTCATTCGTTAGGGCATCAGACTTTTAATCTGAGGGTCCAGGGTTCAAGTCCCTGTTCGGGCGTTGTTCACTTAGGGTTCTCTGTGAATATCATTCTTCTGGGCGTTTCATGAATCAACTCTTGGTGCATGTCATGGTGACATCCAGGATTTCACCAGAACATCCAACTGTGTTCTTCACAGCCTGGATCGCTCATTCGGCAGAGCATCAGACTTTTAATCTGATGGTCCAGGGTTCAAGTCCCTGTTCGGGCGTTGTTCACTTAGGGTTCTCTGTGAATATCATTCTTCTGGGCGTTTCATGAATAAACTCTTGGTGCATGTCATGGTGACATCCAGGATTTCACCAGAACATCCAGCTTTGCCTTTCAGAGCCTGGATAGCTCAGTCGGTAGAGCATCAGACTTTTAATCTGATGGTCCAGGGTTCAAGTCCCTGTTCGGGCATTGTTCACTTATGGTTCTCTGTGAATATCAGTCTTGTGGGCATTTCTACAATCAACTATTGGTGCATGTCATGGTGGCATCCAGGATTTCACCAGAACATCCAGCTTTGCCTTTCAGAGTCTGGATAGCTCAGTCATTAGAGCATCAGACTTTTAATCTGAGGGTGCAGGGTTCAAGTCCCTGTTCGGGCGTTGTTCACTTAGGGTTCTCTGTGAATATCAGTCATTTGAGTGTTTCTTCAATCAACTCTTGGTGCATGTCATGGTGACATCCAGGATTTCACCAGAACATCCAACTGTGCCTTTCACAGCCTGGATAGCTCAGTCGGTAGAGCATCAGACTTTTAATCTGAGGGTCCAGGGTTCAAGTCCCTGTTCGGGCATTGTTCACTTATGGTTCTCTGTGAATATCATTCTTCTGGGCGTTTCTTCAATCAACTCTTGGTGCATGTCATGGTGACATCCAGGATTTCAGCAGAACATCCAACAGCGCCTTTCACAGCCTGACAAGCTCCTATGGTAGAGCATCAGACTTTTAATCTGAGGGTCCAGGGTTCAAGTCCCTGTTTGGGCATTGTTCACTTACAGTTGTCTGTGAATATCAGTCTTGTGGGCGTTTCTTCAATCAACTCTTGGTGCATGTCATGGTGACATCCAGGATTTCACCAGAACATCCAACAGTCCTTTCACAGCCTGGATAGCTCATTCGTTAGGGCATCAGACTTTTAATCTGAGGGTCCAGGGTTCAAGTCCCTGTTCGGGCGTTGTTCACTTAGGGTTCTCTGTGAATATCATTCTTCTGGGCGTTTCATGAATAAACTCTTGGTGCATGTCATGGTGACATCCAGGATTTCACCAGAACATCCAGCTTTGCCTTTCAGAGCCTGGATAGCTCAGTCGGTAGAGCATCAGACTTTTAATCTGAGGGTCCAGGGTTCAAGTCCCTGTTCGGGCGTTGTTCACTTGCGGTTCTCTGTGAATATCATTCTTCTGGGCGTTTCTTCAATCAACTCTTGGTGCATGTCATGGTGACATCCAGGATTTCACCAGAACATCCAACTGTGCCTTTCACAGCCTGACAAGCTCCTATGGTAGAGCATCAGACTTTTAATCTGAGGGTCCAGGGTTCAAGTCCCTGTTTGGGCATTGTTCACTTACAGTTGTCTGTGAATATCAGTCTTGTGGGCCTTTCTTTATTCAACTCTTGGTGCATGTCATGGTGACATCCAGGATTTCAGCAGAACATCCAACAGCATCTGTCACAGCCTGGATAGCTCAGTCGGTAGAGCATCAGACTTTTAATCTGAGGGTCCAGGGTTCAAGTCCCTGTTCGGGCATTGTTCACTTATGGTTCTCTGTGAATATCATTCTTCTGGGCGTTTCTTCAATCAACTCTTGGTGCATGTCATGGTGACATCCAGGATTTCAGCAGAACATCCAACAGCGCCTTTCACAGCCTGACAAGCTCCTATGGTAGAGCATCAGACTTTTAATCTGAGGGTCCAGGGTTCAAGTCCCTGTTTGGGCATTGTTCACTTACAGTTCTCTGTGAATATCAGTCTTGTGGGTGCTTCCAGGATTTCACCAGAACATCCAGCTTTCCTTTCAGAGCCTGGATAGCTCAGTCAGTGTGGGTGTTTCTTCAATCAACTCTTGGTGCATGTCATGGTGACATCCAAGATTTCACCAGAACATCCAACTGTGCTTTTCACAGCCTGGATAGGTCATTCGGTAAAGCATCAGACTTTTAATCTGAGGGTCCAGGCTTCAAGTCCCTGTTCGGGCATTGTTCATTTACGGTTCTCTGTGAATATCATTCTTCTGGGCGTTTCTTCAATCAACTCTTGGTGCATGTCATGGTGACATCCAGGATTTCACCAGAACATCCACCTATCCTTTCAGAACCTGGATAGCTCAGTCGTTAGAGCATCAGACTTTTAGTCTGAGGGTCCAGGGTTCAAGTCCCTGTTCGGGCATTGTTCACTTAGGGTTCTCTGTGAATATCAGTCTTGTGGGTGCTTCCAGGATTTCACCAGAACATCCAGCTTTCCTTTCAGAGCCTGGATAGCTCAGTCAGTGTGGGTGTTTCTTCAATCAACTCTTGGTGCATGTCATGGTGACATCCAAGATTTCACCAGAACATCCAACTGTGCTTTTCACAGCCTGGATAGGTCATTCGGTAAAGCATCAGACTTTTAATCTGAGGGTCCAGGCTTCAAGTCCCTGTTCGGGCATTGTTCATTTACGGTTCTCTGTGAATATCATTCTTCTGGGCGTTTCTTCAATCAACTCTTGGTGCATGTCATGGTGACATCCAGGATTTCACCAGAACATCCACCTATCCTTTCAGAACCTGGATAGCTCAGTCGTTAGAGCATCAGACTTTTAGTCTGAGGGTCCAGGGTTCAAGTCCCTGTTCGGGCATTGTTCACTTAGGGTTCTCTGTGAATATCAGTCTTGTGGGCATTTCTTCAATCAACTCTTGGTGCATGTCATGGTGACATCCAGGATTTCACCAGAACATCCAGCTTTGCCCTTCAGAGCCTGGATAGCTCAGTTGGTAGAGCATCAGACTTTTAATCTGAGGGTCCAGGGTTCAAGTCCCTGTTCGGGCGTTGTTCACTTAGGGTTCTCTGTGAATATGAGTCTTGTGGGCGTTTCTTCAATCAGCTCTTGGTGCATGTCATGGTGACATCCAGGATTTCACCAGAACATCCAACTGTGCCTTTCACAGCCTGGCAAGCTCCTTCGGTAGAGCATCAGACTTTTAATCTGTGGGTCCAGGGTTCAAGTCCCTGTTCGGGCGTTGTTCACTTAGGGTTCTCTGTGAATATCAGTCTTGTGGGCGTTTCTTCAATCAACTCTTGGTGCATGTCATGGTGACATCCAGGATATTACCAGAACATTCAGCTTTGCCTTTCAGAGCCTGGATAGCTCAGTTGGTAGAGCATCAGACTTTTAATCTGAGGGTCCAGGTTTCAAGTCCCTGTTCAGGCAGTGTTCATTTAGGGCTCTCTGTGAATGTCAATCTAATGGGTGTTTCTTCAATCAATCAGATCTTGGTGCATGTCATGGTGACATCCAGGATTTCACCAGTATATCCAACTGTGTCTTTCACAGCCTGGGTAGCTCAGTTGGTAAAGCATCAGACTTTTATTCATAGGGTCCAGGGATCAAGTCCCTGTTCAGACAGTGTTCACTTACAGTTCTCTGTGAATATCAGTCTTGTGGGTGCTTCCAGGATTTCACCAGAACATCCAGCTTTCCTTTCAGAGCCTGGATAGCTCAGTCAGTGTGGGTGTTTCTTCAATCAACTCTTGGTGCATGTCATGGTGACATCCAAGATTTCACCAGAACATCCAACTGTGCTTTTCACAGCCTGGATAGGTCATTCGGTAAAGCATCAGACTTTTAATCTGAGGGTCCAGGCTTCAAGTCCCTGTTCGGGCATTGTTCATTTACGGTTCTCTGTGAATATCATTCTTCTGGGCGTTTCTTCAATCAACTCTTGGTGCATGTCATGGTGACATCCAGGATTTCACCAGAACATCCACCTATCCTTTCAGAACCTGGATAGCTCAGTCGTTAGAGCATCAGACTTTTAGTCTGAGGGTCCAGGGTTCAAGTCCCTGTTCGGGCATTGTTCACTTAGGGTTCTCTGTGAATATCAGTCTTGTGGGCATTTCTTCAATCAACTCTTGGTGCATGTCATGGTGACATCCAGGATTTCACCAGAACATCCAGCTTTGCTCTTCAGAGCCTGGATAGCTTAGTTGGTAGAGCATCAGACTTTTAATCTGAGGGTCCAGGGTTCAAGTCCCTGTTCGGGCGTTGTTCACTTAGGGTTCTCTGTGAATATGAGTCTTGTGGGCGTTTCTTCAATCAGCTCTTGGTGCATGTCATGGTGACATCCAGGATTTCACCAGAACATCCAACTGTGCCTTTCACAGCCTGACATGCTCCTATGGTAGAGCATCAGACTTTTAATCTGAGGGTCCAGGGTTCAAGTCCCTGTTCGGGCGTTGTTCACTTTGGGTTCTCTGTGAATATCTGTCTTGTGGGCATTTCTTCAATCAATTCTTGGTGCATGTCATGGTGACATCCAGGATTTCACCAGAACATCCAACAGTCCTTTCACAGCCTGGATAGCTCATTCGTTAGGGCATCAGACTTTTAATCTGAGGGTCCAGGGTTCAAGTCCCTGTTCGGGCGTTGTTCACTTAGGGTTCTCTGTGACTATCATTCTTCTGGGCGTTTCATGAATAAACTCTTGGTGCATGTCATGGTGACATCCAGGATTTCACCAGAACATCCAGCTTTGCCTTTCAGAGCCTGGATAGCTCAGTCGGTAGAGCATCAGACTTTTAATCTGAGGGTCCAGGGTTCAAGTCCCTGTTCGGGCATTGTTCACTTATGGTTCTCTGTGAATATCATTCTTCTGGGCGTTTCTTCAATCAACTCTTGGTGCATGTCATGGTGACATCCAGGATTTCAGCAGAACATTCAACACTGTCTTTCACAGCCTGGATAGCTCAGTCGGTAAAGCATCAGACTTTTAATCTGAGGGTCCAGGGTTCAAGTCCCTGTTCGGGCATTGTTCACTTGCGGTTGTCTGTGAATATCATTCTTCTGGGCGTTTCTTCAATCAACTCTTGGTGCATGTCATGGTGACATCCAGGATTTCACCAGAACATCCAGCTTTGCCTTTCAGAGCCTGGATAGCTCAGTCGGTAGAGCATCAGACTTTTAATCTGAGGGTCCAGGGTTCAAGTCCCTGTTCAGGCGTTGTTCACTTAGGGATCTCTGTGAATATGAGTCTTGTGGGCGTTTCTTCAATCAACTCTTGGTGCATGTCATGGTGACATCCAGGATTTTACCAGAACATTCAGCTTTGCCTTTCAGAGCCTGGATAGCTCAGTCGGTAAAGCATCAGACTTTTAATCTGAGAGTCCAGGGTACAAGTCCCTGTTCGGACAGTGTTCATTTAGGATTCTCTGTGAATTTCAATCTCGTTGGCGTTTCTTCAATCAATCAGCTCTTGGTTCATGTCATGGTGACATCCAGGATTTCACCAGAACATCCAACTGTGCCTTTCACAGCCTGACAAGCTCCTATGGTAGAGCATCAGACTTTTAATCTGAGGGTCCAGGGTTCAAGTCCCTGTTTGGGCTTTGTTCACTTACAGTTCTCTGTGAATATCAGTCTTGTGGGCGTTTCTTCAATCAACTCTTGGTGCATGTCATGGTGACATCCACGATTTCACCAGATCATCCAACAGTCCTTTCACAGCCTGGATAGCTCAGTCGGTAGAGCATCAGACTTTTATTCATAGGGTCCAGGGTTCAAGTCCCTGTTTGGACAGTGTTCACTTACGGTTCTCTGTGAATATCTTTCTTCTGGGCGTTTCTTCAATCAACTCTTGGTGCATGTCATGGTGACATCCAGGATTTCACCAGAACATCCAACAGTGCCTTTCACAGCCTGGATAGCTCAGTCGGTAGAGCATCAGACTTTTAATCTGAGGGTCCAGGGTTCAAGTCCCTGTTCGGGCGTTGTTCACTTAGGGTTCTCTGTGAATATGAGTCTTGTGGGAGTTTCTTCAATCAGCTCCTGGTGCATGTCATGGTGACATCCAGGATTTCACCAGAACATCCAACTGTGCCTTTCACAGCCTGACAAGCTCCTATGGTAGAGCATCAGACTTTTAATCTGAGGGTCCAGGGTTCAAGTCCCTGTTCGGGCTTTGTTCACTTTGGGTTCTCTGTGAATATCAGTCTTGTGGGCATTTCTTCAATCAACTCTTGGTGCATGTCATGGTGACATCCAGGATTTCACCAGAACATCCAACAGTTCTTTCACAGCCTGGATAGCTCATTCGTTAGGGCATCAGACTTTTAATCTGAGGGTCCAGGGTTCAAGTCCCTGTTCGGGCGTTGTTCACTTAGGGTTCTCTGTGAATATCATTCTTCTGGGCGTTTCATGAATAAACTCTTGGTGCATGTCATGGTGACATCCAGAATTTGACCAGAACATCCAACAGTGCCTTTCACAGCCTGCATAGCTCAGTCGGTAGAGCATTTGACTTTTAATCTGAGGGTCCAGGGTTCAAGTCCCTGTTCGGGCGTTGTTCACTTAGGGTTCTCTGTGAATATCAGTCTTGTGGGCGTTTCTTCAATCAACTCTTGGTGCATGTCATGGTGACATCCAGGATATTACCAGAACATTCAGCTTTGCCTTTCAGAGCCTGGATAGCTCAGTTGGTAGAGCATCAGACTTTTAATCTGAGGGTCCAGGTTTCAAGTCCCTGTTCAGGCAGTGTTCACTTAGGGCTCTCTGTGAATGTCAATCTAATGGGTGTTTCTTCAATCAATCAGATCTTGGTGCATGTCATGGTGACATCCAGGATTTCACCAGTATATCCAACTGTGTCTTTCACAGCCTGGGTAGCTCAGTTGGTAAAGCATCAGACTTTTATTCATAGGGTCCAGGGATCAAGTCCCTGTTCAGACAGTCTTCACTTACAGTTCTCTGTGAATATCAGTCTTGTGGGTGCTTCCAGGATTTCACCAGAACATCCAGCTTTCCTTTCAGAGCCTGGATAGCTCAGTCAGTGTGGGTGTTTCTTCAATCAACTCTTGGTGCATGTCATGGTGACATCCAAGATTTCACCAGAACATCCAACTGTGCTTTTCACAGCCTGGATAGGTCATTCGGTAAAGCATCAGACTTTTAATCTGAGGGTCCAGGCTTCAAGTCCCTGTTCGGGCATTGTTCATTTACGGTTCTCTGTGAATATCATTCTTCTGGGCGTTTCTTCAATCAACTCTTGGTGCATGTCATGGTGACATCCAGGATTTCACCAGAACATCCACCTATCCTTTCAGAACCTGGATAGCTCAGTCGTTAGAGCATCAGACTTTTAGTCTGAGGGTCCAGGGTTCAAGTCCCTGTTCGGGCATTGTTCACTTAGGGTTCTCTGTGAATATCAGTCTTGTGGGCATTTCTTCAATCAACTCTTGGTGCATGTCATGGTGACATCCAGGATTTCACCAGAACATCCAGCTTTGCACTTCAGAGCCTGGATAGCTCAGTTGGTAGAGCATCAGACTTTTAATCTGAGGGTCCAGGGTTCAAGTCCCTGTTCGGGCGTTGTTCACTTAGGGTTCTCTGTGAATATGAGTCTTGTGGGCGTTTCTTCAATCAGCTCTTGGTGCATGTCATGGTGACATCCAGGATTTCACCAGAACATCCAACTGTGCCTTTCACAGCCTGACATGCTCCTATGGTAGATCATCAGACTTTTAATCTGAGGGTCCAGGGTTCAAGTCCCTGTTCGGGCGTTGTTCACTTTGGGTTCTCTGTGAATATCTGTCTTGTGGGCATTTCTTCAATCAATTCTTGGTGCATGTCATGGTGACATCCAGGATTTCACCAGAACATCCAACAGTCCTTTCACAGCCTGGATAGCTCATTCGTTAGGGCATCAGACTTTTAATCTGAGGGTCCAGGGTTCAAGTCCCTGTTCGGGCGTTGTTCTCTTAGGGTTCTCCGTGAATATCATTCTTCTGGGCGTTTCATGAATAAACTCTTGGTGCATGTCATGGTGACATCCAGGATTTCACCAGAACATCCAGCTTTGCCTTTAAGAGCCTGGATAGCTCAGTCGGTAGAGCATCAGACTTTTAATCTGAGGGTCCAGGGTTCAAGTCCCTGTTCGGGCATTGTTCACTTATGGTTCTCTGTGAATATCATTCTTCTGGGCGTTTCTTCAATCAACTCTTGGTGCATGTCATGGTGACATCCAGGATTTCAGCAGAACATTCAACACTGTCTTTCACAGCCTGGATAGCTCAGTCGGTAGAGCATCAGACTTTTAATCTGAGGGTCCAGGGTTCAAGTCCCTGTTTGGGCATTGTTCACTTGCGGTTGTCTGTGAATATCATTCTTCTGGGCGTTTCTTCAATCAACTCTTGGTGCATGTCATGGTGACATCCAGGATTTCACCAGAACATCCAGCTTTGCCTTTCAGAGCCTGGATAGCTCAGTCGGTAGAGCATCAGACTTTTAATCTGAGGGTCCAGGGTTCAAGTCCCTGTTCAGGTGTTGTTCACTTAGGGATCTCTGTGAATATGAGTCTTGTGGGCGTTTCTTCAATCAACTCTTGGTGCATGTCATGGTGACATCCAGGATTTTACCAGAACATTCAGCTTTGCCTTTCAGAGCCTGGATAGCTCAGTCGGTAAAGCATCAGACTTTTAATCTGAGAGTCCAGGGTACAAGTCCCTGTTCGGACAGTGTTCATTTAGGATTCTCTGTGAATTTCAATCTCGTTGGCGTTTCTTCAATCAATCAGCTCTTGGTGCATGTCATGGTGACATCCAGGATTTCACCAGAACATCCAACTGTGCCTTTCACAGCCTGACAAGCTCCTATGGTAGAGCATCAGACTTTTAATCTGAGGGTCCAGGGTTCAAGTCCCTTTTTGGGCATTGTTCACTTACAGTTCTCTGTGAATATCAGTCTTGTGGGCGTTTCTTCAATCAACTCTTGGTGCATGTCATGGTGACATCCAGGATTTCACCAGAACATCCAACAGTGTCTTTCACAGCCTGGATAGCTCAGTCGGTAGAGCATCAGACTTTTATTCGTAGGGTCCAGGGTTCAAGTCCCTGTTTGGACAGTGTTCACTTACGGTTCTCTGTGAATATCATTCTTCTGGGCGTTTCTTCAATCAACTCTTGGTGCATGTCATGGTGACATCCAGGATTTCACCAGAACATCCAACAGTGCCTTTCAGAGCCTGGATAGCTCAGTCGGTAGAGCATCAGACTTTTAATCTGAGGGTCCAGGGGTCAAGTACCTGTTCGGGCATTGTTCACTTACTATTCTCTGTGAATATCAGTCTTCTGGGCGTTACTTCAATCAGCTCTTGGTGCATGTCATGGTGACATCCAGGATTTCACCAGAACATCCAGCTTTGCCTTTCAGAGCCTGGATAGCTCAGTCGGTAGAGCATCAGACTTTTAATCTGATGGTCCAGGGTTCAAGTCCCTGTTTGGGCTTTGTTCACTTATGGTTCTCTGTGAATATCAGTCTTGTGGGCATTTCTTCAATTAACTCTTGGTGCATGTCATGGTGACATCCAGGATTTCAGCAGAACATCCAACTGTACCTTTCAGAGCCTGGATATCTCAGTCGGTAGAGCATCAGACTTTTAATCTGAGGGTCCAGGGTTCAAGTCCCTGTTCGGACAGTGTTCACTTAGGGTTCTCTGTGAATGTCGATCTCATTGGCGTTTCTTCAATCAATCAGCTCTTGGTGCATGTCATGGTGACATCCAGGATTTCACCAGAACATCCAACTGTGCCTTTCACAGCCTGGCAAGCTCCTTCGGTAGAGCATCAGACTTTTAATCTGTGGGTCCAGGGTTCAAGTCCCTGTTCGGGCGTTGTTCACTTAGGGTTCTCTGTGAATATCAGTCTTGTGGGCGTTTCTTCAATCAACTCTTGGTGCATGTCATGGTGACATCCAGGATTTCACCAGAACATCCAGCTTTGCCTTTCAGAGCCTGGATAGCTCAGTCGGTAGAACATCAGACTTTTAATCTGAGGGTCCAGGGTTCAAGTCCCTGTTCAGGCGTTGTTCACTTAGGGATCTCTGTGAATATGAGTCTTGTGGGCGTTTCTTCAATCAACTCTTGGTGCATGTCATGGTGACATCCAGGATTTTACCAGAACATTCAGCTTTGCCTTTCAGAGCCTGGATAGCTCAGTCGGTAAAGCATCAGACTTTTAATCTGAGAGTCCAGGGTACAAGTCCCTGTTCGGACAGTGTTCATTTAGGATTCTCTGTGAATTTCAATCTCGTTGGCGTTTCTTCAATCAATCAGCTCTTGGTGCATGTCATGGTGACATCCAGGATTTCACCAGAACATCCAACTGTGCCTTTCACAGCCTGACAAGCTCCTATGGTAGAGCATCAGACTTTTAATCTGAGGGTCCAGGGTTCAAGTCCCTGTTCAAGTCCCTGTTCGGGCGTTGTTCACTTAGGGTTCTCTGTGAATATGAGTCTTGTGGGCGTTTCTTCAATCAGCTCTTGGTGCATGTCATGGTGACATCCAGGATTTCACCAGAACATCCAACTGTGCCTTTCACAGCCTGACAAGCTCCTATGGTAGAGCATCAGACTTTTAATCTGAGGGTCCAGGGTTCAAGTCCCTGTTCGGGCTTTGTTCACTTTGGGTTCTCTGTGAATATCAGTCTTGTGGGCATTTCTTCAATCAACTCTTGGTGCATGTCATGGTGACATCCAGGATTTCACCAGAACATCCAACAGTTCTTTCACAGCCTGGATAGCTCATTCGTTAGGGCATCAGACTTTTAATCTGAGGGTCCAGGGTTCAAGTCCCTGTTCGGGCGTTGTTCACTTAGGGTTCTCTGTGAATATCATTCTTCTGGGCGTTTCATGAATAAACTCTTGGTGCATGTCATGGTGACATCCAGAATTTGACCAGAACATCCAACAGTGCCTTTCACAGCCTGCATAGCTCAGTCGGTAGAGCATTTGACTTTTAATCTGAGGGTCCAGGGTTCAAGTCCCTGTTCGGGCGTTGTTCACTTAGGGTTCTCTGTGAATATGAGTCTTGTGGGCGTTTCTTCAATCAGCTCTTGGTGCATGTCATGGTGACATCCAGGATTTCACCAGAACATCCAACTGTGCCTTTCACAGCCTGACATGCTCCTATGGTAGAGCATCAGACTTTTAATCTGAGGGTCCAGGGTTCAAGTCCCTGTTCGGGCTTTGTTCACTTTGGGTTCTCTGTGAATATCAGTCTTGTGGGCATTTCTTCAATCAACTCTTGGTGCATGTCATGGTGACATCCAGGATTTCACCAGAACATCCAACAGTCCTTTCACAGCCTGGATAGCTCATTCGTTAGGGCATCAGACTTTTAATCTGAGGGTCCAGGGGTCAAGTCCCTGTTCGGGCGTTGTTCACTTAGGGTTCTCTGTGAATATCATTCTTCTGGGCGTTTCATGAATAAACTCTTGGTGCATGTCATGGTGACATCCAGGATTTCACCAGAACATCCAGTTTTGCCTTTCAGAGCCTGGATAGCTCAGTCGGTAGAGCATCAGACTTTTAATCTGAGGGTCCAGGGTTCAAGTCCCTGTTCGGGCATTGTTCACTTATGGTTCTCTGTGAATATCATTCTTCTTGGCGTTTCTTCAATCAACTCTTGGTGCATGTCATGGTGACATCCAGGATTTCAGCAGAACATTCAACAGTGTCTTTCACAGCCTGGATAGCTCAGTCAGTAGAGCATCAGACTTTTAATCTGAGGGTCCAGGGTTCAAGTCCCTGTTCGGGCATTGTTCACTTGCGGTTCTCTGTGAATATCATTCTTCTGGCTGTTTCTTCAATCAACTCTTGGTGCATGTCATGGTGACATCCAGGATTTCACCAGAACATCCAACAGTCCTTTCACAGCCTGGATAGCTCATTCGGTAGAGAATCAGACTTTTAATCTGAGGGTCCAGGGTTCAAGTCCCTGTTCGGGCGTTGTTCACTTAGGGTTCTCTGTGAATATGAGTCTTGTGGGCGTTTCTTCAATCAACTCTTGGTGCATGTCATGGTGACATCCAGGATTTTACCAGAACATTCAGCTTTGCCTTTCAGAGCCTGGATAGCTCAGTCGGTAAAGCATCAGACTTTTAATCTGAGAGTCCAGCGTACAAGTCCCTGTTCGGACAGTGTTCACTTAGGATTCTCTGTGAATTTCAATCTCGTTGGCGTTTCTTCAATCAATCAGCTCATGGTGCATGTCATGGTGACATCCAGGATTTCACCAGAACATCCAACTGTGCCTTTCACAGCCTGACAAGCTCCTATGGTAGAGCATCAGACTTTTAATCTGAGGGTCCAGGGTTCAAGTCCCTTTTTGGGCATTGTTCACTTACAGTTCTCTGTGAATATCAGTCTTGTGGGCGTTTCTTCAATCAACTCTTGGTGCATGTCATGGTGACATCCAGGATTTCACCAGAACATCCAACAGTGTCTTTCACAGCCTGGATAGCTCAGTCGGTAGAGCATCAGACTTTTATTCGTAGGGTCCAGGGTTCAAGTCCCTGTTTGGACAGTGTTCACTTACGGTTCTCTGTGAATATCATTCTTCTGGGCGTTTCTTCAATCAACTCTTGGTGCATGTCATGGTGACATCCAGGATTTCACCAGAACATCCAACAGTGCCTTTCAGAGCCTGGATAGCTCAGTCGGTAGAGCATCAGACTTTTAATCTGAGGGTCCAGGGTTCAAGTCCCTGTTCGGGCATTGTTCACTTACTATTCTCTGTGAATATCAGTCGTCTGGGTGTTACTTCAATCAGCTCTTGGTGCATGTCATGGTGACATCCAGGATTTCACCAGAACATCCAGCTTTGCCTTTCAGAGTCTGGATAGCTCAGTCGGTAGAGCATCAGACTTTTAATCTGATGGTCCAGGGTTCAAGTCCCTGTTTGGGCTTTGTTCACTTATGGTTCTCTGTGAATATCAGTCTTGTGGGCATCTCTTCAATTAACTCTTGGTGCATGTCATGGTGACATCCAGGATTTCAGCAGAACATCCAACTGTACCTTTCAGAGCCTGGATATCTCAGTCGGTAGAGCATCAGACTTTTAATCTGAGGGTCCAGGGTTCAAGTCCCTGTTCGGACAGTGTTCACTTAGGGTTCTCTGTGAATGTCAATCTCATTGGCGTTTCTTCAATCAATCTGCGCTTGGTGCATGTCATGGTGACATCCAGGATTTCACCAGAACATCCAACTGTGCCTTTCACAGCCTGGCAAGCTCCTTCAGTAGAGCATCAGACTTTTAATCTGTGGGTCCAGGGTTCAAGTCCCTGTTCGGGCGTTGTTCACTTAGGGTTCTCTGTGAATATCAGTCTTGTGGGCGTTTCTTCAATCAACTCTTGGTGCATGTCATGGTGACATCCAGGATATTACCAGAACATTCAGCTTTGCCTTTCAGAGCCTGGATAGCTCAGTTGGTAGAGCATCAGACTTTTAATCTGAGGGTCCAGGTTTCAAGTCCCTGTTCAGGCAGTGTTCACTTAGGGCTCTCTGTGAATGTCAATCTAATGGGTGTTTCTTCAATCAATCAGATCTTGGTGCATGTCATGGTGACATCCAGGATTTCACCAGTACATCCAACTGTGTCTTTCACAGCCTGGGTAGCTCAGTTGGTAAAGCATCAGACTTTTATTCATAGGGTCCAGGGATCAAGTCCCTGTTCAGACAGTGTTCACTTACGGTTCTCTGTGAATATCAGTCTTGTGGGTGCTTCCAGGATTTCACCAGAACATCCAGCTTTCCTTTCAGAGCCTGGATAGCTCAGTCAGTGTGGGTGTTTCTTCAATCAACTCTTGGTGCATGTCATGGTGACATCCAAGATTTCACCAGAACATCCAACTGTGCTTTTCACAGCCTGGATAGGTTATTCGGTAAAGCATCAGACTTTTAATCTGAGGGTCCAGGCTTCAAGTCTCTGTTCGGGCATTGTTCATTTACGGTTCTCTGTGAATATCATTCTTCTGGGCGTTTCTTCAATCAACTCTTGGTGCATGTCATGGTGACATCCAGGATTTCACCAGAACATCCACCTATCCTTTCAGAACCTGGATAGCTCAGTCGTTAGAGCATCAGACTTTTAGTCTGAGGGTCCAGGGTTCAAGTCCCTGTTCGGGCATTGTTCACTTAGGGTTCTCTGTGAATATCAGTCTTGTGGGCATTTCTTCAATCAACTCTTGGTGCATGTCATGGTGACATCCAGGATTTCACCAGAACATCCAGCTTTGCCTTTCAGAGCCTGGATAGCTCAGTTGGTAGAGCATCAGACTTTTAATCTGAGGGTCCAGGTTTCAAGTCCCGGTTCAGGCAGTGTTCACTTAGGGCTCTCTGTGAATGTCAATCTAATGGGTGTTTCTTCAATCAATCAGGTCATGGTGACATCCAGGATTTCACCAGTACATCCAACTGTGTCTTTCACAGCCTGGGTAGCTCATTTGGTAAAGCATCAGACTTTTATTCATAGGGTCCAGGGATCAAGTCCCTGTTCAGACAGTGTTCACTTACGGTTTTCTGTGAATATCAGTCTTGTGGGTGCTTCCAGGATTTCACCAGAACATCCAGCTTTCCATTCAGAGCCTGGATAGCTCAGTCAGTGTGGGTGTTTCTTCAATCAACTCTTGGTGCATGTCATGGTGACATCCAGGATTTCACCAGAACATCCAACTGTGCTTTTCACAGCCTGGATAGCTCATTCGGTAAAGCATCAGACTTTTAATCTGAGGGTCCAGGCTTCAAGTCCCTGTTCGGGCATTGTTCATTTACCGTTCTCTGTGAATATCATTCTTCTGGGCGTTTCTTCAATCAACTCTTGGTGCATGTCATGGTGACATCCAGGATTTCACCAGAACATCCACCTATCCTTTCAGAACCTGGATAGCTCAGTCGTTAGAGCATCAGACTTTTAGTCTGAGGGTCCAGGGTTCAAGTCCCTGTTTGGGTATTGTTTACTTAGGGTTCTCTGTGAATATCAGTCTTGTGGGCATTTCTTCAATCAACTCTTGGTGCATGTCATGGTGACATCCAGGATTTCACCAGAACATCCAGCTTTGCCCTTCAGAGCCTGGATAGCTCAGTTGGTAGAGCATCAGACTTTTAATCTGAGGGTCCAGGGTTCAAGTCCCTGTTAATAAAGTGTTCACTTAGGGCTCTCTGTGAATGATAGTCTCATGGGTGTTCTTTTAATCATTCACCTGCCAGGTTGAACACTTGGTGCATATCATTCAGGATTTCACCAGGACATCCAGCTTGGCAAGTTTTGAATGTATATACCGATAGTATTTTCCACAACCATGAAATGTATTAAGTCAAGTGTAGTTTTTGGTCTTAAGCTGTGGTTCTGGCTTTAAATGGAATTATACATCAGCTTGAAACGTAAGGGCCAAACCATAACTTTCATTCTCATTCAATATTTTCTAAACCGGCCTACTGTTAAAAATGCCAGTTATCAGTTTCTTAGTCTCCCGACACTGGCGGTTGCATTATTTTTGGATGCATCGTGAGTTTCACTCCTTTAAGGCTGAGTTCAAACATTTTGTTGAACTTTACAGAGCCTGGGTAGCTCAGTCGGTAGTGCATCAGACTTTTAATCTGATGGTCCAGGGTTCAAGTCCCTGTTCGGACAGTGTTCACTTAGGGTTCTCTGTGAATATCAGTCTCGTGGGCCCTTCTTCAATCAATCAACTCTTGGTGCATGTCATGGTGACATCCAGGATTTCACCAGAACATCCAGCTTTGCTTTTCAGAGCCTGGATAGCTCAGTCGGTAGAGCATCAGGGTTTTAATCTGAGGGTCCAGGGTTCAAGTCCCTGTTCACACAGTGTTTACTTAGGGCTGTCTGTAAATATCAGTCACATGGGTGATTTTTTAATCATTCACCAGCCAGGTTGAACGCTTGGTGCATGTCATGGTGACATCCAGGATTGCTTGGCAAGTTTTTAATGTATACCGATAGTAATTTCCACAACCATGAAATGTATTAAGTCAAGTTTAGTTTTTGGTCTTAAGCTGTGGTTCTGACTTTGAATGGACTTATACATCAGCTTGAAACATATGGGACAAACCTGCCTTTCTTCGGTAACAGGTGAAGTCCACTGCTTTATGGTGGACATCCAGTTTACATGTCTTGAAATTACGTTGACTTGTTCCGAGAGATATCAGGCAGACTTATGACGATTGCGTAATGGGGAGCAGATGACCTAGATGCATGGTGCTCTCCAGGTCATGCCCTCTACTGGTGATATTTAAATACTCCTGCCACCATCCTGTTGCTCTTGCTGATGTGTAATCAGCATCCACGTGTTCCAGTGTCCCCACCTCCAAAACTATAGACTCTGATCCCCTATGATGCGAAATAACACACGTGCTTACAGATAATGGAATAGTTCCTGTATGGCAAAGATGAAATGATGTGGCTTTCTTTCTTTTATCAAGAAGGTGGTAATAACCTGTCCAATAATCCAAACATTGTATTGTCTGTCCAAATCAGGGTCATGGTGGGACCAAGCGCTGTATTACATATACTTCCTAACCTGCAGATCGAATACTGCCCCAGGAGTCCATCCCGGGCAGCAAGCGCTCATTCAAGGGCACAACCAGGAAAGGACACCAGTCCACCACGGTGTACATACTTGCACAAGGAGAACACTGATTAAAATGTAACATTAAGGATAGCAGTCCTATCAAAGTTCTGGATGTACTGATTACAGATGGTCATTTTTAGATTTGTAGGGATGGGAACTTCTGACCATAAAATAGATATCTGAAACAGTTGCCGCAAGTCTCCAAATGACCAGTAGGTGGAGACAAGAAGATCCTTATAATTCTACAGCTACATGTGGAAACTTGGCCTGGAGAATTAAGCTAGTTTAGTGCCGATTAGTCACAAAGCTCAGCCTTAGGGCCTGCCGCACCATCACGGACCTTAGTCTGAAGCAGGTTCAGTTGGACTGAATCCTACCTAAGATGATATAATCTTAATTTTTAAATTAACAAGAAATGTAATTTTTTATTCTTGTACATTTAGTGATACTTGGCAACAGCTGGCAAAGCTGCTTACAGTTCCTCTTCCTGTGTTTGCTGGTCTATTTTTTTCTATGCTGAGGTATTATAATGAACCTGCTTTAACTGTCGATCAAACGATGTTCGAGATTCAATCATGTTGGATCGTCTGTAATTTTCCAGTTGTGTACATGCAGTGTTCAGATTACTTAAGCAATAGGCATTATTTTTACCCCCTAAATTTTAAGCACAACTGGATTCATTACAAACTGGCATCCCATCCAGGGCACACCCCATCCTGTGCTGTCTGGGACAGGCTCCAGCCCCCCACCCCCATGCCCTTGACCAGGATATGCAGTTAAGACACAGGGACTTTTTCATTACACTCAATTTAGGACAATACAGTAAGTTACTGTAGATAACTAACATTACTAAGATCATCTGGTGTGCTCCCATGATGACAAAAAGTCAGACTGAATTATCTGGGGGTCAAAAAAGCTGGGATTTTGTCGAACCGGGCCAGCACAAGCACGAGTCTTGCCCTCTACTACCTGCACTGCATCTCCATACCCTCCGTTTAAGATATTGCCCCTCTGTGTCATAGAGACCGAGACAGAGGTGGGGCAGCCAGTAATGACAACTGGGCAAAGTTACCTGCAAGTGAAATTCACCACAATGGAAAGACAAGATCTAGACAAAGAAAACAAAAAAGTATAAATGCACAGCATGAATCATTCCGGCCATGTAGGCCATGAATTGGCCTGAAAATAGCAACAGCAAAAATTGGCATTTATATTATAATCAGGATGGACTGTAATATAACTGCAGTTCAGCAGCACTCCACTCTATTTACCCTTTACATCAAACATAATCAGGCATATTGGACTAAATCAGACAGACAGAATCTGCAGTAAAGGTGCGTAACATATTCAGTGTAATTGAAGCAATAGGCATATTTCAAAACCATTGTGGCCCAGGTGAGTAGACAATGTAGACAATGTGTATTTTAAAACATTTATTTAATAATAGTAGCTTCTCCGTTCATGCATTCTTCACCTCTGTCAGTGCCCCCCCCCCAGCAGTGAAGAAGAGAATGAAATGCATATCCCTGTGATCCGAGACCCGAAGAACTTATTGTAAAAATGTGCTACATCTGAATACACAGTAAATTTAAAATTCCATTCAGAGTCCAGTCACAATGAACAAAAAAAGACTCAAGTCTCTGCAAAACACACTACGATGATCAGGTGTGATTATTGTGAAATTAGACATTCAGCACCTGCAGAAATCATATGCATGCATATCTCCACCTAGAGGCTGGGAGAGGTATGAGATGCATTACAAACAAATCAGCAGAAGAATGCAGATGTGATTTCACCGGCCACCACATGGGGGCGGCTGAGCCTCTTCTTTCCCACCAACATGCTTCTTCTCATACAGCTCCATGAACGTCCCATTTAAGAACAGTGGGTGGATGTAATTGAGTGCTCAGGAGTGTCTGTTAGGGAACATCATTAATGTCAGGTGAGCCTCAGACATCAGCCATGATATACACGGGGTGATAGATAACCCCGTGAAGACCTGCCAGACGCACTTGCTTGTTTTATTCAGATTGAAAAGTCCACTCCTAATGCTTTATACATGAAGTCATATTGATTACATGCAAATTTTTACTAATTACCCATGAGAGAATGCATGCATAACAAATACATAACTCTGCCATAAATAACCTAGAAATGGAGCATTGAAATAAACACACTTACCTTTCTGTAAACCTTCAAGCTTTTCACTCTAATGAGCTGAGTATTGCCGCGAGCATGCAGGTGCACAGTGTCAGGCAGCTCACCCTTTAGGATGGTGCCTGGTGGCTGGAGATTTCATTGTTCCCAGAGTCACCCAGAGCTTAAGGCGCTCTCTGTTCCTTCGCGTTAGCAGTGGCAGTTGACGCCAGGGAGTCAGGCGGTCGTGCTACCGCTGCTTTCCCAGACAGCCCCCACAGTCACAGAAAATCGGGCACATGTGGAATGGTGAGCTGGCACTGGTATGTGGGAAGATCCAGTCGCGCACTGAGCAGCAGGATCACTATCGACTGAGGGCTGGTCTGAGGTCTGTGCAGCACGCCAGAGACAGAAGCACCGGGCTGTCGGTCGCTGGGTGTTGAGAGGAGGCGGGGCCAATGGATGCTAATGAGCCTGAGTCTGCTGGAGGCGACAGAGAGAGGAAGGAGGGGCCAGTAACTAGCGGCACGCAACCAAGAGGCAATCAGGATTCAGGTGGCCACACTTTCGGCTTCCCTGGCGCTTCATAGGGCGTAAATTCAGAGTGACAGCAGCTCAGGCCCCGGAGGGACGCTCCCCCCAACCGCTGCTCCCCACACGGACAAGCACAAGGCACGCGGGATTCAACTCACCCAGAAATATTAAAGGGGTGGCAGTTCATTGGTCGGTCATCAGAACGCACAGCTCTCAAGCTGAGAAAAGCAGCCTCCTGAAAAGGCGGTTAAATAATCGTCTGTGCGGCACACGCTCTGAGACCCCGAGGTAGGCTAGTCCAGGCAGGGGGTTTCCTGTGGATAGCCAGACGCAAGCAATGGGAGGTGCTGCAGGTTGGCCACACTCACCCATCCCCCAAGAAGACAAATCACATGGCCTCTGGGGTTTCAGTCAGTGTCATGCCCTCCCCTAGGGCACCTGTCCCCAGCCAGAGTGATTTACAAACGCTGCTTTCGGTCCTGAAGCCAGGCTGCATTCTGAACAGACGCTAGGCTAGTGGACGTGCAGAGGGCTGCCATTGTCCCCGTATCCATTACACAGCTCTGTTGCTATAGGCATCGCTAAAGCCAGCAGCTTGAAGTTGGTGATATATTCCTGGAGGGAGGAAGTGCTTAAAGTTAATGGGAAAAGGTTTCATAAAAAATGCCGCAGTCTGAACATTTCCATTGCTTAACTGATTTAATATGTTTTATTAGGCAACTTCAGCGGGCCTTAATATTTGCACCACCGATTGTTAGCATTTTATATCCATTTGAGGACTCTGTGGTACCATAGTAATTAAAATGTACGCACCAGCTACTGGAAACAGTTGGTACATACTGTGCTTTTAGAATTTACTCCAAGTAATTGTAATGTAAATATATGGCCATGTAATAAAAGTCCATTTCCTAGTACAGCCCAGCAGCAAGCTGGGAATTACAAAATCTTACTCAGCAAAATAATACCACTTGCAATAATTACACATTAAAAACACCTAAAATTTAACACAAATACAAAAGCTGGAAAGGTGATGAATTATTATAATATCATTGTATTAAATTGTTATCTTAAAATAGGAAGCAACAACTATTTACTTTGTATTTGAATTCAGTAGGGAAACGGCTTAAACAGTTATTGAATGAAGTGTAAATTAAGACAAAAATGTACCATGGTAACTTAAAATACCACCAAATATAAATGCACAAAAATCAATCTCATAAGGACAACAGGAATAAAAACGAGGCAATAAAGACCCTTTTATATTCCGAGTGTGGGTAGCAACAATCAAACTTGAACTTGTTAGATTTTGTTGTACTTTTTTTTGTCATTGAAAAATTTCCCCTGCTTTCATGTGCAGCTTGGAGTCGGTCCTCCACAGAACAGAAATTCTCAGGCCTGGAGTAGAGGGTGTTGCAGGGTCTCCGGGGAAGAGACTCCGCATGGTCTTAAGATCGGTTTCTCAAAACCGGAGAATGATGACACACTTACTGTGGTACCTTTAAATGTCTTAAAAACTCTCCCCCCATCCCCCACTGTCAGCTTGTAACCTAAGGATGACACCCATGAATTATTGAGACATACGGTGTATTTTCTTTAAAAGTGCCCTTGGAGCTTTTAAGACACTTTTGGGTTTGCTCGTCATGCCCCGCACAAAGCCGTGTCGTGCATCTTTATTTTCACCCTGTTCATTTCAGTCACCATCTGTTATTGTGCAGACAAACAGTGAGAAAAAAAAGTGTGTAAAAGGGATGTGGAAAACAAGTGAGTGTGGAGTGTTTGGGGCAACGTGTGTTTATGAGATTTTACACCTAGCTGAGGATGAACACCTTCACACACACACACACACACACACACGTTGGTGTACCTATATAAATGGGAACCTTCCATTTATTTCTATGGGAAAAACCCTAACCCTAATCATGACACCCTTAAGCCCTACCCAGCCCTAACCTTAACCATAAGTAACCTAATAAAATACAAGACTTTTGGCATTTTTACTTTTTTGATTGCATTCACAGATTTTTATAAAATGGAGGTTATCAAAATGGGGACCTGAAAAATGGCTCCAAAAGTAAGGAAGTTTTACCACACATGGGGACATTTTGGTCCTCACATGGATTTGTAATTATATCTTTGTGGGGGCTCTCCATTCATTTCTATCGGAATAACTTGCCTTAACCACTACCCAGCCCTAACCTTAACTGTAGGTAACCAAATAAAATATGAGAATTTTGGCATTTTTGATTGCATTCACAGATCTTTGTGTCGACCAGAAAAATGGTCCACCACAAAGTCAAAATAACAGGTTTTTATTACATTGTGGGGAACATTTGGTCCCTACAATGTAACATATACTACATAACACACATACACACACACACACACACACACACAGAGCAAACAAGCTGCACACACTATTCCTGGTCGCAAGTCTTATAATAATTAGGCTGGGTGGACTGAACACCAAAGAACATAAAATACCCTTAGAATCAGAATTAGTTAACCCTACTGCAAAATCAATTCCTCCACGCATCTTTTAACAAGTGGCCACAGCTCTTGGTCAAAGTGGCAGTGATGAAAGAGAAGTGGGGGAAGATTTTACCCATGAACCAGCCAGCTCTGGGAAATGAATAAATCATACCGCTCAACATCTGCAAACAAATATTATTCACACTTGGCTGGGCACAAAAAAAAAAAAAAAAAACAACTCCAGCAAATCTCTCCCCCTTTATCTTCTCGATTGCAATTCCTGTCACTTAACCGGTAGCCCAGGATCTTCCTCACCACTTCAGGTCTGCTCTTTCGCAGCAAATGTCAAACATCATCAGACATCAACTTCATGCTGCTCATGTAACAGGATCCTGCTCAATGGTATATGTGTTTCTTTCAATAAAAGAATACCGCTAATTCATTTTTTTGAAATACAATAAAATAAACACTATTTCATTATTGTTTGTTATATTATAGCTATGCCTATCGTATCACTGAGGAATTTAAATCCAAAATATGAGTCAATTGTGCTACTAGCATTGGTGTAATGCCACCATATATTGCACTCATCCAGTACCACAATTATCCTCATAATTTAAACTGTTGTTACAATGTTTGTATTTTATTGCAGCCTGTTTTAATGGTTGCAAATATTGCATAATAATAACTGCATACTGTGATATAATTCGTATTTACATGATAAGTAACCGCACCAGTTACATAAAATTCATCAATACAATGATGTTGACATTTTAGGGAAAGATTTAGAAATACAATTATAGATAAAACATGTATAATAAAACCCCAGATAGTAAGACTGCGGCATTGTCACCTCCTAAGTACTGCTCTAGCTGTTTGATGGGTCCTTCCGACACTGCAGCTCTTGTCGATAAACTTCCACACACTTTACACACATTAGGTGAGGCCACTAGTGAGGCTGAACTGGAACTTATGTTCCAAATGGTCGAGCAGGCATTTGGTAGCAGTCTTGACTGTGTTGCTCCATTAAAACAAAAATGACCTAGAGACAAGAAACAAGCACGGAGCTTAAGCCACATATTAGCTCGATGCTAAAGCCATTAAGCTAGTAGTGTTCCAGTTTGCCTGGATAGAAAGGGCCTCAAAATACTGTACATACATGCCCTATCGAGCACCAGGCTCTCCAGAAAATAACAAAACCAATCTCAGATTTCTATTTGGTGCTATGTCACATCTGACAAGGAATCGTGCATCATTGAACTCACAGATTCCAGTGACGCTTAGCAGTAATGGTTTTGTCGCACATTTTGATTGCAATATAACCAATATTAGAAAGATGATTCAGAGTGTTACGTGGGCTGCCCATGGCATTCAGACACCTGAATCTGCTATGTCTGATAAAATAAATAATAAGGTATTTGATAAGTGAATCTGATCTACTAAAAACCTTTAATGAGACCTACAACCTGTTTGTTAGATAACATAACTGCAATGCTGTTTAAAGATCCACTAATAAGTAGCAGAATACTTACTACGATAAACTCATCTTTAAGACTGGAGCATGTCCCAGATTCACCCTGGGCTGCTGTTATCAGAGCTGTCCTTAAGAAACCAAACCTGGATCCCACTCATTTGAGTAATTACAGACCTATTGTATTTGTAATCTTCCATTTATTCCCAAAATCTTAGACAAAGTAGTTGCTAACTCTATCTCTGTTCATGCCAAAAAAAAAACATTAATGAAATGTTCCAGTCAGGGTTTAGGCCAAATCACAGCACTGAAACTGCACTAGTGAGAGTCATGAATGACTTGCTTATGGCTGCTGCCGGTGGTTGCATATCCCTGTTCGTTCTGTTGGATCTAAGTGCAGCATTTGATGCTTTTGACCATGACATTTCATTGGCAAAGCTAGAGTCTTTGGTTGGTCTTAATGGGCAGGCACTGTCCTGACTCTGCTCATATCTAACTGACCATCACCAGTTTGTTCATATGAACAATGAATACTCTAATTCCATCAGAGTGAGGTATGGAGGTATGGAGTCCTGCAAGGTTCTGTCCTGGGCCCACTGCTGTTCACCTTATACATGCTGCCCCTTTGTGATATTATTAGGAAATATAGTGTGAGTTTTCATTGTTATGCAGACGACACACATATCTGTTAAAACAGATGTGTTGCCTCAGCTCTTAAAGATTGAGGAATGCTTGGCTGAGGTTAGGAAGTGAATGCCTAGTAACTTCCTTTTGTTAAATCCTTACTACTGGGCCCTAGGACAGCCCAGGGTGCTGTTGATAGCTTACAGCTTGATGGCTGCCTAGTTAATGTAAGCACGGTGGTTAAAACCTTGGTGTCACTATTGACTCAGCCTTGTTTCCGGATGCTCACGTAAATAACATGGTTAAAACAATTTTCTTTCATCCAAGGAATATTTCAAAACATAGAACAATGCTCTCACATCAGGATGCAGAATAAATAGTACAAGCCATTATAGCCTCTAGACTTGATTACTGCAATGCCCTGTTGGTTGGGTGCCCCTCTGCGTCATTAAATAAACTCCCTTTGGTTCGAAATGCTGCAGTAAGTGTCCTAACAAGGACTAGGAAACAAGTGCAAATCAGTCCTGTACTGGCCTCATGCCACTGGCTCCCAGTTAGGTCCCATATCAACTACAAAGTACTACTGTTTACCTCTAAGGCACTGAACTGTCTAGCATGAGTAGTTTACTGGTTCCATATAGCCAACATCCAAAATTCAGACCCACTCCTGATATTTAAGTGAAGGCTAAAAACTCACTTGTTTAGTCTAGTATAGGATGACAAAGCCCATAGCTAGTTCTCACCCCCAAGGTTATAGTGTGTGGAGTTGGTTGAGGGTCAGTGTCACGGATTTTGG
Source organism: Paramormyrops kingsleyae (assembly GCF_048594095.1). Taxonomy (NCBI): domain Eukaryota; kingdom Metazoa; phylum Chordata; class Actinopteri; order Osteoglossiformes; family Mormyridae; genus Paramormyrops; species Paramormyrops kingsleyae. The sequence goes on from NC_132797.1 coordinate 16,942,606, forward strand.
ATGAACCGGGTGTCCAGTGCTGTCACTCTGGCTTCACATCTCCCATGTGTTGTTGAGGTGCTGGTGCTCAGGGATTCCTCATCCCCCCCCCTCCCCCCGGGCTGTCACTCTGGCTTCACATCTCCCATGTGTTGTTGGAGTGATGCTGCTGTGAAATGGCAAGCTAATGACATAATCTGTGTTATAAACATATAGGTTGTAGCTAAAACATACAACTGAATTCTGCGGTGACTGCATAATTGTTGCGTGTGGCTCATTCTTTCATATGGAGTAGATAAAGTGACTGCGCATGAGTCCTAGCAGAAGTTTGTATTTTACATCAGTTATGTTTGCTTTAGTTTCGACACTTTGCCTTGTGGGATACATATATATGCACTCCAGGGATGGGGGTTTGGGTCTGTGTGTGGCGTTAGCTCCCTGTGTCGTGTAGGGCTCGAACCCGTAGCCCAGGGCCACTTCTAGCCAATGTAGCTCCCTAGGCGAGCATCACTGCCAGTGACTTCCTCCCCCCCCGAGGCAAAGTGAAATTGGCTGGCAAGTCGACGCCCCCTCAGAAGCGGACACCCTAAGGCAGCTGCCTGTGTCTTCCAATAGGATTGACCGATGCTGTCATAGTCCAGAAACACGCAGCTAGGTGAAGCGGTTTGTCTAAATTCCCCATAATGCATGACTGTGAGTGCGTGGGGCCTGAATCCCTACAGTACCTGAGACAGGATTCAGGCCCCCATGACTCTGACCTGTTAAGGGCCTGTGCTGATTACAGTGCGTTGCTGCACCCACCACGTAACGAACCACCTCAGGGATAAGTTTTACACACACACACACACACACACACACACACACACAAAGTCTACTGTGGAGCTCTGTACGGGGTGAGGACAATGCATTGTGCAAGAACACTTGTTTTATGCCATTGATTTACGATGCTTGATAAACTCAGAAAAGAAGAAAATGACAAATCCTTTAATCACAAAATGAAGTCTTTTGCTTTTTATCGTTCATTATATGACACATTACAGATGTACCTTTTGAATAGTGAATTTGACTCCGTTGGGAATAGTGAGCACGTAAAACTCACATTAGAGTCTTCAAATTTCATTCATACATGTATTCATAATTTTTAAAAAAAACATGCATAAATAGCAACACACTTTTCTCTTCATCTGCTTTTTAAAATGTAAATTATGCAGAAATATTGGTCTAAAGTCCATGTATAGGTCAAGTCTCAGTTTACTGGCCATGTGTTACATTCACAAATACAGACGTGTGGAATATAATGCTGCCTGACTGCATCGCAAAGTTTCCTGCAATTATTGTTCAACTTCTTGATACATAAGTAGTGAAGGAATGCAGGACTGTCTGTCACTATCAATGTAATGTAACTGCTATCTCTAGCTTGTTTCCTCCCTGCTGTTTCCCCCTGTTATTTCACTTTTTAACTTTTTGTATTGTAACTTGTTCAGCCCATTTCTCTTCCATCCCTTAAACAAAGTCACAGTACTTACTTATTTAAAGTCATTTTGTGTGTGTAAATGTTGGCATTTATTTAAGGCATATACATAGTCCAGCCTGTTATAGACTGCCTAAGGGAAAATCCTGTTATCCTCTTTAATGTTTTTGTACGATAGCAAACTGCTGCCTTGTTTGTTCAACAAAATATTAATGTTTCTTTTCCTTTAGGTGAACATAAGTGCATGTATTTTCGATAAATTAAAACAGTATTGAATATGCAATTAATCACATAATCAATTGCTCAGTTTACGGGATTAATGGTAAATAAGAAAATTTATACATTATACATACAAATACTATATTGCCAAAAGTATTGGGACACCCCTCCAAATCATTGAATTCAGGTGTTCCAATCGCTTCCATAGCCACAGGTGTATAAAATCAAGCGCCTAGGCATGCAGACTGCTTCTACAAACAATTGCAAAACAATGGGTCGCTCTCAGGAGCTCAGTGAATTCAAGCGTGGTACCGTGATTGGATGCCACCTGTGCAATGAGTCCATTCGTGAAATTTCCTCGCTACTAAATATTCTACAGTCAATTGTTAGTAATATTATAACAAAGTGGAAGCAACTGGGAACAACAGCATCTCAGCCATGAACTGGTAGGTCACGTAAAGTTACAGAGTGAGAACGGTACTAACCAGACTGCATTGTGCCAAGTGTAAAGTTTGGTGGAGAGAGGAAACTGGTCCCCATAAGGTAAAAAAACGGGTATTCATCACATTGTGGGGACATTTGGTCCCCACAAGGTAAGGTATACCTGTACCACACACACACACGATGGATGGATGGTACATGCACCTGACAAGCATCACATTTGCCAGCGAGTGCGAGAGCCTGAAGTCAAGGTACCAGCCAGGACCCAGATGCAGCGCAGAACAGAAGCAAACAGACTCTTAGCATTATGAGGAAGAGGGAGGAATAGTGTAAGGGGGGCAGGAGCTGCTGGCTGCATTCCAACATTTCAGCAACCTACACTGCACCCAAGTGAGGAACAGGTGCTGGAAGGAACAGGAAATGATCCTGGGGGTGGCGACAGGGGTCCCCATAACCAGCTGGCTATGGAGAGCGAAGGGAAGGTTACGAGCAGAGAGAAATCTGACTTCAAATCAGCGGACAAGGTCTGTGGTATGACTTCTGCTTACTCAGGCGGTATAGTAATGGACTGGAGGCTGCTGAGTTTTCCTTTTATGGGTTCTTTTTTTGTTCGCTTTTACTGTACTTTTATGGTGCAGGGATTTGGACACCTGCTCCTGGCAGAGCGCACTGCATGACCTTGGATTAAGACGTGACTCCAGGATCACGAAGGCTGACTGCAGAGGGGCCACCCTGCTCACTGAATCGAGGGGCGCTGTAGGGTCACGTGCTGCTTCATTTCACACCCTGAAGCAGAACAGCATGGCCTCCAGCTTTTTTGGACAACAACTGAGGCAGGAAGCTGCTTTAGGCTTTCACACCATGAAAGATAATTTCAATTCTGATTCTTAGATGAAAATAAAGAAAATGATACATAACCCACTTACTGGAAACACAGTGAATGATACATTGTAAATTATTTTTCCATATTTATTTAGTATTTTCTTTTTTCTATTTACAAATCTGTGTTTCAACGTAATTTATTGCCTTTCTTTTTGAGATCTGACCTCAGGTATACACACATTTAATTTAATATGAGAGCAGTATACCATATTCCTAATGAAATTGCCTAATAGAGAGAAGCCCATGTACAACCATCGAGAATCATTACGTACCATAGAACATATTTTAAGTGAAAAGACAGCAAATCTTATTAGTCGCCCTTAATATATTCATCATAATTAATCGGTCTAACGCCTTCTAGTGGCGACAAAGGGTATTTAATCTATGAAAAAAATCCACTTCTTTTAAATCCTGTTTCATAAAACAGATTAATAACGGGCCTACAAACAAAGCAAGTGTGTGCTACACATTACTGCTATGTGTTTTTCTTTCTTCTATTGGTCTCTACACACTTATATGGCGCTTTGAAGAATTCTCAGCAGGGTAACATACACAAAATAAATTAATTTTCCAGTGCAACTGATCAAAGGCACTTGACTAATAGAAGTCTCGTTTACCCAATTCGTTTAAGTGTATGGAAACACTCATAGAGGCAAGTACAATCAAATCAAAATTAGCGTTAAAATTAATAATTCATTCATCTTAATTCCTCACATGAACAGCAGAACGCGTTACTAAAGACCAGTAGCATTGTATCATAACGCAAAACGTTAGCTGCTAAAGTGAAGTGCGGAAGTGTTTGTTTCTTCATTAAATGGCACTAAAATCATATAATTGATAACCAATGCAAATATTTGTGGTGTAACGCATTAAGAATTCATATTGGAGGCAAGACTGTGAGCATCAGTAACGTCGTACAGCATAATTATATCTACATATCCCAATACCACTCATTGAATACGACTGGTATTTTAAAAATCCCCATTTACAATTATTTTCTTTGCGTTATGACTTACTGGCAAATACCAGTAAAATTTCACACTGGAAAACTGCTGAAAACGTGTTCGCTAATATATATATAAATAAGGCATACCCCGCTGAAAGTTAATAACCCACAACTGAGTGCCGCTGATCAGTATGCGCGGCGCGTCGCTCCGCCTCCACACCAGTGCGTGCAAGTCAATGGCTGCATTTCCTAGTCCAGGCATGACTCTCGGCTCTTATAAGCCGCAGTTTGTGCCGATGCCCTGCTCTCCTTCCACAGTCGTCCCGTGTAACCGCCCTCTGGGAGGGCGGCAGGCTAGGAAAGCAATCGGCGCCTTTATATCACCTGCAGGATTCTGCGGCTCTGTCCGCCTGCAAGAGCCGTACTGAAGGAAACCTGGCTGTAATACCGGGTTCCTAAATAAGTAAATACGGCGCATCAATACATCAATCCAAGGCCTTGTTTTTTAAAATACTAGCAAGTATTCTTACATTTCCATCCCACAGTCTAACAGAAAGTCACAAACAGCTCTCACAAAATATACGTTTCCTATCGGCAACAGGTTTGGTAAATTTGAGAAACTAGTGTTAAAAATTCTTGTTAGTCTCCTAACATTCCGATAATTAAGATCACACCTGTCAGGAAAAAAAAAAACATGCATTTATCAATTTATCTGTGTATGTACAACACATACACAATGAGTTGCTCTAAAGCAGAAAATCTATCCCCACTCTATTGTTAGTATATTTTTTTAGATACATTTTACACTATAGATGCATGATAATTTATTTACAGGTATATTCCTGAGATACAATCATTTAATCACTGGAAGGAAACACGCATGTTTATATGAAATCCATCCATCCCTCTATCCATTTTCCAAATGCTGACCCAGTACAAGGTGGCAATGTTTTATTCAGTATATAATGCAAAACCAGTACATATTGTGTATACTTAGTCTGATTAGCTATGTGAAAAGATAGATCTACTAAACTGTGGGATTTTTTGGGGGGGGGGAAGGAGGGGGGCAGAGGATATCTGCATTTTAATTAGTTTATAAAGTGATACATTTTCTTTTGAGTTACCTCTCATGACATGCTGATATTGATTTAAATTGAGAGCACCAGGCTACAATTACATGAAAAGTATGACTAAGTTAAAAAAAACTAAGTTAATATAAAAATGAAATCCCAAATAACGAAAACTAAATAACAAATGGGACACAGTATTTTTTTCGCATGTATGTGTGTCTTTCAGCTAAGGCAACTAAGGTGTGTACATCAGCAATTTTAATGGGGTAAATGGAACTATTTTGTTGGAGCTGCTGAGATGAAGATTGGGGTAAAGGGATGGAGATGGGGCACATTGTGATGTGTGAATTATGCATACATTGAGAAAATTCAAGGTTTACTGTTAATTTCCACAACAGAGCTCTGTCCTATGATCAACCCCCAACCATCTGCTCACAAGTTCACTCTTCCCACCAGCAGACCATTCAAGCAGATGGATCTCTGCTCCTCTTTAACAGTGGTCACCCTTTGTGCTGAAACCTCCAGCAGTGGGCTGAGGAGGTGGTGCATTTTGCTCTCAGCTTGCTATCTGCTGTCCATCAACGCTGAGACAGCGGCTGTCCTGGAGTCCCACAGTGTGGACACAATCTAACATCAGGATCAGGTGGCTTTTGTGTCACCATAACAAGACAGGTGTGTAGAAAACTGAAGCGTATGTGTGTTGGTCGCAGTCTTCTTGCACTCTGTGTAGGTTTTACCTCTAACCCTAAACCTAAACCTAACCCTAACCCTACTTTCCCAGAGGTTCCTTCTCAGCCTCCAGCCTCTAAACTCTGATGCTATTTGTTATTTTGCTGTCATTCGACTCATGTGTATAGAGAAAAATCATTAGTGTTCAATTTAGGACACTCCCCCCCCCTGTTTCGACAACGTCTCAAATTATGACAGTGGGAGTACAGCTGGTCAGCTTTGGACTATCCAGTCTGCCAACTGAATTCAACGAGTCAGGCAATTAACAAGCTTGCTAGGGGGCCTATATTTAAGTAGCACTTAACGTTAACACTGCATATTTTTCACTTAAACCTGTAAATAAGTAACAAAATGACTATAACTCTAAATACAGAACTGTGTACAGATTTTAATTCAACTAGCACAATGTAGATTTTGGGTTCGCAGGAAATTTTTAAAAGGTCTCCTCTCATGTTCTGAGGCGTCAGAATGACAGCTTCTAAAGGTATGCATGGTTTAGCAGGTTTGTTGAGTAAGCATTTGTCCAACATTGCAGCTGTGTGCTGTGGTGTGAAACGTAATACACTGGAATACCAGTATGAACAGGGTTTATGATGTGGTAGTGCTTCACTTTAGTGTCTGGAGAACGAATGTATCTTGATAATGCATTTATATCAGAATGTAATTTGTGTGTGTGAAAGCATGTACAATGCTGTGCAAAAGTCTTCAAAGAAACTATCTAAAGCTATTTAACTACACAGTAAGTGTACATTTATCGCTAAAATATAATCAAATGAACAGTAACACACTACAAAGTAATAAGAATTTCTTTTGCTCACCAAAAAATTGCTAATGTCTTCTTCAATGGCTAGAAAAACACTGATTCCCTGATTTCTCTTCTGGGGCACCCCAGCCATTGCATGCATTTGTTAAATTTCACCACCATCTCCCTTAATTACTTAAATAACTTGATGAGTTACTGATTAGCCAAACATGGTATACTAGCGGTCGAGTCATGGGTAAATTGGATACTGACTGCAATTACTGGAGTGACTTTAGGAGAGACTATGAAATGGCCAAACTAACATAAAGGTAATTTACACATAATCGACTCTGACAGCTTAAAACTTTTACACAGTATGGCAAATACTTACACAAAATGTATAAAATAAATCAGTTATGTGATTTTTCAGAAGGGCAGGGCAATGACCCAATAACAAATGTACCAGTGTCAATTTTAAGAAAAAAATGCTTTATTCAGTGATTTTTATGAAGGATTATAATTCATCTTTTCTAAAACACACTAGACTGTGTGTTATAATGAAACCCATTCATTTCTTTTGAAGTTCTCGAAATTTTAGCCTAGTTTTTTTTTAATGCCAATCAATAGCTGTAAATGCATAAATCCAGAGATCATCTAAATGAAGGGCAAAGAAAGATTAGCATAATTAGACACACGCATGCCTGATTTTCAATGGGCCACTGACTGAACCAAACAGTAGCAGCGCCGCATTTGCATGAGGCTTGACCTTTCAGAACGAACATGTGGGATTGGCTGTTATTGGTCAGCTGATCACGGCCTGATTCCAACTTCCTGTGTTTTGTGTAGTTCTCTGACAGGTTCTTAAGTGCTTGGAAGATGATGGTAAATGCTAATCTCGGGCTGGGACCCACCCATATGAATGGCAGATCTTAAGCAATCACTCTGTTCTTATTCACACAATGGGGTATTAATTGGCTCTTTGTGAAGAGGTCGTCCCAGAAGCCGCTAAAAGCCAAAGTGCATGACAATTGAGCTAAAAACAAACAACCCAATGTCCCAGGTAGTACCAAACAGGTCACACTGTGCATGCGATGACAGCACATTACACAAGCACGCGCACACACACACACACACACACACACACACATGTTGGTGTACCTATCTAAATGAGGACCGTCCATTCATTTCTATGGGGAAATCCCTAATCCCAATCACGACACCCTTAACCTCTACTCATGCCTAACCTTAACCATAAGTAACCAACCCAAATACAAGACTTTTGGCATTTTTACTTTTTTGATTGCATTCACAGATTTTTGTAAAACTGAGGTTATCCAAATGGGGACCTCAAAAGATGTGCCCAAAAGGTTGTACTACACTTTGGGGACAATTTGGTCCTCAAATGTGATTTATGCAAACCCTATCCCCCCCACACACACACACACACACAAAGAAGGACTGTGGAGGGAAACACATTTACCCAGAGGAAACCCATGAAAGCCAAGGGGGAACATGCAGACCTCAAAGTTCATACATACAAAATAAGACAGCAGGCAAACCCATAACCGTGCAGGTGTGAGTCTATAACACCACTAACCAGATCACCATGCAGGTGTGAGCCTATAACACCACTAACCAGATCACCGTGCAGGTGTGAGCCTATAACACCACTAACCAGATCACCGTGCAGGTGTGAGCCTATAACACCACTAACCAGATCACCGTGCAGGTGTGAGCCTATAACACCACTAACCAGATCACCGTGCAGGTGTGAGCCTATAACACCACTAACCAGATCACCGTGCAGGTGTGAGCCTATAACACCACTAACCAGATCACCGTGCAGGTGTGAGCCTATAACACCACTAACCAGATCACCGTGCAGGTGTGAGCCTATAACACCACTAACCAGATCACCGTGCAGGTGTGAGCCTATAACACCACTAACCAGATCACCGTGCAGGTGTGAGCCTATAACATCACTAACCAGATCACCGTGCAGGTGTGAGCCTATAACACCACTAACCAGATCACCGTGCAGGTGTGAGCCTATAACACCACTAACCAGATCACCGTGCAGGTGTGAGCCTATAACACCACTAACCAGATCACCGTGCAGGTGTGAGCCTATAACACCACTAACCAGATCACCGTGCAGGTGTAAGCCTATAACACTATTAACCAGATCACCACGCCATCCCCATGTGTGATTAAAAGAGAGCTGCATCACCTGCTTAGCTATGCTTTTGATTCATTATAGGATACACATTTAAATATGTCCTGAAAATTTACTAATACATTATACATTCACTTTTATTCTGCATATAAAGGGCTTTTAGGTTATAAGATAAAGTGAGACTTCAAGTCTTTGCCCCAGCTCTGTGCATGGAGTTTGCATGTTCTTCCCATGTCATTTTGGGGTTTCATCTGGGTTTTGTGGTTTCCCTCTAAAATCCAAAAACATGCTAAGGTTGGAGTTGCCAAAGTCACCATAAGTGTGAGTGTGTGTGTACATTTTTGAGTCTGTAGCTTCTGGGATAGACTCTGAACCCCTGTGACCCTGCATTGGACAAGCTGGTATAGAGAACGGATGGATGGGTGGATGATATTACCAAAGCAGTTAAGGTGAGAGATCTTTGTAAAGATGTAACAGTATCTCTTCCCATATCAATTCAAATCTGTAGTCTAAGGGTCCCGAGTCCATTTCCTTGCCCATTGTCCTAAAGAACAGTTAACAGTTAACTGTTAAGAAGGCGGTGACTAGACAATTACAGCTGGTAAAAAAATTTAATATGTGCTTTTAACTGAAATTTTAAAGACAGACTTTTAAATTGGCTAACTGAAACAGGCTTAGTATGGTGAGTTTCACTGTTTACCAGAATGACTCCCAGGAAAAACAGGCTTTTATCGTTGCAAATCCTCTCCCTAAGCAGGGTAAAACTATCAAGATCAGTCCCAGTTTTGTCCTGTTCTGTCTATAGATTCCCCTTTTGGCCAGTAGGTGTTGCTGGCCATTCCATTCTTTCTGCAGCGTTTAGCACCTTTCTTAGTTCCCATTGTTTTTCCCTACTCCCTGGCCCACGGCATGGTTGAATAGGCTGAGCATCCGGCTGAGAACTGTGCTTCCCTTCTGTCGCGGGTTGGACATTTTAAGTTTAGTGAGCTACCTTGTGAATTGGTAACTTGGTTTTCCACATTTCTGTATTTGTTTTTGTGTTGTGCCGTTGCTCTTGATTATCCCTGCTCATATCTAGTTTTGTAGATAAGTCTTGTTTAACCGTTGTTCCCAGTTTCCCCTAATGCTTGAATTGTTAGTGCTCCGTGATTGTTAATTACCCTCACCTGTTCCTTATTACGCCCAGTTCCTAGTGTTTAGTTAATCTGTATGGTCCACACCCATCTCTTGTCTTGACTTTGTGTATATGTGCTTGCTCTCGCTTTGATCCTCTGTCAGTCGTCGAATGTGCGTTTGTTCCCTGTGATTTATGCAGATGTACAGATCGTGTAAGAGTTGCTTCTTATGCTTCCTTTAGCCTTTTCTGATGTTTAGTGTCATTTTTGGTACTTGTTGTTTGTCTTTCCTACTCTTCGTTTAGAACCTTCATGGCTCCCTTCGTTTCCTGCCCTGCCAAGTTCAGTGTAAATACCACCACCACTTTGGATTGTCACTCCTTCCCACACACCCCAACATGACAAAAACTGCTTTTAATGAATGTTTTATTAGCAACCTGATTATACATGAAGGTAAATGTGATTGCCCTATATACACTCCAGCTAGTTATTCAGGCATTTTTAAATATACCTCAATGGGATATCTTGTATTATTATGTGGTAAATTCAAATGACAAATACAGATTCCTTTTTATTTCTTAGATCTTTGTTTATATCTTTATTTACAGTACATTACACAAACTACACATCTCTGGATTACACAATAAATGTATCTGCATTTTTTTTTATATATATATTTCATTTGGTATTTCCAAGCAGTATGTGGGGTTATTGCAGTACCAAGGCTCCTAGATATGTTCTTTAGCAGTTTAACATCCATCAGTATTACACAGCTGCTTATCCAGTACAGGGAGATGAAATTAGCCAGGGGCTGATTCAAGGAAACACAGAGTGCCATGCAGGGGACATCCAGGATGGGATGCTACTCCAACACTCCATCCACTATGGTCAATTTAAATACAGAGTACGGACATACTTCGTGATAAAAAAAGTACATTGTCATGGGAAATTATGTAAATGTGCTTGAAAGACGAACGGATACATGGATCAGATAAAGTCAACAAACAATATAAATGTTGTTAGTAGTTTATTTGCAATTTTTAAGCTGACCTCATCTCATTTAAAGTGAATTTGCCTGCATTGTCATACAGATACCAATATGATTTGCTCTCCATTCTCCATATCGCAAATCTATTTTCTCACCCTCAAAGGATTAACATGTCAGCATTTTTGTGTGTTTTTGTTGGCAACAAAATTCACAGCTAAAATATTACCAAATTATCCAGTGCAACTATACCTAGCTAAGCCCAGTATAATTCCTAGTTATAGGTCTCTTGTCCTGTACAAGCATCTTTTTTAGTCAGAAAACAGCATTTTGTTGTTGCAAAAATTGTTCTTGAGTTATTGGTGGAGAATATTTCTGTCGAGCCACAAATAAAGCACTCAGAGAGTCAACATATTCAGAGAGAACAGGAAGTATAGACACTCTACTCACCATATCAACACTTTCACAACATAGCTGAGTTCAGCTGATGTTATATTTTATTATCCAGAGTTGCTACAATGAACCACTGAAACAAACCAAAACCTTCTAAGTATATGATAATCCAACATCACCCATGCATATTCTTAACAGATCCATGTAACTGCCTCTTTGATAAATCATTTTATAATTATAGATTAGTCAGAAACAGCAATACGTATCTCTCAACTGCAGTGTAAATTTATTTGAAACACTTTTCAGAAAAGGATACGATTAAATTTATACGTAATCGCACCAAGCTGATCTTCCAAAAAAGCAGCCAAATGTTTAACTGTATCATTAAGGAAATGTCTGGCTTTTAACATGATTTACATCTCATGAGTTCCTGCTATTGGTTTACCCTCTAAAAAGTATTATTTAATGTGTGCATTTAAATGCACTAAAATGAATCCGTAATAATAAATGTGGAGAGTAAGCTAATAAAGCTCAGTGCATAACTCTCTAGTAATGTACGAAGCAAATTAATCACATCTGAAAGACAATCAGTATTAATTCTTTGTGGGACCAATTAAACATCGCCAGATGAGTACATTCAAGTTAATGCATCACCCTCATTTGGAACGATTTTCTGATATTAATAATTATTGTGAGGAATTAAGTGGGGGATTAAAACTCGGAAGAAAGCCCCCGGTGTCTCCTTTGCGCACTAAAACACGGAGATAGAGTAGGTTAACGCGAATGATTCTTTCCGAGTCATCCAAAATAAAATAAAAAAAAGAAAGAGTTCTGCGATTCGATGCGACTGCTGGTCATTCTAGAGAGCGGAGAGTCTCACCGCTGAGCCATGAAATGAAACCTATAGCAGCTGATATAGCGCTACAGCCCCAACGGAGCCTGGTTTGCCCGGGGTGGGGGTGGGGCCTCCCTCTCCTACATAAAAGTCCTTTTTTTTCAATGTCAGTTTCCAGTTTCACTACATTTAGAGTTATGTTTTCTTATTTAGTAATTATTATACTCATTGTGTCGTAACATTTTAGGATTTGACAGGGAAATATAGTTTACGTCGACTGAACAACTGCCCTCAATATAACGCGTTGATATCACTGGTTAAGCAAAAATCCTCGGGGGATTTAAATTTGTATTACATTAATATGCTCAATAGACTGTAGCTTAATACCCCATGAATAAATAACTTCTTCTTTATTTAGGACGAGCTACGGTACGGCAGCGGTTATTTGTGAGCATTTACCCCAGCCAAAAATAATCTAATCCAGCAACTCCAACAGGCGTTGCTTTGAATTTCACACCATGAAAGATTACTCCATATTTGCTATAACTCATCAACAGTTGATAACTTCAAAGTACGGTATTTTACTGATCGTTGTGTATCCTCCTTCGGTTACTCAATGAAAAATATATGTAGAGATATATAGAGAACATGCTAATGTAAATGTAGGTATATGCATAAAAAATAAATCAAAAATGTTATTTAACACATAAGCAATTAAAGGAAATTATAAAGTGTAATGTAACTGGGAAAGTATACATTTTAACAGGGTCAGTTAGTTTTGAGGAGTCGATTACGTGTTGCTTTCTTTGGCAATATACCCGACATATTTTTTTGCTCGTTTTCTATAAAAACGCACAGCGATGCTGCCGCCCGTTCGCGTCGAGCTGCAGCCGGTCCTCGCGGCCGCCCGGCCCACTCCGGCCCGATGATTCGCTCTCCGCCAGCGCTCTCCGCGGTCCTCTTCGGGCACATGCACCAGCCGCCACTTATGATTGGTCCCCGCAACATCCCTTCGCGCACCGAACATCAAAAGTCTCCAATTGTGGCTTGATTCTATGCGGTGGGGGTGGACGAATTCTTTGAGCATTGGTTTAGGAGAGAAAAAAAAGAATATGTGTTTATTGGCAAAACAACCACATTCTGTTACTTGCCTCTTTGCTACCCACAAATAGTACCGCAACAACAAAACACTTAAATAGTTCGTTTTGTCACTTGGTGATATTAATTCGTATACATAGCCTACAAGAAAAAAATGCTTTTGTGCACAAATATTTACAAGTTAATGTATAATTTATAATTACAAAATAATAAAACAGGAAACCGCACCTAAAATAGGGGAAATGGAAAACACCAAATAGTGTAAGCTACTCCACAGCTCCATCAAGGGAAGCTATCTTAAAGTCAACATTTGAACACTTACTCGATAACATGATTTGGTTTCTAACGTAGTGGATAATATAATCGTCCAACAGTTCATAATTATAGCTACGTTTCTTCCTTTTTTCAAACTTTTGCTAGTTAGTAACTGTATGCCACTGCTCCTTTTGGTTAAATATTCTCGATCGTCTATGTAATATTTTCCTAACATTTTGTCACGAGTTGGGGTTGAAGGTCACAATTATTAATATTCCTATTTTTAGGCTTCCCGAAAAGAGCAAATGCATGTGTTGCTTTAACCACATCTCATAAGCAATTTATTTAGACCAGGCTAATTCCATAAGACTGTGACAGTATCACTAACATACCTATTTAATTAAACCCGAAATTTAAAAAGTTGGTATTGCATTATATGTCTTTTTGAAAGTTGCCATTTTGGAATTTCTAAATCTTACTTGCTTTTGACTGCATTCGTGATAAATTAGTATTACGAATAATGAATTGGTATATAAAGACAAAATGAACAAGGTTTCGCTACACGTTAGGCTTATATTTACCGTGTGTCAATTCATCATATTGAGACAGTAAAAATAGGGTTAGACAGAGAAGCCACATTTAAGGTACATACAACTATGTTTGTCTTAAACAAGGAAAATGTTTTATTTTTGAGATAAAATATATTTTCGTGGCATCTGCATTTACTTATTATACGTAATCGGAAGTATTTCTGGACACTATGAGTAATTTTAATACAATGTTGTTGACTAGCTTTGTACGCATCTAAAAGTGCGCATGACTGATCGTATGTGTGTGTGACAGAAAGGGAGAGAAGACAGAGGAGGGGAGAGTTCTGTTCGTCTTTCACTGCTCCATCCGGGAACTTTCGAATTAGCATTGACAGCCGAAGCGCAACTTTTCCAGGAGCAAAGTGAAATCAAGCCGCGCACTCGGACAAAATATAGGCCTTCGTTTTCAACTCGAAATCACCGAATTTAAAATATTATAACCCCTTGGACTACATGAATCGTCGCTAAGAGATCGTAGGAGTGGATCTGTCCAGGTGCTGAAATCTTTTTTCCATCTTTAGAGCACTTTGTTCACTGGCGTAAAGTGAGTGATGAGTCCTATTGCCAGTAAAGAAACAAGAACTTGCTTTGCAGGCTGAGTAGTTCTTCTTTCGATTGTTATTGCCGCTTTTTAAAAAATCTTTATTTTCCGGAAACTTCACCTCGATTGGTTCGAAAGTGAAAGAAAAGTGTTTTGGAAGTCGGAACATGGAATTACAAGGCCTACAAGAGGCGTTGAAAGTAGAAATCCAGTGTCATCAGGTAAAAGAAAAAATCTTATTATTATACCCTTATTGGTCTTCTAGGCGAAAGGGAGCGAGCGAGAGCGAAAATCCGAGGGAGATCAAACGCGACCGGTTACAATCTGGAGAAATAAGTAGGCGATCTGTACTGTTTTACTTCTGTGTCTAAGGACGGCATAACATGTTGTTTGGAGAGAAATTGTTAATGTACTTTTTGGAGTAGTTTGGCAATTTCGTGGGTCTTTTTGGAACAACAAGCATTTGGAGTAATAATGCGGTGGTTTCTGTGTAGCGATCAGTACGAGACTTGAATATTTATGAGGTGCAGGGAACTGACTCGCTGTGTGCTCGCCGCTTTGTTCCTCCCTTACACACTAACTTGAAACACTTTTGTAATTCTTGTTTTATTCTGTTTCCGTTCAGAAACTAGTTGCACAAATGAAGCAAGAACCACAGGTAAATTGCCATTTCTAAAGTATTGTTATTGTCTTTAAACGAGGCAGTTGCATTGGGAGAGAGTGGAAAAACTTTATCTGGATCTATCTTTTTCCCTCCCTCTCTCTTTCCCCATTTACTCACCGGAGATTTCACTGCTTTGTCCTCAGTGTGACTTTGCAGGAAAAACGCAACGCAATTAATTCAAGTTTTTTTTCCATTATCGACGGTGTTATACAAAGTATTTGGGGGGTGTCGTTTTCATTACACTGAATATGTTTTGTTCAATTGTAGGATGGAGAGCTTAAGAAACAACTACACGAAAGGCAAACAAGAATAACAGCTCTAAGCGAAAAACAAGTAAGCTTTTCTCACTGTGTTGATTTGTGGCAAATTACTGCAATTTGTTTCATGTCATAGCGTAGCTTAGTATTGTGCTCCAACGGTGTTCGGGACAAATACGGATTATCAAATGGTTGGAAAGTATCCGATTTTATTTTGGGCGAAAATCGAGTGAAGTCCCATTGTTACACAAAGTCCTGACGGTCGATTACTATTTTGTTCGGATACACTCTTAAGTTCTGCAATATGAAATGTTGGAAAAAAATTTAGCGTCCATTTTGAGTAGGTCGACATATTTCTGGAGAGTAATAAAGGGGAGGATGTTAAGTGTCCTGCGATTACTTTAAAACTGTGGAGGTATATTTAAGTATAAATGTATATATTCCGGAACCTGTGGGCGCATTTAAAAAAAATATTTTTTATGGACTTATTCATTACTTTATTGTCATGAGCTATTATTTCTTGGTGGTCACATGACACGATGGTAGCATTTGATTCGACTTCACTAGTCCACTTTCACTTTTTTCATAATCCTCCATCAGACGGTGCTTAAGATTAACTTTCCCTTTTTCCCCTCTCTCAGTTGAGTAAAGCTGTGTATTCGTGGGGGGTGGGGTGTTATTTATCAACCAGGGTGATTACAGTTGTGCCGCTTTTTGTATGGACGCGCAGTATTTCAGCACCACGAACAGATGCCATTAGAAAGCTGCGCTACATCCCCCCAACCCCCATCACCATGAGTCTCGTTAATTTACAAAGTTGCCGAAGCTACGACTGGAAACAGCAGTGAAACACTTTGTGAAACATGCAAACGCGGCGGCACGGCTGTGCGCCACTGGGTGTGTGCAGGGGAACGAGGGGTTTTCACGCGTATGGCGCTTTTTGCTTAAGTTTAATCGATCGCGTTTTCCTTCGGAATGCAGTTTTCAGCACTTGGAACAGCGCCTCGATCCCTCCCTCTACCACCTCCACCTCTCCGCAAAGGCGCTTGAAATTTTCCGTAAACGTGCTGCGAAATGAGGGTCGCAGCTTAACCTGGGATTTGGGGGTTTTATATTTTTGGCGTTTGCGAAACATTAAGGGATTCGCGCTGTCGGGTGGTGTGTTTTTTCTCTGCCGTGTTTTCGCCAAGCGCTCCCATTTGATAGTGGAAGCTTCCATTTTGTGCGAGAAGGGGGAGCCGGTTCCTTTCCCAACATGGAGAGAAAAAAAGTCAGCGGAGTTTGGTGGTGGGGGGATGGGCCCCATTCATGCTGAACATTACCATTTTGATTGCTTTGATGCTGTTTTTGGAGAAGGGGGAGGGAGGAAAAGGGAGAGAGAAAAACCGAGTCAGCACGGCGCAGGCCATGTTCAGAGGCTGGGCGCAGCCGATTCGGGCTCTTCTCAGAGGCGAAATCTGACCTCGGATTGCTGATGCCTTCTTATATATACGGCGCTGCGTCTTTGCCGCCGTATACCGACATTTTTAGGTACAACAACTAGCCACAATTTGCTAATAAACACCTGCGGAATAGTTTTATAGTTTTATACACACACACAATCTCTCTTTCTCTCTCTCTCTCTCTCTCTCTCTCTCTCTCTCTCTATATATATATATATATATATATATATATATATATATATATATATATATATATTCACATATATATTCACATATATATATATATATTCACTTTTATAAGCAACACGTAATCACTGTAGGACATATTGTATTATTGAATTATACGATTATATGAATATACACACAATGGCGTCGGAGTTTGATACGTCCTACCCCTCTCCCCGGGCTCCATACTCTCTCTCTCTCTCTCTCTCTCTCTCTCTCTCTCTCTCTCTCTCATATATTCTGATCTATACATATATATCTCAGAATCAGAATCTTTATCATTGTACAAGTACAACAAGTACATATATATACATACACACACACACGTATGTGTGTGTATGTATGTTAGTGTGTATATATGTATTTCTGTTGTAAAAGAGATATTGTACAAGAAAACACGGTAGTACAGATAAAAACATTCAGTGAACACCTTTATAGAAAAATACGTACAGCTTGTTAATCTGTACGTGAAATAACCTATTTAAGCATCTTTTTATTGTGTTCATTGTGTGTGTGTATGTGTGTGTGTGTGTGTGCGTTTTTAATGTGTTCCAATTAATTGTCACTATACAAAGGCACACAAGTCCTAAGTCATTACAGGAAAAAACACTTGAAAATGTTAACATTATTTATTAATTGTGTTTTAGTTACTAAGTTTAAAACTTAGTAACTAAAACGTTTATATAAAAATTAAGGTATATGCCAGATTATTATCAGAATTTGCAAATTAGGTGAAAAACTGAGCTGTTCTTTGAAGCTGATTATGATTATTAAAATAATAAGCACAGACGGTTGTTTGAGTATAAGTAAAATGTATAGCATGAACCTACACTGGATATGTGCTATAGATGGATGAATAAATAAACAGATCAAAATTGTGAAATCCATGGTCACCTTTTGGTGAATGATAACGGAGAATAATAAATAAAACGGAAATCTGACAATTGACTGTCGACTTCTGAAACAATAAAAAAAGGAAGATAAATGCAGGAATAGGAGGACAGGACAGTAAAGAGTAATAAAGGTCACTGTCAGATATTCTAGGTGATATTATAATTAGTGTTCAAATTAAGCAGTGAATAGCCAGAGAAGTGAGTGGAGGTTTGCCATATAATTTCCGGCTCTGTGTCCCGTGCAGCTATTCTCTGTTCTCTACGCTTGGCGTCAAAGCTGCAGTGTCGCCGGCTATCCGCGGCAGGGCTGGCTATCGTGGCAGGGCAGGCTATCCGCGGCAGGGCCGGCTATCGTGGCAGGGCAGGCTATCGTGGCAGGGCTGGCTATCGTGGCAGGGCAGGCTATCGCGGCAGGGCAGGCTATCCGTAGCAGGGCCGGCTATCCGCGGCAGGCTATCCGCGGCAGGCTAACCGCGGCAGGGCAGGCTATCGTGGCAGGGCAGGCTATCCGTGGCAGGGCCGGCTATCCGCCTACTCTGGTTCCCCTGGGGTAGTCTTGGCCTTTTCAGGCCATGCTGCCAGGAAGTGGCTTCCGGTGGCCTTGCAGCTTAGCCGTCACAGCCCCCGTGCCGAACGGGCACTGAGAGCCACCTGGCCCTCAGGCAAAAAAAAATGCCCCCC
Organism: Paramormyrops kingsleyae; assembly: GCF_048594095.1. Lineage (NCBI taxonomy): Eukaryota > Metazoa > Chordata > Actinopteri > Osteoglossiformes > Mormyridae > Paramormyrops > Paramormyrops kingsleyae. Next base: position 16,961,235 of record NC_132797.1, read on the forward strand.
CCCCCCCCCTTCAAGAGGGAAGAGAGGAATTCTGGTTGGCCATTTGAAATGAGGGCTTTTTTCATCCGTTTTACATCTTTGTGTGAACATTCGCTGGTGTTCTGCACATATGGTGTCATCTGGGGATATCTGTTTTTCTCCCGCTGAATCTTACCGATGCGAGTGAGCACGTGCATTGAATATCCAATAGTTCTCTACTGGGGGGGGGGAGGGGGGGGTTACCTTTAAAAAGCCAACACTTCACACACTGTTGTAAATAATCCTGTTTTTGAAGATGGCTGATATTTGCTGTGCATTTTGTATCAGCGTGACTGGATATGGATGCCCGTAAGTGCATGTTTAGTGCTGTCTCCTACTGAACGGACTCAGCTACAGATTTATGACTCCAATTATGTTTTTCATGGTCTTTTAATTTTTAACATCTGGACCCGTTAACATTTTTTTTTGTTGCTTCAAAATAATTCTACTGTTGGAGTATCTGTTCCCATATGATGTTTATGAAGACCTTCTACACTCTTTTATTTTTGCTAAATTAGTTCTGGATGCACCCAGTGCGTAGATTGATTAATGCTGACGCATGACTCATTGTGGAAATGTACAGACAAGCACGATGGAGACCATAGTGTTTAAACATTGTCATAGACTGTCGGTATTAGGGATCACATGGATACTTTGTGTTCATACAAGGATGTAATGTTAAACCTGAACACACCAGCAGTGTGTGTGTGTGTGTGTGTGTGTGGTCCAGGTATACATTATCCAACAATATGATAAAAACCTGCTATTTTGACACTGTGGGGACACAGTGGTTTACATTTTTTTTCTTCAATTTTATAAAAATCTGTGACTGCAATCAAAAAACTAAAAATACCAAAAGACTTGTATTTTGTTTGGTCACTTATGTTTAAGGTTAGGACTGGGTAGGGTTAAGGTTGTCATTGTTAGGAATAGAGTTTTGCCCATAGAAATGAATGGACGGTCCCCACAAAGATATGAGTACAGGTCTGTGTGTGTTTGTGTCTGTGTGTCCCTGTCCTGCATTGTGTTAAAACAGGGACATCCTGATCCTGCACAGGATTCACTGTAAACATCTCAGACTTTTTCAGTTCAGTTCAATTTTATTTATATGATGTCTTTTCACAATATTACATTGTCTCAAAGCGCTTTACATTGTCCTAGCCAAAATCCCCTAGTGAGCAAGAAACTTTGGGAGGAACCAGACTTAAAGGGGGAGCCCGGCCTCCAGGGGCCGGCAGCGGAAGTCAAATGAACAACGTAGCAAAAACCTAGCTTATACCGTCCAAATTTTGAGATTTGAGTCTCTGTGCGGGGGGGGGGGGGGGCAGGCAGGTGATGGCACACAGGGGCTGGTGCTGCTTCTGATGGCAGGATGAACAGTTGTACAGCAGCAGGGAAGGAAGGAGAGACGTCACAGGAATGAGGGCGAGCAGACCGGAAGGACGTCACGAGTAGCGGAGGCGTATTAGGCAGCAGCTTTCGCTTCTACAAGGTGATGTTGTGTCGCCTTGTCCGCTGTTTTATACCATCAAAAAAGCCTCCCGGTAAAGAGATTCAAATTAGCTTGGAAAATGGGGCTGTACCCAAGCAGGGGGCAGCATGTTCAGGGGGCAGCTCTGCTCACAGGTGTAATCTGGAGTCTCCTTCGCTTGGACGCCATAATCATGAAGTAATTTTCCTTCTGCCCAGGCTCGTTGTGAGAAGATTATACGTGCATCACCAATTTATTCATATCCTGCACCCATGCCCCCCCCCCAAACCCCCCCCCCCCATCGACAGCAGAAGTTTGAAGCTGTAAATAAGCAGTCGCCTTGCTGCGTGAAAGGACACCATGCATGTGTGTCTATTATTTTTTTTTTCTTGTGCACCCATTGGTTGGCTGGTGCTGGCCCAGTATGTTACAGTGGCGGGGGGGGTTAACCATGCACAGATGTGCGAAGCAGATGGGTGCAATGTCCAGGGATATCTAGCACAGGAAAGAGACAGTGATGAGTTGGATGGCGTAAGAAGGACAGAAAGAAATAATCTAGAAAGGAAATGTAAACTTAGCTTGGGTTTAGGGACAAATACAAATACGTTGGTTGAAGGGAGGGTGTCCTTGGAGTGAATGGTTTGACTGTATGACAAGCACAGTTTTGGGGACCTTGATATTTCAGTTTTTAGTCAACATAGTTTTGTTTCAAGCACCATTATCTTCAAACAGCTTGCTGATTAACGGACTCTTGGTATGAGTTTTAAGCTGCACGCCTCCATCAGGTGTTACTGGGAGTTGCTGTGATGTAACCAATTTAACATACACATCTCAGAGGTGATCCTCGGATCACATTTGTTTTAATGCGGCACATTCTTGACAAACGTCTGTCTGCGGCTGGTATTGACTACAATTACACACCAGGGATAGCTGTTGGAGCCCCTCCCAGAAAAGGCCTCTGTCAACATTAAATAGCAGACAGACACAGAAACAGCTCAGCTGGAGTTGACCCCTGACCTCCTCAGCTGACCTATAAGGGCAGTCCATTTGGCCAAAGTATGGCTCCCTGTCTTCTGGGGCTGGAAGCTGAGTTCAGCCAGCAGCTTACAGGATGGTGATGGTGAGGGTGGGGGTGTGTGTTTTGTTTTAATGTCATGAGGGAGGAGTTAACCTTTTTGGAAAAGCCATTGTAGAGCGCTGCTTGCATCTGTCTGTCAGTGTGAAGAAGGTGAAGAGGACGGACCATGGGAAGGATTAGTGGTAGTATGGCTACTCCTGTTGTCTTTTTGTTTTGGGTTCAGAAACAGGGCTCAGGTTCACAAAAAGAAAATCAAAGCATGATGACAAAGATAGAACTCTGGTATCTGGGGAAACAGCCTTTGCTGAAATCTGACTGAGGCTTTGCTGAAATCTGACTGAGCCTTTGTTGAAATCTGACTGAGCCTTTGTTGAAATTTGACTGAGCCTTTGTTGAAATTTGACTGAGCCTATACTGAAATTTGATAATTTGACTAAAATCATAGATGGTGCTTTAAACGAAGTGATCAGTGTGGCCCAACAGTGAGCTGGAGTGCTAGTTCACATGTTTCTAGTTCTTGTTGTCTTCACCACGCAGTGCTTGTACAGACTGACAGCACACAAGTAAACCAGTAATACCCACTTTAATACCCTCTTTCTGGACACTTCAGAATAACTGGGCACAACAGCCATGCCTTATTTAATGCCAGTTTAAGACAAATTTTTATTGATCCCAAGGGGAAATGTTTTTGCATAAAATACACTGATACAAGCATGTAGTGCAAAATGAAGGGAAAGTGCAAAGATGATGCATATAGTGGAAAAAGTACAAATAGTGCAAACAGTATAAAGTACACAAAGAGAATATTATGCAATCAGAGTATTGTGAAGGAAGTAAATAAATATAAATAAATTAACAGGTGGCATATGTACAATTAATGTAGTGAAATTCCAGTGCTATCTTTTAAAGATGAAATGCTGTCCTGACGTGTTATGGCTGGGGGTGGGGGCTGGCATGTCAGGAGGAGGTAGCAGGTAGAAAGCTCTGGGGAGTTTTACTTGCACAAAAATGTTCTGAGGGCAGAATGAGAAATGATTGGTTTAGAGAGATAACCAATCAGATTGTAGAGGAGGTTGGTCCAAGCAACTAGAAGAGGGAAAACCAAGACATCTGATTGGCCTTCTTGAAGTGGGATGTGGCGTCACCTTATGCTGTTTCTCATGTCCCTTACAGCCCATAATGAGGCTGTTTTATTTCAGGGTCTCCCTAATCTTGCTTACGCTCATGGATTGCTACTTGTATTGGTGGCTCCAGGTCGCCATCCGCTGACATGGCGGTAAGATTGGCCACCGCTGGTGTGTTTTCCCACATCCTGACCAGACTCCCAAGATGCTTCATTAGCGGAGCTGGCCAGTGTGGTTATATGGCAGAACTGCAGAGTGTTTTTCTGCTCACGTGTCCTCGCCTTTCGGGTGCAAGATTAACTCAAGGGGCCAGCCATCTTTCCTCTGATCTGCTGGCTCATTTAGGTGTGAAAACAGAGAACATTTCTTTAGTAAAGAAATAAAAAACTCAGCCTTCTTTTTGGTTGTCATTGGACATTGCTGAGAAAGCATGTCTGAATACAGGTAGACCCTAAACGCAGTCATACAGCTTTTTTGTATTTAGTCTGCAAGTTTCTTTCCCCGCAATTCACAGTTAAATGTTGTAATCAGACAGAAAAACACACTGAGTGCAGCAACAGAAGTTCTATGAAGGTGTGTTTTACCTTAGTTCTCTCAGGCTGCTGTCTGTCATTTCTATAGGAGCATTTCATTAGTGAACTGAAAATGCAGACGTCTGTTTTCACTGGCCGTGTTAGCCGGCAGGAAGCACATATCCTTTTAGCCTCGTGAATCTGAGCTGGCAGTGATATTCATCGCTTCTGATCCTGCTTTCTCAGTCTTAACATAATTAAATCTCTGAACAATTGGCCAGTACGCTTCAAGTAAACTGTAGAAGGTTTCTCACAAAAATGAGCATTGATTGTGGCTGCTGCCAAGTCATTCATCTTAATACCTCTGAACGTTGAAGCTTATGGATATTTTTATTTAGCTGTATAGCTCTGGTAGGCCTGCACAGCCGTCTGTGCGACTTTCAGTTGTGTCTGCGTCTGTGTGTGCCTGCTTTGCTTTCCTTGCTCTCACTCCAGCGACAGCTTCCCCCTCTGCCGGGATCGCGAGCCTATTTCCCGGCCTGCTGCCCACTCACAAAGTGCAGCTCCCAGGCCTGTCAGAAAGCCTGGGTCTGTAGTCACCAGGGCCCTCAGGGTGGGAGGTGAGCAAACATGGCCAAGTTGCATGACGACGGTCCAGGCTGTAACATGGGCCTCCGGGACTCATGGTGAGGGGCACGGGGACATGAGTGGGGACGAGTAGAGGGCATCTGTGCATCACCAGAGAGTGATTGAGTCTCCTCCCATTGTTACTCTGAGCTTCAAGCCATGTGTGTCATCTTTTGTTTGCAGAATCCTTTTAAACACTACCGGAAGGCAGTTTAAACGTCCACATTTAATTAAGAAGGCCGTTTCATGGCTCATGCCATGACTTCCTCAAGGGGATCACTGTGCTAACACTCCCAGGGTGACAGAGGCCTGAAACAATGAACAAAACAGGCCGCTCTGAGTGTACCCTTGACAGCAACACTTACAGTAACTCTGACCACAACATTGACTGTCTGTAACACATTGTAACACTGACTGTAACCCAGACTGTATCACTTACTGTTATTCTGACTATGACACTCACTGTAACTTTGACTGTAACACTGACTGTTAGCCTAACTTAGTGCTGGGTGACATGACCAAAAATTTATATCGTGGTATTTTTTAAGATTCTGGCGGTTTTACAGTATATCACGGTATTTTTTCAAGTTCACCCTTACCGCGACAGTAAGTGTTTACATCAATAAAAAAAGTTTACAAAGGTTTTTTTTTAAAAAGGTTTTTATTAATTATTATTATTAAAAAATCATTTACATTTAGCTTGATAGTATAACCAACGTATTTTATCAAATTATAAGTATTCAGCTTGATAGAGACATGTTTTATTGATTATAACCATGTATTTAGCGTGATAAGAATTGTTTCACTTACATATTTTATTAAATTAATAATGCATATTTAGTAAGATAGCGGTGTTTTATTGATTATAACTATATATTTAGCTCCATACAGACATTTTCTATTTATTATTACTGTGTATTTAGCTTGGTAACAACATGTTTGCTTCACTGGCATGAATTTAATAATTATTACGTGATAAATCGATAATATTAGGGATCTTGCTTTATTGATATGAATTTAATTGCAGACCAAATTATATTACATTTAATACGAAGTTTCAGACACAGACTCAATGAGTACATACAAATAGTATAATGCTGAATTGAGAATTGGTGTGTTATAAAGTTATAACTGTTAGTTAAATGGGTACGCACAGCTAACAGGGGTCCCGTCTCAATACACTCTGCAATAGCGCTTCTGGCAGTGAGCAGTATTATATAATTTGCTGCTTATTGAAGAGTAACAGCTGTTGTTTCAGCTATGCTATGGTATGCCATTATATGTAACACTGTAACACTGATTGTTAACACTGATTGTAACTCTTATTGTAACTCTGACAGCTACTCTGACTGTAACACTAACCAGTGTTAATGCCAAGAACGCAATGATTGTACTTCTGGTTTTGGCAAGACTGGTCTTGGTAATTTGAGGAGTGTAACAGTTCATCTATTCTAATCAATGTATCGATTGTTAAAGCCATGATACAATTCAATCGGCTCAATTAATAAATATTGACTCATATTACATTTTGATGATACACTGTGAAAAAACCTCTCACACAAATCAATCTAGAGACTCACCTTAGTAGAGTAGATACCAATACATTACAGTACATCTATGCAGTTTAGTACACCTGTGTTCCTATGTTTTCAGAAAGTATCCTACACATATCCAGAAATAGTTTTTTGTTGTTAAAGTATAAATACAAGACCGTGTTTGTTGTACAGACATGTTTGTATTTTTGAGACATTTCTAAAGTACTCTGAAGTTTTTTCAACATATTCTCTTGTTAAAATGAACAATTTAACAGTATGTCTTTTTGAATTCGAATAAATTCCACTAAAATCAGGTTATATTTCAATGTATTGAAAATATTGAATCAAATTGAATCATATCACAGTAACATTTCAAATATCTGCAGATATCGAATTGGTGCCATGCAAAACTGAAATCGAATCGCATTATGGGTAAGCTTATGATTTGGACCCGTACTAACTTGCCTCCCACGAACAAACTTGGATGATTCATGAGAATGATCTCGTTTGGAAAGGATGCAACCTATGCATCCTTGATATTTGGGCCGGGGCAAGAACGACATCCAGGGATTTGTACCATCCTCCGTTCTCCTGTTCTTAGTATTGGAACTGGTCTTCAACAATGGAAGATCATGCAAAATGGCTATGTGAGAACACAAGTATGGTCAAGTACACATATTGAAAAACACCCTGTAACACAGATTGTAACAATGTAACACCACCTCATGATCATAATGGTTGTTTCATTCTTTTAATTTAGGGTCACTGCAAAGCTTATAGAGGTGAAACTTAGTTATGAGGACTAGAGACAGCTTAGCCTAACTGTAGGGTTTCTATCCATTACATTGTTGCTCTGGTACCATTTCCTGGGTGCTGATGCATTCTGGTTCTAGCTGGAGCCTGTGGCTAGCACACAGAAGGTTGACCTTCTGTAATAATAATGTCCGGTTTGTTGTTCGGTGCTCTCGGGCTGCTCTTACGCCATTAATTCTGAATTTCAAGGTCGACTCACACTTGTTGAAAGGCTTTCTCAGAAACAGCTTACACATGCTTATGTCCTGAATGTTCTTTCAGGATGAGTAAGGCCTGCCGTGCACGCATAAAAGACTATTAGGGTCGGGGAGGGAACTATGTTTTCATCGTGAAAATGGGAATGATTAAGCAGTGTAAGTCAGGGAGTGCGATGCAAGATGCCACTTTGCTCAGTGTAAGACCAATGCTCACATACCACTTAGCCCTCTGTTGGGTGTTCATCTCTCCAAGCAATGAAGGAAACACAGGGCTGTTTGGTAAAGGTGGTGACTCAGTCCGTGGTGGGGCACGTGGCAGGTTGCATGCGACTGGGACACCTCACTTCTCAGGCCGCGCATCACCGCCGCTGCCTCTCCGCACTCTGGAGATAATAGAGGCTGGCAGCGTAGAGTGTAAAGGAAGAAAAGGAAGCACTCTCTCAAGGACATTTCACGTCACAGGGAAAATAATCATTCGAACAAAAAAGTTATAAAAGTCATCATTCTGGAAGGCCCACATAACTGTAAAATAGCCTCTTATTATTCACAGTATTAGAATATGAAGATCTTTTTTGCATTCTCTACAAGGTCATCATGATATAAATACTGTGCTTCACTATTTTACTCTTTATAGAGAAGAAGAAGTTAAGAAATCGCTCTATATAGGACAGGTGTTGTTTTGTGCCCTTCGTTCCTCTCAGAAAGCTGAGCCGTGGCCCGTCAGGAGAGCGAGAGCGCTTCTCGCTGTGCTCACGTGTTCTCCATCTTCCTTTAGGGCGGAGACGAGAGCACGTCCTGACTTTGCGTCCCGCTCGGAGGGGCGGAGATTTACGGATTTGTCACGGCATGGGGCTTACTGTACGTCTATCGGTGCTCCGCCCACCTGCGTGATGTTTCCCCACACAGTCTGGGACAAGCCCAAAATGGGTGATTATGCTGGCTGGTAAAATCCTCAGCCTAAAATTTGCTGTAGGAGGGACATTTTTCTGCTACCACAGTTTGCTGAAGACCCCAGCTATTTGGAGTCCGCAAGGTTTTCTGGCAGTAGACCTGGTGCTGGAATTGAGGTGTGTTTGGGGGGGGGGGGGGGCACGTGAGGCGACGTCCAGTCCTGGAGCCATCAGCTTTCTGGAGGGCTGTACTTCACCAGAACTGGGGCTGACTTGTACACATTGGAATTTAATTATGAGCAGGGGGGGGGGGGGACGACAATACCCAATGACAGGTCTCTTTAAGGAGATGGAGAGCTGTGGCAGCTAAATTCGGAGCTTCCCTTAATGAACTGCCTCTGGATCCCTGTATCGTAGCAACACGTCTGCCGGCTCAGCAGCTGGGGCGAGGGCTGTCCCCTAGCCCACTGTCAGAATGTCACCTGCGCTGTCCTTATGTGCTGTCTGTCCCCACCTCTTGGCCTTGCGTCTTATTCCGGTCAGCCATATTTGAATGTTCGTGATACACGCTAAAGGCCATATGTAAACATTTCTCAGTTGGAGTCTATCTTACAAACTCAGGCCACTTCAAATGACTCAATAGGTCCCACAAAGTTGAACTGTGAGCTGCATTTCTGGGTAATGTGTTTCATTCACTGTTCTAAATCTGCTTTGACTATTGAGATTTTTTTTGTGTGTTTTTGCAGATACATTATGTTGCCGTTGCTTCTGGTATGAATGTTTTGTGCTGGGAGTGGATCCAAGTTTTCCATAAAAGAGTTTTTTTTTGTTGCTTTTGTATCCTTGTTAAGGTCCCTGGAGTCATCCCTCCATCTTGATTGATTGGTAGATCGATTGTTCGACCACATTTTGTCCTGAAACATTGTTTTGAGATATTACACTGTGATTTAGGTCCTCACCGATCCTACTCATCCTTTCTGAAGTTATTCTTTCCTCCTGTAAAAGCACAGATATCATGGAGTGACATTTTGTTTTGTACTACGATTTAAACCTAGCTCGTCTAAAGTTTTTTTTAGAGAAAGTTTAGACCAAACCTTTTTGCTTGGGGATTAAGTTGATCTCCTAATCTGTTTCAGGTTAAAGGCTTCAGCGGCATGAATATCCTTTATCAAAAGCTATTGGTCACTCTCCCATAATGAGGTAGAAACACAGGGGGTCGAAAATGCCGTTTCAAGTGACAGATGCAAGAGAGTATCACTAAAGCTGGCTGAACTAACGAAGGCATCGCCTTGCGCTCCAATGTGCTGACGGAGGAGATGTGCCGCTGGAAGATTCCACCGCTATTATTGCTACTGGGCGTAATCACATTTGTCAAAAATTACAGAGACATAATAAACCCAAACTTAGTTTACAGCAGCTTTTTTGGGTTCTTTACACACCCCCGGCATTGCAGAAAAAAAGTTTGATGCTTTCAGCTGGTGACTGTTGCGTTACCCGTGATGCCATATGCTGGTTTATGTGCACTGGGTGTGTCACCGATCTGTTATTTATTGAGGATGAAGAGATTTTCCGATGAAACAATAAAAGGTTGTGCTATGAAAGGGGCAAGTCGGGAGCTCTCCTTTTCCAAAACAGAGGCGATGTGGGGTTTTGCCTCTGAGTTCATTGTGGTCCAATTTGTCAGCTGGACACGTCTCAATTCATCGGTGAATAACAAGATTAGCTTGCATTAGTGGTCCAGTTGGATTACTTGACTACAACTGGCCAATGCTTTCAAATATGCAAAGATGACTTCATTTGTCTGACTGCCCCCCCCCCCCCCCAAACCCTTTTGGAACTTAACTTTTCATAGTGAACCTGGAATACGACAGCAATATTGGGAGTGTCAGTGTGTAAATAAACCAGTCCTCCCAGGAACCAGTCGCAGCCTTGGCTCTAACGGCTCAGGCTATTTTTGACAATATTTGTACTAAAGTTGTGTTAAATAATTATGTGTTTTCAGTGTTTGATTTCCTGTAGTGGTGTAAGACTAATAATATGTTTCCATTTAAGGTTTTCATTCTCAGTCGTAATTGCATGCTGCGAGGCATGTTTATTTTGGTTGAAGAGCTGGCAGGTTAGAAATTTCTATCATTCGGACGTGTACTTCGGTCGTACTTTGGTGCAATACTGTTTTTGCCAAAGACTAAGTGCTATTGGTGATTGCTTATTCTTGTTAGGTTTCAATATATGAATTTGGTGCACGTCAACAAAAAATGCAGCCCCCTGAGTATAATATTATTATCGCGCACAATCGAGTCAATGTGAGTGATTTCGGACCCTGAAAACAAAGCAAGAGTTTGGGATTTCTGGTCAACTTCCCCTGCACTTGAACTGTTTATCCATTATTGAGGCCCATTGTGCTGGAATCATAATGGAGAAAGTGAATCCAAAAAGAAGGCCGTTCTTTATTTAAAAGGAATTACTTCAAAGGAGGTTTTAAAAATAGATCAAAACGTTGTTCCACAATCGAAATGCATGACTCTGCTTTTAGGTGGAGCACTTCTCCCTAAAGAGAGCCCACATCTTCACTCTCAGCCTGTGTCCGGTTTGTGTTTATAATCAGCCAGCCCGTGTTAAGTGGAAGCGTTGTCCGTCACATTCTGTTCTTTTTATTCATCTTTGTTGCCGTTCCAGTAGAAATATTGTAATTGTCATTCATTTATTATTAGCAACGTTGTGTTTTTGGTAGCTAAATTTTAACAAGAAATCCAGATAAAAGATGATTCATTATTACAGCTATAATTTGACCATTAACAAGTGGTTTGGCTGATGAAGGTTTAGATTAGGACCTCTCAGCTAACACTCTGGCTCAGCTAAGACGTTTGAGGGCCCCGTCTCTGAGTTTACAGCCCTGTTGGGAGGGCCTACCTTGTCGGTGTTGCAGCACACACGGAGTATGTCTAGTTACTCCTCTGGGTGGCTGATGGGTGTTGGGCAGTGGCTGCGGTGTAGCTCAGCTGCCTGTCAAAGCCCAAAGTAAACCCCAAACCTGCGCACCTCAATGTACTCCAGCCGAAAATACTGCCGTCTCCAAGATTTACTGTTCCAGATGCTGCCGTTGCCACCAGACGTGTGTGAAATGACCACATGAAGTTAAGAACATCTCCACTTCCTCCAGCCTTGTTATGGGTTTCAAGCTCGTCCTCAAACTGCTCCCTGGATGAACTGTCAGGAAATCTGTTCTGTATACAAAGAGAAGCAGGGATTTTAAAATAGATGGGGGGGGGGAGGTGGGCACATGGTGGGGTAATTTAGTTTCAGGTTTGAATTCAGGTTTTTAGGTTTGTAGTGTAAAATACATATAAACCCTATAGCTGAAAACAGAAACTAGTGGTATGACATGGTAATAATATGATTATTTTTGTCAATTTAGCGATATTTAAGTGAGTGGTGACACAGTGATTCCTCACACCTTTAGGGCTCAGATCCCATCACTGTGCTTCGTTTGTGGAGATGGCATGTTCTCCCCATGATGCATCTCCTTCTGCTGTCCAGAGACATGCAGTTCTGTGAGGGGTGGTGCCCTATGACAGACTGATTCACCAGAGTGTCCCCCAGCCTTGTGTCACATACTGCTTGGGAGGGGTCCAGCCCACCCCCATGACCGTGTACAGACGCTCCCCAGGATACGATGGTCCGAGTTACGATATTTCGACTTTACAGTGGGTAAATGATTTTCACTTTCGGTAAATTATTCGACAAATTGCATGAGATATTCGACATTTTATTATAAAATAGGCCGTGTGTTAATGATTTTGCCCAGCTGTAGGCTAATGCAAGTGTTCTAAGCATGTTTTTAAGGTAGGCTAGGCTAGGAGTTTGAGTATGAAAAGGAGTATGGTGATGCTAATGCTAATACCTCACCCTCAAGGCGCAGTAACTATGCCCAGGGGAGCGTGGATACTGCACCAGATAGACCCCTCGCTCGAACCAGGAGGACAATGGGCACAAAGTGGAGGCTCAGCTGGCCCCGTCAAATGTTAGCAAGCTGAGAGCCACTGTATCCCAAAATACTGCCCCAGCCATCTTCATGCCAGCCTCACAGTGTGAGCACCTAAAGTAAGCTTGGCATCACCTCTATATGCGCTCAGTCTGGGTCACCATGTGAACCTGTAGCCAAACCTCCAGCTCGACCTTTTATTTAGACCTTATGTTAAAGCTTTTCATGCCCCAGCCGGATACACTCTCGCTCTGACTGAATACTCCGATTCGTTCCACATCAGAAATTCCAGGTCAATGGCAGATCAAAGCTCTTCTATCTACAACCACTGAAATTAACTCACCATTTCTTGTTGACTCTGAGGAAGGCAAAAAAAAAAGCTCTTATTGGGCTACTCGCTGGCATTTACACTTTTACCCCCGGCACGTAAGTAGATGTGGTGGCGATTGCCACTGAGAGCGTAATGCCCACGGATTCATGGATATTGTCGTGCTGATGGGATCAGGATGTTCCTAAGCTGTGGCGAACTGTCAGGCTCACGCCGCCTCATCTAATCCCGGTATCCCTCTGAAATCTGCACCCACGGGCAGTCTCCGCCTAGCTGAAGGCATTGCTGTCTTAAGATAGTTTAGATAATGCTTCCTCAACTGGTGTGGAACTTAATCCCTCGAAAATCCTCCTTAATCAAAGCAGTTGTGACACAAACATGGCTTTGGAAAACAAAAAACGAGCTGAAACAACAGCATGAAAAACGTGGCCTTCGTAAGGCCAGCTGAATGCTAAACGTGTAGCGTTTGGCGGTCTGCTTGGAAGGCCGGATGAGCCGAGAAAGAAACTCGATGGGAATGGAGGCTAAAAGAAATGCAAGACATTGAGGCATCTTTTTTTGGACGTGTGTTTCGCTTTCTTGGCGACTGATGAGGTGCTATAGTGTTAGCATGTTAGGGACATGGTGTGCACTTCTATTCTGGATGTCTGTGAGCAGCTGTTGCGGGAGGGGGGGGGTGGGCAGCGAGCGGAGCTGTACTGTAGGCTCTCTGGCCCGGTCTTGTAATGAGACACCGGGGGGGCCTGCTTTTCCAGGCCTGCGCGGCACACAGCCCAGCGGTTGTGCCGTTCCCGGCTAACGTGTGATCATGGAGAAGCGGCCCCTCTCCTCCGGTTGTGCGAGAGAGAGCTCCGACAGGCTGCGGGCGCGGCGCGGAGATTTTTGTCATACAAGGAGCGGTGAGGAATTTTAACAGGACCGCTGAGACCACTGTTTTTTTTTTTTGTTTTTTTTTTTTTACTGCAGAGCTGAAATCCAAAGGAGAAATCTTATGTTTCTCTTTTTTAGCCTTAGCCTGGCAGATCTGAAAACCAGAGAAAACACATTTGTGTTTCTCTCGTTAGCTTTAGTTTTTCTGGGGTAAAACCCAGGGAAAACACATCCGTGTATTTACAGTTAGCCTTCGTTTTTCAAACATTGAACCCAGAGAAAACACAACCCTGTCTCTCCAGTTAGCTTTAGCTTTTCAAAGGCGAAACCCAAAGTAAACACATTTGTGTCTCTCCATTCAGCCTTAGCCTGCTTCAATGCACATCTGGCCTTTTATTTTATGAACTCCTTAGACAATTGGACTATGGGAAGTGCATTTCAGTCTCTTCCAGCTGTATTTGCACATGTTGATATCTGTTTTACTAGCACCCTCTGTATCCCATGGCCTAGCCCAGCCGGAACTGCCTGGGATGGGCTCCAGGCCCCCCTGCGACCCTGAGCGGCATAAGCATTTGGAAGATGAACGGATGGCATCCCTTTTCTCAGCCAAGTCTCCTTAATAGGAGGCAGGACTAAGAAACAATTACAGTGTTCTTGGGAGAATGTGCTGAAAGAGGTCAGAGCTTTGCCATGGTGTTGCATTTCCGTACTGTACATTTCCGTACTGTACATTTCCGTACTGTACATTTCCGTACTGTACATTTCCGTACTGTACATTTCCATATATTTGTGTAATGCCACGGGGGCTGACATTGCACCTATTGTGGAAACCATCAGCAAGCTATTCAAACCAAAAAGTTTGTAGCTGGTTGTCTTCTCAGTCCCATGAGCCTAATTTGTATGTAATTTAACGGGGTTTGGATGGAAATAGCTGCTGGGGCATTGGATCACGTGACCGTAACTCCAGGTAATTAAATTCCGGAAGTTTCCTTATTTAGGCGCTGCTGGGATAGAGTCCTAAAGGCAGAAAGCAGCCGGCTCACGCCGACCGGATGAGTGTGGCTCCGCATCCGCCCGATTCACGCCATGCACTCATGTCACAAATCTGCCGCTCCGGCATTCTGCTCCCTCCCGAGCCGCGTGAATCATCGTCGGGCAGAAAGGCAGCTCATCTGCGGCTTTGTCACCCGTCTGCTGGCCGCTTGGCCGAGGAGAGGAGAGGACGTGGAGGAATTTGGCAAGCGGAGCTGGGGAGCAGGCCTACCCCTGCACCTCGCTCACTGCCAGGGGTGATTTCGGCGGACCAGCCGAGTTGCCCTTCGAGGTCGTTCACCCTCAGAAGGGTTGCGAGCCATGCTTTCCATCACCGCTCAGAGGGGCCATTACACAGAACCATCCAGGAGACGGCGCTCTTTTCCACTCGGGTGGATCAGAGGCTCTGCCCCTCACCTAGGGCCAAACGTAACCCCGCTGCTCCCCAGTGTCGGCAAGGCGGTGCTGCTGTGTCCCACCGCTGCAGCCCGGCAGCCAGAAGGTGGCATGGTTATGCATTCTCCTCCCTAGTGCAAGAAGAGAGCAGGCGGCAAGCCTATTAATAGACTGGCTATGGTCTTAAACATAGAGCCGGAAAGCAGAGAGGTAAAGTGACTCACTGTAAATAAAGGGAGGCCTGCCAGTTCGCAGCTGTACCGCCTCTTAAAGGGACACACGTACTAATACACTTACACACACACACACTAATACACATATCTACACAGTAATGTACACATTTATACACACTAAATCACATATAAGCACACACCAATATACACACATAATGTGTTTTATTTGGTTGCATTTTTTAAACCCTGAATGCAGGCCTGCATACACATGTAAACCGATAGGCAGGCACCAGCCTAACAATGCATTCACACTATATATACACACTTCTACATAATGTATATAATATATAGATACATCTATATTTATAATCACATATACAGTTATACTGAACAAGTGAACACACAAAGTAGGGGTGGGCGATATCCTGACTGGTTGCACCTGTATCTGCAATAAGTTTTTCAGAGGTATTGCTGGAATCACGATACAACATCATTTAACATCATTATTATAACTACAGAACAAACTGCCAAGCGTCTGTCACGAGATGCCTGTGTGCTCAGGGGCTGCAACAGGACAACAAAAAAAACAGACCGATGTGAAACATGCAGTTTCAGCCTGCATAACATCTCAGCCCTGTCTCTCTATCTCAGCCCTATCTCTCTATCTCAGCCCTGTCTCTCTATCTCAGCCCCTGTCTCTCTATCTCAGCCCTGTCTCTCTATCTCAGCCCCTGTCTCTCTATCTCAGCCCTGTCTCTCTATCTCAGCCCTGTCTCTCTATCTCAGCCTTGTCTCTCTCTATCTCAGCCCTGTCTCTCTATCTCAGCCCTGTCTCTCTATCTCAGCCCTGTTTCTCTATCTCAGCCCTGTCTCTCTATCTCAGCCTTGTCTCTCTCTATCTCAGCCCTGTCTCTCTATCTCAGCCCTGTCTCTCTATCTCAGCCCTGTCTCTCTATCTCAGTTCTTTGTCAATTATCTGCCTCAGTGGATCTCAGCTTAATGACTAGATCTTGAACTAAAAACATAATTGATCTTTTCTAATCTGTTAGCTAACTTGGTTAAGAAAAAATAACACCATCGGACCGCTAAAAATATTGCACTCATGTCACGTGGAAAACACACGATTAATAGATGGGTATGTGCTACGCTGTCAAATAAAAATGTAATATTTTATATTTATTATTTAAATCTTTTATTTATCTGTTATTACTTGTTTACATTTGTGGCAAACTGAGTTCAGAAGTGCACAGTTATTGATTGATACATTTTCATTTGTATTCAAAACTTTTGAACCAGTATTAAAAAAATCAAAAAGCACTTTGGCTATAATGAGTCCGTTACTTTTATATGTACAGTATTTTACATAAATAATAATTCATTAAGTTTATTATTTTACGCGTAATGATAAGGATAGAACTTCTGGCTAAGTGGTTAAATGGTTAATTAGCATTACTACAAACATTCCAGTTTGGTTAGTTTGTAAACAAATGATTGCGATTTATATTGTCATCATGATTCAAATCAAAAACTATTGATACAGTTTGACATTTTGGCCATATCGCCCATCCTTACACTATAGTATTTTTCTACATACTGTGTGTACATCCTTATGAGACACCCAGTATATAAACACATAATCATACACACACATCAACATATGAACAGGCAGCTCATGTACAGACACACACACACACACAGGTTTGTAATTGTATCTTTGTGGGGACTCTCCATTCATTTCTATGGGCATAACTCTTGGCCAACCCTAACCTTACCCACGTAATCAAACGAAATACAACACTTTTGGCTGTTTTAGATTTTTTATTGCATTCACAGATTTGTATAAAATTGTGGTTTATACTCTGGGATCCTGAAAACACACTAAAGTCGCTCCCCATTTGTATGACCCCCCAGGCTGAAAGACATTTTCAGCAGTTCCCCCCGTTCCTTCCCCGTTCATAAAGGTTCACTGTATGTTTTTGGTTAATGTCATTCCCCGTGAATTTAATGCTGACAGGGTTCTTCTACAGACAGACGCGTCTGGTTTATAATGTCTGAGATGCTGGGGGGGGGGGGGGGGTTATGGGGGGGGATGGCAGGGGTTGTGACAACGTGGAGGTCCTGTGGGACTCCCTCATACTTGTGATAAAGGGGCTATGGTGATACTGGAAGGGGGGGTAACTGTTTCCTTTGTTTTATTTTGTTTTTCGCTGACTGCCACACGGAGCCTGAACCCTTTAAAAGAGAGTTTGGTGGATGGGGGCCCAGCGAGAGCCTCGACCGGGCACCAGTTGCTGTGATCTGGTTAAACGTGCGCCGGCTGACGCCACCCGGCCCTGTCTGGGTTGGCACCCTGGGTTAGGGTTAGTCAATGTTTACCCTCTGTGTGCCCGACACGTCGATGTGAGGAAGCAGCTGGGGGCCGATAACCTGCAGACCAGACATCGCAGCCTCCGTCCCCCTCAGGTCTGTCAGTCTAAACTGTCTCGGAGCCGCAAGGTCGCCGCGACCCCGGCAGGAGACACGCGGAAATCAGTGTCCCCTGGGCCTCGGTCAGGCTCTGCCTCTGTCGATTGGTGGGTGAGCTAGCAGTGCATCAGGTGTGTGTAAGGAGGCAATATTACTGCTGTGGCTCTTATAAGTATTATTTGTTTTTATTAAATTACAGTATTAAGGGAGGCTTAAGTTGCAAATGGTCCACCTGGTGCTTTTGCCTGAAGAACATGACTGAAATGCTTGTGGTGTCTTCATGCGCCGCATTCAATGCTGCCGGCTCCCCCAGGAACGTCTGTAGACATCTCAGAGCATCACGCCCACAGGCAGCAGGAGTGCAGGAGTCTGGGGGTGGCCGAGACGCTCTGCCGCTCTTTGCATAAAGCTGAATAATCTGCGTTTGTCCGCTTGCCTGCGTTTATTTGTGTATTTTATTAATGTGGAATGTAGGGTGATGATATGTTGGATTGGACACCAGAGAAATATGGCCGGCTCTTCCTGTACAGTATGGTATTTCACAGTTGTTTGGTTCTGTTAAGAAATATAACATAGTAAAACAATAGACTGTATTTAAAATAATTATAAACACTAGGGGTGCTGCTGGCTTGATGGATGACGCTGTCCTCTTACACCTGCCGAGTTGTGGGTTCAGTTCCCATCTGTGTATTAAGTTCTCTCCTTGTTTACATGGTTTCCTCCAGGTACTCCAATTCCCTCTTGCAATCGAAAAGCAATCGGATTTAAGTAAATTGCTCTCTAAATTACCTATAGTGTGTGATTCTCATCCATGGTGACCACTTCCCTGTGTCCTACGCTTCCTGGAATAAGTTCCAGGTTCACTGTAACTAAGTGAATAAGCTGTTACGGATGGATGGATGAAACAAGAGCCATAATTATAATAAAGAGCAAACTTGAAAATGGATGAATCCTGTGGAAATTCAGGCCGGAATGAAGGTAGTCTTTTTGGTTTTTTTTTGCTGTGCGCTGTTTTTAAAGATCACACGTGGATGTAGCATGGGCACACAGGCTTTTCTGTCGACGCCTTGCGGGCCAACTGGAGGTGAGGATTCAAGACGAGAGAGTGGGAGAGCTCCGAAAATACCTCTGCTCGGTCTCGCTCGTTCCCCCGGCTCCCCACAGAGGCGCAAAAAAGGCAGACGTAGACTGGCTGCTCTCCTCAAGAATGATGTGACACATCTGGATTAAGACGCATTTTGGAAATGGCGTGAAATAGCCCCAGTTGTGAAAAACTCCCCGTTTATAATGGTCTGTTTAGCAGTTTAGAGCCGGAAATGCTTTGGGAGCTCTACTTATGTGGAAGTGGTTGTTCACTTTGTAGATGAAGGTCCTGGACGGAAATCTCACCACATCTCGCTGGCCTTTCATACACCAGGCCACCTTTAACTATCAGAGCTGGAAACCATCTGAACGAGTTGCTGAGCACAGAGGCCAGCTGTGAGATCCATCTGAAGGGAGCCACGGCGACATGCGGGTTCAAGTACATTTCGCTCCATCATCTACACCCTCTACCTGCCTACGCCAGCACCGCGGGGCATCCCCAACTTCCACATCCCCAACTTCCACATCCGTATCCTCATCCCCAACACCTCTACTGGTCATCTCCTTACACCACAATCATGCATCTAGTGCGATTCCCTCGCACCGTTCGCTACCATTCATGCCGCATGTGTTAGCTAGAGATGCTTTCTAATTGGCTGAATAAGCCCCGCCTCTTAGCATGTGTCGAATCTCAGGATGTCCCATTTGTCTTTACTCAGAGCGTATGTGGCTGAGAGTGCAAAGCCCCAGAAGCTGTAGAATATAAATCATGAGACTGAACGACCGCATGTTGCTGCGGAGACCCCAGACTTACCGCTGTGGATGGGGGGACTGAGTTTCCATACTAATTTGATCTTATGCTACCCTCAGACCTACAGCAGCTCACCCCGATCCCAGCTCCTCCCACGTTCTCGCCTCTCGCAGTGCCTCACGAGCTCAAGGTGCGCAGGTCTGCACCCTCGTCCTACAGTATGGACAGTGAATTAAGAAGCCTTATAGACTGCCTCACACCTGCAGGGTTGGTCCTTCATACGCTCCAGCATTATACCTCACACACAGACCTTTCCAGAGGCTCACACAGAATACAATATGCTTGTATTCTACGGGTTGTGAATAAGTAGCACGATATTTAGCATGTTGCTAATTGCAGGAGGGTATGTCTGCCTGTTATTACTCTTTGAAGGAATCTTTGGTGTTACAAAGCCATTTTTTTCAGTGACCCCGACCGGCCCCCCAGCCTGGTTCCATGAGTCCGAGCACTGCAGGGGGTGTCTGTGTGGTGTGACAGCCGCCAGCATGCAGACACACGCTCAGACTCGTACGGAGTGGGGGGGGGGGGGGGGGTGCACATGCATTTTCACACTCATGGTTATTTGGGGGGTGCTTTCGGGGAGGGCAGTAGCAGGCCCGATTAAAGCTACCCATGAACGACATTCAGAAAAAACACATACAACAGCAAAAAAGAAAAACAACATTATCTCCTCCCCCAGGCAGTCTGGTCCACAGAACCTTTCCCTTTAATTGGTTTCAGGATTTTGTGATTTGGGTTTTTTTTTTTATTATTTATGCTCCTGTTTCTTTCGATAACAAAGGACAGAAAGAAAATGAATTCACGTGCTCACAGAAATAGTAGCGGCTAATATCAGTACCTGCCATGCAAACCAAAAGTAAAGGCTTCCCTCAGCTGATTTGTGTTTCTGCTCATATTTCACTGTCATATGGTATGTTATAATAGTAACACATTGGATCATATATATTTATAACAGTAATATGTTATACAGTTTAGTAGTACAGTATATGTTTTGTCCAAATACAGGAGCAATTCTTGCGTCTGTAAGAGGCCGTTTAGATGCTTATAACCTTGGAGATTTGATGGAAATGTAAGGTCTGTGTCACTTGCAATGTGTTAATCAACTCCTTGCATGCTCATTCTGTGGCTGGCTGACACATTTTTAATGAAAAAGTGGAATGAATCCTTTGTGCAGTGAGTAAAAACCATCATACCTCCGCAGCTGGGGCCCTGGTTGACCCCCAAGCTGAGTCCGCATCAGGGCACTGGTTTTGGCAAGTGTGCCGGCCAGGGGTCTTTGCCGTCACGCAGAGACGAGGGAATGAGCTGCAGTCTAATCGAGCCGAGTTCCACGCCTCGTACTCTGTTCTTACACATCGCCTGACCATGGGTTTTCGGGGCTTGATTCAATTCTGGCTCTTGCTGAGTGGTTTTTGTATAACTGAAGCCGACACCAGGATGGATGAGATACAGTAACCAGTTAGCTAAGCACCATGTGAACAAATGCCCTGGTGAGAAAAAGGTCAGATAAGAACTGTGTATTTATCTTAAATGTTTCCATCGGATTTTTTAAGCATAGTCTGCTTTTTGAGGCTCAGATCTTAACTTTCAATATTGTGCAGGATGTGAAATCCCAGGGGATGCTGCTAGCTAGTTCTTTGGCAGATCAGACAAGCTGGATGCTCTTACATCCTCCCAGATGGGGATTTTCAGGAAAGTCCCAGGCTTCAAGTCTGGCCTAATTCCTCTTTTACAACATTGATTTCTGTGGTGGGCCCTTTTCACCAATACATAGTGTGTGGAGCGGCACAGTCCAAATAAGACCTCCTCAGGGGTCTGTTCCCAACAGCCTGGTCCCACAAGGCTTAAGTGGGTCAACAGGCACCCAGCTGGGAGTTCTGACGCATGAAAGGTCCTGGTGTCAGATCCAGGGAGCCACCAGGGGAGGTATCAACAGAGCCATTTTGTTCCATTAATGAATTGGTAGGTGACAGGTAAGAATTAACTCCACCATCAAGTAGTGCAAAGCAGGACATGGAGAAACATGTTCAACCCAGGCGCCATAGAAACAGATTTTCCAGTGAAAAAATAAAGGCCACACTCCTTAGTCGTTTAATCCCAGCCTTCTCTGATATTAACCTAGTTTTCATCTAGGTGACCAAATAGTTGTACTCCTATGGTTAAATGAGGAAGCTATTCCAAAATAAGATGCAAAACAAAAAAGTACATGGGTTTATTTCAGTCTTTTTGTTCCAGGAACTAATGTTGAGACTTAATGGATCAGACCTTGATGTTTCAGCATCAAGGAGAACAACAAGTGCCTGTGGGTGAACCTGCCTTGTTTCTCTAGGACAGGGTTCTTCAACTCTGGACCTCGATTCCAAATCCAGGCCGTGTTTTCAGTTCTCCCAGGTAGTTGTTTAATAATTACTGATTCTGATTGGTCAGAGGCTTCTCGCCTGACTGACAGGTAAAGGAAGGCTGGAAAACCAGCAGTGCTCGGAGCTCGAGGACCGTAAGTTGAATAACCCTGCTCTAGGACTGCGGCCTCACAGGAGATGCGGATCTTGCTTGTGCGTTTGCATGTTCTCCCCGTGTCATGAGGGCTTCCTCAGACTTCTTCAGGTCTCACGGCCCACAGTCATGCAGCTGGGTGAAGTGGATTCTGGGAATAACCCATTGTGTGTATGAGCACGTGCCCTGCAATAGATTGGCATTCCATCCAGTTTGTCCCTTTCCTTGTGCCCCGTCCTGCCAGGTATAGATTTCAGACCCCCTATAATGGATACACGTGCAAGATGGATGGATGATCTATTTCAGCAGTGAAACACACTGCCGTTCAGGTTTTTTCCCACTTATCATAGTCACATTTGGGACACACACAGGGTCCCGGATTATGAATCTGCTCAGCGTCTTGCTTGCAGGAGCAGTGGACCAGAGCCGGTCTGACGAAAGTAGAGTAGGTGTGGGCAGTGAAGTAGGAATGGAGGGTGCGGAGGTACCGCTGTTTCAAAGCGTCCCAGTCCCTAGTTGCACTCCGTTGAACTGGCACCCACACTCGCCCCAGTGAAACTGAGAAATCCACAGGCCAGAGCCAGAATGGAGAAGGAAGATGGGTCCCTGGTGAATCTCCCACCTCCCACCCTCTCTCCATCTCCCTCTTCCTGAACACGAGGAAAGAAAGAAATTAAATTAATTTGTACAGCAACACATATACACAGATTTGAGCTCTTTTCATATGTATGAACTAACTTTTGTGCCATTTTCCATCGCAGTAAAATAAAAACACAGATATATCGTACTGGAAGATAAGCATAATTTTTAAAGCTTTAAATGACATTCCTATAACTGGATTTTTCCAGATTTACAACCTTCTGTGCATGTGCAGCGATGGGACATTTCAGGTTTGTGTTGTGTACATAAACCGTGTCCCTTTTGATAAAATGTATTAAGAAATATCTGTGTGGAGGCAGGTCACTTTCAGGAGGTCTGAAGTGCTGTGATAGTGAAATGTAGAAAATATAGCGGAGAAATCCATCCATCCATCCTCCAAAAATGCTTATCCTGTACAGGGTTGCAGTGATTACAGGGCAGGGATGACCAGAATGCCATTCCATCACACTGCATAAATGGTTACTCTTCATAAATACATATTGCTAAACTCAGTCCTAGATTTTTACCATATTTGTTTGCCCCAAGAACGCTTAGTACTATTGAGATTGAGAAGTACTGGCTATGACCTTGCAGCATTTGTGTTAGGGTTACTTAAGTCCACTGAGGCAGCTGTGAGATGTGAACGCAGCCTCTAACAGGCGAATAAAGCGATGTGGCCCCCAGAGGCAGAATGTGTGGGAGGTTGTGGGGTCTCGAGCGCCGGGAAAGCATGCCGAGCTCTACAGCAAAACGTCCGCGAGGCGGAGAGTCGAATCCGAAAACACCAGTATGTCCAGAGGCCTTCTGCTGTGGGGTTTCGCCCCGTGTCTGCGTGCCGCCGCTGTCTGATAAGCAGATTGCGCATCTTCCTTTACGGAGGACTGAGAATCCCTCTGATACCCACCTATCATTCTGAGCTGCGCGTTTTAGAAACAAGGCAGAGCTGACAAATATATGCTGTACATGCAAATAAACTGTATAGACATATATTTATATAAACAGATTTGTGGCTCCATCTGTCTGCCTACATGTGTATTTGTCCCTGTGTTCCTGTGTACATGTGACTGTCCTTATGGGTCTCTGTGACAGTCTGTATGTGTCCCTCCCTTACCTGTGTCCCATCTCGCATACTAGCTTCCGTACTTTTTAAATATTTCTACCACTTTGATTTTCCCCAGTACTGGGCTCCTGGTTTAATCTGAAAGCAATTACCCGGACATATAAACAAACCTGTCTGCAGTTAGTCCTTTTTTGACCTTCGGGAATAAAGGCGTGGGTAATGATTCAGTGATGCCTGGCTGGCCAGACCCTGTCGCTGCTGTGTTGGGTTCATCTAATTTCTCATTCGCCTTTGTGCTAGTTTTTTTTTTTTTTTTTTTGGATGCCAACTATGTCAGAAAGGTCAGTTTTTGGAGGGCTGGACTTTGTGTGAAATACTCATCGCGCAATCTGTCGACCGTGCGTGAGAATATGAGAGTGCTTTCATTTGCTGTGTACGTGCCCTGCACGCACAAAACAAACCCATTTCTTTCACTTTTATTCACCAAGCATGACATTTATTTCCTACCTTTTTTCACGATGTCGACATTTTATGAGATTAAGGTTTTAAAAAGTCGATGGACGTTAGTTTTTCATATAAAGCTTTTTAAGCGTGCACATCTTGTTAATTCTGTGAGGGATTTGCTGACTGGTGTGTAAAAGTACTGCAAATTTCTCATCCCTGAATAAAAGTTATCTCTGAATTGGAACTGTTTGTACAAGCAAGGAAAGTTCGACAGAAGATTATTAAAGCAGAATGGGAAGTATCCCGCCGGACCGAAAGCAATCGCCCCAAACGCGTTTACACACGCGCTTCGCAAGAATACCTTGTTAACTTAATGCGAACTGTTTTCCCTTCAGGAAACAAAGTTAAGTTTTGCATTTAAATTCTGAAGTCAACCAGATGAGTTACTAGGAGTTTTTGTCCCTTTCATTTAAACTTACCTGCGCCTTAAATGACGCACACATAAAGTAGAAAGTACCATTCGCCGTTGGGAAAGAGGAAAACGGACTATTTTATTACACTCAGGTTTAATTTAAAGCTTTAATTTATTATGTTGGATAGTTTGTTTCCCACTGCTTTGTGACAGAGGGAGCTAGCTTTCCAGAGAGCAAGCATATATACTGTATTTCTCTCTCCTTGCTGGGCAGTGGTCTGAAAAAGGATTTTAAGAGACGCCATTAAACCCGGGTTCAGCAGGGTTCATTGTAACCAGACGCTCTGTAATTGAGATCCTGCTCTCCTCCATCAACTTACACGCCCTCTGATAACTCTGCAGATTTTGCTTAACTGTTTTATTCCACTTCACTGTATCTGCAACATGTGATTATAATGCACTATTATTCATTATGGTATTGTTATGCATTATTTGAAGTTAAAGTAAGAAATATGGTGAGTACAAAAAAATAAATTTGTTTGGGAACAGTAACTAAATAACAATGAGTAAATCTGGTAACAAAATGGTGGGCCAGTTCTTGGAGACATTTGCAGTATTAACATTTTAAATGGTGTGAGTGATTTAGTTGAAAGTTCTGGAAAGAAGATTGGGATAGTGACCGTGTAGGTGGAATAAAACATGTTTGTTTGATGTTATGCGAGTGTAAAATGGAACTTTTCAGCAATCACAGATGTTCTCTGTGATTGGCCTTGTCTGCTTAGATTGCCATGTTGAAACAGACACTTGACCATGTCGTGGTGCGACTGGTGGGTCTCTCGTAGAAGGCCCGCTTTTGTTGTCTCCCTGGGGCATCGTTAGACATAGTTAACGAGGAGGATAAAAGGGGAATAATGGGGAGACTGGGTGTCAGGTGGTTAAGTGTCTCTCGTGAGCCTCGTCTGTGGCCATGGCGAGTTCTCTGTCGCTATGCTGTAAATGCATCCGTGTGCCGACGTGGCCTTGGGGTACCAGGGGACCGCCCCTGACTCCACATCCTGCCCCTACCCCGCCCCTGACTCCACACCTGACTCCACATCCTGCCCCTACCCTGCCCCTGACTCCATACCCTGCCCCTGACTCCACACCCTGCCACTGACCCGCAACTGACCCTGCCACTGACTCCGCCCCTGCCACTGACTCCACCCCCGCCACTACCTTGCACTGACTCCACCCCTGCCACTACCCTGCCATTGACTCCGCTCCTGCCACTGACCCGCCACTGACTCCACCCCTGCCACTACCCTGCACTGACTCCGCCCCTGCCACTACCCTGCACTGACTCCACCCCTGCCACTACCCTGCCACTGACTCCACCCCTGCCACTACCCTGCACTGACTCCGCCCCTGCCACTGACTCCACCCCTGCCACTACCCTGCCACTGACTCCACCCCTGCCACTACCCTGCACTGACTCCGCTCCTACCACTGACTCCGCCCCTGCCACTGACTCCACCCCTGCCACTACCCTGCCACTGACTCCGCTCCTACCACTGACTCCGCCCCTGCCACTACCCTGCACTGACTCCGCCCCTGCCACTACCCTGCACTGACTCCGCCCCTGCCACTACCCTGCCACTGACTCCACCCCTGCCACTGACTCTGCCCCTGCCACTACCCTGCACTGACTCCGCCCCTGCCACTACCCTGCCACTGACTCCGCCCCTGCCACTACCCTGCACTGACTCCGCCCCTGCCACTACCCTGCACTGACTCCGCCCCTGCCACTACCCTGCACTGACTCCGCCCCTGCCACTACCCTGCCACTGACTCCGCCCCTGCCACTGACTCCGCCCCTGCCACTACCCTGCCACTGACTCCGCCCCTGCCACTACCCTGCACTGACTCCGCCCCTGCCACTACCCTGCACTGACTCCGCCCCTGTTGTTTGGTGTGACTCTTTTGTTGTGTTTGAGGTCCAGCCACCCAGCTGCCTTCCACGTCGAGGTAGTCCATGGTCAATCTGGTGGGTTCTACTTTTATAAGACACTCAGTAGGGAAAGTGTTCCCTCCGGAAGTGCCAATTCACCTGCTTGTTCTGAGATGGTCCCAATGTGTCCATTCTACAGAGGGTATGGCGTTGACACAGGGAGAGAGTGTTTCTGTCGGTGAGAGTATCTGTGGGAGTCACTATGGATGCTGTCTGGGACACAAGATGCCTGTTGCGTGACTGCGCATGCATGCACCCATGGCAACACACGCGTGCGTGTCTGTCTGACCAAGTCTGTGCATCAGCATGTGTCTCCTCGCATGTGCATGTGTCTCGCAGAACAGACTGCGCGATAATCACGCGGTCGGGGAACGCAGACGTGAAGCCAGCTGTGTCGAGGATTTAGGGAGCTTGCAGGACTTGTTTCAAGACGAATCAGAGAGACCAACTTTCTCTAAAGCTAACTAGAAGAACACTGTAACAAACATGTGTTGCATGCAAGCCACGTTTCATCCACAAATAGGCTCGGTACCGCGAGATCCGGCTGCTCGATCAGACAGAATTGGCACTTCTCCCATGTCAAAGTTCACCTGCCGCCTCAAGGGGACAAACTGACATGCTGAGCCAACCCCAGCGAGTTCAGGGGAGGGGATGGAACGGTTCTCCGGTCGACCCTGAGGCCACGCGTCAAGCGTCATCCCAGGGGTGTCTCATGAATATCAACAAGAGTGCTTTGCTTGTAAACTGGTAAACACTGCCTTTCAATGCCACTGCATCAGAGAGCCATGCAGGGAACATCCCATAATAAAAACATCAAATTAATAAATAATGACTTAAAACATTTTAGGGATGGAGGCATGCCAAATGGTTTTATTAAATTGTGCATTTACAAATTAGTTGAAATAAAACATATTATAATGTTGTTCAGGTGCACTTACCTTTCCATTATTGATTGGAACTGTCCTTTGACAGGGTTTTTTCCTGCTGTCTGATAATGTAAGATTGCATCATACATGAAAGGCAACATTATTCGACCTAAAATGGCTCCCCACCCTCACTGCTATGCTAGCTAGCTGCAAAGTGCCTCTTTCCTTTCTTGGTACTCCGGGACGCAGCGGCATTCGGCAGCGAGAGCGTTCGAGATGAAAACCCACCTCCGTGCTACCAGCTGGGGACCCAGGAGCGCCCCCTGAGGCAAGAACAGGAATAACTCTTTCTGGGAGCCATGATGAAGACCTCGGCCGTTATGGCCAGTGCGACACTGTCCCCCTGTGGGAGGCAGTGTGAGGGCTTTGCTGTGAGGTTTATGTATATATTACATTTTGGGGACCAAATGTCCCCACAATGTGATAAAAAGAACTTTTTAAAAAAAAATCTGTAATGGCACTCAAAAAAACAAAAAATGTCAAAAGTCTTGTGTTTTGTTTGTTTACTGTTAAAGTTTGTTAAAGTTAGGCTGGTTAGGGGTTAAGGTCATCATGGTGGGATTAGAGTTCGCCCCATGGAAATGAATGCGGAGTCCCACAAAGATCTGTATACAAACGTGTGTGTGTGCGTTTCAGATTTTTGAAGAATGCAGTCATTGAAATACCCACAAGAAATAAAGATGTGTTTCTTTAAAAAAAAAATGAAAACACTAAAAAGTACTATGTTGGGGTGGATTTAGGGGTCAGGTATATTGTATTTGCAGCTAGAGTGAGTGTCTCCTCAGTGATTTGTGCGTGTGTGGTTACACCTTCCCCGCAGACCTGTATTCTGCACATCCCCAGTCAGACATATGGCAGTGATATCAGCCAGACGCACGTCTCCCGTGTGCCTGACAAGGCCGTGATAAGGCCCCCTTGGCTGATTAAGATGGAAGTTTCCATCGGAATGCATCCAGGCGGTGGGGGGAGGGGAGGGGAGGGGGGGTGATCTTTATTCTGAGCTAGGCACAGACCCTCCCGCTCTGTCGGGGCTCAGGACCATCTCTGCCACACCCGTCTCTGGTTGTGTTTGGAAGGACAGCTTTACTCCTCAGCAATGCAGGGGATTGGCTGGTTTCACCTTTTGCAGGAGCAGATCGAACCTGTGATTGGTCAGTCACCCCAAGCCGCCCGACAGAGTGGTCACCTATCAGCATCTGTGAAACCTTCTCAGGGCAGAATTCACTTTGCAATGGTGATCATTGGTGATATGATGTTACACCTGTGTTGAGCGCACTATCGTGGCTCTCCCGGTGAAGTCCGGTGTGTTCAATGCCATCCGACTGGCAGCTGCCCCCCCACACAGGCGGGCAAATGCCCACAACCTGCCCCAGGCAAAGTCCTGGAGGAGGCTCTCAACCCCCCCCCCCCCCCTCCCTTGGGAGGCAAGAGGAAGTCATTAAATCTGAGGTCCAGTATCATAATTACTCTCACTTCTGCTTCAGATTTTATCATGTTCTCTACTTTATTGGGTGTATTTTGAAATGTTTCATTTAAAATGTAGTGTTTGTTGCATTATTTTAATAATTGATGCATTATTTGAATTATTTATTAGAGATCGTTACTGTATGATGGGCCTTATTTCTGTTGTGTTTTACGTTTCTAATCTATTCACTGTTGGTTACTTCAGCCCTGCTCCTTGATTTATATGTTAAGGGTCACAAACTGCAGGTGCATTAAGAAAGAATGTCCATTAATGTGTTTTATATTCTAATAAACATAAGTGTGTGCCCTTTATTTAATCATGTAAATTTTTCAGGCAGCAAATCAAATTAACCCTGAACCTAATTTAGACAAACCAGTCATACACTTAATTGTTTATGGGTTTGGGACCAAGTGTTGTACTACTATTTATTTTAAAAGGCTAACATATATATTAAAAATCCAAAAGAAATAAGTTGAAATAATTGACACCCTCAACTTATGAACAATGCGAGCCAATTACTTAACATCTTGATTTAATTGATTTAATATGTTAAGCACTTAGCTGGAGCAAAATCCAGTAAATGCAGTGTGACACTCAGGGTAGGATGCTGGGTCTCTCATCCTCCTGTAGCTTCCTGTCCCTGCTTCCCAGTTCTCTCCTGTCCCTCGTTCTCACGTTGCTGCTGTCCTCCTGTAGCTTCCTGCCCCCATGTTCCTGTCCTGTCCCTTGTTCTCACGTTGCTGCTGTCCTGTAGTTTCCTGCCCCGTGTTCCTGTCCTGTCCCTTGTTCTCACGTTGCTGCTGTCCTGTAGTTTCCTGCCCCCATGTTCCTGTCCTGTCCCTTGTTCTCACGTTGCTGCTGTCCTGTAGTTTCCTGCCCCGTGTTCCTGTCCTGTCCCTTGTTCTCACGTTGCTGCTGTCCTGTAGTTTCCTGCCCCGTGTTCCTGTCCTGTCCCTTGTTCTCACGTTGCTGCTGTCCTCCTGTAGCTTCCTGCCCCCGTGTTCCTGTCCTGTCCCTTGTTCTCACGTTGCTGCTGTCCTCCTGTAGCTTCCTGCCCCCGTGTTCCTGTCCTGTCCCTCGTTCTCACGTTGCTGCTGTCCTGTAGCTTCCTGCCCCCCTGTTCCTGTCCTGTGACTCGTTCTCACGTTGCTGCTGTCCTCCTGTAGCTTCCTGCCCCCATGTTCCTGTCCTGTGACTCGTTCTCACGTTGCTGCTGTCCTCCTGTAGCTTCCTGCCCCCGTGTTCCTGTCCTGTCCCTCGTTCTCACGTTGCTGCTGTCCTCCTGTAGCTTCCTGCCCCCGTGTTCCTGTCCTGTCCCTCGTTCTCACGTTGCTGCTGTCCTCCTGTAGTTTTCTCTCCCTGTGTCCCTGTCCTGTCCCTTGTTCTCACGTTGCTGCTGTCCTCCTGTAGCTTCCTGCCCCCGTGTTCCTGTCCTGTCCCTCGTTCTCACGTTGCTGCTGTCCTCCTGTAGCTTCCTGCCCCCGTGTTCCTGTCCTGTGACTCGTTCTCACGTTGCTGCTGTCCTCCTGTAGTTTTCTCTCCCTGTGTCCCTGTCCTGTCCCTCGTTCTCACGTTGCTGCTGTCCTCCTGTAGCTTCCTGCCCCCGTGTTCCTGTCCTGTCCCTCGTTCTCACGTTGCTGCTGTCCTCCTGTAGTTTTCTCTCCCTGTGTCCCTGTCCTGTCACTCTTTTTCATGTTGCTGCTGTCCTGTAGCTTCCTGCCCCCGTGTTCCTGTCCTGTCCCTCGTTCTCACGTTGCTGCTGTCCTCCTGTAGTTTTCTCTCCCTGTGTCCCTGTCCTGTCCCTCGTTCTCACGTTGCTGCTGTCCTCCTGTAGCTTCCTGCCCCCATGTTCCTGTCCTGTGACTCGTTCTCACGTTGCTGCTGTCCTCCTGTAGCTTCCTGCCCCCATGTTCCTGTCCTGTCCCTCGTTCTCACGTTGCTGCTGTCCTCCTGTAGTTTTCTCTCCCTGTGTCCCTGTCCTGTCCCTCGTTCTCACGTTGCTGCTGTCCTCCTGTAGCTTCCTGCCCCCGTGTTCCTGTCCTGTCCCTCGTTCTCACGTTGCTGCTGTCCTCCTGTAGCTTCCTGTCCCCGTGTCCCTGTCCTGTCCCTCGTTCTCACGTTGCTGCTGTCCTCCTGTAGCTTCCTGCCCCCGTGTTCCTGTCCTGTCCCTCGTTCTCACGTTGCTGCTGTCCTCCTGTAGCTTCCTGCCCCCGTGTTCCTGTCCTGTCCCTCGTTCTCACGTTGCTGCTGTCCTGTAGCTTCCTGTCCCCATGTTCCTGTCCTGTCCCTCGTTCTCACGTTGCTGCTGTCCTCCTGTAGCTTCCTGTCCCCGTGTCCCTGTCCTGTCACTCTTTTTCATGTTGCTGTTCCTCTTGCCTACTTTCCTACCTCAGTTTGCCATTGTGTGGTTGTTGCTCTTTGCTGCTGCATCTGTCTCGATTTAACGTCAGTGGGGGTCCATCTGCTGCGCTCCATGGTGGGCCCAGGCCTCAGAGCTTGCCATACACACACACACGCACTCGGGGGGCCAGCCGTCCAATCACGCGGCTTCCCCTCCCCAATCCCTGCCACTTTCTGTGGGAACGCCAGCTGTCCCCTCCATCCTTTCCTTCCTCTCCCTGCCCCCTTCCCCACCAGCCGTCCAGTTTCAGGCTCTGCTGGAGGTTGCAGAGCGACACCCCCACCTCCTGAATGATGTGGAGCACAGTGACCTCTCCCCCCAGTCACAAACCATATAGACCTGCCCGTCTTCCACCAAGGCACCCCCCTCCTAGTTAGAAATGGCACAGACTCTGCCCATCACTTTCCTCCTGTTTCCTCTTCTTCTTACATGAATATGGAATGTTGACATTTTGTGACACCGGTTACTGGACAAGGCTCATATATTTTTCCCACCTCATCTCTTCAGTTTTGCAAGCTAAAAAATGTGATGCTGAATTATTTATTTGCTTACTTGATACTTTTATCTTAATTTATAAAGAGGCATCACATCCCCCCTGGAGTCTGAACAGGGTGCCTACGTTGCTTTATCTCCAGTATTTATTTATGTGTTAAACAGGGTGTTTAAACAAGGTAAATAAAATATTAAGGAATTCAGTGTTTTCTTTGTTTGAGGTTCCATGTATCATAATTAAGAGAATATACTTTTTTTTCAAATTTGAAAGCAATTAAAATACCACCTTTCCACTTCACAGCAAGTGTGGGAGGGCTTTATTAGAGATGAAAACAAACATGGCGGAATTTCTGCGGGGCACGCTAGAAAGGACGTATGCCCACTATCTGTAGCCACGCAATCAAGCTCAGCTCCCGCCCCTATCTTGACGTTTTTGATTGGCCATTCCGTCGCCCGGTTGCCAACATCGATTGGCTGCTTTCTCCTGTCTGTCTGCCAGTCTCTGTATGTTGATTGGCAGGTAAGTGGGAGCCCCCACACACTCCTGGATATTTAAAAAGGAGCTTGCGGATCTAGCTTCTTTGCCTTGTCTCCTTCTGCCTTGATGCTCCTCTTTCTGTGGTGTCTTGATGCAGCCCTCGACAGACAGCGAGGCGGCGTGGGCTGGCGTTTTCTTTTTTTTTCACAGTGAGAAATCAGCAAAGCCTTTTACTGCACTGCTTTTCCATCTGCCTCCTTCCATCTGACTTCACACCTTGGGAACAGATCCCTACGAATTCACAGCTTTACTTCCCAGAAGCCTAGAGCTGGGGAGGCCTGGTTGAGCCACACTTGCTCTCCTCCCGCATCCACACGCAGCATGGTTAAGGTCCTCTTTTATTCTGCATTATGAAAACTTACTTAAATAAGTGAGAAGATTAATTATCAGGATTAAGCAAAATTTTAGCAACGCTCTTAGTGTAGGCACCCATAGATTTTCTGATTGGTATTTTAGGGTTTATGGAGGTTTTTCCAAACTGTGTATAGGAATGTTAACGGAAGATTATAGAGCCTGTTCCCAGCACAGTGAAGATGGTATTTGACCTCCAACTTGGTCAGGACTTCAGAGGAGCCCCATCATGAAAGGTGAAGCTCAGTATTAATGGAATAATGTTAAGGGTGGGGTTGTTGTGTGTGGATTGGTGGGGGTGGTGGGTGTTGATCATCCAAATATTTGCCAGCAAATGAGACGCAGGTTGGACGCGATCCCGGCTGCCGTACTGGAGCTGTAGACGCAGTTGTACGTGTGGTGGAGAGCTGCTACATCTCACTGGTTATGAAGGGTCAGGCGTCTCAAGGCATGTAAGCAGTTCAGATCTGCACCTGTCGTCGTGTAGGGCTGCCTGTCTCTGGACGTGTATTGAAATAAGCTCTGAATTGAATTATTATATAATAAATCGATTATAATATAAATTTATATTGCTCTTCTCTCAGGCTTTCACATCCACCAGTTGGATTATCATTTCATTTTTTAATGGATCTTAGCACATCATTCTCCGAGAGAACAACTTCCAGGAGTGGTTTTTATTGAAGGGATCAGTGCATCATCTATAGCTTTTGTCAGTGTTGATATTTTAGGTTTTTTTCTGTTTCAAATTCCTCTGAAAAAGTCCCTGAACATCACAAAATGTTTGCTGACTTGCTGGTAAATATCGACTGTACTGCTATACTACATAAATTTTGATCAGCTCATTCAGTGTCACGTTAAACCCTACAGAGACACTTCAGAAAAACACAGAGTGGCCAATCGCTGCTGCTCACTGTGTCACATTTTCCCATCACTATGGACGCTGGGCTCCAGCTGCAGCTGTGCTGCATCCTATAAGTCCGTCAGCTTAGAAAGCTACTAAAGAACCAGAAGGAAATTCTAACATCTTGTTCCTCTGACACAGTCTCTAATCACGTGAATAACAGCAGTCTCATGTGGATTTCTCGTACTCTGGAAGGAAGGCGGGCATGGAAATTTGACCTTGGAACCACAGTGGAAGCTAACATGCCCAATATGTTTCCTTACGCTAAAAAATATATGCACGTATAATCTGGCTTATGATAGGGTTTAGATTCCGTATGAACAATGTTTGAGAAACCACATGAGAATTTGTCAAAGGTAGACTGATTATTTTGAATGGGAAACAGACAATGGCAACAGTTAAACTTTTTTTATTATTATTCTTATCAAAAATCTTCGGGAAAATGAACTTTTCACTAGAATATTATATGGGCTTATCAGCCTGCAAACGGCGAGGATTTCTGTATTAACCGCTAAAAGGGTTTTCTGGTTTGATTAAGCTTATGCTAAGTCCTCAATAAGCTGTCAGAGATTCGGTCTTGTGGCTGGGGGGTCAGTAGTCGGTTATATGCGGGTTGGTAGGCGGGGAGGGTGGAAACCTGGTATTCCTTCTGTTTATGTTGGGGGGGGGGGCATCTGAACTGGCCCAGGAGGAAGGAAAGCCGATGAAAGGGAGCAGCCTTTACACCTGCCTTTAGGTTGCCCCCCCCCCCCCCATTACTGCAGTCACAGGGATACGGCCATCGCTGGTGGGGGGTGACATCCATGGACCAGTTGGCTCAAAGAGGAAAAACACACTATGTGAGATATATGGAGCAAAAAGGCCAGAGGAAGAAGATGTGTGTTTAGTGTAAATCTGTGACGGACCTCAGGGAGATCAGAACAGCTGTGTTGTTTGTTAATTTGAAAACATGACAGACATGATAGTACTCCACCCCCCCATGTGGAATCACCATCTTATATCAAGCAATGATCTGTTGTAGGGAGAGCATCCTTTACCCTGTAGTTGCATAACAGAATCTGACTGGACGATTTGCTTAAAACTGCCAGGAGCGGGGGGGCTGGGGGGGCTCCTGGATTTCCCATTTAATTTCCAGAGTGCATTGAATGTTTAATATTTGACAGATTTAGAATTCAGTGGAGCCCAGAGGCTGAACTTAGTGAGATTAGTCATACAGAACATGCTCGCCACGCTTGTGTCACCAGTGCATTTCTCCGAGGAATAACAAGCCTATTTTTAGCTGTTTAAATCTTAATGGCTCCCCAGCTTGTTTTGGTAGCACATGTGAAAAGCTGAAGTGTCATTCGTGGGGGATTTTTTAAAAATCACTTCCTGTTTTCGTTTCAAGTCTCAGCCCAGGAAACATTGATGATGTGTGTCTGGCATGCAGATAGTTTATATATGTACATGTAGTCCACCAGCCATTCGTCTGTCACTGTTTATTTTTTGAAGGGGGGGGGGGCAGGTGGGGTGTGGCTGCAGGTGAGCTACACTCTTCCTCATGGCATCTCAATGCGACGATGCATGCGTCGGGAGAGTCAGAGCCTGGGTCTGTAAGATTTGCATTTAAATGGGTTTATTGTCTATAGACATAGACGGGACCATGCGATTAAATTGTTTTCTCTTGGAAGGAAATTGGGAGTCAGAATTTAATTTCGCTTTCTCCGTGCCGTCAAATCATCGTTTCACAGGACAGTTTTGCACTCGCTGTTTCTGGGGCGAGATAATGAACGGTCGATGCGTTACGTTATCTGTTAGTAGAAAAAAAAAAGCAGGAATAAGAAAAAAATTGCAATTAGTACGTATCTTTGGGAAATTCAACCTAAGAGGAGCTGTTTATCTGCCGTCTGGGAGATAATTAATTCCGTGACCGTGTTTTTCAGAAGACACGGTGGATTAGCTTAGCGGTGCAGCATTGGTTACAGAGCCTGAAGATATGAGGCCTGATTAGCCAGGGCAACTTCCTGGAAAGTTTTCGGGGCGGAGCAACTTCCTGGAAAGTTTTCGGGGCGGAGCAACTTCCTGGAAAGTTTTCGGGGCGGAACTTAAGTGAACGTTGATAATTGCTGATGGTGCGATTTGGTGACTTTGACATGATGCCAGTGTCCTTTTTCTCGCCGGGGGTTCAACTGAGAAACAGCTGGTAAAAATAGCCCTTCCTTCCCAGGAATTCGGTTACCTCAGTCATATCCACAAGGAGACGGAAACTATGGATTACCCACGTAATTGATCTGAAACCCACTCATCCGGTTCTTGCCATTTGCCGCTGTTCTGACACGGCCCAGAGCTGCACAGAGTCACATCAGTGCTGCCAAGTGTTCTTGGAAATGTTAACAGTCTTAATTATAATCATAAGGCCATAATACCCTGACATCCACTATCACCGAAGGCGCTCTTCATTTTGAGATGGTGGCATTTCTTCTGGAGCATTCTGTCATAGGTCAGTTTATTCCAGTGTATTGATCTTGTTTTTTGAAAGTTACTCCCTTTTAACTTGGCTGTTGCTAACATCTGCTGAAGAACAGGGGTCTCAGTACACCCACAGTTCATCGTCATAAGTCAGGACTGCCCGGTGTTTCCCTCTACACTGTGGCACAGGATAGAGCGACCCCCTCCCAAGCAGGACACTGTGGCTGTGGTCTCATGCACATTTGTGAGCAGTTTATCCTGCTAAGCAAGCAATTATGTTAAAAGTTCCAAATAATACAGGAAGATCCAGCCGCTAAGCTAAGCCGTTAATGGAATTGCATTGTGCTTTGGGTCACAAGAGTCCGGCTGCTGCTCATTTTTTGACTAATATCCTTTGTTACTCCTCATGAAGTCATGCTAATGCGGTACAGAGCTGTACCCCGTGTATCCCGCAGTCAGGGAGCCTGGTGCTTCATACGGCACTCTTCCACAGCACTTCACTGTGTTGACTCCAAAGGCCTGCTTGTTGACTTAACCTCATGGTAATTGTCCCTTCCTAAAGGAGAGCAGAACCCTTCCTGGCTTTCCAGTGAACCACCACGCCTCGTTCTGCTAACTCTGAAGGTGTTAACTTGTGAAGCATCTACCTCTTAAGAATACCATGGAGACCAATTGATCAGTATGGCGCTCTGGGTATAAGCAAGTCGTCTCAGTCTAAGAATTACTTCCAGCGTGCTGTAGTCAATGGTCTTATCGGATCCCCGGTCTCGCTTGCCTTTCTCTTCTCCTTACACCTGGCTGCATGCGGCATCACCATAACAACAGCTGCATTGCTGATTGGCCCAGCCTTGCTCACACACTCTGTATGTTGAAAACGGGCCTCCAAACTCTTCTAGGCATTATCCGGATCCTGTTTTGAGGACGAGATCCCGGACAGCTTTGGCTCTCAGAGATAGCCAACCTGAGGGTTTACCTTGACCACGGTAAAGCTAAAAGTTAACTGAAAGCAATGGTATCTGAAACACCAGCGGTGTTCAAATAAATGTTCATAAGCTTATCAAACTGGTGAAAATCCCTGTTGCGCCATATATCTTTGGCAAAGCATAGCTGCTGGTACCTGTCTTGCTCCTTCTGTGGGTAATAGTCACAATTGCACTCATATTGGCAATTTTTGAGAAACAGTTAATGCCTCAAAGTGCTGTCCTCAAAGTGTACATTAGGGCAGGATTTTCAGTGCACAAGTCCATACCCAAGGGCTTCTGAGGGCTTCTAATGACATAATACCTGCAATTAAGTCTCCCTCCAGAAGTGGTTCTCTGATCTCTGATGAAGAGGATGACAGAAATTGGCAGCCGGCTCGCGACTGCAGCGATATACCATTAATATACAATCGCCGAATATATGTGACGTTTACGTTGAGTCACTGCGCTTGGGGGTCCATCTACATCCGGGGAGCGTTTCAGCAACATTCCCCTTGGTCTCACGTCCGGTATTTTCGCTGTCAGCTTCACGGGCTAATTGTTGTTTTCTAGCCCTCAAGGTATTTATCCAGATCCCAGAGAGGACCAGCGAAAACAATGTGCCTTAGTTTGCCTATAACACCCCCCCTCCCCCATTTCAGGTGGCTTTCTCTTCCATTGGGGATGGGCGGGGGGAGGGACTCCATGCCATTAGGCCAGGGATGTTAATGGGTGACCTTTGAGAGAATCAGAGGGACCCTTTTGACTGAACAAACGGCAGCCCCCCCTCCCAGATGCTGGCTGGTGCTTTTTCTGCCTGTGGATCACATTGATCGGCTAAAACAATGGTGCCACTGCACACATTGTTCAAGGATAAATAAATAACAGGCCAAATGAAGTCTCTATTCACTCGACAATCTCAGGCTGTTTTTAACGCTCTTTGTTCCTGCAACAGGGAACCATTCGCGCTTCTCTTAATTGGCCGCGGCGCTTAAAACGGTGACTTTTGCATTTGGTTTCACTCCTTTGCTTTCGATTTACTTGCCTGTGGTTAATTTACCTCTCTCTTCACAGACAATCTGTGCAGCTTACAGAGTTGGAATTGTAAATCTAAATATTGACAAAGTTAAAAATGTTACCCGGGACAATGCATCCTTCAGTAACTATCTCAGTTAGAATGGTAAAAATAGGTCCCCATTCTTTTTGAGGCTTGTAGCTAAGGGTGGAAAGAGGGGAGGGTATCTTCCAACTTTAACGTAGCTAATCCTGCATTGAAGCGTTAGCTTTGTGCTCGGTGACTGATCTCGTGTCACGTGCCGC
The DNA here is from genome assembly GCF_048594095.1 of Paramormyrops kingsleyae. Lineage (NCBI taxonomy): Eukaryota > Metazoa > Chordata > Actinopteri > Osteoglossiformes > Mormyridae > Paramormyrops > Paramormyrops kingsleyae. The sequence continues at coordinate 16,999,477 of NC_132797.1, forward strand.
GCTACTGTGTGTGTGTGTGTGTGTGTGTGTTGGGGGGGGGGGGTGAGGCCTCCTAATGGTGACCCAGAGTGCAGTGCTCCATTCTCGCCCCATACTGCAAAAGAAAATGAGAGCGCCCGCTGACTAGAACAGGTCCTGACACAAAGCGAGACTTGAATCTCCACGGAGACCCTCCCTCCACCCCAAAAAGCTTTTCTCCGTCTAGCACCCCCTCCTCCTTTCTGCCCCCTTCCCCCTTCATGATTCCATGAATTTATTCCACATAGGAGTTCATGGATAGCCCCCGCCTTCCCCCGGCCATTACTTTTAAGAACACAAAACGCACGCTGACGGAGACTGTGGGGGCTGATTAAATAGACATCGTCCCAGCCAGAAGCCTCAAAATTAATCTCAGACCACCCCCCTGACTTCCCCGTGTTGTGCGTCTGTAATGAGGGGGCGGGCCGCCCGTGTCCTGTGTGGGTGATTCTCGGTCGGCGGAGCTGTGGCAGGGTTGGGCAGGAATTGATTCTTTCACCCAGTGAGGCTTTCGTTAGAAAACTCGGGTGAAGGACTCGGCCAATCAGACGGCTTGTGAGTGTGTCTTTTTAATTATAGCTGAGAAAACACGTTTGTGTCGGACTGCTCGCTCTGAAGATGCTTCGAGGTGATGTTGTTGTGTGACATTCTCCTAGTGAATTCCATTATTCCAGCGTCATTCAGTTCATATCAAAGGATCCTTAAGCTGTTGACTCTTCTAAGACCCCAAGATGCTTTAGAGATTTTTTTTTCTTAATCTGCAGTGCCTTTGAGCAAAGGTCCTGGTATTTCTGCTGCGAGTCTGGTCTTCATTCTGCAGCTTGATTTTAAGTGTTCGTGGCAGGGCATTTGGGTACAATCTCAGGCAGATGCACAGAAGGAGAGGAACAAAATCCCCCTCATCAATACACATTTGAGAATGAAAGGCCCCTTTCCCTCCGCCCCAGTGCATCCCCCCCCCCCCCCACTCCATCTAAGCCCCCTCTTATAAGGCGATGAAAGGCGGCAAAAATAAAGATGGGCAGTAGAATAGGATATGAAATATTTAGAGAGGCTCTGCTCTCATCCAGCTTCACTGGTTGTGTCAGAGAGGAGAGGGGAGAACAGGAGAGGAGAGGGGAAAACAGGAGAGGAGAGGGGAGAACAGGAGAGGGGAGAACAGGAGAGGAGAGGGGAGAACAGGAGAGGAGAGGGGAGAACAGGAGAGGGGAGAACAGGAGAGGAGAGGGGAGAACAGGAGAGGAGAGGGGAGAACAGGAGAGGAGAGAACAGGAGAGGGGAGAACAGGAGAGGAGAGGGGAGAACAGGAGAGGAGAGGGGAGAACAGGAGAGGAGAGGGGAGAACAGGAGAGGAGAGGGGAGAAAGCAGGCTGTACTTGTGTTGGTTCCCGAGCCGAGGAGGAGTAAGATGTGTGGGGGGGGGGTGATATGGCGCATGCTGAGTGTGAGTGGCATGACGATGACCGTGGCTCTTTGTGAGCCCGCGAGCCGCTGTGGTGAAGGCCCAGTCAAAGGCAGGAAGGCCCAGTGCCCGCTTGAAGGTCCAGCAGGACCCCGAGCCTCATTACGCGTGGAGTCACCCTGTCACCAGGAGAAGAGCCCAGTGTGAACTCGCTTCAAAGTGAGTGCGGCATGCAGGGCTTCTGCTCCAGGCGAGTGAAAAGGGTTTAGGATGCTGGTTAAGATGACTTGTAGAAATGCAGGGACAAGCAAACAAAAACCTGCTTTGATCTATTTCTGCAAGTGCCCCCCCCCCCCCCTGCATGTCCCTGTATAAAATTACCATGTTCTTGCACACTCTCTTAACATCAAATCTGCTGTAGCCAAGGCAGAGTAACCTTTTTCTGAAGATACTTAATTGCAAAAAATGGCCTTTCGGATTTCAGAGAAACTGTTTCTGTTTTGAGATCAGACGGCCTACAAATAGCAAAATTATCTTCCAGTGCAGTAAGAAAATTGTGCTTGGCAAGATTTCCTAAAATAAGACAATATGCTTCAATGCAAGCAAAGTAATCCTGTTCATAAGATGTGCTGTCGGTCCATTTATTAATGAAATTACAATTTTGTGTAAATAAGAAAATTATACTTGCTTAGATTTTCATTTGATGAGTGTAAGTGGTAGAAGCCGGCATAGAGAGGAGTAACTGCGGGAAAAGTCAATAAATAAGCATTTATCTGATGTTTAATATGTATTATTTAATTTATAGTGAATATATTTATTAATATGCATTACTTCTGAACAAGACAGAGGGTAATGTCTGGCCGGTAATCCACATATGGGATGATGGCGGTGCAGAAGGACAGCGAAGGTCACTGTGACTGCCTGCCCGTCCCACCCGGCCTTGATGAAGCCCCTGCGTTTCAGGCCCGTGTTGCTGTCCTCCAGCTGGAGCTGTCTGGTCACAGCAAACACCGCTAATGCTCTGAGTTGGAGGCCCTTTGAAGCACCCCGTAGGGGGATCTCAAGGAGTCTCCAGAGCTTCACGCTCGTGGAATAAACGCGGCGAAGCTCTGGGACGCGCGGTTGTTCCTCTTTCTCCTTCCAGCCGGATCTGCCTTTCACCTTCCTCTTCCCTTCTTCACGCAGAAGCTGCCGGTGAGGGGCTGTCCTATGGGGAGCACCAAGCCCGTCTCACTCATCAAGCCGCCAAGCCAGAGCATAGCCATCTCCGTGGTGCCGGCGAAAGCTCCCGTTTCCATGGTGACCGCACACATTAACGGACAAAAGGCGGCAGGCAGCGAGCCGCTGCAGACGGCCCCAATCAACCTGCAAACGACGAGCAAAGTGGCCGGGAGCGGCCTATCCTCCGTGGGCCGGAGAGTCAGCGAACAGCCGCACTCACAGGTACCGGGCCAGCAACGCTTTACTGCACTTTGCAGCACTGCTGCAAAGCCCGCTGCCGTAATGGCCACAATACTATAAAACTCACTCGCAGCTCCCTCTTAAGCTGCTGTACAAAACAGCTTCTGTGTAACAAGTTGTAACGGACTCCATCAATCTGTTCATCTATCTTCAAACTTATTATCCTGTACAGGGTCATGGGAATTAGTATAGCAGTCAGGTTCCAAAACATTCACTCCTTCCCATATTAAGAAGATAGCTTATGTCCAGCCAATCTCTGTATTAATGAATGCAGCGGCCGACACCAGTCTGTAACCTTCATAAAGCTGCCCTCCTTTCTAATATCTGAAATGATATTTTTCAGTACAAACTCTGGGAGATACCAGCAACCCTGAGCTCGTTGTATATATGCTGAATTTGGCCTTTTATGGTCAAGGAGGGAAATTAAAAGTTATTCCCCGTGTAAATATTCTTAGGATAAGCTAAAACCAAGGCCTTCTTAAGATACGGTGTTTCCTTAAAGTGTTACATATGTTTTACTTAAAGTGTTACATATGTTTTACTTAAAGTGTTACATATGTTTTACTTGGATAATTGCAATTGTTTTGAAGAGAAATTACAATGTTTCATGTTATCCTCCTTTTGTTTTGATTGTGGTAGATATTAGTAATGTTTAATTCATTATTCATTACCACAAGCATAATTCTGAAAAAGTTCACCCCATTGAAGTTGCGTAATAGGTGTGTGAAAAGTTAAACTTTAGAAGAATGAGTTTGTGTATGGAAAGTGGTATTTAATTCAGTGGCAGAATCACATTAGTGTGATGCAGGCATCCATGTTTGTAGGTGGCACTGGATGGATGATGCCACATTTTTTGTAGCCAGGACGGTGGCAGGTGTAATGTAATACCCTCTCACCGGAGGCACTTGTTCAGCTAATTGCCTTAGTATTGACACAGCAGTAGCCCGTCTCCCAAAAACACACACATAGGCCCGCACACACACACGCTCACCACACACGCACTCACACACGTTGACAGAGTTCAGTAAAGAACAGACGAAGGTCCCTGGAAGGAAATTAGGGCCCCCACAAAAAGAGAAGCTGAGTGTAAACAAGTGCTTTGTTCCCTTCGGCGTGTAATTGCCTCGTAGCTTATCGTCAGCGGCTCCAGAGCAGCGGCATGGAGGGACACGTGCAGAATAAATGCAGCACCGCCGTGCATTTATCTGATGTCAGCTGCTTGGCAGCTAAAAGGCCTGGAGGAGAAGTGCAGCAGGAACAGTTCCTCTTATCGAGGGAGTGTACGGACGGCTATCGTGCTCCATGAGTTAAGCTTAAACCCAGAGCTGATCCTCTGTGTCCTTGGAATGGGGGTCCATTCGATCCTATAAACCCCCAAAACACCCCGTTTGCTTCCCTTTATCTCAGTTAATCCAGTCAAAATGATGCCCGTCTTATTAAATAGCCTTTGTAGTAGATCAGAGTTTCTGTAGTCTACGTTGTGTCTGTGAAATGAGTATGAGTAACAATCAAGCATCAGTGTTCGATCAGCTGCTGCCTGAAGTCACTTGTATAAACGAGGTACAGTTTTGTTTTGGTTATGTTGTATGAGGCAGTGATTGGCAGTGCACATATATTTGTAAAATGTACTTTTATATTTGGTACATTTGTGTGTGTGTGTGTGTGTGTGAATTATGTTTATATTACATTGTAGGGACCGAATGTCCATTACAATGTAATAAAAACCTGTTCATTTTGACATTGTGGGGACCAGAATGGGCTGGGTAGGGGTTAAAGTCGTCATGTTGGGATTAGAATTTTCCCCATAGAAATGAATGTTGAGTCCCCACAAAGATATAATTACAAAACTCTGTGTGTTGTGCCTTGTGCTGTTCCAGCATGCCTTCCCAGGTGTTCCCCTACCTTGTGCCTTCTGCTTTGTGAGGGGTTGATAGGCTTCTTGATAGGCTGTAGGATTCCCACACTCATGTATCAGCAATTATGGAAGATGGATGGATCATTTCTATCAAAAACATTAATGTATTAAAAAGTATTGGCATTTTTAGAATAAAACCTGAATTATGACCTGTGATCTGCATATAAACAATATGCAAGTCTCGGTAAAATAACAGAGATAAAGTAGCTGTGTGCATATTCGATTTTCCCCCTACTGTGGGCAATGAACCATAGCCAATTGCCCAAACAAATTTGAACCAATGTTGGTGGATTACACAATCTTACCCAGAGTTCTTCATCTGTGATATAGTTGGCCCTTGAGCTGGAACTCACCATAACATGAGGAGGGATGGCATTTAATGCAGGTTCTTCCGCCAGCGAAGAAGACCTTGACACTTGATGTCGAGAATAGACTGGAGGAAAACATCTCTTCACACATGTTAAAAACAAGTTTCAAGTGATTAGGTGTTTTCTTTCTGATGCTAGGATGTGCTGTAAATAGCTAAAGTAGCTGGATATGCTCCCAGTAGCTGAGATGAGAGTGGAAATAAAGTCTGCCGACGCATTACTTACCAAGCAAAGCAGTCTTATCACTCCTCCATCTGCAATACGAGTCCCATTAGAGATGCGGTACCTCCTTCATTGTCTCTCTCACCCTTCTGCTAGCTATTGTCCCATCAAGTCTATGGGACAGCAGCCAGCCCACTTGATTATTTTACTGCTTTTTTGGGCTTTATTGTTCTTGCCTGGGGAGATGGAAGGAGAACAGCAGAGTACTCTTTCTTCCACAGATGTAGGGGTATGAGGGGCTGCTCAGAACCCTAGGCTTGCATTGTTTTCCCCAATTGCAACTGCCAATCAACCCTAGAGGTCAAAGAGCAGAACTAGCCAGAGGGCTGTTTCTGTTTGGTGGGGGGTCAGAGGATGCAGATCTACAGGCCACCTGGCTACTTATTTAGGATTGTTAATGACTGATAATCAATTAGCTTGTGGAAGTTCTACCACAGCTACCCTAGAAGAAACACTGTCTGTGAGGTGTGGTCAGTGCCCTACCTGCACCCACAATCTAGATGGGCTTTGGGTGGAACAACAAACCCGAGCAAGCCTGCAAGGATGTGGACCCTGAACATTTCCATGCACCTTCCAACTTCCTTTCCTAGTCATGGTCACCTGGAGCTGATCCCAGGCAATACAGGGCATAAGACTGGGATACGCCGTGCATGGAACGCCAGTCCATCACAAGGCACAGATTAGGCCCATTAGCCCAACTGTGTATCTTTGGACTACAGGAGGAAACCTGCACAACTTTGGGAGAACAGGCAAACTCCACACACACACAGTGGAGGTGGGATTTTAGCCTCCACCCCTGGAAGCATGAGGCAACAGTGCCCCGCCTTTAATATGCAGAACACATATTTGCTGTGGCAGGGTCCATGAGGGCTAGTGAGCAGGTATTTTGAAAGGCTTATGTTCCACGTTCCCAGCATTCTGGACCGTCGCATATGCCTCACCCAGTACACTTTTGTCCAGCTGCTATTCTCTTGTTATTGGACCCCAAGCCATTTTTTATATTTTTGATAATCTAGAACCCTGGGTACAATTTAAATTATAAATCCCATACATAAGGAAAAACAACAATAGTTAAGCTGTTAAAAATTAACAATTCAAACTTCAATTTGCCAAAACGATGCAACTTACTCTACAGCTCAGTAATTAGGCATCTGTGCCTGTTTCCGGAAGGTCATGGGTTTAAATCCCGTGGCCAGCAGGGTAATGATATCACCACTGGGCCCTGGAGCAAGTCCGTTAACCCCGACTGCTCCAGGAACACTGTCCCTGCTCTTTGACCTCAAGCTTTCCTCACTTGCATGACAAAAAGTGTATAAAAGGCATCTTCTAAATAAATTAACGTGAAATGGCTGTTTAGAAGTATGACATCTCACAGGTAAACTATATATTTTTCGGCGTGCGATAGTGATGGATAGCAATCTGAATCCTATCTAAGTGCTTCTGAAGGCCTTGAAATATAGAGTTTTTAAAACAGCAAAACCATTTAATACTGTAAATAAATATGCCATTTTCTTTATAATGCTGAACATAGACATATTCATTTAAGTGAATACACGTCCATTTAAAAAGGAAATTTTGGAACATCAGTCGACAGTGAAAATTTTGCATTTAGATGTTTTTTTATGGAAGAACAACATTACTGTAGATCTGTTTACAAGCCTTTTCTTCAGCAGGGCCTTCTTAAGGAGGATGGAGCTGTTGCAAGTGATGCTTTTTATTTACACTGCCGCCTAGAGGCAGTAAAGAGAACTTCCAAAAAGAGGTGGCACATATGTTGTTGCGCTTCTGTCTCAGCTGTCTTTAATCCTATGGTTTGGCCTCTTGTCGAATGTTAGGATGAACTGTCTCATACTGAGGCTGTATTTCTTTTTTGAATATTATTTATTGTAATGCATATGTAGCTCGATTAATCAAGATATAAAAAATATTGTTTAAAAATAATATTGTTAATGCCACCGATGGAAGAGTGTGCAGGTAGACATATATGCACTGAAAGTCTACTTCTAGGTAAATACGGTTCTTTGTTATAAGCTGCGTATTTCAAAATCACAGCAGTATTGTGGAGAACATCTCATCTCATCAAATGGTTGAAGGATAATGTCTCTGGACTTAAGTGCAGTTAGGAAGCACCATGATGGTCTCTTTGAAACCCTGGATAAATGGAGCTATAATGCTGAAGCAGAAATTGCTGAGCCTTTTAGAGGCTGTCTGTGGCGTTTCACGGGGCCCGCAAACGGCCCCTTCAGCTCTCCGCGCTTTCCGCTGACTCTCAGCCGCTCGCTTCAAGCCGGAGGCCACGATTGGGGAATGCGATTAAACAAAGAAATAAGATGTAGCCTCATGGTCGGACTGAAGCACTGCAGAGACGGGGAGATTGTGCACGGGAGGAACTGCTGAGGGCCACTTATGGAAGAAGATCTCCGACTATCTGTTGTGTTGGGAGCTACTCATCCCATGTACTGGCTGAGTAGTTGGGTACCAAAACAGGCTTGCTACTTAATGGCGGTGATGGTCAAATGCCACACCCTTATGACACCTAAAAGGCCATGTTCTTTCAATTACAAACTGGGGGGCATGCCCCCTCTACCACAATCAGAAGTCAGCCCTGTATCACACTTGGGGGTTTTCCTGTACCACACTCAGGGTTCTACCCTGTACCATATTCAGGGGTCAGCCTTGTACCTTACTTGGGGTACTGCCCTGTACCACACCCCGGGGTCTTTCCTGTACCACCCTCAGGGTTCTACCCTGTACCATATCAGGGGTCTGCCTTGTACCTTACCTGGGGTTCTGCCCTGTACCACATTCAGGGGTCTTTCCTGTAGCACTTAATATCCATCTTTGCCCCTTGTATGACATGTATCTTACAGGTTCCCCCTGTTAAAAATGGGCTTTAGCCACCTGACACTTTCTGTAGTAATGCACGGGGACCTGCACTTTCTGTAGTAATGCACGGGGACCTGCACTTTCTGTAGTAATGCACGGGGACCTGCACTTTCTGTAGTAATGCATGGGGACCTGCACTTTCTGTAGTAATGCACGGGGACCTGCACTTTCTGTAGTAATGCACGGGGACCTGCACTTTCTGTAGTAATGCACGGGGACCTGCACTTTCTGTAGTAATGCACGGGGACCTGCACTTTCTGTAGTAATGCACGGGGACCTGCACTTTCTGTAGTAATGGGGCATGCTGAGGTTTTTACCTGTGTCCTCCACTTATGCAGAGTGTGAAGGATTTCAGTGGGAATGGTCTGTTGAATCCCATTTTCCTCGTAAATATGTATAATGGAATGTGTATAAACTACAGAAATTGCTGTCTTTGTTGTTCGACGTAAATCCTTCCATCTCAGTGTTTCAATGACATGATGGCATTTCCACACATCTCCCCGCTATTTCAATAGAGCAGAAAAGTATTGTGGGGAAAACCGTATTTTTGTTTTGTTAATGTGCTTTCATCTGGCTGTGTGGGGTTTGAGGCCAAGGTTGACAGATGCAACATACAGTGAAAAGGGATGTTTTTTTTTTTGTTCTCTGCAGTAAAAATGGGACTGTAAACATTTTCTTCAGCTAGCATAAAAGGTAGCTTTGCATAAAAGACAGGCTCAGAAAAGTCCGCCCCCTTTGCAGATTTCTGGATGCCGCTGGTGTGGTCGAGCTGAATTAGCCTAATGAGGGCAACCAGGCCAGCACCTGGCATGCAGACAGTGGGCCTTGACAGGCAACTCACCAGTGCCCCTGGCAAACTTGGGGCAGGGGGCATGGGGGCATGGGGGCACTACTGTGAAGTATAGCAGTGCTGAGTAGCATGTGACTGGAACCCTCAGCGACTGCAGGGGAGGGGGTGTGGCGGGGGGAGCGGCGAGATGGGGAAAAGCAGCCCAAGCCTCCAAGGCTATACCATGTGTGTTTCAGGAGGTTTATCTGAGGGTGCTTTGGCTTTAAAAGCAGGCAGCAATTACGGAAATGAATGCCTTTTCAGCGTAAGAATTTTGTCTTATCCGTTGCCACGGGAACAGATCCCTTCTTCCCCATAACACAACAAAGCTATGGGACTTATGTTGGGAGACGTTGAGGCTTTCAGCTTTTGTGGGAGCACTCGGATGTCCCTTGCCTTTCCTGAAAACGCGTGTCCCGTTTTTGTATCCTGAGATGAATGAAATTGAGTTATTTTTTTCCAGTGACCACAGTTATTAACGGAAGTGTTGTGCCCTATATATGTATATTAGTCAGTCTGTGTGGAAGTATACATATAAAATACATATAAAAGCATTTCATATCATTTAGCCACCAGCACAGGTCCAATAATTGCTTAACCCTCTCAATTAACACTATTTTAATGAGTGTAGCAGTTGGACAGCAGACTTAAAAAGTGGTTATTTTATTAGTTTTATTAGTTTTCATGTTATTGGATGATTAGTCTGATCAAAATGGCTGTAAAGATCCACTACACAGAAACTCACTTAAATGGGCCTCTCTGGCTAACTATGGATTGCAGAGAAGAAAATAAGCTCTTGCTATTTGTCTAAAATGCAAACATTGAAATTAAGTGGTAGGTTAGGGACTTGGCCTGCGTGTCAGACTCTATAATCGGTTTTGTCACCCCTCCTGTGCCCGGTCTGTGTGTGATGGGATGACAGCTTTAAAGTGAGCAGCACCGTGCGATTGGCCCTCACGCGCCCCCCGTCCCCCTGGGCACCAGTGCAGGATGCTAACATGCTGGGGTGGGGACTGGCTGAGTATTAATACCGTGTCCCCAGGCCGTTTCACCTTGGCAAGGTCAAGCACGTCCGTGTGCCAAGACCACGTGGCATAATCTGCGGGTCTTTCCGATCAAACGCATCTGACCTGCTCTGAGGCGGCTCCTTGAAGGGGGGGAGGGGGGGCAGTGCCCTATTTCAGCAGGGTTGGCCTGGCCGGAGTGACACACTGAGCCAGATCACAGTTGCAGTGGTACGACATACAAAAGCGGCCGCAATGGTTGTCAGCAGAATTGAATGTATGCGTCGAATTCGCTTTTCCCAAAAGTATATGGGTTTTAACTGCAATTTAAAAGTGCTAACAATCCAATATTGCTGTTGATGAGCTCTCTTTCCCCTCTAGGGCCAATAAACACGCCACGTGAGGGTCAAAAAGTACAGAAGAAATGTTTATGTTGAATCTAATCAAATACTGAAGGAAAATGACTTTGGTGAAAGAAGTATTGAATGGGCCTGAAGTTTGGCAGCACATGCATAGAAATAACAGAGACTCTCAGAAAAGACAATTCGGCTTGACATAAGGCAGCTACCAGAGTTTGAAGCAGGATACCATTTCTTATTAGTCATTGTTTAGGTGTTCAATTTGGGGGGTTATAAAAAGGCGTTCCTGGACTATGACAGAGAGGTAAACAGCATCATATGCCAAGCGACAGACGGCAGAAAGCATTACCAACACATTTTGGGATCTTACCGTGTACGACCACCGGGGGGCCAGAAGGTGGGGCCTACGACAGAGATCTCAGAGGGTGCTTTCAGCAGCGGTGGCTTTCTGCATCCCTAGAAGGCCGTAGCAGCCATGGTGCAGAGACTCCTTCCCGGTGCCCTTGATCTGAAACACATTCATTACTGTGACGGAGCAGAACTGGACCAAAGCCTGACAGCCGAGGCCGTGCATGAAGTGTCACCGTGAACTCTCTTCCAAGGCCTGTCATTATGTCTCCTGTCCTTCTATCCCTTGTATTCTTTCCAAGCTCATTCTGCAGTACACACCTCCTCAGGCCCACATGCTGCAGAGCCATGGCTTCTGCCAGTGATTTGTGCTGCCCTTTAGTATGAGGAATGCAGCACCTCAGGTTATTGTTCCTTTATTGTAATCAGGTTACATCCGTCCTGCTGTACAAAAAACGATGTTGTCCGGGGAAATTCTTTGACTTATGTAGGGAGAATTCCATGGCATGATGATTATACAGTCGACTGAAGTCTTCTTTGCATAACCATGCCGTGTCTGTCCCTCAAATGAAAGAGGCTTTTATTTTGTTTCTCTGCAGCAGACTTTTAGAAACTTTACTTGCGAAGATAATGCTCTTCTGACAACTTTTTGTAGGCAGTAAGTAACATAGCAGTTTGGGACTTGTATGTTCCATGTCTAAGTAGGACAACTTCTGCGCCTACTTAACGTGAAGAGACGCATATCCTGGTGTGTAAATTGTGAAAGTTTTACCTATGTTATTTGCCGTTAATAAAATAATCTCTTTAAAAATGTACTTTCTGGTAATTCCTGTATGAATGGTGCAGGAATGTATCACAACACACCCAGGTAAAGCACCATATATAAAAATAAATTGAATTTAATGGAATTATGAACACGTTTGAATATTGGTAAATTTGTGTCAAAAGTAAGTCAAGTAGAAACTGTGTGAGAAAGTGAGACCGGGATTAAAGATGACCTTCATGTGTTTACGGTTGCTGGTGTTTGTCACAGCTGTCCTAACTTCCCAGAGCAGATTGTTTTCACAGTGGGGCGAGGCGTGGAGACGGCATGGTCTAGCTGATCCACTCAGGATCTGTCTGTCTCCACACAGGTGCTGGGAACCCTCACAGCAGTGCCCATCAAGGTGCCTCACGTCAGCTCCCTGCAGCGGCTGGCTGGCCAGGCTTCCACACTGCTACCTCAGGTACCCCACGCCGCCTCCGATGATGGCCCGAAATCACCAGTGCGGGATGAAGGCGGTCTGGGGTCCGGGGGTGGAGTAATCGGGAAGAATCGGGAACACAAGCTTCCTTCTGTCCCCTTCCAGATGAGGAAAATATGTTTATGAGTGTCTGTCAAATGAACCGTTCACAACTAGTCACATAGATGAAATGGTTTGAACCAGACCACCATCATTCACAATATGCTGCTGGCCATCTGTGATGTTATACAGTTACTGTGATCCAAACAGCCAAGTCTCTGAAACATTCTGCTCAATTCTTGCACTGCACTGTTAGAAGAGAAACAAAGAAAAGCTGATTTATTATTAGAACCGTGGCAAATACAGTAAGGATGCGAGTCCTTGAAGGATGAGCAATGCAGGATTGTTCACTCCTGGCGGTTATTTTATACGCCAGTTAACTGTACAGTGTGATCACTTCGTGGCTACCAACCTGCATACGAAAATGCTAGTTTGTCAATCACTTTGGAATTATCAGGAGGAAAAACTGTGGCCTAGTTTTTCACTAATGCATTAATGTGATAGTGCAAGCAAGGACAACATTACAAGTATTCCGTTGGCCACAGGGTGGCAGCGCTCACACAATTCCTAATGCGAAACGCCCCCTTGTTAAAGTGAAAGTGAAGGGTTTATGAGTGAAACCTGAGCACAAGCAAAGGCACAACTATGGAAATTCGCAGAGGAAACTCAGGCATTTCTTTCGTAGATACAGCGAGCTGTTTGGTGTTCTCTCTCTGTGCTGAATATTACAGGCACATTAGGATGCGACTGACATGGCTCCTATCGCCCTGAAAGGATCCTGTGCCATATTTCAGACCCACACCTGGCATGTAATTCGATATCATTTGACTGTTTGAATGGAAAATCTGGTAGTGCGGTATTTAGGCGATGCTCAGTTTTAAAGGAGTCTAAAGGTGAGGCAGTAGTTCTAGACTGTGCAGGAAGTCAACTTAGCAAATGTAAATCGATGATCCTTTGTGGAAGTTTTTTTAATGGAGGATATGGAAGTTTGGATTTCTTGATCTCCAGAAAAGACAGCAGGTAGCATGAGGTACATAAAGGTACATAAAGGTAGCATGAGGTACATAAAGGTACATAAAGGTAGCATGAGGTACATAAAGGTAGCATGAGGTACATAAAGGTACATAAAGGTAACATGAGGTACATAAAGGTACATAAAGGTAGCATGAGGTACATAAAGGTACATAAAGGTAGCATGAGGTACATAAAGGTAGCATGAGGTACATAAAGGTACATAAAGGTAACATGAGGTACATAAAGGTACATAAAGGTAGCATGAGGTACATAAAGGTAGCATGAGGTACATAAAGGTACATAAAGGTAGCATGAGGTACATAAAGGTAGCATGAGGTACATAAAGGTACATAAAGGTAGCATGAGGTACATAAAGGTAGCATGAGGTACATAAAGGTACATAAAGGTAGCATGAGGTACATAAAGGTACATAAAGGTAGCATGAGGTACATAAAGGTACATAAAGGTAGCATGAGGTACATAAAGGTACATAAAGGTAGCATGAGGTACATAAAGGTACATAAAGGTAGCATAAGGTACATAAAGGTAGCATGTTGGTACATAAAGTACCAGGTTCCCAGTTCCTTAACCAAAATATCTAGCTGTTCCTCCATCCTCCAGCTGAGCAAAAGGCAGGGGTATACCTGTGATGGGATGACAGTCCAGCGTAGGAGATGCCTACATGCATGGGTTTGGACCATAAGAGGAAACATGCAAACTCCACACACACACACACACACACACACACACACACAGTGCAGGGAGGATTCAAACCTAGACGTGTGAGACAACGGTGCCACACGCTGAGCTACTATGCTGCCCTCTAGCTGTATTAAAGAGGCAGGATTGTAAGGCACTCTGGAGAAATGTATCGCTGACTTGACGCTGTGACCAACCCGCAGGTTAGGCCAAAGACGCTGATCCCGGACAGCCTCCCGCACAGCCCCTGGCAGGAGCAGCTGTCCAGCCAGCCTCCTAGCCTGCAGAAGGCCCCTGCTGTGGTCAGCTCCAAGAGCCAGGGCCCTGGTCCAGCCCTGCCCACTGCCAACAGCACCTTCAGCCCCGCGGGACGGCCCAACGGCAAGTCTGCCCCTGCTTCATCGCCAGCCTCGCCCACCATGTCCGCAGGGGTCAGCGGCGCTGGCGTGGCCTACGCCATCATCGCCGCCTCACCCAGCCACTCGACCTCCTCTTCGGCGACATCGGAGGCCGTCAAGGTGCAGCCGCTGCTCTTCAGTGCAGATAACAAGGTCAGAGCTAATTCCATCATATAGATCCTCATTGGTCAACTCCTGGCAGATGGGACTCTGCTCAGTTCACAGTTTTAAATCCACTGCACATTGTACCCCAAACTTTTGCACACGTGACAGGCGTGTTACTGTTTTAAGACAATTTAGACAGCTGGATATTTCATCCATCCATCTTCTAAACCTTTTATCCCCGTCAGGGTCACTAGGGGACCTGAGGCCTTGGACACAATTTTCAGATTTTCACATTTCCTTTCTTTTCAGGATAACCTTTTCACATTAAAACTTGCTTTTAATCTCTGTAAATGTAATGGGTTTCTTGTGAAGCTGAAAGGTTATGTTGTGAATGGAGCATACAAACTGGGGATAATCCAGTACTTGGTATATTGAATAGACTTGTAATTAGCCTTGGATTCCAGCTGCAATAGAGTAGTTCTTGAAGAATTGCCCATGTGCCTGTGAATGTCTCTGTCTGTTATAAGAGCGAATGGAATCCTCGGTGACGTGTCACATGACTGCATTAGAAGCCCAGACAGCTGCGGTTGTGCCGTGGCTCCTTTCACAGTGTGGCATTATGGGAAACCTACCTTCCATTTGGAATGCTGCCACTTCACACGCATCTCATCTTAAAGCCTGGAAATCAACCTTCCTTTTAAAATCTCATTTTGTTTAAGATATATATTATTTGCATGATATGACAACTGAGCTTTCAGCAAGATTAGCAAATCTAGCAAACATACACTTTTATAAAGTGATTATATTTTGCTGCAGAAATGAACTACATTTCATTTCAAAATGGTTGTTTATTCAGATATTGTAGACAGTGGTGGAAAGTTCAGGTTCAGAAAGTACAAATCCAGACCAAGACTTCGTTTCAACCAATCAGTTGAGTAATCTGTGAATGTGAGTCTTTATACACAAGTGGTTGGTTGGAACACAATCTCGGTCTGGATTTACTTTCTGAACCATGGAAAATGAATGAATGAATGAATGAATGCTTTATAGCCACATAGCCATCTGTTCATCTATTCATCTATCTATCCATCCATTCATCTATCCGTCCATCCATCCATCCTCTTGTCCTGGCCTTGTGTATTACCTATGCATCTTCATTGCAAGTGACTTTTTTTTTTTTTTTTTAAAGAATTCCTGTCTTAGTAGTATTCTTTAGTGAGGTTTTTACCTTGAATGAACAGTAACTCAGAGCTGCTAGTCCCACCCCTGTGCTGACTGTCACCCCCCCCCCCTCCCTTTGTGACCCCCTTTCTTCCAGGTGATAATAATCCAGCCCCAGGCCTCCGGCAGCCCTCAGAATTCCCCTGGCCAGCAGGCTGACAGCCCCACCCAGGACCTCCCAGCCACAGATGCCCCTCCCTCCAAGAAGAAACGAGAGGAAGATCCAGAGGTGGGACTCGCCCCCATTTCCCTCTCAGAAGCAGCGCTAAACTCCGCCCCCATTTCCCTCTCAGAAGCAGTGCTAAACTCCGCCTCCATTTACCTCTCAGAAGCAGCGCTAAACTCTGCCCCCATTTCCCTCTCAGAAGCAGTGCTAAACTCCACCCCCATTTCCCTCTCAAAAGCAGTGCTAAACTCTGCCCCCATTTCCCTCTCAGAAGCAGCGCTAAACTCCGCCCCCATTTCCCTCTCAGAAGCAGTGCTAAACTCCGCCCCCATTTCCCTCTCAAAGCAGTGCTAAACTCCGCCCCCATTTCCCTCTCAGAAGCAGCGCTAAACTCCGCCCCCATTTCCCTCTCAGAAGCAGCGCTAAACTCTGCCCCATTTCCCTCTCAGAAGCAGCGCTAAACTCCGCCCCCATTTCCCTCTCAAAGCGAGGACCATTTGCTTTGTCCCAGTCAATAAACCAAATTACTAATATTTAATATAAATTTATTTTTAATTGACATATTGTTTTCCTGCTTTCGAATGCAAGCAGCCTGCTCCTCCAAACTGCAAATCATGTGACCGCAACTGAATACATACCCTACAGAGAATTAGGAGATTCACTTATTGTTCAACTGAGCATTAGGACACCCAGTACTCCTGATCCAAGAGATTATGAATGTGATGTAACTGTTGATGCCAGACATGGTGATTCCAGTATCTCAGAAACAGCCGGTCCCCCTTGGATTTTCACACGCTGGAGTGTGTAGAGTTTACACAGAATTGTGCGATAAACAAAACACACCCAGCCAGTTCTGTGGCTGAAAACGCCTCGTTAATGAGAAGGTCAGAAGAGAATGGCCAGACTCGTTAGAGCTAACAAGAAGGCCACAAGTGCAAAAATAAATCAGTGGTGTGCAGAAAGGCATCTCCGAACCCATAAATGATTCTGGGGTGAATAGTGAGCGCTGTGTGGTACGGTGATGGAAAAACTGTTGAGTGAGGGGACCCACATACCACCATTACAATCAATGCTTAAGAACACTACTGCCTTTGCATAGGTGGTGTTGTGTACCAGTACCATAGTCTGAAATTCTCCAGACAGACACTCATTCTAGATATATCATAGAACTTGAGTACAAAACATTTTGGATTGATGGTTGTAATGAAAACATTCCTGTATGTGAGGCTGACAGTTTGAAAGCAGAATTACATCTAACAGGGGATGTATCTAACATGAGATCTGTCAAACATAACGTGTCTAACGTGACACATGTCAAACGTGATGTGTATCTACCATGAAATGTGTCAAGTGGGAGATATGTCAAACGTGAGACATCGCCTACCTGTGCCTTCAAGAAATATTCCACAAACTGTAAAGTATTAATATTCTCATAGCAGAAGAAGGTGTTGTGTTTTGCGAAATCTGTTCTGAGACTGAGCACACAGCTGAATTGTGAAGCATTTTAAGATCGATTATGAGCTTTTGGGGGTGGGGGGGGGTTGTTAAGAAGGGGTGACTGGGAACTGTGTCAGGCCAGATCCCATCATCCATTTGGCTAATTCCAGCTCATCCCTCAAGCCGGCTACTGTCCAGAAAACGTGTCAGGTGTTATTTTAGCATTAAAGTTCACATAATTAAATGTATAGCAACTGATGACAATAAAACAAAGCATAAATCAGTAGCTTCACTGCAACTTTTTTTGTTTTTAAAATAAATGAGTAAGTGAGTGGTGTGGATATTTAAGCTTTGACCTGAAAGTACTGACACAGCTTCATGAACTTTTCTGAATAAACATGTAAGTAAAGGTCGCTTCATTCTTCTCCCCACAAGCGCAACACTCGCGTCTCCACTGTGTGTCTGCGTACACAGAAACGGTCATGGTTCTCCAGTCAAGCCACGTACTTTGCACATGCACTTTTATGACGCGTTTGATGTCATTGTGCGCCTTCGCGGACGAACGCCTGCTACACTCCAAGTGTCCTGGACACACTGTGTATGATCGATTTGCTAGCGTCCACTTTAAATCACAACATGGGTGCTTTTGACGAGAGTTTCCAAACCCTACAGACTATTTACAAGGTAATAAAAGTGTTACATACATGTAAATGCGTGTGTATATGAGTGCAGACTCGTCTCGAATTGAAACTCTCACGCCAGCCAGCTGACCAAAGTTGGCAAACCTGTGAGCTGGCTCTCTGAATTTGTGTAACATAGAGAAACAGACACAAACCTCACTGCTGTGGTACGTGTGCAGGGAATATCAGAATAATCATTTATATTATTATTAATAGAAATGTAAATACAACACGTTGTGCGCATGTGCAAAGTACACGGCTTACTATGAACGTTTCCGTGTATACGCAAGTGAGAAGTATGAACCAGCCTTAAGATTACAGGACACTGTCCTGCAGTGATCCATTCGATCCCCACCCATGAAACTCAGTCACTAACCAATGAGCCCTCTCAGCACCCTTACTCACCTCGTCCCTAGCAACAGTAGTCTGACACACCTTATGAGGAATATGCTAACTTGATTACCTTGAGGAGCTAAGGTGGGTCATTCCCTTAAGCCTTAGCCTATCAGTGGATGTCTCTGGCATCGTTGCGCTCAAATACGTCTCTTACGGCCTAACCAGTGTGCCTGTCCTCCCACAGAAAATTGCCTTCATGACAGCTCTTGGCCTGGTGACCACTGACTATTTGGAAGGTGAGTTCCTTGAACGCGTGCACTGATTGAATCCATGGTCATTTGCAACCTGATTTTGATAGTGAAACTTCTGAGCTCCTTTCCACTTGATATTTAAAGCTGCACTGGCATTAGTTTATGTGAAAAGTACCGTTTAATTTTTAAGGTTAAACATTTCTAAACTGTGACCGAAACATTCAGTTCTACCCTTTAGCTGAGTATTTATCCCACATTACTGATGTATAATGTTTGACTGTTGAATTAAGCACACATTTTTAATTTAAAGGTTAGGAAATTGGTTTTGGTTTAAAGATAGTGTCTGCTAAATGAATACTAATGAGTACTTCCTGAGTACATCCTGCTGAGAGATGTGCGTTATTAAATCCCCAGACAATTCCCGTCACTGTTATTGTCCACAGCACAGAGTTTTCATTTGTGGAGCTACTATAATGGGCTCATTATCGATATTAATTAATGAATTTGTTTGGATTTCACTCTTAGTGCTGAATTCGCCTCCTTTTTGTTTAACTGCAATGTGACGGGATATTGATTTCATTACAGAGATCCAGAGCAAGAGGCAGGAGAGGAAGAGAAGGAGTACAGCCAATCCCGCATACAGCGGCCTGTTTGAGCCTGAGGTGAGCACTGGCCCAAGTGCATGCTGGGAAACATGCCCTGTGTGAAAGGCCATGGTAACCTGCTTGAGTCTAGGGGAGGCCCTAATATAATGCTCTCTGCTTGTTTCTTCCCAGCGCAAACGCCATGCATCTCACTTCCTGAACAACCCACTCTTCCTGTCTGCAAGAGGTGCGACAATTTTGCCGCCGGACCCCCCTGGAATGGCAGGGCAAAACATCACCAAACACATGCAGATATTAGTGTCGGTACACCTTACAGTCTATATCCCACCACACCCCCCCCCCCCCCCAAGCACTTTGGATTTCCATTTCATTCTTCCACAACCCTTTTCACAAAAAACGGTTTCCCTGAAGCAAAGGATTCAAAAACATTACATGCGGCTTTGAGGCAATCAAAAAGAGACACATTAAAGCAGATGATTCTAAATCCACAACTTGGAGTTTTATATGGCATTTCCCCCATATATGCAGCTAGATCAAAGGCTGAGCCATCGACCTTCAGCATAGGAATATTGACAGTCAATATGAGGTTTAGTGACTCCACTGCTATGTGCTGTCAGTCATTATGTTTACATGCACAGCTAAATCCAGCCACGGTTATAGCTCAACTACTGGGAGGGAGCAAAAACGTGGACTGGCTGGGGTTCGCTGAGGACTGGGTTGAGAAACACTGTTCTAATGGGTGAGGGGGACATTGTTGCAGATAAATAAGCCATAAACTTCATAAGTATATCACTCTTTAAGGCTTTTTCAGAAGGGCCTCGCTTGACTGATCTCCTAACCCTAATGCTGACCTGTCTGTCTGAGCCTGTTTCAAGCTACTAACCCATTTCATCTGCTTCCTGTTCGCACGCTAGACACTGAGGACTTGAGCTGGAAGGTAAGTGGTGTCTGTGAGTGGCCTGCTGGTGTTCAAGTGTCAGGTCCTTTAACCACTCCCTTCATGTGGGGGGGCAAACAAACCTAATAGTCTGTGGATGTGGATGCTGTTTCTATGGCTGCTCTATTCATGTTGTGCTTCCCTTGTAAAAACACTGGTACTTTCCTCTGTTTTGGACTGATGTCGAAATGAAGATGGCCGATGTATGCATAAACAGATACAGTCAGTCCGGTTACAATACGACTAACGCGTTCCTGAAAAATCACATTCACTAAAATCACATACTAAAATACACATATGCAATGGGGAAAAATAGGGTTAGGTGAATGCGACTTAGTAACTTAACACCAAATAAAGCTAATTAAATAATGAAAACAGCACTACAAGTGGCCAATAATATAATTAGCTGCATTTTAAATAAGAAATAATACTGATACATTAATAAATTATATCATAAACATCTCCTATGGGTCTCAAGAGAATTGGCTAGTAACCACTTCAACCGAACGCGCCGAACTTGCTAATTGCTAAGAGGCGAGAGTAGGGATGGCGAGCGTAGGGATGGCGAGCGTAGGGATGGCGAGAGTAGGGATGGCCAAAATGATGCCTTATGAACCATTTATTGTATTTTTTGACCCCACTACATGGTGCTCTTGGTTTAGTTTTCGGCATATTTTAAGCCCTTTTTCAAACAGAGAGCACCATCTAGTGTGTTCAGAAAATACAGGAAATGGTTAATGAAGCATGGTTTTGGCCATCGTTAGTCGGGAATAGTGATCCACAGCTATCGTGGCTGGGTACACACACAACACAAATACATCGGATTAGATTATGTGGAGGACATAGCTATAGACAGTCTATGAAAAGCAAATGTAAGTGAATTAAAAAACGCGGCTCTGTTTTTATATTATAATTTGTCAAATACTTTTAGAGTTTTAGAATCTAAGACTTTGACCTGTGGAATGCGTGGAGGTACAAAAAGTTTGATTCTTTTAGATATGAAAACCAGTTTGAGAGATTCACTGAAAAGAATGGGCTCAAAAGAACGATTTGTTCATGAATCGGACATCACTATCGTTCACTTGGGTAGCTGTTTTTGTGTGCTAACCACATTGCATTATAGTTTGCATAGTGCTTTTCTCTCCGACTGAAAATCACACCAATTTAAATGCAAATCCACACTATTTCAGACTTGGGTACTAATGTATCAATTACATTAGAACAGCTTTGTGGTGATTGTACTGTATGAATTAAATGATTGTATATTGTAAGAAAACAATCGTCTTTACAGGATTAATGCGAAATATCACCGATCAGGGGAAAAATATTCTCACACCGCCCGTGAAAAATATGCTGTTATTTCAGGAGACGGCCTTTAGTTTCTGATAGCTAGAGTCAAACACGACATAGGAACATGTTCAGCAGCTGACCCTCCCTCTTCCAAACTCATTTATTTCACTTCCAGCCGTCATCCGTGGCCCTGGAACCGAGCTTGTAACTGCTTCAGCTGTAAGACGTAAATGTCAGATACATGGGTACCTTTTCTGCCGAATTCCCTAATTGCGCACCTTTGCCCTTTTGAGACAGTGGATTTTCGGCCTATTTGGACCGCCAAAGCTGTTTGTGTTCCTCTCTGCTGCCGTGCCGCTGCAGTACGGGAGAACACCAGTATTTCTGTGCAGCATGGTGAACTTGATGCTTTTCATCACAGCGGGTCCCCAGAGCCAGGATATTTGTGCTGATTGGCTAATTAGGTGCTTTGGGCTGGAGAGTGAAAGCTTAGACGTGTTTAATGGTGAGCACACGAGGCTGACAGGGTCCCCTCACTCACCTGTGAAGGGGTGGGTCATTCCCAGTGGTGCATCTCGGCAGACCGACACCATGTGACTGGTGTTTTAGCTGCTTCTCCAAGTTCAGGTCCGGCACCTTCCTAAAACCCAGATGAGCTTATCTCCATGTTGCATATATTTGACTAGAGACATCAGACAATATCATAAATTTTAAATTAATTTAAAAATATTTAATCTGTCATGGTGTTGAATTAAAACCACATCCATAAGACACTCAGATTGTCTGTAACGTTGAGCACATGAAAATGCCGATCAAACATGTCCAACCACGGATAAATTCAGTAGGTGTGTTGGATCAAATCACATACATAATACATCTTTGTTCTAAATCTTTAACTATCCAGAAGAATGGCGAAGCTGCAGATACACCTCCAGTCATTTCATTCTCGTTTTTGCTTCTTATTTTCTGAAGCGATTCCAGCATGGCACACAGGAGACGCTTACTGATTGGACTCACATTCTCTTGTTTTTCTGAAGTGATTTCTGAAAAGTTGCCAGATTTGCCAGAAGTCTCTACTTATCTGCATCCTTATCCTTAGTGATTACTATAAGATTACCATGCTTCCTTTGACCTCCACCCTTTTCTAATCTTATTTTAGTTCTGTTTATAGCTCCAGTAGCAATTTTAGACAAAAAAAGATAAGATAACAGCACCCATTTTCCAATGCCCATTGTATATAAGGAAAAAAACAGACATTCACACTGGTGGGTTCCGTTTACGTGACAGGAGCTGCTGGAGCATGATGAGCGCTGCGCTGTATGTAAAGAGGAAGGCGATCTGCAGCCCTGCCACAACTGTACCCGCGCCTACCACCTCGACTGCCTCCACCCACCCCTCAGGAGCCCCCCCAAGGGCCCCTGGTCCTGCCCCAAGTGCCAGAAGAAGGTGGGTCTCCACAAACAGCCTTTACCAGCCATTCTCTGAGGCATGTGGCAAAACGTGTTTTTAAGGGAAGATCATGGCTGTGTACACCACACTAATTTAATGTCCTATCTAATAATCTAGTGTCCAAACTGGGCAGCTCTGTCTGGGTATAGATACATGTCAGCTGTAAATACAGAGCCCCTGCCTTGCAAATATTTTACTTAGTGTTTGTTATTAAAGAACTCCATCTCAGTCCTCTCCAAAAATAATCACCAAAAAGGCAGGTAATTGTTCATGAGAGGATCCCTGCTTGAGCTGAATGGAGGCCGTTCCAGAGTCCAAAAACAACCTTTTAAAAAATTGCTGGTATCAGCGATTTTTCTTTGGAATGTTTGCCGAAAGATGGCTTACTGTGAACAGTCTTAAAGGTGGGAAATTGCTCATTCAACTAAGAAGAGAACAATAGAATGTTACTATGTATTATACTGTTTAGTAATATGTAGCCAATCTGACGCTACCTTTACTTCGATCAGCTTTTTAAACCATTGGTTAATGGACTGAGTAATATTGTCTAAGGTTTGCTACTTAATTCTGGAGCCGTCACTGTAATTATGAGCCTGTGAGCCTCTTGGTAACTTGCCTCATTAGAAAAGCAGCTTGTTGTAATGATTCGACATAGACAGCTGTGAAAGCAGCCCGGAATGTGTGACCCAGGATACCCCACAGGTTCACAAATCCCTCATTGTCTCATTTAAGCTCTCAGATATAAAGAACACATTGTCTCTAATGCGGAAGTTCTGCCCTTGCAAGATAAAGATTGACCTCTTTATTTCACGTGTTTCTTACTTCCAGGTACTGAACAAAGACAACTTGTCATGGCCGCAGAGTTTCGTTCATTCATATGTAACACACAAAACAGGTAAACAAGCCCATGAAACAATAATTCTAACATTTATTAATAAGGATGCAAGTGTTCAGGGAGGTTCAGTGAGTAGGTCTGCTGCCTCGGGCTTCCAGGGTTTGGGGATTGAATGCTGCCTCTCTTCTGTTCAGTGGAGCTTGCATGTTTTTATACTGTGACTGATGTGCTCTCCATGGTGTAGCCTCATACGCTGTCTGGGATAGCCCCCTACCCCCCTACAGGCTGTGTAGTTGGTCGGAAGATGGTTGGGAACATTAATAACACATTAGAAGTTAAACATTTGAGGTAACTTTGTAGGATGGAAATCCTTGCTGGCATGCTGGCTTAGAGAGAGGAAGGCAGCATCCGTCATGTTAGTCTGCCTGTGCTCTTATGCAGTGAGAGAGGAGGAGAAGAAGAAGCTGATGAGGAGGAACAGCGAGCTGAAGAAAGAGTGCGCCCTGCTGGAGGAGCGGGACCAGCAGCTGAGCGAGTCGCTCACGGTATGTCAGAGAAGGGGTGTGGCCTGTCTGCAGGTCATGTGACATGAGCATTTGAAACTGTGTACGGTAGGCTGACAGGTCAAATGACGTGAACGTGGCACTGCCTGCATTCTGTGGATTGACAGGTCACATGGTACGAATGTGGTACTGTCTGTGTATCCTGACCAGAGGTGGTAAGTTCAGGTCCAGAAAGTACAAATCCAGACCAGAATATTGTTTCAACCAACCAGTTGAGTACTCTGTGACCATGACTCTTTATACTAAACTGGCTGGTTGAAACAAAACCTTGGTCTGGATTTTTACTTTATGGACAAGATCTTTCCACCTCTGATCCTGATAGACCTGCCCTAGCTGGAGTCTACCACCCACTGATGGTAGTCTCATTCTTCAGTACTGTTCAGATTGGAAGAGAACATTGACACTTGCAACATTAAAGGATGCTAATTTGGAAGTTTTGTTTGGCTCAGAGAAGTAATCAATGGCTCTCTGGTCTGGTTCAGAAATGCATGGACATGAAGAGTGGCCTTCTGAGCCAGCAGAAGGAGACCCAGGCCTCTCTCGAGAGGCTGAAGGCTCTGATCCGGCTCATCCAGCGAGACCAGATGATCCAGGTTACCATGACAGCTACTACTACCACCGGGGCGTCCCTCCTCTCGCTACCTTGGATCAAGCCTTCTGGCACAGTGACAGCGCCCCCTGCTGGGACCTCTACACTACTTCAGAAGCCCCTGCCACAGACCACGAGCAACAACTGACCCCACCTCGGTTCCACCCATCCAGACCCTCGCACCTTTGAGCCAAGCAGCCATCTGCCAAATCTTTGGCCACACCCTAACTCATCCCAGAAACAGACTCGAAAAACGCGTCTGTGGTAATATCAAACATGTCCGTTAAAAGGGAAAGATTACGTTTTTTTTAATGAGCTGTTGTGGGAACAGAAAGGACATCCCATGAGGTCTTCAGCAAGTATTTTTTTAAACACCTTCAGTGCTTATGAGATTTTTTTTTTTAAACGTATCGATTTTGTTTAATGTTCTTGGCCTTAATGTATTTATGAATTTTTAAAGCAGGATCAAACGCACGCCTGTTGCAGACACGGGGGAAAGCCGTGTCGTGGTTTTAACATGTCAGGAGCTGTAACGAGCAAACATTCTCGGATATAGGGAGAGAGACCGATAGCGCCTAGAAGTAGAAAATAGTCACAAATAAATGAGAACAGTGGAAGTGGAATTGGGCGGCGCGCTGAAACAGTAGCCAGCCTTAGCCGCTTACGTACCCGAACGTCTCCAGGTTCCTTTGGGAGAAGGAGGGATCAGGACCGAGTTTGGGTGTCATCACATGCATAAACATGAGCCTTCAAACAAAAACAGAGAATTACATTTTTCAGTATTAACATAGTTAAAAAAAAGAAGTATTTAAAATTACTACGAAATTTAGCATTTTTTAGTGAAAAATGTAGTATTTTCTTGCTTGTTGATAATGTAAAATGAAGTATTTGAGGAGAGGTTTGCTGTACAGAAATTGAATTGTTAATGCTGGTTTTTGTTTTTTTTATCATTATTCTTCAGATCTTGTTTGTGGTTGCGATCAAAAATAGGTGTTTTCCAAAAGTAATTAGTCATTCCTGTAGGTGTGCTACTCTGCATCCTGTCACTGTCCTTCCTTTACCAGTATAGGAATTATGCCAAAAAACCCGTCATTTTTGTACTGGAAATTCTTTTTTATTGTCTGTTGTCTTTCGTTTATTTAGTCTGTCATCTTCTTGTTGCATCAATGCACAGCACAGCTGTTTTTTTTTTGTTCCTGTGATTTTTTTATTTTTGAACATGACATTTTCCTGGGGAGGGTTCGCTTTGAGGAGTTTTATCTACGTGACAATTCAAATCCACACTGCCTCAAGGAGCAATCAGTAATTTCCTGATGTTTTCTGCTATTTTTTTCCCAGTCAGAGGACACGAGGACACTTCCTGGAGTGTCCGTTTCAGGGGGACAGATTTTGCTGTGAACGTTGCATTGATTCCTACAGTTAGTCTTCCTGCTACGCCAAGGTTTTTGGGAGGACAGGGAAGGTGTCATGGCCTCGCAGCCTCCCTTTCCGCTGCTCCACATGCAATTACGTTCAGCCTTCACAGGAGGCAATGATATGGCCGAAAATGCTTTGGTGAGAAGGAAATATCCGATAACGATAAACTTGGTCTTAATGTTTTTCCACATTTTTTTTATATTACAGATCAAATTGCTTATTTGGATGCAGACAATTGGAATACAATACTCATATGAACCGAAACACCGACTGATACGAGGGCTAGTTTTTAGGCCAGAAAGGCGCAGCCACGTAAAGCAGCAGGTTGTGTCTCCCATGCGAGAAGGGGGGAGACATAAATCTGCGTGAGCACCGTACGTCGACTCTGCAAAAGCCTTTCTGTGTTCTTTATTTTCACTGTCCATGTGCAAAGCAGCTGGAAAAGTCCAATGACTGTTGAAAGGATCACAGATGTTCTGTTGTGCTGTTTGTATGGCAGTCAGGTTCTCTGGGGAGATCTGTGTGTACGTCTGAGGTAACCCGGAGCCTAGGCAGATCTCTCTGGAACACGTCACAATTGGGTCTTCAAGGGCACCATTTTCTAATTTTTAAGCTTTATTTCTTGTTGGCCTTTCAAAATTCTTGGTCTTGAGTAATTCAGTTGTCTACGCAAGACAGTTCTAGAGGGCCTGTACATTTCCCTCTGCAATTATTCCCTTAATTAATCTTGGTCGAATTCCCACATTTAGGATTGAGCTAAACGAACGAATGCGCGCACGCACGCACACACACACACACACACAACAATAAGCAACTAAAACCTTTTCCCAGTATTTCCAGTTCATCATCCAATAGGAAGCACTCTTTGTGAAGTTGGAAGTTAAAGGGAAAAAACCCTGCACTTTCCTTTCCACGTCCATTGCTGATTTGAGGAACATTAACCTTGGAACAAAATGATAGCAGAAAGAGAGCTGACAGCAAGTTTACAGAGGAATGAGAGAACAGTGAGGGTTCACAGCAAGCAGTCAGTGACAGATGTTATAAATCACTTTAAATTTCAGTTGCCGATTTTAGTGAGTGGTTGATTTTTTTTTCGGACAAAAATGATCTCCTATAAGGAAGTCCTGTGGACCATGTGACTGACATGGCATGCAACGTGCAGAGGTCTGGGAGGAGCAAGACGACGGCTGGAGGTGGGCAGTTAAAAGCAAGCGGATGGAAAGCTGACAAATGTAGAGTGAATCTGACACATATCAGTCGCCATCCCGAGCCACAGACTGTCATACGCCTGTAGGAATTTGCCTGTTTTAGGGAACGCTGCTGCGCTGTAGGAGCGGAACCAGGAGCGAGGAGAAAAAGGCTGGGGATAATCCGGAAACGGGAAAACCCCCACACCATATCAGCCCTCCGCGTCACGACAAGAACACACTCCCACGCGTCGTTTAAACAGCATGTGTCCCCGGCTCTGTCAACCATTTACAGAATTCTCCGGAAGAAACTGTGCAGCGTAATACAGATCTATTTTAATACACTTGACGCTACGTTGAACAAAAATGAAAGAAAAAAAAAGTTTTATATTCTTTTATCAAGGAACAATTGAAAAAAGGAGGGGGAAAAAGGGTTTGAAAGTTTATCGTTTGCCAATTATGCATTCAGACATGGCTCGCGAAAAGCTTGAAGCATTTCATTTACTAGGGAAAGACGACAGGAATTTCTCTTGGGACTATTAAAATCGCCTTTCTTTGTAATTAAATGGGGGACTGTCCAGTAGAATGTGTACAGGGAAAGTGTTTGTCCTACATATGCCAATGTAGTTTTTTTTTTCTTTCTAACGTATTAAAGATCAGTTAATTGAAATTGATGACTGATGAAGCCTAGTCTCCATTTTTTTATATGGAGTCCTTTGAGAAACAAACTGCAATAAAACAGCTGGACAGCTTTTCAAGCTCGAGTTCATGCTGGGAAATGGATGCTGAAGATGTACGTGAGCTCAGGCTGAACATTGTGTGTGCGTGCCATGATGGCCAGGAATCCCATTTGTGGTGAGACCTGCGTTGCAACTAGGAAGCCTAGGGAGAAGCTCTACATTATCGCAACCCTGAACAAACCAGTGTGTGCTCTGTAAAAACCAGGCATGTTATGCTGCCAGCCACTATTAAAGATTCACGTCCTGCTGTGTCATGTAGTTTCTAGTCACACAGGGGAAAAAATACAACTGACCCTATTAAAAAAAACTAAACCCAAGCCTGACAGATCACAAGCCAAAATGGCATGTAACAAGGATACCCAGATCTCCTATATAGGGAGTAACTGGCTTTGACAAGCGTGACAGCGAAACACCCCGAGCGTCACTTAAGGTCAGGCTGGAAGAGTGGGCAGAACTGTGGCCCAGCATCCAGAACGTTGTGGGCTCAAGTCCCAACCCTGACCCTGTGTAGAGGGAGCTTATATAATGGCCTCTTTGGATGGATTTCCTCCAAATGCTGTTCGATGCTCTGGTGTCTCTGCCTTGCCCGTATACCGTGTGACTGCTGGAAGCCCATCCAAGGTGCCCCCTGCCTTGCACCCTGTGCTATCTGGGATAAGCTCCAGGCTCACTGTGGCTCTGTACTGGATGGGCCATTATGGAAGATGGATGGATGCAATTAAGGTCAGCAAAACTGGGATTCAAAGCTGATATACCTGGGGAAAACAAAATCAAACAGAATTGGTTGAACATTTATATTAAATAATTTTTACTCATTAATCTGAAATTGGTCCTGCTGCAAGCTTGAAGTGGAAAACCCCCCAGCCTATAGTAAAGTAAACGAGCACAATGGATAACCAAACAAGTTTATTGTAGTGGCCATTAATTTAAACAGCACAGTCAGTTACGTTCTCAGTCACCTGCTTGTAGTAAGAGGAGCATAATGAGGCAGGGTGGCTTTCTGCTAATGAACTACCCCCCCCCACCCCCAAGCATAGATGCAGGCACTTCCACCCTCCCCAGAGTACCACCCCTTCTCATTCTATTGGCCCAGCTTACCATCTACAGACCTCAACCTACGCCTGTTTGCCCTAAGGCAGCAGTTTAAAAGACCTGCTCTGTGATTCATAGAGAAAGAGGGGAAAAAACACACTCCTTCTCTCTAGAGGATCAGCTCTGCCGTATTTGGACCAGGAAGCAGGTAACTGAAACCCCTGTCTGCTTATATCCAGTGTCCCTTCATCATTGCTTTCCATCTGATGAATAGGCCCCCTAACACAGTCTAATCACATATTACTGACCCTGGATCAGTCGCCCCCAAACCACCTCTGTCCGCATGAAGGTCTATATGCATACAGGAGGACAGCTGGGCGGCCGGTGATGAGAAGAGGTCACATGGTTATGCAACAGCAGGTCAGGGGGTGCAGTCACCCCATCCCGGCCAATTAGAAACTATAAAGGAACACTTCAAAGATGAACCACAACTTGGAAAAAAAACTGCACAGAACACTGACAACGTCACAAAACACTCTTAACTACTGCCTCAACGGGTATAATAAAAATATTAAGTGAGGAATGAAAACGATACTCAACTTAATATTCACTAGGCTACCAAACTATACTCGGACATGTATCAGTGACCTTAAACATAGAAGAAATGGGATGGTAATGTAAAGGTAAAGAATACTATTAAAATAACAGTGCAAAAACCCTATCCGTCCTGCAGCAGAATAACAGTTGACAGATCCTTGCCTTCATTATAAGATCTCATACTGGGGGAGTGGTCACTTTGCGATACTAATGCTGGTTTAGCTTGGGGACAGGTCTTGTTTCTGGTGTCAGGGGCGGACACGGCAACACCTGGCCCACTAGCATTCAATGTGGTCCAGAAGAAAGTTGAGGCCTTGCCGGTGATGGCATGATGGCGGCCCCTCAGGGCAGCAGCTGCTGGGCAGTTGACCGGGAGCTGAACACCTTGGGGTAATGCTCGATGATGAGCTCCGTGAAGATGTTGATGGGGGTCAGGGCGCCGAGTGACACAGAGCCGTGGTTGGGCCAAATCAGGTTGACGCCAAACACACAGGCCAAGTTGGACGGGCTCATCTTGTTGATGATGCTCTCCTGAGAAACCTGGAAGTTGAAGGACAGGAGGAAGACCAAAAGAGATCGGAGAAGGATGACGACAGTTACCAGACAAACCATCTCTGTTCAGTGCTGCCAGAGCTACTGAATCATCACACTGTAATCCGGAAACGTGGCACGTTTTCATAAACCCCGCGGTTCATTCCCTTCCGGGAGCCCTGGCTGGACCTTGCCAGACGCCTCCCGTACTCGTATTACCTGTTGGACTGTCTTACGCAGAGCATGTTGTACAACACATCCCCCAAGACGACGACATACAGAGCCCCCACCCCACCAGCTTCCAATCTGACTTCCTGCTTACAGAATAGCAGCGGACTGCATTGTGAGTCATTATCCACTATTCTTCCTAATTAAAGCGGCTTGTCATGGTGACTAATTACTCCAGTGGGAATAACCAGGGAAGATTATTCAGTTTTACAAATTGATTATCCACAGGGTTCAAGCAGCACTGAATGTAGATGAAGGCATGCTGGTGTGCCAATTCATACTTAACTACGAAAACTGAAGTGTTCCTCCATCTGCCGCGTGCGACACGGAAACGGTAAAATTACCACAGTTACTCTCACTGCTGATTAATTTCACAAACCAAATGATTAAATTATTATTTAATTGCATGTCTGTAACTAACAAACACAGTACTAATTAAATTATCTGTATTTACTGAACCTTACAACTGAAAATGCAGGAACTGTCCTGCAGAGGGCAGTCTGCTAATGCCAGTTCTCCCCACACAGATTCTCCTGGGTTCAGCAACTATGTCCCAGGTCTGGAGGCTTCCCGAGTTCCTCTTGGCAGTTTATTTATAGGCCTAACCCACCAATCTCTGTGGGCTATTGGACTCAGTTGTCCTCTACTGCTATATAGGACAGAGGCAACACATGAACGTCACACACGCTAAACCATGACAACCTAAGACCAATGGATAGAGCTCTTAATGCAAAACTGCCAATGTAGCTTACATGCAATTGTATATTGTGAGGTATATCTTACTTAGTATTCTCACCAGACACCCCAAATAGGCTACAAACAATCGCAAAAATAAGTGTAACAAAGGCCTGTGATGCAATGTGAAGCAATTTCGGCCCACTGGCAACATCCTCACCATGTGCAAGAAGCAGATCAGGTACTTCAGGACCAGGAAATTGTGTTCAGGGAGGTGCTCGACCATCCGCTTGCAGGTGGTGACCCGCAAGCTGCTCTCAATGCCTGTAAGGCAGACGACAAACATTCTATTTTGAGTCACACCATCGACTGCCTGGTACAGCATGAAGTGTCCATGAATAACAGTGAATTGAACCATCACACTGGGCTATGGAAGGCACATAGAGTAGGAGATCTGACCGATCCCAAGCTGATATCTATTCGTGCGTTCCATTTACCCTCGGAACTCGGATTCCGAGTTGGATTCCGAGTTTTGAAGCCGGAAGTGACGACATGCGCGCTGCCGTTTCTCGGAGATCCGAGAAATATCTCGGACAGCACTGAGGATCCCGAGTTCAGAATCCAAGATGGCTGCGCCCTTTATCAACAAAAGGGAAAGTTGTAGTTTTATACTGTTTAAGCACTACTTCTCATTTGTGGCTCATTAAATCGGTCGCACACACTATACCGTCCAACTTATCTGTGGACGTGTTGCTACGTTGTTTTATACGTGAAGCACCGCGCGTAATGTGTTATCAACTGATATTGCTAACAATGGCTACCAATTAACCGGGCTAGAATTGGATTTCATGATTAGTTGGATTATTTGTCAGATTTAAGGTAGTTCGGGCTAATTGTAAGTGAATGAAGATAAAGGCCATTTAAACTGAGGTACCTTAAATCCGACAAGTTGTCCGGCTAAGCAAAAAATCTTGCTTTTTCATATGGGTCCATGGTATTGCTACTTCTGTGGCAGATGGAACGCATCCGACTCGGTTTTCTCGAGTTTTTAGCGGATGTGACATAATATCGGAATCCGAAAATCAGATCCCGGGGCAAATGGAATGCACGATAAAGCTCCAAGACCATCATAAGCATCTGACACACTAACTCATGATGTCCTGCACGGGGTTGTAGAGGGCGAAGGTCAGCAGCGGTTGGGGCAGCTCCCTCAGGAAGGTCTTCAGGATGACAGCTGGGATGTGGACATCTCCATAATGGTCGAAGTCCACAGGCTTCCCTATTAAAGAGAGAAGCCCTGTTGCTCCTTGCATGTTCCAGAAGGTTCAGTATTGGGTCTGTGTCTTGCTAAACAATCTTAAACGTACACATCCCTGCTCACATGCTACGCAGCGGTGTTGGCAGAACCAAACAAGCAGACCCATATTACCTGACAGGCTATCTACAGGAAAGAATAAACCAATAAGCAAGAAGAGCTAATTACATGAGTTACATCTAGGCCTGTCACGATAATTATGCTATGGACTTATCGTACGATATACGGACATAACCTTAATTTTTTCTGACCTCGATACTGGCAAATTGTGTTTATGTCAGTATGAACACTCCCAACATTCTAACCAGTCACGCTACATCTGCCCTCTTGTCTGCCGTGTCGCAAGCGCTGATTCATACGTCACGTGAAAGCGAACGCCACAGCACACGCGCCTCAGTGCTGCACTGTCCACGGCTTTAGCTCAAGTAACGATGCGTTTACCTTCGGGCCTCTTGTTTAATCAATAGAAATAGGCAACGGCATCACATCGCAACATTTTGTAGTAGCCTTTTAGTATTTGTATTTCTATAATTAGAAATAAAATTACTAAAACCTAAAGTAAAATATATAACAACTAAATACCTTTACATCTTTAAAATGAAAACTAATGAAACCGCGTCTAAAATTAAGCTAGATTTAAAAAAAAAAAAAAATACAAAAACTAAATTAAAGACCAAAATGACAACACTGACGCAAAAACGCATGGGTATGGCATTGCATAGTTGGTAGCCATCTAGGACTCTCTATAACTTTGTTGCAAGGATTCCTCCAATCTGCTAGCCATTTTTGTTACCATTTTGATCATAGGGAGTAGAAAAGTTATTTATATACAATCTTTAGTCAGACTTCCTGTTACTTTTCCCCTGGCTTACATAAGACAAACGAGAGGAGGCCATTCGGGCCATCAAGCTCATTTGGGGAGAACTTAACTAATAGCTCAGAGTTGTTAAAATCTTATCTAGCTCCGATTTAAAGGAACCCAGGGTTTTAGCTTGCGCTACACTAGCAGGAAGACTATTCCATACTCTACCTACACGCTGTGTAAAGAAGTGCTTCCTCAAATTCATTTTAAAATGTTCTCCCGCTAATTTCCACTTATGGCCACGAGGTCTAGTATTTAAACTAATATTGAAGTAGCCATTTGGCTGAACAGCATCCAGACCTGTTATAATCTTATAGACCTGGATCATGTCCCCCCTTAGTCTCCTTTGCTCAAGGCTAAACAGATTCAGCTCAGCTAAGCTCTCCTCATAAGACATTCCTCTAAGACCAGGAATCATTCTCGTAGCCCTCCGTTGCACCTTTTCTAAGGCAGCAATGCCCTTTTTAAGGTCATCACTGCATCACTGAGCCTCAGCAAAATTAGGTTCTATGTTGCCTATAAAGGAACAAATTACTTCCGTGCCAAAATGTTGGATAAATAATGCAGGCTTTGTTAACAGAACCTGACAGTTCTTTTTATCTATTTTTGGTAGTGTAGTTTGATTTGTTTTATTTATTTAGAATATTTACTTTTTTGACTTTCCAATTCCAAAGTTTTCTTAATTAAAAGCTCATTGGTCGTTGAAAGGGTGTACTCACAGTATTATGCTATTGTATTACCATTATATCAGTGGCATATGATCATAAAATGCAGTCATTTCTGGGACAATATGTCGTCCAACAGTTATCATGAAAGGCCTAGTTACATTGAGGGTACCAATGCACCACACGCTTTGGGGTCATCCATCCAGCAATCAGCTGAAGTTTCTGAGCTTGCCTTGCACAGGAGGATCAAGACTGATCATTCCCAGCGAGTCAAGGACTGAACTCAGGCCAGAAGTGACACCTCAATGAGCATAAGGTACTTAAAAATCTTCAAGGAGCCACCATGTTACACAAAAGCCTTTTAAAGAACAAAGAGCAATATGATGGAATTGAGGACTCCCACATCCTCATACACGGCTAGACTGATGTGCTCCGCCCCATCCCACGCCAGGCCAGGGAGCACCTCTCACCCAGGTTGTAGAGCTTCTGAACTTCCTTGATGTGCTGGACACGAGCAGACCTCCTGAAAACGCCCTCAGTGCGGAGCCCTGACAGCAGACAGACAGGACACCACTTCTGAATAGGGGAACTACTTAAATGAACACAATGAACATGCTCACACACACAGGTTTGTAATTGTATCTTTGTGGGGACTCATTTCTATGGGGAATATTATAATCCTAACATGACGACCATAACCCTTACCCAACCCTAACCTTAACCATAAACCAAACAAAATACGAGACTTTTGACATTTTTAGTTTTTTGATTGCATTTACAGATCCTTGTGGGGACCTGAAAAATGGTCCCCACAACGTCAAAATAACAGGGTTTTATTACATTGTGGGGGACGTTTGGTGCCCACAATGTAATATAAACATAATACACACACACACACAGTCCTGCTTATTTAGTTTTTGCCCACTATTACACCAAACAGGAAGGAGGCAAAATTACATTTCCCCCCATTAACATTAGGAAGCTGGGTCAGAAAATGTTCTGTACAGTGATGAATTCATGTGACCGGTAAAATGAACTGTATGCATCCAAAAACTTCCCGTAAGCTGGGCAGCATCCAAAGGCCCAAGATATGAACAACAACAACAATCTTAACACACACAAGATCTACTTAGTGTATTAGTCAAAATAACTAAATCACTCCTAGCACTTACCCCATCTGGAGCAGGCCTAAGATTTGTAAAAAGTAAATGTAGATTAACAATATTATCATATTATATTTAAAAAGAATGTCCATTTGAATAATCTGAATTCGAAAAACTGAAGTCCATATTCTGTAAAGTGGCCACACAGCACTGTTTCAGTAATTAGCAAAATAATATTTTAATATACTAATAAAGTTATTTGCTTCTGTACTTGTGAAAACAATAGGTTATAATCTTAACAATTACTCATAACATAATTAAAATTCAAAAGCAGTAGCCAGGTTTCCCATCATAAGACTCCTGGGTTAGCAAAAGATAATCTGCCTTCCTGGTAGCTGATTCTACATTGGAGCAAATTCTGCTGTAGCAACTGAAGATAGTGGTTTTCATGAAGTAGTTGCAGCTAGAGAGATACTGATGCTCAAACATGTTTAGCTTATCTTTGACAGCTTTCTTCACTGTGTGAAAACACGCCATTTCTTTCGCAACGATTTGCGTATTCCTTCCCTCTTAAACTCCCACAAATGTATCTGGTGCTTTCTGCAAACACACCGATAATCTGAATCTGACTTGTGGATTGCCGGCTTCTAACATGATGCTGGACCTGCTTGAGTGGCCTTGTTAATCTTTGCAAAAGCAGGTAAATGCTTAGTGGTGTTGCTGTCTTTCGTTGTATCCTTACTGCAGAAAATGCTGGTGACTTCTTTTGAAATTTCAGGCTCCTTTTTCTCGTTTGTTTTGACACAAAAAGTAGAATAATAAAAGAACAGCAGGAGTCGTCTTCTCAACTAGGTTACTCCTCTGTTGCAGAAATTAAGCTGGTCACTACACGAATTAATGTGTGCTCCAGGCCTAGTTGTAGGATATATTTCTCAATTTTTTGATGCCATTATACACGTCTGTGCAACTAAATTGCAAGGCTACTGATTATCAATTCAAAACAAAAATTATGTTGTGCAGCACAATTGTTGACAATGTAAACATGGTAATATTACCCAAAACGGGCAATTTAAATACACTAATTAATTAGAATGAAACAGATTTAAAGTGAAATTTCAAAGCAGATTATAGCAGACATGTTACCTTTCTCTTTGAGGTACGCGACGGTCTCAGATATCACCAATGGAATGATCATGTCTTGGTTTTTTTCCCGGATGCTGAAGGGGAGAAACAGGTACGGACCCGTAGCGTGAGCGTACACTCTTTTTTTCTTCCCTCGATCCCACAAGAACAGAACCTAAGCGGGGGCGTGGGACTGACACTTACTACTGCAGGCTCACCCCGAACTGCTGGGTGGGGAGCGGCGGTCGGGGGGGCGGGACCTTCATGGGGGGGGGCAGG
Organism: Paramormyrops kingsleyae; assembly: GCF_048594095.1. Lineage (NCBI taxonomy): Eukaryota > Metazoa > Chordata > Actinopteri > Osteoglossiformes > Mormyridae > Paramormyrops > Paramormyrops kingsleyae. The sequence continues at coordinate 17,035,899 of NC_132797.1, forward strand.
CCGCCCTTCTGTGCCACACGCAGCTTTTCGTCATGCCTGTGGGAAGCAATAAGACGTCACACTAGTCACATTTCAGGAGAGGAACTGGAGTCCCGTCACATTAAAGCGTCCTGTCGGGAACCCCTACCTTATCATCACAGGTCCTTTGAAATACATTTATTTTATTCAGGAAATTTGTCAGAAGCGACGCATAAGTGAGGCGAATGATACATTAGCCAACTAAGCATAAGTGCAGCCAGGCTGAGCTTCCTGTGAACGAGCAGTAACAGTGTAAGTAGCACTGGACCAAGAGCAACACAATACACTACAAACACAGAAAAAAACAGAAGACACCTATTCAAATTAACACTCGTAACACTAAGAGCATTCACAGACCAGCGAATGAATCATATGGCGCCTCAAAACAGAAAGCCTATCCCAAAACTGCGAGGATCGATTTTCTATTTCTATATTTTCGTACTAGTAGGGTTCATTAAAATGCAGTCAGTCATCTCCAGGGCCAGCCCGGGGTGTTCAGGCACCCTAGGCGAGATTCTCCTGGGCACTCGCTCCTTTGCGCCCCCTTGCATATAGAGCAGGCTGGCATTGCCCATCTCTGTAAGAGGATAAGAGGTGCTTTGGCTACAGGAGCGCCAACCTCAAAATCAGAAGAACATACCGAAGGACATCAGGGGGAATAATGAGCTGGTCGTAGTTGAGGTGCTCCCTTAGCTCGGCCAGGTAGTTGACATATGTCAGCTTCTTCCCAAACTTGTGACTATGAGAAAAGAAAAAAGTCAGTGTGTGTAAGTCACGTTCCAGAAGCCAGCGAGTTCTCAATCTCTGCTGTGAATCATTGTAAGAGACGTGTGGAATTACCTGATAACAGGCTTGAATATATTCCATAAGACTCTGATGAAGTTGGTTGGATGAACAACATACAGGGCCTTCAGGTTTTTCTTGTATCTGGTAACAAAACATCTCATGTGAGAAGGTTCAAGCTGAATATCCACCCAGCAACTCTGCTCATGCCTTAACACTAGCTCTGCACATCTTAACGCCACAAAGAAGGATTTTTTTCCCCCCAATTTAGTTTCCTAACTTAAGTTTTTAAAAAGTGCTTTGTAGATTTTATCACCAATTGTATGAGTAATTGTTTCGGCCGGGGGTTCAATTTCATTTTAAATTTTGCGTCTCATGCTTTTAATTTTGCTTTCATTTTGATGGATGAAATGCAAGAATGCAGGAATGAGGAAGGGAATTTCAGAGGACCTACTTTCGGTCAAACTCCTTGTAGGCATTGCTCAGCCAGCGAAGCGAGGGCTTGTTGGTGCTGCGTAGGCCATAGTGGAAATAGACTATGGTGTAGTCGCTCTCCACGTACTGGTCCAGGGTGTACTTCAGGTACCTGCAAGAGGAACGGTCATGAAGAATAATCCAAGCCCCTGACTACCAGAGAAATGCACAGAGGAGGGAGGGAACTCAGAGACTTTGCCTCTTAAAGCCAAACCACAAGGATATTGCCCTCATTCTGGTTCACAGAAGGGCACAGTGGTCAGGAAATTCTTCTGGACTTTCATGTCTAGGATGGCGGGTTCCACAAGGTTCTTTACAGGAGTGCAAGGAGGACCAATAGCTTTAACAATAAAAACACACTACAAAACAAGTAACCAAAACAAAACTGGCCAGGACTTTGTCCTGGTAATTAAAAGACTATTATGGCTACGTACAATGTAAAGCAATGGTCTATCTGATGAAGACTCAGTAGAGATTTCTGTATTTATTATTGGTTAAATTGTCACAGAATAATGGAATAAAGTAAGAAAACACCGTAAGCAAGATGTCAAGTCAAGATGTACCAGTTACCGTATTTTAATAAGCTAATAAAGAGATGACTGAATACCAACGATTTTTGCAGATTGCACTCACATGCACAGCAACTCAGATCTGTTAATGTAGAAGAGAGAAGGCACCTCTGCACTTACTCCAGAAGCCGTTGGTGATTGAGCTGGTGGGAGGGGGGCATGCAGCAACAGCTGAAGATAATCAGTTTCCTGCCGTAGTTGTCGTCTCCTGGAGAGAAGGTGTCAGTCAGCCTGTCCCTGCCTCTCTGCAGCATCCGCCTCATCACACCTGTCTGCTTAGCATCATCCAACTTCCCTGTCTGCAGACATGCTGCTTTCCAAGGTGCCACTGGCTGAATGACTCACGTGGCACAAACAATGCTACTAGAGAATGTAGTATTTCTGTTAAGCTGTATTAAATTAAGGTACATACTATAGTACAATGTAAAGAAGAGTAAAGCCTCTTCTACATAAGGCTTCCAACTCTTGACAAATGTCTTGCTATTAAAGAAATCAGTAGTCATTCTTAGCCAATTAATAGTAGACTAATTAGAGTTTAATGTGTTTGCATAGTTTATTAGTAAGAGTAAACAGTGAAATTAGGTTTTGCACAGTCCTGGAACAAAAGCATTAAGTTCAATGGTATTTATACGGCGAATTCAAGTGAAGTATAAAAACAAAAGGGTTATTATGATCCCAGTTGGAGTGGAAACCAGAACACCTTGCCGCAACTAGGATGAAAGTTTGCCTCACTCCATGTGAATTCTGCCAGCCAAAACAGACTTTTTCTACCTTCCCCGCCCCTCCTGCCCAGGGCTCACCTGTCACTTGGAGGATGCCATGGCGTGCCACGTCGTAGTATGGGTGGGACGTGTCCTGGCTGCTGGGGACACCAGGGGGCGCCAGCGAACGCCCTTCCGGCTGCTCCTGCTCCGCCTCATCTTTCTGCAGTTCTGCAAGGCACAGTAGGCGGCCGTTACTCACTTTAAAAAGACTTGTGACTGTGTTACATAATAGCTGCACTGCCACAGCATTGCTTGGGATCGAATATCACAAAGCTGGGTGTCGTGTATAAACTGCTTTGCATAAAATAAAATATCACCAGTCTAGTGTGTTGCTCAGTTTTGGCACCAAAAGCCAGATCTGAACCGGAGCAGTCATTTGGGACGGGGTGGAGTACAAACCTTGGCTTTTCTAGCAATTACCCAGCATATGAAGCTCTTGCTTGACCACAGCTCACATTTCCTTAGCATGCAAGGCATAACTATTAAGAATTATGACTTTAACATACAGTATCCTTGTAAAATGATAATTTAGGTTAATTCCCATCTTTGCAGATAGCATCTATCTATCTATACATTCATAGCAGCCATTCTTCCACAATCGCAGTTACAAAGTTTTGTTGACAAATCAAATGACTATCAGTATTTACCCAGACTCTGTTTTCACAGTCAAACAGGATGTGGTTTGGAACCAGAAAAAACATTAAAAACCCCACCAGCTGACAAATTCACCAAAACCAAATGATACAGCAAAAATGACTTTTCTCCAAATGTACTAAAGAAGAAAAGAAAGCTTCTGGCTTGATTGCAAGGGAGAAATGCGACTTCTACAGCAAAGTGTCTCGAGATGCAGAGGGGTGACCAAATGTCAGAAATCCTGGTACATTAATAAGTCAGCGGACAGCGGCAACAGGAATTCTACAACCATCTACAAATCCCAGCATGCAATGCCTAAGCAGCACTGCTCATATCGTGGGCGGTCCCAAATGCTACAATGTTTCATCCAAAGAAAAGCAGTCAGAATGACCACGATCCTGCCATCACAGCAGTTGGCCATCTACAATGTGCGGAAAGGCGGGTCCATCGCCAAGCCCTGGGGAAAATGCCGCACCACCAACAGCCCCACGACAGCAGCTGCGCTTCAAACAGCGATCTGAAAGCAAGGACCCCTCCTCTCTCACCAAACATGCCATCAAAGGCTTTGCTGCAAAGAAAAACAAAACTGTATCACCAGTTTTAAACGCGAGTCACCTCCCTATTCCCGACACGAGGCGGCAGCTCATTCCAGCAGCCTGCAGCGTTTTCCAGGAAAGCAGTCTTTAGGAAAAATTGGCTCTTGGGATATATTAACCCTTACCATGGACCGCAGAGTACATCTGAACAAGGCGGGGGGCATAAAGTCACGTCTGTTTCATATGAAAAGCTGATACAAGACTTTGCTTAAAAAACAAGGATATATTCAAGCCTTCATGAAGATTTTTCAGTTTGCATTAAATTATTTGCAAGTCATTTTTCCCAAGATTGTTCATCACTGCATTTTAAATGATGCCCTAAACGTAACCCCGGCAACCAACCTGCCCCCCTGCCCACCCCCATTATCCTAACCTAACCCTGAATCGTGATATGTGGATTCAAAAGACTTATTCAGTTTGAAAACGATATCACATGAGAAAATGATATCACATGACAAAAGCGTGGTTATTATTTCTATTTATAAATATACAAGTTGTCTTTGTCCACTAGACAGAGACAAATGAATGGGCAGGCAGACAGAACTGATCCTGAAAGAGATTACAGGCGTTACAACATAAATACAACAAGGCCATTACAGGCACAACATAAATAAACACTAGCAACGAGAAGACAATTAGGCCGCTTTTCCACTACACCAAGTGCCGTAATTTTGGTACGGTATTTTTGGTACTTTCGTTTTTTCACTGACTTCCGGTCGAGGACCAGTACCAAAAGTTCCAGTATTAAAAATGTCAGACCAGTTGGGGGACTTTGGTACCTCGGGGTGTGACTACCTTTGTCAACTGGTTATGCAAATAGCCTGCTGCTGAAACACAATACAAACGCCACCTTGCAAGCTCAGAAAACAATGATAAATGAGCTAAAAAAAAAAAAAAAAAGTGTATGTATACATATATAGTCATGTGAAAAAAGTAGGACACCCCATGAAATGTTTAGTTCTTTATTAAGAAATAACAACATATCAATATTAAATCTTCTTTCAAATCATATCTGTAGATAAAAGTGATGTAATTGTACCACCTATGCAAAAGCAAGAAACAGATTCACTTATTTAACAGAAGAATGTAACTATGATGCTAATTTCCACTGAGGAAAAAGTTACGGACACTCGCATTCATCATTATTTCAAATTCCTATAATTAGATTCAGGTGGCACCACATCAGGTGAAAATGATTAGAACATCGCTACAGAGCTTTTTGGTGGAGCCTGTCTTATTTAAACCACAGATATTTAGTTTGGTTCGCTCTTGATTTTTGAAGTGAGTGGCATCACCATGGTGAGATCCAAAGAGCTCTCAGGCCTTCAAAAGAAGCTAGTAGATGCATATGAGTCTGGGAAGGATATAAAAAGATCTCAAGAGAGTTTGGAATCAGCAATTCAACTATCTGGAAAATAAGTTTTAAGTGGAGAACATTTAAAACAACTGCCAACATGGCAAGATCAGGCCGTTCCAGCAAGAGCAGACTGCTGAAAGAATTCTTAAACCTAAAATGTCATCACGGGACATACAGGATGCTCTTGCCACAGTTGATGTCAAGGTACATGCATCTACCATCAGAAAGAGACAGCACAAGTTTGATTTACATGGAAGGTGTGCAAGGAGGAAAACCTTGCTGTCAATACAAATATCAGGGCAAGACTGAAGTTTGCCAGACCACCTAGACAAAGACCAGGACTTGTCTTTGGAACAATGTGCTTTGGATAGATCAATCTGAAATTGAATTATCTGGACACAGTAACGGAGGACATGTTTGGCATAAACCAAAGACAGCTTTCGAGCAAAAGAACCTCATAACAGCTGTGAAGCATAGGGGTGGAAATGTCATGGTTTGGTGCTGCTTTGCTGCAGCAGAACCTGGCCAGCTCACCATAATAGAATCCACTATGAATTCTTCATCATATAATAGGGTGCTTGAGGACAATGTGAGATCATCTGTCTAGAAGTTGAAGCTGAATTTGGGGTGGACCATGCAACATGACAATGACCCAAAACATTCAAATGAATCTACTAATGGAGAGTTCTGGAATGGTCAAGTTAAAGCCAGAATCTGAATCTTATTGCGATGCTGTGGGGTGATTTGAAATGGGCCATGCATGCGAGACACCTTTCAAACATCATACAGCTTAAGGAATTCTGCATTTGATAGTGGAGAAAACTTTCTGCCAGTCAATGTCAGAGATTGATATATGGTTTCAGAAACATCTTATTGAGGTTATTTCAGGCAAGGGGGGAAATACTAGCTATTAGGGCACAGGGTGTCCTAACTTTTTCCTCAGTAGGAATTGGCATCATACTTAATTACTGTTAAGTGAATTTGTTTCTTGTTTTTGCATAGGTGATGAAATTACATCACCTTTATCTACAATAATATTGATATGTTGATATTTCTTAAGTACTAAATATTTCATGGGGTGTCCTAATTTTTGTGAATATTGTGATCTGGTTGGAAGAAGAGATACAAAAAGATCAGGGTGGCATGACAGGAAATTTTTAAAAAGTATTTTGTGTAATATAGTAGGATGTATTTAATATAGTAGAATCCTATGATGCGATTTTATTGTAATAAATATTGGGGTATTTATAAAGCAAAAAGGAGTTCATAAATTTCTCACAAACCCATCAGCAAGGACGAAAATATGATCGTCTCAGAGAACGCATGCAGCGGTCATGCAAACGCAGTGGAGGTAAACTTTAAGCTGATTTTTAAAGATATTAGATATTATTCCTTTTATACCTATTTATATAATTAAAACTGCAAACCTTGCTAAGTTTTTTTCCTATGACAGAGTAACACGGTAAAACTATTTTAGGAAAACTTTAACCCCTTGTGCTAAAATATCCATACAGAACTGAAAGTAAGAAAAAGCCTGATTTTAATATATAATTTAATATTAATTTAATACTAGAAATGTAACAATTGCACATGCACAACATGCGACGTTGGTATTAATCACACGTCGTCCAACCGTAATATATTATAGCCATTTTTTAAATTCAGTACAAAATACCCCGCCTTGTGCTGTGATGTCACTCAGTGCCAATACCAGTTTTTACGCCTGTGGAAAACTAGCACTTCAAAATACTGTATTTTTAGTACTTTCTTGAAGTACCAAAAGTATGCTACCTGGTGCGGTTGAACAGATTTATTAATCATGTTTCTGTATGCAACCACTAAAGACTCTTTATAAAACAATGACATAAAACGTTGGCAAAGCTGGCCCAGACTTTAACCAATCAAAATCACAACTGCTCCAACATGGAAAACAGGCTCCCTGCTGGGGTGAGATGCAGAGGCTGGATGGCGACATATCCGATGGCCACGAACACTACATTTTCTGATACACTGGCATGAAAACTGGACAATGGAGTCACAATGGACATGATTACTCATGACTCTGATTGTATGCTTCAGGCCAAGATCAAGCCATTTAAAATACTAGCATCCATATTCTATTACAATTCCATCAAAAACAGAGCAATTATATACACTGTTTGAAATTACATCAGTGGGGGGAAAAAATCAATATTAATTAAATGAGATGAGAAGGTGAATGCTCTACCTATTTCTGCCAGCTGCTCCAGGTCAACCGCTAAGTTCATGTTGTCAGCGAATATAAAACTCTGATATGCCACCTTCTTGATAGTTGACACCACTAAAATAGAGAATAACATTTTATGACAGAGGACAACTTCAGGCAGTCATTCCCGAAGAGACGGAAAGCAGTTACAGTTCAGTTACACCAAATGAAAAACAGCCTTTCGTAAAAAATAACATGCCTTAACACTGTTTTTTCTCCTCTCTGGCAAGATCAAAATTTTATGAGTTTATTGTGTAAAAACATCTGCTGCCCGAAGCAGACACACGTCGGCAGTGGTTTACAGTCCTGCGTTTGCCTATGGGTAGATGGAAGTTTTGATAAACAGGATCATTTTACGCGGCCGTGAAAATACACGGACAGGTTGGATGGGCTGGCAGGGGCCGCCATTTTGTTATGATCGTTTTCTGACCCTGTGGGAAAAGGGGACATTTCGGCTGCTAAAAAACAAAACAAAAACAAATCATGGATGAGGTGAACCGCTTTCCCTTTCCACGCATCACCCCGGGACTCGCCTCTTCCCTGACGGCACAATAAACCTCGTAGGGCCCCCAGAATAATCAAAAACACATTATAACCTTTACCATTTACTGATAACAACATGCAACTTCATAGTATTAAGGACTTTAGCTGATGCATATACGGAATTCGCACAACCAGTGGGTATAACATATTTTCCATGTTTACTATTTTAAAAGGCGGGCCACAAATACCCTGATCTATCCGCAGCTGATAACAGTCAACATATTACTAATATACAGTATTTAACACATGGTCTTTGTGTTTGACAGACTTCTACCTGAATTGATATGAAAATGTCAAACATAGACATATCGCAGTCTCCCTTTTACGCTCCTATGTGGGTTTTAAATGACATTTCGGCAGTCGGCAAGGCTTCCGAATCACGCTGGGATTATAAGCGTGAGACTATGTGAACAGACGACCTGTCGTTGACAAATACAACTGGAAAGATTAAATTAAGTATTTAGCAAATCATTCTAAAAGTACACAATTCTGGCGCCTGGGGTTTTCTCCTTGTAATCCATGTACTCTCCCCAAATGGCTTTCCAAGTAACGCATTAGATTTATTAAAAACTGGAGTCATGATCACGATAAACACAGAAGAAAACGAATGCGAAAGACACAGACGTATAAAATGCTCATAGCAGAACAACTCCATAATACAAAATGCAACCGCCGCTGATCTGCATATATACACAATTTATTACAGCATGAACATTGTCACAATCTGCGCCAAAACAGTACCCTTAAGCGTTTCATTAATTAACGTCAGGGGAGTTACCTGAGCCCAGTCGCAACCTTGCAAATAAAACCCCACGTGTCTCTAATACATTTCGATGGAAAGAGATTTTCGAGCTATACTGATTGTTTGCAAAAACCGTCGGACGGCTATAAATCGCTAAATGCAGCACATACCTCTGGGCCACTCAGTAACACACCTCAAAATCATTCATTTCTCCAGATACTCGAACTGGCGTTTCAGGGAGGTATCGAAACTTAGAACTAACTTTGCACGCATGCGCACTTCCCTCCACAACCGTGGCCTTTTCCACTGCTGCAGAGTTGCCGGGGCTGCAGTTTTACCGCCCAGATGGGCTGTTTTGAAAATACAGTTGCGGGTAAATATTAGGAGGTTGCCGGTTTGGGGTCTGGTTTCATGTTCCATGGGGGGAAAAAATCATAATTATTATGAATTTAAGTGGCTCCTAGTGCTGAATAATACTGAATCGCAAGCCACCTAAAGTCCAGAGACGGACGTACACGGAAAGCAGGGTCGCCAACTCTCAGGCATCCGGAGTGACACTTAGGCTTTCAGACTCTCACGCAAGAAATCTTATGGCAAATCGGTATTTTTAAAACCCAAAATTAGCTACATCAGAAGCGATGGGGTAGTTTGCAAACTCTTTACACTATTTACAAGGTAATAAAACTGTTACATAACATAGATAGATCGATAGATAGATAGTACTTTATTAATCCCTCGGGAAGGTTCCTCCGGGAAATTTAGTTCCAGCAGCAGTACACTGACACATTACAGTTACAAGAATTAAAATTTGGGGGGTGGGGGAAAAAAAAATAGAATGAGTACACATATATAATATAAAAGCAGTAGGCTATATACATATTTGGTATAAAGGTTATTGTTCAGAAGATAATAAATAACAAATAGGCTAACAGGGCAATTGCACAGATCATTATTGCAGTTTGAGTTATAATAATGGTCCGGTGTTGTCAAAGTTTTTATTATTCCTGTTTCTCCCCCTATTCCTCTGTCCTCCTGTTTCCACTCCCCTTCCCACCCAGCGAGGAGTTGTACAGTTTGATGGCATGTGGGAGAAGGAGTTTTTAAGTCTATTGGTCCTAGACTTAGGGAGAAGCAACCTGTTGCTGAACGAACTCATCTGGTTGTTTATGACAGTGTGCAGAGGGTGACTGACATTGTCCATAATGTCCAGTAGTTTCTTAAGTGACCTTTTATCTGCCACTGTCACCAGAGTGTCCAGTTTCATGCCAACCACAGAGCTGGCCCTCCTGATTAGCTTATCCAGCCTGGATAAGTCCTTCCTACACACATGTATCCTCGTGTGTAGACTGCAGGTATCGAATTGAAAATCTCACTCCAGCCAGTTGACCAAAGTTGGCAAACCTGGGAAAGGGGAGTTCTTCCGTCTGTGTGACGTCATTGTGCACTGTGGTTTTAAAATGTTAAACATTTGAATGTGATCAGCATGCAAAATACCAGTTTATTTCTTTGAGATAGAGTATACTGGGATTTCAAATATTGGGCTAGTTTCAACTTCTGTTGGGTGTTTTTTAAGCAGACCTTGGGCTGCAGATGTGGGATTGGGGCGCAGGATTGGGGCGCAGATGAGATCGGCATCCAAGGCTTGTCCGACGCCGAGGCCGCTCCTGCCGTGTCTTACCCAGTTCAGGATTTTAGAGAACATATCGTATTCTGGACAAAGGTTGTCTTTTCGTCAAAGCAGAGGAGTAGGCGATCAGCTGAAAGTGCGGCGTAAAAATCCTTGGGTAATTAGGCGGGGCTTCATCAATTAGGCCTAGTTGTGGAGCGAGTGAACAGTCCATCATCCTGATAGTGGACAATCACCTATCTAGAGCAAATTTTAGGAAATGATGTTAGTACACATGAAGCTGAATTTTAATTAGACTAAATAATTAATAACTAAATAAAAAAATGTGCAATGACATAACTCCTGATGTGGACAATTTAAATGGAGGTTTTGTGTGCATAAGTCAAATGTAGGGTTATCAAGTAGGTCTATACAAACATAAAAATGAAGTTAAAGTTATTAAAGCGCATTCAGATGTATCCTTTTTTAATGTCACTGTAATATAAATGCAGCTATCCTTTACGTTACACCGTTTTTATGGCTACTAAGTCAGCGTATGAAAATAATCGGCACATACTGTAGGTTAAGTGCCGACTCTGCACTTGTGGACCTTGGGGCACGCGAACTCTTTTTCACTTTTTTAAGACATTTCAAGGACCGACTCTTTTAAAAAAAACATCATGCAACTTGTGGGCGCACGCTTCCCCTCGGGGGCGCCGATACAGCAAATGCGGTCACTTGAATGTGATGATCGGGCGGATCAGAACGTTGGTTTGATGAAATGGCAAAACTTACCACCGGACACAGCTGTAGGAGGAAGGACATCCACTACTAATTCTTCTCACCTTCCTGCTGAAGATTGTAACATATTCTATTGATTTCTCCATTGATATGTTTTAAACCGATTTTTTTGCCTGGCTTGGAGTTTTTGCCATTCTGAATAAAATAAAGTGTATATCTCTACCTGATTCGTAGTGACACTGGCATTGATTACAGGTTTGTGAATATTGGTTCTCAGAAGGCAATGATTTTTTTTTTCTTTTTCGTATGGGTGCCCCCAGGGCAAGTCACAATAAAATGACTGCTGTGTGACCGGAACCCGAATAGGAGGCCCTCGGACCGCATCTTTACTTCGGCGTGCATCGCCCAGTTTAGTCCACTGGTCAGTTTCCGCTGTGCCTGCTAATTACTTTCTGGTGGCATCGTGTTTGTTATCATTACTCGTCGGTCCTCACAGCTAGCACACACTAATGACAGGCAGAGTAGATAGTCAGATAGGAAATATCGCAAAATTCATTGATGGGTAAATAAAAGACGTTTGTCTACCAAAGCCCATCTGGTTTGATCAAGCCTAATTAGACAAAAATGACCACGGCAAATGAAGTGGAACCAAAAGTCATTAACCTTTTGACATATTACATTTTAGGAGGTGCGGTATCGATGGAACGCTTTAGTCGCTAATATGATTTGGTTGACTGAGCAGCGTTGGGCAGGGAAGATTGTTCCTTCAAAAATACTTTGTTTCTATTTACAAATACATTTAGGAGGTGTAGCGGCAGGATGGAATTTGTCTGTGTTTAGTCAAACATAGGGAAAGAAGCACAGACATTTAAACAGAAAAATGCATTAATATTTATCCAAAATTGGAGAAAACCTTCATGTTAAAAAAAAATGGCTGACGCCTGCCATCTAGTGGTAGAAGTGCGAAAGACGTGGTGGATTTATCGGTAATGTTTTTGCCAAACCTTCGGGTGAAGTGCCGTGAAGTGCTTGTATTCGAGATCATCAAATCTTGTCCGTTTTCAATCCCGGTGTTATGCCGAAAAAGTCGTCCCTGCTGAAAAAGGCATCCCTGCCGTATAGAATGCATGCCGGTGTTCTGACGAGTTGAGCTTTTAGGGGTTTTTTGGGGGTTAGGGTTAGGGCTATCGATTACCACTACGGTAGCCTAACTCGACAAAGTAGCTCAACTCTTTTCAGATCAGCGACCAATCGGTCATTTAGAGACAGGCATGCATTCTACGGCAGGGATGCCTTTTTCGGTATAACATCTGTTCTGCATATTTTCAGCTGGGATTGATATGTTTTGTTAGGACTCACATCTCCCACTCTTCCACGCGTAAATGACCTGCCAGCTCTGAAAGCCGATTGACCTTGTTCTTGCATGCAGGTACGACCTTTATTTGCTTTAGCTTGTTTTGTTTTGTATTGGTTTACATTGGTTCACCATATATTGTTTTGTATCGTTATGAATACCATATACATCACTAATATAATTGCTGATGTACTGCGGAGTGTTTGGATGGCTTTTATTTTAAATGAAATTACTATGAAGTACTTGTACTTTTTGCAATGTGAGACACCATTACTATTGTAAATATACAGGTATGTATGTCATGCACCATGATGCACTTACATCTATTTAACTCTACCAATGTCTTAGATAAGAGGTACATAAATTACTAGCATTTATTTCTGCAGGTTGTGCCCGACTTTTTTTTACATGTCGGACAGGCATATCACGTGACCTGAGGTTGCTTTGGGGGGTTGGACATTTCAGATGGACACCTGTGTAGCAGTCACTGTTGGTCTCACACATGCCAACAGGGGGCGACCTTTAGATTGAGTCTTTAATTTTCATATAAATCACTGTCCAAACCGTGTAATCGGAAAGAACAGAAACTTATTAGTCCTTCTAGCTTTTGTGTCACTGTGATACAGCCAAAGAAATAACCCACAGTTTGGGGTTTTCTCCCTGACAGAGGATATCACCAGCAAAATTAGCTGTGTTTTTTATTCTTGTTATTATTTTAGGTCAATAAGAGACAGCTGTATCCTCCCATCATATGATGGAACAAAAATAAAAATAAGTGTAGAGAGGAACTTATCTGTGACACATCCTGGATACCTGGAATGACAGGATGTAGGCCACATGGGCCGTTGGCATGGTTACGGATCAGCAGTTTGGTTTTTTGAGGGAGAGGAGAGCATGCTCTGCTACCCCATACAAATAAAACACAAACACAAAAATAAGGGAAAATAAAGGAGAAAGATGCAGAATTTGTCTTTGGCTTCTATACCTTTAGAAAACATTTTTATTTTATTCCCTTATTTAGCAGATTAATTAGCATAAACTTACTTAAATTTCACTGCTTACACTGAATTATTTAAGTGAGTCTGTTTACACACATTTTGACAAACATCAGAAACTACTATTGGATTTCAGCTTATAATATTTTTGGTCATAGTGGAATGCATTTACTAGTGCTCTGTCCTTTTATTTCTGTCTAAGGAAGTCCTATTGGCATGACCAAAGTATCCTGACTGTTTAACTCCTCTCTTGGACACTGCGGTGAGATGCTAAGAATGGGCTCCAATACATGGAACTGTCCACATATCAAAGTCAGAAACAGCGAGGGGAGAAACAGACCTTTATCCAGGTACAGAGAACGTGATGAAATGTTAAGAAAGCAGAACTGCAGCAAAACAGAAAAGAACTGGATATGATATATTAGCATAAATGGAGTTTAAGAATCCAGGGAATATCAGTCAGTCACAAAGACATATACAGTGATGCAGATATAAAAATTAGGTATCATAATAAGCATGATAGGAGACAACAAGGACCAGACAAACACGTGTGGCAAAAATGTACCCTATTTCAGTCATTTTGGCCCCCTCACCCAACACCCCAGTCTCCTGTCATGTGAGGTGGTTGGGGCAGAAGAGCAATTGCTCGCTGATTCTCTGTGTCCTTGGTTGTAGTATGTGCACCAGCGCGGTTTAACCCGGGGGCAGCCGGCAGCATGTACACCAGGGCGGTTTAACCCGGGGGCAGCCGGCAGCATGTACACCAGGGCGGTTTAACCCGGGGGCAGCCGGCAGCATGTACACCAGGGCGGTTTAACCCGGGGGCAGCCGGCAGCATGTACACCAGCGTGGTTTAACCCGGGGGCAGCCGGCAGCATGTACACCAGGGCGGTTTAACCCGGGGGCAGCCGGCAGCATGTACACCAGCGTGGTTTAACCCGGGGGCAGCCGGCAGCATGTACACCAGCGTGGTTTAACCCGGGGGCAGCCGGCAGCATGTACACCAGGGCGGTTTAACCCGGGGGCAGCCGGCAGCATGTACACCAGCGCGGTTTAACCCGGGGGCAGCCGGCAGCATTTACACCAGGGCGGTTTAACCCGGGGGCAGCCGGCAGCATGTACACCAGCGCGGTTTAACCCGGGGGCAGCCGGCAGCATGTACACCAGCGCGGTTTAACCTGGGGGCAGCCGGCAGCATGTACACCAGGGCGGTTTAACCCGGGGGCAGCCGGCAGCATGTACACCAGGGCGGTTTAACCTGGGGGCAGCCGGCAGCATGTACACCAGGGCGGTTTAACCCGGGGGCAGCCGGCAGCATGTACACCAGGGCGGTTTAACCCGGGGGCAGCCGGCAGCATGTACACCAGGGCGGTTTAACCCGGGGGCAGCCGGCAGCATGTACACCAGGGCGGTTTAACCCGGGGGCAGCCGGCAGCATGTACACCAGCGCGGTTTAACCCGGGGGCAGCCGGCAGCATGTACACCAGCTTGGTTTAACCTGGGGGCAGCCGGCAGCATGTACACCAGCTTGGTTTAACCTGGGGGCAGTTCTACACTACGGAGAATATAAATGATAAAAACCACTAATCTCTTGGCTGCCACCATGACACAAACTAGACCCCTGTACATAAGTGTGACATTTCCTTGCAGTAGAATATTAGTCTTTTTGGTAGCTAAAAGTATCTTTATCAAACCTATGCATGTATCTCACATGAGTATCCTGTCCATTGGGTTTCACGTGGGCGGGACTGAACACTCCCTTTTTAGCAAATAGAAGCATTAATAGGATTCCCACAAAACTGCCAGGAATGTTTTTATAGGCTTGACTCTTTATTACAACATATTTGGGGCGTATCGACTCTCTCTGGTAGGTAACAGATTTATCTTTGGTATCCGTTGATTATGGTCATTTTTTTCCTTTTCAATCTCACAGGCCTCTCACACGACACGTGAAAATGCTGTAGTGAGAGACTGAGAATGATGAAGAGCTCGGTGTGTGACAGAGGACGCTGGCAGCCGCGTACCCTCCTGATTTGGGTGGAATGAAGAGCGGAAA
This sequence comes from Paramormyrops kingsleyae, assembly GCF_048594095.1. Lineage (NCBI taxonomy): Eukaryota > Metazoa > Chordata > Actinopteri > Osteoglossiformes > Mormyridae > Paramormyrops > Paramormyrops kingsleyae. Next base: position 17,051,375 of record NC_132797.1, read on the forward strand.
GAGGCACTCCAGTGTGGGGCAGGTACGAGAAACGCTGACTGCGGGCATCTCCACCCTGAAACGGCAAGTATTTGGGAGATGAGATGTGAGGGCTTTCCACCCGCCATTCCTAATCATAGTCCGAGCGAAGACGGGGTATGTATAGTGCATCATGGGAACGGACAAAGACGCCCCAAGCTGCTTCCCGTGCACCGTTTAAGAGCACTAAAAATACCCAGCCAGGCCAGGAGAGGAGATGAACATCAGGGCACCTCCTTTCAAAAAGAGGCCCTCTGGCTGCTCACTGCCATTTGGAGACATTGTGGGGGGGGGGGGGGGTCTCCCGGGAACGCCAGCCAAGGCAGGAAATGGGGGCTAGACTGTCGGACAACCCAGAAAAGCTAGGTCTTCTCTGCACCCCCCCCCCCCCCCGCCCCCGCACACTTACACCCCAAAAATTGATTGGCTGGCTTTCGTTTTGTCTAAAACCAACTAGGTGCGTCGTCTGTTTGGTTTATTTTGTGTGCATGATTTCACCGGCGAGGCGCTATAAATGGAAGACCTCGGGGGAGGTGTTGGTGTAAGACGGAAAGCCACACTTTCTTTTGATGTCTTCTTTAAACAAACGCAGCCTCTGGACGTTCTTTTCCTCAGGGACTCATTCCGCGACCTCGGCATGCGGCTAGTTGACCTGGACGTGAACGTAACAGGAAGCTGAGGGACTGTGGCGGGGAGATGAGGGGGGTCTGACGTTCGGACATCTGGCTGTTCGGTAGCTGTGCAACAGTCACAGGCGGCCACCAGATGTCAGCGTTGCAGCAGTGCACCTCCTGGCTGGACTTGGCTCACTCTCATCTTGGGGAGGGGGGGGATGAGAAGCAGTGGACCGCAGCCAGCCTGTCTACAATGGTGCATGACAGCAGCCCTACATCCGGGTGAGGTGAGGGACGAGTGTGTGGTGTGGCGGTGACAGCTAGCTCAGTGAGGAGCAGTAGCAGAGGAAATGGACCGAACGGGCCCCACCCCCCATACTAAGTCCACTTGTGGTGGGCCTTCTTACCACTGCTAGGAGCAATCGGTTTGAAAGTCAAGTGGTTGCCTCTTACCACAATTTGTCCAATCAGCGCACTCAAAATCAACCCCCCGGACCCTCTGACCCCTGTTAATGTCAGAGCTTATTGCAATAAGCCCCAGAATTAATATCACATTGAAATCAAGGTTCTATTGACATCCCAGGTCATGTTTTTTGTGCGTTTATGCATCTCGTTACCAATCAAGCTCCTCACCCAATAATAATATGTGTTTCTTATATACATACACTACATGGACAAAAGTATTCCCCCTATGCAGCTATAACAGATGTCACTCTTCTAGAAAGGCTTTCCACAAGTCTATGGAGTGTCTGTCAGAATTTTTGCCCATTCATGCAGAAGAGCATTTGTGAGATCAGGCACTGATGTTGGATGTGAACGCCTGGCTCACAATCTCTGTTCTAGATCATCGCGTTTAATGGGGTTAAGGTCAGGAGTCAGTCAGGTTCTTCCACATCAAATTCACCTAACCATGCTTTTATGGACCTTGCTTTGTGCAGTGGGGCACAGTCATGCTGGAACAGTAAAGGGCTCTTCCCCAAACTGCTCCCACAATGTCTGGAGCATAGAACTGTCCAAAATGTCTTGGTATGCTGAAGCATTAGGAGTTTCCTACACTGCAACTAAGAGGCCTAGACGAGCCCCTGAAAAACAACCCCACATCATTATCCCTCCTCCACCGAACTTCGCAGTTGGCACAACGCAGTCGGGCAGGTAACGTTCTCCTGGCATCCGCCAAACCCAGACTCATCCAACAGACTGCCACTCAGAGAAGCACAATTCTTCACTCCATGGAACACATTTTCTGTGCTTTATACCACTCCATCTGACCATTGGAATTGTGCTTGGCGACGTGAGGCTTGCAGCTGCTCGGCCATGGAAGCCCATTCCATGAAGCTCCCAGCGCACAGTTTTTGTGCTGGAGTTAATGCCAGAGGAAACTGGGACTCTGCAGTTATTAAGTCAACAGAGTGTTGGTGACTATTATGCACTATGGGCTTTTCTGAGCTTTTCAGAATGACCCATTTTTCCACAAATGTTTGTAAACCTGACTGCATGGTTAGGTGCTTGATCTTGTGGCAATGGGTCTGAATGAAACACTGGAAATCAATGATTAAGATGTGTGTACCAATACTTTAGTCCATGTAGTATGTAGTGTAAGAACCCTGGAATATCGAGCACGAAACATTTGGGACTCATGACTGGACCCAACATGGGCAGGGGGCGGGAGCAGAGCTAACAGACAGAGGGGAGGGGAAAAAGTTTCAAGGTCAAATGCAATAAGGGGAATTGCTGTTGTACCCCTTGAATAAAGTTTCTCGCCTTAATTATTGGCATAAGGAGGACCTGTAAAACCTTAAGGCATGAAAATGCCTTTTGAAAAGGTGCTGAAACAAACCAGAAATAACTGGCCGCAGCAGCTAAAACGCACATGTTTATCTGTCTAACTGCGTGTTCGGGTCAGGGTTGTGGGAGGCCCTGGAGCCTATCCCAGGCAGCAGAGGGCAGAAGGCAGAGGCCGCTCCGGGTAATTTAGAGAGACTAATTAGCCTAACTGCATGTTTTTGGCCTCCAGCTGGAAACCTTTTGAACAAACTCCACACACACAAAGGAAACATGGAATCCGAACCCTTAACCTTGGAAGTGTGAGCGACAATGCCACCTGTGAATATGTGTGTGTTCATTTAACTTACATAGGCTTTACGCTAACGAGCAGTGCTTTCTCTGTGAAGCAAATGCCATTTCAGGGATGAGGACGCCCAGGCAAGGGGGGGAGGGGGGCTCAGCTCCAACGCAGCCCACAGAGTGAGCATGGGTGGGTGTCTGTCACCCCTGGGCTGGGGCTGCCTGGCTGATTTCTCAGTGTGCTCATTTGGCTCGATCGTGATGTCCCTGATTAATCTGGGGTGGTGCGTGCGCTCCATCTGAGATAGGATGCACCTGTCAGAATGGGTCGGAAACTATTCAGCGAGGCGGTTCTCGGATCACGGTCACCCTGTCGGACAGAGCTGTCCAAATATGACAGCCCTTCTTTCGGCGTGGGCTCTCCGTGGGCGGGCTTTGAACAAAAATGGATTTGATTTTGTTCTTCTACTAATGAAAAAGGAAACTGGAGTTCTGTATTTATTTGTAAAAGCACTTGCATTTCACCAGAAAGATATGCACAAAATATAACAAGAATAGAGCATATAGTGATGGAATAATGGGGTTTTGGAAGCCAGCGTAGGCGCGATAATCGTGGGCTGTCTATCGCTGGCTGGTTTATCCCGCTTCCCCATCGGTTACTTATTTGTCTTCCATTGGATATCTCAGTGACTGACAGCTCACAGTCATCCCAACCACTGTCAGTTTGGGAGCCTTATTTCTTCCACACAATTGATTCAATTAAAACCAAGCAAATGAATCCAGCACTAACAATTGCACTCATTAAACCAGTTGCAGGTCCAATGTGGCGATTCATTCTGCACATTTATAATGTCCTCCAAGTAGAGCCGTAATTGTTAAATAAAGGCACCTCGAGAGAACTCAGACTCATCTAATGAGTATAAACCTAATTCATCTTTTTACCTTGACTGGTTGAATCATTCAGTAGCTGACATGTGTATTTATTGATTACATTGTTTTTATTTCTTTTTAATCGCCAAATAGAATCACAAGCTAATTCCATTATATTTATCAGCTTGACAGTGGTTTCAAGGTCTTTCACCAGTGCTGTGCCTGGGTGCAGAAATCAATTTGACCATGGGGCTCGAACCTGCAGGCTATTGTTGAAAGATGTAGTTCTTGACAACCACACCAACTGTTGACCACATGAAGGAAGCACACCTCTTGTGCAGTTTACAAACATGCGGACGTCTGGTCAGCCCTTTCCTTATATGTCCTAGAAAACTACATTTAAGTACAGATGGGCACCTTTCAGTCAATGTCAAGTTCAATCATACGGCATCAATATTTAATAAGGTCCCAGACAGCATCGCGTCCTGCTGCGTCGCCAAGGTGGAGGTCGTTTGGAACAGAACCCCGATGGTATCAAATGTGCGGCCGTTTCCTTTATTAACTAACTGTCAGTCACCACTCAGAAACTGACATGTCGCCAAATCAGGAGTTTGCTGGTTTAAATTCTTTGATATTAGTGTGCTTTTGTTCTGTGATAACTCTATAGGTTGCAATTTTAATAGACCCCTCGAAGAATATAGTACTGAAATGGAGACTGTTATTTAGTATGGAAACCTGTTGTAAGTGGCTCAGTGGTTGGAGGTTGTGGTGTTGGGTTGCCATTCCTGTAGGGAAGTAAATTAATGACAAAAGTCGTTGATGGGAAAAAAAACACGTTGAATTACACTTATCGAATAAAAACGCATTGCATTAATGACGCTTTGAATTTTTGGGGACTGTAATTTAATATGTGCATACATTTAAACATTGAACATTTCAACTGAAAACATTTCTATCGTAATTTCATTGCTTAAATATTCAGTACAAAAATATTCTGCTTCCAAAGTTCAGTTCCAAAAGATACGTATTTTAAAGTGCATGTTTATAATTCAACCACATGAATTAAGTTCATTTAATTTTGCCTCAAAATAAATTTCAAAAGAACAAATTCAGTTGAAAATATTCCATGTGTTTTATTCGCGTCTGTATTATTCAAGCAGTAACATTCAGTCCTCTTATTTCTGCTTTACAATATTCAGTCCCGTTATTTTCGCTGTTTCAAATGCGCTGCCACAATTTCAGTGGTTTAAAATACGATCCGAAATTCAACCCTCTACATCCGGGACTAGCAGGATGACCCACAGATTGCCGATAGAGTTCTCTTCGGGAACCGCGATCAAAATGGAGCAAGCGATCAGTACAAGTACTGATTGACTTGGCAGCAGATTTTTGTTGATTGTGTTATTTATGCTTCTTGTCGTTTACTGGTCAATACGATAACTTATTGGGATGGGATAGTAGTCGACTTGGGGACTGACAGTTGCACAATGTCGGCGATGACACCAGAAGGGACCTTAAAACACTTTGCTAGCTTGCAAGGGGAACAGGGGGATAGTAGTCGACTTGTCGAATTTCTTTCCTACATTTTCAGTGATCCTTCACTGGTTCTAGAAGACAGATGAAACAGAAAAGCAATATAGGCATTGCGCTCTTTTAAAGTTAAATGTATAGATACTGTGTTTAGATCTGCTGTAGGCTGCATTAGCATGATATTCAATATAGCTGTGTTTATAGTTAAGTGGTGAGCCAGTGTGACTGGTTTTCAGCAAGAACACTGTTAATGAATATGCATTATGGTGCAGTGATGGCTTTAGGTGTGCGTATGGTCCTCTTATGGTTCTGCTCAGAGAATATCTCCACGAGAAGCCTGCCGTAATAATGCAGGGCACTGAGAACAGTGTGTCTGTCATAAATCATAATGACATTTTTACATTGGAGAAAAATATTATCTCTCTTTTCAGCCCCTACCTCCGATATTGCCCCTGAAACCAGAATCAGATGACTAACACCTGGAATCACGTGATGTCTCATTTATGAATTTTCATCATTTATTCCCACATGACCACATTTATTTGCCTCTCCCCAAAGTGTATTACACTATTCCATTTGGGGTTTTATGGCATCCATTTCTTCAAGATTGGGTTTAATAAATATGTGATTCTTTTCATATTATCATCTGTCTGACACATTTTTCAGCACATCAGCATTATATAAGTATTGCTCGAAATTGTTACACATGCTAATAGAGGTTTTGTAATTTTGCTAATAGAGGTTTTGTAATTTTTGGATTGGTGGGAAGGTAGGCCACCTGAGCCGGCAGCTGTTTCCCCGGCAACACACAATGCGATATCGGGGTCCGAGTTTGCCGTCGGTCGGCAATTTGATTAGAGGAGGGCGGCATCTTGTCTATGGAAGCCTTGAAGAACAGAACTCCCCAGCAAATACGAAAACACACCAGCAAATACGAAAACACATTAGCAGCATTGAAAATGGAAAGGATATCTACCTATTGTTTATCACATGCTTGTTTCTGATTGGACAAAGAGCCTGTCAATCGGGCGATAGTCATAACTAGTTAATCCAAAGGTACCATCTTTAGATCCCTAGAGTCACCATCTTGGTCTCTTTGGCCATTTTCTCGCTATTTTGTCTACTTGAGGTTCTTTGTCTCCCTCCTTTGTATTTAACATTTCCAAAGGTAAAGCAAGACTGAATATTTCCTCCTGAGAAGTTTTATCAGTCTACATGGATATGGAGATTTACAAGGTTTCTGGTTTCCTCCACATCTTTCACAGGCATCCTTTAGTCTGTCTAGCCCACATGTCATAGAACTGATGCCTGATTCCATGGCTAGAGATCATACAGGGTCAGATCAGTCTGGCATCTAACCACTGATTCAGGATCATCTGAGAAGACATCCTCAGACCCTGAAACAGCAAAGTCATTTAAACAATAAGTCAGTGAGTGCCCCACATGGCTGATATTTTGACACAAAAAAAGAGAGAGAGCACCACACCTTGATCCAGTACTGTGTCAATCTGAGTATCCAGTACTGTGTCAATCTGAGTACCATGATGCCACTCAGCTGTATTTGCCCTGGATTTGGGGAAAGTGCTGGATAAGGAGCCACATTTTCCTGATCCATGGCATCAGATGATATAGTGGGAAAACAGAAAATGAAAACAATGCACTGTTTAAGGCACAACTATCCCCTGTCAACTTCAAGTCAGGCCATTTGACATTCTTATTAAAGTACCTATTTGATTTGTTCAGTGGGATCTCCATGGTGTCAGTCCAAACTGCTTTAATGGATAATACAGAATGTGTTATACAGAATATATCACATGATACAATAATCCAAATTAAATGCTAACTTTACCCAAATACAAATATGTGGCTATCATTCTGCCATTCACTTTCATTTGTTCTTAGCTATGTTTGGTACATATACTGCCGTCTTTGGATAAAGTATCTCTCCACAGCCATCCAGTTTAAGTGTGCTTACCGTCACCAGTAGTGGGCTTCCGGTCTCTCATGCCCCATGGACAAATCCCCTTTTAGAATAGGTAAAATACGCACAGTGAAAATTAGTAATATTTTTAAACTGTTGGCCACAGTAAGGACAAAGCATTTCTTACTTCTACAGGTACCCAATGGGAGGCCAACTGACAGGCTCCCTGACCAATCAGTAACAAGCACGTGATGATCAGTAGGCACATACACTTTCCATTTTCAGTGCCGCGAACGTTGTAGTGTTTTCGTATTTGCTGGTGTTCTTTCATATTTGCTGGCGTCTTTTCGTATTTGCTGGTGTGTATTTACAATTGCAGGTGTGCTTTCATACTTGCTGGTGCATTTTGCCCTTCAGGGCTTCCATATTTCTCACCACAGCATGCATCCATAGTTCGTCCGCGGTTAGTGTTTGGACAGGTCTGATTCAGAAAGTAGGCTATGGCAGCTTATAAATAAGGTATAAACAAGATGCTTAATAAGGGAATTACTGATGAATCAGATGTGATTTTGATGGGAATCTTTTGGGTTTTCAGGGATTCCAGTTTAAAAGACTTTTTGATACGTTTTTTTTAATCTTGTTTCATACTTTTATTATTATGCGAAAAAGATAAATACAATCTTTAGTGGTAACCTGGTGTTAGCATTAGTCTGGTGTTATTGTTATAAATTCTATATTTGTACAGTTTCCATAGTTGTCAGTCATTTTAAATGAGGGTCAATCTATAAATGAACTTCGTTTTTCCCCTGAGATTACACAATACTTTTCGCTGGGTCGAGTCGAAGGGGCAAGCTACTGACACACTGTTACTTGATTGAACCCGCATACAGAGTACCCACAAGGATAGGGCTGATAATTCACCCATAATGCATTGTGTTATTGCATCATATAGTTCTGCTGCAGTTCTTAGTGAATGGAAATGAATATTTACTTTTTTTTCTAGGGGAGAGCCAATGTATGTACTTGATCTTGGGTGAAAGCTCTGCTTGATATTTAATGGTATAGTACAGAATGATTTCATGGAACAAAATTTCATGCAAAGCACTTATCAGATATGATCATGACATTATCTGCAGATGTTTAATTATCCAAAGTGATTTAATTAGCGAATAATTTTAATCCTTTATGGCTGCTTGTGTGTAAAAATATTTACTCTTCTAAAGCTGTCCCTTTTTGTAATTTTAAAATTCATGGACCCTAACCAATCTGCCACCTACTGTTCTTTCCCAGCATACAGTAGCAGTGGCCCAGATATGGCAGCAACTAGCAGACCGTTTAAAGTTTTCAGTTTAGATCCCAGAAAAAGAACATTACACCGAATCCGTTTCATTTTCAGTAAAATGCCTAGTAACTGCTTTGGAAAGGGAAAATAAGAGAGCAAACAATAGTAATGATATGAATGTCAGGCATTCCAGAGGGGAGTGATTCAGGCCTCCTTTGTGAGTGTGTATGTGTGGGTTTGCATGTCAGGACTCATTCTGAATAGTCACCCAGTTTTTGCTATTAGGGGGCAGCGTCACACACCCACACCGTCCTCGCTGCTGCCTCCCATCCTCTCATCATCGGTCTTCAGGCAGAAATTGAACGGGACACATCAATAAGCCCGGCCTCTCATGCGGGGGGGGGGGGGGGGCGGCGGCATCCCGCCTCCCTCTTATCCTGGGACCGGCTTGATATGAAAGGTGAGGCCGTTTTTATGTTTTCTGGCTCGTTCTCTGGCTTGCAAGAGCAGCCGTGAGGGATGATGCCCCCCCTCCCAACCCGCCTGTCTGAATCCCAGTGGTCCCGCTGACGGCTTGTTTCCACGGTGATCACAAAAGAACTGCCTTCAGAAATAAGTCTCCAATATCTAGGCGCATCACCTAAAGTCACCTGTGGGGGATGCAAGTTTATAAAGAGCATTCGATTGAAGGATAAGTAATTTAACTTAAGCATCAGGGGTCACGCTTCCTGTTGCGGTATAATTTGCCATTAAATGTGTTATAGATCTTGCTTTTCCTGTAGGCTTTCTTGAGATAAAAAAAGAGATGCATTTAAGCATCTGTCATACAAACAATCGCAAACAAGGTCTGGTTTTGACACGTTGATGCATTTTATCACAGTAATGAAGAATACCTATAAGAGTTAGCACTGAAATAAAAATGTAAAGAGGTGGTTCAACATGCCATGGGAATTAAAAACAGGAAATATTATTACTGGGAACAAGAAGGTGTCTGGAAGAATACTGTGCAGGAAAACCTACTGGAAACAGCAGCTGCCCAGTTTAAAACCTGTTAATCTCAAACTGAAACCATCTAAGTATTACTGGGCTTTTAGTTTGTACAGCTCATGTTGAACTAATGTTACAATAGCAAAGTTAAGATTATGATCAAGATTAAGATGGATTTTATTGAGCCCAGGGGGAAATTCTGGTGTATACAGCAGAGAGAATGTAGTTCACAGAGAAACTTACATATAATGCCAAATAGACAAAGAGCAAAAACATTGCGCAAAACAAGTAAACAAATATTAAAAGTACACAGTACACAAATAGAATATCCTGAAAAACAGAATAAGTTTTATTCAGTATAGAGTTAAAAGGTTAAAAACATAAATACAAACTGGCACTCATGCCGCGAATGCGCACTCTGAGCACGGATGCCGCTCGGTGTATTCTCGGAATTCTGCCCGATTTTCCGAGGCACGCGGGAGCATCCGAGAGCCTGAGCGCCATCTGTGTGCAATTTACGTCCACGTCGTTATTTTAAAACCCGCATGAGCTGTCTGCACATATGTTTATGTCGATCGCCCACCAAGAGAGGAGGAGGGCTGGCTTAGCAGCCCAACACACACACTGAGGCCCAGCAGTCCAACACACACACTGAGGCCCAGCAGCCCAACACTCGCACTGAGGCCCAGCAGCCCAACACACACACTGAGGCCCAGCAGCCCAACACACACACTGAGGCCCAGCAGCCCAACACTCGCACGGAGGCCCAGCAGCCCAACACACACACTGAGGCCCAGCAGCCCAACACACACACTGAGGCCCAGCAGCCCAACACTCGCACGGAGGCCCAGCAGCCCAACACACACACTGAGGCCCAGCAGCCCAACACACACACTGAGGCCCAGCAGCCCAACACACACACTGAGGCCCAGCAGCCCAACACACACACTGAGGCTCACCAGCCCAACACACACACTGAGGCTCAGCAGCCCAACACTCGCACTGAGGCCCAGCAGCCCAACACTCGCATTGAGGCCCAGCAGCCCAACACACACACTGAGGCCCAGCAGCCCAACACACACACTGAGGCTCACCAGCCCAACACACACACTGAGGCCCAGCAGCCCAACACACACACTGAGGCTCACCAGCCCAACACACACACTGAGGCTCACCAGCCCAACACACACACTGAGGCTCAGCAGCCCAACACTCGCACTGAGGCCCAGCAGCCCAACACTCGCATTGAGGCCCAGCAGCCCAACACACTCACTGAGACTCAGTAGCCGAGAAACAATGGTTTTCCAAAACTGTACTTTTTTCAGCTGCTCTTGCAGTGTTATAAAATTTGGTAATAAGAAAGATGGCTTTCCATGAGACCTAAAGGATCCAGCAGGAGGGTGGGAAGGGACATTTGGGAACATTAGGAAATAAAGTAGATAGTATAAAATACTACAAAATCTCCGAAGTATCGATCCAGCTTCCAGCTACTTATCCATTATGGTGTCTCAGGGAGCCTGGAGCCTTTGCCAGCCTCCACAGACACAAACAAAGTGAGATGGGCTTTGAACCCTCATCCCTGTGGGTGTGAGGCTAGAGCCATTCTTTAATCCATCAATCCATCCATCCATCCACCCGTCTTGTAACGGTTTATCTAAGAACCCAAAACAATAAGCAGGCAGGTCCCACAATCTCTCCTTCAGCTGGCGTGCTGATATTTTATTTTTTTTTGGGGGGGGGGGCTTTAGTTTCGATAGGCTGAATTGACTGCCGTGTCATGCAGTTGGCAGTTTATGGGAAGCATCCTACACAACGCAGCTCTGATCTGAAAATGGTACCCTGCTGTTATTTCAGGTTGACACAGATTCTTGCTGTGCCCTGATGTCACCGGAGGGGCTCATTCAACTCCCTCAACCTCTGCGTACAACTGTGCCAGATCAGCCTGCTTGCACCACATCCATCTTCAAACACCTGACCCTGCAGGTGTGAGGCCACCCACTAGGCTTACACCATGCAGACTCTCCTGAATTTGACCTCTTATGTGTGGCTGACAATGAGATGTGAAATGAGTGGTGGAACCTTCTCAGAAAAGAACAACTTTGGGGAAAATCTGAACTAAATCCATAGATAACTTCAGACTAATAAAGTCCACTGTATAGTTCAGCATCCCCAACAAGTCAGTCTGCCAAGCTGCTGCCCTTCTGGAGTTGCCCTGGTCAAGTGACTGTGAAGTAGAAACGTCTGGGAGAAAGTTCAGTAGTGAAGTGGTCGCCACACAAACTCACAGAAAGGGACCTGATCACCCAACATCAATACCCAACATGAATGGCAGAAACCCACTGGCAATATTCCAACATTGCTATTACTGAAGCTACTATAGCAACCAGTGCAACCAGATTCATATTAGTACCCTTGTTTTCAGAATAAGCTAATGCACAAATTGCTGTTCATGCTTTTGGCCGTTTATTAACTTGAACGACAAAAACATGATTGATTACCATAAAAAGAACAGTATAGCATTATTGGTTACACTTTACAGGCTTTCGTTATCTTACTGTTATCTATTAATTCCCAGTTGGAACTTAGTGACAAATGTTTCCTGTATTATCCTAACATACGGTACATTCCTTTTTAAACTCTTTGAGATGCTGATATTTCCACTCTGCCCATCTGGGGTGAGTCTCTCTCCGCCTCTGTCCATTACATGGTCGCTCTGGTCTGGTGTTTCTTCTGCCTCATTGTGGGAATCAGGTCAGTCTTTGTTACCAGGACAACCTGGCTGAGCTGACATTACGTGTTAGTTATCAATGGACAGCTTCACTTGCACTTTAATTCATCTGTGTGTGTTCAGGCACAAGTCCCAGTCTCAGTCGTCCAGTTTAATGCTCTCTGTGGCCCTCTTTGCCTTTCAAATGACAATTAATTTCATATTCTCGCTTCATTCACAACATGGAACGATTGACTGCTCGTCTAGAACTTATTATTGTTATAAATGTTATTATTTTAACATTTTTATCCAAAGATATTTTTATTACAGTTTTACCCATTAGTATAAATCAAATTAGCATGTTAGCTATATTTTAATAGAACAATTTAAAATAGTTAACTCAAGGGTACGAGAGAACATCCCATCAGGATAAAACCAGTTATTTTCCATGAATCTGAAGCACTGATTAGGATTAAAGAAGACTTCTACTGTCTGAACCTTATCGTCTGCCTGCCCCTGGCCTGCCTGTAGGAGGCGCTGCTGAAGCAAGAAGTCAAATGTAACATGTACTTCAGGCAGGGGACAAACAGTGTCATGTGGCACAGGGATGAGAGGAAGGAACAGGGACAGCTATTTTAATCGTCTGAAGTACATCTTAATTTGCCTATTTAACAAATGCATATATATGATTGGTAGCTTGCAATGGACTGGCATCCTGGGCAGGGTGTAACCCGGCCGTGCTGCTTGGGACGGGATCCACTTCATAGGATCCTAGATAGGACTCTAATCCAACACAAGGGTCACACGCTAGACACCAGTTAGATTAACTGCATGTCTTTGGACCGCAGGAGAATACCAGCGTATCCGGTGCAAACGCAGGTGACATGGGCAGACCTGCACGCACACACAGATGGAGCAGGAATGGGATTTGAGCCCCCAACCGGATGGCGTCAGGCGACTGCTAGCTGCTCCATTTTACAAATTGTGAATACCAACCTGCTGATGTAACAGCTTCAGCCAGTGATTTCCAACGGTAACTTAAAGTAAAGTGGCAGGAAAAGCGTGATTTCACCACAGCAGCCAGATGATATCGGCAGCTGGGACACCTTTCCTCCCGCAGCCCTACCATGGTGCGCGGGAATCACAATGGTACTCTCCCAACAGGCCGAGCGGGAGAGGGTGTGATTCGGCTCACTCTGAAAGGCCCCCCAGCGTGTCGACCCTCTGCACTGGGGCTGAATCATTCCTCTCGCCCGCACCCCACACCCACCCCCCCGCCACGATGTCAGGCTGGGAGACGGCTGTCACAGCAACACACTGGCGAGTTGGTGGCATGTACATGAGCAGAACGACGACGGAGCACTGGAACGTCCCTGTCAGTGCAGCCGAAGGGCGTCCGCTGACATCACCGTCTCTCAGGCCCTCTTTTACGGTCGTCTAAAAAATTGCCTCACAGTTTTAGATACTAATCAACAGAAAAAAATATTCACTAATCAACATGGTGCAATTGTACTTAAATGCTAATACCTATGTTTTGGATTTTTACACAGTATATTCGCTATTTTATCTATTTGTATGATCAAGTGAAGCCTGACAACTCCACATCATTATAATACTCTTTAGTCATTTAATTAGCAGGTGACTTTGTCCATAGTTCTTGCTCTCTAACCCATTTCCACAGTAATGGGTAAAAGCCCTTAATTCAGCTTTACTGAGTCAATCACCTGTAGCTCCATTCTAGATGAAAATGGCTTTATTTTCTTCTTTTCATGGCTCTACGATGATTTGAGTGCGACTCATTCACTCTGCTTTCTTTACAGGCCCTGAGACGGTAGGACAGTTTGGTAATAGCTTTAATCGAGCTTTAACCGGTCTCCAGGGGAAAAAAATGGTTTCTTTCTCTCCCTTTCTGCCACTGGTGATAAATCTTTGTCTCAGACGGACAACAAAAGAAGGTTTTTCTCTCAGACTTCTGTGCTACTGCCACAGTGGAAAGAGTGTTTTTGAGGATAGAAGAGGTTGAGGTGATATAATCCTCAGGATTCCACAGCAGCTCCTCTGTGAAATTTGAAACAATCAGCTGAAATGCCACCGACTACATAAAATAATAAAAAAAAGTAATATTTCTCCTAAGCCTTGATTTTCTTTAATCTTAATTCACAATGATTCACAGCCAGTAGTATGCATTTGGGGTCATGAATAGAGCCATGAATACATTTATTATTAAGAATTACACAGAGCTGACGTATTATTTGACATTTGTTCCCCAACACCAAGAATAACATTTGCAGTAGATTGTAAAATAGATTTATGTTTGTTTTTCTATTACAGTGGCTCTGTTTCAGGTGAAATGTAAACCTCGGTCAGCTCTTTGTCAATATGGGTTGCTTTTCTGTCTGCTGAGACGGACAGAAATGTTTATGGTGTTTTTCAGCTCTCTCCTCTTTGGGAATGCCAACTCAACCCATGGTGACACTGAGAAACGTCGAGGAGCTCAGTAGCTGCGTGTTGACAGTGGTGTACCATTACATATTACTGATTTGCTTCTGTTTTGCTACAGTATGTAACAGCTCTTTCACAGCTCTGTCCAGTCTGAGTCTGACTCAGTTCTGCGGCTTCCTCTTCCATGGTACTATGCCTCTGTGAGTAGCACATATGCATCCTTCTCTTGGCTCCATGTTTTTGTGTGATGTTTTGCGTGAGGGTTCCCTTATTCTTTCTAAAAATATGCGGTTAGGTGAGCGGATGTCTCTATATTGGCCACAGTGTGTGAATGCCTTGTAATGCAGTTTTTCCCCAACCTGGTCCTCCATGATTTTGCTCCCTCCAAATTCCCTGCCAGACAGTTCACATTTTTGCTGCGGACTGTGTTTGAGTCCCGGAGGACTGGACTGGACTGAGAAAAACTGCTGTAATGGACTGACAGCCTGTCCAGTATTTCCCCAGCTCTGTGTCCTGTGCTGCTCAGGATAGGTTCCAAGCTCCCTGGTACCCTGACTAGGATAAGCAGTTTGGAAAATGGAAGAATCTTCTTAATAACCTTTATGATTAGAAAGCATTTGGCTTATTTGCCAGTTACATTTCCTAGGAAATATGCTGTGTGGGGTTGGAACTACATAAAAAAAAACCGGCAGAGTTATTTAGGATGACTAACACAGAACGCAGCGGCCGTGCTGAGTAGAAGAGTGTTAGACACATCGCTGAGGGGGACACACGCGTCCGCCGAGCTTTGTGTGGATTAAGAGCCTTTGATCGTTTCGCAATAAATCAAACGCTTCACACTCCTTTTTCTGGGAGAGAGAGAGAGAGAGAAAAGGAAAAGGAAAAAAAACAGTTTCTTGATATCAACATGAGCTGCGAGACAGGACTCACTAGCGAAACGACATGGCACCGGGGGAGTCTGTGTGGTTTGGAGGAATCGGCAACACTGTTACTACCAGGGGGGGGGGCACGTTTGGCTCTGACGAACCTCCAGGGAGGGCAAGTGGAAGCTCAGGAAACATGCCAGGCGGGACGGCCTGTCCTGCTGGGCCAGGAGAACCGGCACTTCAGGGGTTGGATCTGTAACCGAAACGGCCATTGCTTCCCATCCCAGGAAGGGTCCTGCTGTTATACCCTTGAGCGAAGCAATTATCATGGAAAAAACACGGTATAAAAGTCATTTCCAGTGTAAGCCCCTGCTAGGCAACTAAATTCAAAATAAAAGTCCGGAAACCCGAACTGAAAGCCCTGCTCGTTAGAGAACGAGCCCCGGAGGCGAGACTCACAACGGCGAGCCCCATCCTTCAGCAAACAGAGTAAATAACTGGAGGAATGAGACAGCGTTCGATAAATGCATGATACAATCAGCGGGCAGGATATACGTTTGAGATGTGTCTCCGCGGAGACCATCGTTCTCTGTATGGGTGTCAGAAACATGAATTCAGCCGCTAGGGCGACTAGAAGGTCAGACGCGACAGTAACGGACAATGCATCAATGGAAAGGCATCACCCAGGGGCCTGTCGCTGCTCAGCCTGGCAGGGTAAGTGATATACGACTGTACTGGAAGACACTTTTTCTTCAGGTGTGATTCCTGACATGCCCGTTCTCTCCTTCCCAGCTACACCACCTGGGTTCCGACTCGTGGTCTCAATCATGTACTGGCACGGCCGTTTCCAGGCTATTTTTAAAGGACCCCCCCCTCCCCCCCACCCAAGTAGACATTAGAAGCAGTGAAGCGATGCATAGCTGAGGTTGACCTTTGGCTGTGCGTTTGTCGCTGTTGAAGGGGGATGGGTCCCCTGTTTTCTGTAAAACTGGTCAATGAAACCTGTCAATTTGCTTAACATCAGTAGCCGGGCTGCTCTTCTGACCACGACCACGAAGTGCATTTGTATATACTGCTACTGCACCTGCCCGTGGAGGAGGCAGTCAGATCACAGCAGGTGCGGCGGGGGCAATGACCAGATCCACAGTCCATTGCAATTACGTATTATATGGGTTTCAATTACAGCCACGAATACTGCCAGTTGCTTCCCAACTACAAATCGGCAACTGACAGGTCTATAAATAGGAGAAACCGTTAGAACAGTGGAAACAAACACGTGAAGTCAGTTAGGGACAGTGTGAGAGCACCAGGGCGTGGTGAGGCAATGGGAGTGCCGCCCCAGAACATTTAGCCGTTAATTAAACTGTCACAGATAACGGAAACAGCTAAGATGGAGGCTGGATGATAATCTAGCTGTTGGTAAGAGACGGTTGTTACACTCATGCTCCCATCGTCAGGTGATACGCCTTTTCTTCGAAAGGCCATCCTAAATTTGTCTTCCATTCCTAGATGGACTGGGAGGAAATACTCAGGAAGTCACTCATTGGCTAGTGAGGGTCAGGACTCCAGGATGGAAAAGTGAAGGGGGGAGTAGTTATGTCTGGAGGACTGAGTATGGGATTTCTCTTGCCCCAGGATTATGTGCCCTAATATCTCCAGGCAGTGCAAATTCTGGGAACATTTCCTTCAAGGCAAACATTTCCAGAACCTTCTCGGGTTGAGGTGATGTTGGGACTGGGTAAATCCAATCAGAGGAGACGTTTTTTTTTCTTGTACCTCCAATAAGAAGCAGACCAAGCTTATTGGTTAAGAAACTAGAAACACAAGAGCTCTGCACTTTTACCCTCGAACGATTAAGCAGTGATCTCATCAGTTAAATAAATGTATCTACCATAAAAACTGAATTACTTAACAATCTGTCATGGCAGGACTACAAAGAGAACGACACCTGGAAGAGAAGAGGGATTTTGTTTGGGGGCCAGAGACGAGTTAGACAGTAAAGCACCAGATTACCATCTATACGTCAGATAAAACAGTGACACACGCACACACACACAAAAAGGTTTGCAATTATATCTTTGTGGGGACTCTCCATTCATTTCTATGGGCATAACTCTAATCCCATAATGATGACCGTAACCCCTACCCAGCCATAACCTTAACCATAAGTAACCAAATAAAATACGAGACTATACAAAAATACAGGTTTCTCATACATTGCAGGGGACATTTGGTCCCCACAATGTAAGATAAACCTACATGTAATCCACACAAATACAAACACACACACAAAAAAACGGGTATCATGTGGAGGAGAGGGCTATGGGGCAGGGTCTGACATCAGGGTCCGTTTCAGGAGAGGTAAGAGAATGCAAGTCTCTATCTTACCAATCTTACAGTTACAAACTAGCTAACCAGATTTCAGAATAAGTCCAACGGTACTTTGGGTGTTGAGGAAACCAAAGGAGAGATGACCCTTCAACACAATGTAGGACGCGTAAAATGGAACACCGGCTATCTTATCTTCTTTTTAATTCTGCTAACGTTTTCTTTAATTTTTTTCAGCACTTCAGATTAAAATAAGCCTTGATTAGGCCTTTACACAGCCCTTATAACGGTGACATTTGCCCAGAATTAATTGCCTACATTGTTGTATCTCAGAGATGTCATTTTCCTACTCGCCCGTAACCAGCTCGGTTAATCTCCTTTGGGCGAGACGCAGCAGATTTAGTTTGTCATCAGCTTCTTATTTAACCCTGTTCCAAGGCTCAAGCTCACTGCGTTTCCCTCTCTGCAGAGAACCCTTTGCATTTTTGCTTCCAATACGACTTTTCACAACTACTTCCCACGTACGGCTCCTTTTAAATTGCTTTATTATGTACAGATTAGCAAAGCTTTAGTAACCTTGGACTGCTTATGCTCAACTTGTGATATCTTCATATAAGATGTATTTGTGGTGTGCTACGGGGCCTGACCGCATCTCTCATGTGCTTTATGTAATTATAATCTGTAATATGAGGTGGATTTAAACTTAGTGTGTATTGCGGCAATACGGTTCAAGGTGTTTTGACAATTTTATGGCTTAGATGGTATTCATGGACTGAACTGTAATAAAATCCACACACTTACAGTATATGTGAGGTATATAGCTCCTCAGAATGTGATTATACAATGAGTATCTTGCAGTGGGGTACATAAGTGGTAACCAAATCTATGTTGTATTTTACACAGATCTGGAGGGGTTTTGTGTGCATCATATGGCACAGTGGTATAGGGAATCTTTGGTCAAACACAAGGTTTCTGACATCTGCCTAGGGAACCGTACATTAAGACCTGAAGAATTCAGTCTAAAGGCTTACTTCAAGGGGGCATTCAGTATGAATCTGTGCAAGGCAGGCCTCTGTTCCTCATGTCTTGTTACATCTGCTCAGTCAATAGCATGCCTGAATGCTAACAGAAATGGCTGCAAAGCTAATGCTGGCTTTTATAGAGCAACTGCACTTTGTGTGAACCATGTGCAGTCAGTAAAACACCACAGCAATGAACGTGCCATGTGGAAGCCAGTAGACCAAGACAGAAGACAGCGCTCTGAAAGAATGGCACCTATACAAATACTGATACCTCATAATAACAACAATCAATAACATGTGGTTTCTGTTCCATGCTTATGAATAGATGCATATAACAGACTTAGATGCTAAATCAACCGGGCTAACGTAGAAAACAAAAATATTAGCACTTGCTAGCAATCGTTGATATTTAAGATCCGAAGCTATTTATAAATAGATACAGTATGCAAGATCAAACAAAACGCCGCTCATACCATTTGGCTGACTATCGCTAGAGGACATTGATCCAGATAACTGTGTTATTAAATAGTTGGCCAGCCAGTAAAACTGTTTTTCAATATGTTTTTGCCACAATTCCAACTCTTTGTAATAGCACCAGTTTTACAGGAACAAAATCCTCATACAGTAGAAGATGTACTCCATATATGCAATGTCATACTGATATTCATTTTAAAACCATGCAGATTGTATCAATGTATGAATGAAAGATAGATCAATGTTTCCAGACTCACTAGATAACAGTAAGATAGCTTTGTCCTGGTTTCTGTACTAATTCAATAAGTTGATATATAGTTGTATAATCATTTGATATCAAATTTCAAAAGTTTAATATCCAGTTTCATCTTCCTGATATCAAATTTCCGAAGGTTGGCATCAAAGGGTCTGACCTGAATTTCATACGACTGATATCGAGGAGCATTCATTATTAGAAACAGCCTTCAAGGTTGTGACACGTGGCAGTCAGGTGACAGGCCCATAAGCCCCAGTCCGCTCATCAGGATTTACTCTACTTGACCACTACCCATCTTTCCTGTGAAAAAGGATGAATGTGACACATTTCCGACTGTTGTCACACATTTCCCCCGATGTTTACAACTATTTTTTTGCCATCCTCCTAGAGACAGCTACAATGTGTTGTAACTCGTTGCAGAATGATCTGCTACAGAACAACCCCCAAATAATCCATACATCGTTGAGCAATTTGAGTATGAGACCCTAAACTCTTCCACTGGAGTCCATCTTACAAGCCAAAATTAGCAGGGATGCATTCAGTCATGGACACCAGACACCAGATGAAGCTGTGGCACTCGTTTTCAACACAACCTCTGCTGGACTCCTGCAAACATGGAGGTCATGCATACGCTATGCTGGATTCAAACTTGCATCTGCATGCCGGATTTTCTTGCTGCCAACCAGAGCGAGGAAATCAAGCAGCTGTTGTTCCCATCTACAGATGTCCGCTTAATCTACACAAGGGATCAGGCCCCTGGGCATCATGGGTAAGATGCGCTAGCCAAACTGGCTCTAGGTATCCAGGTTTGTTCTGTGAGCAGCTCTTCAGGGCTAAAGTGGAAATGGCTGATTTACACCCCCTCTTTGTAGGCCTGTGTGACAGGCAGCCATGAAGGGACATTCCATCGCCTCAGCGGGAGCTCTGACACGAGAAGCATGGCAACACCGCAGCCTTTTAATCTCACCGACAGGAGGAAGTTAGCCAGGGACCTCATAGCTGTGGAAGTGCTTCTGATCCACCAATTACTGAACCAAACAGCAAAAGGCTTGCATTATAAAATTTCTCATACAGATGTTTCAAAAGAAACCCGAGAAATTGAAGACGTGAACGGTTTACAGCATGCGCTGTGCGGTACATAAATCTGCCTTGTATATTGAAAGGACTCATTAAAACCCTGCTAATTCCTGCTCTCTTTTTCAATAGCATCAGCCTGCTTTGTGTGCCAAGGCAAACGGCAGAAATGCCATTTACACTCAGCAGGCGGACTTTAAATCAAAGCACAGCCCGTCCAGCGGCATGTGTCTTGTCAGCTTTCATCAGAAGAAACCGCATCATAAATCTTCTGTCCGTCCACCATGAGTGGCGCTCGACTAAGAGCTATTTCTGCCTTGGTGTCTTTCTGTGGTGAAATCTCCGGGTTTTTTTTGCAGAGGATGTTGTTATCTTCCAGGACCCCAAAATAGTTGGATGTTATGGATCTTGGTTGGATGGATTACAAACTTCTAATTTAGCACAAGGAGAATTCATCCAGGACAACGAATGTTGTGGTGTCACAGTCAGTGACTGAATTCCTGTGTCACTTGAGAGGAGGGTATTTTTGGATGATGCGTAAACTGGTGGCATCTACATGAGGTCCATAGGTCAAAAGGTTTTGCTGGTCAGTTTGCTAACCTGTTAAATCCTCTTGTGTGATGCATACCGGGACAACGTTTCACTGTTCCTTGTATGTTTGCCACACGCTGGGTTTGCCCTGGCTAATGCTAGCCCTGGCTAATGCTAGCTCTCAAGAAGAACTTTTCTAGCACGGTTACACCCCTTTGTCACCGATTGGGAAAACGAAGCACGATAAAAGATTACCATGGCAACACAGCTGACCAGCCATGAGCCCAACAAACACAGGACATCACACAGGGTGATAGAGCTTTATTGTTATTGTAGCATTTATTACTCGTCATTGCTGGCATTTTCACAGAGCAAACAGAGGCCTTCTTCTGGGGATACTGGGCGTACCTTTACGGTTCTGGAGGAACGTTGCCACACCAGGCTGTGCTTAATATTCTGCTGGAGCACCACACTAATGAACACCGGCGTCGTGTCTCGTCTGGTGACCGAGATGTGGTTCCCGCCCTGTTTTCATCTGTGTGCCCCTGTGCTCTGTGAAGCAAGCAGCTTGCAGCAGCCCATGGTTACCGCGGGGGGGGTGATTTGGGATGTGGCTTTGATATATGTCAATATATTACTGGGTAAAATGTCTCAGTAGCTCTCAGGATGAAGCAGTGTGGAGTTCAGTGGATCAGTTTCTATATGTATGGCAGTGCTTCCAGTAAAAAAACAAAACAATGCCATTTCGGGTACGTCATTCATTCTAGATATTTTAATCTGCCTGTAATAAACTATCACATAATCATAATTAGTAACAGGCATAGATTTTATAATAATAAATGATTTTCATTCATATTGATCTGGTGCCCTGTATGTCATGTTGTACACTGATCGAATCATTCTTTAGAGGATTTCTGTACTATATTGTCATGTGTTGCAGAACAAAGGACTCGAGAGCAGGCGTTGTTGTAAAACAAAAGGGGGTTTATTGAACTTAATGAAGAGAGACTGGAAATAAACAGGACCATGAGGGAGCACAAATGGGAGGACTAGCAACCAGGAAGGACACAGGCAACAGGAAGGTTCAACATCAATGACTGGACTAGGACTGATGAGACAAACAGGTACTTCAACACACATAAGGACTAACGAGGGGTAACAAGTACCAGGCGTGGCTCATCAGGGTCAGGTTAGTGAGGAGACAAGAGGGTCAGGAGTATAGGACATGACAGTATACCCCGCCCCCCCGGGGGACAGAAAGGACAATGGGTTGGACACAAGACCCAGGGGGGAGAACCACCAGACAGGACAGGACAGGATGCATGGCATAACCATGGATATGTAACAGGCAGGGCTAGACCAGGGACCAGGAGGACAGCAGGAGAGAACAACACCAAACAAAAGCACTTCGATGAAACAGACCAAACATGGCACGGAACTAGGTACCAGGGACAATCAAGCACCATAAGGACGAACATTAAACATCAACAGGGACTAGGGAGCAGAAGAGACAGAGATGGACAGAAAGTACCACACCAGAACAGGGCAGACACATGGGAACATTTGAGACAGAGACGGAAACACCAGAGGGGGTAATAAGGGACACAGGCCAGGGTAAAACAAAGGCAGGACAGGGCACTGGGATAGGGACTCAGGCGCAATGAACGGATATTAAGGACATCCAGGGAATCTTCTGGACCTGACCCTGGGATGCAGACACTCCTGACTCCGTTCACCAGTGAGACAGAGCCTGTCCAGACTGCAGGACCTAAGGGCCTCAGAGGGCCAGCGGGGCTGGAAGGCACCAAAGGGCCAGCAGGGTCAGAGGGCAGTGAAGGCGCAGGAGGATGCTGAAAGGACTGCAGGGCAGAAGCAGGAGAACACCGAGGGGACTGTAGGGCAGGAGGGGAAGAGCAATAAGGGTTCTTCCCTCTGGGCCTCAATAGGAGAGTCGCCTGGGTGGGCAGTGTTAGGCAAACAGAAGTCTTGGAGGCATGGATGGTTTGCCCCTGTCTCCCTCTCCAGCTTGGCCAGCCCCTCTCTTGGGCCTCAGCCAACACCACTGGCTGGCCTGGGACCTAGGACTAGGTTGGCATAAGCCGTGGACTAAGGCGGAGGCCCACAAAACAGGGCTTAGGGCAAGATCCAAGGGGTTCCCTGAAAGGGCATCCTCCAATCCAGTCTGGTGTTGACCGGGGAGTCGGGTTTTGGCCTGGTGACGAATGGCAGGGGTTGAGGAGATTACTGATGGTGAGCCAGGTGGCTGTGAGGAGGCCACCAAGGCAACAGCAGGAGACGAGGCAGGAGAAGCTGGGACAGGCAAGGTAGGTGAATCCAGCACATCTGTAGGTGAGCAGGATGAAGCCGGAACAGCTGGAGGTGAGCAGGACACAGCTGGGGAACCTGGAGGTGAGCAGGACACAGCTGAAACAGAGCAGGTGGAGCAGCTCAGAACAGTGTCCCAACTGAGGAGTTGGTTAGCTTGGGTTGAACATATGAGGAACGGTGTCTCCTGAGTCAGGTTTGGATGGCATGGCTGCTGCAGGACCAGGTGAGGGCAATGTGGATCTTCATGGATCGGGAACCTAGATTGCAGGCGGAGCAGCCCTCTTTGGGCCGGGAGCCTGGAGCATGGGAGGAGCAGCCCTCTCTGAGTCGGGAGCTGGGTACCTTGCCAGGCTCTGGAGGTGCTGCAGAAGTGAAGATGGTCGCTGGGTAGGGTCCCTGAGATGGGCTGGGTTCTGGAGCCTCGGGATGAGTGAAAGCCCCTTCCAAGTCTGACCCTAGAGGTTCAAGACAAGCAGTGGCCTCTGCTAGGCAGGACTCCGGAGGCGCGGTGGATCCTCCCCTGAGCAGGACTCTGGAGGGGTGGCGTCAAACAAGGGCGCAGCCACGGGCACAATCAGCTTCCTTTTCTTTCTTTAGCAGCCAGAGACGGTGGCCAGAGCTGAGGAGAGCTGTGGGAAACTGACAGGCGGAGCTGAGGTGAGCTGAGGAGTGGCAGCGGGCTGAGCAGCTTCATATTGCAGAGAGGCAGCGGGCTCTGGAGAGGCAGAGTATGATGGGATCACAGCAGGCTCAGGAGATGTGCAGTGTGGTGGCACTGCAGCAGGCTCAGGAGATGTGCAGTGTGGTGGCACTGCAGCGGGCTCCGGAGTCTCAGGCTGCAGGGGCCTGACGAGATGGAAGATGCAAGCAAGGCCAGCTACTTCCACTTCTTTCTTTGGCCAGAGTGGGTAGCTGCAGAGACCTGGCGGACAGAGCGGCCTCTCACTCATTAGACGCTGCATCTCCCCCATTCAAGGCTGGACCTTCTCTGCCTCCTGAAGATCCATGCCTGGGGTGAGCCTTGCTAGTATCTTCCCACCAGCATGATTTTACCTCCACTCCAGGTGGGAGAAGAAGTTCTTGGCTTGCAGACAGGATGTCTCCAGAGGGATCAGCGTTGACTCTGGGGAACCAGGAGTTCCAGATGAAATCAGCTTGGGCAGAGCTTCCTCTGATCTCCTTTCCAAGCACCGTATCCCATGTGGGGTTGGCAGTGGCAAGGCAATCTACACGGCGAGTGGCTTAGCTAGTTCATATGGATCATTGGGCTCCTCCAGATCGCTGTCACTCTTCGAGTCTATCAGTGGATTGTCCATGAACCACCGAGGTAAGCAGACTAGAGTCTCAGGCTGGAAAAAGAGGCTGGGTGCAGAAGACATAGTGCAGGCAGAGATGCAGAGTGTAAGGGGCTCCTGGGGATCACTGCTAGGCAATTTGTGGAGTCCGGTCATTCTGCCGTGTCTTAAGGAATGAAGGACTTGAGGGCAGGTGTTGTGGTGAAATGAAAGGGGGTTTATTGAACAATATGAACAGCAAATAGAAACATACAGGACTGCGAGGGATCACAAATGGATGAACTGGCAACCAAGAAGGGCACAGGCAACAGGAAATGTCAATGGACTAATGAGAAAAACAGGTACTTAAATACAAGGACTAATGAGGGGTAACAAGCACCAGGTGTGTCTCACCAAGGCCACAGTAGGGAGGAGACAAGAGGGTCAGACATGCAGGATGTGATATATATTATGTATTACCAAGAAATAAAGCATGATGCATTATTGTGTTTTGGCATTAAGATCACAGACATGCAAGCAGAAAGGCATTAGGTATGAGCTGCCTTGCAGTTGGAGCTCAATCTGCCTTGTAATGTAATCAGACAAAGCCTTGAAGCAGAATCTTACTCCTATTTTGAATATACCCTTGGTTGTTGTCAAACCAAACGTCCTTTGGTGAAAACTGAATTGCATTCTACATAGTCTGTTAAGATCATGGTGGCAGTAAGATCCTGAATCATCCTGAAGAGCCAAAGTGGAGGAGCCATAGAAGAGCGAGACCTTAGATGTCCTCTCTGGTGACTTGGCCAGCATCCCCATTCTAAGATGACCTGACATGAAGACCTCGTGCAGCCTCCCAAATCTGAAGGAAACAATTAGAAGCTGTCAGACTGGGCTGCTAACCATAAGCAAGGTCTAATCGAGATGTGAAATCATAGGACCGGAAGACGGGTCGGTGCCAAGCATTCCTTGGATAATTTTGAGGTGAAGAACTTTCCGGAACATAGCACGGTGGGTGGCTTGAGTTATGTTCACTTCTCTGTCAGCAGAAATGATCCCAACGGCAGTGGCCCTGCTAAAACTGGTGGTGCCCCAAGCCAGCATGAGCGCTAATGCTGGGCCAGGGGGTCGTCTTACAGTGAACATGGTGTCAGTGGATGAGGCGTCAGTCAGAGACCACAAGTGTGAGACCCATTCCTTCCAATGCCAAGGGCAACTAATGTGTTCCCTCATCAACAAGCATTATGGGATTTCTGTAGGACTTAGCAAGTTAGGTATTGAAAAAAAAAAACGTACCTCATGTTCCTGTTATTAATGGTACTTGAGCTGGCAAAATCCACTGCCTATTTTTTTCAGATGTGTTTATATACCACAGCTAAATGCTGTATAAACATCCATCCATTTAGCATATAGGTTATGCCAGCAGACACCTACTGCAGCCACGATCCCCAGAACAACTATCATCTGAACATAAAAAGGGTTATGTTTGAAAAGTAACTTATGATATGTAAAATATGTATACCACAATTCATGTGCATGAAGTTTAATATCTCTACAGACTGAGTGAGTGTAGCCACATTTATTCATATTGGTTCATTCTACCTGTACCATTTCCCAGTATTACTATATACTTCAGTTTGGTTTAGAAGCATCCCCAAGTACACTAGATTGTCAATGGTGCTCCATGAAAAGCACAATCCCATTTCCACTGTAATGTAACTTATTTTGATTTTTCAGCAAAGGTCCTGTGTTTCTTCTTTGCCTTGCTTCTTCCATCTGTTCCCCAAAAGGGCAAATTCAAAATCGTTAGAGATGTTGGGCCTCATGAAAGGATATTATATTGGGTTCACAGCCCAGACCAATCCAGTTATGTTCTAAATTTTTAGGGCCCCTGTCACTCAGGGCCCCTGGAATCAGGATAACTTTCCCCTCCAGTAACACTTTACTTGACGGGGCACATATACTTAGTAATAACTCAGTTATTACTGAATTGCAAATCAGGAACAAATCCTGAACAAATATAGATGCTACTTGAGATAAAAGATGCTTCACAATTAATTAATGGTGAACAGACATGAGATCAGTATTTCACTCGCGTTATTCATTACTTGTTTATTCACTAGTTCCTTAGTAGTTCCTGTACCACTGTACAATAAGGCTCCCTTTGCCACTTGTAAATGGTAGTAACTCATTAAGAAAAAGAAAACTGTGTTATAACTTGTTTAAAACTGACTATTAATAATTTATAAAGTGCTACAACCTAATCCATAACCAGATTATAAACCATTCATAAACCCTTTATATGGGTAGCCTTATTGTAAAGTGGCACCGTAGTTCCTTCACTAGTTCCATCAGTACTTCACAACGGCTTAAAGAATTAACAGATATAGTGACATAGTAACTGCTTGAGATGAAAGATGCATCATGATTCATTAATGATGAACAAATATGAGATGAGTGTTTGACTTATTGAGTGTTATTCATGGTCATTTCAGATGTTCCTTCAGTAGATCAGGACATAGTAACAAATATAGTAACTGCTTGAGACAACGATTCACGATTCATTTATGATGAATTAATATGACATAAGTATGTAACTGAGACAGTTTGTGGTTAATACCAATAACATAAGTAATAGCATAATACTATATTGTTTGTGCCCCCTCAGGTAAAGTGTTACCTTCCCCACTTTGACAGTGTCAATGTTAAAAGCCTGGACTTCTGTGATGTGATTTATATTAATGAAAGACATTCCATCACAGTACAGCTGTATGCTTAAGGTGCTCTCATTTAGTTGTTTGACTTTATTCACTTTTGAGGAATGTAATGTACATATTCTGTAACAAAACACCAGGTCTTCGCTCTATTTGTGCAGATATAATAGGGTAGCATAAAGGTAGCACAATAGCTTTA
This sequence comes from Paramormyrops kingsleyae, assembly GCF_048594095.1. Lineage (NCBI taxonomy): Eukaryota > Metazoa > Chordata > Actinopteri > Osteoglossiformes > Mormyridae > Paramormyrops > Paramormyrops kingsleyae. The sequence continues at coordinate 17,078,876 of NC_132797.1, forward strand.
ATGCAGTTTTCTGTGGGTTTATTGATTTTTCTAGGGGTTGAACATCAACTAGAGCCTGTTAGCTTTTAGCAGTCTTGTCATAGAAAACACCATAATAAGTGTTTAATGTACCGGCTGTAAGCCGGGTTGTATTACCAGTAAGGTCTGGGATCCCTGGCGCCACTGGCCTCCTGCTGGGAGGACGCTGTACTGGCCGAAGCCTGGGCTTTTCACGGACGCCTGCTTTCCTGATCTGTGGTAGGCCAGGAAACAGTGACAGATTGCTAATGCTAAGACTTAGCACAGAAATGCATTGCAGTTAGTATATTAATAAGAACAAGACCTCTGACCCTCAGCGATATACATCGTCAACTATCATATACTCAGGGCCTGCTGTAAATTAGGCTGCCTTATATGGGTGCAGTATCACTGGGTGACCCCTCTCTCATTTTCATTGGTTCTGAGCAGGGTAATCGGGGGGGTGGCTTGGGACAGGTATGTTTTCTCAGGCCCTGGACTGCAGGGGGCCAGAATCTACCGATCTAACAAGGGGGACTCGACCACCCCAGTCGGCAAAATCTACTGAAAAAATCGAAGGTGACATTTTATCAGAGGGTCTATAATTCCTTGAAAACACCTGAGTGCTGTTGCTCATACTATGATTATTGTGTAATTTAAGAAAATATGGAGTTTGTCTGCTTAGTAGAAAGAACTCAGTGACTGTATTCATTTTTTCTTTTTAGAAAAACTCTTCCCCTCCCAGTGTTCCTCCCCTGAAAATAATCTGGTGCACCGTGCACAAGTTTGTAGTAACTGTGTCATACCTGTATTGTGCTTCCATGGCAACTCTCACGTCAGGATAGCAGCTGTGCTAATCAGTGCTATTTGGATAAAGGAGACCAGGAAGACGAGGAAGAGGGAGGATAAAGACAGTTAGAAGCAGGGAAAAAATAAGGAAAATCTTAAGAGGAATCTCAAACTCTCAGAAGCTGGACTGTGTGATCAGATGATGAAGATGCTGCTTTCACACATGGACAGAGTTGTCAGGCTTCCTTCTGAAAAGACACTGTGGAAAATTTAGAACCCAGTCATATATTAACAACAGCCATCCTGACTGCTGTTCTCTTCTTTATTGTTCCTGTTTTTTCACCTCTCTCTGCCGCCGCCACGCATCTCCATGTAGTGCCCTGCCATAAATACTACCACCTTCACTGTTCATCTCATGAGCCTGACGGCAAAGCGCTCTCTCCTGGAAAAGAATACAAACAACTTCGGAAACTTCTGGTCCACAAACAGGTGTCCACTATCATTTTATCGAGTCGGGACATGGTCCAAGCTAGAAATAAACCAAAGGCTACACACACAGGAGGTCAAAGAGGTCGAGGTTTGCGCGGATGGCTCGACACTGCCGTCCCCTTCCTGGTGGTAATGAAAAACCTCACCCTGTCACGGAGAAGTGCCCAGGGCAGTACAGCCGCGTCGTGGAGATGGGAGGCTCTGTAATTAACAGTATCCCCACCTCCCGGCTACGTTACCATCTGCTTGGCCACAGCCCCGTCCTCCGGAATTAGCCCGGAGTCCTTTTGTTCGTTTTCGGCTGTAAATATTTCCAGGTCAAGCGCAACGTGGTCAGCAGACCATTGTCATGAAAATGAGCAGTCAGAGAGCTATATTACCATCATTAGCTGGCATTCTGATTTTAATGGCTCCAGGTCTTCCTCCCAAGGCTGATCCGTTCTGCCCGAGCACCTTCACACAATCTGCGAGGCTCTGCGATAGTCCGGTCATTTCAAAAAGAACCTTAATGCTCTGCTAATGGTTTAGATGCAATAGCAAAAAAAGTATCTGGCAGAATATTTCTGCTTCATGTTCCCCTCCACTGAAATGGATCATTGTTTTATGGGATGTGAAGAACACAGAGGGGGGTAAGAGCATATTAGCCTGAATTTTGCAGCTCTTTCATGAGACAAGGAAAGGAATAACATCTTGAACTGGGGTGGGGGAGGCTGGTTAGCAGTTTGCACAAAAAATGAATGAGGAAAAAATATTATCAGTATATCTGAGGTGGTGGTTTTGTACTTGAGAGTTGAGTGAACACCTGCGCTGGTACATTATGGGGGCTAAAGAGACAAAATATAGGAAAAATGTGGTACAAAGGACTGTTGCAATGGTAACACTTTAATTGGGGAGGCACAATTAATATAGCATTGTGCTCTTATTTATGTATTAATTAACCACAACTAAATCTTAGTTATATACTGATCTCATGTTCCTTCATAATTAAGGAATCTTGAGGCATCTTTTATCCCAAGCAGTTACTATATTTGCTACTATATCTGTTAATTCTGTAAACCTTTGTGAACTACTAACGGAACAAGTCATGAATAACACAAGTGAAATACTGATCTCATGTTTGTTCATCATTATTGAATTGTGACATTTTTTATCTCAGATAGCTACTATATTTGTTCATAATTTGTACTTGAGTAGTAACTAAGCAAGTATTTGTGCCCCCTCAAGAAAGTCAAATCAAGTCAAGTGTGCACTTAAGTGTTACCAATGCAGTGAATTTCAGAGACTAATGATCAGCCATGCCTTCACTAAGCCAGTCAGATCTGGGTAATGACGTCCTAACCTAAATAGAAATAGCATAAACCAACCATTCAGCACTATAAATAGAATTAATCTACGTACATTAGATGGTTAACTCCCCCAAGAGAGCTTCTTCAGCATTGACCCTCCGTTTTTGTTGTTGATCTGACTTCCGAATGAGAGATGGATGTTTCACCCTGACAGGGATGTGAGTGATGGACTCCTACCACAGGGTGTGCTGAGCCAAGGGGATCAGCAGGCTTCAATGGAGAGCACAGATACACAACACTGGGACACCCAGGCAATCCATACCATTTGGCTCATTCCTCCATGGGGCAAAGGGTCAACGCTTAGGCAAAATCAGCTCATCTGGGTTTTAATTACCCAGGAACTCAAAGAGGCACTGAGTCAACAAAGGAAGGACCTTCATTCATTCCTAACCACCAGAAGAACAACTTGCTTGCTACAACTGGACCAGAGGAGCTTAATACAGAGGTAGGTGGTTGAGTAGACAGCACCACTGACCAAAACGCCCCCTTGTGACAGCTCTGGAGATGTGCAGCCTTTTAGGCCATTCAGCTTGCGGAGTAGTGACAGCCATCCCATACATTTGTGACTCCTTAGACAAATACAGTGTACGTGCTTACAGGAGCGTAAATTCCCCTCCATAAATACCCTGGTGCACTGTGCTAGGGTAGTTCCCTGGCAGTCAGGAACCATGACAAGCATGATGTTACATTTCTCTGGCTCCTCTGCACGCCATCGAGATACCTAGCCGGAGACTGACAGAGTCTAAAAGGAGACGCATAGCTGGTAATAAAGCCCCCTTGTCACACACATCCTCTTAGTGTATGGTGTCACATGCCCAGCAATGGGTGGCTAACAAGGGTCCCCAAAAATCAGGGGCCCCACGCAAATGTGTGTTTTTTCGTTGCGGTAAACACCACAGCTGAGGGTTACATGTATTTAGCTATCAGCTGTTAGCTATTACCTACGCTGCTTTGGGTTGGCATGCGATTATGGGTCATTCCCAGTCTTGCGCCGGTTGATTCTGAGACAGCTTCCGGATCCCCTGTCTCTGTGTAGGAGCAGCAGTATAGAAGAGGAGCGAATGGCTAAGAGTACTTGGTATCCAAAACAAACATCCATCCATTCATCCTCCATCCTGCTCATCCAGTGCAAGGTCACTGCTCAAAACAAACATTAAGGTAATGACTAAATGTTTCAACAACAGGATGTGAGGTTTAAATGGTCCACACCCTGAAATTATGTCGAATAGCCAACAGCCACTAAAAATGTCATTAACACAGCTGTAGAAAAAAAGAGAGAGAAAGCACACTGGGAGAAGATCTGAACGGCCGAGTATCCTCAGCTCTGAGACACCCTCAGATATGTAGGAAGACCGTGAGCGTGAATGTGGAGCTTAAGATGGCAGTTCAATCCCTCAGCCCTTCTGGGCTTTTCTCGAGTGCATTGCAGACACTTTGCGATATTCGTATCGGCCTCCATCACCTCACACACATTCGGTGGAGTCATTTCCTGTGCAGTGAATAACCGCTGGTGCCTGATCCCTCTAGCCCCCCCCCCCACAGAAGTGAGCCCCCTTATGACATTTAGTGTGCCCAGCCAGCTGTCTGGGACTGTCGGCTCTGCGCACTGACGCTAAAATGCGGGGCCCCCCGCACGTCTGGCCGTGTTGCTAGGCAGAGGCGTGTAAGCGGAGCACAGGCATTGGACGGACCGCTGCGTGACTGGCTCTGCAGATGCAGCACATGTGCACGTTACGCACCGCTGCAGCACTGGCCTGTTCTGTTAATGGCCGTGAGGCTTGGGAAGTGCTGCGTGGCATTACAATCGACAGCAGCTATGTGAAGCTCGAGCTCTGATAAGAACTGGTTCAAAATGACACAACAAATACACAACATTATTGGTTGCTGTTACAGGAAGTCCCTCCCTTCGATGACAGTATAATTAGGATCAGATTATACACTGGACACTGGGGGCTCCCCAGCAAAGCCGCCGCTCGCCAGTTCTGTAACTCCACATGATCTCCACAACATTGTAACCATGGTCACAGCTACCTCTCCTCCTCAAGGAATTCTGGGTACTTCGGTCCAGGACTCCAGTTACTTTAAATCTTAAGTTTTATGTAGATATATTGTTACAGAAAAGGCAGTTTGACTTAACATAATTATTCTATGAGGCTCTGCTTTCCCTTCTGATAAGTCCATGTGAATCCAGGAGCTCTGGCACTGTTGTTCTGATACAGAGGCACTGGAAACTGGAAAAACTGCTGCTGGAATTCAGCCTTACTCGGCTATGTAAATATTGACCTTCATTCATTGCAGTGGATGCACAATTTCCTCCTCCTTGGAAAAACAAATGATGTTATCCTTTATTCACAGCAACATGCCATTACACTAATCACTTTGGGGTTTATTCCCATCAGGCGCTTAAGTCAAAAAAATGCTTAAAATATTACAGACTTTTGAGTTTTGCGTAGCACCTACCCCTTAACCCGAAAAAGGAGGTGTGGCAAGCAAAAAGTATAATTAATTCTTCGAGCAGGAAAAGGGGGCTGCACGCTCAACGATTCTGGCAACAAGCAAAACATGGAACCTGGACTATTTCATTTACATTTTGAACCCAATTTAAACTGCAAAAACCCTTTTATTCTGAAAATGAAAGCCCGGCATTGTACCCTTCTACGCTTACATATGGTCATTGTCACAAACATGGACGAAAAACAAAATGTTACAGCATTTGAATTTTTGTATGGAGCAATTGCCGCAATGAATTACCTTAAAACTATCATTTATAGCTCTGATTTCATGATCCCTCGACAATTTTTCCCCAAAAAGGCATCACTGTTGCAGTTTTAAGAAAAAACACAGAACTAGATGAAAGGCTTTTAAATCTTTCAACTTCATTGCATGAAATAAAAACCCACAATATAGCCAATTAGGATAATAGGAAGTATCTTCATTTCTTCAGTTGCTTTGTATTGCCAGTTGTTTTACTTTGCCACTGATTAAGTACCCTGAGGCAAAATCGACATTTTAGACAATGGAGTTGTGTAATGTGAATCTGTCATCTAACTAATTTAAAAAAATTAGAGAAAATTAATGTATTATTAATGTAATCTTACTATATATATAAAAAATATATAATATATATATATTTTTTTACATGGTAGAATTATTAAAAGATTTTTTTTTCTAGTTTGGGAATATGGAGAGATCAGTGTTTTGGATTCTTACATTAAAATGTAATATACAATGTGCTTCAGAGAAAATGTCGATGTTGCACCCAGCATTGTTTCCTATAAGTGCACATTACAGCTGTGTCACGGTTCAACCCTATGGGATTCTCAGCTTCCTTCTATGGTAGAGACTGAACAGCTGTTGCTTGGTGTGAATTTCAGTTAGCGGGTATCGCCCATGTAGATGATTTAACTGGGGCTGCCTAACTGAAACGGCAACAATGTACAAATCTGGTCACCATGTCAGATCTTAGCCTGCTTGGACTGTGGGAAAGGGTGACGTTTTTTTCATGCTTATATGTTTAAATACAGACAAGCATGCATCTCTAAACTTCTCTCTAAATGTGTGTCTTTTTACTGGAAGGAGTTGAGTTGTCAGAAGTTTACTACTGGTTTGGAGTCATTCAAAGAAGGTTACTGAAGAAGAGCAAGGTTTTACTAAGGGAAACTTGAGTAGGCATGGCGACGTCCTTCACCAGAATTGTGCAAAGCAGATGCTGAGACCTGAGTCTGTAAACCAAACACAAGAAGAGACAAAACAAAACTTGTCAGACTGCCTTCATATCAAATACAAGCTTTTTTTTTACCAAGAAAGCAGAATGTTTGGCTGTGCTAAATTCTAGGGGTTTAAATGACCTCAGCAATGCTTTTCTGCATTGTTTGTTTAAAGGGACGTAGCTTTCAGCTACGGAAAGGTCCGGCTTAGTGTCCGTCAAGTCTGGTCATACAAATGCGGCAGTAAATCATGTTGCCATTTTGATGCGTGAGGATATGAAAATTTTCATAAAAGGGTCTTCTAAACTCACAATCCATGACAGTATTGAATACTGTCAATTAATGCTTGGTTTCACATAAAATGAAAGTCAAAAAGCAATTAGTTATGATTGTAAGAATACAACATTTTTTATCAAAGAATATAATTGCTATATGAGAAATGAAAAATATACAAATGCTTTGCCCTGTGAAAAATATATCCATTTGATATGCGGTGAGACTGCATTATCAGTAATATCCTTTTTTTTTTTAATTAGAAAATATACAAGTATGCATGATTAGTCAGTCAGGAAAAATATACTATTCAGTGTTTAGAAATAGAATGAATGCATGACTTTGTTATGGATTTTAAAGGTGAAAGGATTCCTCTTCTGACTGTTGTGGATGTTCTGTAGGCAAAATTCCTAATCTCTGTGTGAACGGTGTCTCTGCCCTGCCATGGGTCGGTACCCCATCCTGGGCTATTCTCTGCCTTGTGCCCATCGCTTAGGCTTGGATCCCGGTGACCCTGCGAAGGACAAGCAAGCACAGAAAACGGATGGACGTAGCAGTCATAGTGGCAACGTGCACAAAATTCACCCTTCCTTTCATTTCATTCACACCAGTAGCATCATTTTTTAACTGTCGTGTTTTTTAGAGACATTACGGCCCAGCCTTGTATAGGAACATGGTTGGCTATTGTTTGCTGACTCATTTGTTCTCTTTCAGGTAGTTTCCTCGTTAGCTGATTCTGCTTGATTATACACATGGGCAGGAGGCTTTATTACTCTTGGACACTGTAGCCCTAGAAGCAGCTCTCTTCTCGCTCCTTTTCCTGGCTCCATACAACCGTTTTTTTTTTCCGTTAGCCTATGAGCACAGTGTTTAGATGGTGTTTCTAGTTGTGCTTTGCCTTTACATACATGAACATCACTTCCACTGCCTCCCATCCAACACCTTGCTTTCACACTGATATACTGACGGACCATGCATGTCTTGTATGTTGCTTTAACGCGTAGCTTGTTAATAAAGGCTGGTTTGTATTTGCTTGGTGTGATTTTTCACTCTTTGCTGTGGCCTTGAGCCGGGTCACGTGAAAAACACATACCTGTCATTCGCAGGGAGGAAATTATGAAAAAGCAAGAAAAAAGCCACCACTTTTACTCAGAACAGTTTCTGGAAAAAAAAGTTATGCCCCACAGTCTACAGAATAGGTGGTTAGAATTTAGCTGAATATTACCGGTAAGTAGAACAAAAATGATGAGTCACGTATATGATATACAAAAATAACTTAATTTTCAGCTTTTTAATTGAAGGGTTGTGGGCTTTGGGCTCCCTGCTGGCATCCAGCTCGACCCCTGGCGGGTCACTTGAACCAGGGGACTTCAAACGTTCTGAAGAAGTGGAACATCCTGTCAGGGTTCACCTTCTCAACTATGTCCAGGAAGCTCAACTCTCTCCTAAGCCTCTTTCATTCGACTTCCCCTTTTGAGGGATCAGGAGCGGGGGTGCGCAGAGCACCGGTGCAGCAGGGGGTCCAGTGTCACATGGCAGAGATCCTGAAATCACTCCTTCTGAAGCGTGTGCACGTCGTGTCCTTTTGAGTCAGCCAAGAGGGAACGTTTGATTTTTACGGGTGCTGTGGGGATAGGATCGCCTCGGGGAAACCATGCCGTATAAGACCTAAAGTGTTACCATTCAGATGAAAATCCATAAAGCGATTTTAACTGCTAGTATGTTATCCAGTTGGCAATTGATGACACAATGTCACCATTGTAAGGTGGCGTGAAGTTAAAATCACAGAGACCTGCAGCTGTTTTGAAATAGAAACCGAACTGTGATTAGAAACAATGGTCACAGTGCAGTTACTCTGAACACTCCTGTAGTGCATGACTATGTCCCTGGCTTGGCATGCATGTAACTAAAGAAACTACAGTGAGCTTAAAGTTGTAATGAGCACACTAAAAACCAGGGCATAGGGGAAGCCTTGGCCACCAGATTCATATAACATCCATCCCTGGTCACTGGCAAAGTGGAAACACATAGCTATGTAGTATCCAGGATCACAGATATTTATCCAAAAGAATAAAACCTACTAACACACTGCAGCCTCACCTGCATCCCCATAGTAACACTGCTGGCCATTAGACAGCAGTTTAAGGCTTCATAAGCAGCCTGGATAATAGCAGGATCTCCACAGGGAACCTTCTGACACACCTGGCATTTATCATAAGTAGCAGTGTGATCTCTGAGAACCATGTTCTGCACCAAAGACACGTCCAAAGCGATGAGCCTCCATGATGAAGGCAGGAGAGTAACTCCTGCGACTCCAGTTCAGGTCCTTACAAACCATCTCACCTTCACTGAAGCTATAGATTATTCATCAGAAAGCGGAAAGAAAAAAACCCAAAGGAATCTGCTTATAGGCTTTGCCCTTTGAACTGACCACACAAAAATAATAAACCTGATTCATTGATGTGTATCTACACAGTCTGTCTGCGATTTCCTTTATTCTTTTAGTTTAAGTAACCCAGACTTTAATAAAAAGATATGCATGGCGTTATATTTATTATTCGTTACAGTATTTTCATATTGTATGAATTAGTTATTTCTTCCCAAATGAATGACAAAAGTCTTATTCGTGTCTTTCCAAACATAAACAGTGCTTGTTAGTATCAGCTGAGGGTAACTGGCTGTCTATGAGCCCAGACAATTAATTTCATTGTGTTTGTATAAATACAATTCACTTAAAATGCAGGGCGTGTATGTGTGTATCCTTTGCTGGGTTCACATTGAGGTGTTTAGGTGACACTTTAATCCCGAGCAGCACGCAGCTTTACACTCTTTAAACCCTTTACTACAGCGCTGCAGCTTGGGCACCTTGCTAAGGGGTTTTATAGAAGAACATCTCCTGGGACTTGACCCAGAAGTCTTCAGGTTAGTTTTTATTGCTGGGTAGGGGTCAAGGTTCCCATTGTTGGGATTAGGGTTATGCCCATAAAAAATTGATGGAGAGTCCCCATAAAGATATAGATGACTAATCTGTGTGTGTGTGTGTGTGTGTGAGCTGATATACCTTAGCTTATGGGGACACAATGTCCCCACAGCGTGATGAATATCCATCCTAGTTGTCATAGTTAGCATTAGCATTTTATTAGCATTTTTCCCATAGAAATGAATGAGTGATCCCCTTGAAGATATGTTTACCCGACGTGTGTGTGTGTGAGAGAGCGAGAGAGAGAGAGACAGAGAGACACAGAGAGAGAGAACAAAATACATTTCATACCACAAGTAAAGTCAAAGTGAGGGGATCAAACTGGACCTTTTGGACCTTCACTTTGGTGGGTGCTTGATTCCAGCCAGCAGATGTCAGTTGGCTTTAAGACTTGCTAAGCAGATGTGATGTGTGCTGTCCTGGAGAACAAGCTTTGGGGGGGGGGGGGGCTACTACAACAGATGTTCTGGCTCTGGAAATATTTTTCACATCCTTACACTTTTTGGTGTCATCCCATGAAATGCATACACAGCCGCGAGAAGGTGTCAGCTTCCTTTAAATGGAGGATTCCAGTTAATAAGTCGAAGTTTCTTTAGGGATGCCAGCAAGCTGTCACTAGATGTTGTGTAGATGACGTGCTGAGCAGAAAGACCAGTTTATTACCAGTGAGAATGGAAGCAATTTCGTGATACATTGTAGTGAAGGCAAAATCTCGAAAATCTGGTCATACAAAATATGCAAAAATTTATGCAAAAAATAAACATTTGCATGCAAATGTAAGTGAAATATTATGACATTATATTAACAGTGAGGCACGTATGATGCTTGAGGTTGCTTTTCTGGGTACATCTAGGTATTATATACAGATCATAAAACATCATATGATGTTTGTTCAGGCTGATTTCTTCAACTGCCCTGATCAGAATGACAAAAGACCAGAAAAAATAAAAAAGACTAAATTAATGTCTTTCACTGCCTGTCATCTTACCTCCTTTGTTGTAAATAATTATCAGCCCAATCATTCTCCATTTTGTTCTAAAAAGTTAAATCTGAGTGTTATTTTTAACATTGGGAGGCCTCAGATATCAACTTGAGTTTTATACTACTATACTACTACTACATTACTACATTTGTCATGGAAGCATCGCAACACACACACACATACACAGAGAGAGAGAGAGAGAGAGAGAGAGAGAGATTAACTATCTATATCTTTGCGGGGACTCTCAATTCATTTCTATGAGCATAATCCTAGTCCCAGCTATGACTATGGCTAGATTTTTAGCTTTTTGATTGCGAGTTTGTATAAAATTGAGTTTCCCCTTGAGGGGACCAAAACAATGTCACCACAAGGTCAAAATAACAGGTTTTTATCACATTCTGGGTACATTTGGTCCCCACAATACAATATATACATGACCACACATGCACACACACACTGTGAGTATAAGCCTTGTCATTTCGGAGGTACTCGGACCCAGACGTCTGGCTGTATTCCTGCCTATTTCTTCTGCATTCAACATGTCAGTTACAGGTACCAAATGCTGGCTTACTGAGTAACATATCCCAGACCTTGCCATCCACCACTTTTACAGTATAATCAACATAATGTGGTCATAATGTTTCGGCGTATCAATGTGTATACAGTACTGTGGAAAAGTTTTAGTCAAAGACAATGGTTACAGCTATTTATCTTGGTAGCAAGTGTATATCTTCTCAGAAACAAACACTATTTAATATTAGAACATATGCAAATTAAGATTAACACCACAAAAACAAGAATTTCTTCTGTTCTCCAAAAAGTTAATGATATCTTCCTGGGTAGCTATATGAACTTATTCATAGTATTAGCTATTTAATATTCCATTCATCCATCTTCCCACTGTTTATTCTGGTCAGGGTCATGGGGGTGTTGTTTGGAGCCTATCCAAGGCAGCACGGGGCAGGGGTACACCCTGGACAGGATGTCAGTCCACTGCAGGGTTACTCACAAAAACACACACTACCTTGCACTTGCAAAATCTTGCCATATTTATTCTGGGTGTTTAGTCAGAGAGTAAGGAGGTAAGGAGCATGTGCTGATTACAGCACGTTGGTGCATCCACCACACAACGAACCACCTCAGGGATGAGAACCTGAGTGCAGCCATGTGGCAGGTGGTACCTCAGCACCACACTAGTCCAAATGGACCAGTGTGAGTTTTTTTTGCAGTGGCTGGAGTGCCAATCCTGCCACCAACCCCCAAGTTAGAAGACCTCCTTACAGGGCTGGATGTAGGTTAACATCATACCCAGGATGAAGCAATTGCAGGTTAAAGGAGCTGTTCAAGGGCCCAATGGAGTAGGATCACTCTGGCATTGGTGGGATTCAAACCAGAGACCTTCCAGTTGCTGGCACAGAGTCACCACTCCACCGTTAGTTAGAGACTGAAGTCTGTTACTGTAGGTCCGTCTAATCCTTCAGAAAAAACTCACACTTCGCTATGGAGTAAGAGCATATGTTTGACGCACACATTTCTAAAAACTCCATGCAGCCATTTTCTTGGGTTTTAATGTTTTTTACTGAGACTTTCTTTAACGTACAAGGGAAAAATGTATATAAATTAACTTAACTCTTCTACACGGCAACCTCACAGTCGTGCACAAGCTCGGTCAAAAACTAATGTGCTCTTTAGCTCCAAAGCTGCGACTCCACAAACCAAAAAAAACAAGGTTCAAGCCGCCTATAACATTATCAAACAAATCAAAAATGGCATAGCCGACTGCGACAACCACTAGACCCGAACAAGCGTGTCAAAATAAAAGCGTAGACAGGCATTTCGAGCAAATGAGATACAATGCAATAAAACGCAAACCACAAATAGAAATTTGTCCATTACAGAAATGGCGCCAACAACATCATTTCTGATCAGTCGTGTTCATGCAAAGCAGCCATGTAACATATCATCTATCTTACTTTTTATACAACCAACTGCATAACATAACACTTCGAATGCCATCCTGGGGATCACAGGTTCATCCACCCGCCACCTAAACCTGTCACCCACTGGCTTCCGCTGGGTTTCCTCTCCAGGTTTTCTTATGAAGCAATCCTGTAAGCATTCTCATAGGCTAAGTCAAGCCTAATTCCATCTATATGGCTTAACAGTAATCATCTGGGCAGAAGTACAATGATTCAGGACCCAGTCTGATCTTAACTGGCATTGCATAGGAGACGTCGGACACACTTTACTTCAGGGGCTACAAATAATGTAGCATTATGCTATTACTTACAGTACTGTGCAAAAGTTTCAGTTAAAAGAAAAACTGAAAGCTGATTTTCTGGATTGTAAATGTATATGTGCTCAGAACAAAAACACATTTTGACATTAGAAAATGTGAGTAACAATAAAAAATATCAGGGATTTTTTCTGTTTTCCAAAAAGTTACTGGTATCTAGTTGGATGGCTAGATGAACGTCGCTTCAGATCCAAAACCTCTCCTCATGGGCACCTCAGCTGTTCACCACCAGGTCGCTTAATTAATTTAATTAGTTAAAAAAGCCAATGAGGAACTGATTAGCCCAGGGGTGGGCAATCTTATTCGCAAAGGGCCGGTGTGTATGCAGGTTTTCGCTGCAACTCCCTAATTAGGACACTAATTAGAGGACTGATTGGCTGAAGAATCCTCGCACCTGGGTTTGAACAGCTGACCTACAGGTTATCCCAAAAACCTGCATACACAGCGGCCCTTTGCGGATAAGATTGCCCATCCCTGGATTAGCCATGTGAGGTGCGCTAGTGCGTGTTTTGATTGTTGCTGCAAACAATGAGTTGCACTGGGAAGAGGAGCATTCTTTGACAGATATAATAATAAACCAATGTGATCATCTTCTTCGACTGCTTATTTCACTGCTTAAGATTCTTAGACATTACTATGTATAAATTCAGTTCAGTTCAATTCAATCATATTTGTATGCCGCATTTTCACAAACATTAAATTATCTCAAAGCGCTTTACATTATCCCTGCCCAAAGCCCCCAGTGAGCAAACCAGATGCGACAGTAGCAAGGAAAAACTGGAGGAAGGAACCTTGGGAGGAACCAAACTGAACGGGGGAGCACATCTTCCTACAGCGGGAGAATGAGAAGTTTATAAATGCACAAGGGTGTTAATGTCAAAGGGTTATTGTTGGGTGGGAACCTTCATGGGTCACATTGTCCGCCTGTTAAACGCATGCCAAACGTTTCTCCCATTTAGGTTTTAATACGCAGGCACATCAGCGGGCACCTTCAGGCATTGCTGGTCCCACACTTTCACGTATTTGTTCCCTGGACCATATGCAGGGCAGCACGAGCGACCCATCCCTGCCCTCCGCCGACCCGGCAGCCGGAGAGCGCACCCCGGTATTGCTGTCCCACCGGCCGGAGGGCGCGGCACGAGCGCTCATGTGTGACGCCGAGCTATATTGGGAGCTGGCTGACCGGCGCACCTGTTGCCAGGCTGTCGGCGCGGCGCGGCCTGGTCTTCCTCACCCTGGGGGGGTCACCGGGAGCTGGCCGAGCCGCCCACGAGTCACCACGTCTGCTTAACTGCGTAGAAGCCCTCAAAGCGAGTCCCTCAGACATGCCCGCTATGATCGGTCTCGCGGCTCTGCACGGAGAGAGACAAATAAGCCTCACGTGCTTGGGTTAAGGCAGGCCCCAGACCAGCGGCGGGGGCCTGGACATCCTCCCAGACTAGACATGGCCACACCGGGACAGGAGACAGATGTGGGAAGGAGAGGAAGTGCCTCCTCTTGTCACCTTTCCAACTTGGCAGTATCCGGCAGTAGCTGAGCCATTTTCGTCTGAATGGACTTAAATTGGCCGCCTGGTGAAGCAGTTATTTTTCTTAATTGGACTGAGGTCAGATTTTTACATTTGCAGTCCAGTAAAACAGGAAACCTTCAGTTAACCCTATGAACGCCATCACCTGTAGCTCGTTTTCAGCATTTCTGATCTGCTAATGCTCCCTTCATGATGTGTCTTTTATCCTCCTGGACATTTGCAGCTATATGGCCTAAAGTGTTAAAGCACATGGTTCTTTCCGGAACAAAAGTTTCTGCAAAAACCAGCATAGGCTCCTCCATGTTATTTCATGTGCGTCTACAGAGAAGCGTGACTCTTTGCAGAGGAATTGTCAGTGATCTGCTCTTATTTCAAGCCCTTTTATCCTGGAGTTTGAACATCACGATGCAGCACAAGGACAGTCTTTATATGTCTCTGAGTTCAGCATTGACAGAAGTAGTTAACAACCTGGATTCAGAAGCAGAGACGCTGGTTCAGAAATACCAGGGACTCTCTCCTGCTGCTATAGCCTTGAGCTGTGCGCTTAACCTGAATAGCCTCAGTGAAAATGTCCTGTATAAAAATATTAGAAAAACAAGCATGCAAGCTGTGTAATAAATGTGGAAGCTTTGAAGAGAAGTTTCTGCTCAGAAACTAAACTATATAATGTAGCCATTCTGTGATAGTCAGGTCCAAACTGGCAGGGAATGGAATCCACCAATTACTGTGGCATTTACCCACCCCCAACGTTCACCACCTTTAAAAATAATACTACCATTTGCGTTGATATCATGAGGGTTTGTTTGCTTAGCTGACCTAGTCCTCAGGACTTAACCAGTTGCCATTTTCTGTATGTATGCATGGATATTTACAGGCGAGATTCACCGAAATGTCTGTAGGGTGATACGGTTCTAGGGGATGGAAGCCAGACAGCTGTTTACATTCCATGCAAAACAGAAAAGAAATAATTTAAACCTAATTAAGTGTATACCCTGCACTAGATGAGCTTTTGCTAGATGGTTGCACAATTATGCATTACAAATGATGTTACAAACATATTGCATCACCTTGACCTCACTGTCTTTTGATGACGTTGGATAACCTTAGTGGAGAGCAGACTCTGGCTTCCACGTGAATGGAGAGCTCACCACTGGCTAGCCTTTAACACAATGTTAGCTTCCAAACCAAAGCTGGCAAAGGTTTGGCAAACACCATATAAAGGTGCCTCTGTGATGTGCAGCTAGGCCAGGTTCTATCAGTTAACCAGATCCAAAGACCTTAACCACCGCTGGTTATCCTTCTGTGGGGGGGCTGCACAGTTAGATCGAGAGCTGGGAGATGGGGATATTTTGAGGGAGGGGTAAGAAAATACAGGGAAGGATTGCATCCCAGCATACAGCTAGAAAATGACAGAAGCAGGGGTGGACGACTGTCAGAGTGTCCCGCTCACTCCACGTGCAATTAGTGACACGCTGCTATCTTCAGTTCACAGTGCGAGGTGACAGCGTTCATCAGAAGCCCTGTCTCTCCCCCCCCCCCCCCCCCCCCCCCGCCTTCCCGGCCCGTCAATCATCATCTCAAAAGGAGGCAGACATCTGAGAGCTTGTCGGTGGACTTTCAGTCAGTAATGGCATAAAATGAAAAGGTACTCTAGAACAAAATAAAAAATAGTAGCTGAGCCATAAGGCTGTTTATCAGTAGTATCAAAAGAGCAATAAAATTCCCAAATGGGTTTTGTAAGCATCAGTCTTACATTCCCACACAAAGTATTGATAAATGTGATTTGTCTTTATGTTACGCCTGTTGTCCACGTCTTGCATGACATGACAGGAAAAGAAGATGAATGGAATGTGTGGTATGATATATAGGGCCATACTATTTCACAACTGGTCTGAAGAGATTGCGATTCTAGCAGGGATGCCCAGAATTGATTAGCAGTGGTGTCCATCCTCATGAATTGATTTCATATAACCTTAATCTACTCCCTCTGTCTCATAGACATGTGCTGTCCTCTCCCGTAGGGGTCAAAAGGCCCTGATGGGGTGATTAATACTGTACTCTGTTGGGTATTTAAAGCAGGATCCCACTGTTGTCTTTAACTCAAGGTCTCAGTGGGGTCTTTAACACAGGAAGCTATAGTCTTTAAATGGGGATCCCAGTGGGATATTTAGCAAAGGCAAATTATAGGGGTCTTTGATTCTGGATATCAGTGGGATCTTTTACTGAGGATCCTAGTGGGCCTCCACCATGGTTAATTGAGTGTGCCATACCAACTTCCTCCATCAGGTGGCGCTCTCCCAGGACGATCTATGCAATAGATGCAATCTATGCACACTCAGCGCTGCAGGTCTTCACACCCGTGACAAACAGTCGCAGCCAGAGGTCCCTTCACACATGGATTCCCGCAGTGGAGGAAATGCCCAGCTCCTCGAAGGTCATTATGCAGGACGGGATCGGCGCCATGAAGCCGTGTTTCACTCCACTGCTTTCCAGCGAGGGGATAATTAGCTGGTCAGATTTACACGCGAGCCCGGTGGCGAGGAGGCCAAAGCTGCTTGCAGGGGGGCTGCTGGGGGGGATTGCTCATGCTCTCGATGGGGAGGCGAATTGAGCCACTCGCCCTGGCATTCCCCCATTGTCATTCCTCTGTGGGTCTTCCAGAACTTAACACTTTTATGACACTGGGCCCCAAACATCTTTTCAACAGATGCTTTGCATCACCCTGTGACATTTAAAAAGTGGCATCATTTCATTTTATTTCATTCAGGGCCCACCCTACTGCAAACAGACATCTGCCGTTTATCAGATCGTGTTAATCTCTCCCTGGTGACATCACACCGGGACTCTCATTACAATGACGATGATCAGTAGTTTAAATGGCTCAAGGCATTGTTGTGTTCAGGACTAGGTCATTAATAAACGTTAAAAGGTGAACTTCTTAAGTCCATCGTTATCCAGCCCCTAATTTCTGACTTTGACAGTTCCATGTGTATCATACAGAGGTCTGTGTGAGGGAATCATGGGAAAGCAGATGCAGTGAACATGGAGGAAACAGGTGTTAATCTTCCTCTCCATCGCCCCCAGTAGGATGCAGTATGAACTGCGTGTCTGAGCTGTACTGTGCCACGTGGCTCAGCTGCTGGCCAGTGTTCTTATTCCTTGCAGTGTCTGCACATCCTCCCCTGTGATTCTCAGGTTTTCTCCAGCAGTTGAAAGACATGCGCTGCAGGTGAATAGCTGTCTCTGAATTGCCGTGAGCGTAGGTCTGTTTGCCCTGTGATGTGCTGGGATCCTGTCTAGTGCGCCGTTCCCTGTGCTACCTGGGATAGGATGCAAACAAATTGGTCGTGTTGCCTTGTGGTGCAGACAATGCTTTGAAACATATTCTGCAAATTATTTGTTGTTGTTCTTGGTCCAATTTGTTGAAGCCAAAATGATTCCAAATAACTGATGTGCGTTTACCTCTTTTGTGGACTAAAGGTACCCATCCTGCCACGGTGTGTGTGTGTGATTGTGTGCATGATTGTGTGTGTGTGTGTGATTGTGTGCATGATTGTGTGTGATTGTGTGCATGATTGTGTGTGATTGTGTGCATGATTGTGTGTGTGTGTGATTGTGTGTGTGATTTTGTATGGTTATGTGTATGATCGTGTGTGTGACTGTGATTGTGTGTATGATCCTGTGTACGATTGTGTGTATGATTGCGTGTGTGATTTTATATGGTTATGTGCATGATCATGTGTGTGACTGTGTCTGTGGTTGTGTATATCATGTGTATGACTGGGTGTGTGTGATTGTGTGTATGATTGTGTGTGATTGTGTGCATGATTGTGTGCATGATTGTGTGTGTGTGTGATTGTGTGTATGATTGTGTGTGTGATTTTGTATGGTTATGTGTATGATCGTGTGTGTGACTGTGATTGTGTGTATGATCCTGTGTACGGTTGTGTGTTGGTCTATGTGGTTTATGGGGACATTTCACCTGAATACGTACCGACACTCTGAGGACATTTGGGTTTATGAGGACAAAGTCAATGTCCTCATAATTCTGACAGTGTGGATCCATCCTAAGGACTCTAAGTTACCACCCCCTGTTTTTTTAGACAACGTCCTGATAGACCCCCAAACCTGTTTTTCAGTGTATTCCAGTGTGTCCGGCTTCCCAGGTTTGGCACCCCTGTAGCCGGGTTATGTTACTGCAGAAAGATACACATTATCCGTTCACTTACACACAAATTTGGCGGGCTGGGTCCTCATTGGCTAAAATGAGCACATGCGCAATTGTATGTCCTGTTAAACCACGTGTTAGTTGGCGCGCCATCCCCTCGTCTCCGTTTGGATGAAGTCATTTCTAGATCTGCTAATGAAGACGCCGAAAATTGGTAAGAAATTGCATTTAATTCCTCATACAGCGTTTTTATTTTATTATGTTCATATCTTAAGTTTAGTTCCTGTTACTGGTGCCATGTTTTGCTTTCTTGCTGGCTAATTAATCGCAGCGTATAGTTTAGTAAGACCTAACTAAAGAGCTGCGTATTTACTATGGACGAACATACGTATACTTCGGAAGATTATTAAGGCCACCTGAAAGGGAAAAAATAAAACGTTAAAACGTGAGATTAAAGTCGAAATAAATTAAGAGGTTATAATGGAAATAACCTCGAAAGCTACCTTATCTTGACTATAATAATTAAAGTTTATTTTGATATCGAAACTTTCGAGTTTAATCTCAAAACGTATAGTACATTTTTCCCCTTTTAAGGTGCCCCTAATGCTCTTTCGTAGTATTAAAAAAATCTGTAAGTTTTATATACACGTATATAGCCTTAATGCTGCTGATACAGCATTTTGTTATTATTACCACTTGTTTACCACTTAGCTTGCCCATTACTTATGTTTACTGTACATTTGTTTGCTATTTAGCCTAGCTACCATATTTCACATCAGACGCTTGTAAATCTAATGACTTGTAAAGGTAGCTGGAGGACTTGTGTGCTAGAATATTCTTTCGTGCGTAATGACGTTTTGTATGTCCACGGTCAGTATTATTGACCGTGCCAGCTAGTTAAGTGGCTAGGATGATAGCTGGTTTATACAACATATCTAAACAAGTGCAAACATTAGCTATAATGCGCTACGTATAGAATTTGACCTGGCAACGTTGCATTTATTTAATAACGTTAATTTTTTGTTCACCCACAATAGACAGGATTTCGCAAATGGAATTAGTAAGGCGTACAAGAAGGCAAAGTCCCAAAGACGATGCGCTATATCATATTTCACAGGGAAAGGACAAGAAAGGGCTTGACGTCAAATACATAAATTCATACAAGGGTGAGTTAAACACGTAAATTCTTGTTATAGTGAATTTTATATTAAGGCATATTATCTTTCAGTGTTGTTTACTTGTTGTATATATTTTTTTATTTATGTCCGTAGGTCATGGAGTGTTCTGTTCTGCTCCTTTTGAAAAAGGAGATTTTATAGCGGAGTACAGGGGTGATCTGATAAATGGTGAAGAATGCAATAGGAGACGAAGAATTTATCACGATAACCTTAAAGTTTTTATGTTTGAATTTCGTTTCAATGGAAGACTTTGGTGGTAGGTATCAATGTGAGTGTGATTATAGAGAACATCAATATAACTAGGACAAAGTTATGCTGAGCCATTGTGATTGCACGCACCTGTTTAATAAGGAACAGGAAATATTCATTGTGCAAGGAAAATTTACTATAAATTATTTAAAATGTATATGTATCATGGTGTTGCTGTCACTATATTTTGTTATAGGCTTATTTTGTCTGTTCCATTAGTGTTGACGCTGCCCAGGAGGACCAGTCTCTTGGTCGACTAGTCAATGACAACCACATTGACCCAAACACTAAAATGAAGAAAATTGTAAGGGAAAGAAAACCTCATTTATGTTTGTTTGCTATCAAAGACATCGCACCCGGAGAGGAGATAACATATGATTATGGCGACTCAGAATGGCCATGGAGATGCAAGGTACTGGCTTTTTTGTCTCCTTTTTTGTGTGACAGGGAACCTTGTTGCGGTGATTTTGTGAGCCTATGGAAGCGTCATGCATTCACTAAAGAAAAAATCAACCTCCAAGCGTGCTTTTATGTAAAGTGTATCTCATTAATTCAGAAAAACAGACTGGGTTTTTTTCTTTAGTGACTGCAGTACGCTGCCATATGAGCCATCAATGTTACCTGTAATGACAAAGTGTTAATGGCGTTATGTAGCGACGACAGCTCATGTTACAACAGGAGCTTATTTGAGCTTCTATGCTGCTTATCTTACTTTACATTACAGTACTTACTCATCCCTATGAGATTCTCACTTTAGCTGACAACTAACTTTAGCTGACAACAACGTAGTCTCTTACTGCTTATTTAAATGCATTACCAAACTGTTATGTTTAAGCAAAAGGTATTAATGGTATTAAAGCATCTATAAATTTGATTTGTCCACCTCAGGCATATGTTTTATTAGATGCTTTATTTTTAATGTCTTATTCTTGCCACAACAATGTTATGAATACTTAATCTATAAAAAAGTATGTACTTGTTTTTTTTTGTTTTATATTGTATAATCAATCATTTGCCATTCATTTAAAAAATCACATTCACTGTAAATAGAGCAGCCTTACTCTAATAGCGGACCTTGTATCTCAAAATCCTCATTGCAGATGGATGCAAAGAAAGCACATAAAAGCAAATGCATATCGGTTCCAAACATCAGTTATCGGCCCTATTAAGTAGTAATAATCGGTATCGATATCTGAAAAACCAACATCGGTCGACCTGTAGTCTGATCCTCAAGTGTGATACACTCCATAATTTTCTGAGTAGTATATTTTGACTGTGCACAGTCTGCAATGAATTTTCTTTTGCTATCAAACACTTGCATTATTGATTGACTAGTGTTATTCAGCTGCACTGCAGCCTCCTTCATTGGAAAGGATTTATTTTTCAGAAACTTTTTATGCTCCACTCTTGACTTTAGTAATTGCAAGTGACCAGGAGAGTGTACATATAATAGTTTCAGAAGCAGTGTTGAATAAAACGGTGGTATGTTGACTTGTGCCCTATGTGCCTGATTAGTGCAAGTAGGTCCGTGCAGCATTTATGTAACTCAGCCAGAATTCATCTTCCATCTATCCAATTTTAGTCTTGGTGTTTTCTCATGGAATTGAATGAAATGTTTTGTTTTGTTGTGGCCAAATTCATTGAGAAAGCTGTCTGTTTTGTTTTCAGGCTAATAGTGAGGTTGAATCTATGATTTTGTCGTTGACCCCCACTTCCTCCACCCTGACGAACAGTGCTGAACAGGTATGTTTCAGTCAGTAAAATGACAAATTGTTTTGTATGTGTGTATTGTAGGATATGTGCAACATAGCTAGTATTCATCCTGACGTTCAATATTCACTGATATGAAAGTTAAAATATTGCTTTTTCTTGGTCAATGAAACATCATTGGTCTTGGAGACTATGGCACTCCTTGAAAGGAGTTGAAAAGTTTGTTTAGGAGAAATGTTAAGTGACATGAGAAATGGTGTCATGGACCTACATCCTAATCAACAATACTTATATCGACCCATTTAAAGCAAATGTTGTTTTTGTTCCTTCAACTTGCTAGATGTTTGGGGCTGTGTCTTCTGAAGGAAACCAAAACAACGAATCTCATTCCTCTTCAAAAACTACCTCAGAACTGCAGGAGCCAACCACATCTTGTGTTTCGCAGGTATTAATTCTCGCCGAGATATAAATCTGGCAAATATAGTCCCTGTTCTTTTTAAATCTTGGCATTGTGCCTCTTTTTTTAATCGCAAGTGACCAGGAGAGTGTACATAATAGTTTCAGAAGCAGTGTTGAATAAAACGGTGGTATGTTGGGACATGGTGCTTTTCAGGACACTCTAAAGATCCTCAGCACTGCTTTACCTGGCCAAAACGTTCTGGTGTGTGTTTATAGCTGTGTGTAATAATGCTGGTTTGTAAGTACCGTGTTGTTTATTGGGACTTGCCGATGACTTGTGCCCTATGTGCCTGATTAGTGCAAGTAGGTCTGTGCAGCATTAATGTAACTCAACCAGAATTCATCTTCCATCCATCCAATTTTAGTCTTGGTGTTTTCTCATGGAATTGAATGAAATGTTTTGTTTTTGTGGCCAAATTCATTGAGAAAGCTGTCTGTTTTGTTTTCAGGCTAATAGTGAGGTTGAATCTATGATTTTGTCGTTGACCCCCACTTCCTCCACCCTGACGAACGGTGCTGAACAGGTATGTTTCAGTCAGTAAAATGACAAATTGTTTTGTATGTGTGTATTGTAGGATATGTGCAACATAGCTAGTATTCATCCTGACGTTCAATATTCACTGATATGAAAGTTAAAATATTGCTTTTTCTTGGTCAATGAAACATCATTGGTCTTGGAGACTATGGCACTCCTTGAAAGGAGTTGAAAAGTTTGTTTAGGAGAAATGTTAAGTGACATGAGAAATGGTGTCATGGACCTACATCCTAATCAACAATACTTATATCGACCCATTTAAAGCAAATGTTGTTTTTGTTCCTTCAACTTGCTAGATGTTTGGGGCTGTGTCTTCTGAAGGAAACCAAAACAACGAATCTCATTCCTCTTCAAAAACTACCTCAGAACTGCAGGAGCCAACCACATCTTGTGTTTCGCAGGTATTAATTCTCGCCGAGATATAAATCTGGCAAATATAGTCCCTGTTCTTTTTAAATCTTGGCATTGTGCCTCTTTTTTTAATCGCAAGTGACCAGGAGAGTGTACATAATAGTTTCAGAAGCAGTGTTGAATAAAACGGTGGTATGTTGGGACATGGTGCTTTTCAGGACACTCTAAAGATCCTCAGCACTGCTTTACCTGGCCAAAACATTCTGGTGTGTGTTTATAGCTGTGTGTAATAATGCTGGTTTGTAAGTACCGTGTTGTTTATTGGGACTTGCCGATGACTTGTGCCCTATGTGCCTGATTAGTGCAAGTAGGTCTGTGCAGCATTAATGTAACTCAACCAGAATTCATCTTCCATCCATCCAATTTTAGTCTTGGTGTTTTCTCATGGAATTGAATGAAATGTTTTGTTTTTGTGGCCAAATTCATTGAGAAAGCTGTCTGTTTTGTTTTCAGGCTAATAGTGAGGTTGAATCTATGATTTTGTCGTTGACCCCCACTTCCTCCACCCTGACGAACGGTGCTGAACAGGTATGTTTCAGTCAGTAAAATGACAAATTGTTTTGTATGTGTGTATTGTAGGATATGTGCAACATAGCTAGTATTCATCCTGACATTCAATATTCACTGATATGAAAGTTAAAATATTGCTTTTTCTTGGTCAATGAAACATCATTGGTCTTGGAGACTATGGCACTCCTTGAAAGGAGTTGAAAAGTTTGTTTAGGAGAAATGTTAAGTGACATGAGAAATGGTGTCATGGACCTACATCCTAATCAACAATACTTATATCGACCCATTTAAAGCAAATGTTGTTTTTGTTCCTTCAACTTGCTAGATGTTTGGGGCTGTGTCTTCTGAAGGAAACCAAAACAACGAATCTCATTCCTCTTCAAAAACTACCTCAGAACTGCAGGAGCCAACCACATCTTGTGTTTCGCAGGTATTAATTCTCGCCGAGATATAAATCTGGCAAATATAGTCCCTGTTCTTTTTAAATCTTGGCATTGTGCCTCTTTTTTTAATCGCAAGTGACCAGGAGAGTGTACATAATAGTTTCAGAAGCAGTGTTGAATAAAACGGTGGTATGTTGGGACATGGTGCTTTTCAGGACACTCTAAAGATCCTCAGCACTGCTTTACCTGGCCAAAACATTCTGGTGTGTGTTTATAGCTGTGTGTAATAATGCTGGTTTGTAAGTACCGTGTTGTTTATTGGGACTTGCCGATGACTTGTGCCCTATGTGCCTGATTAGTGCAAGTAGGTCTGTGCAGCATTAATGTAACTCAACCAGAATTCATCTTCCATCCATCCAATTTTAGTCTTGGTGTTTTCTCATGGAATTGAATGAAATGTTTTGTTTTTGTGGCCAAATTCATTGAGAAAGCTGTCTGTTTTGTTTTCAGGCTAATAGTGAGGTTGAATCTATGATTTTGTCGTTGACCCCCACTTCCTCCACCCTGACGAACGGTGCTGAACAGGTATGTTTCAGTCAGTAAAATGACAAATTGTTTTGTATGTGTGTATTGTAGGATATGTGCAACATAGCTAGTATTCATCCTGACGTTCAATATTCACTGATATGAAAGTTAAAATATTGCTTTTTCTTGGTCAATGAAACATCATTGGTCTTGGAGACTATGGCACTCCTTGAAAGGAGTTGAAAAGTTTGTTTAGGAGAAATGTTAAGTGACATGAGAAATGGTGTCATGGACCTACATCCTAATCAACAATACTTATATCGACCCATTTAAAGCAAATGTTGTTTTTGTTCCTTCAACTTGCTAGATGTTTGGGGCTGTGTCTTCTGAAGGAAACCAAAACAACGAATCTCATTCCTCTTCAAAAACTACCTCAGAACTGCAGGAGCCAACCACATCTTGTGTTTCGCAGGTATTAATTCTCGCCGAGATATAAATCTGGCAAATATAGTCCCTGTTCTTTTTAAATCTTGGCATTGTGCCTCTTTTTTTAATCGCAAGTGACCAGGAGAGTGTACATAATAGTTTCAGAAGCAGTGTTGAATAAAACGGTGGTATGTTGGGACATGGTGCTTTTCAGGACACTCTAAAGATCCTCAGCACTGCTTTACCTGGCCAAAACGTTCTGGTGTGTGTTTATAGCTGTGTGTAATAATGCTGGTTTGTAAGTACCGTGTTGTTTATTGGGACTTGCCGATGACTTGTGCCCTATGTGCCTGATTAGTGCAAGTAGGTCTGTGCAGCATTAATGTAACTCAACCAGAATTCATCTTCCATCCATCCAATTTTAGTCTTGGTGTTTTCTCATGGAATTGAATGAAATGTTTTGTTTTTGTGGCCAAATTCATTGAGAAAGCTGTCTGTTTTGTTTTCAGGCTAATAGTGAGGTTGAATCTATGATTTTGTCGTTGACCCCCACTTCCTCCACCCTGACGAACGGTGCTGAACAGGTATGTTTCAGTCAGTAAAATGACGACTTGTTTTGTATGTGTGTATTGTAGGATATGTGCAACATAGCTAGTATTCATCCTGACGTTCAATATTCACTGATAGGAAAGTTAAAATATTGCTTTTTCTTGGTCAATGAAACATCATTGGTCTTGGAGACTATGGCACTCCTTGAAAGGAGTTGAAAAGTTTGTTTAGGAGAAATGTTAAGTGACATGAGAAATGGTGTCATGGACCTACATCCTAATCAACAATACTTATATCGACCCATTTAAAGCAAATGTTGTTTTTGTTCCTTCAACTTGCTAGATGTTTGGGGCTGTGTCTTCTGAAGGAAACCAAAACAACGAATCTCATTCCTCTTCAAAAACTACCTCAGAACTGCAGGAGCCAACCACATCTTGTGTTTCGCAGGTATTAATTCTCGCCGAGATATAAATCTGGCAAATATAGTCCCTGTTCTTTTTAAATCTTGGCATTGTGCCTCTTTTTTTAATCGCAAGTGACCAGGAGAGTGTACATAATAGTTTCAGAAGCAGTGTTGAATAAAACGGTGGTATGTTGGGACATGGTGCTTTTCAGGACACTCTAAAGATCCTCAGCACTGCTTTACCTGGCCAAAACGTTCTGGTGTGTGTTTATAGCTGTGTGTAATAATGCTGGTTTGTAAGTACCGTGTTGTTTATTGGGACTTGCCGATGACTTGTGCCCTATGTGCCTGATTAGTGCAAGTAGGTCTGTGCAGCATTAACCCTCTGGGGTCTAGGGGTAGGAAACACACTCTCACTGACTGGGGCATGATCACTCATTTCTTCAAATATCATAAACTTAATTCATGACAAATTATTTCTTATATATTTGTTTTGCCATCACACTCATCTTTATTTTAATATATATTGTAAATATGTCAGATTTTTGTTAAGTTTGAAATTTGACATCAAAATATAGACATTGCAAAATGCAGTTTGGAACATTTGCAGAAACATTATAAAAGTACATAGTAAGCAATGCTGGCAGTTTGTTTTGATCCCAGATATCTGATCACCAAAGTCTTGGCTACATGAAGATGACTAAATGGTGTAGTTGCTACATTCATTTGGATAAATAAATAAGAAAAACCTAACTCGTGTAACTATTTCTGGCTCCTTTCATTGAATATGTAGCAACTTTCATGTGTATGAATGAGCCATTGTCACCTGGCCACGTCCCCAACCCCCTTTTATGGCGCTGAAGGGGATGTATCTGGATCGCGTTTCACCGTTGCGCTGTTAATCAAATTACCATGCGAATGCGATTTGAATACGCGCTAATGCGGCTATTTAGAATGTGAATAGCGATCTTCAGGTGAGAGCGGTATACACGCCCCCGATGCAGGTAAAACAAAGTAAGATGACAAGGTTTACTTTTTTGCCGATTTAACCTAATTAAAAAAACTTTAATACTTCCGACAATGGACGTTTTGAAAAGAAGACAGATTACGGATTTATCCAGCGTTTTTTTCATGATTCTACATTAAGATTTCAGCGAGATATAAACTGAAATAGACGCGAAAAGTACGCGATGTCGCCGACGACATACTCGACCCCAGAGAGTTAATGTAACTCAACCAGAATTCATCTTCCATCCATCCAATTTTAGTCTTGGTGTTTTCTCATGGAATTGAATGAAATGTTTTGTTTTTGTGGCCAAATTCATTGAGAAAGCTGTCTGTTTTGTTTTCAGGCTAATAGTGAGGTTGAATCTATGATTTTGTCGTTGACCCCCACTTCCTCCACCCTGACGAACGGTGCTGAACAGGTATGTTTCAGTCAGTAAAATGACGACTTGTTTTGTATGTGTGTATTGTAGGATATGTGCAACATAGCTAGTATTCATCCTGACGTTCAATATTCACTGATATGAAAGTTAAAATATTGCTTTTTCTTGGTCAATGAAACATCATTGGTCTTGGAGACTATGGCACTCCTTGAAAGGAGTTGAAAAGTTTGTTTAGGAGAAATGTTAAGTGACATGAGAAATGGTGTCATGGACCTACATCCTAATCAACAATACTTATATCGACCCATTTAAAGCAAATGTTGTATTTGTTCCTTCAACTTGCTAGATGTTTGGGGCTGTGTCTTCTGAAGGAAACCAAACCAACGAATCTCATTCCTCTTCAAAAACTACCTCAGAACTGCAGGAGCCAACAACAACTTGTGTTTCGCAGGTATTAATTCTCGCCGAGATATAAATCTGGCAAATAGTCCCTGTTCTTTTTAAATCTTGGCATTGTGCCTCTTTTTTTTTTTTTTATTGCAAGTGACCAGGAGAGTGTATACCTGGTCAAATGGCTAAATGGACACTCTCAAGATCCTCAGCACTGCTTTACCTTGCCATTGTATTTGTGGGGATAAAGCCCATATTTGTATTCATTTCAAGGGTCTTTAGTCTTTTTTTATCATGGAATTACATTTAGCATTTTGTTGAGGTGAATTAGGTTACAGTTGCTCTCTGAGTTGATGAATAGACTAAGTGCATATCCTGATATATCAATTTGAATTTTATAATGGACTAATCACTGATATTTCGATGCAGTGCAAGAAACATGACCTTGTGTCTACAACCGTATCAACCCTTGAGAAATGTGGACGATGTACAGGACCTGTGTCATCATTCAAGTGGCTCGGATTTAAATGTAGAGGTCAGTATATTGTTTTGTCCCCTGATGTTTATTAATGGTTTTGATCAAAAAGTTGGTGTATTATCACATTGAGTAATTTTCATTTTCCTGTTGAAAGGTAGAATATGCTATTTCAATTCAATACTTTTTGTCAGAATCAGCAAATTTCTCATTTCCTTTAAAGCTAGGGTACACGATTTTGGAAAAACTAGCAGATCTTGAAAGTATCCAATCAAAAATCCCACCCCCTCGCTTCAGGCATTCCTCCGAAGCCACTCCTCCTTTCCACTTGCCCAGTACCCCCTCTCTTTTCTCCCCTCCCCCTGTCCTGTACATGAGCATGAGTGACCCCTCTTGCTGATTTGGCTGGAGCAGTGTTGTGTGGCTTGGACCGAGCCACTTTTTTCCAAGCTTACAGAGCTGGGGCTGTATAGAAACACACTTATTTTTCAGCACACAGACAGAATGGACAGCTAGACTGTTGAGAAATTTACTGAACTTGACAAAAAGTGTATTGGGTTAAAATTGCACACCCTGCCTTTAAGCCAGACTATTGTATTTTAATTAGGGATGTCCCGATCCAATATTGATATCGGAAATAGGTCCGATATCAGCCCAAAAAAACTCTATCGGATTATATCGGACTGCGTTAAAAATCTCCGATATAAGCAGTCCGTTCCGCTCTAAACTCCGTTACAGCTATTCTATCCAGCAGCGTCCAGAGCCAGCGTGCAAAGCCCACGTGATCACAACACTGCTTGCTAGCCAAGTAGCAAAGAAAAAGACCGATGTCGGCCGTGTGGCAGTATTTTTCATTAAAGTCCGAAAAAGACAGTGTGGCTCAGTGCAACACTTGTCATGCACAAGTTTCCCGTGGTGGGACAGAACCGGGAAAGTTTAATACGTCCAACCTCATCGTGCATTTGAAGCAGCATTTTGCACATGATTTGCACTTTAAAAAATATATTTTTGTTTATTTAATTAAGATATTTTTCAGGGTCTTAATATTTATTCTTTAATTCTTTTTTATATATTCTTATGTAAAAGGTTCACATTTATGCAACCAATAGTTAATAAATTGGCTGTTTTTTTCCATACTTACTGTTGCTGACTTTTGTTCTCAGTTTGATCAAGCCTTTCATACATTCCACACAACGAAATGGGTAAAAGTATTCATGATTTGTGCTGATTATTGTATCTGTATCGGTTAGTACTGAAGGCTGCAATATCGGTATCGTATCGGAAGTTAAAACGTTGTATCGGGACATCCCTAATTTTAATGGTGATCAGTTTAAATCTCTTGCATTCCTGCATTGATGTATTTCAATATGATGGTGTGACTGAGTCGGCCTTAACTGTTTTATTGTTCTCTGTAGCTGGTTCTGGTGTCTGGCACAAATCTTGCCTTCCACACAAATTAAAACAATTCCCGGTAAGTTATCTACGACCATGTACTTTTGGTTACTTGAAATTAGACATTTGAACACATTCATGTGTGTTTTGTGCTGATAATAAGAACAAAGTGTGCTACTTTACAGTAAGGCTACCCATATAAAGGGTTTATGAATGGTTTATAATCTGGTTATTTATTAGGTTGTAACACTTTGTAAATTATTAATTGACAATATTAAACAAGTTAAAACACCAGGTTTCTTTTTATTAATGAATTACTACCATTTACAAGTGGCAAAAGGGAGCCTTATTGTAAAGTGGTACATTCTTTGCCAACTACAGTCTTTGGAACCCTGAATTCTGCATAGTTTTCTCTGCTAAGGCACATGATTCTGTTAGAATCCTGTCTGATAGATCCTGACTGACCCTGAATGTCTGCTTAATGTGCAGTAGGCCTGAGCAGTATAATAAGTATTGCTATCGTGTTAAGAACATTTCACCTTGTCGTTACACTTATTATGATATTAATATATTAGCAATATACTTAAGCCCAAGTACAGTGAATGAAAATATACAATATTTGTTCCACAGTTCCATGAATACAAATGTTATGATATATTAACCGAGTGTCCTGTTTTACTGGGTCCTGCAAATTAATGTGTATTGTATTGTGAAGGTACCTGAAATAATTTTAAGGCACCTGCACACTGCCAATTTTAGGGCTAGCGGAGTTTGTCAGGGTGTCAGTAGGTTCACCTCTTGTCTGTCTTACAGTTTCTTTTTTCCATTTCTACTTCAGGAGTTAAGTGGTGATTCCAGCTCTGCAGAAGACCCTCAAACTTCTGATTTAGATGAGGATTATGTACCAGACTCGGAATCAGACGATGATTCTAGCTCTTCAGAAGCCAAAGTCCTCAAGGTCCAAGTTCATCAGCCCCTCAGAGTAGAAGAAGTAATGGGTGCTACATCAGTATGTTCTGATGATTCTAGGAATCCTACTAAAGCTTCATCAGAGAATCAAAATCCAAGGCCAAATGAACAGTGCAGTCAATCACAAAAACTTTTGTTTACTGTAAGCAATAAAAAAAACTACTGCTATGTTTGTGGAAAACCCAAATCTAAAATTGCCCGCCACTTAGAAACTCACAAAACAGAACCTGAAATTGCTGAAGCCCTTTCATTCCCTAAGCACTCAAAAGATCGAAAAAGATTATTAGAAACATTGAGGAACAGGGGAAATTACCAACATAATTCAGATGTTTTAAAAAGTGGGGAAGGATCCCTTAAAGTGAAAAGGAAAACGAATGCTGAACAAGAGCCAGGACTTAAATTTGTGCACTGTGTTTACTGTAAAGGAATGTTTGTTCGAAAAGATCTGTGGAGACACAATCGTAGATGCCCCTCTAAGCCTGGGCAAGTAGGTGAAGAGATTGGAAGAACCAGGGTTTTGAGACTGGCTACAGCTTGTGATTTTGAAGTGTCCCAGCACATCTCTACGGGTGTATGGAAACTTCTTAATCCAATGAAACCTGATGAAATTACATCGCTTGTACGGAATGACTTTTGTGTCCTTCAACTTGCACAGTCATTCTACAATAAACATGGGCATGATTCTACAAAATACGAGTATATAAGACAAAAGCTCAGGGAAATTGGCAGACTTTTGCTAGTTTTGCGTAGTGAGTCATCAATATATAGCATAGAAGAAGCTGTTAAACCTGCAAATTTTCACAAAGTTGTTCAGGCAGTACGTAAAGTATCAGGGTATAATGAAGAACACCATTGCTACAAAACACCCAGCCTTGCTTTGAAATTAGGCCATTCGTTACAAAAACTATGTGATATTATCCACTGTAGGGCGCTTATGGCAGAAGATAATGAAAGAATGAAATCCACTGAAGCTTTTAAGAAACTCTGCTCGTCAAAATGGAGTGAATTAGTCTCTCACACTGCACTGACCACTCTTAGTGCAATGAAGTTTAATAAGCCATCTACCTTACCATTTACGCAAGATGTCCAGCTGCTCCATGAACACCTTGAAAAAACATCTCGGAATGCCTTTAGCAGTTTAACGGAAAACGTATGCCCCACGCATTATGCTGTGCTTGCCAAAAGCACACTGGCACAAATAATCGTGTTTAACAGGAGGAGGGCTGGAGAAGTGTCTAAAATGCATCTTAAACATTTTTATGAAAGAGACCAGACAGACCTTCACAAAGATGTTGCCATGGGGTTAACAAATTTTGAGCAGAAACTGTGTAATCATTTTAGCCGAATTGAGATAATGGGGAAAAGGGGGCGAAAGGTTGCGGTACTGCTTACACCAAACATGGTGGAGGCATTGACATTACTTGTCAGCAAGAGAAGTGAGTGTGGTGTTGATGGTGCCAATGTCTTCTTGTTTGGAAGACCCAAATGTTTGAGTCACTACAGGGGACAAGACAGTTTGAGGATTCATGCAGGTCTCTGCGGAGCAAAAAATCCACAATTCCTCAGGTCCACACAACTCAGAAAACACGTTGCTACATTGTCCCAAATTTTAAATTTGAAAAAAAATGAACTTGACCAACTTGCTGACTTTCTTGGCCACGATATTCGGGTACACCGAGACTACTACAGGCTTCCAGAAGCCACCACCCAGCTGGCCAAAATCTCAAAACTTCTTTTGGCTATGGAAAAAGGATGTCTTCCTGAACTCCAGGGAAAATCACTGGCTGACATTGAAATTGAAGGCATGTACCTTGTTTTTTAATTTTAATGGATAGAATCTGAACAGAGGTTGAGATGGTGTAATGGTGTAGTCTAATGTGTTACTTGTAACTTTCCAGATCACATACAGCTGAGTGACCCCGAAGATGAATGTCGTGATAGTGATGGCGTTGAATCATCTGATTCCGCTGAGTCAGCAGGTGTCACAGTAAATAATGAAGCTGAAGTCAGTACATCCATGGAGCACGTCACTGATGATGGAGGTCGGAATTCCTATCATTTATGTCAGTCCATTATTGTCAGAACCCTCGATATACCATCTTAAATGTCTTAAATATGATTTTCACAGGTCTTAGCTAGAATTTATTGACTAATAAGTATAAACCTAAATGATACAGATGTCCTATAAAGTGTGCTTTAAGCATTGGGGGACAATGCACCCCATATAACTTTTTTATGTGTTTTTATATGTATTCATTAGTAATTACACTGTGTCCACTGTGTCCTTTGGGTAATGTCTGGAAAAGTTCCTGGGTGGCAGTGCATGTTTGAAAGGGGTTAGAGCAAACATGGAGAATTACATAGAGCACTATGAACAGGAGATCCCCTGGCAATTTGAAGGAGCTTGAATTTATAAAGTGAGAAAGTTGGGATGATGGTAATGACTCCCAGAGACGGTCTATACAGTATGCAAGATTTGATTAATTTAATTTAAAGGAACATGTAACCTCAGTTTGTCAAATGCAAGTTAAGGATAATTCCTTAACTAAAATATTTATTAATCTTATAATGAATGCACAATAGCTATCAATCTTAAGGATTATTTTCTTTTACTGTTTATATTTTGATGTATATTTATGGAATTCCATGTGTTCTCTGGCAGTTTCTCTTGGTGGTGCTGAAAGGATTGAGACTCCGAAACGGATGACCAAAATGAAGTGGTCAAAAGCAGAGGTTGCTGCCGTCATGAAGTACTTCAAAAGGCATATTGAAACTGGAAAGCTTGCAACCAAAGCTGAATGCGAACAGTGCAAGGTGGCTGAACACCCCCTTTTGGAAAACCGGTCTCTGCAAAATATCAGAGATTTCGTAAGAAACAGGGGGTTAACTGTAAAAAGGCGTAATCAAAAGTTAAATTAAACACTTCCATTTGCTTAACTTGATACTGCAGTGGGGCGTTTTATTTTATTATTTTTTTTATTATTTTTTTAATACTTCTACAAGTCTAAAAATTGTTAGAAAATATACCTTAAAAAAGGATGATATACCTTCAGGATGGCTCTTGGATTTTATGTGTAGTATGACATCAATGTCCTCTTAAATCATTTAGGTCCTAATAACTCCTTTCATATTTTTGCATAGGTCCTAACATATATATGTGGGGGGAAAATGTTTGAAAATTAAACTTTGTAAGTGAATATACTTTACTGTACTGGAAAAAGTGAGTTTTGCAAGATGCCTGTGTGGTACATATTTGTTAGTAACCATGCCCATCTTGAGTGCAGTCATGTGTCAGTGTGACGTGAATGTTGCCATGCTGTGCTACTTTAATACCATGGTAGATTATTTTATTTTTATTTATTTATTGTGAGATTTGCACATGCAGAAATTTCAGACCTCATCCTTTTTAAGTTCTGTACTTTTTGTTTTTAATTTAACTTGCGTTAAATATGTATATATATTTAAGTTACATATTAGGATGAGACTTTGTTTCAAACTTTTATTGATTATACCTCTGTATTGAAAAAATACAGTGAGTTTTGCAAGATGCCTGTCTGGTACATATTTGTTAGTAACCATGCCCATCTTGAGTGCAGTCATGTGTCAGTGTGACGTGAATGTTGCCATGCTGTGCTACCTTAATACCATGGTAGATTATTTTATTTTTATTTATTTTTTGTGAGATTTGCACATGCAGAAATTTCAGACCTCATCCTTTTTAAGTTCTGTACTTTTTTGTTTTTAATTTAACTTGCGTTAAATATGTATATATATTTAAGTTACATATTAGGATGAGACTTTGTTTCAAACTTTTATTGATTATACCTCTGTATTGAAAAAATACAGTGAGTTTTGCAAGATGCCTGTGTGGTACATATTTGTTAGTAACCATGCCCATCTTGAGTGCAGTCATGTGTCAGTGTGACGTGAATGTTGCCATGCTGTGCTACCTTAATACCATGGTAGATTATTTTATTTTTATTTATTTTTTGTGAGATTTGCACATGCAGAAATTTCAGACCTCATCCTTTTTAAGTTCTGTGCTTTTTGTTTTTAATTTAACTTGCGTTAAATATGTATATATATTTAAGTTACATATTAGGATGAGACTTTGTTTCAAACTTTTATTGATTATACCTCTGTATTGAAAAAATACAGTGAGTTTTGCAAGATGCCTGTGTGGTACATATTTGTTAGTAACCATGCCCATCTTGAGTGCAGTCATGTGTCAGTGTGACGTGAATGTTGCCATGCTGTGCTACCTTAATACCATGGTAGATTATTTTATTTTTATTTATTTGTGAGATTTGCACATGCAGAAATTTCAGACCTCATCCTTTTTAAGTTCTGTACTTTTTTGTTTTTAATTTAACTTGCGTTAAATATGTATATATATTTAAGTTACATATTAGGATGAGACTTTGTTTCAAACTTTTAGTGATTATGCCTTTTTATTAAAAAAATACAGTGTGTTCTGCATGATACCTGTGTGGTACATATTTGTTCTTATTAACCGTGTCTGTCTTCAGAGTGCAGTAGTTTGTCAGGCCTGTGTTTAGTGTATAAATGCAAATGTAGTATGACATCACAGTGTCCTCTAAAACCATTCAAGTCCTAATAAACCCTCTTTTAGTAGTTTTGCAGATGTCCTGACATACAACTACAAACTCAGGTTATAGTGTATTGTGTTCTGTAGGTGATAGATGTAAAATAAAGTCAGCTCTATGTAGTGGTGAATTGTAGAAACATTTTAATCTATCCCTCATTGTTTTCTGACCATAGGAAAGGGTAGTACTCATAAACCACCATGGAGACCGGTTTGGATTATAAGTCCCTATTAACCACAAAAACCAGTATGTGTGTGTATGATTGCGTGTGTGATTTTATATGGTTATGTGCATGATCATGTGTGTGACTGTGTCTGTGGTTGTGTATATCGTGTGTATGACTGGGTGTGTGTGATTGTGTGTGATTGTGTGTATGATTGTGTGTGATTGTGTGCATGATTGTGTGTGTGTGATTGTGTGTATGATTCGGTGTGTGATTTTGTATGGTTATGTGCATGATCATTTGGGTGACTGTGTCTGTGGTTGTGTATATCTTGTGTATGACTGGGTGTGTGTGATTGTGTGTGCTCTGTGATTGACTGGCATCCCATTTGCGGTGTCCCCCACCTCATGCCCTGTGCTTCCTGCGATAGGCCCCAGCCCATCTGCGATCCTGTACCAGATAAGCCATTATGGAAGATACAAATAGTTGGATTTTTGTATTCTAAGGTGAAATTGTATGAAGTAGCATTTTTAGGTGAAG
This sequence comes from Paramormyrops kingsleyae, assembly GCF_048594095.1. Classification (NCBI taxonomy): domain Eukaryota; kingdom Metazoa; phylum Chordata; class Actinopteri; order Osteoglossiformes; family Mormyridae; genus Paramormyrops; species Paramormyrops kingsleyae. Next base: position 17,114,693 of record NC_132797.1, read on the forward strand.
AAATGTTGACTAAGATCCCAAAGGGAAAGAGTCCTGCAAGTTTTGTAAAAGTGACCTTGAATGAGGGTGGCTGTGTTCTTTCTTGGGATAGAGTTTGGGTGTCTGGAGACACAGGACTGACGTTGGCAGCAAGGTCAGTGAAAGACGGCGGCGGCTAAACAGCTAAACATCATGTGCACCTGGATCCAGTTTAAGATTTCAGGACAGGGAGAACCATCCAATATGCTTATGTTCAGCACCAGGATGAGACAAACATTTTAATGCTTCATAAGTGTGTGAAAGTACCATTCCAGTTAGCAGGCTAACCCTAATACACTACATATAAACATTCAAATACATTTTCTTAAATACCACTGATAAAGATTTACTAGGCAACAGATCAGCAATTACTAATGAAACTATCACTTAGCAAAGTTAATGATCACAGTTATACAAAGGATCCTTTCTGAAATGAGCAGCAGAAGATAAGGATAGAGTTGATTTATCTGTTTGCTCGTTATTGATTAGTCTTGGCTGGCTGATCCTCCACTGGACTTTTGTGTGATAGGTGGGAACTTGATCATGAATCAAACTCAGTGTTGAAAGAACCCTGAACTGACACTCCATTGTTCTAAAATATTAGAAAAATTCCCTCCAGGTGAATCATAAAGTATTATCTTATCTCATCTTCTAAACAAACAATGCTAGAGAACAGGCCCTTTTCGGCATACATTATTTTTTATCTTAGTAGATCCTCATAATTGTTTTGAAACAGCACACTACGGAAACCCCTGACAGACTCTGAGCTAATAATGAATCATCAGGACAATTAGGAAGGTTTATTTCATGAAGCCGATGGCATCATGATCACTGATGCCTGTGGAGAGGATGTGACATCACATCTGTAAGCAGAACCCAGAGTTCAAGGATGCAAGCGAGCCTGGAATGGCTTGTACTTTCTTATCTGCTGTTTTAAGCCAGTATTCCATTTAGACTTCCTCACGAGCCACGTGGGACCCCATGGTTTCAGTTATCCGCAGTTTACCGTGGACTAAAAAAACTAAGTAGGAAAAGTCCAGAAACAGTTTTAAACCATGTGGCAAGTGAGTACAGGCTGTAAGTCAGTGAGTACAGGTTGTAAGTCAGTGAGTACAGGCTGTAAGTCAGTGAGTACAGGCTGTAAGTCAGTGAGTACAGGATGTAAGCCAGTGAGTACAGGCTGTAAGTCAGTGAGTACAGGCTGTAAGTCAGTGAGTACAGGATGTAAGCCAGTGAGTACAGGCTGTAAGTCAGTGAGTACAGGCTGTAAGTCAGTGAGTACAGGATGTAAGCCAGTGAGTACAGGCTGTAAGTCAATGAGTACAGGCTGTAAGTCAGTGAGTACAGGCTGTAAGTCAGTGAGTACAGGATGTAAGCCAGTGAGTACAGGATGTAAACCAGTGAGTACAGGCTGTAAGTCAGTGAGTACCCGCAATAGGCTAAGACATTTTTTAACATTACTGGTTATATATAGGTACATGATACAATATTATTCATTGCAGAATGTGTAACAGTAGCCATGTTTCTCCATTGTGCCATCATCCTTTGAGGGGTACAAAAAGCATGATTTTCATTGCTCCTTCATCCCTTGATACATGATGCTTTTTCATTGCTATACCGTCTCTTGAGAATTAGGCTAAAACATCGTGATCCTTTTAGTTCGAGAGAGTATGGTACTGTACAGTAGTATGTAATCATGTACAATGTACTTTATTATCACTGCGTTTAATGTGGGTAATGTGCTACTTTGCATAATTTACAAGTTAAAGTTTACCATATGTATGTACATGTCATATATGGGCTCCACGGATGGTTCTCTATTATCTGCGGTTTCAAATACCCCCAGCAGGTCTTGGGATGTATCACCTGTGGATAACGGGGGGGGCTGTGTATATACTGTTGAGACTACACAATGCTCACGTACAATTTGGTTGATATATACAGTGGATGTGTTTAGATAAATGCATTAAAAGTGCAAGGAATAGTGGAATAAATAAAATAAACGCAAAACAATTTGATAAGTACAGTGATTTATTTACAATAAGGGTCTCAAATTTATTTATGTCCATTGACCAGTTTACGCCATACAAAAATTTCATGGACCAGTAAACTAGGTTGTGCCTAGTGGGTGACACAATGTGTATGGAAATATGGGACAAATCTCGTGTTTTCGCGGACCATTACACAGCATTTTGTTTTTCAGTATGGGAAAATCCCATAATATTAGGGACAGATGGCAAGTCCGTCTCAAGTGCTTTGTGGCTTGTTAGAAAACTGGCCAAGGACCAGTCCTGGTCCGTAGACCAAGGCTCAGGAACCTCTATTACTTGTCGTAATAGTTTGACTATAGTGCCCATAGTTTGACTCTGTGTCTGAGTGTGTGCCCTGCGATGGACTGGCATTCCATCCATTGTGTCCCTCTGCTTAGTGCCCTGTGCTGCCTGTGATAGACTCCACCCCCCCCCCCCCCCACAATGGATGATGGTCATTACAGTTTTTTTGTGTTCTTGTGATTATAGAATTCTGCAGTTAGATGCCTGCTCTACATCTCAGCTTGTTGATTTCAGTCAGGAAGATTTGTTGTAAGGAATGTCTATTTGCAAAAATATTTAGCCACCTGCTACAGTAATTAAGGAAAAATATGTTTACATGTTTAGACATAAAGTGACGGAGTAAATAAGGATTTTGTGTCGGAGCTGGGCTAATTTTGCGGGAAGGAGTCTTAGCCTCTCCTCCAGGACAGCTGCTGAGATCGATTCCGACAGTTAACAGCTGGAATCGGGGCAGCCAGGCCGTTAGCAAACAAGGTTTCCTCACAGGGGAGGTGCTCAAATAATGATACATACAGAAGGGAGGATTTCAGAGCCTGTCAAAAGAGAATACCTCAAAATACTAATTCACTAGAAGCATTTTCTTAATGAAATATGTTTTTAAATACACCTGGGTTTAAATCTTCTTCTGTGTATGGTAATAATACCAATAGTAATTGTTCATATTTTGGGCTATTTTGGCTGAGTGAAAGCTAGAGCATTCGGAGGTAGATAATGGCTTCTTATCATTACTTTTCGGGGTCACTGTACCATGGTTAATTACAGTAATTACGTGTGACATCAGCTCCAACCCCCTATTATGCAGCGGTGAAGCTTGTCCCGCGATGCGAAGGAGCCACGCATGTGCCCGGCCTGAGGGATCGCCACAGCGACGCAGAGGAGCCACGCATGTGCCCGGCCTGAGGGATCGCCACAGCGACGCAGAGGAGCCACGCATGTGCCCGGCCTGAGGGATCGCCACGGCGACCAGTGGTGTAAAGTACTTGAGTAAATGGACTTCGTTACTGTACTTAAGTATTTTTTTGGCTACTTTGTACTTGTACTGAGTATCAAAAATATAAGCAACTTTTACTCTCTACTCCACTACATTTGTGACTGAATATATGTACTCTTTACTCCACTACATTTGAACGGACGCTTACCGTTACTCGCTACATTGTGATTGCATGCGACAAGTCAGGATCTTTATCTACCACGGCTAATTTCGTCAAGTATGTCTGGCTGCAGCCTGCAGGAGGGCGGGGTTGGACATCCAACCCCGCCCACATCCAACCCGGCCCATTCGTTCCGCGAAAGCCACGCCCTTGTCCAACACGTCTTAAAGCGGAAGCCAAAGCGAACTCGCAGAACGGAATCGTTGTAGTACCTGTCATTAAGTTAAAAATCTTTAGTGTCCCAGTGTAATAACAGTGCTATCTATTATTTTGTTTGTTAATGTTTCTGCTAGACACACTATTGACTGTCAATTACTGCACAAAGATTTTACTGTGGGACCCGCATGGTTGTTTGTGGTTGTTTTGCTGCTGGTTAAACGTTTCCATCAGTTAGCTGACTATCTAGCCGACTCACTACCAAAACTATGGTAACTAGGTAAAGACCTTCTTGCTGATAATATAGCTTCCATGTAGTTAACAAGACTTGACACTTAAAGACTTTGTGCGTCATCAGATATTACTGTCTGCTCAAACGACTGTTCAGCTTGCTTCCTATGGGTTACTAGTTATTAGCTAGTTAGCAAAGCCACTGTGGTAGCATCCATTAAGGCTGTGCGATATAGCAAAAATATTTTTATCATGATCATATCAAACGATATTGATAATTATCATGGTGTAATTCAAGTCATTATTTTATTAATATGAGTGCTCCATTTTTGCTTGAAATGCCCTTAAGAATTGCCCTTAAGAATTGCCCTTAAAACACCATTAAAGTCAGCTCTGAATTTGTTTTTTTATTAGTTTTTTTTATTGTTTTACCTTTTTTTTTGAACATTTGAGTTTGACTGAGACTGACTTTTTGTTCTATTTTCTTCTTCTGCCATTTTGAAACATTGAGGTGTTCAATTTAATGTCTATATTAGGAAATAAAGCCTCATAAATAAATAGTTCCTTGTTTTCCACATTTCTTGGTGTTCTTTGAGCCTACATTCAGTACGAGTAAAATACTTAAGTTCTTTTAAAATTGGATACTTTACGACTTTTACTCAAGTCTTATTGGAATTGGTGACTTGTAACTTGTAATGGAGTAATTTATACAGTAAGGTATCTGTACTCTTACTCAAGTATGGTTTTCAGGTACTCTTTACACCTCTGACGGCGACGCAGAGGAGCCACGCATGTGCCCGGCCTGAGGGATCGCCACGGCGACGCAGAGGAGCCACGCATGTGCCCGGCCTGAGGGATCGCCACGGCGACGCAGAGGAGCCACGCATGTGCCCGGCCTGAGGGATCGCCACGGCGACGCAGAGGAGCCATGCATGTGCCCGGCCTGAGGGATCGCCACGGCGATGCAGACGAGCCACGCATGTGCCCGGCCTCAGGGATCGCCACGGGGACGCAGAGGAGCCACCACACGTAACTGATGATAGGCACTAATTATAAATACACAGTGTGACCTTGCGTGTTTCCCCAACATACAAACATGCAGAAATGGTTCAGCCGTATGGGGATCCTGTCATCGTCTCTCGTAATTGCTGTGTGGCACAAAAAAAGCTGAGTGGCACGAGACAGAGGCTCAACAATAATTAACTGTGTCACCATGTGTCAATATTCATTTTACAGAGTATAGTGGTATTTCTGCTAGCATTTTATAGAGTATAGTAATATTTCTGCTAGCATTTTACGGAGAGTAGTGCTACTTCTGTTAGCATTTTATGTAGCACTGCAGCCCCCCACTGTTCGGGGTCGATTCTGGACCCCTGCTCTGTGGCTGTCCTCCCTTTGATCAGGCCAGTTTCCTCTCGCACGCTGAAAACGTGGTGTCTGGAAATTGCCCACAATGTATAACTGAGTGTGTCCTACAAAGGAGTGGCTTCCCAATCAGGGTGTCCCCTGCCTTGTGCCCTGTGCTTCCTGGAATAAGCTCCAGGCTCAACCTGACCCAGTCCCACACAGGAGGACAGAAGGACCCCCCCCCCCCCCAATTGGGATTTAAACCAACAACCCCACAAGTCCAGTTTCTCAGCTGTCCTACTGATGCAGTTGACTTATTATATATATATTTTTTTGCACACTGTATAACCAAGTTCCTCTGTACCCCCACTTATGGACCCTCGGGGTTCTGGTGGAGGGCAGATCATGTGGGGGGGGGTTACCATTTCCCTTCCTCAGGTGGATGTTCCTCTCCCCGTGCTCCCAGGGTGTCCCTGTGCGTGGTGTCAGTTCGGCTGAACGTTCATTCAAGTTCTCAGCTTCATTGAACCGCTAATGAAATTGCTGGGGAGCTTTTCAATTGCCGCTGCTGTTCTGAACGGCCCCCCACCCCCGGGGTCGTTTTCACGCTCTTTCCACCCTCGCCGATTCCGAGAGTTAACTTGCAAATGAAACACTGCGTTACAAGCAAGTGTGTAATTATCCATTAGTGTTTTTGGCATTCTTATTAGTTATAATTACACTTACTCAAACGTTTCAGCGTAACCTAATTTGAGGAAAAAACACTTCGATGGAGCGCAATATCAGCTAAGTATAAAAAAATATAATTATAATCTAATTAATTTCAGTCCCCTTTCAGACAGGTTTTATTTAAAATTAATTGGAACTTCTTAAAGAAAGTATTAACTGTTCCCTACATAAAATCATTAATATTCAATGTTGTAAGACACATAAACTCAAGTTATTGTGCCAAACTAAGTAATGTTGCTATATAATTTCCAGAGGTCCTGCTGCCATTATCCAAACAAAGGTGAACTGGGACAGGTCCCAGTACTGCTGTCTTCCTCTCTAATGGCATCACCTCAAGAGTGACGATTATAATGGCATTAGAGTGGCTAAAACCCAAACAGTGTCACGGGCGAAGGTCTCAGCCGTGCCGCTGACGGTATCTGCCCGCGTTTCGGCGGCTCCGCAGCCCGTGTGCAGCCCGTGTGCAGCCCGTGTGCAGCCTGTGTGCAGCCTCTCCTCAGCGTTGCACTGCGGTACAGCATGTGGCAGCATGGAGTCGTGCTATTTCTGTGGGATCTTGGCAGCGGCTCCCTATCGCATATTGCGCTACTGATGTTTGCCAGAAAACAAACAGTGGAGAGTCGTCGCTCTCCTCCGAATCCTTTAAAGCTAGAAGCAGATGCCAGATATTTAGAGACGTCGTGCTCAGTATTATTGTGGCGGCTTTTACAGTGGAAATAAGTTTTTAGTTCCGCTCAAGGCCTGGCTCCTTTCAACAGCCGTTCTTTTTCAGAATAAATCCTGACAGGTCAATCTCCGCGCAGCAGCTCCTCTGTCCCGAACAGTGCGGCATCGTCAGCTGTTTCCAAGGCAACCAGCTGTTGATCTTTGTACTAATTAATAAAGAAGCTCCTTTCAGATTGGGACCCTCTGAATTTTAAGAGCCGCATTGTCTTTGGTGCGTGCATTACAGGGAGGAAGTTGACAGGCAGTAAATCTGGATGCTTCTCATTTGGGACGTGTGGCTGCTTTGCAGCTGATGTGAAGGTTTACAGCCAGTCATTCTCTCTCATTTCCCTGTTCTCCGCAGATAGTCCTCTGCCCTCAGATAAGGATCGACCTTAAACAAGGATGACCTTGCTGTCTTTCTCCGGGCTGTTATCTTATGTCATTAACCTACCAGGAAGCCAACACCTTGGGTCCACAAGTTAAATATCCAAACACTCCTTCAGTCCAGCCTAAAGACAAATAAAATACATTGATGCTTACAGAAGGCTTATGATACTGCACTTACAGTTTAATCATCGCTAATATTCAACCCAAATGCATAATGATAGAAGTTAAAATTAAATCACACACAAGCACATCAATCCTGTACATTTTGTTATTGATAAATCCTCTCTTATTCTCTATAATAAATGTCTCAGTAACACTTCACTTCAGGGAGCACAAATAGAAGTATTTCAGTTACTACTGAAGTACAAATCATGAACATATAAAACAGCTACTTGAGACAAAAGATGCATCATGATTCATTAATGATGAACAAACGTGAGATCAGTATTTCACTTGTGTTATTCATCGCTAGTTCATTACTAGTGTTACTCCATAGTTCAAACACTTCAATAATCAAACCACATGAAATTTCTATGTATATGAGTTCAGAGCTCAAAGACTTGGCTAGAAATGTTTATAATGTGATTTTTAAATCACATTCTAAATAAGGGGTCACCAAGCTTTTTCAAACTGAGAGCTACTTCACAGGTACTGAGCCATACGAAGGGCTACCAGTTTGATACACTCTTCTTAAATAACAAATTTGCTCAGTATAACAAACATGTTTAAAATGCTTTCTTTTTTAGTTATTGTCATGTTCAAATGCAAATGTGATTAAAGAAGAATAGCTACAGGATAAAATTAAGTTTTAGATGCAGCTCACTGGTGAGTTGTGCTATTTTTAGAACAGGTCTGTGGGCGACTCATGTGGTCCTTGGGGGCATCCTGGTGCCCGCGGGCACCATGTTGGTGACCCCTGTTATAAATGGTCTCAGATTATGGGTGCTTAGTTTGTGCTGAATAAAAGCATTTGTAGCACTTTGGGATAAATGTTTTTATATAGGTGAAACATTTTAAAACGTCAGTGCATGTCAAACTACCCCGAAAGTGCCTTAGAGGCCTCAGACTGCAAAGGGGTTAGGGTTAGATGTTCCTTCAGTAGTTCACAAACGTTTGCATAGTTAACAGATATAATAATAAATATAGTAACTGCTTGAGATAACAAGGTCACTGCAAAAAACATTCTACTGTTACTACTGCAGGCAGTGAATACTGTCAGTAACATTTCATATGGGCACAATAACAGAAACATAAGAATCATGCAAGAAGTTTAGTGGAATGTAATGAGCAAATAAACATGCAACATGGACATATTTATACTTTTTTTTTTATTTCAGGAATCTTAATGTACGGAAAATAAAATATAACCTATAACACAAAAGGGAGCATTTTTTTATAGCTCCCCCTAATGGTCTCAGGGGGGCTTTTAAGGAAGCTCGTGTCCTTTTGGGCGGGCCGAGCTTCCTTTAGCTCACCCGTAATTCAAACCATGGTCATGACTCAGTAATGATGAACAAACATGAAATCAGTATGTAACTAAGAGTTAGTTTGTGGTTAATTAATACATACTGTGTGAGGGTGATAGGCAGTCACAGAAAATGATGTTTAAATGACCTTCGCATTTGTGTAAAACTATAATATTGTGTCTGTCAAGGAGTGTCAGCTTAGCCATTTCAAAACCTCCCCTAAAGTCACCCCAGTATCTGAAGCAACCATCCATCACACCCGTGTAGTTTTGGACTCACACACACCTCATATGGTTAATCAATACCTCACTGACTTTTAAAACCTAATTAATTAATTAAATAAGTAAGCTGGTGGTGAAATTTAACAAATCCGTGGAATGGCTGGGGGGCCCCTGAGGAGAGGTTTGGGAACTGAAGCGACGTTCATCTAGCCATCCAACAAGGGATCAGTAATTTTTTTGAAACCAGAAGAAATCCCTGATATTTTTTTATTGTTACTCTTAATTTGCATATTTTCTAATGTCAAAATGTGTTTTTGTTCTGGGCATATACAGTCACGTGAAAAAATTTGGACACCCCATTAAATATTTAGTTCTTTATTAAGAAGTATCAACATATCAGTATTAAATCTTCTTTCAAATTATATCTGTAGATAAAGGTGATGTAATTGCATCATCTATGTAAAAACAAGAAACAAATTCACTTATTTATGAAAAGAAATTAACTAAGATGCTAATTTCCACTGAGGAAAAAGTTACAGACACTCGCATTCATCATTATTTCAAATTCCTATAATTAGATTCAGGTGGCACCACATCAGGTGAAAATGATTAGAACATCGTTACAGAGCTTTTTGGTGGAGCCTGTCTTATTTAAACCACAGACATTTAGTTTGGTTCGCTCTTGATTGTTGAAGTGAGTGGCATCACCATGGTGAGATCCAAAGAGCTCTCAGGCCTTCAAAAGAAGCTAGTAGATGCAAATGAGTCTGGGAAGGATATAAAAAGATTGGAGTTTGGAATCAGCCATTCCACTGTCTGGAAAATAATTTACAAGTGGAGAACATTTAAAACAACTGCCAGCGTGGCCAGGGTAGGCTGTCCTATCAAGTTCAGCCCAAGAGCAGACTGCAAGATGCTGAAAGAAGTCTCCAAAAATCCTAAAATGTCATCACGGGTCATACAGGAGGCTCTTGCCACAGTTGATGTCAAGCTACATGCATCTACCATCAGAAAGAGACAGCACAAGTTTGATTTACATGGGAGGTGTGCAAGGAGGAAACCCTTGCTGTCAAAAAAACATCTGGGCAATACTGAAGTTTGTCAGAAGTTTGGCTGCTTTGCATGAACACGACTGATCAGAAATGATGTCATTCTCTAATGGTGGAGTGGGCCCCCCCCCACCACCCCCATGACCCTGACCAGAATAATCAGTGGGAAAATGGATGAACAGAATATTAAATCGCTAAAACTATGAGTAAGTTTTCTTTTTAATGAAAACTGGAGTCTGTATCACGTTACTAAATAATTTCACATTATAACTGGAGTTAAAATAGCCCTATGTTGTCTGGTAGCACAATTCGCCGTACTTAAAGTTGCCGTTACTGTTTATAGGAAGTAATGATTCCACAATTAAAGTGGAATCTGCTTTATTATGCTGGTGAGCAGTCAGTCCCAGACAGTGACAGGCCAGTCACCGGGCTCTGCTGTTACAGCAGGGCCGTGTGGACAGTCGGACCCCAACAATATGGGCCTTTACAGCACTACGTCTCTGCTTGCTGGCCCTTGGAATTACTGTCCCGGCGGACTACTGATTGTACCACGTGGTTCTCCCGCTCCCCCCCCAAAACGACCCTGGGACAGTGTGGCGACGGGGCACCTGCTTACGGAGGAGATATCGGCACCGTTCACGAGGACGCAGCGGCATGCGGTGAGCGAATGGAAAAGCGGAATGTTGCCTCATAGAGTCACGCTGCTGAGTAGACAAGAAGGTGGGGGGAGCTGGGGGGGGGGCAAAGCCGACGGGCTCAGCTCGGATCCCCGCCGCCGCTGCCGCTGAACCGTGGCATGTTTTTAATGAAGGCTTTTGGGTATGCTAATGGCTAGCATACATATAGCGTGTTCTTTGATGAATATTTCATGGGGAGATCAGACTGGATCACATGTTAAAGCGGTAGCATGCGTGTGGTGAGAACACGCTCCTTTCTCGCAGCGTGTACCATGTTCCGCCACCTACTCAGCCCAACACGTACTGCTTTATGTGGATTTGGAGAGTTATAGCCCCCAGGTATTTTAAGCCCCGAGTATTTTAGCCCCGATGTCAATCTTCCTTTCAAATAAAAAATCAAGCCCCAGGTTCACTTGATCTCTTTAATAGTTAGAAATGGCCCCGAATGAGACCAAGATGTGAATCGGTTTCCCCTGATGGTAACAATGGGTCAGCCAAGGGCTCGTGGTGCCTGACTGCTCACATCCACAAGCCTCCGTCCTCAGATGCCTCAGTCGAGGGGCCTGGACGCCCAGCTCGCCTCTTTTAACTGGCTAGCGGGTCGTCCCCAATGGCACAGCGACCGGGAAGCGCCCCAGCAGCCGACACGTAACCCAGCATTCCTCTGCCGGTCGGCACGGGATTGCAACAGCTGTCAATCACCAAAGGTACTGTAACCGTAGAGACTGCGGCACATGGGCACACAGAGGAAACACGTGCTCTGGCTGAGTTTGGTCAGTTTTACGTGGTGGTCAGCGTATGGCAGGTTGCCACGGTAACACTTCATCTTCCTCACTTCCTGCTCCTGCAGACAAACTGGGCCGATACATATTCCGGGGCTGGCTTCTGCTCCAGCCAAGCACGTGGTTCTTTGGTCACCCATGGCATACCAAGCAGATCCCACGGCTGGTATCTCTCCTATAAATGCTTGGCCAAACCACAATATCAGCTAAACGAATGGTGACTAGTTATCAGTTCTCTGAGGAAGAATTAATGAGGGTATTCAAACACTTTTTCAAATTTCCATCCATCCATCCATCCATCCATTCATATTCCAGCTTTTTATCATCGTTAGCCTCATGTGTATTTCAAATATAAATCCACTTCATCAGAGGCAAGGTGTAGGAACCGGTGGGAATGGGGGATACGTCCCCTACAATATTTAATTTGGATTCATTCATCCCCCCAATAAACAGCCCATTGTATTTAAATTATTAAGTTGTGTCCACCCCTATCTCAAACATTGATCAGATGGCACACGCATCCATGCACTACAGACAAGGCAGCAACACTGCTTATCTTAATTGCTGGTCTGTGGACCTCAGGAGACCACCTGAGCAGCATGGGGAGGACGTGCATGCACAGAGCGGGGGGTTACCCTGAAGGTGTAAGGTGACCATGACACCCTGATCATAAAAACATCCAAATGCATGTTATTAAGCACATAAAGTAAACTAGAACAGTCTCAAGCTGCATACTGTGACCAAGGCAAGACTCGTTTATGAAATATTGTTCCATTCGGCTGCTGCTTTGAACACATTGGGTCCAAAAAAAGACCAAAGTATGGAAGCTGACACTGGCCGCCCCCACTGGGAAGCACAAGCACGTGTGACCTACTCGTCCTGTGATTAGAGCTTATTATCACAAACTGCACTCATGATAGGAATGCCAATCAGCAGGTGAGCGCCATGGCGGGGAGGAGGGGGTGTGGCAGGATTCTCACCATCACCAAGGGGTTTTACACTTTGAATCTCTATAGTAAACAGCAGCAGACTCGGAGAACAGCAGCCATATTCCTTGACGAGTCTTTATACGTACGTGACAGTGCCGCACAGATTTTCCTTCAATCTTCAATCTAATTTTAGTCATAGACTTGACCGTCCATAAAACCCAGGCACCTGTCTGGACGCCCGGAAGGTCCTGCAGGGGAGGTGCCACCTGATACCCGCACGACAAGGTCACTCGCTCCTCTTAGGTTGGCAGGGAGCGGCGCCTTGCCGGAGGCCAGACACCGAGCCGCGGATCCGCGCCACCCTCGCTGCTGGCATCCTACGAACCGCAGGCTTACCGTAGGCGGCACGTAGAGAGCGTCCGGCCAAGGCAGCGCGGGTGGCGCAAGAGAACAATAGCAATCACGTTCCTCCCGTAGCACGGCTTCCATTTGCGTTCGAATCGGTCACACGACTAGGACCCTTTCAGCGGTCTGACCTCTCAGAACATCCGCAGAAACTTCATCAATTAGAAAAATATAACTTATTTGACATTGCAGAGAGGTGGGTGCGATAGTGAACTTCCTCATCTCAAAATCAATATAAAAACTCGCAGCAGTTATACATTATTCAATGAGTTCATGTTCACGACACGCAGTACCAAGGTCTTTTAAAAAGTCAGCTGCAAACCAGCCTGCGTGGAGGCGGCAGGATTTAGACGCTAACAGCGGCCAGTCTTGGTGGGCATGCTGATGCTGACTCACGTGCACTGCAACCCCTTTATGCACTGCAACCCCTTTATGCACTGCAACCCCTTTATGCACTGCAACCCCTTTATTTACCTCCGATTCCTTCATGCATGAGAACACAACTCATGCCAGAGATGCACAGATTATTCCTCAATAGTCCTGAAGATGGACACATTTAAACGAGGCTGGTTCACATCTATGTGGGATGCGTATTTTCGCCGTTCGGGACTTGATCTGATAAAAATGATAAATAGAGTTCATTTGAACCGCCTCAGGCAATTACATAAGGTTAACAATCCTAAAAGAATAATGACTTCTGCTGTATGTTTAATTCTCCTGAGTCTCAGTAAGTAATGACTTTCTGATGGGCAAAATCTCTGGGGAGGGAAACTCGGTGACGCACCATAATGACAAGATCACATGTGTGCGCCTTGCATGTTCGCCAAGATGGCCGCGTGTTCGGTATTCCGTGGTGCATTCCAGCCGGGCCGGAGAGCGTGTCCGCAGTTAGCGGCCACCTTCCCCTTCACTGATCTTCTCTCCACGCCTGTGCCAACAGCCGGCCTCCGCCTGAGGGAAGAGCAGATGACGGGGAGGGAGAGTAAGACAATCCCTGTCTTTCCATTTAAGGGGCATTCGGCTGAAACTCTTTTTATGCCTTATAAAAAGTGACCAAATCCACTGATCTTACTCCCTTTTGCAGAAATGCCACTATGCATCATTTCTACCCTATAAACCACAAAGCAGGGCCTTGCTGTCCGCCCATTTGTTCGCTTCTTTCTTGGCTTTCTGCCCAATGGCAGAAACATTTTGGCTAACTGGAGCCGACGGTGCGCGGGTGAGCTGAAGAGAGACCCGGGCAGGCGATAGCACCTTATATGACTCCGACATACTTCTCTCGGGAGGCTGACCCCCCCCCCACTGCAGATGATGACCCCCCGCAGCTACATGTTAAGTGAAATGGGGCCCCTCACTGCCAGTAGCTCAGTGAGAAGGACCCCTAAACACTGTAGCTTATATGTGAAGGAACAGAAAGGAAAGGGGGTATTTGGGGCAAGGAGGGGGGGGGGGGGGGGGGTGGGTGGGTGGGATGAGAGTCACAGAGCTGAGTTTGGCGTCAGCACAGGAATAAATATAGAGGAAGCACTGCAGGCCAATGGGAATTAAGCACAGGTGAACCAGTATGGTTGCCATCTAATTTCAGCCTGTCCATTCACGTCTTACAAATTATTACTATTATTATTAACACCAACAACAACAGTAACAAGAATAGCAATTAATAAGGAGGGTGGCACAGTGGTTTGCACTGTTACCTCACACCTCTGGGACCTGGGTTCGAGTCTCTGCCATGGCTCCGTGTGTGGAGTTTGCATGTTCTCCCCGTGTCGTCGTGGGGTTTCCTCTAGGTACTCCAGTTTCCCCCCACAGTCCAAAAACATGCTGAGGTTAATTGGAGTTACCAAATTGCCTGTGAATGTCTCCCACAATGGCTTAACACCCCATCTTGGGTTGTTCCCTGCCTTGTGCCCATAGCTTGTATGATAGGCTGCAGACCCCCTGCAACCCTGACTAAGATTAGTGGTTATAGAAGATGGATGGATGGATGGATAATAAAGCTGTGTTTTCTACAGCTGGACATTACCTTCTGTGTGATGCTGACTGACATTGGCTACAGCATTTGCCAAATGCTTTCGACAACATGGAATCAAGGTTTGACGTTGAACAGGGATCACTGGGACACATGTGACCACCGGTGACAGAAGATGCATCAGTTGGAGTTATCAAGTTGGCTTGACAGTTAGGCTGCGGGTGAGTTCTTGTTTTCATCTCACCCTCACACCTGCGATTTCCTCCATTTCAGGGTGTGTTGTGGAAGGGCTCAGGAGCAGGGAGCCCGGCTAGCCACAGCTGTTAGGAGCCTTAGTATAAAAAATACACTAAAAAAGTGTATCTGACAGAAATAGTTGGAAAATTGAGCTCAAAGCTGTGGCTCTGTCATTAATCAGTGCTGTAAAGTCCTGGAATACACAGGGTAAGAGTGGAAGTCATAAAAAAATTTCAATCTGTCGACCCATCCATCCATCCATCTTCCTACTGCTCATCCAGGTCTGGGTCATGAGGTGGCCTGGTTGGGATGCCAGCCCATCGCAGGGTCCAGACTCGCACACTACGGGCAGTTAGGGATGCTAATTAACATAACTGCATGGCTCTGGGTTGCAGCAGGAAACGGGAGAACCTGGATGAAACCTGCGCCACACCGACCGCCCTGGAGGTGTGAGGGAACAGCGCTGCCCACCGTGCCACCCCAGATCAGGAGATGCGTATTATTGACTCATTGGAGGTAACGGGGAGCAGTGGCATTTGTAAGGTGAGCGCTGTCAAAAAGCTCATCATCACAGCTACGTGACCCAACACATGTAACTCACACCATTACGGAACGTGTGCCGTCCCCCAGCTGGTCCTGGTACGACTCGCTATCGCGTTACTTCCTGTGACTAGGAGGAAGCCTCAGGCTGGCCGAGAGTGACACGTCAAACCAGGGTCTGGGTGCTCTAGGGGTCTGTAGAGCAGTTTCAGAAAGTCTGCAACGTGAAATATATTTAAGGAGGACATCTCCATTCAAAGCAAAGAAATATTCAAGGGAGACCACCCCCTGACTAAAGAAATACTGAATCCTCCCTCAGATTCTGAATTTTTAGTTACCTACGTGATTGCCCATTGGTGACAGGAAGTCTATAGCTCGGGTCTGTGTCCCGTGATGGACCTTGCAGGAGACACTTGGGTTTACCCCTTGGCCCCATGTTCTGGATTTTTCCGGGCGTTTTATTTCAGTGCCCTCCACACAGTCATAGCCAGTGACAGCGCAGAGTGATGAAGAGCAGTGCAAAGTAATTAAGAATAAGTCGACATTAGATACAGAAGTAGTGCATGGTAATTGGGTGCTGAGGATCTTACAGCATGTGGGGGGGGGGGCGCATCCAGGGGTACAGCTCTAATAATGTCTGTGAGTCCATCCCACACCTCGCAAGGCCAACAAAACGCTCTCTACACACTAAAACGATGCCAGCTCCCCCATTCCGCAGCATGCTTCTGTATAACAAATGCTGCCAAGACATTATACCAGTTCTTTCAATGGAAGATCACAAGTAGTCACATTTTTTCACATTTTAAACACAAAGAACATAAAAGCATGCATAATGTGTCATATGCGATACAAAACATGTACATCCTGGTAGTAGAATATCTTTGTTCTTACCCACATCCCATTATGCCGTACGGTATTTTAGTCTGCTAACACTATTATAATATTTTATAGGAAAATACTGTGCTGACATGTTATATGGAAAACAGAATGATCTCACTGTGCATTAAAGACATTACTGATAACTACAAACCTCAGTCGGAACTGCAGACATCTACGTGTCTCTATAACCATTTACCTTGCAAATTTTTTTAGATATAGATAAGATTCATTCATGTAAATCAACCTAGCAAGGGGAAAGGAACACCGTGAACTCACTGGAACTTGTAAAGTTTTATTATACTATTGTGGAGAATGGTGACATATGTAGGTTATCTGGTTACATAAGAACATAAGAACATAAGAACTATACAAACGAGAGGAGGCCATTCGGCCCATCGAGCTCGCTTGGGGAGAACTTAACTAATAGCTCAGAGTTGTTAAAATCTTATCTAGCTCTGATTTAAAGGAACCCAAGGATTCAGCTTGCACTACGTTATCAGGAAGACTATTCCATACTCTGACTACACGCTGTGTAAAGAAGTGCTTCCTTAAATCCAGTTTGAAATGTTCTCCCGCTAATTTCCACCTATGGCCACGAGTTCTTGTATTTGAACTAATGCTGAAGTAACTATTCGGTTGAACAGCATCCAAACCTGTTAGAATCTTATAGACCTGGATCATGTCCCCCCTCAGTCTCCTTTGCTTGAGGCTGAACAGATTTAGCTCAAATAACCTTTCCTCGTATGACATTCCTCTAAGACCAGGAATCATTCTTGTGGCCCTACGCTGCACCTTTTCTAAGGCCGCTATGTCCTTTTTAAGATATGGTGACCAAACCTGTACACAATATTCTAGGTGAGGTCTCACCAAGGAATTGTATAATCTTAGCATTACCTCCCTTGACTTAAACTCCACACACCTGGAGATGTACCCCAACATCCTATTGGCCTTTTTTATTGCTTCCCCACACTGGCGAGAATGAGACATGGAAGCATCAACATACACACCAAGGTCTTTCTCATAATCAGCTACCTTTATTTCAGTAGGTCCCATAAAATACCTGTACTTTATATTTCTGCTCCCTACATGGAGTACCTTACATTTGTCTATGTTAAATTTCATCTGCCAGGTGTCAGCCCAGTCACTAATTAAATTAAGATCCCGCTGTAGCTGCTGAGCCGCTAGTTCAGTATCTGCTACACCACCCACCTTGGTGTCATCTGCAAATTTCACCAGTTTACTGTATATATTGGTGTCTATATCATTTATGTAAATTAGGAACAAAAGTGGTCCTAAAATTGAACCCTGCGGTACCCCACTATGAACGCAGGCCCACTGTGACATCGAGCCTCTTATAACTACTCGCTGCTTCCTATCCGTTAACCAGTTATCAATCCAAGTCGCTACAGTTCCTAAAATACCTGTCGCTTTGAGTTTAAGTGAGAGCCTCTTGTGGGGAACAACATCAAAAGCCTTTTGGAAATCTAAATAGATGACATCATAGGCCTTCTTATCATCAACTTCCTGAGTAGCTTCCTCAAAAAACTCCAACAGATTTGTTAAACAGGATCTACCTCTCCTAAATCCATGCTGGCTATCCCTCAAAATGTTATTTGAGTCCAGGTAATCTACCATTTTCTCTTTGATTATAGCCTCCATAACTTTACCAGTTATACAAGTTAGACTGATTGGCCTATAGTTTGACAAATTACTTCTATCCCCTTTTTTGAAAATGGGCGTTATGTTGGCATGCTTCCAATCAGAAGGTACCACACCTTCAGATAAGGATTTTTGAAACAGTAATGTTAAGGGTCGGCAAATAATATCCCTCATCTCTTTTAACACTATAGGTAAGATGCCATCAGGGCCCTGTGATTTATTTATTTTGAGCTTAGCTAGGCTTTGCAAAACATCAGCTTCAGTTATATATATATTAGTTATAGACGATGTTGAATTAGTAATAAGAACTGGTAAGTTACTAGTGTCCTCGACAGTGAATACCCGTGCAAAACTATCATTGAACTCATTTACTATGTCAATGTCGTTTTCAATTATAAGACCCTTACTATCCTGCAGATTAGTAATTTCAGCTTTTAGAGCTCTTTTAGAGTTAAAATACTGGAAGAAACTTTTAACGTCATCCTTAGCCTCCAATGCGATCTTCCTTTCGACATTCCTTTTAGCTCGTCTAATGTCATTTTTTAATTCAGCCTGTAGATTTAGATACTCTTGCTTTATTATGTCATCATCAGTTATTTTCCATCTCTGGAACAAAGCCCTTTTCCTCCTTACTTTATACTTTATGTCCCTATTAAACCACCTAGGTTGCAATTTCCTAGATTTATTCTTGCTAGAAACAGGTATGAAGTCCTCTTGTACTTGCAATAATGTGCTTTTAAAAAATTCCCATGCCTCTTCAACAGTTTTGTTATTTAACTCCATCCAGTTCACGGTTTCTAGTTTTAATCTCATACAATTGAAGTTAGCCTTCCTAACATTATATATTTTTGATTTGGACTTTGCTCTTCGGGCACTAAACTTAACCTCAAATTTAACCATGTTATGATCGCTACTGTCAAGTGGTTCTAAAACATCTAATTTACCAATCCTGTCCTGGTTATTAGACAAAACAAGATCAAGAATGGCATCTCCCCTGGTAGGGGTGTTAACAAACTGAGTAAAAAAACAATCCTGTACTAATTCCACCATCTCAAGTTCATTTTCAGAAGAGCCAGCAACAATGTCCCACTGTATCCCCGGTAGATTAAAATCACCCATAACTACCACATCATTTTTATTGCTCATAATCCTAATATCACTGTATAACAATCTGCTTTCCTCAGCAGCTACATTGGGTGCTCTGTAACAAACACCGACAATTAGGCTATTTGAGTTTGTAGCATCTAATTTTACCCATATAGCTTCCGTACTTTTACTTATATCAGTAAGCTCCCTTGCCTGCAAGATTTCCTTTACATATACTGCAACACCACCTCCCTTCTTACCTATACGGTCTTTACGGAACAATGTGTAACCATCCATATTATATTCTTGTCCATCCTTATCACTCAACCACGTTTCAGTTATTGCTATAATATCATAAGAGTCCAATGAGATAAGAGCCTCTAAATCATGAATTTTATTCCTAATACTCCTGGCGTTTAAATACAGACAACAAAGGGTAGGCTTATTACAGTGCCTACTTATAATATGATTTTTTTGGGCTTTCCGTTTCCCCCCAGTTACATACTTAACTAACCTCCCTGCCCCCCCAGTCCCTAGTTTAAACATTCCTCAACTACTCTACAAATACGCCTTCCCAGTACACTGGTTCCCCTCCGGTTCAGATGCAACCCATCCGGCTTGAACAGGTCCCACCTGTTCCAGAAGGTCCTCCAGTGCCCCATAAACCTAAACCCCTCTTTCCTACACCATCCTTTTAGCCACGCATTTAATCTCCTTATCTCAGCTAACTTAGCCTCACTTGCGCGTGGCACGGGGAGTATTTCGGAAAATACTACCATGGACGTTCTGCTTCTAAGCTTATTGGCGACTTCTATAAATTTATCCTGCAGAACAGCCCTTCTACCCTTGCCTATGTCGTTGGTGCCAACATGCACCACGACAACTGGATCCACCCCAGCTGGGGCCAAAAGCTTGTCCACACGATCTGGAAGGTCTCCTACCTGGGCACCAGGCAGGCAAGACACCGTACGGGACCCTCTATCACGCGTGCACACATAACTGTCTACTCCCCTAATAATTGAATCCCCCACTACCACAACCTCCCTCTTTCTGGGGGGAGGGGGCTCCTCAGTGCCCAAGGGCCCACCTGCTTCCCCAGTCCCTTCCGGCTCTAAAGCTGGAAGCACCTGAAACCTGTTAGACACAGACACCTCAGGTGATGCCGCCTCTGTAACGTGTGTACGCCTTTTCCTGCGTCTACGACCTACGGTCACCCAGCTCTCTCGACCTCTCTGCTCTTCATTCTCCCTCCCCCCCGTTAGTGGCGTACACACCGTCTCCCTAAACGGCGTATCAACTAGCTCATCTAACTCACTGTTGCATTGGATGCGAGCCAGTTGCTCCTCAAGGTCGCGAACCTTGACCATGAGTGAGTCCACTAGCTTACATCGCTCGCAGATGAAGTCCGACTGGACACTAACGTCCAGAAGGGCAAACATCTTGCAAACGCAACACTGAGCTGGCCCCATAATTAACTAACTCACTATGACCCCGTACTCCCAGCCCAGTAAATTTATATAGTGTATTTAACTATAAAGATTAATTTGCGTAACAATAAATGCAGTAACGTGCGGAGTACACTAAAATAAGTTATTACTTGTGTTAAAACGGAACTTAATTATTATTTTATTAAAAATTTTAAAACTGATAAACTTACTACTACTTACCAGAAGAACTTCTGCCTGAACCAAGTATGAACTAAAAACAAGGCGAAATCGAAGTTGCTCTTGGGAGGTCGAAAAACCACAAAAACCCCCTCACAGCAGGCTACTGCCGGAGCGGGAAAAAAGTGGAAAATGTCCTCCCGGCCCCGACTGGCGACCGAGCAAAGCTCAGGAGCAACTGTCCTTTTCCGACGCTTGGTAGCGATACCGACGTTAGATGTTGTTAGTTATAATCGCCCCGCGGGTGTTTGTTACGGAGTTTAAACGCGGACAGAAAAACGCCGCGCACGCGACACCCGCAGCTCTCTGTCGGTAATAATCGCGCTGTTGATTAACAGACAGGACAGACAAGCACTCACGCTGACCGAAATAAGAACAATAAATAGAAATAAACAGCCACCCACGTAAACAGGTAAAGCACACAAACACTCAAAACACTCCAAAAAAAACAATCCCAAACAATCGCTGCAGCTCAACACCACTCTCTCGCAGCAATCCCAGCAATCCTCGCAGCAATTCGCTTGACCCCAATGAGGTTGTTCCAGGACATTGCTCACTCCTCACAGGCGTCTTCTCTGAGTGACGAGACAGAGGCTACAGCAATACAGTTCACATGCTAAAACATCAGGATCGGTACCCGTAAGGCCCCGTCTCATTTCCTTGCCCCATTTGGCCAGTTCCCGCTGGCCGTCCCGTTTGCTGTTACCCTAGTGTGATTCCCTACTCCCTGCACTGCTGTGTAGTTCAGCAGGTTGAGTGTGTGGCTCGGGAGCTGCTATCCCTCCTGTCATGAGTCTGCGGCTGACCTGGGCCCTGCCTCACCTCTCTGTTATGTTTTGGTTTTATTTTATCCCCTGTGGCCTGTACTACGAAGCAGGGTTACTGGCTTATCGAGGTAACTTGTCGGATTTAAGGTAGTCTGGGCAAAATGTAAGTGAACGAATATGGAGTCCATTTAAACTGTGGTACCTTAAATCCAACAAGTTACCCCGATAAGCCAGTAACCCCGCTTCGTATTACAGGCCACAGGTGTCTGTATGGTTATGTTATGTCTTGTTTTTGGTTACCCTGCCCGTGCCTTGTCTATGTTCTGTTTTATGTTCCTTGATCTCTCCTCGTGTTGATAGCCCTCACTGTTTCTACCTGTTTCCTAGTCTCGATTGCCTGTTAATTGGAAATTTACCCCACCTGTTCCTTGTTGCCCCGAATCTTTAGTGAGGGGTTGATCACCTGTCCTGCATCGTGACTTGACAGCAGCGTTTCCTTAGTGGTTCATGGTGATCATGGTGTTTCCTTCTGTTGCTGTGTGATTATTAGTTGTAGTTGCCCTGTGTTGCTCCCTGCCCTAGTTTAGTTTTGACCCCTCGTGGTCCCTCTGTGAAGCCGCTGTGTGCATCATCTCTCCTTCACCTGCCGTAACACTAAAATATTTTGTGAGCTGCAGTACAGGTTGGTTTAGTTATGAAACCTAAAGAACAAACAGCAGCTGTAAATCTGCCTTATTGGCAGATCGTTACCGCATATTACAGTTACTTTGAAATCCTTTATAATATGGTGGTTGTAAATAAATATCGTAACCATGTTTGTGTGTATTAAATAAGTGCATACAAAGTGTTAAGCGACCTGTAAAGCACAAATATGCTTACAGGTAGCGAGATTACCTGCTTTCACTATTAATGACAGTTAAGTTACAGTTAAGCACTTTGTGTGATCCAGTTGCTATTCAGGCAAATATGCTTTTCCCACTACACGTAATAAGGCTTTTTATCTGGGTATAGTATAAAACAATTTTTTGATTTTAATGTTATTCTACATATAGTGAATGAAGAGAACATCGCGATACATGAAAGTTAAAAGTACCTATACTAAGTTATAGGTGTACATACTTATAAGAAGTGGTTTAGGTATAGTTAAGAAGAAGCGTTGCTCCTAACGAAACAAGTGTCCAACCAGCCCTCCACCCTTGAGCATCTGTAATGTTCTGAATTACAGAGTCGATTACAAGGCATTCAGCAGGGACAAGGCCAATGAATACCGAAAAGGAAAATTTGTTTTCTGAATGAAGTAGTACGTCCCCAAGCGGCAGAAACGTCCTCTTTTTTTTCTTCCTCCATTTTCCCCCCAAGCCATTCCATGGGAAAAGAAATTTTCCTTAAGTCCTTGGAGAAATTGTGCTATTTTAAGGGTTTACGTCATACATTTACGATTCGGCCTTTAATTCTCTCCACTGCATTCCCCTAAAACGGTCAGGCTTTTAATATGCCTTTCTTATTAAGGCAAATACCGACATTCTGAACACAGTCATATATGTCAGTTAATTTCTTTAGAATTTAAAATTCAATTTAGCGTTTAATGATTAAGGGTCTTTACTTAATAAAAGAATCGCAAGTGAAGTGGTATTAGGAGCTGCAATATGGTGTTTTCTTGGTTTATATGTCGTGACAGCCATATAGGAGTGTTCAATGTTTGCCTTTAGGGTATGATCGCGGTGGATTTGGTAATAACACAATTCAAGTAACTTATTTCACTTGCGTCGTAGGATTCTGCAAGAAAATAGACACAATGATAAGCACACGGAGGACCGAAACGAAAGCGAAGAGTGTCCTGCATGGTAAGTATTGTTTCATTTTCAGCGGTCCTAATTTCGAAAAGAAAAAAAAAACAAACTGATATAAATGGTGACACACCTTAAAGTTATGTAGTTTTGAAAACAGTTTCTAACTGCCAATGTTGAACAGATTACTAATGTTTACACGTTTTGCGTGTTTCTTATATAACAGCTTAGTCCGTTTTTAAACAACGAAACTGTTGTTTAAAAATCCGTTAGTAACAACAGATTACTGCATGTAAACAAATGATATTAACCTTGAACTGTCGATATTTAATTTAGGGCAAAGACGCGGGGAAAATTGTCAAGTTCTGTGTTTTGGAAATTTAACGACTCATTCTAAAATAGCTGCGACGATATTATACCGTTCTAGTTCACGCGTTTAAATGCCATTACTGTCACATTGGGGAATGTGTGTGTGTGTGTGTGTGTTTTCTGTTCAGCGAGAGAGCGTCCACACGTCAGCCCACTTGGGGAGGGCACTGCTGCTTAAAATGCTGTGAATGTGACAGCCAATAGTCCAGACTGCCAGCGTGAAGAAGGTGATGGGATAATCCAAGCGAACCTGCAGAGAAAATGAGAGCACAGACATTGTGCCCGCAGAAGGAAGACGGACACCGGTAAGGGAAGGCGCAAACGGAAACGGGCGCTCTCCTCTACAAGTGACTGACCGATTCTCCGAGACATCCAGGGCACACACCGACAGGGGAGAAACCGAGATCGGACCGTGGTTCCAGTGCCATTACCCTCCAGGGGGGAAAGATGACAGTGGTGCCCTCAGATAATCTGGATGAGACTGTGGCACTTGCAGCCCTGTCCCAAGATGTCTATGATCCCGAACAGGCGGACCAAGAATGCTGCGAGAGGGTGGTCATCAACATTTCCGGGCTACGCTTCGAGACTCAACTTAAAACCCTTGCCCAGTTCCCCAACACCTTGCTGGGGGACCCGAGAAAAAGAATGCGTTTTTTTGATCCACTAAGAAATGAATACTTCTTTGACAGGAATCGACCGAGCTTTGATGCCATCCTCTATTATTACCAATCTGGAGGACGGCTTAGAAGACCCGTGAACGTACCCGTGGACATATTTATGGAGGAAATTAAATTCTACGAATTGGGAGAGGAAGTCATCGAAAATTTCAAGGAAGACGAAGGGTTCATCAAAGAAGAAGAACGTCCTTTGCCAGAAAACGAATTTCAGCGTCAGGTCTGGCTCTTGTTTGAATATCCCGAGAGCTCAGGACCAGCCAGGGGAATTGCAATAATTTCTGTTCTTGTGATCTTGATTTCAATTGTGATTTTCTGCTTGGAAACCCTGCCGGAGTTCAGGGAGGAAAACAGATATCCCGAGGATTTCCTTCATGTGAACGGGACTACTCACATGAAGAAGCCAAATCCGTTCACAGACCCTTTCTTCATAGTTGAAACACTGTGCATCATCTGGTTTTCTTTCGAGCTGTTGGTGAGGTTCTTTGCCTGCCCTAGCAAGCCCGCCTTCTTCAAAAACATTATGAATACCATCGATATAGTGGCAATTATGCCCTATTTCATCACGCTAGGTTTGGAGCTCGCAGAACATCAAGGGAACGGGCAACAAGCGATGTCGTTGGCAATACTGAGGGTGATCCGTCTGGTGCGTGTCTTTAGGATCTTCAAGCTCTCCAGGCACTCGAAGGGTCTGCAGATCCTTGGAAAGACGCTCCAGGCTAGCATGAGAGAACTGGGTCTCTTGATATTCTTCCTTTTCATCGGGGTCATCTTGTTTTCAAGCGCGGTGTACTTTGCTGAGACCGATGACCCAGAGTCGGGATTCAGCAGTATTCCCGATGCTTTCTGGTGGGCTGTGGTGTCCATGACTACTGTGGGCTACGGGGACATGTGCCCAGTCACAATCGGTGGCAAAATAGTCGGTTCGTTGTGTGCCATCGCCGGTGTGCTTACCATCGCGCTGCCCGTCCCTGTGATCGTCTCAAATTTCAACTATTTCTACCACAGAGAGACGGAGCACGAGGAGCAATTTGAGTACACGCATGTAACATGTGGACAGCAGCAGCCCTCGTTTGGAGAATTCAAAAAGAGTGACAGCAAGCCTTCCCTTGCGAAATCCGACTACCTGGATTCAGACGATTACGAGGCATTCAAATATACAAACTGTAGCCCAAACAAAGTGTACACGGGCAAGCTGACTGATGTATGATTGTTCAGCACAGCAGAAATGAAGTAGAGAAACGTGCGTTTCTGTGAGTACATCCTAATTCAGCACTTTACTTAAATATAGTCTCTTGCTCCTGCATTCTTAGTGTGATCGAATGATTTCCTTAACAGAAACTGTTGTTTTGTCACATCGATAAATGGAGCGGCACTGTTAGTTGTCTTATATGCTCGTCATATTGAATGGGTAAAGTTACCTGAAAATGTGCATAACGTACGCAAATCATCTCAAACGTCCTACCTCTCGTTGTAGGACTTTAGTAGCCTACTTCCATTTTTAGAAATTCATAAGGTGTCCATTAGAATCTACCTGTTAGTAAGACTGAATGTTATTTGCGTGCTTGGTACAGAGAAGGAGGATAACTCCAGTTCAGGGAGAGTGTCTCTTGTGTATGCGGTCTGTGCAGTTTAGTGTGGACAAGGTCACTCGAAGACACGACCTCTGTTGTTTTCCTCACGTCTCCCTCGGTCACGTATTTTCTACGACTGTCATCATACAGGCATTATCCCCCAGGCGACAGGTTTAAGGAATTATCCCAGTTGGACGCATTCTTGCAGCGATGCCATTATCTTCTATATCGCGGTGGATAGCGTGTTCTTCGAGTAGCGCAGATCAAAAAGCAGCTGTTGCCTGGACATCATGTCCAGCCGAACACCTTCCCCTAGCCTCCAAAGCAGACAGCTCTCGATACAAAACTTTTTCCGTCAAATGTTGATTCCTAGCACTTTTGATAAATTTATAGCTTTGCTGTGGTGAAATGCAATGCATACGATTTATTTTAAATTATTTACATTGTTTACATTTCTTAGGGGGGAAATTAAATTCCTTTAACTTTCCTTTAAACTATCTTACTACTTTGGTGCATCAAATGGAACTAATATTATATAAGGAATGACATAATATGGCAATAATAACAATAATTTTGAAATACATGCAATTTCAGTATTTGTTTAATATGCACATTGATTAGATACATAACTTGACAAACAGCGCGTCGTTTCTGTTATTGTTGAGCTTATGATGAATGTACGAGATGGCAAAGCTCACAGCGCCGCTCTGTGGATCAACAAAATCCTGCGGTAGGAGCTTTAAAGACAGTCATGTTTCTATAGCAACCTTCCAGATTGTTCGTCCTTTGGTCGTCGACTAAGATAGCTCGTTCATAACTAGCTATCGTTTGAATAATTACTGAACAGATGCAGTTACTTTGAAAACACAATGTCATTAATCGGTGTGGAGGAAAAAATAACGGCTACGATAAGTTTGTTTAAAAAAACCAACCATTATTTTGATATTAGTGATCTTATGGAGAACAAAATTATAAACAAAGAAAATAAATAGACAAATAAGGAAATAAATAAATAGAGCAGGCCTATACCTCCAAACTTACTAGGTAATAAATAAAACGCCAGCTATGATCCAAACTGCAGAACTCGAACAGAATATAACGCGCGTGCAAGATTAGGATCAAGTGATAAAACAGCATTTAAGGAAGTAATATTAAAGGATCCAGCATAACTAAAGTTGGAATGGAAATAATATAAATTAGAATAATTCTGTTCCTATATATCAACTAAAATAACTAATATAACTAATAACTAAAATAATGCAATGTAAAGAAACGTAAGAGACGACTGAAGTCACGTGCGTGTTAATTAGGTGATGCGGGAATGACGTTCCATCACTCCGAGAAATTATTTTCTATATAAATTCATTTAAAATGTTTAAACTGACTGCTCCTATATATGTTCATTTTTAAACTATAAATTAGTTAAAGATTAAAATCTTTTGAAATTAGCTTACCACATTTGTGAAAATTGAAATTCCCCAATCGTTCGAACTATAAAATGGAATTTGGTACCCGAATCTTAATATTTAAAACGTAAAAATTGCGATTGCTAAGATTCCTGGCGTGAAGGTTCCCGCTGTCTGCAGTCGCTAGTTAAAGATCGTGTTAAGCACGTCGCCATTACACTGGCACGTAAACAATGTCTAGCTAGCCAGGGAAAACTCACACGAACTTTTAAAGGAAACAATATAAAGACAAACAAAACACCCTTATATTACACACTGACCCTGGTGGCGTAATGAGTGGTTTCCAAGTCATCGGGGCTTTATCATGCGTCTTATTGTAAGGAAATGTTATTTTCTCTGAAGGCAGTTTGTTTTCTGATTCTTCTTTACAAACATTCGGCAGCCCAAAGTATTATAGGCCTGTTAAGTTGGCCTATTATATAAACGAGTGGGTTAAAATTATATGCGGAAATTAATGCGCATTTAATATTGTTTCAATGGAAGAAATAAAGCATGCGTGGCAATTTTATAGATTGTAATTTGTGCGTGTTAAATATGTTCCTATGGTAGCTAGATGGCAGTGTTTACTCGTAAAAAAAAAGAAGAGAATAAGACGAATAGAATTACTCTAAATCTTTCTGACACCTTTTCCAGCGCGTCAGTTCTAATTCCTTATTTTGAAGATAAGGGAATACGTACGTAATTAACCATCAGAACAACCCTAATTTGCGTTTATTAGCGACTAGACGTTTTTAATGAGATTTCATGCCATTTGATTCATATTTTAATTTATAATAATCCATCTATCCATCTTCCAGCCACTTATCCTGGGCAGGTTTTTATTTGGGGGAACATACATGCACAGACACATACATGCACAGACACATACATGCACAGGCACATACACACTATGGGCAGTTTGCAGACTGCATGGTTTTGGACTGACCTGCAAACCCAGGAGGTGTGAGGCCAGGCCTGAATTTCATGTTATAATGTCATTCTTTAAGCCATACATCTTGTTAAACAAGAATAGCTGGGTGAAAATGACATCTGGGAAACGTTTGAATACCAATCTAATAGGATAGTGTGCTTAAAAGAGGCCTAGTGAATATTGTAAGAGAATGAGCTTCATCTAAGAAGCTAAGAAATGAAATAGCTAAACTGCTGCATTTTTCAGATTCAGATCCTTTATTGTCATTGTACTGAGTACAATGAAATTTTAGCAGCAGTCCTGTAAGTGCATTCACATAAACAAAGTAATATGAACAATTCTGGATATAAGACATTACACAAGACATAACAAATCACACCATAAACCCAGTGTGTACCATAAATAAATGAGTAAGATGCAATAAATGCAATTACCAGTGCAGTTAATACAGATAAATTACAGTTGGATGTAAATATTGCAGCATTGCTTAAAGTAAGCATAGTGACAAAAAACTGAAATACAAATACAAAATGTTTTGCAGCTTATTGGCTAGTTGTTATTATTGCCTTAGTGAAATGTAAATAACTTGTGTCTATGTTTCTGCACAGCTTGCATCTTCAAATCCATTGTCTGATGTAAGTTACATTGACCATATGATGTTGACTAACACTCCACCTCATCTGTAGTAGCAGCTGTATCTCAGAGAAACACTCCATGCAGCTTGTTTAGGCACCGACTTAACCTAATGGGACCAAAATTGAATGAACTGAAAGTAATAATTTTGTAAGCTCTGTAAGATAACATGCATTCTTCAGGTTGCATTATTAATACTTATCATACATATCAAATAAGCAGATGTGTGGTCACACGTTTGGGCCGTGTACAGCTTTGCAGTATGACAGAGTATGACAGGTTATTTAGGCTGTAGATGTCTTTCTGGGATACTTGCTGGAGTATATGCTATGTTATTGTCAGGGTCAGCACCTGTGTGTCCCAGTCATTCCTGTCTTCCCCTGTTGTCAGTCTGTAGTGTTTCCTCTGCTCCTGTCAGCCACATGGCTGAACATACAGCTACCTGTTGACCCCTCTGTTGCGTGTATGAATCCCACTTCCTCTGTTTTTGTAGTTTTTGTTCCCTCATGTTTCAATTGAATCAGTTTCCTAGTCCCTGTGTTTTGATTTGTATTCAGTTTTGGTTTTTTTTGCCTTTGTGCCCTTGATTGTGTTTTTTACCAGTCTGTTATTCCCAGTGTTAGATTCTGTTTCTGTCTTAGTTTTCCCCTCCCAGTCCCTTGATTTAATTTTTAGTTTCACCTGTGGCCTGTTTTCCCAGCCCTTGTTAGTCTCACCTGTCCTGTGTTAGTCTCGTTACCCCTTAGTATTTAAGTCCCCTCCCTCTTTTAGTATTTAAAACCCCGTTTTGTCCTGTGAGCTGCAAGTGGGCTGTCCACCTCCTTCCCAGCCTGCGCCATGCCATGCCATCACCCCAAGTCCGCCCTGATCCATATCCATGACAGTTATATATTTTGTTGTGATTATATATATATATATATATATATATATATATATATATATATACACACACACACACACACACAATATATATGAAACTTTGGAGACGTGTCAGGATAGGTGACGATGTGTGACAAATGCGCCTCCTTTTAAAGTGAAGCTCGGGGTGCTAAAGGGCTTTTTGAATCCTGCTTAACCTCAGGATTGATGTCCAGCCATCATGTGAGGCCACTAGGTTCCTGATCATGCTTTCAGTATTGGACCATGTGACTGACAGCACCATAAAGCCCATGGGACTCGTGTTATTAAGGAGATTGAAAGGCCATAGGCTGATGGCAACAGTGACACAGAGAATGACATTATATAAATAGACCATAATTTGAACAGAGAGGCCACAGAGACCTGTTGTGCCATAGAAACTCAGTCAAAATAGCACCACGCCATGCTTTGTGCAGTGCTGAGAATAATGTTTATTATTTAATATAATCCCATCAGAACGTTCTTCATGATACAGTACTGATCCACCAGAAGGCTGGTGAGGAAAAGCATGTGCTGGCAAATTCTCTAGGCTCCCTGAAACTTAATTTGTTCACGTCGGAGATGTTAGTGGGTCTGTCGTGCGCCGATGGCTTCCATGCCGTAGCTGCACGGCACTCGCTGCACACCTGGAAGGCAGCAGAGCGTAGGTGGTGTAAACAAGCAGGACGGATCCTTCAGCCTGGTTCTGTTGTCAAGCAGGCTTGGGGGATGGGAGAGGGAGGTCTGCAACGAGGGGACGAGAAAGCAAATCTGAGGTGTGAAACTGACATCCCGTACGCATGCAGATTGGTGCGGATGAACGTGCCTCAAGAAACGTTTATACTGCTACTACCCAAGCAAAAGAACTTGAAGTGTTTCAAAAAGTCTGGCCCCTTCTGTTGTCCTATGCGTGGTTGAGCACACATCAACGTGACTTTTTAGATGATTATGGGCAACTGATCCTAGCAGTAGAGGGCCAGGGCTACCATGAGATCAGAAGCCCACCTTATCAAAGCAGGTGTGAGCTGAGGGATTTAGAAGTGTAAGGAACCCAGAAACTGGAATAGGTACTGCACCACTGATGTAAGATGCGAGTCCATCTTTTAGCCGCTGACCAAGCCAGTCTCTCTGCCCATAGAAGCTGGGGCCTTTTAATCTGTGTCCCCTTCCGATGGGAAGCGGCAGTCACACTTCTGGCATGAACGGATTGCATTTGAGAAATGAAAGCTGCTTTTCCAGACTGTATCCGGACCCAGTTCCATGTTTTCTTTTGATTTACAGGAGACGGGATGCCAGCCTATGTTCCATATCGCCCCTACGAAATCCACAGATTATGAAGAGAAACACGCTCTCGACGCCCC
The DNA here is from genome assembly GCF_048594095.1 of Paramormyrops kingsleyae. NCBI lineage: Eukaryota > Metazoa > Chordata > Actinopteri > Osteoglossiformes > Mormyridae > Paramormyrops > Paramormyrops kingsleyae. Next base: position 17,145,754 of record NC_132797.1, read on the forward strand.
CCTCCCCCTCCCCCCCCAGAAAAAAGACTTGCCATCTGGCAAAAGACCTCGATTCACTGTATTTTTCCTCTTTGCGGAGAAGCTAGCAGAGAGTCTGCTAGCATTAGCCAGAGTTAATGTCACGAGAGGCCCAGGCTGTGAGACGCTCTCATGTGTGGCGTGGATCATTGACCGTGTGTCGATCCCGACGGTAAGGCCAGGTGGGCCGGGGATGACGGGCGTATCCAGGACGTGCAGCGAGGAGCACGAGGGGACATGCTGAGAAAGTTACTTGAATCAGCGAGCATGTACATTACTTGCTGAACATGAAAACCCTTAACGTACTCTGTCTGGGAGAAGAAGAGGAGCGATGGGAGCCAACGGGGGGTTGTCAGAATACGCTGTACATTGCATATTATGTGCTGTACCAAAACATACTGCATGCTTGAGAAGTAGGGCATGTAAACAGGTGAAAACTAAAGTTCTTGTTCTGTGACAGTAACTCAAAACTGCACCAATAGCGAAAGTCTACCTTGTGGGAACAAGTCATTGATAGATATGTATACATATGACAAACATATAGATATATATATATATATAGATATATATAGATAGATTCATTATGGCGCTTGAGATGTGAGGTTAACATTGTCGAATCTATTTTTTTAATTATATGTTTTCTACGATGGTATTTGATTTGACAGCTGACTTGTTTTAAAGTTTCAAACATTTTCTTTGCAATGTGATTGTGTTTTTAATTTGCCTGGATGAAGTGGCAGGTTGTCAGGGGGCAGGGGGGGGGGGGGAGGGATCGCAGTGTGACTTAAGGAAACTCTTTCCTGCACGTGAATGTTGCTGCGGGAAACTGCAGAAGCACGGACACGCCGTGGACGTTTGGCGCTGCAAACAGTTGATTTTGCAATATTTTATAGCTATTATTACTATGATCTGAATGCTGTATCACTGTTACAGAAGACATCTACCTCAGTGTGCATGTTCCATTTTCAAGGGAAGCTTTAACCTGATCTGTGTTGGCCAAACCAGCGCCCACTATACTAAATCTGCAATTATATGGGCAATTTACCATTTATTATATATGATACCCACAAAGCAGATGGTGGATGGTAGGCAGGTACAGCTCCGATATGCAAACACGCGCCTGGCTGTCAGCAGGCATTGGTGGAGGCTAAATATGAAACACGCCTCCGCATCCTGATTGGGCGCTAACCCCCCACCCGCCCCCGAAACTCACTAAGCCCCATGGGGAGCAGTAACCGTGGCAGCACGTTAAGCTGGGGGCAGCTATGGAACCTGTATAACAAACGAAGCAGATGCCTAATTTATGCATGTATTTATTTATTTGTTTAGTTCTTGTTTTTAAGGTAGGGCCTCCCTTTGAAATACTTAGTAGCAATACTAGCAGTAGCAGTCTCCTATCCTGTGATCAGCGCGTGATGGGATTTCCCTTCTGCTCCTGGTTCTCCTTCTCCTCCCATCATGCTTTGCGCTGAACACTCCCCAATGACCTGCTTTCAACAAGCAGATAGGCTCCCTTCAAATTTCGCCTCTCACACCCCTAGCCTCCGAAGATGCCCACCTGAGGCAGAGGCAATTTTCTTCTGTGCAATGTCACTGCTTGGGGGGGGGGGGGGCAGCTGAGATGGTGAATATTCGTTTTTCTGGGTTTCCATGGGAAGGCCGTACCACCGGATGCTGCATACAGCCCCGTGGACCCCATGTGACCAGACCATCGTGTAGAGATGGTGGAAGATGAGAGGGAGCCGTCGTCCAAGAGCACAGCCCCCCCCTCTGCTGAAGTCCCTAGTGCCCACAGCAACAGGAGAGGCTCACGCTCGCGTGCTGCCAGTCACTGGCTTCACTTCCCGTAAATTGCGATCGGTGAATCGCAAAAATGGCCCTCGCAAAAAGAATGTCGCGCTTGCCCGGCGGGATAGAAATAGAGAAGGCGGCGGCAGGTAGGTACCGCTGCGTTTCAGCACCGGTGAAAGCCCCGCTCCGGCAGCAGTGCGAGGACCCGTGTCTCTGCTGAAAAGAAGTCATTTCTCTCCCACCATGTGGTTCTAGTCATTCTGCCCACCAGCTGCTAACCCAGTTCTGTGGAGCAGGTGGGCGCGTGTGTCACATTCATTCCCTCCCAGGCTCAGGAGGACGGGATGTGGCAGTATTGTATCACAGTATCGTACAAACCCGATCGCGTGAGTGTCCCTACAGGTCACAGGCTGCAACTGCGCCCGACTGTGCCGATTTAACAGAGAGGTGGGGGGGCGCTAACTCTACCCCTGTGTATTCAGAGATGAAGACAGAACTTCAGACACCCAAAAATCTCACACAATTTGGGCATTTTCTCAGACAGCATGTGTAAATCCCTCTGTGTCCCGCGAAGAATGCTTGATAACGTCTTAAGGTCCGTTGTCTGGAGTCTTTGACATGCTGTAAACAAAGCGAGTCATACGCCTGTTTCTATGCAACAAGACCTGAAGTATTTTATAGGCATTTTACCAAGGTGTTCTGAAAGGCTGGAGCTTTAAAGGAAGAACAGGGTGATGCCAGGAAGAGAGGGAAGCCTTTACTGGTGAAGTCCTGCTTGCGTACGCGAGCTGCGATCCGATCAACATCTGGTGCATGTGCTCCAATCCCTTTTTTGTGAAGTTTAGAGCCTTTTCCGGGCAGTGTAACCCTTGGCCTCTGTCTAAGGAAGCACTTATGTGCTTGTCACTGATTTTCATTAAATGCTCAAACTGCCATCCCAATTTAAGTCAATGAATGAAGCTGCTGTTACACATCTTGATGTCCGGCCTGCAGGGTCTTCATTCAACGCCTTCCAGTCTGTGCAAAACGATGGATGACATTGCAAGAAATATATTTAATTAAAAAGTTAAATAAGGAATAAATTTCTGCATTGGAGAAAAAGACTCCAAATTGTGTGAATTAATAATGCACTACAGGCCTTCGTAAAATACAAATATAAATCAGTGGGTTGTATATTTAACCGGGGGGGGGGAGGGGTTAGGGGGATGGGGTGGGGGGGGGGGTACTAGAGAACCAGGTGAATCGGCATAATTTTAAGCAATAACACTGCTGAATAACTGAAATATGGAAAGTCATTTTCAACAACAGCCCTGAATTATGTGCGTCTATATATTTTAATTGCCAAGTGGAGTGCCTTATTTTCAGCTAAATTTTGATGATTAGCTTATTAATCAAAATGACGATTCTGACTGTTCAGGTCACAGTAATGATGAATGGACTGTCTCTTTGTTATACTGTCCACCAGCAGCACAGAAGTCTCACAGTTGTTTTCCGTTGTGTCTCCTATGGGAGTGCCAGATCTCACTCGTAAAAAAGTACTCAGATGATTGTGGGAGCCGCTGGCCGCGCCGGCAGCCAACGAGCGTGCTGCGTCACCCCCCCATCTCCATCCCCGCCTCTGCAAGCAGCTGTCAGCGTGCTGCATGCTCCTCCAGGTTGTCCTGAATGAAATTAAATCGAAACCTGGGCGGTCTGCTAGCATAGAAAAGCTAACTCCAGTGCTGATCGCTTCCTTTCACAGGCCCAGCGTCAGCACTACGGCTGTGCTAATGTAACAGCTGCCAGGCCCTGGTGCGAGGGGGGAGAGGGGGGCTGGTGTTAGTAGTTTGGCCCACGTTTCCTTTTAATGCAACCCTCTGTAGTCCTTTGAGCCAATAATTCCTTAACCGCTTGTTCAATTTCTGTACCTCAGCTAAGCTGGAGAAGATTAGGCATGCAAAGCTGCGAAAAAAGGCTATTAAAATCCTTTGAATTATTCATGTGTTTTTTTGTTTTACCTTTTAATGAGCTGATGGCCGTCTGTAGCGAAACATTTGGAATGTTGTTGGTGAGGGACTTTCACCAAAGATTTGGTGTGTTTCATTTGTCCTGAAGAGGTGTGGAATTCACAGCCCTGTGCACGCCCCCTAAGAAGGCCACAGAGCCCAGACTCAGAGCTGTGGATAGATATGCCAAACACAGCACTTCAGAATAAACTATTTCGTTTACACACAAAATCAATTACTTCTTAATTTAATTAAGGTAAGGAAATAACTCTCATATGTTTATTTTCACATTACTTAATTAAAAAAGTAATAAAACTTTTTTATTTATTTATTTTATTTTGCAGTTCAACGGTGACGAACCCAAAAGCTGAGTGGTATTTCTGTGAGAAACCCACTCCACCATGACACCCCCAGTTCCGAGTTCCTAATAAACCGTTCTAGACAGAAGTTTAGATTTAAACTGTCATTTATAGGGACACAGAGTAATTTACGCATTAGCTTAAAGATTTGGTCGACCGGTAGTGAGTGCAATTTTTTCCTGTTTTTAAGTAAGTTTTTCTTTTTTTCAATGATCTGAATCACAACTTCATTTCTGAAACGCTACTTTTTAAACATTGTTAAATGTGAAAGCTTTTCAGAACGACCTAGCAGACAGGCAGTTCATATCGACCCTGTCAAGGTCTGTTATTTGAATGCTACTGTCGCCGTTTCGGAAATGAAGTACCACTCGCGTGGGTCACAAACGCCCCGTCGGTTACCTGGGATACTGTTAGCTATAGTGCTGTTTTACTTCAGTCGAGGAGATGGCCGGAGTAGATGTCCGGAATATGCCGTAGTTTTTAGTGTCACCTGTGCCACCCTGTGCATCCTGTGCGCTCCAGCCCGCCACGTGACTCAGCTCCGTGTTGCTGCCCTTCCGTAACCCGGGGGTTCTGCGCACGCGACAGTGCTCCCGTCCCCGTGGCGACCCGCTAACAGCTTATACCTGTAATGTAACAAGAGCGACGTCTCTGTGTGTCTCGCAGGTGTCAGTTTGTCTGAAGTCCTCCAACAGTGTCTTCTATCCTGTGATATTAACTTGACGGATTTTTTTTTAGTTACAGTACGTAACCTGTGTGGTTAAATTAACAATAATTAATGATAATGGCGTCTTCATAGGCAGTAAATTGCAAATTTATATATGTATGTACTGCTGACATGCATATACGTGTTTAAACAATGGAGGCATTAGTAATACTAGATGTGACAAATTGAAAATGTGGCCTTTTGTCTTTCGTCGTACTGAGATGTATATTATCTGTACTGTTCACGCGCACATATATAAACAAATATATAAAATAATGATATGTTTATACACCTGATGTCTAATGAATAAACAAAGAGGATAAAGAACAACGATGTTGCTTCTGATTTGATTTTTTCCAGTGATGGCGTGAAAAAAGATGTCAGTGAAGGGTGGGGCATGGGGGAACTTTAAAAAAATGCCATTCCCCAAGGGACACGAGCACCTCCTTGTCATTGTCATTACTGTAAACACCTGCAGGTGGCGCTCTTTCCATCATAAATGTTCTAATAACTGCTGTACAGGAATTATTTTGATAGTCACAGTACCTGAAAGGTTGCACTAATTAAAATGCATTTTAATGCTTAAATATAAAAAGTCAGATGGTTTTAACTGTAGCGTTACACTTTTGCACATTCATATATCCTGTTTATACCTTTGGTCCCAATACAAATGCTGCAAAGAACTGTCAAATTAAAGTCTGCCATTTGTATTTGTTTACTGGCTTGAAGAGCTGCTGTTTACATTCATGTCATGTTCGAGTTAACCTCTAAAAATGGACTCTTCAAGGGCAAAGAAGGGGTGTATGATACGCGCCCATCTCTGGCCCTTGAGAAGTGCAGATATGCGTCTGTTATCTTAGACGGCAGCAGAAATCTGGGCTTCACTTGTTCTACATTGCAATCCAAGACAAAGCAAGCTCTTTAGAAGCCTCGCAGCTCAGCCTTATATAATTACACAGAGACTCTTCCCCCTCTGCTTTGTGCATTTTCATTAGTTTCTGACTAAATTAAAATGAAAATATCTGAGTAACTTAATTGCTAATGCTAAACTAAGCTAAACAGACCCAAAGGGATATATATCAACTTCTCAGTCTTTATGTACCATCCTAACATCCTAATTGATTTAACTCTGTCAATAGCAAAGCTATATTTGAATATGGTGAGATTACGGGGCTTTGCTTTTTCAGATCTAAGTATTTATATTTCTTAAATCTATTCAGATCAGCAAATACTGCAGTCTGCCAGCTCTTTAAATGCTAAATCAAATATTAAAGGCGATCTGTAGCTCCCGTCTGTTTCCCTGATAAACTTGGAATGAAGAGCCTGATAGATCATGCTGGATTATGGTGCCTGCGGACCCACTGTGATGAGAGAGGAGTGCATTGTGGGTAGTTTTCTTTCCGATTGCATTTCACCTCAAGATTATGGGCTTTTCGGACACAGGCAGCAAGGGACGTGCAATCAAACCTGGATCTAATCTATTGCATTGCTGAACTGCATGGTGCCCCAATGTCCAAACAATGTGCCTCTCCACTGTGGATTCCAATGCAGATGCAAATTATTTGAAGGCATTAGGTGACCTTGAGATATGGGACTTGCCCATACGGGGTAGAGAAGAGCACGGCTAGTCTCTCGGACTCATGTGAAACAGGGAATTCTATGATTGTTTTGGAAAAGAGTATGACTAAACCCGACCATATTCCTGCATATATGAATTTACAACAATGGGCACCATTCTCATTCTGATCACAAATAAGCTGTGAGATATGATGTAGCAGGGGAATGAAGCAAGTTTTCTAAATATATGTGATGCACTGCAACTACATAGTAAAACTTTTACTGTGATGTAACTCCTTGAACTCATTGTAATCCCACTAGCTCTACAATATTAATCTCACAGATTGTTACAGTTTAAGCAGGTACTTTTATATAGCAAGCACAAATGCTGATTGGTGGAAACAATTTTCTGTAAAGACAGGTGTCTCTTGTCAAATTCATCTTGAGGTGAACTTTCTATCCATCCATGGAGCCTTTTCTGGAGCCTGTCCCCGAAGCAACAAGCACAAGGTAGGGGACAACCTAAGGCAGGGGACAACCTAAGGCAGGGGACAACATAAGGTAGGGGAGAAACTGAACACAGGGCACATACACACTGATGCCTATGAACATTTTGGAAACTGCAATTCACCTTAGCATTAACTGTGGGGGAAAACCAGAGAACCCAGAAGAGCCCCCACGGCAACACGGGGAGAACAATCTCCACACGCATGGAGTGAGGGACGGAGACTTGAACCCCAGTGCCAGACGTGAGAGGCAACGATGCTAACCGTGGATTCATTTTATAAAAGCATAGTTGCTAACTACGTTAGCTACTTTCATGGTTGGAACCTCATCCATGGTGGTGCCATGCCACCCCTGCGGAACTTTTCATTTACGTATTAAGCAGCATATATCATACGACCGAGAATGCAGGGTCAGCCCAACCCAGCAGTTGGGGGTTAAGGGCCATGCTGAAAGGCCCAACAATAATATCGTTCAGCTAACTATAGGATTTAAACCAGTGACCTTCTGATCACAGGAAGCGCATCACAACCCACAGAGCCACACGCTGCCCCATTAACAAATTGCTTCCGGAAAGGCCTGAAGCTCAGCTTGCTAGCACCACAGCACAATTACTAGCAAATTGAACCATTTAGCTCTTTGCCTTTTGGGGTTATAACACAAGGCATGAATTTCATATGCTTAGATGACACTGGAAAAAACGTTTAACCTCGTCTACACTAAAATATCCAGAGCAGCAAGTCGCACACCTGCAAAAAAGAATTACCTTTTTTTTTTTTTTGTTAAAGAAAACAGTTTAACCGAAGCACGCTTAGGGTAACTATGAAGTGACGGCACAGGGGATGCATCCAGCTGCAGCTGCTTTGTTGGCTGTGAACACTTAATGCGATACTGCATGTGGTGTGCCTTTCAGAGAGACAGGGAGAGATTACATTAACTAAAAAATACCCCTACCCAGTGTTAAACGCAAGGGGAAAAAAAACTTTAAACCATATCTTACTACATTGTGTCCTTTGATCCTTTTTCCCATAAAATATAAGTAGAGACCATCAAAAAAAAAATCGCTTTTGCATAAGAAAATTAAAAAAAAAAAAATCCAAATGCAATGCAATAAGCAAACAATTTTATTTCAGCATGCGAACGGCCATTTTAGTACAGCAATCGACGGACAGGAGGCCTGAAAGAGCCGTTAATTATGGATGGGACGCGTTGAAAACAATTATGCGCTTGTCTGATGGGTCCTGCCACGCTGCCCGTGTGCACTTATTCCGTACGTAAGTCACCCCAAAAGAAACGCGGCGGCCAAGTTGCGGCTTTTCCGCATCGTTTATTTTTACTCTCGCCCCCTAAGTCAACATATTCATTAAATACATAATATCCACATTATATAATGCGCCTTTCTGTGTAATGCGGTCGCAGCATACGCGTGGTATAGCCACATAATTTATAATTATAATTAGTTGTGATTTATACATATATAAATTATTCATTTCTTTATGTTGTCGTTTATTTTTATTTTTAAATCAATATACGTATAATACATGTATAGATTTCGTGTATTAGTTATACTCACACGAATATGCAATGGATTCTGGGATGCTTCGGTGGTTTATGCATGCCCTCGTCATATTCATTATGCGTTTTCAATTTAGGTTACGATATGTACCGTGTCTGGTACACAGACCTGCAGCAACGAGCACCGACGGCGCTGATAAATGGCAGGAGGGCTTACTGTTAGCTTATTGCTTTAACGCTTGAAGGGGATTCCCAATGCTCGCGACAGTACCGAGGAAAGAGGGGTCGGATACAGCCCGAGCCCCCTCCTCCTTGCCTTGGTGCTATTATTAGAAAAAGCCATTTTTTCCGAGGGGATACGGTTTCTATTTTTAAAGAGATTTGACACAGACCAAATCATGGAAAAAAAGCGGAAGGATGAATTGTTTTTGAACTGCTTCCAGCAGGGTGCAAAAATATCGCTAAATTGAACTGCATTGGGAACGGCTTTTAATTTGGTTATGATAAAAAGCAACGACTATCGAGTCAAACGAGGTTCGCATTTAAAGCAGGGGTATTGCTTTTCGTCTCCGAATAAATATCCAAGTGCTGAGAAATTGGGAAAAGGGGTTTCAGCTGAAAATACCTTTTATGTTTCAACGCAATGCGGAATTCAACACCTACGTACCGACCTGCGTCTCCCTAAGTGAGGAAATACTGGCGGGGCGGCCGATTGTGGTTAAAAGAATAAAATACCGACACAACACTCCTAAAAAGAAAAAGAAAACGTTCAGCACGACGTACTTCCGGCTTGAATTTCCTGCAATGCCGCAATAAAGATTAAACTTAATGATCAAATAAATGGGCAAAAACAGGGAGTTACATTTCAGAATCTATATATGGCGTGCTTTTCGTGCAAATATAGCCTGCTATATGAGCGGCCATTAATCAAATATGTTCTTTTTAAAACAATATTTATATTAATTAAATGTCATTGATCAAAATCACACCCTTGAAATGTCTAACCCGTAAATGTTAATTGTCTGTTATAAACATATTTCGATAAAGTTCATTTTATATTCACAATTAATATTAAAAGCTATATAACATTTGTCGGGATAATGTTGATGTGTTCACAGACGTAGGTTTCTCAAATAGACGTTTCCAAATAATATGATTTTATGAGTTAATAATTAATGACTGACAGGATTATATTTGACAGGATTTCATTTTAAAACCAGTTCAAAAACATCTTTCAAGCGAGCGGCACCCGAAGCGCGCAGCTCGGTTTTCTGGTCTGACGCCTTGGGGATTATAAACTGCAACCCTGGTTTAGACGAGAAAAGACGTCTCCGAACATTGCCTAATTTCAGGTAAAGGCTACAGTGTAATTTGTCAGAGAAGCTGCAATACAATGGCCATAAATCAGCCTTTAACTGTTGCAGTTTCTGTGCGGCAGTACTGATTCACCCAAAGATTCTCCAGTGAAGAATTTTGCATTCTGTGATTGATACATATACTGATACATATATGTGTGTCATTGTGTGTGTTAGTATGCATGCTCTTCTTATATTAAATCATAACCACACTGAAATCCATAAACACTTAGATCTTTCCTTCACATTTCTGACATTTCTGACTTTTCCCAGTCTTCTAACCCGACGTGCTTCTCTTCATGCCAGGCTTTTCTGATTTGTGTCCGCGCATGCACGTGCCTTCAGACGCGCGGGTCCGGTGAACGTGCGCCGCTTGGGAGATCTGAAACCATCCGGCGCTGATGAATCATTAAAGGCCGTCGGGGTGCCTGCTGACCCTCCGGAGAGCGCGGGGCGAGCGGAACAAAGCGGTCCCGGCTCACTGCTGAAATGTTAATGCAATCAAGCAGCCGCCCCTGCGGGGAGCTTTTGCAGGTCCTTTGCCCTGTCCTCTGGAGGTACTGTCACCAGTCCAGAGACCCTGTGGGAATGTGGGATGCTGCTGTGGGGTACTTCTGCAGGTCCCCTGCCCTGTCCTCCAGAGGTACTGTCACTTGTCCAGAGACCCTATGGGACATTTCTGCAGGTCCCCTCGCCCGTCCTCAGGAAATATTGTCACCGGTCCAATGACTCGACCCTGAAGTACTTCACTATAGGAGACACTACTGGGTATGCTGCCCCACCCCCCTCCTCCCCCCGCTGGATGTCCTCATAGCCACTGCATCAGTGCGAATCTCTATGACCTGAACACCCTTTCTAGGAGCTGGCACAGGAGCGCCCCCCAGAGAAGAGGATGAGACGCACAGTGCCCTGGGACATTGGTCACACACAGCCCAAGGAGCCACGCAAGTCACCAGAAATGGATTAACTTGCTAATTATCTAATTAGCCACATCTCGCCGAGGTCCGGGTCACGGCTCTCAGTGATGGAGAATCTCTGTCCTTCCTGGAGAGGAGTCAGCCCAACACTGATTGCAAAGTGGCAATATGTTTCTGCACCGGAGTCCAGAGCTTTATTTCAGCCAGCCCCCACAGCACAGGGCCTCCCTGTATCCTCGGGAACAGAGACTCTCCCATCGCAGTCTCCCATGTTCCAGTTACTCCCTTCAGGCGCCGTACGCTGAGCGTGGGAGTACAAACCCTCTCCACTAAAAGCCTCACACCTTTTTATCGCACTTTAAATACTAGATGCGTCCAGCTTGCACTCAGTTTTGCATGCATACAGTTTCATACTGTTTACTAGCACTAGATTCTGGAGGCACGACACACTACATGTCATGCTGTGCTTATAGATGCTTACTCTACAACATTTGGCTATTCGCAGGGCACACAGACAAAACTTGCATGTGTTAAGGGGAAAGTCCTTCATGAGAAATGAATTGTGAGGAATGAAGCATGCTGGGAGCATCGTAGCATATGTCATCATTTTAGAGCATGCTCTCATCTTAAAGGCCACCAACAGAATTAGGTTCAGACATCCTTGATTGGGGGCATGTGTAACAACCAACCTTGCTGTCTGCGGGTTACTCATTGGTTGACCAAATTTGGCTATGACACTTCATACAGACCGGCGTGGGAGCCGCAAATCTGGGGATGCATGAGAGGGAAATGGCAATTGCGGGTTTCCATGGAGACAGCAGCTATTCCTGCAGTCAAATTTAAATGTAATAATGTGAATGAATGTTCAGCTTGGCGTGGTCTTTGAGCCAAACCCGATTGTTCAGTTCCCAATTCAACAAGTCTCCCCCATTGACAGTGAATGGTACAGTCCAACACTGGGGGTGGCGGGGAATGTGTGGGGCTTCTTCCTGAAGGTCACATGTATGTTTTGGTTTGTTTGAATTACATAATTTCTATGTCCCCCCCCCTTTCCCTTGAGGACACTTGCTGTATTCAGGTTTAGACATCACCCCCCCCCCCCCCACCCCCACCAGCAAACACTAGAAGGCTTGTTTCTGTCATGGTGCGGACTCAAGGGCACACATGCTTTTGGGAGGGGGTAGGGGCTCTGTGCAGACCCCAGCATGCTTACAAAAACACACAGGTAGGTTTAAATGTCCTTATTTCCACACAGGCAGGGCCCTTGGGCTGCTGTCACTGTCACGTGACACGGTCAGGACGACTGTATGACCAGGTGAAGCTGATTCATAAAAATACACTCCATCCAGTGCCAAAAGCGCTACCTCTGTCCCTTAAACTGCAGCGGCTAAACATAGACGATATACTAGACAGCAATGCACTACACAGTGAACTCCCTGCACTAATATCACAAGTAACCTTATTACAGTAACCTGGCAAGTAATGAAGACAAGCTTAACCCTAACAGCACTGGTGCCGGTGACATTAGAAAGCATGGGAACGGTGGGACAAGCACTGAAGCCAGTTGGCGAACTTATAGAACATCTTTGGGATGAACTGGAACACGAAATTAGTCATAATTGGTCATCATATCATGGGGTCCCTTTCAGGGGCAAAGTGTTTATAGGGGGCAAAAAAAGCCGCACTTTTTCTACAAGCAAGCTTATCTACAAATCATCTATGGTGGCTTGAATCGTAATTTTATGGTGAGTTTTTGTCAATATCACCTTTGCTGAGTCCATCCACTATCCATCCATCTTCCAACCACTTATCTAGTGTCGGGCTTCAGCATGGGGAAGGGGGAGGGCTGGGGGATGTGGAGCCGATCCCATTGGCCAGAACACTCCGAACAGCAAGCAAGTTGATGAGTCTAGATTTGTATTAAAACTGTACCTAATAGAGAGTAGTAGGGATTGACTGGCATTGACACTTTGCATTGAAGTCCAATCCGATAAAACCCTAAGCAGGATCCCAGAGACCTTAGGAGTAGCAGTGAGCACAGATAGTCACAAGCATCGATTCGCAGTGTGAAGGATACAGTGTCCCATCCTGGATGATGGGCACTTTACCGGTCAACCTTGAGTAAACAAGCAAGCAAAGTGTCACAATGTGGGCTGCAGTCATGCTGTCATGTGATGACCAGCACGCCAAGGGGCCCCTCTCCGCAGGGACGCTCCCCTGTCCTGCCGGTAACAGCGTGGGACCGCAAACACCTCACCACGCTGTGCGCAGAGTGTCCGCCAGGACCCCCGTAGCGCTCAGGAACGACGCTGCCGCGGGCGACCACACGTAGGTACGGGGGCTGCTCTGCTTCGTGGTGCCAGGCCCTCAGCGCTGGGAAGCTGAGCAATTCTGCTCTTTCCTGGGGGGTCTCCTACTAGAGTGGTGAGCCCGGTGGCACGAGCGTTAGTACGGGACGACTTTTGAACACACCACTGACCTCTATGATAACATGTACACAGCTATTCCATGTAGCGGACAGAACCATATATGTGAGCAATGGTCATTACTTATTCATGTTATGTATTATTAATTTGGCCTTTAAGCTTTCACCACAGAAGCTTACATTATCTGGCGTCCAGTCACGCCGCAAAGACTCCTGGGAAAATGTATCAGTGATCTGTGTAATTGGTAAAAGCGAGGAAGAGGAGGAGGATCAAATCCAGAATCTAGACCCTGAGGTGTTTGCTGGTTTTTGAGCGCTAGTTGACGACAGGCAGCACACGCGTGTTGCCTTGGGTGCCCCTCAGCATGCCTTCGCTAACACGGAGGGCGGAGGTCACACATGCTGTCAGAAATCATGTAATCCGTGTGACGAGTGGAGCAGGTAGAGTAGCAGCACCCACAGCTACACCCCCTCCCATGCTCTCCCTCACTGCTGCTCCATTCATTACTATCAGTAAGCTTGTTCCACACATAATCCCCCCCCCCCATCCAAGTCGATGTATATATGCCCACCCGCCCCCCCATCTGTCACTTCTTCCATTTGGTTCACTCTCACATGGCTCCGCTCTAATAATAGTTCAGTGGTCTCACGCCCCTGAGGGTCGTGCGTTTGCCTCAGAGGGTTTAGAACATGACACCCCCCACCCCATTAACACCCCCCCCCCAGGTTAAAAATAGAAGCCATGACAGCACTGTGTGAGTTACATAAGCCTGAGTAGCTTGTGAGTTTATCAATGAGGGGTGGGGGAGCAGTGGTGCTGGTTGGGGGGGGGGGGGAAGGTTACTCAAGCCCACCCTGGTCCTGAAAGTCCGCACCGAGGGCTACGTGTTGCTCCGCCTCAAGCAGTGACCTTAAGCTTCAGGCTGATAAAGCTCTTTGGATCTTTTGAATTTATTTGGCAAACATCGGAGATTCCCAGCAGGAGCGATTTAACACAGTGGTGGCGCGGATTGAAAGGAAGTCGAATTCTGCTGATGAAGGGGAATCAGCCAGCAGCTCTGCATCCGCGAAGATGTCAGAGGAGCATCAGGAGAAGATCGTGAGCGTGCCTCACCTGGACCGGGGCAGCTGCAGTGCGGAGAGACTCAGCAGTTCCACCCTGGTTTGATATCTGAACGCGACTCCAAGGCCAGGCTGCATCCCAGTCGCTTCTCTCGGAATAGATGTGGACTGCAGTGCTGGCTCTGGGGTCCAGGGCGAGCTTAGCTGTGATGACGTGTATCCGGGGACATTGAAAGGGATGACGAGGAGAAGGAGGGAAGTAAAAGGAAGAAGGGAAGATGACAAGACAGAAAATGGGAAGGAAATAATGGAGACAACGAATAGGTGCAGGAGGATGAGAGAGAAGAGGAAGATTTGGTCAAAATGACTGGGAGATATGGAGAAGTGATAGATTTTGTTATTTTGGGGACGCCCAGTGGGTGACCCTGCAGCCTTGCACTTGGGGGTGTGAGTCCTGCGTGTGAGTAAGCCTGTGGCCCATGATGGGCCGGCATCCTGGATTCCCGCAACAGGCCACAGACTCACCACATCCCTGTAATGCAAAAGAGGAAATGATTCTTCTGTTGTTTATTCATGTATTGTTTTGGAGGGAAAAATACATGTTTTCTCCATTGCTGTCAAGTTATATGTTGTTATCTTGTAGTATATATATATTTTTTTGTTAAATGCATTATGTTATTAATTAATAGAACTTCTTTATTCTGTGACAATAAGAAATCTTGGGGGGAGGGGTAATTTCTTCATTAATTTCTTCATCCCGTTTCCAAGCTGATTTCTAATGAGCTGTTCCTGCACTCGCTCACTCCCCGATAATGAGGAGTGATTATCCAGGAGCGGGCGTTGCTCCGCCCACCATGAGCACAGGGCTAAAGAGCCTGAACTCAGTTGGGTGATCGCTCTGCTGCCTGATCCTCACACAGTGCTTTCCTGGCTTTGTTTTTCACCCTTTGAACCTACCCTGACTTGGGGCATCCACCCTTTAGCAGGGGGGGCCCTGTGTATGTGAAGCATGGACGTTAGATCCTGCATTACTTCGAGGGATATTATTCTCAGAATTCCCCGGAGACCCACAGGCTGTTCGGCAGGGATAGTGAGCGTGGGTCAGAATTAGCGCCGTGCCCCAAGCTCGTGCAAGGGCACATCAGAGACAGGAAGCCCATCTTCATCCAGGAGAGCCTCTGAATCACACACCCCCCAGCCCCCGATCACCTGGGGCAGCCTCTCCGTCGGACCACATTCTGACTGAACATGGCTGGAGTCTCTCCCCGGGGAGTTCAGGTTTGCTGGGGAGACAAAGTGCCAGCAGGCTGAGCAGCGGCTGGCGAACAGCAGAGCAACTTCAGCAAAGTCTGCTCTGTAACCCTGTAATAGTGAAATTTACCCAGAAGGAAGGAGCCATTTACAGAATATGTGTGTGTGTGTGTGTGTGTGTGTGTGGGTATAAATATATGTCTGTATCTATGTTTGTGTATGTGTGTGTGGTCCAGATATACCTTACACTGCGGGGACAAAATATCCCCACAATGTGATAAAAAACTGTTATCTGGACGTCGTGTGGATGATTTTTTTCGGCCCCCACAAGGGGAAAATTCAATTTTATGAAAATCTATCACTGCAATCAAAAAACTAAAAATGTCATGTCTCTTATTTTGTTTGGTTACAGGTTAGGGCTGGGTAGGGGTTACGGTCGTCGTGTTGGGATTAGAGTTATGCCCATAGAAATGAATGGGAGTCCCCACAAAGATATAATTACAAATCTGTGTGTGTGTGTCTGTGTAAATATATATTCACACAAACATTGTTCAAAATGCACCTCTAAAGAAGCCTGAGTGGCAATCAAGTCTGGACCCATGAGCCCCATTCCCCCTTTGGAAAGCAATCTGTCGTATTCTTACCTATATTCCTAATTTTACACATAATTTTGTAAGTGTTTCTCCTGTATGTCTTGTAATATTGTTCTGCACTTAATGTTATTGACTGAACCACAAGTGATTCAGGTATGTTCATATACAAACAGTATATGTCAGAGTTTACCTGCCCGCTCTGGCTGAATCCGCATGATTTCCTTGGCCATCACATCTGTAGGGGCCGGTGGGTCCCAGTGATGCACAAAGCACACATGCAGCAGGCTCTCCCAGGCATGGCTGCACCCACAGACTCAGTGCTGCTACTGAAGCAGTTCACAGACAAAATGGGTGTCGAGAGGCATCCAGGTTATGGATCGCGTACCAGAAGGTCATGTGTTTACAGCTCGTTTGAAACGCATCAGCGCTAACATGCATAAATAAAAACACGCGTGAGACCAGACACTCATGGGTGCACGAGGGCGCGGTCTCAGCCAGCCTGCAACCCCTCCTACTGACAAACCGGAGTGCAGTTTTCCCCGAATAAACGATCCCACTCTAAGCTGCAGCCTGTTTGGAACTGAAAACATAAATAGGAGGTAGGAAAATGGGAGGAGGGGTTGTAGTAGCCAAAGTCTGAATGAGGCCTGCAGGTTCCCTTGGCAGCCACCGTCTCTACTCTCGGGTTTCTGTCAGAGATGCCAGTATAAATCCGAACCGGGCGGTTTAATGCCCATCTTTTCTCTTTCGACCTCCTCCCTCGCTCCCTATCCTCCGTCCGACGATGGCTTGTCACAATAATGCCATTGCAAAAGTAAAACTACCCCTTTAATTACACGTATCCTCCTGAGATCCCACCCATTCATTTATGTCCGTTGTAGTGGACATTTTCACTGATGTAAGGAAACGTATTTATTCCTGTTGTGCACTAAAGAGGACATGCTGTGAAATTAAAGATAAAAATACATTTTAAAAAATCTAAATTGTAAGATGTCTTATTTCCTCCAAAGACAAATAACCTAAAATTGAAGGACACTTTTTTCCTTGGGTCTCAGGAGGATATAACACATAGTTGTTGAGTGCTCTTGTTTTCGTAATTGTTTGCTAGTAGATTACTTAAAGTGATCAGCTGAAGAGCTAATTTCCAAAACTAACTCAGACATCCTGTGATGCAAAGGGCATTATAAATAAAATATATTATTATTATTATTTATTTATTTGTTTATTTTGAGATGAGACCATGAAGAACCTGGTCAGGCCTCCTTATCAAATGTCGTGCCACATTTACTCTTGCATTTTTGTTCAAAACAATAGAAGAGCACTTTACATAATATATACATCTGTGGAGGAGTCGACTGGTGCAGTTAGGCTGAGCGTCCGATGAACATTCAGGGACAAGTATAAGCAATATTGGGGCAAGAGAGCTATGCAGAGTCTTCCCACAGAGCACAAGCGTAATAAACCTAATAATATTCAATGACCAGAGGAGCACCATTCAAAACATTCAAAGAACAGAGAGCCATCAGGCTAGCAGGCAAATTCTTGGAGAAGATGGGTCTTGAGGCGTTTCTTGAAGGTAAAGAGAGAATCTGACGACCAGACATGGTGCATCAGTTCATTCCACCATCAGGGAACCACCCATGAGAAACAGCTGGAGGGACTCTTCTCCAGTGCTGGACTTCGGAGTAACAATCAGCCCTGGACTTCGGGGTCCCCCACGGCCCCATGGTAAATGATATGATTTGCTACTTTGTTCTCCATGATAAATGCACAGTATGCCAGATAGCTATTCCAGTCCTGTCCATCTCAGGCGGAGGAATCTCCAAGCGCCTCAGTCCATGTAATCCAACAAAGAACTTTTGTTAAAATTCAAAACTCAGTAGCATCCAAATGGCATACGTATCAGACTCCCCTACGTGAAATTTGGTTCCATACAGTATAGTATCTACATTTGCATGTATTTATTCAGAAAGACACTTTTGTCCAAAGTGACTTACAAGTGAAGCAGGTGGTACATTGCTGGGCACAGCAGTCAAGAAGCCTGTAAGTGCAGCTAGGCTGAGCTTCCAAGGAATGACCAGTAACAGTGTAAGTAGTATCAGGGCAAGAGCTATACATAGGCATGTCATAGGCATGGCATAGGCATGTCATAAGCATGTCATAGGCATGGCATACAGTCAACTGGAGAATTTACCTTGACCATTATGGTGAATGACACACAAGAGCTTGAAGAATCATTCCTGTCCTGGATTTCAGATTGGAGACAGAAGAGTGAGCTGGCCTGCAGTGTTGTTTTTTTTTTCTCCATGGTACTCGAATGCGCCGGTTGTCATGGTGAGGCGTGTGGAGAGCACCGAACATCTCCCCTGCCCTCGGTGAACATGGTCCTGCTTGGTACCTGCGGGAACGGCACACTGCGTTCTCACAACATTGCTGCAACTTCCAAACAGCTATAGAACGTTTACGGGCACCTCTGCTAATCTCCCGGGTTTTTAATACAAAGCATACAGACACAGTGCTAAGTGGAGTATCTGCATGTGCAGTAACGCGCAGTGGATCTTATATCTACGGCTCCTAAAGAATACAGGTGCTAACTTGGACGCTGTAAAGTGCAGTTTAATGAGGTGATTTTCAGAATGTTCTGGAAGAGTGGGAGGGACCCTGTAGCCCTGAGAGTCGTTTGAATCCCAGAGGCACCTGGTGACACTGGAACATGGGGAAAGAGGTAAGAGAAAATGGTATGAACCAGCATTTTTAGGTGCATTATCCACAAGACCAGTATTAACAATACATTAAAATATTCTCATAACATTTGTTTGCATAATGATTAAACTATATTTTAATAATTTCCAACCCTTTTGAACCATTTACCTACATATTTAATACATTTCAATTTCAGCAAAAATACTTTAGGTCATCATGCTTTTTTCATGAATTAAATCGTAATTAACACACACATGGAAATGAGTTCATTAAAGAAATCAAAGTTTCATTTTCTTTTTGTGCGTGAGCACAAAATATTTCCAATTGACGATATTCCGTCTGTAATATTTTGTCTTCATGTCAGTCGTCTTGAAAGCCTCCATCAGCCTGCTGTCCCTGGCGCCCCCCAGTCCTCCGTCAAGCAGAAGGCGCAGGCCGTGCATGTCTGCAGCTCTCATCCCTTCCAATCCGCTTCATATCTCATGCTGTGAAACAAATGAGGACAAACGGGGGAAAATAAGAATCAGAATCAGAGGTGTGTGAGCACTGGCAGCCACACTCACAGGTTGGGGGAGGGAGGGGGTGAGTTTCCTCTGCACTGTGTCCCGAAATAACCTGCAGAGCCGACAAACTGAAACCGGAATGATGTCAAACGAGTCCCCCACCGTGGGACTCTCAGGCCAGTTTGACAAATGACAAGACTCCCTCTCCAGGCCTCATCCAAGCTGTAGAGATCTTTCTGCACATGGGAAGAACAATTCACTTGACTTCCTCAAACGATCTGTTTAATGACTGCAGGGATTCAACCAGGGACTATAGTATCCAACAATACTAGTCCTGCTCTCATACTTCCATTATCTAACAGACTCTGCTCATGTCTGCAAATAGGGTGTAAAGCTCTGGTGGTTAATAACTTTAATTTTCACTAATTCTAGAACATTTTTTGCCTATTACAAGACCCTACTAATGAACGTGCTGTTCACTGTACCCGTTTTGTCAAATTAACACCTTCATGGAGTTGTTACACTGCACCATGGAAAGCTTGGTCTCCTTCAAACATGGAAAGCTTGGTCTCCTTCAAACATGGAAAGCTTGGTCTCCTTCAAACATGGAAAGCTTGGTCTCCTTCAAACTCGGTCTCCCTGTTTCTGACCACAGGGCAACTCACTTTCGGGATTTCAGGGCTTCTTTTTCATGAAATGTTTGCGTGTTTGCACAACATATAGATATTAACCGAACTGTTCGGCAAAATAGGAACCGTTACAGGGGATGTTAATCTACGGCAGCACACTATGGGAGGACCACAGCATAGCATCTAAAAATAGACAAAAAGGGGATGTAGTTTGATAGATGTGAACAGCAGGGCGCAATGGATAGACAGTGAAGCTGTTGCGGGTCGTCTAATCAGCTTACCCCCGTCTTAATTTTTTTCTTCCTGTAAAATGCTGTCGAAAATACACTAAAAATGCACCCAAGTTGACGAGGTGGTGCTGTCCATGGTCCTGATCCCCCGCAGTTTTTCGACATCTGAAATCCTGCTGTCTTTACAAGCACAGTCATAAACAGGTTTTGGTGGGTTTGGTTGTTTTGTAGGGGACGTCTCAACAATTAACTGACAAGTGATTGTTAACTGTTTCAAACACCGCGCTAAATCACGCTTAAAACTTGAAAGGCGTCCCTAATGAAAATCAGAGAAACCTGCGCAAAGGCTCTTAGGGATCCACTGTAAATGGGAGCGCGTGCTGCTCTAAATAATAGCCGAAAGAAACTAATCAAAGCTCATTTATGCTTCTGTTCTGAAAATGGGGTATCTAACACCCCCAAAATAACCTTCTGCCGTCCGAAAATGGAGAATAATTATTTATTTGTCGTTAGAACATCCAGCAATTCATCCAGATTCTCGCTTTTCAAATCACTATTAAAACCTTTTGCGCCATAACACTTAATTCACGTTAGTAATAATAATATTGTTTTAACACATTTTAATAGGACATACAGTAGCCTGAAAACGGACTCTTCCATGTCTTGGAAGGGTCACTTGACCTTCATAATTAAAAACACGCCCGCAGATGGATAGACACATGCAGTGGGGAATGTAGGCAACCGCGTTTCATTAGAGTATCTATCTATCTATCTATCTATGCACTCAACTCGTCCTTTTGTCAAATGTTCTCTCATTGAACAAGAGACAAATTACTACACGTTTCAAAGCGACAAGAATGGAGGATGAAAACCAAAACCAAAGAAGATAAAAATACACAAAGGAGAAACTGACAAGCCGTTTGCATGCACAGTATTAACCGTTTAATAAACTGCACTGTGTGACGTGGTCAGTGGTAATTAGCGCCCAGCTGGAACGGTTAACATAGCTAAACACAACACTGCCAGCAACTGCCAGAGCCGACAGGTTTGTTTTTAAACATTCTTTTCGGCAGAAACCCAAAACCGAATGAATATTAAAGGCTGAGATTTTAGATGGCTGAGCAGTTATGAAAAATTGACCTATATGGATGGAAATATGAATCAATTCCTCCCGATTCCCTTTGAAACTACTAATCTTTCACTGTCATTTTATTAATGTAGGCCTAATTTAATTCAGAGGGACAACATGGAACCATAAGAGAAATATACAGTAGTATTAACAGCAGCGCTGGCCTGCACGGTTTTCATGGTGTAGAAAGCACAGCCTGTCTGCATTGCGTCGAATGCTCCCTCCTCTCTCTCCCTCTCTCTCTCTCCCTTTCTCTCGCTCTCCCTCTGTATATATAAAATCCGGCAAACCACCACCGTGTATAACAATATTTTCTGATTTTCTCTGCGTCCTTTCTTTCATTTCACGCAGTGCTTTGAGGCAGCACAGGTATGCGCAGGGATGTCCGCGTCCGGATTTCACCAAAAAAGAAAAGATGTCCAACGTTTGCTGATGCGGCAACGGCAAGAAACGGCCAGTTCGCTTATTACCCCTTGATGCACTCGGCACTCCCATCCGCACCACCATGCTTTCTCCTACCACATAGTTTATCCCGCTAGAGTCAGCAGACTTTCTGGATGTCATGCATGCGTTCATATGCCTGTAACTCAGCCCGCTTTCATTTCGACCTGTCCAGCAGCATGCTTTTATACAGCCTATTAAGAGACTCCGAAGTCCAAGATTTCAGTCACTGCAAGACGAAGATGCTTCGGTCAGCCTTAGACGCCAAAGTCAGAAATACGCCGGGATTGCTTATTAAAATGGTGTAGCCGATTAATATTTCAGGAAGCCTCATATCTTGCGCGCTGTAAAGTGATAGCCATATTAAAACAAAGCTGCGAGTGCAAAGTTGTCGCTCTGCCTTACGGTGCATACGGACTGTTCGCATTCCTATACAGTTTCTCTTCATACCATCCAGAGGTAAGCAATGCAGAAAGCAATGCATCTTATGACAGCGTGAAAAAGCTATTATGACGGTTATTATTATTATTATTGCTGCTGTTACCAAGAATGCTATTTTGTTGCTATGCAAAATATTACATTTTATCTGTTAATATAGGCCTATTTGTGAAGGAATTGATCTCTTGAGATAATTGGTGACTTACGAAGGTATTTTATTTAAAATAGAGTGAGCCGAAAGTTAGGCTGTATGAACCGTGCCGTTTGACTAAGGGGTAAAATTAAATAAATAAAATAAAATAGAAACTTTGTCGGTTGTCGACGGGACACTGTTGCGTTACTAACATTTAAAATAATTTATTTTCTAGCATTTTCGCATTCCTCGCAACGAGCAACTGCACAGTTGGCGCTCTGACCACCCACATGTCTACATCGTAAAAAAAACGGGGAGTTGAAATTGCTGAGCTGGCAAAGAGCTTCGCCTTTCGATCCATTTCTTTCCCCTGTTTGACTGGGTGATAGAAGCAGCAGTAAGAAGAGCCGCGTAGAGAAGCAATGGTCGAGTCAGCGCGAAACGTACAGAAACGGCATTGAGGAAAAGCGATCCATCATTCTGCAATACATGTACAGGGCCACCTGAAGAAAACTGAACGGGAAACTGGATGCCTGTTCAGCCGGGCTGAACGCAAACCCGCATCGCCTGCAACGCGCAAAACTCGACCAACAGAATGACGGTGGTGGCCGGAGATAACATGGACGAAGCTTCTGGGCACCCCCAGGACGCGTACCCCCCAGACCATGACGATCACGATTGCTGCGAGAGGGTGGTCATCAATATCGCAGGGCTGCGCTTTGAGACTCAGCTGAAAACCCTTGCGCAGTTCCCGGATACGCTCTTGGGCAACCCCAAGAAGAGGATGCGCTACTTCGATCCGCTGAGAAATGAATATTTCTTTGACAGAAACCGTCCCAGCTTTGACGCCATACTCTATTACTACCAGTCCGGGGGCAGGCTGAGAAGACCGGTCAATGTGCCGCTGGATATGTTCTCGGAGGAGATCAAGTTCTACGAGTTAGGGGTGGAAGCGATGGAGAAGTTCCGGGAGGATGAGGGGTTCATTAGAGAGGAAGAGCGTCCTTTACCCGAAAAAGAGTTTCAACGCCAAATCTGGCTGCTGTTTGAGCACCCGGAAAGCTCGGGTCCGGCAAGGGGGATTGCCATAGTTTCAGTGATGGTCATCCTGATTTCCATCGTAATCTTTTGTCTGGAGACTTTACCTGAATTGAAAGAAGACACCACGGGGCGAATGATAACTGTGGGGAACAGTACATACTTTTACAAACCGAACATTTTCTCAGACCCTTTCTTCGTTGTGGAGACCCTGTGTATCATCTGGTTCTCTTTTGAACTGATCGTGCGTTTTTTCGCTTGCCCCAGCAAAGCGGCGTTCTTTAAGAACATGATGAACACTATTGATGTAGTGGCCATTATCCCTTATTTCATCACGCTGGGAACGGAGCTGGCCGAAGATCAAGAAAGCGCTGAGGCAAAGGGGGAGCAGGCGACGTCTCTAGCTATCCTCAGGGTAATTCGCCTGGTCAGGGTATTCAGGATCTTCAAGCTCTCCAGACACTCCAAGGGGCTGCAGATCTTGGGGCAGACCCTCAAAGCCAGTATGCGTGAACTGGGCTTGCTGATATTCTTCCTCTTCATCGGCGTTATCCTATTCTCCAGCGCCGTGTACTTTGCTGAAGCGGAGGAGAAGGAATCATACTTCACCAGCATCCCGGACGCGTTTTGGTGGGCAGTGGTATCGATGACGACTGTGGGCTACGGAGACATGTATCCCGTGACGATAGGGGGCAAGATCGTGGGTTCCCTTTGTGCCATCGCTGGAGTATTGACGATAGCGCTGCCGGTTCCCGTGATCGTGTCCAACTTTAATTACTTTTACCACAGAGAAACCGAAGGAGAGGAGCAAGCGCAGCTGCTTCATGTCAGCAACCCAAACATCGCGTCTGACACCAGTTCTAGTCGTCGTAGTTCGACCCCCGTTAGTAAGTCAGAATATATGGAGATTGATGAGGATATAAATAATAGTATCGACAATTTTAGGGAGGCAAATCTCAGAACTGGCAATTGCCTCGTTAGCAACCAAAACTGTGTTAATAAAAGCAAGCTGCTGACAGATGTGTAAAACCGAAAATCCCAGCAGCAACTACACGAACTTACGTGAAGCCGTCCACTAATGTATATACTGTAATCATAACTGAATGCTTTATTTACCTCGTTAATGCGTTCTTGCATTTCGATTATGCTCAGCGATGTTAAACGAAAACACAAATCGAAGGTAAAAGATGCTTTCAGAATAAGTGAAAGATCGATATTTTCATTTATTTTCAAATGGGCCATCGAGTTTGTCTGAGAAAAGGAACAAACAGAAATGAAACATACTTTGACTCGTTTTTATTAAAATGAGACATTGTGCGATTCCCCTCGCCGTCCCGACCCGGGACTTCACTGCTTGCCCAAACAGACAATTACTAGATTATTGGCAAAAAAAAGTTATGCATGGATTACAGCGAAACACACAGCGCATCCAGGAAGTGCATCAAAGTCTCTCGTCCAGCCTAGTAGCAAGCATTCGCAGTTATCGATCAGCGGATTCCCGTGCGACAGCCGATGCCATTACCTGAGACTTACTGCCCAGCACAGCACCTTATCGTAAAGGAAGGGACCGACCCCTTGCTGCCAATTTAAGGCGGTCCAAGTAATAGTCCCGAGGACATCTGCAATGCTGCTATTTTTCGGTGATGCTGTAATCCCGATCTTACCGAGCGCGTCCGACGCCAGGCCCTCTAGATGTAAGACAGCACAACGACAGTTAAATACTAAAAAAAGTTAAATACTAGCATGTTCAGATACTCTTCGTTTTAATATCGGCATGCGTGAGTCATTTCCTCATGTAACGGAAAACTTTATTTCTGTTTGAGTCAAATTGATTTCTTTGTTTTCGATTTTTCTAATAATTTGGTTTCACCAGAAGTGCACTAGTTATTTATCATTTGTTAATACTTTAAAAGCATTTAAGTGCTGAATGTTAAATCTTTAGGAATTGGAGGTCTTGGCATGTTAAAATACTCCGCATCATGGCCTATTGAACTAAGGTACTATGTATCCTAGTATATTTAATGCATGAAAGTCAGTATTAAACAGCTTGCGGTAACAGGGATGTTAGTCGGGCAGAGCGATTCACTGCTCATTAGCAGGGAAACGACAAGCTGGTTTTTGCCTGAACTACGAAAGATCATATCCAAGTTTAACGTGTGGATACATAGCTTTTCATGAGAAAGCAAACGCAAAGAAAAAAAAGCAACTAACGAAATAATAATAATAATAATCAAATTGCATAGGTTGCACCTAATACAGTCAGTGTTGCTTATCTGGTGCAGTGCATGGACTCTCTCTGAACATGAAAACCGAAAAAAGTGTATAATTGCTACATCCACATTGCCGTTGAGTTTTTAGGCATTTATGGTTTTCAGACAAATTTTTTTCAAAATGATTTCCAGTAACATTTCCAGGAGAACTGACGTGGCAAAACGATTTAAATTAGTTGCTAGTGCCTTTAAACCTTCCTACCCAGTGGATTGTTAAAGTGCCTCCCTTTACCATTGAGTAACACAGTTAGATCAGAGCTGAAACGAGCCTCCTTACTGCAGTGCACTGTAATCCATCTCTGTATCCTTTATGGAAATAACTGTCAGATACAGTACATTAACAAACCAGCTCCCCGGCCACCGGCGGAGCGGGACTGAGCGGTCGGACCTGAATCCCGGCAGATTTCATGGGACGCGCCCCTCGGAACATCGTCCACCAAAGTACCTCCTGACCGCCGTGTACACGGGCATCGGAGATCCGGATGACGGGGATAAGCTGGGGAGGGGACGTAAAGAAATTGTACTTGTTTTGTTACTAACACCCGTATTCCTTTTTTTGGTTTTATGGCCGTGTAACAAGCCTATAGGTAGTCTACCTCAGTAGTTACGTCTCTCTGCACAGTGCTTTTGGCTCCGCGTATTCAATGTTCAGACACCTGCCATCGTTGGTCATACTCGTTAATGAATCCATATTAGTTAACTGCATTAAACGTCTCAATTTCCCAGGCAGGTTACCCTTACAGAAAAGCACTTATAACACGTATTAACCGCAATCCCCGAGGTACGCACAATCACGACCAATGGCGCTTTGGCTCGAAACCACCTGCCTTCGAGTGAGATTTGCTGATTTTAATCACTGGAGTCCTTGTACATTTGGGGAAATGTTTAAGACCATTATAGGCAATAGCATAGAACAAATACATGAATTAAATTTGAAAAATGTGCACCTGTCGTGTTTTATATATCAATCAATATCAGAAACTGCATTCCTTTTTAATTATGTTCCAAAATAAACAAAAGCACTTGTGTAAGAGTAGTACTCTCTCAGCAGACTGAGAATCTGTGATGACATCAAACAGATTATTTCCATTTTTACCCAGCTGGCATACTGGTGTTCTGTTGACCAATCATAGGGGTCAAAGGACAATTTTGAGGTGATGAGTCAGTACTCAGTACTGCTCAGGATTGGGCTGTGGAATGAGGTGGTACCCTGAAGGTCGCTGGTAATACAGTGTACAGTATGTATGTTTTCTTAGCGAGTCAGTGGTTGCGGCATCTGGGATTGGATGTTGTACGCATGTCAGTTGTTTGTGAGCTGCACTTATGTAAAGCTGCCATCTATGTTGATGCGATAGGGCAACTGTATCAGTAATTACGATGCAACCTTTCAGAAGGATGTTTAGGAATGCATCTGAGAGAGTTCCCTTTAAATATGGACACTTTCTGAATCGGTAAACGCCACCCAGTCCGTTCATTAAATTTATTTTCATAATGAGTAAATGAATGGGGACCGATGGAACATTGAGCAAAAAATACATAATAAATATATATATTTATTTTATCACAGTGACTAGATTTCTCTCAAAATTTCTAAAATTGTCATTTCTGTGAATTGTTTCACTGCAGTTGTGCATTGTTTTCAATAGCGTTTCTTAGCCTAAAAAGGTTAAACAGCCTATGCAAGCATGACAGAATCTCCAGTGATTATTTTTTGGCGAATGGAACACATTTTATAGCGCTAATATAAAGTTGAATGTTAGCTAAGATATCTAGCTATGTCCTTATTTCTCATAGCAAACATACATATCATGCCGGCTAAAGGGGTATTAACCAGTCATAAGGTCTCATTGGAAGAGGCAATGTGTGCTCCAGTAGGTTATGAATCTGTACCGGTGTCCAGAAGGTTGTGGATTTGAATCCTGTAGCCAACAGAGTTACATCACTGTTGGGCTCTCAACCCCACCTGCTTCAGGAATGTTGGATGCTGGCTGGATGGCTGGCTTTCTCTCTGACTCTATGCTTTCCTCAGTTGAGCATCACTTTGGACAATAGCATCTGCTAAATGTAGAAAAGGAAATTGGGAGACCCCCCCCCCCCCCCACTCCAACCCCCCAACGTCTATACAGCAGGTGGTAGAGCGTACAAAGTCATCTTTGACAGCGTCAGGACGTTTAACTGTCTAATTGTTGCTCTTCCCCAGTAACACAGCATGTTAATATGGTGCTATGCATTTAAAACATTTAATTCAGTATTGAAGTTTGGCAGAGGTAGAGATTAACCACTGCGTCGTTTTTGTATGAAAAACATAATCCTATTTTTCAACCCGGCAATGTGGTAAAGTGTATCTTGTGGTACAAACAGAGATGACAGGATAGTGGGAGTGCAATGGCTCTTGATCTTGTACTGAGTACAAGCCAATAGTAATTACAAAAAGACATAAATGTCCTTTTAATTGGCTGAAATCACTTTTGAAGGGACCAACCATGGTATTTGAAGACATTGGAGAGTTTTTCTGCAAGTAAATCATACCTGGCATTTTGAACAGGTAGTGATCAGTAGGACAAGCACAGATTTAGAGAAAACTCCAATGTAAATATTTGGGGAAATATGTATTTATTTCCTGTCCTCTCTTACTTGAAGTGCAAAGTGTGGGTTGTTCTACATGAGGACAACAATGGAGTATGTTGAATATGTCAAGATAGAGGCTTAAATGAAAGAGGAGATTGCATTCGATGGATAATGTTCACCCTGAAAAGCATTTAAATGATGGAATTCAGTAATCTTGAGCTGAATGAAAGAAAATGTTTAAAATAACACAATCACTGTTTTCTACTTTAATTTACCTGAGTACTGTGGTATAACTGGTTGGCAAATTTATAAGAGGAATTAAAACATTATTCATTCCAGTGCTAGAAAAATTGATTAAAATATTGATAAGCCTAGAATGTTTTACATTTCAATTTTTCATAAGGAGGTTGTCGAGATGGGAAATGTACTTTGATTTGAACGGTACTAATGTAAACATAACCGCTGCACAGAAAACCAATTGGTCAAAACATTAAATGATTTCCCATGAATTTATTGACTTAAAAATCGCCACTCAATCGATCCTCAGTGTTACCTGTGTTGTACTGATACAAGAGACACTTGTGTTTGGATCAAAGGGAGTGGGCTGAGTTTGTGACTCACCACAAAGGATATTTGGATCACATTGTTGCCGTTGCTTTCGTCTCTTGCCCCCAGTGGCGTCCTGCTCATCATCGGGCTGTAGGGCCAGAAGCCAATCACATGATCGCAGCCATATGAAGATGGAACGTACTGTGGCAACAATTTCACTTTCAAATGCCTGCTTTTATGTCAGTGTACAGTTGTTTCCATCCATTGACCTATTATTATTATTATTATTATTATTATTATTATTATTATTATTATTACTGCCATTATCACATTATCCCAGTGGATTTTTTACAGTCTCATTGAAGTTTATTGCTTTCTCTTACACCAACTACTAGGCTGTTGGTATCAAAACAATGTATATGATATATATGAAATATATATTAGTGTATATATGTTTTTTTGCCCCCAACAAAGTTGTCCCAGGCAACTAGACCAAGTGCATTGTGAAGGAGCCTGGATTGTTTCAGTTTTTTTCTTCTGGAAGGATTTCTTTTGGAGGTTAGGGTTATTTTTCAATTCATGTACCATAAAGTTGTTGATATTGCCATTTCTCTCTTCTGTGACAGTCTGTAATGTTTGTTATGTTGCTGAAGGCATAGTCTGTGATCTATGCAAAGGTGTCCATTTTATTTTTTGTCACGATTCTGCCATGTATCATTCGATTAAAGACATTTTTAAGGCTCTGGTCTGTGTCTGTGGTCCACTTGATGATGAGATGTTCACACACATGCCTGGATGGATGCGTTACAGCATACACTTAAAATGTATGCTAGAGGTGGAGTAAAAACACATCAAAAATAGCAGTTTACCTGAGGTTTTAATTTTAATTAGACTCTTATTTGAATGGTATGCTTATATATGCTTGTCTGTATTGTATACGCAGAAATTTGAAATGTCAGCATTTACATTTTTAACCATGTTGTACCATGTTGTTGTTTTTTTTTTACCCTCAACAGTATTTTACTTTTCTAGGAATGGAAGACAATTATCTTGGTAAAAATGTAAGAATTATATTTTTGTGATTTTTTTTAGCAGGGAATAGCATGAACAGTGGTTATACATTTACCAACACACATCATCTGTATATAACACAGTTACACATAAAGAAACTTACATTTATTTTTGGACACTCAGTCTTAGGAGTTGTTGTATATAGTAGCTGGAGGACAAGCTATATATAAGGGCAATCGTGTGTGTGTGTATGGGTCCGTGTGTGTGTGTGTATGGGTCTGTGTGTCTATGGGTCTGTCTGTTTGTGTGTGTGTGTGTGTGTGTGTGTGGATTATGTTTATATTACATGGTGGGGACCAAATGTACCCCACAATGTGATAAAAACCTTTTGACCTTGTGGGGACCATTTTTCAGATTAAGGTCGTCGTGTTGGGATTAAAGTTTTCCTCATAGAAAAGAGTGGAGAGTCCCCACAAAGATATAACTACAAACCTGTGTGTGTGTGTGTATAACAGATGAAATAGCACAGCATGGCCTTGATAACTATTAAAAAACTTTCCCGTCCATTTCAGTTCGCAAAGGTTTCACTATAATTATGCGAAACACATTAAATTATAACTGTGATATTTTACCCAATATTGTTTGCAAAACCAAAGTCCGCCACATAAAAATCATTCTGTGTTATAGCTGTGATTGCTTGTTAACAGTAGGGTAGACACACGAGAGAGGTGAATGTGCAGTGTGTATGGCTTAAATATCTTTGTTTAGCTCTAAATGCATACAGAGCTGCTGTTTGTTTATTCATGGGAGATATTTGCTTGGTCCTGTTCATGCTGACTCTTGGGTGTGCTACTCAGATATCTTTGGGCTGTTTCAAAAACATATATAAATCAATATAAAACAATACCTTTAATTAATTTACTTTTCATAATTAGCATTAAAAAATATCTTAAATGACCCATTCCGTGATGGTTCTAAGCATATTTTCCCCCTGCTCACTGCATAACGATACACACTCTGAAAAACAGGCATTAGATTCACACAAAATTCAAAAGTATAGGCAGAGCTGGTACGTCTCAGTGTCTTCATGATTTTATTATTAACCATTTGCTTGGCAGACACCTAAATGTGTTAGATACTGCAAAGGATTTCTCCTCAGAAACAGTGATGCGTGCAAACTCTGCGTCACACAGAGAAGTAATTGGTTATTGTAAAAATGTAACTTGTAAAGTGAAATACTTTCAAATACTGGTCTTGTAGTGGTTGAAAACACAGTTCTTGATGGTACATTGAAACAATAAATAGTTTATCGACATTCGGGTTCACTGCTATTTAGTCTATTCCTGTCAATAGACAAGTGAATGCAGTTGAAAGCATAGATGGCTACGCTTTCAATGCAGTGTCTTCAAACTTTACACTGCATGTTGGGCAGCTTTGTTTCCCTTTTAGCAACATTGTTAATGTTAAAATAATGAATCCATTAATGAAATCTGAGAACATCGTTCAGGGACATGTAAGTAATTGTCAATTAGCTATCGTCCCTGATGGTAAGTCCTGTTGTTAAATTAAGCATCTTAAAATAACATGTTGCACGTTTTATTGTCGAAGGATCCGTGTACTGAAATTAACCCTTGGTCAGGAGGCTGACCGCGACCACACATGACCAAAACAGACAGATCTTACAGGACTCTGACCGTAAGCACAAGATGTCTGCTGGAGACAGGCCGACCGCCCCGGGATGGAATGACAGGGCCGTGGATTAGCCAGCTCGGCACTGGAGATGCCCACCCCACCCCGCCAACACAAAGCCGGTGACTCATCGCCAGTGACCCCAGTGAAGCGGCGTGTGGGTGTACGCCCCCTGAAGGGAGGAGTGTGTGCGTGAGTGTTAAGTGGGGCATATGAACCGTTTCGGAAGGAAAGAATGAGGCTATCTTCCTCAATCTCCATCGCCAGCAGGCAGCTCTGAAATCGGCGAGAGTAACGTCTGCACTGCTGCTGCGGCACCACGACGGACCCACGGGCGCGTTAATAATCACCATTAATGTACGGAGTGGTATGTTCAAATGATCTTTATGCCGGTGAAAAACCATGATATAATGCCGGTCAATGTGAGTTAGCTTAGCCATTGAAAAATCTCCCCAGTGTTGACAGTAACCATCCAATATGCCCATAACTCAACCAATAGCACACTGTCTATGCCTCATCAAATTATTTAAATTTAGTTAATTAATTAAATGAGCTGGTAGTGAAATTTATTGGATACATGGACTGGCTGGGGGGCCCCTGAGAAGAGGTTTGGGAACTGAAGCTGCGTTCTTCTAGTCATCCAGCAAAATATCATTTTTTTGTAGAAGAAGCTCTAGTTACTTTATATTATGTGACTGTTCACTTGCATGTTAAATTGTATTTTTTTCTGAGAAAATACACAAATGATATTCATATAAAGAGTTTTAGACATTTTCTTTGATGGTCCAAGACTTTACTGTAGGTTCTGTTGCTTGATGTTATTGTAATAACACAGGCATCCTCAGTGATGTGGTTCAGCATAACCACTAAGACCCAAATATTCTCCAGTCACATCTCAGTGGCATCAGGGATGTGATTGTGGAATTCAGCATTAATGAGATGATCTTAGTTCCCGGGTCTATCATTTGTCTCTAAGATACATATTTACATTAACATTACATTTTATTTATCTAGCACATGCTTTTATCCAAAGCGACACACATCTTTTAGACAACAGGGTCATGCGATCCCTGGGGTAACAGGGGATTAAGGGTCTTGCTCGTCATTAAAATCACTCTTCTGGGCTGCTTGGACAGGAGTAGAAATGAAGTCCTGGACCAGGGATGGGTCTTTTTCTGCCTTCCTCAGCACTGCTACCACCCAGGTCTTCTCGTCGACGCTCAATGGCCAGTGCACCCCAAACATCTCACAACATCTGCTGCTGCTCACACACAAGCTTATCCAAGGAGAACAAAACACGCGTTGAGACTCCTGCATCTCTGCTGGGAACCTCCCTGATTAAATGTTCTCACGCTTCACCGTGTGAGTGTTGGTCCAGTTCCTGATGCTCCTAATGTCTTGTGACTTCAACTAGATACTATAAAACCACACTTTGGGCAGCAGTTATGAATTATTCGCCCTGTGTTTGGGTCCTACTGACTTGTATGGTTGAGCCTCTTTTTTTTGTTTATGCACCAATGGAATAAATCTCTTGATCCATTTCCTCCCTGGGTTCTGATGAAATCAGGCTTTTATCTATGACATGATCATAACTTTGCACTGGAGATGGTGGTATGGCTGTGCATTGGTTGAGTGGTCACCTCATTCCTCTGCAGATCATGGTTTGATTGATTGGTTGGCACCCTATCCTGGGTCATTCCCTACCTTGAGCCCATCCCTGCTGGAAAAAAAACAGCACAGAGCAGCATAGCTGGTCACCAGCATGACTAGCATAATGCATACTGATTATACCAGCATATGTTGTGTTTTGGTGCTGGTTGGGCCAGCATCATTAATGAAATATTGCTGGTGACCAGTTTCATGTGCAGGTAGACCTGGTCCACCAGCTACACCAGCACCAAACCAGCACTAAAAAGCATAGACCAGCAAGGATATCATACTGGTCTATGTTCTTTTTCAGCAGGGATAGCTTTTAGGATTGGCTCTGGACATCCACAGTCAAACACAGGAGATGCTTAATAGAAGATGAATGATGGACATTGCAGAATCAGACTGGTCATTCCACCCATCATTAGGGGATTATCCCAAGATTATCCCAAGGACAGCTGGGACACGAATCACGACGGCCCTGTGCTTTTGTAGCTTTAAATATGATGCTGTTTTGTGTGCAAGGACATCTTGTTTTGGCCTAATTGTCCGTAGTGATAAAATATTGTATGACATCATGCTGGGGCTTACATTTGTATATGAATAAAACTCTGTGCAATAGCCTTTTTGGGTCGTCTCATTCTCAAAGGACTATTTTCTCGACGGGGGATGGATCCAAAATTCAGTAACAGGGCCCATATTCTAAAGGGGCCGGTACATATGACAAGATATCTAATTAATGTCTTTAATTTAAAAGTGTCTCACACATTAGCGGCACACTGAGCGCACACTGCTGGTAAGAAGACTGCGATTCCATGCAAATATTAAGAGTCTGTAGTGGGGAAAAAAAGGCAAAAGATTGGAAGTTGATAGAGTCGCTGTACAGCAGTGATGTTCAACCGTGCTCCATCCCTGGAGAAGGAGAGTTAAAAATAATGGATACAGTCAACAGGAAACAAAATGACTCTATGGAGAATGGTTTTGCACAGTGGACACATGGGATTAGGTCGTTCAGCGGTGTGCACTTTCAAGGGTGACAGTGCGAGTGTGTGCATGTGCTAGCTGCACACGCGCCCTTTAAAGTCACCGTGGGTGGAGAAGAAACAAAATTCATGGAACAAAAACTGGGGAGTGTGACACCGGGAGAGAACAAGCACACATGCCAAAGAGCCCCAAGCCCCACCCACTCCAAACGGCTTAGATGGAGGTGACGGAAGGTATCGGCTTTCAGGATGAGGACCCAGAGACACTGGTGAGTGATGCCTGAGAAGCACCATCCTCTTACAGACCTTGCAGTCTTCACTGAACCTATGTCCAGCTCCTGTTTGGATTCATTAGCAGCGAATCTAAAGTCACTGGTTTTCCTCTATGACACCTCTGACTACCAGTGTGCATGTGGACTGCCACTGTGACTAAGGAGTGCCGGCGTGGGGTGGTATTGCCCAAAAATTTTCTTTGTGCCCCCCCTTATTAGAAATGTTCAGCCAATCACAAAACCCTTTCCCCATCTTTTACTTCTGTTCTGATTGGTCGATTTGGTTGTATACTCTATACTATGGAAAGTTCCAAAATATATAAAACTGTAACAACGCTCTTCTTAAGAATGAGAAAGTATCAGATATAAAAGTGTTGATGCCACCACCCCCTCATTCAAGCCAGCCTGCTGCCAAAAGCGACACCCCCACAACCACGCGCAGAAACATGTCACAGAAACAAACAAAAACAGGCACGAGGACAGATGCATATCTGTGCACGCATTGCAATGCGGACAGATACATACAGATACATTCACTGGAGTAACATGAAGGAACAAGCTTCAGATCTCCATGTCACAATTTTAGACGCATATAATATTCTGAAATAATTCACCAGCTTCGGCTCAGATGCAGGAATTTCTGCAGTTTCTCTTATCATCCAAAAAGGTCTACTGATGTCTACTTCTAAAAAGGAATTTAGAAATCACATTTATTTATATCTGATACACTAATTTTCCATCTAATTTAGTATAAACCAAGTCCTTTTGTAAACACTGGAGTATGAAAAAGGGGTAAGTCTTCAGATTAACTGCACCTTCATAACGCCTTCATAATGCAATCATAGAACATTCATAAGCAGCATGAAAGTATAGCTTAATATCTTAATAAACTTAACAGCTTTAATATACATTATTAACAAACATTATATGATTATAATGTTATTATTATATATTACAGCTATCATTTCTGTTCATTAAATGTATTATGAATGCAATGCCTTAAGATTTAAGGTATATTTACATGCTGCTTATCAACTTTCTATGTATGCAGAAAGAATGCATTATCAATACGCAGTTAAGGTAAAGCATTACCGAATAAAGTATACTTAGTTAAGGTGTCAGAACTGGCAACTCCAGATTGCCTACAGTGCGTGACTGTGTGTGTGAGTTTTTGCCCTACAATGGATTTGCGTCCTATCCAGGATGTTCCCTGTCTTGTGCCTTGTGGATCCTGCGATACACTCCAGACTCACTGTGAACCTGCACCGGATAAGCGATTATGGAAGATGGGTGGAACAACTAAAATTATACGATAAAAAAAATATCTAAGGTTTTCTGTCCGTATTAAAAAATGTGTGTCTTAATATAAATTTAAATGTTATTTGCTGCTTGCATGTTTACAGTATTACACTACTAATAGCCTGGCTATTTAACTGTACAAGAATCGGTCGACTGTCCGGATGCAGAGAGAAGCTTCGCCAGTCACCTAGAACGTCAACCTGTCTGGTCCATTAAGCCTTATTCCTCTCTCTCTCATTGGAACGGTGACCCCCCCAGGGAAACCGTCACCACCTTTGAAGCCCTGAGCATACCCAAACTGGGCCGCATAATCGAACATCATCAGTCAGCGCCGATCGATGGGCGCGTAACCCAAGCTGTCCCCTCGGGCAACGCGGTGCCAGTTATTTGAAACAGCAAGTGTGATCAGCACTATGGAAATGAAGGGCTACATCTCACTGAGATGGCCCTTTGCTAGCATAATAGGCCAAAGTATATCTGCACTCTACCGTTTTCCAGCCATGTGTGCTTAAATTGTAATAGAAATACAACTGCTCAGTAATAAATAATTAACTTGCAAATAAATGGTGACTTGAACCAGCCGTCGTCATTTGTTCCGGAGTGATATTCAGTTGCAAGAGCACAATAAGCAAACCCGGTCATACTTGAAAGCAGAGCCTATGCTTACAGGACTGGTACCCCCCCCCAGTTTTTAGCAGGGTTAGCATATAGTAGGTTAGCTGTGTCGCAGCATAAATGTATTTCATAGGATTAACATAGAGTAGGATCATCGTTTTATAGTCTATATGTTTTTAGCAGGGTTAGTGGAGAGTAGGGTCAATATGTCAAAGTCAAAATGTTCATAGCAGATATTGCATAGAGTTGGGTCACTGTTAAAGTCTTTATATTTTTAGCATGGTTAACATAGAGTAGAGTCGCTATATTAAAACCTGTGTATCTTTAGCGGAGCTAGCATAGAGCAAAGTCACTATATTAAACCCTGTATTTTTTTAGCAGGGTTTGCATAGAGCAAAGTCGCTATATTAAACCCTGTGTGTTTTTAACAGGGTTAGCATAGAGCAAAGTCGCTATATTAAACCCTGTATGTTTTTAGCAGGGTTAGCATAGAGCAAAGTCGCTATATTAAACCCTGTATGTTTTTAGCAGGGTTAGCATAGAATTGAGTCACTATATTAACACCTGTATGTTTTTAGCAGGGTTAGCATAGAATAGGGTTACTGTATTAAACCCTGTATGTTTTTAGCAGGGTTAGCATAGAGCAAAGTCGCTATATTAAACCCTGTATTTTTTTAGCAGGGTTAGCATAGAGCAAAGTCGCTATATTAACACCTGTATGTTTTTAGCGGGGTTAGCATAGAATTGAGTCGCTATATTAACACCTGTATGTTTTTAGCAGGGTTAGCATAGAATAGGGTTACTGTATTAAACCCAGTGTGTTTTTAGCGGGGTTAGCATAGAATTGAGTCGCTATATTAACACCTGTATGTTTTTAGCAGGGTTAGCATAGAATTGAGTCGCTATATTAACACCTGTATGTTTTTAGCAGGGTTAGCATAGAATTGAGTCGCTATATTAACACCTGTATGTTTTTAGCAGGGTTAGCATAAAATAGGGTTACTGTATTAAACCCTGTGTGTTTTTAACAGGGTTAGCATAGAATTGAGTCACTATATTAAAGCCTGTATATTTTTAGCAGGGTTAGCATAGAGTAGGGTCACTATATTACAGTCTGTGTGTTTTAGCGGGGTTAGCATAGAATTGAGTCGCTATATTAACACCTGTATGTTTTTAGCAGGGTTAGCATAGAATAGGGTTACTGTATTAAACCCAGTGTGTTTTTAGCGGGGTTAGCATAGAATTGAGTCGCTATATTAAAGCCTGTATGTTTTTAGCAGGGTTAGCATAGAATTGAGTCACTATATTCAAACCTGTATATTTTTAGCGGGGTTAGCATAGAGTACGTATGTTAATAGGCTGGTACAGCTGCCGTTTACCAGTTTTGTAGCCCTATGTTGCTGGCTGGCTGGTTCCTGCTCCCAAATATTTTCTCTAGCTCCCTCCTCTCCCCAACCCTTCCCACGCATTCCCCCGGTCCACCACCCGCCCACCCACCTCCCCGCCCCGGTGCAGCGGCCCCCAGTCCACTTCTCCATTGGGCTGTGAGCGCAGCAGCCCACTCGCACGTTGCGTAATCTCCGCGGGAGCTGCCGCCGCTGCCGCCGCCGCAAGCCAGGCCTGCTCAATAATTAAGAGCACTTCCATCCCACTATTGTTCACATGGAAATCCGCGAGCTGATCTTTGTGAGACTCGAGTCGGGAAGAAAATTCCCCTTCTGGCCAAATATAGTCAAAAGAAAAGAGGAAAAATAAGAAAAACCCACATCTCCTATAAACAATAGGCTCCCTGGCCCTGCAGCGACCACGTACACACAGCACGAAATGAAAAGACTTTAATCAGCCAAGAGAGAAAAGACGGCAAAAGCAGTAGGCCAGCGGATCTCAGTGGACACGCGTCCGCGTTCGGATACAGCTCTGTGATGGATTTGTTGACGGATTTTGCACCGACCTCCTCCCCTCTAAGCAAATGTCTAATAGGTGCCAGATTTCGGCAAGAAAGGAGGGAACACATAAATAGGTCTGTCCTGGAACTCTCTAGCTTAACTTGCTAGAGGTGGGGGGATTCATGGGGTCGAGCTATTCAGGAATGCTAAATCACAAGTCTCGGCCTCCCCGGGGTCCTCTGCTGGGGGGGGGGGGGGGACTCCGGGGTGTCTCAAGGAGCTGAAGTTGATTTACAACTCTACAGACGTGCTGCCTGGACTCCTCTGAGACATGCCTGCGCTCGACGCGGCTGGATTGTGTCAGTGACCTTGTGGGGGGGGCGGGGGGGGGGGGGGGGGAAACGTCGCAGTGTACCAAATAAGCAGATCAACACACACCTTCATATTGAGCGCTATACAGATATTTTTAAATGCCTCTTTACACACAGAATCCACCAGGGACTTTATTTTACAATTTTTTTTTACCAGAATTGAAGCAGTATTTAGAGAATGTGGAACTGGGATGCACAAGATGACAGCAAATAAATAACAAAAAAAATTATCGAAAATCCGCAGTTTCTCACGCAGTGGCTTTGGGGAAGCACTGCATTTTGTATACATTACAACATTAGATCATAGCCACACTAAACAGCTTTTTTTACTGACCAAGGTTTCAGTACAGTTGATCACATTGCGTGCATCAGTACCTAAGCAGCTGACCTCTCTTGCAGTGGGATAACTGTTCGTCAGATTACAAATTACCAGCTAGTGCGATTCATGTGTGCCGTCATTTGTCAGACCAGCAGATCTAACGTCCACAGTAAGTGTGTGCAGGAAATAACCCAATCAGCCCTATCAGCCTCTGACACTCTTCAAGGCTAGAAGATATACAGCATAGCAGGGGCGCAGATGGTGGGGAGGATGGGGGGACCATGTCCCCCCCCCCCAGTTTTATGCCTCATCAAGCATGGGTAGGTACGCTTAAAGTTTGAGACTTTTTCTCTCATTGTTTGGTCCCCCCAACTTCAAAAATCTCTCCTGCGCCCCTGCAACATATAATACAGATATGAACTCTGATCACATGGCTCTTTGCGAAGCACCACTGCCTCCAGGGCTGGGGGTTTGAATCCTGCCTCTGCTCTGTGTGTGTGTATGGAGTTTGCACACGGTCCCTTGCTGTGGCCTCTGGGCATTCTGGCTTCCTCCTGTAGTTTAAAGAGTGCAGTTAGGTGAATTGGCATTTCTAAATAGCTTATAATGTGTGTGTGTGTGTGTGTGTATGCTCTGTGAGTAGTCTGCTCCCTTGTCCACCGTGATGCCTGGGAGAGGCTCCAGGCCCCCCCCACCCCCCCACCCCCCTGTCCTCCTATGACCTTAAACTGGATAAGTGGCCAGAAGATGAATGAACGAGCTCATTGAGTGTCCCCATGGGTAGCAGTAGGATCCGCACCCAGGTTATGGAGTCGCGTCGGTCTCTTCTTACAGTTACAGCCTGGCATCGTCGCGGTCTCTAAAGAACGACGGCGTCAGGAACATTAGTCAGAGATGTGACATGTCGTGTAGGAGGACTTTTGTAAGTTACTCAACTGCACTTTTTACTGGTGCCATTTAATACGACTGACTGCAGTCCATCCCCCACCCCTCACCCCCCCCACGCAGGAATATTATACAGCATACATCCTGAGTGCGGGGGGGGGGGGGGAATGAATGGGGCTCAGCTTGACACTCACTACAGCAGGAGGAGCTGGTAAAACTGGCCGAGGTGTGCAAACATGCATGATCACCGCTGGGCTGAACGGGGCTCGGTACTGGGGATCCCAGTGGTGCTGTCCCACCTTGTGCGAGAGCGTTCCTGTAACCTGCACTGGGAAATCTCGCCAGCCTACGTGCTGCTGGATACTGACGAATCCTCACTTATGTAAGCGACTCCATCACAGCGCTGTAGCGGAGCGTGCATCCGCTGCGAAGCCTTTTGAGACATCATGAAGACTCCAAAACATTCTAAACATCCCTACAGGAATCCGAGTGTGAAACTTGGCCGTCGCTCCCCCTGACTGCCGGCACAGGTGTGCGCATGGTTCGGTTTTCTTAGCCGCAGTGTGGCCTTAGACTTGCGCCTGTTTTGCAGGTCTCTTTATTGATTTTCGCGTACTATTTTGTACTGCACTTCGCTGAAACGAAGACTCTCCCCGCCCCCCAGCTCTGTATTTTGTGGACTTCTGCAAAACAAAGGGCTGCATCAGCACAGTGATTCGGAATGACATTAGCACAGTGAATCAGGTAACAGCGGTGAGGAGTCATGTGACATCAAGTTCACGTTCTTTGGTCGAATCCGGAGCCCAAGTCACAGCAATGCAGCTTTGCCTTGACAGGCTTTGAAGGACTCAATTACTGACCGTCTATAGAACATTCTAGCGATTTACCTCCACATGTAAAATCTTGCTTTCCAGCCTTCATACTTGAGGGACATTATTGAAAAGTTCCTGATCTTGGCCAATCATTAGTAATTTAATATTTTCCTGTTACTGTATTATACTATTACTATGTGTAGAATCGACCCTGAGTCACCTATTTTTCCAATACCTATCATCTACTATTTATCTGTAAATTCCTACAATGCACTTTGCATTATCTCAGTTGTAATGCACTGCACTTGATGCTTTCCAGCAATTTCTTGGGCCCTACTCTGTCCAAAATACCTTAAGCAGTATTTTGTAGTTGAGTACTCATTGGTCTCAAGTATTTTCAGCCCATTTTGACAAACCAAACCAACATCAGTAAGCTCAGTTGACATGTATGAGTATTACTCGTCTACTACTCCATTACTTGTGCTTTGTGTCATCCCATTTCTAATGCGACACTCCTGCTCAGTGCAATCCTGCTCTTGCCGTTACCCTGCCTATAGAATGTCACTATTGTATTTTCTGCGAGTGCTGCATTTTTTGTGTTTGTATCACTATTCCTGTACTTATTATGTATTATGTCTGCCACACTTGCACAATAAAAATTGTCGATCCTTAAAAATGCCACAGCCTCTTTCTAAAAGGCACACGTGATGCTTAAATTTAAAAGGGAAGTGAATTCACTTCAGCCATTAGCGCCAGAGGCATATAGC
Source organism: Paramormyrops kingsleyae (assembly GCF_048594095.1). Classification (NCBI taxonomy): domain Eukaryota; kingdom Metazoa; phylum Chordata; class Actinopteri; order Osteoglossiformes; family Mormyridae; genus Paramormyrops; species Paramormyrops kingsleyae. The sequence continues at coordinate 17,186,979 of NC_132797.1, forward strand.
TCACACTGGCTTACAGCCATTCGCTGCCTACGTCTTCTGTGAGCCATGTTTACATTTTTCAAACTGAGGTCACAAACCTTGTCAAGACAACATAGAGAGTGAGATTTATGTAAGAAAATAAAATCAGCCTGCAGATCCGCCGACTGAACCAGAGATGTTGAAAACTGTTTTCATAAACACAAAGCTTAATATAAAACAATAACATTATCAAATAAGAGGGTGGAACAGTAAGTCATCGATTGGGCATCATCTCCAGGGTGGTGGGTTTGGTCCTGCCCTGGGTGTGCTGTGATCCCTGCTCTTTGTGGTGTCCAGCTACAGTCCAAAGCTATTGATGACTGTATCGAAATTGCAGATTGTGAGGGCTTGTCCTGCAATGGGCTGGCACCCATTCCAGCGTGTCCTGTGCCTAATTCGAGAGACGTGTTGGGTTTGAAGGTCCTTCAGAGAAAGACCATTAAGGATGACGGACTAAACCACGCTGGGTCAGACCCAGGGGGGGAATAACATTGCCGCCAAACTTCCCCTTTCCCATATTGTCGACACGCATCCAGGGTTCCAAGTTTCCGCCGCACGGTTTGTACTCGTGAGCGGACAGACGCCTTCCCGGCTTGGCCATGGGCTTCCGGCACCTTGGCCGCCGCATCTGTGATTTTTGAGTGATTTATGACCCCCCCCCCCCCCGCATCAGCAGTGTGCTGACTCAGGACGGCAGCCACAGGGTACAGCATCCATATGGGATCTCAGCGTGGGGAATCTCGGGAGGCTGCGTGCGCCGCCGCACTGCTGCTGTTGTTCTCAGCCACCAGTACCTCGGCTGTTGGGCGCCTTGTTCCGGTAGCCGCAAGGTGTTGCAGGGACAAGCCGGCCAGCTCCTGGTGTGGGGCCGTGACACCTTGGGCAGCGCCTTCACGTGCCTCTCACTGATTGGCCACATCATGGTGAGAGCGGAACGCGCGTGAGGAGGCTGTGTGGGAGAGCGTGAGGTTCGATGTAGGGGACAAGGACACAGTAGGCTGTTACTAGCCATGGGGGAGGGGGGGGGGGGGGTCTTTCCCCCAGAAGAGGATTTAGTGGCTTCTTACATTTGCCCTGTAGCGGTTCCTCACCATAGAGCACAGATATATGGCCCAAATACCTGCTTCTCTGGAGTCTTTCTCATGGTCCACAGGATATTTGAATCTCTTGTCAGGAATCCCATCCCTTAAGCATTACAGGCAACCTCTGTCCTTACAGAATATTGCACTGTTATTACGTGACCATACAGGAAGCACCTTGTTCCAGAGCTGCAGCAGTTACACCAAGTCGCCAGCTGCCTGCGAGCATCAGCTACAGTCGCTGGGGTGACGACAGGACGCTGTTAGCACTCCTGAAACTAGTCCTGTGGCCTGTACTACGAAGTGGGGTTACTGGCTTATCGGGGTAACATGTCGGATTTAAGGTAGTCTGGGCAAAATGTAAGTGAACGAATATGAAGTGCATTTAAACTGTGGTACCTTAAATCCGACAAGTTACCCCGATAAGCCAGTAACCCCGCTTCGTAGTATAGGCCACTGATGTGTTTTCTGCACATGGACTCAACCTGACTTGATACTGAAGATAGGTATTACAGCTAAGAAGGTGGGAGAAGCTCCTCCCATCGAGAGGCTGACTGCTTTTTCGAGAAATACAAAAATGAATCCAGATTCTGCCTCTAACTGGGATACATCAGGCCAATTATTACCAGCAGGTTCCCAACACATTACTGCAACTGCTCTGGAATGCGAAGTTATGGTTTATTCACTGGTTCAATGGAAAACATCTGTGGAAGTCTCCCAGTAAGAGAGCTTGAGGTGAACTTTCCATCAAACGCTGGACTCTTCAGAAAGGCCGCTAACCTCAGCTTCCCCAGGGATGCTTGCTGACCCTGCTGTTTGACCATCTTTGGACAAGTGTCTGAAAATAAATGATAATATCTATGATGGAGATACTGCTAAATGACCAACTCAGGCTGCTTAGTCAGTCCCGGCATTAATGATTTGATAATGTACTACAGTATAAGAATTCACTGGGTCTACAAAAATCAAACAGCTTGAGGTTTTTACCGCAGGCTACAGCGGGCTGTACTTTGTAGACAGATGGAGGTCTGTCTGTCCATTTCCAACAACGCTCATCCGCTACGCGGTATGGATTAATGACAGGAAATACCCACCATGCAGCACTGGGACGGTGATTATTCCGAAAGCAGCGTCTGGCCTCTCCATCGCCATCAAGGGGCACTAGACGCGCACGCCTACGTGACGATGTGCGTTTGACAGGGAATGCTGGCGTGAGTCACCACCACCTCCCAGATTTATGGCAGGGGACAGGGATCCTTCAGAAAGGTCACCTCCAATTCAAAATCTGATCAACTGTCTAAGTACCCATCAATGGGAAGGAAGCTTTCAAATTCATGGGAGGCCGTTGAACATCAGATAACCAATCCAATTACTTTTTATTGGTGCCGTGGTGACGGCACATTGGCTTTTACAGAAGAGCGGTTAAGACATATCTGTCAGCTACCTGGATTGTCCGATATCATGTAAGGCGATCGAAATCTCTGCAAAGGCCATACTTAATAGTCATTAAAAAACCTTATTGACAGAGAGGCATAATTAGTTGTAGCTACACTCATTCTATAAAGCAAATGTGAGCCGTATCACCCGGGTACGGAAGGTGGCTTCCAGGATATCGATATTCAGTGTGGGACACCCCCCGAAAACGACCCGGCGGTCAACAGCTTTAGCTGCGCTCGGCCGCCTCTCGTCTCTCTATCCGTCAACTACAGGACCTCGCCGGCAGCTCGGTCATTGCCCGTCGCCGCATGACCCTGTGGGGGGACAGTGCACTTCCTGAGGTCTCGGCCCGTCTTCATGCTGTCCCCAGTGGTGTCGTCTCCTTCCGCTTCATCGGTGACCCGATGGCCCTGCCGGCTCAGGGAGGACTTGGCACCTTGATGCCCATTTCCACACCCTCTCCCTGCACAGAGGCCACAGCCTGACATCCTACCAAGGCTGGATATTAACCTTCAAGCAAAACTGTCTTATCAGCAAGTTTCAGGGATATAAACAGTATTATGTGCTTCTGTCCCCTTAATTCGCTATAATTCTTGCCAAGCAGTTCATAAATCTATGTAAACAACTAATGCTTAAAAAGTGAAAGGAACAAAATTATTTTTTTATTTTACCAGGACTTTTTAAAATGTTAAATGGTAAATCTTTCTCCGCCACTCCATAGTTTCTTATTGGATGCATTTAAAAAGGGTCACACCAAAATAAAGTCACTTTGTTATGTTGTTTATTATGCTGCAACACTTTTTATCGCTGTCCTCCTCTGCACACGCCTAGCGCCATTCCGCGGCTGGGGAATCGGCGAGGACCCGTTACTTGAATGGAAAAGCAAACGACCTCACAGGGAAGGTGTGCAGTGCATTTATAAAATTGCAGTAGTTACTCATTCGGTCTAATATAAATCAGTAGTAGTGCAGAGGCTGAAAACCAGCAAATCACAACCCATAATATTTTTTACTACTTCCTGCACTTATTGGACACCCACATCAAATGGATGTTTTGTGCTGGGGTGGATGTGTAGTGATAAAAATAGCAGACCTTCTAATGGACCACCTTTCACACTGTATGTATTTTACATATATAAAGTATATGCACGGTATCATACGGGACCACATTTTTTCCTCTTAATTACAGGTTGAAGAATCTACTGCAACTCTGTGCTGAGTTTCAAGTTTATCGTATGCAGTGAGAATATTACAGAAGCCAAACGGACAAGTGAAAGACTGGCATAAAATTCTGAAACTTGACAAAATTATTTGAAATAGTCATTCTAGAAACTGAAGCACACCTAGAAATGTACGAGGTACGAGTCTTGCTGATTAAGCTCCAGTGGCTCACACCAAACGCCTGTATCATTGCAGAGGGGAATCAGGGTGTCTATTCCAGAGTCCCAGCAGCATTTCAGACTTTTCTGGTCCTATTCGGAAAGATCAAAAGAGGCGTTGGGTCTGGACCTGTCACACGAAAAGGAGGATACCTTTGTTGACATACTAGGTTATGTTAAAGGTCAAAGGTCCTGAAAGGTTAATGGAATCACAGATGCAGTGGCCACATAGCTGCACTGGGAGAGCATCCAGGATCTATTTTTCCAGGTCCTTGCAGCACTGACAGGGGCATCAAGGCTGCGGTTCCGTAGACCTGGCTCACATACTGGGGCCCGGGCCTAGTTCAACCCCCCCACCAACTCAGATCCTGCGGAGAGGGAATTAAAAAAGTCCACGCTCAGCAGAGTCGAATTTCAGCCTCGCTCGAGCAGCCTGGCATCCCTGATGCTCCGGAGCCTAATAAAGCAAAGAGGGGATTTGGCACCGTGTGCAGAGGGTGTCGTCAGGGAGGAAGATAAGCACAGCGACCCGACTGCGAGCACAAAGGCATCGCCGCGGGCCTGCCAGCCAGGGCCCCTTAAAGGCAACCGCCATTTATAATTCAGGCTGATTAAGAGGACAGCGGACAGATACCTGACAAGTTTAACCCGAGGGGCATCGCATTGAGACGCAGATAGGGGAAACGGCTGTTGTACCTTAATGCGGGCAAGTGAATCAGCCTAACAAGCCCCGTATACCACTTCAGATACAAATAAATACTAGAAAGACGAAGCACATAAAGATAACAGATTCATGGGAGGAGCAATTAATGACAGAGCGTGATGTAGGAGTTGGTACCAGGTGTGGAGAGGAGCTGACTCTCAGAGTGGTAAAGAAGCACGGGGCTGTTTTATAGTAACTGTCGAACAGATGTGTGTGTGTGTGTGTGTGTGTCTGTGTGTGTGTGGGGTCGGGGGGGGAGGGGGTCAGCTCAGGCCAGGATCCCTGCCTCTGTCTCTCTGTCTTCCCCTGCTGCTGGGGCTCATACTGGAGGTGAAGTGGGAGCTGACATCGTCTTGACAGGAATGCCCTTGCCTGAAGCCGGGGAAAAAGAGTGGGAGAGAGTGTGAGAAATGGAGGGGAGGGGTGAGAGAGAGGGAGAGAGAGAGAGAGGAAGAGAGCAAGAGAGTGAAAAGAACAAGCATGAAACTGAGAGGAAGACAAGGAGTGAGTGTCTCTTCTGCCTCCAGTCAGCAGCCCCTGCGTCCGTGCCCAGGAAGACCCCGTGCTGAGCCGCACCGCCCCGCCCCCCCGGATGCTGAGCACCCCTGCAGCATGTCCCCTCTGCAGACTAAGGGTGACCTCCTTGCTGAGCTGCGGTGACTCGGCACACTTCTGTCTGTCTGCCTTGCAGCGTCTCCCCCGTCCCCGACCCTGCATGTTGACTGTGATACGGCGCCCATATTGTTAAATACTTTAGTCTGTATTTCACCTACCATTCTTGGTTTATGTTTTGTTACGTTTTGAGCATTATTTATTAAACCAGTTACATTATATGGCCAAAGATATATGGACACCAGCTTCTCAATCTGAAGCCAAGGGATTGAATAATAAGATGGTCCATTCATTGTTGCTGTAACAGCCTCAGTTTAGCAAACTGACTTGTTGAAAATACGGCGTCCTACGATGGTGCCGAGCTGAAAGTCGCTAACCTGCATGGCCACCCAGTCCGCAGCCAGTGCTTGTTGCTGACGGCTGCGTGTCTGTGTGCCTACACTGGTGTCAGCAATGGGCGTGGCTTAATTAGTGAATTTCGCTAATTAATACGGGTGTCCACATAGTCTTGGCTATGTAGTGTATCTCTACTTGGAATATGAGACGACTTTTATAAAAAAAAAAAAAAAAGAAAGAGAGTGAGAGATGGAGAAACACAGAAAGGGTGCAAGGAAGACAGGAACAGAAGATGGGAGAGAGAGGAAGTGAGAAAAAGTGGCAGTGAGGCATAGAGAGAAGGACAGTGGCAGAAAGAGAGAGATAAAGATCAAATGAGCAATAGAATGAAACAGACAAGGCCTGGGGAGGAGGGGGTAGGGGGGGTGGGCAACAAAACTGACCAAGAAAGGCAAGTAGACAGTTTTCAGGTCGGCATGGAGGATGAGACATGGCCTGCTGGGAAGGCTGACTGGGGCCAGCGTGCAGAAGGACTGGGGATCTTCTGCCCTCAGGGCCTCATGCCTGCACTGAATCTACTGGAAATCTACTTATAGTAGGAGGGCATTCATCAGCAGTGCCTTTGCTGTACTGATCTGGGTCTGCGAGTCACGCTGGAGTAATTTCTTTGGTGCGGCAACAGACAATATGTGAGGAATTACGGACTCTGAAACGAGTGTTTGAGAGGAGAGCAGGAATCTTGCTGTGCAGTGTTTGGGATGGTTTACCCTAACAGCTGCTCCCCCTGGTGGGCTAATACACAGGCGTCCTTTCACTGCCGCCGCTTTTATTTGCAAAATATTTTTTTTTAAAATAAACAGAATTTCCCCTCCCTGATACTTTCAGTTTGAGCCCTCCACACCGTCCGGCCGGGCGGCCTTTTCCCAGCCAGGCGTGGCACAGAGACCCAACTGCTCAGCCTTCTAATGATCTCTGGATGTACCACATGCGGGAAACAATAAACAAGCCAAATTCTGACATAGTCAAACAGGCAATTTAGTTGTGCATGTGACCCTGTTCTGGAGGTAAACCTTTGTACACCACGTCCCCCAGGACAAACAGCCATTGTGATTCTCCCACCAGATGGCCACACGCCAGCTGGGTAAAACATTAAATTAGATCCAACCGAGTAATGCAGCAGTTAGGTGTGTTAACTTGTCACTTATAGCTTGTTGGTCCCAAGAAAGACGATCGATCTAACCTTTCTGCTGATTCATAATTTACCTTAATTGCTCCAGTTTAATTCTCTTTAGATGGTTTCCTGCTACGCAATTAAACGCAAAGAATATTTTTCATTGCCAGTGACAGAAACCTGCACATTCAGAAGGTTTTCCCAAAATACCGATGGAAAACTTTCGCTGTCCAATCACAGTCGCAATTTTTCCAGCCATAAGGAAGTGAATCATCGGATCTCTCTCGCAGCCAATGTCCAGATGGCTCACTCAGAGGATTGGTCTCCCATAACTGGAACGGGGAAGGAAGGGTGGCTATCCGAATCACATGACAGGGTGATGGGCTCATCCATGGCGTTATCTGATTCTGTCGTGACAATACTCTCCCTGCGTAATATTTAGGACAAAACAGTCATGGAGCACAGGCTGCCGGAATGCAGAGAACCAGGCTGAGGAGGTTCTAGCTCGATGACCACATCATGTAAATACATGTAATGCTGGGTGCTTTTCGGTATAGACACATACAAACCCCCAGTATTACAGTCCACAGTCTTCTTCACCAGGACAACTCCGCAGGATTCCTGATGCAAACTGCAAAATGCCACTGAACTCACTGTGCCCACCACTAAATGGCCACAGCCAATCAGCTAGCGGCTGGAGGCTGGGAAGCATCATGGGTAGGGACAAGCCTCACTCTCAGTGTAGTTTATTGCAGATAAGGCGAAGCGAGGACTTTGTGTATGAGAGCACCTTTGGCATCATGAATGCTAAAGTGGGGCCAGCCATTTTCCAAGGCCACAGAGGACACAAAGCAGGGGGAACACCCTGAATGCAAAGTCATCCACACACACTAGCACATTTAGAGATACCAGTCCACCTAAATGCATGTTTGTGAATAGAAGGTAAGGCACCTGAAGGAAACCCACACAACTTCACATACACAGGGCAGAGTCGGAATTTTAACCCCAAACCCTACTGGTGTTAGGATTCACAGCAAGCCTCTGGATGCTTCTGTCTCACCTCAATAAACTATATGTTGACCAAGGGGAAATAAGCAAGCAAGAAAAGGAAATGGAAGAGCAATGAGTACAGCTGAAGGTGTAGTGAGTATAACTCAGCAAGCAATGAACATGGACATGAATCGGTAATGAGCAAAAATGAGTAAGTAATGAATGAAAATGAGCAAGCAATGAGTGGGGATGAACATGTGATTAGTGTAAATGAGTGAGAAATAAGTGGAGCTAGTAGTCAAGTAATGAGTGAGTAATGATTGAAAAATGAGTAGACAGGTATACGCCATTAGTGGAAATGAGTAAGTAATGAGTGGAGGTGAACAGGTAAAGAGGGAAAATTAATAAGTAATAAAAACGAACAAGAACTGAGTGAAGATAAATATGTAATGAAGGAAAATGAGTAAGTAATGAGTGGAGGTAAACAGGTAATGAGGGGAAATGAGTAAGTAATAAAAATGAACATATAAGAAATAATAGAGATATATGTGTAATGAAGGAAAATTAGTAAACAGTAAACATGAAGTGGAGATGAATAGGATAATAATGAAAACGAGTAAGCAATGAGTAGAGAAGAATTGGCAATGAGTGAGTAATAAGTGAGTAATGCGTGATGAGGTGTAAGCCATTAGTGGAAATGAGTAAGTAATGAGTTAAAGTGACTAAGCAATGAATGGAGATGAATAAGCCATTTGTGGAATAATGAGTGAATAATGAGTAGAGATGAATAGGCCGTTCATGGAGTAGTGAGTAATTAATTAGCGCAAACTAATAGGTAACTTCTCACCTCACTGTGGATTGTCTCCCACCTTGCACCATCTGCTTCCTGGGATAGGATCCAGGCCTGCACCACTGTACTGGATAAACGGCTGTAAGATGAATGGATGAGTAAAGATGAGCATGTTCTTTTTTTACCTATTTGTTTCTTGTCCAAGAAGCTGACTGACTGGATCTGTCTGAGATTCTGGTTTTAAATGCAGGTTGCATCGGTAGCTGAGCGATCAGCAGGACAGGTGAGATGTGGTTGATGTTTGCGGTGTTATACAGCCAGGACCGGTCCAAACGCTGGCAGAGAACCAGTCAGAAGTGCATGCCGTTTGATGACATCGTGACCGGCCTCCTCTGGCTGATCCAGGCCGGCTGGCTCGTGTCCTTTGCTGTAAGGCCAGGCGGCCATGTCCGTCATGCAGGTGACAAGGCGGCACATTAGCAGAGCCGCCCTTTCACCTACTAATCCTGTGCCCCCCCCGGGGGTCTAGTTTCCACAGCAAGCCATGGTCTTTTTCTAAGCATCCTGTCACCATCTCATATATTCATTATGCTCCCAAGAGAGGATTTGTTGCCCTAAACCCCAGCAAGGTTCCTCTATTTATCTCAGCAGGTTTTTACTGTCCAGTCCAGCAACATGCCCCCCCGTCGACCCCATGTAGTTGGTTCCTTGCAGGATCTAAGCATGATGTGTCTCTTTAATGTCCGTGTGCCTTAAACTGAAGGAACAGCTTCTGACCGTCTCCACAAAAGTAAAATCAAGAGGTTTCTGGTCAGGCTGTGTGGAGGTTCCGACTCCACCTCACAGCTTCCAGCGTCTTCGCCTCTCTCGTCAGAGGTATCAGCTCGCTGACACTCGCTCCTCTTCCCACAATCCTCTCCTCTTCCTGCACCTCTCAGCTGGCTCTTCAGCACCATTGATGTTCATACACAGGCTGCTCCACCAGGGATCTAGCCTGACTACAGAACAGCCTTATCCTCCCCACTACTCCCTCCACATTCACACTCCCTCCCTTCATCCTACAGGGGGCAATTGTTTGTGAACCCCCTCCCACACACACACACACTCTCCTTCTGCCTCCCATCTTACCCAGCCAGCTTTGTGCTTCCTCCCACTCGCTTCCCCTTATCTCAGATCATATCTAACACCCAGGGACATGAACCTGACCAGGACTGCATTTTAGCAGGAGTGTCCTCCATGCCTGCGATGGGTTGACGCCCCATCCTGGATTATTCCCTGCTTTGTGCCGGTTGTTTCTGGAATAGGCTCCAGACCCCCGTGAGCCTCTTACGAGAAGGTATAGAATATGGATGGTTGGAAAGATGGATGGTTGGATGGTTGGATGGATAGATATCAGCACAGTGACATCCGGTACAAACACGTCCTGACATGTGAAGCACACGCTCACACAAACAAATCTCTGAAACCTCTGAAAATAGCTCCCCAGAATAACTCCTGAGACGTCGGAGTCAGGCGGTGTCTGAAAATGTGGCAGAACCTGAAGGTGGGGCGGCTTGGTGGGGTGGAGATCCGTCTATCTGTGTTGGCGGGAAAAAGGAGGGAAATCCTCTCGGTGACTGTGGGGGTGGTTTTGATACGGGTGGAGGGGGTTTAACTCCACTGGAGACAAGAGGACGCACTGTACTGGGGGGTGGGGGAGTGACAAATTGTCCCATACACATTCTGGAAGGGGGGGTGGGCATCCTGTGCTTTTGTTAATAGCGGAAAGCCTCAGAAATGCAGTGTCTCACCAGCATAAACGAGCGGTGCAGACAGGGGTCTGGCCTCCATTGATGGTGACAGAAGCTTCTGTGTGCCCTCCCCCCCTCCCTCCCACTCACCCCACATATGGGAGATAATTTCAGAAAAGAGTGTAGTGAGTGATGTCATCGACCATTAGGGCTTGTGGCCTCAGGACCACATCCCTGGGGTTAACAACTGCCATTGTACAGTGAGCCTGTAGGTGGAGCTAGAGAGTCATGAGGGGCAGCACCAGTATATACCCCCAGCTGCCACTCTGGCACCCAGTGCTGCTCATAACCAACTTGTCCATCAAAATTAATTATCACTAAGAGGCAGGATTTTACGACGACGTTTGTTAAGGTGGATGCATCCTGTTCCCCGAATGAATCATGCCACTTTGAAACAATGGAACATTTTACAGTGCTTTGTCTCCTTTAGAGGGAGGTCATCTCATTCAAATGTATGCTACGCATAGCCAACTTATTAAATAATGAAGCACAAAATAATAATAATTATTTCAGCAGTGATGTTATTGTCAAAACTACTATTGTTGAATTTTTTTCAGCTTCAATGAGTTTTTGACACAGGAGGATTGTTAAATTGTTTTGGTGCAATTTAAATGTTTATAAGGGAAAATGCTGATAATTGTATAGAGTCTAGTAGCATCGCTAAGAGGCATTAGGCTGTTGATGACATAGTTTGGTTGTTTTTTACCGAATGGCCGTACCCAAACCCAATGTGAAGAGGCACAACACTGGTATTGGAAGTGGGATCACAACCTAAGCCAAGAGCTGAGAGATAAAGTCGTGTTTCCGTGCATGTGCCCTCGATGAAGATTGACGTCAGACTGTGAGAAGCTACAGTGGCTTTGTCCAGTAGGGGGCAGTGTTGTGATCTGCTCAGGCATACATCCTGAGGTTATGGTTGCAGCCTTTGATTTAAGTCTTGCCATGGAGTGATCTGGGGGCTCCGTACTACAGCCATGAGCTGATAAACACAGTAAATGGCACCTGAAATGTCATTAACCAAAATGTATGGCATATTGGGAGGGGTCAGATCGAGGGACACCAGTTATTAACTGTAAAATTGCATTCTGCCAGTGTCCTGATGGCAGTGAAACAGATTTTACTGACCAGACCACCTAGCCAAACACTCTCAGTGCCACCATGTAATTCATACAAAACAGTCCAAACACATTCTATGAGTGTTTACCCCATGTCTGCCGACCCCGCTCAGCTTGCACTGTGATCTGAAATGGCCATATGTAAGCCAGAGGATCCTTGAAGTTTCACTACTTTAGGCACAGAGAACTCCTGTCTTGTAAACAAGGTCCAGAACAGAACGGTATCTGTGAAGTTCGCAAGAGCTTCTCAAAATCCCAGCTAAAGCCCCCCGATTCGGAGAAACAGAAAGCACAGTGGACCGAGAGACCCATTCCTGACGAGTTTGGAAGCTGGCAGTCATGTGGGATTGAGGGGAACACCAGTCCGGATGTTTACAATCAACGGCTGGTTACGGAAGAGAAGGACATGGGGTGCCATTGGGTCCTCGGGAACTCCCAAAAAAAAAAAAATGGACAAAAATTGGACAGCAGATAAGCACGCAATGGACTTAAATGGTATGCACTTAAATGGTATGCTTGTGCCAGAGCATCCAGGCCCCCTGGGGCCTCAGGGCACGCAGATTGGCTGCTGGCACCTTGGCACAGACGGAGGTCAGGTGCCCTGAAATAGCACAGTACCGTTCAGGCCTGTAAGGTCACAGTGGCGTTCCTCTGGGATCCTTCCTAGAACATGAGGACAGCCACCTGGGGTCAGCAGGATCCCCCTCCCCCCCATGGTCGGCAGACCCAAACTGCATGCTGTGACCCGCGGAGACAAAACCCCGGCTCTGATTCCTCCTTCCTGTGGCGCAGATTTCCCCGCCTTCCAAAACAAAGCCACACTTGATCTGACAATGACAGGTGTCTGCAAGGACGGCCCGAGTAGCCGACGCCAGCGTGCATGCGGGTCTGAACCCACAGCGGGCCCCTCGCTGCTATTCCTGCAGAGCTATTTTTGACCTGTCACCCTCAGAGCTTCCTACATTATGCTTCTGTTTGTTTCTGTGTCTAAAAAACATCAAGCACGTGTTGATATTCTGGATAAGTGGCACAACTCTAGCCAACACCTAACCTGCAGTCTTCACACTTCAATCCATCCACCCATTCATCCATCCATCTTCTTATTACATACAGGATTGCAGAGTCCCTGGATCTCATGTAGCACAGAGCATGAGGCTGGGGGACACCATGGATGGGATGCCAGTCACTCAAACCAGTACACAGAAAATAAAATACCTGCATGTATCCAAACAGCTCTTTGGCATTTCTGTTCCTACCTGATAGCTTTTAATTAGTCAAAGTGACATGTTGTCCATATTGCTGACATATTTCTCCAGGTAAATGGAAACTTTTGACATATCAACATATATTATTCATTTTCCATAACTGCTTACATTACATTTTATTTATTTAGCAGGTGCGTCTTAGAATGGAGAAGGCCGGGTCAGCCAGTCCCTGGGGCATCGGGGGCTAAGGGCCCTGCTCAGGGGCCCAAAGTGATGTAGAATGGAGAAGGCCGGGTCAGCCAGTCCCTGGGGCATCAGGGGTAAGGGCCCTGCTTAGGGGCCCAAAGTGATGTAGAATGGAGAAGGCCGGGTCAACCAGTCCCTGGGGCATCGGGGGCTAAGGGCCCTGCTCAGGGGCCCAAAGTGATGTAGAATGGAGAAGGCCGGGTCAGCCAGTCCCTGGGGCATCGGGGGCTAAGGGCCCTGCTCAGGGGCCCAAAGTGATGTAGAATGGAGAAGGCCGGGTCAACCAGTCCCTGGGGCATCGGGGGCTAAGGGCCTTGCTTAGGGGCCCAAAGTGATGTAGAATGGAGAAGGCCGGGTCAGCCAGTCCCTGGGGCATCGGGGGCTAAGGGCCCTGCTCAGGGGCCCAAAGTGATGTAGAATGGAGAAGGCCGGGTCAGCCAGTCCCTGGGGCATCGGGGGCTAAGGGCCCTGCTTAGGGGCCAAAAGTGATGTAGAATGGAGAAGGCCGGGTCAACCAGTCCCTGGGGCATCGGGGGCTAAGGGCCCTGCTCAGGGGCCCTAAAGTGATGTAGAATGGAGAAGGCCGGGTCAACCAGTCCCTGGGGCATCGGGGGCTAAGGGCCCTGCTTAGGGGCCCTAAAGTGATGGAGAATGGAGAAAGTGAAATCATTCTGCTGACCCTGGGATTTGATCTGGCAACCTTCTGATCGCGGGCACTGCCTCACAGCCTGCTGAGCTGCACACTAGCCCCCCCCCCCATCCTGCTTATCCAGTACAGATTAGCAGTAGTCTTGGGACCAATCCCACAGGGCTTGAAGCTGGGACCAGCTGGGTTAGAGCCCCCACCTTCACCTAATGTTTTTGAACTATGAGAGTAAACCTACACAAATATGGGGCGAACATGCAAACAATCGGTGCTGGAAATCAAACTCTTGACCTTGCAGGTCTGTGGCCACAGTACTACACACACTGAGCCATTATTCCTCCTGGATATATATATATATATATATATATATATATATATATATATATATCATACTCATGAAAATGAATTAGGCCCCAGTTTCAAGTATAGTTACCAGGTGGATGCAGTACCGGGTTCACACATTAGGAGGCACTGTAGCTGCACTACAGCCTGGGTGACAGAGGCAGAATAGGGCACTCTGAATGAAATCCAGTTTTATCTGTTCTGCTGATTCAGAACTTTATACACATCTATATATCACTGTGCAGTCAACCAGGGCAATGATTTTTTTTCCCCCCGAATGATTGCGAGCCACACGCATGGGGGTGCAGCATTTCTACACATCGATCACCCAAGATGCAAGGCCATACTGGAGAGAACAGGCGCCTGGTTTCGCAGTGTTCTGCCGGAGTGTTCTAACGAACATGGAGTGACGTCCCTGCAGGTCGCAGTACGTTCGCCTTCCTGTTAGGGGTGATACCTCAGTCCAGTGCTGTTACACTACGAATGATTGTGTCGGCACCATCAGCACAGGCTGCTGTCTGAATGCTGGGGCCAACCTGAGCCTGCCTATGCTTACTGCTGCAGGCTCAACGCTGCCACCCAGTGGTCTTTCCATGACACCGCGGCATAAGTCTAAAGCATCCGCTCCGATCAGCTGCTTCTGAGCCGCCTGTCCAATCAGAAGGCAGGCAGGGCTTTTCTCTGCAGGAAGCAGCTTGTCGGCACTGATCCGGGTGGGGTGGCCCATTCAGCAGGAAGAAAGGATCAGATCCGGCTTTTGGGAAGGAGAAGAAAGCTTCAGCTCAGCTGTTCTTATTTACGCTCAGGGTGCAAGGGGAGGGGACTCCTGCTCTATAAACTAGCATGACCATACCTGAGGCAAATGACAATTGCTTATATTTAAGCTTATATTTAGATTATTCATTTAGAAGAATTTGTCATTTGGTATACAGTATGTATCCATGGTGCCAACGTGAACCTCTGACCCCGTATGTTCCCATGTGGCTGGACAAATTATGGTACAGCGTAATAAGAAATCAGTTTATTGTATAATGAGTCTGGCCACGAGGGGCGCTGTTTACCACATTTTCCACTTCTTTCTTTTTGCAATCAAATTTTGAATTTGTTATTCAATGCAGTTATTAATTAAAGCGAAAACAAGAAGTCTGGTTACCAGTGGTTACACCTTAGCATTTTTAAACCGCCTAGGTACATACTCTTAGGTCCACAGTAAAAAGCCACATGTAGCCCACATTGATGACTGGATTAGGGAAGATGACCGGGGTAAACCGAAGAGCTCCCCCACAAGGTCGCACATCCCACTGCAAGCCCTCTCCGCAAACCCCTTACCCTGTAAGTTTATAAAAATGGAGTCTACGCCCTCTCTAGAGAGGAGGCAGGAAGTCTTCATGTCACAATGGTGTTGCCTAGAAACAGGGAGCGCGCCACTTTGCACGGTCAATCAGAGGCGGTGGCAGCGCATGCGCGCGGCGCTCTTAAGGGTAAATGGCTTGAGGATGATGCTTGGCATTGATCCTGCTGTGCCCGCTTCCCTTGGTAGTGCGACGGCAAATGACGTCGACACCCTGATCCCTGCGGGGGCCCCATGGCATCACCAGGCCGCAACCGCTTTGCCAAGACCAGCTACGAGACAACGAGAGGGAGGGGGGATAATATCTTTGTTTTCCATATATTCATTGCCTGTGTTTCTTGCCTATAACCCATTTATATAATTCCACATCTTTCTTACCTTTATGTCTTTCTGGCTCCAAAATGTATTTTTATATCGACGGTTTGCTTTGCCCTCTGGGAATCTGTGCCACAGAGTGATCGGTAATGGAAGCTTGTTGTGCCTCACAAAATCAGGATGCTTGTGAATCTGTAATTCAAATTCCCTCATACATTTTGCATGACCGTGTTATCAAATATGCTTTTACAAAACATCATGTGTAACGCAGAATTGCTGGTGATTTATATTTTCCCCAGGTTGAGAAATGGCAGCTCTGGATTGGATGACACTTCTCGGTTATTACCCAATCACAGTTCTCGGATAACACAGGCTGCCGGGCAGTGGAGGGGGGACTCCTTCCTGCATGTGTGTGTGGCTGGATTTCCCTCCCCGAGTCCCCATCCCACATCGCAGTATATCCCTGCACCTCCCCTTCCTCACCCTCCTCCTCCTCATGCCACCTGCTCTCCCCACCCACATGCTGTCTGCTTCCTCGTGCCCAGCGGTGCCCTCACATACTTTCTGCTTTTAATGTCTCGCTCACCCAGGGGGAAATTAGAGTCTGTCTATCCTCCCCCCCCCCCCCCCAGCACCGCCCCCAAATTCACTCCCAGCTGACACCCATGAAGGATTTAAGCACACATGGGGGCAATGGGAAGCCCCCAACTTCACTGTGAAATTCACTGTAAAGAAGAGCAAGGTGTGTCCCCCCCCTCACCATCACACATACACACTCACAGTCTCCACCCATCCATGGTGATTCCCCCCCACCCTGTATGCACGGTAGGGAGTCATGGAGGCCATTTTGTACTACAGCTCTCTTGCTAGCTGTGGCCATTTTGCTGTTAAATCTCACACACACACAAAGCACCCCCCACACTCTGGCTTCACCCCTATCTCTCACCTTCCTAAGCACACAGACCCACACTCACCATGCTAGTAGACAAGACAGTGACTGATATATAAATGCAATGTAGAATAAAGCTCCCTGGGTATCACACCCCAGCCTTAACCTCACATTCATCTCATCTCAGCAAAAAAAAAAAAAAGCCCATGCTCCACATCGACAAGCAGTCACCCAGAGCGCCCCCTTCAGGTGAAAGGCACAATGGCAAAAACAAGAGCATTGGTCGGCTCACGAGATGAAATTAACGGGGCTGCTCTTTGCCCCCACGTTTCAAAGCAACTGCAGCATGACAACAGAGTCAGAGACCACGGCGACCGAGGGTTAGCGGGGGGGGGGGTGAGGCCGACGGCTTTACTGAGATCGAACCGGACGTCTTGCAGAATCTACGGTACTAAGCAAAAGTATTAGGCCGTCAAAGGAAATATTTAAAGTTGTTTATCTGGGTGGTGGAGGTTTACTCCGAATGAGACTCTGGGGGTAAGGACTCTGTGCCTGTGATTGGAAGGTCGATGGTTCAAATTCCACACTCAGCACAGTGGGTCACCATTGGGCCCTTGAGCAGGGCCCTTAACCTCAGTTGCTACAGTGACTGGCTGACTCTGCTTTATGAACTTTGTGTCACTTTGGATAAACAAAACTGCTAACTAAATGTAGCAATTTAATATTGGAATATATGGAAATGCCCTGTAAAAGAATTTCTTCTATTCTCCAAAAAGTTACTGACGGCTGGAAGAACATCGCTTCGGTTCTCAAATCTCTCTTCAGGGGCCCCCCAGCCATTACATGTATTATGTATTTTACCATTAGCTCACTTAATTCATTAACTTAATTAGCTAAATATAGGTATTGATTAGCCATACCTAGTATGCTAATAGCAGAATCAACAAATCACAGGTATATTGGATGGTTACTGAAAATATTGGGGTAACTTTGGTACAGGGCTGGCGCTGAGTGTCCTGGTGCCCTAGGTTAAGCTCTGCTGAGACCTCCACTGCCCCCCCCCCCCAGTAGCAGTGTATCTGCCTGCTAGTTAGCTAGCTCGCTTCTGTTTTACAAGAGAAGTACTGAAATATTACTAGTGGAAATAACTGTAAAATCTCAGAATGCAGCCAGAGGAATATCTTCAGATTATTTTCACTGTCGCTTTTGTGCCCCCTAAACAAATGGCGCCCGGATCTGTTGCCTATGTCACCTATAGAGCAGACCAGCCCTGCTTTGGAGTTTTGAAATGCTTATGCTAACATACTTTGACAGACATGATCTAGGTTTACAGCAACATAAAGGTCATTTAAGCATGATATTCCTTGGCACCATAAGACATTTGCACAGTGCTTTATGTTGGACATTTCCTGTAGTTACAAATTATTGGACACAGTGCCTAAAGTGCCCAGAGTATTTAACGTTTAGCAGCTGGGGGGTGGATATTGCATCTCACCCTATCCAATCCTAAGGTTCCCCGTGGTTGCAGCACGCCCAGGAAACGGTTTGACCAATAGGCACAGGTGCATTTCAGGAGCGAGGGGTGGTTTAATTAAGACAGGGTTGGGGGGGCACATACGTTCTGACTGCATTTGAGTCTGGTCATTCAGGCGTTTGCCATGGACAGCTAGTTAACTGGAGGCCCCCTCCCGACTCTCTCCCTACTGTGGTCGTGACTCTGGGTTAGTCACTTGCCGCGCTGGGTGACGTGATGCATCCGGTTCAGGCGTGACTCACCTGGGATCTTCAAGCCAGGCCCCCCTTCCGGGTGGAGAGGAAAGGGCGACTCTGACCGTGTGCCGCTTTGAGCTTGTGTAGAGAAAGACCACACAGACCCTGCAAGGCTGCACAGGAGAAGGCAACCAGTGAAGCCCCTGACTGTTCTCCCATAATCCCCCTCACACGCATAAATCATTCATAAGCAGGATTGCCTCCCCACCTGCCAACACATACACAACGCCTCTTTGCATCTCTCTCGTTGACAGGAGCATGTTTTGGCAGCAGTTCGGAAGACTCTCCACCGTCACACTGACCTGAGATTTCATGATGGCGAATTGGATGGGACCGGATTGTCAGGGGGGTTATGGTGACGCATCCCAGTCCTGAGGTCATCTCACATTGCTTGTTGCCCATTAATATACAGCAGGTGAATAAGCGGGGGGGTGGGGGGGGGGGGTGCAGGTTGTCAATATATCTTTAAACAGCACATGTTTAATGACGGGACCTTTCTTCATGCGTGATACAAGGTCATGCTGTCTAACAGGGCAGTTCCCATGTTTCCCCATGACTGAGCATGTGCGTGTGTGTGTGTGTGTGTGCGTGTGCGTGTGTGTTCCTGTCACAGCACGCCTCCCCCAGACCGTGGGACTGATCTGAGACACAGCCCTTCCCACTATAATTAGCAGATCTAATTTGAATGTCATTGTAAACGACGGTTGTTAGCAGTTACCTGTTGTTATGGTTACAGCCCCCCCCCCCCCCACCCCCCTTGGCAAGAAGGCTGGTGCGATTAGAGCCAGGCAGTCAGGAGACCAGACATTAGTATTCTCATGATAAAAAGCATCACCAAACAGCAAGGCACTATAATCTGAACCGTACAGTTACACTATCCAGGTTAAGCCTGTCCAATCATTGTCACGTGCAATACAAAAACGGATGGAGCCAAAACATGAACTGCGAATGGATGAATGTTTCTGAGTATGGATGGGCTGTGGACCAATCTCGTTAATATGCATCGTCCAGTCATGAATATCGCAGGAATTACCACGTGGATGATGTCGCTCTGCCATTTCATAATGGCCTTCGGCAGATATTAATCTCTCTGCGGACCCGCTTTCGTTCTGATGCCGCGGTTTAATCGAGAATGTCGCTGGGGAATGATGGCTTGGGCACGGATGCAGGGAGAAGAAGGCAGGACAGTAATATAAATAATAAACACACATTCCGGGGCCACATTAAAGATACAAGCAGGGGCCACATTAAAGATACAAGCAGAGGCCACATTAAAGATACAAGCAGGGGCCACATTAAAGATACAAGCAGGGGCCACGTGCGAGAGGGTAATTCTCACCATCATTTCAGATTGACTCTTTAATCCAAACAAAATGAGGTTCAAGGTCAGGCCTGAACATCAGATTCAAATGGAATATATTCTCATTTCATACGTGTTCACATGCAAATGCATGGTTTAAAATAATATGTGTCACAATTGACCTAATTGACCTTATTTAATAGGCTTATAACCGAAACCTCAGTATTTATACAAGTATCAATAGATTTGGTTTTTGGAAAATGCATGGAAAGTTGAATAATTCCCATTTTTATTGTGTGTGCGTGTATATATAGTATATATATGTATAAGCACATATTTGGAGAGCCTTTGATCAGATTTATTTATATACTCTTCTTTGTATATCATGCAACACATTTACGGCGGTAGACACATTCCTTTTCTCCTGTTTGGTTGTATTTGTTATATAATGCGCTGAAAATGTCTCCTGCATCAATCGGCCGTGATCACGCAGGTAAACCAAGTGCGCTGCTCTCTTACATTACGTGGTACGGGAACACTGCCCCCTTCTGGTTGGCATGTCGGCATCGCTGTACCACATGCCGCATGCGACGCCGTCGACCTGAATAAAGGCGCGATTACACGAGGGCTTCGGCAAAGGTCGCAGGCCGCCTGACCAGTAGCTCCGGGGGTATATCAGCAGCCGCACCATGACGCGTCCTGAAAAATCACCGTACTCCCCTCCCGGCCGTTGTTTTTCCTGAACGACGCTAACGGCGGCCCGTCTGTTGCTAGGACACGGAATGGCAGCAGTTCAGCCGTTCATTAAACCGTTTTTAAAGCCCATTTTCTGTATCTGTATCGGTGCAAAGTGATGCGAATCCCTCACCGTCCAGCTGTGAGGGTATTCCTCCTCAAATGAAGCGAGGGGGAGGCAGAAGGACGGGGTTTGTGGGGGTGGAGGGACCCAGAGCAAGGCGTGCCAAAGTAGGTTTCGCAGAGGGTTAACCCAGAACCTTCTCCTGAGTCCTAATCCCCAGCGTGGCGGCCGTCCCCTAATGAAAACAATCAGAGTCGCCGGCAGCAGTGCTGACAGGCTGGTGACCCCAGGAGACACTGCTGTCTGAGCTAATCCCCCCCCCCCACCGCCACCACCATTAGGCAGATTCAGATGTCGGGGATACGGCCCCTCCCAAGTCACCATTCCCATCCGCAGCCAGACATGTGATTTAAGTTCCCCTCAGAATGGTCTCTAACAGTAAACACAATCTGTCTCACTTGTCCTACTGTAACCTCATTTTAGGTGCCATCGCACGATTCGGTCCTAAGGCTTCAGACGTGAACATGCAATAAAAGTACACAGGGGTATGCCATTTCCCGCGGCCCAAGGAGAACTTTCACACTCCAGCCATGTCTGTATCCTACTCCCGTTCACTAGCGGGGCTAACCGAGACCCCCACGTGCGTCATTTTATAGACGCCTGTGTCAGGGGTAGGCAGCCTGAGGAGTGTAATATGCCACTTTGTTTCAAGGAAATGGAGGAGAACTGGATGTTTATGAAATAAATAGACATTTTAGTCATGTTCACTGACCTTCCTGAAAAGCTATTGAATCATGTGCCAAAAGTATTAGTGAAAAGGAAATTGTTTTATATTTCTGTCCATACTTATTCATTACGGTTCTGCTTTGCCTGGTAATACAAGACACGGTAACCTTAAACGCTGGTGTAACATTAGTGTACCCTCACGTGAAGCTGTTACGCTATTCGTGCTGCAGTTTGCACACTCTGGAATGTTTTATGCTTTATCAAGAACAGTCTGTTATTCAAACAGTGTTACCCTACGTGCTCCTATGTTTTCAGAAGTAAATGGGCACGTTGAGTTTTGTGGTTCCGTATCAAACAACATGCAAACAAACACAGGAAGCTGTTGCTGACAACCACAGAACGTAAGGTTGGGAATGGAAAGACGATGGGAAAGCGCTGGCTTTCTAAAAAGGGATTTTCTGTTTTTTTTTAGAAAGGATAGTACCTGATACTTCTACTGCGTTTAGAAATACGATAATATAACTAATAATAATTTAAAAAAAATCTGTATAAACAATTACATTAAATTGTCAAGTGTACCGCAAAAGGACACACGCATACAATTTTTTTGTACAGATACATTTTACGGCTGATATCACTTCGTCATCATATTTAATATGTTACATATGACTTAAGTAAACGCAAAAACGACATTTTATAAAACTGTTGCAAGAGTGGCTCGAGCGTATTTAACCCCGCTGTCATTTTATATTTAAAGACTAGGGAAATACATGAGCGAATAAAAGGCGAGGACTACGTGCTGCGAAGAAACAGGCGATGCTTTTAGTGTCCTGACGAAACACACATGCACACTTGGGAGTGTGATCTGTTTGGGGAGAGGCGCAAAAAAGCGCACCGCCGCCGCCGCTGTCCGCGCAGCTGAAGCGCTGGAGTCCCGGAGCGCGCGCCGACGCACGGCTTTCCTGACAATCAGAAGAGCGCTGATCGTCACTCCCTAGTCCGGATCTGGGCTGTCGTTTTATGGCATTATTTACCCAGTTTTTCAAGACGAGGGAGTCGGCTCCGGATTGAAGGTGTATGAACGCACGTATATCAATATGCGTGCTTATACCCGGAGAAGGAAGGCGTTAACCTGAATCTGTCTGAATCTCTTTAGCTGGGGGGGAAAAGTGTGCGGGGATCGCGGAAAATCTGATCCAAGTATCCGAGTGTTTTGTGGAGATGAATATTTAATGGACTGGGCATGGAGATAGCCTTAGTAAGTTTTGAGAACGGCGCCGCTAAGGGCAGCGGTGGGAGCCCGCACGATGGCTGCTCAAACGCGCTGAATATTCCCCAGTCAAGCTTCGTGCAGACGGGTCTGGACGGGGGCTACGGCAAAGAACTGAACACCCTGGGAGCCCCGCAGCAGGGATCGTGGAAAATAAACGACATGAACAATACTTTCAGCAGCAGCGAGAATGCGATCGATGCCCTGTTGCGAGCCGATCACAGTCCGCACCTCTTTGACGGGGACCTGCTAGATATGGATTTGGAGAACGAGAGCAACGAGCGGGTGCTCATTAATATCGCCGGTCTGAAGTTTGAGACCCAGCTGGGGACCCTGAATCAGTTCCCCAACACTTTGCTTGGAGATCCGGACAAAAGAATCAAGTACTTTGACCCACTTAGAAACGAGTATTTTTTCGACCGCAACCGGCCAAGTTTTGACGGGATTCTTTACTTTTATCAGTCGGGGGGGAAAATTCGCAGACCCGTCAATGTCTCCATCGATGTTTTCGCAGATGAAATAAGGTTTTATCAACTGGGTGAAGAGGCAATGGAGAGATTCAGAGAGGATGAAGGCTTTATTAAAGAGGAGGAGAAACCTTTGCCCCAGAATGAGTTTCAGAAACAGGTATGGCTCATATTCGAGTATCCCGAGAGCTCTAGTCCGGCTAGAGGAATTGCTATTGTCTCTGTGATCGTGATCACCATATCTATCATCACCTTTTGCATGGAGACGTTACCTGAGTTTCGAGACGAGAGAGAACTACCTGGCAACATCCGAGCCGAAAACAGCACCCAGACACACTCGTCGCTCACCCTGTCTGACCCCTTTTTCATAATCGAGACCACTTGTGTGATATGGTTCACTTTCGAGCTCTTTGTGAGGTTCTTCGCGTGCCCTAGCAAGTCGGAGTTCTCCAAGACCATCATGAACATCATCGACATCATGTCCATCATGCCCTACTTCATCACGGTGGGCACGGAGCTGGCTGAGCAGCAGGGCCAGGAGCATAACAATGGGCAGCAGGCAATGTCACTGGCCATCCTGAGGGTCATCCGGCTGGTCAGGGTGTTCCGCATCTTTAAGCTCTCAAGACACTCCAAAGGGTTGCAGATCCTAGGCCAGACCTTGAAGGCCAGCATGAGGGAGCTCGGCCTCCTCATCTTCTTCCTCTTCATCGGGGTCATCCTCTTCTCCAGCGCCGTCTACTTCGCGGAGGCCGATGAGCCCGAGTCCCATTTCTCCAGCATCCCCGATGCCTTCTGGTGGGCTGTCGTAACCATGACAACCGTCGGCTATGGAGACATGAGACCCGTGACTGTAGGGGGGAAAATTGTAGGGTCTCTGTGCGCCATCGCCGGAGTTTTGACTATTGCCTTGCCGGTGCCCGTCATCGTGTCCAATTTCAACTACTTTTACCACAGAGAGACTGATCAAGACCAGTCCTCCCTCAGAGATGACCTGACCATTGACCATACAGTCGGAGAACTGAAAAAGAGCCATAGTCGGTCCTCTCTGCGGTCCACGGGGGATGCGGAAAATGGCGCTGAGGTCGAAATACCCACTGAAAAGGCCGACATTAAAGCAAACAGCAATGTGGACATCAGGAGATCCCTGTACTCACTCTGCTTAGATGCCAGGGAAACGGACTTGTAGTTCAGTCTGTGTTCACCCTTTGTAAACAGACTATGTTTTTCTATAAAGAGATTTTTTCTAAGTTACCAGTTAATTAATGCAGACAAACTGAAGCAGATCCACTGTTTCTCCATATACATCTGTGTATACAGTATATAGCTATTTTACAGCCAGAATCAACAGGCTTTTCAACAGTGGTGAGTTTAAGGTAAAGCTGATTCCAAGAGCATAATAGAATAGCACAGTTTGTCATCACATTTAGACATAAATAAATATTTGTAAAAGCATGTAAGCATATTTGTGCATTTACAGTTAATCAGGTTTCAGATAATTAAGTTATATATTCTGATTATATTTGTAAGAATAATAGGTTTACAGATTCAGTTACAGATGACTGAACACAGTTGTATCGGAAATAACTTCTTTAGACGCTTAAATTTTTTATAGAAATTAGGGTGAGCAGATGTTTCTAACTTCCGTGGAGTCGATCGATACTACGATAATATTATCAGCTCTTTCTACACGTTATTTTGCTGTTGTTCCTAAAGAGCCAAATGATTTTATCGATATTTAAATATAATCGTATGTTGTTTTTAAAAATGATTGTTTAGTGTAGAGTACTGACAGTTTAGACCAGCCGAAACACAGTTTATTCGTGTATAGCGTAAAAGTACTTCAATAAGGCAGTTTTTTGGTGTACTGTTTGGTATGTTGTTTATTCGTTTTTTTAAATGTGCGAAGATATATTTTATACAAGATTTAGCGGGCATCGATTCTTTTTCGTCGTTATCTTCTCAAACCTCGTAAGAATGACTTTAAGAAGAGTTGAAGATTTAAGATTTTATTTACTGACGAACTACAAGCCTGGCTTTAGAAATGCACTGAATTCAACAGCGGTGTTTGAAAGTAAAGATGAAGAGAGAAACTGGAATATCAGTGAAGCTCGGACAGGAGACAGGTGACATCTTTCGAAGAGGCCAGAATGAAGGTGAACTGACAGCCCAAGGAACGACTAGATTCTGCCATTCGATACAGATGCAAGGTTAGTGTTATATATTATACTAATAGGTGTTTTCGGGCTGTTTTGTTTTATAAATCGTTTTATTTGTTTCATCTTTATACATTAATGATTGTCACAGATAAAAAAGTGTACGACCGCTGATATGAAATTAATGACAAAACGCGTGTCTCCGCTCCGTGTAGGAGGGCATGGAGAGCAGAATCTGTATAGCGCCTTTTCAGGTAGCCCGTTCAATACCAGCACGGTGGTTTGGCCACATTCGGGAAACCGGCCTTATTAACCAGCTAAATGAAATAAAGTAGACCCATTAAAGACACTTAAATAATCTCATATAATCAGGTACGTAATATATTACGAGGTTTGCTATTTACAGTGGTTGAATTTGTGTGTTTGTGTGTAGGTCAGATGTACATTACTTCGTGGGGACCAAATGTCCCCACAATGTGATAAAACCCTATTATTTTGATGTTGTGGGGGGCGTTTTTTCAGTTCCTTCTTTTTCCGTTACTCATGGTTAAGGTTAGGGCTGGGTAGGGGTTAAGGTTGTCATTGTTGGGATTATGGTTTTGCCCATAGAAATGAATGGATGGTCCCCACAAAGGTATGAGTGTCGTTGCTCTGGTTTATGTGTTTGAGTATATATAAATTTAAGCACTGTCAATACGATATAAACATTGTGTGTAATATATGCAGCATATGTACTTTTATAGCAAGTACATACTTTTATAGATATAAAAATCATAACATTTACTCAAGTAAAGCAAATCAATTTATATCTTTCAGAAGAGCAAAAATATTGACACTGACAGTGCATTATAGAGTATGTGAGTAAATTACTTAATGAGGTAAACAGGTGTTACTGAGGTGACCACCTTCATTTAGGTTAAATCGCAGCCCCTATACAAGCTACTGTGCAGTTCTTACTCATTGTTACTCCTACTGTTTACATTTTTGGAAGACTTCAGTCCTTCACCCTAAGGTACAACAGCATAATCCCCAAAGTGTTAAATGCATCAGATTTCTTACATTGGCTACTCAGTGCTGCTGTATTTTATTATTAGCCAGCAGTGTGTAGAGTGTGTAAGAACAGTGTGTAAGAACAGAGTGTAAGAACAGTGTGTAAGTATAGTGTGTAACAGTGAGTGAGCGTCAGAAAGAGGGTTTACGGGTGTCCGACTGCAGCAGGGTGTCTGAGCATAGCACGGAGCATGTGAAAGGGCCAGCGAAAGGCAAACGTTTGTCTTGGTTGCGTCCGTAAATGTCAGCACGGTGTTTGACCTTTTGGGCGAGCCGGCAGCCGTCGGCATCTGTGTCACATGCGTCACTTCGCCGGGGTTCAGGCCGCAGGGTGACTGAGCCTCGCCCGCAACTGGGAGGTGGACATCCAGGTATAGGGAGGACGAGGATAGGGGAAGAGCAGCAGGATGTGGACTCTGCAATCCTGAACCTGCTGAACGGTCACATGGCCATACTCCGTGCCCCCGGATGAGCATCAGTGGAGACGGGATCCCCTAGGAGCTGGGCAGCATTACCTCTGAGCGGGGTTTCCGTGTGACCTGAGGGATCTCTCTGCACGGTGCGTGCTGCTCCGCTGGCGGGCTGCGATGCTCCCGGCGCTCACTCCCAGCATTATCTCTGATCTCGTAAACGCCGGCTGCCATGGCAACGCCGCTGACGCACTGGAAGGCCGTGCGGAGATGTCCTCTTTTTAAACGCTTCTTGACTGCCTTATGGTAGAGGGTGCATTGTTGGGGATGATTGCGTGCTGGGATCTTTGTGAAGGTGGGAGTGCGCGGTTGTGCTTTTTAATTTTTCTGCTCCGACAACCGTAGGGAGGCGGAGAACCGCGGTGCTGATTGCATCGCCCCTTGAGGACCCTGCTGTTGCTCTGTGTGGCACTCACTGGAACGCTTTTGTTCTTTTAACCATGGCCATCGGCTGGTAAACCGAACCCCCGCAGTCCACAAGGAAGAGTGTCAGGCAGAGAAGCTGTTGAAACCGCACCATGAGGAAATTTACTAAAACCTGTTATTATTTTGGACTGCCAAACAAAATAGCATGTACACCCCTTAGAGGCAGCCTGGCTCCCTGTTTCTGGAATGTTTCTCATGAATAGAATGGAAGCCCAATAGCTTCAGCCTTTCAAAATGAGTGTGTTGGTGGGAGCTGCAGGACAGACCCAATTTACTTTAAATGTGTTAAAAAATATGACTTGGGGTTAGGGGGTCAGAGTTCCGACTCTTCCGAGTTCCAGAGGTCAGAGGAAACTGCGACCCAGGCTCTCCATTGGTGGGATGACCATGCGTCGTCGAACCACTTCCTGATTATAAGCCAATGGTTAGCGATGGAAATGAAGTTTACATTTCTGGACTGACAGCACACAGGAAAGGTTTCAGTCCCTTACGTCTCTCAGCACAGCTAGTGCTGGCTCTTTGGAGATGGCCAGGATGCTGCAGGAGGGCCCTGGATGTGCAACCTTCACTGGCCTGCAGTCCCTACCCATGTCAGAAGATGACCGTCCTGATAAAGTAGGACCACTGCTGCAGAAGTGCTTTTAAGGAAATCTTAATGGACATCTTAAAAAGAAGAAAATCCAAATCAGTTATTGGGCCGTCGAATCCACACATTTAGACTGAACCAGCTAGAGAAAGACTAGGGAAATTCATTCCATAAGGACAAAAGTCTCCTTGAGGTATCTGAGCTACCTTTAAATTGTTTTAAAATGCTAGCTGTGATTAGCTCTTTCCAGACAGATATTAGGAAAAGTTGGGAATCTGTCTGCTCCTGACATTTGGAGTTCCCCGGCTTGATCCGGCTGTTAGGTAACATGGAGATGCTAAAGGTTACTCCAAGGCTACTTGCCTTAGCAGAAGCTCCGCGGTCTTCCAGGGGTGGTGTCTCGCCACCCGCACGTGATGCCGTTCCCTGTCACGGCGACATACATCGAGACATTTCCTGTCGCGCATTATTCCGGGAAACTTATCCCACAGCCTATAATTAGCCCACATGCTAGTATTAGAGAGACCCTGGGGCTTCACAAAGGAGGGCTGAAGTTACACCTCGCCAGGGGTTGTGACATGTGTGTGCGCTTCCTCTAGCTACCACAGGGGGCGTCAGATATCGTAGGGTTTAACCTCTCCTGTCAGGCATGCCTAAATCCACAGGATTGTCCTACTGAACTGTTACCCTTAGTTGTATTGTCAAAGGGGTTCGGTGGCTGAAATGTTCAAGGCATTTGTTTTTCCTAGTGATTTACAGTAATGTAATTACATGGTAAACGGTTGTTTTCGTGAGGGACCTTGTTCTTGTTTCACATTTATTTAAACCTGTGCTTATTGTCACAACACAATAAGCTGACATTAAATACACATTATAGATTAATTCTAAGTCCACAGCTTCCATCCAGCACATTCCTTCACCATGTTTCCTGGTGACAACCTGCGACAGGAAATGGCAGAGAGCATGTGAAATGGCACCTGTTGCATGTGTTCAGGGGGCCACCGTGGTTGGGGTGGGGGGGGGGAGGGGGGTGGCGTTCCTGAGTAAATCTGAACTTCCTGAATTACATTGTCAGTGGGGGGGGGGCATTTTGGGGATGTCTGACATGGTAATTATGAATTATGACTGGGACGGGGTGGCCTTTTGGCTAGGGGGCCGGGGGGTGACTTTGACACTGTTTGGCAGGTTAATGTGCGAACAGTCCTGGGGGGGGGGGGGGGGTCGGGAAGAGGTGGGCTGTATTCAGGCCTGGAATTTTTTCCAAAGATGAGCCCACAGTTGACTCTCCACACTGGCCTACTTAAGCCTCTCCCAAAGCACTCAGGACCTGCCCCCCACCCCATAGCCCCCTCCCTTCCAGCCTCCTTTTGTTAGTCTTGCCCAGGGCAGCGTCTCTCTTATCTGCATTAAACAGACATCAGTATTTTCTCCCGCCATCGCTTCTCCTTCTCCTTAGCCTTTAATTCAGGGCATTAGTGGCTCCCGCGAGCCGCCACGTGCCAGCAGGGGTCAGTAGAGGGAGCTGGCGCCAAAGTGTGGAAACTCTTTCCTATTTTGGTCCAGTTAGGTCTTTTCTAATCCTGACCTTAACACCCCCCAGAGAGCAAACAGGGTGGCTTGGGGCGAGGGAGTTGATGGTAGTTTTTCTAGGAAGTCACCTAACTCCTAATGAGGGCCCCGGTTTGAGCTGTTGGGCCCATTTTGCCAACACATAGTGTTGACTCTGAAGTTAATGTTCGGATGCCGGCGTTAAGTTTCCGGCGGAGCAGTGTCAGGTGACAGAGCTGGGAAATCCGTATCCCAACACGGCACAGGCTGAGGGAGCCATCTCCGCTCGCCGCGGAGGACGCCGACTGCCCTCTGCACACCGTCTCGCGGGAGCGTGCTCATCCAGCATGTCACTGGTCAATGAAAGTGTGGTCAGGTGAAATGCGGTTGTGTAATTCTTGCAAAGGCCAAGTATCCCAGAATGCTTTGCAAGAAGGGGGGCAACATGGCACTCAGTGTGAAAGAGAATCAAGGTCACCATCAGGACACATGGACTCGTCATGCTGCTGCAAAGCACTGTAATGAAGAGCATTGTTCATTTATGCTTTTTCCAATATCCTTTGTAAATGCGGGTTCTGTTTAGTGCGGAGTCTTTACTTTTCTGGCAAGATAATATCGGGTAATTGGGTTTATAACCTGGTTTTACTTAAAATACAATTTATTTTGTTAAGATTCTGTTTTCCAGTTAAAATTCCATTAAGAAAGAGAATATGTCAGAGCTTGTCTGGAAGCCTTTAAAAATGGCTTTTGAAAATGTAATGTTTTAATAATAATCATCACATTAACGCATGCAGTCATATTTCCTCATTTCGCCTAACGGTTCTTAATGGATGGCAGTTTGCGAAGCCGCTCAGCATTCCAGTCAGATTCTGCTCCCGCCAGAATCCTCGCGATATGAATCATTAAACTCGCTGTATTCATTTATGCATCTGTTTGTTTGTTTGTTTGTTTGTAGTTGTATAGTTAGCACTGTACAGTGGCTTACAGTTTCGCCCTTTTATCTGGCTGGACGTTTTCCTGAAGAAGCAGCAGCTGAATGATTTTTAGGTGCAGATCTCGTGAAGAGGCGGTGGGGGCAGGGGGTACGTTTCTAAGGAGGCGTAAACAACACCGACACCATCCCACACCAGAGAGCTCCATACCATGCTTGAGTCATTCAGCCTTCATCCAGAACTCAGGTACCTAGCTCCTGGCTTGGTCCACGTATGCTGGAGCTCTTAACAAAGCTCTCTACCTGGATGAGTCCTACTGAAACTGCATCGCATTCAGTCCTCTCCAGAAATGAGTCACGTCAGATGAAACAGCACTAGCCAGATAAAAGAGAGACATCCTGCTTCTAGTGGGACCATCTGTTATGTAAATAAAGTCAACAGACTGGACGTCTGAACTGTTAAATGTTTGACGCTTCGGGTTTGGAGCTTCACGGACACGCGAGAATCACATTCAGATGAGCCACTGGGTATCGTGTTGGGATTTGTGTGCCATTCAGATGAATATTCAGAGCAGCACTGTCTGGAGATGCCAGATATAACTTCATCTGATGTGGGAATGTTCCGTGTGAAATTTAGAAATGAAGGTCAGTTCATTTAGGGGCAATGGGGGAAGGTTGCTATCAGGAATTATGGGATGGCACTCCCTCCCTGCTGTAGTCATGGTTTTCTTAGGGGAAACCCCTGTCCAGATATTTCTGACCCTGTACAGATGTGGAGACACTTTGGTGCATCCTTCAAGGATCAGCCACCCCCCCCCCACCTTTGTCTACAACAGCTATAAACAAATATCTGTAATCCCTGAAGGCCCAATTGTGGATTATACACCTCGACTGAGCCCAACATTCACCATGAGGAGTAGAGTGATGACCTGGCTGATCTGGTTTTACCTTCAAGAGGAAATGATCTTCCACTATGTCCACATTTTATCCATGGCCAGCAGGGGGCGTAGTGGTGAAGAACCTGTCACCAAAATGCTGGAACCTCAGGTTATTAGTAACTTTAGCAAATACTCTGCCTTATACGCCTCGTCTGTCCAGTCTCTCAAGATAGATGTTTAGCTAAAGTCAGTAATTGGCGATGTTGCAAAACTCAAGATGGCTTCCAGTGGACTAGAGCACCTCCTGTGTTCAGTAAGCTGTGATATATATATATTTTTTTTCATTCCCTCCAGGAAATACACGACACCGTGGTTCTTCAGTTCCTGGTGGATTTATTCTTTTACGATCTTTCGCCGTCTTTAAACAGCTTCTACAGATTCTCTTTTCGTATTTCCACCGTCGAACTATTCACATAGAACAGCGAACAGGCATTCATGTTACATACATTGTAAACTTAAAATACAGCAAACAACTAAAACATGAATAAACTCAAACATACCTCTCTGGCTGCACACAACCGGGAGGGAATGAGTCCTCTTAGAGAGAATATCAGTCCCCGAAAAGGTAGAAACTTAAATAATATTCTTTCCTGCCTTTAGCTGGCTAGTCCCCTCTTCTCCTTCTCCCTTTGTGTCCGTAAGAAGAGAGAGCGCAAACGAAATGGCTTCGGGTGCAACAAATATTGAAACGGAATTCCTCGATATTCCGAAAACAAATTGACCTAATTAAATTATGTAAGCAAAAAGAAAATGTAAATAATACAAATCATTTGTGTGTGTGTGTAAATATATATATATATATATATATATATATATATATATATATATATATATCGTATCACATACA
The DNA here is from genome assembly GCF_048594095.1 of Paramormyrops kingsleyae. Taxonomy (NCBI): domain Eukaryota; kingdom Metazoa; phylum Chordata; class Actinopteri; order Osteoglossiformes; family Mormyridae; genus Paramormyrops; species Paramormyrops kingsleyae. Next base: position 17,218,676 of record NC_132797.1, read on the forward strand.
TCTCAAGTCATTTGTCCTCAAGTCCAAGTCGAGTCCAAGTCTTTCCATCATTTTTGCTGTCAAGTCACAAGTCATCAAATTTGTGACTGAAGTTGTTGTAGCAAAAGCCCACGACAGTACGTCGTTAGATTCAATCTTTATAGGCAGAGATAGAACATAAGAAATTTACAAATGAGAGGAGGCCATTCGGCCCATCAAGCTCGTTTGGGGAGAACTTAACTAATAGCTCAGAGTTGTTAAAATCTTATCTAGCTCTGATTTAAAGGAACCCAGGGTTTTAGCTTCCGCTACACTAGCGGGAAGACTATTCCATACTCTAACTACACGCTGTGTAAAGAAGTGTTTTCTCAAATTCGTTTTAAAATGTTCTCCCGCTAATTTCCACTTATGGCCACGAGTTCTAGTATTTAAATTAATATTGAAATAGCCATTTGGCTGAACAGCATCCAGACCCGTTAGAATAGGTTGAAAAGAGAACGTCCACTTTACAGTTGTCCTCGCACAGTTTTTACATCCGTGTATTTGGAGAGAGTGATGCATGTTTCCGACAAACTATCTCAGGAAACTTTGCTGTGAGCCAATCGAAAATCCAGACAGCAGAGAATTAATATACACTGAAATGATAAAATTAACGTTTTGGTATCCAGAGGGGGGACTATAACCTCAAGTCTTCTCGAGTCATAGGGTCCAAGTCTGGTCCAAGTCTCGAGTATTTGCCGAATATTTGGATCCAAGTCTTTCCATCAGTTTTGCTGAGTCAAGTCACAGGCCATAAAATTTGTGACTTGAATCCGAATGACTCAAGTCCCCACCTCTGTTGACTGGGAGCAGTAATGTCAGAACACAGAGGTGGTCCATGAGAAGGCTCATGTCTATCCAAGTGGGCCACGGCTGTGCTGTCCTGTGCTCGAGCAGCCTGTGCTCCACACAGGAAGGATGGCTCAGGAGTGAAAGTTATGCTCATCCAGAAGACTTTTAGACAGGTTATTCAGAAGATTGCGCCAGAATCCTGCCAAGATTGGACTCTCTGTCTTTCATGACTGAGAGCCCAGATCATGAGGATAATGGTGGTTCTGAACCAGTGGCCCACTGGGAAGTAGGAACACTAAAGTTAGGGGATATCATCTAAAGAATGAATTTCTAAAAATTCAGGCACATGTCATAGAAACAAGGGCTCGTCACCATGAGTTACACATCAAGAGGCAGCAGGCAGCATAATGGCTATAGAGCTGTGCCCAGAAACAGTCAAATCCCAGGGGAAGCTTGATTTGTGCAAATTGCGCTGGGGTGTGAGCATTGTGGGAAAGGATGTCAGTGGCTGTCAGTTTGTGTGAGAATGAGGGCAGCATTCTTAGTCCACGGTAGCCCTGCGTTAATTTGGGAGGGGGGAACTGATGCGATCCCAGTGCCTGTTTACAGGGGGGCAGTGTGACTGTGACCCTGCACAGCTCTGCCATGTTAGCCATGAATCGTTGCTTATATAACCGCCCCAAGCTCAATCCACAGCTACAGCTGCACCTACAGCAGACAGCGTACCTACAGAGCCTGCTCCTCCTCCATCCAGCCAAACGCCATATGTTCACATTCACCTGTTTTTTTTATAGGAAGGCTGTTACAATTATTTTTATCATCATTAATTTGGACGATTCTCGACGGTGACTTACAATCAGCAAGCAAATGGCAGGTTATCTGTCCAACAAAATATCGTACACAAATAATTAACAGGGTTAAGTATGTTAGTGTAGTGTGGTTACAGTTAATCTCACAGTGTTACAGTAATAATTAATGTCAACATAAAGTAGGTTGACTGAGTACAGAAGTAACAGCATAAAACAGAGCAAGGTGTGATATTAACTCATTACTATTTACAAAAGTATAAATTCAGCAGTATTGGGGGCTTCTGAGTGTGACGGAGAGGCAGTTTAATCCATATTGCGAGATTTTACCGTCAGCTTTGTTCTCAGTTGTCTAAGCAGTATATTCTGAGTCATGCTTTTGGAGTTTGCAGTCTGGACCACCGGCCTGGTCAACAAAATCCAGACACAAAAATTACCCCGTTTTTCATATTTTGACAGCAGGTCTAGTTGTTCCTTGGGATGCTCACAAAGTTCAAGGAGAAATTGGGTGTATGACAGATGATGCTCAGCCCCCCCCCCCCCCCTTACATATCCATTAAGCTTTTTGCACTTTCCAGGCTATATCTGGCTCTTCTGGAAGAGCTATAAGTCCGGCATATTATCATCTCATCACACAGCTTACATGCAGGAATCAGCAGTCTTTGCAGACATATACCCTTAGATGAATTTAAGTCCTTGTTTAAAAATAAAACAATTGTGTGCATGATATATTTGGGTAGAAAAAAAGAAAAAAGTACCATTTCATATGGCAATATATCAGCTCCTGTGTTTTTTTAAGAAGGGGAAATATTTACGGTGGCTATTTTTCATAAAAATTATAACTAGCTTCTGTATTTGTAGAAAAGTTGTGGTTTTGCTTGCGGCAATGTTTTCCTTTAATGGATGACTATGGTGTTAAAGAGTGGACTCTCCTCGCATTTTAAGGGAACTCAGCAAACAAAGGATAAAAGTAGTTTTTGGGGGATAGGGTTTTTTTTTGTAATGGTTACCCTCAAAGTTAATGTTGTGCTATTAGCCTTATGATTGCCCATGACTAAATTCAAGCTTGGGAATGTGCCACTGAATGGGCAATGTACAGGATGCTCCTCCATTGTGTTTGGATAGCAAGCACAATGAATGCACGCTGCAGTACGGCGAACTGAATGACACCAAGCTGTATGTGAATGCTCTGTGTCTCTGCCCTTTTGTCATGTGACTCGTCATGTGATCCCCAAGGAACTGATGACTCTCCTGCGGTGATAATGAGTGTTAGTAGAAGCGAAAGGGGAACAGGAAAAGGGTGAATAAGATAGCAGCTTTCTCTGTTCCGGACATAAAAGCACGCTACATGCTTTCCATTGCCTCACATAAACACAAATTAAGTGAAATGGACAGTGACATATGTTAAAAAGAAATATGCTAAATATTTCATGCTGCAAGCAATTTAAATGTCACAATTAGTGACTTACGTACATTAAAAATAATTAACTTATATATGTATATACACACACAAAGAAATGAAAAATATAATCATGTGATTACATATAATTCCTACATACATCACAAATGAAAAATACATATCTGTGTTGATACAAATGTTAATGTGCCACAATGAAGACAATAAAACAACAGAATCTGTCCAAGTGAAGGCAGGCCCACACAATACGATGCCCAGGTACATGCTAGAAATCGGGAAGTTCGGGAATTTTCCTGGTGGGCCAGTCTTGTGGGGGCCGGTCTTTCTTTACTGATGCTGGCATTATATAAATATACTAAGGGAGACCCCCATGGTATACCAAAAATATACTAAGCCCCCCCACCCTTCCAGTCAGCAACAAAATTTCAAACTGGGGGGGTTGACAGCAAATTCCTGAGATGCTTTTTATTGCCAGTCCGCTCCTGATGATGCCCCTTAAGGAATGAATAGCAAAACTGAAACCGGTTAAGCATCTGCTACAAGACAGATAAAGAAAGCAAAACCAAGAAGTCTAAATGTGGGGACATCGTTCCTCTGGCATTTGCCCAGCTGACCCAGTCAGGGCCAGCCGGATGTCAGCGATTGCGTAACCATGGGGATGGGGATCATTCGCTATGGAAACAGCAAAGCTCGCTGAAGCCCCGGCCCCTGCTGTTGCCGGGCCTCTGCTGCCACAGAAGGAAGCCGGAACGATGCAGTAAAGCAGAGAGAGCCTGAAAATGTCTGCTCAGACAGATGATTCAGGCGTGGAGGGTACGCGTGTCACCGACGGTAATCTCCTGGAAGATTGCTGTAAAGAACATGCTGTTTTAGGACATCATGCGGACTCTCTGGCTCTTAAACATACTGCTCGCAGTTTCCCAGCTGCGTTTCTTGTTTATCTGTCCTACTGCCACGTGATGTCTTTTTTTTCCTTGGCTGCCTTATAAATCAGGGGGGTTTGAATCTTTATGAAACCAGGGACCCCAACAAATGAAATCTATGATCACTTAAATAACTAAGAAACCCATGAATATTTAATATTTTGCGTAAACCTGATGATTACATGATGTAACATCAGTACATTGCTGCGGACCCCCTGCTCTGTGTTAGGCTCTCAGAGCAGAGGTTACAGTTCATCGTAGTAAAGCATGTAAAAGATAGCAGAGGGACGCCTTAGACCCCCAGCGCCACGTCACGCTCCCCCAAGACTCATTTCCTGTCGGCCACATGTGCACTTCCTGCTCCTGTGTCTGAAACTGAGTGGTCCTGATCCCAGCGGAGCCTGCTGCCCACTGTCACACGGAGCTGCATGCTCCTCTGAGGCTGGTTTATTCACCCCCCCGAATGGTAAGGCACGAAATCGCTCTTCTGACAAGGCCTGCGAGTGGAGAGCGTTCCGCATGACGTCCCACTCCAGCCCTCCACCTGCTGTGCACGTCCTGGGAGTGATCCCCCCCCAGCAGCATGCACCATGCCCTGATCCCCTATGCTGCCATCCAGCTAAATATAACGACCGGTGCTGCTCTGTCAGAATGGCACCACATGCCCTTCAAACTCATATTCCTGACTTGTCACCGGGGCGATGGGGAGTGTTCGCTTGGCCCTGAGGCCCAGGGAGGCGGCATTGCAATCATAAACCCTTAATGAATAAATGAATATTATCAACTCCATTGGGGAAACATTATAAATGCATAATTAATACATGTTAGTTTCCTCTTATTCATTGCAACCTTTTAGCGGAAGGCTTGTTTGCATTTCAGACTGGCCTTGCGCTAGAGGGAAATTAGCTGGCTGATGCTGGTAAAAGACATGGTCATGTGCTGGACTCATTCCATCTGCATCTACTTTAAACCTTAAACCACTACAGTGACCCCTGTGTCACTAATGCAAACATCTGCAGGGAATTAACTCCCCCTTTCCCCCCCCCCACGTTAATGACGGCCTTTCGGATCAGAGCGATTAGCGGATTTCTGGAGAACGGCTGAGCGTCGGCTTGAAGGCCGTGCCTCGTTAATTCGAGACTCGCTCTTGGACGCACTTACATAACCGAGTTGTTTTGCCTCGGAGAGGGATGGGTATCTGGAAAACGGCGAGCGTCGCTAGGGCTTAAGCTAATCAGCTAAAATGTGGAAATCTGCGGAGTGTGCTAATTAATCCTCTCTCGGATTCATCTTCCGCCGCCGGGTGATTTCTTGACTTCTGCTGTCGTCCACCCCAATCCGAGTTTGATGTCTCTGTCACTCAATAGGGAGAAGGACCGGGACGATGTAATCGCTGCATAGCTGTCGCTCCTGTGATTGCCATCACTCCTGTGAGCTTATTAGCACTTCAACCATGACTCAGAAATAGTCCACGGACCTGTTTCTGTCCTACTCAAGTTGCTGCCCCTGTATGGGTGCAGTCAAGTCATATGAAGCAGCTCTGAAGTCTGACACGGTTTGCCCAGTATGGGGAGGAATTTGTCAGTGAATCAGTATTCCACCGGAGGCGTTGACGGACAGCTTGCCGTTATTCACAATTAGTCACGAATCACGAAACCTTAGCAACAGACAGACAGAAGAGTCAAAATGTACGAGATTTCAAGGCGACGACTGTTGGCGTGCGGATGGCTTGGCTTTGAGCAAACGCAGAACGAAAGAAGCCGCAGCACGGCATTAGCAGTTAGACTGTGAGGTAGCTCAGGTAGCTTGTTGACTTTAACTCTGTTAGGTTACGTTACGAAATACATGGAAGTTACAGTATAGCTACCGTAATGTTCGCTCAAATCAGTTGAACTAGCTACAGTATTAAATTGTCATTTTTGTTATTCAAATAGAAATTAACAAAGTACCATGTCTGCAACTGTGAACTATTACCCTTGAAGAAATTAATAGGCTTTAATACAGCTAATTGACGTATACCTATTGATTGTGATATTGTCTTTGCAAATGAAATTCTGTAGACTGAACAATTCACGCATCATGCTGTGTTTTTACAGGTTAAGAATTTTTTGTAGCTAAATGGTCCATTGAGAGGCAGTACAGTCAGCTCTGAGCTAATAAATGCTTATTGCGGTTGATCTCAGAATGCATGCGGAGTCATTAGAGTGCTTTGATGTTGATGTGAAGTGTTTTTCGTGTCCACAGCAACGTAACTCACCGCAGTGCTGAAAGCCCTCTGCGGAAGGTTCATAGAAGAGAGTCTTGGGAAGTCAGCACAGTCTCGAGTGATTTATTGCTTTTATGAAATATATTTTATGTATATAACAGGTACTGCCCATCTACAAGATAGTATAATAGAGAATTGGTTCCTGGTACCTTTGTACAGAACTAACGTTAGTTATCGTGGACAAGAGGTTTACTACCAGGTTATATGCGAACACTGCAGTGCTACATGCTAGCTAGCTAATTGCTGTTTGTTTACTTGTATATTTATGCGATTTGTTTGAGGCGGAGTGTTCCCTTTAACTCTGCAGCTTAAAGTCTTTGGCCCAACATGGCTTGACCACAGGGAAGCTGCAGCATTGGTTCACGGTGGGATATGAACTCAAGTTCGGCAACCTGCCTACTCGCAATTAAGCCCAATATCTTCTCACTGTATTCACACTCAGCTTGGGCATGAGACCAAGGTTTTATTGTGCTTCTCTGCAGAATGAGTCAGTGTAGAAACCATAAAAGCCTCACTATGAAGCTTTGACTGACGTCGAGGCTACAGCTGATCACCGTGATCTGCTCCCAGCATTGTACATTATTACTGTATACTCGCCCACAATGCCTACAAACCCAATTAGTGATGGGGGCTGGATTTTTAGATAGGTAACAATGTAACAAGTGGCCTCACACCTCCAGTGTTGGGAGTTTGCACCCTTGGCTCTGCGTGTTTGAGGTTTGCTGAAGCTTCCGGGTTACCATGACCCGGCAGATCGGTGTTTTTTCATCCCAGTCTTTGGCGACCCCCTGATGTTTTTGCTTCCTCTCAGCTTCCAACACACCTGTAGCAGGTTTTCAGCGTTCTTGCTCGTTTGGTTCAGGTGTGCTAGGATCTGGGAAGGAGAAAGAAGATGGGCCGTCTAGGAGTGGACTGCCTTGTAGGTGGAAAGCAGAGTGGACGATGGATGGCTTTTTAGTATGGAAGCGAGCATGTAAGTGAGCACATGATTTTACTAGCTACGTATGATAATAAACTTGAACATGATACTACTAAGCTCTGAGCCATTAAATAAGGCACTGGTGTGCAGAACATAAAAACATATTCGTTTCATCTCTTAAAATGCATGTACTTTTTGAGATGCCCTAAAGGCGTATGTGAAAGGTTAAAAAAAGACATGCTACTGTATTACCGACATTTATTTTACTGCCATTCCTCACGTAACAGGCCCATTGGTCAGACGCACAGTGGTCAGACGTACAGGCTTGAGATGAGCAGCCACTCACTGTCCCCTCATACAGGCTTGTAAACCCCCCCCCCCCCCCCCCCCTGCACGCGCACATGCCAACCCCTCACCCATCCACAGGTGCGCTTCATTGAAGTACAACCTCGCCCACAAAAACATTTGGCCAGGTCAAGATGGCCCTGTTTCCAGCTGGAGGCAGACTCATTGAAATTCAAATTAACCTCCCTGAGTACTTAACATGGGCAAAACAGAGGAAGACACATTATTGTATGTATCTGCTCATCGGCAAAATTAATTAAGAAATGTGTTAGTGGGGTAGGGGTCAATGAATGCAAAAAAATGGGTTGCTATGGAAATAGTGAAGTAGGGCTGATTTTCAAGTCAGGAAGAAATGCAGTCACTCAGTAAAAATGGGTGTAAGACAACAAGAGGTATAGGTGCCATTGGAATGCTGGGTTTTTAACCTGTACTGATCTGCTAAGAGGGTTAGACTCCAAGCTACACCATTCGCTTTTCATATGAGTGTCGCCCAAAGGAGGATGCTGATGTGATGGTTGACTAAGTAAGGAAGAAACCCTAATGTCGTTGCACAAGGACCAGCGAAACGTGCGCAGTTAACCGTTAATTGCATGAAAGCCATGGGATTTCCGTGAGTGTGGTAGCCAGGCAACCGGGAGGCTGCTCCAATCGCAGCACGTCGCGCGTCGCTCGCGCCCCGACGGCGCCCCACTCAGCCGACACGCAGAGACACGTCTTCGGGACGGTCGGGCCGGTGGGGAGCATCTCTAACACGAGGCACCGTGAGAGGTCCACGTGCATCTCACCCGTGATCCCTAGGCTGCCTGCTGTACTGGGGGGAGGAGTTGCCATTTGCGGTCAAGCGGGATTGCCTTGGGGGGGCTTTTGGGTCTTTCAGATGAGCAGCATTTTCAGCTGCTGAGACGTACTTTGCAATTCAGTTCAATTCGGCTGAGTTCAATTCATGTTTAAGTAGCGCCCTTCCCTCGATTCTACATCCTACAGCAGCAGGTGTGGAACCCCGAGGAACCGTGTAGCATGAGTCTGGAACGTGAATGCTCAGACGCCCGAGCGTTTTCACAGCCATCGGCCACGTCGGTGGCGCCGCCATCTGCCCGCGTGTGAGAGCCAGCAGGAGTGCTCGTCACAGTCCACCGTGGTACCGCTCTCTCGCCGTGCCTGGGCCGCCTCGGTGGAGAGCAGAAGCGGCATCGTGGAGAACATCACGCCACCGGTGAGTCAGGGCTTCGCGCAGACCATAATGGGCCGCTCTGACACAGGAACACGGTCGCTTACATAATGGAGACCTAACCAGGAGCGTAAGGCTCCTCGCCGTGCCCCCCTCTCAGACGCTGATGGGAGGGGGTGGGCTTTCTCCTCCTGATGATGACTTAGAAATGATTTTGTAGGACACAAAGCTTTGTGGCCGTCTAGTAAGCGGTCACATGCCCAGAAGCCCGCAAGCTCCACCCTCCTGAAAGACCCCGTGTGTTGACCCCGTGAGAGCCCTTGATGTCACCTTGATGTGCTTAATCCTGATAGCTTCGGCTAACATCTCACCACTCTCCGTCTGCGGGCGTGCACTTTCCCAACATACACAGAGCTCTGGGAAGGACAGCAGGTGGATCTCACCAGGTCCTGGGCCTTCTCTCCCTGAGGCCGGGCCAGCCCAACTCGTATGTTGACTTATACAAAGTCACCTGGGTTTCTTTATTTCATTTCTTTCCTTCCTTCTTCCTGTTCTGTATTCCTCTCTCTAATGATGTTTTAATATACCTCAACGCATCCATGTAAAGCGCCTTGGGATGACACTGTTGTGAAAGGCGTTATATAAAAATAAATTTAATTGAATAATACAAAGGTCAGACTAAAGGGGCGGAGGCCCGGCACTGATGACAGACTTGGCCCCACCCACAGTGAGGCTGGCTTGGCCCCACCCACAGTGAGGCTGGCTTGGCCCCACCCACACTGAAACAGGCTTGGCCCCACCCACAGTGAACGCTGGAGTCTCCTTGCGGTGGTGTCGCTGTCATAGGTCACCTGATTTTTTTTTTTCACTTTGTTTTTTTAAATTTCAGATAAATCGGACAGGATTGAAATGGCACGGTGACGCAATGAGTAGCACTGTCACCTCCCACCTCCAAAGGTCCTACCCCTGTCACCTCCCACCTCCAAGGGCCCTACCCCTCAGCACTGAGTCTGTGGCCTTTGCATCTTCTAGCTGCGTCTGTGTTTTTCTCATGCAGTTAGGTGACTTGGCACACTGGTGTGTGCCCTCCGATGGACTGGCAGACCATCCGGGGTGTCCTGTACTCTGTGGGATGGGATGCAGGCTAACCAGGATGGGTGAAAGAATGAAAATGTTTGAATCAGCTCCCTGCTGAAGGCAGATCAGGGCGAAGATGCATTGCAACCCCCTGGTGTGGTTTTGCTCCACTTTTCTGGGGGAGGTGTCACACGGGAGCCATCTTGATGTCACATCCTGTGATGCCTATTGCCGAAACAGGTCACAATCTCAATATTTGTTATTATCCCTCATACACTTGCGTTTGAACCGACACGGTGAGACACCTGACTCCTGAACAGGCTGATCCTGCCACATGAGGCCGGGCGCCGATCTCACACACACGCTGTAACATCCCTCACGTGTGGCATCGGACACCAGATACGGCGGTTTGTCAGGTACAGCCCACAGGGACAGGGTCCAACCAGCGTGAACAATCCATCATCACTCATCATCCTCTCAAAAACACAGGGACCAGAGCTGCAGTGTCAGAAAATTCCAGAAAAGAGAGCAGTCATACATATGAAGTCAACTTAAAAGCTATAATGTCAGTATAACTATTTTTTTCTAGCAAAAAGTATGGAAAATGTGTTTTTACAGTAGCTGTGTTTTATAGTAACTGTCCAGGTGTGACTCTTAAAACAGCCTGAGAAATCTCAGGTTACAAAGCAGCAAGCTAGTCTGATACTAAATGAACCTTTTTCAGACAGAAATGTGAATTTTCAAAGGACAATGAAAGATACCAGGATTGTGACCTGCTTCACTGCGATGGGTTGGCGCCCCTTCCTGGGCTGTTCCCTGCCTTCCAGGATAAGCCCCGGACCCCCTGCGACCCTATGCAGGACAAGTGGATACAGAAAATGGATGGATGGATGGATGGACCTATTTCAGCAGTACACACTGCATGATGCAGCTGGGCTTTGTGGTGCTCCTGCCTGTCTGCCACAGGCACATGGGGGATGGGGGTGCAGCTCACCTCCCACCCTCCCCTCTGCAGTTCCTCTCTCGTACCCTGATTGGGAGGGACCCTGTTTTGCCAACTTCATTGGCATGGCCTCTGCAAAACAGGCTTAAATAGCCCTAAATTTACGTACTGGTTTGTGGGTCAGTCTTGTTTTGTGTGTGTGTGTGTGTGTGTGTATTTTGTTGTTTTGGTGTCGTGGGGACCATTTTTCAGGTCCCCACAAAGATCTGTTAATGCAATCAAAAACTAAAAATGCCAAGTCTTGTATTTTGTTTGGTTACTTATGGCAAAGGTTAGGGCTGGGTGGGGGTTAAGGTCATCCTGTTGGGATTTGAGTTTTCCCCATAGAAATGAATGAGGTGTCCCTACAAAGATATAGATACCTAATCTGTGTGTTGGTTTGTGTGTCATGGGTCACATACTTCCTCCATCTGCTGGAGGTGCTGAGGCTGACTTCTTTAGTCCACCCGGGTTGGGTCGGGACACACGGTCCCCGGGGGTTCGAGAAACAGAAAAGTCAGAGAAATAGCCCATTAGGTGAACAAGGGCTTTTAGCTAAGGGGGGGGGGGGGCACGCGGCCTTTTCTGTTTCCACACTCAAGCCGAACAGATCCACAGTGGCACATGGCAGACGGGGGCCATCATACCCTACTCAGACCCTTAGCAAAGACTGTAAACCCTAAAATCTCCTGGTCACCCCCGGGCAGAAGCGGGCCTTAAATCTGTCCCAATAAACACGGGTCGCTGTGTGAGGGCCAGTCGTGCAACGGGCCAGTCGTGCAAGGGCCGGCCATGCGGTGCGCCGGTGCACAGGTACTTGGTGTGCATAATTGGTAAGCACTAGCGCATGGGTGTGTAGGCTTCGGACTCCCCGGGTGGTGGGGGTGGGGGGAGCGGGGTCTAATCCAGCACAATTCCTTTAGAACTTGCTGTTCAAAAGGAGTAACATTCTTAGGCCACCAAAGTGGCAGAAAAATAGTGAAGAACAGAACCAGCAGGGTGCTTTCATTTAGATACCAAAGGGTTCCATCCCCCCTCATTAGTTTTGGTCAATCTGACAAGAGAATGCAGAGTTGTGTCCGTACATGTCTTCTGCACCCCTAATCCCTACACATGGCCGCTCAGGGCAGGCCCGACTTCATCACCCAATGTCCCATTGAGTGCTATTGCGAAAACGGGAATCGCCGTTGTGAGTGGGACACACAGGGGGCGGGTCCTAGTCACAGAGCCTGCCGGAAGGCATGTGCTGAAGACTAGCAGCGATTAATCCTCTTTGGCGTTAAGCGGATGGTACACTGACCCCAAAAAACAGCTCTGAAGTGGCATATCTGGGCGCACAGAACATCCGAGAGTTGGGCTTTCAGCTTAATATGGACTGCGAACGCGTTAGCAGGATGCGATACAGATCATGCCATTGGAATGGGTTCCGGCGCATTTGGCGGCAGTGATAAGCCGCATCTCGCACTTCTTCAAAGGCGGACGTGAAATGACAGGAGGCAAAAATATGAAGTTTGTTAACATCAATGAGATGAATGTGGAATCTCCATCTGCCAATTGTGTCCCCACAGCTGGGTGCCTTCAAGAGAAAGACCATAAGATCATAAATATGAATATTTTTACAAGATGTCTCCAAGGAACATTATGGCCGCTGTGGCTAATACCGTTTCTTTACTCCAAAATCTTTGCGTTGTCTATGATTACTTTGAAAATGACCACCTAGTGGAATGTATATTTAATGAAATTTTATGTCCTGGAAGGACAAATTATTACTTTCATTTACATAATCTCAACCAATATAAATGTATAGTAAAATTACACAAGACACAGGTCAAAATTACTACAGAGATTAATATCAGATTTCTACTATGGGCTGAAAATGGAGCACTAGCACCCTCTGGTGGTAGATCGTAACTGCAAGCGGCTTCCCACATCCGCTATGATAAAGCACCGTATAATGTGTTTTAATGGATACAAATTAAATAACGATGGTTTCAAATAAGTGTATTGTAACATAAGTACGGTTTTGGTTGAGTAAAGCTATCAGAATAGTCAGAGCATCCTGTGGTGTGTTTAAATTGTAAATGTATCCACCATTGCTTCTCTCTGCAAGGTTGGGGTTTTGGGACCTGCTTCTGTTCTCTGTGTTTACATGTGGGTGGTGTGTCTGTGCCTGGGTCTGCACAGGTTGTGGGTTCTATTCTGTGGCAATGAAAGTGACCATATTGCCACTGGGCCCTTGAGTCATGCTAACTGTCCATGTCCCAGCTCTCCCCACTACAAAACTAACTCTCCATGTCCCAGCTCTCCCCACTGCAAAGCTAACTGTCCGTGTCCCAGGTCTCCCCACTGCAAAATTAACTCTCTATGTCCCAGCTCTCCCCACTGAAAAGCTATCTGTCCGTGTCCCAGCTCTCCCCACTGCAAAGCTAACTATTCATGTCCCAGCTCTCCCCACTGCAAAGCTAACTGTCCGTGTCCCAGCTCTCCCCACTGCAAAGCTAAGTATGCATGTCCCAGCTCTCCCCACTGCAAAGCTAACTCTCTATGTCCCAGCTCTCCCCACTACAAAATTAACTGTCCATGTCCCAGCTCTCCCCACTGAAAAGCTATCTGTCCGTGTCCCAGCTCTCCCCACTGCAAAGCTAAGTGTCCATGTCCCAGCTCTCCCCACTGCAAAGCTAACTGTCCGTGTCCCAGGTCTCCCCACTGCAAAATTAACTCTCTATGTCCCAGCTCTCCCCACTGCAAAGCTAAGTATGCATGTCCCAGCTCTCCCCACTGCAAAGCTAACTCTCTATGTCCCAGCTCTCCCCACTGCAAAGCTAACTGTCCATGTCCCAGCTCTCCCCACTACAAAATTAACTGTCCATGTCCCAGCTCTCCCCACTGCCAAGCTAACTGTCCGTGTCCCAGCTCTCCTCACTGCAAAGCTAACTATTCATGTCCCAGCTCTCCCCACTGCCAAGCTAACTGTCCGTGTCCCAGCTCTCCCTACTGCCAAGCTAACTGTCCATGTCCCAGCTCTCCCCACTGAAAGGCTATCTGTCCGTGTCCCAGTTCTCCCCACTGAAAAGCTATCTGTCCGAGTCCCAGCTCTCCTCACTGCAAAGCTAACTGTCCGTGTCCCAGCTCTCCTCACTGCAAAGCTAACTGTCCGTGTCCCAGCTCTCCCCACTGCAAAGCTAACTGTCCATGTCCCAGCTCTCCCCACTGCCAAGCTAACTGTCCGTGTCCCAGCTCTCCCCACTGCCAAGTTAACTGTCCGTGTCCCAGCTCTCCCCACTGCCAAGCTAATTGTCTGTGTCCCAGCTCTCCCCACTGCAAAGCTAACTGTCTGTGTCCCAGCTCTCCCCACTGCAAAGCTAACTGTCCGTGTCCCAGGTCTCCCCACTGCAAAATTAACTCTCTATGTCCCAGCTCTCCCCACTGAAAAGCTATCTGTCCGTGTCCCAGCTCTCCCCACTGCAAAGCTAACTATTCATGTCCCAGCTCTCCCCACTGCAAAGCTAACTGTCCGTGTCCCAGCTCTCCCCACTGCAAAGCTAAGTATGCATGTCCCAGCTCTCCCCACTGCAAAGCTAACTCTCTATGTCCCAGCTCTCCCCACTACAAAATTAACTGTCCATGTCCCAGCTCTCCCCACTGAAAAGCTATCTGTCCGTGTCCCAGCTCTCCCCACTGCAAAGCTAAGTGTCCATGTCCCAGCTCTCCCCACTGCAAAGCTAACTGTCCGTGTCCCAGGTCTCCCCACTGCAAAATTAACTCTCTATGTCCCAGCTCTCCCCACTGCAAAGCTAAGTATGCATGTCCCAGCTCTCCCCACTGCAAAGCTAACTCTCTATGTCCCAGCTCTCCCCACTGCAAAGCTAACTGTCCATGTCCCAGCTCTCCCCACTACAAAATTAACTGTCCATGTCCCAGCTCTCCCCACTGCCAAGCTAACTGTCCGTGTCCCAGCTCTCCTCACTGCAAAGCTAACTATTCCTGTCCCAGCTCTCCCCACTGCCAAGCTAACTGTCCGTGTCCCAGCTCTCCCTACTGCCAAGCTAACTGTCCATGTCCCAGCTCTCCCCACTGAAAGGCTATCTGTCCGTGTCCCAGTTCTCCCCACTGAAAAGCTATCTGTCCGAGTCCCAGCTCTCCTCACTGCAAAGCTAACTGTCCGTGTCCCAGCTCTCCTCACTGCAAAGCTAACTGTCCGTGTCCCAGCTCTCCCCACTGCAAAGCTAACTGTCCATGTCCCAGCTCTCCCCACTGCCAAGCTAACTGTCCGTGTCCCAGCTCTCCCCACTGCCAAGCTAACTGTCCGTGTCCCAGCTCTCCCCACTGCCAAGCTAATTGTCTGTGTCCCAGCTCTCCCCACTGCAAAGCTAACTGTCTGTGTCCCAGCTCTCCCCACTGCAAAGCTAACTGTCCATGTCCCAGTTCTCCCCACTTTTACATCATCTTGGATAAACATGTCCACTAAATAAATGCAGTAAGGCTAATAGGAATCTCTAAATTGTCCTTAAGGTATATATGTGCAGGGGCAGACGAGTCTTACAGTAGGGGAGGGGGTGACTGGGAGTGTGGGAGTGGGGAAAAATTGCCAACTTGGGGAAGGGGGGTGTTCTTTGTAAATTATTGCGAATTTTGCATGATTGTCTGTTATCAAAAGGGGCACTCAGTAAAATTTGCCTGCTTGGGGAAGGGGGGGTGCCCTTCTCCCCCCGCCAGCTCTGTTACTGTATATGTGCCCTGCAATAGACTGGCTTCCTTTCCAGGGTTTTTCACTGCCTTGTGCCCTGTCCTGCCTTCTATCATCCATCCAATACCAGTAAACCCATTAGGCAGTGTCAATGTAGGGCTCCACATAGCTTCAAATGGCTCTGCATCCATCCATCCATCCACCCATCCATCTTCTAATTGCTTATCTTGGTCAGGGTCACTGGATGACCTGGTTATGCATAATGCAGTTATGACATGCTGGAGTTGCCAGTATTGTTCGAACATTGGGTCATTTTTGATTCCTACATTTTCTTGACGTGTCTCCGATATACCGACAAGCAAACTGTATGAGATAATTATATATATAATGTAAATATAGGAGTAACGTTACCGTTTCCGCGCAGTGCAGCATGTCGGTCATATAACCCGTAGTTTAACTTTAGTGCAGAATCAAACCCGCCAATTAATGACTTTGACACACAGCCCTAAATGTACGTAGGCGACGGCTGCGCCGACGCGGGGATCCTTTCGCCCCTATAAAGCGCAGCGAGGCGCTTCCGCCGGGCTCCCCGTCCTTGTCGGGGGTGCTTCGTCCCCCACCGCACGCAGTGAAGCGGCAAAGACAGCGGCGTCTGCGCTTGGCTCGGCGGAGCGGAAGAAAACGGCGGGAGAAGCACCCCCGAAGGCAAGGGGCTTTTCCTTGCCATATATCAATTCCTTTTGAAATCCATAATTAATATATATATGCGCGTTCTGAGAGTACTATTTCTGGAGACGTTAATTTGCATCGAAATTAGCATTAAATGAAATTTTATTGGATGTAATTTCAGCCTTGCTCATACAGGTAAACAGGTTAATGCGAGTGTGCTTAATACCCACGTTTAATTTATTTTTGTTTTATAAGGGAATAATGTTTTGTCGGTATTAATAGTTTTATCGCAATAAATTACAGTTATATTACTTAAAATGTTTTACTATGCAAACGTTTAACCAATGCCTGTCATATTTAATTAAAAAAAACATTTGCTTTACACCACATGCTTTCAAAACTTGCAGGTACATTAACTTCACCGAGATCAGAGGTATCGCTTCTATACGCGTCTTCGTCCAGCAGGTGGCAGCATTTTATTAACATTTCTTACAGGGATCCTGAGTGCAATACAGCAAATCTTCCCAAGTAAATGTATTACCGTACACACCCCAGAGAAGGGGAAATGATTTTAAAAACGGTTTGTCATCATAACGTGTCATCAGACATGACTGTGCTGGTTTTAACAGCCCAAGCAATTTCAGTGAATAATAGTAACACTGGAAATGCTGAGTACTTCTTTTTCATCTGTTTCAGCCGAAGACAATACAGTGCTGTTAGACTGAGTCTTGGGAGAATATATCTGCTGTACAAATTTAAACTGAGCAAGATTTTTATTGAAACAAAGTAAAAGAGTAAAAACATGTTACAGTCATTTTAGATATAAAAACAACTAAGAATAAATGTTATTAATAAAATATCACCTAGGATTTAATAATCACACAAATTCACAATAGGCTACTAATATAAAAAAAGGTGAAAGATGAATATGCTATAGTAGTCCGCAGAGTCGCCCCGGAGCGGATTGACGCTCACACTCCCGGGACAGACCGCCGGCGATTCGAATGAAGGGCTAGGGCCAGTCTGGGCATCCGTGTCGATGGGCAATATGCCCCCAACACCCCACCCGTTAAAATGTGCTTATCTGCCCTGCGTGCCATGTGAATTACGAGTGGGGTGTTTAGTTTCCAGGGGATCGGCGGCAGTCCGACGTGGAGTAATTGTAATGTAACAGCAATTTTCCTATTTAAGCTGCCACCAACTTTTGTAAACCGGTACAGTCCGGTAGTCATCCCCAGATTCCACACACAAGAAACGGTAACCAATATACAGTGTACCTCAGTTCTCAAACTCATTAGAACTCAAATTTCTTAAAAGTCGAACCAACCAGTTCGAAAAAAAATTACCTAGAACTCGATCCGTATCTCAGAAGTCAAACCGTGACCGCCGACCTAAGATAACTTGTACATGCGGGGAAATGAGTTTCTCAGCAGAAACAAAAGGTAACGCTTCAGTCTAAGCTTTGCATTCACTGTGATAGCATCATGCATGTTTACTCTAGCCGAATACATATATTTAGACAGTAAAAATACATTTAGACCAGAGGTCACTAACAGGCGGACCGCGCTGCGGGTCCAGACCCAGAAGCTGTCCTATACGGGCCCGGACCGATAGCCAAAACATTAAGTTATTATTTAAAACCTGACGCTTCTATTTTATCCGGCGCAGCTTTTGTGGTCTTTTCGGTAGTGGTTTAGCAGTAGAACCGCCATTTCCCACGCCAATGAACGTCAAACACCTCTAACTGCCAAGCTAGACGTAGTTCGGCTCATGCAGCCCTTCGTCTGCGCTAATGTGCCATTAGTGTTAATAGCAGCAGCGAAGCTAAAACCCGCAACCAAAAAGTCGTAATGTTCCTAACAGAGTGACTGGTCTGTCCTGAAATCCTACAGCTGAAAAGTTTTTAAATACAGTATGTATTTTATAACATGTTGGATAAATAGACGTAGTTTATTGTTGATTTCATGTTCATTGAAGTTTCTGCTTTTTAACATATGTATAAAATAATGTTATCTTATATAAATAAACTCAGGTGAAACAGAAAATGTACGTTTTCATGGCTGCCAAATCTCAAGCATCTGGCATGACACTCACGCTTTCAGACTCACGCTGGAAATCTTACGGCAAATCTATATTATTCCATTATAAAACCTAAAATTAGCTACGTCAAAGGTGTATTTACATGGTTAAATACAAAAGCAGACTATTTACAAGGTAAGAACTGTTACATGTGTGTGCAGACATCTAGAATTTACCATCTCACTCCAGCAAGCTAGCCGAAGTTCTGTGTCACGTGACAATAAATATTGTCAAAACGTTTTTGAATTGTACTGAATTAATTTGATTTGACAGTCAGGTACTGATTAAATGCAATGTTGATGCAACTAATAGGCTACTTAAATATATATCACACTAAATAGTTAGACATTATGATATTGAGGACCTTTGTTTCAAGAAATTTTCTCTAACTGGACCTCTTTAAATTTTAGTTGAATACCCCTGATTTAGACAATGATAAACAGTAACAGTAATTATTATTATATAATAAAATACATTTAAAAATAAAGATTTCTTATTAATTATTTTAATATTAATAATAAACCATTAATACATTTAATTATAATAATATTGTCGTGCCGAGCAGGGACGGAATGGAGACAAAGGCGCAGACGTCAGGGTATCGGGGAATACGGGGTTTAATTACAGGTAAGGCAGGCAAAACGCAGACGGACAATACAATGACCGGACTGAGGAAACAAACTGAAACGCGGACTAAATACAGAGAACTAAGCAGACAACAAGCAGAAACAACTGATCACACGGGGATTCCACATGGGGTTAATGAGGGGGCGTGGCACGCGGAAGGAGCGGACGATCGGGGCAGGACATATTGGTTTTTTTTAAACTTTACACATTGTTTGGATACATTTATTTTCTTGCTTAAATTACTGTTTTGATAAATGTGCTTATATGTGTTAAGTACAGTATATGCTCTTCCTGTTTTATCCGGTTCATTTTGTGTTTAAATGCTAAAAAACATATTTATGTGTAATTTTTGGGGGCCGGGAACCAATTAATTGGTTTTTCATTATTTCTAATGGGGAAAATTCGATCAGAACTCGAACTTGTTAGGATTCGACCCAGAGTTCTGAACGGATTAAGTTCGAGGTACCACGTACTGTACTTTCCTTTATTCTTTACAAAATATAATGTTCATAAAAATGCCAGGTTTAAGTGAATGCAGGCGGAAATATGGGTATGCTGTCTAACCTACGGAATACCAAGACAGGAACTAACGCCACCCACCATCACGCAGTATTGCACACCCCCACAAGGTCTAAAGAAGGGATAGGTTAGACTTTAACACACTTTATTATTATGCATATATAATCACCACCCCAAATTCAGTAAGACCAGACGCAGCAAACCGTCACTCTAAAAGGGTAATTACTAGACTTAAATGCTCAATACATATAAAACATTCCCCGATAAACCACCCACTTTCCATGCTAAACCATAGCAGATAACCCTCCATAATTTCCCCACACACTCTCTCTCTCTCTCTCTTTCTCCCTCTCACACACACACGCACACACAATTTATTTAACAAGATTAAAACAACCACTGAACTTCCCTCTGTCCAGCAGCCGCCAAGACCCCCCCCCCCCCATGTGTCTGTAGCTCAGTCTGTAGGCACCGGCGTACCGATTGGCCACAAAAAATACACAATGTCCCTCGCCGGTCACTCCATCCGAAAGTTAATCCAACATGGCCCCACGCATCCTTCCCTGCCAACTGGGCATCCAGCAACGTCCCTGCCCCACGAAGCACCCCTGCCGTCTCTCCCTCACTGAAAAAACTCTTAAAACTTCCTGCGGATGCAGTCAGAATCAAGCCCTGCTAATCCCCTGAACCGCTAAACATCCACATGATGACATTTTCCCAATCACATATCATCACAATATGTTGATCGCGGTGGATCAAAACAAGCGTGTGGCACGGACTGTGGTATTGGATGGAGCATCGTAGGAGCATTATGGAGAGAAAATATTTGTTTGGAATATGGTCAGGATAGGAGGACTCAATGGAGACTGGATGGAGTCCTCTGAATGGAGGCTGGGCAGGTTTACTGGAGCTGGGAGCAGGGATGGATGTGAAGAGATACCAATGCTACCCATGTTGTCACCCCACATAAAAAAGGATTAATGTAATTTGTAAGCGGAATTATAGTAGAGAGGCATAAATATGGCTGACCCCTGATGGCTACACCAATTTGCTACAATGGCTACACATTTTCTGCAGGCGCCCCCTGGCTGCGAGGTGATAGATAGGCAGACAGGCTAATAGAAGGAGAAAAATAAACAGTAACAAAGACCAGGGGCCTGTACTACGAAGCGGGGTTACTGGCTTATCGGGGTAACTTGTCGGATTTAAGGTAGTCTGGGCAAAATGTAAGTGAATGAATATGAAGTCCATTTAAGCTGTGGTACCTTAAATCCAACAAGGATTAAGAGGGCTGCTGCTGGACTTGCATAAGCAGAGCTGCTCCTTGAGGTGAAATTCTGACGCCATCCTGCAAGGTCATCAGGTTAGATGCATTTGACCGGAGGGCCTTGAAGGGTCCATTTGCACAAATGATTATGTTAGGGGTGGGGAGGGGGCAGGTGTGTGTGTATGTGTGGTGGTGGCAGATGCGGATTGCAGCTGTTCACAGATGCATCTGAGGGCTGCCATGCTGTAATAGCAGCAGGGGCTGGAAGCGCGCAGCTGCCAATCAGGAAAACTCAACTGTGCCAATCGGTTTCTGCAAACGTGAGGGCGACGTTTCCCAAGTCAACTGATCAGATCAGTCTCTGCTTTACACAAAGGCTGCATTCAGCCTGAAATGCACTAGCCTTGCAGTGTAGATAATACTGTCCTTTTGCACTGCAGGGATATGAATGTAAACTTCAAAACACGTATTTATCATGAATACCCGTCTAATGCAAGTTATGGAAAAGCATGGAATAATCCAGGTTCCCCGGAATGTGGTGGAACCTGGCTCAGGAGGCGCCGGGCAGAGAGCAGAGGTTATCCTGGATGCGATGCCAGTCCGTCACAGGGCACGCAGACGCACTGAGGCACAGAGAACCACAGTGTCAACAACGAAAACAATAACATTCCTTGATAGCATTTCCTTAGTGCTCAGGCTCCCCACTCTCTACGCTTATGCGGACAAACCCCCTCACCTTAATGCAGAGGGTTTGTGGGGGGGGGGGGCTCCATGCATGGGTTAATGTATCCATCCTTATTAACAGCAAAGATGGTGGATCCCATCTCAAGATAACCTGGTCTGATGGATGGATTAGTTCTCCGGACGCCCGCAGCATATTCCAACGCAGAGAATCAGGGTGACGCGCAAGGAGAGCACTGCATGCCGGGCCCGACGCTGTTCTTTAAGTTGCCCTTTTGCTGGATGATTACAAAGGATAGCAGTGGGGTCTCTGCTGCACAGCCCTGACCCGGACAGCAGGGGGCAGCAGCGGGGAGGGGCAGGGAGGGCAGCTTTCTGTACCCTGCACAGGACGGAGTCAGAATCGGCCAGGAAGTCAGCCTCTCCGTGACAGTTAGAGTGCAAAGCTAAAGGGGGTGTGAGAAAAATGAATTCAAAGCATGTAAGTACAACCACAGAGACCTCAATGTTTCTAAAACGCTTTTATGCAGTGGAGCTCGTTAACACTGAACCCTTCAGTCGGAGAAGCACACTGTACTTTTACAGGCCCGGTTTTTCATTTGTCTCATGTAATAAGATTTCTGAGTGTTTGTAGTTAGCGTTTTAGCATACTGGATTACTTCGGAGCCCTGGAGCGACACTGGCAGTGATGGACAGCTGAGGAAATGAGAATTCATTGGTGTTCCTGTACAGTCTCTGTACTCTGGCAGTAATGCGAACACTGCCTCCCCTTCCCACCCGCCCACAGTGAAGAATGAGGGAGCATTAGTGCCACACGGGCAGATTCGGCTTTGGTCCTGGGCATTGGTGCAGTTAGCACAGCCAGCTAGCCCTGGGTGGGAGCTGATATCATCATATAACCTTGGTGGATCCTCGGCAAGTCTGCATCCCCCCCCCACAAAGCTTCAGTAAGCATCCAGCAATGGAGAAACCTCTGAGGGAACATGGATGTTGTCGGGAGACCTGAGCTACAAAACCAAGAGCTTTGTATTGATTCATAGCTCTGCTGTTCTGTCACTCACTTGCTGATACCATCCAATCTAAGCTCACCCTCTTGGCAAAGGTACACCATGATTGGTTAATGAGTCATTAGCACCACCCACTATGGAATTCCTTGATGAACTTGCAGAATTAAGCAACAGTACAACTGGCAGAGCATGACTGTAATGGCTTCATGTTGTAGCAATTGCACCTGGCTTATTGGGTGTTTTAAAGGGGTACAGCCTTCATGAAGGTGATCTGCAATTGATTTCAGACTCGGTCAGGTCTGTTAGCCAGGGGAAACCCAATGGTGAACCTCAGCACACATGCATGCTAGGAGCAAGGTGAACTTGGGGATCTCTTTGGGAAATGGGTCTATTACCACTCCCCATTCCAGCCAACCTTATAATCTAATCACTCCACAGCTGGGGGGGGGGGACTGGAGGGGACTATTGACCAGGCTGTAATAATAAGCGAATTATCGGCAGACCTGAGACTGCCGAATGCCAGCATTCATCCTGCTCCCCCCACCTTCTGCTGGGCCCGTTATCTAGCCGCATCACTACAGGGCCCCCAAAGCGCAAGCCTGCAGAGGAAATGCGGAAGCTGACTGCGTTTCACAAGCAACACATCACCATAATGGTGGATTGATGGAAAGCAGCTGCAGCAGAGCAGCCATCGGTATCATGGTTAAGGGGCTGCAGCTTTGATTAATAACCTGACAACAGGCCAGACTCAACAGAAGTACATGTCATGCCAACTTATGACTGACTGTGCAATCTCTCTCTCTCTCTCTCTCTCTCTCTCTTCCCCCCCTTTAGGTTTCTTGTAGGGATGCCACCCAGAAACCATAGTGAGGGTCTTGGGGAACCTGTGCCTTGAACAATGATTTATTACCAATCATTTAGTGTGTCGCTGCTGTCGACCAACAGATGTCAGTTCCCTTTCCGGATTCTGCAAAGGAGAGAGTCAAGACCAAACAGCATGGGTGTGCGGACCCCCGTGGACGTCAGACTGCACGCGTCTCCTGTGTCTCAGTGATGTTTCGGAGTCCCGCAGACATTCACACTGGAGAGCTGGCTGGATCACTGCAGGCTGGAGGACCGGACGCCCATTTCTCTGTGCAATATGAGTCCAATCACGTGCAAGTCCATTTTTACTGACTCTACTCAGCTTGCTTATTTTTATATTTCTGCTTTTCTCAGTTTTTATCTTTCTAAAGCCATCCACAGGTAGAAAGCGGAAAGCTTGTGTAGAGGACCAGGGTAAATGCGAGCTGGCCGGGTGTCATTTCAGCTGAAACACTGGGGCTTTGTTCTTCATTTCAGCAAGTTTCAGTGGCTAAAAACAGTGAGACATTTTTGCTGTCATGTCAGCAGCAGTTTCAGATGACAGCTGATATGTGACTGAGTCCTTGTTTTCTAAATGCAGTGTGAAAGCAAAAGACAAGGCAAGGAGTTTTATTACTGTATTTCTTGCATATAAAGGCATTAATATTTGTTTATTGCCTATTGGAATGGAACTTCACAGAGTTCCCTCCAAAAGTATTGAGACAGGGAAGTCTAAACTTTGAGTTTTACTATGAATGCTAGTAATAATTATTGTTTCTCATGAAGAAATGATTTGGTGAAAGCCCTAAAAAAAATAATTTTTATTATAAGAAAGTTATTTGTTTTTGAGTCAGACAGACAATGAACACTCACTTTTAAACCCATATAATTTTATAGGAACAAAATTCATGGACAAATTATAAAAATAATTATATATGGACATCCTTTTAAAACTCTTGCAAGCTCACCTGTTTTGTAGAATTTACAATGAAAACCAAAGACGTTTCTTTATTAGAAGTATATTTAAGTATATTTTGAAAGGAAATATTCTCTTTCATTTAAAAATTAAAGGTGTCCAAACAAAAGGAGGAAAACAGAAGAACTAAATAAAATAGAATAAAAAAGATTGCAAATATAATTACTGAATGACCAGGCCTGGGTCAGCTGAAAAAAATATCTAGAATGTCCTAAATAGTCAAAAGATCATGAGATCAAAAAGCAACATCTAATCCAGAGGATATGAAGCCCTTTTGTGACTTCTAGCTATCTTAGAACCACTTACCCATCACCGGCACACTCAGTTAAACCAGTCCAAGACCTGATGATTAGTTAATCAGCTGAAACACATTATCAAGTGAAACAATAGATATGTGAGGTATAATAGGGGGTATTTGGGGGTCCCATAAGGTACGATGGAATGGTTAGCAGAGCTAATGAGATTTTACCGCAGTTTCCCCAACAGCCATGTGCAGAAAAGTTAGGTTATATGTCTGGACAGGTGAGAGCAAGAGGAAGCTT
This sequence comes from Paramormyrops kingsleyae, assembly GCF_048594095.1. Classification (NCBI taxonomy): domain Eukaryota; kingdom Metazoa; phylum Chordata; class Actinopteri; order Osteoglossiformes; family Mormyridae; genus Paramormyrops; species Paramormyrops kingsleyae. The sequence continues at coordinate 17,243,286 of NC_132797.1, forward strand.
TAGCATCACGGAGAAAAGAAACAGAGGGCAGATGGCAGCGAGAGCCGTTTACCCGGGGGTGGATGGCCACGGTCAGCGCATGACCAAGGGGGGGTGGCTCTGCCTCAGCCATGACGTAGCGGACGTCACCGGCAACAGAGCAATTACGACATTTACGGAAACACTTCCTGAGCAGAACGCAGGGTGCAGCGTGAGATCGACCAGGAACGCGTGGTTCCTTTTAGGCCACGGAACTCACTCAGATTAATTTGTGGGAAAATGGTTATTATTCTGCGTCGGTTTGCAAATTCCAATCCAAGCAAGCGTGCTTTTTAAATGCTGAAAAGGGGGAGGGAAAAAAACTCACAGTGGCTTCAGCGAAGCCCGACAATGCAGCCCAAACGATTACGTGGAGGGCTGGCTTATCAGTGCCCACAGACTTCATGCCTTTTCTCACAAAATGATATGCAACAATTACTGACTTTTATACGTGAACCTACTTAGTGTTTTTGTGTCCGCTTACGCAGAGAAACTACTGGGCTATGTGTTTAATATGTGGAAATATCTACGTGGAATTACCCAAAAAACTATTTCATGGCTGGTCAAGGTGAGGGGCAACCCACCCTCAGTGTGAAACACATATCATGCTCTACTTTCCATCAGTGACATCATTATAAATACAGAACGCCTGACTGCAAACCAAAAAACAACAGCTTCTACTTGGCTGTTCCAGTACTTTTGGAAAATTCTTTTGTACTGTATAACTACCAGTTCCTGTCCAGATCTGAATCTCCGTGTCCATGCTTTCAGTCAACCGACGTCTATGTTCCTTTACCTGCTGTCTTTGTTCTGTGAGAGAGGGCTCGTTTTGTCTTTCTGGAAAAGATTGACTAATGCATCGCCATGCCAACGAATTCAATTCAAGCTGTATATGTGAAAAGGAAGAGGAGACTCTGGCGTTGGGTGAAATTTTGCTACGCAGTCAAATTCTGCTTCATTTCACTGTATTCATGCCCAATATCACTTCTGTTTTATATACTGTGAAAGAGGATTATCTTTTTTATCTCTTATCTTGAAGATATTTAAGTTGTAAATATTTTTTCTCACAACCCTTATGGAAATTTTTACATTTAGTTTTGTAATAGTATATATTTATAAAGACTAACATCATACAAAAGTTTGCATGTTTGCTGCGATACTAATTAATAATATTCAGATATTAAATAAATATATATTCTGAATTAAAATTTGGTGGAAGCAGAAATTTAACAGTGTAGCAAAATCTGACCTGACAATTTACATTTGAAGACAGAACATCACCCCCTGCTGATGTTTAGCATCATGAAAGTTCACAGAGATGTGCAGGACTGAGTCACAAGTGTTATGTACACCAGTCTGTTGTGAATTTGTTAGGCCCACGTCAAAATAGTATGTGTGTGTGTATGTGAATCTCTTCATGTTTTTACTGCACTTGCTTTATACTGAGAAATGTTTAAAACTGTTAAAACATAAACATTGTAAGCTAACTGGGATAGTCACTTTGATGACCTGTCATTGGTTGATGTGTGCAGTGCTCAGGACTCCGTTAAGCTGCCTGTGATTAAATAGCATCACCATGTTCATGTCATTTCCCCAAACAAAGCTGCCAAAATTGTCTAAGACCAAAATGAATGATGTCCTCTTATTGTAATTGGTTACAGTGTTCCCCATTTCAGTCCAGCCCCTTTAATGTTACACTGTGTTTTAAAGGTTATTCAATGTTATTGGATTGATCCGAACAAAGCAAACAAAATAAATAAATGAAAGCACACTCAGATTCCTTTAAATCTCTTTTTCAAGCCGCAAAATGGCTCCACACTATTGGATTTCCATCGTACCGCATTAGCTAAAAAGAAAACAAATTGAATCAATTACATTTCTGACAGTAGATGGAAAATAAACAAAATGAGTACAGGGAGATTTGGGGGCTTAGTGCACAGCACTCATGCCACTCACTTCAAAGGGTGGAAGGGTGGAGTTTGAGTCACACTCCCGTTCAGTCCAAAAACACGATATGCGGTATTGTCTGCTGTATAAGACATGAAATGGGCTTGTAACCCAAGCTCAAGGCAGCGGCATAGGAACTGGGGGTGTGGTGCGCCCATCTATCCATCCATTATCGTGACCGCTTAATCCCCACTGGGGACGCGGGGAGCCCGGATCCTATCCTGGGAACAACGGACGCAGGCGGGAACCAACCCTGGGCGGGCGCCAACACACCACGGGCGTAGTCATTTGTCATATCCCAAAAAGTGAAGAAGCAGTGTCCCCCCAATAAGAAACGCTACGCTCTTGGCCCTAGGCTCCCAGTTACCCTGTACTGCACCAGCAGTCGAAAGACTGATGTCTGTTTAAATATTTAAATATTAATTCTTGGCACTAGGTGGCAGCCTTACGTGTCCTGACAATATTACATTCGCCAGTCAAGTTAGATTTAATTTGACTTTATACATCATTTATCCTCGAAAACAGATATAAGCAGTCACGCAGTGACTGAAAGCTACTCCGTGTTCCCAGCAAGAAGCGTAACAACTTATCACCAGTCTGAACGGACTGGAAGACACCTGCACGCAGCTGCTGGGAAGGCATTACGTCTGAACATAACACTATCGATGAATCAGCATCTCTTCCGTGTTTCTCTGGTTCAATCCATGCTCCGCAATGATGTGTCAGTGTGAAAAGTACAGATGTTCCGTTTTTATTCACTAAAGCACATTCATAGACCCGAATAAATGTAAATATACTTGTAACCCGTATGACAGGCCAAGGTCTTTACTGAAACTAGGCAATCCAGTATTATTAAACAGCGTTTGCAGCCGTTCCCTATTCCAATGTACTTTTTTATCAATGCTGGGGAAACAATGAAGAGGATATGAGACGGCGGACAAGTGCACCATATAATGTATAATTATCCGACGGAACGTTAATGTTAACAAATAAATTGGTCATATATATTTAGGGGGGTTTCAGTCGTATTGCTTCAGGGGCCTAAGCCCCCTAAGGGTCAAATCCAAGAATCGCCCCCTATATGTATATATAAATACCTATAATAAACTACGTGAATAAAATGACCCATAGGAAAAATCAGTGCCTGCTTCAAAAATAGTGTTGCAAAAGGGAGCCACAGAACTAGTAATTATTGTTTATTTAACCGGTATAAATCTCCGTTTTTAATTTTCTGGACGTATAGTTTGCCAGGCTGTCGTAGTTAACTAATGCACAGGCTGTGCTGAAATTATATGAAAATGGATTTGTTTCTGCGCACGGCTAACAGAGGAGCGGGAGCGTGAAAACAATTTCTAGGCTACTTTTCATAAATGCGATACCATTAAAGCGTGACATTTCCCGTCCACCACGACCCCCCACCCACCTCCGCGGAGCGAGCGTGCCATGTGCCCCGGCAGCCGCGCAGCACAGGTGGGATTTCAACCAATCATAGCCGGGTACTTCTGAGCGCAGCGACGCGATTGGACGGCCGACGCACCCCGCTTCACCACGTCTTACCTTAAGTGATCCAGGGCAGCCGGAGATTGCAATAGTGCAGCGGCACGGACAACGCGATGTGGAGGAAAAATGTGCGTATCCCATAAAACGCTGTGTTCCGATTTATAATTCACATGGTAAATTGCTTCAGCGCTGCTGGGGTAACATTCATGCAGCCAAGCAGCCTGATCCCGAACATAAAGCGCCCTCTATCGGCGTCATGAACCAATTAATATTAATGTAGGGGGGGGGGAGACGCCCTTCAACTTATTTTCGGTAACCAGTGCTATATCTGCAGGTCTAATAATGACTACCCGGTTTCAGCAACAGAGGTGTGCGATGGGCAGAGGTAAACGCCGCGGGTCCGGGCGGAAGGGTCACGGAACGGAGCGCCAGCGGGAGCGGAGGCGCGTTCTGCAGGCGCACCAGCGCGCCGCCGTCGGCCACCTCTTCGATAACTTGAGGAAAGCGGTAATTCCCGCTTCGGAAAAAAACCCCGCCAAGGTAATAGGGCTGCTAATTAACTTCCTTGCCAAGATAAATACAATACCAGCATCAAAATTATAAATGGGGAGATATCTGAATTGGTGTTTTTGTTTCTACGCACATAATGTTGTGCAACTTCTTAACTGTGATAAAACTGAAGTATGGAAAATGCACATTTTTTCTCCCTTAAACAGCATTCCCTTATCACCATATCACCAGCGCCGAACAGGTTAAAACATGCCTTAATTTCCTTTATTCGTTTTACCTTCTTTTTGCCGCCATAATTAACTGGATTGCGCAAAGCTTTAATCGACAAGAGCACGAGCTACTTGTATAATGGGGAGTATGATACTATGCTTCGACTTCGACTTGGCGGGAATGACATTGCATCATTGCAATGTACTGTAGTTGTTATAAGGCCAGTGGAGGAGTCTGCCTGATATACCCTTTCGTGGAGGGGGGTGCGTGAGGTGGGGCCTATCTGCATTGTGCTTGCAGGGACCCCCAGGCAGGGTGCAACATTGGGTCTCCTTGGGGAGGGCACAGATGGCTGCCGAGGTCACCGACTCCGCAGTGGGGCTGACGTGAGCGTCACTCTGGGAGCAGGCTGAGCGACCGCTGGCCGCACCACAGCCTGTACGCTTTTCGGCTGTTTGTGCTGCCGGAAAATCAGGACCTGGAGTTTGAGGAAACAAAACTTTATTAAGATGTGTGCTGAGAGAGTTGTTACAGACTTTCAAACCATCAGGGAAATACCTCAAGAAAATAAAGTCTCCTTTCCCCAATACATGGGGGAGGGACAAGATTAAAAAAAAAAAAAACTAGCAGTCTTGCATAATTTATGCCTTTACATGGACTCCCAATAATATACCCTGTGTTGCCGCCCCCACGCTTGGTCTGACCTGCATATGCATGTGTCTCTCATGGAGAGCATGACTGATATGTAAAAAGACGTTTCTCCCTCAGGAGTGAGTGATGCATCGCGACTGTATTCTGTCCTATGTGGACTCTAGGGCTGATGTTCTTGTGCTGTATGTCTCTGGGCAAACGGCATCCAGCAGCAGACTCTGTGATGGGATTGCAGACGGCCTTAATGCCATTATCCAGTGCTGGAAAGTCGGGGGGCCCTCTCCGACATACCGTGCTGCTTTTATTCCTTCTGGCTCAGCTCTCGAAGCACGTTTGGGAAGCCGGTTTATCCAGTGCTTGTCATAGACAAGGGCTGCATTTCACCTGCAGAGACACATTCAAGATTCCAAGAAAAAGGATTTCTGCATTCTTAATATTAAAACCAATAACTTTAGTTATTCATGAACTTTTCCTGCTTTTTAAAGGAAGAGTTACTTTTTGAATGACCTTACCAGATGCCTAGGAAAGAGAAGGAGGATAGATATCACTTTAGTGTTCAGTAGTACTGACAACTTTGAAGTTATTATTTAATGGCGTGAGTAGCATATTCATACATATTTATGTAGGTAGATATTTGACCTAACTAAGTGCTTAAATGCCTTTGTTGAGGGTATCTCCATGTTGGTGCTTAAACCTGAAAAGATTTAGCCTGTGTTCTAAGCACAGGAAGCCCAACCTGAATTTGACGCAGAAAATTGCAGAGGGCTTTCAGAGAACTAGACTTGCTTGTCAGTAGTGCTTTTTTATGTTCACAGTCTTGTGCATGACAGAGGTTAAGGGAATCTATTTAGGACTGCAGTGTGTACAGTTTCTGCATCTGTCTGTCAGTGGAAGATCCTGAAGCAGGCAAAGCACTTCCTCCAGCAGCGGGAATCCCTGCTCAGCACACTGCTGTCACTGAAGGGTGAGCATCTCTGGCAAGACACGCGGAGAGCGTGCGTGGCGCAGTGCTGTGCAGTGCCGCGCAGTGCCGCATATACTCAAAAAAACGGGCATTATTTCCAGCATGAAACACATAATTCTGAATAAATATGTCTCTTTGTTTACCCACACGGTTTTTCGTCTTTAACTTTGACCGTTTAGAGACGTTCCTTGGGGGCGAAGATGGGCCGTTCACCCTGGAGGATGTCAGAGAGGAGTACAGAAGCCTGCACACTTTCTGCAGTGACAGGTAAGTCGGCGACTGCCCTCTTATCCAACACTAGAGGGCAGTGTGCATCCATTAAGGTTCACGAGGATTTGCCATAGTGTAACACTTCCAGTTTCTGGCCAGAGCAGAACGAACTGGAATTCATCAAACTTTGATCTAACCAAATGGCCTCTTATCTTACTGCTGATAATACCACAGAACTAGTGTCGCTTAAATTACTGTAGCAGTATATTTACATGTTTATAATCTACACTTCTGTGAAATAAAGACCTGCATTCAAGATTTGTTACAATATTGTTCCACACATTTCGAAATGGGGAGTAAAATGTAATTACCATCATAGAACTGCATCACTTCAGGGTCTGTGAGTTCCCCAGAGCTGCAGAGACAGTGTCTGACATGTCCTGTTGATAATTGAGAAACATTGGCTTTTCCTGTTCCCCCTGGTTCCACAGCAGGCCTGACATTCAGGCGATTACATCACCTCTCCTCCTGATTATGCGACGCAGTTTGTATGCTAATGTGATAGCAGAAAAGGTTTAGTCGATATCCAAAGTGCATCTGTAACAGAAGAAAGGCTTGCTGGCCTTTTCATGAATTGGGTGGTGTTCAGTAAGTAAACATGCTGAGTGACCACTGTCAGCTCCACCCACCGGCGCCCCGTCGCATCTCCGCCTCTCTGTTGACCTCTGCCTCACACCCGTTGCTCATCCTCAGCTGTACTCCCTCCAGAGCAGCATGTCAGGGAGGATCTCTGCCCGTCTCGGCTGAGGTCCCCGTGGGCAGGGAAGACGAGGGCCTGGCTCAGTCTCGGTCCTGCACCACGTTCTCCCCAAGCATCCTGGAGTTCGAGGGGTGAGTGGCGGTGCTTTTGTCTGAGGGTTTACGGCACATATGGACGCTCCTGGCAGCCGAAAGCCTTTCAGCTCGCAGTTCCAGCTCAGCGTTGGGAAATGAGTTCATTCACTAATATAAATCTATTACGAGTCTGGAATGAATCAATGGCTTGAAGACTCGGAGCTCTCAAAGAGTCAACAAGGTAAGTTTATGTGAGGCGGCCCTCCAGGGTGGATCGTGGAGGAATTTCACTAATAGAAGGGTAACTCACACAAGAAGTGTTTAGTGTTGTTTACTCATGTATGAAAAAACACAGAAACACAAACACACTACGACATCCCGGAAGGCTGGAACCTATATGCCATATGAGATAAATTCAGAAAATATAGGCATTAATACCTCATGGTATAATGTAATAAAGTGACTTCAACCTGTTTATTGTATTTTTTTGCATGTGCTCGAAGTGCCAAACGGAGACGGATGTATTTATTATGACATCAACCTTTTCCACCTAAAAACTTGTTAAGGTTGACATAAAAAATTTGCCTAAAAGCAATACGAATCACATCCACATAAACGACATAAACCACATAAACTACACCATGTTTTTATTTGAAGACAATAAGACGATCGGGGGTGTTTTCATCAGTTATTTATTTCCCGTGACGTTTTCCCCTTTTGATCTATGGTGACGCTGATATTAAGCTTCATCACGGCTTCACTGAAGCCTCGGTTTCTGAGGTGAGAGCAGGCAGAGCAGTCCATACGGGCGTGAACATCGTGTAAATGTCTCGCAAATGCCTGCTCCGCAGTCGCCAGGCCTGCGTCTTCGCTGAAAGCCACGTTCCTCCCACAGATTCAGGGGATGCCGCTTTGAGTATCTTGCTTCACATCAGTATTTGGTTTTGGCTCCAGTTCCATGTTACTGACAGTCACGTAAGCACTCCCTGCAGCAGTAAGCGTCGTCATCCTTACGGGTTCCGAATTGTATTACATAATTAAGATCATAGTTAAATCCTCTTCCCCTGGTGCTCTGAAGTGTTTGCCTGCCAATATTAGCTCCTGTGTCCCACGAATTCAGAACTTGGATGTCTGCTGCCGAAATGCCCATTGAATCGGATATACAAATGTGTGCGAGGGCTGAGCGTTTAGTGCAGAGATGGACAAGGCTGGATTGCACAGCGTCCTCCTGTGGCGAGGGGGGAACCTTCCTTGTTGCACTTTGACAGTTAGCCAATTTCTCCCCTTGAAATGATATCCAGCTTGAAAAGCAAGCCTGAGGTGGAATGAAATAAGGCGATAAAAGAATCAGACACCGGGCTGCAGATTAGTCTGTGTGGAAGTCCGGTGCCTCTGTGGAAGAGGTCAGGTGACACCCCCTGGGGATCTCCCCCCCCCTCCCTTCCAGGTACCTGTCCTTCTATAGGCAGACAGTGGAGCTGCTTCAGCAGTGTGGGGTTCTGTGTGCGGCGCAGGCACACCTGCCCGTGGTGTCGCAGGCCGTCTCGGCCCTGTGGAGGAGTTTGCCTGCGGAGCGCAGGGCCGCCTTCCAGACCTGCAGCCAGGAGGCCCAACTCCAACCCGGCTCACCCCAGGGACTGTCGCAGACCAACAGCCAGGGGGCGTCCGGGTCTTCCGGCTCCACCTTTGAGGAGGTAACTACGTTTAGGCCGAAAGACCGGCTAGGAAAGGAAAAGAGGGACTGGAAGTAGTAGCACCAAGGCTTCTGTGAATAGCTGAGACAGAACTTGCTGAAGTAGGAAATGCTACTGTGCCTTTAAAGCACCTCATAAGTGACCTCATAAAGAACAGGCAATGGGCCCATTGAAATGACACTTCCCAAAGTGTCTCAGTGCTGGCAATTTTATTTTTTAGGAGGTAGTTTATCAGGTTAGGAATACGGACCAGTCAGGCCAAGAGCCTGTCTGATGGGCAGTTCAATAGTAGCAGTACTTCTTGTTTTGTCTGGTTTTACAGCCACCCCCCACCCCCCCCCCCCCCCAAGAAAAAAAATACACACTCTCACTGGAGAAATTCCTTTGTGGGGAATTGTTATAAATGTTGGAAATAAATGACAGAGAGAACTCAGAACGAAGAAAAATGGGGTTTAAATGGCGCTTTCAGACTTTCAGCAGCCCGGCCTCATTCCAGTGTCCAAAATCAATGTCATGAAAGGGAGAAAATTCAGCTTGCAAATACAGTTATGTCTACCTTAGAAGCTAGGAGCTTGGGAAGAGGGCTGCGTTTTGTGCTATGTTTTATTTAGGACATCGTTGGCTACCTGCCCGAACGGCAGAGTACCGCTGGAGAATCAGGAACCGCTGCTCTCTCTGAGAGAGAGATTCACTTCACATAAAGGGACTGGTCTCATTGATCTTAAACATGCAACATAAACCCAGATGTAAAGGGTAGTAGTGATGCTTCAGTAGCAGTGAACCTTTCAACAGAACAGACTTATATGTCCCAGGGGAGAAATCCCTATCATGGCTCAAGTCCAGTCCATCAGTAGAACCTAGACCTCCCAGGATCTAGCTCCTCCTGAGGGACACCCCAGCAATCCCAGACCAGCTGAGAGCTGTAATCCCTCCAAGATGTCCTAGGTCTACCCTGGGGTCTCAGCCCAGTGGGACGTACCCAGAAAAGCTCTAATGTAATCCTCCTAAAAACACAAATCGCCACAGCTGGCTCCTCTTGAACTGGGGTAGGGAGAAACATCTCTATGCCAAGGCTCCCCGGGATCGCTGATCTCCTCACGCCGCCACAGAGAGCCGAGCCAGCAACCCTGTGGAGAATCTTTTCCGTTGTTCGTATCTGCAACCTTGTTCTTTTCACCATTGGTGAGGATGGCGATGGATAAACCACAAACAGACCAGTACAGAATGCATAAAATCACTACATAATTCTGGGATGTAGCGCATTTCAATTTAACAACTTCAGTAATTATCCATCTGTACATATGGACATTTGTTAGCTGTTCAAACCAAATTGGATGTAATAAATGAGGAAGCGCCTTACTTGCATCACAATGTACCGCTCAACCACCAGCAAATAGGGATTGTCAAAGCTGTGAAGTTGCCTAGTTCAGATCGCTGAAGCTATAAGGAAGGAAAACCCAGCATTTGTTGGAGATGCTCACTTCACTTGAAGATAAGAAATACTGCACGACAAACCCAAGTTTTCAGATAATGGGCTCCCAACTTAATGGTGTTAAACCCTAGAACTGTGCAAATCGTAAAAATGCCAATCAGCCCACCTCTGGAAACGTGTTATATTTTATCAGCATTTTCTATAGTGCTGACTTGATGGTATGTCCACATGAAAGGGGTCCTTTCAGTTTCATTCCCATTTACGTGAAGAAAATAATTGTTTCTGATCTAAAGTAGATCTTAAAAGTTTTTGGTTGTGGCTTGTTGGCTCATGTTGGAAGATCTGCCTTGCGGGCAGCTGGTTTAAGGCCGTGGTGGGAGCCGGCTGCTGCTGTAGGGGCCTTGATAATGGACAGTTTCCCAATAAAGACTAGCTACATGTGCAGATACCCCACCCAATGAACCATGGGACCCAAGAAGCCAAATGGTGAGATGGGGAATGTGCTAAGTTATGGATTAAGGGAGACCCAGTTTTGTGTAAACCTTAAACCATAGATCACTTGACTTGTTTTTGTTTGGTTTTTAGGATATGTTCCAAGACGCCTATGAGGTGGTACAGAGGGAGATGGATTCCACTTCTGAGGACAGGTATTCTGATTAAACCATCTGCCGTACTTCAGGAGATGTAGGCATTAACACCAGTGGCACCACCCTGTCCTGGAAATGTCCTGTGGATGCAGAATCCTAGAGAAGCCTAACATGCAGTTCCCACAACTGGGGGGATTGTGGTGCAAGCGAACTGAACAACACATTATCTTACTTAAAACGACGGCCCAGTGATTAATACTTGTTTCATCCATTCTAATGTGCATATTTTATACTCAAAAGTCATTCATAGAGTGCAAAATCCATGATGCAAAGTGAACAACTAATTGAAGTAATTGGAGAAGACCCAACAAGTACATGTAGTCTTGGGTAAGGGAACAAAACAATGACTGCCATTCACAAATAGATCTATCCACTTTTACTGCATAGGGTTGGGGGGGGGAGCTGGAGTCTATACCAGGCAGCACATGACAGAAGGCAGAGCACAGACACAAACACTCATATGCGAGCGAGCACTATGGGCAGTTTAAAGACGCCAATGAGCCTAGCCACACAAACACACTTTTCATATACAAATAGTTTTCTGACCTTGTGCCTCTGGATTCCTCCTGCACCTACCACTTTCATTCCACACATCCTCTGAACAGTCTGTTTATATTATGTTTCATGGTGTATCAGGCCCACCTTGGGTCTTTCATGTCCTGGACCAGGCCAGTCTGATAGTTCTGCAGTGGTGCCTCAATGAATAACTAACACTTGTAAGGGTTATCGACACTATTGATTTTGCCCTAACAGACAACAACGCTACAAATGAATAAATAAAACAATGGGCAAATCAATAGATTGATTAAACAGGGAATTCAATCCTCTTCATATCCGGCTTTGGCCTCCGTTGTAGAAAACCAGTTTAAACAGTTTGTTGAGTGTTGCACATCATTGTTCAGGAATTGGTGTCATCTGATCCTTATACACATGGCCTTAGTACTGGGTAACTTCTATGATTCCGCTAAAACCTGAAAAGATCAGGTGGGTCCGGGGACAGTGCAGTCTACTCACGTCCCCCGCTAACGAAGAGCGTCTGGGACACGCTTACCGAGACCATCTATCACAATCAGTGCGTGGATGGACTCAGAACGCCAATGTGGCGTGACAGCAGCCCCACCGAAGCTCGGCTGGGTCCCATTGCAGCCCGGCCGTTCTCACCCTTCGGCCAAGCCGGGGAAGCGGTCAGGTCCCTTTTTGTATCGTCGGGGTAGAACATACAGTACGCAATGGTAGGCTGGTTTCCCCTTATCGAAAATCAACAGCTTCCTTGGCACGCGCTTCTAGCCATGCAGGGGATTACTGAATTATATATCCATCTTATCAACATCACATATTCTGGAATGATGGACATTTCGGTCTCAGAGAAAAGCGAAGGCGAACATATTGATTTATCCGACAAAGAACCGCACGGCCCGTTTATGTAACGGAAGACTGCTAACTGCAATGCAAATGCGTTTATCGGTGACAGTCAGCGCGATTAACAGTGTGATTAAGCTCCAGCGATGACAGGTGGGTTTGGGTGAAACCCGGCGGCCGGAGCGCACGGCCATTCCCGCTCCTGGACTGAGAAGCTTAGCCGCAAGAATTGTTGATAGGGAGAAGATCTAATCAAATATCACTAACGAGGACCTTTTCCGGGAATCGAGTTTGCTCAATGAATTATTCATTGTATTTTTGCCTTCAGAAGCAACATAAGGGGCTGCCATCTGTAAGGTTGTGATTAGCTGACTGTCAAACAGCAGACGAGTTCTGCTTTGTTCCTAGCAGTCCTGCTGAGGGGCCCAACTCCGGCCTGTGCAGGGAAGGCACCTGTATCAGCTCCGCTCAAGCATCCTGGGCTGACCCTCACCATGGCCCCAGGCTTCTTTAAAAGCCATTGCTTTTTATTTTTTTTTAAACAAAATGTTGTAGTCCTCCAGTCTCTCGGTACATAGAAAAGGGGGTGTGGAAACACTCAGCCACCTGTTTTATTTATGGAGACAATGTGAAGTTCAAAAAAATATACCCCCGCTTACTCACTAAGGGATTGTGCTTGCGGTGGGGGGGGGGGGGGGGGGGGGGGGGGGGGGGATTTATCCCTGGCAGTACAGGGCACAAGATCAAATGTATATGACTACAGTTTTTTCTCTTTTTCATTTTGGACCTTTTAGAGCAAACAATGCTTATAAACTCAATTTTTCTAGTTGCACATTTCATATCTTTCACATTTTGTATATGTTTGAATAATGCAGATTTATAATAATAAAAATCCGTTACTTTTCTGTCCAGAAGTAGCATTACCTTTAACAAATTTTAAAAAATAATAATTAGTTGACAGTTACCTTATGTGTGACTAATTGAATTTGGTTCACTAAACAAACAATTCAGCTCCTTCCAAACAGTGCTTCAATGAGAATTTTAGAAAATAGTTTTCATTAATTTATTTATTCATTCAATTGTCACCAGGTCTAGTATCTTATTTTTAATAACATCTGCATATTTTGAATCAACATTGTAAACTGGCTAAGTGTAGCTGGAGGATGTTAGAAAATAAAGTTCCCAGTGCATAATTACTGAAGTACAACACTTTCATTAAAAAAAAAAATAATAATAAAATTCATTAAAAACACAGTAGATATGAATCCAGAAAAAAGGTCAACCATGAGTTGGAGAGGTGGTCGGATTTGCTTGTGTGTCACTTTGGACAAAAAAGTCTGCTACATAAATTTCATATAAATTAATAAATATAAAATAAAGGTATATGTAGATAACAGATTCACTGTTCAGACGCCTGCATACCTTCTATGTGTGTGATTATTTCTTCTGCGCGCAGGATATGTCTCTACAGCCGGATGCGTGCAGTCAGCTTTACAGAGTGTAGTAGTGAATTAGTCAATGTTTGCCAGGTACCGTAGGAGCCCAAAGCTTCCCCGGCTCTGGGTTTGGGGCGTGAGGGGTCCGTAGGGGCTGCCACTGTTTGGGAACTGACCTCACATAGCTAGATACCTGCCTTTACACGGGCAACTCTTACCTTAACAAGTCAGACTTGGCCTAACGATTCTGTAGACTCTCGCGTCATTTTAAATTCCTTTAATTGCAGGTGTGTGGTGAATTGCCTTAACTCTCCATTTCACACTGCTTTTAAAAATACATTTAACTTTGCAAGTTGTGATAATGTAGTTATTCACTTGATTTCTGAGTAGGAGGCAAACAGATATTAGACCAAAGAGTCTTGAGTTCCCATGCAGTTAATATTATAAACTGGAATCCTGTACTGGGTATTCCCTGCCAAATGCCCTGTGCTGCCTAAAATATGCCAGAAGATAGAAGGATGGATGGATGGGCATCTAGGCTGTATATCCATTGCTTAAGTTTCACCATTTACTAATTTCTACCTGAACACCGACACTAGTATAGTAGCCTAGAGCGCACAAGTCAGCCTCGTTAATCTGTGCAGACACCAGGAATGGTGAGAGAACGCATAATTACAGCTCGACCGCATTAAATTCATAATGAATTCTGTTTTAATTGTCCCTCTCAACACAGTGAGAGACCTTGCTGCAATCAGGCTGCGAGTTCACCCGCCCCCAGCGCTCTGAATTTATATGTGCAGGGGTGATCAATACGTTTGTTTTGCACCCTCCTCCCCCTCCCCACAGCCCCGGCCGTTTCCCACCGCTGTGTGATAATGAGGGATTGATCCGATGAGGAATAGGCCTCAGTGGAGCCCCCCCCTCTCCCACACAGCTCAAAGATGCCTTGATCCCGCTGTCGGTCCGTGGCAGGGCGGCTGGCGGCCCCGCATGCTGATTTCTAACATGAGCGTGGCCCCACAGACATGGGGATCACGGAGATGGAGAGACTGTCACACAGCGGTAAAGCCGCAGATAAGCCGGTGGCCACTGGGTGGCGTGTCTCATCAGAGGTCCTGACATAAGCACCGTACCCACCTTGGGGTGCCGACAACCCATCTTAAAAAAAACAAACCCATTTTGTCTCTTGCCACCCCCCTCCCCCCTCCCCCCCTGGGGCAGCCCTCAACTACAGGCCCAAGAGGGAAGTAACTTCAGCTGTCTGACGGAGATCTACAGGAACCTCGCGTGCTTCATAAAGACCCAGACAGCAGAGCAGCTGGAGGTCGCACAGGTAAGATGGAGCCGAGATGGGTGCACGGAGTGGGGGGTGGGGGGGGGGGGCAGGGCTAAGAGGGACAGCTGGGGAACAGAAGGAGTCCTGGATACATTTGGTGGCTGTAATTCTGTCGCCATAACCCCAAAGAGTGCTGCTACTTCTTTAAACTGGTGGGACAGACAATAAATTACAGGTCTTCATCTATTAGCTGCCGATCGAAAAATGGGCGTTACAGATTGCAGATGCCAAGGCCGGTCAGCCCACTCGGCGGCCCCCTTGTGCCAACTGAATGGTGTATTTGGCAACTTAGTTTCAGTGAAATTGCCCAATATGACCCTTTTAACCTCTGTCAGGTGTTAAATGATGGAGTATGGATCAAGTGTGGTCAAGGTTAATAAGGTGCTGATGATCTAGCCAGGAGTGGCGTTACCCTTCCCCAGCTCTTGCCTGGAATCCCGGATCCTTACAAGGATTTAGCAGGACACCCCACTGTCCAGCAGAAATCGTAAAGGGCGCCTTTAGGTACTTGAAGGTAGTGGGTCGGCGATGACGCTTTGGTCTTAGTTGAGATGTTACTGTATCCCCCCCTCGCCTGCATCATGTGACCTCATTACGCAGCAGTAAATGCTTATTCAGCTCCTTCAGATGCACCTCATCAGCCCTCTATCCACATACCCCTTGGGCTCCATAGAAGTGAATAGTGCCCCCGGCATGGCACACCTGCCCCCAGGCCGGCCACACTGTAGGCCTGCTGAATGTTAAGACACCCCCTGCCCCCCCCCCCGCAGGACCTGTGCCTGCCGTCGGACTACGACACCGTTTTTCTGAGGTGCACTGAAACGTTTGACGATGAAGACTTATAGATGCCGTAAATCCAGAGCCAGCCTGCTTCCCGTAGCCTTAAACATCTTTATAACATACCTCTTATATTCCTGTATTTTTCCCCTGGCATTTTAATCAATATGCAAATATTCTTTTTTTGACTTAACAAAATTGAGTTGTTTGGAATCTGATGTCCCAAGACCCTGCAGTGTTTGTTTCCATAAATAAAGCTGCTCCCCTGCTGAGGTGTGTGTCTGTCCCCTCACTGCACACAGTCCGCCGTATACAGTCCCCCTGCGGCTGGATCACCGCTGGCCTGCTAAAGGTTGCTTGGATGCTTCATCACCGCCGAGGAACTTCGCTCGTTCATTACACGGCACAATCACACCGCTACATTAAATTTTAACTGAATAATTAACTCGGGGGAAACTTTTAGTACCCTTTGTGATGAAAGGAATGCTGACTTGGGGGCAGTGCTGTAAGAAGTGCTAAGAAAACCCCATTAAAAGTTCAGCAGGAGGGCATAAAGACCGAACGAGCAGATGTTACGAGGCGAGCCTTTTAAAAAAGCCCATCTCTCTTCAGCGTGCAAAGACATGATGAGTAGCGAGTTGATTTCAGTCAGTTCTTTTATTCAGGTAGTAGTTTGTCTATCACCACTCCCCTAAACAGACATCTTAGTCTCATGGTCTTCGGCTCTCGCGCCGGACGCACACACTCGCACACGCAAACACACACTCATGCCTACTTGCTTGTCTTCCCTCCCACACACTCACACACTCCTCAGGGCAGTAGAGCTTAAGCTCAGTTACACCACGTGCGGCGGACACCTTTGCTGCAGCGAGCCCCCTTCCTGCCCAGGCGAGGCCTACAGGGCCGGCGTCACTCAAACAGCTACGCTAATCTTCACCTGGAGGTCATCACACCCCCCCCCCCCCGCTGCAGTCTCATACTTCTGGACAGGTCCAGCCAGCACCTACCTCTCCTCCCATCTGTGGATAGTGCATTGTTTTCTTTGCCTGTTTGCTGTTTTCACATTAAAACTTTTAAACACATACTGATACAAAATACTGACAAGTAAAAACAAAAACGGGTGATGTCCTTCCACTCTCTGTGGGAAACGGGAAGTCCACCTGGACACGTTGAACGGTGCAAGTCTAAAGGTGTGTCGGCTTCTGAGGACGCTGCAGGGACATCGGAGGGCAATAGTGAGGCCGGAGTAGCTGCTGGGGGGGCCTGCAGTCCGGTGATGTCAGCGTTTTGGATGTGTCAAGTTACGGGGACTGTCTAGATCAGTAGCCAATCACATCGCTGAGCGTGCTTCCATAAGCATCATTAGTGACTTGGGTTCCACCTATCAACCACCATCAAGCTAATCTTGGGATGCCAGGAAACAAATTATACAAGAATCTTTCATGATTCACAGTTCAACCTTTCTTTCAGAGTTTCTGTGCAGTCAATGCATGAATAACTTTGCAATAAAGCCTCTCAGACTGAGTTCGTAGCCCCAAGATGTCATCATAGTTACCTCCCCTGCAAAGTCAGGACTTACTTTGAGCAAGACAAGCAATTAATTTTGAAATAAAATTTGCATTAGCAGTCTCTAGAACATATAAAACATTTCCCTTGATTGCAACAAGCATTTTTGCACATTTATTCTCAATGGTGGGCGTCACAGCTTAATATTTTACTGTGAGATATTCCAGGATATTTCCAGGGCTGCTGTTACAGGTATAATTGTTACGTTTCTTAGCATTCAGATGCCTAGTGCATCGGCCTCTCTGGCTCACTGGGTGGGCACAAGAGGACAAACCCTAAGTCTTCCTTCTACTTATTAGCAACACAGCAGAAGGGGCATTGCCCCAAAGATGGAGTCTTGCAGCACTC
The DNA here is from genome assembly GCF_048594095.1 of Paramormyrops kingsleyae. Taxonomy (NCBI): domain Eukaryota; kingdom Metazoa; phylum Chordata; class Actinopteri; order Osteoglossiformes; family Mormyridae; genus Paramormyrops; species Paramormyrops kingsleyae. The sequence continues at coordinate 17,260,725 of NC_132797.1, forward strand.
ATCCGTCTTGGCTTTGTTGAGCACTTTGCTGTTGGCACAAAAATGGCAACACTGAAATGAAACCAATAAACACAGCTGGGCAGCTGAACGGAGCACAACTTGCCGTTTAGTCATGGCATGGGCTCGGGGGAGGCCTTCCAATGGGAACGTCCTTTATTTGCTAGCTGCGTATCGCGGCATTGGTTGTTTGGCATGTGTTGGTTATTTTTCTTTAAATGTTGAAGCTGGAGCCCATGCATATGGCAGCTTCACCGGCCAAGCCAGACTGCTGGTGAAGGCAAACACATCCTCATCCTCATCCTTCTGTTTTACAGATGTCTGTCCTGGTCATTTTCTACACCACTGGCTCTCACATGAAGGCGTAAACAATACACACATACCAGAGACACGGCAGACATTCTTACGACCCCTGCGGCTGAAGTCCAAAGGAACCTAGAGCTGCACGGACAGTCTGAAGGCCTAACCACACCTGAAGCGTCCCACAGAGGCCATGTAGAGGGTGTCCAAGCATTCCGCCCCCAGGGCAGCCGCCCTATGCGCAAAGCGAGGGGCCTAGCTGTTGTTCTCAGCTGTCATGTACTTCAGCGCCGCGAAGCCATAACGCCGTGACATGTTCTGCTGGAACTCCTCCTTAAGCGTCTTGAGGCAGACGCGGTACTGCTTGTTGGAGCGGAACTTGGTGATGTCGAAGCTGGGTGCGTGTGGCATGTGGATCATGTAGGCGTTGGGCAGAACCACAAACTCATACTCCTGAAAGAGAGTGGATCTGTTACCATAAGTGATACCACAATCTCACTCTAAGAGAGGGCAGGTTACACAGCAAGACTTGTGACTAACAGTGAGAACCATTCATCTTCATATGCAACTGAGTTACGTGCATTCATGTAATTAACTTCTGCCTGCGTTTAATGTTCACATTTAAAAATTAAACCACCACTAAAGTGAAAGATGTTTAATTTGAAATGTATTTAGAGCCAATTTCTCAACCTTGCTCAGAATAAAAGGGATTTAATGATCCAGTCAATATCTGATATTAATTTAAAGCTTGTGAAATCATAGGCTCCTTTCTGGACTTGGTGCATCATCAATGAACCTCAGGACACAATATTTGAAACTATATGCAGCAACAGAAGATCAGTACCTGAGCATCCAGCTCCATGATATGGGCCACTTTGTTCCACCCAAAGCCCACGAATCTGCGGTCGTACTCGGGGCTGTCACGCCGCACCATGACATAGGGCTCGAAGTCCGCCTCCCACTGCACACGATACGGTGTGGTGGCCGTCCTCCACTTGGCGAAGTTGGTGGGGGCGTGGCCCTTAGTCCACACGTGGTACCTTTGTTGAGAGAATGAATTACAGCAAGACTGCAGCAGGAGCAGCTTGAAGTTTATATGCTTTTGAACTGAAATACCAGTAAGGCCTCCCTGACACAACACTAGCAGGTACATATATATATATATATATATATATATATAAAAAGTGAAGGCATTTCACCTTTGTTTTTATTTTTTTTTTATTTTTTACTAAGGCTGAGTTATGCTTGATGCCCATTTTTATTAGCAGTGTTTTCCAATGAAGCCATTGCTGAATCAAAGGAAGGACTCGTGCTTACCTGAAGGTGAACAGGGTGCCCATGTCCAGCTGAGACAGAAGCTCAGCCTTAGACTTGGGATAGGACAGGCGATACCGCAGTGTCTCAAAAGCAGGCACAACCAGGGCCTTTTTGGTGTTCACCATGTCAAGCTGCACAACAGATTTCCTGGTGGAGATAGAAAAAAGTGAGAACTGCCACTTCGTGGGACCAGCGGAGACACGACGTCCCACTCAACAGTGAGTAGTTCATCGACCCGAAGATTTTTACAATCCTGAGACTGACATCTGAAAAGCGTCAATCAATAACTGCATAGCACATTAGATCTGTGCCCCTTCCAAGCAACCTCTATGGACATTCATCAATTCATCCCATTCAGTCATCTTTCAACCATTCAGTACAAGCTGGCCAGGAGGCCACAGCACAGGGCATTAGCCAGGGGAACATACTGGACAGGTTGCCCATCCATCATAGGACTTAAATGGCCAATGTGGCCGATGTAGAGATGTCAGTTCACATAACTACAAGTTAGGTGGGGGTACCAGAGTACCCAAAGGAAGCCCGCATAACACGAAGAGAACATGCAGGTTCCACATACAAAGAAGGGCATGATTCAAACTCCCAATTTTGGCAACTGTGCTGCCCACTAAGCCTTAATACTGCCAGGCTAAGGAAATTAATAAACTGATTTAAAGTTGTTGATAGGAAGTGGACCACAAAGAAATACGTGTGGAGCTTACAAATGGATATGCAAGCATGCTTTAATGAAAATATATGAAATACTGAGGTCAAGTTCTGGCATCCACTAAAGTGCTTCAATAATTTAGCTGAAAAATTGTCAGAGTAAAAATCTCTTGGCGGTGAGGAAGCACAGCATCGTGATAAGCATGCTCCACTCAACATCATCGTTTTCTGTGTAGGCTCTATAAACCAAACTCCACATAATCAAGTGTTGCTGGTCGTCACTTAAGCTCCACTATGGCAGGAAGCTGCTCACCTGAGGTACTCGTAGAGTCCATACATGGGCAGGAAATCAATGTCAGACAGGAACATGTATGGAGTGTTGACCTGCTTCATAGCCACGTTGCGCAGCAGGTTCACGGGGTAGAACTGGCCCTCCTTGTAGACAATGTGGTAGCCCACGTTGCTGCGGCTCATCAGCACCTCGGAGCCCTGGGCGTAGCGCAGGAACTGCTGGGCCTCGGCGTCCGACAGGTACAGCGCCAGGCTGATGGGGCCTTCCCAGTGTTTGCAGATGGCCTCCAGCATCTGCAGCCTGGAGCAGAGGGCAAACATCGGCTCAATTCCGGGACGGAGGCCTTGCCTTCTCCAAATTCACCATGTCTATGGTCATGCTTACATTGCCTCGGTAACAGGTATACATGTGTCAGCTTTAGCTAGAAATTACCACCATTTCGAAAATGCCTAACTTCACAGAAACCCTAAGACAATTCTCTCACACAAGGTTTACAACAAACGTCAGGTTCCAATATATTATGTAATGACTCTATTATTCTAAATTTGTAATTCTGGTATTTATCATCTCAGAGCTTAAGCTCTGGTTTATGCCATAAGTTGGTGTCTCGGGGAATCAGGCATGTATATGCAAAAGTAAATGCGTCCCCCCCAAACAATTAAGGCTCGAAATGAAGAACAGGCAAAGAATTGTTAGGATTGACCTGCCAGAAGCTGAAGAGTGCTACACAAATGGTGATAAGGCTCAGAAGTGCGATTGAGAGTGAGCTCAAGCGTGTCCATTGGGAGCCACTTAACGAAGCATCCCTCATGAGAGTGCAAAGAGTACGCGTAGTCACTGTGACAGGGCAGCAGTCACGGTCAGTTAACCGCGTCTCACGCCTCACTCTACCGCTAAACCTTCTGCCAACCTTTTCATTAGCTGAAGCCACTTATGATCAGCCCAACACAGGACTTCCCAGCAAGCACTGCTCCTGGTTACCCCCTACAGACAGCCATCGGCCTTGCTGCCTCTTTCAGACGTTCACACCCAAAGTTGGGGCTTCAAAATGCAGGCCCGGTGATGTAACAAAACGACAAAAACCCTACCTTGCATACAAGATCCCTGGATGTATTATTTAAAGCCTAGTTAGCTGCAGAATGTCTTGTTTTCAACGGAAAGCCGTAAAGATCACAAGTCTTATTTGGCTTAAAAAAATCAAACATGCATAACCCAACAAAAACTTGTACAGAATATTAATATTTGGTTTCATGTACCAATTAGCATTTGATTCAGCAGCTCTCTGCACCAGATAACCCAGCAAAGAAACCAAGAAAATAAACAGCAACATGCTGAGCGAGGTTGCACAGCACACTGACAGAAGTCAAGGAAAATAAGACGGAACAAGCACAATGGCTCCTCAAGTGTAAGCTTCATACCTCTTCATACTCTCTTACTATGAAAATGTCAAACCTGTATTTGAATTCAAATTAAGTACATATTAAGCATGTTTGCATCACCTTCAATTACTAAGATATTTTCAGAAGCAGGGTAATCTATCTGATTAGCATATAACCGCTGATGACAATTTCCCAGATTCACCTTGGTGACTGTTGAGAATGATTTACGTACGTTTATGGGTGTTTCTGGTTAAGCTAAAATTTTGTTGACAATGTATGGTTTGATCCCTGAATATTAAAAAGAAAACAGGCAATTACCATATAAAGAGCACAGGAAATTCTAAAGCAGATTCATATTCATCATTCAACATCATCCCTGCATGCCTTGGAGAGAAATCTTTATGATCTTAGTGAAATTAAAGTAAATTAAAGCAACGCTTATCAGTTCATATAGTAGCAGTCCATGCAAATACTGGGGTAGCCACTTTGGGAAGCTAGACATGTGGAATGTTACAATTATATGAGCTGGGGAGTTGGAGGGAGTAGATGGGATAAAGAAAGTATGCCTTTGAAGGGCTTCTGAAAGTTTGCACAGCAGGAGGCTTGGAGGAAGGAAAGTGTGGGGTCCTGGACCCCAAGCCCACGGTATAAAGGGAGGACTGCATGAAAGCCTGCAGGGCTGCCATCCATCACCCGTGGCAACGATTGACCTACCAAAGCCTTGTGAAAGTTAATGAGAGACCACGGCAAGGCAATAATCAGACATAAACATAGAACTCATGTCCTACATCACAATGAGGAACTGTGTTTCCAAGCCACAGAATAATCAAAAAATACATAACAGGTTTTGTCACTGGATATGTTTTGAGAAGGTTTCTATTAATTGGGTGGCAGCTATTATCTTTTCTTTGACTAAGATGCAGCTAGCATTTTTCCAGGAAGGTTGGAATTCAATCTACACTTAAATCTAAATCCATTATACATCTAAACCAAATCTTTTTATCAAGGACCAGTGCTTGCTTTTATCGTGGAGTTCTCAGAGATGCTTGCATGTAATTACAATTCAATTAAGTGGTTATTGAATCTCTTAAAAAACCCAATGTTCATTACAAACTGTTTTGTGTGACGCGTCTGATTCCGTCTCAGCAGACCGAGTCTGTCACCCGTGCGAGAGATGTTCCCACAAAATCGACGAGATCCAGTAACACAAATAAAGGTTGTACAGCGCAGTATCTGCCTCCCATGGCAACACATCAGGCAGACAGAAAGACCTGGCTTTTGTGTTGGTTCCTCTCTGCAGGAATTCCAAGGACATCAGAGATATTAAAAGAGAAAATATGAGTGTTTCTCCCTGTACAAACACAGACGCTGCATCTTTATTCCAAGGGTGTGTGCACAGACACAACTTTACTGTGCGTCAAATAAAGAGAGGCACCGTCCAGAAGTGTAGGCAGCATTCCTGGATCCACACGTCTGCCTTGATGTCGCCAGTCAGAGATAAATGGAGTAATAAATCAAAATAACTCTGGGGGCTTTATCTCTAATTTGTTCTAGAATTTCACCTTAAAGGCCATGAAAGCCCAGTTCTCTCATTTTAAATAAATACAGGAAAAATAAACTTTTCATTGTTTTTTTTTTCTTAAACGTACAGACAACTCGATGATTGTATCAAATGGAAAATCGGAATTCTTCAATTCCTACTGTCTACAAATGCTTACTTTTACAGCCAAAAAAATTAGTTTTAAAAATTCTGCGCAAAACATTTGTGATACAACATACAAGTCAACAATGTATTTTGAACACATCCTATAGTGCTGTAAGTATGCAGTTTAATACTGCAAAGAACTGCAGTCTTTGCACTGCTGTTGTTCCCTCCAGCCACCAGGGGGATCATGGAGTACAACCACGGACTATACCTGTCCATGGAGAGCTGGGCCACCAGCGTGACGTCTGTGTGGTCATCAGCCGGCTCGTACTCGTAGTGCAGGAAGTACAAGTGCGTGCGGTGCACCGTGAAGCGTTCCCGACGGAACTCATAACAGGGGTCATCCTCGTCCAGCTCAGACAGGGTCTTCTGGAGCTGCATGGAGGGGTGACAACGGGACCTCAGATGACTGGTCAGAGTAATTCCATCCCGCTGCTTTAGCAGATGCTAACACGCTCTTGCTGGCACATTCAGGGCAGCCCACATGGCCTACATTTAATGTGCTAGCTGTTTATTCAACTGTGTCTTCTAACTGGAGCAATTCAGGTAAAGTAGGTTAAATCAGACAATGACGTCAACGTGCAGCAAGGAACTTGGGGCCCAAGGTCATGTGACTACCACCACTCCACAAGTATATTCAGTTAAAACCAAGGTAAAACATTTTTACAGATAATGAACTGGGACAAAACCACACAGTCCTTATTGAAAAAAATCAATAACAGAGCAAAGAAACTAAATTTAGTACAAATAGCAAGCTGAAGAAGCATCTCAAATTTGTCAATGTGCAAGCAAGGTGCTTTAATAACACAAATGATCATGCCTGAACAAAATATTTATTCACCAATTAAGGATCACAAGGAAAACCCAATGCTTATTCTAAAAATCTGAAGGAAAAGGAGCCAGGATGCGTTTGTGGTGAACATGTCCACTGCACACTGACCCATGGCCCATCAATAAGCCAGATCTGCCTGAGCAGGGCCGCATTGCGAGGCAGCCCCCTGCGTCCGCTGGTCTTCATCCCAACCCATGTCCCAGGTGACTTAATTAGGCAAATCATTTCCTCGGCAAGATGCATTTATTTATCAGCCTGTGCTCTGCAGTTTCCAGGGCAAATCGTTTCCTGAGCCAAGACAAAAACCAAAAAATAAATAAAAGACTTCTGACAACAAAAGTCAAAAAGAATGTCTGTCGATCGCCTTGGAAATGTAAATCTGCTCCAACAATGAGATCAATGGAATCAATGTGAGCTGCGGTATCAAAGGAAAACAGAACCACAGGTGATGCCTAATGCCTTTATAGTCAGTACTGAAAATCAGATACAGTGTGTTTCCCCACCTTTTGAAGGTCAACCTCCAGGTGGTACCCATGCAACCCATAATGTGATTCATTTCCTTAACCTCATCTTTTGAATACAGATGTTATTTAATTGATATAGCAGGATTTCTGGCCAGGTGGTTGAAGAAAGATTTGACTTTTGCTTTTTTGTACATATCACAATGATATTCTTACTTGTGTGCTTCCTGCAGATGATAGTGCCAAATACATACAAGATACAAAATGCAAAACATCCTTAAAAAGTAAACGCCAGCTCTGGGAGACAAACATACACTTGCATTCGCCTTGAGAACAACCTGTTTATCTAAGATGTAGACATTTTACTGTGACTAAAAACAGTCACCCAACAAGCTGCAATTTTAGCACACAGACATTTAAAATAAAATCACCAATCCCCAAGAAGTGCCAGCTTCAAAACTGGTAGTAGAACATCTGACACGGGTTCACTGGTACTGTATGTCTAGAATGTCTAGAATTTTAAGGAGATACCACATAATCCCCAATCAGCCAAGCCGAACCCAGTGTATTATGTCACCTTCAGGGTACAGTTACAGAAACATTGGGGGGGGGGAAAAACCTGGAATCGAAAGAAGTAGAAGGAATTTTTAAAAGACACTGGTCCAATAAACAAATCAGATTCAAAGAATGGGAGAGCTTACATTCTCACTGTTGTGGTCGGCCTCGCTGGGACAGCCAAACAGCTCACGTCGCAGAAGGTTGCCGTCATACTCCAGGAAGGTCAGGTAGAGGTTACGAAAGAACTCCACGTGCTTGTTCTTCACCCGCAGCTTCTTGGGGGAGTTCCAGTGGATGACCTGGAGGGGGAGGAGGAGAGTCACTGACACGAGCATTTTCAGGAAGCGACTGCAACAAGCCACGAGGCGTTCTCTGGAAGCTTTCTCACAGATGGGACGTAGGACAACCGCCAACGCAAGAAATGCCTTTCCAGCTTAGAAATCAGAAAAAAAAATAGAACAGTAACATAATTTGAAGGTTAGGGCTGCAATGGCCCATTCTTGGTGGCCTAAAGGAATGTTCAAGCCAACCCTGGAAAACAAGACCCACCTTAAGATCTGACACGTCCTTGTAACATTTCTCGGAGCGGGTGTGGTCCGACAGCTGCACGTTCCAGAAGCAGGGCAGCTGGTACACCAGGAAAGGATTCTGTTTGATCACTGCATTAAAGATGTCCTGCAGAAACAGGAAGATGGCCTCAGGTCAGCATGTTTGATGGGATCACCAGCAGCTAGGAGAAGACTCTCCTGGAACTCATGATGATGCCTGTGCAAGACCCATTCAGGCAATGCCGTTTCAAAGACAGGCAATTTCATCATGCAGCTGACATAAAACCCTATAAAGACTGGTACTGGCTACCTCCGCTCCTCAAGACTTACAGGATCGTGAAACAAAGTAAAACCGCAGCAGTCAAGACCGGATCTGCTTTGTCTAATAGTGCAGTCTCCATTTCTCCAGTGACACAGCAATGGGCACTCTGCTGAAGGTCATTTGAAAAAGGCAGCATTTTCCTGATATTCCAGCAAAAAATAAATAAATAAATACAAAATCAGGCAGTCAGATCTATCCTCCAGGTACAGCTACGAGTCAACCCGAATGTTTTGCTCTTAACCCGAATCGTATATATTTTGCTAACCGGGGGTAGGGGGGGGTTGGGCAAAGAGAATATTCCTTGATATTGGAATTGTTTATAATCTACAGAGCCTGCATTCGGAATGAGCGCGGTACCAGTTCAGAATCCCAAATCGGCCCAGAGGCGACGAGCTTCACATCGTGAATGCAAGATAAAAAAAAAGACTCGGGGGCCAGACCGCCGGCCGCAGATACTGGAAGCCTTTGTTGAAAGGGCCGATGTGCAAAGCGGGAGGCCCCACCAGAGCTTTCAGGAGGCCCTTTCGTTTCTAAACACCCTCCGTTACGGGGCTCCGCCAAGAGATCGCCAAAGTCGAGGTACATCAAAAGCGGGCCCACGAGTGCCTGCATCCAGCACCAGTGAAGTACTGCACAGATGCTCTCCTTCTCCAGCCCGAACCGCACCAGTGAAGACAGAGACAGACTAAGGGAACAGCGCTTCCTTAGGTGTAGTGCAGTCTTAATTGGAATCCTGAAAAAGTCTATTGCACAGAACTATGGGTAATCAATGGCAAAGGGGCAACAAGGTAACAGGACAATATCCGTGTCTGGTATGAATTATGGATCCATCCCCTCCTAAACGCAGGAGTCAGTCGACTGTGCCTTTAACCGCAGTGACAGTGACACCCCGGCAAACGTGCCGCATGGACCCACAAGGGAGCCATAATAGGGAGGGGGGGCAATTAACGAGGCCAGCGTGTTCCTCTCTCACCAGCTGGACCCGTTTCTATTTTAACCATGCTCCGTAAAATTTATATTTTCGGCAGCTATGACTTCATTCATAATTCAGATCTGAACCTCCGTTACTTTTGGAAAATCCTTTATCAGCCTGGCACATCTACAGAATGACCCATGGCAGACCACAAGTGTCTGGACTCATCAAGCACAAACCTTACAGACCTGCATGAGGTCATTACGAAGAAAGGGTTCTGAAACTCCTCATGACCCAACGATCTGTGATGAAATGCTACGACTATGAAGGAGGCCTCTGACACACGGAGCTGCTGTTAGCCTTCATTAAGAGAGAAGCCTAAGAACCTCTTGGTGCCCCTTCACCTTTCCTTCGTCATCAATGGCCAGAGAGCCAGTTAACCCTTTCTGCCACCTGGAATAACTCATCTTCCAGACAAACACATTCACATTTCCCGCATGCTCATCAAGCAGACAGGCAATTTTTGGAAATTAAAAAAAAAAAAAAAGGAAAAAGTATTTTAAACGAGGAACGGTTGCGTTTTGAGTTTTTACATGATTACTTCATTTTGGACTTTCTGCACTCAGCAGTACCTTGTTTACTCTTGTTTATACAAATGCATCTATTCATGGACACAAACACAGAAGCCGACTGGCAAGACTCCCACGGGAACGAACACAAGCAACCTGGGACATTATGGACAAGTTATATTTTCCAAACATACATCATTACTGCCTGTATCTCCAGTGGATGGTTTCCAAATGGAGACTAAAAACAACTTCACCTTAAAAAAAAAAAAACTACTTATAATACTGGACGTCATAGTATTGTGATGTCATAAAAAAATTCGATAATTGAAATTGAGTGACCCAGTCCTGCATCCCGATTCAAGGTCTGTGACATCATAAATGACTGCAGGAAACTAGGGACTTGAAAATATCAGTGGTCAGCTTTATAACTGTGGTGCCATATTTTGTGATACAAACATGGAACAGTGGGATGTTAGCATGCTTCATGATGCCATGTCAATCACATAAAATTTCGGACAAAGGCTTGTCTGTTGAGATTGTGAGGTCATGCATAATTAAAGTCAAATACGCAATGTCACTAGCGAATTATCTATGCATTTATAAAAGCCCAAAGGAATAACAGGCTAATGAAAGATATTCCTTAGTTGACTAGAGTAATTTATGAAGGCAGTAATATACAGCATCTCAAACAGATACAAAATTTTCTCTTCTAATAACTAGGAAGTGACCCATTTGGCAAATTACAGTTTGTACCTGAAAAGGAAGAAGCAAGTAAGATAACTCCTTTGTTGTGTGATGGTAATATATGCAAATTTTGGCTTTAATCAGTCAATCGAGCACTTGGATGCCACAGATGGTGGCGACAGCGTGGGAGGACGCGTGTGCGAACAGAGCGGCTCACCTGGTCAGCCAACGAGGTGGACAGCATGCTCATCAGCTCCCGCTCGGCCGTCAGGCGCCACATCTGCTCCCACTTGAGCTTCCGGAGTCGGTCCAGAAGCAGCAGGATCACCCCTGGGTGACAGGCACGCAGACAGCTTCAGCAGGGCATCGCTTTGGTGTGACACACACACAGATTCATTCCGGGGTCACCATTATGTGACAGACAGGCACACGGGGGACTCTGGAGGTGTGAAGCACGGATTGATCACCTTCACAATCAGCAGGAGATTAGCAGCTAAAGTCTGGTGGTATGACATTCTATCTAAGCCTCAGTCCCAAATGTCCAAAAGTATCAGGATTTAACAACCCCCCCCTCCCCAAATTTGGCAGAAGTGACCCACTCATATACACCCTCATTTGTGTTCACCACCAGGAGTCCAAGCTGTTTCCTGTTGGCGCTTATAAACAGCATGTAGCAGGGTACTGTAGTGGCAGGCAAACTTTGCATGACCAGGGAAGACACGAGAGCCCGAAAGCCCTGGCGAGGACGGCAGCCAGAGAGGAAAGTGCTCGGTCACGCTCGGACCGCGGCAAACTATATTTGGACCCACAGAGCTGCAGGCGGCGTTACTGTGTGGGATCCCCGCAGCGTGAGACATGGGGATGGATGCTCTCCTATTAATAAAGGACTTTTAAAAAAGACACCGACTGATTCATCCTGTCGCTCCCACTTCTTGAAGCAATCCTTCCTCCTGACAAGCACGCCTTTATCAGGGAGTCGGGGAAGGCGACGGGCCGCTCCTTAAGTCACAACACGCACTCTCTAAACGCAGACGGCAAAGCCGCCACCGGCAGAGGACAATCGATTGTTTGGGAAAGCTGCTAAGATGGGGAGGGGGATAGAGACGACCGACACATTACCGGCAATTTGCAATACCTCACAGCCCACGCCCAACCACTGTGGGACCCCACCTCTGGACCTATCGAGTCCACTGTGGGATGTCGAGAGCAAGACTCTTACTGCCAAGGAGACCCCGCATCACGGTGTGATGTGTGTGTTATATATATATATATATATATATATATATATATATATATATATATATATATATATATATATATATATATATATATATATATATGTATATATATATATATGTATATATATATGTATATATATATATATGTATATATATATGTATATATATATATATATATATATATGTATATATATATATATATATATATATATATATATGTATATATATATATATATATATATATGTATATATATATATATATATATATATAATGTGTGTTGTCTATTACAGACTAGAAAACGCAGTCGTGATCAAGTTATCATGGCTTCCCTTCCTCTGAAACACACATGAGAATGTCACTCTGTCAGCGATGTCAGGAGTCATCAATCAATCAGGCCCCGCAAGCGACGCCGAAGACCACACAGACACATCAAAGCTTGTGCCAGCTGCATTCTTAGAGCACAAGAATGAAGAATTTGAGGACAGATTCTGATGCCAGTTTAATACTGAAGAAAAAAAACAATGGTATCATGATTGTTTTACATCATGTGTGAGATCCCTTATTCAGCTGATTTTACATGTTATGCTAAAATTCAAAAAGGTTTCCTATGTTTTCAAAATGATAAGCTGCAATCGAAGTGTTGAAATATGTTACACAATCAGGTTCTTTTTTTTTGTTCTTTGTTAAATCCACATTTACTTCCTGAGGCAGACTGAGTCCTCAGCACTGAGGAAGGTGTTTCTGGCCTACAAATGGCTCAAATTCTGCTGGCTAAGCGAGGTTCACGTAGGTGGGGGAGAGTACTATGTTAGGTAACAAAAACCAGGGGGAGGTGGGAGGAATGGGGACTTTAAAAATCAGCATACTACGCCTGACAAGTCAAAGACAGATTAACCAAAAACATGAAGTAAAACGAAGTGAACGAATCGCATTGTCAGAATCATATTTTCATCGAGGTGAACAGAAAGCATCCCCAGTGATTCTATTGTGCTCTAAAAATGGCGCCAGAGATCTGCCTTCTGTTTCTTTGTCCATTTTCTGCTACTCCAGCTGTGCCTCCTTGCACCTCTCCAGATTGCTCTCTGGTCCGGCATTTGCATTCACGGCGGCTGCACCGCAGACTCCACGGCGCTCCTGTGAGGCTGGCCAGTGAAAAAGGCTGACCGCTCTTGTTTTTGCCAGCAGATCAAGCGAGTGCACACCGCGGGGAAAGGTGGCGCCGCATTTGAAAAGAGATAAAAATAACAGGCAACCCAGAGAGGAGGAATTGCCGTGGTAACGGACCATAGTCAAATACTCCATCTATCCCTCAAGGCATTTTCTGGAACCATAAAACTGTTCAGATTACTATATATTCCCCATTTTTCTTTTCATAAACCAAAATGACTGCAAACAAACACAGAGACTTGGTAAATTCTACTGTCAAAGCAGAAGGAAATTCTGTCATACAGAAAATGTAGGTGCACTTCATGGAAAAACAAAGATGCAAGTGGATTTGATGGCAGAACCAAAGAACGGCCCACTTCTTGGAAACAAGGACCAAGCACTCACCTGTGTTGAAGCCCCGCCCAAGGGCTGGCCATGGACGGTGGTTCTTCCATAGGTTCCCCAGGTACCAATCGCTCTGGTTCTCCACCAGTCCCAGTACCTGCTGACCTGAGGAAGAAACAATGACAGGGAGCTGGATGATAGTCCTTTAACTGGTTCTACAATGATGGGGCATTGAAATGGCAGATGAGTTTCGACCAAGCGAATCTTCAGCCCTAACCAGAGTTAATCATTCCCTACAAGATCATTTATGATCATCGGCACACATCGGAACCAAAGTACGTACCATTTCTTAGAGTGTCACGGGAGACACCCAGGCCATAGAACAAACATCCTAAGGACGGTCTGGACCAGCTGCCCAAAATCTCCTTCCCCCTCCCCCCCCGGACATATCCCATTCTTCTTTGCTGCCTGGGAAGCTCAGAAAGAGTGTATTCTGGGGCCAGAAAAGAGGAAAACTGGAGCCCACAGGGGCGAGTGATGTGATGGGGAACGGAGATGAAATAGGGGAAGAGAGACGGGGGGGGGGGTATAGGCAGGTTTAATGAAGGCTGTAAGGAAGATTAATGGGGGCCCACTGCAACAGGCTTCTTCGGGCAGACAGCACTTTAAATAATTTAAAAACCGCTCCACAGTGTCACTCTCAAGGTGACAACAGAATGTGGAATTCAGAGCACCCCCCACCACCAACCAAGCCCCTCATGAAAATGCGGCATCCCATAACGGAGGGGCGAGCTTACGGGGAGGTTCCACCAATTAGCTCCAGGACTGACGTGCATCTCGGAAACTCGGAGCACAAAACAAGCGAGAACATCTAATCTGCCGTGATCGCTCTAATCAGCCACTGGCCGCGGGAGATTGGAGGTGAAGCCCAGCACCGCGGGACCAGCGGGGGCCGGTGTGGGCCTTTCATGTTCTCCCGCGGCGGCCCTTCCACGGAAAACGCCAATCAGACGCCGTTTCCGAAGGGGAGATTTGGCTGCCAGCCGCCAAGGAGAAGGATGGTGGGGAAGATGCTGAAGAGGGGATCCGCGGCGCAATTACAGAGACGGCGTCTGCTGCAGAGGGTTGTTAATAATGGATTCAGTCCTGAATCAGAGAGAGATTCCAGACCCTAATCCAGCCAGGCCCCCGGGGCTGTCTCTAAGCCTCCTGTTCAAATGCTTGCAGTGCCGGTTTATACCAGATGTATGGGGGGGGAGGGGGCACAGACTTGCTTCTCCCCAGTAGGAAATGTGTAATGTGCAACTGGTTCCTCTGTGTATTCCATGTTTACGCTCGCATACATGCAGGCCATATAACAAGCCTCTGATGGCTCTGCTGCTGCCACTACACGCTGGATGCAGCGTTTGCACATTCCCATTCCGTGACGTACCCCACCCCCCGCCATCCTACCAATTGTTAACGCTCAATTAACTTGTCTTTGTTTTGGTTTTCGTGGGAATCGATTCTCCGGTCAGAAGCAAATTTTACCAAAGTCTCAGCACTCACTAGGAGAAAGAAAGAAAAAAATGCCAACAGCATCGTTTTGAAGCCCTAGAAAATAACCTGAACACAAAGAAACGTCGAAGAGGCGGGTAGCTTGCTTTTACGAGCACTTTTAAACGATTTCTCTGAGGACACTCCTTTGTTTGGCCTCCTGAAAACGGGCTTGCGAACCAGAGAAACGGGGATATTCATCAAGCCTTCATTTCATTAAGTCTAGTGAGGAGGAGGGCCGTAACCAGCCGTCATCTCTCCTTGGCGCCACGTCGCTACTGTTGCCAATGATGACAGGTGGCCCAAGGTTACGTGGGACGCCGCCGCCACTGAGCGCAACCCCCATCACTGCACAGCAGGGGGCGCCCTGCTGAAAGACCTGAGCTGGTAACGCAAAGTCTCAGGATGGGTAACCTGAATGGCGGTCCTTCAATGCAGTGTAATCCAGGTGAAAGTTCAATGGTATAAGAAAAAAAAACTGCGGGGGCACAGAGGGCAGCACTATGGCCGCACACCTCCAAGGCTAGCGAGTCTTCCTGTGGTGTGTGGGTTGGCCCCCACAGTCTCAAGGCGTGCAGATGGCTGGACGGAAGTTTCTAGTTATAGTGTGTGTATGCCCTGCTATGGACCGGCACCCCTCCCAGGGTTCGCAAAAGGTTCCAGGATCTCTCTGTGGCCCGGTACTGGATAAGTGTAATGGAAGATGGATGGATGGTACACATCCATAAAGCTAAGCTAAACAGGTAGTCACAGGAGGCACGAAGAAACAAATTCACCTTCCCTTGAACAACTTTCCCTTGGGCAGAAAAAAAAAAATGGCTTCTGATTGCCATACAAGCAGCCGCTGCCTTGCTGTCATGATGACTCAGATGTTCCGTGCCAGCTTGCATCCAGAGAACCAGATGGTTCCAAAAAGAGTGTGGGCTGTACAATGAGCAAGAGCGACGGGGCCACACATGGAGAAAGCAAAGAGAGCGTTTAGATCGTCCATCATAATATCTTGCGGCAACAGTAGCACGATGCTTATTTTGTAGGCTGAAATCACAGACTCTTCCCTGGGCCGGTGACCTTGCGCCCCCTGCTGGCTGCCTTATTACTGGAGGAGCATTTGCCGTCCATAACTGGAGAGAGAGCCAGCATCAGCGTGGCTTGGAAAGGGCGTACGTCTGAGCTCAAGCTTGGTCGAGGCCTCTACATACTGATTGTACGTATACTTGGCTGTGGGGGGGGGGGGGGGTGGATGTGCATTAATCTGTTGCTTAGAGACAGCTGCACATTGTTCCTTTAGCTTAAACACACTCAGATGGAGACTGGATGGTCTAATGGCTGTTAAACTGCATCTGTCACACAGAAGACAAAGAGTTCCGGCAGCTGCTTGGACTGACCGGTCTGGTTCACCGGTGTGCAAATGGTGTCCCTCCCTTTTGGTGCCTCCCGCTTTCTGGCACCTTCCCGAAAACTGGATTTTGCTGGCCTGCCTGAGCGAATTCCCAGATCAGGCACCCTGAAGCTGGGCTACTCGACGCAGCTCAGAAGCGAAACGCACACACAGCCTTATCAGGCCGGTCTAAAAATAGACACCTGAATAAAGTCCCGGAAAGGGACAGCAGGCGGTCCAGCCAGTCGCCGCCAGCCAAACCCACCAAATTAAAAGGGCTTCAATCACCTTCTATCTGGGGGTGTTATGGAGTAGGCAGGTGAGTGAGAGCTGGGGATGGGGGATATGCGTGTATCTTGAACTGAGGGTGGGGGGCAATTCAGGAATATGTATTAAATTTAGAGCAACAGGTCGAGCTGAGGGGTCCCTCAGGGTAACCATAAGGTCACGGTGACTTTTCCAGAACCAGACTCCTGATCCTTTAATCCAAAGACCGGCTGCAGTTACATTTACTGCCACACAGATGCACCCCCCCCCCCCCCCCATATTAAATTAAACAAATCCTGACAGCATGAGATTTTAATTTGCAGGACTAATTTTTTTTGGGGGGGGTCCTCCACTTCCTGCGGTGCATGCCAGTGCCTCCTCTTATCCAAAGCTCTGCTCTTTAACTGCTGCTTACCCAGAACTCTCCCCAAACTGCCACATATAGGCATGCAGGCCCAGGACGACGAGCACTAGGACCTGCTAACCATGCGGTTGTGACGCTAATCCCTGAATGAAAGCCTCCTAAGCGTTTTATAACACTCATAAATACCCTCCCCGAGTTGGAAATCAAAAACATGACCTGGCCGCAAATTCAATTTCAACGCAGAGGCCAAAAGCAGAGGCACACGGTACCCCCCAGAGAGGAGTCAACATGGATCAGCATCGATTCCTCCTTCAATTCTTCACCCGCGGAGGGGTCACGGGTCCGATTTAACCCCGTCTCGTGCCGGGTGAATCGAGGGCAGACGGGGCGCAATCAATCAACTCTCTTTACGGTCGCTCACTAGTTAAAAGCACTGAGGTCTATTCCATAGCTCAAAGCACACCCTCCCTGGACAATCAACCCTAAACATCATCCTGAAGCGGCAACATTTACAGCAGCAATCTGAAAATACGAGCAACGCTAGTAGTAATAAGCAAAGCGCTGAAATAACAATAAATGGCAATTAACGTAAAACTGTAGATTGTTTATCTCGCTTTTAAAAAGGAACAACAAGGGGAAGACCCAGAACAAATTCCACAGGGAGAGGCAGGTTTGTTTTCTGGGGCACAGTGGGGTTCCATGACCCCCTTAGTGTAGTGACTGTTTCTGGCCAACAGGAGGCCCTATGTAAATGTGGTTTGAGTGGCTGTGTTGGTCAGGGTCTGGATCAGCCTGAGTGGTTACGGCATAAGCGTCAACATTGGAACACAGAGGTAACAGCTCCGCTCAGGTGACAGGCCACCTCCAAGCACGTTCAGGTCACACCAGCCACCACGCTCCCAAAGCTGCATGACAGACTGATTGCACGGTTTCACGCTTTGTGTGTACCGCCACGCACGTGACAGCACTTCCTGAAAGGGCAGAGATGTTTATCCGGGCTATGTGAAAACACACAGTAATGATGCTAAAGGGGCTCCACGACATAGAGAGAAGCTTGGCAGCGTAAAGAATGACCAGGGCGTACCGGCGAGCCACTGCTGGGTAATGAGTGCACGCCGGGCAGGGCTGGGGTCACAGCAGGCCCCAAGTTATGTTACACCTCCCACCTTAATTACGCCAGGCTAATTACCTGGATGGGAGCTGTCCACACCTACCGTTCCAAGCATAAAACACTCTCTCACTGAAATTTAACCAAGCGGACACTGCCATCCAATCAGGAGGACCCACAAACACAGTCGGCCACACTTCACAAAACCACAGCCCATCACTTGTCTTCACAGAGCAGCGGACAGAGGTGTTTAGAGAATGAAAGGTCGCACTCTCAGCTTCTGGGCTCCATCCACCATCTCTGCGCCGGTCCTCCATTAATGGTCCATACATCACAGGTGGCTCACAGGATAGGTGCCCCCCCCCCCCCGAAGAGGCAGCCCCCATCCAGTGTGGAGAGATTAACACAAAGCCCCGGGGTCTCTCTGCCTGGCCTGGAGCCCAACCCTGCGCCTCCACACATCCTCACGGCGCCAGTGTGGGTGTAAATTTCACCGCCCAGCCGGGAGCCTCGGTTACAGAGTGCCCAGACAGCAACTGCAGCTTTGAAAGCCACCCGCCCCCCCCAGCCCCACGTCAGCATTTCACTGTGAGCCGGCGGCTCCTCCCCCTCACGCCCATCTGCCTCCCTCGTGTTAACTCACTGGCCAAACGCCGGCTGACACCACATCTGCTTAATTGTGTTCACAGCGTGGAGGGAGCCCAGTTAAAGAGATGGGACTCTCACCAAAAAGGTAGCCATTCCCTGAACCCCCACAGGCATGGGAACTTCAACTGAACACGATGCCAACTCAGCAATGCCAACGCACAGCCAGTGAATGAGGAGCCCCCTAACAGTAGGGGGGGGGCATTAGTCAGCCTGACGTGGGCACAGCACACACCGTCAGACATCACGCTTCATGAGCAGCTAAGGTTAATACCAAGCCGTGTGTGGCTTGGGTAACGCTGGATGACTCTCACCCAAGGTCCCGCCCGTCTAAGAGGGACCATCATCGCATTATGGATTCGCTCCGCTGATGGCATCGTCTAGGCCGGCTCCATGGTGGCGTTTCGGGGCTCAGACTACAGGCAACTTTACACCCCCCCTGGTGCCACAAATCTGCCCCCAGAGTCTGGGATGAGTACTAAGTTTCTCATCTTAATCTTAGCGAAGATGACACCCCCAGAGAAGGCTGAGTCTGGAGTGTACAGCCTGTGTGTGTGTGTGATATACATTTCATTGTGGGGACCAAATGTCCCTAAAAATCTGTTATTTTGACATTGTTGGGACAATTTTTTCAATCCCTATAAGGAGAAACTCAATAGTTATTAAAATCCATAACTGCAATCAAAAAAGTAAAAATGCCGAAAGTTTATTTGGTTACTTATGGTTAAGGATAGGGTTGGGTAGGGGCTAGGGATAGGGTTGGGTAGGGGCTAGGGATAGGGTTGGGTAGGGGCTAGGGATAGGGTTGGGTAGGGGCTAGGGATAGGGTTGGGTAGGGGCTAGGGATAGGGTTGGGTAGGGGTTAATAAAGGCTCCCTTAGCAAAGCTGTTAAATTAGCTCAGGCTTCAGCTGACACCGTGAAGCAACATTAGCAGGGCCTTGTTCCCCCGCCCCTCTTCCGGCCCTTACAGGCACCTTCACGTGCCCCCCGATCCTCTCACCTGCCTGACACACTCTGGGAGTGACCCCTCCCTGACCCCAACGGCTCCAACAGGGGGGTGGGGGTGGAGGAGGGGTTGACAAGTACATCTGTTCGCCACATAATTCTAGCGAGAGCCGTCCTCGGTCACGGTGACCCGGAGAGACTGGCAGGTTTCCCATGGGTCGGTGTGCCAGTACAATGGACTGTGAGAGCAGAAGGGGGTAGAGTTTAGCTGGCGCCATCATCTGTCCGGAGGTAGGAAAAGCACACAGGATGACAGTAGCCATGATCAGAGAGCCTAAATCCTCCAGTTTTCCCACTAATGTTTGCTCTTGCCCCCCCTGCCTAATTTGTACTAAGATATATGATGACAGTTCTAGAGAATGTTGATTGGTCAGCTGCCTGGGGCTGGTTTTGACCCATTCCTTGCTCCCTCCCCCCCCCCACAGGGAGCACATACAAGCACAAGTTAGCAACAAGCTAATTCGGTCCATTAGCAGCTGCCGAAGATGGGTACACAGATGGCAAACATCTTCCCCGTTTGCGCTGTTACCGCGCAACCGCTGCCAAGAGACATATCTCAAAGAATGAGCCTCGTTTCGGGACCCCAACGTCATGTGACCCAGGGACCTAAGCGGGAAGCAGCCGTGGAGTTACATATGTGGAGCGGATAAATATAGAACAAAGATTCAAAGCCCCGACCCAATCCATGCTTCCCAAGGGACCCTTGGCATTCGAGACCAAAGTACTTAACATTTTCATGGAATGGAGCAGAATGCTAAAGTCTGCCTCATGCTCTAAAGGTTATAGGGTTGCCAGCACCAGAAGTGGGCCCTTACACAGACCCCTGGCAGGATGCTGTAGCAACAAGCTAGGTGCCCGCATGTGGGCACAGCGTAGGGGGTGTCTGGCATCCCTGTACCTCTACTGGTCATGGAAAAAAGCACGTCATGGCAACCGGAACATAACCAGTCGCCTTGTCATAGTGTCCTGCGGGGAGCACCACTAACAGCACCTGGCGCCGTGCGTCTCACATGCGCGGCATGTTATGCACGAGGAGTAGGAGTGTCTGGTCAAGAGCCACCCACGCAGGAAAGGATTATGGGAGGGCAATGAAAAGTCACGGACTGAAAAGTCACCAGCTCCCTCACACGATCCGCAGAAGCAGCACCCTGGCAGACAAGAGGAGCCAGCCGGGGGTCGGCCGCGGCACGCCGGTGCACCTTTAACACGACCCCTGCTGGCGGCCATTCTGTACCGCCGCTCCACCAGGAACCCTGCAGCCCGCCCCATGTCAGAACCGTGATGGTGGGTCGGCCCAAAGAAGAGCTCTGCGGGACTCCGACGGGCGCCAGCGCTCACATGATTAATTAAGGACCTTGTTTAGGTACCAAAACAACATTGGCTGATATTAATAATATACTAACTGGGCCATTTTTTACAGTCAGCAGCCAAGTCAGACCTGCTGAAGTCAAGCGTTGTTATTTTCTATTCCAGCGATAACTAAGGAATTGGTGGCACTCCGGACAGCGAGCGGGCAGCTCCACGAGAGCATGACCAGCCTCCCACCCAGGGAATAAACACCGGTACTGCAGCTGTCATTAGGGTTCCAGGGGGCTGGATAAACATCTCTGCCTTCTGCAGTGGCCATGGTGCACCTTGGGAGAGCTGGTGGGAATTGTGGGAGGCGGACGCTTGGAAGGACTGGGACAGAGACATAGACGGCTTACATGGAGATTCCAGCAGGACCCGCTGGAACAAGCCCCGTTAGCCAGTCTGTCCAAACTGCTTGAGAGCTGATGGATAAGGGGAGGGGGCATGTCTGGGCACCCAGGTCATATGGGAGCCTATGGGCACCGTGTTTTGTCACGTCACCACCTCATCACCGCACCATAACCCAGCAGTGAACCACTTGGACTCCTGGTCCTCAAATGTCTAGTGAAACTCACAGCCTTTTGGTTCCCAATTCAACTTCATTGTCTCCAGGTATCTAGCCAAGCTTCTAGCCTTCCTTCCCTTCTAATCCCACCGCACAGCATTACTACTACTCCAGTCTGCCTTCAGGAATGGCTCTCACAGAAAGCCCAGCTCAAGGTTTCCCAGGTGCAGGAAAAAATTGCCCAGTCTTTGACAAAGACCAATATCAATAGCGCCAGTGACCCGCCCACACGGCTCCAGCATGTCCCGGCTGCCATCCCGCACCCCCCCGCGCCAATTGCAGCATTTGTCAAACCGCTGAACCAGACGGAGCTTTTTTTGACGTGGGGGAGACGTAGCACCATGGGCGTGGGAATCGATCATGGCAGGAATGAAACTCAGCGGGCCGGGAAGGAGCCTGGATCAGGGTAATGACCACTAACACCACCCACCAGCCCTCCCCCCAAGTTTCAGAGGGGGCAGGAAGCTCATCATCGGCCCACAGGAACGCAGACGTGCCCCCCCCCCCCAAGTCATTCCTGTCAACAGAACAGCTGGCAGCAGGGGGGGCATGACGAAGGGGCCATCATCCGCCTACAGGTGGCTGCAATAACTCAGCATTCGCTGCTCCGGCAGACAGCCTCGAGCGTCGCTACACACCACCCGGACTTAATCGCCCCATGTGATTTAGCCATGGGCAAACTGCCACGGGGCACTGCTGATAAACACAGGGGGCACCGGGGGAGACCAGTTGGGGTGGTGCGGGTACCAGGGACAGTGTGGGTGGCAAGATGACGGGAAAGATGACTCTCCCCAACTCAACTGCACTCTGGGGGGGTCACATAACACCTCTGATTATTTCTGGTTTATGGGGCACCTGCCCACATACCCATCTGTATTTCTGTCACGGGATCCCAGAGGCTGCCTACGTGCTGGTGGGGGGGTTTAGAAGGTGTACTCTGTCTCTCATGGGGTCTCTGTTTGCTGAGGAAGAACTGGGTTAAAATAGAAACTTACGTGGGGGGGTAGGCAGCAGTTCGGTACTCCTGAGTGACCAAGTAAGTAAAAACAATAAATAACTTATAAAAATATTTATAAAAGCAATGAGCGCCTTCATATGCGTGCGGCCGGCCACGTGCCCCAGCCTCAGACGCACGTGAGGACACATACCTCTATCCCCCTCCCCCGGGCAGTACAGGGTGTGCGGGGGGACAGTTCCTGTGGCTGCCTCACTTCCTGCCCGTCACAAACGCCGAGGAGGAAGCAGATGAGCGCAATTCAAAGTGCCAGCAAGACGCCTGTCACCAGCCGTCCCTGGGGGTCGTGATCCATCAGAGCAGCGATTCAGGCTCATCAGTCTGCTAGAGCGGTGATTCCCAACCCAGTCCTTGAGGACCTCCCGACAGTCCATGTTTTTGCTAGTAGGAGCAAAAACCTGAACTGTCTGATGGTCTTCGAAGACTGGATTGGGAATCACTGCGCTGGACGATCACCTGCTGACATGCTCCAGCTACAGGCTACATCTCCCCAGGAAGTCCAGCAAGTGGCCTAATCCACGTAAAACCATAAGAACCAAGGAACCAGCCTGGGGACCAGTCAGAGATGCTCGCTAGAGCCTAGAGCCAGAACCAGAGGCATAGAGTAGAAACAGGAGGAAAGTACCTTTGAACTTGTGGAAGACGGCCCACAGCTCGGCGATGTCAGTAGCGAAGGTGATGTCGGTATCGAGCACGATGACACGCTGGAGGCTGGATGGCAGCGTCTTGGTCAGCACCAGCTTCATGAGGCCATAGATGCCGGAGTAGTGCTTGTTAGGGATCCATGACACCTCCGACTGCAACCACAGCGTCACATGTTCAAGCAGGGTGGGGCAGGGCCTCTGGCACAGACCCAATCGAAGTCAAACATAATTTCACCATTGAAAATGAACCCATGCCCAACGCCATGAAAGACATGGTGATGAAAATCTGTTCTCTTTGGTACTATTAAATCAGAGCAGGTTAAGAAACACACACAAAAGCCTCAGAGTGGAGTAAGCTGCCATGATGGTGTTCAGGTGGGTGTGGCCAGACCGCGACTGAATCCAGATGATTTGTGAAAGGGAAAGATCACTGATGGATTGGGACTTGCCATTGGAGCAGGGTACAGGATGCTGGTGAAGAGGATATTTGATTGGTGGAGGGGGAAATTAGCTGGCGGAGAGGACGCTCGATTAGCGGAGGGGACAGATGGTTGGGGGAAGAGGCCTTTTTTATTGGTGGAGAAGAAATATGGCTGCCGGGCAGAGGACAGATGGTTGGTGGAGAGGATAGCCAGCTGGTGGAGGGGCAGATGGTGGGTGGGCACCGCTGACGGATATATGAGGCTGGGTGAGGGGGCGGGGCTCACCTTGAGCTCGTCTGCGTCGTAAAAGTCCACGCGAACGGCCGGGACCATCCAGGTGTCGAAGAGCGAGGCGAGGATTCGCTGGGCGATGGAGTCCGTGATGAAGTGGAAGTGAAGGGGGTTTCGTCTGGGAGACAGAACCCAGGGCGGGCAGGTGAGGACCCCCCCCCGGGAGGTACATTAGCCACAAAACAGCACAAAGGGACCATCACACTCGGTGTACAGGAGGAAAAGCATGTTTTTCAGCATAATTAATGACGCTCTGAACACATTTCAGAAAGGAGTGGGAGGTGTCAGAGAGGCCAATGCACACGAAAGGCAGCACGGGGCCCCTCATGGGGGGGTATCAGACAGGGTACTGTGCATGGAATGCAATGTGGGGCCCTACAGGGGAGTATGAGATAGGACACAACATATGAAATGCAATGCGGGGCCCCTATAGGGGGTACAAGAGAAGACACCACACATGAAATGCAAGGCGGAGTCCCCACAGGTTGTATCAGAAAGGACACCGCACACGAAATGCAATGCGGGGCCCCCCCAGGGGGGCATCAGAAAGGGTACCACACAAAAAATGCAATGTGGGGCCCCCACAAGTGGTATCAGAGATGGCACTGCTGATCTCTGGGACTGGAGACATGTCACCACAGACATCACTTCACAGTCACTGGGGGGGGGGGGAACACAAAATGCCTGCCTGCCATCTTGGGGAACAGGAGGGGAATGTTTAAAAGTGCTGACTTCTCGGGGTGGGGGGAAGATGCACAGCTCCCCTTAAGCAGTTTATCACACTCTTCTCCCAGCCAATTAATATGTGGGTGGTGATGCGTAGAGGGGCGTGTGCGGGGGGGGGGGGGGGGCAATGTGGGCGGTGCAGGCACTTCTACTGCGCCAACAGCTGTGCACCTGGCCATGAGTTCCCGCTGCCAGGGAACACACTGCTCACCACCTGTGCCCAATGCATAATGCCCCCCTGTGGGGGGGGCAGCATCATACGTGTGATAATGACCGTGCGATGATATGAAAACTCAATATCACTCATTTTCATAAAGCCACATTCACATCCTGCACTGTACACTGAAACATAGTACAACTGCGAAAAAGGAGAAAATTTTTACAGAAAAATGCTACTGCACACTAAAAGAAATTTTTTACTCAAAAGAGGCAACATTCCCTTTGCAGCTGCATTCACAGTGTGCCGATATGCACCAAAATGGACAGACTCATTCAAAATGAAAGCTTGAGAAAGTTTTAAATTTGAGACTGAATTTCACGCCATAAATAAAGTAGAATGATCCATTTAATGGTGACGTAGTGACTCACGGTCTACAACGAGCTAATAGAAGGATCTCTGGCACCTGCTGGAGTCACACTGCAGTTTGGCGGAGGTGTGGAAAACACATAACTTATGGGTCCAGCGGTCGCTGACAGAAGGGGCCCAAAAAAGCAGACCGAAGTCATCGTGATGGGAAGTGAGAGCAGTAAAAGATGACTGCCCTAATGGGAAGCTGCTGATGTGACCCGCAGTGAACCCATCAGGCTCCTGAAGCTCACCAAGTAGAGCGTTATCTCAAAACGCATTAGGTTGTGGGATCAAATCCCACAGAGTGCACATAAATTGTAAACCTTCCCTCCACTGTAAATCGCTTTGGATAAAAGTGTCAGACTTTGGCTTTAAAAGTGTTATGTCGACTGGAAGGTTGACAGCAGCCACATTCCTGCTTCACTTATTCATGGAGGAAATCACCATTAAAAGCCTCAGATCTCAGATCACCCCAAAAGGAGGGGGCGGTCGTCACTTTGAGGGCAGTGGGAAAAACATGCAGCCATGTGACTCGGCCCGTGCCTGAACCCACCAGCACGAACACCGCAGGCTTTCGTTTTACCGGGGTAACATGCCCCTCTAAATCCACCCCTGCCAAAAAGGCCGAGATGCTTTCAAATATCTGACCTTTGATATTCATTTGAAAGGACGGCTCCCCCCCCACACCGATCCCCGCTGCCAAATCTACCCTCGCCTCCTCTTCCCCGTTGCCATGGTGACTGATGGTGTGCTCACAACAGAACTCAAAGGTGTGTGTGTGTGTGTGTGTGTGTGTGTGTGTGGGGGGGGGGGGGGGGGGGGGGGCTCTTCTGACAGCCGTTTAGATATTATCATTATGATAATTTTGGTAATTGTTTCACCAGTTAAATATTTAAAAGCCCAGACGGAGAAGCTTTTAGTAGTTTGTGCAAAAATGCGTGTGGTCACGTTGCTACAGCGGGTGGCATGGTGATAGGGCCTCCTCGGGAGAAACGCTGAGAGGAGGAGGCATGGCGTGATCCCCGCGGAGTTACGAGAGAACGGGAGCGGGCGGCAAGGTGCTTCTACTAAAAAAGAAACACACAAACACTGCGATAAGAAAAGAAATCTCTGGCGGAGTTTTGTAGCTGATTTACTGTTTTAGTGAGGCAATCAAAAATAATTTTTTAAATCCTTGCATTAATGATGACAAGCATTTGAAGGAAAGGGGATGAAGTTAAAGGGGAGGTTGCTTTTATCCATTTGTCTATCTTTCTGTGCCCCGACGGGCTACACTTCCCACAATCCTTTGTTTCCCTGAGCTGAGAGACAGTGAATCAAAATCAGTAAACAATCCGTGACCAACCGTATAACAAAGAGGATGAGAGGAAACAGGGTGGTGTGTGGAGTTAAATCATTTATTACCCCAAAATTGAGCGTATATATCCATCTTTACTGGACCTCGCCATAGGGAATGAGCAAGCCCACGGTCGCCGCGGCAACAGCTCACCGAAAATCATCAGGCAACCGAGGGCTGGAAGAAGTAGCTGTGACGCCCCCCAGACACAGCAACCGTCGTCGGAGAATGAAGGTCACACCCTTTGTGTGAGTCACTCACCGCAGACACATGGGTACTAAATGCCGGAGGCATGCAGGGGGGTAGCTGGCCAACCCTGGGTATGGCTCTGGCCGGCCCGTCTCCGCGGAAATACCAATCAGCCATCCATCAGTCTTTCCACCAGTTCTTATATTCCCATTGGAGCCATGCATCCGTAGGAGAGTCCGTGCATTCAGCTGAAGCTGATGGTCTCCAGGTACAAAGCGAGAAGGGTCACGTAATCACGCCGGCCCGACCCCGTTGCCTAGCAACCAGACCACCATGGTGATCGCAGGTCAAGCTCACGTTGGAGCCCAGGGCAAATGGAGCGAGCGAACGTCCCGCGCAGGCAAGGGGCCCATTTGAGCGAAGCGAAAGGCACTCACCTGTGAAACAGGACAGACTTCACCAGCGTCACCACATCGCGGCTGGCGTTGTACCCTGCGCACACGATGGCCACGTGGATCGTCTGCGGGGAGACGGCAACACCATTTTAATCCAGACCTCCTTACCCTGGGGCTCTGGGCCGGCACTCCCTCCCCAGGCTTTCCGGAAGGTGCCCCAGAACACCCCCAGCACAAATGGCCAGAGTACACTAGTGTTCCATCTGCGTTAGACACCTAATGATAATTAAACTGTAATTAGGGGAAGATCGGGGCAGGAGCTGAATGCACAAGAAGTCCAAAGGGACAGAGCCTTACCAAGCAGCTGCTGGGGGGGGCGCAGGCAAGAACGGCAATGAGTTTAGAACAGATAAACATATTAAGCTGAATAAGAGTGTTAAGAGCTCTCCAACACTAAATGTTAACGTGTGTCAGCCGTCTCGTGTAATGGGGACATCCTAACAATTATTTAGGAACCATCACTCTGCTCTTCACACCAGACAGGAGGTGACCCTATATGGCATTTTAACACCTTTTTGGCCAAACCGTCCTGCCTTTCATAATGCCATAGGGCTGCGTGTGTGTGTGTGTGTGTGTGTGTGTGTGTGTGTGTGTTCCTGATAATCAGGCGCAAACGGAGTGCGAATCAGCAGCTCTGTGGAGTTTGGGGCGGGGGGGGGGGGGGGGGCGCTCCCATGCACCGTGTGGTTCAGGCTCGTCCTCAGCGTGCGATCAGAGCCGGCTTGTTCTTTGATCGTGGTGGGGGGGGGGGTATGGCATTGCCTTGTGGGGATCGGTGAAAAAAAGCAGGCTGGTCTTTGTGATGCAATACGTGAGCTTGAAAACAAATATGTGACCAAATCGGGGGGGGGGGGCACATGTAGCTCTGAGTAACTGCTTCAGTGAAACACAAACAGACCATGGACACATAAAGATAAGCCAGTGGGACAACAGGAACTATAATCATTCAAACAACAATAACTACATGAATAAAAGGCAGTAATATCAGGTCATAACAAAAACAACAACTACGATGATAATTTATCTCCTTGTTGCCAACAGCTATTTTAAGAAGAACTCGAATCTTCTCTGGTTGGAGTGTGGGGGGGGGGGGCTTTAAATGAGCAATGCTTTGCACAGGAATCACCCCCCAGGCTGATTTCCTGGCCCCCTGACCGGGATTTTAGCACGTTCTACCTTATGCAGGGGTTGTTTCCTGCCGTTGCCATAGGAACTGAGGAGCAGCACCCAAGCGATGGGGGGGCTTCCTTGGTCACTGTTTCCAGACACCATCAGTACTCCCGTTACTCTGAATGGAGGTTCCCCCAAGTATTACTTTAACTCTTATTAATTATAATTTACCGGACCACTGACAATAGCCAATAAAATATTTCAGGCATGTGTGTTACACTATGTAACAAAGCCTAAACTGCGTTCCTTCATATCGGAAACCAAATGCTGTGTTCTGACCACGTTGCAGTTGTTACCTCCATGTGACCCCTCCCAACGCAGCAGCCCCCCTCACCTCACACTTGTCCACCGGGGGGTGCGGCACGCACTCCGAGTTGTTGCTGGCAGCACGCTGTCCCTCGCTGTCCCCTGTGCCCTCCTCCGTGGAGTATGTCCGCGACTGGTTGCCGTGGCGCCCGTGTCGGGGGGCCGCCCGAGGGGGCTGAGCGAGTTCCCGCCGCAGCGCCCGGTTCTCTTCCTCCACCTCACGGACTCGCATCTCCAGAGCCAGCCGTTCCCGGAGCCCGCCCCCAGGCAGCGTGGCAGTCTGGGACTCCAGGGGCGACAGCGGGAGAGACTTCACTGTGGTGGGGGGGGGGGGGGGCGGGGGTTGAGAAATGAGAGTGACACTGAAACGTTAAACTAAGCCACCTGCGATCCTCGGCCACATTTCCCAACAAGAGATCATGAGCCGTGAGAAGCGGCACCAATATGCCATAAGAAGCCGAGTAAACAGCCCTACAAAGAAAGCTGAGGTGAGCAAGAGACCCCTGCTTCCTTGGGGCAAGACAGTGCGACATAAGTAAATGACGCAAGCATGACCCCGGGGCAGCAGTTAGGGGCCGAGGACAGACACAAGAGGATAACTTCTAAGAGCAGGGGAGGAAAGGAGCATCATTTATACCCAAGGAGCGTATCGATCGAAACGCACAGGATCGATGGGATCCTATATGACCTCCTCATTCATTCCAGCACAAAGACACAGAGGAGTTTCTCAAAGGGAGGACAGCGAAGTGGCTGACAAGAGGGATGTGGCTTGTCGCAAATAAAGACATCTGAGGTATTTCTACACCGTGAGGGTAACTACGCCTCAGCCTAAGGGGTATTTACTCTAAGGAACTAGACCTCAAGCTCCAAATAACTAGACCCAAGTAACAAATAACTAGGCCACTAGTCATTCTACACTAACCTGTCCTTTGGTACATAGGTAACTAGGGCACTGGTTGACATATTTCTACACTATGTAACTAGGCCCCTGGCTCTGAGGTATTCCTACAGCAAGGAACTAGGTCCCAGGTTCTCAGGTATTTCTGCAGAACAAACGGAAGAAGATAAATGGACAGTAATATCAGAGGGCAGTAATCACAGTGCTTGACACAAAGCAGGGAGTGTTTGCTCTGTGGAGGGCAGCTCTGTAGCCTGTACTCTCCCATTAGTTTAAAAACATGTGTGGGCCTGTTTGTCAGCCAAGAGGAGCCTGATGGACAGTGACAAGCATTAGGCTTTAGGGAGGGGGATACTGGCCAGCGCCAGAGCACAGGCAGAAACGGCTGCAAGCTAAAAGGGCCATAGTGGGACCTCGACCTTAAAACCTACGGTCTTCGGACCACGAGGGAGGGGCCCTTAAAACCCAAGGTCATCAAACCACCTGGGAACTAGGTCTTCAATCTCAAATCCCAAAGTCATCGAACCAGCTGGGAACAAGGCCGTAGTCTCAAATGCCAAGGTTATGGAACCATCAGAGAGTGGAGCCTCAACCTCAAATCCTGAAGACATCTGGGCATCCAGGAGAGGGCTCTCACCCTCGATTGGGCCGTCTGCGGCACCAGGGAACACAACAGCAAATCAGCAGGTATCAACCCCAAGTTTGCAGCCATTTTACGCCTCAGAGGACCTCTGCAAACCCAAATCCAGTACGAGCTGCAGCCTAGCTACCGTTTCCAGGTGACAAGGACACTATCAATATTTTGCAAAGTGGGACAGTTACCAAACACAAACCTCACTCAAACTTACTCTCATAAGCAACACAACTAAATGTTATCACATTTCAGAGGCTCAGCTATCAACACTTCAAAACTGGAACAATGTGGAAGACCTTGCAACACACAGCTGAGAAATATAAAAAGGCCTTTGTAAACCAAAGCTAGGAATAAAAGAGTTTCAGCTTTTACATCTTATACGGTAGCATAAAGGGTATTAAAGCTTAAAAACCCCATTAGAAGCTACAGCCCCTCCCACACCCAACACACCACTGAAAGCCCCAAACTGAAGAGGGATCTGAAGTCAGCCTTGTGCCGGGGCTGTTCAGCAGATTAGTGTAGGCCCAGGCAGGGCAGGGAGAGCCCAGGCAGGGCAGGGAGAGCCAAGGCAGGGCAGGGAGAGCCAAGGCAGGGCAGTCAGAGGGGGGGGGGGGGGGGGGGGGCTGGGTGGCCAGGTCACATCTGCTGGGGGCAACCGCCTGGCTCACACGACGAGTCGCAGCATTGGGGGGCGGCCAGTTTTTCAGGACGGCTCCATGTGGCAAGGGGATTAAAAGCACATGCTAAATCAATTTAAAAAGCAAATAGAAAATTAGATGTACACGCTTATACATGTATATAAAGGGATAACGAATTTGGAATGGCATCAGAATTCACTGACGGACCTCCTCTCTGCGACAGGAGAAGCTACAGATTTAGGTATCTGCCACACAGGCGCAGAATCGAATCATAATGGACACTAATTTAAATAACACAACCCTTCTCTCAGGACCAGGCAGCCCCCATTAGTAAGACTGTAAACAGCAGCGGTAATTTAGTGTATGACCAGCACCAGAGGAGTAATCTTTTTCGGGTCATTTGCCAATGAGTAACAATGCATGAAGAAGATCTTTAATATGGGGAATAATCAATAGCTGAAAACTCGATGCGGTCCATAACCCAACGGAACAGACTTACTTTCCTGCCTTCACAAGGAGGAAAAACGACTATGGTAACTAGAAGGACAGACCAACCCACGCAGACGTCATACAGTGTGAGCAGCCGGGATACATAACGCCGATTAAGAAGCGCCTTCGTGAAAGGTACCGTCACTGTTCCAGGGTACAAGCATTTCATTTAAAAACTATAAACCAAAGCGTCTCTACTAATGTGTCTACCAAAGGAGACGACTAAAAATATTTACACATAACCGAAACCATCCTGAAGCGTTTCCTTGAGAGACTAACCCTCCCCTTCAAAGGCGGGTCTGAAAACAGGGGTTTACATTTACATTTACATCGGGTTGCTTCTTACAGCACTAACACCGAGACGTGGCCTTTCTGAACATGTTATAGAGGATAGGCTTGCTGTCCATGTTTAACCCAGGGAAGCCTCACACCCGTGGTAAGATAACACAATGCTCATCCAATTGGCCCAGCTGGATTTCACTGAGAACTCCGAGTCCTCAGTCTCTCTTTTCACCAACACCCAAGTTCGTCTGACCTGCTAATGGGAAGCGTGCAAAAATCTGCAATGCGTCTAGGGTAGTAGCATCCCCCACCACCCTACGCTGCATCAACCGAGAGCTCTAGCGGTTGGGCGCAGTCGTGGGAGGGCTTCGGTACCACAGCATGGGGGGCGTTACTCTACCAGCACGGGCCACTTCCCACTGTGACTGAGGCTTCTGGAGCGCGTTAGCCTCTGCCGCACAACAAGGAGGACGATGAACCATTGCTGCCCCCAGTCCTGGGGACGGAAGTTTCACCAAAGCTGTATTATTTATGCTAAAGTACGTAGCTACATGACCGATTTGCATGGCACTGATTTATAAGCGGTTACCCTAATTGGAGGGAAGGCGGCACATGTCAAATTTCATCGGCAGTTAACGTAGTTTGAATAAAAGTGAGGCGAAGGCCAGTCGGAGGTCAACAAAGTGAGTGACAACCAGGCTTCATGGAAGCAGGCTCTGCAGAACTCATCCTCTCCTGCAGTGAGACTGAAATCATTTTCAGTGTTCCTCATTTAGGTCTCTAGTTCTGGAATTTTCATGCTAAAATGTGCCATATCAAATAAAAACTGGTTTCATTTTCAGGGGCACTAGGCAGTGTTGAGGTTTGGGGTCGTGTCCCAGGGGGGAATTACTGCTGTATCCTTGAGCAAAGTACTTATACTTGAACTAGAAATATCAATAAACATCACACTGAAGAGTGACTGCTAATAAAAGGTGCGAGCTGCAGGTTAGAGCACCTGTCAAGCTAATGGTGCCTTTCACCGTTCGCAGGAAGGACGCCGAGAATCAAGGGCTAATTATTAAGCAGCCCAACCGCCCAGCCCATCAGCAGCAGAAACAACAGGCACGCTCCCATTCTTAGCACTTCTTGCCGTATCAGCCTCTCGCCATCAGAGGGGGAAGGTGAAACGCAAACAGTTACTGTGAACGTCAAGCTCTGCCGGTCCACTGTTGCGCAAGTGGATCCCGTGGTCTCCTTGACACATGGGGCCTCATTAACCTGGCCTGGCCTTTAGGTTAAACTCCAGGGCGACGTCGTCCACCTGCTCCCCAGAAGCCTGGACTGAGGCACTGGCCCCCCAGAGGTCCGGGGGAAAAAAACGAACTTCAGCAGATCCCATCAACGCAAAGTGAGAGAGAGTAAACCTCGACTACTTCACCTAACCTGCTCCAGGGCCGGAACGCGCTGTGGCTTTGTCCTGGCTTCCGGCAAGGTCACAGCGGAAAGGCGTCACGTGTGCCCTGATCCGGGCCAGACTTTTAAAACCGCAGAGTCTGCCAAACCCCTACACACAGGCACCCCGCCAAGGACTGGTTTAGGGACAAGAAATAAGCCGATATTTTTCAAAAAGGCAGAAAACCACAAAGGTTACACACAGGCTGCTTACCCACGTCCTGCGGCGTCTCGCATGAGCCTAGGAGGGACCGCGGAGCAGCGTTACGTTTTTGGGCACTGAAGCCATGGAGCAAACTTGGATTTTTAATCCTGCGTTTTCTGGGCATACAGAAAGTGGTCGAGGTCGTGATGTAGAGGAGGGCCCTGTACTTTTTACACACACCGCCTCGGGGTTAAAACCTATAGGCTCCTTCTCAGACAGAGCTTCTCTTCTTAAAACCCGCCTGAGCCGGCCCGCTGCAGCAAGCCCGCGCTCACTGCCGTCTCCTGCAAGATCTGGAGACGCATCGCCGAGCGGAGGAGGCGAGCGGCAGTGACTCAGCCTCCCACACACACACACCCCCTTCCTTATTTTTCTATCCTTCACACTCTCTTCTGGCCAACTTCTTCTACAGTCTATCTTTCTTAATAATCCCTTATCTTCCCCACACTACTGCACAGCTAGTCTATAAGATCTGCTCCATTCAACTTGCGAGAAGAGGACGCAAGCAGGGACCAGCGACTTTAGAACACTTTTACGGTTAACAAGTAACAAACAGAAAGGATGGCCATTTCGCTTTAGAAATAGGAATAACAGACCACTAATGGCCTCGGAAGGTTCATCCTTCTGCGCTGGTCTGTTGTCGCCGTGGGACAAAGACCTTACTGTACCCCTTTCCTGAATGCCCTCCCCCTCGCCACAGGCTTATCAAAGCAAAGGGCATTGACCCTCTCTCGCTAATAATGCCCAACAAGCAAGTTACTCCTGGCATGCTCTAAAACGCACAACATGGGCCAGCCTCTTTGGCTAGGGTGCTACACTCAAAATAACTGAATACCAGGGCTTCCTTCAGAGTATCTGAGAATGGTAATAAATAGGAGGAAAGTCCTCAAGGTTCATATGAAACTTTTTGAGAGATCCTGCTTTATACAGCTTCTGCTGTATTCAGTCGAAACTTCTGGCGATGTAGTGACCTTGGCTCTGGCTGTGGGGCAAGGTCTGAATCAGAGGATGTCGGCTTGCAGATCCATGAATGCCATGCAAAGAAAAGTTATGTGGAAAGGTGTGGGTGAGTCAAACCCTGAAAGATTATTCCTTTCAAGAAAAATCTGCTTTAAAGTTGGTACAAAGCCACGACTTAATCACTCATATGTTAAGGGCCCCTGTACTGGAAACTTTTGAATGTCAGGTTCTGATGACAATGAATTTTGGTCAGATTTACCGAAATCAGAGATGCGGACACCCAGGAGCCTCCCTGGGGAGAAGCAGATGGCATTTTTTCTGATGGCAGCTCCTAATTCCCCACCCCCACCCCCACCCACACCCACACAAACAGGAGTCACTGCTACACCCAGCGTCTGCTCTCCTGAATATCCTAAAGGCTCAAAAATTATTTCATTTTGACCGTGTAACGGGTTTCATTTAAGGTTTGCACCTTGAAGACTATAAAATTTGAACCTAAACAGATATTAGTTTAATCTCTGCGATGATCTATGCTATTAATATTTGTAAATATCTAAATTGACCAAAAAAAAAGACGGCAGATTGTTAGGATGTGTGGTATATGTGTGTTCTGAAACTGAAGGGGGTCTTTGCCAGCCAGACAGAGTAATTCACAGGCAGATGTCCCACAGATGAGTTCCAGGGCAGCCCGGCTGGGAGTGCAGACGACTCAAACGGCCAGAGGTGTGGGTTTGATTCCTACCCCCACACTCTCAGTGTGTGTTTGTGTGCAGCTTCACAGCTCCCTGTGCTTGCATGGCATTCCTCAGTGTGCTGGTTCCCTAGTCGAAAAACGTCTAATTGTGCGCGTGGGTTTGCATGGGCCGACATAATGTCCCTGCTCCTCGTCCGCTGTGCTGGATAAGCGGTACAGAAGATGGACGGATGAAATAGCGTGGTAAGCCTGGAAGATTATTCCTTTATTTAAGGACAAAAAAACCTTTAAATCAGCAAATTGTAGCAATTTAAATCACGTTCATGTTAAAGGCAGGGATTTTATTTTCAGTCTACTCCTGTACTGAGAACTTCTAAGTGTCAGGTTCTGATCACCGTGCGGTGCGGCCAGGTTCACCAAAACCAGTAACTCTGACAGCACAGATATTTCATCTTCCATCCGATGCACCTGTTCCACTTGTCCGGAAAGTCGGACACTAACTGCTAAAGCGCAGTGCGGGGTTACTAAGCCAGTGAGTCGCTAGGCTAACTGTGAGGCTGAGCCAATTAAAACAAACACTAAATCGCTGTGCCTCCTTAGCTCCCATGAATAATTCCAGTCTTGTTTATTAGTCCTTGTTCCTTAATAGAAGAGAGCATCTGAATTATTAAAAACCTCACTGAGGGTGCATTTCGGCACTGCGCCACAGGGACGGAGAACGAGCAGGGGACATCATCAGCACAAAAAGGGAGGCAGAGACAATGCAGACTCCAGCAAGCACCCCACTGGTGAATTCCTAAATCAGTGTGAGTCTGAATCTATAAATCTATTATATTCTACAGTGGACATTAACGGAACAAGGTTTACCGCATTCTCCTCCACCTGGACCTGGTGGTCACCTGACACACGCAGCTGGGGGAACACATCATAATAGGCGGAGGCCAGTGTGAGGTCACGGCACTGGGATTTTGGCAGGGACGACCCGGATCCGGGGGCATTCCTCAAATACAGCTTCGTGGACCATGGCTGGGAGACTATCTGGGAACCCTCCGTGTTGTATTTATTTGCTTTAACATTAACAACAGACAGGCAGACAAACAGACTGATGGACAGATGGATGGACAGAGAAACAGACAGACGGACAAAGCTGGGAGACGAATCAGTTTATGCGGCTGAAATAAAAAAAGAGAGCGAGCTGGCAGAAGCGAGCCTGCGGGGGGCAGCACCAGCGGAGACACACAACTGAACCCAAGTGTCCAGAAACCTTGACCCGTTCCTAATGAAATGAGGCAGTGTGGGTCAGCACCCCCAGCCCCCCGTCGACACCCCGAGGACACACGCCGTTGCACCCTATTCCCAAATGCCGGCACCTCCGGGAACCATCTCTGCGGATTAATTTCCCATTAATGTGTCACTTTGCCGGGGTTTGCTTCACGTCCCCATTGGAAGGGGAAGCGACCTCGTTACGAAGACGAGGACAACGTCCTGGAACAAAACCAATTAAGACAAATGAGCGTAAAGTTACCCCAGACGGTGAACAGAAATATTCTTAAAGTAGGATTTCTTCCAGGGGTCAGTACATTAAGTGGTTTCGCCGCATTCCGGTAATTTCCATCGAAGAGCTTAAACAGTACACACTGCGGGCATGGGGCTAGCGAGCCTGACTGGGGGTCTGCCAATGTTTTATTCACACGGCCAAGCGGGAGGTAAATCAGGAGAATTCCTTACTAGTTCCTCCAGATTCGCAGCGGCTCATCCGAGTCCCTCCCTGTCACCCTGACGGGAGGCTGCAAAGCGCCCCGAGGATCGCCTGAGCACTGCGCGACTCTCCGATATGCGGCGGGGTGCCGTCTGATGGAGAGAGTGAGGAAGCAGCACAGTTGGCCATCAGCGCAGATAGCTTTATCGGGGTGGGCGTCGGTTCGTCATTGCTCACGCTCTCCATGCGGTGCTGCCAGGCACAGCCACTACAGGACAGATGCCAGGGATCTCAGGTTCAAACCCGGCCTCCGCATCTGGACTAAAAGCGGAACCTCATTCACACCCACTTTGCAAAGTGAGAAAGTTTCCCACAAACGCAACCTCCCAACTCCGAGTCCTTCATCTGAAAGCATGTCTACTGGACAGGGTTAAAAATGGGGGGGGGGGGGGGCCTTCCATGAGGTGCCCGCCAAAACTGCGGCCTTCATCATAATTAAGGGGCCCGTAGCTGCAGGATATCGACCGGGATTCCTAAGAGCAGCCGTCTAGAGGAGGTCATCAAATTCAGACAAGCCACTCATTAATATACTATCTCAGGGAAGAGAGGAATGGAGGGAAGATGGAAGATGGGGAGAAGACGGGGAAGTTCTGGACATCCGTTTATGCCATTTTAATTCTTTATTACCTCGCTTTCCTCCTCTTTAGGGGTAACTAAATGGTTCTGGGAGTAATGAAGACGACCTCGACTCGGACACGTAGCATCGATCATTAGTGGCCGCCGCTGGTGTTTATCATAAATCCCCCGCAAGATAATTGCTCATTGATTTATCCGGGAGGGGGGGGTGAGGGGTCTGGCAGAAAGCCGAACTGATTGATACGTGTTGGGAGTAGGCTGTCGTCAAACCGAGCCGCAGATCGTCACCTGTGTCCAAGCGGGGGGAGAACCAGCCAGGAGGGAGGTGAGATTTCTGCGCTATGATACGCTGGGTGCCGTTGAAGGGGACTGCAAGTGAAGCAGTGTATGACATCATAATCACATAACATGGGGTCCCCCTCTGCCCCAAAACACAGCTTGACCCTGATGGCCAATGTACCCCCCTCCCCTCTTACTCTTGACACCAAACACAGCTATGCTTGTGCTCCTCCCCTCTGTTTAAGCCCTAAGCCCATCTCCACTCCCACCCCACTAATAAAAGCCCATCCTAATGTCAAATAGCTGTTTTGCCAGTCCGAGTTGGTCTATTGCACAGTTTAGGTATCTATATCATGGTGGGGACTCTCCATTCACGTCTATGGGCATAACACCAATCCAAACATGACGACCTTAACCCCTACTAAGCACTAACCTTAACCATAAATAACCAAACAAAATACAGTGGTACCTCAGTTCTCGAACTCATTAGAACTCGAATTTCTTAAAAGTCGAACCAACCAGTTCGAAAAAAAATTACCCAGAACTCGATCTGAATCTCAGAAGTCAAACCGTGAACGCCGACCTAAGATAACTTGTGTTTCAGATTTCACTGTATTTGACTCTCCCTGCCGGCCCCTGGAGGATGGGCTCCCCCTTTGAGTCTGGTCCCTCCCAAGGTTTCTTCCTTCTAGGGAGTTTTTCCTTGCCACTGTCGCCTATGGCTTACTCACTGGGGGCTTTGGGTGCGGATGCTGTAAAGTGCTTTGGGACGATGTAATGTTGTGATAATGCGCTATACAAAAATAAATTTGTTGTTGTTGTTGTTAATGAGGGGGCGTGGCACACGGACAATCGGGGCAGGACACATTGGTTTTTTTTTTTTTTTAACTTTACATTGTTTGGATACATTTATTTTTTTGCTTAAATTACTGTTTTGATAAATGTGCTTAGATGTGTTTAGTACAGTATATGCTCTTCTTGTTTTATCTGATTCATTTTGTGTTTAAATGCAAAAAAAACTTATTTAGATGTAATTTTTTGGGGCCGGGAACCAATTAATTGGTTTTCCATTATTTCTTATGGGGAAAATTCGATCACAACTCGAACTTTTTAGGATTTGATCCAGAGTTCTGAACGGATTAAATTCGAGTTCTGAGGTACCACTGTACAAGACTTTTGGCATTTTTAGTTTTTTGATTGCATTAACATATCTTTGTATAATTGAGTTTCCCTTTGAGGGGACTGAAAAAAATGTCCCCACAAGGTCAAAATAACAGGTTTTTATCACTTTGTGGGGACATTTATGTACACACACACACACACACACACACACACACACACACACACAGTATAGTGTGAGATCAGGTGTCATACAGGGGGTGTCCAGAGCACGTTGTGAAGCAGAGCAGCTGGGGGGGGCCTACCTTGGAAGTTCCCAGCAGAGAGGTAGAGCCAGGTGAGCGCCGGGATGAAGAGGATGGCGAAAGAGGCGATGAAGAACTTCCTGCGCCCACGACACATTCCCAGCATCCTTTGGGGCACAGGTGGTAGTCTCAGGGGGCGTGGCAGCGTCTACGTAGGCGGCAGCTGGTGACCGGATAGCCGCATGGCATGTTCTGTAGTGGGGGTAGGGTGTTGGTCAGCAATGTCTGCAATAATCCCGGCATGCCAAGCAAATGCCATCGTTTTAAAGAAACTGCAACCGTTGGCCAGTCAGTTTGTGATTTCAGGGGCAAGACGGCAATAAGGCATCCTGAAGACGACAAAAAGCTGAGCCAATAAAATCAAATAAACTGGCTATCTTCATATTACATTAATATACGCAGCGTAAGGGCCCCTCCAGGGGGCGACACGGCAAGACGCACAAACGAACGCACATGGCGAGGCAAGTCGGTGGACACCTAAAACGTGTGACTGAGGACCCCGCTACCGTGGAGCTGGTGCAGGCCGGTCATCACCCTTATTTATATGGGTTACACCTGCATTTCAGGCCTAGAAGCAGCAGCGCTTCATCTGGCAAAGATGTGAGCAAATGCCTTTTCATTAGAGCTGCATTTGCTTAATTAGTCAGTAGACCCCCCCCCCCCCCTCCATCACACACACACTGGTCCAGAGCCTGAAATAAAAGAGCCTCCATTAGGATGATGTTAACATTTCTGAGGGCCAAACAGGCAAATGGCTTCCATCCAGTCTTTCCCAGAGCAATAGGAGACTGCAGAACTCACACAGGACCTGGGGAATATGGCAGGTGAGTGACATAAACGATCAGGGATAACGAACCCGAAAATTCTCCAGACCCACCATTTTTTTTCTTATTTAACAGTTGCATGCTGTGCAAAAATAATATTTAGCCAAGCACCACGAGCGTATGGGAGAACAAAAATGCTGACATCTGATTGGCCGCTACCCCAAAGGCGTGAGTCGGCACAAATCCGCGCAAAGCCCGAGGCGGACCGAGGCAGCTGAGGAACGGCAGAAGGGAGCAGCGCCACTTCGCAGGCATCAGCCGAGGTCCCGCGAGCGCGTAGACGGCGTTACCCACAGCTTATCCCAGCAGTCCACAGATATCCATGATCTAGTGACCCTGAACCGACGTCTCTGTGCTTCAGAACTCCGCAGACCTAGCTGGGTTAAGCGGTTACTGGAACCAGATGGTTGGAGATCACAAGGGATGGAGGTTCTGATCTCTCATCAGGAACAAAACCTCGCAGCTTACATCTCCCATTTAACTTCATTAGCAGATGCTGTACGTCCAAAGCGAGGTAGCAAGGGAAGCTTGGGGTCAGACAGCAGGGCCAACCGGAGTCCCGGGAGCAGCTGGGGTTAAGGGCCTTGACCAAAGACTCTGGCGGCCACGACTTGCGTGTCGGCCTCAGGAAGACGAGGACGGTGAAGCCTAAACGATGACAACTGGCTTCTAAAAACAGTGCCTCGCCTTTTTTGGGGGGGGGGGGGGGGGGGTTGGGCAACATGCAGAGGAAACTCTGACAGTGTGTCAGTGCATTCCCATTAATTTGTTCTGAATACCAATTCAATTTGGAGCCCTATTTAGATCGCCCTGAAAGACTGAGGAGCGAGAGGCCTGCCAGGGTTAAATGAGCCCATCAGACGCTGGAGACTCGCCGAATAATAATGCGTTCGCTGGGCTATGAATAATTCCAGCAATTCCTTAACCTTTGGGCCCCCGTTGCGAGTGGCTTCAGATTAATAGTGTGATCTCCATTAATGACATGACACGGAGGAGCAAAGGGGGCGGCGGCCCCCGTGTTGGGGGGGCGGGGCACAGAAGGTCATGGGGTTTATTCGAGGGGCATCTCCGAGCTATCTGCCCCAGAAAAGGGGGAGAGGGGAAAGAGGGAGAGAGGGTTCGTCAGTGACAAGAAGGTCACCAGTTTGAATACATGGGTAGACAGCATGGATTCACTGATGGGCCGCCCAAGCAAGGGTCTTGACCCCAAGTTGCTTCAGGGATCGTCTGACTCTGCTTTCTCAAAAAACAAAAACATGTCACTTTGGATAAAAGTATCTGATAAGTAAGTACAAATGAAAATGACATGCGGGAAATGCAGCGGGGGGGGGGGCTTTGCTCCTCTTCCAGTCTTTCAGCCGGCAGGCAGGATGAGGAACAAGGTGTTGAGCTTCTCCCCCTTTAATCTCCCCGTGTCACATCCTGTAGTGTCACTAGCGGTAGCAAAACATCAATATGCTCCTCACACTTCCAGACTGGGCCCCACACAGATTCACCGGATTTAATATCCCAGCATTTATTCATGTCTCTCATGCTATTGACACTGAAACATCGAATTCCGATAACGCAGACTAGAGTATTACCGTTTCAAAGAGTTCCCTGGTGAGTGGAGTTGGGCAGTCCGGGGCGGACTGGCCTCTCGCTAGCTCTGGGGGCAGGAGTCGGGGCAGAAACGTACGAGCTGGACTGCAGGACCCTTTGAGGAGTTTCTGAAGACAAGCCCTTCAAGATCCAAAACAGACTCGAAAGCATCCCGCGGTCGCGGCTCAAACGGGCGACCAGAGACCAGGTCTCTCAGCCATCCTGTCGCCTCAATCCCCCTGAGGAAACAAGACCTGGATAATCAGCCACACGGGATCTCTGACCACCGGGCTCCGAGGAAAGGGATTACCTAGATCCGCGGCGGGGTGCGGAATTAGAGAGACCTGATCTAACAGGCGTCGCTCTCAGATGTGAAGTGCATGCAGCTGGAAGGCTTATTCACTTTGAAAACGAGCTCGGAGAGACAGAGACCTGCGGGGGGCGCCAGACAGGCATGATCACACCAGAGCTACACCCCAGGCAAGGGGCACGGTGGAGCGAGAGGTAGCCGACTCCCCCCTCAGAAGACCTTGCCTTTACTCGTCCGCAGGACCTTCTGAACAGAGACGCCTCCATTTGATGCTGCTCTCTTCCCAAAACGGAACTTCTGAGGATCTATTTTCTAGGTCAAGACAAAGCTGCTCAAGAATATCCAAAATTGCCATTTTAAGGATGAGCTACTCAAGACGTTTTATATAAATATATATATATTTTTAAATAGCACGACATGACGCATTGGATGAGGCTGCGAATGGCGTGACCCAGAAGCGGAAAGCCATCAAGGACACACCTCCCTACCAGCGTCATGCCA
This sequence comes from Paramormyrops kingsleyae, assembly GCF_048594095.1. Lineage (NCBI taxonomy): Eukaryota > Metazoa > Chordata > Actinopteri > Osteoglossiformes > Mormyridae > Paramormyrops > Paramormyrops kingsleyae. Next base: position 17,302,825 of record NC_132797.1, read on the forward strand.
TCTCTGCTTAATACCCAAATCCTCCAGAAGCCCCCGCGCCGCGCCACCCCACCCCACCCCCCACCTCTTATTTGCTGCCCCACTTCTGCATTGGGTCTCATTCTGAATCCCAAACACGATCGAGGGGCCAGAGGTGAACAGAGGGCCCAACTTCATCCGAGAGGCAGAAAGCAATTACATCTAAGCCGGCACCAACAACAATAACCGCAGAATTACCGCGCTTTTCTTTAATGACAAATCCCTTTCTTGATAGTCCGAAAAAAGGGAGGGGAAGCTGCGCCCAGAACACAGAGCCGGCTCTGCACGAGACAGCAGGCGGGAAATGGCCAGCAGGAAGCGGCGGGCGATGCGGGGGTGGCGTCCTGACGGAGGGACACAGTGCCACGGCCTGGGGGAGGACAGGCTGACAGTCCTCCCCAGGATCGCATCTCCCAGTGCCCCTGGCCGCCGCCATCAGCGGCTCCTCTCACGCCAGGAAGACGTCAGCGGCTGACAGGGCTCCAGGACGCTGTCCCTGTGAGGAGGGCGCCGTCACAGTGACACCAGGACTCCGGCACACAGTATCACTGCTTAAACTTAATAAACTCTCCACTAATGCCCCCCCCCCCCCAACCACATTTGGGCTATATCATAAGAATGCCACTGACACTCCTTAAGGGGGGGGGGAATGATAATGCGGCATGAGCCGAGATGGCGGAGAACAGATGCAGAGTAGCGTTTGTGCCACGCAGTAGCAGTCAGCCTGCTTTGGCATGTGGAGGGCGGCACGCCTTCGGTACCTAAAATGTGTGTCGCCCTCTCTGCCCACCCCCTGGCACAAAGCCACAACGGCTGTAGGCGAATCGGGGGGGCGGGAGGACCCGGAAGTGCGGCGGGAAGCTTCATTTTGCTGCAGAGGGAAATAAAACTGGCAAAATGAATTGGGGGAGAGGAAGAGGAGACTTTGGGGGGGGGGGGGGGGGGGGAGGAGGAGGATGATGGCATATTGGATAAGGGAAGAGCGAGGGGGGAGGGGGGGGTGATACGGCATCAGGTTTGGCGGAAGCAAAGGCTGCCCCCACCCCACTAGTGGAATTTCTAAAGACTCCCTGGGCCGGACACCATATGCCCACACCTACCTGCCAAAGGGAACAGCCAGAGAGGTTCACCGGGCACCGAAGTCAGGGGGGAGTCCGGAACTTTCCGCATGGAGCACTGGCATAGCGGAACCATTTTGGTGGGGGGGGGGGGTTCCTTACCATTGGGGGAAATCAGGCTGTAGATGGTGGTCAGCACAAACGGTGGAGAGAGCGACCGTGGCTTCGGAAGAGGCCATCAGAGGAAGAGGCCAGAGGGACGGTGGCATTTACTGTTGGCGGGGGCCAGGCTGCACGTGGCACGGCCTGCTGCCATGGGGGCACCGGCAGAGAGGCACCGCTGTGCCCTCAACTCTCCGCGGGTTCAGCCTGCAGCAAAATGCAAAGCTTCTGCCGGCTGATGATTTTAGGCAATAAACGGGTTTAACAGGTGAGGTCTGACCCCCCCCCCCCCCCTCATGTTTGGAAGCTCCCCAAGACTGGGTGTCATAAATGAACGGTCGGCAGGCTATGCGAAGACCTACTCTCTCACTGCAAGGCTCGAAAGACCTGGGGGCGCCACAGAAATAGCTGTCCCCAAGCGTTTCTAACACACTAACGCCCCCCAGTCACGGTCGCTGAGCGAGATACCAGGAGCTGTAGGACCCAGGCATGGAGCTCCGTGACAGGAGGGGGGTCATCTACAGGCTCGGGTCCAATTCACATCGTAGGGTGACACATTGATTCAGGTTCAGTAGGGAATGAGAACAGCACTGTTTCTAGATGAGGAGAACAGCAGCCCCGGAAACATGAAATAACGGCAAAGATTTAACCCCTCCCAGCCTCTTAGCGCATTAAAAAATTATTAAAAATGAATGAGCTTCACTGTCGGCACACATCAGCCGCTTATCAGTAGTATTAGGCAAAAATATATCAGTTGTTGGTATTGGTTTCACATCAGTGCACCCCTGCAAAATGGGCAGGATTATCATGTGCTGTCAATCACCAAAAAGTCAATCCCCATTGGGTAAAACTGCACGCTGAGAGAGTGGACTGTACCCCCGCCTATTAGCAGCTAACACGTATTAACCCTTCCCCATACTGCGAGATCCAAATGTATTTTCTCAACACTGGGTTACCCAAGAGAGATCCAGACTGAATGCTGAGTAAATATGCAGCCATCGAGGGCCATCAATACATAAATCAATAACTCATAACAAAAATCATTCACGCAGGGAACCTCGACAATAAAAGACGACTTTCATTTAGCACCTGTTGAATTATGGGCCTCGTTGCCTCGGGGCATGACTCCCACCACGGCCTGCTAAACCATGACAGGGTCGATTAACGCCGACAGCCAGGGGCACCAAAACAGCATTCCGGGAGCCAATCACTGATGCCCGGGGGGGGCTGCTGGCACAGTGGGCAGCCACTTAAAAGCCACCTATGTACCGGAACCAAGAGCCCGGCACTTGCCTTCCCACAAGCCCCCACTCCCACAAGCCCCCACTCCCACAAGCCCCCACTCCCACAAGCCCCCACTCCCACAAGCCCCCACTCAGCACTGGGCATGTGCATCAGCCTGGTTATGGGGTCACACAGAAGCAGGTGGCCAGAGGCGCGAGGACGAGAAAGCTGGGGACGCACACGTGACGGAGATCAGGGCCGACGCCAAGTGCCGGCGGCCTGCCGTCACGAGCCGCTGCCCATGTGGACCGCGTGAAGAAGTGCCCCCCCCCCCCACACACAGCTCCGGCCCCCGTCTGCCGAAACACACACCGCTCAGGTGTGAAAACCTTAAAGCCACGTCCGACGGGTTCTGGAAGGGAGAGCGAGCGATCGGCGGTGGGGGGCAGGGGGTGGGGGACACATGGGGTCGTCCAGGGGGGGGGGGCATCGCCTGTCCCCAGCTGACACCTCCATGCGGACCCACTGCCCTCTGTGGCTTTAGAAAACCGTACAAGCGACCATCATGAGAATTAACGACTGGGGACTGTCACAGACCTCGCCTCTCCTTTCCAGCTACCAGGGTGACCAAAGCGAAGGCTCTCGGCCTGAACGTGGCTGGGCCGCTGCATCCTGAACTGCTCCGCTCGCCATGGCGACGTGAGCCTGACGGAGAATGACTTCCTGTCACCATGGAGATGCAATCTCGCTCTGTGGACTGCGAATCCTTTTTTTTTTGTTGTTGAATGATCCATTTACCCTTTCTAAAGGAGACGGCGTAAGGCCTGGCAGCCTTCATGCCGGCGTCTCGCCTCATAAAACCATACAAGTTCCCCTCAAACCTCAGGAAAAGGTTGCTTTTTTTCCCCTTTAAATAAATAAATAAAAATCGCCCATATCCATCTGAAAATAAACCTCTCCAGGTGTTGACAGGCAATTTCAAATGCCACGCAGAGGAGGATCTCTTAATGTACAGAGGCCGGCCCCCAGTTTTTAAAATAGCTTTAAGATAAACTGCAACTTAAGGTTCACAGTAGGTTGGGAACTCGGTGGTTTTTGGGAAGCTTATTAATCAGGAACTTGCGGTGCTGGAAATAGTAAAGGTTTTGGTGGGGGGGGGGGGGGGGGGGTCACTGCCTTGCCGAATATCCATCATTTAAAGGGCGCTAAGCCCCGCCTGTGTTTGTAGGAAGCTCAGAGGATCTCAGGGAAGGAAAATTACTCTGCTCTCTGGCCGGCGAGCAAAAGCCTCTGCGCACAGGTAATGTTACTAATTTTAATTTTATGACACTTTAAAAGGGACCGCCAATGTTTATTTATGAACATGGCAGGGAAGATACCCTCTGGAGTGCAGATCTAACCCCGGAGCCTTAGACGGGGGGGTAGGAGTCCTGCTTTTAAAAACACGAATTTTCACACCCGGTGACACACTCAGCCTGACCCAGTCATTCACAGGCCCCACCCTCAGAAACCCCCCGGGAAGGCTGCTGCCCCCTAGCTGTAGCTGTAGGGCCAGCGTGGACCGGGCACCAGGAGTAAGGAATGTAATCCAATTGTCCGAAGCCCACCTGAGATAGGACACGGTACCGAGCAATAAAATGCAAAAGCATGAGTGCCAGGCTACGCCCCTCCTCCAGCGGACTCCATGCCATTAACGATGGCATTAGCTATGGCGGCGGGGGGAGAGCGCCAGGGTTCCAGATCAGACGCCACTCTGCATGCGCACCTACGCCTCTCCCTCCCCCACTCCAAACAGGGGCCGTTCAAAACTAATTGCAATTAGTGTAAGTTGGGGTGGGGGATGCCGTTCGCGTTACACTGTGACACGACGCACGAGATCCTGACTAACAGGGCACCTGGATCACCAACAACCCCCCCCCCCCACCTGCTTCACCAGGGGGTCTTAGGTGACCCCAGAACTTGTCGCCTTTTCCCCCGTAAAATATGGTCATTTAAAGTTGTGATGTGGCTTCTTTTTTTAAAGAGTTCAACAGCAATTGCTCTCCTGGCATTGGACTTAAAAAAAATTAGAATATACTCATAAAATTAAAGAATTTAGCAATTACCCCTCTGCCAATCTGACCTGACAGACTGTTAGAAGTGCTGTACAACGCTTGAGTATAATCATGGTACTTTTGAAACTCATTTACATCATTAATGATTTAGGTCCCCATCTGTCATTTACTCTCCGTGACCTGAAATTGTACCTATTTATACAGCTGCATGTTTTCATTTATTTAAACCCCAAACTTCAGGTATGAATCCTTAACCGTTACACTACCTACTTGCACAAAATGCTGCTGTAGCTCCAAACGGGAACGACATCCGTTAAGGGAAAAAAAAATAAAAAATCAGCAAGAAGTAAATTTCCATTAATTTGCATCGTCAGACTATCTGCTCGGCAGTTTCACATGGTGAGAAATCAAAAAAAAAATTGGAAAACTGAGATGTACAAACAGCCTTTTCATTTATAAAAAAAAAAAAAAAAAGTCACTGTTTTTCTTGACATAGCAACAGCAGCAAGAGTGACAGAGCACTCAGCAGATAAACATCAGCGGGGGTGGGGGTGGGGGTGGGCTGCCCCCTCCCCCCCCCCAGCTCCCGTTTCGGACGCGATCAGACACCCTGAAAAAGAGGACACGTCACAAGCAGAGTCCAACACGCTCCACGCTCCCTCGACCGCAGGTCCGGGCTATCTCCCGACAGTGAGGCACGCACGTCTGTGCCAGAGAAAAACGCTCTTTGTTGTGCACTTCCAGCTGGGGGGGGGGGGGGGGGAGGAGGAGGAGTAGGCGCAGACATCTTTCAGTGTGGCGGTCCCCTCACCCTCTGAGAGGCGGGGTAGCCCCGTCGTCGATAACCAGGGGCACCAATCAAGGAGTGAGACCACACCTGGGGCCACCAAGGGAACAGAATGGATTAAGAGGGAGGCACAGGAGGCGCGAGGCACAGGAGGCGCGAGGCACAGGAGGCGCGAGGCACAGGAGGCGCGAGGCACAGGAGGCGCGAGGCACAGGAGGCGCGAGGCACAGGAGGCGTGAGGCACAGGAGGCGCGAGGCACGTGCCAGGAATGAGGAACACCCCGCCATATATCCTCAACCAATCAATGCTCTGGCCGGTGAAATCCACGCCAGCCCATATTTAAAGAGACACACGCAAGGATACACACAGCGACCCACCTGTGCTTGCGGCACAGACTGACCAACCCCAAGCCATAAATCCATAAATCCCCCCCCCAACACGCACCATCACAGCCTAAGATAATCGCGGTGGGCTGGGCAGCGGGGTGACGGGTGGCACTTAATTCCCAGCACTTTGTAGGTCAAGTTCCACTTGGCCGGAGGGAACACCACAGTACAGCTGGGCACCCCTTATCCCGCGGGTACAGCCTGCCAGTGGGCGCGGCGAGCCGCTCCGAGCCCGAAGGCAGGGTGCCCGGGGCAGCCCAGATGTTCCTCAGCGATACCGAAGTGGGCGATCTCTCACAGTCATCGTCCACCGACAACGTCATCCATTACCGGCATGTGCTGGGGGGGTGACCGCAAGCCGGCGACTGCTCCGTCCTTGAAGACGCGTCACTGTCGTCAGATTGCACTGCAGCAAAAATTTATTAAAATACTATTACATAATACAGACCACCAGGGAGCGCTTCAAGTACAAAGACTACGTGCTTTAACAGACGCAAAGATCGGTCTATCGCTTTAGTCTGGAGTGCAACAGCAAACAGAAATGGACAAAAATGCACGATTTTTAATTTTTTCAATTTTACTTTCTTTTAAACCCGGTAGTCACAGTTCAAAGGGAGACAGAAATGCATCGTGGTGAAAGTGGTGGGGGACTCGCAAGTTTAAATGCATTCTCAAGGAGGTACTGTGCGGTCAGACTGCAAGCTTCTTTACGAGAGAGCGCAGATGTGGTCTGCGAAAGGTGTGGCAGTCTGTCTGAAAACTTCCTGATGTCACGCATTCAGCTCTTGCTACCATCAGAACTTGGCATTTCTGCTCCCTAAGAGCAGTTAGACTGAAAACCATCATTAGTTATTTCAGCAATTTTTCACACTATTGAAACAAAATGCGTCGCTGCCTCAAAGCCCCCCCATGTGCAGTTCAGTCACACGAGCCTGTGGGGGCATGAGTTCAGGACCGCCACTCGAGTTTGTGCTTGATCTGACCTTTGACCTCCACAGTTTATGCCGCGAGCTGTTAAACTGCCTTCTATGGGGCAACAACAAGTGAACTGGCAGCTCAAACAGTGCTGGTAATTAGCAGTCATTATCAAATTTATGCGCATACTAAAAATTGCAAAGGAGGCCATGCGTGTCTCGTGTGAATATCATCCACTCTGAACTCGATGCTACAGAATTATCTTCGCAGAACCGTTTCTGCCGGAACACAGAGCATTCGATCCACATGTGCAGCACAAATGAGATAGATGGGAATATAATCATTTTTAACTTGTGATAAAATTCCTTCTGCTGCTCTAAACCAGTTTCAGAGAGTCTACAGCACCTGGGTTATAAACAGGAGTCGGATCACATCAAATCAAGAGCAAAAAGAGCCGATGGGCTGCCTGAAACACAACCCGAATTTCAGTTTAACCTCTCCCTGAAGAAAAAGCCCCAAACAACATGCACTCAAAAGCTCTGGTATGTAAATAGAAGATACAGTACCAAAGGGCAGTGATATTAAACTAAAGTACAGACATCTTCTGCAGACCGTGAATTGAAATAAGGCACCATTTGATGGATTGTGATAAAGAGGAATCCAGCTCAGGAGAAAAGTCAGCCAATCACACTAGGGTCATACTTCCCTCATGAATATTCATGACGTTCACTGGTCACATGACTTCTCATAAACCCATCAGCGAGCAGCCAAGCCAATGCCAGGCTCCACCCAGCAGCTGTGCAGATCTGGACCCTGCAGCCAGGGTCCAACATTCGCAGTTCCGCTCGACTGCAATGCAGATCCCGCAGCCGCCGTCCAGCGGTTCCGCTCCACCACTATGCAGATCCACCCGTCAGCACCCAGCGCCACTCAGTTCCACTCCGTCGCGCAGATCCAGAGGCCAGTCCGGCGTGTCCCGCGCTGGCGTGCTGCCCGTCCGCCATTCGGCCCGCTAATTCGGGGGTTTGACGTTAATGCAGAATTCCACGTGCGGAACACCAAATATGATGCAGTGTCATGAAGTTCAGAACCCTCCCCCTTCCACCAAGAACGGTAATGCCTTACTGTTAGCTGGTCCAAACCCCATCTCATCTCAGAATCGCAAACATGACTCAAAGGCTCTGGGTCGGACGCGGCTTCCAAGAACTGGAAAATCCAAGAGCTGCGATTTTGCTCGGAATGCCGTGTCCTGGCCACAGAAATCCGAGTTTGGCCTGAGTCCCTGCGTATTAACTGACCACAACCCCCTCTCTCTTTATTAGGAAATAATCTTTAAAAATTAAACATTCCACCACATCCCTACAATCTGTAGTTGGGGGGGGGGCAGGCTTTGCCAACGCAATTGATGTCAGCTTACCAGGCCAGAGCCCCCAGCACAGAGTAGCCACCCACAGGGCCAAAGGTGGTGATCCTGAGGGCCAAGATAAAGCCTCGTACCCTAAGAAAGTTGGGGGCAAATGGAGCAGGCTGTGTAAATCAGCCACACAGGACCCCAGGGCTGCCCGCACATCTGCCTGTTTGGCAAGCACATGCCCTCTAGCTTCTGGTCAAATACGGATGATTTTCTAAATAATGGTGACCTTTCCATGAAATCTAAAGCTACAGACTCCCTGTCAAACAATAGTGCAGTAATCCATATACAAACACGCAAATATCACAATGTCGCTGCATCAGATAGAGGTATTCCCCGCTTTACGCCACTGTGCTTTTATGAAACACTTACATTACCGCCTGTTTTTCGATAACCGTAAGAAATCGGCAAAGGATTTTTGCTTTTACAAAAATATGAGAAAAGCAACAATAGCATTTCGCTTTTGTTTATCAGCGGACCACTTACAGATATACAGTCACGCACCACATAACGATGCTTCGATCAAAGGACAGAATATGACTGGTGAAAATTCCTATTGCCTAGTTAAGTCGTAGCCGACGTAAAAACGTAGCGCAACCGATTACTCACATGTTTGTGGAGATGCTGGTGTAAACAAACCTACTGTGCTGCCAGTCGTTTAAAAGTATAGCACACACAATCATGAACAGTGCATATTACATGATAATGATGAACCAGCAACATAATTATTATGTATTTACTAAATTGTAGTTCATATCGTTAATTCGGCTATGCTATATAGCCTAGGTGTGTAGTAGACGATATCATCTAGCTTTGTGCAAGTTCACTCTGATGTTTGCACAATCACAAAATCACCTAATGACGCATTTCTCAGAATGTATCCCTGCCGTTTAGTGACGCATGACTGTATTGATTCTGGTAAGTGAAACATCTCTGTATGTACATTATTTCTACTTTATATTTACAGGCTGCTTATTCGTAAAGAATACGCTCTGCTTTCGTAAAGAATGGGATACCTGTACTATTCAAAAGGCTGCGGTTCTCTTTGCCCCCCCCCCCCCCCCCCCCGAGGAACACGTCAGGACGGGCTCCATTTAAAGACGTCTACAAACTCAGCTGCTTAGCACTCGTCTTCCCAAACAAATATTGGCACCGTTTAACTGTGCGAAAGCAAGTTTGACCCACAAACCCACTACAAGCATCAAGTGACCCTTGAAACGGAATCTCGGCTTATGTTAATGCACAGCTGCCTTATGACATGTAATATACTGCAAACTGATTTATCCGAGGGTATTTACTATAGTCTCCTGAAAGTCGTTTCCTTACAGACAGACTATTCAAGAAAACAGTCACTTTATACCACTGAAACATGAAATGGTTCTTAAGTGTCCCTTAAAAATTAGCAAATTAATAATAATAATAGTAATCATTTATCTAAAACACCAAAAATTATCTAAATATCTAAACAGAATATTTCTACATTATATACAAATCTGTCAGGTTTAGTTTTTCTCAGGGGTATTTATTTCACAGACATTTGCATGATTTGACCAAGCTGCCACAAAGAGATCAGCAACGACACACTCATGCTCGGACTGTTATAAGAATTTATCTTAAGATGTCACATGAAAAGCCACCCGGGGAGGACTGGCAGTCTCGGGGAGGCCTTAAATTAGATGCGGGTGAACAACAAGACTACTGACCCCCCCCCCCCCACCAGACATTAAGACCAGTAACACGACCTACTATCGCTTCCCAGGGACTTGCCGCTGGAAATCAATGGACGTCAGCCTAGATGCGCGCTTATCGGTCAAGACCTCATTCCAGCACCGAGCGTGAAGTTCATCTGCGTCAACGAGATCAGTCGACCCGAAAAAGAAATCCATGCAAATCGATTTCAGATTTCCGACTTTTCAGTCGATCGGTCACACTCCTGGACAAAATTGTACCGTCATTAATACAAGTAATTGGTCCATCTAGTGATGGCGGAGAGTCCCCGTGTTAATGCCTCACCGTGCCGACTATCTGTCTGCGCTACAAAAGTAAAACATACTATCCGTGCGTGAACATATAAGTTAATTTACATACGTCTAAATGCTGAAACCACCAGTAATTCATGAAATTTTGCTCCCAAAAAACAGGGAAGACAATGCTAATTATAATCACCCACATGACATTTATAAACAGATGTGTGAAGATAATAAACAGGAACCCCGTGTCGCTCATTTAAACAAGACAAACTTTCCGCATATTTATCCCCACGTTAGGAAGAATTTAGAGCATGATCATTTGTAATTAATAAGCATGTACCAATTCGGAGTTTACCTGTCTTGCAAACGATGCCTGAACTCTGCCGGGAGTTTGTAAAGAGTAATCCGTACCTTAACGGGAGTTGCGGAGATGCCCAGTTCACCACGTGTGCTGGGGGGATGGGTCACGCAGAGCCGGTCCTCCAGATCACCCAGCAAGGCGTCGGCGCATCAGCCCCCGAGGCTCCAGCCCCCGCCCCCGGCGGCTCGTCGAAGACCTCTCAGCATCAGGTGGAGATGTTTAGGTGCGCTGCCCCCCTCCCCGCATACTGCCCCCCAGATTGTTACAGCTTAACCCCGCCGCCGGATCTTGCTGGGAAGCGCCTGGGGCCGCGCAAAAATAACGTGGTCCGCTCGATCCAAGCACCTCCTGTCGTCAAATGCCCAACATGAGGTAAATCACGCCAAACTTGGCGGTGTCCTTCATGCGATATTCTCCCACCGATCTTCCATTATTGCTGCTTCACAGGAGCCCAGTACCACCCAGCGCAATCCGAATAACAGAACAACAGCCTATCTAAATAGTATCAAATACGGCAAGTAATATCAGAATTTGTTACAACGTTACTACAGGACTGACGTGCGTGAGGTCGGTTTTTCTCGCATTTATGCATTGATCTCACTGACAACAAAACAAGGGATCCTTTGTCCGTATTAGTCCGGCACAGTTTCGCAAATATCACCGGCAGATAAATAAGCTGCACTTTCAGGCAGCAGGTAACGCTCCCCGTACTTAAGAAAAGCTGCCGGCGAAGGACGCACCGAGGTTTGTTTTCGGCAATCGGCTTTCCCGGATTTACTTAACGGGAAAGATCGCCTCTAAAAGACTCTTCAAGAAAAGAAAAACAAACCGGCCGTGGCTTTAAGTGGATCGGAGGAGAGCCTTTTTTTGGATGATCGACAAACACTCCACGCTCCTTCCTTTAAAATATGTATATATGCCGTTTTCTCCGGAAAAGCCCTTCAAATCGTTTTTCATGGGACAGCTTCTCGAAACTGGCTTTGAAGCGTTTAAGTGTCCAGCCATCCACTCGGTATCAGGCGAAAAGCGGCGATCCTCCCTCCTGAATTGACGGAGGGCCTCGTATTTGAAGAGGAGAAAAAGAAAGGGGGGAGAAAAAAGCAGAGTTTATTTCAGAGATCTGTAAAGGGATACTGCATTTAGATTCCTCCCTCGTGTGGCGCTCCTTTCAGTGGCAGAGTAGCTGTAGACGATGAGCCCAGCAACCTGCCGTACAGAGGAGCGATCGGGCAAAGCATCCCTCTCCCCAGCCGGAGGAAAAGGCTAGTAAGATGGCCTTGCACCGAGTGTCACGTCCCCGTCTTCGCACACGGACGGAGAGCTCTTCCGCGGTCGACGACGCGCCGTCCTTCTCGGCTGTAGCGGCCGTGCGCCCCGCTTTCACAGCGGCCCTGCCGTACTCTTTCCCCGGTCTCCCCTGGTTTTCCCCCACCCTCCTCTCCTGACGGGCCGGAAGCGTCCAATCTGCGCCGGCGGACGCCGCGTCGCTCATTCCCGGGCGAGCGCGAAGTAAAACACGGGGGCTGGATAGGAATGGATTGGATTCGGGGAAAACGCATGCGTTTGAACGCCAGCATAATAATAATGGTAATAATATTAACAATAATAGTTACAAACCAATTGAATACAAGGTGAAAATTATCGTAAGAGGGTTCAGGTTGCAATGGTTGAGCTGAAGAGAATTAAATGTGTGAATTGAAATTTGGAATTTAAATTCAGTATTCGGAATAAATGAACTAAAATGACCATAAATTGTACAATGATATTCCGGGGAAATGATATCCTAGAAAACAATGACATTAAACGCTTACTCCATCATTTTCTCAGGCTTAAGTTACCACCACAAAACTGCTGGCTTGTCGTTCTGTTGTTTGCAGGTGAATTTGATTATCAAGTTGTCAATATAAAAACAAATTATTTTAAACCTATTTCTCCATGAGACAGATTATTGGCACTGGTACGGTAATGTCATTCATGAATGTACAATGTCTCTGGCTAGCTGACAGTAAACGTCTCACTGCTTTACTAAAACAGCATCCGAAGTCCTAAAAACAAAACTGGTCAGCTATAGCCCCCGCCAGAAGGGATCCCATCTTTGCTTTAGAAAAAGTCTGGTAGGCCTACTATCTGCACCCATACCTTTCTGTTCATTTATTTTTTATTTCTATTTATTTCCTTAATATTCTTTTTCAGGACATTCTGTTCTGTTCTGTTTTAAATTTGCACCAAGTTTACTTGCTTGCACTATGTTTACTTGTCTGCACTGTGTGTCTTTGCACTTCGTATCGCACTGTTTGTTTGTTTGTCTGCACTTTACATACCTTGTTGCTGTGGGCACACGAATCCGTCGAGAAAGTTCATCTTATCTTAATCCGACTTGTATATCAAGCGCCGCTGAAACCTGAAAGCGGTGGATATTCTCCCATCTGCTCGGGGACATAATGCATTGAGGTTTGGGTGTTTTGTGAATATGCCAGCCTTTCACAAAGTCCTTGCATAGACGTGCCCTTGAATAAACTTAGACTCCGCCTGTCTGACTCCAAGAGAGACAATCCAAACACCTGCTGGAGACGCCCTTCTCCTCCAGAGCGAAAAAAGAAGTCAGGGGGAAATTTGAATATCCCACCTCTCAGCTTGAGTCTTTAAAGATGCACGCTTGTTATTTTCATTGCAAATTCCGATAACTCCGCTGGGGGGAAGGAGCAGCAGACAACACAGCCTCCCTGATCACCATGATCTTCTACCCCCCCCCCACCACCTCCCCTAGATGAACCCCTACTGTTCCCCATTGTCTCCCCAGTGTTGTCCATGTCCCCCATGTTCATAGAAAACAGTTATCTCTCAACTAGCTTTGTGATTTTCAGAATTATTGACTATATGACGCATATGTAAATGAATATCCCCCCCCCCCCCCAAAAAATAAATAAATATATTTTTGGTGAGGACCATAAATATTCTCTTCCCTTTGACAGGAGACTCAGAGCCCATCCATCCATCCATCCATCTATTGTCTACTGCTTATTCAGGTTCGGGTCATGGGAGCAGCAGTCTGAGCAGAGATCTCTTCCAGCTCCTCTGGGGGGGATACCCAGGGATTCCCAGGCTAGCTGAGAGATAACATCTCTCCACCATATCTACGGTCTGCCCTGGGGCCTCCTCCCAATTGGACATTCCCTGAGCACCTCTCCAGGGTGCATCCTAAACAGACACCCAAACCCCCTCCGCTGGCTTATCTCCACTGCATCTATCCATGATCTAATTCTTCTTCCTTGAGCTCATGACCATATGTGTGGGTATGAACATAGATCGACCAATAAATCGATAGCTTAGCCTTTCAGCTCAGCTGTCTCTACACCATGACAGACTGGTACAATGTCCACATATCTGTTGATGCTGCACCAATACAGCTGTCAATCTCTCGTTCAATTCTTCCTTCACCCATGAACAAGACCACAAGATACATGAAGTACTCCGCTGATCCTTAGATACTTCACACTCAGCTGCGGACTACTCTGGTGCACACTGGAAGTCACAACTCAAAAGAAGCAAAGACACTAACCCAAGGTCATCATACTGGACGACCTCCACCCCTTGCATGCACAAATGAATTCTGTCCGTAAAAGTTATGAACAGAATTGGTGACAAAGGACAGGCCTGGCAGAGACCAGCCCCCACTGGTTATCAGTCTGACGTACTACTGGAAATGCAGCTCAAGCTCTTGCTTCAGTTCAGTGACCTAATGGCCTGTAGTAGCCAGTCTGGCACCCTCTACTCCTAAATCACCCTCCACAGTCCCCCCCAAGGGACAAAGATTTTCCAAGTCCACAAAACACCTGAAGACTGGTTGGCCAAATTCCCTTGAACCCTCCAGTATCTTTGTGAGAGTAATGAGCTGGTCCAGTGTTCTACAATCAGGACAAAATTTGCATTGCTCCTCCACTAACTGACGGGCCCTCCTCTCCAGCACCCTGGCATAGGTCTTCCCAGGGAGCATGAAGAGTGTGATCCCTCTGAATTTGCCTTACCGTTAGCTGGTCCAAACCCCATCTCATCTCAGAATCGCAAACATGACTCAAAGGCTCTGGGTCGGACGCGGCTTCCAAGAACTGGAAAATCCAAGAGCTGCGATTTTGCTCGGAATGCCGTTTCCTGGCCACAGAAATCCGAGTTTGGCCTGAGTCCCTGCGTATTAACTGACCACAACCCCCTCTCTCTCTATTAGGAGATGATCTTTAAAAATTAAGAGGGGGCAGGGGTCAGTCCATCAATGGCCCACTTATTATATTGGGACCACCACCCCAGTCTGCCAATCCAAAGGCACTGTCCCCAACAAGCATGCAATGTTGAAGAGGCGTATCAGCCAAGACCCAACAACATCAAGAGCTTTCAAGAACTCAGGGTGAATCTCATCCATCACTGGACCCTTACCACTAGGGTTGGGTATTGTTTGAGTTTTACTGATTCCTATTCCGATTTCAGTTCTGCTTATCCATTCCGATTCTTATTGATTTCCCATTTTGATTCTGTAAAAGTAAAAAAAGGACAAATGTTTATATAACAGAATATCTTTATTCTGAACATTCAGAATGTCACAGCAGCAAAGTAAAATGCTATAGGCCTACCTGCCTGCTACCAAACCGCACCAAATGTGGTTACCGCTGTGTAACACTCCTCAGTTTTGTCTTTAGCAATCTTTCTCTATAGTGCCAACAAGAATGGTGTGTCACTGCTGGTTGCTGCTGGTTGAGAGGTGCTTGTGTTACCACTGGCTGAAGATGTTTCATTCAGGCTGTGAGAACACAGGGCGTCAAACGATGTGCACGTTTTCAGATCCATCCCATGCTGCCTTAAATGTTTGGTTAGGTTGGATGTACAGCAATTTGAGCAGCTCATCCCAGGCACGTATTGCACTCTGCTTTATCCTTCTCTAGTGCAGGGAAGCCACACTTTTGAGCATTTGCCATGATCCATGTTTGAGACCAGCATACATTCTATCCCAAACTTAAAAAAAGAAAAGAAAAACTATTCACCAAGGACAGTAGTTGGCAAGTTTTCGTTAAATAACTAGCTGACAAATAAGGGAACCGATGGAAGTAAAAAAAAAAAGAAAAAAGTAACACTGTGAAATAAATGTGTTTATTTGGGCTGAGCTGAGGTGATTTTACAAAGCTAACGTTAATGAATCAGGGCTATCCCGTTAGCTTGGCAACTAGTATGTAACTGGGCTTTGGCCAAAACACCATCGATTTAGGACAAGTAATGTCAGCAGTCCTGTAATTTAAGAATAAATGTAATGTGTGTCAGTTGTCGTTTTCTTTATTAAAGTGAAACTGCACTGTTCACTGTTCACTGTCTGTCTTTCACACTGTTGTCACGCATGATAGCTTGTGTCTAAGTAAATGGCTGTTGATCGTTAATGCGTGATGTATTCACCTAAAAGAGGTCCTGGCAGATAGCTACGCACGTCCTTGCAGATGTGTAGTGTTTAGGAAGTAATATGCAGAATCATAATTCGATTTTGGAACCGACTTTAGGTTCCCAACCCTAATTACCACCAAAGAGTTTTTTTTTTTTTTTTACTATTTTAGTGACTTCAGCCCCAGTGATGGGCCAGTCCTCCTCTGAGTCCTTCAACTCTATTTCCTCAAAGTAAGGTGTGTCAGTGGGAATCAGCAGGTCTTCAAAGTGGTCCTTCCATCGCCTGAGTATATTCCCAGTTGAGCTCAACAGCACTCCCTCCCTGCTATGTAAATAGCATGAGCTAAGCCCTGTTCCCTCCTCTTGAGTCATCTGATGGTTTGCCAGAATCTCTTTGATGCCATCCGTAAATCATTTTCCATGGCCTCACCAAACTCCTCCCACACCCGAGTTTTTACCTCCACAGCTCCCGAAGCTGCATTCCGCTTCGCCTACCAGTACCTGTGAGCTGCTTCCAGACCCCCACAAGCTAACCAAGCGCAGAAGGCCTCCTCCTTCGCAAGTCAACTCCCTTTAATGCAGCTGTGCACCACTGGTTTCGGGGGTTTCCACTGCAACGGGCGTCAACAACCTTATGGCCATAGCTCTGCAGAGCCACCTCAGCAATGGAGGCACGGAACATTCCCCATTTGGGCTCAATGTCTTCAGCCTCCCTCAGAATGCAAGAGAAGTTCTTCCAGAGGTGTGAGTTGAAGATCTCTCGACCTCTACCAGCTGCTCCCAGCACACCTTCACTATGCGTTTGGGTCTACCAGGTCTATCTGGCATCTTCCCCCACCATCTGATTCAACTCAGCACCGGTGGTGACCAGTTAACAGCTCAGCTCCTCTCTTCACCCAAATGTCCAAGACATATGGTTGCTGATGATCTGATGATACGATTACAAAATCAATCATTAACATGCGGCATAGGATGCTCTGGTGCCAGGGGCACTTATGAAGACCGTTATGTTTGAACACGGTGTTCATTATGGACAGACTGTGGTTAGCACAGAAATCCAATAGCAGAGCCCCACTCAGCTTCAGATTGGGCAGGCCATTCCTCCCAATCGCACCCTTCTAGGTTTCACTGTCATCACCCACACTATCATTAAAGTCCCCCAGTAGTTTAAGTCAAGGGAGGTAATGCTAAGATTATACAATTCCTTGGTGAGACCTCACCTAGAATATTGTGTGCAGGTTTGGTCACCATATATTAAAAAGGACATTGCGGCCTTAGAAAAGGTGCAGCGTAGGGCCACAAGAATGATTCCTGGTCTTAGAGGAATGTCATACGAGGAAAGGTTAGTTGAGCTAAATCTGTTCAGCCTCAAGCAAAGGAGACTGAGGGGGGACATGATCCATATCTATAAGATTCTAACAGGTTTGGATGCTGTTCAACCGAATAGTTACTTCAGCATTAGTTCAAATACAAGAACTCGTGGCCATAGGTGGAAATTAGCAGGAGAACATTTCAAACTGGATTTAAGGAAGCACTTCTTTAGGGTTAGGGTTAGGGTTAGGTTGTCAGAGTATGGAATAGTCTTCCTGATAACGTAGTGCAAGCTGAATCCTTGGGTTCTTTTAAATCAGAGCTAGATAAGATTGTAACAACTCTGAGCTATTAGTTAAGTTCTCCCCAAGCGAGCTCGATGGGCCGAATGGCCTCCTCTCGTTTGTATAGTTCTTATGTTCTTATGTTCTAATGTTCAGTGCATAAGCACAAACAACAGTCAGAACCTGTCCCCCGACTCAAAGTCGAAGGAAGCCAACCTTCTCGTTCACCGAGGTGAACTCCAACACACTGGCACTGCCGCTTATGCCTCCCCTTACTGGTGGTCGGCCTGCAGGAGGAAAATCTCGCGTGGCTCATTCAGGCTGTGCAGGGCCAGGCCCCCGGGGTGAAGGTCTGACCACCAGGCGCTCGCCGATGAGCTGCCCCCCCCAGACTTGGCTTCAGAGTGGGGCCCCTGTGTTCCTATTCTGGGTGAGGTTCCTGGTTCCTTGTTTTTGTTTTTCATAAGGGTTATTTGAATCATCTTTTGTCTGATTCCTGACTTTGGACCCATTTGCTATGGAAAAAACTTCTAGCGTCATTGGGACCCAAACCCTTCCACCATGGTAAGCTATGCATGGAGGAGATACTCAGAGCCATCAAACCAGCAGACATTGGAACAGCGACCTTTCCTTCATTAGTGTCCCTCACCAATAATAACTGGTCTGCAAACAACATATACTTTCCACTTTAGTCAGCTGTAATCACATAACTCGTCTTAGCATCTTGCTGATTCTTATTGTCATTGGACAATCTAGTGTAACAAATATGCATAAAATTTCAAGTAGACAAACTTTTATATTGTCTTGCATGTTATATTATACCGAAGCACACCCACCACCACCAAGACAAATTCATTGTATGTTTATATAGTTGCCTAATAAAGATATTTCTGATTCTGATTTTTGGGTTTCATTTGGCCTACAATGCTTTTTGTTCAGCTGCTTAGCCAATATCATTATTCAAAGTGACATGGCAAATTATTTTATTTGTTATTGAAAAAATCACATTACATTCTTCACTCAAGGGTGCCTCAGGAAGCCCCTGACCCATAAGCACGAGCAAGAACAATATCCCTAACTGCTGTGCTGCACCCTGACCTTGAACCAGAACGCCAAGCTGGCGATACAACAATAGATATTTTGCCGCCAACATAGTGGCTCTGCGTTCCAGGGGATCCACACAGAACTGTGGAGATTAGTCCTGTCTGTTCCAAGCTCTCTCTGCAAGCTTCGCTCAATGCTAACCGTAAAACATGTTTCGGCGTGCCAGACCATGTCCGCATCTCCTGCCGCGTCACCCAGACCCGCACGCTCCGGTGTTCCATTGTTCCTGGTCCTGAATGCTTGCCCAGATTTCCTCTCCTCCTTCCGACATTCGCAGCGTTCTCTACCCAGCTCCCCGTTACCTGCCTCCCTGCTCCCTGCAACGGCGGGAATCGCTCGCAGCTAATAGCCTCGTAATTAACGTTAATTTCCACACTCGATAAGCCATCTGTTGTTTTTCTTCAAAATTGTCCAGGAATGCTGGCATCTTTCCTACCCCCCCTCCGCAGTCAGCTAAATGCTTTCACTTAGAAGCTTGCTACATAGTATAGCTCTGTAGCAGCTTAAAAACAGACCCTGGTACAAATATCGACCCTTTTCCACAATCTGTGCACATTCATTTCTTCAGCTGAGGAGGATTTATCCAGAGGAGGCTATAATCTAACCAAAACAGTCTCCATTCCCAAACAAAATGGCATGTGGCGAAAATCTCATAGTCACATAGAGTTACATAGGCTGTAAGGCATGTTCTGGAATCAGAAATTATGGGATGCTGTCCTTTTTTGTTTATTTATATTAGCTTTTCCCCAAGCACGCCCTGAATCTTCCAGCTGATGAAGCCTTCAGGATTTCTCTGTGAGTTGACAATGAGTGATAGCGCCATAAATACCCGAGCTAAATGAAGCGGACAGGAAACACATCACATGAAGGCTCATGATCGCTCGTGCAGTAATAAGGGTACAGGACGGGCCTCCTGTGTGTGTGTGTGTGTGTGTGTGTGTGTGTGTGTGTGTGGGGGGGGGGGGTTAAAACCAGCCTGCATACGCACCAGCTATCACCTCGTAATTGTCTCTCATGGTACAAATAGCTCTTGGGCATAATTAGTCTATTTTCTTAATTAATTTGCTAATCCAAAGAAAGTTGCAGCGTAATTTTTGCCCATAGCACACAGCCTGGCATCCGCCGCATCAAGCTATTCAGGCTTTTGCTTCAACAGAAGCTGCCCTCCCGAGAGCTGGGGCCGTGACTTCGTGATGCTTTACTGCCATGTCAAGCGGCATTTCGGCAGAATCTGAATGTGAGGTATAGTGATGTTGTTTCCATGGTTTTCCTTTCCCTGGGAGTACCCCCTCAAACAACCTGTCAGTGGGCACCGTAAGGCTTGCCGGGCTTCTAATTTAAATAATAGCTATTTGAATAATGTCGAAAGGAAAGTGCATTTTGAAATTGTACTTACAAATAAAAGCTTCACCGTTTCAGCTGTTCACCAAAGCCCCTTTTTATGAGGGTGTTTTTAAAATTTCGTCTGTCTGTAATTATTCAAAAAGGTTTAAACTTTGTTCTGAATTTATGTCAAGCACGAATCAATTTCTTTGTGTTAGCAGCAAACTCTTTTTCCTTGTCATTTGTAATATGGAACGTCAAAGTCTCCTACATGCGTTTGAAATGTCTCTGATTCAAGAAAATGGTGAAAAGTGAGCTAGCAGTTCTTCAGTGTTTTTAAATCATCCAGGCTAATATTTTTAAAAATACATTTTAATGGTTGGATTTTTAGATAAAAATACATTTTCTAAAACCAAGTTGTTGGAAATGAAAATAATTCAAGGCATTAAAGCACACTTCTTCCACACTCAGTATCATGAATCCATCATATACTCCATTATGCTCTCAACTGCTGTCCTGTATTACAAATTAAAACTTGAAGTGTAACGGTAAACCCTCCAATAACGTCAGTCATCATTTTGATATCATAAGGGGAAAATTAAATTAAAGCATCATTAAGGGGCTGGCGAGGTGGAACAACATATTAATCAATGACTCAAGATGTCTCCTTCTGGGGTTTCTCAGTGGTGGCAGAGGTGCTGTTCCCTGGGTATAATCAGAACCCAGAACCGAGGAAGACCCACATAAGCTCACTTGACAAAAAAAAAAAACAGACAAAAAACCCCCAAAACAAAACAATGCAGCAATATGTTGATTTCTTCGTCCCTTATATTTTTTCTGTTTTTTTGGTCACCAAGTAATGTTGATATTTCACCAGTAAGGATTCCAATCTTGGCAGTGTTCCTGTAGCGTTGCATTAAATGTATTTCTGTTCTGTGAAGCTGTAGTATGTGGGCAGTACTCCTGTCTCTAGGGATGGCAGTTTGCGTCTGGCACTGTTCATGTTCTCATGCATTCATCAAGTATTCCCACCACTCTCCAAAGACATGATATTGGTGTATCATATTTAGGGTGTTTTGGATTTCTTGGGATTAGGATTGCAAAATTCTAGGAATTTCTCATTAATTTCCATATATAACCAGAAATTCCCATGGAAAGTTTCCAACTTGGAATATTCGCAAAATTCTCCTGCTTAACTTTCCATGGAATGGAAAGTTTCTGGAAAGTTTCCAGAAATTTACTGCCCCTTTGCAACCCTATACTTGGGATAGATCTCAAGCTCATGGAAAATGGAAAGGCTACTGCAGAATGTGATCGTGGCCGTCTCAGCTTTGGATGTGCAGAGCCCATCGACCAGCAGGGAACAGCCAGAGCCAGGTCCTCACAAACATGGACAGCGAGAAGCACTGTGTTCTACCTATCGATGTTTCAGATGTGACTTTCCCAGCCATTTTGGCTGAGCCTGTATTAAGGGCATTAAAAACATAATCAGATTAAAAAATTGGTCTTTTAACATCAGTTGAAAAGCCTCAAGGTGTAAAAGACAAATTCAAAACAGGATCTGAAAGGTTCCTCCACTGGGGGTCTGAGCTTTATAAGATATGTAGGAAAAGTCCCCCACCCAGATGAATCATTGCCCATGGAGTTGTTACCTGAAGCCGTGTGATAGGTAGTGGATGTCGATGAGTGTTAAGAGGCCGCACTGATTGCACACACCCCCTGCTGGCTTCTTGCTGCAGTAACGTGTGTAGACACAAGCAGGAACATTTAATTATTTTTCACCAGAGGTTTAGAGCGGTGTGATTGAGGAACAGGGGAGCCCGTGTCACTCTGTGTAAATCAGAGGTTGCAAATGATGAAAGACATCATCCCGTGAGGGAGGAGGGACGGGGGGCAGATAAAAGGGCAGCTCAGCAGGTGAGGGGGAGGCTTTGTGAGGCTATGATCTCATTATCCCTGGAATATGATGTTCACCATCACACAAGCATTATCCCCAGGACACAAAGCTCATGCATGGGGATGTTGGCCCGTCCCACCTGAGTAAATTGAGTCATTCATAATTTAGAATCTGCACACGCTCTCCATCCCCTCCACACACCCACACACGTTTGCCATGGCGAAAGTCTGGCTGCATCCCAAGCATGAATCACAGTTTTTTATGTATTTATGGAGACGTCCAAGCCATCGCGTCTCAGTCCTTCGGTTACAGCTGATGTCAATCGCTCACGCCTCGATGAATTTGCCATCTTCCCGTTAACTCTCCAAATGTGAAATTCCAATTATCTGTTCCACATTTACTGAGATTCCAAGAAGAAAACACATCGCCGTTAATCTTCTGGATTTGGTTTTTGGCAGATGTGAATTATCCCCCCTTTGCCTTCCTCCTTCCTCTCTAATTCAATTAATTTCAATCCCTAATCTATAATTGAGAGCCGTTAAGGACTCTCACGTCATTTCACAGAATTTCGCACAGGTTGTCACTAATTCAGCTGGGCCCCATGACAGTGAAACATGGCAACAATCTGGAAAGAGATCCACGAGGATCCAGAGCCCAGAGCATCATGTGGATGATGCTCTGGGCCTTACTGGTCAGCTGCCAGTGTGCCTGGGCTGGGCCGATGAGGGCCATAAAATCTTATTTCATCAGCACTCACACCTGAACCAGCGCTCTAGCCTGTTGTGTGAATGCATAATTAATGCAACACAAATACTGCTAGAGGCTCGTGCGTATCTGCCTCCATCATAAGAATGCTGCACCTTAAAAAAGTAATTCAATTACTTAGCTGATGGGCCTCTCGTTCTTATAGCGATATATTTTACATTTACTTATTTAGCAGAAGCCAGTTGTCCAAAGTGACATCCAGCATTCCTGAAGGAGTTGGGGTCACAGAGAGCCTTGCTGGGAGTTTTATTTAACATAAGATACATTTTTCTAGAAAGCAGGTTCAGCCAGTAATTGGTGGTTAAGGGCCTTGCTCATCAGCTCAACTTTCACTTTGCTGAGGCTGGGATTTGAGCCATCAACCTTCTGTTCACAGGGACAGTGGCCTAATTAAGTCAACCCCCCCATTCTACCTATGATTAAGTAGCCTAACTTAGTATATGGCCACAGGTCAGCTCATGGGGTTTGAACCTGTAACCTTGAGGGTCATGGGACTTGACCTTAGTACCTGTACCACGTGCTAGGCTATGATATACTGTTCATCAATGCTAATTCCCACAACTAATCATAAGCCTAAATCGCTTTTGTTGGTTCATGGACGAGCTGCTGGTCAATACAAGCTAAACCCACAAAGTGGATCTTAGGCTTTAACACACTCCTGTAAGAGCGATGCACTTAATGGGCTGATTCCAATGATCCTCCTTTGTACTGAACACGTGCAAAGAAGATTCTGGAGCTACACACCTCGTATATCAAGCCGCCCCCCCGCGCATGAGCGCCGTTCACCGACTAATGGCTGCAGTGAGTGTGAGCGGCAGGCGATAACACAGGTTTATCGCCACAAAATCACCGTTCATGCTTTTCAAAGAAAAAGACGCTCGGCATGAATAAATGTGAGTGCGTTCAGAGTCAAGGTAAACATATTTATGCCTCATGTTAAAATAAATACGCCTCTGGTTTGCGTTTGTACGTATCAGCGCTTGTCACCGTAGACTGTATTAACCATGATGATACTTGGGAGTATTTCGGCGTGTCAGTAATGGTGCGTCAGAGTAGCTGAGCACGGGTATCGGTAACGGGGGAATGTGCTCGGCGAAGGGACTTCATCGCTTGTGACAGTTCACGTAGGAGAGCCTGATATTCTGTCACGGTGACCTTATTTTCCGGACGACGGTCCCCATTTCTTTCAGCGCCTCGGTCGTTCGTCACGTCTCCTCGCATCTGTCACCTTGGGGCACGAGGGAGATTGGGGTAGTTCCGGCACCAATTTCCGTGGTGGAGCAGGCCTCCTCAGGCTTGGCCACCCGCCTTCCTGGCATTGTGGTGAAAATATTGTTTCTGGGGAGCTACAGGCAAACAGAAGAGCAGGACATTTCCTGTGAGGACCCTCCCTCTCTCTGATACTCGCCCCCTCTGAAACATCCTCATATGTCTGTCTGTTACAACACCCCTCAGGGGATGCAGCCAGTGCTTTCCAACCTAAGAATCTCCATCCAGAATCCCGAAAGCTGGAAAATACCTTGAGCTACAACACAAAGCTTGCTTCATTATGGCACTGCCAAAAAAAATCAATAACTCCTTATTGTGTTATTTATTCATATATTGCCTGGGCGTTAAACAGTGGATATTATCAAGGTACAGCAAATGCTATCTTGGGATATGAAGTCAGATTTCCAGAAACACTAAACTGTTGTTATTGTTTGTTGACAGAGGCATTTAGTTGTGTTTGTACAGCAGTTATATATTTGGAGAGAAGTAGTATTTTCACATTATTGAGGCTTTGACTTTCAGCCATCTGGGTGGTTCTGGGCCCAGACACTGTTTTTAGCTCGAAGTTGTGACCCATTTTTGTGGAATAAATCTGCAGGCCGCGTGAGTCGTAGATAGGCTGGTAGTCAATCATCAGACTACGCACCGTCTTTGCGGCAAGGAGCGACAAGGAGCAGGCAGATGTGTGGTAGCTGGTGAAGCCACAGCCATCGGGAAACCCTCCACCTGTTGAGCTGACAAACTGTAAGGCTTTTTCCCTAAAATGAGACAGTTGCCATGGCCCCCTAGTGGCAGCCAGTTGCAATGATCCAATCACAGTGTTGTAATTAGGGAATTTGGACAACATTTAGGGGGATTACTCAAATGACATTACAGCTGGAAAACAAATGTGGCATTTAGTCTAACCGGGCAGCTACATGGGAAAGAGCAAAATGAATGAGAATGAAGGAACGCAACATGACATGTTAGTGTCAGGCTTTGAAAATCACCAGGCAGTTTTGAAATATAATCGTTTATTTTGAGATTGATTTTTTCACTCGAATCCAGGCCACAGGACTAGCTTGTGGCAGAGATATCGTGTATATCGTGCGTGTATATTGTTACGGCCGACAGGTACATTCCCGATTCTGGCAGATAGCAGCGCTTAGACTTGGGGCTTGTGAGTGACTCATGTCTACGACCGTCAGAGCACAGATGGGCCTTGAAGCAGATCGGAGCAGGACCTCTCTGTGGTGTCATGGAGTGCTGAGCACTGAAGCAGGTTTGGGGTGAGGGGACGGGGGGTGCTGGGGAAGGGCAGGTCCTAACTCTCATTTCCATATCTTAGCTAGGGAATCGAGGCTGTAGCGGCTCTTTGGAGCGTCATCCAGACAGCTTGGAAAGGAATGGCCAGACAGCAGGCTTCCCCAGGCTGGCAGAGAGCCACCTTTGATCACAGGTATCAGAGGGGGAGCGGCAAGGCTAAGAAGCTGTGGTCGTGACTTGGAGGTCCAGGGGAACAAACCCTAGGGGGAGGCAGCACTTGAGCAAATACTGCCTGCTTGTGAAAACAAAATGAAGATACATCATACTTGCCAGAGCATGACCGACTGGCCGCCTGACTCAGGGGACAACGCAGATGACGACGATGTCAGCGAGTCACCAAGAAAAAACTAAAACCATCTTACTAGTTTGAGAGCAAGGTCAGACCTCGACAGTCACGGTGAGGCTGGGTCCAATTTGATGTTTCTGTGGCAGAGAGCTTAACACTGAAGCTAGTCCTAGTCCCAGTTTTAGGAGACAGTCCCAGTTTTAGGAGACAGTCCCAGTTTGAGCACAATCATTAACAGCAAAGACAAAGAAGGACGTGTGAGCTGATTTTCAGCCGGTCTTAATTCATCATATCAATCTGGCTCTTGTGAATCTTCACCACCCCCCCTCCCCATTAGGAGTTAGCTTCCAGCCATCATCACACGTTAGCCTTCAGTGGGGGGGGGGGGGGCTAATGCTGGTGACACATCCTCTATGAAATATTCCGAGACAATAATCCGCATTCCGCTCCGTGAACATCAAACGGGACTGGAGATACCACGGATCCCCCTATGACACCCAACCCTCACATTTCCAGTCGCCCGGATCTTGTGGGTTAATCCCAATGATGTCATCTCATCTGTGCTGGCAGTCGCTGCCGCCAAAAGCAGGGACGGTACCCTTGAGTAAGGGGCTTGGGACAAAACAGGCCACATCTGGCCAGCAGTCTACTTACTGCACAGGAGACAGGAATAGAATCCCCCCCGCCGGTCCATCCCACAGTGAACCACACTATGCTCCCCCCCCCCCAGCCCCTGTCTGCTTTGGCATGCCTTTCGGACTGCTAATCCAGAAAATAATCAAAATCATATTGGGAGATGGGGGGAGGTCCCTCTGGGATCAATTAGACACATGTCCCTGCTTTGTTGTGCGTTGCCGTTACAGTGGGAGGCTCACCATGACTCCCTGGCGTGAAAGAGCAAGCAGAGGAGCCCGCTCACATCAACATAGCGTCGGAGGCCTCATGGTAAGTGCTGTGTAAGGATCTCTGAGTAACATTCACTGCAAGAAGGGTTTGCGCCCATGGCGGAAGTAGGTAACACAGCAACCTTCCACGGGAAGACCATGTAACACAGTTACCATCCACGCAAAGAGCATGTAACACAGTTACCATCCACGCAAAGAGCATGTAACACAGTTACCTTCCACACAAAGAGCATGTAACACAGTTACCTTCCACGCAAAGAGCATGTAACACAGTTACCTTCCACGCAAAGAGCATGTAACACAGTTACCTTCCACGCAAAGAGCATGTAACACAGTTACCTTCCACGCAAAGCGCATGTAACACAGTTACCTTCCACGCAAAGAGCATGTAACACAGTTACCTTCCACGCAAAGAGCATGTAACACAGTTACCTTCCACGCAAAGAGCATGTAACACAGTTACCATCCACGCAAAGCGCATGTAACACAGTTACCATCCACGCAAAGAGCATGTAACACAGTTACCTTCCACGCAAAGAGCATGTAACACAGTTACCTTCCACGCAAAGAGCATGTAACACAGTTACCTTCCACGCAAAGAGCATGTAACACAGTTACCATCCACACAAAGAGCATGTAACACAGTTACCATCCACGCAAAGACCATGTAACACAGTTACCTTCCACACAAAGAGCATGTAACACAATTACCATCCACACAACGAGCATGTAACACAGTTACCATCCACACAGAGAGCATGTAACACAATTACCATCCACACAAAAAGCATGTAACACAGTTACCATCCACACAATGAGCATGTAACACAGTTACCATCCACAGAAAGAGCATGTAACACAGCCACTGTCACAGAAATAACAGGTAACACAGCTATTGTCCATAAGAAGAGCATGTAACATAGGAACCATCCACGGGAAGACCATGTAACACAATCACCATCCACAGGAAGAGCATGTAGCACAGCTACTGTCCACAGGAAGAGCATGTAGCACAGCTACTGTCCACAGTAAGAGTATGCAACACAACAAAATTACCAGGAAGAACATGTAACATAGCTACCATCCGCATAAAGACAATGTAACACAGCTACCATCCACAGAAAGAACAGATAACACAGCCACTGTCCACTGTCCAGAGCTACTGTCCAGAGGAACAGCATGTAACACAGCTACCAAACACAGAAAGAACAGATAACACAGCCACTGTCCACTGTCCAGAGCTACTATCCACAGGAACAGCATGTAACACAGCTACCAAACACAATTAAAGCATATAACAAAGTTACCTGTAAGAACATGGAACGCAGTTTCCGTCCACAGGAAACTGGAACAATTAAATAGTTGTACTTGAAGCAATGTCCTGGAAACAGACACACAAAACTTCCCTCTAATGGGTTCAGTGCGCGAACCCCCCCCCAGTGAGAAAACTACAGAGTCATCTTTATGAAGACAGAACAGCCCTGTACAACACTTTACGCCTCCTATGTTATAAATTACAGTGCGTTGTCAAACATGCAGTATAATAAATTCATATTTCTTGACAATGAATAACAGCTGTAGCCTAAATGGATGTGCAGTAAAGAACATTGGCAATTTCCATCATAATAGGCAGAATAAGAAGGATGGGCCACAGAGGACGTGGAGAATATCTGGGCAAGGGAAACAGGATAAAGCCAAGAGTAGCTGCTTTTATCTCATTTCTCTAAGGGCTGCCAGCCATTGCCTCCCCGATTACGGGGCGACTCACCGTTAATGAGTAGGAATGTGAGCACTTGAGGTGTAGCTTTTGAACAAGGAAAAAGCGCAGATTTAAATTTATCTATGGCAGGTGTCTATCTGAGCCAGCTTATGGTATACCCCAGAGCAGAGCATGCCCAGTGATGGTGATGCTGGTGCATGCTGGGTAATAAGGCACTGCGATACGGGGAAAGCGTATTAATATAGTTACATTCAGAGGAATTACATATTTACTCATCCCATCCAGCATCCCTGGATATTTACATTACAGGTGCATTCAAAAGCACTGAATACTTAAGAGGGTGAAAAAGCTCTGCTTTGGGAATTATTATGTTATATATTTAATATTGTGCATTACTTTCTAAAAATGTAACAATTTCTTGGGCATTTTGACATACTATGAACGCAAATCCAACCATGAAAGGGCCGTGATTATTCTGCGCCTAAACCTGCTTTAATTTACAGGATCGATTCTCATTTGGAATTACCTGAGACAAGCGTGGCAAGATAAGATTACATCGAAGACCCTCTTGATTGGACTAATTCCATCATTCCCATCCCTTGTATGATTAGGGTATAAAGGGGGTTATAGGATTGGTTTTTTATGTTTGGAGGCATAAGAGGGACCATAATTCATCCACAGCGGTGAACCTTATAATTTACTAATGGTATATTTTGAGTCAGTGAGTGACAGGGAAAGGGCCAATCAGCTTTCATCTCTCTCTCTCTCTCTCTCTCTCTCTCTCACCCCCGCCCCCACATGGCCCCACCCCAGTATATACCCCTGTTTTGGCAGCATTTTGAATAAATGACATTATTCAGCACAAAGCAGCAGAAATGGTAAAGACTATTTCAAGCACATGGAACAGAGATCCAAAACCCTTCTGATGCCTGTTGACTCGGATTTCATCCTCCTGAAAATGGGCTTTTGGGCTGCAGCTGGATGGAATCAGGCCACAGCCACTGGAGTGCTAAGCTTTCATTTCCCATTTCTCGAGCTGGAGGCTGATAAACATTGAAATAGCTTTCTCCATGTAGGTCTTATTTTTAGATCTCGTTCGCCGGGGACCTGAGCACCTGAGCGGTACGCTAGCAGACCACAGCGGCCCCTGACAAACCCTGAGTAATGGCAGCTCCATCTCCCCACAGGAAACTCATAAAGGGCCTCGTATGACTTCTGTCTCCATCTAAGCAGGATGGATCCCCCTCTCGCCATGCTCCACACTAATAATCATTTTGGCTCAATGGGAGCAGCTAAATTAGCGCAGAAGTGTGTCCTAATGTGTCTGAGATTGAGCCTGGCTCCTCACTTCAGTTGTGGAGAGACATCAAGGGCTTTTGCAGACCATATCTGGACACTGTGGACCGCAGGTGATTAAAAATCGCACCTGCACCTAATTGACTCACACATGTCGGTATGTATTCCATACCATCTTCATCGCCTCCTGTCTCGATGTAAGCGGCTCGCAGGGAGTGAGTTACTGCGAGACTTTCTCTATCATTTTGCAGCTATGCGACATTAGCCAAGAGAGGCTCTTTATGTGGTAATGCGACAGGCCACTCAGCGGTTTTTGTGCCCGTCTCGGCTGGGGGTGCGAGCCGTTTTCTGTCCCGTGACAGAATGAGGGATCGAGGTACCGTCTGCGAGCCGCAGCCAGACTCTTCCTGTTTAGCATAAACACGTCAGGCACAGTGATTAATAGCTCCAGCGCGTAATTGCACATGGAGTTAATGTACAGGCGAGCGTATCCCCCACCGACACTGTGAGGGAACATGACACTCAGCTCTCCGCCTCAGAATGAGCGCTTTGGGATAAAAGCAGGCTGGCTGACACCATGAGAGCGTCTAACCTTAATTAATTTGTAACCGCCTCATTGTCAGTGTGCCTTGAAAAAAAAAGAAAAAAAAGAGGACAAACCGAAATTAAAAGTAATGGTGGGGATCGAGACGGGAGAGTACAAGAGGAGCCATGTAACGTTTTAGAGAGGCCTTGTCTCAAAGTCTGTACTAGTTAATGAGCCAATCTCTGACCTGATTGAACTCAAACCTCCAGTCATTCAGAGTGGGAGATGGTGGCAATGAGGGCGTTGCCATGGCGTCATTATCATTCACTGTGATGCGACTGGTCAGTTATTTCTTAAGGGGCTTTAATGGAAACTGTAGCTGTACCATTAGGAAATTGTTTCATATGATTTCGCTCATTACAAAGTAAAGAACTGACACATTGAGCAAAAATATATATGTTTTAAATATTTAAGTATACACATATAATTTTAATATGGTAATTATTATTTATTAAATATAATGTCCTAAATAATGAAACATGCTGTCATATACGCCAACCGTCCATTAACCGTAGGCGGTACTTGATGCCCTTGATGGGGAGTGAAACAAGTAGCAGACCCCTCTCCACATGCTCTGATAGGCCAGCTGGACAGTGGCTCTTAACAGGCCTTGAGGCAGAAGCACAGGGAAGCGTGACCAGGAAGCTCATAATGTCACATATCAGCTGTACTTCAGAGCTGTGTCTGAAGCTACCAAATTCCCCGAGTCATGCATCCCAAACAGGGGTGTACCTAGAAATTCCAGGGCCCCTGAAAAAACATCATCTTGGGCCCCTTGTCCAATTTAACAAATGATTTTACGTTTTCAAAGGCCCCTGCCAGGTGCTGGGCCCGCTGAATCCACCAGGGTGTCCCTGCCCATCCCAGACCTTCCAGAACATTCCAAAGTGACTTTGCCACTTTGACTAGCCTGTGTCATCTCCACCTCTTAATGAACAGAGCAGCGCTAGGAGGCTGTGTAACATCACTCTGGCGTGTGACATCACTCTGGCGTGTGACATCACTCTGGCGTGTGACATCACTCAGGCAAGAAGACTCTAGGAAAACAGGCTGCTGTCCACGGTGCTGAAACACAGAGCTGAAACTTGGATGCTAACCTCTGACATCAGCTCGGCTGTAGGTAAACAATGATGCAAGGTCCATAATATCCACTGTGCCTCTAACAAAACAAATGCTTGCTACAGTCTGCAAGGACTATTAGAAAATAACATTTATAAAAATAACTGACATTCATGATGAGTATTCTGTACACTTCGTTAAAAGGGTTAATTTTAAAAAGGTGTGCCTTTCAGACAGCACTCATTATAACATGTATTTTATGCCTGACACAAAAGTGAGCTCTGTTTTGTTTTAATCACACTCTTTTAATTTCTATAATGAGACGCTGTAGTCTAATATGAATACATTACAAGGCATAGTAGCTAATTTATTACTGAGATAGACTGGAATGGTCCAGAGTCCCCAAAAAATCTAATATGAATACATTACAGGAGGCTGCAGCTAAGGACGAGGAAGAGCGGAGCCTGCCGTCTCCGCAAAACATGCTTCTGGTAGATGAACTGTGACTGATCAGAAATAAGCCTTAGAAGGACAATCAATGTTCGACGTTGTGAAAGATGCATTTTATTCAGCAGTGCGGACTCTGGCCCCTGTAGGTATTATGAGTTCTGTCGCATGCCGTTCGGCCTGGACGCAGCCCCGCATGCCTGCGCGGCTGCACAGGCGGAGCCATTCGCAGCAGCCGTGTGCGGCCCATGGTAGGCAATTATAAATCCTGCAGTTTTTTTTTTAAGGATTTTGTCGTGTTTCATTGTTTGCTGAACTGCGGCGCTGAGAGAACACGAGCACAGAAGACTCTAATTTTGTTTCACACCCAGGATTTCGACAATGCAATTCATAACGTGAGAATTAAAAGATAAACTGTGGGGAAAAATGATATCCGTGCAAGCAAAGAATTGATTAAAAATCTGACAATATTGTTAATATTGCTGAGGGAGCCACATAAAAAAATACTGTCACAGCTCAATCTAATTAACTCCTGAGCATCTGTTTCATCAAACAACCTCCATCACGGAAATGTAGGTAGCCATGTAACATCACTAACTCCCGGTGACAGCATTAAATTGAATCCCACAGCTAGAATCAACTTTCAAGAGCACCTTGGCTTCTAAAGGCATTTGATATAGTCCCTGACATGAAGAGAATGGTAACGCTTCACTTGAACCCCTCAGACCCCAGTGTGATTCAGAGAAATGTCTGCTGCAGACAGTCCCAGATGGTAATAACTGGTCATGACAGGTTTAACAGAGATCTAAAATAGAAGTCAGTGCATAATTGAGCTCTACACTTGTTTGGGAAGTATTTAAGAGTTATTTACACAAGAAAATCAAAGTTTTCATGACTTTTATTTATTAGATTAGATTAGATTAGATTAAATTAGATTAGATTAAGGACTCAGACAACAAAATGCAGTTTGGCATCTAATTTGAACGTAGTAGAAACAGTGGTAGAAACAACTGTACAATGTATAAACCTGCAATAAACAAACAAAAGAACAAACAGATAAGTAAATAAATATCAACATACACTCACCTAAAGGATTATTAGGAACACCTGTTCAATTTCTCATTAATGCAATTATCTAATCAACCAATCACATGGCAGTTGCTTCAATGCATTTAGGGGTGTGGTCCTGGTCAAGACAATCTCCTGAACTCCAAACTGAATGTCAGAATGGGAAAGAAAGGTGATTTAAGCAATTTTGAGCGTGGCATGATTGTTGGTGCCAGACGGGCTGGTCTGAGTATTTCACAATCTGCTCAGTTACTGGGATTTTCATGCACAACCATTTCTAGGGTTTTCAAAGAATGGTGTGCAAAGGGAAAAACATCCAGTATGCGGCAGTCCTGTGGGCGAAAATGCCTTGTTGATGCTAGAGGTCAGAGGAGAATGGGCTGTCTGATTCAAGCTGATAGAAGAGCAACTTTGACTGAAATAACCACTCGTTACAACCGAGGTATGCAGCAAAGCATTTGTGAAGCCACAACACGCACAACCTTGAGGCGGATGGGCTACAACAGCAGAAGACCCCACCGGGTACCACTCATCTCCACTACAAATAGGAAAAAGAGACTACAATTTGCACGAGCTCACCAACATTGGACAGTTGAAGACTGGAAAAATGTTGCCTGGTCTGATGAGTCTCGATTTCCGTTGAGATATTCAAATGGTAGAGTCAGAATTTGGCGTAAACAGAATGAGGACATGGATCCATCATGCCTTGTTACCACTGTGCAGGCTGGTGGTGGTGGTGTAATGGTGTGGGGGATGTTTTCTTGGCACACTTTAGGCCCCTTAGTGCCAATTGGGCATCGTTTAAATGCCACGGCCTACCTGAGCATTGTTTCTGACCATGTCCATCCCTTTATGACCACCATGTACCCATCCTCTGATGGCTACTTCCAGCAGGATAATGCACCATGTCATAAAGCTCAAATCATTTCAAATTGGTTTCTTGAACATGACAATGACACTGTACTAAAATGGCCCCCACAGTCACCAAATCTCAACCCAATAGAGCATCTTTGGGATGTGGTGGAACGGGAGCTTCATGCCCTGGATGAGCATCCCACAAATCTCCATCAACTGCAAGATGCTATCCTATCAATATGGGCCAACATTTCTAAAGAATGCTTTCAGCACCTTGTTGAATCAATGCCACGTAGAATTAAGGCAGTTCTGAAGGCGAAAGGGGGTCAAACACCGTATTAGTATGGTGTTCCTAATAATCCTTTAGGTGAGTGTATATTATTTAATGGCAAAACCAAATTCATTTTTGGATATCCAAACATCCAAACCACGCCAGGACCTACACCCCATAACTGGTTAGAAGGTTGGTGGATCGAAGGATAGATGGAACAGTCAAACCATTCAAGGCAAATCAGAAACACCTTTTCAAACAATATAACAAATAATTCTGGCCTTAACATACTGTAGCAAGACAGTAAAACCTTCATGACTTGCCTCTTGTTCCAACCCCGCAGTGCCTATCCTCAAGACCAGTCTAATTATAAGTGACTCACCGCGGACTCCTTAACGAGCCCGCATTCGGGTTATTTGCATTTTCTATCCTCCTGACACAAATTAGTACTTGAAGGAGGTAGCAGGATACACAGCTTACGGTTTAAATCAGGAGTGTTCACCCCGCTGGGGTGGGGGCAGATGCTGTCAGAATGGACTCGCCGGCCGCAGCCTAACCCTCACCATCCCGCCCCCCACCTTCATCTCGTCCTAAAAAAATCGAGCAGGAAGTAATTTTAAAAGCTGCCAAATGGATACATTTTGGGCCTCTGGCCATTGACAGTTAAACATGAAAATGAAAATGGCAGATGGTTTTGAAATTTTCGACGGGGAGTAATTTAATGCTCTCTCATCACGGAAGAACAGTGCGCATTATACTGCAATATGGATATTTTTAATTCGCGCTAAATGAATTCACGCTCTGCACAGAATGGGAGGCTGTCGCTCCCACCCAGACAGGCGTGCTCTGCCGGTGCTGGGGCCTCGAGTGTGAATGGTGGTGCTGGGGGGGGGGGGGGGGACCGACAGAATGGCGTGCTGGTTTTTCCACATTAAAAGTCACGTTGAACACATTGGCACTGAGGCGGGGCCCACACACGGAGCCCGTGCCGAGTTAATGGGGTGGCGGGGGGCGGGGGTGGGGGGGGGCAGTGGACCTTCACTTTCCAAAGGAAACAGTGGGAGCAGGTGTGAAACCAGCCTTTTCACAGCTAAATGTTTACCAGGTGGAAAGGAAGAATAGCTGTGCTTTCCTCAGGGCGGGCTAACTGCCCTACATCCTAATCCTCGCAAGTTGCGGCCATATTTACCAACAGTCCAGCCGTGTAATTACATGGGGCCCCCTGTTGGCCATAAACAGTCATTACATTAAATATTAAATAAACATATTCCGTTTTTAGCTTTTGTTTACCAGCGAGCTAGCTACGGTCTTCTTACTACTTGCTAGTTACTGTTAACATTATATGCAACCTGAAGCAATTGTATCCCAGTGGCGCCATGAAAAGAAAGGAAATCAAACACAGGGACTGCAACAGAAAATTTTGCCTAAGCTCATAAATGTGAAAAATAAAACACTTGATGAGGATGCAGCAATCTTCACAAACACAGTCAAGGTAACTTTGCGAGTGTCTGCCCAAAAACAAAAAACCCGGCCCTGCCCACAAAAGTAAACCAGACAAACAGATACCTACCTTTCAAACATGCTGTCAGAACTCCTGCGTGGTTGTACAGCACCAACGCCGGCACTACGGGTCGGGAGCCTACGGTGTGAAACGGATCCCTCCAGGCCATTAAGGCGACTGACCAGGCAGCACCTTAGCGGGTAAGACTCAGGCCGCCACTCCGTTTCATCTCTCATTAAGCTCCAGAGAGCTGGAAAAGTGCAATTTAATTGGCTTCGTCAGGGCTGCGATCAATTGGATCAAGTGGCTGAGGGCTGCGGCAGACCGAGCGGATTGGACAGCGGCTACTGGGGAGTGGACCCTTCAGCCCACACCTCCTTAGCAAATGACACAGCCAGCGATCCTCTTGGGCTGGCCGGGGAATAAAGGCATCTTATGGTCCCTCAAAGGCAAGAATTCCAGAATCGACACACACTGGTCAAAAAGTGTTTTTAAAAAGATTTTAACCTGTACACTGCAAATGAAGTCGGGTTAGCATATAAAGATTAAAATGTATTATATTTTGTTTTCATATCAGCGCAAATGCACATAAAATAAATACGCATTTACACCGTTACCACAATCAGCTGTCGCACGTATCGCTTTTAAATGTGAATGTGTACTTTCGTACCAGTTATGTCCATCCCTGGCCATAGGTAACCTTACCATCTGACCCTAAGACTACAAATAAAAATGTAAAATATGAATGACACATACTTGTGGCCTTATAGCAGTGACACTGGCCACCCGCAAAGGGTCCTGCATTTCAAGTTTCAAAGTTTTATACGGCGTTTAATGTCACCCGAACGCTTTAATTACAGTGCAGCCCAGCTTGTCATCGCCTGCCTCCAGAATGCGTGAGTGTGACCGCAGAGAGCCAGAGGGAAATCGGTGCTGACACGTGCAAGGGGGGGGGGGGGGAGGGGGTGGGCGCATCACAGCCCATCACCCTCTGTGAAGGCTGTCCCTGCCCAGACCGAGCCGTACGCAGCGGAAAGAATCCCATACGTTCGGAACCTCAGAGACTGCCGATAAACACAGAGTATGCTGGTGTTCCTGTGTGGCGAGATTAGTACACACTGAAGGAACCCAAATAAACACAGGAAGGTTCTTCTTAATGGAAATAGACACGTGTCTCTTTAAACTGACAGTAGCGTGTGTGTGAGTGCTGTGAGAACACTGCCTGTGTAGAAAAGGGAGCAGATGTGTAATTCCCATAAGAGAAATGGGGGGGGGGGGGCTGGGTTTGATGGATTTAATAATGCCAAGTGTGCAGGTGGCCGGGCTCTGCAACAGAATACAAAAGGACAGGGAGTTAAAACTAACAGATACTACAGATCAGGTGACATATGTGAAACCTACATACGTTAAATCACTAATATCTTGAAATCATGTAACAAATAGTGACATAGCTTGCCTTAAATTAAAGGCACTTCTGTCACTAACATGAGAGGGCCAAGTGTCATAAACACATAAATCTGAGGTAAATTCTATATTTCTCCTGAATTTGCTTAGTTTAGTAGATTCGGGGATTAATATGACTTATTGTCTGGTTTCTGAACACAGAGGTTTATTTAGAATGATTCGAGTGACAGTCAGTGATGAGCCATTCTTTAGCACACAAGGACGTATGGGTGCATCGCATGTAACATCACCTAATGCCTCAACCCATACGCACCTTGTGTGAGTGTCAGAGAGTGTGTTTCAATGTGTGCCAATGTGTGTCACTGTCACGGAGTGTCAGTGAGTGTTGATTTGTGTCACCGTGTTAGTAGGTGTCATTGAGTGTCATTGAGTATCATTGTGTCTCAATGTATATCATTGTGCGGCAGTAAGTGTGTTTGTCAGAGAGTGTCACTTATGTCAGTGAGTGTCAGTGTGTTAAAAAAGACAATAATAAATGAAGGTAATGGATTGTATGCGCCTTGTGTGAGTGTGTCGCTGTGCATCAGTGTGTCTCAATGTGTGTCATTGTGTGTCAGTGGGTGTCAGTGTGTTTCACTGTGTGTCAGTAGCTGTCATTGCGTGTCACTGAGTGCCATTGAGTGTCAGTGTGTCTCAATATGTATAAGTGTGTGACAGTAAGTGTCAGTGGGTGTCACTGTATGCCAGTGAGTGTCAGTGTATTAAAAAGGACAAATATAAATAAAGGTAATGGACTGTAAGGTGTTTGCATATACATTTCTGTTGTGATTTAAGGATGCCCTCTAAAAAGATGTCCCAATCGAT
This sequence comes from Paramormyrops kingsleyae, assembly GCF_048594095.1. Taxonomy (NCBI): domain Eukaryota; kingdom Metazoa; phylum Chordata; class Actinopteri; order Osteoglossiformes; family Mormyridae; genus Paramormyrops; species Paramormyrops kingsleyae. The sequence continues at coordinate 17,340,110 of NC_132797.1, forward strand.
ACCGCAATTGACGTCCATCCAATTGCTGTCCTGGTATAGTTATTGTTTGGTTATATTGTCCTATAGGAGACGGATAATATAACCAACAGCCCATGAAAACCATCAGGTGCTGAATTAGCAGTTTGTCATGATAATCATATTTCTATATTTATCGTTCTGCAGCAGAACTTTAAGTCTATGTTGATACAGTACTTGTACAAAAGTGCAGTCAAAAGAAATGTTTAAAGCTATTTTTCTAGGTAGTAAGTGCACATTAACTATATAATATAATATAAGAACATATACAAATTAGGTGTAACACAAGAACTAGTAAAAATATGTACCATTCTCCAAAAAGTTAATATCATCTTCCTGGATGGCTAGAACACCACTTCATTCCCCAAACCTCTCCTCAGGGGCACCTATTCTATGTATTTATTAAATTTTACTAGCAGCTCACTTAATTATCTAAATTAGTTTTAAAAAGTCAATGAGATATTGATTAGTTATACAAGGCGTGTTAATGGTCGGGTCAAAAAATACACGGGTATATTGGATGGTTGCTTCAGATACTGGGGTGACTTTAGGGGAGGTTTTGAAATGGCTAAGCTGACACACTTTGACAGACATAATGTCATGGATTTAGACCAACATGAAGATCATTCAAACATCATTTTCTTTGACTGCCTAAGACTTTTGCACAGTACTGTACAGTCGTCCGTCGCTATTTCGCGGCTTCACTCTATCGGGGTTTTTTCAAATACATTTATTCATTAAAAAGTTGATAGACAGTGAAAATGATACAGCACGCGCTCGGTTGTCTGAGTCAATTATACACCTCTGTATTACAATTAAAATTAAAATTACTGTATGTTTGGACTGTAGGCCTATGTGTTCGATCACCCCCGCAAATCCTTCAACGCCAGGTGCAGCCGAATAATAAAGAAATAAAGAATCCTACTTCGCGGAAATTCATTTAACGCGGTAAAGTCTGGAACGGATTAACCGCGATAAACGATGGACGACTGTATATATTTCAAGGTTTGCATACAGAATGAAGTAATGATGATTAATATCCTCCTGGACTTTGACTTTCACTACATGTGGAGGCCTTGGAGCAGCAGGGTGCCTCAGTGCTCCCTCTGTTGTGCAGGCCAAAGACATATAGTGAAGCGGCATCTCTAAATGGTTATTTGTGTGACTGTGTGCTCTGCAGTAGACTGGCATCTCATCCTGGATCTGTGCCCAGTGCTGCCTGGGATAGGCTACTGTCACCCAGTCTGGGATGGATGGATGGATGGCCTCACTACATCTGTTAAACAGCCTGTAAGCAAGTAAGAGGCAGGAGAAGCCTGTCTGCCTGCCTGTGAGGGGACTGAGCAAGTGGGAACAGGGACGTGACCTGCGTACCTTTATGACAGTGTTTACAGAAAACAGTTCCGCAGATGAGAGGCAGCTGTATGGTGTTTTGTGCAGCAGTGAAACTAGCACAAGGGAAACAAAGGGGAGGGGTGGGGGGAACAGAGCCCCTCTGATGATAAAAAAGACAAACCAAAGTCTCCAGAAATCACCTTGGAAACACTCAAATCAGCAGAATTAAACCAAGCTGAAACATTGCTCCCAGATCAGCGAGATGCACGGTGAACTGACTGAAATTCAGAATTGAACAATAGCATATTAGGATCATTATGGAGCCCACGTCACTTCATTAACATGGCGCAGTCCTGTTGTCCTCATGGAAATGTTCTAGATAAGGAGTTGGACAATAGATAGATTCCTGTTCCATTAACAGTATAAAGAACTTCATTTCCCATGATGCCCCATTTACCACTATGGGTTCCATCTTGCTTAGCTATGTCTACCTGGAGTTTTGGTTTTGGCGTAATACAGATAATGTGTGCACCCAAAATGTGCGTCTTTATGTTTTCTTGCTTTTTCCCAGAAACCCTAGGTGAGTGAATGTTCTCATTTACATTTATTTTAATATCTGCATGCGGTGCAGGTCATTCCAGAGTACCACCATGGACCTCATCACCTTCAGTAGGATGTCCTCTTTGGCCCCCTCGCTTCCCACACGGGCCCTGCAACTGTCATGGGTATATGGCCATAATTCAATAATCGCAGTGCCCCCTCCTCCAGCTGACGAAAGGAGCCTTTAATTTCCGCTTTTGGGCGAGAGTGAACTTGCTTGCTCGTCGGGATGGAGATGATGTGCTGTAATGAAGCTCCACGCCCCCCAGGCCCGCGGGATGTGCTGGTAACTCGACAGTGGCGAGGCCAGTGTGTCCCAGATACGTGCACCATCTCTGTCTTTGCGGGATTTATCTTCCCCATGTGATTCACAGGCCAGATTCAATTTTCTCCCCCTTTCCGGACAAAATTAATGGTGTTATGAACTTGTGCGATAACGCCTCTCATTTGCCACGAGTGCCGATAGAGGGGTTATCGCGAGCGTCCGCAGGGAGGCGGGGGGGAGGAAATGGGGGCTTCTTTCTGAGTCTGGCTTGGTGATCAATTGCTGATAGCACGTCTGTGTTTGCCGAGGGCTGGCGGTCTGTGTCCTGTGTACCTGTGAAGCTTCAGCATTTCAGCTCGCTCATGGCGTCCACTTAATGCTTTTGTCCAAAGTGACTTTCAATTCTTCCTTCAGCTGAACGTTCTGTGACCTCAGGTTATTTTAGGATAAGTGCTTTGCTCAGGGCTACTACAGCCGGGCACCTTCTGGGATGTGAACGAACAATCTTAGGTTTTGAGTCCACATCCTAAGAGGCGACATTACTGCCTGCCCACCCTGTGCACATCCACATCAGAGCATATATATGCTGTAGCTGTGTGTGTGTGTCTGTGTTTCCCAGTTTAAACCTTGAGCCACAGCCGGGCTGATGGCATGTTGCTGATGCGTGTCTCTTACGTGGCTGATTTTGATGGCATCGACAGCGCAATAGTGATACAACTGCCTGCACACGTCCTCCCAGACAGACACACACACGCCCGCACCCACGCTGCCCCATCTGTCTTTATTTACCTGTATTATTGCTCGCATACATCATTGCTTTTCTGGGCCAGAAGGAGCTCCTTCAAGCACAGCCTGAGTTCTGCTAAGTGGCTCGTCGCTGCCATTGAACTTTCTTGGCTTTCTTGTGTAAGTCGTTCGCCTCTAAGGTGAACGGGTGTGAAACTGAAACGGAGAACTGTCTGCCGCATGGGCCGTTCCTGACCTTAAAATGGTATTACATGCCCAACCCAGCACAGTGATGACCGATACCTATTAACTAATTCCTTTGTGATTCAGATGTGTTTCAGGATTGGCTACCTCAAAGGAGCGATTTGCATGGACATGTGGAATCCCCCACCTAGTGTATGTAAATGGCCCCACCCCACTCCACTCTGCCATGCCCCCATGCACAAAGCCCCGCCCCCCCACATAGCCCCGCCCCCACAGCTTGTCCTCGTCGCAACGTTCATGGGACATTGCGAGGCTGGTTTGAAGCCACTGTAATCTATGAGGGGGGAGTCACCTTACAGAGCAGGGCTTTAAGTGGCAGCTTCCAGCTCGGCGTAGCCCCCCTGCTAGGAGCACAGCTGTGAGACTACGGGGGGGGGGGGGGGGGGGGCGGAGCAGCTGCGGCGGAGCGGCACGGACTCAGGGGATGAATGCGTTGCCGAAGCTCGCCACTCTCTGGGAAACGGCATTTCAATGCCCCCTTTTCTGGCTGCTCCCTGCACTCCGCTATTCCCCGTGTCGCTGCTACGGGGTGCGCGCCGGCAGGATGCCTCTCATACATCGTGGGCTCCTCAGGAAGCCGCAAATGGGCTCTTCAGCACGCCTCTGCCACCATCCACGCTCAGGACCCGTCAAAGGCGGCACCAGGCACCTGCAGCCAGCCACATCACGGGGCCGCCAAGCTGAGCAAAAGGCAGAATATTCTACCCTCGGGGCTCAGTGAAAACCAAAATGCTGATAAAACCACCGATTAATATCGAGAGCAGGGCTGGAGGTTCCCTGCATCTCCATATCCAGCCGTCAACAGTCTGCTTTCCAAGCCTTCCAGATCCTCCTCCCAAAGACTGCATAGCTTTTTGGAGATATGTAGTCCAGAGAATGTCAATGCAGGCAGGCCAATCAGAAAAGTCAGACAAGGGGAAAGCCCCCCCCCCTGACCCAGCACCTTATCTGAATTTCTCCCTGGCTGTCCCGCGGGGTACGGTTTAAAGATCCGTCTGTCACCGACTTTCATGTTCAAGTGTCATAGAGCAGAATCACATCCACTCACATTTATGAGTCAGGAGGCCCAGCGAGAGATGGGCTTCACGCTGCCTGACAGCCGCACAGATTAAACGAGCCAGTGGGACCAGGACTGATCTGCTGTCGGGTCCTTTGGAGATGGGAGCCCTCGAGCTCAGCCACAGACAGCCTTACAGATGACCTATGGACGACCTCATGGCATCCTACGTTATTAGTGGCTATGGGTGTCGAAGTGCCTTTCCATCACCTCCAATTAATGACCAGCTGTCTGGCTTCTCACCATCTAGCTCAGCCTGAGATAAGGGGACTGAGATAGGGGGCCTGAGAACGGCGCCTTCGGGGGGTAAGGATATGGTGAATGGCGGCGCAGGGCTTCCCCAAAGAACCTCCCCCTGCCTCTTCTCCATACTTGTACCAGCCACTTGCACCCACTTGTCATTGTTAGGTTGCGTTTCATGGCCCCTCATCAGGGTGAAAGAGGCTTATCGGGCATGATGCGCTCTTACCCACAACCGGCATTTATATAGACGCCTTTGCCTGAGACCTGGGACTTGTAGCTGCTGGTCCTCTAGCGCCATGCTACATCCTGCTGTAATGAAAGGCTTCCACATCTAACCTGTTTGCTCACTGATGTCCGAATCCCCCCTTACAGAATTCATAGTTTCACTATAAATATCCATTTCAATTGTCTTTAAAAAAGGACCAGGATACCAGACAACAATTGCAATACGGTGACCCTCTCTGTCTCCCCCCCCCTCCACACTTCCTCCCAAAATGGTGATCCTCTCTGCATCCCCCCCCCCCTCCCCGACACAGTGACCCTCCCTCTGCCCCCGCCGCCGTTCTTTTGCTTTGTTGTTACATATACTTCACCCGCGACCTGACAGGCTTTAAATGGCATTTCGCAGCTTTATTATTTTTAATTTTCTCCCCTTTAAAGCGAGAAAATAATTGGGCTCCGCTTCCATTAAGTTATCAAGCTTCAATCTGAGTTAGCGGAGGCATTCGGGGGGAACGAGACCAAGACATTCAATAAGCAGAAATTGGAGGTGGGGGTGGATTTTGCAGCTTTGTTCAAATTAATTCCGCTCTTTCTTCCTGTGATCGCAACAGATGGGTGTTTGTGTTCGAAGCTACCTGGGGATTAGAACACAAGAACCTATTTTTAAAATAACACCTTAGGAAAAATAAAGTATGACAACAACTACTGGGACTTCTGAGCCATCTCCTAGGGCACTTATCTTGGGATATGAGCATGGTGACGCATCGTGGTGTGTGGAGTTGAAGGGATCACACCCTTTTTGAACCCCCCCTTGATTCTAGTCCTGTTTCCAGTCCACAGTAAATATGAAATGGGAGTTTATGTGGATGCCGGTGCCACAGGGGTCACAGAGACACTTTTTTTCTTCACACCTGTTTGAAGACCGGTCTTGGTCTTGAGACTGGTCTCGAGACCACTTTTACGCTGTCTTAATCTTGTCACAGTCTCGACGGTCTATGGTCTTGGTCTTGTCTTGGTCTCGCTGTCTTGGTCTTGCTGTCTGAGATTGACATAGTGGTCGGGAGATTTGGAGCGAAAAGTATCCATGACACACAACATAACGTTCAATAATCCAACATTATTATTATTTCACCTTTCGCGCCCTTCAAATGCAACCAATCAATGACATACATGCATTTTGTTGTGGTTCAGACATTGGCGCTCATCCAATCAAAATACGCGTTATACGTGCAAAATAAGTGTAGCGCTAGTTAAACGTTAGTTCCATGTGTAATCACATGCCACTTTTAAGCACTTATCCTTATTCTTATTAATGCACAATTTGATGTGCAGTTTGTATTGGTATATAGTATTTGTAGTTTGCATTTGTTTCATGTGACGTGTGCGCATGTCTTTATATTGTTTGATTACAGTATTTTACTTAAAATGGTGTTGTTTGACTAAATAAATGTGACCATTGACTTTTAAATAACATCTGCATATCACGTTGTGTTGACTTATCAGGCCTAATCCATTTCAGGGACGTTGATATCATAGTGTCATTTGCCTAGTACTACTACAATGGGACATGATGTAATTTCAAGTTTATAATTGTGTATCTTCAATTTGATGTTACAATTTCATCTACAAATTAAGTATAATTGAAATCAGTTACATATTTCCCATCCTTTAGACAGTTGCTGGAGGTGTTAGCTGTTTTGTCAGATGACTTTCGGACCAGTCAGTACCTGTCATGTCAGTCCTCAACAGCACACAAAAGTTAAGGGAGTCTTTTTTTTCAGTCTCGGACTCGGTCTTGACTCAGTCTGTCTTGGTCTTAGTCTTGGACTTGTCTTTGTCTTGTCTTGGTCTCAATACCCTCTGGTCTTGGTAGTGTCTTGGTCTTGGTTTAGGCGGTCTTGTCACAAACATTGGTGGCTGGCTCATTCAGGATAAATGAAAGCTTGACTGGCTATTCCTTCTATCCATCCATGCATCCATCCATCCATCCTGTACAGGGACACAGAGAACTTGGAGCTTATCCCAGGAAGCAAGGTAGGGGACATTCTACCTTCACAGATCACACAGTCCTTCACAGAACACATAGTCCTTCACAGAGCACACAATCATACTAACAATCACACACTATGGGCAATTTAGAGATGCCAGTTTGCCTTATTGCATGTTTTTGGACTGTGAGCAAAAACTAGAGCACACATATGCAACACAGGAAAAACATTCAGAACACTGGGAGTGCAAGGTGCTACACACTGTATGAGTTATAAACCGCATCATTATGATATTGGTATGTTCTATTGATCTTTGTCTTTATTGGATCAATTTGAATTAAATGTTTATTGTGTAGCTGAATCATGGCTGTTTTTCTAACTTGGGAATCACATAGATAAGCGTCTTGTAGCACAGTGACCTGCCCCATGCTAGTGTGACAAGGCCCTTCCCTGGTTATGCATCTTGTTTTTTTGCTAATTTTGTCTTGGCTGTAAATTGCCTACGGAGGGACTCTCTCTGGCCTGGGACCCTATGAAGGGACTCTCTCTGTCCTGGGACTCTATGGAGGGAGACTCTCTGTCCTGGGACTCTATGGAGGGGCGGTCTCTGGCCTGGGATTCTGTGGGGGGGGGGGAACTCTCTGTCCTGGGACTCTATGGAGGGAGACTCTCTGTCCTTGGACTCTATGGAGGGGCGGGCTCTGGCCTGGGATTCTGTGGAGGGGGACTCTCTGTCCTGGGACTCTATGGAGGGAGTCTCTCTGTCCTGGGACTCTATGGAGGGGCGGTCTCTGGCCTGGGATTCTGTTGGGGGGGACTCTCTGTCCTGGGACTCAATGGAGGGAGACTCTCTGTCCTGGAACTCTATGGAGGGGTGGTCTCTGGCCTGGGATTCTGTTGGGGGGGACTCTCTGTCCTGAGACTCTATGGAGGGAGACTCTCTGTGCTGGGACTCTATGGAGGGAGACTTTCTGTCCTGGAACTCTATGGAGGGAGACTCTCTGTCCTGGGACTCTATGGAGGGGCGGGCTCTGGCCTGGGATTCTGTTGGGGGGGACTCTCTGTCCTGGGACTCTATGGAGGGAGACTCTCTGTCTTGGGACTCTATGGAGGGGCGGTCTCTGTCCTGGGATTCTGTGGAGGGAGACTCTCTGTCCTTGGACTCTATGGAGGGAGACTCTCTGTCCTTGGACTCTATGGAGGGAGACTCTCTGTCCTGGGACTCTATGGAGGGGCGGTTTCTGGCCTGGGATTCTGTTGGGGGGGACTCTCTGTCCTGGGACTCTATGGAGGGGCGGTCTCTGGCCTGGGATTCTGTTGGGGGGGACTCTCTGTCCTGGGACTCTATGGAGGGAGACTCTCTGTCCTGGGACTCTATGGAGGGGCGGTCTCTGGCCTGGGATTCTGTTGGGGGGGACTCTCTGTCCTGGGACTCTATGGAGGGGCGGGCTCTGGCCTGGGATTCTGTTGGGGGGGACTCTATGGAGGGAGACTCTCTGTCTTGGGACTCTATGGAGGGGCGGTCTCTGCCCTGGGATTCTGTGGAGGGAGACTCTCTGTCCTGGGACTCTATGGAGGGAGACTCTCTGTCCTTGGACTCTATGGAGGGAGACTCTCTGTCCTGGGACTCTATGGAGGGGCGGTTTCTGGCCTGGGATTCTGTTGGGGGGCCTCTCTGTCCTGGGACTCTATGGAGGGAGACTCTCTGTCCTGGGACTCTATGGAGGGAGACTCTCTGTCCTTGGACTCTATGGAGGGAGACTCTCTGTCCTGGGACTCTATGGAGGGGCGGTTTCTGGCCTGGGATTCTGTTGGGGGGCCTCTCTGTCCTGGGACTCTATGGAGGGGGACTCTCTGTCCTTGGACTCTATGGAGGGAGACTCTCTGTCCTGGGACTCTATGGAGGGAGACTCTCTGTCCTGGGACTCTATGGAGGGAGACTCTCTGTCCTGGGACTCTATGGAGGGAGACTCTCTGTCCTTGGACTCTATGGAGGGGCGGTCTCTGGCCTGGGATTCTGTTGGGGGGGACTCTCTGTCCTGGGACTCTATGGAGGGAGACTCTCTGTCCTTGGACTCTATGGAGGGGTGGTCTCTGTCCTGGGACTCTATGGAGGGAGACTCTCTGTCCTGGGACTCTATGGAGGGAGACTCTCTGTCCTGGGACTCTATGGAGGGAGACTCTCTGTCCTGGGACTCTATGGAGGGGCGGTCTCTGGCCTGGGATTCTGTTGGGGGGGACTCTCTGTCCTGGGACTCTATGGAGGGAGACTCTCTGTCCTGGGACTCTATGGAGGGGCGGTCTCTGGCCTGGGATTCTGTTGGGGGGGACTCTCTGTCCTGGGACTCTATGGAGGGGCGGGCTCTGGCCTGGGATTCTGTTGGGGGGGACTCTCTGTCCTGGGACTCTATGGAGGGAGACTCTCTGTCTTGGGACTCTATGGAGGGGCGGTCTCTGTCCTGGGATTCTGTGGAGGGAGACTCTCTGTCCTGGGAATTTATGGAGGGAGACTCTCTGTCCTTGGACTCTATGGAGGGAGACTCTCTGTCCTGGGACTCTATGGAGGGAGACTCTCTAGCCTGGGACTCTATGGAGGGCCATTCACTGACTGAGGACTCTCCTGACACCCCCAGTATTTCAAACTTCGTGTCGGGTACCAAAACATGCATAATGCATGTCATGGGGCACACCAGGATGGTTTTAATAAAAATCCATAAAACAAAGTGAACTTCTTGTCCTTTGCTGTACTGAGAATTTTTCTAACTACATGAACTAGAAGGACCCTTTTACATCCCTGTTATTAGCAAACAACCATTCAGCTTAAGTGGGAGAGGAGAACACAGACAAGTCTTTATAAGTTGTTGGAATTCTTTAATCATGAATTCGGGAGAGATCCTATCTGATTTCCCACAGTCCTCTGCACCAGGAAGTACCGTATTTATTTTGTGTTTATATTAGTTTGTTTAGTGGACACTCTTACTCTAAGCTATGCAAAAACCCTTGTGATGTTTTTTTTTTTCCTGGTAAGAGCTGTCACCATGTAGAGATCTGCTCTCAACATGTCTTCTGGGAAATTTTCAAAATTGCTTCTCTTTGGAAGAATGGGAGAGACGCTAGTCATAGCTGAAAGTGTCATCTCTACATTCAGCAAAGCTGTGTTTATCTGGGGGGGAAAAAAGCAGAAATAAGAAAGCCCAAAGATGTTTGTTTTTCCCCTGGGAGGGAAGCCAACATGTGTCAGGCCGCGATGAGCTAGTGTTTCTGCACCGGAGGTCGTCGAGTTATATATAGACGCGGTACGGTGCGGCTTGGCACAGTCATGCGGGAAAGTCAAAGACACGCGGCCCGCGCATTAACGCTGCACCGAGCGTGTACAGAGAGCACTCTCTGATTGTTTTAACGTGAACTCTATGCTCTATTTCACCCGACGTTGATGCTCGCGGCACTGTATTCAAAGGGACGTGAGGTATGAAATTAAAGGAGCCCATTGGCTCATTCCATGCGCTGTGTGTGTGACTTGCAGCCGGTCTGGCCTGCCTGACACACTCGGCCTCCTAAATCAAACTCGCCTCGTTATAAATAAATGCAAAGAACGACACGATGCATCCATTTTCCATAGCTGCTTTTTAAGTGTCAGGAAATTCTTATGTCACAGTTGCGGGTCACCAGGGATGGGACAGGCAGCAGTGCACTGCAAGACAATACAGTGCAGTGCAAGAAATACAGTGCAGGACAAAACAGTGCATTATAGGAATGATCAATACAAAGGTAATAAAGAAGTAATAAATATGTACAATATGGCAAATGGATCACAACATAGAAGAATAAATACTTAGCCAGTACAGGGGGACAGTGTCTGCCTACAGCCTGTCCAGGCCAGCACGGGACAGGACAGGGGGACACACCCTGGACAGGGTGCCACACATACACACACACACACACACACACACACACACACACACACACACACACACACACACACACACACACACACACACACACACACACACACACACACACACACACACACAGAGGTTTGTAATTATATCTTTGTGGGGGCTCTCCATTCATTTCTATGGGAAAAACCCTAATCCTAATCACAACACCCTAAACCCCCACCCAGCCCTAACCTTAACCATAAGTAACCAAATGAAATACAAGCATTTTTACTTTTTTGATTGGGGACCTGAAAAATGGTTCCCACACTGTCAAAATAACAGGTTTTTATTACATCGTGTGGATCATTTGGTCCCCACAATGTCATATAAACATAATCCACACACAGATACAGACACACATACACACACAAATATGCTAAGCGCATTTTAAAGACATAGACTCACCTAAACTTTAGTTTTTAGATGTGAGAAGGAACCAAGAGGAAATGCACTATGGATGGGATTCAACCTTACAACCTTGTGCGAAGCAACTGTGCTACTCTGGCACCTCAGTGGATATTATATGAGGTGAGAGCAACTCGGGAGAAGTCCCCATGGCTGTCATCTTAAACGCACGCTAATTAACACCTAATATAGCTGATCCTTTAGCTCTCTGTTTGACTTAGTGCCCTGAACCTTGACAAACGCTGCCGCCGTGTCCAATTCTCTGGCTCTCCCCGGAACACGGGACTCGCCGCTCCGTTACCCGACACGTACAACTATACGCCGTCACCTCGCAGTTGAACCGAATCAATAATGCATCAGTCACGTCACTCAGCGGTTTATCAACTACAGCCGACCCACGCAAAGCCCCAGCAAAGTGGCAGCGGTGGGTTTCGGGTACAAAACCATGGAAACGGCTGCCGCTGGGAAGGGTCACGCTAAGCGGTCAGGGCTCGCTTTCATCACGAGCTTGTGCCAACGCGTTTTATCTAATGGCCCGTGAGCTGCTTCGTAAATAGCTTAGGGCTGCTAGCCTCTTCCTGTTGCTGAGCTCCTGTGGTGAATCAGACCTTCATACCTCACATACCTGACTTGTTTACAGACATCCCACCTGAGGCATGTTGATTTGTCAATCAGGAGGGCGTGGAGCAGCAAGTGCTGGCAGTAAAATGTGAAATTTCTCAACCATGTGATAGTGGTGGGGGGGGGGGGGGTGCTGCCAGCAAAATTCACTGCCGGGGGAGGGGTGGGGGGGACACAGGTTGTGATACTAAAATTCTCCAAACTTCTTGCCAGGAAATTTTACTGAGGAATGGCAGATTTCTGGGACATCTTGCATCATTCATGAGTGTCAGGAGGCTGCTGTCAATTTCAGGGATACTCCTGGAACTGGGTGAGCTGGGATGTCCTCGTTTACATGCTGGACACAAAGGTGCGGGAGACCTCTTGTGCGGGACACAACTTTTTTCGCCGCTTCCCTTCCGAAGTACCGCCTTGGAAGGCCCGAAACGGTTCATTAGCGAAAGCGTCACTCCGGAGCATTAGCTCTCAGTTTGAGTGCCACTCTCGCCTCCTTCCACCAGCGAATTATCATAATGCAAATCTCCAAAGATCTCTACAGCCACTTCATCACGTCCAGACATCTCAGGAGTTACGCGTCCCGTTCTCTTTTATGCACTTCCTAAGTGGGTTATTCCCCTGACCCACAAAAAAGGACAATTTTATTTTATACCAGGCTTTTTACTGCTTTCAGTAGAAGCGTGTCGTCTATGTAAATCATACAAAGATCTGACACGCCCAGCAAAGGTATAAAACACTGAGATTTAAGGTGCATGTTGGCAGGAAAGTGTTCTTTAAACACAAATTATTGAGATTAAAGGCACCTAAATGCTCCACCTTATATACAATTTGTCGTATAACATCTGCAACCTGGGTTGGGATGGTTATAAAAGAAGCCGTTAGCAGGACCGTGAACTTCAGGGGATCTGGATGGAACCCCATCGCTCAACGTTATACTGGTCGTCTAAGTGTCAGTGTCAGAAAAAATGGGGAAAAACACAGCAGGCTCCGTGGCAACCGGCTGATTGGGGGTGATGCGACACAGAGCGAGCAGCAGCCAGCAAGCGGCCGAGGCTGCGTTGGGGGTGAACATGTCACCAAACGCTGCACGGTGGTTGTAAGGCGACGGAACAGCCTGCCATGCTAAGAACACTGAGTGTTTGATGGTTTGGTGAAGCGAGTGAATTACATTCTATACGTAGGGCTCATGAGAAGAACGCCTTGTGTTGGCTTGGCAGGTAGCAGAAAGACCTTGCATCTCCAAGGCTGTGGGCTTGATTCCAGCCCTGATTGTCTTGGTGTAGTGTGGGTTTCCTCCCAAAATCCAATGACTTTCGGATTATAAGTGTGTTGATGTCTTGTATGGGCGACAGCATCCGGTCCAGGGTGCCCTCAGCTGCAGACCAGCATCCGGTCCGGTGCATCTCCTCATTCTCCTTCCTTGTGCTCTGGACCACCTGCGATAGACTCCATTCATGCTAAGACTACATTAAGCAAACATTATTCATGTGGGCAACCAGTAACTAGAGTAACCTTAAAGGTTTGCATTCCAGGGATAGCTAGGCTGTAGTGCCATTTGCTCTAGTCAGAATTTCCAGCTGAATAAAGGGGCACTACTCCGAGCTGCACGGACCCATTTGGCTGAACTCTTCTGCTGTCCAGTAGAATAAGAGGCAACCTGTACACAGGACGACACCCACCAATAACATCCAGGGGCGCCGATGAGAAAATACTACATGGGCACAGCCACCCTCCCCTCTCACAGGTTTAGCATTTCAAACACTATGAATCACAATGTTTAAGAATCTCATCAGAGGTGAGAGATCCCAAGCGACATTTCGCTCTGGCCGCATAATGACACCGGTGAGGCGGCAAATCGCTCTGGATGCGAACCACGCCTAAGGACTCCGGCTCGACAAAACAGCTCAGGAGACGGCGGACGGGAGCCACGGTCTCCCAGCTCCGATCGGTGGCTGGAAAATGATGGCCGCTGACTTGTTTACCATAAACACAGTGGTGTCGCTGCTCAGGTCCAATTAATGCCTAAACAGTTCACTTACGCGGCATGTTTTTCAAACACTGCGGGATCGTTATGTTGCTTTCCAGCTGTCATTATCCTTAATTAACACTGCTGGTGGTAACTGTCTTCTTATAGGAACTAGGTCAACATCTATATTGTTCGCTGTGTGGGCATTTTAATATCTTGATAATAACAGCTTTAATATTTAAACTCATATTGTTCTAACAGGCACTTTTTGGGAACCACGTTGCTTTTCACCCAGAGATTATGACACTTTCATCTTTATTCTCTAGATGGATAATTAAGAGATTCCATGCTTAACTTTTTCGCTGATTCGCTGTCACTCAGGGGCATCCTGACATGCCGGCTGTGTTGTCCTTGCGCCATGGGCTTCATCTCAGCTTTACAGTGGACGCCCCTGTAAGGACAGCTGTGTGTTTGATTGGACAGTAACTCCTCTCAGGTAACCATTCGCCTTCTGCCTATTCTGCTCTTTACAGCTCACTTGCCAGAGGGCTGGAATAGGCCCAACCCAAACAGGTCAGGTGGTTCTGAGTTTTCAGATTCATTGGCAACAGGAAGGTCAGCCTGAAATGGGCTCGCACTTAGGGCCCGGCGGCTGAGCCTTGGTGATGCAGACATTCTGGTTGCATCTTGCTCGAGATACCTGGTATGTCATTTGTCATAGTTACAGTCCACAATGGGCAGTGAAGACCCTATTCTGGAGTACCGCTGCAGGTCCATCAGTACAAAAACAAGTGCACACTGCAACTCCCCCTGTCTGAACTGTACATCCGTTCAGTGACCAGGAAAGCCACCCTGATCACTGAAGACTCCACGCACCCTCTACATCATTGTTTTCAGTTACTGCCATCAGGTAGACGGTACAAGGTACCTCTGGCCCGGAAAAACATACAAGAAATCCTTCATCCCCTCTGCAATAGCCATCCTGAACAGCACAACATGAACTGACGGTTTTCAATTTCCACCTTTTAAACAGTATGTATGTATGCACGTGTATGTATGTTTTACATGTGACTCTGAGACTCTGAGAATTTCTGTTACCTTTGGGAACAGACAATAAAGTTTTGTATTCTATTCTACTCTATTCTTGTGAGAGCTTTATTTACACAAAATGTTCTGACGGTAGAATGAATTATGATTGGTTCAGAGAGATAACGAATCAGATTGTAGAGGAAGTGGAACCAAGACATCTGATTGGCTGGTTCCACCTCCTCTTGTCACTTGGACCCACCTCCTCTACAATGTGGTTGGTTATCTCCATGAACCATTAATTTTTCATTCTACCCACAGAACATTTTTGTGCAAGTAAAACTCCCATGAGAAAAATGCTCAGAATTGCTGTCTCTAAATCACCCATAGTGAGTGGTTATGTGGTTGCGCATCTTCCCTGGGATAGACTGGCATCCCATTTGGGTTGCCCCCCAAACATCATGCCCTGTGCT
Source organism: Paramormyrops kingsleyae (assembly GCF_048594095.1). Taxonomy (NCBI): domain Eukaryota; kingdom Metazoa; phylum Chordata; class Actinopteri; order Osteoglossiformes; family Mormyridae; genus Paramormyrops; species Paramormyrops kingsleyae. Next base: position 17,355,251 of record NC_132797.1, read on the forward strand.
TCCTGGGTTACGGTCCAGGCTCATGGTTCTCCATACCCCTTCACTGTGCTGGCTGGACATCATAATTGGGGCGCAATTTCCAGACCATATCCATCGTTTTTCCCGGCACCCACAGCCTCAGCTACAGAAGATCACAGAGCCAATCAGTTGGTTCCTGTGATTTTCTTGAACTTTCATGTTGCCGTTTCTTGCCAGTGAAGTAGCCCAGAAGCCAGTGTCCGGCCAGGAATGCACTCCCGGTCCTCCATTAAATTACGCGCTACATGAAATTACTTATTTAAAGCGCGCGTGTGTTTAACGAGGTAATCAATTTAATGATATAATGCCAGCGCCCAGGCCTGTAGAGTTGACACTTACAGCATTAAATACAATTGTAACGTTAATTAAAAATAAGCCAGTGAAGGGGGGCACAATCACAATTCTTTCTGGCCTGACATAAGCACTTTCGCGGCAGTATTTTATGCTGGGGAAGCAGAAGGCCAGCACATGCAAAATAAACACCCCCTCCCCCGCCTGAGATAATATGCTATTTGAGCCAATGGCGTAATCAATGCCTTTAAATGATCGAGCGATGCTTTCGTTTTAAAGGCGCTTTCCATGTCGCAATTAACACTAAATCAAAACAACAGGAACCCAGCTACCCCCAGCCCCCGTCCTCTCTTTTTATCTCCCGATGTACCACCTTCAAGCCCTTCTTCTGCACCTCCCAAAATGCTTTTTGAGCAGGCGCTGGCGTTCCCACTAATCCCGCCATCCCTGGTCGCCTCACTCTCTTTCTCGCCCTCTCTCTCGCTCGCCTACCGCACGCCAAAACGAGAGCATCTCTCTTACTCCCTAAAGACCTGCTGCTCTCGGAAGAACTCCCGTTTTCTTCTTTGTTGTATTTTTTTTTTAAAACCTAGGAACTCTGAAAGAAAGGGCTTTTTTAGCATAAAAGTGCATACCACCCTTAAGAAAATCCCCATTGGACAGTATCACACTTTGACTATTAAATGTGGAGCGAGATCCTGGTTGCTGGAAGAACATTAAACCCGGGAACATCGTCACAGTCGCTCTGCACCATTAGACGGCCTTATTATCACTATCATCCTCGTTATTTCATTATAATGATTGAAATTAAGCCGCCCGCATTTTTGAATTGCCTGAATCTGAGCAGAATCCTGGGCCCGGAATCAGACAGCACACGCGCATGAATAATGCATCCAAAGCATTCTCCATCGCGAGGACTGTGGCACCATCACCGCAGCTGAAGCAGACACGCATCTCCCCTGATGGTGACGTTAGCGTGCTCTTTCTTCCTGCACCCTATGCATCTCCAGAAATATTAATCCAAGCCAACCTGGAGATTTCCTTCATCCCTCCCTCAATAAAAACACACACCCCCATGTCATGTGTCGGCGCCCCATCCTGGAAATTGTTTCAGCAGACCCCACCTCTGTCTTGCCATATACAGTATTTATTGGGAACTACAAATTATTCGAGGCCCCTCCAGGGGGCACTGTTTTCATTCCGGAGAGGCGGGCAGCCAGCAGACACGCAGCGTTTTTTGTCGCACCTGAGAATGGGCCGCAAATTACGCACTTTGAGAGGCAGTACCCGTCAGAGGGGTGGGGGGGGGTGACAGGGGCCGGCTCATGGCGGTGACCTTATCCGGAGCAGTAATCTGTGCCGAGGTTTTCTGTAATTGCATTTCTGAGTCTGCATGGCCCTGTCTGCTAGAGAGGAAGCTTCGCAAGTCGTTCAGAAGCCTTTATAATTACGGTGTTAGTGATTAAACCGTGCTCACTAACTACGGCATCAAATTGAATTTTCCCTCCGCTAATTAATTTGCCGCTGTATTCTGCGTACTTTGTAGCTGCCGCCGCCCCTCCCCCCACACCGCACTATCATTCATCTAACTTTATCCCAGAGACCTTTATAAAAAATCCCACCCAGGCTCCAACCAATGCCCAAGGCTCCCTTTTAACTCTCCTGGATCCTGACTTGTGAGAAAGTTGATCAAACCTACAGAAAAGCACACGGTGGTTTAGAGAGGAGAGGAAGACACTGTAAGACTCTATTGTAGTGGGGGGGATGACGGAGACAGTCACATGACTCAAGCACAGGAACAAAGGCAGGTTGAACCAAATGAATGGGGAGGGGCAGAATCATACAGCTAAATTTGACCTTAGTGTAAAATGAAACAAAAATGATGCTTCATGTGCTATTTGTATGAGTATGAGTGCAGGAATGAGTATGAGTGCAGGAATGAGTATGAGTGCAGGTACACAGGAATGCTTTTGTCATCACATATCCCATGATGCTCTCCTTTTATGCCATACAGTTTTAAATTTTACATGTAAAACAAGTAAATTTTGGGGCAAGTCGTTCATGCAGTACCCCAGGAATATTTTTCAGGGAGCATGGGATTCGAACTAGCAACGTTCTGGTCACAAGCCCAGAGACCTAACCCAATGAGGAGTAAATGAGGAAGAAGATAGAATGGTTAATGGAGCAGTGAGGGGCCCGTGGCTGGGGTCAGGTATTTGGTCTGGACGTGTTTCCTGGGGATGAGGGGAACACAGACACACCAGGGAGGAGGGAGTAATGTTCCAGGGATCTGATCTCACTGCAGCCCGGGCCACCTAGAGCCCCCATCTGCCTCCCCGCATTAAAGGAGCTCTGGATCGCAGAAGATAGAGCCTGACATTCAGAGCGTCGCAGTTCGGGGCACATCGACAGAAGGCTGAGCAGAATACAGAGCCGGCTGGCGAATCGATAACGTGTCAGACACACATCCGGCGATGAAGCCAGCCGCGGGTCTACAGGGAGTGCCGCCTGCCCGGCACGAGGGATCCCTGGCGACAGTCACGTTATTAAGTGTGAGCCAAGCCGGGTCTGGGGGGGGCGGGAAGCTGATGGGGGGGGCAGCCTGAAACGGTGAGTCACCCAGTGGGAAACCTGGGGCCCAAAAACGGGCCCCCGCACGGAGACTGCCAGCGATATGGAGGAGTGGAATGGCACAACGGACCGGCTCCGTGTCTCAGGCAGAACCAGACCTTCTGGACATTTCCTCCAGTCTGTTGCTCCTCAGGGACACCCCCCACATCAGAACCCCCTGAAAAAAAATAAGAAACATCAATCTGTTATAGACAAGCAAAAAAAACAGGCTTGAGGCAGCCGCTCTCCCCCTCACTCTTCAGACACGTATCATAAGAAAACCGCTGAAGCCCCTTGCAGCATCAGAGGGCACCTACAGTACGTGTTTAAAACAGTATCACGCAGCTTCCAGGCCACACTTCTTCCTGGGGGGGGGCTGCTGGGTTTTAAACACAAGGTGGTTTGCTCACTTGCTGCATACAGCTACAAGGGAACGCGGCCTGGTTCTACACATTTCACCGCTCAGTCGGAGAGACGTCTTACCTTTAGCGCTGCCATGTAAGTGCTCTGTGAGATCACAGGCATGTTGAACGGTGCGTTTTGACATCGGCGGCAAGCTGGTTCATCCCGCTGCCGGATCCCAACCGTTGAGCTGGCGCTAGTAACAGCCCCTGGACAGCGGAGCGCCCTCTACAGGCAGGCGAGGCCAGACAAATGAGTTGCAGCCAGTGCTTTCGGCGAACAAAAGAAAGGATTCTGTCGGCAGATGCGGCGGCAGGCAGATCTTCCTGCACGATTTCACCTCCCGTGTCATAATCTGGATGTTTAGAGATGTATTTCTGCAGTAGTGTTTGCATCAACACCTCAAGGGAGAATAGGAATCATCTGAATTATCACTGTATCACAAATGACTGGTTAGAGGTAAAGTAGGGGTTTTTATGTCGTCTCAGAGACCCAATCATGGAGGGCACATGGTCAGATGCGAGGCACGGTGGCGTGGAAACTATGTGGAATGTTTTTAATTAGAACGCAGGTCTTATTGTTCATGTCGGCATCACCAGGGAAACCGCGGTTCCTGATACCCCCAGGCCCTTCAGCAGTTATTACGACGGCCCTCGGCACACCTGTTCAGAGCTGGATCCAGCAGCCCGGCTTAATGAGGCTGCATGCCCATCCACCAGAGGCAGAAAAACAAGCCCAGCTAAACGTCAAAACAGGTAGCTCACCGTTTCATTAATTGGGACTTGGAGATAAAAAGGGATTCCGATTCACCTTCGGGGGAAGAGTCAGTGTTGTATCATTGAGCGAAGTACATAATCTGAATCGGATGCAAAACCCTTTTAATAAGTAAATGGCGTGCGGTTTAAACCAGATAACGCATCGCCATTTCACAGAAAATGTGGATTGTGATAGAATCCTTCCTTGTACAAACAGCGTTGATTCATGTCAAACATGGCCAGTGATTCATCGACGAATAGGACAGAGATGTCTGTCTCTGAAGTGGGAGGAACACGCCAAGAATGTTCAGCTAATGAAAATAATTCACTGTTTTGGGGAAAAAAAATACAGATTGTTCTGGTTTACTTTCCCTGTGGTAACATTTACTGGTGTGTTGGCAGCTGCTGCCCCCTAGTGGAGACCAAATGAAACAGACAACGACAGAATCAACAGATGGCACATGCAGGTTGCTTCACAGCCCAACCACTGTGCCGGGGGTAGGGGGGGCGGGGGGGGCGGGAAACAACATCTACACAAGATTGACAATGTTTCATGCACTTTAATATATCCGTTTCTCATATTCACAACAAATACATTAACCTCTTTTTCTTTTAATATAATACAGTCTTAAATATTTTTACACTGAAATAGTTTCTTAGAATTTCATCTATCAAAACTTTATCATCTTAAGCTTTTATTTTTTTTTTCCATTGTTTTAGTCTCCATGCCTTCTAGCAAACTGACAATATTTTCATTGTACAAATTTACAAGTGCTGCCACCCTGAGGGAATGTGGCAGACAGTTCTTAGATGAGGAAGTTAGAGGTGTGGGCAGGTGAAGGGGGGGGGGTGCTGGTGGATACAGACCCAGGATACGGAGAGGGACCATAAAGTGAAGGAAGGGCATGATGACAGCACAGAAAAATAAAAGAAAAGAGTAAAACGACAGCGAGGGAGGGGTCAAACATGACAGTCAAGTCGAAACCAAATTAGTCCATAATCTCTATGGTTCACGCTCGCTTTAAAAGATAAACCTCTGTAACAACATCCTTTTAAAAAATAAAATATTTATAGAAAATAAATACAGCTATCTTAAAACACAAGTTCCCCGCGTGTTCTGCAGTTTATTATATTGTATGCTTTTAATGTCACACCGTCACACACAGCAGCCCGGACGGGGGCGTCGAAAAATAAATAGGTCAGCGAGGACGTCGCCTTCCGTACAGACCGCAGCAAGCGGGCGGGTGGCTCGGCCCCCCCGCAGAGTCAGCCTTCACGAAAGGGGGGGGGGGGGGGGGGTGTTTATTTTTCTTTTCCATCCTCCGTCACAATCATACAGTTGGGAAATCAGTTCATTCAACCTTTACAGTCATCACGCTAACAAGAAAACTAAGTCTAATTCTACACCAACTTAACACAAAATATATAAACAAAATGACAAAATGGATCGCAGACTTCAAAACAAAAACGTGTTGCGTGTGAACAGACAGCCACGGCCATCAACGTCTCCCCAAAGAGTCCTTCGTAGGACGAGCCACTGGCCATTACCCATAAGCCCCGCCACACTCTCTCTGAGGGGCGGCGTGGAGCGTGAGTGGCTGTCCAAGGGCCGTCCAGGTACTTTTATAGCTCAAGGACCAATCACTGTAAACATCGAGGAAATACCCTGAGATCCCATTCATCAGTACCGATAGGTTACAGCTCAGCCAATAGATGAACGGAGACCAGGAGACGCTACATTATTTCGAATTTGGCTTCAGTCTGGATCATCTGGAACGGCGGCCACGCGTGGAACGGGTTTTCATCAGGTCCTGGCAGAGCCACAAGGACTGGAGATTTAACGGTCATGACAGATCCCTCCCATAAGGCTAGGAAGAGGACGAATATTATCTGGGCGCAGCAGTTGACCTTTGACCCCCTGCGTAGTGACACAGCCGAATGCAGGTTTACAACAAACTGCATGCATCTCATTGACAGGAAGCAGGGCTGGCTTTGCTGTCAGACTGATCCACTGGTGAAGGTTAGACCAGAAGGTTTGGATGTACAATTCAAACATTTTTGGACATGAATCCAGCAACGGCACTGGGGCCAGAAGCCTCAGGCAGCACAGAGCACAGGCCGATGACGAGACCCCAAGGTCAAATTAACTTTAAATTCACTGGCGTTGCTAAATACCCAGTTATAACTGAATATAACACTAATCCATACAGGCTGCTCTGAAGAGGGGAAAAAAAGAAAACACTAAAGTAAATTTAAATTAACATAACTCAGCATCAGAGACCCCATTAATCTCATATCTGTCCACTGAGTGTCCCACAGTTCTCCCTGCAGCTATGGGAGGGGGGGGGGGGTTTAATGCTCCCTCCCAGCTTAAAATCAGCTGATCTCTGCTCCTATACAGTTTGCCAAGTTATGATCCTGGTCTATATTTGTTATTGGTCAGTGTTACAGTCTTCCTGTGAGACAATTAGCAGTTAGTACTAAATCAGATTTTTACAAATGATTTGCCCAGCATGTGTAGCCTATAGCTAAAAAGTTCAGAGCAAGTAGGGGGAGGAGTCACAGTGGAACAGGTGTGTCCGTGTGTGTGTGTGTGTGTGTGTGTGTGTGTGTGTGTGTGTGTGTGTGTCCTACATCTGAATAGGCCAATTCCACTGCCCACCCCCACCTCAGCTGAACATGACTGCCAGCTGTGATGAATTCTGGGGGCCAATCCCATCCACTGTATGGGGGTCTGGACTTAAGAAAGAAACGTCCATCCTTAAACCAGCAAAGGGGTGAAGATGCCACTCTAACTGCACTGTTGCTAAACAAGTTCAGCGCATCTGTGCAACTGAACCAGCAGCGTGTGACTGCATACGCACATATAATTAATGCAACATACAACCACAATGACTCACCTTCCCTCCACCGTGACAGACCTCCTGCCCGCTTAAAAATATAAATGGCCAGTCATCTGTATACCATTCTGATTTACCTAAAGGGCACGGAAGTCTACCTCAGCTCTGACAGGACCCACATGGAACACGTTCACTCACATTCCCAACCCAAAAGTTCCCTCTCCTAAGCAGGGGCTAGACCAGTGTTTCCACATCCCCCCCCAGGTACGCAGTACAGTGCCACAGAAAGACACCAGGTGTTGATGTTACAGCCCCCCCCCCCCTTCTGCTTAACAGAGTCTCAGACAGAATTTATGCAAAAATCCTGCAAAACAGAGGGTCTGGGATTCATGCCAACATAATATGGCAGTTTGGGCATAGACTAAGCAGTTAATGATGCAGCTTCACACACGCACACACACACGCACACACAGATGCTCATATAAAATTAAAGTGTTCCATATATGGTTGGATCCATTACTACAAAGTGCAAGTAAACATCTGACAGAAAAGCAGTTACGGAGACAAGAAAAGCACAAAAGTTCTCAAACAAACAATCATTAAAATATTTTTCCCATAAATAATAATATTATCTAATCTTCTCAGGCCGGCCTGTCCACAAATCTGCTTAGGAAAACAAAAAAGCAAAAATAAATAAATAAAAACCTGTGACCCTTAAACACTGGAATGTGAATACATGTAGGTGTGGGACATTGGGGTGGGATCTATTCTCCACGAGGGCCTTCAGAACACCAGCGAGGCCAGCAGACAGCTAGATTAACAGGTAAACAGTCATCTGATGTGACTTTGCTTCTCCCACGAGAAATCACACCAGTGGGATGCATGTGAATTCAGGGCAAGACAAAAAAAAAATTCAAAAACAAAAATGTCTTTTTTCACTGAAGGATCAGGAAATAAATTTGGCGGAAAGCGGCAGGAAACCACGGCGATCAGACGCCACTGCTGACAAAAAGCTCGCAAACAGACACACGCAAACAAATTATTCATTGCATTAAGGAATCTGGCTTATTGTGGCACGATGTGTGACAGAAGTGTAAACCTCACAGTAGCAAGACTAATTAAAACAGACTCATTCAAACAGCTTCCTGTTCTGGGTCCAAACTTCCATTCCCACCATAGCCAGCAGGGGGCAGATGGACCAAGAAGGATGATCATGCTTATTGGCCAAAGCGTCAGAGGCTTTCTGGAAACTTCACAACCGAGAGACTGCTTTCAGATATAGGTCCTCCTCGCTGGCAGACTGCTGACGTTCACATACCCATAAACTCCCCCTGTTATCACACTGACCTCCACAGACACACGGCGAACATGCATTCCAGAGACTGACATGCACATTTTGGGAAACAGGGGGTGGGGGGTTTTGGAGACTTGATAGCCTTCGTCCGTGAGCAGACAGGTTACTTATTCTGTAGCTTCTTCATAGCGCATCAAAAGTGCAGTGATTAGCCTGCGATGGAATGTAATTCGTCATTCTTCTCTCACAACATAACCTGATAAACAAACAAAATAATAAACTCAAGGTCTAAAAGTCGGCGGTGTCTGTCTCCAAATCCCAACACCAAGGTAAGAAGACAAAAAACAGCCATATGAAACAAAGAAAACCATTCAAGTTGTCTTCCATTAGCATTAGCTGCCCGTGTCCCTCCATGGCCTGTGATTGGCTGTGACTTGTGCCCATCACCCTTCTCCAGCCAATGAACAGGCAGAAAAATGCTGCATCCCCCTCCCCCTCCAATGCCATTGGTCAAAGAATGGCTGCCGTTCTCCAGCTCACCTTGCGTGACACTTCTCCCCATTCCCTCCCCCATGAAGGAGGGACAAGATTAGGCATCTCCCCAGCAACAGCTGAGCTGCCCCCCTCCCCCGCCCATCGTCGACTCCCCTCGTCCTTCATTCCGCCTTGTGATGGCGTTGGAGGGGGCTCTTCATCCAAGCGTCTGGAGCCCCTCGCTCTCCTTCAGCCATATTGTCCATATTCTCTTCCTCATTCGAGTGAGACTGTTTTTTGGCTGCTCCAGCACAGCTGTTGCTCTTCAGATAACAATAAGGAAAACATCACATTCTTTGTAACTATTTGTTTGTAATGGATGGACCCACTGTAGGAACACAAGACTTTTTTTTCCTTTTTTCCATTTTTTTTTTGTTTTTCGTTTTTTTTTTTTTAAGTCTTTTTCTTTAAAGTGACGAGGGATGAACAGGCAGAATCCGTCTACTTAAATGCTGAGAACTCCCCTGTCGAGATGAAGAAGAGACTCGTGATTTAAAAAGGCATTTTATAAGAAGGTTCACTCTAATCCAGACATTTGTTTGCGTTTGGACTCAGAGAACAGAAGGACTTTCTATTAGACTGCAAACAAACCACTTTGAGTAGTAAATGAAAACTGTGCCTCCGATGTGTGATTAAATGGGATTATAGGTGGGATTTAGGGTTTTGCTGGTTGGAAAATAACCAACATTACAGCCTAAAGCCAACATGCACACGTCCCTTCAAAAGGTACAACGGCACAAGGGCTGGGGAAGGGGATACAAAAGACTCTGTTAAAAGGTGTAAAAAGGTGAAAGGTCTATGACTGTTTCCCAATCCAGTCCTGTCTGGCAGGGAGCTGGGAGGGACCAAAAACGTGGACCGGACTGGGAAACGCTGCTCTAAGAGGTACAAGATTCCTGCATTTTGACAAACAACTAGCGGTAGTGCAGCCAGGCAGAGTGCCCCCTGCAGGTCATGCCATCACCAGAAGGCCCTCCGCAGATGCTCACCATATCCCCCCGCCTGGATGGGGGTCTTGGGGGAGGCGCAGGTGTACAGGCTGAAGTCCTCGGTCTGGAAGCCGGCGCGGTTCAGCGATGGCTCCGAGGCGCTGCGGTGGATCTTGGGCAGGGAGCGAGCCAGCAGCTCAATGGAGGCCAGGATCTGTGGAGGGGAGGGGGAGGGTCAGACTACGGGTACCAGCCGCACACTGCTGTCAAGTGTACATGTGTGTGAGGGGAGAGAGGGAGGGGGGGAGAGGGGGAGGGAGGGATCCAGGTATAATTCCTTTGGGGGGGGGGGGGTGGTGTTGGTGATAAGCCCATACACCTCCCCAAATCTTAAAAAATAAAATAAAATCAAAGCACAAAAACCCCCTGGCAAGACAAAGCACCCACTAGATTAAAATGGTATTACTTTAATTGGACAGTAAATTGGCACTGTGCTGTTCATTAAATCCATTATTTTGGACATCAAGAAATCTCGTTAGCAGCAGAGGGATAAAGAATTTATTTCCAGCAGGTAACGTGGGGATAACCCCCGGCTGCGCTGCCCTGATAATCATTACCTTAACGATAAATTCGGAGCAGCACACTAACTGGCAACTAGGGGTGCACCGATTGCAGTTTTCTGGCCGATCAACGATCACCGATCCTTAGGCAACCTTACCTGCCGATCTCGATTTTTTTTTGCCGATCTTGTTTCTTTCAAAACTAAAAGACAGTTACTTCAATGTTTCCATTTTTATTGAGTAAATTGATATGAATACTCACAAAACATGAGGTAGTGTCCTCAAATATAAATGAACATATAAATGAGCATTGCTGTTTGAACTACAAAATCATATTTTTTCTTCCAGACTTTAATTTCTCTAATTTTGTAAAAAATATATATATATATAGCTGTTATGACACACTTGTCCAAAAAATAGGGAGGGAGGCAGCCTGCACTGCACCTCTCTCGGGAATGGGAGAAAAGGCTGATTTAACCCTCTGGGGCCTAGGGGTAGGAAACACACTTTCACTGACTGGGGCATGATCACACATTTCATCACACTTAATTCATGGCAAATAAATTATTTCTTATATATTTGTTTTGCCATTACACTCATCTTTATTTTAATATATATTGTAAATATGTCAGATTTTTGTTAAGTTTGAAATTTGACATCAAAGTATAGACATTGCAAAATGCAGTTTGGAACACTTGCAGAAACATTATAAAAGTACATAGTAAGCAATGCTGGCAGTTTGTTTTGATCCCAGATATCTGATCACCAAAGTCTTGGCTACATGAAGATGACTAAATGGTGTAGATGCAACATTAATTTGGATAAATAAATAAGAAAAACCTAACTCATGTAACTATTTCTGGCTCCTTTCATTGAATATGTAGCAACTTTCATGTGTATGAATGAGCCATTGTCACCTGGCCACGTCCCCAACCCCCTTTTATGGCGCTGAAGGGGATGTATCTGGATCGCGTTTCACCGTTGCGCTGTTAATCAAATTACCATGCGAATGCGATTTGAATACGCGCTAATGCGGCTATTTAGAATGTGAATAGCGATCTTCGGGTGAGAGCGGTACTACACGCCCCCGATGCAGGTAAAACAAAGTAAGATGACATGGTTTACTTTTTTGCCGATTTAACCTAATTAAAAAAACTTTAATACTTCCGACAATGGACGTTTTGAAAAGAAGACAGATTACGGATTTAGCCAGCGTTTTTTTCATGATTATACATTAAGATTTCAGCGAGATATTTATAAACTGAAATAGACGCGAAAAGTACGCGATGTCGTCGACGACATACTCGACCCCAAAGAGTTAAAAGCATATAACTAAGATCGGTGGATCTCATGGGAATATGGTCGATTTCTGATCCCCTCAAATTAACGTGATCGAGGCCGATCGATCGGTGCGCCGATCGATCGGTGCACCCCTACTGGAAACCTTAGCGTAATTGCACTCGTTAAGCAGCAGGGGGCACAGTGGACAAGACGGAAAGATTCCAGGGGTGGGCTACCTGAGGGAAGAGGGGGCGCTCCTCCCTCTTCTTCTTCAGGCAGTCAGCCATCAGCCTCTTCATGGCCTTGGGACAATTGCTGCGCACCTTGCTGAGGTCCGGAGACAGGTAGCCCCTCCCCACCATGAAGATGATCTGCAAGGAGGTTGGTGAACCGACAGCCAATAAACAATGAGGTGGGGTTGAGTCAATCAATGAGGTTGGGTAGAGCCAATCCTCATCGGTAAACAGAGTGCATGGGGCGCCACGTTTGCGAGTCGTCATCAGTAAGAACTTTGTGGAGGGATGGAGGAACATGTTACTGACGTGTAACAAACACGCTCAGCTGTAATCTTTAATTTACAGACAGGTATGATCTCTCTGCATCTCTCACAGAGTGTAACTGCAGCCACAGGGCTGCTCCTGAAACCCTGAAGGAGAAATCAAGGTTGTGTCAAAGTCCTGCTGCCCAGGCTGTTATTCCAAATCCAAAGCCATATGCTATTCTCAGGATTCACTAATGCCTCACACTGCTGACAGCGCAGCTTTCCCCGTGAAATCATCATATCTCAGCAACTTACTTTCTGAAAAAAGCCGGATCATTTGATCCAGAATCACATCCCTCGACCGTTTAACATTATGCATGAGCTTAACTGCTAACTTCCCCGTTCCTGGTGACCGTGAGGTGTCTGCTGCAGAACTTTAATTGCCATCTTTTGGCAGATGGTCCCCTCACTAGCTAACAGGTCGAAGCGCTCTTTTATGTCACAGCTTAGGGGCTGAAGGGACTTTATGCCCAACCCCATTTTTACCCAGGAAGATTTCTGCCAGCAATTCTACTAAGATCCAGTTTATGAAAACACTGGTAATAGGGGATGGGGGTTCAACGACCACCCTATCAGACAGCAGACACCTACCTCCTCTCCATTTTGCAAATGTATCCCATCATGCATAGTTCCTGCATCTAAAACCTTCATTCTCTGTAATCCTAGAACAGCGAGCACTGCAAACACAGCACAGGTGGGTGTCTGAGGACTCGGGAGCGCCACTCAGTCCACGGGGCTACCTACAATACCCACGCGACCCACCTGATCCCTATTGTTGATGTTGGAATAGGGCAGCGCTCCAGACATGAGCTCATACAGCACAATCCCAAAGGCGTACACATCCGACTGGAAGCTGTAGGGGTTCTTATCCTGCAGGCGAATCACTTCTGGTGCCTGGGGAAACAAGCAAACCGAAGCGTGAGACATTAAACATAAAGCTGCTAAAAAGACGTATGATAAAAAAGGTATATATTTGTGTGTATAAGCAGAGGGTGTCCGTGCTCTTCCAGACTGTCTGTGTTGTTATATCCCACAAGCACCCTGAATTCAGCGGCAACAGCTGGCCAAACAGTAGGCTATACGAAGGGAAGACTTGTCATACACTTTGACTGATTTGGAAACAGGAGGAGGAATAGTGGACTTTATGTAGGGGTAGGTTTTTACTAGACAGAAGGGTTAAACGAGAACAGCAGAAGAGAAGAAGAGAGACAAGGAGACCAAGGGAGATCAAGCCTGGGCTCTTGGGGGTTGGAAAACTGAATTCTAACCCCGGAAACTGACTGTGGGATCATGACTGGATGTCGGCTGCCCTGAGATGTTCATACCCCTCTGTACTTTCAGGCAGACAAACGCACTTGGGAAATGATGCTTGGCAACCCACTGAGGCACCGGCAGAAAATGGCCTGAGCTGTCGACAGTGTGAGCAGGCACTCACCATCCACAGGATGGAGCCAGAGAGCTGCTCGAACTGGTGCGAGCCACTCCAGCGTGACTTCACCGTGGCCAGGCCGAAGTCACCGATCTTCACCGTCAAGTCCTCATGCAGGAAAATGTCTGATTGGCCTGGTTAAGGAAGCAGCCCGAGACAACTGTGCTCTTACCTAAGGGTCTATGTGACAGGTGTTGGGGGTGGGGGTCACTCGCTAGACACTAGAAGGATACTGTTGCTCTTCAGGTCCCTGTGGATGATGGACTTGGCGTGCAAGTAGCTGAGAGATAAAAGCAAATATGTTTCAGTGGAATAAACTCGGGTTCAGCTACCTCCACGAGAGTTGATCTAGGGCTCAGTGTGAGGTGGGTAAATGGGCAGGAACCGTGGCACATATAAACCAATGCACCAATGCATATAAACCAATGCACCAATGCATATAAACCAATGCACCAAAGCATATAAACCAATGCACCAAAGCATATAAACTAATGCACCAATGCATATAAACCAATGCACCAAAGCATATAAACCAATGCACCAATGCATATAAACCAATGCACCAATCAAGATTTAAGGGTGCGTGTGTATATGCACACCAACTGCAATTTCACAATCACATACGCATTTGACATGTAATTATATGTTTACTTCTCCACTTTAAAGGGCACAAATTACTTCAGCCACATCACTCATACCTTACAACATCCTCCCAAAGTCAGTGTGAAGAATGATGTTTGCACCATTTCCTGTCAGACCAGCTTTAAATTCAGCGATGTACATGGCATCTGCTCTACATTCTCTTTCAACATCTCAAAATAATAAAAATCCTGCTTTCATAATGTATCACTTTCCCCTGTTCAATTCCCAGTTTGCTAATTTCATGTTAGCCTGAAACATATTACTACTACTACTACTATGATGACCTGCAGAATTATATAGCTTGGAGGTCTTGCATAGTAGCAGAGGTGGACATTTCAGATTCAGAAAGTAAAAATCCCAACCTGGATTTTGTTTCAACCAACCAATTCAGTAGTCTGTGACTTAATACTCAACTGGTTGGTTGAAACAAAATCCTGGTTTGGATTTATACTTTCTGGACCTGAAATGTCCACCTCTGCACACTAGTCCAGGTCCACATGGCCCTCCCATCCCAAGGGGCCGGGCACTCACTCCATGCCCTGGGCGGTCTGCCGGGCGATGTCGATGAGCTTGATCATCTCAAACTTGGTCTCGATGATGTGCAGGTGGTGGTAGAGGCTGGAGCCCTCGCACCATTGCGTGACGATGGCCAGCTGGGGCTTGGTGGTGTAGCCCATGAACAGCAGGATGTTGACATGCCGTGTTTTCCTGGGGGGGGGGGGGCAGTTTAGATGGGAGGCTATTTAATTAGCACTTTGTAAGATAAGTCTAACAACCTTAGAGTTTTTGCTGTGAGGCTTTTGCTCATCTACACCAACAAGACCCTTATGTACTGCAGGTGAACACTCAACCAATCCAGAGAAGTACTTTTAGCTATTTCAGTGCTTCTTACCTGAGAACGCCCACTTCGTTCTTGAAGGCCTGTAGCTGCTGAGGAGTGGGGGCAGTGACATTGAGCATCTTCACAGCCACGTCACCTGTGCACAATAACACACACCAAATGAAGCAGCGCCATCTAGTGGTGGGAGGTGGTGGCGATGAATGCTGTAGTACACACAGTAAAGCTCCGCGTCTTCAGCTAGAGTGAAACGTGACTCCTGCTCCTCCTACCGTAAGCTGTATTTACTGCAGGCCGTTTTGTACGTTTTATTCAAAATGGAAGAAATACACAGGGTCATGACGGGCGGCGGTCAGTGAAAGCTGATACGCTCAGGTATCTCTGACATCACCGCTTATGCAAATTCCCCCTACTCTGCTTACCGTGCCACTTCCCCTTGTAAACCGTCCCAAAGGACCCGGAGCCTATCCTCTGGCCCAGTGTGATCTGGCCTTCCGGAATCTCCCAGTCGTCACTCGAGTCCCTCCGACCCAGAGATTTCTAGGGGGCGGAGGGGGGAAGGGGACACCAGCACCAGATTAATAACTGGCACTGTACACTGTACCTGCCAACTTATCACTGATTCCTTTCAGATCTTTACGTTTTAGTTGTGGAAACTCTTGCCTGATGTACAACATTTAGCATAAAGTGTACTGATAAAAATAAAAGCTGTGTACTACTAAAGCGTATTTATAAAATATGAGTTCTATTGGAGTCATGACTGAAGTGGGAGGAGTCACAGCCCACCATTTTGTTGCGGTCCTCGGACGACGAGGAGGACTTGCGCTCCCTCTGCTGGCCCGGCGACTTCTGCGGAGCCTTGACGCTGGTCAGTGAGCCAGGCAGGGAGGCGGGGGGCGTGGCCGAGAGCCCCGTGGCAGATCCTGTGGGACAGTGGAGACACAGGGAGGTGTGGGGAGCAGGGTCCAACGACAGAGCACTCTGAAGGGGGGGGGGGGGGGGGGGGGGGTGAGCTGCTGGGGAAGTGTTGGGGGGGGCATTCTGTGTTTACTCTGACTGCATTGTTCACACAGGTGTGGATTTGAGAGGGTGGGTGTCACAAAAAATACATGCGGTGTGGGTGCGGAGGTGGGTGGGTGGGGGATTTCTGGAGAGGGAGGGGGCACACAACCTGGTGTGGTGGGTGGAGTCTAACGGCAGAGGAGTCTCAGGCCTGGGCACTACAGCTGAGAGACCCTCACACTAAAGCCCTCCGCCGCCTCAACCCCCTTCTTCTGCTAGCAGTTCGCATAAGCCTGGACAGGACCGACAGCTGCACTCGTCCTCTCCGTGCCAGAGACTCTTCATCATCACATGCTGACAAGGCTCACGGGTCAGAACCCCCGGGTTCCACCAGCTATCCACACTGACACCAGCCCCCATGTCCTCGCACTCATGCCAGAATAACCTCAGCCTCCTGCGTAGATCCATCACCACTCATTTCATATGCCTACAATCTGCTTTTTCACGAATTAAACTTTATACACCCAAGGAAAAATGAGCTAGATATCTCTTACATATAATGACAAGTCAATAATTTAGTTATTATATTTAGCACAGACTTGACATTGAAGATAATTATAAAATTATAAACACTATAAAAAAAACATATTATTAACACCGTAGAAATTCTAACCCATGGACTAGCCTCATGTATGAAATATGTAGCAAGATGACCACCCTAGAGCAGTATCTGCAAAACAGCTTCTCAGACCTCCTAAAATACCGTCAGACGGTCAGCCACCTCGGGGAACCACACTGTACCGAATTTAGCTTTATGGAACCTTCGTGTTCTCCTTAGGAGGCCTCTGGAACTACCGGTACGTCCAAATACACAACATGTCAGGTAAACACCGATCATGTGGAGCTGTGGTAGGTTACGCTCCAGAAGACGGTGAAGATGTGGGCAGAGGGGGAGTGACAGTGAGAGTGGGAGGGAGAGAGGAAAGGAAGAATGAGAGAGAGAGAGAGAGAGAGAGGAGAGAGAGAGAAAGGAGAGAGAGAAGGAGCTTGGGACACAAAGGCCTAACTACCTCGAAACACAGGGCCAGGCTCAAAATCAAACACAATGTCATTGGGGTAGGAGTAAAGTAGGGGGCTTGAGGTCCGTGTTCGGTGCTTCCTCAAGCAGCGAGCAGGTTGGCCCGGGGGGGCTGCAGGGAGGAAGAGAGACAGACACACATCACGGGCTGGGAAGCCCGGGAAGCCCCCCCCCACGGGCCCCTGTGGGGGGCGTGCTCTTTGGCTGGTGTTAGGGGAGGGTGGGCAATGCAGGGGAATCCCCGCCCAGCACAGCTTTCTACGGCTGGGGGCTTTTTAAAGACACGGGCGCACTGGGGGCTCCAGAGCGGGCCTTTAAAAAGAGGCATGATGACGTGAAGGGGAGGTGGGAGGGGACTTCTCTGTGGCCACACCCAACTGGCCTTAGTGACATCATTTCACACTGCTTCTATTGG
Source organism: Paramormyrops kingsleyae (assembly GCF_048594095.1). NCBI lineage: Eukaryota > Metazoa > Chordata > Actinopteri > Osteoglossiformes > Mormyridae > Paramormyrops > Paramormyrops kingsleyae. The sequence continues at coordinate 17,372,710 of NC_132797.1, forward strand.
GTCAGATTTCTGAATGGAACTGCATGAGCCAACATACATTCCGGTTCTATCTGATGAACTCTAACAAAATGTAGGAAATATTACAATGCCTTAAGTATTTGGTCAAAGGAGATTGTCAGAGTCAAATTTTGAAGCAAACAGATACGATTAATACAAAGCGGGTGCATTTCACAGAGGCCTTGGGGTGCCCAGCAGAGGCCACTGAGAATCAGGTGGCTGGGGACTCAAAGTTAGCAAGATGACGGCTAACTGATGAAACGGTGTGGTCTTCCTACCTTGAAGGAGAAATGAGAGATGACAGAACAACCCAAGTGAACCTGCTAAAGTTCACTCTCCCACTGAGGCACATCAATATGCCACAGAAAACAAAGAAACACACACAAGTAGCCTCGGTAAAACAACGAAGAAACACGACGTCCTTACCTCCATCTGACCTCTGCAACCCTTGATCTCGAATCAAGTCCTGAAAGAAGAGCAGACAGCTAAACATCAGCATGTGCTTTTAGGGTTACTAGGAAAGGAAAGGTATTAGCTATTTTGGATAGAGTACAGCGTTCCTGTCATAAAAGTGCGGGACTCCAGTTAGCCAGGGTGGGTGGCGATTCCTCGTCACTCACATCAATGTTGACCGGCTCGATGGTGTTGATGTGCACGTTGGGGGCCGAGGACGAGCGATCCCTCTGGCCAAACTGGTTGCGATGATCCTCATCGCCAGGACGGAAGGTTTGCGGGATGGGGATGGACTTGGACGGGGAGGTGGAGGGGTGGCACAAGGACCTGGGAATGAAAGACAAACCAGGAGGACTACCATCAACAACAAGGGTGAAGGAGTATAAAACTCACCCCCCCTTCCCCACCCCCAGCATCTTTTTTACCCCACATATAGGTATCAGGGGCAGAATAAGAACACAAGGGCAATTTAGGGATGACCATCAGTTCCCATGGCAACGCTTGCAAGACCCAATCAGGTATCAGTTAGCATAAGGGCTCACAAACGTTTCCGGGTCACATGAGTCGCAGTCACATAATGTTTACATTCGTGAGCTTTATCCAAAGAGACAGTGGAGACCAGTTCTTCAAATGGAAACAAACATTAATTCCATGTTATGCCAAACCCTGAAATTCCGCTAAAATATAATAATTACAGATTAAGAGAGACATCATCTGCAGTTCAATGTTTAATTTTTAATGGTTGGGCTGTTTTTGTGTGATGGATGATAATTAGTCTACAGCTTATGATTACTTATAAAAATGACGTTTTATGAGGCGTCATATACTTGGGAGCTACAGTCCCCTTTCAGCATCCCCTTATCGACAATCTCCAGTCTAGCACTAACCCTAACCCATAAACCTAATCCCCCCCCCCCACCCAACAGACATGGAGTACACTATCAAAGCTTGTGGGTCAGTCTGCCTTACCCGGTTGAGTCAGAGGGCGGCATGGAGGGACAGAGCTCTGACACGGGTGTGGTGCCCTCTGAGGACGTGTCTTCGTGCGTTATAGGATGGTGTTCGAAGAATTTGGAGACCAATAGCAAACTGCAGAGAACGATTATAGAAAATCAAGGGGCAATAAAGATGACAACATGCTTCGCTGGAAAACAATTACTACATGACACACATTTCTGTCCAAGCCCCCCACATTAAACTGGAACCTGCTTCCCAGGACCTACCTCTCCCCAACGCATCTTCTCCATCTTTAGATCAAACCCCACCCTAACCGACGGGGTCACTTACTCCAGCTGGTCGTAGTTGACGCACATGAGCGGCACCTCCGTGCTGCAGCGCTGGTGGAACTTGTAACCGCACGTCTGGCAGCGGAAGCCCTGGAATAGAAGCTTCCGGCAGAAGTCGCAGAAGGCCAGCGTGAAGAAGGTCTTCCGCACCTGTGGGGTCATGCTAAGTCAGAGGGATGCCATGGAGCCACGGCACTTCCAGACTTAACATTTGTGGCCACACTTACGAAATTATGCGTCGTCAACGGCACATTTTCTAAAACCTCCACGTGTAGCTCCTCCCCAGTGAGCCAGGAAATGTCCATGTCCCAGCCAATTGGCTTCTTCTCCCTGAAAAGGGGAGGAGCATAGAAAACATGCATCTTGACCTCAGTTGTGGGGACCAGCTGATGATCTACAGCTACTGAACAAGAAGAGGAGAAGTCACAGCTTCTATAGGCCGAGTTACCCGTCCTGTATTCTGTACACCGCACAGCATTCTGGGATGAGCCCTCGCATCATTAGGGCCTTTTTGAGCGAGTCTCTGACAGTCATGCCGCAGCGGGCTGGCACCTGGGGTGGGAGTTGGAGGAGAAAAGAACCCATCAGCCGTAAGGCTCATCACTCTCGGAACTCCAGCTGAGAACACCATCCCCTCACTCTACTGTGAGTCCTTCAGAAGACACCAACACAAGTCTCCAATAAATCTACTGCTGCATCACTGTTAGGGGATCATCCATCCATCCTGCAAGCATTTATCCTGAGATGGGTCACAGGAGAGCCTGGAGCTCATCCCAGGCAGCAGAGGGCACAGGTCAGGGGTACACCCTGGGCTGGAAGCCAAGGAGCTAAAAGACACCACCTACATTCTTAAATTCCACACTCATTTCACCTGGGCTGGAAAGTCTTCCAACATCCTGCAGAGAAAACTGGCAAACTTCTCTGGCCAGACCCCTGGATTTATTAGTTCAGAAGACCTCCATGGCCAGAAAGGAAATGAAAATATGGGTTCAGTTTCCATGGAGAACCTTCTGGCTTCAGGTTCCAGCGAGATCCCAGAGCACTTTGATATCTCTCTGTACTTCTAACCTCAAACACAGGGAGGATTCCTCTTAACACCTGACTAGGCCTGAGACCTTCAGAGATAAGGCACACAGATGCACGATAAGAACAGTTTTAATTGGCAGGGAAAATATCATCTGAAGGGCAGATACCCGGCTTTTCAAAAATGTGCCAATACTGAGTCAAAATTAAACATTTACAAAGTCACAAGCTAGATGTTAGCTAAATTCTTCGTACTATGGATCTGAGAAAAGCTACAAATAAATCCAAAATACTCTTATCTTAAGGCACAAAACACACCTGGCTTATAATTCTTCATTTTATCCATTCCTTGGAAGAAATTTTATCATATAAGCTTATAAAGTAATTCTGAGATCAGCTTTAAATGCAGGGCACAAGATACTTAAATGATTAAAATGATGTGAGTGTGCGATCATACGGTTATATGCTAAACTACCGCTATGCACCTAACAATGAACGCTTGAGTTACACTTTACCCATTTATGCATTAAGTACATAGTGGACCAGACTTCTTTGTTATGAGAGTTGGCTCAGTGACCACAGCTAGTCGGTAGTAGCTGTTAGCTTAGCGACCGCATCTTGCCGGACTGTAGACGAGCTCACGCTCACCACTGTCCTCTGCTTGTTGGGTAGGAAGACCCGCACGATGGGTTTCTGGGGGGACTTGGGATTGTTGCGGGCGGGGTCGGTGGGTGTCGGCAGTACGGCCAAAGTGGTGGGGGCTGCTGGGAAGCCCTGCATGCCCCCAAGCCTCATGTCCAGGAGAGCAGGGCCGGGTCCGGGACCGGGACTGGGACCAGGCGACGACGCGGGACAGGGAAAATCAGCTCCGTTGCCAATGGCCTCCAGCAACTGCTGCTCCCGCTGCTGCAGGGCATCCAGCTTGCTGGTGTACTCCTCATAGGCCTGAGTGGGCAGGTCAAAGGTTAAAGGTCATGATGGTCACCCACAGCATACCACATCTCTCATCAAAATGAAAATCTGAATACAGTCGGACCTCTACAGCATCTACAAGCCACATCTACAGAGTAAATTACATCTGCATGTAAACTAACCCAGAATTAACCCATTTTTCTCAAACAATAACGATCAACTGTCGAGACTCACCTCCAGGTATATCGATGGAGGATTGTGCTCACCACCAAACTTGTCCAGAAGAGCTTCCAGGTGCTCCTGCGTCAACTTTATCATCTGCTTGATATTCCAAATCTGCAAAAAACAAAACAAAAAAACGCCCAGAGTAACACACGAGGAACTAAATTAAGGTTGCCTCTTACCAGACCCCACCTAGGGGTTCTCATTCCTGCCGCTTGTTTGAAGAGAAACCGCGTAAAAACAAACACTCGGGGGGGGGGGGGGGATAAAAGACCACCCGCCCCAGAGGTCCTGCGTCCTGCTTGAACCCCAGGCACACAACGGCGGCATGCCATCTAGGCAACATCAACCGGCTTCCTCCAGATTTTCACATGGAGAGAGGTTACTGTGCATCAGGACACTCATCTATCACCCAGCGGTGGCAGAAACGACGAGGAAGCAGGAGGCTCCACCGGGAAGGTCCTACACACCAACACCTGTCTTTCTCCTAGAGTTTGCTTCCACGTAACTCTCAGCTGTATTTGATTGGGCCCTCACCTGCGCAGGGCAGGTTTAACTTGTTCTACACTTTGGTTGATTTCCAGCATTACAAAATAAAAACTGGGCATGAGACCAGCACAGTGCCTACCTGGGTAGCAGTGACCTCACACCTCGAGGGTTGGGGGTTCGAATCCAAAGTTTGCATCTGCATGTTACTTCTTATAGCCAACAGGCTCACTGCGACTTTATACTGGACAAGGGGTTGGAAGATTTTATTTATTTATTTAGTTGATGCTATTATCCAAAGCAACGTACAACTGAGAAAGCAGGGTCAACCAGTCCCAGGAAAGGGTGCCATTAGAGGTTTTGGGCCCCATGAAAGCATAGCAAACTGGACCTCCAAACCAGAACAATTGTAATATGTTTCAAATTTTTTTAGGACCCCTGTCGCTCAGGGGTCCTTGGAACCGTCCTACCTGTCCCCTCCTTTACTGCGCCCCGGATCCCTGGAACAGTTGGGGGTTAAAGGTCTTGCTCTAGGGATCAACAGTGAACTCATTCTGCTGACCCTGGGATTTGAACCGGTAAACTCCTAACCCACTAAAACACATAGCAATGATTATATATTTTTTTACGTTTCTCTGACAACACTCCACCTCCACAGACAAACCACTGCAGTCTACACTGTGCCGTGTCACTGGGTCACTGACCTAAATGCAGGCCAGCAGTTATGATCCAGGTGACAGCTTAGCCCAGGTCAGACATAAAGCAGATCACATAATACACATCAGGCTTTGGTTATATATTTACATAAACACACACGGAGTGAGGGGAATGCTGGGAAGGTAACCGGTAAACGGGCCCACCCCCAGGAGGCGGCGGTGTACAGCAGCCCCCCCCCCCCCCACCCCGATAGCTTAGACTACATTCGGTCATGGCCCGAGTTTTGCGTGTCTGCCATTTCCTGCTTCTTAATCGATGTCTATATTAAGGAAAGGCTGCTTTTGATCCAAAACCTCACTGTAAGCCCAGACTGCTGATGGACAATCAGAAACTGAGATGAGGACGACACCATCATCCAGCACCAGGTGTAAAGAAATATTGCATTTGTCCAAACATATTGAGCTAAAATATAATGTCATCCATCCCTCTCCCATGATGGCTTAGCCAGTACGGCGCTATGGTTTGCCTAGAGCAGGGTTCTTCAACTCACGGTCCTCGAGGTCCGAGCACTGCTGGTTTTCCAGCCTTCCTTTACCTGTCAGTCAGGTGTGAAGCCCCTGACCAATCAGAATCAGTAATTATTAAACAACTACCTGGGAGAACTGAAAACACGGCCTGGATTTGGAATCGAGGTCCAGAGTTGAAGAACCCTGGCCTAGAGCCTGTCCCAGGAAACACAGGGCATGTGGCCAGGAGCGCGATGCACTCAGTATACCAGGACGTTTATTTCTGGACTACAGCCAAGGATGACGCAATCGAGACAGGTTATCAAAATATTACATTTAAATATTTAGAAGACATCAGGTCAAGTTTTACTTTTACGCAACGACTGGCACCTGTCGTTGGCGGCATGTAAAAACCTAGTGAAGTATGCAGGCGTCTGTGAAATGAGGTGGTTGTGCAAAATGTAAAATGCTGAAGAAAACCAATATCCTGGTTCTTTGGTGATAATAATAAAATAAAATAAAAATTACGCAACATCGGCACTACGGAGTGGAAGGAAATAGCCTGAAGACACAGACACAGCCAGGGAGTAACGGGCAGCCGGCGAAACACGGAAAGAGGCTAAAACGACGACGATTCACAAATAATGCGAATGAACGTAGGAAAGAGGGTCAGTGTAGAGCTGGGCGATAAGGCAAAAAAAATTATCACAATATTTTTTCCTGTATTGACCGATATCGATAATTATCAATATTATAGTTTCACAATGCTGTTCCATGTAATAATCAAAATAATAATAAAAATAACCCAATACATTGAAATAAACAATATTAGTAAACAAATACTTATTTTCCAACAAATTTTACTGTTGACATACAAAATTCCCTTAAAATTATAGGTTATTGATTTTCAAGTATTCAAAGAAACATAGCTCAAATGAAAACCATATAATAATGTAACAATGTGCAAAACTGTATAATATTGCAAATATGCTAAAGGGCAAACATAAAATAAAGCAGGACAGAACTGACTGCAACAAGTATCTTCCTCTATTCTTGGTCTCTTAAAAACTTTTTCAAATTCTGAGGTAGAAAAGTATCTAAACCAAACAAAAAACACTTTTAAAAAAATGCCAAATCATGGTTAGATTATTTTGTCTGGCACTGCAAAACGTCACCACACGTCACCATGTCACATGGTACAAAATCCTCGCGAGAGCAAGACGACTTGAGACAGATCGTACAGCACCTCTCAGCCGGCTGAACAAACTGGAACAGCCTCCATGACGACACAACTTTGCCCTTATTGGCTGAAGAGTTTAGTTACACGCATGACGTTTGTATCCCAGGAAGTTCCGATGCGTAATCTGCTATTTCTCCCGAAAAGCACGTAAAGCAGTGAGAACTGGTTTTCAGTTCATTTACCTGGCAAAATAAAGTTTAAATAAATTACATAAATGCTCTAGCAGTACACGTAAGTTAGTGGTTTATTTATTGTTAGTTACTGTAATGTTGCGATGCTTTATTTGTTAAATCGTCCAGTCTGTGAAGAAGGCATTCGAGTAAGAATTGCATTGTACTCTGTACATGACAATAAAAACTTTGAATCCTTGAAATACATGTATTTGATCTTTTTCCTGGCAGCTATCTTTTTACACAGAGCCACTATAAACAATAGTTTTATTCACTGCTAACAGTTTGTATCAGGAGTTGGTTATTGTAAAAGAAGTAATGTGCATGCAGGTGATATTTGTATAGATTATCTACACCCTTCTGGCAGTGCTGCCATTGCAGTCAGGTCTCGCAGACTACGAGGAGTAGAAGTTGTCCGACTTGGCTGCAGTCAGTTTATACTCCACCCCTGCAGCCGCCGGCAGACCATGCTCCACGTTGCGTCAGCTGCAGACAGACCTAAAGCCAAAGTCAAACGCACCCATTGCTTCTTTAAGGGAGGATGGGCAAAAAAGTCGTCGGTGATTGGCTGTTGTGCTGGCGTTCAGTAAACCTCTGCTCGATGGGCCATCGCATTCTCTAAAACAGAGCAAACTTAGTTGATCGAGCTTTATAGTCTGTGTTATCATCGTGATCGTCCTCATTTTTTATCGATAAAAAAATCGAGATAGTTTTATTGCCCAGCACTAGGGTCAGGCCTCATGTGGTGGGGGGGAACCATTCTATACCGTCCACTGACCAAACGCTTCTCCTTAAGGCAACCTCTGATCCAAGAGCAGCAGGGAGGAAACACGTTAAGTGATCAAAGTTATGCTACGAAGACACTAGAGGGCCAGTCTCCGGATTTCCCTGCAAAAACCGTGTTGCAGACTGGCCCTCAAGGACCGGAATTGGGCAACCCTGGGCTACAGGTTCGATCCCCAGCCCACTGTGTCACGCAGCCTTCAGCAAAGCACTTAAGGAGATTGCCCATTTAAGAACCAGGACTGAGCTAAAGCTGGTTAAGCTGGCCGGGCCCACACCGCCCTGCAAAGGGCCAGACTTTTCTAGAACCAGAAGCCTAGAAAGTAAAGAGTTACTTTGCAACTGCGCCCAGGTGTGCATTTATTGTTTCTGGGGACCCACTCAAAGAGTCCCCCCCCGATGTTTCAAAAACTAAATAAATAGCTAGCGACTAGAGTCAGAAGATTGTAGCTAGCTAGCTGTTTAGCAGAACACGCTATTTCAGCATCGCCTAAATAAGATGTTTGCGTTCAACAGGGGGCCCCCAAACCTCAGGGCTCCATGTAAACTCCCCACTTCTATCATAAGCAATTGTTTGGGACAGAAAAACAGCCGTCTACACATGACTAGCTGTCTGCGGTAGGTTTTCCCACCTTTCCCCCACCTTGAGGTTGACTCCTCCCCCTTTCCCACAGCAGCCAGTGAGCAGTGAGGCACTACTGCAAGGCGGCCAATCCCAGCTCAGCGATGATGGCCCCTCTCTCTCCAGGTCACTGCGTCCCAGTCCCAGGTCCTGGAGTTTGTTTCCACATAACTCTCAGCTGACAGTCCGGACCCACTGTGGACCAGGCCTGTGAGGCGCTAGTCCTGAACCTATCGGAGGGTCTTCACCAAGACCAGACGTAGTGACATCCCAGCTATGATCTTAGGTCCAGTAAGGAAGCATGAGAAGCCACACTGCGGTTTAATCCCACAGCCTGTGCCTGGTGCATTTAACCCCTCTAAGAGAGGGGTAAAGCTTCCATTGTGCGCAGTACGATTCTCCCATTCTAATAGCTACAAATAGTACATCCAATTTCCAAAGCTCTGTCAATCTGACTCAAAACTTAATATTGATACAAGTTAATATGATATATCAATTATTAAACTGGGCCGTTATAACTGGCCTCATACTGGAAGAAAATACATACAGCATTAATCACACTTATTAGTTTAAATACAATAGTACTCCCCCCACCATTTTGAAACACAGACCATTGTGCTGTAATGCCCAGGGGCCTCCCCTGAAAGGGGTACTCAGCTAACTTTATTTAATAAAACAGCCCAACCTAAAGAGCCTAGGAACCTGTGCCCATGTGGATGTGCTTCTGAAGCTACAGTATAGGCCTTCATCCCGACACCTGGACCAGGCACGAGCGCTGGGTCTAAACGTGAGAACCCCACTGGCGGAACCCCGCAAGCTAGAAAACCCTGCAAATCAACGATTTTCTCTGGGGGAGGAGCTGACCTCTCGCAGGAGTTCATGCAGCACGGAGCTGAGCACAGGTGCTACGTGGTCATGTACCGTCACTGAAAAGCATAAACAAACAATTTATACAACAGAAGTGACCCGGCTCCCTCTCAAACGTTCAGTGCATTTAATTATGCAACATGAAAAGCGCTCCCTCGCATTATTCTTAGCCCTGAAAGGGATGAGCCAGCTTGCTTCTGCACGAGAATGCGCTTCCTCCTGCACTATTGTCACAAACCTAGAAATCACTGGAAAGAAAAAGCCCTTTATGAAAACAGGTCTCTGTTTAAAAGCACGGTTTCATTATTATGGCATGGCAAGCTACATTTATCAGTCTGAATTCCTGAAAAATAAAAAACAAAAACAAAAAAAACTTGTTGCAAATTGTGCCAAACTCTTCCAGCCCAATACCCACAGCCTCGTTGCAGGTGTATAAGGAAGCACTGGGTTCATTTCAGGACCTTTTCAAAAAACACCCTCAATTTCAGCCTCTGCAAAAGCATCCAAGAGCATTGTGTCACATTTAAGCTTGTATGAAATGCCATCCAGGGCATCCCCTGCCTTCCGTCCTGTGTTTCCTAGGACAGACTCCGGACTGACTGCAACTCCGTCCTACATAAGCAATGATGGAACTGGAACCTTTAACATCCTTAAGACATTAAAAAGGGTGTGCCTGCAAAGGATTCTGGGTAAGACAGCATGACCCCCCAAGCTTTGCTCTGACCTGGATGCATGTGTATGTCAAAGAAGGAGAGCATGATGGGATATGCCGAAACAAACACATTCCAATGTACCTGTTCTTGTCCAGATAAAGGCTGGTTTCATTCGAAACAGGAAGCTTAAGTTCCCCAAATCAAGTCAGCGCCAAAGCGGATGAAAGCAGGCATCTCTGATGCAGTGAGATTATTCATTAACAGCATCCTTCCCATGCGGACTGTTAGCAGGCAGCCAGCCTGCGAGCTCGTCTAAGGCAGACGCGACATGTGGTCAAATCTGGAAGGATCTCAGGCGGCGAGGGACATCTGAGCCAATCGAGGGTGTGGGAGAGAAGTCGAGGGGGCCACACGTATGAACGCACTCATCAATCTGGCCAAACTGATCGGCTAACCTTCCTGACAAGCCGGTCGCGAGCAGGTCACTGATCTGTCGGGCTGCTGTGCTTGTTCCCCCAAAGTAGCATTACACAAACCCCAATTAACGACATTACTGTACGCAACGCAGACAGATATCTACAAGGGCCACCAGCGGGCTTGGGTGGCATCTCGTTTTTCATACGGTCATGTCGTCCAGACATTATACCACGATATACCATTTTTTCACCACCGCCCCGCTTGGCTAATTTCGTCGGCAAGATTTCAAAATACCACAGTATACCATATTACCGTAATAGAGCTCAAGCCTAGCCACATGGCTAATGGCGATTTGCTAGCATCTGTACATAAGTCCACCAGCACATTCCTAACAAGACACTCCAGTTTATAAAAAATAAATAAAATTAAATGACATTAATTAAATCAGCTAGCAAGGTACATCAACAGGATATTTTATCCAGCAATGGCGAAAGATAGGTGAATGTTCTAAATATTACAACGGACCAGTAAAGTAACAACAAAGCCTGCAATGTGTTTGGAGGGCAAGTCCTACACCGCATAACTAAAAGGGGAAAAGGTATTCAAATAGAAAACGGGGGTGATCCCATCACCGAGGCCGAACCCAGCCGGAACAGCCTCTCACTTTCTCACACGGCTGTCTCAGATCATCAGCAAATCATGTTTTTCATAAGCCAGTCTGACAGAGATGGTTATTTTTTAGTTGTGTTCAATCATGGAAGTTTTAAAAACGTCTAACCATAAAATCAGGGCCTTTTTTCTAGTTAATTAGCTGTGTCGAAACTCTGATTTGGTTTTCTAGATTAGTCCTGTCACAGACACAGGAAAACAGATAGTTGTTGTGTAAGCACACAGGCTTACTCCAAATACTGTTCACATGGTGATAGCAGAAGTCCCCACATGACAATTTTCCTGGATGCCTACAATTCCCAGCAAGCACTGTGTCATCATCCACTGTACTTTTTTTTTTTAACCAGGTGCTCATGGGAAATTGAGGATTAGCAACCAGGAAGGAGTAGGGGGAGAATCCCCACTCTTCATGCAAGTACCACAGTGTTTTTTTGCCAGCAAGTCAAACACGTCTTTTGACTGAAGTAGCCAGAAAAATCTGACACTGATGGAAAGGAAACAGAAGTCATGGAAGCCACAGATCCTGATGTCGCCTGGCTTCTCCTACAAATCACAGAATGCTCAGAGTGCCAGTGTAGCAGGTCGTGGGAATACAACCAGTGAAGAACAACACACACTACACACATGCAGACACAAATGAAATCTTTGGGAAGGAGTACAGACTTACAGTCGTTTAGAGTTTGTCTGAAAGTTTGAAATGTCGCAGATACATTAAGGTGCTGCAAACGGTGCATTTTGCTTGTTTTATTTATTTAGCGGATGTTTTTATATAATGTGCCGGACAACTGAAAAATTGCTCCAGTCCCTGGACAAATTGGAGTTAAGGGCCCATGGTAGAAGTCCTCGGCCAAACATGGGATTTGAACCAGTAATCTTCTGACCACAGGCACAGCGACCTAACATGCTGAGCCAGAAACCACACCTTTTGTGTACCTGCACACACATCTATGCGCGGTGTGGAACCGAGGTCCTCCCTCACACACTTTCTGGCTCTCCGGTTCCCTCAAAAACGAGGGAAAGCAAGGATCTGAGCTGGAGAGTCGTCCCCCCCCCACAAAAGCTGATCAGAAAAGGCAGCACCTAATCTACCACTAACGTCTAACAAGCACAAAGGACCTCAGGGAATCGAAGCGGAGCCCAGTTAATTTACCATTGGAGGTTGGGGTTAAGGCGTGATGAGTAATAATTTTCCTGAAAGAAATCACCTCTTCAAAGGCTGCGGACATCTACCAAGCACCGCAGACACACGGTGACGAGAAGACAGCTGTCAGAACAGCGTGTGGCAAGGCTCTGTCCCATCCCAGAACAGCCGAGACAAACAGTCACAGGAACTACTGGCTGCAGGGCCTGAGACAGTGTCAGCCAGTGGCCTCACTGGACCAACCAGGCTGCAAGACCATTTTAGACTATAAACACAAAAAGCGTGTCTCTAACTCTGCCACCCCCCACCCTGAAAGACCGAAACCCATAAAAACACACAATGACCACTAACACCCCGCTAACAACAAGGTTAGCATAAAATCAGAAGTGCTTTATTAGTGTACTGAGCACAACCTTAATGTCTTTATTTCATTTTAATCTGAGATAAGAAGTTCAGAATCCGTACTGGTGTTAGTGTTTGTAGTGAACTATTAGTAATCTACACTTACAGTCAAAACTAGCACTGCCTTATATCCTTATGGATTTCGGATTAACCAAATTGAAGATCTGTTTACAAAAAAGTAAAGATCACCAAGAGTTACAAATATAAGATAAATCACTGTGGAATTATAGAATAAAATAGAGACAAAATGTACTTTCCTCAATATCCTATAATACAGAAAAAAAAAATTCTGGGATACTGTAAACTTAGAACTAACAATGCAGAATTGTGTAAAAAAAAATTCAAGTTATTCAGCATTACATGGGTAACAAGTTGCACAATCCCCACAAGTAGCAGCATGCTTTTTGTGACCAAAGCCCAAAAAATGTTCAAATGTTTTACCCCATATATGCCAGTAAAGTCCCCCCCCACCACCACCTTTTCCAAACAATTAAGTCACGTAATGTTATGGGAATGTCAGGCCAACTCTAATTATACACCTGAAAAAGGCAAATCTATAATAAATATTACACTTCCACGGACAGGCAGGAAGATGGAAGGCATGCAGGAACCCGATGTCCCGCAGATACTGTAAGTTGTCCTGGAGAAAGCTTTAGCTGCAGTTAATGTAGTTAAGGACGTGCCATTAACTGCCAGGTGTTTCCGAGGTGCGAATAATGGTTAAACATCTCATCCCCCTTCTGATACCATTGCGGTGGCCACAATAGCCCCCCCCCCCCCCACCCCACCCCACAACAACCCACCATGGGTGTCAGTCATAAACGACGATTCCCGCGTGTGCGCTAAAATAACCTGCATACGTAGGCATCACTAGCTACAAGGGTAAACTGCTTTATTTCATTTAATGTCCCGTCCAGTCTCCCCCGCAGCCATCATTAACCGTGCTTATTAGGAGGCCCAGTGGATCAAGGTGCATTAGCCCTACTGTCACATTTTCACATGACACAATAAATAGATGCATGTATGTATGCATGCATGTACGTATGTATGCATATATGCACGTATACATGTATGCACGGCTCCCTATTACTCCAAGACAAAGCGATGCTGTGCACTGGCATAACCCGTCTGAAACCGTCTGATGCTCAAAACAACATAAACAGCCGGCTGTCCCCCCGGTGCGGATATTCAAGAAGAACAACAACAGCCACCGATGTTACAAGTAAGGAGATCAGCTGTTTAAAAATAAAAATTAAAAAATAACACGGGGGCATTTGCTCGCTACATAAAATGGATACACGTCAGCAATGCACTGACATGATATAAAAGCGTTTTTAATTCCTCATTTGCTCCAAAAGATCCTTTTCAGTGGCTTGAAAACTTATCTTAGACGCTATTTTAAAGAGCCCCGTGTCACCGCTGCGAGCGGATCGGACAGCGAGGGGAGCCGCAGCTGCAGGAAGCGATGGAAAAAATATAAACGAATAGAGAGAGAAATATAGGCCTAGTAATAAACAGTGCGTCTGGCAGCTGCAATGAGCATGTAGCGCATAATGAAGACCGCCGCGCACGCTCCCACAAAGCCGATGTGCACCGCCATCACAACGCGCAATATCGCTAATATTCATCTGCGTCTCCCTGCATCCCCTGCAATGCATCCTCGCCATCCGTACTAGCAGCCGGCGTCTCTTCGGAGCTTTACATCCCAGCGATCCTCCGCTCGCTTATCCGTCTCCTTTCGGCCCCCCTCGCCAAACCCTCGTCCGCCCATTAGCGTACCTCCTCCGGAATGTCCTGGTGGCCATCGGGGATCCCCCCGGAGCATACGGGATCCAGGCCGGCGGCTAGCTCGCCCAGTCCCCTCTCCCGCTCCGGATCGCGGTCCATGGCGTCTCCGTTGAAGACGGGCGGTGGGGACTCGGCGCTGCTCAACGCCGCCATTTTAAACTGCGAGAAGCGAGTGGAAAATAATAGTGAAAAAAAAAGAGAGAGACAGAGGCAGAAACGGGAGGGGGAGACAGAGAGAATCAGGGGACGCCTGAGGTCGGAGAAGCTAAATGGGGAGCGCTTGGGTACCAATACCCATCCGCTCACATTATTTTTAGTGTCTTCATGCGGCACCTAAAATCTTACCGTGCCGTAGTTACACTTACTAAGAATAAAGTTACAGTAACTTACAAAGCGAGCGCTATAGTTAGGCAGCTGCTTTCATTCTGGAGTTATAACAATAAAAAGGAATAATATGACAATCATTTGTAGGCTACTTTCCATTTCACGTTATATTTTTTTATTTTAATAGTACATATTATTATATTAAAATATTATAGTACCACTCATCCATATTCGTAATACTTTATGCAGTCATGATATTAAACTCAATATTTCCACAGATGTGAATATATTAAATGACCGTGTTGCGGGTGTATTTAAGTATACATAATAAATAACACATTTTCAAACTTTATCCTGATTTCAGCACAAAATTGTTTTTTTTTTTTTGGTAGTTTTCTTTCCTGCAAGGGAAAATTAGTCTGGTCTCGTGGAGTCTTGGAAAAGCTTTAAAAAGCATAATGTAATGAATAGTTGGGAGTGATCGGTAAATGCATGGTTTCTTCCTCTGTATTGGGAAAAGCATTTCGTACAAACGACGAACTGCGTTGAAGTGTCACTTTGGTGAAGGGGACCGAGGATGAGTGTCGGTACCGCTCCTGTTTATCATATACGCATTAAAAACAATATATTTACCTGTAGCCCTATGGGAATTTTGGGTAACTGATTTCTAAAGTTAATGCATCTAATTTGATGTTTATTCTGTTTAATTACTGTTAAAGTGTCAACCTCATATTGTTAAAAAATGTGTAATTTATGTTTATATGTAAAAAGAATTAAGTTAGTTTAAAAAAAAAAAAGTCTACCTGGAGTGACGTACTATTTAATCAGCCGGGGGGGTAGTGAGAGAGGAGGGGAGAAGGGGGACGCGGCAGTAACCGAAAAAGCTAAGCAAAGTTAGTAAAACACGAACTTTATATTTGTGACGGTGAATGTGAGCGATAAAGGGAGAGTGCGTCGCTTAAGGACATTCTACAGACATTGTTTAGTGTTACTGCGGTGTTTGAGTAAAATCCCGGGAATCCTGGGCCAAACCCAGCTGGCTAACTGGAGCTTCCAGGGGCTGCGCGAGCGAGTCGCCCTCCCGCCCTACGCCGACATCCCTGGTGGGGGATGACGACGTCCATCCTCATCCTCATCCGCTCCGCCACCCCCGCGCCGCCCGTATGAGGACGCCGACAAGCCGTCATAACGGTGCGAGTTTATCTTTCTTGACGCTTTGACGCGAAGCAGCCAGTTATCTAATGTCTCCCCGCACACCAGCCTCGCTTCAGGCCTGCATTGCTGACTCGATGGGGTCCCCATTCCACCTCAGGGCTTCATTTTATGTTTATGTCAGTTTAGTATAAAACTGTCAACTTTAGAGTTGTATGTGTATAGATTTAGGTTATTGTCTTTACTGAGTAACTTCTGTGAAGTTACATTGCCTGAAAGAATGGCTAAGTCTCGAACGAGCTTACTCAAATAAATCTTTTTGGTTTCGCAAGCATATTTGATTTAATTTATTTTATATACATATTCTCAGTAAACAGTTAAACTTTATTACGTTTGTACATTTTTTTTCCTTTTGATAATTCACTGGTAAAGGTAACATCTGTTTTAAAAAGGGGTAAAAGAGTGTTACATTACTGATTAAAACTCATTGAGGTAAGCAATACTAAGTATGACAGATAACTGGGAGAGATTAATATATTTAAAACTTGCCTTTCTATGCTGTCCATCATCAGTTGATAGTAATACCTTTCAAATTATTCTAACTTCCTGATTGTCTGTGGTATATAATTATTTACATTAGTGCATTGATTAATATTAGAGAGAGATCTCTCGCTTCAAAGAAAAGGATTCGGGGGGGGCGCACTTCAGCACATAGGCAGACAAGCTAGGGGGCGCTACATACCGTTTAATAAAACGGGGTATAAGAACAAACTTTTGAAATAATGGTTATGATTTATAATATTAAATATCAGTATTAATGGTAATAGACCTAATAGCTAATAGTCTCTTTTTTCTTTTTAGAGAGTTGATTGAACTTAAGAGTCAAAAAAAAAAAAACGTTGATTGAACGTTTCAAGAGTATGAAATAGCACAATCTGTTGGGGGGGTGGTTAGGGTTAGGGTTGGGTCATGCCTCTGCTGTGTGTGGAGTTGACGTGTTCTCGCTGTAAAGTGAGGGCTTCCTCTAGGTCAGTGGTTCCCAACCTTTTTTAACTCACGGCCCACACAGCCAAACACATATGTTTCCGCGGCCCACTGCAAAAGAATTTAAACGATCCCGCTTTTTGTGTCGGGTTAACTAAGTACTCGGAAGCAAGGCTGTTAATTGTCTTTATTGAATAAACTGGTAATTTATTTAATTATATATCAAATTATGATTTATTTGATTTTGACTAGACATTTTTTATTATATTAACAATATTACAATTTCTATTAATAATAATTGCCGGCCCCCCTGCAATACCGTCGCGGCCCACTAGGGGGCCGCGGCCCACAGGTTGAAAACCACTGCTCTAGGCATTCCGGTTCACTCCTGCAGTCAGTGTGTAGTAGTGTCCTGTCTGGGGTGTACCCCTGCCCCGTGCTCTGTAGGATAGGCTCCAGTACCCCCACCCCGACCCTGGACCCTAACCATTACTCGTGGGTAGAACACAGATAATCTGTTAATATAGAACAGGGTTCTTCAAATCTGGACCTCGATTCCAAATCCAGGCCTTGTTTTCAGTTCTCCCAGGTAGTTAGTTTAATAATTACTGCTCTGTGGCCTCTTCCATTGAGAATGAGGTCTAAACTACTTACATAGACAAAGTCACACATAAAACCCACACAATATCCAGGGCTGGGAGTCATCCTCTCCTGGTTTTTAAAAAATATGTTGGATAATAATAAGTTTAAGTATCCTGTTTTACCTCCATTATCTGCCTTCTGTCTGAGTCTTCAGCGGATCTCTTTCATCTGTGAATCTTACACTGCCTTGACTGATGAAGGGTAGGATTCATTCAGTGAGCGGCATTAACAGAGAACAAGCAGCAGTCTGCTTGAGCGATGGAGAGACTCAGAAAGGCCGATTCTTCTGAACACACTGACAAATAAATACAAGAGCACCTTTTTAAAATGAGAAGTACAAATACAAGTATAACTATAACATTCATATTAATCATTTGCATGAATAATCTACCTGAAAGAACCGACTCTGTTATGAACTTTAACATGAATGGATGGTTGAATTATAGATAATGTATGTGTATATATAAATGGCACAGGACAGGATTTTGGGTTGACTTCTCTGGTAGAAGGGCCTGTGATATGTGGACAGTCCTCATGTAATCAAAAACCAAACCACAACATGCGTATAAAGCAAATATATTTTTTTTAGAAGTGCTGGAATAGGAGATACCATTTATTTGAACATTATGACCTGGCATTTTCAAATAGTTATTGGTTCAGTTTCCAAGATGATCCATACTGCTGTACCTTTACTTCACAGGCCAAGTGGCATAAATTGGGTATATTGTTAGTATTCCGAGTCACTCTGGATGAAAGATTCTTATAAAATATTTTTAATCACTACTTCTTGTCAACAGTGGGATAGTGTTTGGCAGGCGTGTGTGTGAGTTGATGCTGCCTGAGCACCCGCCTCTTTTGCCTGAGAGACTGAAAGTGCACCGCTTCTGAGGGTCTAAATGCCCCTTTCCCATCACCTACGATCACGCTCAATTTACAGAGGGGGACTCGCTCCCTGTTGGCACCTGCCTGTCGGAAAGTCTCTGCACGACACTGGTACTTACAGCTTCAACTCTGTGTATGGAGTTGGCATGTTCTCCTAGTGTTGTGTTCAAAGACATTCATATTAAAACTTTAGCCCTGTATCCTTCGGAAAGACACTAAAGTTAAGAAAACTGTAGGACTCAGTAGAAAAAGTATTTAATAATGATGTCATCCATTCTCCCATGGAGTTTCTTATCCAATGCAAGGTTGCAGCATGAAGGTGTCTTCTACAGTAGAAAATACAAAGAATTAAACATTGCTTGCTGTTCTAAATATATTTTGGGTGTCATTTTTATGCTATCCACCAGGGGGTAGTAATAGTACCATAGACCTGTAAATAGAGAGTATTTGTTTTCTGGGATGTTTAAAGTAAGGTAGTTGGGCTATTATGTAAATTTACATCCACTGCATTGAAAATATATTTTTTAATACATCAGATGTCAGAAATCACGAAGGTGAATCGGATGCTTTAGTTTGGGTATTGTAGCTGACAAGGCAAATACATAGACGTACTATAAACCTTTGAGGAAATACATTTGTCTGAAAAGAAAAAAGACAAATGATGTAAAAAATATTTAAACTCTACCATGAAGCTTATCTTCTGTTCTTATGTGATAGAAATCAGAGGCTTGTACTACTGGTTAAATACACATTTTCCAGTAACTATGAAATGTACCAGGAAGCTCAGCTGGGAACACTATTGACTCCCACCTTTGAGGTTGTGGGCTTGAATCCTTCCCATACTCAGTGTGTGTGGGTTTGCATGCAGTTCCTTCCTCTACACTGGCTTCTTCACATAATTCAAAAACATCTCTAAACTGCCTTGTGAGGGGCTGGTATTCTGTAGACTCCAGCCCCACTGTGCTGAATAAGCAGTGGATGAATAGATGACTATCGATGAAACAAGAAAAAGAGGGGTTTTAATTCTTGATAATGGAGACTGAACGTTTATGCCGGTGTTTCCTGCATGCAATCCCTGACTGAGTGGTTGCAAAATGCTAATCCAGACGTCACAGTTAACGAGAGCTTAAAATCGCAGCTCCTTGAAATTACAAAAATCACAAGCATGCAATTGAAACAGGAAAAAATGCAATTAGAATGCTTTAGTTTTCCATGCCCACTAAAACAAACTAATTCAAATTAAAGTTCAACTCAAATGATATTAATCAATCATTCCGTTATTTCATTATTTTGTTGGGATAATTATTTCCATAGGATAACTCATCCTCAAAATGTCATGTTCAATAGCAACTATTTGATCCATACCCCAAAAATGCTAATTGTTTAATTTCAATTCAATTTAATCCAATTAAGAAACTTTTTGTCCCCGAGGGGCAATTAAAGGCACACTGGGCAGCTGAACGAAAGACATAATGATGTAAAGTGCAACAGTATTTAGAAGATGCTGTGCAAAGTTGCAGTCAATCAGGTAGATGAGAAGCACACAAGCAAAGGTACAAATTGGTACAGTACTCTATTTTCTGACTGTGATGATAAAGAGGAGCGTGGCTTCAGACACTACCAGGGAAGCACTCTGCTGGGACAAACATGCACACATTGTGTCAAGGAAAGAGCTGCACTAAACCATATTTTTAATTGCATTTGCAATGCTTTTTTGCCAGAAAGCAAAGTGGATTCATGTAGATGTCTTCATGAAGTGCTTTAGGTTAAGTCTCTACACTGTCAGACAAAAGAGTACCAGTTTGTACCTTTGCTTGTCACTGGGGCTGTACCCTCAAGGGTTTGCCAATTGTGCCCTTAGCTGTAGGTACTTGTACCTTTTAAGATACAGAAATGTACTATGATAAACATTTTTCTACCATTGTGGGTACATTAATGTTGTCAGAGTCCATTTCTGTACCTTAATTTAGACTAAAAGGTGCATTCTCCTACGGCTAGAGCACAACTGGCAGACCCTTGAGGGTACAGCCCCAGTGACAAGCAAAGGTACAAATTGGTACTCTGTTTTCTGACTGTGTTGATAAAGTGGAGTGCAGCTTCAGACACTACCAGGGAATTTATAAGCACTGGGAATAAAAGAGCATCAGATGCTCTGGTTTCAGTCCAACCCAAACTGCTTCTTCCTCCACTAGAGCCAAATGAAAGGCAGGATGGTTATGCAGTTTTAGTGGAGCACTCTGTTTGGTACAAAGCCACAAGTACTCATGCAGTCCAAGGACATGCAGTCACTGTGTGATGGTTAAAATCCAGAGATTTAAAAACCAACAATACTGAAAGAAAAGTGGAGTTAGAGCACAAAATTAAATAACATAAGAGCCACGTCACAGTAAATAAATTATTTTTCGGCTTCCCGATAGTATTTAGTGCTGTGAGTACACTTAAGAGAAAATATACTGTATGTTTTATATACAATCAAATAAACGGTTTAAGACTCGCGTACAATACTCTAGTTAAAACAACCGTATGCAATCTTAAAGATCCTTACTAGGGGTCACTCAATGTGTTACAGCATGCCTAGGGACTGCGGAAGGAAATACATAAAATTAATTTATATGATGGAAATACTGGTTAGGCTTAATCTAGAAACAATAATACAAATTCACAATGCATACTTCACTAGTGATAATATCTCGCAAGTTAGGAAATTCGATAACTATCTCCCTTTCAACTATCGTTTGTCTCATTGTACCGCTAAAACACAGAAATACACAAAATTACACTGAGGATTTTCTACACGTAAACTTGACTTTAAGCAACGCATATGTCCATAATCATGTCAGTTTGGTCAACACGCGTTTCCCGATCAGAATGCGCCATCCGAATTATCTTTCCGGTCGTCAGACAGTGTGAAATATGTACCTCCTATGTAGAATAAAATAATACAGCATTATACACTTTATTTAGAAAAAATGTGACATTTTGTCCAAAAAACAGGAAGTTTTATGCAAGGACTGACATCCAAATTTTCAAATACACGACTCAGCGTACCGATGCACTCCAATTTATGGTCCGGACACGGAACACAAAACACAACATTTCAGTTCCGCCGTACCCGTCGTCTGCAGTCTACTCACAAAAAGGCATATTAAAATTAAAGTAAAAATCAGGTTTTTTTTTCGTTAAATGTTGTTTCCTTTAAAAAAAAAAAACAAAAAACAGAGAGGCAGCCAAATAATTTGTCTTGCGTATTAACAATAACAATCTATATTTTTATTTTAAATGAAATATCTGTTGCTAATTTTCTTTCATGTACGTTTTTGACAATGTAATCGTATTTATTATTATTATTATTATTATTATTATTATTATTATTATTAATAATAATAATAATAATAATAATAATGATAATAATAATAATAAGTGAAGTACACCACCAGGGGGAGCAAACGACGTTAATGGCACCTAACGGAGTCAAACCATTTTCACCGTATAATCATGGCTCATTTTCTAGTCTAAAATAATGCATGAGATCCACATCTTCCACACTTTTGCGTAAGTTCCTAGACACTGATCTGTCCAGCTGAGTATAACGCAGCACTTCCTCATGTCCCTCGGCAGAGCATCTATGAAGTGTGACTTCGCATAAAACAATTATTTACTTCTAAAAAATATATATCATTCCACAGCGACCACGGATCTGATTAAAATGATTGATTCATCTACGCTCTAAACTACCGGTTAGTTAACAAATTGCTACCAAATAATTTGCACTTCTCCTATTGTTTTATCTGTCTCATCTACTTGTGTATATGGTTTAGCTCAAAACCAGATTATTTCCTAAGACAATCTCTATAAACGAAACAGATTTCAGTTTTCATGTTTTATTTTACATTTTAATGTATCCACTAGGTGGCACTGTGGCGATAGGCAGAGCTAAAAGATTATTGGTATTTCATGCACGTTTTCCTTTCCAAGCATAGAATGTCTCCATTAACACAATTCGGGAGATAAGGAAAATATAGAAGATAATACATGTCCTCAAATAGCAGGAGACAAGTTAATATATTTTGTAACTCAGAGCAGAGGTGGGCAAGTTGGGTGCTGACTGTGAGCGGCTATGAGTTATAAAATCATGTCGGCTGAGAATACTGTGCATGAGCAAGTCCGTAAATACAAATCAGTGGGATAAACTTGGATTACAGAATGTCAGTGGATCCCAAAACCGTCGAGAAGCGAAAAGGACAGGGAAAGAATGGAAGACAGGAAGTGCTCAGATAATTCAATCATTTTTGTATTCTTTGCACATGTCTGTAGGCTACCTATTTATTGCATTTATGGTCATCATTTACTTTCATGGACTGAAACAAAAATATGGTGATTATGATATTTGTAAGGCTAGTGCAGTGATAAAAAAATACCCAATATTCCTGGCACTGTGACTGAGTTATGATAGTGTGTTTCCGCTACCTGATGTGTGCAAGTAAGATTTCTGTCGTTCATGAACGATTCGTTCTTTCAGAACACATTTTAAGATAAACAAAAATATCTCATTCGCTGCGCTAATTCGTGAGTCATTCTACAGTTAGTTTAATGAGTGATACATCTTTCAATTGGTTCAAATGAACATTCGTTCACTTCAATGTGTGATAGGCCTGCATCTTTAAAGTCGTTCAGTTCAATGAGTGATGTTTCTGTAGTTAAAGTTATATATAAATTCAATCATGGACGAGATCAGAGAACTAGACCATCTCTTTCAAGAGAGAGAGTTTCTTTTGCCACACTCTGGTGTAATGATGTAGCCTACAGAAAGAGTCAATATTATTAATATAATGTAACTGACTAAAAGTAAAATATATTGGTTATATAATGAATATATATGTTTAAAATATATACAAATATAATATTTATTTAAATAAAGTAAATAAGAACGTAGGCCTTCTACACATATATGAGGACTACAATATTCATGGGTCACGTCAGAAGGTACCTTTATTTCAAAATATCGAAATAATGAAAATAATCCTGCTTTCAATCTGTAATTCCTGTAGCCCCTCTGTTGATTGCTGAATGAAGGCCAATGCTGAAATCATTTAGCTGATGGGACACCCCAGGGTTTCCAACCGCTTTCCCGAGGCTGCGCTTACTCTACACCTCTCGCGCCAGAAATGAGCAGATTGCTCTTCAAATCGTTTGGGGAAACTTTCCAAGGTTCCTTATTTCTACGGAGATACAGACCTCTAGTTACTTGTTCACATCCAGTCCATGCGGTGAGATAATAATGTGAATGGGTTGTATGTTGTCGCCCGTGAAAAAGGCGTGTAACAAGCAGCGGTAGTAGACAAGGGTATGTAAACATATACGCAAAGGTCCACATAGGTTTATCTTAAACCGGTTTTTGCTTTTGTCCTAAAATAAATTGTATGAAATCAACATGCGACTATTAACAACGCTAATTAACAAAGCTTGCAAACTTTTCCCCAACCCGCCCCCCCCCCCCCCCGACTTCGTCTTTTGTTCAGATGGAGAGAAACTGTATTATGCTACTTATAATCACTTCCTAAATCTTAATGCAAGGTAATTAAATTGCTTAACTTTGTAATGTTCATTTTCTCTAACTGAAATCGCGCTGCGTGGTAATGTATCGACTGTCTGTTTTGGAGGTAATGATCCTATCGCTACCTACAGAGAAACATAGACTGAGCCACCCTAAGTGTAAGTTGCTTGCAAAGGCAAAGGGGACGAGAGGATGTATTCAGTGCCGTTTTGGACAATGGCCCCCTGCAGTGAGCTGATTGCTGCCCTGGCTGCATGTGATCGCATATATAGGCAATGGTTTCAACTGGATCTTTTAGAAAAAAAGGGGCTGTAAAACCATATATATGTGAGGTACAAGTAGTGTACTCGCCTATTTGACTGCGTCGAGTCACATATACCCAAAAGACCCAAATATATAGTGTCAGATATCGTTGTTTTCTATCGGTCATATTGAAAACCACTCTAACCAAATAATATGGGAGCATTTGCCATACCCAGAGAGCTGAGTATTTAAATGAATGGACGATGTTTGTATATCATTTAACTTTTATTTACCTGACATGTCCGATAAACGATATGTTTGATATATCCGTTGAAATGGCAACACAAATAAAGCGCGGCTGAGCATATTCAATGCTCTCACGTAAATATCCTACAATTAACTTATAATACTGACACAGCTGGACATCAGCGAGATGATGAATAATTCATCGGCCTCTACTATCAATTGGAATCGGACACTCATACTGTCTATGGCTTTAAATAATGCACCGCTACTCCCGTGTCAGGGGATTAATAGTACTGAGCGAAAAGACGCCGCTCCGCAGGTGGGTGTGGGCATATCGGATGCAGCGGAGCGCATCTGCCGAGCAGAAGAGCACCTTTCGCCTTCCTTTCGCCTGGATGTAAGCAGCGGTGTCTCTTTAAGAAGGTGCTTTAATAAGAGATGAATTTCACGTTGACTGCATGACATCACCACTGTATCTTTCCAAGGGAGAAGGATCTAGACAGAGGCGTGTAGCCTAACCGCACCGTTTTAACCGGGCATGGTCCTCGGCTGAGTATTTCCTCGTTTCCTCGCGTAGTTGCAGGTCATTATGATCTACGGACCCACCTACGACCTTGCTTGAACGCCGTCGTTAAATGAAACAAGGCAATTCATTACAAATGGAAACATTTGTGCTTTCTTAGAGGGAATCGGGGGCGATCGGCTGTTTTCAGAGAATTGTACATTTCCCGTCCTGCTTAGAAATTAGAGAAAGCGATTAGTGAGCAGCCGGACGGTGAGCGATACCTATTGTCGATAGACAGGTCTTGTATAGACCAAAATTTGGATTCCAGCTACCTTAAGTTGTAAAAAAAAAAATTTATTCATAGGCCTGCATCTCACTGTTTACGGATACGGCAAGCAAATTCAGGTTTCAAATGGTGAGTTGCATGATTGTTTTAAAGGAAAACAATTGAGAGCTTTTGTTTTCCATGTGGTAATAGTGAAGACCGACTTTCCTGACGCCATTGAATTGATTCTTTTTGGCATTAAGGTTTAATGTGCATTTTGCATCGTATTTATGGAGCTACGTGCAATGTAGAACGCAAATTTGTCCCCTTATATAGGCGATAATCGTTTTTGTGTAGGTAATATTTGCAATGCTTTGTAAATCTAAAAACGACGGGCACAGTGTAAGTACATCAACATGTAATTTATATCTTGGCTTATTTTTGTATGTCCATATTCAGCGTTTTCGTCCATGCACAAACGAGCATGAATACGCGATCCTAGGAAGTCCATGCTAATTGCAGAAATCCAGAAGTAGGGCTGCTTAGCCAAAACACTGAGGGTGCGGTGGCGGACTATCTGCCGACAACAACACATCAGCTTCACTGCGCAGGATCCGTCGGGCTTCCAGCCCAGCGCTGCCTCGACCAGCACTTTCGTGTAATATTGTGGCTTTTCGAAGCACACATTTGCCATTTGTTTAGGGTTGTTTAATAGCATAACCACCCCCACCTCAACCACAACCAACAAGAACAACTGATAGGCTACAACAATAATAACAACAACATTAATAATAACAGTGATAATAATAATAATAAAAATAGCATCAGAATTCTTATGTAACGATTGTATTATTTATAGATATTGATCGTTTGACTATACAGGTTTATCTTTTAGTCACATATTTGAATCATGTACTGAGTAAATATAAATAGAACGATAATGACATTTTATATTGCCTGATTCCTGCATCTGCTTTGTTCTGTGTTTCTTTTTTGTCCAAAGGTTGTCTACGAAGAGGAGCACTTGCGTGTGGATTTTCCACATCTCAGTTCAGTTTAGACAAGCTGCAAAGGAAGGGCTCCGGGATTGATGTGAAGCGGGGTATGAGATAAGCATCTTTTAAGTCGCCCGGCAGCCGCGCAGCCGCCGTAGCTCTCACTGAGACCCAGCCTACGGCTCACAACGTATATGAACTTGGCTGGCATGTTCAGCCCATCGGTGCTGGCTGTAGGCTGCGCTCGGTCAGAAGACTGAAGGGGGTGTCTGAGCGGGCTGCACGCAGGGGAGCTGTCCGCGCTTCCGTGGTGCTGATGCGGCTCTGAAAGAAGCGAGCATGGCTGCCGGGAAGCTGCTGCTGTACGCCGGCCTGTCCCTATCGCTGTGTGCCCTGGGTATGCTGGCCGTGGCGATCTGCTCCAACCACTGGTACGAGACGGACGCCCGGAGATACAAGGAGCGCTGCAGAAGTTTCTCCAACCGGAGGAACGACCCGGGCTTTATTTACATTCCCAACAACAGCCTCCCGCTTCGAGCGAGTAGGTCCAGGCTGGATCGCTGGGAGGAGAAGCTCCTGCTCACCCGCAATCGGAGGCAGCTGTTCGCCATGAGCGCGGCAGACGAGTGCAGCCGGCAGTACAACTCCACTAACATGGGGCTGTGGAGCAAATGTCACCGGCAGGGCTTCGATCAGGACATCGAGGATCTCATTCGTAAAGGTAGAGCCACCGTGCGTGCGTGAATTGCATCAAAAGCAGTGATCGTCAGGCGGTATGGTCATTAGATTCAGGAGGAAGCATGAAATCTATGCGCGAATTTGTGTTTTATGGGAAGAAAGATGACAAGTAGTGTTTCTCCCTGTACCACGAATCTTACACGCAAGTAAGTTGCCCGAAACGGCACTGACGATAGAAAACCTTTTAAAGGATTGACTGAATCTTCTAATTCTTAAAGCCTTTCTCTGATAACGGCACGCAAATTGTACACAGTTGTGCAGGATCCTTTTCTTTGTATAGTGGAAAGAAAACGTGTACAGAAAACACACAGTATACCTTTATAACGTTTGTATCATGTGGCTGCCCTTACCCTTGGAGTCTAAATAACATTGCAGCACTTTGAAAGAAGCGCACAAAAGCAATCTGTGGTTTCGCTGAAGGACGTTTCTTGCCTCCTGTTAATGTATATCTTTGTACATGGAATACTGCAGGAGGGAATGGCTCTGATGCCATTTGTCAGAAATCCATAAAGGTTTCACATGCATTTAAATGTTTCCTGTTTAAAGAAGGCAATTTTTTAAAACGTTCATTTATCACGGTCATCATGCTAAGATGTGGTGGAATGAAATCTTCCCAGTAGTGGAGTTGTATGGACTGTGGTGTGTGCAGGAAGGACTGTCAGTCAGTCACATTGCATTACACGCCGTGTTATTTGGAATTGCAGGCATTTTGTACTTTGGCCAAACTGGTCGCCAGTCAAGGAGCAGGGGTTTCTGGGTAACAGTTAAACGTTTGCGATTGGCTGTCGGCTTCGGTGTCAAGGCGTCAAGCAATGTGCACAATTGGGCTCAGAGATTGATTGGAAGTGGGCAGGGAAATGGCAAGATGATGTTAATGACGTTGGAGCGAGCCTAACATGGTCACATCTGCATAACAAAGCATGTCTCACTCAGAATGTTCTGGATGTGACATGGTAAAATCAGGTGTTTTCCAGCAGTGACATTCCACCCTGTTTTGAGTTTTTAAGCCTGGATAAGTGTGACTCTTAACAGCTACTGTGCTTGGAGGCTCTTACCAGAGTATCCCAATGCAGGCTGCCGTTGTGGTTTCCATTGTACCTTTTAGGAGTTGGTTTATTTCTATACTTTGTATTTATCAACTATCAAGGTACTCGGGTACTATGGCGAGTTATTATTATGCTTTTACATTTTGTGGTTTTGTGACATGGTTTATAAAAACTGCACTATTCAAAGGTACAACAGCAATTTCCCGATGTGCTATGAAGATTTGATGCTGATGCTTTAGTGATTGAGCATGTTTCTTTGTCTATGTGCATGTGTGTATATTTGTGTGTGTGTGTGTGTGTGTGTGTGTGTGTGCTTTAATAATACTCACAGCTTTTCCGCAACACAGTTTGCTTTGGTGTGTTGAGCCAGGGGTGGGATTTACTGGATATGTGCTAGCAAACTGTTTACTTTGGAGTGGAGAGCCCCCCCCCCCCCCCCCCCCAGTTAGAGCTTCGTGTAGAAAGAGAGAAGGAGAGAGAGAGAGAGAGTAGGGGTAGGCTGTCAAACATATCCATCTATCTTCTTCCCCACACCCCCACCATCTGTGCTCTCCATTCCCTGGGGAGGGCAATCCAGAAATGATCAAGACATTCAAAACATAACACCCAATAAGATGGAGCACAGCTCAGTGCAGGGGGGCAGGGGCATCTGTCATGTGGCAAACCCCCCTGGCAGGCACTCTGCTCTGGCTTTGCCCGTCTGAATCCAGGCCGGGATTCCCCTCTTCCTCAGGAGGGCTAATTTGGCCGCCTTGGGAAGCCAGTGAACTTACAATGGCAACTCGCATATCCCAGTACCCTAATGAGAAATCCCAGTGTAGCCTCATATGGACTGTGCGATTCCAGCTTTAATCTGTCTTTTCTTTCTATTTGGGCAAGTTTTTATCATCTATATTCATTTTGTAGTGGATCTGCTTTCTCTTTCTTCAGTTAGGCAATGTTTCCATTGCAGAAGGAGTTTAATAAAGAGTCTAATTATGTGTTTCCATTTAATCTATTTTATTGTTTCATGCCCCAAATTCTCTTTTCACACAAATCAAAATTTTCTAAAGAAGGTGAATATATCTGAACTATAGTTTGTATGAAATGTAGTAAATGGGTTAAAACATTCCACTTATTAGAATAATCCAGGTTTGTTTTAACCCCCTTGTTTACCACTAAATCACACAGACAATTTTGGTGCACTTTTCCTGCACCACTGCAAACCACCACAGGGCAACCCTCTGAAGTACACAACACCACAACACAAGCTACCAGAATATGAAAGGCCCTGCATATACCACCAGAAAGCAAAGAAAAGCAAACCACCAAAATACAGACCACCACAATAAAAATCACCAAGGTGCAAACCACCATAATATAGAGCACTACAAGATTAACCACTAAGGTGGAAACTGACGAAATTTGGACCAGCATAGCATAAACTACCAAGACGCAAACCACCACAATACAGATGACCATGGTTTAAACCACTTAGGTACAAGCCACCACAATACAGACCACCACAGCATACACCACTGAGGTACAAACCACCAGAATACAGACCACCACAGGATACACCACTGAGGTACAAACCACCAGAATACAGACCACCACAGCATACACTACTGAGGTACAAACAACCAGAATACAGACCACCACAGCATACAACACAAAAGTGCAAACCACCATAGTAGACTACCACAGCATAAACCACCAGAGTACAGACCACCACAGCATAAACCACTAAAGTAAAAACCACCACAGTACAGACTACCACAGCATACAACACAAGAGTGCAAACCACCACAGTAGAGACTACCACAGCATAAATCACCAGAGTACAGACCACCACAGCATATACCACTGAAGTGCAAACCACCACAGTACAGACCTCCACAGCATACAACACCAAAGTGCAAATCACCACAGTACAGATTACCACAGCACAAACCACCAAGACTCAACCCCCCAGAGTACTGACCACCACAGCATAAACTACCGAAATGCAAATCACCAGAATACAGACCACCACAGCATAAACCACTAAGGTACAATACAACAGAATACAGACCACAACTGCATACATTACCAAGGTGTAAACCACCACATTATAGACTACCACATCCTACCCAACTAAGGTGCAAACCACCATAATACAGACTACCACAGAAAGCTGCCAGAATATAAACCACCATGGTGCACACTTCCAGAATACAAAATTCCAGCTACAATACAATCCCCATCACAGAAATTATCTCAAACCAATGCAGCTGAGAATCTGCTCTTTTGCCATCCACTCAGTGAAGGAGCTCAGTGCTGTGTTAAAACATGGCTTTCCGCTAGACTGTGTTCCTAGCCCAGACACCCTTCCTCCAAAAGCACCTGCACACCTACATCTGAGATTTGATTATGCTGTTTAAACATTACGTTAAATGCTCAGAACATTTCACAGAAATAGGCTTATCAGGGGTGTGCGTTTGCACAAGATGTAGATCTAGCTGTTCTAAAAACAGACTAGACTGTTTACATTCAGTGACGGAAACTGTTACTATGTACGCAGAGTGCTTCTACCTGACTAGCTTCCTGAGTGTTAGCACAGTCGGGAGGGGAGCAGGGAGATGGATGGGGGTTAGGACTGTCTCGTCACATAAGGTACCGCTAACCAGCCCCAGTGCTTAGCACCCCAGGGATGGGGTATCTTCCGGCCGCAGTGCACATGATCACAGATCGTCTGCCACGCACTGTGTGTCATGCCGCTGCTGTCACACGCCACTGCCCACCCCCCCCACACCTGCCCACCCGCCACCCATTTGCTAGCGTTGATGTTTCGGCAGCTACAGCCGTGACGTCTCCACGGTGACGAGCCTCGGGTGGCAGCCAGTGCTTTGGGATACAGGATGTATTACAGAAATGTGAGACTAGATATGCTGATATTTAGGGATATTATTAGCTTGGTACTAAACTTGAGACAGTGGGAAAGATTGTATATTATATCAACATACTAGATCAGTTTCCATTCATCCATCCATCCATCCATCCATAACCACCTACTCAGTACAGGGCTGCAGTGATCGTGGGGTTTATTTCAGGCAGCACACAGTATGAGACAGGAAACACCCCAGACTGGATGCCAATCTGTCACAGGGCACACACTTGCATACATGTTTACGGGAGCACACTGAACTACCTGTGGAGAGCATGCAGACGGAGCTGGGGGCGGGAATCGAATCCATAACCCGGAGGTGTGAACCTGCAGTGGCACCCACTTAAATCCCATGCGTAAGTAATAACTGTGAGGCCTAATTAAAACAGATGATAGGATGTTTTTTTGTTTTAACTGTGTTTTTTCTTTTGTTTTATTGGAATCAGAACTTTCATAATGTGTCTGTAACTTCCATTTTGCTAATTTATCTGCCACTTTTATCCAGAGTCCAATGTATGTGTGTCCCTGGGATATGAATCCATGACCTTTGCATTGTTAGTGCAATGCTCTACTTGTTGAACGACAGGAGCTTGAGGGCAAAAGAGTCTAGGGAATGATATCTCACACATATTACAACCCATACATGAAGCCTCACATGTACGACAGCCCTGTGGTCATGGGAGAGATTAACCTGGAAGGGTCATGTCACACAGGCGTGACGGACCAGCCAAACGTATCCTTCTTTCAAGTATATATTTTATACACTTTCTCTTAACTTGCTCATACATGTACTGCTACTCCTATTACTCATAATACTGCTACTCATATTACTACTACTATTACTATTACTACTACTACTACTACTAATAATAATAATAATGATAATAATAATTAATAATAGCCGCTTGATGAATTTACAAGATGTAGCATGTAATAAAGGTCCAACTGGAGAAATTCTGAATGTAAGATCAGTCCATCTGGCGGGGGCTGGGGTTGCGGGGGGTGTTGTGCAGCTGCTGGGTAAATGAAACCCCAGACTTTTCCACATTAACAGGCTGCCTGACAGCACTCTCCCTACCGCCCTCTATATGCCCGTTACGTCCACAGAGGCCAGATCCCGAGGCAGCCCTGCTCGTGTCCTGCGTTTAAGTCAGTCAGCCACCCGTAGCCATGTCGGCCATGTGACTGCGCCCCCCAGTCCCCACCGTGCCCCTTTTCTCACCACAGTTCTCCTGGCCTGTTCATCCCTTGACCGGGAAGGTTCTGGAACAATCTACAGCAGCGCACAGATTCCCTCACCCTCACATCTTTGCGGCCAGCGAACCGGTCTGAAAAGCTCATCTTTCCGGGCCCCCGAGAGGCGTTGAGAAAAATGACAGCAATCAGTGCCCATTCAGAGAGCTGAAGTGTGAAGTCAGCCTGCTCATTAAGGGGGGGGGGGGGCAGGAAGGGGGGGGGGGAGCTGGCTGGCTGCTGAATATGCTGCATGCTAACCGCAGATGTCTGTGAACAGCGGAGGCATTGAAGTGCCTCGCAGTGCCTCCAAACGTCGGAGCTGCATCAAAGGCAGTGGAATTAAAGCGTCCAGTGTCCCAGCGAGGCTGAATGGCCGCTTGTTCTCCCCGCCCTGCAGGGTGGGTTTTGTGGCCGCTGAGCTGTCTTCACCGTTAATGATATGCACGGCATTATCGTTTTGTTTGGCGGAGGGGGGGGGGGGCGTTGGTGAACGTCGTGGTGAGATATTTAGGTAAAAACCATAAGCGGTTCTCTGAGGGCCAACGTCATTTCCCAAGAAACGTTGGCTCGCTTTGTGTTTCTATGGCAACGCCGAGATAGCATCAGACAGATGTTGCTCCCGCTTGCTGAAGCAGATTTATATTATATTTTATTATATTTTCTTCTTCTCACAAGGTGTCCATTGACATTCCGGGGAGTCAGTGCTCTCCCCCTCCCCCCCCCACTATGGTATCTTGTGACAGATGTCAAAGGCAGCAGTCCCCCGATGGGACAACGGCTCACAAAACACAATTTCTCCATAAAACCCAGCACTTTGATATCAGGACAGGTTGGCCCTTGGCAACACTGGGGCACTGACCTTCAACACTCTTGTTTCAAACTTCCCAGAATCCTTTGCGTACAGCAAAATGCAGAGTGAACTTTGAGTTGAGGAGAAAGACAGCCAGTAAAGACTAATGCAGGTGGCGAGTTGGCACAAACTGGGGACTGGGAGAGGAAGAAAGCTGAACGATGTGGCTCATGCCCAGGCAATGAGGAGCCCTTTTAGAGGGAGGGGGCGGGTGAGGAGGCAAAGGCTGTGCTTTGTAACACAGACAGACACCTGCAAGACCAAGAGCGCGCACACACGCACACACACACACACACACACACACACGCGCACACACACACACACACACGCACATGTAGGGTAAACATATCCTTATGGGGACCGCTCATTCATTTCAATGGGAAAAATGCTAACGCTAACTATGACAACCTTAACCCCCACCCTGCCCTAACCATAACCATAAGTAACCAAACAAAATACAAGAGTTTTTGCATTTTTAGTTTTTTCATAACAGTTACCGATTTTTATAAAATAGAGTTTTCCCTTATGGGGACCAGGAAACCGGTCCCCATAAGGGAAAAAAAACGGATATTTATCATGTTATGGGGACATTGTGTCCCCATAAGGATAGGTAAACCCGCTCGCACACACACACACACACGATATAGCTTTGCATTGGTGAGACTTTTCTGACTAAAGCTGCTGGTTCACCTGTGACTCTTGTGTGCAAAAGCCCCCCTCTTCAGAGCCTCCATAGTTATATTTGCCAAGTGCACCCCCCCCCCCCCCAATTAGGATTTAAAAATGTCTATGTGAAGAACAACAAGGGCTACAGAAAACAGGGAATGCCTCCCCCACCCCCCACGTTTGATCATGGTATGTGGTGCAAGATTTATTTCTTCTGGTTTATAAGTGGCTATA
The DNA here is from genome assembly GCF_048594095.1 of Paramormyrops kingsleyae. NCBI lineage: Eukaryota > Metazoa > Chordata > Actinopteri > Osteoglossiformes > Mormyridae > Paramormyrops > Paramormyrops kingsleyae. The sequence goes on from NC_132797.1 coordinate 17,406,471, forward strand.
AAGTGCCTGTGTTTTCTTTATAATAAAAATTCATTTGGCTCCTGTTAAGAGTGTCCCTGTCAAAATAACACAGAGGGACATGATCTTAAAAAGTCCTCACACGCTTTTGCTTCCTTTCTGTCTCAGCGTAGAGTTTTGTACAGAATCGGGCATGAGATGTCTGAAGGTAGAAGCGCAGTGAACAGGCCAGGAAAGGTCAGGCATCAGGTGGGGGGGGGCTCCACACCTCTGGGAGGGGAGGGTCCCTCTCCCATCCCTGACAGTGATTCCAGCACGTGCTGCTTGATGAACACCCTCTTCAGATCTCCTTCCTCCTGAAACAGTAGCTCGCTCCCTCACCCCCAACTTCACCTGACATTTGAAAACACGATTTGCATTCCGCTTTCAGAAATGCCAGCAGGCAGTCTGCCTGACTACCCCCCTTAAAAGCGGGATTCTGCTCACGGCTCACGTTACTTACCCTGATAACCCATCGGTCCTTGCAAGCATCATGGTGAAATGTCATTCACACGTGTGCTGCTGGCCAGGGGGAGGGGTAGGTTGATCTCCTCCCTCCCTCCATCTCTCTTTTTCCCCTTTACTCCTCCCATCCTCCTGTCTGCGAGCTCCTTCATCAGTCTCTTTGATGCCATGCAAGTTGAGAGCACTCGCCTCGCCAGGTTTCCCTACCACTTGTTTTCTGAATAAATTATAGGGCCACACTGTTTTAGCTTGGGAGGGGGCGGGGAAGTCAATATTAACTCTTTATGGCCCCCTGTCCTCCACATAGGCAGCTTAAGGTCAGGTGTAATGCACAGGTTGGGGAAGGGGGTATTATAGTACTTCACGGCTCCCCAGCAAACGGGATGTCATTAAAGCGGATGAAGATGAGGACCGTCAGCGGTTTGCATTTATGTAATTTTCTGAGCGCTACAGCCAGTACAGAATTACTGTGTTTTATGCGACGGTGTTAAAAAATAACAACTAGCGGAGAGCAGGAGCTGTGGACACCCAATCCATCAGGAAAGGAAAACTGAGACTTTCTTTTCATTAGTCTCAGGAAGGAGTTCGTGACTGGAATGGAGGGAGTAAGGAGAGATCATGCGGATGGGTGAAGAGTCAAGGAAAAGATAGATGCACCTAACTCCGAGCCAAGCGGTTTGGGTGCCAGCCGCCATAAACAGCGATAACCGGTGTAATGCGGAATGCTGTGCTGTGGTGCTTCTCAGTGAGGCGAGCGATTTCCGCCAGGCGGGTGCTTGGCATGGCTCCATGCCACCACCTTGTTGGCCCAGCGGGTGACCAAGGATGAGATCCCTATTGGGGGCAGTGTTACTGGCCTGAATACTGCTCTCTTAAGTGCTTCTGGAAGCTTCTATGGGTCCCCTCCAAAAGTCCAAAAGATAAACATAAAAATATTCAGTCATAGTTTATAAGATAAACATAAAAACATTCAGTCATCGTTTATAAGATAAACATAAAAACATTCAGTCATCGTTTATAAGATAAACATAAAAACATTCAGTCATCGTTTATAAGATGAACATAAAACCATTCAGTCATTGTTTATAAGATAAACATAAAAACATTCAGTCATTGTTTATAAGATAAACATAAAAACATTCAGTCATTGTTCATAAGATAAACATAAATTACATTCAGTCATCGTTTATAAGATAAACATAAAAACATTCAGTCATCGTTCATAAGATAAACATAAAAACATTCAGTCATCATTCATAAGATAAACATAAAAACATTCAGTCATCGTTTATAAGATAAACATAAAAACATTCAGTCATCGTTTATATTGTCTCTGTCTTGCTGCTCTCATCGTCCAGTTTGGGGGCCCACAAACAGCACAGTAAACCCCGACGCTGTCCAGTAAACACGCCGACGCCTGCGTGTAAAAGTTTGATATATGTACACGTGAGCGAGGCCTCTTCCTTGCTGGGAGGGGACGCTCTGCGATTCTCCACGAAATAGTCACGTCAGCCTCCTTTTCAGCGTGAAATCGCAGACTGCAGAAAGCAGCAGGCAAGCAGATTTTGGAGGTCGCCCCCCCCTCTGCCTCCCCCGCCTCTAGAAAGGCTAAAGGGCTTTAACTTTTCAAATAAAACATGTTCAAATCAGTTTGTCACACACATATAAGGTTGTGGGAATAAAAAATGATTTCACCAGCTCCTCACGCTTTTTTGCTGAACTCTTATATTTTTGTTTGCAACAAGGTGAAACACCATTTTAGAAAGTATATATTCATCCTACACTTGTCCTGGAGGGGGTGCAAGTCTGCTCAGCTTCAGCTATTAATGGCTTTATTGAAGTAGTTCATTTATACAGCTACCTGACCGGGTGTTTTACGTAGTAGCTAATTCCTTCCCCCCCTCTGATATACACTAAAGCAGTTACGGGCCCCTGACTTTACGGTTGAATGCATAACTGCTTGATTGGAAGCACATATTACCCTAATTTAGGGGTCCCTCTCTGTATGGCGGTCATTAGCGATTTAAATATAAACGCCCATCACAGCCCTTGAGGACCAGGTTTGCATGCCGTTGGCCTGAGGCTTGTCACTGGATGTGACAGATGCGTTCTAAGCAGGACGCCATCCCACCACGCTCCAGCTGCTCAGCCTGCCTTGCCTTGCTGTCCCCCCATAGGGGTGTTCTAAGGCTAATTTGATATAGATCTAGTACATTTTCCATGTAGGGTGATGTTTAAGTGAATCCCTCTTGAGCACAGACTTGGTACAGGTCTCCTGTAGGGTTGCACTGTGCCAACTTCATTTTAGCATAGACAGGATTGCCAACTTTGGTCGGCTAGCTGGTGTGAGATTTTCAGTTCAAGACAAGTCTTCACACACATGCACTTGCATTGACATGTATGTTACAGTTTTATTACAAGGTAAATAGTCTGTAGGGTTTGCAAATGCCCCAACACTTTTGATGTAGCTAATTTTAGTTTTATAATGGAATAATATAAATTTGCTGTAAGATTTCTTACGTGAGCATGGGAGTCTGAAAGCATGAGTGTCACGCCAGATGCGTGAGAGTTGGCAACCCTGAACAGGCGAAGTGCAGCTCTTATGCATATCCTTACTATACTAACCACTTTAGCACAGGCTCTGTAGAACTCCCATCCATATTGGTGCTATGCTAACCTCTTCAGTAAAGGCCTGGCCTAGCTTCCTTGCAGGTTCATACCACGCTAATCACTTTTGCACAGGTTCAGTATACATCTCATGTATATTGGTGCTAATCTAACCACTTTATCACAAGCATGATATAGCGCCCATGCAGATTTGTGCTATGCTAACCACTTTAGCTGAGGCCTAGTGCATTTCCCATACAGGTTAGTGCTAATCAACTTAGCACAGGTCTGATTATAGCCCACTCGCAGGGTTGTGGATTGCTTGCTACACTTTAAGTTGAGCATGTTAAAGCACAGTCCCGTGTGACCTCAAGGGTTATCGAGACCTGCCGAACGCAGTCCCCTTGCGTGTGACCTTGGGGTGTGGCCAAAAAAAAATATCTCCCACTTATCTTTTGCCTGGTCCATTGATCTCCAGATTACCTGTAATTGAATTCATAATAGGTGAGCTGAAGAAGGGCAAATGGTTACTTGCTTTGGAGCAGAGTTTATACTGGGGGTAAAATGGAGTAGCCCTGTGACTTGCACCCCCACACCCACATCGATCAGGGACAATTCTAGGATTTTTTAAAGTTGGGGGCATAAGAGGGGGCATAATTTATAAAGAAGGTGCCAACCTTCTCATTAGCCAATGACATGTTTTGAATCTGTGATTGACAGGGGAGGGGCCACTCTTGGGGCCAATCAGCTTTCAGCTGTGGCCAGTGCCCTTGTGGCCCTGTTCCTATGTATACCCCTGCCATTGGTCCTTACATCATTAGAAGAGTCTAGTTGACAGAAGGATCCTGTGCTCTGTGTGATAATCTAATTTTTCATCCATTAAACTCAACAGTGGGCTGCAGCTCAACCCCCCCAGACCCCATCCTCTGACTGCCTGCCACTCTTCAGGGGTCGACAGTAAAGTAGCAGCAATTAGCTTGTGCCTCTTAGTTTCAGAGTTGCGTACATACCAAAGTCTTGTGCCACTTTTAATCTTTGCCCCCACGCCCCGCCCCCCTCACAGCTGCAAGGCGGTGAGCTGGGGTCCGGAATCTCCCCAGAGGAACGGCTGATGTGAGGGGCTGTTGCTATTGATAACAGTTCCTTTTCATTCTTGGGAGACGATGAAAAGAATCCGATAAAATCCAAGCCGGCCATATCGCTCCGCATCCAGGCGGATCAGATTACGCGCTGGGTAACCTGGGCCCACTGTCAGCTGTGTGCGAGGATGCGCTCCATCAGGGCCCCGCAGGAGACGGGGTGCCATTTATACTAACGCGCCTTGTCAGTAAATCAAACAAAGTTGATCGTTCACTATCTGTGTAGTTACTTACATTCCTTAATAAATATATTCAGTACTTCAGTATTCTGGAAGCCGAGTCCCCGAGGAACAGCCGCGTCTCTCAGCCAGTAAAGTGGGCGCCATTGAGCACAACACATATCTCTCTATAACTTTTTCATTTTTCATTGTTTAACAACTGCACTTTTAAATAATGGTTCTATGAATTAATAGCTAATATGTATCAACAAATGTAGAAACTCTAAAAAAATATTCTTGGTCCCCGTCCCTGAGGAACGGGGGACTCTCAGGTTGAAAAGGCACGCGGCCACAATCAGACATTGTTTAGTGAATCCTCGCTGGCCTCCCTGTCTGTTCGTTGTTCACCACTGAACCTCTAGGGCAGTGTTTCCCAATCCAGTCCTTGGGGACCTGCAGACAGTCCAAGTTTTTGATACCAGAAGTTGGGAGGGAGCAAAAATTTGGACTCTCTGGCAGAGAACTGGAAGGGAGCAAAAATGTGGACTGTCTGGCAGAGAACTGGGAGGGAGCAAAAAATGTGGATCAGCTGTGGGTCCCTGAGGACTGGCTTGGGAAACACTGATCTAGGGGCAAATGGGTTGCACGTACACATCTATGCTCCAAAGTGTCTTGTTCATTCATATAAGGAATCTGTGGGGCATTTGTGCTTTAGTTGCCCCTGTATTTTTGAAGCTGCACATTTCTCACAAGCACACACCTCAGTAGCAGTCTCTTTGGTCCATGACCACACATAGTACTTTACTGTTGTTTGTTGCCCAAGCTAGTGCCCGTTTTTAATCTTATTATTTTTTCCAAAGGTGGTTTTGAACCGTACCTGTTTTTACGGCTGTGTATTTTAGCAGAGTAATTCGGGTTAAGCACCTCGCTTAAGGCGCCACTGCACAGCCCCTGGGACTCGGGTAGACAACCTCGAGGTTACATGGCACCCGGAGGATGTTTACGCACCTGCCCCATTTATAGATCCGGTTTCCTTCTGGAGCTGGTGCATCCTTCGCACTGAAGTACATGGCAGCCTCCGCAGCGGTGAATCGGCACCCTTCGGAGTCTGCCCCGTTGTCAGAAAAGCTTGGCCTATCACCTGCCGCTTGTGGAGCTCGCATAATCTAGATTACACCATCTCCTGTTGATTTCAAAATGCCACGACATGCCACAATGACCACGATGCAATGTCAGCATCTCCTCGGCTACTTTTTCCCTTAAACCGGGACCGCATTCTCTACCAGGACCCGAGATCACATGGCATAAAGTGAGAAGCGCTTAAACAGTGAGGTGTAAAATATACTTTTGCTATGTCATCTTAGCCCTTTCTGCTAATGCAAGCTAAAGCTGCATTAATTCCATCTCTGAAGTGGCTTCACTTTTTGGGACATGTGACAAATATTGTTTAGGACGTGTGAAACTTGAAAAAACAGCTCCCGAATTAGAGCGAGCCTCCTTTCTCTCCCGCTGTGGGGCCGGTTTTATTTTTTCCTGTGTATGTTTCTTGGATTACCAAATAGCTCACGCCTACATAATCACACCAGTGTCTTCCCGTTGGCCACAAGGAAGATGAAACTCAAATAAAGGCAGTTTTCCACAGTAGACTGCATATAATCATCTGCGATCATTCATTTCATGTAACACCAATGACTGAGTATTTCACTGTAGGACAGACCCAGTTCATGTGCTGTTATTTTGAGATGATGTGTGTAATGCAGTTTTGTGCACATTCAGCTGTGGGTTTGGGTCTTCTCTAAATTGGTTCCATTCATCTAGGTACTTAGGCTAAAGTTTCACTGTTTTTATCTCTGCTCCACCTGCAGCATCCAGAGTAGATAATACACTTTTCATTTGGGCAGGTGTATCACTCAGACCGCCAACCACTGTTCTTTTTACTGAAGTTAACGGGCCATTCAGCCAAACAGGTCTTCCCTTGTCTGAGAGTCCACAAATGGGCATCTGAAACAGCATCACACAGGCAGCCAGCCACTGTTCTGTTTGCTGAAGTTAATGGGGCTGTTCAGCTAAACACGTCGTCCCTTGTTTGAGTGTCCAGGCATCTGAAACAGCATTTTGAAAGTTTCCTTCATGTATTTGATTTCCTCTTTGCACGACTTTCTCACTGACGCCACACAAAATGCAGAAAATAATTGAACCTGCATCAGTTGAGTCTCGCCAAAAATAATTTTCAATTTGCATCTTTTAAAATGGATGGATAGATAAATAACAATTAGAATTGTTTGAGTTTGTAATTTTTTATTTAGGGTGTACTTAAATTACAAGATATATATGTAGCTATAAATGTGGATCAATGTGCGTAAGATGTAACAAATTAGGATCTTTTATAAAGTCACTAATTATTATTTATTCAGTAACAGTGAATACTAACAGTAAGCATGTTAATTTTCTCATTATATATCATTATGCCTTTTGTCACCAATTTATAACATCGGAGAGAAGCTGTTCTTATTTTATTCATTAGATGCTTTTATCTAATGTGACATATGTTTGTGAGAATGCAGAGTCAGCATTTGGGAATTAAGCACCATGCTCAGGAGCTTGATAGTGAAATTGCTCTGCTAACCTTAGGATTTGAACCAATAACCTTCTAATCACAAGCACAGCAGCCTAACTTACTGAGCCACATGGCACCCCATAGTGGGTATGGTTGTATTATCCCTCTGAGTGGAGCTTCCTTCACTCATTTGCTAAGAAATTGGGACACTGCTTAAGATGGCGCATGTGCTGGGAGAAGAGAAAATATTGATGTAGCTTAATATTTGTTTACTTCCTACAATCCTGCCTGGTGACAGTGGGATTGTCATGGAATATTAAACGGAATGCTGGTATCCTGTCCGGTGTGTCCCTGCCCCATGCCTCATCCATCCCCCCTGCAGCCCCCCCCCCCCCTTATTGGGTAATCGATTATGGAAGATGGATGGATGGATTGATTGGAATACTGTTAGAGCTGGAATGTTAGAAAGGTTTGAGTGGGATAACAATTGTAATGTGCAACTGGCTTTTTGTGAGGCGGTTTTAAGCCATGGACCGATTCAGGCCCTGTAGTTCAGTTTTAATTACATCCACTAAGCCGTCTGGTCCATCTGAGCCTCCAGCCTTGCTCCGGGGCAAACTCCCCAAGTGTCAGCCAGCTCTGCCACAGACGGCCCGGCCCGCTCAGGCCCGAGAGCGTGCGCAATACAGCTGGTGCTGGCTGGGGAGGTCTCGCTCCCACCTGCCTCGCTGGGTAGGGCCGCGGGGTGCTTCTCTCTGATAGGTGAAGGAAGATGAGGGTAGGAGGAACCAAGCCAAGAGGTTCTGGGTGGTTCAGTGTCCTGTCTCTACTTTTGACTGCATTATTTATCTAGGTCTGAGTTGAGCTGCCGATTCAAGCTGTGGGTCTGTGGTGATACGGTTACTGGCCTGATCTGGCAGTCCTGGTCTTTGGGTTTGAAACCCAGTCATCTCTAATTACAGGGTATTATTATTGTTTGATCCAGAACAGGGTGACTTGGTTGCTCAGTGGACTGAACTGTTTCCTCGCAACTCCAACAGTGTGGATTCAGTTTTGGTCCTATAGCTCTATGTGTGGAGTCAGCATGTTCTCCCATGTTCAGAGTTCCTTCCCATGGTCCAAACCAAGCGCCGTACCTTTGGATCAAACATCGGTGGGTTCCGATTCCTGGAGGGGTTGCAACCCCCCCCCCCCCCCATGATTTATGCTTGCAACGCCCATGGTCCAGCCACATTCTAGAGTGTGTGCTTCCTGGGCTGGGCTTTAAGTTTTGGAAAACATTGGTCTTAAATATTCATGTTGGATTTTTAAGACCAGTCATCTTATCATGGTCATTTGCATATTTTAAGGGGACTTCCACCAAAAAAATCCTATTTGGTTTATTTTGGTCATCACCAGATGATGCCATACACAGCTATAAGATGCCATATTACGCAGGAGGTGGCCTATAGACTTGCACCTTCTTCCCCGAAAGATTCCCAGACTCGCCCAGTTTGCCTTGGAAGGAGACTGACAGCAAGATAAACGGACTCGGTGGATCCCTGTGTATCCTTGATTCCTGGTGCCTGTTACTGTGATTAAATTGAATGATAAATGAAAGGATGAATTTTCATAGACCTCCACTTTGAATAAGTAACTCTGCTGGCTTGGATTAATCTAAATCAAGGTCCGTTTATGCGCATCCTGCAGGTTTCATTTTGTGTCAGCAATCAGTTGATTAGTAAAGTGATTTTTTGGACAGAAGGTCCTGGATGGGCCGCTTTTCCATGGAAACACATTTGAAAAACCGGTTTTGAAGACACTTCTCATGTTCTGTTCAAACGGCTCTGGTTGTACAGGATGTGTGGGTTTTACACAGAAATTAATGTTTATTTGCTATTTGTGCAAATACAGGTAAACCGGGATGTGTTTTTTCACACACTCTCTTTTTGTAAGACACAGAGGTGTCAGCTGTCCATCCAGCACCCCTGGAGCATTTCTTTGGGGGGGGGGGTTAAGCATAGAGCACAGAGGCCTAACCCTCTGAGCCACTCCCCCCACAAAGAAGCAGTGTTGTCGAGCCCAGCTGACGTAACCCCTGGTTTCCTCTGGATTTCCGAGACGCAGGTCACTCATTTGCTCTGATGCTAGCTCTCTGCAGGCATGGATGTGGGGGCGGCACAGCCCGGGGGCAAATGGCAGGGGCAGAGAGCAGAGCTTGACGGTGGGGCAGGGCCACCCTGTGAGTGGAGGAGCCAGCGACCGTTTTAGCGGGCTTTGCATCGCATTACATCATCCATCCAGACTTCAGCCTGCACAGTAAAGACGGCATCAGGCATCCAGAAGGGAATCGTATGTGTTTATAGCACGGATGGGAACACCGGCTGCTTTTAGAGTGCAGTAGTGAAGGGGGGGGCTTCATTGGGTGGGTGGGGGGGGGGGGGGGGGGGGGCATGTAGCGAGAGATGATGTCAACTGATCTTGTGCTTTATGTAACCAAGCCGTACAGCGTAACTCCCTGGAATGTACTGTGAGGAGTCGTCATACTTGCAGGACATTAACAAACATGGACACAGTTGCATGGCTGACCTGAAGGGGGCCTCGTCTTTGTTGGGGAATGAAACCTCGAAGGCCCAATGCCAACAGGATGTCTCCCCCTCGGCCAGGTCCAGGGGCCAGGTTGGGTATCTTGGTCCTTCTCTGACGCCTCTAGTCAATCTACAAATCCTCCTGAGGAAGCATCTGGCATAAAGAGGGGATCCGATTTTAGTTTTTATCTTTTCCTGGGGGAAAAAAAATCACCCTTGTGACAAGATCGTAAGTGGAAAGAGAGAAAGCGAGGCTAGACGTTGTCGAGAGGTCAGGATCTTTTCATTTTTATCGCGGGTTTAAAACGCAAGGTCGTTTCATTGCTTTACGACACTAAGTGATGGTTTGTGACACATCACCACCCGCGTGCTCCTGGGGACTCCTGTTGTCACGGTTACGTGCACGGTGCTGGCCAGAAGCCCACGACAACCTGAAGCAGGGAGCTGGGACCATGGGGGGGTGGGGTGGGAAGATGAGGTATAAAAACTCAGATTCTTAGGGGGAAAAAAACAGAAAAAAGCTGAGTTGATGCTTACAGTTTGCTTCTCTGCCGCTTTTCCACGCTGCTGCAGAATTTGTCCTATAGAGCGACGAAGGCGTTCATCATGGCGGAGTGCAAATCAATTCACCCCTCTACCCCCCCCCTGGCTCCTACCAAAAGATTTAGGGGCCTATAAAGTTTGCAAGGGGGTGACGGCCAGCGGATTGTGAGAACATGGGAGTGACATTGCCGATTCTGCCCTGACCACTCCAGTGTGCTGCAGAAACCACAGGAAAATGTGCAAAGCAAATCCAAGCCACTTCAAAGGCACCAATTCCAACAGGAACATGCTGAAAGTTCATAGAATGAGGGATTGATTATTCATGTCTAAATGAGGACCGACTGGATGGAATCGTGAATCCTGTAACAATATAGCATCTTTTTTGGGTCTGAAGAGAAAGTTCATCTGAAGACCATGAAACCACATGAACAAAGCTCATGGCGCTCTGCGAATGGGGTTTCAGAAGCCACTCTTGACCACATGAAATATGGAGCTTCTGAAAGACGTTACTCTGGCCTACTAGGAAATATCTGGGAACCTCTAAGCGGAGTACCCAAGGGAACTGCACAGAGATGTCAGCACCATCTCGCTCCTCTGATCCCAGATGTCTCTCACGTGCACAGCCACTCCTGATCTAACATTTTTAAACCTGTTTATCTCTACCCAGGCTCCATCTTTGCCACTTCCCCCATTTATATTGCTGGGTTTTATACCGGAACTTGATTGAATGAGATTTTGTGAACCCCCTCACCGCCCCCAGTTCTCTGTGTGCCCACGGTCACTTGAGGCCTCCTTCCTGCATTCTGGCCACGTTGCCCTCAGTGTCACAGGGATAACAAGCTCGTCGTGTGTATAATGCGTTTCCTCCTCTGCCTGGTCGCATGCTCTCAGGCTCACCTCTCAGAGAGGAATATACTCACACAGAGCGTGTCTGCAGTGGAATTGTGCCACAGTCTATAACGCCAAGCCCGGTGATGTATTTCAGCGCATCCTTCTTGCAGGCGACCAGATTAATGCGATGGGTGGCACGGCAGGCAGCCGCAGGCATGCAGCGTGGACGCATGCAGATTGCGACCCGGAGCCCCTGCCAAATCCCGTCTGGGCAACTGAGAGGCAGCTTTTCTGTCCCTTTATGGTTATTTAATTAAATGCTAAATTCCCCCTCGTCTGATACCATCAGGACATAATGGTCCGCTTTAGGCCACATTAGCTCCCAGTGGTAGATAATGAAAATGCCTCCATCACTGTTTATTCTCACTGCGGCTTTCCGAAAGCATGCCGACAATTACCGGGGCGTCCGCGCAGGCCTGCGCTCACAGACGTACCCATGCTGATGCGACGGTATAAACTTAATGGGCAGCTAAATATTGGCATCTTGTTAGCATCGCTAGCACTAGCATTGGCAGGGCGATAGGGGGGAAATGAGCAAGCACCTGCCGCCCAGCTGGCCTGAAATGTCACGGCGCAGCCTAACAAGACCTGGATGACAACCCTGTGCTGTTCTGAGGACTACCTGAGCGGTGCTGCTCCCGGGGGGGGGCAAGGCCGGGTCTACTTCTGAGCCAGAGGAACACCAGGGGCCATCTCTGGGAGCAGTGGTTGGAGACACCGGCGTTTGAAGAGCGAGGGAACGACGGCTGCCCAATCCGAGAGGCCATATGGAGCTGAGCAGACTATGTGCAAGACCAGATATGACATTTTTTTTTTAGCCTACAGGCCGAGTTAGCGCTGAAGTTATAACAACAAAGACCCTCTATCTGTCTACCTATCTCACCTTCAGAAGCATCAAACGGCGCGTGGCGACTTAACGGGAAGCCTTGATGTGTCGTAGTGTTTATCGGATTTATCTTCGGAATTTCAGTGGGGGATCCTGGGCTGTTAGATTATCCAGGTTCCTCTCCGGGGGATGGGGGTGGGGGGGTGTCTCGTCTGAGTGGGCCACGTCTCCCTCATATCTGGCTCAGCACCACAGCAGACGGCCCAGATGCCCGTTACCGTGCAACGGCACTCCACGCTCCCCTCCCCATCCACAGAAGCCAAAGTCACAATCATGACGTGTCTAGAAAGCTTCTGCATCAATGCAATGCATTCTAGATGATTCCCTGGGAGGCTCGAGGCTGTCGCACTGGAGAAGGGGACCGGGACGTTATTGTTGGCTTTGCAGCTACTCAGCTGGCTGCAGAAAAGGGGCCCTTTAACGTATTGGAGGAGAAAACACTGGTGGGTTTAGTATTTCAGGCAGGTGGGGAAACCTTTGTATGCAATTCCTGCATTATTTAGGAATCTATCCAATGGAATTTCCCAAAGTCTGTTTTGAATGAAGCATCTTTTAAAAAATTTTGACCAGGCACCTGAAAGTAGAGCCTTCTTCGGTCCATCAGATCGTGGTCATGCCAAGATGCGTGAAGGAAGAAATAAACGGCACACACCCCAGGCTCTGTCTGCAGCTGTAGATGGGTTAATGAGAGGAGACGCCCGGCTCATTTGTGATTCGGGGGTAGTCGCTCTAACGGCGAGACAGAGGGAGCTGAGAGTTTCTATCTGTTAGGCGGATCCTCACCGGAAAGACAGAAGTGGGTCACAACTCAGATCATGCGAGGGAAGCTTCATGGATTTGCTTTCAGTCAGTGTCCCAAGTGTGGAAATGCAGGTCAGCAAGGTCGAGGTCCTCGCGGTTCAAGGCGGGTTGGGTCTCTGAGGCAGAGATTTGGCCGGGGGGAGCAGCCCACTGTGTCAAGATGGTACTGTGATACACCGGCCTGCCCCGAGGGCGCTCCGGCACCACCGGGCTCTGTGGGTGATGCCCTCTGGGGCTCCTCCGCATCCCGCCTTGCCGTGTTGCCGTGACGATCTCCTCAGACTCCTGCTGCAGAGTCATTAAGGTCCTGTGTCGTTTGGCTTCACCCCTGCCTGTCCTGAGGGTTTGAGCAGTTTGATCCAGAGTAGCATCCTTATGGTCTGAACAGGAGACGTGGCAGAGAATTATGGCCCTGACTTATCAATGCTAAATGCAAAAGAACTGTTTTATTAAATTAGCTATGCTAAGTGTAATATGACTGGAATCTTGGTTTGGCTATGCTAAAAGTAAGAGAAATTGAGTCTTGGTTTAGCTATGCTAAATATAATCCAACTGGAGTCTTGGTTTAGCTATGTTAAATGTAATAGTACTGGAGTTGTAGTTTAGCTATGCTAGTGTTAAATGTAATCAAATGTAATCTTCATGCAAATAGATTACAGAAGTGCAACAAAATTTAGTAGCAGCCTTGCAGCCTCTGTAATTGACAAAAATTACATGCATAGGCCTATATACTATATGTACATAATGCAAATCAAACATAAAGTAAATACATACAAAAATACCTATAAACGAATATATGTGGCATATGACATATATGAGAGATTGAATATTGCACAGCTGATGCAAAGTGCAGTAGTGTAAAGTTCAGTCGGTCACAGCAGCATCAGTGTTGAAGGGCTGAGGCGGTGAGGTAGTGCCCTCAGTGGTGGGTGGGCCTAGCGATGGCAGGTGCAGATCAGCATGGTAACAGCTGTGGGGCAGAAGCTGTTCCTGAGTCAGGCAGAGTGGGCATGTCTGCTCCTGCATCGTTTAACTGATGGCAGAAGGTCTAATAGACCACATCCGGGGTGAATCTGGGTAGAGGTGATCTTAAGGGCCCTTCAGAGGCAGTGTCTGCCAGTCGGAGACCAATGAAGTGTCCAGCTACCTTGACAAAGCATTGCAGGGCTTTCCGGTCTGTGGCAGAACAACTGGAGTACCATGCTGTCTGTGGTGCACCGATAGAAATTCACTAGGAGTTACTGTGGCAGGTGGGCTCTACTCGGACCCCCCAGGAAATAAAGGTGCTGTTATGCTTTGTTGACCAGAGAGGACGAGTTCTCAGACTATGAGAGGCCCTTGGTGATGTTCATACCGAGATCGTAGACACTATCTGCTTGTCCATTTATGTGGAGATGTGGCTTGCAGCTGGATTTTGTAAAATCTATCATTAGTTCCTTGGTTTTCTTGGTGTTGAGAGCCATGCTGTTTGCTAAGCACCTTCCTTACAGTTTCTGTAGCTTCCCTATATGGAGTCTAATCCTAATTAGAGATCAGCCCTATCACAGTTGTGTCATCTGCATTTGATGATGGTGTCTGAGGGCAAGGTGGGATCGCAGTCATGTGTGAATAGTGCATAGAGCATTACCTAATACCTATACTGAACCCTAATCTTCTAAATACAGTTATCCAGTGTAGCGTTGCGGTTAGAACTGTAATCTATGTTTTATTTATATATGTTACAATGATGCCTATAGAAATCTATGCTAAATCCAATATGTACAGACGTCTACTCCTTAACGTTTGTTATGGGTGATGCCTGTACAAACCCTCGTATCACGTTTGTATCCAGTGTACCCTCAGGAGACATTTCTGCATAACAAATGAAACCGAACAGGATCAACATTCAGTTGTAGCTGTAAAAAAAAATGCTGCTGCAGCTTCGGGACCTGAAACATTCCGCGGATAAACTCAGGATGACACCAGTGATTCAGAGATGTGACTCGTCGCCTGATTGAGATCTTAACCTCCCCCCCCTCCCCACCGTCCCGGTGATGCAGTGCTTCATCAGTGGTTTTTAATGTCCTCATTACAGAAACTTGCAATTAGGCGCCTGTGTATTTAACAATTACCCAGCGATACTCTGGACCCACCCGGCTCCACAGATGCGGGTCTCTGCTTGGCTCTGCCGTTGCCCCGATCGCTCAGCTATATGGAAGGAAGTGGCACCATGAAAAAGTAATTCTGTGAAGCCACAGCCTATAAATAGGCAGTATCCCAGAGCGGGTAGGGGGGCATCGGCGTGGTCTGAGTCGGGTTGGGAATCCACCACGGCACGTTTGTGCATGAAGCTGGCCGTGGCCCTCAGAGACGGCAGTGGAGCACGCAGTGATCACGCTGCGTGACTCAGTGTCAGTGCTTAGCTTCCTGCGCTCCGACGGCGGCTTGGCTGTGGCCCCGCCTCCTGGAGACCAGCCTCTCAGGGGACCTTCTGCAGAAGGGGAGGGGGAGGGGCTGGCTAGGGGCGGGGTTGCCGCAAGCAGGGGATTCATGGCCGCTGCTCTGACTTTTCTCAGTGGGATGGTGCAGCCAGGCAGTTCCACTGGAGGAACAGTATAAAAACAAACTGGGACATGTGCCAGCAGCAGGGAACACATAGGAGGGAGTGGGGAGCGAAACATCCAGAACTTCCTCCATTTTGTCTGACAGCTCAGGGGCAAAATGGGTACAGGTAGCACTGAGAGTTTCCCACTGTGGGCGGGACTTGTGTATCCTGCTCCCCATTGGCTGCTTTTTTTTTAGCTCCTATTGGGCCAAATGGGCAGTGATTGGCAGTGACAATCCCACCCACCATGGACTTCAGAGCGCATGGGCTGTCACACCCCAAACAGCAGACTCTGAGAGAGATTTAATCATCGTGTTTCACTTAGTCAATGAGCTTAATTGTGGCATTGGGGTATTATTGAAGCCTGGCCAGCAGTTGGGCTTCTCCTAGGAAATGAACGTGGGCTGGAATGGCCCGTTCAGGTGCACATCTGCACAGCTCTGCTCCTCCAGCTATAGGTTAAGGGAAGAGGACTCTTCCTGTGTCCTGCTGAGGTGTAGCAGGGGGCGAGTGAAGACGTTCAGCAGATGGAGGGCGGTGATTAACAGGCAGATGCTGAATGCTTCATGCTGTAAACATCATCTTGAACACTCCACACAGAACACTTCATACTGAACACTCCACACAGAACACTTCATACTGAACACTTCATACTGAACACTTCATACTGAACACCCTACACTGAACAATGTATACTCTATGCCGGACACTTCATACTGAACACTCCACACAGAACACTTCATACTGAACACTTCATACTGAACACCCTACACTGAACAATGTATACTCTATGCCGGACACTTCATACTGAACACTCCACACAGAACACTTCATACTGAACACTTCATACTGAACACCCTACACTGAACAATGTATACTCTATGCCGGGCACTTCATACTGAACACTTCATACTGAACACTCCACACAGAACACTTCATACTGAACACTCCACACAGAACACTTCATACTGAACACTCCACACAGAACACTTCATACTGAACACTTCATACTGAACACCCTACACTGAACAATTTATACTCTATGCCGGACACTTCATACTGAACACTCCACACAGAACACTTCATACTGAACACTTCATACTGAACACCCTACACTGAACAATTTATACTCTGTGCCGGACACTTCATACTGAACACCCTACACTGAACAATTTATACTCTATGCCGGACACTTCATACTGAACACTCCACACTAAATGCTGAATACACCACACTGAGCGCTTCACATTGAAACCAAATGCTGAACACTCAGTCGTGATCTTCGCACACTGAACGCTTCATTCCAAGTACTCAACGCTGAATGCTACACATTGACTTCCTTGTGCTGAACACTCCAAATTGCATCGCCTGCATTAATCATACCAACCTGACTGTCCACCCTACCTGTGACTCCATCTCATGGCTTTTTCATTTTAAAATATGCATGACGTATTACATGCAGCCCGTCAGCACAGGCACAACATCAGACCCGTTTGCATCGACGGTCTCAAACTGGGTGTTGTGTGGTTGACATCCTGACTGTGTAGCGCAGGCTGTAGTCATGTCACAGAGACCTTCACACTCATACTGGCTGTAATAGCTTTTTCCTAAATTGTAGATGAAGCCCCAGAAAGTAAGGTGGGTGTATTAGGAAGTAATCTCAATCATACTAATAGAACCATCTTTGAAAATAGTTGTTGTAAATGTACTTTAAAGTGTCTGACACATTTATAAATATTTAAGTGTGAAGCTGCAGTTTCCTGGGGCCTGAATGTGTTACACATGCATGAAATTCACAGCCCGATATAACCTGGACTGACTCTGTGGGTTTGAAATATTTTTAAAATGTTTGGAGATTCTTTCCGTGATGGGATGGATGCTGAGGTCCAGACCTAAAAGGCTGGTGGCAGTGGGCAGTGCGCCACCCCCCCTCCCCCAGCCTCTGCCGATAATGAATTCATCAGAGGCTTTATTTGGATAGTTAAGTTTGCTCATCCTGCTTGGACTGCAATAGAGCAGTTTGAGGGCCACTGGCCTTGAATATGCATTCTGCCACTGGACCCTCCCCTGAAGCGTCTCCCCATCCTCCCTTCACTCGCCTGTTCCGCTTTTCCTCGACGTGGTGTTTCAGCAGTGGGGCGGCCACTCACTTAAAAACCTTCTTTATTGAAGAATTGGAGCTACGGTGGGCCACAGGATGATGACCTCATTCCATAGAAGAAGCGGCAGTCAAGCAAAACAAGCAATACTTTCCATGGGGGGGGGGCGTCCTTGACACATAGGGAAGAGTGGAAGATAGGATGGTTTATTTTTACATACCATTGAGCTTGCACATGCATCTGAAAAAAGTCTGTTCTTTTTTTTTTTGCAAAGCAAAATGCACCATGTGACACAGTGGAGGAGGACGATCTATTTACAGAGAGGGTGGGATCACAACAGGAGAAGTAAAGATCCCTAACCATTTGGAGCTTTGCCTCCTGCTGGTTCACTTGGCTGCTTAAATAAGTCTTTGGGGGTTCTAGGTGTCCTAGAACATCACTTTTTATCCCTGGTCCTGGATCAGATTGTATCAGCAGATTTTCGCTCTACCGGACCTCAAAATTAAGTGTCCCTGTTTGAGCTAATGAGTGAGTGAATCGCATCATTCAAATCACAATAAAATCAAAACATTTTCAGCTAAAATGTGTGTATTTTGGAACATGCCTGTGGCAGCTACAGGTGCCAGTAATTATTTTGTATTATGAAACTAACATAAACAGTAAATTGCAACTGAATTTAATCAGCTTTTTTATTGTTTCAAGGGCTAAAATTAATTGGAAAAAATTATAAACTGTACTATTCATTTTAGAGGCAAAATAAGCTTTTAAAACCATGCTTTCTTCCGTCTTATTTATTACTGGCTTCCCTGGACCATCAGAAAGCCCATTAAACTAAAAGTTCTAGAGTTCTGCCATAGTGTGATTGTGATTTGCGGTTGCAATTGTGGGATTATTTCAATTAGCAGCTCAGTCATGGTTAATGAATCCAGGGCTGAGCTGGAGCCTGAAAGCCAGCGGAAAAAGCTGAAAAAAGTCCCCCCCCCCCCCGGCTGGAGACAGTGTGCTGTCTGCCAAAGTGGAGTCCGGCCCTGCTGCACCCCCTCATTCCGTCATGGAGACTCAGTGGCACAGATTCGGGGCGGGGGGGACTTTGTTTGTGGCCTGCATCTGTGTGTCCTCAGCGGATGCCTATAAATGTCACAGCCAGATCGGTGGTGAGCTGTCTGCCTCGTCCCGTGAACTGGGCCGCCCGGCAGGATCGTGCCCCCCCCCCCATAAAGCGTATGTGCATTTCAGGCAGCGCTGGTGGGGGGGGACCTCCATGCCCAGAAATGGATGACGGGCTCATATCTCAGCCCCGTCCGTTATTCCGATGCCAGACCTACTAGGAAAACTCCAAACCCCACTTTTTATTTGTGGATTAAACCCGGGAAGAGAACAGAGTTTGCTTTCTGAGATGGGACCACCTTAAACATCCATCCAGCCTCTGCACCGCTCCAGTGTAGGGTCATGTCCCATCTGAGCACATGTCCCGTGTAAATGGGGGTGGGGCCATAGGACCACTGGAAAGCTGATTGACCTACGGCAGGGGCCTCCAACTCCAGTCCTGGAGAGCTACCGTCCAGTAGGTTTTCTATCCTACCTGGCTTCTGATGAGCCACACCTGTTCTCAGGGAAATACCAGGAGCAGATGTGGCTCATCAGAAGCCAAGTGGGACAGAACACCTACTGGATAGTAGCTCTCCAGGACCGGAGTTGGAGACCCCTGACCTACGGAGTTCCCTCTCCCCTGTAATTCACCAATTCTAAACATATTATTTGATAAGGTTGGCCTTCCTGTATGAATTATTGCCCCCCACCTAGATTCTCTGTCCCGGGGCATATATTCCCACGTTTGCCATCCATGACAAATCATCAGCATCACCCTAACAAGCCAGTCACAGCAGGATCGTAGGACTGCAAGTGCAGGGGCTGAAGGGACAGCAGTCAAGGTTCTACTGTATGTGCTACCCCCCAGACGCCCCCAACACCCTTTTAACTCTCTGCCCACCAACATATTCAGAGGTGAGAAGGAAAAATGGCATCTTCAAAAAATTGAGCATTATGTTTTCAAGGCGGAGATCCAAATTTCCTAACCGTTGGAAGTCCTCACAAGCATCGGAGTCACGGCTGCAACCTCCAGCAATCGGCTGGGATCAATGTGACGTGCGGCTTCAGAGGGACAACTCCAGTCCTTAGAAAGGGGAATTGTCAACCTTCCGGCGAGTGTCGGGGGCTGCGATCTGCGAGCTTGCGGGAGGTGGCTCCCTGAGCAGGGGCTGCCGTTAGCACACGGAGGCCACGCGCCCCTCCCGCCTGGCAGGTCTCATCTAGTGGTGAGTAATGCGCTCGGGGCCTCCTGCTGCCATAAGCTCAGCGGCTCACCTCAGAAAACGCGACCCGCTGTCTTTACAGCCGACGATTCCCAGTAGGATGCTGGGTCTTGGCCCAGCTGCTCTGCATGGGTTTTCCCGCCAAACTTTAGGCCTCCGACAAGAACTATGGCGGAAGTGGCTCAAATGGCTTGCCCTTCTGACCTCAGACCTGGACACGCTCCAGCTCAGCATTTGTTGCCAAGGTGATTATGTAACAGTGCCCTACTGAAGCGGGCGAGGTGCTGCCAGTGATAGATATACACAACGATCTGGCATTGATCTCATGCGTGGGCTGATAATGGGCTGGGTCTGGTCGAGCTCAGGCGTTGCAATGATGTGACAGACTAAACGACGAGACCCTGCAATGACACCAAGGCCAGAAAACCTTCCTTATCCAATAGAAGTTCAAGATTCCACAAGTAAAGGTACAAATAAGACCAAAACAGCCATAGTCCCCAGTCCCCTAGATAAAAAAAAAACTAGGATTCTGTCAAGTGTTGTTGTCATTCCCCAAACTTCATACAGGACTTCTGTATCATACTGATTTGAGTTCTGCAGTGGTATTCCAGTGCTGACCCTGAACTGGATACACAGTTTGCTGTTACTACAAGTTAGATAGAAGGCATGAACAGGCAAGGCTGGACAAAAAATCCAAGCACTTTAAGTACAAAAAAGGGAATTAGACTAAGAAAAGCCAATCAACTAATTCCCTGAGCTAGATCACCACCTGCCAAGAGAGCCAGGTCTTCTGCCAGGTCTTCCTAGATGAAAGACAAGTTTACTAGGCTTGGGCTACGGCAGCAGGCAGGGATCTCCCTGGTCAAGACGACCTGCAGAGGACTCTCGTGTGGTGGGAGGACTCAAAACAGCATCATCATAACCTAAGGCTAACCAAGTAGAGGGTCTGAGTAACCAACAAGACAAACCTACTCATCTGGCCAAACAAGTGACACCAAGAAGTCAAGCTAAGCAAGACACTGCACTTTGATTAGCTCAGGATCCCAGACAGTGATCCAAACAGGAGTAGACAGAGAGCTGCAGTGGCTGGTGGTTTATATAGGCAGTAGAGCTCGTTAACTGCCAGAGCTTCCTGGTGTTGTCAATTTGCGTTCCCTCCTGGAACGTACAGCCCTGGAAGAGAGTTCCACTTGGTCTGTGGACAGTGTTGCAATATTTATACTATTGGAATGTCAATGGGCATTTTACTTTCCCACTGTAGAAGGGGAATTGCTGGTTTTGGAACCATCATTGGAATTAAATCCCTGTATAGTTACGTCTCAGCTTATTTTGTCAACCTGTCCCTAAGCTTGTAGCCACAGTAATGGATATTCCTTATTTCCTGGATGCTTTTGCTAGTGTTTACTGAATATACATGACTGATTTGCTGCAGATATTTCTCTGGGCTGTGCAGTCATCCTCCATTCGGTCTGATAGTTCAGTGTGTGTTCAGCAAGAAAGAGGTGAAATGTGTGTGAAAGGCCCAGATACTTAATGGTTTAACTTCTTTATTTTAATAATTCAATCATCAGATAGCAGTATTATGGGTTTGTATAGCTCAGAGGCGGTGTCCGTCTCTGCAGGCTAGGTCTCTATGACTATGACTGTAAGGTTGCCGGTTTGATTCCTGTACCCACATCTGGGTGGGGGGCTGAACCTGTGCTCAGACCCCAAGCTTTGCTCTCACCTCTATATGCGTGTGTGTCTGTTTGTCTTAAAGAAAGTGCCGAGCAGGATGGGATAACTGAAAAAACACATTCCAATGCACTTGTGCAAATGGAGCACGTGCAACATTTATGTTAAAGATGTTGTTCAAGGGTACGACTGTTTTGGAACTCAATCTGCAGCCTTGTATTTTTTAGTTACAGTTTTTTAGGTGACATTTTTTGTGTTTTTTTATTAGAAGTATAATGGGAGAATGGCAGTTAATGCTGTTATATGACGTCACCAGGCTTAATGCAGTCTTGTTCTGTCTTCCCCATCTCTGTCTCTCTCTTTCTTTCTCTCTGTCTGTCTCTTTCTCCCTCTCTACCTCTATCTGTCTATCTCTGTCTCTGCCTCCCTCGTTCCCTCCTTCTCCCTCTCTGTCTCTCTGCAGGTTCCATCACAAGGTGCTCCTTCATCAAGTACCATTACTCCTCGGCCACTATTCCAAGAAACCTCTCCTACAACATCACCAAGACCATCCGTCAGGATGAGTGGCACGCCCTGCGTAAGTGGGATTCTCCCTCGGCGCTCCCCGCAGGCCGCAAGCGGTCGTGCGTCTGCTGAGACTGTGTGGGCACTCGTCAGTCTTTAAGATGCTAATTAAGCTAAGAACAAGACCCTGCCGAGCAGCTCCTGCCTTAATTGGGCCTGAACGAGCTGTAAATATACATTTAACCGGCCGTAATGATTTGGAAGGATCCCCGTTTCTGCCAAAAATGCCAGACGTTTATTCTTATTAGTAAAAAAAAACAAAACTCATATCAAAGGCATTTCTTCAGTGTCTGTTTGTCAGATACCTGTTATGAAACAAATTAGTGATGCTTGGTGGAATTTAATCTGCTCTTGTGTTTTTTTGGTCCAGAAGCATTAAGCGGTGTGATTATAAGATAAACCTTCCCTCATCTGACAAATATTACAGTGTTATTTATCCAAGGATATAGCAGCATAGGGAAACCAGAAGCATCACACGATTCTTTGGATGGATTTGACACAGAATGTTTCACGCCCATTTATTTTTTTGCGATGAATTTGCCTTTAATTTCACATAGCTAGTGTGACGGTCCGTGTTGACAGTGGCTATATATAATTCAGTTTTCCCCATTACATACATTATTAATATACTCATGAGCTTACGAATGAAAGCACAGGATTGGTTCTGGATTTACTAATACTACTTAGCCACTTTGTCCCTCATCATAGCTAATCCACCGCCATGTCGCCGTTCGTAACGTGGCTTCCTGGAGACCAGTGCTTTTTATTAGAGTCCAAGAGGGATCGCTTTAGAAATTTATTTAGGTTGTAATCTGTGTCCGTACTGCTTCCACTGTTGTAATAATTTCATATCGATCCTCCGTACATGCAATTTTTCTTTGCTCATATAAAGAACAATCACAAAGAAGCAATTAGAGAATGATGCTGTGTTTTGGTGACTCATAGCTCCCTTCAAACTGGAACATCTGCGATGCCTTTAAATGAGAAACACTTACCACAGCTCATTCAGCCAGATGTGAAAAGCACATCTGTGTCCCCGTTTTTCGGGAGCTTGGGTGACGCTATTCTCTTGTGAGCCTCTCCACATCGGTGTTTAAGTCATGCTATTTCTGTATGGAGACGATGATGATGGACACAGATGGTGGTATTTTGGGAGTGACTGTTTTAAAATGGTGACAGGGTATATTTTAGCCTGCCTTAATCTAGGAGAGATGCTGCTTGAATTTAACTACGAGCCGCTAACCGCGAACCGCTAACAATGAGCCGCTAACTACGAACCGCTAACTACGAGCCGCTAACTACGAGCCGCTAACTGCGAACCGCTAACAATGAGCCGCTAACTACGAGCCGCTAACTACGAACCACTAACTACGAGCCGCTAACTACGAACCGCTAACTACGAACCGCTAACTATGAGCTGCTAACTCCTCTGATTGCTGAATACTTGAGACAAAGTACTGGCACACTTTGCTAATGTCGCTAAACACTACGCCTAGCTCGGCTATAAAGGAACAGCGGGTGATGGGCGCTTCTGAAACATTTTCACTCGACTGAGCAGGGGAGATGCAGCGCAGACCAACGGCCTAGCTCAGACTCTCCAAGACTGGGAATAGGAAGGGGGCCAGACCCAGATGGGGTCATAAAAAGGGGACCGAAACGTTCTGCCATCAGGAACATCTGGGGCGAATCGGACTCCTCGGGTCCTGATCACCTGATTACCATATCATCGCCGGGGGTCCCTAGACTGGCAGCAAGCATGATGTGTTACACCGCAAGGGGGTGAAAGGTGGGCCCTGATGTTGCTGTCCCGATGATCCATGCGCAAGAGAAGATGTCACGCTTACGGCCGATATCACGCCGATGTAGCAGGAGTCCGGCGTGACAAATTGGAAACCTGAGGGCCGTGGAAACGTCCACCACCGGCGATGGGGTGGGACGGCCAGTCAGCTTTTCCGGAATAGAGAGGCCGGCCAGACCTCTGGATGGGTCCCGCTGGCCTGGCCCAGCATCGCCTCAGGGTGTCTGATCGCATCCAAAAGCTCCCCGTTAAGAGGGGGGAGTGTGCTTCTGCGTGGGAGGTGGCAGAAAAAGGACAAAAGGCATAAACACAAAAGCGGCCCATCGGATGAGGTAGGGTGGGGTGGGGGGGGGGTTTGGCTTTTTTTAGCTCCGGATCAATAGAGTGCCCTGGGGCCCCTGGTAACATGGAAGTTTTCACCCACCCAATAATAATAACAAGTAGTCCCGGTAACACCGGCAGCTCTGCTGGTTCCTCTAACTGCGCAGAGCTGAGTTTCGATGAGTCGTGGACCTGGAAGGCCTATAAGACACCAGGAAGTGGGGGGGGTGGGGTGCTGAAACGCAGCAGATCCGAGATTAATCGGGGGCTGACTGCCACAGCAACGCATGTGCCGAGCAGCAGCCCGGCTCACACGCATTACCTCTGAAGTCGGGGTGTGTTTCAGAAGGCAGGCTTCTTGAAGGACACCACAGAAACATTAGCTCATTTATTCCTCGTTTGCTTTTTGTCAATCAAACACCGGAAAGCCGTAATGAAAATCAAGCCAAGTAGAATATTTTTATAGCTAAGCATTTATGCAACAAATGACAATAAACATGGTGATCACAAAATAATGGGAAGAAAGTCCTGTTACGGTGTGAAGCACTTTTTATTTTGGATTGAATGATTTTTAAAACCATATCTAAAATACTTAGAGAAGCTTAGGCAGTTCTGTGACATCAAAGGGGGCTGCAGAATGAACAAGAAGGACTAGACAATAAGCATGTCTTATTTTTATTCATGGGGTTACAGATACTGAAGATACATCCTGAAGACGAAGCAGGAGACCAGTGGTCACAAAACACACCTTCCTGTGATTACAGAACCAATGGTCATAGAGGACACCTTCCAGTGGTTACAGAACCAATGGTCATAGAACACACCGTCCAGTGGATACAGAACCAAAGGTCAAATAGCACACCGTCCAGTGGTTACAGAACCGATGGTCATGGAACACACCGTCCAGTGGTTACTGTACCAATGGTCAAAAAGCACACCATCCAATGATTATGGAACCAATAGTCCTAGAACATACTGCCCAGTAGTTACAGAACCACTGGTTATACAACACACTGTTCTGTGGTTGCAGAACCAGTGTTCATAGATACACTGTCCACTGGTTGCAGAATCAATGGCTGTAGAACATCTATTCCTGTTATTATAGAACCAGTTCTAATAGAACATACTGCCCAGTGGTTGTGGAAGCTTTGGCTGTAGAATACACCATTCACTGGTTGCAGAACCAGTGGTTACAGAACACACTGTCCAGTGTTTGCAGAGCTAGTGGTTACAGAAGTAGTGGTTACAGTACACACTGTCCAGTAGTTATAAAACCTATAGTCATAAAATACACTCTCCAGTGGTTGCAGAACATAGCAGTTATAGAACCTTTGGCTGTAGAACTCGCCATCCAGTGGATGTAGAGCCGGTGGTTGTATAATACACTATCCAGAGGTTGCAGAGCCAGCAGTCTCTTAGGCTTATATTTGGTGTCATTAAGCTGTTTTGTTTGTGTCCTTGCTTTAAACCCTCACTCACTTACAGACGGTCTGTTTGCCATGAGTGGCCCGCCCCCCTGCAGCGACTGCGACCACGCAGCCCGGCATGCAGCCAGACTGTTGGCCCAGTGCCTCAGAGTCGCATTACAGGCAATATGGGAAACATTTAAAACAAAGTCAGAAAGTGCTCTTACCCCAGGCAAAAGGGTGCATGAGTAGGGCGGCCAGCAGGGGGCGTCGGTCAACCCAACGCTACAACAGCACAATACGCCAGACTTTGTAGAAGGCACTTCCATGGAGTATCAGGAACCTTTATAAGAAACCGCATCCAGTGGTCCTAAGATACCCCAGATGTCTCACTGCTCTCTTTCTCACTGCCGTCTGTCCCTCAGAGCCGTGCTGATGTGCCCAGCAGCCACAGCACACATCACTGCTTTAGCATATGGGAAGAGGGCAGTGAGTGACTGCCTATGAATATGGATCATCTCCCCTAAACTGATGGCCTACCTGCCCCTCCCATACAGAGTAATCATGCATGGGTGCTCTGAGGGCCACGTTATGTTCATGTGGGCTTTTGGCTGTGACGCAGGGTGCCATGTCGCTATTCAGCTCCATCAATGACCTGAGCTCTCCCTCTCGTGCGTTTATCGTGCTCTGAGAGGAAAACACCATGTCATCCAGTGGCAGTTTAAGCTAAACTATAGCACCTCAAGTCGTTTTACCACCAGCAGCGGGGCTGTTTGCTATCACTCAAACTGTGCATTTGTATGGGGCCCTGAAGGTTAGGGGGCCCCCTATCGGCCACAAAGAGTCATTGAACTAGGAGTGATGTGGGGCCCCAAAAACAGCCATCTCTGACCGGCACACAGATGTTCAGCCACCAGTAAATACTTTTGTAGATGTGCAGGAATTGATGGGGTAATGTGAGGTTGCCTATGTCCTATCAGAGTGAAAGCTTCATATTAAAAGTATATACTGTGTATCATATTCATATATGCTATCCGTGCTGTATATAGCATGGGTATGTAATACTGTGGACTGTACATTGTGTGTAATTACTCATCACTTATGAGTATTAGTGTTAAACAACATGAGCACCTGTGTTTATACTGCAGGGGCAGCACTGTGACTCACTGTGTAGTGCTGTAGTGCTGTAGCCTCACACCTTCAGGAGCGTCAAATCCCTTCCCAGCCTTGCGTGGTTTGAGCACGAACCCCAACCCCCACCCCCCCCCACACACACACACACACACACACACACACACACACACATACTGTGCACATTCACTCTGGTTTCCACCCCCACGTTCCTCTTGCGGCCCCTACGCTTGAGGTGGATAGACGCGGCCACAGTGTCCCCCGCAAGCGTACGTGTCCCAGTCAGGTCGTCCCCTGGGACTGGCTCCGGCCCCAGGGTGTCACTGCATTGGATAAGCACTTTACAAAAAAAAAAAGCGGACAGATTTTCCTATAAATATAGACATGAATAAAGGTGTGTGTGTGTGTGTGTGTGTGGTTATAACATGGCTGGGTATGATGCCACTCTGTTCTAAACCTTGATACCTCGTAATGTTCACCCGGGACCAGGAAGGAGGGTGACAGTAATTAGGGTTTGCGACATCTTACTGATGAGTCGCCTGATTGCATTATTGCTCAGAGTGCCTTCACTGCCACCCCCCATGCCCCCCTCCCTCCAAGAAACACAAATGTAAATAAAATAATCCCAGCACACCACAGTACTTAGTGTAACATGATGGTATCACACTTTGAATGCTTTATAATCTGTGCTTCCTGGCGTGGGTGGGGCCAAGGGGGCAATCTGCATGATTGACAGCTCCAGGCAGCACTTGATATCGCCGAGGGCTTTGCCAAGCTCGTTAATATTGCACGAGCGACCTTGCCGGTAACATTAAGCAAGGTCACCGCTGGATCAAACGCCCCTGACAGAGAGCAGCCCGTAGCCGGAGAGTCTGTTTGCGCTCATGTTAGTGCGTTTATCATCCGGGCCCGAGGAAGGACCTACCGGCTCCTCGGCGCTTTTTCCCCAAGATTAAATTCATCATCAGAGGTGCTACTTTGTGATAAATTCATAGGCCCAGTGACTCCAAAGTCTTTCATCAAGCTCTGAAAACAGGGCAAGACTCAGCACCTGCAACTGGAAGTGGATGGTAGTGTTTCTGAAGTGTTATTAACAGTAAATTATTTTCTACTATATTATGGTTATATTGCTCTATACAAATACATTTGTGCTGATTTGTGTTGATATGACTGGTTGATATATATGAGATATGGCGATTTACGTCGCCCTCTATGGTTCTCAGAACCCGTTATAGCAGTAACAGCTAGGGGGCACTATAGATTGCGGTTGTGCGTGATTGATGGCGAATTTTATGTAATTAACAGGAAAGTGGTGCATAAGCAGACATCACATCCCTTGTAAATAAGACTTCCTGATCTCTCGTTCTTAGATCTGCTTCGATCCACCTTGGCTCCTGTAATTTATGGCTAGGCCAATTCTCTGACGCCTGGAACAGGGGAGTGCCTTTGATTTAGAGCCCCAGTCGTGATCACATGATGTCCTCACTCGATATCAGACTGCTAGGAATTGTGGATTGCAGAGTGTGTTCTGGCTCCTTTCGGTCAGTGGCACTGTTCGCATTGGCCCAAAACGCCATGTCACCCACCACCCTTACAGCACGACCATCCCCGTGACTCTGGGTCTGTCTTCCTCTCTGCTCTCCTCAGCGTGTGGCCTTGAGGGTTTATGTCCCTAACCCAAAGCTCTATCTTTATCTACGAATCCAGAACTGATGCGGAAATTGATTCTATCTCACTTTCTGGACTGCGAATAAATATTGTAAAAGACAGATTAAGTCCCTGCTTATCCTTGATGGGTCGGCCTGTAAGGGGGGTGATTGCTTAATTACATCAGGCTGCTTTGGGAGCGGGGGAATGTCAACAGTGATAATGGACAGGACGCCGTTCGAGAGTCACGTTAATCAGATACGCAAAAGGTTGCTTGTAAATAATTTTAGCAGCTTCATTTACTACCCATGGTTGGGGTACCTACCCTGTTTCCAATAGCAACAGAAATGGCATTTATACATTTAATCATTGATCTATTGATTATGATATGGAAAAAAATATATAATGTTGAATGATCGAGGTATCCTCTAATGGTATCCCCCTAGGTGCAGTCCTTGGTCCTGAACTAGCTGAACCAAATCATATTTTGAGTTTATTTGGTGGTAGTAAATTGAATTATTAAGAGATATGAATATCTGTGCCAAAAGCCTTCCTATACATACAATATAGAGTATACTGTGTAATGTCAGCCTGTCTGTAACATCATCCTAATGTTACCCATAGATTTGTAAATGCAGTACTGCATATTGCATAGTGATACTCTACAGTCAAATCAAATCAGATCACTTTTTTGTCACATCACTAGAGTGAGTGAACTAGTGAGTGAAAGCCTTGGGTCAGTTCTTATCAACAGAGCAGTAAATAAATCAAACAAATGCAAACTGTACATAAAACAGCTGTACAGCATTTGACACTCTACATATACACAAAGAAAACAGTATAATACACAATTCAATATAAATACAATACACCATAGAACAGAGACAGACTGTAGGTGTGAGACAGTAATAAGGCATGCTTAAAAGTGAGTACTCATGTCTAAGAATAACTATCCATGGATTTCCATGTCTTCATTATATGCCTCTCGGCCTCAGCCCCTAGCACCTTAAAAGTTATCAGTTGTCAGGATAAGAATAGGAATGAGAGAAACAGAGTAGTAAATATTTAGGGCACCGTAAAAATCCCACAGTAGAGTGGAGCTTCCATTAATGTCCATGGAAAACTCTGGCTAAAAATCGTTGGGTTTAAATTTCCAATCAAGCTGATTGGTAGGAGAGCCGGCCTAAGATCCACCCGGCGATGGGTCGAGCCGCCTGGCCCGGGCTTCACTCGTTGCCCGGCACTCGCCCTTAACACATGATGCCTACTACCCCCCCAACCCCAGATCACATCGGACCCCTGAGTCACGATCTTCAACTGCCCCCCGCCCCCTTGTCCCCTCAAGGGTGAAATATCCCCGTCAAAGATAGGACATGCTCACGGGTACAGCCAAGTGCATTTAGAAGTTCAAAAACAACCATTTAATGACAGTGGGCTGGTTGCTTTAGCCAGAAGGTACTCACAGAAGAATGGCCCCAGAGTGAGATCAGTCATCACACCTTTTTTAAGCATCGCAGAAGGTTCCGGATCTATTTTTGATCATGTATATTTATTTTTTTAAATACGTGGGTTGTTTCTTTTTCATGCAAATGGAAAGGAAGTTCAGGATGATGGGAAGCTCTATTAAAATACGAGTGGGTGTCATTACCGCCGACTGCTGACTTTTTTCAGACCTAAATCTTGAACTGCAACACTACCAGGCAGCTCTTTAAAAATGAAATGCCAAAAGAATTGATCCGGTCCTCACCTAACAAATATGGCATTGCGTTGGACCTGGTTAAGGTGATCTGTCTATAAGGGCAATTTTAACGCATGAGGAGATTCTGAAAAGGAAAACCATTGTGCAACGTAGAAGCCCAATGAGCTCATGAGTAAAAATTAATTAACGAGCCGTGTTTACACGTGGGGACACCCTGTAGGGGACACCAGTCTCATCTCAGGGCATACAGTCACACACTACGGGCAGTGCTATAGTATTACCAGACAGGCTAACCACACGCTTTTTGGATGGTGGGTAGAAAGTGGACTGCCCAAGGCACAGTGGGGAGAACCTCCACTCATAGAGAGCCAGGGGCCAGGGATTCGAACCACCGACCCTGGTGATGCGAGACCACTATGTCATCACCAGATTTGATGTTTTTTCACATAGGATGTCAGTCATTTGCCATTTAATTTGCAATTACATACACATATTCACAAATATAATGATCATTCTGTGATATGTTAACATGTATTAATATAATATTTAGTTATGGATCCCTTAAAAACTAAAACTTATTTAATTTTAAGTTTATATACACATATATTTCCAGCAAAAGGCATGTCCATAGTTTCAGGATAATGACACTGAGTAAAAATAATAACAATATACACCATAGACACAAGCCTTAATACAACCATGGCATTTATGAAATGATAATAGTAATTGTAAGCTAGAGGAATATAACTTGTGCCAAATGCAAAAACTTTTCATTGCACTTCAGCACAATGGGTTTATTAATCTACTCAGTGCAGCTCTATAAATGTTCATGTGAATAATCCGATATTCTGGATCAGCAAGGCCTTTATCAGCTTCGGGAAACAGCAATTTGTCTCCCTGCAGAAAATCTCCTCTCTGCTCGCTGTGTGTCAGCTGTGTGTGTGCATTAGGATGTCAGCCGCGTGTGTGCATTAGGATGTCAGCCGCTAGCTGAGCATTTCACACCAAAAAACAGAAAATATGCATGTTAGCTGTTAGCATGAAGGCACTGTACTAGTGTGTGTCAGCTGTGAGTATGCAGTAGGATGTTAGCTGTTAGCACAGGGCACTGTACTGGGTGTGTCAGCTATGAGTATGCAGTAGGATGTTAGCTGTTAGCACAGGGCAGTGTACTGGGTGTGTCAGCTGTGCATATGCAGAAGGATTGTTAGCCGTTAGCATGGGGCACTGTACTGGTATGTGTCAGCTATGAGTATGCAGTAGGTTGTTAGCTGTTAGCATAGGGCACTGTTCTGGCATAGTGTCAGCTGTGAGTATGCAGTAGGATGTTAGCTGTTAGTGTTACACTGTGCTTGGAGCTCCCATTGCATTGTTTTCCTTTTCATTAATTATTCACAGGGTCCTAAAATGAATTATTAATCGTTTTATGTCTCGCCATTTACCATATGTACTTAATCCGGCACCATCCACACCGCTCATGTTTTGCCGTGGTTATTTTTATTGTCGGGCAGATGAGGGCAGCGTGCTCCACGCACGAGGCCGTTGCTCGCAGGTCCGCGTGGGTAGCTCTGCTTCTATGGCGCCCTGCCCGTACACCCTGGGCAGCGACGTCCAGCATAACGAACGTGGGACCAAATGGGATGTTTGTTTGTATCTGAAGGAGACGCGTCAAGCTGTTTGTGGCTCGTGACCCTTTCCGATCGGCAGCGTATAGCTACGGGGGACGTAGGAGGGGACTGGCGTTAGAATTTCTGTACTGCTGATCCTAATGTACTGAAAACGGAAGGAATGTGCTTAAGAACAGGCCACATGGATCTGTCTGTAATCATTTAGTGTACATCAGTGAACTTATATTACACTGATTTATTTAGCAGATACTTTTGTACAAAGCTTCGTGCACTTCCAAAAAACAGGGTCAAACAGTCCCTGAAGCATTTCAAGAGCAAATTTCCAATACTCAGTGCATTTGTTGTTGTTTTTGAGATGAGACCACCAATGACCTAAAGTCAGGCTTCTTCATCATATATTACAGTACTGGGAATCAAAACTCAATCCGTTTTCATTAAATATCCACACATAAATTCTCCTGAAAATGTGTCCTGTGTACTGAGTGCGTTTTGGAAATCTGCTCTTCAACTGGGGGATCAAGACTCTGCTCAAGAGCCCTACAGTGAAAACTAACCCGAAGAACACAGGCTTTGAACTGGCAACCTTCCGATCCCAGGGACAGGAGCCTAGCCTGCTGAGCCACACTTTGAGAAGAAAAAAAACTGGGATATCTCCCATGGCTGGCATCCCGTGGTCTGTAGGGGTGTTATTGAGTTACTTGCCCCTGGAAATGAACACCACCTGGTAAGAATGCCTCCTGTAATTTGTAAACGCCACTTTTTGATTGAGGCCTGTCAGACTTGACCTGACACTCTACTAACAGCCTGGCCAGTCTGAAGGGTTGTCAGCCCCGTGTAGCATGCTCAGGAGGCCAATGGGCTGCCAGTCACAGGAACGTGTCCACCATGCTTCCTGGATAAATCAGACCTGGGAGCCATGGTGTAGACTGTCTCTTACTGTTACATTTCCCAGTTACTGGTTATTGGTACAATAGTCCAAACAAACATCCATAATGCCTGAGATTATGTGTACGATTTAGCTTATGGCTCTTGGGATCCATCTGTGAAGAATCTTTAAACATATGAAAAAGGAAGTGTACAATTCACAAGCAGTAAGCGCCGTTATGGAACCTAGTTCAGGTGCCAGAGGGAATCTGAAGTATATAGAACACAGTAATGTTGATTTTGTTTTCAGTTACGGAACAGCACAGGGACACATACATCTATGGCGCACCTCATTCACTCTGGTTCACGTCCTCGTCCAGCACAGTCCACATCCTCATCCATCATGGTCCATATCCTCATCTAGTGCGGTCCATGTCCTTATCCAGCATGGTCCATATCCTCATTGAGCACAGTCTTGTCCTCATCTAGTGTGGTCCATGTCCTCATTCAGCACAGTCCACATCCTCATCCATCATGGTCCATATCCTCATCTAGTGCGGTCCATGTCCTTATCCATCATGGTCCATATCCTCATCTAGTGCGGTCCATGTTCTTATCCAGCATGGTCCATATCCTCATTGAGCACAGTCTTGTCCTCATCTAGTGTGGTCCATGTCCTCATTCAGCACAGTCCACATCCTCATCCATCATGGTCCATATCCTCATCTAGTGCGGTCCATGTCCTTATCCAGCATGGTCCATATCCTCATTGAGCACAGTCTTGTCCTCATCTAGTGTGGTCCATGTCCTCATTCAGCACAGTCCACATCCTCATCCATCATGGTCCATATCCTCATCTAGTGCGGTCCATGTCCTTATCCATCATGGTCCATATCCTCATCTAGTGCGGTCCATGTTCTTATCCAGCATGGTCCATATCCTCATTGAGCACAGTCTTGTCCTCATCTAGTGTGGTCCATGTCCTCATTCAGCGCAGTCCATATCCTCATCCAGCGTGGTCTATGTTCTCATCCAGCATGATCCATGTCCTCCTTCAGCAGGGTCCATATCCTTATTCAGCATGGTCCATCTTGTCATCCAACATGGTCCATGTCCTTGTTCAGCACAGTCCACATCCTCATCCACCACTGTCCATGTCTTCATCCAGAGTGGACTACATCCACAGCACATTCATCGCCAAACCACATTTGTGCTGAAACATGCCATACTAACATGCATATTTTCTGCTTTTTGGTGTGAAATGCTCAGCTAGTCAAAAGTTTCTGCAAGCACCTTGCGAGGTGGGCGTGTGACCCGCTAATCAGATGCGCCCCTGATTAGTGTGAGTCATGCCTCTGCACCGGGCCTTCCTCCGTCTGCTGTCACTCTCTGTCGCTCCACACAGGGGACTCGTTTGTGCTCCTGATTTATAACGGGGACGGGGAGGATTCTCATGAGCGGGACTGTCCGAGCGGCTGCTTCTGACAGCCTTAATGCTCACTTGTTTTGTTGCTTAGTCCCCAATATTATCCGCTCACACAGATACTCCGCAAAATGGAAGGCTGGAAATGTACTTTGTAAACAAAAAAAACAAAAAGGAAGGGCTTGCAATTAAGACCGGGTGTTTGGTTGCAGAATGAAGCCCCTAGTGGCGTCTGTGCAAGACAGAAAGCACAGCCAGCACTTTTCATCTGTCCCTCTCCTCCCAGCTGAGGGCCTGGATGGAGCTATGGCCGGGTGCCTTTATTAACCACCAGCTGTGGGCAGTCGGGCCGGGCAGTCGGGCCGGCCACACGGTGACGCCGTTTGTTCTCGGCGTGGTGCCAATACCCCCGTGGCCATGCTGTTACAACTTCATATAATGACTGACTCTGACACGGAGGAACAAAAAAAACAAACAAACTGCATTTTGGCCCATTGAAAAAACATGGCCTGTTTGCCACAAAGAACTTGGTAAAATGTTGCAGTATGGCGAACGCGATTGGTTGCTCTTCCAGCACGCCTCCTGCTTCCCAGGGCACGTTATTGCAATACAAAATGAATTCTACCCAAATTAGGGTCAGTGGCGCCACTGGGATGCCTTTCTGGGGTTGGCATTTGGGAACGTTGGGTGGATAACAGGGTTCAAATTTTGTATGAGGTCTTGAGCTTCCCTGGTGAGTAAAATCCTCCATCGGGGGGGGTTTCCGGTATTGGTCTGTCTCTGTTATATAGCCATGCCCCTGTCCAGCAAGCACTGCTCCAGTACTGAGGTTTTACCAATACAGCTGGACAGAGAGGGTTGAGGAGTGTTTGAACCGTGTCAATCTGTCATATGAGACATGGCGTTCATTATTTTCACATACTCCCTTGCATGCTGTCATTAGCTCGGCCGCTCCGACAATGAGAAGATGATTTGCCGGTGATTAAACTGTGGGTAATAGATTGATCGCCAGGCTCTGGTAATGGAGATGAGTGATTCCATTTTTCCGTCGCGCTCGGGAAGACGTGTCTGGCCCGCGTCACCTCCGACCCGCGACTTTTGAGGATGTGTTCAGTTGTTTTGGGACAAACCTCGTCCTGTTTGTCCACTTCAGCTGCCGGAAAAGGGACATCAGCCGGCGGCGTCCAATGACACGATGTAAATGAGACGCCCATCGATCCGCTAGCGCCTTGGCGCGCGGCCTGGCTCAGACGAGAGCAGACGGGCGCACAGGAAGGGGAGTGGGCCCATGAAGGAGAGGACAGCTGAGGTTTTAAGGGACACCCTTAGATCTGTATCGGGACCATGTTAGGTTTGTATTGCCTTGTCCTTAGGCCTCTGTTGGGTTGCAGGGGGGTGAGGGGCGGGGAGAGAGAGACAGGGCGACCAATCACAACTCAAGCAAAGTCAGCAAGCATGCGATCAGAGCATAGAGACCGCAGTATAGCCCAAGGTCAGCCCGCAGTAAAATCAGTGTGGACAGCCAGAGAAACGAAACACAGCATTTGCATGTAATTTACAATCATAGATCAGACGACACCAGTAGATGCCAGTTCTTGGTGTTGAGTTGCTGCTGTACTTTCTGACACCCTGGACTGTGTAAGGCTGAGGGTTAAATGAAGGGATACTGATATATATGAAACGTGGTTAGAGGTGTAGTTAGATACAAAGATAACATACTCAGGAGGGCACTACTGGTGTTGCCGAGCAACCAGATACAGTCCTGGCATGAATTCAGAAAAAGACATTCTGAAGGTGTATGATTATGAGAAAGTGGAGTGAGAACCTGGATGGAAGGAGGAAGCGAAGGTATGAATGCGATGACAAAAGGCCGGCACTAGGAAGTGAGTAACTGCTCCTGGGAGGCGTCAAACGCGAGGAGATGAGGAGCAGAGACTCCTCATGCAGCCATCTGGAGATGCTCCTCAGCGGAGTCAGCGTGAAACCGCAGACTAGCATCTACAGCGGCTCTCTGAAGCCTGCGTCTGAAGGACATTACAAAGCTGTAGGCTGCACCGGAGCTCAGCGGGCAGCTTCTCACGCCTCCAGGGTTGGAGGAATCCCACCCTATGTGTGTGTGTGGAGTTTGCATGTTCTCCCCTCTGTGTGGGTTCCTCCTCATTTTGTGTAGTGACATGTGCTCCTTCAGAGTATCCCGATCCCTGCTCCATACTTCCTGGGATGTGCTCCAGGATCTCCATGTACTGGAAAAGCGGTTATGGAAGATTGATGGATAATAACGTTAATCTGTGTCATATTGGACTTGAAATTCATATTCTAAAATATGAATATTTTAGAAACGCCTTCTGTCTCCCCGATGAGCGGCTGCTCCAGGTCTGTGTTGAGCTGAGCTCCATGGTCCTTCTCTGTGCTCATGAAATATTTAATCAGGTTTAAACCCAATACAAACTTAAGCAAAATAAATCAATGTTCTTTTTTTACCATTCTCCTTTCCTTAGGACACTGAGGCTTGCTTTCTTTAATTAGACTGTGAATTCAAGTGTTTGAGGTAATAATGGTGAAACTGTGCTGTGACCCAGTAGCCGGAAGAATAGCCTCGCAACCTTCTGGGTTAGGGATTTAAAGGCTGCCTTTGGGAGGCGTGCTTGTTTCTGCTGGTTAACAGTCCAAAACAGTACAAATGATGACTCTGTCTGCGGCCGTCCGTGCCCTCTGTCAGGCTTACCCTGAACCTCCGCTGGATAAGCAGTTACGGGTGATGGATGGATGGACTTAAAGGCATAGCGGGAGGTGACAGTGTGAACATTTACACTGGGGGCTGCGATAAACGTCACAGCGACACGGACGAGCACAGAAAATGGCGGCCGAGTGATAACACCCTCAGCCGGATTTACAGGCAGAGCGATCAGCTCTTGGTCAGACAGTGGAGGACTCTGACTTTCCCGGACAGTGAGGGAAATAACCTCAACTATCTCCTCTCAGCAACCGGCGCTTCAAATTGGACGATTTAATTAAAGTCCCCCCCCCCCTGCTTTAAATCATAAAAGTGCGGCAGTTCGTCAAAAAAACCTCGGGGTGCGAGACAAACTTGCATGGCGATGTGCCAAAGACCCGCACGGACCTCTGTCACTGCTGGGCTGTCAATCTATCTGAGACGGCCTCACCACGGCAACGGAGGTCAAGCTTATATCCCACCTGACCCCCCCGCGCCTGCTGACGGCCGAGCGCCCACCCGCTTATCTGCGCCCGCACACACCGGAATGTTCCTTCATCCAGGCCTGCTTCGCAGGCCAAGGTCACATCCCATTCCACGGCAAGCGGAGCCAGCGGCTGAATCCCTAATGCGCCGGCTCGCTTCGGACGCCCGTGGCCACCGCCGGGGGCTACTGTCGGGCTTCTCGTCGCAGCGGTTTTATTAGGTCTGCTAGCGGAAAGTTCCTTCTTGCCCTAAATTGACAAACTGATTGGCAGGAACCTGCAGGATCCTGATGTGATGAGTGACAGCAGAGGAAACAGCGTGAGCGCGATTCAGGGCGATGCGCTGGACATCCGTCACATGACGCTAATCTTGCCACCGTGGTCAGTTGTTCCGCGGTAGAAAAATCCTCCTCACAAAGACCCCTTGGTAAATATGGACAAAACTGTTATGCAACTGTAGGGCACAGTGGACCACAGGAGCTGAGCGGGTGAGATTCTCCCACAAATCTGCTGATGTGTGACTACAGGCCACAGGGTGCCTTACAGCCCCCCCTAGTGGCTGCATCCTAAATGCTGTCAGCTGGGGTCTGTCAAGCGCTTTATATTCCCGATATCTCCTGGAAACAAAGGGTCAGTCAGCCCAAAGCCCCTTCATGTCACTGAGCCAATCAGGATGTGACAAGGTCCAGGGGGAGGAGCCACAGCCAACAAATTTAAATAGGGCAGAGAAACACACAGAGAGGTGTTTTAACCTCCCCGTTGCCCCAGTATGGGCAGGATTCCAGCACCAGCTGCAGCTGAACAATTAATAAAACGTCTAAAAAACACTCTAACAGCGTGTCAGCTGTCACGCATCCCCAAATGGTCTGCTCTATACGGACTGTGCGGTGCGAACTCTTCGAAGAGCACCACAGTGTATTCACTAACGTCCATTAGTGCTCGTGGTTTAGTTTATGGCTGGAGGTGTGACGTGTGCCGCGGTCACTAAGGGAGACACGTACCCGCCTTCAGGTTCCTTCACAAATGGAAGGGCTGCTGCTTGTTGTTCCATCCCGGTTGAAGAGGAGCATTTGGAATTGCACGAAAAATCGGGAATATAACAGGTACACATCAGTTGATGGAGCCCTTTTAATCCATATTGCGCAAAGAGGGATTCTAGCTGTGTTTTCGTCACATTAGATGCGATCGCACGCTCTCGACTGCATCCATTCCCCGCACTTTCTGTCACATGGACACGTGCCGTTCGCCGAGGCATGCTGACCTTTTTAATGAGCCTAGAAAGGCCTTTTACTCTCCACCTGGCGGGGGCGAGGAGGGGGGTGGGGGGGGGTGGGGGCAAATGAGCACAGTTCAGGCACCCCTACACTTAGCCAGTGAGAGAGATGCTTTTCATGGGTTATGATTTAGACCATCAGAACACACATCGGAGCGTTGTTTCACAGGTGGGTGTAAGCTGGGGCTGATGGTGCTGCACAAGTGCTTTGACGTCACTCGTGTGCTTAACAGCAGGTCTGAATCGACCTCCTCAACACTCCTGCACAGGCAGCGAGTCACAGGCAGCGAGTCACAGGCAGCGAGTCACTGCCATCTCTTATGTTTAAGCGCATCCACAGAAAGAGCTCATTATGCTGCCAGGACTAATTAGCAGCCTGTGTAAATATGCCACTTCTATAGTGTACAATTATCAGCCGCCCTTCACTGTGCCTCTCAAGCTCCCCCTGTAGGCAGTGCAAGGACAGGGCTCTCTAAATCCAGGCTGCAGTCATTCTGGCGGCTCTTCACTTTGTCCCCTAATCTCGCTTGTGAAACCGTAAATGTAATTACTTTTTCTTAAATAGCTTTCTCTGTGCTTGAAACCATTAGCATAGCTGCCACACCCCCACCCCTCCACAGACTGATCTAGAAATTCCACGGAATTGCCCGGCGTCTGCCTGTCCGCCGTCTCTGTCAAGCAGGACGCCTGTGGTAACTGATGGTGAAACTGTATGATAACTGACAGCTTTGGCTGCAGTGCCGCTCCGCCGTCATTTTGACTTCTAATCAAGCATTCCGACGCTGATTAAATCCAGCCCATTTATTGTCTATAAATACTGAACGCCATAACGGTCCGTATTAGTTTATCCTGGTAATAGCTGGTGCCGGGCCTCAAAGGGTCGGTCACAGTGCTTTTATTGGTGCTATTCAATCACCAGAGTGTCTTTGTCTGAGAAAATATAAGCGGTGTGATCAGAGATATGCACAGCAGCCTCGGCTGCGGAGTCAGAGGTGGGAGGAGAAGCGTCAGATAATCGCGAAGCACAGCTCCCAAGATCACAATCTGCGGCCTGGGTGACATCACGGAGTCCTGCTTGGATTTAAATGCCTATTTACTTAGCGGCTGCTCTTATCTGGAGCTACACGCATGGCTTTGCGTTGCCAAGATACGTCTTGTATGACAACAAGGCTACCCAGGAGTTCTAGAATGTTGAGGCGTAAACAAACATGTGCTTCCTGTATCTGTTAAAGTAGCTATGCTCCATGGAACAGCGGCACCTGATACCAGGATTAATTCCATGAGTGTTGAACGCATACGGGGAGCAGTTCCATTAACCAGAAGGCAGCGGAAATGATTCTTTTAAACTTGCCTCCAAACGTGCTAGAAGGTTCTCAGGAGCGTAACGGTTGTCCGGCTAGACGGGGTGGGATTTTAGCTGCTGTCAGAAGGCAGTTTTGGCCCTGAATACTGGGACTTTTACCATGTTGGCATGTTCATTAAATTAGTGTGATCATTCATTCAGCTAAGCGCTCACACTTTAAATGAGAGAAAATACCGGAAGGATCTCCAGTAGCCTTGGAACGGGGCTTCGCCTTGAAAGGCCATCACCTGTGGTAAAGAGAAGCTGCGGTCCTGGAGGAAAGAAACCGCAGTTTAGCGGCCAGAGAAATGCGACACAGCCTGCAAACCGCAGGAGGCTGGCTTCCCGCCAGACCCCGCAGGGACCTGCCAGCGACAGCAAGCCCAGAGATGGCTGGGATTACAGTACGCTGTCATCTGCTGCCTATTTAACCAATGGGAGCCTTTGATATAACCTTATAACCAATGAGATAAATCGCCTGTGATTAACGTGATGGTAATCCCACCCAACCTGGGCCTCGTTTTTCCACATTGTTAGATCTGTGCCTTTATTGACCCACCGGCACCAGAAGCCAGCTTCTCCTCTCCGGGATTTTTTGGCACTTGGAGGCGCCCCCTGCATTTGGGGCAGGCGGGCAGGATGGACAAGAGAGCTAACGCAAAGATCAAGGCTGTTTCATGTTTTATTATTTTTTTTCCCGCTCAGTGAACCCCCGCCAGAAGAGTAAGTATGTGACAGATTCACACCCGGGCAGGAGGGACAGGGCAGGTGGGCCGGGGTAGGGGACAGAGGCCGGGCCCCGCGTGGTCCAGGGGCCGCTCTTCCGTGCCGCCATATGGCCCCTGGCGTCTGCCCTGTGCTGGTGCCAGGCGGTGGCCTGCAGCATCAATCCGCTTAATGTCTCCCCCGTCAGGCCCAGCTCACAACTCGCACGTTTACAGATGGGCCGCAGTGTTTAAAGTCACCATCCTTCACACTGTGAAAAGCTGACTTTATTATTATTCTGATTATAGAGTAATTAGCCCAGCTACTCAGCAGATGCGCTGGTATGAAGCCGCGTGGCACGTCCTGAATAATCACATCCACTCTGGCCGTCAGCAAAGCATGAAGGTAAATCCAGTCTGATCAGATGCATTTATTACTGATATTACTCGTCATCTTGCTTCTATGCGTACAGTTCGCTCTTCGAAGATGACAAGTCACCATCACAGTGGGCTTGTGACACATCACTAGCCATTGGTTAAACCTCAACCCCCCCGCATCTTTTTTTTTGCTTGCTAATGCTCTGTGCTGGTTACCCCCGCTCCCCAGTGAGGGGGTGTTCATCTCTCTGGCTCTGCTTATATCCTGTCTGCGACGCCTCCATTTTGCACTTGGATCTTCTATAGCTGGAACAGACAGACAGAGAAACACTGTCACCTCCCCCCTCCTCTTCCTCAGACAGAAACACCGTCACCAGGAGAGATGTTTCCGGAACTTTTCTCAATGGATTGCAAATCCGCTGCTGTTTCGGCCTGATTTGCGAAACCCACCGGTCGACCCGCTCTGCTGGTCGGCTGCTCAGGATTCATGCCCCTCCACCGCGTTCCCCGGGGCCGCCACAAAGGCCCGTATCGACAGACCCGGTTCTGCATAAGCTCAGATTATTCTCTCCTCAAGCTCTGGCCGGCAAATGTGATAATTAACAGCCAAGGTGTGAATATCACAGTGCTTCATCTCCCCAGTTACCTATAAATTATTATTTTTGTTAATCCCCAAATATCTTGTTGTACAAATATACACATGTAAATAAGACCATTTATATGTAGTTATATGTATATCTATCTATCTATCATCCCTGATTATCCAGGAAACACGGAGCAGGTGAACACCCCACCTGACACAAATTCACACACTAAGGCCAATCTAATGGCAGCCATTGAGGCAGCTACATATTTTTGGAGCTCGTGAGAACACCCACACGAATGCAAGGAGAACATGCCAACTGCATATGCACAGAGCCAGGGAGGGGGATTGAACCGCAGCCCTGGAAGAAGTGTGAGGCCACACTGCTGTATGTGGATCCATCCATCCATCCATCTGCCAACCACTTATCCTGGTCAAGGTTGCAGGGATATATATGTAAAAATGTAGCCAATTTGGAAAGGCTTAGCCTCCATCAACTGCCAGGTGTGGCTCAGCGAGTTAGGATGCTGCTCCTGTGATTGGAAGGTTGTGGGTTCAAATCCTAGGGTCTGCAGAGTGACTTGGGCCCTTGAGACCCTTAACTCTAATTTCTCCAGGGACTTTCTCAGGTGTCTGTCACCTTGGATAAAAGTGTTTGTTAGATTCAAACAGATCTGGCTGCAAAACACTGGTCACCAACCCATCGCAGGGCACACTCACATACCAGTCATTTACACGTGCGCATCTATGGGCATACCCTGGTCCCAGAGGTGTGAGACAACAGTGCTAACCACTGCACCACCATGCCACTCAACATGAATAATCTCTTTCAAAATACATATTTGCTGTTTTGGTGATATTAGTGCAACAGTGGGAACAGACGTTAATAGTGTCATTTAAATATTCGGTAATGGTCGTTAAATTGTTTCGGTGTGAAATTCTCACCTTTATGTAGCTTAAGATATTATGAGAAATATCAGTCTTCATAATTTTAAAGGAAACAAGGCGCGAATAGCAATCGCTGAGGTCTCTTCTGCAGCATCATGACCAGTCCAGATGTGGAGGTCATGTGATTTCCGGCCCCACAGCAGAGACCTCCTAGTGGAGATCGCCCAGCGTTCAGCAGCCAGAACATTCCAAATAAATGTGTGAAAGTTTCATACCAGCCTCTGTTTGGA
Source organism: Paramormyrops kingsleyae (assembly GCF_048594095.1). Taxonomy (NCBI): domain Eukaryota; kingdom Metazoa; phylum Chordata; class Actinopteri; order Osteoglossiformes; family Mormyridae; genus Paramormyrops; species Paramormyrops kingsleyae. Next base: position 17,448,888 of record NC_132797.1, read on the forward strand.
GTCAGCTTGCTGTTAGATACCCTGGTTAGAGGACGCCACATTCCCACAGAGTTACCCCAACGCAGAGCAAAGCAGACAGGGTGTCCGACCAGTTCCTCATGAGGTGGCGACCGGTTCCTCATTAGGAGGGTATCGGTTCCTCATTAGGAGGGTATCGGTTCCTCATTAGGAGGGTATCGGTTCCTCATTAGGAGGGTATCGGTGCTAATTGGTGCCTTTATCAGGATGACATGGGGCAGTTCGCTTGGCTGATGGATAAGTCATCGTTTACTCGTCCGTTCAGAGCTTCCCGCTCGACTGGCGCTGCCATAAAACTAGTTAAGCGTCACATTTTCATTTGGAGAATCACATAAAAACAGCTTCCAGAAAGTCATCAAGTGCTATGAATATTCTTAAGAATAAATGTAGCATCTTTTTACATTTTTGCGTTCACTTCATATGCAGCGATTAGGGTTTTTGGTATTTCTATGTAATTTATTTAAATAGAGATAAAAACCTCTGGGTCATTCAGGTTTCCTACCGTAGGTCTAAAACTTAACAGGTTGTCTAAAACAGGTTGTATATTTGGTGTCTGTAAATCACTCATGGTATGTGACTGTGTGTGTGTGTGTAAGTTTGCGTCCCTTGGGCTGGGGTGTGCCATCCAGGGTGTCTTGTACTCTTTACTTCCTGGGACAGACACCAGGACCCCTGCACCCTCCACAGAATAAGCAGTTGGAAGATGGATGGATTGATGGATGGATGGATGGAAGGAGGTACCTGCTACATTTACAAGCATTGTATACTTACTAGCTAGGCATGTTGTTTGGCTTTTGTGACCAATGGGCCGACCCTTCCGGTCCCAAAAGTGATCTTGCTGTTGTACCCTTGAGCACGGTGACCTCAGCTGCGCTCTGACTGCGTTTGGCTGTAAAATTACTCTGCCAAACAAATACAATTAAAATTCACGAGTAAGTCTTGCTTAACATGCAGAGTAACTATGGGTAATGGGGTAATGTCTGGCCTGGCCGTGTTACTGGGATGCAACGGGGGCCTTAAACATTCAGAGTGAAGTAAACTGGAAGTCATGTGACATGAAGCTGAGTGTCATATCTGGACCTCCATCCATTTTCTAATATCCAGTTCAGGGATGCAAGAGGGCCTGAAGCCTATCCCAGTCATCGCAGGGCACAAGGCCGTGGTCCTACCCTGGACAGGACGCCCCATACATCAGCACTTTGGCCAGTGCCTAGATGTCCAGTTGCCTAGCTATATGTCTTTGGATTGCGGGAGGAAGTGGGGGTACCTAGGGGAAACCCATGTGACCTGGGGAGAGCGGAGGGGGCCATGCTGCCCAGGACCGGCCACGTACATTTAAAGCATGTTAATGCTAATGTTAATGCTGTCTTCCGCCTCACATCCCGATTCTTTAAATCCACTCCTGTATCTCTCAAATACTATAAAAACAAGCTAAAGAAAAGAAGACAGAAGTATACGATTTAATTGTGTGAAATACCTCCCGTTAAATTTTGTTAACGTGTGACTGACTACAATACCCAGAGTGCCTTGGGGAGGCAGCGCATTAAAGCTAGGTGTCATACAAAGCACGGGAGAGAAGATTTAAAGTGACAGCACTTCGTTTGTCTTAGTTCAACAGCTGGCATGGCGTCGCCCCCAGTGACGCTCCATGGAGGAATCTGTTGTTTCGCCGTTCCAAAATTAAGGTGACAGAAAACGCACGATGCATTTTCAAAATGTTACATTTGAAGAGAACCACTCGTGAGAGAGGGCGGCAGACAGCAGAGGATCTGTCAGGAGCTGGAGCTCCAGGGGAGGAGATGTCGCATGTGAGTCACATTCTCGCATGAATATTCATGCATTTATATATACAATAATTTAAATATTCACCCAGAGAACAAAAGCCTTAAGCTCCATATCATTCATGGGCCCCCGACTACACATATGGCATGTTCAACATGGAGCCCCCACCTCTACCCGAGGCTCAATCCCGTTTTAATGGGAAACTCTGCCAGAGATCAATCGGCACGGCGCCCCCAGGCTGCCGGGAGCAGAAAGTACGTGTGCGCTTGCATCAGTCCCCCAGCGGCACGTGGGTGAGTCACCGCCGAGCCTCTCTGCGGATGCAGGGGCCCCTGGCCACCTCTCCAGGTTTAAGGCCTTCCCTTCCCTACTAGCAGAATGTGGCCCCCTGCTGACACCTCGCCAGGAGAGATGTCCCACCGCAGCTCCCTGACTGGCAGCTTCCTGACTGGCAGCTTCCTGACTGGCAACTCCCTGACTGGCAGCTCCCTCGTCAAGGTTAAGCTCTTTGTTAGGTGCACCTGCAGTTACCATCATCAGCCTGGTCCGACTAACCGAAACCCAATACATACAGCAAGCAGACTGGGTCAAGAGCTTCAGTCAGCGTTGAGTGAAGCTTTAGAACGGGCAGCACGTGTGATCCAGGTGATTTAGGGCAGCTGAGAAGCCTGAGCTCAGTGTGTTTGTTGGTGCCAGACGTGGTGGATCCATCGTCTCAGAAACAGCCTCCATCCCGAGATTCCCACAAACTGCAGTGTCTACAGTTTACAGAGGATGGTGTGACAAACACAAAAAAAAGATACAGTCCTTGGCAGTTTTGAGGCCAAAATCAGCACGATAATGAGAGTGGTCAGTGGGGAACAGACAGACTCGTTAAAGCTAAAAGGAGGGATACTGGTGCAAAAATGTCACGGATCAAAATCCATAAAGAAAGTTTCCATACCTCGAGGAATTCCTGCTGTTCTGTAGCCAAATGGGGTTCTAGTCGATTGATAATTAAATAGAAGATTTTTTGCTGCAGTGACTTGCTTTGCTGCTGCATTCTGTACTTCTGGGCACTGCGAACCCAGTGATTCATTTCCTCCAAAGTCCAAAAGCAGGGTTTATTCCGGGACTCGATTGGGCAGTTTGTCCGCCACATACCACTGTGCTGACAGTTATGGCTTTGATGATCCACAGTAGCATCGGCTGGAAAGGTTAAAGGTCAAAGGGGATGAGGATGATTGTCAATGATTTTGATGGACTCAGTCATAATGATGAACGTGACATTACAAAGCCTGAAGACCCAGGATTAGGACATCCTGTCTATATGGTCACCAGGAGCTGACGTCAACTTGATGGCGAGTAATAATAATAGTAATGACTAGCCCTGAGCTGTGCGGCGCGTGATTGGTTGTTGAAATGTTAGATCAGTATTCAGAGTAGCCTGGTAGCAGAGCAGAGGGCAGCTGAGTGCTGCCTGAGTGTCCAACAGCACGCCGACGATGCAAATCACCAGGGCCATTCTGTCTGTCAGCTCTCCATGGCCCTGGCAAAGGTCAACGGTCAAAGGTCAAGTCAGGTCTCAGCCTGCCAGTGCTTGGAGGCCCCCTTCCCTGGTCCCCCCCCCCGTGCTGTGTAACCTTTTGGTGTTTCCCACACTGACATTTAAAAGTGTATGATGTTAATTGCTTCTGAGACTAACACTGTCACTAATATTAATTGTCCATCCATCCATCTTGTGACCGCATGTTCCGGTCAGGGTCACGGAGAATACTAATTGTTTGAAGTCTATTTATGGTGTTGTTGCTGGCTGTGGCCCCCATGTGGGGAGGCTGCAGTTAGACGGTGAACTCAACGGGCGCAGAGCGCCTGACGAGGGGGTCAGCCGGACCTCTGTCAGGAATGGCTGTCACCCAGCTCTCGGCCAAATCGTTCCTCTCATCTCCTCGTGGATTGGCATCGCGCGCCGAGCCGGACGGCTCCTTCTCGACTGCTGACGTGTAGCTGAAGAGGAAGGTTGACATTTGAAAAGGGCGCAGCGAGTCGAGCCTCCTTTTGAAAGGTGCCCCCTCTTCGTTAACTATTCCGTCGCCCCCTGCTGGTGACGCAAGTAACAACATTTCCCTGCGTTATTATGCAGTAGCTGCTCTTATACGAAAAGATAAACACAAACCCTAATAAAAAATAAACACCTAGCATTTCACCTCACACTATGTTACTTTAGTGGGTTTATCTGAAAAATCAGGATCTGAGTCCTGTAATGATCGTTCAACATCTTTTTTTGTTTAAATCTCTTGGTCAGATTGACATTTTACTGAGAAGCTTAATTGCCTGTAAGTAAAACTCTAAACTGAATTAGAATTACTGTGCCCTTGTTATGCTGTGGATGGCAGTCAGAAGTCATTAGCATGAGCTAGCCAGGGGTAGCATTTGTGACTAAATCTTTACTTATCTGGAAATGCTATGCCATTTAGGCGTGGAGCTCTGTTCACCTCCAGAGCTTCTTTTTCTGGCAAACCTGGGGTTCAGAAATATAATTAAAAAGTAATGCTGGCAGCAGATGGGTGACGGATTACAAACACCTGAAATCGCTTAAAATTTTACACACCATCCCATCCCGTATATTCCACAGCTCACCACGCCGCACCTCATCATTAAGGGACTGAAAATGGCCGGTAGGACTAATCCAGCATTGATCCTCTCCCAGAAGACCTGCTTGTACCATCTTCACACAGACTTTATGTTTGAATGACTGGGAGCCCTTCCTTCTTTTGTGGTTTGTGGTCTGATGTGTGGGCAGTGGTGGCTTAACACTTAGGGAAGCGCACTTGTAATTGAAAGATTGTAGGTTCAAATCCCCAGCCAGCAATTTCACATATGAGTTAAATGCAGAGGACGCATCCTGTTGCTGTGGTGTGTTGGCATTGATCACTAAATTCAATTAAAAAATTGCACTACACTCAGCGTCCATTTTATGAGGTATACCTGCTACCTAATGCAAATAGCCTGATCCTCTCACAGCCAATCACGTGGCTGCAAATTAATATATACAGACAGGAGTCAGGAGGCTCGCTTACTGCTCAGGTGACCATTCGAACAGCTAAGACTCCTGATCACAGTGATTTGCTGTGATGGTTGTAGTATCTCAGAAACAGTCACCACCCTGGGATTTTCACACTGTAGTGTCTAGGGTTTATAGCGTGATAAACCAAACGCATTAAGTAAGTGGCAGTTCTGTTTTCAAAATCAGAGGTCAGGAGGAGACTGGCCAGACTTACAGTGCTAGACTGGCCAGACTTACAGTGCTAGACTGGCCAGACTTACAGTGCTAGACTGGCCAGACTTGTGAAAGCTATCAACTCTGTGACCATCTGGTAATCAAACGAGATGATAAGTTCATATAATTCCCTGAGCTACCAAGCTGGGATATTTTTTGGAGAAGAACACTGACTGGTTAAGGACAAACTGGGGGGCTGGGGGGGGGGGGGTATGAGGCTGACTCATTCCTGCCCCCACACCCCAGCCACCCTCTCTCACACCCCCATCACATACTCTCATTCCTCTGATATCTCACCTCTTAATTGCTTGCTGCAGTCATCAAGCACCACAGTAAAACTGCACACCTGGCCTCCCAGGTGTTAATCAGACACTAATTAAAATATGTTGGGAAGCCTGTATGACTGGGGGGGACGGGGACGGTCAACTGCTGGGCCTGGAGCAGCACATCTGGGAGCTGGATGCATAGGCAAGGAAAAACCTGGATTGGAACATTCCTGTTTCTCATAGAGGGGGTTAGACCACAGGAGTTTGTTTTGGACAGCAATGGGAGTTTTACTTACACAAAAATGTTCTGAGGGCAGAAGGAAAAATGATTTGATCCTGCCTCCTCTAGTTCCTAGGGACCCACCTCCTCTACAATCTGATTGGTTTCTCTCTGAACCAATCATTTGTCTTTCTGCCCTCAGAACGTTTTTGTGCAAGTAAAACTCCCATGAGCTTTGGGACAGTGAAGCAGGATCCTCTCCCCATCACACTCACCAGCTGTGATTGTAAGTGGCGGCTCGTTATGTAGACACCGCGGGTCTTTGGTAATGGGTCGTAAGTGAATCAGACTCCAGGAGGGATCCCTTCAACCAGAGCCGAACGTCAGCCGGCCTTGAGCTGACAGAGGCTGAAGGCTCAGAGGCCAGAGCTCATGGAAGGAGCCTCCTGGAGGGGCCTGGTCACCAGGGCGCGAGGGTATCCCGTCATCGGGGACGCATGGGGGGAAATGAGGTCTGCCGGAGGGGGGGCGGCACGCTGGTGAAGCCAGCAGTGTGGGAGGTTACAAGCGCTGAGTTATCGGGTTTAAATAAATGTGAGGTGTCTGGTTCTGGCCTGGTCCCCAGGCACTGACTGACAGTGCTGCGTTCGCCCGGTTCCTGCTCTTCTCCCGATCCCTCCAGGAAACCCTCAGAGGCCGGAACCCCCAGATGGAAGCGGGCTGGGTGGCGACCCGGCAGAGTCAGCAGCACCGAGCTGCGGCTGTTCAGGTTCGCCGGACGAGCGAGATGGAGAGAATGATGCTGATGATAGAGTCACCATGACTCGGGTTAAATGTTGTCAGGAAATGCAGGTGACGATGTGGGGGTCGGCTGTCCCAGTCAGTACTTTACCAGACTTCTGAAGTATATTCATATAAGCAGAATAAATTCCCAGCCTTTCCCTTGTGCCTGCCTAGTACTTTCAGTACTGAGTACTCAGTATTCGGTTTCAGTATTTAAAGAGACTTAATAAGCCATGCAACCCTGCGCTGGATGGATGGATGGATGGATGGATGGATGGATGGACTTAAATAGTTCACAAAATCTTGTGATCCCTACAGCAAGGATTTGAACTTGTTTGGTACCAATACCTATACCCATAGCTCTGTGAAATCTTTGTCATGTTAACAAGAAATGATTCCCAAATACGTGGAAAATGCAACTGCAAACTCTGCAGCATTATTCATAAACTTCGCCTTAATCAAAGAATCATGGAACAGACAGGACTGTGGCACAAAGACAGTTAGTGTGTCAATCAGAGCATGGCGATTGCATAGAGAGCCGCCTACGTCGATCACCAATGGCATCATTGACTTGACTGCCTTTTCCTAGATTGGCATGTGCAGTTTTTGCAGCCTGGAGCAGTGACTGATGGACAAACAGGAAAAGCTGAGAATCGCATCCGATGGAGAGCTTAAGGCGACCCGGCGCCTGAAGAAAGGCGCCTGTTTCATGCTTTGCTGTGTGCGTAATGTTCAAAGGGATGCCATGGCGACTCTCTGAGGGAACTTATCTGTCTTCTCCAGCAGTGACCTCTGTCTGTTCCTGTTTATATTGCCAAGGCTAACAAACTCCATTGTCATTGGATGTGAAGGATATTAATTACGCCATAGGGAGACTGGGTGCATCCTTCCTGGAGAGGGGTGGGGGGGGGTTTGGGAGGGATGATTACTGAGCCACGAAGGCTACCCAGAGCTCACCCCACATTATTCTTCCATGCCTGCTCTGCCGCAGCCAGAATAAGGTCTGCATGGACTAGCCATCGCCCCCTAGTGGCTGCCCCCTCAAAGTGCAGCAGGTAGGAGTGCCGTTATGGATCTGGGATCCTAACAAGAAAGCCATGCTGTGAATCCTTAAAGTACTTTATCAGTGATTTCCGGCTGTATAAAACAGCTTAAAACGGCTTTAGCTGTTAGCTATTTAACTGCTTTGGATGAAATCATCCACCAATGAAGCACTATTTCAAAGGATGCATTTTTATTGGCCAATATCCAGAAGAGCAAGGATTCTCTAAATGAGCTGCTGGCTAGCATTTGGGCCAAAATGCCATTTTCTCGATGGTGGAAAAAACATTAGTGGCCTAGTAAATACTGGTCGCCATACTGTGCATTCAGAATTCAGCTGGACGAGGTGAACACAGTGATTTATTCCGCCGACAGAAACAGAAGCACATTTTGGCGGCCCTCAGTGGGAAGCCAGTAGGGTTTGCCCGAGCAAGGTGAAACATTTGCCGCAGTCAGATCGCGCCGGTGCGAGATGGACGAGCCGTAAACGCGAGCGGGAAGGCGTGCCGGGGAAACGCTGAATAATAATCATAAAAGTAATGATTTGAGCGGCGCTGATAGACACACAGCGTGTGGGGGCAGACAGAGCGAAATGGGCCGTTTAATTAAACGATCCAGCGGGACAAAGTCACGCGAAGTCCCATGACATCACCGGAAAAGCGACAAGCGGCTGGCTGGGGAAGCGGGATATGCGTTCTGCTCGTATGCAGAACCCGAAGTCCTAACGACACGTTAAAGATAATCACCAAGGGCATTATAGGCGTCTGAGGGTGAACTCTGAGCGAAGGAACGATTCATGCCTGGTGACTCTGAGGGATTCTCTGTGGGGTGTGGAGATGCTCTTTGCTATAACACCATGTCTGCTTCAGACACATCTCATCCAATGAGTCACGCTGGAGCGGAACAACCCGTCACACACTGAACACCCACTATTGTCTGGAGCAATCTGGAAGGGATTCTGTACATGTACTGAAGGACACCCACTGGCCGACTGTAAATGCAGACATTCATCAATCCAGTCATCCATGCATCAGAACCACTCACCAGGACCCTGTGAAGGTGGGGGGGTGTTACATCGCCTGGGAGGGGTCGAGAGCTGTATGAACCTGCAAACTCCAGACATGAGAGTTCGATCCACAGAGCAAGTTGCTGTGAGACATTAGCAATAGACTTCATTTGCCCCATTCTACACAGATTACTGCAGCTCTGAGGCCCTGTGTGTCTCAGTGGGTTGCAGTACTGTGCCTGTAATTGGAAGGTTGTTAGTTCAAGTCTCAGAATAGACAGAGTGATGTCACCGTTGGGCCCATGAACAAGGCCCTTAACCTCCCCCGGCTCCAGGGACCGACTGACCCGGCTTTCTCTCACAAACATGCGCCGCTTAATAAAAGCATCTGCTAAACAAGTAAAACACAAATAAGCTTTGACGTCACAAAGGACTTCTTTTAATTTTGAGAGGTTCATGTTTACCAGTCGGAGCCTCCTTTCACCACACACTCCCCAGCCATTCTGCACTTCCGACTTCCCCCTTTGGCTCAGCCCCACGGTGGGGGGGGGGGGGGGGGGGGGGGGTTGGACACAGCCGTCGCATTAATAACTGCCACCCGGTTTCCCGCCACATCCCCCCAACGCCAAGCTCTCCCAGCCGCCCCGGGCTTCTCTGACAGCATAGGTGCTGCTTTCTCTGCTCTCTCCCTCCTCTGGTTATTAAGACGTGTTCCTCTCCGTCTCACCGACAGAGCGGCTAGAAGCCTGGGAGGCTCTGCAGATGAAGCAGGACTTTCTGAAATATCCCATGCCTCTCTTCATGCCCGCTAGGCGGCAAGCCGGTCAGTCACGTTGATTTAAGCTGTATTGGCCCCATCTGAAAACTGATTGGCCGCTGGAGTGCCCACTCCCCTGTCACTCATCAATTCAAAACATATCATTGGCTAATGATGAGGTTAGCTTCTCTTCTCCTTGTCCTTTTCCTGCTTAGGTGGGTGGAGTCTAAGCCTAGCTTCTGTGTTTCATCCATCGTCGTATATAAACGCAGAGATTTTCCATTATTAGCAACAGTACTGTGGCAAACGTATATAATTTAACAGTCACATCTGACTCAATGGGCAACGTCAGTCAGAATGCACGAGGCGACATTCATTATTGCATGGCGTTTATGTTACATAATCATGCAGTTTTTGTGTATGAGTAAAAAAAAAAGAATCCATTCGAATGATTAGTGTCACTAATGTAACACTGACTATGAACCAGGCACTACATTAATTCACGAGTCATAGAAGTGATTCGGCTCAGATGATGTGTCACACTCTCACTCAATCACACACACACACACGTTTGTAGTCATATCCATTCATTTCTATGGGAAAAACTCTAACCCCTACCCAGCCCTAATCTTAACCATAAGTAACCAAACTAAATATGAATCTTTTGGCATTTTTAGGTTTTGGTTGCATTCACAAATTTTAATGAAATTGAGTTTCCCCTTTTGGGGACTGAAATATGTCCCCACAACATCAAAATGACAGGTTTTTAATCGCACTGCGGGGGACATTTGGTCCTCACAATAGAATAGATACATGACCCACACATACACGCGCCCGTGCTGTTAGCGTGTAACTAGGCTTTGACTTCAAGCCCCCTGCTAATAAACTGTGCTTAATGAAGTTACCCAGCTCGGTGCACTCAATAAAATATCTCCTGTTGTACTGGAGGAGAGATTTAGAAAAATGACTGTGAAGGACACAGACAGGCTGTGAAAAGGCCTGGCGGAGGCAGATTTGCTTAGAGGTTCCCAAGAAGGCAGCCGGCAGTTTGCGTTGTGTATTTAACTCCTTATATATCATACTGCAGAGATTCTCCTTCCAGTGCTGGAGGGAATGTCTTCAGAAAGCAGCATCCCAAGGATCTGCTAAATCTGACAATCTGTTGTATTTGCTTTTTGCAGTTTGTAAAAACTTGTGAAGGTTGTGGGTTCAACTCTCACGGGGCAGCAAGCCACACTCTGCTCAAGCGAGGAGTCTGGTCTGTGGTCACGATGCTGGGTTTACGGATCCAGCCTCACTCCTCTGGTACTTGGGTTGGCTGTTCTGGGATCAGTCCTCCTGTGCTGAGCTCCCTCCCTCTCTCCCCCTCCCCTCACAGACCTGAGGCGCATGACTGCCGGCTTCATGGGGATGGCGGTGGCCATCATCCTCTTCGGCTGGATCATCGGGGTGCTCGGCTGCTGTTGGGACCGTGGCCTCATGCAGTACGTGGCCGGCCTGCTCTTCCTCATGGGAGGTGAGTGATGGCGTGATGAGGCACTGCGGGATTCTGGGTAACGTAGTCAGCAAGGGGATGGACTCACAAACAGAAATATATTTGTTCAAATCCCAAAAACGATTTTGCAGTAGTACCATTGAGGAAGATGTCATATCTCAATTGGTTGTGTAGTCCCCTGCTGTACTTTATATTTAAGGTATAAATATAATAAAAATTATATTACAGTATAAAGTATAGCTACATGTCAGCGTGAATCCGCATGTTCTCGTGGCTGGAGGGTGCCCCTCTGCACACGGCACGCAATTATTCACGAGCAAAGACGCTTAATTCAGAAACGGCAGAGAAGACGGATGGCGTTCAGGGCCCGGGGGAAGGTGCCGGCAAGTGGGGGGTAGACACGCACGTCGGGGCAGAGCGGCGCCCCCTTGGGCGTGTAATGAAGCACCAACGGTTACCCTGAAGCGGAGGATTCAGCTTCTCTGTGGGTCTGCAAACTGAGAAGTTAAACTTGTCCCAGAATTGTATGGGGGGGGGGGGTAATTTATTTGAAACTTTTATAACCCTTATTACTCTGAAGTGGAGAGTGCAGAATGATCACACGGACCAGAAGGTATTACTGATTAAAAAGGACGATAACTGAGTCGTATTAATTAAAGGATTTTTAAAGACGTTAAAGATATAAATATTTTTGTATCATCTCCTATATTTCCAAGTCCTCTCCAGAATCAGTGCCCATCGACCCGTTAAGCAACACAGACGGCCACCTAGGACGCCATGTACTGAGGGGGTTCTGACATTCATCAATCCAGCCAGTTTCACTTGTTCACAGACAGGGGGCTCCACATGGCCTTCGATCAGCGCTGCCCAGAAGCATAGAGCACTAGGAGATGCCCCGGGTGGGATGCTGGTCCATTACAGGCTGCACACCCACACACACCCCCCCGCCCCCCCCCCCACAGGGAGGTTGTGCCTCACTTGCCTGCCCTCTCTCCACGCCAGGTACCTTCTGCATCATCTCCCTGTGCACCTGCGTGGCCGGCATTAACTTCGAGCTCTCACGCTACCCCCGCTACCTGTACGGGCTGCCCGATGACATCGCCCACGGTTACGGCTGGTCCATGTTCTGCGCCTGGGGCGGCCTGGGCCTCACGCTCATCGCTGGCTTCTTCTGCACGCTGGCGCCATCCGTGCAGCCGCCGCCGTCCCGTTCCGTGTGCCCCAAGACGCGGCCGGAGAACGGCACCGTGTGCTAAGGGCCACACGCCGCCGCCCCCGGAACCCGCCGACTCGGCAACCAGGACAAATCAACAAAGCCTGCTACACGTTTAGAATTATTCCCAATCTATCTCGGCTAAAGACTACGGTATTTTTAATGTGTGTGTGTCTAACAAATTTGAGACCCTGATAGGGTCTTTCACAGAGACTGACCTTCTGTGCCGGATGCCACAAACCGCCAGGAACCGCGGCATGGCACGACGGTGTCTATCCGCTCGCCGGTGAGGTCCCCGCCCACCCCATGCCCAGTTTGATGGGTGGTGGGATGCGGATGGAGGGGCAGTTCTGGCTGGTGGTGGTATGGGGGGGGGTGCTATTTAACAGAAACACCACCCATCGAAACGACAGACCTCCCCCGCGATTATGTCAACAGAGCCCCTGAAGCTGCAGGTCGAGCAAGACGTCTGACGTCAGGAACCAACCACCGCAGCGAGCAGAAACGCTCTGAGCATTCGGGAGCGAACGAGATTCGCAGTTTGGTGGGTTTTTCCTCGGACTGCGTTCAAGGAACATGGAGACCCAGAATGAGAAAGGCGGCAGCTGGGACAGGTAACCAGACTGTTTGGTGGAAAGCAGCGAACGTCGGGTGAATCGGACAACCGCGGAGCAGAGGGGCGACCCGCCTTGTACAAAAATGTAGAGTCTCCAGCGGGATTAAAACTGAAATCCCATATTTGAACGTTTTCATGTCTGAGGTACATCCCATTCCGGCCCAGAGGGGCGCCTTTCCTTCTTAGGTTATTCTCGCTTGTTTTCTAAGGGAAGCCACTCTTTTACCACATGTGCGCGAGGTCTCCGAGCACCGCGTCAACTCCATTCCACCGTTGTCATAGCAGTAAGTACCTGTGGGTGTTTTACAATTTCTGTAGAAAAAAAAAGTATTGTAAAAATAACAATATAACAATTAAAAAAAAAAAGAAAAGATCAAGACCTGCCCAAGGAGAAAATGTTGGGTAATTCATGAAATGGAAAATGAAAGGTGCAGTATCCTGTTTGTACCATGTAGCGGGTTCTTTGGCTGCCGGTGAGGGGGGGTTTAATGTCATGACATGGGTGCCCCCGCTATTTCTGACGGCAACACATCCTCCCTTATACCTCTGTCGTCTCCAACGCCTCGTAACAGCTCTATGTCCCATTCTGTGCAGAAAGATGGTTCCAGAAACACCACCCGGCTACAATCGATGCTTTGTACCTGAAAACCCAGCAAACTGGAAACCAGTGTGGCAGCCTTTGACTTCCCACAGAATGTTTAATGCTGAATGTGCCCGTCACCTCGGCCAGCTTCCTGGAGTCTGTCCCCAACAGCCGACGGCATCCCATGAAGGGGATGTTGGCCCCTTCTAGGCCACATACACACTGCAGGTCATACACACTGCAGCTCATACACACTGCAGCTCATACACACTGCAGCTCATACACTGAACTACATGTCTTTGAAGCCCCAACACGTGTGAGGGAACAGTGCTACCCACTGTGCTGAACATTTACAGGAGGAAGCAGGACCGTTAGATGGTACATTTGGGTCTCATCATGTGACTCAGCTACATGTTGAAAAGATTCACAAACAATGATAGCATGTGGCCAAGCTAGCCAACACTAACAAGCCTATGCCGTCCCAGGAGGGCATATATAGCTATAGCTGCTGGCTACTTCCCAGCGTTTAGACCGGAATTTTGAAACGTAACAATAATAAATCCTAAGCAGAGACTACAAGTCAATCTGCTGAGAAATTGCCAGAGTTTACAATTTAATATGTGTTAAATGGTGGTTGACAATCATATCAGCTCCTGAATTCTCTCTTTGGAGAATCCTGTCCAATTCTAGGTGAAAGCAGAGTGAAATCTGTCAGGCTGTATTTAGAAATGCTCGGTATTAGGCATCATCAATGGTTGTTATAGAGTAATGTACAGTCTGGCTGTTTAAAGCAGAATCTTGAGTTGGTATTACATTTATGCGGGGTGTAAGCAAAGCTGGAACAGTTAGGGGAACTCAGGTTTCCATCAGATTACTTGGAATGTTATGAGCAAATTTACGATCCATCACAAAAAGGCTTGGGTCTGGAAAAAGTTTATTTTTAAGCATCTGCCATGGCGATCTAAGCATCATAAGCTTGTAGCATCTTTGACCAAAGCCTAGAATCTGCTGGATTTCCTGACTCCGCTCAAATCAAAGCCGGACCTTCAACGCTGTTCTCACAGGAAAATAAAACCTCAAATACCTACCTGAGGGGATCTCTCCATCTTTCCTCCATGCAGCTAATCAAGTACTGGGTCGTGGCGATGCAATTAGACAGTAATGAGACTAACGAATGGCTCAGCAGCCAGTGCTCTTAATTTTTTTCTCTCTCTGAAGAACCTCCATTAGATAGGCAAGGTACGTGTCTCATCTCCCAGGCAGAGCTCTGTGAGGGGCTAATTAAACGCCCAGCTAGCGATTCCTTACGGATGCATTCACATCCAGACGGACCGTTTCCCTCCCGATTCTCACGCCGCCAGAGCCAAAGCAGAGCCGTGGCTCGGACATATGATGTCATTTGTCACGGCAGCCTAATTCTGGGGCGAGATTTCAGCTGGAAAAGTGAGGTTGGCTTTGGAAATGATGCACCCTGCGAGCTGAACCTGGAAAAAGAGAGGGGGAGAGAGAGAAAGAGAGGGAGGGAGGCGTGGAGGACGAGGCAGAAGGCTCCTGCACAGAACAGACAGAACAGAACAGTCGCGTTTAGATAAGAATCAGCCGGCAGTGAAAGACAATTGTAGTCAATTAATATGCTGGAGCAAACTGGCTTTTTTATTGAAGTAGAAAAAATGGGTTTAAAGGGTCCGGATGACAGGCCGCTAAACTGCGGGGGCTGCTGCCATGGCAACCAGAGCGACAAACAGCTCAGCGGTGATAGGAGGGTCGTGCCGGCCCCGTTCCCAGCATTAGTCTTAATTAGCTCATAAAGTGACGTTTAAAAAGCCCCCCGGCGTGAACCGGGGAGCGACCTTGGGCGGCCCCCCGAGCGAGCGGCGTCCTCTCAGGACTCTGCACTTTCTCAACTTCACGACGCCCCGGATATTTTGAAAAGACTTTCGGTCGCAGGCAGCAAAGCAAGCTGCCGAGCGTGAAATTACAATAACCCGACTTGACACACTCCGCGTAATGCGCATTTCCCCTGCCCCACCCTCCCTGGAAGCAGACGGCAGATAAAAGCCCGTCTCACGCCATCGGAGACTTTCCGAGGACGGAGACGCAACGTGATCATTGTCCAACAGCTGCTGATCCGGCAGAAAAAATTTAAATAAAACAACAGAGAGAACAGTAAACTCTGAAGAGCCTCAGCTGAATACTTAAACAGACCACATTTTTTTTCTTTTAAATACTTTCTCTAATTGTGTAGGAAATTACATGCATTTCTAAAAACATTCACTTTCACTTAGGGTGTAAGCCTCTTGCAGATCCCTGGTTGAGTTGTGGCTGCCGTATAAATTGTGGTCTCTTGTATGACCACAGCAGCAAAACTGAAGACCCTAACCCAATTATCCTGGGGTCTTTGGGGCTGCTAATTATTTCCCCTTAATTAAACCAGAAAAATATCAAAAAGTAGCATTGTACAGTTAGCAGTTCGTCTACATCCATTCTCACTTCATAGTTGGTGTCAAGCAGTTACACAAGGGGTCAATGGAGCGGGTGGAGTCTCATTTGGTGTAGAATACCCCAAGAGGAACACAGAAACAGATACTGCAACTTTCATTTCAACCAGTATAAGAACCTGTCAATCTTTTACATCAGTAATGTGTCTGTTGAGTAAACAAAATAAAAACAAGAAAAAATAATTCCTGGAAATGTTCAACTGTGGAATGTATAACCATAAAAAATTAATAAAATCTCATTGGTGTGTTTACTTGTACTGCTTGAAGCCTCAGTTGTGCAGGATTGTTTGAAATGATTGTGTACCTCTGCTTCATTGTCATTAATATCTACGATGCCAAACTAAGCTGGGGACAATGTAAAGACAACAATTGTGCATGAACTTGCCAAAACAAGACATTTGGTGACTTGGTTAAGGGGGAAAATGTCTTTATGTAACAGGTATTCAACAAGTCAAAGCAAGCTTGACACCAACGTCTCACTATGCGCGAAAACTTATGAATCCTACCACAACTATCCACACTCATCCAGATCTGACTGAGGAAAAATACAAAACAGACTCCAAAAAGCTACAATTAAGTAGGGAAGGAAGAAAACGACAGGACATTTATTCCAACTAATCAGTGAAGATGCAGAATCCGGGTAAATTGAAGGCCAGAGTCATTTGAGTAGATGAAACTGCAACACGTAAGCTGGTAATGAGAGCTTGGTGAGAAGGTTTAGGGATGCATGTGAATCCGGCGTTCATCAGGACAACCAAAATCACAGGGTTTCCTGTCAGAGCACGTACAACCTAGCTGGGCCCAGAAGGATGTCCAACAGGGATGCCATCTACAGGGAATTTCCCAGTCTGCAAGGTATAAACCTCATAAATAGATTTCAATCTCAAAGACGGGCTGCACCTCACCTATAGACTAAAAAGTGGACAAACGCCATGAAAGCCATGCTTGGGGAAAAACAAAAAAAATCAGCCACAAGCTGGACTGGCGCTTCATTCATGCATTCGAGACGTCAGTCACCTGGCGACACTGACGAAGGCCGGAGTGCCATCTGTTTGTAATGAAATATTAAATACAATAAAACAGGGGGGTCGGCGTGACAGGCTGCATTCACAGCGCCTTCCGACACACAGCGCAGAGGAACGAAGCCAACGGCACACAGCTCGTCAGCATCATTAATTCATGGCATTGCTTCATCGTCCATTCGCAATTTCTTAGTATTGGCAACTTTTCATAAAATATTTAATGTACCGCTGCCTGGCGCAATCAATGCATTTAGGAAAGGCGCTGATAATTACTCCGCTTGAGAACGATAAACAATTTACGGCAGAATCCAATAATCTACAGCAGGGCTGTTTGCGAGCAGTTTTTTTTTTCCCCCAGCTGCGGTCCTCAGAAAGAGCAGCCCTGTGTTCCTATGCTCACATTCTGAGTGGATGTTATGAGCAGCATCAGATCAGCAGTCCTCAGGACAAGGCCTTCACAGGCTACAGCCCAGACCTCTTTAGGTACCATCGCAGTTAAGAAAGAACTTCAGAACTGTGGTGGAACCCAAAGAGGTCTGGGGAGTGGCCTGTGAAGGCCTTGTCCTGAGGACTGCTGATCTGATACTGCTCATAACGTCCTAACTTGTCCTAATCTCCTTAACTGCAGCAATTATTAGCGGTTAAAGGCATCACTAAAAATCACAGCTCCCGGGATGCAACAGTCACAAAACCCTGCACTGACTAATAACCGATATCAAAGGACGGCAGCCTGGTCGGCAGATTAATGACGTTGGTGTACTGGGGGCGAAGAGAAGGCGCAATCATGACGTCATGCACTAACCGCGAGCGTCTGAAGGCGGCAAATGGAGGACGTTTCAGTAGAGAGGTGGCCAGTCAGATTCCCTCGTCCACATGTGGCCCCCTCATTCCAAAAAAACTCTGCTGAGAAAGCTCAGGCAGGGCCACAACACGGGAAAACGCTGAATCATGTGACCCTATTAATAAACCACAGGAGAACAGCCTGGGGCAAAAGGCAGAGCGACAAGCAGGGATTCCAAGCGAGTACAGATAAACAGCCCTGATCACCGATATGGAGGAGCAGAAGCATCAGGCAAAGCCGTGACGCTACGAAGCCCCAATCCAAACACTGTCAACCAATCCCGTTAGAGCACCGACACAGCCAATCACTGCATGAGACTCCGTCATTTCGCATTCACTGAAAGTGACCAGGCAGATTCGCCGGAGATCATATATTCCAGATAAAGACGGTACATCTCAAAGTGCATCTCAGTGCGAGCAGGAAGTGTCACACTGCTTCCCACAAGCATCTCCAAGATGGCAGCCCCTTCCGCCAGACGGAAGGTTCTTGAAGGTTCACAGGTTAATAAAAATAAATAAATAAATAAAAGAACGCCCAAACTCATGTCAAGTTTTCTTTTTTATTTAAGATTTAGTTTCCAGACCTGTAGAGAGAGGTACAATTCCTTAAGCTTTTCATTTTAAACTTTATTTTAGCATGTCGTATATCCCATGGCTTAACTGCATCAGCTTCTCTGAATGTATTTACTTTTCTCTTGAATACTGTTGAATACTGAACAGTTGGCAAGAACCTACACAGCCAATAAAGAATTAAGACAAAATAAAGAGTCGGTGATTTGCAGGGGGGGGGGGGGGGGGGAGGGGGACAAAGGTAATTTTCTGGGGTCTCGCCAAACTGCTTCCTGTCACCCTGAAGTGCTGCTGTCCTTTCACATTTGACTTTGAATATTGTTACGGCTGATGTGGTGAAATCTGTGTGTGTGTGACAGACAGAGAGAGAGAGAGAAGGGGGGGGGGGGGGGGGGGGGGGGAGGACAACCCCATATGTACGAACATTCATTATGCCACCATCGTGGTTCCTTTTCATCTAAAACCAATGATAGTTAATTTCTTAGCATTATCCCAAATAAAACAAAAATAAAACATGAAATCAGGCATCACTGAATCACTCAAACATGCTTCTTTTTAAATCAGTGAATGATTCCATCCCAAAAACGAACACAACAAAACCGTCTGAAGGGTTGTCCACCCCCCCTCCCTGTTGCCATGGCAAAGACAGAAAGCAAAGGCCGGGTTAGACGTGGAGATTCTGGAGAGGCAGAAGAGAGGTGAGATGATCGGTGCGAGCCTCAGCCGGGCCTTCCTGGTCACGGTCCTGATGTCGCTCGCGTTACCGTCAGCATGACGAACGTCCCGAACCCCCCAGCAAAGCCACCCCACCCTCAAGGAGCGATTTCGGGGTCGTAGGAGTGGGGCCTGACTCCGATGGGGGGGGGACCACAGCACCTCTAAGCACTGGCCCAACCCAAATCCCAGCAGCACAGGACTTCTGAGGAGCCTCAACATTATCTTGCTTCTCTTTGCCCATAATGCCCACTTTCCAAAGTCCTTTGGTCAACCTGACCATGGAATTTGGGGGGGGGGGGGGGGCTCATATTTGGCATTGCTTTAAAAGGCAGATCTGTTGTCTTTCGCCAGCTACCCTGTTTCTATCCCAGCACTTCTCTTCTCCAGAGGACGTTTCTTCAGTTCCATTTCTCACGCAAACCTCTTCTGAGCACGCTAAGTGAAGGCTGGGCGGTGTTCAGACCTTAC
Source organism: Paramormyrops kingsleyae (assembly GCF_048594095.1). Taxonomy (NCBI): domain Eukaryota; kingdom Metazoa; phylum Chordata; class Actinopteri; order Osteoglossiformes; family Mormyridae; genus Paramormyrops; species Paramormyrops kingsleyae. The sequence continues at coordinate 17,468,042 of NC_132797.1, forward strand.
GGGGACTCCATCTCGCACAACTGTTTTCTTCAGAGTATCCTGCCGATTGCTGGCTCTGATCAACACGACCCCGGTATCCCCAACACAGCACCACCTACTGGGCGGGAACTGTAATTGCTTTCATTGGACAGACAGAGGTGATGTAGTAATGTGAGAGACAGGGGGAGGAGCCTGATGGTGGAGGGGCTGTAGAAACGGAGGGAGAAGGGTAGGAAAAAATACATAATGCTGTTATTACGTTAATAGTTTTGCGATCAATCAACTGACGGGTGTCCGTTATTGGGCTTGCCGGCCGGCCGCCATCCCTAGTGACGGTCCATGGCGGCACTCTGTAGCAGATCTGTGGGTGTCTGGGTGGGGGGTCTGAAGGCGGTCTGGAAGCCGGGCGGGGGTGAGTGGAACTGGCTGGCGGGGTTGGCGGTAGGCGGTGGGTAGGCCGCCCAGCCGGCTCTGTGGAGGGGTATCTGCGCTCCAAAGGGGGCACTGTGCAGGGGCTGGGGGGGCGCGGCCGAGCCAGGAGCGTCCATCTCTGTGAGAGCCTGCAGCGACTTAAGCCAGTGTGGGGGGTTGTCGTCCTGGAGAGAGTCCAAACTGTTGCCTGAGGATGCTGGGATACCTGCGGGGGGGGGGGGGGGGGGGGAGAGACATACATTGGTTGAGTCTGCAATATGGCCTGACCTTGCTGAATCAGCCCCCGCAACTTAAGCACCCCACGCCCGGAGAGAAGGTCCATGGGAGAGAGGTCGTCCCCAAACTAGAGCGGAGGCTAAAAGGGGCGTGTCAAATCCAGTGATTGGTTGGCATGCCACGGCCCAGCAAACAGCGACTTACGGACACTGCTGCCATTCGTGCAAACCTCCCAGAGAGCTGTCACCACTATTCAGACACTGACGGGTCACTGGAAGGTGTACAGTACAGCCGGAGGGACCGTCGCAAGATGGCGGAACATTCCGGCCCTTCATATCAGACACATGGCCTCAAACCCACTGACCAAAGTGCTTTTTACTAATCTCTGAATCACACCACCTCATCATGGTGATTGTTAATGTAAGGCTGGCCTGTTCACCTGGGGCCGTGAATACATCAGCGCCACCTAGTGGTCCACTCTGCATGGGAACCGCGGCAGAGCCCCGCTGTTCAGCGCGGGCGGGAGACCAGCGCACATCCGTCAGCGTGGTGAATGCTGCCCATCTGGCGCTGATTATAATCGCTGCCGGAGCGCGGAGTCGCCAGGACCGCAAATCGCCCGTAATCATTCCATACGCTGGCAGCCGGTCCAAGTGTGAATATTCATGTGGGGGAGGAGAGCAGGCCGCCTCAGCTGGGCTCCCGGAACAGAGAGAGCGCCTCCAATGGGTCTGCCTGATAGCATTCAGGACCCGCCTTTCATGGGACGACTGCGACTCTGCCAGCGAGGGGCAGAAAGGCCCGGAGCACTTCAGAGGCCTGAGTTTAACCACGAAGAAACATCCTCAAATGAAGCTCACACAGAATTGTTTAGACCAGTGCTTCCACATTCCATGCCAGCTGGGAGGGAGCAAATACATGGACTGTCTGCAGGTCCCTGAAGACTGGATTGGGAGACACTGGTTGAGATGGGTAGAGATACCAGCTTCAGCCTCTGCCACAGAGCAAAGGACCGAAGGCTTAGATGAAACGTTAAACAGGCAGTTAAGTATAAAAAGGCTATTCCCCCCCCCCCCCCGAGGTCAATCCTCTTTGGCTGAGGCACAATTTCAAACAGGACAAATAAGGGAATCCTCAAGCAGGGAGCTTCCACAAAGTTCTAACAAACTGTGGACATTTGTCTGAGACCAAGCTCATTTCAGAGGACCACTAATCATCACAGACAGGTTCTGCGTTGCCAATCTCCTCAATACTCGATTTCATATCCACACTTCCTATATAAAACGGTGTTATCGATCACCCTTGTGTGAAATGATTAATGGAGCTGAAGCTGGAAAGATCTGTTGGACAGTAATGCTGTTCTGGACAGTCCAGTCTACACAAGCACCTCTGGGGTCAGCCATGCCTGACTTAATGTGACTTGGCCTATATCTCCAGATCGCAGTAAAAGGTCTTCATATCAGAGCTACAGAGTGATTTCCGATCTCAGAAACTGCAGTGTTCTGACTCTCCTCATTCAACTAAGTGAAGCTCATTTGTTAGGAACACATTTGGGACGCTTAACCATTACACAGTACTGTGATTCTGCCCGGACAAAATTTTTGTTTCACAGAACCGTAATCCTGATATCTTTTAATTTCAGACTGAATTCTGGCATCAGCCAAAATATACTACGCTGAAAAAAAGCCGTTTAGAACATTTGAACCGCATTTGTTTTTGGAAAAGCTTGTAGGAACTAGAAGGAACCTCCGGCTCCGATGTTTATACCGATTCGTCTACAGGTTACTGCGCCGCGTCCGGTGACACCAGACTGAACCAACACTCAAAATGGCCTATCAGAGAGCCGTTGATGACAACGATGGCTGCAGCCTGGCTGTCAAACGAAGCAGCCTTGGATTTCAAGGGTGGAGTCACACAGCCGTAATGCCAGCTGTCTCCTGAGCAGGGATCTGTGCGGCATCCTCGGAACGGCACGCCGCCCAGTAGGGGGCAGACACAATGCCAGCGTCTGCAGGTCAGCAGGGACGTGGCCTCGGTCAGACCGAGCTGGCCTGAGGCTGCCGTGCCTGACAAGCCCCCCCCCCCAGCACACAATGGACGAGTCCCGCTCAGAGTCATTAATTTCCAGAGCAGATAGTGGCTGAGCAGGAAGCCACTGGCCATCGTGCCCATACTGAAGACGCCCCCCCCCCCCCCGACTGGCGGCCCACTTTAATGGCCTAATTATTTTGGCGGCCGCCCTGCGACTCTGAAGCCTGCATCTTCACGGGGGCAGGGCATCACTTTTAATTGGCTGCATCGATCCATTTCGAGCGGAGCCTGGCGGGTTTGGTGCCGGTTCCGATTACGGGATTCAGCCTGGAGAGGAGGTGGGATGCCGGGGAGGGAGTCAGCCTCCAGCGCAAAACATTACAGGCAGAAGCAGTGAACCTCCAAACCGGCACAAGTGAACCAAGAATGGGCGGTGAACAGCCGAAGGCGTGGGTCCAGCTGTGTGTGTATGTGTGTGTGTCTGTCTGTCTGTGTGTGTGTCTTTGCATTTACCACATTGTGGTAAAATGTTACTTTTTTTTAGTTTACGGGGACATTTTTCATATAAACCTCAATCTTATAAAAGTCTGAATGCAATCAAAAAACAAAATGCCTAAAGTCTTGTGTTTCGTTGAGGTACTTATGGTTAAGGTTAGGGATGGGTTAAGGTTATTAAGGTTGTCATAGTTGGGATTTGGGCTTTCCTCATAGAAATGAATGGAGAGTCCCCACCAAGATAAGAATACAAGTGTGTGTGTGTGACAGTCCTGTTCTTTACAGTGGTAAAAATCCAAGCTCATAGTTCGGGAAAGCATGTACAAATGTCAAAGGAAAAAAAACGAAGGGGGGAAAAGGCCATTGAAAGAAGAGCACAGCCCTTCATGTGTTACTCTAAGCGCCGGGCGGAGCAGGGGGGGGGGGGGGGTCAGAGCCCTCAGCCATCGCGGTGCAGGGCAGCTGTGCGTTTAACACGCGTCAGAGCAAATGAACACGCGGCCTCCATGCAGAAGCGAGAAGAACACGGAGCTACACGTGAAGGAGCCAGCAGACACTGCCAACGCTCCGATGTTAAATGGGGAGTTATTACATAATGGCACATCGTCATGGAAACCCCCCATCTTACTACAGTATGAGAGGCGCCGCTTTGAAGAGGCAGCGTTAACCGAAGGCGCCCCTGAACTGCCTCTCCCAAGCTGCCTCCAGGGTGATTACCTGTTATAATAGCTGGATCCATCCAACTGGCCGTCCCGTCCCAGCTCAGACTGTGCGAGACACCCCCCGAGCCGACTGGCGCCCCCGTGTGGTTGACGCTGGAGGATGAGGATGATGAAGAAGAGGACGACGAGTTCGGAAGTCCCCCAAAGTTGATGTTGATGTTAGGTAGCAGTGCCCTGAGGCCGTCCTGCCATTCTTTCACATTTATACTTTCTACTGAGCTGCTTCCCTCTGCAAAAATAAAGAGAAGGGGCGCCCCCTACTGTCAGAGGACAGAACTACTTTTGACACCAATCAGAAGTAATCTACTCAGATTATCCTGACGCAATTAAGGCAGATAATGCTTGTCCCGGATATCATAATGCATATCATAGCTTATAAAACGTATTCTTTATTAAAAAGCTAAAAAACTAAAACTAAGGTTGAAAAAATAAGCATTTTATGACATCGGCAAGTCAGAAGCAATTCTGGGCTGTCTAATTAGAGTTAACGAGATGGCACTGTCCAGCACATCCCTAACCAGAACGACCGCCTAACACCCAGCCCTCACGCTTCGGACTGAGGGAAGCACAATTCATTCACTTGCAAATCCAGTGTAACAAAGAAGCCTTAACGGTGTAACTGAAAACGGTATTATGGCGGAGGTGGTTTCAATTAACGTTTTTTTTTTTTTTAGAAGTAGTTTTTGATCCTTCCTGACATGACAGTTAGTGCTATAACGCGAACATAAATCACTGGGAGGCTGCCAGTTGGGAGGGGCCTTTCATCACTGCCTGTGGTGCCCCCCTTTTAGGGAAGGGGGGGTGGGTACATCTGACAAGCAGCTTTCAGTAGGTTTGACTTCAGGATGTCTTCCAGAGTCACCCAGGCAGGGGCGGCACGTGACAGGGAGTGTGCTTGGTGGGCTGGGGGGAGGGGGGCTGGGGGGGGTGCGCGCTCCATGCCAGGCATGGCGACGGAGGAAATGAAAACACGAGAAGCTTCCGGGGGCTTCAGTTTTAGGGAACGGAAAGCTTGTCAAGGAATGATGCTTCCTGGCTCAAACCAGTGGGGGGGGGGGGGGGGGGGGGGGTTAGGCACCTTGTTCAAACGAATGAAACTCCCGTCGGGGAAGCCCTGCTATCTTGGATGCCACTTGAACGCGGGTCATTTCAGATGGAGACGCTTGGAGCAGCGGCTGATGGCCGTAATGGGGACAGGCGGCAGGCATTCAGGTGCTCTGCTCTCACAAGGAAGTCCTCATGACTGTCTGTGGATGTCTGCTCCTCACACACACACAGGCGGGAATGGCGTGATGGGAGATCACGGGGGGGGGGGGGTTCTGATACCAAGTCATACACCAGGGGCAACGGCGTTTATGGGAGGCTCATTAACCAGAGGCGAGGCTCACCCCAGCTTACCCACAATCCCTCACTCCCATTAGCCCGATACTAACCACGGCGACCCGACGTGAGACAAACGAGCGGCTTTACCCGCGCCGTTTAAAGGCAGATCCGAGGTGCGCCGAGCGCCAGCCGTCCCGGTCGAGGCTTCCGGCCGACATCCTCCAGCTCAGCTGCGCTTAAAAGCCAATTCAGGTGTTGCGTCAACCTTGTCTTGCTCTAAATAAATGCTTAATCACACACTTGCAGCGAGACGCGGCGTCTGACTCGCTCACGGGCAGAGGCGGAGAGAGAGGGAGGACAAAGCGGGTCAGATGGAGGGGATCCAAAATTCCGGCCGCTGAGACAAACAGAGCAGGCAGCAGCTTGTGTTCTGGGTTATTTCTGTAGTTCGGGTTCACTTTATAAATAATGTAGGTGCTCAGAGTCGACCACAACTGCCGAGTCAACGTTTCATCAGACGGCAGAAATCTTTACAGGCCCAGGGCTCGTTTATCACGGTACTGCTGGCGGTGGGGGGACTTCTAGGACATTCCACCAGCGTTTCTTCTGGGGGAGCAAATAGCCGGACGCCTCTGAGTGACCGGGCGTCACCAGTCACATGGGCCGGTGGAGGGGAAGTGGGCGGGGCGCTGAATGCGGTCAGCCGCGGAGCGCTCTGCTCTCCCAGGTGGCTGCGCGCACTATTCATTTCTTCTGCTTGAAGGGACCTGGGAAGGGGGGCCGGTGGCCAATGGGTTCATGTGCCACCCCGCGGCCAGCCAATCAAAACGCACGGCCAGGTCGGCAACAAGCCACAAGGCCAGAGGAGCGAATGGGCAGATGCCGCCAGTGAAGCCTAAGGGCGCCCGACAGGGCCGACCGCTCGCTGGCAGGAGAGAGACGGAGGCGTCACTGTGGAGGAGGGAGAGACTCGGCGTGATGAGTCACCAATCGCGCATTAGCAGCTAATGCTAATTGCCATGCGCGGTGGATGATGTGTGCCTCCGTACAGCCGGCACACTGGGGGGTGGGGGTGGGGGGGCTCTCGCACAGCCGACAGGCTACATTCAAAGAGGGCTTGGTTACTCATTTGCGGGTGAAGCAACTAAACAAGCTGTTTGCAAACACCAGGAAGGAAATTTACGTTTCTACATCACTACCCTGCGAAACCTTGTTACGCATAAAACCTCATTACGCACAGATCGCAGCAAAACTAATCTGGCCCCCGAAATTCACTGCCTTACAGACTCCGTGTGAAAGCATCATCATAGCAAACTGAGGGCTCTTCAGGTTTCCTAGAGACTGCAGTGGAACTGCCCTCTGCTGCAGAGCACAGGAGGCTGGGGATGAGATAAGCCGTCGCTGGACAGTCACCCAGCCCTTCAGCTTTAAACCAAGCTGTGAAATAAGTCTCCCCTCCCCATGGAAGTTTTATTGTTTTGTTGCTTTTGGTGCCCGCAGCACTAAAAATCTATAACCCCTCCCGACTCCATGACCATAAAGAGAAATCCGTCATTCCCGTAGTGAGAGGAGAGAATAATAGATGGAAGCAAGAGGCATTATTAATGTTCGCAGGCTGATCGGGGCTTAAGGAGTCGTGTGTGAGGGGCGCCTGGCAGCTCCAGTGATTTCAAGACGGCCCGAATTATTAATATGTTGCCTGGATGGGCGGCAGGGTGTGGCGCAGGGGCACCGAGCTGCTGAGTTTGAGATAGCTGGCTGCCGCGTCACGCCCAGCCGCGGCGACATGCTCTGCTCTGCCTCCCAAAATGCAATTCACTGCATGCTTAAACCCGGGAAGCCAGACTGACCCTGCGCCAAAGACGGAGGTGTTATCAACATTGCAGAAACATTATAGAAAGGTTGAGGGAACGAAGCGGCAGCAGCTTGGGGAGGTAATTCCAGGAAACATCCTCTAACCCGTGTTGGGCGGTTTTAAAAACTGACGCCACCCACCTAGCATATTATGATGACGCAACTTTTGCAGCCAGCCCCCGCATTAGCAGCTCATGGAGCGGCTTATTCGCCATGATTGATGACAGTCAGCCTCTCGCGTGACGCACCAGGACAAAGGCCATTAGAGAAAATTGAGACCAAAGCAGTACAAACACTGCAGCTGATTATACATGCGACGATGCAGCATATGTAAGTCGGCGCATGCAAATAGATGCGCGTTACCACATATTTATCAAACCAATTAAAAGGCCCTGTGCAAGGCTAATATACATACAAATTAGTCCATCAAAACAGTGGAATAATTGGGACCTTCCCATAACAGCCATTACACTGCAGTGACACCTTGTGGCCACATTTGGAACTGCACTGCATCATACCGTGCCTCAAAAGCATTTCCTGAGGGCCCCCCAGGTACAAAGGGAATAACAGGGAGACCCCACCCCCACCCCCGACTAAAAAACCCACAAGGACTGGAAAATCTCCTGCTGAATCATCTTTTATGCCAGAAGATAAGGAGGGCGGCAAATTAGCAATCAATCGATACTGATTTTTTTTAGAAAAACAATTTAAGGAGCTCTTCCAGTTGACCAAAATTTCAGTCACTTGCTGTATTTACATAAATAATGTGACTTATAATGACACATTTATCAATTACCCTTAACTGCTTGTCTCAAGCAGTAGCAGAGGTCAAGGCAGATTCATACTAGACAATAGAGCTGGGAGATAAGACAATATTATCGGCAATCAATAATAGACAAGTAACCTGGCATCGACATCTGGAAGTGACTGACTGGTGATCACTGCTAATAATAAATCAATATTATTTTGACTCCTTGGATTGGACATGAAGGTATGTAAGCATCGGTTAAAATTGTACGCAGACAGGACTTACCAAATATTTAAGAATCGTTTTCTACAAAGACTAAAAATCTGATGATCAGCAGATTTTTAAAATCTGACCCAGCCCTACTTGACAGAGACAGAAACAGCCAGTGCTGGAATCTACCCCATGACCCAATGTAGCCACAGTGTTAACAACACAGTGCAGGGGGACACATGATGCTCAGTCACACAGGTGTCAGGGTCCCCCCCCCCCCCCATCCCCCAAAAACCTCTGCTCGCTACCCTCCAGTTCAGAATTTCCCAACCCAATCCTTGGGGATCTTCAGCCAGTCCACGTTTTTGCTCCCTCCCAGATTCCTGTCAGACGGTCTGCAGAGAGGTCAGCGATCCTGAAGCGTGCCATACCAGAGCTCCCATAGGTAACCTAGGGCAGCGGCACGGACCCACCGCTCTCAAGGCCAGGGAGACGAGTGCAAGACGTGTTTCCTGCACTGAGAGTGTGTGCATGTGTGTGCCACAGGAATCCCACTCTGGGTAACACGTCACCAACATGTAACTGTCCCAAAGGGGAGAACTGGCGAATCATAGATGGCGCCCCGAGAAGCATGTCAGCCCCCACCCTAAGGCTGTGTGTTCTATACCCAGCTCTCCCTTAATTACATAATTAGCTCTGTAACGCTGATATGCTATTCCGACAACACAGAACATGAGATCTTATCTCAGTGCGTTTAGGAAGCGATGTACGTCAGTGTTGTATTCCGCCTCCAATAACTGAATAATTCTGATGAGAAAAAGGCAGGGGGTGGGATTACCCTTTGCTGTCAATCACTGACCAGTTTAAACCAACAGAAAGCAATAAAGTAACCAATACGAAGTGACCAAGCAATATATGACTAAAGTCACTGATCAACAGCATGAAATTCTCAGTGCCACCCACACTTGGGGGCTTCTGCAGTGGAAGGCGGGGATGGAAAGCATAAGGAACTTCAAATACCCGGGGAGTGATACTGCCCCCTAGTGGCGCTGATCCCAGAGAGCGCCCTCACCTGTGATGGGTATGCCCCCCAGCCCGGTGCTGTGCTGTGCTGGCAAACTCAAGTCCAGGAAGTGGCTGTTGGAGGTGGCGTTGGCCGTGTGGTTAAGGTGCGCCAGGTGATTCCGGGTGGGCAGCCCGGCCCAGGGGTAGCGGGCGGCCGGACCAGGGAAGCTGAATGAGTTGAAGACGGTACGGTGCAGCGGCTGGGCCGAGCGGTGGGGGGGCTGGATGCCTGCACCAGGGGCCCCTTTGGCCTGCGGTCCACGCAGGGTGCCTGGCGATAGGGGCAGGGGGTCCTGAACCGACAGCTCCTTCTCAATGAGGTCAGCCAGAGCCTTTCGGGTGATGTCGAAGGGGTCGAAGCCCAGGTCGTCGTCCTGCTGCTTGGAGGAGTCGAAACCGAAGGCCGCCTGCCAGTCCGTGGAGGACGACACTGGTATGGTGTCTGTGGGGAGAGGGGAGCCCATAGCAAACGCCAGGGAAGGTACACGGGGGGGGGGGGGGGGGGTACGTCCTGAGTCACTCTGATAATAGACGCAGCCATAGAACCCGGTCGCACGTTAATTACAGCCAGGCCATTTGCCCCTACAAATACATTATTTATTTGTCTGAAAGCGTAATAAACTGAAAAGAATCAGAAGCTTAATGAGAACAATTTACTCAGGCCTAGCTCCAATTTAATATCAAAATCTACATTTCATGCATCCTTTATGGAACCGCAATTTAAGCATTTAGGAAACATTACCAGAATACAAAGTACCCAGTATCAGACAAGAAAGGGAGCTGGATTTAAGTCCCCGCCTGACCCAGCGGAGTTTGCCCACCTGACGTGAAGAGGCTGTGTGGCTCCGGCGCCGTCGGCCAGTCGGGGTTGCTGTGGGCGGAGCTAGGGAAGGGGGCGTGGCCACCGGGGAGGGGGTTAGGATGCCGGAAGTTACTGTTGTCAGAGAAGAGAGACTGCGATTCTGCGGCCGCTCCCTCGAAGGGCGAGCGTGCTGTGAGGTTGGACAGGCTGATGGGGACCACCAGGCTGGGCTTGGGGAGGCCGGGGGGAGGCGAGGGCGAGTCGCTATTGGAGACCTGAGAGTGGGGTGGGCAGTTAGCAAGGATGAGTGACAGCCCAGGGACCAATCAGACATCCAGAGGCCATTCTATCACACAGGGATGTACTGCAGTACAATCGCATGTCTACCTTAAAAGAAAAATAGTCTTTCATATGATGTTTGACTTCCACAGATCAAATTACTGAATCAGAAATATTTATCAGGTGCAGTAAAATTCTTCTAATAACCTTCATATACTTTCGGAAAATGCTAACAAGCGTCTGCAGAAATGCACTAAACTGGTACATAAAACACAAGACGTGTTAGGGATGCTACCTAAAGTGACAAACAGTGTAGTGCTACTTTCCCATCAGTGTCTGAAGTGCTAAGCTAACAGCAGTGGGGGGGGCTGGGCCCATTGTGAGGCAGCAGTTAGACTCACCAGCGGTAAGCTCTCCCCGTTACCTATGCTAATGGCTTCTGGGGGCTTGTCGCTCGGGCTGGAAGAGAAACGCGATGTGAGTGGGTGCATCAAACACTCCCGCACCCATAGCATGAAACAGAGGATCATGGGAGGTCAGGAGGGTCACATGGGAGGAGATGTCATGACAGAATGGCGACTACATAGAGATTAAAGGTGTGCAATCCTACTTTGGACGTAAATAAGCACCTAGATTGCAACGCATTCAATTAAATACACCGATATACACATTTCACATTAAATAAGCCAAAAGCCTGAGACACATTAAAAGCAGAACCCACCACGTTTGGGATAAAAGCAAAATAGTCATATATGCTGACAGAGGACCAAGACTGGAGTCACCCATCCTTTTTTGGACAAACATGCATTTTGCTACCATGGGAGAGACTCAGATGCACAGAGACGACAGCAGGTCTGTTACCCACTAGACTTAAAGGAGTAAAATGGGGTAATTCTGACCCACATTCCCATCCAAACAGAAAGTAGCCCCTCACATAGAACAGAGTGCGTGACCCCCCACGACCCAAAACGAACACCCACATGTGGAATCAGGAGGGGGACCCACCTGGCAAGGTCACAGCCCGAGGAGAAGGGGGAGAGGGCGGGCACCGGGCCCAGGCCCAGCTCGGCCTCCTGCCCGTCCGGCGTGGTGTGCTCCGAGTCGGAGCTGCCATCCAGCAGCGGGGGCGTCTTCCGGTGGTCAATGCCCAGCCCGTTGGCGGTCTTGCCCGAGGTCTGTAACGATGGCCACGCCTCTTTGCTGTTGCTGTTTGGCCTGGGGAGGGGGCAGAGGCACAGTCGAGGCACCCAGTGAGGTCACGAACATGACGCACATCAACAACTGGTTTCACACATGGCCACCGCGGTGAAACCTAAAATGCAGCGCTGGCATTACGGACGGACGTGGGCAGAGGCAGCATTGTGGGAGCAGAGGCTGCAGTTCGGTATCCGTCCCCAGACTTCCAAAGTCAAATGAGATTTTCATTATTAATACTACTATTCCTACCATTATCAATAGACAAGCCGAACTCCCCTCAGGGAGCCTCACACAGCCCACATTTTTGCTTCCTCCCAGCTCCTAACATACCTGTAATAGGTATCTGGTGCTCCTGTTTGGTGCAGGGAACAAAAATGCGGGCTGTCCCGGGTCCCCGAGGACTGCGCTGAGAACCACAGCTCAGCCCCGAGGACTGCGCTGAGAACCACAGCTCAGCCCCGAGGACTGCGCTGAGAACCACAGCTCAGCCCCGAGGACTGCGCTGAGAACCACAGCTCAGCCCCGAGGACTGCGCTGAGAACCACAGCTCAGCCCCGAGGACAGCGCGGAGAACCACAGCTCAGCCCCGAGGACAGCGCGGAGAACCACAGCTCAGCCCCGAGGACTGCGCTGAGAACCACAGCTCAGTAAGAGAACCACAGCTCAGTAAGCGAATCGCATCAGTAACCTCTTGGTAGCACCTTCACCAGGAGCTCCATGCAGCCCATAAACCATCTTTAATATGTCCCTGGTTAAACTCGCTGTGCGACTCCGAGGTGCCTAAATGGCTTGTGACTGACCACTGTCATTCAGGGTGTCTCCGCCTTACTAGCCCCGAGACGACCGCAGAACCTCGGTGCCCTCTAGTGGACGGGCCAGGCCCCGAAGTTGACTGGAGGACGGATGGGTGACACAGATGAGTGGTACCTTTGTAAAGAGCTGGATTTTCCTTTTGACTTCTCCCCCCCGGGGGCTGAGGTCTGCAGGAAGCTGGGGTTCATCTTGTATAGCTCCTGAAGCAGCTTCTGCTCGTATTCCTGGTGCTTCCCCGCCTGTGGGAGGTGAAGACCAAAACCCATGAGGACTAGTCCCCATCCAAGAATAACATCTGGTACAGTCTCCCGCACCTAAAGTCTGGGTGCATGGAGGGAGAAAAACATCCACTCCAGAAAAGCCCCTGAGACTCCGGTGGCATGAGGGAAAAGGGGGGCTGTCAGAACAGATGAGGGTCCCAAAACAATGAGAGTGGTTTCCATGACAACCCCATGGGAGGATTGTTGTATTACAACAGGTAGGAGCGGAGGAGCTGAAAACTGCCGTACTTGGACTCAGCACTTAACACACATTTATCACTGCCCAGAGCCAGCCGAAACAGCCTTCCAGTAGGGGGTGCTGCTGCACAACCGAGAGGTGGAGAGAGATACCTGCATCTCCTCCTTAGTGAAACTGGCCGCCTCGTCCCCCAACTCATGCAGGTACATGCAGTCTGGCTTGGGGCACTGCATGCTCTTCAGGAAGTAGCTGCAGTACTTCGTTGTACCTAGAGAGGCCTGTAGGGGGCAAGGGAGAGAGATCAGTGAGGGGGGAGGGAGATCAGTGAGGGGGGAGGGAGATCAGTGAGGGGGGAGGGAGATCAGTGAGGGGGATCAGTGAGGGGGATCAGTGAGGGAGATCAGTGAGGGGGATCAGTGAGGGGGATCAGTGAGGGGGATCAGTGAGGGGGATCAGTGAGGGGGGAGGGAGATCAGTGAGGGGGATCAGTGAGGGGGCAGAGAGATCAGTGAGGGGGATCGGGGAGGGAGATCAGTGAGGGGGGAGGGGGATCAGTGAGGGGGATCGGGGAGGGAGATCAGTGAGGGGGGAGGGGGATCAGTGAGGGGGATCGGGGAGGGAGATCAGTGAGGGGGGAGGGAGATCAGTGAGGGAGATCAGTGAGGGGGGAGGGAGATCAGTGAGGGAGATCAGTGAGGGGGGAGGGAGATCAGTGAGGGGGATCAGTGAGGGGGATCAGTGAGGGGGATCAGTGAGGGGGATCAGTGAGGGGGATCAGTGAGGGGGGATCAGTGAGGGGGATCAGTGAGGGGGATCAGTGAGGGGGATCAGTGAGGGGGCAGGGAGATCAGTGAGGGGGCAGGGAGATCAGTGAGGGGGGAGGGAGATCAGTGAGGGGGCAGGGAGATCAGTGAGGGGGGAGGGAGATCAGTGAGGGGGGAGGGAGATCAGTGAGGGGGGAGGGAGATCAGTGAGGGGGGAGGGAGATCAGTGAGGGGGGAGGGAGATCAGTTGGGTAGCAAGCTGCCAGCGAATGTGATGAGTCAGCATCGAGGTGGGGGGGGTGGGGGGGTTACACAAGTGATAAGATGCAAGTCGATAAAAATCCCTCTGAGGTTAAAATATTGCCAAACGCACACTATTAAAACTAAATAAAACCAATAAAACTATGCAATCAGCACCTTTGAATGTATAATCTTACGGGACATCTCCAGTACACAGTAATGGTTACTCTTCGTAAAATGGTAATTTGCTTGCGCTTAAAGACTGATAGCGTGCTTGTTAAGGCGCCGCATGACGGCCAGGGTCTTGGTGAGGAACGCTCTCGCACGTTCAAGAGAAGAGCGGAATGCAGCCGGGTGTGGATGAAACAGAGCGTTTGCGTGAAGCTCCAGCTGTCTGCAAGTTTACCACACTGGGGCACGGGCGCGAGAACCAATTACCACTAGCACTATTAATAGTAAAAGGCAGCCAGCACATTTGGAGAGAACAAGCCGTAAAGACGCTGGTTTAAGTCTAATTTGACAAGTGTTACCTGCTATGATGATAAAATTATTTTTTTTAAAAAAGGGCCACATGTCATCACGCCTGTTCAAGGTGTCATCACATGCACTGGAAGGAAATTAACTTCATAACTCTATGCTTGTGTTTTTCTTTGATCAGTACATATTTCTGCATATAAGCAAATAAGGTGGCAAAATAGGGGTGAAGGAACTGCATTAAAAATGAAATATCGACACAACATCAACAGAAGTACGAGATTTGCGTTAGAATTTGGACGGGGAGCGCGGGGACGGGGGAGGGAGCGCGGGGACGGGGGAGGGAGCGCGGGGACGGGGGAGGGAGCGCGAGGACGGGGAGCACGAGGACGGGGAGCACGAGGACGGGGAGCACGAGGACGCATCACCAAGGACTTACTTTGAGTGTTCTGCCATCCACGACGACATTGTTGACGCACTGAATGGCTCTGAGCGCATCTTCGGACCGTATATATGTGACGTAGGCGCTGGCACTTGGACCCTGCAGATGAGAGCAGAGCGGCATCACTCTTGGACGTCGTCTTTCTGGATGGTCCTGCCTCATCCTCTTTCAGATAGACGCTGCAGGCTTAAGGCTAAAAGGCCGACTTACACCTCGGCGTCGAGCCTATGCAGAGCTAACGCCATGGCCTAGGCTGTTCCGGGCATTTATACCCGTGCCAGTCTGCACCGACGTGCCCTGCGGTAACTTTTCTGGGGAGATGTGCATCGGGCTACAGTGTAGGCTATGGTGTAGGGCACGTGGCCATGCCATACTGATGGTGCAGATTCTACACAGACATATAAATCAGCCTTTACAGTGACAAGAGATGGTGTCGCACACGCACACACACACGCACACACACACACACGCACACACACACACACACACACGCACGCACACACGCACGCACACACGCACGCACGCACGCACACACCCCTGCCTGGCAGTGTGGAGCCCTGCTAATTACCTGAGACCCCGCATATGACGTGCTGTTATTTATCACCACTTTATGTATCTTCCCAAACTTCCCGAAATACTCTGGCCTCTTTAGAACCTGGAAAGATAGGGAGACGGGGAGAAAGAGTAGACTGAGGGGAGATATTTAAGTTAATTACACAGCTCAGAAGTGCCCCCCCTCCAAATCATGCTTCACATTTGGGGGCTTTATTGCTGCTGCTTTACTACTTTGCTCAAGGGTAAAACTGCAGGCCCCTATTGGGCTCGGAACCGGAAGCCCATCGGATAGCCCTGCCTGACAGGCAGCAACCCCAGTGGGTCAACTGGTGTCATGGGTCTATGAAGGCACATGGAAACATCTAAAGTCACTGGCACGGCCACCCCCGCCACCAAGCTTGGTGGTAGGAAGGGGGTCCTTAGTCATAAAACATGAAAAGCTAACGACTACATTCACGGCAGCAGAGGGACGTGTGATGATATGAGTCAGGAGTCACGCAGACTTCGAGTCAAGCGTCAAGCTGCCTCACAAAGAGGGAAGAATGACGAGAGTAAACAACGTCCTGCTGGGGGTAGGAGGGTTTGAGGTAGAGGGCCGGCACGCTCGCGCCTCTACAGCAGGGGGCGCTCAAAGAGCTCACTATTTATACACAGATTAATACATTTACAATGTACCTGAACAGACAAAAACAGAGCAGACAGAGAAAACGCGCTACCTCCCAGAGCGGATGGAATAACCTCCAAATGGCCCTGCAAGTTTGGGGAAAGTGTGGACTGTGGTACACTTCAAACAATGAAAGAAATACGTTTTAAAATGTGCTAATTTAAGGAAATTGATCAAAGTCAATAATATTTACTCAGATCCTGCCATGCTTATATGAGGACTACCGGCAGGATGACAGCTATATGAATCTTGATTTCTAGGAGGCTGGGTTGCTCGACGACCCAATCCAATCACTCGTCACCTCAGCTACTAGCGCAGTTCCAGACGTTTGCACCATCAGCAAATGAGCCCCTCGATGGGCCAAAACCGACCTTATGCAAGAGGCAGACGGCACTCACGTGCCTGGGGTCTAGACGTTCCCGCTCAGCATGGGGTTTGGATGTTCCCCTTCAGCCCAGGTCACTAATCTCATTAGCTGCTTAAGAAATGTGAGATTTCAGGAAAAACTGCGCCATTCGCGCTAGTGTGCATCACCAGGCTTCCAATCTTGCTTTCCTCGAGTGTTTCTCTGACTGGTGTGAAAGCTCGCTACAGGAAAACCATTACAGTCCGCCGTGCAGAATTCATTTTAAGGTATAATCAGGAAATCACATAAAAGAGAAAAAGCGTAAAAAGAAAAAACCATCAGACGCATGAAGACCGCATGCTTGGTTAGAAAAGGGTAAATCTGCGAATTCTAATAGTAAATAGACTCAGATGAGTGACAACCACTTAATGGGAGCCGGTATCAGTTTAAGAACCCGAGAAAATGGGCTGGGGAGCAAAACAGGATACGTGACAGGTGATGTAGAGGGAGGGGCTTCTTCTCTATATCCAGCAACTGTCTGCTGAACAGCAACAGATTGGGGGTAGAAGTAGCCCTAATTAAACTAGGGTCATATCATTGTGCTGTATACACACATCATAATGTGCAGTGCCTGTCCAGTTATAAAGTCAACCAGAAAGACCCTGCAAGCCAAGCTCCTATTCAACTAGCCATGAATTAAGCAGGAAAAATACCAGCACAGCTTGCAACTCCCGGAGCCAACTGCTGCAGTCGGTTTCACCGAACCGTTAAACACAAATTAATTCTGACCAGTTAGCCTTAGGGTGTGAGGGGATTAAACGGGCCCGCTCGCCCGCATGGGGACGGGTCAGCTCGCCCGCATGGGGACGGGTCAGCTCGCCCGCATGGGGACGGGCCCGCGCGCCCGCATGGGGACGGGTCAGCTCACCTCGGGGTCGGCCAGCCTTTGTGACAGGCCCACCACGAACACTAGGTTGCGCTGTACGACACGCACGCTGGCGAGATGCTTGCGGTTTTCTGTGATCTTCTGCTTGCGCTCGTTCTGCTTTTGTTTCTTCTCGCTCTTTATCCGCTGGAGCTCTTCCTGTGACAGGGGTTTGTAGACTGCCGGATCTTCTGGATAAGGCTACGGAGAAAGGCGGAACCGACTAAGAACCGGAATTACTGATACAGGTAGAGTCTCCACATGAAAGGTACGGTTGGAATCGACGTATTTCATAACGTACATGCACAAAAAAAAGGCCATCAAACCTGCACTCCAAGGTATCTCTACGGCGAGTTAACTAGTATCCTGCTAGCTGACCCGAGAGAGTAGGTGCTTTTTGATTACACATGTTCCCAGATCAGCTGCATTTAGTGTTCTGTAAAGCCACTGCCTGCAGGTGCTAAAATTCCTAGAATTTCCCAGTTCTTTGATTTCAACCGGACTTCCATTGAGCTGTCAGCCCTTGCGGCAAAGAGCTCAAGGTACCTGGTTTAAATAGGTTCCTAACTGCAAAGTATTGATTCCACCCTCCTTGTCAACAGGAAATTCTGGGAAAAAGCTTGTTTATCAATCACTGAGCGCTAAGGCCACCTAGCTACCAAAAAAGCTGATTTAGTTAAAAGAAAAAACAGCTACCAAGGCAAAGACCATTTTCAAAACAGCTAAATAATTTAACATACATAGGCAGCGACAGAGGCTCATTAAATGTTACTCAGATGTGAAAATGAATCCTGCACAAGCAAGTAATCAACCTGAGGCGAAAGATGCAATGGTTCTGTATGTGGGCAGCCATTATGAATTTAACCAGCCCGCTGCCCAGAAGACTGAACTACAGCTAAAACACCCCCACGGCATTCTAAGATAACATTGTAAAGCACGCATCAAATGAGTGCCAAATTCTGATACCTACATTAGAATATTTCAGAACACTGCGGTTTGAGAAACCACTGAAACACAAGCTTTCAAAAAAAGAAAAAAGAACAGGAACTTTCTGAATTCAAGTCAGCAGGTAAAATGTCAATCCAGGCAGCTGAAACTTTGGCAAGCAAAGTGAAAGACACAGCAAGGAGCGCGAGGAGGAAGCCGGCGAGGGGGCAGCACAGCCCGGGGCAGCACAGCTCGGGGCAGCACAGCTCGGGGCAGCACCGCACCTTTCTGCAGGCGGGACACAGCCCGTTCTCATCCGTGCGGATGCGGTGCCAGCAGAACCGGCATATCTGGTAGCCACAGGTGCAGGGGAAGAAGTTGACGTCGTCGATCTCCAGGGGCTCCATGCAGAGGGGGCACTCCATGGGGTCTTCCTTCACCTCGGGGCTGCGGGACATCCTACGACGCGGGGGTGGCGGCGGCGGCGTCTCACAGTGGCGCAGTAGTGTGGGGGGAGTCCTGAGCCGGGGGGCTGCAGGGAAGGACATGGGCAGGGAGACGGAAGAACGTTGTAGAAGATCATAATCACCTACAGAGCTGAAGACTCCATGAATTGGGGGGTGGAGGGGTACAGGAACTCCAACTTACACAATACCTCAAATACCTTACAAGACACCTTGTTTCCCAGAATCCATGCAAAGCTGTTTCCACTTACACACTACTTACTATCCTGAATTGTGGGTACCATTATAGTACAAACATTAACTCTCATATCTCAGAATGTAGGGTACCCTACTCCAGTCTACAACTGGCAATACGCTTGCTAAGTAGTACCTAAAGACCTCAATTTAACAAAGTCAGCTTATTAAACCCAGTCTTCACTTAGACGTCAGTTAAAAGCATATAGAATGTCTAGGCATACTGTAACCCTGACAGAATGCTGAGCGAAGGATCCTCGACTCAAAAGCAACCCACATCCGGGTGTACAACTCATACCCGTTCTTCTATACCAGGGGTGTCAAACCCCAGTCCTGGAGGCCCGGAGCCCTGCACTGGTTTACCATCGTTTAACACACCTGATTCAACACCACAGCTCTTGAGCTGAATCATTTGTGGTAGAATAGGAAAGAACTAAGCTACACAGGCCTCCAGCCCCCCAGGACTGGAGTTTGACACCCCTGTTCTATACCAGGCATACCAGACAGGCAGCCACACAATTCGCCCTAAAACCAAGAGCCTAAACGGGGATTCCTGGCCCTGGAAGTGGAGCAGCCTGTGAATGCTTGTGTGAGGGAGTAGGCCTGGAACTGGAACAGACAAGCACCTACTTCAGGAAACGGTGGCATTTCTAAGACTGAGGAAATAAATATTGTGGACACATGGGTTCGTCCAGTTCTGGCCTGATAAACGTATACAAGGATCATTACCTGCCAAATCACACAAGACTCTACACAAAGAAGTCTCACTTTATAGAACAAGTGCCCAAAAATAATCAGTAAACAATAGCTTACAAAGGCATTGCTGAAAGGCCACTGGACAACTTCTACATTACAAGACTCCAGTTTATGTACCAACACAATATGGTGAACAGGTCCCAACAACTTCTTCCAGAAGGTCAGCCAGCTTATCATCTGAGTGGGTAAGACAGACTTGTCAACAGTCTGATGCACATGTGGAGATCAAATCAAAGCAACAGAATGCTTAAAGGAAAACTGAAGATGTTACATACAGCCTGATGTCTCTTCAAGTGCCAATGACAAGCACAAATACAATTGTCCAGGAGAACTCAGTGTTGTGTATTATCAGAACTTATATATTACATATTATTTAAAAAAAAAAAAAAAACAAACAAACAAAAAAAACTTCTGATAAAGAATGGAAAGACGGGTGCTGACAAAAGAAAACGTGACCAAAAAGGTGGCCTCACCTAGGCTACGATCAGGTGGATCACGGCCCCCTAAAAGGCGAGTGAAGATTAAACATGAAAAACAAAACCTTTGAAGCAGACTCCTGTGGTACCGCTGCTGGCAACCTTACTTTATTCTGTATGAATCTGGCAACTAGAAACTCAAGATGAAACTGCCGTAATTTACTTTTCTATACAATGCCTGCTTATTGTACCAGCCATAACCCACAGGTTTGAGTCCAGCAACGACTGCAAATTGCTATGGCAACAAGGAAAGTCACCTCTATTTTCGTGGCTTAAAATGACATTTTAAATTTGTGTGTGCATACGATATTTTTAGGGATGCAGTGTGACTTGTGAAAAATTATCCAATCTGCAGACAGTCATTCTTGCACAGCTATGATGGCCAAGATTTGGGGAAAATCTCTCCAAAGATTAATCAGGTTTTGAAGAGCGACCAAAAGTATTTTCTGAATGAAACTGACAGATGTTAACCCAGATAGAAATTGCACACCTAAAAATGCTACCAATTTTAAGTCTTAATGTTTCACTGGAGCCCGTTTGTACTTTCATTTTATGAGTTTTGTATTACAACCTGCAGAGAGCACCTGCAACTGCTGCCTCAGGAGCTCTGTGGAAATGCAATCTCAGCCCCTCAGCACAACAAAGGTACGAGTACCCCGCCTCCAGCCAATATGCTCTCCTCTTCTGCCCTGCCTGCCAGGACCATACAACTCTCCTCAAACCTACTGACCGTGACAGAGGTGAACATGGCCGCTCCCTGGCACCACTGTAGAGTCCTCCAGCTACAATGGAGCCGGCTAGCCAACAGCGGACAGAAATACACATCCGGCTACAGCTTAATAACTTGGGTAGAAATGAGATTCCTGGTCCAGGAGGTCCTGCACAGCACTGTCATTCCACCTCAGAGCTGAAGAACTAATTATCAGCCTGACCGAACTAATCTGCAGCTCTCTCCACACTGAGGCCGAAAGCAGTTTAGAGAGCTTCATACTATGGCCCACCAGGAATAGGAATGCAGACTTTGGGGGCATGGAGATCCATTCTACTCAAATGCTTGGGGCAGCAGCCAGGGAAAGAGACAATATCCTTTCTGTTTTCAGTCCGGCAGATCATTTGACCACAGCCACTGCACTTCATATGCAAAAGTAGCACGCAATTAAAAGTCGTGAATGTCTAATAAATGAGAACTATTAAAGATGATTTATAATGTGGCTATATTAGCACATGACACTGACCAATACAGCAAAACCCAAGATAAATTTGACAGTGACAACAGACCAATCTAACCAACCTGGAGTAAGGACCTCAACTCAAGCACCGATCCAATCAAAGAAATGGTAACAAGATGGCTGTCTTTATAAATCGCATCGTGATCCCAGGAATCTGTCTTGCTAGCAAGATGTTGATGCCGAGATCATATTCTAGAAACATCGAATGATCATGGGGCAGAGATCACACGACTGATGAAGCATCAACGCAGTAAATTAAAAAGAACGCCATCATCCCACAACATGACCGAGGCCCTTATCTAGACCAGGACTGCAAAGAGGGGTGCAGTTTGGAGGGTGGGGGCAACTGAAAGGAAGGAAGGGCGCTAAAAATACCCTGCCCAGGCTAAAAAGCAGGATCTCACTTTAAAGGGAAGACAAGATGAGACGGGGTGGGGCCAGGGTAGGGGTCCCCTCCCCGAGTGGACATTTAAGGCAGGATCAATCCGACGTGGCAAATTTGGCTCCCACAGGCCAGGGAAGCTAATTCAGAGTCTGCCTGTAAGGAATCAGCCCTAGAGCAATGCCAGGCAAGCTGGCACTCAGCATTAGCAGGATGAGGGCATTAAGTTTCTTCCAGACTCGGGGATGCCCTGCGCTTCTACCGTAACATCTGCCAAACGGTCCCATGGCAAGCCGCTAAAATCCCTGCGATTAACCAATCGCACACAAGCATTCCCAAACTTGAAGCTAAGCGCCTTTTGAAATCTACGGCACGGTGGCTCAATGCATCACAAAGACACGGCTCAGTAAGGGGACAGCTGTCTGCTCTGCGGAAGCCCTGAAAATGACACAGACTCATAAAACTTCCGACAGACCTTTCTTAAATTCGGTTTTAACATCAATGGACCACATGTCTCATGTGTAGCTCCAGCTGGTGTCAATGTCTTACTCAAATCTTCATATTAGGCTTGCTAATGGGACAGGGCTAGAGCTAAAGCTCAACCCTGTGCCCCATGGCTTTTGATTTTTCATGGGGAAGGTGACAAGGCACCAAACCTCCACCACCTCCATAAACCAAGTGAAACACTCTGCTTAACATTTCACTGCAATACAGTGTGTGACATTATGAGAAGTAGGAGCAATTAAGAGGTGGGGGGAAAATAAAATATGCCCCTCTGTTAGACAAACAGCCACTTTCCATATTGTTGGAACCTTGCTGCACCACGGCGGTGGGACAACAGCTCCAGGGGGGGAAAAAAGTGCAAAGAAACCATCCACAGCTCTTCAACTGGCAAAAGCTGAGCCTCTCACAGTCATATTAACCCTGGCCAGGGCAACACAGGAAAATCACTCGGAGATATAAAATGAATGTGACTTCTTTTCCTAAACTCTGAGTTTCACAGCAGAACATAACCTGATAAATCCTGACTAAAGGAAAATTTCCAGGAGATAATTCCCTATAGATAAAGAATCAGCTACAGTATCTCAGCAATAAGTGATCGATGTGCAGCGTGTAATGAACAGCAGACACACTGCCTCAGCTACAGGGAGAAAGGCTGTAGCAAGTCCCTAGATACCAGTGCATATATTAGAAAGAGCTTTTACAGCTCATATGATCAAAGAATGAAGGAGGACACAAAAACAAAACATGCTAATATTTAGTAACAGGTGATGCAGGTACCTAAAACACCTGTCCACCCAGCCCCAAGTATTTTGAGCAGCAACACAAGATTTTAAAAAGTAAGATGACGAGCGTCTAAACAAAAGCAAAGTGCAACATTAGCTGGAGGCTACAGAAGTTTATTCTGGCCTTTTCTGGCAAAAACAAGTTAGTCTTGCTGGAACTGTGACTGGTAGAGCACCGCAAGTTGCGGCAGGTATTTGAAACGAGCGCGGAGAGACAGCCCACGTGGGGAATGATGGTCTCGGACAGACCTGTGTGAGATCATGACAATAGTACACTGCTGCCTTTCACAGCTCAAATCCTTCTATTTATGTTCCAGTCACACAGCCAACCATGAACATGCAAAATGAGACACTTCGACAACGTGCTAAGGCTGTTGTGTGTACAGGCGAATTTCAGTCCACTGTGTACCAGTTTTTTTCTGCTGGACAGAACATTCCAGAACACAATAAAAACCAATTTCTGACAGCAATCTGAGGCAGAATAAAGTTCTTCTAGCCTCATATTATATCGGAAGCAGACTGAAAGACTCATGTGCAGTGTTTACAATGTGTCGACCATGATCCCATGTCAGCGTACAGATCCTGCCTGAAACATGTGTCTGTTGACAGACATTCATCGGAACCAGTCATTCAGAAAACCTGAAAATGGTTTGACAAGACATGCAGTTCCTGATAAACAACATGAGTCAGCGTGACGTTGGTTCACATGGCCACGAGGTCTAAGAGGAAGCAATGACGGCACACCAACAAAAGCTCCGTTTACGAGCGCCGTTTAAGCCAGATTAATCCACCAGGCAGCACGTGGCCCTCCCACTTCCTGGTCAGATAAAGCCGGCGATTGGCTCCTCATTGTTCCCGCTCCACTGAGCTGAAAACAATCCAGCTCTGCCAGGGTTTGGGGGGGGAAAAAAAAACCCCGTGACAGAATGACATCAAACCCCAACCCTTTCCCAGTCCCCAAAAACCAAGCTCTGAACCAGAGCCAGGCGAGCACAGAAGAGAGGAGAGGGCAGGCCTACTCAGGATTACATCATCAGCAAGGGACTGAGAGGCACAAGGAACTCCATTCTCTAAGCACTGCCAACACCAATAAAACACACCACCGAGGCAAAGGCTCCGCTAACAGCTGCAGCCTCGTAGCGTGGGCTGTAACAACCTGTTCGGATCAACAGGTGTCAGAGGCACTGACCATGAACTGGAGGGAGAGCAGGTTAAGGAACCGGACATGTTACCAGAAGGCCAACGGTTAAAACACACTAAGACAAACTTGGGTGAGGCAGTCAGTGGGAACTACTTCAGTAAACATCCCACCATGCACATTAAATCAGTGAGATAATCTTCATACGTGTGGTTGACTACGTGAGAATTTACTCAGTTTTCAGTTTATGGAATTTCAACTTTTACCACACTATGAGGCATATCTTTGCCCCTCTGAAAGTTGTATAGCCCTATACTGAAGAGATAGAGCACCCCAAAAGCCGGGCTTAGGAAAAAGAACCTACACAAGAAGTAGAAATCCCACCTGGTCAAGAACTACTACAGTAAACACCACGAGCAGGTGGGGGGAGGGGCTTCACATAATGTGCTGGGAGTGATGCTAAAAGTCACCATGATGGGAGCTGTTATGACCCATTTCAACTAAGATCCTCTAAAGGGAGGGGATGCAACTGCCCTGAAAAGACATCAAGGAATAGCTACCGAAATACTTCCAAAACTACAGCTATGCCCTACTTATGAGTGTTGTGGAAGAGGGGGGTGACAAAACTCTAACCCAACAAGTTTGATGCAACACATACAAATGTAGATCTGCACACGTGTTAGGGACCACAGTGTCAAAGTGTTAATTGTGAACACAAAAACACACAGTTGTCTAAATGACTACCAATTAATATTCCATAAATATTCATCTACATTAGCACCCAACAGAGTGGTCTTCCTACATGTAAAGCCAACTGCATCTCATGCCAAGTACAGGTCACAACCGGCTAGCCTACATGCCACATAGGCGGACGTGCCCCTACCCACAACCAATGCAGGGTCGCAGCAAGACTGGAGCCCATCACAGGAAAGGCAAGGCAGGGGACACCGTGGACCGGATGTGACATCACTACAGGATACAGATTTAGATGAAAACAAGTATAATTTAGACATGCCAATCCACTGAAGCTGCATAGCTATCATATTTGAACAAATTAAAGCAATGCCCAAGACATATGGTCTAAGGATTTAAAGCAACTGCATATGTACTGAATATATAAAGAAAAATAAACTTCATCTGTCAGAAAGAAAAACATCACAGTACACTGCAATGCACTGAACCCACTCCTGTAATTCATCACCTAATCAGCAAAAACCTGTTTCTAAATAAGACAGATATGCACTGTGCAGTAGAACAACATGGTTGAGGTGGCTCTAGAAGAATTTCCACATCGTGAAACATACGCATTAATCCCAGGACCCTACTGTATCTTTTCCCAACTGCTGTATTTTCCCGCCAAGTGAGTAGGTTGCAGGTGACACTTCTGGTCTTCAGATGTCCCCTTAGGCCAAAGAAATGCAGTGACATTCAGTAAGAAGCTGCTGACCGAAACCCAATAAAACTTGTTTTTATCCATCTCCCAGTGGTCTGACTACACTTTATTTTTCTGTTCATTCAGTTTGCTAAAAATGCATTTTAAAGCCTTACAATCTAGACCCGATATTATTATATATGGCACTGATGACAGATACAATGTATGATTTATTCCTCATACTTGTGAGGCCTTTCTCTCTGAGACAATCCCTGACTACTGCGAATGGAGCAATTTTATTAAACGGCAGGCACTCTTCATATGTGCTGAGTCTCAACGGTGACACAAATAGGTACTTTTGATTGACTGGTGTTTTTACAGACCATAGGATACCGCATCTTTAGGTCGACCACCCTAAGAAAATGCAACCCCAAGCCCTTCAAGGAAAACCACCGCACGAACCCGAAGAGCGTGCTAGACTGAACTATTTAACGTTTTAATTGTTAAATGTATTAAGGTTTAAGTGTGTTAGTCCACCCGACATTTAACTTGGTATCAATGAATACCGTCTGTCCAGGTTCTAAGAGGAAGAGGAAATGTTACATATGTAACCATTAGTTAGTCTACCGTTCACTCGTTTCGGGGGCCTATATTTAGGGATTTATTAAGACATAACATAACGCTCACTGTACGGTTGGACGGGTCCGATAAGCGGACCAGCAGTCTGGTTCGGTCGTGAAAGCAGCTCACCGGTCAGCTAAGCGGCGCTAGGTAGCCACCAGGCTAACGGAGCGGCGAACAAGAGGGGTCGCTGGTAGCAATCAGAAGAAGGGAGCGGAATTAGCAAACGGCTCCAGTCAGTACCGAACAGCCCGGTACCGATCAACATCCGTGCGGCGCGTAAGTGTATGCGAAGCCTCCCCCACCCCCTACAACTTGGGTCCATTAGGACGGAAAAAGCCGGTCAAGTGCAGCCAGGATGCAAAACAATCCAACATAAAATCTAACAATAATAAAAACATAATACTCCCTTCCCAGCTCACCCATGTATTTAAAATGATCAGCTTATTCCAATTAACACAAAGTAAAGTGCACCGAGGCAAGCTTCGTTCTTAACAACCAGGAGATGTATTTAGCGACCAACTAGCCGGATAGCCAGTGATGCCAGGCGCCGTGTAGCGGTAGCCGTAAGGCCTGCGCTGCCCGGCAAAGCCTGAGATTTTCCTGCGCGCTTCGGGCGGACACGGGCACTCAATTCGGGCAGCCTATAACTTCATTGCCTCCCACATCTGGGTATCGTTTAGAAAGGGTGGCGAGTTGGTGAAAGATGAACTTGCACACGTACACGCATAGTCATCCTGTTATCTTACGTGATAATTTTAACTGGTTTATGGCGATAGTTTGTGGGATACTCACCCCTGTCTCTCTATTGCTGGGATTCCTCTCCAAGGGAAATCACACCAAATGGGGCGGGGATTGATTTATCTTTCTGTACTGCCCAGCACTGTGTAAGCAAGCAACTTCAAATCTTAGTGCGTTTATTTCTCAGATCTGATATGATTTGTTGAGAAAATACCTTGCTTTTCCTCTCAGCCTTTCAGTGTATATCAGCAGCACCTTCCAGCCACCATCTTACATTGAAATGGGGGGGAGGGAGGGGGTGCCGACCATTCACAAGGCACTACTCATGCGCAGAGTGGAATACTCATTTATCATGGGTAATGTAGTTTCTTATGTAAACGCAATTTCTTTAATAAACAATAATAACGCTGTTTTAAAGACCACATCTTACAATTTGAAAATAAAAGAGCTATTAAAGAATAAAAAGAATATAAGTATAATATAAAAGATATAGTGTAAAAAACGTGGTGTTATATATCTAATTTAACTCCCCCATTTCATAATTCTCACTATTCCTGTAAGAATCAGAGGTATGACGCTTGGGTATGATGGCTGTCGTAGTGTACGGATTGGGAAACTGATAAAAGCTGGAGTCAGAAGACTTAAGTACTGAAGTGTACTTGGAAGAAAACATCATGTTACTACATGTATAAATACACTAACTACACTGACACAAGGAACTGTGTTACTACAAAAGTTTGAGTTCAGGAAAATACACAATTTGAGGTAGAAACATTACCAATCACTATATTAAATACAAAACGTCCAAAAAGTCTACTTAATATTTATTAGCAAGTAGCTATTATGTTTACATAAACCATATTACTTATTTGTAAGAAAATACAGAAAGCAAGTACAGTCCTCTTAAAATTCCTTATACTATTTACTGGGTGATAACAGTAGATGGAGACATATCGTGAAACAATGTTTCTCATATTAAAAGCACAAAAGCAGATATGTTGAAAAAAAGGAATTCCAAAGAAACACACCACATTTATTAAATCGATATATTGCCTATTGCTAAACAACTTTGCTGACTTTTTATGTTGGGTGGGTCAAAAACTAAAAAAAAAAAAACTTGAATATCACATTGAAAAGGTTTAAGACATCCATCACATTTCATGAATACAATGTAAATTCATGTCACTCATTGTGCATAAGGTGCTAAAAGTATACTTTAACAATTTAACAATATTTACAAAAAGATAATTTTGCATAAAACAACCTCAAAAAATAAACAAAAAACTTGTCTCACGGAAGGGCTTAAGAAATCAAAGATGTACTTTTTTGGTTTTTACGTCCTGAAGCTGTTAACGCATGGTGGCTCCGTGATTAACGGTGTATGGATTCCCCTCTCTAAGCCTCCGGGTTTGATTCTCACCGCTAATTCTGCTTGTGTGTAAGTGCGGGTTTATACCCACAATTTGGTAAAACCTTTTATTTTTTCACTTGTAGGGACACTATTCAGGTCCCCACAATGTAAACCTCAATTTTATGTGAATGCAATATAAAAAAAACTAAAATAGCCAAGACACCTGTATTTTGTTTGGTTGGTTACTTGTGGTGAAGGTTAGGGCTGGGTGGGGTTTAAGATCGTCATAGTTCGGATTAGGGTTATACCCATAGAAATGAATGGAGAGCCCCCACAGAGATAAGAATATATGAACTCTGTGTGTGTGTGCATGCGTGTGTCTGCATGTGTGCATGCGTGTGTCTGCATGTGTGCATGTGCATTGGCATTCTTTCCAGAACATCACATGTCCAGCGGTGCCAGAGACAGGCCCCATGCAGGCTCAAAGCGAGACTGTACTCTCAGTAAGTGGTTGTGGAAGATGGATGTATTGAATCTAAAAACATCCATCTGGTCACTCTTTTAAGTCTCACACCAGTGCTTTTTTGTGACAATACACAACGGTATAGAATAGAAACCTTTTAGACTTATATTTTCAATTTTTATCCATATTTCATTTTCAAAATATTTAGTTTTGATTGAATATTAATATTTATCAGTGGTTTAAAGTGCTTGTATATCATAGATTTTTCTGCAATCTCAGACTTAACCATTAGATACTAATTGTTTTTAGTTCTTAGTGAAAGTGCATTGTTGCAAAATCACAAGACATGGGGAGACCGGTACTGATAGTCTCTGCAAGAAATGCTGTTAAATTAGAATTTTTCCTAAAAGACAAAAGCACGACCTCATGCCATAATTCCTGAGCAGATCTATTCAGCTCATGGATCTGCTCTCTGTCACTGATCTGCAATAAGTGGTAAGGTGTCCACAATGTCTGTTGCCACTTTCTTGATGGCCAGGTGTTTATCTGCTCCGTGAAGCATTGCCGTCAAACTGGCCCAGAAGACCTGCTGCTTGCGTTCCTCCTTGGGCCACTCCAGGTAGGTCTGCTTGCAGAGCAGTGCCCTCAGCTTCAGGAATTTTTTAGGGAGGCAGTTGGCGGGGATTGGCTCTAGTAAAATAAAGACCAATGAATCGTCCTGGATGCTGATGGCCCGGTGTTGGGCGAAAAAGAGCTCGTAGGTGCACCACTCGCTTTGGACAAAATTTTGTGAGAGCACAAAGAGTGTCTTGTAGCTGTCCTCTATGCTGCTGATGATGTTGTCCACAATCCACCTGCCTGGTACAAAATCCCGTTCATGGACACAGAGGGACAGGCCGACGTTCTCCAGCCTGGGCACCAGCTGGCTCTCCACCCACATTGTGTCATGCTGGCTATATGAGATGAAGGCGTGGTACCTGAATGATGCGTTCTGCAGCCGCCCCGCCCCCTTGTGACCCCTCCTCTTCACCCGGATCCACACCCACAACATTTTAGTGTACCAGGTTCCATCGCAGGCGTAGAAGGCGATGCTGAAAGCCGCTACAAGGATAAGGACCACTGGAACCGCAATACTTGCTTGGAGCCATGGTAAGCAAGAAGGTTTAGTGGGCTTGTACTCCTCCAGAGACGCCCCAGCAAAGGATGGAGGAGTACTGCAGGTATAATCCACAGGCCAATCGGGGAGAAGAGATTTACTAAGTGAGGTGACGAACCAGTATGACTCACAGCTACAACTGAATGGGTTTTTGCCTGCCTTAAGATGCTGCAGCCTGGGCAAGCCCAGTATTGGTTCCTGGCTGATGGAAGTGATTGCATTCTGATCCACGTGCAGACTGAGCAGAGTTGGGATGTGTAGATTCATTGGAAGCACTTGTATACTGTTGGAGCTCAAAATGAGATGAGTTAGATTCGGGAAGGATGAGAGGTCTTTTTGGGTGATAGCAGTTATGCCCGTCTTTGACAAATTGATTCTTCTGAAGTGGGGTGACAGGTAGCTGAACACGCCGTTACCAAGATTGTTGTTACTGAGGCTCAGCTCCATCAGGTGCGTAGGCCAGGAACACTCCCCATCCAGCTGAATGGAATTAAAGCTCAAATCCAACGATTCGAGGACCATCATCTGGTGGGTCTTTCTAGAGATGAATGACAGGTAGACAAACCTATTGTGGCTCAGCCACAGCTGTCTCAGTGCCGGAAAGACTTTAGTGTAAGAACAAGCAGGCCACCAGAACCCATCATCTGAAAGCAGATTATTGGATAAATCCAACATCATTAGTGATGGTATGTCAGAAATTAAGTTGCAAGGGGAAATATTCATTCCAGTGCCAGAGAACTTCAGATAGGCCAACTGGGATAAATAGGTGACGCTAATGTTGATTTTTGGGTAACTGTACTGGAGGTGCTGCACCCCATTGAATGTAAGCGATCTCAGGTGAACTGTTTGGTTATGCGTTGGGTAGAATTGAACTCCATCAGGAGTGTCTTCGTAGTACACAATGTCAATAAATGACAGTTCTTCAAGAGTAGACTGGAATACATTTTTCAAAAGCTTTACCATAACAGAACTATTAAACCAGCTTTCCACAAATATTATGCTGCGGAGGAACTGAGCTCCTTTAAAGCCTTCAAAAGGATCACTGGAAATCTGACAGTACCTAGGAAAGAACGGATTTAGCCTTATAGTGGTAGTTTCTGTTTGGTTTAAATCCATCACAATGGCCTTAAACATGTCAAAACGCTGGCAGAAGGACATGATGAGGGTTATTTCTTGCAAGCTTTGCATTTGTGCAAGAGCACCTGATTCGTATTGTTGTAGATCAGAGTGAAGACTGAGATGTTTTAATGACGTATTGCTCAAGCATGCAAAGTCCCCTAATTTTATTTCTTTGATGTTTGGCCCCCCAAGCATGAGGAACTTTAGGTTTGTAAGTCTTGCGAAGCAGCTTCCAAGCTTGTAGCTGGAATACAGGTTGCCTGACAAGTCCAGAATCCGGAGATGAGGCAGTGAGAGGTCTGGGATGGTTGTCAGAAGGTTATTTGAGATGTTAAGCACCTTTATTCTACTGCTGTGCAAGAAGGCCATGGGGGAGATGTACTGAATCGTGTTATTGTTCAGTTTCAGAAAACAGAGTTGAGGAAAACCCACCAGAGCATTGCTCTCTAGTCTCGAGATTTTGTTGTGGGACAGATCCAGGTACTGGGTATTTAGGGATAATCCGGTTGGAACTTCAGTGAGATTGTGGTTGGATAGGTCTTTTTTGCCATAGCTGTGAGTAACACAGAGCTCAAATTCTTTCTCAGCAAAGCTTTTCATGGTTATAATGAGGAAACTGGCGAAGGTCCAAATAATGGCTGGCATACTGAAACACAGCACAGACATTGGTGAGGACAGGCGGTACACTACAGTTCCACAAAATCTTCACATTTTAATATTTAAAATTTATTTGACTTGTGTGCACCGAATGTCACTTTATCGTAATGCATGATGAATATATTTAAGTATTAATAGCCATAATTTTCAATTAATATATGCAGTCACTAAATACTCAAATCCCAAAACGCAGTAATTGATTTTAATTTTATTTTCAGTGGGATTCTGTAAGTTCAATACATGTACATTTATAACCATCAGAAGTAAATGCAGAGACATTTTTAATGAATATGAACAACACTGAACAGGATACAGAAAACAAGACAGTCATAAGAAATGCATTTACCTTGATTTGCTGTTGTTGTGTATTTCTGAAAGTAGGCGCCAGACTGCAGCTACAGCCTGATAGCGGCACTTTTTACAATTTAAGGACTGAGGTTCCTGATGGCCTGTTTTTTTATTTTACATTCAACAATATTCACATTCAGAATCCACAGCTAAGCTTCCTCATTGTTTCACCCAGTAGAATTATCATTGCCTGGTTTTTGAGAAGTTCCACTTTTGCAAAATATTTCACAAATCTTACAAAAGAGTCCATGCAAAATTCCCCTATGTAACCCAAAAAAAACAATGATATATATGGTATACACACACACACACACACACATACACACACACACATGTCGGGTATACCTATCCTTATGGGGCCCGCTCATTCACTTCTGTGGGAAAAATGCTAACGCTAACTATGACAACCTTAACCCCCACCCTGCCCTAACCATAGCCATAAGTAACCAAGCAAAATACAAGAGTTTTTGCATTTTTAGTTTTTTTTATAGCAGTCACCAATTTTTATAAAATAGAGTTTTCCCTTATGCCTGTATTAATCTTGCACAGGGCAAATACAGCAGCTGTAATATAAAAGTGTTTCACTCCACTGCCTCCCCCACTAACAGTTTACCTGATGTTTCCGGAACGTTATCCCATTACTACAACTAAGATTAATAGGATTAAAACAAGCAAAGGGGATGGTAAAGCAGCAGATTACACTGACACTTTACACCTCAAAGGTCATGGGGTCAAGGCCGGATGTCATGTTTGCAGTATATGCATACAGAATAACACTTTTATAAAATAACTATTTATTTTAAAACAACATTTTTCAACATTAATTGCGTTAAAAGGATGTTCAGGTGCAACCCTGAGTAAGACATGTGGGTATAGAAGATGGAGAGATGGATGGATTAATGTTACACTATGAATGTTCTCTGCCAACGTTGAGATGACCATCACATAACAACAACAACAAATTTATTTTTGTATAGCGCATTATCACAACATTACATCGTCTCAAAACGCTTTACAGCATCCGCACCCAAAGCCCCCAGTGAATAAGCCATAGGCGACAGTGGCAAGGAAAAACTCCTGAGAAGGAAGAAACCTTGGGAGGGACCAGACTCAAAGGGGGATACTATTGGTCTTTATGAAAAATCTTTGCTGTAAACGCAATCAAAGAAATTATAACACAACACAACTTTCAAATCAGTGCTGGCCCGTTAACACGTTAACATAACGTTGGCTGAAGTTCTGGGAACATTTCCTGTTAGCTTGGTCCACCAACAGACATTTTGTTCTTAGTTTATCACATTTCTCTGAAAACAAAAGGTGAATGTTTAGGAACAAAAAAAAAACTGAATCTAAAACCTATTTGGCAACTGGCCCTAAAAACAGAAGCGAGAAAACAATTGAAAATGCACGTAATGACTGGAAGGAGCCTCGTTTTACGGTGTTAGCCTTTGATAAAATAAAATAAATGTTGCAAATTATGATATTTTTTATCCTCTAAGCTAAGTAACAATTTTTCCTCGCCTTTCACCTCCAACAGCATCCCAGTGAGGTGTTTGTTTGCTCAGAGGCTCTCCAACTTTATTTACAGTGAGAGAGGAGATAATCGAGGGGGCATGCTCAACATCCATCACAGAGTGAAATTCATTGCAGTGCCCAAATGTACATGAGTATGAACAAAATTTGGAACCATTTATGCGAGCTACTCACTGGCTTCCTGTGTTTGATCCCTGTGTTGCAGACCACTGCACTAACATTCATGCGAGCTACTCACTGGCTTCCTGTGTTTGATCCCTGTGTTGCAGACCACTGCACTAACATTCATGCGAGCTACTCACTGGCTTCCTGTGTTGATCCCTGTGTTGCAGACCACTGCACTAACATTCATGCGAGCTACTCACTGGCTTCCTGTGTTGATCCCTGTGTTGCAGACCACTGCACTAACATTCATGCGAGCTACTCACTGGCTTCCTGTGTTGATCCCTGTGTTGCAGACCACTGCACTAACATTCATGCGAGCTACTCACTGGCTTCCTGTGTTGATCCCTGTGTTGCAGACCACTGCACTAACATCCATGCGACCTATTCATTTTACAGTCAAGAATGAATCCAAAAGAACCCCATGAAAAAGTTTAAAAGCAAAGTCCCGTTTCCCTCGCCTGGACTAGGGTCACCGGGGCCCCACCCTGGAGCCAGGCCTGGGGGAGGGGCCCGTTGGCGAGCGCCTGGTGGCCGGGCCTTGGCCCGTGGGGCCCGGCCGGGCACAGCCCGAAAGAGGCACGCGGGACTGTCCCCAGGTGGGCCCACCACCCACAAGGGGAATGTCAGGGGTTCGGTGCATTGTGGATCGGGTGGCGGCCAAGGGAGGCCCTGGCGGTCCGATCCCCGGCTGACAAAACTGGCTTTCGGGACATGGAATGTCACCTCTCTGGTGGGGAAGGAGCCTGAGCTTGTGCGTGAGGTTGAGAGGTATCGACTAGATATAGTCGGGCTCACCTCAACGCATAGCTTGGGTTCTGGAACCAATCTCCTGGAGAGGGGCTGGACGCTCTTTTACTCTGGAGTTGCGGCGGGTGAGTGACGCCGGGCTGGGGTGGGGCTATTGGTGGCCCCACAGCTCGGTGCATTAACACCGGCGTTTACCCCGGTGAACGAGAGGGCTGTTTCCCTGCGCCTTCGGGTCGGGGATAGGTCTCTGACTGTCATCTGCGCTTATGCGCCGAATGTCAGTTCGGAGTACCCGGCCTTCTTGGATTCCCTTAGCGGTATGCTATTTGGCGTGCCGCGGGGGGATTCCATTGTTTTGCTGGGGGACTTCAACGCTCACGTGGGCAATGACAGTGTGACCTGGAAGGGGGTGATTGGGAGGAACGGCCTCCCTGATCTGAATCCGAGTGGTGTTCTGTTGTTGGACTTCTGTGCAATGCATGGTTTGTCCATAATGAACACCATGTTCGAGCATAAGGGTGTCCATAAGTGGACATGGTACGAACATGCCCGGGGCTACAGGTCGATGATCGATTTTATAATCGTATCATCTGATCTGCGGCCTTCCGTCTTGGACACTCGGGTAAAGAGAGGGGCAGAGCTGTCAACTGATCACCACCTGGTGATGAGTTGGCTCAGGTGGCAGGGGAGGAAGCCGGTCAGACCTGGTAGGCCCAAGCGCATAGTGAGGGTTTGCTGGGAACGTCTGGCAGAGGCTCCTGTTCGCTGGAGCTTTAACTCGCACCTCTGGCAGGATTCCGACTGCATGCCGGGGGAGGTAGGGGACATTGAGTCTGAATGGACACTGTTCCGGACCTCCATTGTGGAAGCGGCCGTACGGAGCTGTGGCTGCAGGGTGGTCTGTGCCTGTCGTGGCGGTAACCCCCGTACCCGATGGTGGACACCAGAGGTGAGGGGGGCCGTGAAGCTGAAGAAGGAGGCTTACCGGGAATTATTAGCCCGGGGGTCTCCGGAGGCAGCTGACGGGTACCAGCAAGCCAGGCGGAACGCGGCTCGGGCGGTCGCAGAAGCAAAAACCCGGACGTGGGAGGAGTTCGGTGAGGCCATGGAAAGTGACTTTCGGTCGGCCTCAAAAAGGTTCTGGCAAACCATACGGAGTATCAGGAGGGGGAAGCAGCTCCTGGTTCCTACTATTTATAGTGGGGTGGGGGGGCTGTTGACCTCACCTGGGGACATCATCCGGAGGTGGAAGGAATACTTTGAGGACCTCCTCAACCCTGCCTCAGATACATCTACGCATACTGCCTTTGAGACATCTGAGGGCACAGAGCCCGAGGGTGCTTGGGGGGGCTTGCCCATCACTGAGGCTGAGGTGGCCAGGGTGGTTAAACAACTCCGTGGTGGCCGGGCCCCGGGGGTGGACGAGATCCGCCCGGAGTACCTGAAGGCTCTAGATGTTGTGGGGCTGTCGTGGCTGACACGCCTTCTCAACAGTGCGTGGAGGTCAGGGACAGTGCCGCTGGATTGGCAGACCGGGGTGGTGGTCCCCTTATTTAAGAAAGGGGACCGGAGGGTGTGTTCCAACTACAGGGGGATCACACTTCTCAGCCTCCCTGGGAAAGTCTATTCCGGGGTACTGGAGAGGAGGGTGAGATCGATAGTCGAATCTCGGATTCAGGAGGAACAATGCGGTTTTCGTCCTGGTCGTGGAACGCTGGACCAGCTTTATACCCTTGCAAGGGTACTGGAGGGGGCCTGGGAGTTTGCCTATCCAGTCTACATGTGTTTTGTGGATTTGGAAAAGGCTTACGACCGGGTTCCCCGAGGTGCTCTGTGGGGGGTGCTTCGAGAGTATGGGGTCCGGGGTCCACTGTTGTGGGCGATCCGGTCCCTGTACGAACGGAGCAGAAGCTTGGTCCGCATTGCCGGCAATAAGTCGGACATGTTCCAGGTGCGTGTTGGGCTCCGCCAGGGCTGCCCTTTGTCATCGGTCCTGTTTATCATATTTATGGACAGGATTTCTAGGCGCAGCCAAGGCGTCGAGGGTGTCCAGTTTGGTGACCTCAGGATTGCCTCGCTGCTTTTTGCAGACGATGTTGTCCTGCTGGCTTCATCTGCTGGGGATCTCCAGCAGGCACTGGGGCGGTTCGCAGC
Source organism: Paramormyrops kingsleyae (assembly GCF_048594095.1). Lineage (NCBI taxonomy): Eukaryota > Metazoa > Chordata > Actinopteri > Osteoglossiformes > Mormyridae > Paramormyrops > Paramormyrops kingsleyae. The sequence goes on from NC_132797.1 coordinate 17,504,396, forward strand.
CGAGTGCGAAGCGGCAGGGATGAGGATTAGCACCTCCAAGTCCGAGACCATGGTTCTCAGCCGGAAACGGGTGGTTTGCCCTCTTCGGGTTGGGGAAGACGTACTGCCTCAAGTGGAGGAGTTTAAGTATCTCGGGGTCTTGTTCTCGAGTGAGGGTAGGCGAGATCGGGAGCTGGATAGACGGATCGGAGCGGCGTCTGCAGTTCTGCAGGTGCTTAACCGGTCCGTCGTGGCTAAGAAAGAACTGAGCCAAAAAGCCAAGCTCTCGATCTATTGGTCCATCTTTGTCCCTACCCTCACCTATGGTCATGAGTTATGGGTAATGACCGAAAGAACGAGATCGCGAATACAAGCGGCCGAAATGAGGTTTCTCCGCAGGGTGTCTGGGCTCTCCCTTAGGGATAGGGTGAGAAGTTCGGATATCCGGGAGGGCGTCAGAGTAGAACCGCTGCTTCTTCACGTCGAAAGGAGCCAGTTGAGGTGGTTTGGACATCTGGTGCGGATGCCTCCTGGGCGGCTACCCGGAGAGGTTTCCCGTGCATGTCCTACAGGGAGGAGGCCCCGGGGCAGGCCCAGGACTCGCTGGAGGGATTATATCTCTCGGCTGGCCTGGGAACGCCTCGGTGTACCCCCCGAGGAGCTGGTGGGGTTAGCTGGGGAGAGGGAGGTCTGGGTGCCTCTACTGAAGCTGCTACCCCCGCGACCCGAACCCCGGACAAGCGGCAGATGATGGATGGATGGATGGATGGAATGAATACTATTGGTCTTTATGAAAAATCTTTGCTGTAAACGCAATCAAAGCGCAATCACAGCTTTCAAATCAGTGCTGGCCCGTTAACATGTTAACCTTTACAGCCCAAATACAAATAATTTGCAACATAATAAAATTGCACTTCATTTATTTCATGAAATAACTGAATACGGCATTTCATGTTTGGGTAAATTTATATGGCATACCAGGCCTGCTCCTGCATGTCAACTGAGAAGCACTGCTCAAAGCAACACATACTCACACGTGAAACACCGAAAATGATGGTCTGTGAACACATATAGATGTAGTATTTAAAAACATTATCTGGAATCATTATGTTTAATTAATTACACACAAATATACTGATGGCCATAAAGCTACAAGTATTCAGAATTGCAGTGAATAGCTTTCAAGTTCAGACTAAAAAATGCAGTATTTTCAGTGAATGCAGTTAAAGACCACTGCGTTGATTCCAGACTTAAATGTATTCAGCTATTCTTTCAATCTGTGTGTTCTGCAGATTTTCAGCTGTTAGGAAATGTTATTCTTGGAGTTTGCTTCATTTTCTTTATTTCAAAACAAACTCACTTCCTTTTTTTAAGGCAGAGGACGGAAAGTGTAGTGAGAAAAAACTATCAAATTGCACAGTCTATTTGTAAAAAATAGAGGTTTTAAAAAGCTTAAGCAGGAAGGAAGAAAATGCATTGTCATAAATGTCATAAGGCACGGCATTCATCAAACTAATCTGCAAACGGCAAACAATCCCTTTAAAATTTCCACAACCATCTATCACAATACACCAATTGCATGGACGGCAAATAAAATAAAGTATAGATATTGTGCATACAATAAAAGTATAATTAGTAATTGTATAATAAACATGGTGTTTATGCTACATTCTATACCAATAAACAGAAATACCGTATATTTTTCTAATATTGTATCAGTACTATTGCTTCACTTATTTGTGCAAACCCATGTTTTCCAGAGGCATTAATCTGAACTTTGGAAATATAAAGACCACAAATACACATTTTGGGCATGAAACCTCTTCTCAGACTAGCACAGCAACAACAGGTTTCTTTGAAAGCAAATTATTTTACTGCAATGGTACAACAGCAATTTCCTTACCAAGCTTAGAAAATGCATTTGGGGTTATGCTCCAGCACTCTGATGAAATATCACTAGACACATCAACAACATTAATCAAATATTAGAATGAAACGGCACAGCTTGAAAAGAGTTTATTAGAAAGTTCCAGCAAACTCCTCTGTTTCTCTGGTTGTCCCTTCATTTAATACACACACATACAACTGTGCAAAAGTTTTAGACAGTCAAAGAAAATTATGTTTAAATGATTTTCATGTTGGTGTAAAATTATGATATTATGTCCGTTAAAGTTGTGTCAGCTTAGCCATTACAAAACCTCTCCTACAATCACCACAGTATTTGCAGTGACCATCTAAAACACCCATGCATTTTTGGACTCAACCACTACTCCACTTTGTTTGGCCTCATGGAGTTATTTATCTAATTAAGTTAATTAATTATTTGAGCTGGTGGTGAAATTTACGAATCCATGTAATGGCTGGGGGGCCCCTGAGGAGAGTTTTGGGAACTGAAGCGACGTTCATCTAGCCATATAGTAAGATATCAGTAACTTTTTGGGGAACAGAAGAAATTCTTTATTTTTATTTTTATTATTATTATTATTATTATTATGTTTTAATGTTAAATTGTGTGTGTTTTTTTTGCCCTGAGCCAAAACGCATTTACTACCCATATAAATAGCCTTAAGATTTTATTTGACTGTTTTAGACTTGTAGACAGCACTGAATATACAGTGATACTGGGAAGTTTGTGAAACCTTTCTCAATTTCTGCATAAATTAGACAGAAACATGAAAAAAAAATTGAGAACATTAGAAACATTATTAATTAAAATTATACTACGTTAAATTCCTCTGTTAGAAAAAGTATGTGTACCTCTAGGATTAATTCAGTTACAGTATGGGAACAATTACAGTCAGAACTGTAAATCAGTGGGGTGACAGGCAGGTGTGAGTTTGGGGGGTCCTGTTTAATTCAATAAAACATAAACTATATCGTCATTATAAACGTTTGGTCTCCACATCTCAATCAAGGAACTTTCATGATTTGATCATTTCCATCCAGCTAAGAAAGAGTTACATGAGACTTCACCAATCCATCGTTGGGTATCTTGTGTGTGGAGAAAATTTCACTGTTACTCCCGTGAGAAGGGGTCGTCCCACAAAAATCATCCAAGAGCAAGGTGCATTGTCAGTGTCTGTGTTCATTGGTCCACCATCAGCCAAACACTGAGCAAGAGTAGTGTGCATGGGAGGATAGCAAGTCTCTGAGTAGTGTGCATGGGAGGATAGCAAGTCTCTGAGTAGTGTGCATGGGAGGATAGCAAGTCTCTGAGTAGTGTTCATGGGAGGATAGCAAGTCTCTGAGTAGTGTGCATGGGAGGATAGCAAGTCTCTGAGTAGTGTTCATGGGAGGATAGCAAGTCTCTGAGTAGTGTGCATGGGAGGATAGCAAGTCTCTGAGTAGTGTGCATGGGAGGATAGCAAGTCTCTGAGTAGTGTGCATGGGAGGATAGCAATGTCTCTGAGTAGTGTTCATGGGAGGATAGCAAGTCTCTGAGTAGTGTGCATGGGAGGATAGCAAGTCTCTGAGTAGTGTGCATGGGAGGATAGCAAGGCTCTGAGTAGTATGCATGGGAGGATAGCAAGGCTCTGAGTAGTGTTCATGGGAGGATAGCAAGGCTATGAGTAGTGTGCATGGGAGGATAGCAAGGCTCTGAGTAGTGTGCATTGGAGGATAGCAAGGCTCTGAGTAGTGTGCATAGGAGGATAGCAAGGCTCTGAATAGTGTGCATGGGAGGACAGCAAGGCTCTGAGTAGTGTGCATGGGAGGACAGCAAGGCTCTGAGTAGTGTGCATAGGAGGACAGCAAGGCTCTGAGTAGTGTGCATGGGAGGATAGCAAGGCTCTGAGTAGTGTGCATGGGAGGATAGCAAGGCTCTGAGTAGTGTGCATGGGAGGATAGCAAGTCTCTGAGTAGTGTGCATGGGAGGACAGCAAGGCTCTGAGTAGTGTGCATGGGAGGATAGCAAGGCTCTGAGTAGTGTGCATGGGAGGATAGCAAGTCTCTGCTCTCCAAGAGGAACATTGCTGTCCATTTAAAGTTTGCAACTGACTACCTGAATGAGCCACTGGAATTATATTCTTTGGACAGGTGAGTGGAAAATAGATTTGGCTTTTCATATATCATGGTTTGCGTCTGTTGGCATCATTGATGCAGCTATGAATTCCAGAATGTACCAGCAAATTCTACAGGAGAATGTCAGGGTATCCATCCATGCACTGGAGCAAGATAACAACCCTAAGCACACAAGTTAGTCTATCAAAGAATGAAGGAATTGGAATAGATTTGTAGTTTCGGAATCACCTAGTGACAGTCCAGATCTTAATCCAACTGAAATGTTCTGTAAGGAGAAACAAGCTTGGGGATCACAGTGTAGGATCAGCCAGCATGCAGCACCCCTGGAGTAACATGGGGGGGTTGGTGTTAAGGGCCTTGCTCAAAGGTCCAACTGTGGTATCAGTCTGACAGCCACAGGATCCAAACCAGCGAACGCGGAATCAGAGTGGAGTCCCGCGTAGCCGTGGGAAAGCCGGCAGTACACAAGCAGCAGGAACTGGAGCTTTCTTTGCAGTTCCTCCTTTTGGGGAGTGGATAGGCATAGGAGGGTAACGCCGCAACAAATAAACTTACGAAATTTCAGAAGTAAACTTTGCATTTTGGCATGGAAGGGGAAAGGAAGACTGAATGTGCAAGCGCTATCGCTATCTTTCAGACACGAGAGCATCCTGGGGTTACTGTCAAAAGAAAAGCAGAACAAATTATTATATTGGGGTATTTTGAATGAGGAACAAGTGGAATGACAGTATATTAATGGTCACCTCACTCACGCTCCCATGACAGACTGCTGCCTGAACCCGCCCCCTCACAACCGGCTCTTATGACAGACAAATGAAACTGAGAAGCAAACTAAACCAGTTTGACCAATGACAGCTGCATTTATTTTAATTCTTACAGTTTATTTTTGTTCCCAACACATGAATGCCAAAAACGTCACAGAGTGGAGGTAGCTGCTGTTAAACCCCAACACAAGGACTGACAATCCCAGTTTCGCAACAGATGCTGAGCACATAGATATTAGCGTAGCCTTTCATGTCTAGTACAGGATATGAGCCATGGACATAGAGTAGATGTTCAAGTATAAAGGAACTACACTTAAAATGTTGAGTTACAACCACATTTCAATACTGTATTTGTCACGTTAAAGGAAGCTGTAATTTTACTGGTCCTCCATCGATGCAGATTGGCAACCCTTCCATTCATTGGCTGCCCACATGGTCCATCCATAGGAAGGTGGGGGTGGGCCAGGCCACAGAGCGGACCCCCTGCGGGCTGACTGTGTCAGGGCACAGAGAGGGGGCCACGGGATGGGGCGACGACAGGGAGAGCCGGGCCGCCAGGAGCCCCATGCGCACACAGATGTCGGCGTCCTGCCCTTGGAGGATCCCTACTATCAACCCAGCTGCCAGGCTGAGGAGGAGAAGATGGCAGCAAAGATTTAAGCACCTGCCGCTCTTATCCTCCAGTGGCAGCCTGACCAACCGTAGTGGTATAAAATATCATAAGATGCAGTGCAGTGCCAAAGCTAGCTGTCAGATAGCGAGCGTTTATATGAGTACAGTGGATAAGCAGGTAGCCCTACTGGCTGCCTGTGAGGAGTTTGCATGTCCTTCCCATGTTTGATGTATGTCCTCTCACGATGTAATGCCATGCTGGTGTCTCTGCAGCCCACTGTGCCGCCCTGCATGCCGGGATTGGCCCTGGGAGGCTGGGTGGATGTGGTAACAGCACATTCTCATTTGCCTGGGTGGGAGACTTTGGTCGTGTGCTTTCTGGCCTCCATCCCCCAGTCTAACACTGTCACTGACTCATTTCTCACTTCAAAGCACGTAAATTAGTGCCGGCTAAGCCGTGGGAAGGAAGAATACAAATGAATGCTTTCTGACATTTTGTCAATTATCATTTTTTATGGAGTATTAACTACAGTTTTCTGTTGTCATGGCAGTTACTGAAAGGCTGATTATGATTTATCAGTTTTCCAGCATTTTTATTTAGAATTACGATATCATCAGGAGGCTAGAGTCATGCATATTAAAGCTCCTGGTGTTTCTGGTCGGAGAAAATGGTCTCTGTTAACGAACTTCCCTTAAATCTACCACCAATGTTCTTAACTCATACATACCACTGTCTGTCAGAATTATTCAACACTGGTGCAGGGCATATCTATGTCTGGGAAACAGGAAACATGCAAATGCTCTGGTTTTTGAATTATCCATATCCCAGATCCTGCTCCCTCTGTCTAGCCCAGTTAGCATCCTCATCCCCAGAGATAGACATAAACGTCAAGTCCAGTTATACAGCAGGGAATTTCTCTGGAAGCCATTAAGGTTATTGTCATCAATGACGGTACCAACAACAATGTGCACCAGCAGCCTTTTAGTAAAGAAATCCGGACACTGAAGCTACACTGACCAAAAGCCAAAAAACAGTGACGACAGTCGATGAAAGGAAGTGAAAAGTAGAATGTTGTACAGATCACGGTCCTCCAATCAGGAGGCCAGCAGAGCTGTGTGTGTGTGTGTGTGGGGGGGGACGGACGCATTAGATCACTAAGCCTTGGAGTTTTGTCCTGGGAAGCGCCTCAGAGAAGCCGGACGTCAGGAAGCGGCTTTGCTCAGTTGTGCTCGCAAAGTCACCAGCCCACAAATCAGCGTGGGGAAGCACATGGATACCCCTGACAGTCATGTTCCTCCCTTTTCTTGTGCATGTGATTAGTGTGAGAGCACAAAAATAAATAAATAATACAGCTCCAACTTGCAAGTTATGTTGTAGTTAAATCTCAGAGCCTGATCTTCCTGTTATAATAAAGTTGTTTTCATCGAGGCACTCAGGATGAGATCACCGGACTTGGCCCGCTGCAGTTTAGGGACATCTTGTGGGGACGCCATGTACGGCCGTGACCCCAGGTTACCGCAGAGGCTCTGTCACCTGTCACCAGCCCCGGAGACGTTCACGATGTCCTCAGGCGGGATGCTCACGGCAGGGTAGTGGACGGCACACAATCGGCCTTTCTGGAAGGGGAGACAGACAGCGTTGCAAACGAGCTAGGCGTTCCCATGTGACCCGATCCCTAACACGCTTTGTCACGAGTCAGTAATCTATTGGCATTGGGAGAACCTGGTAACAGTTGGTAAAGTCCCAAGTTAAATTAGAAGGATAACTTTAAATAGTGAATGCTGGTCGGGTTACAGTGCAAACAGGGGCATTACCCGCAGTGCAGAGCGAATCCCAGGCTGCACTCGTACACCTCCCTCCTCATGCTCCCCGCAAAGCAGCACTCCCAGCGAGCCCAGCGTCACCACCACGCATCTCAGGTGCTCCAGCAGGGGGCGAGAGAGGGACGCCGCGCAGTGCAGCACCTCATCCCGGGTCTTTGGGAGGACTATCGGGAAGAGGGCCGCATGAGCAATCTAACACTCCTTTGCTCTTTCTGTCATTCCCATTCATTCCTTCAATCCATCACTGACTATTTCGCCCATTTTGTTTCATTCGTGCTGTCACTCAGTCACCCCTTCAGGAAGTCTTTTCACACCATCACATCATTCATTGATCCTGCCTACATCTACATTACAGTCAAACTGATTTGGCGAGAATGACATGGCACAATGAAAAAACCACAGACTGGCACCTTAATATGTATTTAGGGAACTGCACTAGTTGCTCTCCAAAAGAAAGGGGTAGTTAGTAGCTGTTCTAACAAAAATGTTTTTCTGTCACAGCCTCTAAGACTGCTAATATCGCACCGTCTGGTGTAAGAAGACCCAGCGCCTGGTTCATGGCACACAGTTCCATCAGGTTAGGGGAGGTGTAGGTCAAGGCCTTCCAGCTCTCCGACAGGAACGGCTTGATGGCTTTGTCCACATCTGTTGGCTCGAACCACACTGCAAAAAAAAAAGGTGATAGTGCTGCTTGTGTCACTCCCAAAACACTGCGATCACAATGGTGACGGTGCTGATCATGTCACAGTCAAAACACTGCGATTACAAAGGCGACAATGCTAATCATGTCACAGTCAAAACACTGCGATTACAAAGGCGACAATGCTAATCATGTCACAGCCAAAACACTGTGAACCCAAAGGCAACAATGCTGATCATGTCACAGCCCAAACACTGTGAACCCAAAGGTGACGGTGCAGATCATGTCACAGCCAAATCACTGGGAATACTACAATGACAGTGCTGATCATGTCACAGTCAAAACATTGCAATTACAAAGGCGACAATGCTGACCATGTCACAGCCAAAACACTGTGAACCCAAAGGTGACGGTGCTGATCATGTCACAGTCAAAACACTGCGATTACAAAGGCGACAATGCTAATCATGTCACAGCCAAAACACTGTGAACCCAAAGGTGACGGTGCTGATCATGTCACAGTCAAAACACTGTGAACCCAAAGGTGATGGTGCAGATCATGTCACAGCCAAATCACTGGGATTACTAAGATGACAGTGCTGATCATGTCACAGTCAAAACACTGCGATTACAAAGGCGACAATGCTGATCATGTCACAGCCCAAACACTGTGAACCCAAAGGTGACGGTGCAGATCATGTCACAGCCAAATCACTGGGAATACTACAATGACAGTGCTGATCATGTCACAGTCAAAACATTGCAATTACAAAGGCGACAATGCTGACCATGTCACAGCCAAAACACTGTGAACCCAAAGGTGACGGTGCTGATCATGTCACAGTCAAAACACTGCGATTACAAAGGCGACAATGCTAATCATGTCACAGCCAAAACACTGTGAACCCAAAGGTGACGGTGCTGATCATGTCACAGTCAAAACACTGTGAACCCAAAGGTGATGGTGCAGATCATGTCACAGCCAAATCACTGGGATTACTAAGATGACAGTGCTGATCATGTCACAGTCAAAACACTGCGATTACAAAGGCGACAATGCTGATCATGTCACAGCCCAAACACTGTGAACCCAAAGGTGACGGTGCAGATCATGTCACAGCCAAATCACTGGGAATACTACAATGACAGTGCTGATCATGTCACAGTCAAAACATTGCAATTACAAAGGCGACAATGCTGACCATGTCACAGCCAAAACACTGTGAACCCAAAGGTGACGGTGCTGATCATGTCACAGTCAAAACACTGCGATTACAAAGGCGACAATGCTAATCATGTCACAGCCAAAACACTGTGAACCCAAAGGTGACGGTGCTGATCATGTCACAGTCAAAACACTGTGAACCCAAAGGTGACGGTGCAGATCATGTCACAGCCAAATCACTGGGATTACTAAGATGACAGTGCTGATCATGTCACAGTCAAAACATTGCAATTACAAAGGCGACAATGCTGACCATGTCACAGCCAAAACACTGTGAACCCAAAGGTGACGGTGCTGATCATGTCACAGTCAAAACACTGCGATTACAAAGGCGACAATGCTAATCATGTCACAGCCAAAACACTGTGAACCCAAAGGTGACGGTGCTGATCATGTCACAGTCAAAACACTGTGAACCCAAAGGTGACGGTGCAGATCATGTCACAGCCAAATCACTGGGATTACTAAGATGACAGTGCTGATCATGTCACAGTCAAAACACTGCGATTACAAAGGCGACAATGCTGATCATGTCACAGCCCAAACACTGTGAACCCAAAGGTGACGGTGCAGATCATGTCACAGCCAAATCACTGGGAATACTACAATGACAGTGCTGATCATGTCACAGTCAAAACATTGCAATTACAAAGGCGACAATGCTGACCATGTCACAGCCAAAACACTGTGAACCCAAAGGTGACGGTGCTGATCATGTCACAGTCAAAACACTGCGATTACAAAGGCGACAATGCTAATCATGTCACAGCCAAAACACTGTGAACCCAAAGGCAACGGTGCTGATCATGTCACAGTCAAAACACTGTGAACCCAAAGGTGACGGTGCAGATCATGTCACAGCCAAATCACTGGGAATACTACAATGACAGTGCTGATCATGTCACAGTCAAAACATTGCAATTACAAAGGCGACAATGCTGACCATGTCACAGCCAAAACACTGTGAACCCAAAGGTGACGGTGCTGATCATGTCACAGTCAAAACACTGCGATTACAAAGGCGACAATGCTAATCATGTCACAGCCAAAACACTGTGAACCCAAAGGTGACGGTGCTGATCATGTCACAGTCAAAACACTGTGAACCCAAAGGTGACGGTGCAGATCATGTCACAGCCAAATCACTGGGATTACTAAGATGACAGTGCTGATCATGTCACAGTCAAAACACTGCGATTACAAAGGCGACAATGCTGATCATGTCACAGCCCAAACACTGTGAACCCAAAGGTGACGGTGCAGATCATGTCACAGCCAAATCACTGGGAATACTACAATGACAGTGCTGATCATGTCACAGTCAAAACATTGCAATTACAAAGGCGACAATGCTGACCATGTCACAGCCAAAACACTGTGAACCCAAAGGTGACGGTGCTGATCATGTCACAGTCAAAACACTGCGATTACAAAGGCGACAATGCTAATCATGTCACAGCCAAAACACTGTGAACCCAAAGGTGACGGTGCTGATCATGTCACAGTCAAAACACTGTGAACCCAAAGGTGACGGTGCAGATCATGTCACAGCCAAATCACTGGGATTACTAAGATGACAGTGCTGATCATGTCACAGTCAAAACACTGCGATTACAAAGGCGACAATGTTGACCATGTCACAGCCAAAACACTGTGAACCCAAAGGTGACGGTGCTGATCATGTCACAGTCAAAACACTGCAATTACAAAGGCGACAATGCTGACCATGTCACAGCCAAAACACTGTGAACCCAAAGGTGACGGTGCTGATCATGTCACAGTCAAAACACTGCGATTACAAAGGCGACAATGCTAATCATGTCACAGCCAAAACACTGTGAACCCAAAGGTAACGGTGCTGATCATGTCACAGTCAAAACACTGTGAACCCAAAGGTGACGGTGCAGATCATGTCACAGCCAAATCACTGGGATTACTAAGATGACAGTGCTGATCATGTCACAGTCAAAACACTGCGATTACAAAGGCGACAATGTTGACCATGTCACAGCCAAAACACTGTGAACCCAAAGGTGACGGTGCTGATCATGTCACAGTCAAAACACTGCGATTACAAAGGCGACAATGCTAATCATGTCACAGCCAAAACACTGTGAACCCAAAGGTAACGGTGCTGATCATGTCACAGTCAAAACACTGTGAACCCAAAGGTGACGGTGCAGATCATGTCACAGCCAAATCACTGGGATTACTAAGATGACAGTGCTGATCATGTCACAGTCAAAACACTGCGATTACAAAGGCGACAATGTTGACCATGTCACAGCCAAAACACTGTGAACCCAAAGGTGACGGTGCTGATCATGTCACAGTCAAAACACTGTGAACCCAAAGGTGACGGTGCAGATCATGTCACAGCCAAATCACTGGGAATACTACAATGACAGTGCTGATCATGTCACAGTCAAAACACTGCAATTACAAAGGCGACAATGCTGACCATGTCACAGCCAAAACACTGTGAACCCAAAGGTGACGGTGCTGATCATGTCACAGTCAAAACACTGCGATTACAAAGGCGACAATGCTAATCATGTCACAGCCAAAACACTGTGAACCCAAAGGTAACGGTGCTGATCATGTCACAGCCAAATCACTGGGAATACTACAATGACAGTGCTGATCATGTCACAGTCAAAACACTGCAATTACAAAGGCGACAATGCTGACCATGTCACAGCCAAAACACTGTGAACCCAAAGGTAACGGTGCTGATCATGTCACACTCAAAACACTGTGAACCCAAAGGTGACGGTGCAGATCATGTCACAGCCAAATCACTGGGATTACTAAGATGACAGTGCCGATCATGTCACAGTCAAAACACTGCGATTACAAAGGCGACAATGTTGACCATGTCACAGCCAAAACACTGTGAACCCAAAGGTGACGGTGCTGATCATGTCACAGTCAAAACACTGCGATTACAAAGGCGACAATGCTGACCATGTCACAGCCAAAACACTGTGAACCCAAAGGTAACGGTGCTGATCATGTCACAGTCAAAACACTGCGATTACAAAGGCGACAATGCTAATCATGTCACAGCCAAAACACTGTGAACCCAAAGGTAACGGTGCTGATCATGTCACAGTCAAAACACTGTGAACCCAAAGGTGACGGTGCAGATCATGTCACAGCCAAATCACTGGGATTACTAAGATGACAGTGCCGATCATGTCACAGTCAAAACACTGCGATTACAAAGGCGACAATGTTGACCATGTCACAGCCAAAACACTGTGAACCCAAAGGTGACGGTGCTGATCATGTCACAGTCAAAACACTGTGATTACAAAGGCGACAATGCTAATCATATCACAGCCCAAACACTGTGAACCCAAAGGTGACGGTGCTGATCATGTCACAGTCAAAACACTGCGATTACAAAGGCGACAATGCTAATCATGTCACAGCCCAAACACTGTGAACCCAAAGGTGACGGTGCAGATCATGTCACAGCCAAATCACTGGGATTACTAAAATGACAGTGCTGATCATGTCACAGCCTAAGGTGACGGTGCTGATCATGTCACAGCCAAATCACTGGGATTACTAAGGTGACAGTTTTGGTCATTATACGACCAAATCACAGGGATTATTAAGGTGACAGTGCTGGTCATTTCACTGCAAACACACTGTAAACACAACCATGACAGTGATAATCATTTCACTGTAATAAGGCAGGTGAGACTGCCAGGGCAAACACCTTTACCTGGTACTGCATGCTTCTTAGCAACGGAGCAAACGTAGCAGACTGTTGACACCGGAATGTTGCCATCCAAAACCACTAGCTGGGCCGAGGACAGCTCTTCTTCAAAGTGGGACACCTACGGAAGAATGTCTCCTTTCACTTTCTGATACTCTTCCTAAGTCAAAGTCAATGAAATCTTTCATTGTCACTCACTGATATATGATGCATGGAGTCATACACTGTAGTGAAATATTTTTCTTCTTGGTCATAGTGCAAACAAGAAGTAATAAATACAACATAATTACTAAGACATTAAAACATGACATGAACATTAAAACGTAGATGAAGACATACAGCTAACCACCTGACCGGTAAGGAAAGATAATGCAAATTTGGTAAATCACATCGTCCATCTTTTCCTCTGTACCTGGGTTAGACATATGTCCTTTGTAATCTGAAACTAGTTTTAATCTGTTGTAATACAAAAATATGCTTTATTGTGAGATAATTAAATCTGAATGTATTTTTTCTTTGCTGTTGTAAAACTACGCTGTTAAAAACAAACATCTAATCATTCAAGTCTGAAAAATCTATTTCAAAATTTCCGTGAACTGTTTACACTGAATTACCAGCTGGTTTCTGCACACTGATTTCTCAATACACTGTTCACAGAAGAAGATAAAGTGAAACAAGAGCCTGTTAGAAATGAAAGGTTGAACTATTTGAACATGCTGAATCTAAAATAGGCTTCTGTCCCTTTAAAAAAAAAACTGGTTTCAGTACAGACAAAGGATCATCACAGAAAGAGCACCACACACTTGAAAGTGGGAAGTACGTAGAAGAGCCATTTCACTGCGTCCTTTCACTGCCACCACTGGCATACTCACATACTGTGTCGTGATTTGCTGGTGGATGTCCATGTCACCCAATCCCATGCTCAGCTCGCCGGTCTTGGTGATCATTACACAATAGGTTGCGGTCCTCTGCTCCCGTAACTTAGCAACCGCACTTGTATTCTCGGGAGTAGGAAACAAAATTCAGGCAAAAACACACGCATCTTGGGATGATTCAGAGTGATAATGCATGGATGTGAAAAATACAGTACTTTATTTTTTTTATAAAACAAGCATAGTTTTAAAACTACAGAGTATTAACAGTGATATCAAATTGCTCTAATTTTTCCCTTTTTGGAATTTAATCCCTCTGGCTCACTGTGTAGGAATTATCTTACATAACTGGCTGATAAGGATTTGTTCAGTGGTGCTCAGTTATGAGTTTTCTTCCCAGCACTGAAAGATTGTGGGTTAAATACTGGGGCAGCTCAAACCAAAGATTTGAAAAACAGCCACAATGAAAAAAAGAAAAACTGCACATTTGAATCAAGCAGCTTCATGCCAGAGAGATTAGCCTGAGCCCCGAGCCAGCGAGCGGCTCAATCTCCACGGCCTGTCAACCAGCCCGGACGCAGCGAACGCAAATGGGCCTCTGGGCCGTGGAGGAAGACAATGGGGACAGGATGGGGTAATGTCACATGGATGCGCTGGAAGCCATGTGACATCGGAGACGTGTTCCGGCCGTGCCGCCTGCCAGAACCCTGGGACGAGGCCTCGTGGCGTGGAGACAGATTATTTTGCTGCGTCCAGATTCCTCGTGACCTCCAGAGTGTGCGGAGAAACAACATGATGCTTCCCTAAAGCAGATGTTCCCTGCGGCCTACATAACAAGGATTGGTGTTGGGATCAGCACTTCATGGAGAACCCATCAGGTCAAACTTGGAATCAGGTGATGAGCCAGAGAAGTGACTCGACACTCACTACTCCAGAAATCACTCCTTGTGAGTGTTACCTACAGCACTGAGCTTCACACACTGGGATCAGACTGACAAAAAATGCGGATCCGGTTAAGGCTTGTAAGGTGGATGAATATTTATTTGTCGGAACTGCATTTCCATATAGCATGAGTTTGAGATGCAAGACATCCTAAATCACTGTCTTCAAGGGGGCATAAAGGAACAAACACACACACACACACACTTACCATGTGCTTGCAATAGCCCAGGAAGGCATCGCTGTGAGAGTCCGTCCCGACGGCCGAGATGAAGAGGGGGGCATCCCCCAGTCGGCTCAGGCAGTCTGACAGGGCAGTTAGTACCACAGATGAGAGTCACCATAGATCAGACGCGCCCACCACCGCCGCCCAGCAAACAGCCGGGACGTAGGATAAACAACCCAGCCCGCTCGGAAATTGGAGCCATTAATCAGAACCTACGACTGCATACGTATCATTAGCTCCCTAATGTTATCGTTACAGCACAGATGCTGCTATCTGTGGGGCCTCATACTCCTGTTTAAACTTTTAAACTAAACGTGCCAGGTTCTGTAGGACAGCAGCAGGCACCTTTTTGGTCCAGACACTATGCTAGCTGCTGGTAGCTGAACCCCAGTAATATTTGCACCATATGTACCAGTGAGGCTCTAACCCATCTCACCACTTTAAATGGCTGGAACCTGGGGAACTTCTAGGATTTGACCCTATGTGGGGCTGAAGAAATACAGGATGCCATCCCCCACCTCACGAAAAAATTTGCCGAGCAGAGGGGGAGGGGGTTCCCACATGATAAAATCTGCCTAGCTGAGAGTACGAAATATATACAAAAATATGGGGTGCTAAATAGTTTTATAATAATTATTGCTAAAACTATTTAAGCCTGTCATCTATAATGCACTATAGATACCTTCAAAATGCATTATAATGGTCAGTATAAGACTGGTCAGTATAAGGATGCTTTGTACAGCATTATGAAGGTGTCTATAGTGCATTATAGACCATTCATAATGCATAATTAACATGCGATAATGTGATATGCCATTTTATAAATATTTAACCCATGTTTATAATGCTTTATGAATGTGTTCATAGATTCTTATAGACATGGCATTCATAGAAAGTACTACTTAATTCATTTTCAGGGAGGATGAGACCACCCTAAATAGGGTCTTGTTCTGCCTATGGCTGGCACATATTAACTGGACTTCTTTGAAATTTTCGGCAGTACACCAAAATGGTTGCATTTTTTTCTGCAAGAAAATCTCTTACCGGCTATGTTTCTTCCCACACCACCGAAAGACTGGAAGACACTTCCCGGATTTGTCTGGCCAAGCTGAAGAGGGAATCGAACAGTGCTTCTGACAGTTTAATTCAGCAAGGCCAATCAGCTCATACTGTATGTCAGCTGCAGACCAAACACAGACGAATGCTAGCAAGTAAAGAGCTGCTGGGAAATGTCAGTGCCCAATCAAAATTGTACTTAAAATGACAGCAGTGAATTTACATGAACAATTCTGACTGGTATCACGTCCCTGATGTCCTCTGCCTCAGATCCAGTACTGCGTAGGATATGTTCAGGCCGTCCATTACCATGTACTGGATAAGTGGTTGGAAAATGGATGGACAGAGGAGCACAATTCTGGAATCTACCTACCATATTTTAAAATAATCCACCATATAAAAAAAATACCAGACAAACCAAAGCAGATGATTGCCATCTGCTGGACACATTGAAATACTACTCCAAAAAATAATAAAAAAATAAAAACAGTGATTAAGTCATTTCCCATGTTTTCATACATTATCAAAATCTGTTTATGTAAGTAAGTTTGAATTTTGGATCTTAACCTAGGGGAGGAAAGCATAGTGCAACCTGGATGCCAGTTACTCTCACATATACAGTAATTTCAGAGTTGATATTTATAACAAAAATGTCCTAGCTGGAGCAGTGAACCTGAACATCCTTAAATAAAGCATGTTTTACTTTATTTTTGGTTTGGTCAGGACACAAAAGGACTGTTGTCTAATGTTTCACAAACCAGACAATTCTTCACACAAACATAATGTTCAAAGTTGTAAATGACCATAAGCAGGTGGAAACATACTTACCAGTAGCTTCTCAGATTTCGCTTTGGTGATGAAGTCCACGTTCACCCCACCAATAACGACCTGCGGTACAAAAGATTTCAGAAGAAAGGCAGGAAGCTTTTTCCTGATTTGTACTCGGCTGACGGAGGAGTTTCGCATAGCATGGGGTAGTGTTTCTCAACCCAGTTCCTTCGGCGAACCACAGACAGTCCACGTTTACGCTTCCTCTCAGCTCCCAGCGCACCTGTAGCAGGCATTCGGTGATCCTGATTGGCTGGGAGTTGGGAGGGAGCAAAAACGTGGACCGTCTGGGGTTCGCCGAGGACTGGGTTGGGGGTATTGGCGGCCCTTGGCAAGTGCCCGGTTCTGTTCCAGTTCAGCACTTCACTGCGCCACACGGTAATTTTTCTATTCAAATAATGTTAGATTTAATATCTTAAGACCTCAGAATTATTTTTCACTCAAGATAAAAAGTATTTATTCTCTAGGATGTGCAAGATTTCCTCTGAGTACCCTGGTTTTATTCTGTACTCTAAGCACATGTGGTTTGATGAAATGGTGTCTCAAAATTGCCCATAATGGGTGCAATCGCATGAGTTTGTCCAATGCTCATTTATGCAATAATAATTTGCTCTGTTTTGTTAGTTTAGCAAATGACCAAATAAAGCAAGCATGTTATATTTATAGAAACACCTGTAGCCATTACAGCGATTCTTCTCAAAATGTAAATTAGGTTTAACTTTATTAGAATTTGAATGGTGTGATTAATTCATTTAAAAGTTCAGATAAGGACACTTAAGTCCCAGACAGTCAGCAAATTCGGGGCTTTCTGTCACGCCCAGCTCGTACGATCCTCGTGTGTGCCACGCCCCTCATTACCTACGTGTACTACCCCAATTGTAATCACCTGTTGCTTGTTCAGTTCAACCTGTCTTGTGTATTTAGTACACGTCTGCGTGAGTTTCCCTAGATCTGTCATTGTGATGTTTAGTGCTCGTTTTGCCTGGTGTGCCTCCTGTCCAGTGAATAAACCCCGTTTGTCCGTATTACCGGCTCTACTCGCCTGCTTCCCCGCTTGTCTGCCTGCACTCAAAGAAGTGACCACAAAAGTATAGAAAAACATTCTGATGTCTGAGGGGTGTAGATATAGAACAGAACACCTAAACTGACCACTCTTATACCTGTGGTTTTACTGCATACAAACACAATGTATGAGCACTTGCTCATATTCCTAGCAATTCCAGTAACAGAAACGCTCACAGCAATAGCAGCCGACCTAAACACTCACAGACTGGGGCTGCGGTGGCGGGGGCCTCTCCTTTTGGGGGGGTGGGATCTCCGGAGCCCTTCTCCTCCTGCGTAGATCTGACAAAGCGCAGGCAATCTGACTGCCCACTTTAGCGTTGTTAAGTATCAGAGCCATATCTTGGGTTCAGGAGTTTAAGGAAAGTATGACAATGACCCCCAAAATATTTTTAAATACAACGTTAATCTCTTACACTTGGATTTGTCTGTAACTGTTTGGCAACGCATAACATTTCATGTGACCTTGACCCAGAAACTTTGCACTCTAATGGGAGGAAATGCTCTGTGCTTCTGTTTATCTATAACAATGAAATATGTTCAATTCTGATGATGGGAAATGTTCTAGACTTCTGTCTGTGTGTAATTACTAACAATGCAGATCATAACTATTTGAGAAAGGAGTCATAAACCAACAACAAAAATTTAGGTGAAACTAAATTGTGCCAGGAATGCCAACCTGGAAAAATGAGCTGTTACAGAACTCACTTCCATCACATTCTAGAAGGTTCCTACACTGGAAAAGCCTTCTGAAGGATGCTGGCCTGTAAGGACCTCCCCTGGGTCAGCTCACTGACTCGCTGCAGGATGAAGGGGGTTACGTCTTTACCCCTGATATCCTTCATGCTGAAAACAAGCAGAACACAATGCACAGTCTATCAAAGTATGACCCAAAGTCTGAAACTAACCTTCATGAAATTGCTTCAGTCGAAATCCAGCTGTATAAGGGAAAGTGTAAATGAATAAAAACTATCTATGCTTCATAACCTGCTGCTGGTAGACATGTCATTAAATACATAACCAAAGATGTATAGAAAATGATTTTGCTCCATCACTTTCCATGAGAGTGTATGATGACCTGCTTCTGCATTGTGTGGGGATTTCATGTAGCTTCTACATTTGCTGGTGCTGTATCAGCCCTTATAGTCTAACTTTGTAGCATATCATAAATATTTAGCTCTTGCTAAAGCTCAAAGCTGCTGGGATTTTAGGAATTGTGGCAGCTTGGATTGAAAACTGGTTAACTGACAGGAAGCAGCGAGTAGTTATTAGAGGCACAATGTCACAGTGGGCCTGCGTTCATAGTGGGGTACCGCAAGGTTCAACTTTAGGACCACTATTGTTCCTAATTTACATAAATGATATAGACACCAATATATACAGTAAACTGGTGAAATTTGCAGATGACACCAAGGTGGGTGGTGTAGCAGATACTGATCTAGAATATCGTGTGCAGGTTTGGTCACCATACCTTAAGAAGGACATTGCTGCCTTAGAAAAGGTGCAATGGAGGGCTACGAGAATGATTCCTGGTCTTAGAGGAATGTCTTATGAGGAGAGGTTAGCTGAGCTGAATCTGTTTAGCTTTGAGCAAAGGAGACTAAGGGGGGACATGATCCAGGTCTATAAGATTCTAACGGGTCTGGATGCTGTTCAGCCAAATGGCTACTTCAATATTAGTTTAAATACTAGAACTCTTGACCATAAGTGGAAATTAGCGGGAGAACATTTTAAAACAAATTTGAGGAAGCACTTCTTTACACAGTGTGTAGTTAGAGTATGGAATAGTCTTCCTGCTAGTGTAGTGCAAGCTAAAACCCTGGGTTCCTTTAAGTCAGAGCTAGATAAGATTTTAACAACTCTGAGCTATTAGTTTAGTTCTCCCCAAACGAGCTTGATGGGCTGAATGGCCCCCTCTCGTTTGTAAATTTCTTATGTTCTTATAACTATTACAAAAGGAAGTATACAATCAACAAAATATACATAAATACTGAATTATGAAGATAGTCTCTTATTATGTTGTCTTGTATATTAATTGATGTATCCAATATCATTCTTTATCAGTTGTAGTAAGTTTTTATTTTGTTTGTATTTGAACAATTGCCTTTAAAAACATTATAAGTTGTATAAGGGGCCTAAGATTGTTGCTTTGTATTGCAGGGTTGCCAACTTTTACATGTACTGTATGTAAGTTTTATTACCTTGTTAACAGTCTGTAGAGCTTGCAAACTACCCCATTGCTTTTGATGTAGCCAATACTTAGATTTATAATGGAATAATATAGATTTGTCGTAAGGTTTCTTGCGTGAGCGTGAGAGTCTGAAAGTGTAAGTGTCACGTCAGATGCGTGAGAGTTGGCAGCCCTGGTTTTGGCAGGGAGTTTGTGAGGACCTTGAGAGTGCTTAGGTCATGTTGATACTTCTCACGAGCCCAACAAGGGGGCAACTCATACCTGGCCTCTTTCATAGCAGCCTGGACAGCATCCTCAATTTCCTGTCCTTGGGCAGCATGCTCCTTTGGGATGGGTACTGCCACCAACAGACCACTCTGCAGACCCAGGCAGGATGCGCTGTCTGTGTGATTAAGCACATATGGATATGTTAGCATTAAGCACATATGGATATGCTAACAGCAAGCAGACAGGGATATGTTAGCATTAAGCACATATGGATATGCTAACAGCAAGCAGACAGGGATATGTTAGCATTAAGCACATATGGATATGCTAACAGCAAGCAGACAGGGATATGTTAGCATTAAGCACATATGGATATGCTAACAGCAAGCAGACAGGGATATGTTAGCATTAAGCACATATGGATATGCTAGCAGTGACCAGACTTGAATATGTTAGCATTAAGCACATATGTGTATGATAACAACAATCAAAATGGGATGTTATCTTTAAGCACATAGGGATATACTAACAGCTAATATAATGCCAAATATACAGCACGACTGTATACAGTATTACTGTAATACTGTCCGAATACAGCTAGGACCCCCCCCCCCCCCCCCCCGTCCACTTGTCTGTCATCCGCCCCCCAAAATCAACATTAACATTAAACACACAGGGATATTAATGGTCTCATTATTGTAGATAATTTATTCAGTTAATGGAGATTATACTGTCAAGTGGAATCCTGGTTTCTGCCACCATCACATTAGGCTTCTTACCAATTAGTTCTGCTGCTTCCTGGGAATTAGCCACATTATAAGGGGAGGCAAAGCCACTGTGAGGGGTGAAGAATGCTGGGAAGTGCCTGGACCGGCCGAACGTGGCCACGCAGACACCGTGGGTCTCCTGGCAGTGAGTACAAGACATCTACAGTACTGTGCAAAAGTCTTAGGCAGTCACAGAAAATGATGTTGGTGTAAAGCTGTGATATTATGCTTGTAAAAGTAAGTCAGCTTAGCTATTTCAAAACCTTTCCTAAAGTCACCACAGTATTTGCAGCAAAGCTCCAAAACATCCAAACATTTTAATTGACTACCTAAGTCTGCAAAGTTTCTTCGTACAGAGGAACCATCCCCACAAGGTGTAGACTTCCATTAAGCCTTGGTCCTCATGACTGATTTGTTATACATTGGTGAATTCGGGTAGAGTAGAAGTCGGCCATTTGAGCTTTGCGATGAGAAGCCATTAATCTTTTCACTAACCCTTCATTAAACAACAGTTTTGATTTGTCTGCAATCAGTTCATCTTGGTACAATTTTCCAGAGCATCTGGTCAGTGCAAATACATAGGAAGAAGAACAATATATCACTAGGAGGAGCAAAGCAGATGCAAAGGAGAGGACAAATAGAGTAAACACAGGTTTCAACGTAACACAAATATTTGTAAAATTACTTTTTTTTTCTGATTTATGGGCCTGACATTAACCATAAAATAACAGATGGTGGGCCAGCGTGCTTCACGAAATGTAGAGTACCTTAATTCAATTCAAAAAGGTAAATTAATGTTATGGTACTACAATTAAGCCAACTATTACACACTGACATATCATCATAGAAGAGGCAGCTCGGGGGTGCCGCGGTTGGCACTGTCGCCTCACACCCCTGGGACCAGGGCTCAAGCCTCCAGCAGGGCTCCATGTTCCATGTTCCATGTGTGGAGTCTGCATGTTCTCCCCGTGTTGTCCTGGGGTTTCCTTTGGGTACCAAATTGCCCATAGGTGTGCATGTGGGAGTATATGGCATGTGTGTCTGCAAAAGGTGGGGCCCCATCTTGGGTGCTTCCCTGCCCTGTGCCCATAGGTTCCAGACCCCCCACAACCCTGAAGTGGTTTAAGAAAATGATGGAAGGGTGGATGTTATCATTAATCTTAAGTTTGATGAGGGATCTACATGGATGTGTAAAATATACACTACCTGTTGGACTGATTGTCATGAAATGAGGTTACTTCAGTGTTTCAGTGCCTTGTCCTAGAATAACACTCCTGTCATAAGAGTACCCTCTAGAATTAAAGATTGATTAAAATGAAAGCTGATGTGAAGAGGCTTTCCCACGTTAGCTGTCCCACTTCACTGGCATACACACACCATCTGAGTAAGAATGCATCTCAACGGTTATTTATGTTTTACTTTTTTAACAGATGCCTTTATCCAAGCTATCGTACATTTTAGAAAAAGCAGGGATAGGTCCTCAGAGCAATTGGGGGTTAAGGGTGTTACACAGGAGCCCAACCATAAAGTTACTCTGGATATGAACCAGCAACCATCTGATCATAGATTTGGCAAGCTAATCCACTAAGCGACACAACTCAACAGTCCAATGGAGAATCTGCCAATATGTGACCAATGTTGTCCAGATTAACACTGAATCAGCCCCTGTCTTTGTTCATTTATGGTTCAATAATGTTAAGTAAATAATGCCCCCCAGGGCAAACCTCATTCTCACTAGTGTGCCTACCAAGAATTCCAAGGTGCGGCCAATATCCAGGATAGACTTGACCCCAGCCGAGACCACAGCAATGGGGGTGCGGCCAAGCTCCGTGAGGTCAGCGCTGATGTCCATTGCTGCAATGACAGGGTGGCTAGCTCAAGAGCTCCTGAAATGCATCACCATTATTTTTATAAGTACATAGATTTTTATATTAATGTACTGAGACAGTCTTCACTGGCGTCATGAAAAGGAAATGGAGAAGAGAAAGGATTAAAGGAATTAAATTAGAACGAATGGGAAGGAAAAAAAAACTAGAATGTGGAGAAACATTCTAGAAATTGCCAATATATTTAGCTGATTCTTTAAATGCATAACTTGTATCAGATAGATGAATAATTCCTGGTGTGTTGACAACACAGTGACCCTACAGGAAGTAATGCAACCAGATGATCCATCCCTGCTGTATTCTAAAAACACAGCACAGTGTATGTGCATGTATTCACAGTTCTGGAAAAGAACCTAGAATAGAAGTTGATATTCTTTAGATTTATGAAGATCACACACAGGGTTCAAGGTTTTGAGACTCACTGCTCTCTCCATTCCGGTGAACACCTCCTATGCCGCCAGTCACAAAGACGGAGATGCCCACTCGGTGGGCTGCGATCATAGTGCCCGACACGGTTGTCCCCCCCGAAAGTCCCTGAGGGACATAGAAAGCGCACTTATTCAGGCAATAACATGCTTCATAATTACTGTGAGGCAACCAGCCGTGCTTCTGAGTACTAAATGACAAACTGTCAAATGTAAACCTTGTCAAAAATCATTTTGGCTCCACTCAGTTGCAAACTTCTGCTTGCATCTGTATGGCTACAGAAAGGCATGTTTTTAACTGTTTGATTTTTAATACGTGCCAACACAAGATAGTAAAGTGTTTACCAGTAGGATACATTTTTCAGTGATTATGTTACCATTTTTGGACTTGTCTCCTTAGGCTTGAGGCCAGTGTAAAGTGTTGGCATTGGCTTACAAGTTTAAGAAATCATGTGACTGGACCATGTGAATGCAATTTTAATCTGCTGCCGTGCTGCGTGCAGAAAGCCATTGGTCAAAGAAGCTCTTTCATTCTAAAGATGGCTCAGGCTAGATTCCAGGAAAATGCAAGTCAAATGCTTCAGCAGAAATATTGAAAATATACCACAGATGATGTGCAGACAGAGATATGCTTCATAAGTTGTACTGAGTAGAAAGATCAAAGGAATTAAAAAATATATTAAGCTAAATTCAAACAATTCAAAGGGTTCATTCGTGCACACGAGAATGTGCGGGGAATGTGACATCATCAGGATAAGACACTGCTGGGACTCACCTTGCTCACAGCGTAGGCCAGGTCTCGACGGGACACTTTGAGGAGGCCGCTGCCACGGGAGAGGAAGTCAAGGTCTTCCTCGGATAGCCCCACATGGACCCTACCATTTAGGATGCCCACGGTGGCCGGTGTGGACCCCTGGGCTCTCACAATGGCCTCCACTTCTTTGGCTGTACTGAGACACCATATGACCACCTTTCCTTTAACATGCAATACAAGCATCAGGGATCAGACATGCATGCCTCGTCATGTGACATCTCTCAAGTCCCAAGTCAGAATCCAGGCCCAGCCAAGCATTTCACCCATAGACTCAAAAGCTTCTCCACCTGTCACACCCAGCTTAATATCCAGCATAGCAATGTCTCAGAACGAAGGCTGAGAAACCCAGTCATGAACGACATACTCCAGATTAATGGAAGTGTTGGAATATAATCGATGACCAGTTCTGAAGCAGCCCAGCTTTTCAAAACCTCATCATGCATTAACTGAAGTCAGAACCAGTACATAGATGTTCTATTGTTCCTGTTAAAAGCAGCATCGTAGCTAATTATATATTATATTAAACTAAAAGATGCAGCCTTAAATACTGCAGTTCTAATATATTCTGTAACCTATTTAGAGTAGAAATTGTATTGTTATAAAGGTCTGTGTCTCAGGAGCTGTTGTTTGACGATTCAGAGTTTTTCACTGTTTGTGCTGCATCATTAGATAAATGTCTTTCAATGGCTCCACTGAAAACACACTGAAAATCTTTACATTACAGTTTCTCCATTCTCTCTGGGACTCTGAAACCCAGAATGTGAGCTCCATTTCATTACAGTCATTAAACAGGACTGAGATCTCTTTGTCATTTCAGTCATCAAGCATGGCTGAGATATCTTTTTCATTTCAGTCATCAAGCACGGCTGAGATATCTTTTTCATTTCAGTCATTGAACATGGCTGAGATCTCTTTGACATTTCAGTCATTAAACATGACTGAGATCTCTGTCATTTCAGTCATCAAACACGGCTGAGATCTCTTTGTCATTTCAGTCATTAAACATGGCTGAGATCTCTGTCATTTCAGTCATTAAACACGGCTGAAATCTCTTTGTCATTTCAGTCATTAAACATGTCTGAGATCTCTTTGTCATTTCAGTCATCAAACACGGCTGAGATCGTTGTCATTTCAGTCATCAAACACGGCTGAGATCTCTGTCATTTCAGTCATTAAACATGGCTGAGAATCATGTGTCTCACCACACCGTATTATTGGCTAAATGGTTGAGTGTGTTTGTCTGAGTTCCAGCTGTCCCATGTCCACTCCTCATAATTAAAATTGCGATTAATTGGTGCTGTGAAAACAACACAAATTAAATGTAATTCTGGATAATAAAACATTTTTTTAATTTTTTTAGTGACTTTAAATCATCCATCCAATAGTAATGAAACACTTCGTTAATAATATAAACTGTCTGCAACACAATTTAATGAAATGTGTTAGCAAGCACACACTGTAATTTAATTAATCAGAACTGTCAGTCTATTTTACTTCTGAAAAGAATTTGTCCTCCTTTCTAACCAATTCTATGCCTTTCAGTGTTTTTTCTCCTTTGATTGACGTCATTTACTCAGATCTTTAAACAGGCAAAAGACTCAGCTGTCAGACAGCAGTTATTGAATGTGGAGGCGTAACTTAGTATTTACCTCTTCTGGTTTAACGAACTGCCTTCAGAATTCATTAAATTAATTCAACAGAATTCACCTGTGTGAATTAAAGAGGGTTCACAGGATTTCAAGATCAGATCATCCATTCCTGTAACCTTATGGGAATTTTACTTACACAAAAATGTTCTGAGGGTAGAAGGGAAAATGATTGGTTCAGAGAGATAACCAATCCGATTGCTGATGAGGTGTGTCCATGCAATTAGAGGAGGTGGGGCCAAGACATCTGATTGGTTGGCCCCGATTCCTGTAGTTGCACAGACCAACCTCTTCTGTAATTTGATTGGTTCTCTCTGAACCAATCATTTTCCCTTCTGCCCTCAGAACATTTGTGTTTAAGATAAACTCCCATGAGCTTCGTGTAAATCGCTCAGTTGGGTAGTCCATTCACAGCAAGGATGAACTGTTCAAATATATATATAAATATATAAATATATCTATACTAAAGACTTGGCAAGGCACAAATCAGGGGAAGGTCATGAAGATATTTCAAAGGGACTGAACAACCCTTGGAGCACAGTGAAATCAATTACTGAAAAATAAGAAGTATGTAGCAAGAAGCTGCTTGGAGCAGACTCTCCTCCCACAAACTGGGCAGAGCAGTATGAAGGAAACTGGCCACTGAGGGGCTGCTGACAACTGTGAAAAACCTACTGATTCCCATGGCTGAAAAGGCAGAAAATCTCCAAGTGTTAAGAGTTAGTGAAGAAAAAATCTATTTGGATGGATGGGAGACCCTGTAAGATATAGGGAGAGAAGCTGTGGGAAAAAACTGGGATGCTTGCCAGGTTAAAGGAAAAAACAGATAGTGATAAATGCAGAATAAAGAGGGACTCTCATCCTAGTCTGTAAAAGACATGAAACTGTTATATTTCAGTGTCACATGATACAAACAACCAAAGTGACACTGCAACAGGCTGAACCCATTAAAGTGAATGGTTCAGTATTGGCTTTGATTTGAATCCGATTGAGAATCTGTGCTGAAATGAAGTGCAAGAATGTATATCCAAGTTCTAAGTTAGAGCTTAAATCAATTCTAATGGAATAAATGGGGGGGGGTGCAAAGCTGATCCATGCAGCTGTAAATGCTTCTAAACATAAGATACTACCAGACTATCCAGCAAATTCCTTTGATGGACCATACACATAATTCTGCTACTTATGAAAAGAAGCTCTAATTATATTAAGCATGTGACAGTGCTTTGTATGCTGAAGTGTCAGGATGCTCACGGTATCATTGTACTTTCTGGAGGAATTCCAAAAATACACGCTTGCCTGTGAGCCTAAGCCTGCTCAGGGCCCTGTCTGCATGTCATGAATTCTGTCATTTCCTAGGGACAGACTCAGGAAAGGCATTCTGCTCTGTGTTATATTATACCTACAGTATGGTCTCCTCCATCTGTGTGAGCCATACTGACTTGCACAGAAATGTACGAAGAACTACGTGCCTAAAATGTAAGATTTTTTTTGGAAATACAGAAATCTTCATGGACAATAGAAATATTTTTAAAATACCTAAATTATACCTAATTATATTTACTAGACACAGTGGATCAAATTCTCATAGAATTGGATGTGGAATTTAAATACACAACCATCAGTGATTCAATGGAAAAAGTGGTTTGCTATTGTAAAAAAAAAAAACATTTAATTGTTTGCCATGGATAGAATGTATCTTAGCAGAATGCATAAACAGATCTCAGTGCTGTTGGGTGCTACGTGATTCTGACCTACATGCTGTATCCGATACGGGGCAATCACTAAAGACAACCTTGACATTTTTGCTCCGAATCACATTTGCCAAATTAAATTCAAGATTCAAGATTAAATTCTTTATTGTTATTGTACATGAGAATACTACGAGATTGGGGTAACAATTCGATCACCAACCCTGAGTGATGTGAACTAAAACACAAAACATGTATTACGCTGGCGAATTTCTCTCGGTTGACCATGTTACTCACTTCAAGTTATGAGGATAGGGCATTCCATGTGTGATAATAGTACTCTCTAGCGCCACCACGGGCTTGTTCTCTGCCAAAGCCTCGGATACGGATGGGTGCACCTTGAAAACACTGTCTAGGAAAAAACAACATTTCTAATGAAAATCTTTAGCATTACCCTAAATTCCTCAACAGACATTTTAAATAATGGATCGAACCAAAACTTGAGTACATTTAGCGTAGTATTTATTAGGGCTCATAAATAAATTTGTTTTTATCCTTTTTAGAAAATATATGTTTCATTAATCATGAGTATGCACAATTATTCTTCTCCTTATTCAATCAACCACTGACGTTTAATTCGTGAACTAGATTAAATTATTCGTGGTACCGTGTATTAGACGCCTGATGCGGAGTGTTGAGACGCCGTGTCTTTGAAGAATTGAAGTCCACCTCCACAACATGCTTAATTCTTTATCCTTACACCAATTACAAGAAAATAAAGCATTGCATAAGTCTGACAGAGAAGTTAAATATAACCACAGCTCATCAACCAAAAGAGCCAGCAATCTTAGCGGTCCAGATTACGGTAAACAGTGCTCAGCATCGCTCAGATTTTTAAATCAATAAAAATCCTGGATCACCCGTATGTCACCCAAGCCTGAGCTCTTCTGCTTCTGTACGAAGTGGCCAGTTTTGCTGCCATGGGGATTTCTTATGCTCCACTTGATTGATACAAAACCCTTTTGCCCACATTTGCTCAACATCATGCACCAAGAATACCAATGGTATCACGCTAAATTTACTTTTGATTTTCGTTTCTTTTTCCACACCTAGGCTAAGTTTGATTACAAAGGTTAACCAGAACAGTGTTCGGTCTATACACACATAAGACATGACTCGACAG
This sequence comes from Paramormyrops kingsleyae, assembly GCF_048594095.1. Lineage (NCBI taxonomy): Eukaryota > Metazoa > Chordata > Actinopteri > Osteoglossiformes > Mormyridae > Paramormyrops > Paramormyrops kingsleyae. Next base: position 17,532,980 of record NC_132797.1, read on the forward strand.
AAAGCAGTCCTCTCATAAATAGGTGAAAACTGTGGAGTTACTGGTACTTAACGGTAGCAGTTTAATCCGAATGTCGCTTCCAAAATCACACCAGCAAAAACAGAAACCTTGTTAAGAATAAACTTAAGGAAAGAAGATAAAAGGATAAATTATCCGGACAATTACGGGCTGTATAACGACCTTAACAATATATATATACGTGTGTGTGTGTGTGTGTGTGTGTGTGTGTGTGTGTGTGTGTGTGTGTGTGTGTATATATATATACATGCCAAACAGGAAATATTTAATCATCTTTGATATATATGGAATGAAACCCGATATATATGGAATGAATGTCGATGTATATACAATGAAACTCAGAATAAATTGAATGAAAGCCGATATATATACAATGAAACTCGGAATATATTGAATGAATGTTGATATATATACAATGAAACTCAAGATATATGGAATGAAACCGATATATATGGAATGAAACTTGATATATATACAATGAAAGTTTTTTTTTTAAATTATCTTTAATTTAAAGACAGATGAACAATTTCTGTCTTTAAACCGAATGTCTGTAATGTTAGCGTACGAACAGCAGTTCTTCAAAATGTAAATTTTACAGACATTCGGTGTAAAGATAGAAATTGTTCATCATATAAACGACAAAGATAATAAAAAAATAAATAATACTTTTAGGCAGTTTTCAGAGTTCACTATATCTGTTCACCAAGGGCGATACCATTAGCTTTCATTCCATATATTCCGGGTTTCATTGTATATATATGAGCTTTCATTCCATATATATCAGGTTTCATTGAATATATGTCGACATTCATTCCATATATTCCAAGTTTCGTTGTATATATATTGGGTTTCATTCCATATATTCCGAGTTTCATTGTATACAGTATATATCGGCATTCATTCCATATATATCGGGTTTCATTCCATATATTTCGAGTTTCATTCCATATATAACGGGTTTCATTCCATATATTCCGAGTTTCATTGCATATATATCGGGTTTCATTCCATATAGTCTATATCGGGTTTCATTCAATATATTCCGAGTTTCATTGTATATATATCAGGTTTCATTCCATATATATCAAAGATGATTAAATATATTTCCTGTTTGGCATGCCATAATATATATATATATATATACACACACACACACACACACACACAAAACGTTTGGAAAGTGAAAGTAGGCCCATTTAAAGTATCACTTTAGTAACCTATTAAAATACAGGAATAAATTTTTCCCCTCAAGTTTATTATTTAAACAGCAATTTGAATCAACAGATACTGCAAGATTCGTAGTAGGCTATACTTTAAATAAGCTGTAGTGACCCTCTCTTTAAAGTATTACACTCATACAATATCATTTTTAGACTGGGAGTGATTTTCTAGAAAACTTAGTTGTTCTTACCTTCCGTGTGGCAGAGAAACTGTCGCTATATACAGTACTTTGACCGGCAGCCTTGTTTACAGTGTCGATTTAGTTATCTCTGTGTGTAAATGCGGTGACACTTTATAATAGTTCCGTGGTTAACAGGTAAATATGCAGGAAGTAAGCAGCAACAAAGGAGTAGTGCTTCATTAACACCTAAATCGGTACTATTAACTACTAAGGAATTATGCTTAATTACTCAATAGGTAATATAGTGAACTAATTATTATAGTAGTTCGCTATTACTTCATTAGGAACTATTGAGTATTGCTGATCTCAATGGGAATTATGTACTAACTATGGATTATTTATAATAACTACTAGTTCATTACTCATCAAATGAACAGTGCTTTTTTTTTTTGGACTAACAGGAACTTACAGGCTACTGTTCTCAATGGTTTTTGCCATTTTTTTCCTTTTGGAATAACAGGCTTGTTTCTTCCTACTTGTTTGTATGACATACAACTTATTCTACAAAATATTACTGCCTAAAATATGTATACAGTACCAGGGACGGACTGGGACTAAAAAACAGCCCTGGACTTTGACTGGGCCCGGCTCATTAGTAATGAAGTTGTGATGTTAATATAACATGTGCTTCAAATTAAATGTTTAAAATGAAAAGTAATCGGCGTGCGGAAACTCGGCAACAACAATGCTTGGCATGAGTGTTACAAGACTTTAATATTGTGTGTAGCTGCCATTAGATGCAACTCATTTATTTAATCCCTAATGTTAAAAGGTTCAGTAGAATAATCATTAGAATAAATAAGTAATATATTTTATTTTGATAATACATGTTAATTATTTTCATATTGTTCTACTAAATTTCATAAAAGGAGGTGGAACGTTTTTTCTTTCTCTTTTGTTTCGCTTGGGAATTGTTTAATTACGACAATCAAGAGTTTTCCGGGTCACTGCAGGCGATGTAGCCACACGAGGCGCTGCGTTAGTTACACATCATTAAGAGAGTTAAGTTAAAAGGTGTAAGAAGTAAGAAGAATTGAAGAAGCCATATCCAAGTTTAAGTTTATTCCTCTTGAGTCAGAGAGGCCAATGAGGTATGTGTTAACGTGTTTGTTGTATGTATTTTTCGTTTATTATGTGTACTTTAGAAGGGTTATTTAAGTTATTTATTTCTTTCGTAGTTCTGACGGCATTGTTGGGACTTCAATGTAAAAGACGCTGTCCAAATAAATGTCAGTGAATCCAAGAACGACCTGAGGCTTTCTTTAACCTCGAGGGGAGTAACAGTCAGAACTCAACCTGTTTCGTGCCGGAGGAGAGGAGAGAGAAGCGGTGCCGATCGCAGCGGAGCCGTAAACAAGCAGCTCGTTAAAGGGTGACGTCGCTCTCAATCATCAAAGGAATGACGGACTGTATGCACGTAAAGCTCAATCGACGGCAACCCATAAGAGTTAAGCGTGGTTATGCTAAGAAGAAGTGATGCATTTAAACCAAGTTAAATGTGAAGAAGTAGATTAACCTTGCTAACTTTAAGGGGACTCTATTACGTGCTTAAGGTGATGGTGTAGAGGTTAAAGGATTGAGCCTAAGCATAAGTTATTGTCTGTTAAAATAAGGTGACTGTTATTAAGCTTATTTCAAGTCAACTATAGGTATTTTTTTGTTGATTTAAGGATACATCAAGGTACTTAAGGGTGAAGTGTTTATTATTTCATTCATATATTTGAAGGTTATTTATTTTATAGCAAGTGAAAGGTGTATTTCTGATTTAGCTTAAGGTGTTTATGACACACATTTTAAGTTTATCTTCATAGAGTGAAGCAGTTTAAGTTCATAAACACATTTAAGAGCATGATATCTCTTAGTTGAGTGAAGGTCATAAGTAGCACACAAGACTAAAGTACACTAGAATAGTGTTACTATGGCTGATCAAGAAGACTATGATACTGAAGCTGTGGGGTTACAGTTCCAAGTAAGCCCTGATGATGAAATTCTGCACACAAGCCCACATGAGCCAGGCATATGTCAAGCCGCTAAACAAGAGAGCTTGAGGAAAAGCCAAAGAGTTAGGAAACCCACGGAAAAGGGACAATCGCTGCATAAGGAAAAGGTGAATAAGCTTCAAAGTCGCTTTAAGGCAAACTATGATGAATGGAAAGCTGCTGCTAAACGAGTTAAAGGGGCACTTGAAGAACCTGTAAGAGCAACATTACACAATCACGTTGTCCACATCCTATACACATCAACAGAAGTTAAACAAGCCTATGACCAGCTGCGCAGTCATGTAACTCCTGACGGGGACACTCGGAAGAGTGGATACATGTGATGCTGTTTCTCAAAGGCTTATACAACTAGCTCAAGAATACCTTGCAGAAGAGGGAAATGTAAAGGATCCAGCAACAAGATCAATCCACTGGAGTAAAGCTGTTTCATTGTTCACCTCATCAGTATCCCAAGGATCTAAGGGTTCAGGAAGCACATGTTCGAGCTCAAGCAGGTTGTCTATAAAAAAACAAGAAGCAGCAGCTGAGTTAGCTGCAACTGAAGCGACTTTAAGGGTTATGGAGGAAATGGATCGTGAAAGAAGCAAGCTTGAAAACCTTGAGGTAGAAAACCAACAAAGGTTAGCAATACAAGAAGCAGAAAATGCTAAAAGACTGAAGGCATTAGAGCAGAAGCGAAGAGAGCTAGAACGGTTAGAAACTGTAAAGAAAATGAATGCAGCCAAAGCACGACTGAAGGTGTATGAGCAAGAAAACAACTCAGATGAAGAAATCTCAGATCTCCTACATGACAATATTAAACAAAGAAAGGCTGCTCCTAAGCCAGGAAGTCTACTTGAACTTCAGCTCACTTCATCACAACCTACTGCAATACGGCAACAGTTTTCTGCTACTCAACATACCACAAGGTCGCAACTTACTGCCAATGGCGCTCAAGAAGATAGCACCATAGTATTGGCTAGAGCGTTAGCAGACTCCATTAACATAAGCCGTCTACCAGTACCAGAGCCTGCTGTTTTCAATGGAGACCCTCTCAGGTACAAAGATTGGAAAATGTCCTTTCAGACACTAATAGACAGGAAAAGCATTCCAGTTAATGAAAAGATTTACTATCTGCGCAGATATGTTGGTGGACCAGCAAGAAGAGCTGTCGAGAGTTACTTCTTACTGGGTATGGACGCAGCATACTATGCTGCATGGGACACTCTGGATGAAAGATATGGAAGTTCATTTGTGATCGCCAAGGCCTTTAGAGATAAGCTAACATCATGGCCAAAGATTGGGACAAAGGACAGTGCTGAGTTACGAGAATTCTCTGACTTTCTTAGAGGCTGTGAAGCTGCTATGCTACAAATAAAGAGTCTTGAAGTGCTAAATGATTGCAGCGAAAATCAAAAAATACTAAGTAAGCTTCCTGATTGGCTCACGGCAAGATGGAATAGGAGGGTTATTGAGGTTGAAGAGCAGCATGGTTCCTTTCCAACATTTAGTAACTTTGTTGACTTCGTTACAAGAGAAGCCAAAATAGCGTGCAACCCAGTAACGTCACTCCATGCACTTAAGGGAAGTGACTTAGAGAAGGTTAAGCCAATAAAGATTCAAGGTGTTGGAACTAAAGTGCTGACAAGTGCTGCAGATGAGAAACCAAATATAAGGAAATGCATCTTCTGTGAAAAATTATATCACAGCATTCACACATGTCGACAGTTCATGGACAAGTCACTAATGGAACGAGTCAAGTTCGTAAAAATAAAGGGATTATGTTTTGGATGCCTTAACTCTGGACACCAATCAAAGAAATGTGGAAAAAGAAATGTTTGTGAAACATGCAAAGGAAACCATCCAACATGTTTACACGAGGAACGGGATGGAAAAATCAGCAAAAACATAAAGGACACAAAGGAAATCAAACAAGGTAAAGAAGCACCGAACGAGACAATATCCCACCGTATAGGCCAAAATAACGGCAATGACCTTACATCTACAATCAGTCCAGTTTGGTTGTCCACAACAAACAACCCAGAACACGAAATTCTGCTATATGCCCTTTTAGACAGTCAGAGTGACACCACATTCATTCTTCAAGAAAAGGCAGATGCTCTGGATGCTGACAAGAGACATGTACAGTTAAAGCTTTCTACACTGTCAACCAGAGAGGCAGTCATTCCCAGCGAAAGGTTGTCTGGGCTGCAAATCAGAGGCTTCTATTCCTCAAAGAGAATTCCTCTTCCTGTAACCTATACAAGAGAGTTTATTCCTGCTAATTTAAGTCACATCTCTACTCCTAAGACAGCAAGAGCATGGCCTCACTTAGAGCACCTTGCCGAAGAGATTGCCCCTCTTATAGAATGTGATGTTGGACTACTCATAGGTTACAACTGCTCACAAGCACTATTACCTAGAGAAATTGTGTCAGGAAAAGACAATGAGCCATTCGCAGAAAAAACAGACTTGGGCTGGACAATAGTTGGTGGTGCTGACCCTTGTATTGACTATGGTGATGCTATGGGAAGCAGCCACAGAATTATTGTCAAGGAAGTGTCACCCAGCCAGTCATCAGATCAGTTGTTAAATAAAGTCCATTACATTTGTTGCACTCAAGTCAAGGAAGTCATCACACCACCAGATGTGCTTAAAGTTCTTGAGTCTGATTTCAGTGAAAGAAAGATGAAGGATTATCACTTCTCCCAAGAGGATCAGCGATTTATGTCTATAATGGAAGAAGGAGTAAAAATGAAAGCAGACGGACATTGTGAGCTACCTTTGCCATTTAAAGAGGACAGGCCTTTTCTGGGGAATAATAAGAACTGTGCAGAACACAGACTTCAATGTCTCAAGAAAAGACTTGAAAGGGACAAGCAATATCGTGATGACTATATAAAATTCATGAATGAGACAATAGAACGTAGAGATACGGACAAGGTCCCACTTGAGGAACTGAACAGAAGTCCTGCTTGGTACATTCCACACCATGGGGTGTGCAGGGCTAGACATAAGGATTTAGGAGGGCACAGCCACTTTGGCCTTGGCTATTCATATTTTTTCTAGGGCACAAGGCCATTAAGCCTGGGCACAAGGCCAAAATCTGGAGTAAAAATGTTTTTTTCATTTATTTAAATTTCATAGGACACCTCGGGCCTAGTGGAGGAATTTTATTTCCATAAAGGATGCATTTTTTTTATTTTCAAAAAAGCAGAAACTTTCCAAAAAGGCATTGGGCCAATACTGAGTCACTAATTACCAATTACTGTAATTACCAAGTTTAGACAACCTACGCAATACGACCTTCGATTTGAGACAGAATATATATATATATATATATATATATATATATATATATATATATATATATATATATATATATATATATATATATATAGCTTTATTTCAAAAAACAAAATCCAACAATAAAGGAGCCGTCAATATTTTTGTATTTGTTTGCTCAGAACACCCGTATTCTTTTAGTGTACATGACAATTGACTTGACGTTCGTTTTTTGCACACTGCACGCTACCAGTCCTATATCCTCCCAGCAGAGCTTGGTACTTCTCTGAGTCAAATCTGCTCTGCCTCGGCAAATGTTTTTTTACAACACCATCTGACACTTACCTGAACAAAGTAGATAATTTGCAACATTTTGCGGCAATAGCCGCGAGTTCAGCTTGCTTTCTTTTACGTTCTCGATCTTTCCGAGGCATGGTGACAGCATAAGCAGCAGACGACAACTACACGATGATTACCGAAGAGGACACCTATCTGTTATTCGGAAACCGTCGGATGGCTTTTCCAATCAAAAACGCAACCCCCGATGATGCACCATTGTCATTGCTGTGGCTCCATAGTAGGCTGGACGATACATACCGTACCAGCCAATCATGCGACGAACACATGATCGTATTAGTGCAGAATTAATTGCGGTTCATTCAGTAGTTGGGAATTACGAGATGTGTGGGTCGACCTTGTTTCTCGTATCGAAGGTTGGGTTCGGGTTCAGTACAGATGCATCGATTGTTGACGAGGTAAAGTGGACCGTGTCGTGCGCAAGTCTTTTGTATAATGAACGTTACTTTCGGTAAAAAGGGGGCATACGGCCAGACAAACATTAAAGGCAGGCCAATCTTGGCCATAAGGTACTTCAATTTTGAGGAGGCGTGCGGCCAATTTTGAAAGGCACGACGGCCATTGGCCGCGGTGCCGCGGCTTATGTCTAGCCCTGGGTGTGCCACCCCCAAAAGCCTGGAAAAATAAGAGTGGTTTTTGATTGCTCAGCAAAATATAGAGGAGTGTCATTGAATGATCACCTACTCACAGGGCCAGAGTTGACGAACACACTGATAGGTGTCTTGTGTCGATTTCGCAAGGGTCCAGTGGCAGTGATGTGCGACATAGAACGTATGTTTCACCAGTTTAGAGTCAGAGAGGAAGATTAAGACTACCTCCGTTTCCTGTGGTGGGACAATGGAGATTTTCACTCAAGTCCATCAGTCTACCGTATGAGAGTTCATATGTTCGGGGCCTCATCTTCACCAGCCTGTGCAAACTTTGGTCTTAAGTACATTGCGGCACAAGGTCAAGGCCAGTATAGTGAAGCAACTATAAGATTCATCGAAAGAAACTTTTATGTGGATGATGGTCTTATCAGTTTCCACTCAGAAGAAGAGGCTATTAGATTAGTCCATGAAGCGAAACACCTTTGCAGTACTGGAAAATTGCGGCTGCACAAGTTTGTTTCCAATAGCCCACAAGTTCATGACTCTCTTCCTAAAGAGGATTGTCTGGAAACAGTAAGAAACAAAGACTTAGTACTGGGCGAGCAACCTATTGAAAGAGCTCTAGGAGTTAATTGGAGGGTAGCCTCAGACCATCTCCAGTTTCGAGTAGTCGTGAGTGAGCGTCCACTTTCCAGACGAGGAGTGTTGTCAACTGTGGCCTCTGTCTACGACCCACTTGGCTTGGTGGCACCTTTTGTTCTGCTTGGCAAGCAAATACTACAGCAACTGTGTTGTGACAAGACAGACTGGGACGCACCACTTTCAAATGAGCTCCAATCACGGTGGGAGTCCTGGCTTCTAGGTTTAAAGGATCTTGCTCATGTCAAGATTGATCGCTGCTATCTTCCAGCAGATTTTCAAGAAGTTCAGAGATATGAACTCCACCATTTTACAGACGCAAGTGTTGTAGGATATGGTGTCTGTATCTACCTAAGAGCAATCAGTAAAACAGGACGAATTCACTGTTCACTTGTCATTGCAAAGTCCAGGGTAGCACCCACTAAGGTAACTACTGTGCCAAGGCTGGAGTTGTCTGCAGCAGTAGTTGCTGTGCGCATAAGTAATATGCTCAAGGGAGAACTAGAGCTGGAAAATATGCAAGAGTTCTTCTGGACGGATTCGCAAGTCGTCTTAGGATACATAAACAATGATGCAAGGCGTTTTCATGTTTTCGTGGCGAACTGTATTCAGTACATCAAGGAAAGTACTACCCTAACACAATGGAGGTATGTTGCATCAGAAGACAACCCCGCCGACCATGCGTCTCGAGGACTCAAAGCTAAAGAGCTCATTGCTTCCAACTGGTTTAGTGGTCTGAGTTTTCTCTGGCGAGATTCACTTCCTTCTGTAGAGGTTAAGGTGGGAGAGCTTAATACAGAAGACCCAGAAGTACGCAAGAGTTTTGTAAGCCTCACCTTAACAACAGCGAATTCTCTGGCAGAACGTTTCCCGAAATTCTCCAGCTGGACAAAACTAGTTAAAGCTATTGCAAGACTTACCAGATTTGTAAAGGAGTTTAAGGGCTCAATAAAGAGAAACAACAAGGCTACAAGTCTGGAAGAAAGACAAGAAGCTGAACACACAGTTATTGCCATTGTTCAAGGGTTAGTCTTCTCCAAAGAAGTCAAAGAACTTCAGTCCCGAAAGGAGTTCATAACTAAAGACAAGACAAGCAGATTGTATCGACTCAATCCTTTCCTGGACCATAAGGGCATCCTCAGAGTAGGAGGTAGATTAGGGCATGCAACTCTGCATCCACATGTCAAGCATCCAGTTATACTACCAAAGACCAGCCATATCACCAAGTTACTGATTGATCATTATCATCAGCAAGTGAGACATCAAGGGCGTGGCATGACCATCAATGAACTGAGATCTAATGGCATATGGATTCTTGGCTGTAGTCAAGCAGTATCATCGTTTATCTACAACTGTGTCAGGTGCAGGAAATTCAGACGTCGAACAGAAGAACAATTGATGGCAAACCTGCCTAGTGAAAGAATGGAAACAACTCCTCCCTTTACATACTGTGGGATGGATTGTTTTGGCCCGTTCTATATTAAGGAGGGAAGAAAGGAACTGAAACGCTATGGACTGCTGTTCACATGTTTGTGCTCTCGTGCAATACACATAGAGTCGCTTGATGATTTATCAACTGATGCATTCCTCAACTCACTTCGTGCTTTCATTACTCTGCGCGGAAACGTCCGTCAATTGCAATCAGACCAAGGCACCAATTTTGTTGGAGCAAGACGTGAGTTTTTGGAAGCAGTAAAAGGAATGGTGAAGGAGGACCTCTACCTTAGGAAAAGATGGCGTAGGGTGCAGTACCTAGCTAATGAATTTTGGCAGAGATGGAAGAAAGAATATCTCTTAAGCCTACAGCAAAGACAAAAGTGGCATAAGACAAACAGAAACGCGAAGGTCAACGACATAGTAATCATTCAGGATGATACAACACCCAGAAACAGCTGGAAACTGGCAAAGGTTACTGCTGTGTACCCAAGTCAAGATGGATGCGTACGTAAAGTGCAATTACTAATCAGTGACTCAGCATTAGATGACAATGGAAAGAAACTAAGTAAACCAGTTCATCTAATAAGACCAATCCACAAGACTGTCACTTTACTGGAGGCTGATTAGCACAGTTTATAAGTTCATTTTGGAAATCACAAGTGATTGGTGGGAGTGTACCTGCCATTAGATGCAACTCATTTATTTAATCCCTAATGTTAAAAGGTTCAGTAGAATAATCATTAGAATAAATAAGTAATATATTTTATTTTGATAATACATGTTAATTATTTTCATATTGTTCTACTAAATTTCATAAAAGGAGGTGGAACGTTTTTTCTTTCTCTTTTGTTTCGCTTGGGAATTGTTTAATTACGACAATCAAGAGTTTTCCGGGTCACTGCAGGCGATGTAGCCACACGAGGCGCTGCGTTAGTTACACATCATTAAGAGAGTTAAGTTAAAAGGTGTAAGAAGTAAGAAGAATTGAAGAAGCCATATCCAAGTTTAAGTTTATTCCTCTTGAGTCAGAGAGGCCAATGAGGTATGTGTTAACGTGTTTGTTGTATGTATTTTTCGTTTATTATGTGTACTTTAGAAGGGTTATTTAAGTTATTTATTTCTTTCGTAGTTCTGACGGCATTGTTGGGACTTCAATGTAAAAGACGTTGTCCAAATAAATGTCAGTGAATCCAAGAACGACCTGAGCCTTTGTTTAACCTCGAGGGGAGTAACATTGTGGCTTATGCTATCAAACCATCAAAATTATAGCAACAGTGCTGATGTTGACTAGATGTTGTATTAAACGTATATTATTCTAGATTAACTTGAATACTCACATAGAAATGGAGGTCTCAGACTACTACATGAGCGTCGTAAAGTACTCACACACGTTTAATTTTTTGTATTAAAATGAATTAATGATAACACTTTGTTGTTCAGTTTCAGAACTTTTTTTCCAAATGTAATGCTCTGGATAGTCAATTTTATGAATAAAGAATAAAAAGTTCAAATTAAACATATCTTTATGTTTCTTTACCCCGACTGAGAATAGCGAGTAGAGCGTAAGCCTGAAAAACAAATTCGGCAGTGCGGTTATTTGGACAAGATCGTCAATAGCGCTGCCAGTGAGGATCGGGGGATCGGGGCTGGATTTTTTCACTTTTATGATTAAAATTCGAATAAAATTTAAAACTGGATATTGATTAGCAATGGCTGCTAATCATTTTAACGGGAATTAGGCAATTGTTTTGCAGGTGGGTGTGGCTGCACGAGTGAGTATCCCATCTTACCAAAGATAATACCGGACGCAAATGCACGCTCATGCGTTGTATACAACCAAAATGGCGATTTGACCCACAATACACTGCGGCTATAGCGAGTGTGACGTCAGCGGACAAAGACCGATTGAGTGGACCTGCTGGCTGGACCAAAAGCACAAGGATGGACCACTTGGACGTTTGTTACATGCGGAAAGCAATACCCTGTCTAAATAGTTTTAATGGGATGGTTGTGTAATCAATGTAAAGTAATTTGATTTTAAAAAGTAAGTTGTGATGTTAATATAACGTGCTTCAAATTAAATGTTTAAAATGAACTTATGCTGTTGTGTCATGAAGTGTTACATGAATGTTTAAGTGAAACAAATAAGCTATGTTAACATTCATTGTTCTTATTAACTCCTTAAAAAGGACTCAGTAAATGTTTAAGCGAAATAGAAGCTTACTCAGTAACACCACATTCATTACTAATGAGTTACAGTGTTTTTCACTTTATAATACTGTTCTTGTTCTTTAGTAGCTCCTATGGAAGAAGTCCGTAACACCACATTCATTACTAATGAGTTACAGTGTGTTTCACTTTATAATACTGTTCTTGTTCTTTAGTAGCGCCTATGGAAGAAGTTAGTAACGCCACATTCATTACTAATGAGTTACAGTGTGTTTCACTTTATAATACTGTTCTTGTTCTTTAGTAGCGCCTATGGAAGAAGTTAGTAACGCCACATTCATTACTAATGAGTTACAATTAGTTTTATGTAGGTCATTAGTAAGACTTCATTCCTTATTTAAAATGCATACATTAATTTCTTAATGCTTAGAAAGGATCAACAATATGTGGTGGAGCACATCATGTGGCAAAACACGAGTCTCTGATTGACCATCCCTTCAGTTGGACTTCAAAGCACAGTTTGAAGAACACTGGCACACGGACAGAAGTGAGATAAATAATTATAATGTAGGTACTGTATACATATTTTAGGCAGTAATATTTTGTAGAATAAGTTGTATGTCATACAAACAAGTAGGAAGAAACAAGTCTGTCATTCCAAAACGAAAAAAATGGCAAAAACCATTGAGAACAGTAGCCTGTAAGTTACTGTTAGTCCAAAAAAAAAGCACTGTTCAATTGATGAGTAATGAACTAGTAGTTATTATAAATAATCCATAGTTAGTACATAATTCCCAATGAGACCAGCAATACTCAATAGTTCCTAATGAAGTAATAGCAAACTACTATAATAATTAGTTCACTATTATCTATTGAGTAATTAAGCATAACTCCTTAGTAGTTAATAGTACCAATTTAGGTGTTAATGAAGCACTACTCCTTTGTTGCTGCTTACTTCCTGCATATTTACCTGTTAACTACGGAACAGTATTATAAAGTGTTACCGTAAATGCTTTGGGGGGCACATAAAAAATTTAGCTATCTTATGTTAAAACGACATTAAATACGCTATAATTTCCCAAGTGGCAGGTATGCCCCACAGAAGACTTTATTTGTCATTTGAAAGAGGTATTCATAATTAATTGTCACACGCGCATGTGATGAGCCCCGACCACGCCCACCTTCACCTAAACCGTTGCGCCTCCAACCATCGCCTTCCCCGGAGTAATAACAGCTGCCATGCATCACTAGTAATTAAACTCCGAATATAATAAGCCCAACGCTTCCCTTAACAACTCATGAAGTTTTGCGTGACTGCACATTGTTCAATGTTTATATATTAGAGCCCTGTGTATGATTTGTTTCTGGCGTTAAAACCAAATATTTTCTGTCAATATATTTTCCGTCAATATACAGTGGTACCTCAGTTCTCTAACTCATTAGGACTCAAGTTTCTTAAATGTCGAACCAACCAGTTCGAAAAAAAATTACCTAGAACTCGACCTGAATCTCAGAAGTCAAACCATGAACGCCGACCTAAGATATCTTGTACATGCTGGGAAATGAATCACGCAGCACGTTTGCGGAAACAATGGGTAATGCTTCAGTCTCAGCCTGGCATTCGCTGTGATAGCATCGTGCATGTTTACACTAGCTGAATACATATATTTAGACAATGATAGACAGTAACAGCGAATATTATTATATAATAAAATACATTTAAAAATAAAGTTTTCGTATTCATTATTTTAATATTAATAATAAACCATTAATATATTTAATTATAACAATATTGTCGTGCAGAGAGCTCTCTTTACCCTTTGTTTCCGTTCCCTAGGGGACGGAATGGAGACAAAGGCGCAGACGTCAGGGTATCAGGGAATACGGGGTTTAATTACAGGTAAGCCAGGCAAAACGCAGACGGACAATACAATGACAGGACTGGGGAAACAAACTGAAACGCTGACGAAATACAGAGGGCAAATGAAAACAAACAGAAACAGCTGATCACACGGGGTTAACGAGGGGTCGTGGCACACGGAAGGAGAGGACGATCGGGGCAGGACACATTGTTTTTTTTAACTTCACACATTGTTTGGATACATTTATTTTCTTAGTTTACAAATTACTGTTATGATAAATGTGCTTAGATGTGTTTAGTATAGTATATGCTCTTCTTGTTTTATCCGGTTAATTTTGTGTTTAAATGCTAAAAAAGAAAAACATATTTAGGTGTATTTTTTTGGGGCCGGGAACCAATTCATTGGTTTTCCATTATTTCTTATGGGGAAAATTCGATCAGTACTCGAACTTTTTAGGATTCGATCTAGAGTTCTGAACGGATTAAGTTTGAGTTCTGAGGTACCACTGTACTGTCCTGGGTATGATGTTAAATTGCAGCCGGTCCGCTAACTTGCAGGGAAACGCAGGATTGGCACTCCAGCCACCGTAAAACAACTCACAACTGCTCCATTGAAACAAACTATAGATACTCTTCTGCTCTCCATGGGAGTAGCTCTGCTGCAGCTGCCCGCAGGAAGGCTGCATGCACCATGAAGGGGATGGGGGAAAGCCTTCAGGAGCCCCATCCCTGGACTAGTCAAAACTGTCAGAGAGCTAATAGGGTCAGGCCTGCTGGGGACCGGGGCTGGTGTGATGCTGAGGCGTCGCCTGCTGCATGGTGGCACTCGGGTCCCAGTTTGAGGTGACTCATCCGGGTAGGCACATGGAACGTCCTGTCTCTCCGGCATGATGACCATCTTTCTCTGCTGTCAGGGGAGCTTCGTAAACTCTGCGTTTTAGTGGCAGCACTCTCTGAGGTACGCAGAGCGGGGAGTGGCCAGATCTCTGTAGGTGGGTAGACCTACTTTTGGTCTGGTCAATCTGACGGCTGCCATACTCAGGGAGTAGCTGTTGCTGTAGCGTATTGGCTCCTTCCGATGGTGTCTGATGTCACTCCTTTCAAAGAGCGTATTATGAGATTCAGGCTAAGGCACTCCTTGGGTGTCTTGTCTGTTGTCTCAGTATATGCTCTCACTGTGGTTAGTGATTTCCCCGTGAGGTGACACTCCTCTGGTAATGGGTGACTTCAGTGTGACCCCAACAAAACAAAACCAGTTGCTCATCCACCATTGTTTCAGCTGGCTGTGTAGGAACTACAAAAGTTTCCGATGAAGATGGCCCAGGAGCTCAGAACCAGGAACTAGGTTCTTGAGCTTCGGTGGTTGCTGGCCTCCTTGTCTTAAAATTCTTGCTTGCTGTTTTTTCCTGGTTTTGGTTGCATCACTGATTGCCTTCTTGTTACTGACCCATTGCCTGTACCTGCATTTTCCCCTTTGGATTACGTCTTCAGTATGACAGAGATGCATAACAATCCGGTTTTGTCTCTGCCCATCTCTGACTTTGATAGGAGTTTCCGACTTTAAACATTCACAACTCTATTGGATCCTCTCTGTCTGATTATTACAGACACGTTATTTTTATTACTTCTAGAAGATGTCCAATACAAAGACATCTGTCAATAATTATATAGGCCTAATCAATATACAGTATAATTAATTTTTTTTAATCAGTATTGTAATTAGGGATATATTAAATCAAAATTACTGTCATCTTGCAATTTTCAAAATATATGCAACTACAACACATAAACGTTAACCTTCAAGACCGTCGGAGAGGCATGATACCCTAGCAGATTCAGGGGGGGCAACGTTTGACAGGGGCCCGATAATACGTAGTATTTTATTACATAAAATTGGGTGGGTGGGTCAAGGGGACAATTGTCAGGGGCCCCACAATTTCAAGGTACTCCCCTGATAACCTTCTTATCTCTTTTTCAAAGAAAACCATAGCTCAGTCTTTCCTCGTGTGGAAAACATTCATTTTTACGTGGAAGGGGGCCGCCAAGTTAGCACAATTACATAGGTAAAACCGCTCAAAGTAAATTCATGCGCTCCATGATTCCGGAAATATCCGAATCCGTCCGCGGAAACAACCGGGAACAACCGGAAATAGCCGATTCCTCCCGCAGCTGCCCGGAAGATCCGGCTGCTGGGTTGTGGAGATAAACAGTAATGGCGGAGGCAGCGGCAGCGTCCGCAGCGGCTCCAGCACTAACGGGAGGAAGCTGGACGAAACACGTAACCTGCAGGTAAGCAACGGTGTGACTTTTTGACTGCTTTATTTAGCCCGATACTGTTCTGACAGCGCTGACAAAACGTCGCTGCTTAATTCCGCCCACAGCTGTTACGAGCGTCGTCTTTGTGTTGCGGCTAGCTTAGCAGGCTAACCGTTTGTTGTTTTGTTGATAAAAGCAGACTGGCGAGCTCCAGCACTGCTCCCCCATCACCTCCGAGTGAGCTCGGCAAGCTTTGCAGCGACGACCTCCAAACAAAAGCCTTTTATTCTCATTCCCCTGACCAAACGCGAGAAATTTCACATTTAGACCCCATATCATGCATGGGATTTGACAGTAATTCCGATTAGGTGCAGAAAACTCGCCGACTGTAAAGGAATTTGAAACGGTGACTCTTAGAACATTCTTTCTAAACAGCCAGGCGGGATCAGATACAAATGCTTTATTGCTAATATCTTGTAACTGCTTGTCCCTTGATTAGACTGTTCTATCGATTAGCAAAGTGATTCGTTTTCAAGTTTATTTTGACTTTGTGGCTGTCTAAATCGCAGTCCGTAATAACATTCAGTAAGTTAGTATATGTAATATTAATGCAATAACAGTAATAAGTTGCAGTAACAATTTATGATTTGATTATGCTTTGCTGTTACGCTTACGGAATGCATTTTGTTAAATGCTTATGGAGAGTGCTATTTTCCTACAGTAATACATGGAAAAACTAAAAATTCACTGTTCTCTTTCAGCTGATTCGTGTCGACAGATAATTGCATTGAATTGCTGCGGTTCCTTAATGACGTTGCTTTACAGTCTACTCATTTAGCAAGCATCAAAAATATTTACCACTAAAGGAACTCTGCATCCTTCATCTATTGTAGGTATTTCATGCACGGGGTTTGCAAAGAAGGGAACAACTGTCGGTATTCCCATGAGCTCACCAGCAGCAAACCAGCCATGATTTGCAAGTACTTTCAGAGAGGATGCTGTGCTTATGGGGACCATTGCAGGTATGCTTCTGAGAAGTGAGGTTTTAACCTCTTCATGTGGTTTTAATGGGCTGTTTTAAATTGAATTGCATATTAAACAGTGTGACCTTGTATTGAGATTTTTTGTTTGTGTCCACATCAGTTTGTGAATTATAACACTCTGGGATATTTTGAGTCAGTTGTCATCTTAAATATATAGGTCTGAGGTAACTGCTAGATTCTGTAGTATTTACCAGAGGGGTACCACAGGGAGGTGAAGTCCTTCCATTAGCCTTTATTTGAAGGCATGAAAATGTCATTTATTATTGCCCCAGAAACACAGAATCCTTGTCCCATATTATAACATCAGTAATTGTTTTCTTTAATATACTTTGTGTGTGCGCATGCATTAGTGTGTGGAAATAATCTGTGTTTGTTACAAAATATAATTTCTTTGGATGTGTTTAAAAGTGATTTAATAAAATAGTGTAACACTGCAGCATGAAAGCACATTTTTTTTGTGAATAAGGAGTCAGTTTGACATGCTGAACAGTTCACTAACAGGTCACTAACAACTCACAAAAGGCAGGTTTACGCATCAAGCACATTAAAAGGGCTTTACACAGAATATATAAAATACTACGGATGATAGAAAACATATATTAAAATGGAAATGGATTAAATATGAGAATAATGAAATTAAAAGCCACAAAGAAGTTTCTCACTTTAAAATTGTTAGGGTTGAGGCAGCTCTCTGGTCTTCTTATTTCCAGCTGTGGGCCACATAATGGCTAAAGGTCGTTATTGTTTGAACTTCGGGCGCTCTAAGCTGACCAGCTCCCACGGATGTAAGGGACGTTCCAACACGTGTAGCACTCAAAAAGCTGACGTGCAGGATAGACAGGATTTTCAGCTCCTTAGTCTCTCATGCCGAACATGCTGGGAGCAGGACAGCCTTTATCTGCTACTAAATACCAGGGAGCCCCCTGCCTGGTGGTTACACTTTAACATGCATGCGTTTGTCGTGGTTTGGGGTGTGCAAGGTGTTAATGGCTCAGCAGCTTGTTGGTCTGTAGCTTGAAGCACAAAGGTGACAGCGTGTATCTGTGTCATTTTAAGGTTTGGGGTGTGCAAGGTGTTAATGGATCATTTTTGCTTTGTGACATGATCATGCCTTACCAATAAGGATTGCTTGTCCGTCTCGTGATAGAGATCCCAGTTATTCCGCTCTGTGTTACACCTGATGGCTTTTGGAATCAAGGAGTAGCGAGTGGTCCTGTATTTCAGTGAAGCCCTGGGGTGTTTAGGGTGCTATGCCTCCGTTACGTAAATCGTAACAGACTTTAGTTGTTATGGAGGTTGTGGTCTGCTTGTCGCCTTCATTCTCTACATCCCCCCCAACCCCCCCCCCCCCCCCCAAAGCCACCACTTAGCACTGTCGTCTTTGTCAATTGTTATGTGGGAGTTTTTGCAGGTCATCTGCATAACAAGATATCTATTCAGGGTCATATGGCTGATCTGAGGAGCCAGTGAGGGTTTCAGTCAAGTGTTTTGTTTTTTTATTTTATTTTGAGGGGAGATTCCTTTAGTTTCATGGTCAAGTCTCTTCTGATCTATTTCATTTCCACTATTATTTGAGATGTGTACCTTTGTCTAGTGCAATGTTCTTTGTGTCTGAGTTATCCTGCCATTTCCGGTCTAACCATGGTGGTATTTAGCCATTTAGTGTCATATGAAGGACACCTGGATGGCTCTTCTGTAAGGCCGAGAGCTTGCTGTAGGCATTCCCTCAATTTGAAGATTGGATTACAAAGTCACTTTCTCAGGCACCCAGCCAATTATGATTTTGCTGACTGGGAACTGTTGGATGTTTCTTGCATGTTAGGTACAGTTGAAATACTTGTTAATGTCTATTAATATGTATATTACCCTACTTGATTTTCATGCTGACTTGAAAGCCATCTGTTTTTGTCAGTCCAAACCCCATAATTAGGGCACTTTCTGTATTCTACATTCTGTATTTGTATGCCTTTTTTTATAATTGAATTACTTGGATCTGGTTGGGCAAATTGTGCATGCACGCTGATGTTGCTGATTTGTAGTGCTTCTTGGCACACACTGTGTTAGTCAGTCAGGCTACAGCCTTGATGAGATGTTTGAGTACGTCTGACCCTTATCTGGGATTATAATGCCTGCTTTGTCAGTTTCTTTCTGGACAATGATGGCTACATCTGCAGTCCCAAGGCCTTCTGTCTATGAACTGTTCTTTGCAAGACTGTTGGCTATAGCTGAAATGCAGTCAGCAAGTCACCTAGTGGAGTAGCATTTGGACCTGTGAATGAGGTTTGCCAACATGCAGTGGGGTGGAAACCAGGTTTCTGCCAATAGCTGGGTGGAGGTGGGAGGTGACAACCATCCCAAAGATTATTAGTGACTTCGTTACCCAAGCATGGCCTAGTCATTCAGCTCCTGCCCCATCCACTGCTGTTTGTTGTTATTTGTTAATAATGGAGGCACGAGGAGAACATGTTTCAGCCCAGGGAGAGGAAAACTTTTAATTAGTTTATGGGATCCACACTGGTATGGTTGAGGAACAGCTTCAGCCGCAGGCTCATCTCCCCACGATACCCCGCTGAGAGCTTCAGATGCACCTTGGTGCCTCCTGTCATTTATCTGCTCAGTGCTGCTGCTCCCTAACCTCTGAAGACACTAACCCAATAATGTTCCCCCTGCAGTAAGATGTACACCTTCTATGTTGCTACATCACTTGTGCTGCCCAGACTGAACTATGCGTCTTTTCTTGACTTTTCTATTTGACGGGAGACAATTGTTCTGCTATTTAGGTTTGTAGTGCAATGGCAATTTCTGAATCTATAAATTTATGCGTTGGCAAATATTTCTGTTTTGGGAGGTAGGTAAAAGGTACAAATACTGCAGGGCTGTAGGTGGACTCAAATGAATGTATAAAGTGTATTGTCTTTGGTAATGAGTACAAAAACTCATGTTAGTAATGCTGAACTAAAATGCATATTTAACATTTGTGGCTGGTGGGTTTTTATGTGGAACAGTCTTTAGGGTTGCTGTTACTCATTGTAGGCCTGTGTTCATTTTGTCTTTTTGTATATTTTGTCCTACCCTGGTAGAGCATTTCTCAGGGGTTTGTGCTCTAAACGCACTAGGGCTGATCCCTGAGGACTGGATAGCAGAAAGAACCGTTTGGCCCCTGTGGTCTAATTCAGCACTGACTCTGTGTAACGTAGTAAAGAAACATAAGTGAGCTTGATTTAATATCGGCTCACCATCCATCTGGAAACGAAGCTTCATTTGCTCTTTGTACAAGTGCAGGGATGGGTACATTGGAAGGTGTTCATTTTCACGTAGCTGATCTCGGACTTTGGTTTTTTAAAGACGTAGCCCAGGAGGCCAAACCTGCTGACACACAGCTAACCCCGCTCCCCACTGGATGCATGGACCTGTCCCAGGAAGCACCGGGCATGAGGCAGGATACCATTGCGGTACTGAGCGTGTCTAACAGTACAATGAAGGGAAACGCAGACCAAGCTTAGGACTGCTTAGGTTAAGGACTCTAGAGGGGAAGTGCAATTTAAAAAAGCAACAGGGCAATTCTCTCTCACTGATGTATTGAGAAGCATCAGCTTGAGAAAATAGCATGTTGTTTTTATAATTCCCTGTTTATTCATGTGACTTCCTAACTGAACTGTATTGTCTCATGATAAGACTTAATATGGACCTTAAAACTGTCCCTGAGTCATGTTATAATTGCTATGGTTATGTACTGGGACAGTGCTAAGTGAATATCCTAAAAGTAAATATTTAGTTAAGCCTTTCAAATGACATATCCCTGGGCTAACATGCACGGAAAGGTGCAGTCATTAGCAGAGTCCTCCAGTGTTCAGCTGTAAGATGGTTTTCGTTTTCAGGTGCCAGAAATATTTTTTTTCCATTGATGTGCTGACCACATTGTACGTAACATCTTACCATGATATTACTAATAATGATGACATTCATATTTTTTGCTTTAACACCATGGAACTCCGCCATTTAAATTGTTTTTATTAAAATACAAAAATGTTTTTTTTTTCTCCATTTATACCATTTTGATTCACTTGCCTTGTGTGCTTAAGGAGAAAAAAACCAATATATCATAATACATAATGACAGTAAAAGGCTAACTTAAAAACAGTATTTTCACAATTTAACATAAGTATTGTGGATTAATTTCTCTCCATTTTAATTATAGTTATGGCTAATCAGCTTAGTTCAGTATTTGCCACATCTATCCTGTCAGGATGTGTTGATCACTGCTAGCCATGACTGCTCTCAGGTCAGAATAAGGGTGAAGGTAATAGACAGCGGGTTGTAGTATTGACATTTGGAAGGAAGGATCAGGCTGTTTATATACGGACGTGTGTCTTAATTGTGTTTTAACAACCATCAAAACCACTGTTTGCCAGTAAGTCACTAGCAGACTTCAACACATTGCATAATATGCAATTGGAAACTGCATATTAACGAGGTGGCATATTCTGTTTAATGCCCCCATTCTGATTCTTAGCTGCAGTCCAACTGTCTTTTCTGCAACTGGGTAGATTTTTCTGTGTGGGGTTGGGGGTGTTTGCAATAATGCAAATAGAGCTGTGTTGCCCAGAGCAGGGTTTTATAGCTGCGCACTTTGAGAATAACCTCTAAATCAAATTAAGTGTTCATAGAGATCCAGCTTTATCGGATTATAGGAGCCACATGACGGCCGCTTAGCTGTTACAGGTCCTGTAACCACTGTGTTGCCCAGTCCAGTCCTCGGGAACCCCAGTCCAATCCACATTCACCTGTACCAGGTATTTGGTGGTCTTTATTGGCTGGGAGCTGGACAGGACCAAAAATGTGGACCGTCTGGGGGTCCCCATGAATTAGACTTTTTCAGGCCAGGTACCCCTTAGGGGTGTGGGTGTGGGTGTGTGTGTGTGTGTGTGTGTGTGTGTGTGTGTGCATGGTATTTAAGGGCTCTCTCTACATGAGGCCTATCATACATTGTTATACTATAACAGAACTTGACACCTTTTCAACATGCCTAGAATTAGAACTGTATTACTAATACATCACTTTTTTTTTTTTTTGCAGCATTGAAAATATGATTTGTAGTTATTAGGATATGCCTAATAAATTAGTGAGAGGAAAGCTTGTCTCTGGCTGTGATTCTAGGAGTGATGGATAAGCAGACTGACGTCACCATCCACATGCACCTT
Source organism: Paramormyrops kingsleyae (assembly GCF_048594095.1). Taxonomy (NCBI): domain Eukaryota; kingdom Metazoa; phylum Chordata; class Actinopteri; order Osteoglossiformes; family Mormyridae; genus Paramormyrops; species Paramormyrops kingsleyae. The sequence goes on from NC_132797.1 coordinate 17,555,217, forward strand.
GTGCTTGGTCTTCCTGGCAGTCAGTGCTGAGAACGCGGCCTCCCAAATCCTAGATGGAGAGAAAGGCAAGCTGTATTCTAATGGTCTCCGCAGTAAACTTCAGGATGCTTCTGTGAGATGGAGGCCCAAAAGTCTGCATGAGACTTCTGCTCGAATCGGAGCATTAATGTCCTGTCACAGGAAACCTCCAAAAGTGCTCTTCTGCCTTTCCAGTGACGCTGCTTGTGGTTGTTGCTGCTGGTGCAAGTTGTGTGCCCAGGCCCTGGCATCAGTGTTGACGTCTAAGAAGCGTGTGCTGTGGCGTTTGCTCAGTGCAGTCCGGTGTGTAGTAGCTAACTCTGTTACTGGGTCTGACGACAGGCTATTTTCATTAAGAAACACCTTGCATCCATTTTTTTGAGTGAGTGGAATTTGTCTGCATGGTCGGTAGGGCATCATAACCAGAACCCATCCCCTTACAGAGCTGGTGAAACAAATGTGACTGTTTACTTGGGGTTTAATGAAATTGCATGAAATTCTGGTTGCATGCCTTTAGATATAAGAGCTTGCTAATGCAGCACTAAGCAGTTATACTGCAAGGAGAAAAGCTGCTGACCCGAACGTCACACCACCGCTCTTCTCGCCCGTAATTGCGGCTGTGCCATCGCTATAGATGGTGACACATTTTTTCCATCTTCTGTAACAAAATTGTTCAGAAGTGTGAATAATCGCTCGCCTGATGTCCTTGCGGGGACCTCCTTATGAAAGAGGAAGACTTCCAGTTTTTTTTTCCTTCCCCCGGGTGGCGAACTAACACAATTAATTGAGCTGTATTAGGAATGTCTGTGGATTCTTTCAACTGAAGAGAGAACTGAACACAGGAGCTCAGTTTATCCTAGAGCTGCAAGCGAATGTCATATGAAATTTTTTCAGTTCTCCTCATCACTGTCATCTGACATCAGAACGTTCTTCAGCTTACTAGCAGCCTCAGTCCCAGTCATAACTTCACACATTGCAATTGCAGTTGATAGAAAGAGATTTTCACCAATTGTATGAGTTTTCTTACTTTTAACAATTTGATTGACCAATATTAAGCTTTCTGTGTTATTTTTTCTGACATTGTTGTGCATTTTAACATTTTACTCCCCAGACGGGAGTATTCCACACCTTTTTGTGAATAAAAAAATATGTTGGTTTGCTAACAAGCTCTGCCTGGTTGTAGTCAGATTTGGCTTTAGCTTGATTTAGATTTCTGAGCTCATTCGCGATGAACGGCGCGCTGTGGTCATCCACTGCTGCTCTCCAAGCCAAACTCCTATATACTTCTCATTTCCTTTTTTTTATTACTAGCCATCGTTTGTCATTTGATGTGGATACTGAACTATCCGTGACCAAATGTTTTTGTTCAGATGAGCTGAATGGTTTACCTGCCGCAAGCAGAGAGAGCATTTAATACTTGTGATCCCAATTTAAAACGGGCGGATTTGCAGCATGCATTCGCAACACGGTTTGTATCTAAAGGCAAGTTGTCACGATTTTTATTAATAGATAATCTAATTTCATATTTTTTTGTGGACACCCTGGCCGTGTTTTACAGACCCCACAATGAGAACCGCTACTGTAGAGGACACATTGGCTCAGTCTACACCTGAGAGTATGTGGAAACGTGGTCATTTACTCAAAGTTCTAAAGCACTTTTAATAAACATTACAGCTTTGTTTGTGTTTTTCTTATCCCTTGTCAGTCAGTGTGCCTCTAGTGTCAGTTATAGGTATTGCGCTTCCTATGTGCTGTTTTCTGCTGCATGCCGCTCTCCAGCTCTTCAGATGCTTCTTCAGGGGTGCTCCTTGTCTGGGGAGCCCATTTCCGCTAAATGTCCGTCTGGGTCATTGTTTAGGTATGACCACGCCAAACCAGCCAAGCAAGAGGAGCTAGAAGCCCCCTCGCTGCCGGCTCCGCTGCCGCCTGCCCCCGCACCGCTCGCCCCTGCCCTCGCTGCCGCACCAGAGCCCAGGCCCAGTGGGATGGGCGGCCCCGCCCAGCCGTCGGCGCGGCCGCACTCCTCAGGGGCCGTGGATTGGGTCCACGCCGCCGAGTTTGTTCCAGGGCAGCCCTACTGTGGGCGAGGTGAGTTTCCTCTAGCCCAGTTTGCTGTATCTGGACGTCCATCCACTGCACTTAATAAATTAAAGGGACAGCAGCAAATAGCTGTGGTGTTCTGTTAAGAAAATGGTACTTTCATCTAAATTAGGAATTGTTGCGGTGCTTGTGAAGTGAAGCTTCCTGCCTGTTTGTCTGCTAACCAGACAGTCGTTTCCCCTGGGTTATGTGGCTGTGTGGCTCTGATTTTAACAGCTTCAACGTGCTTCAGATCCTCAGTGCTTCCTCTGGAGCTTAGCAGTGTAGCCCGGCTCTCCTCCCTGTCTGTCCTGCTGTGTCCCTCGCTGTGCCAGAGATCCCCCATTATGATTTCCATCCCTGCGCATGGCCTTGTCAGGCACACGCTGAATTCACATTACACCATCTGAAAGATGGATGTGGGATTTGGGTGGTGGCCAACGCAGTGACCGCAGAGTGGCCCTCGGCAGGATCCAGCTGTTCCCGTCCCTGCCAGTCGGAGGGGGAGGGCTGTGATCCTGCGGGGTTTTCAGCACTGCCTGGGTGGCTTGCTTTTGTAATCCAGTGACATTGCGTTGGCTAGTCATTTGGTAGGAACTCGAATGGTGGTCATGGGGGATTGGAAGCAGGAGATGATCACAGACAAGTTTGGTACATAGGACATGTGACCAACCCTAATGGGCAGAATAAGCTAATATGAAGTTAAGAAAAGAGCCATTCTTCCCTGACCAGTGATGGCACTGCGATGGTCGTGGAGAATGTGGTGGGAGGGACACGTGTATTTTGTAGGGCTAGCAGAATTGTCACTCCCCTTGGATTGACGTCTGTTGTTGTCTGTGGTCTATTCCTCCCTGCCCACCCCCCCCAACTCAGCGACCAACCCTACGCTGCCGGAGACGCCCGGCCTCCTCATCGAGGAGGAGTACGAGAAGGAGCGGGCTGAGAAGGAGCTGAAGAAGCAGCTGTGCCCGTATGCCGCAGTGGGCGAGTGCCGCTACGGCCTCAACTGCGCCTATCTCCACGGCGACGTGTGCGACATGTGTGGCCTGCAAGTCCTGCACCCTTTCGACACGGCCCAGCGCTCCCAACACATCAAGGTAAGGTGGGTCTGGTGTGGTGGCTGCCCCCTGGAGGACTGGAGGGGGATAGCATGGACAACTGACAATTAAATGCCTGAAACCTACTAAGATCTCAACCTGCAGGACCAGAGCTAGATGCCCCTGTTCTGCACCCAGGTTTCTCAGTCCTACTCTTGGTGCCCCACTGAACACAGGGCTCTCAATCCAAAAAAAAATCCTAATCAGTCTTGATTGAACTGCTGGTTGTATTGTTTCTGCAGTTAAAATTGTATTATTGGACACTCTTAAGACAGTGTTTCTCAAACCAGTCCTTGGGACCCCCAGACGGCCCACACTTTTGCTCCCAGGGAATTGGGAGGGAGCAAAAACGTGGGCTGCTGGGACTCCCTGAAGACTAGTTTGAGAAACGTTGTTTTAATGTGTCATCTGTTCAGTTCAGATAAAAACAATGTAAATGGTGTTTTGTTCTGTTTTATTTAGTAAATGTTTGCATAATGCAGAAATGTCTTTTATTGGCACAAATTAACCTGTTGCAGTTCTGATATTATCATCATTAAGTGAAAAATACACAGTCCTAACCCACAAGCCTGAAGATGGTGGAGGCTGCTCTCCAACATTGCATAATTTTACCATAATGGAAAAAAATATAAGACCTCAGTAGTGTTTGTTGTTGGCTCATCATTTCAGTTTGTCAGTGGTTCAGCGAAGTTTAAGGAGGTAGGAGGTGGGAGGTGGGGGGTGGGGGGGGAATCAATCAAGATCTGAGCTGAGAGACTGAGCTCAGCTTGTGCTTAAGCAGCATCGGCACTATGCTGCCTTCAATTTGGACTGTTTGTTTTTCTACTGCAATCACTTTTCTTACATGTGAATCTTACTAATTAAACAGTGTCTGCTGGTTAGTTACGTCAGTATCAAATGTCAATGTTCTTGGCTGGATTGTGTGTGTTCTTGCTCAGGTGGAAGTTGGTTATGTTAATTAACTCTGCAAATATTTGCTTGGCTGAAGCATTTATGCAGATTGACTTTATGGCTTAATAACCTGTTTATAGAGCTGAATGATACTGGTTCAGTGTGTATTGTTCTCTTTCAGATTTTCAATAGATGCTTCCTGGGATGTTGAATAACTTCATTTCTATAGTTACTCCAGGGCTACAACCTCAGCTGTTGTATGATCTTTGAGTCTAAACTTCTGTTATGGAGCGTTAGTCTTGTAACATGTCCCGGTCGCCTACCCAGGCATGCATCGAGGCCCACGAGAAGGACATGGAGATCTCCTTCGCCATCCAGCGCAGCAAGGACATGATGTGTGGCGTTTGCATGGAGGTGGTGTTCGAGAAGGCCAACCCCAGCGACCGCCGATTTGGTATCCTGTCCAACTGCTCGCACTGCTACTGTCTGAAGTGCATCCGCAAGTGGAGGAGCGCCAAGCAATTCGAGAGCAAAATCATCAAGTGAGGAACTGGGCTGTCGTGCTCCCTCGCTAGGGCACGCACACTCAGATCTGCATCAGGGCTGCTCAGTCCGCCTAGGGCGCCAGCTTGCCAGCCAGTTTCACTTTGCCGGCGCTGATGCTGTCCTGGGGCACTGCATTGGCTAGGACCGGCTCTGATCTGGACAGCACGCTGACATTGTTGGTCCTCTAGTTATTGCGCTTGTGTACATATAGGTGAAGGGCCATGCTTTGACCAATGGGATCGCTTTGTATAACACATGTCCCTCCCTCTTCCCAGGTCATGTCCTGAATGTCGAATCACATCCAATTTTGTCATCCCAAGCGAGTATTGGGTGGAGGACAAGGAGGAGAAGCAGAAGCTCATCCAGAAGTACAAGGACGGCATGGGGTACTGACGCACATCAGTTCCGCTGCGTATTCTCTACATCCTTATTCCCTCTCTGTCGGTTTTTCTTTCAATTCCTGTAATATAAATTATCCATGAAGCCACAAGCTGGGTTGTGGCAGATTGGGATCGCGTGTCGTATTGCAGAGGTGGTCTTTGTTCAGCTGTAATCCTGTGTGGATGGGCGTGTTCCTGTAGCCAGTCATGGGCACTGCAGAGCAGGAGAGCAGCAGGGTGGATGTGGTTTAGTGATTTAAAAGCATACATTGGATACCCAGATACCACGAGACGTTTCAGTCTTATGTTTCTGTGGAGATACAAATGCTACCCCATGAAAATATCTGTTGAAAGATTAATGCCGTTTGCTTTTAAGTATTTAAAACATTGTTAAACTAGCAGAACACATCATAATTTTCCCTCATACTGGTTTGAGAAATATTTCTACATAACAAATCAGCAACCCTTGCCCTGTCCTGTTTGTCTAGTCTTTAAGGTATGAATTTGTCATCCTGTCACTGGAATGTCTGATTTATGCTGTGTGAACGAAGGTCACCATGAGTAAATCTGCAACCAAAATGGTACACAGGCATATAGGGCACAAACACCAGGCCGTCTCTTATCTGTGAAGCCATGTTCCAGTCCAACCCGGTTTGCTGTCATTCTTACAGCAGCAAACCCTGCCGGTATTTCGACGAGGGCCGAGGTTCCTGTCCGTTTGGGGCGAACTGCTTCTACAAGCATGCCTACCCTGACGGGCGTCTAGAAGAGGCCCACCCACAGCGACGGCAGGCGGGGTCTTCGGGGCGGCCCCGGGTAGGCCCCGCCGCGCTCACTTCCCTACCTTCCTCTGTAGCCTCCTATCCCGAAGTTGTATCCCCTTTTCACTGAAGCTGTGTCTGAGGCCTATGTAAATGCTGCTGCTTCAGCGAAGTAGGCTATTTGCATCTATATTATTTGTATACAGTTTATTACCCCATAACCAGGATAAATAACCAAATGGATGAAGTTGTATGTCATTTATATTTTTAGCACTGGTATTTTGTCATATATTTGTTGTATTGCTCGCAGTTATTGGTGTTCTGTGAAATGCCTTTACAGTTTTTCTGATGTTTGCCAACTGCCTCGGCTGTGATGCCAGGAATTGTAAGGGGATTAAATTTGGTTTCAACCCCCCCCCCCCCATGCCATCCGCTCCCTAGAGTTCTAGAAGGACGCCGCTCTGGGACCTGCTGGACGAGCGTGAGAGCGGCGACTCCTTTGAGAACGAGGAGGAGGAGATGGTGACCTTCGAGCTAAGCGAGATGCTGCTGATGCTCCTGGCCGCCGGGACCGACGACGACGCCTCCGACTCAGAGGACGAGTGGGACTTGTTTCACGAAGAGCTGGACGACTACTATGAGGTTTACCTATAGCACTCCCCCCCCCCCCCCCCCCCCCCCCCCCCGCCCCCCCAAGACCACACCCTGCCCCCACCTATACTAGACCCATTATGGACTGTCTTGTGTGAGTGTTGGACAGTAGCTTCTTTCCTTGTGTTGTGGCAGTGCCTTTTAGCTGGCCATTTAACAAATGAAATGAAAAGAAAAAAGTATTTAAAAAAAAAAAAAGAAAAGATCAATAAGATTAAACGAGATAAGATCGTCGACCCGTGCTGAATCATTTTCTAGAACTGTCCATCTGTACGTCTGTTATGTCCGGATTATTTAAAGACCTGCAACAAAAGAGAAAACATGGGGAAAACCATGGAATGGTACCGTAAATAAACTTTGTCGAGTTTATTCTCTGGCGTGGGTTTGACTCGCATGTCATCTAGCCAGGTGTCTTTGAAAACGGTCTGCTGACGATGGTTAAACGGAAACACGCACCGGTGAAGACTTTAAGTCCTCCTCTGTTTAATGCACTGAATTTGTTCTGGGTAGTTATTCTCCACACGCACAGATGCACTCTGAAGTTCCTGTGAACACCTCACATCCTCTTTCCCCAGGTGTGAAATGTTGCTGATTTAATTTTTTTTTAATTCTTCTTTTTTTATTTTTTAAACATGTACAGGAGCATATTTTTCTGGCCTTTGTGAATAGCAATGCCGCTAGGAAGTCCTGGTACCTGAGAGCAGAATCCACTGCAGGACCAAATTGTTACATTATCATGTTTTGCACTCAAACCTCAAATGCAGTAATTAAATATCTCAGTGTTTATCAAAATGTTCTATACATTGTCACAATGAATATTGCATATTCAAGCTTGCTTGGGGAAGCCAAGCCACAAAGCCCTGATTGTTAATTCGTCCTTGTTTAACCTTTTGGATTACACATATTTATGTTTAAATATGTTTGTTTGCTATGATACAAAACCATTCAACATTACTTGATTATTAAAGTTTATTATCAAAGAACTGCAGGGCTTTCCAGCTTCCTTTTCTTTGCATATTCAGAAGGCTTTCAAGTGCATCTATGGCTTTGGCATATGCCAGTGACTGAAGACCCCCCGCCTCCCCCCAGGGTTTCTATGCTGGTTTCTCTATAGTAATGATGCTGTAACATAAAATTGGGTACATCTTCATATTTAACAAAGCCCCCACCCCATATGTACTGATTTGCAAGATGGATCTTTCCTGTTCCCTCTGCAATGGTTCCAAGTTGCAGATATGTTTACATTTCATGAAGGGACTGAACAACCTATGGATTCTGACTGAGCTGATCAACCCATTAGGAGATCTAGGCAGCCATCTAGGGCACCGTCGTCTTGGGGGGTCTCACACTTAAATGTATTGCACTTTGTCTCGAATGGGGAGTACCACATGGGCTTTGACTGGTGCTGGGTTGTGATTTCAACAGGTCAGTAGTGCTGTCTGTACTCTGGATCATGGGATACTGACATATTGCCCATCTGGGTGGGTGTCCTTGGGTCTACAGGCCCTACAGGCCTAAGATAATTAGAAAGTGATGTAGGATTTCATAAAATTCCTCGCACTTTGTTCACTATCGGGAAAATGTAAAAGTGCTGAGAGTGATTCTGCTTTTTCCCCCAAGCAAATCTCTATCTGCGGTAGTACTAACAGATTTGTGGCACCATTTGTTTCTCATACTGTATGGTACTTGTCGCCTGCGGCTGAAGTTCATGTGGGATGTAAATTGGAATATTTCTGACTAATCTCTAGCGTAACCCTTCCTTGTCCTGCTTTCCTTTTAATGGCCATTTCATCGTATTTTCCCTTGGCAATTGGTGCTCTCAATCTAAGCCATCACCTGGTTAAAATAAGAATAAGCCAATCAAATAACCCCTAACCCCTGGACGGCTTGGTTTTAATGAAAACCATTTACGTTAAGGCAACCTTTCAGAATGTGTAAACATAATAGGCTTATTTTATATATAAGAGTTGTGCACTATATTCAGAAATCCTTGTACTTAAACCAGTTTCATTCTCATTAGTGCCAAATGTTTTCCTGTCCTTATTTCCACTTAATCCAATGATTCCTTAAAACCATGCAGTTCCAGATTATCAAATTTGGTATACTGTGGTGTGGGATATCAGGTCCACGTGTTATAATGTATATTCGGCACAACACGCACGCAAGTTGAAACGGATTTTCATTCACATTTTGCTGCCCATGTTAGTCTTCTCTAATATCTACATTATTCTAACGAAATCGATGAACCACCGTCCGATGAAATAAGGTAAGTAATATGAATAAAATGTTCAAATTGATCGATGCAAAGTAACGATGGTAAAATCAACGCTGCTCCATTCCAATGAATATGAAAATTCCACACCGGGGTTTCACTCATCCTTTCCTCTTCACTTTAAAAGATCCGTCTGTATTGGGAAAAATCGAGCAAGGAGGAGAGAGCACATATACAATGACTGCAGCCTTTGCACAAGAAGACTCCGAAGCTGACTATTCCCAGCTGGAAGCGGTGAGCGGTTTGGAGTCGCCCGTCTCATCTTCCTCGCGAAACGAAAATCTGCTCCTTAAAAATACCTCATCCGGGAGACAGACACAGACGTCCACCGGCAGCCTCAACCTAGAGGAAAGCATCACCAAGCCCCTGGTCTCCTCTGCAGCCGCCACCGCTGCATACATCATGACATCTGGAGAATTCATGCAGAGCGCTCCCCTGTTCGTGCGGAGATCCAGGCGCAACCTCCTCTATAAGATCCTCTGCTTCCTCGTCCTCGTTTTCCAGGGCGGTATTCTGGATTTCTACCTGATCGTGTTCACCGATCTCTACTGGTCCTCATGGGTAGCCACCGACTTGGTTGTGATAACAGGGTGGGGGATTTTCTTCATAAAGAACGCCAGGAGCAAACGCGAGCGGGCTTGTGGATTCCACCAGAAGACCTCCATCTTCGGATGCAACCTCGGGGAATTCACCTTCGCGTATTTAGCGTGGCTTATCTATGTTATCGCATGCACTCCGAAAGTGGTGCTCATACTGGAGACGTCCATTCTGGATCTGATTCAGCTAAAAGTGCTGCTCGGGATCACAGGCTTTAAAATAATAATGATGCTATCCGTACCATTACTCTACTGCCTGATAAATTCAATCATTGAGGACGTGAACGGGGCGAGTCGATACTATTCACAAAGTTGCTTCATGGTCACCTGCTTGGACCTGCTGGACAGCTTCACGCTGATAGAAATGCTACTGAGGAACGAGATCCCCACCAACTACCTGAAGTACACGGTCATTTCTGTTTACTTCATCGCGCTGGGTGTCCCGGTCTTGTGGCTTTACGAGCTGACCTCCTCGCAAATGAACTGCAGGTGGATTTGGACCAAGTTCCTCACTGGCCTCTTGGTCAACGTGCCGTTGCTTGTGGTGAGGTGCCTGCTCATGTATGTTCACAGGATGCCAGTGTCGGTGTTCATGTTTAAAAACGTGTTCATCCTAGCTTGTAAGTGCCTGGAGTTGTTGGAGCAATGCTGTATGCTGAAGGGAGTTAGGAAATTGACCGGCGACAACCCGGCCCAGGTATCACATTGTGTCTCGGAGAATGACATGTGTCCTCATGGTTATGTCAACACGCTGGCGGTCAACACGCAATCGTAAAAGGTTAGATCGCAAAACCTAGATTTTTGTTTTGGGGACCAAGTGCTGATAGTATGACCGACAGCGACTATCTGCAACACATTCTCAGCAGGTGCTAAAATCAAACACGACAGTATATCATTAATCAAGACGTCATACCCACGATTGTGACACACAAAGGAGATTACGATAGTGGGATGTTTTATGGCTGTGAGATAATTGATGTGTTTGTGCTGTTTGTCAGTAATTGCATTGCATGTCTAAGCTACAGTGTGTTGCACTTTAATAGGTGATATTTTCTTGAGGCAAAGTGCAATATAGAAATATACCCGACAATGTATTATTTGTGCACTCATGTGTACACTACTATTTGCTAGCGTAATTTATAATATTACGAATCTATTTCTCAGATAGCACACATATGTTGAAATGACATCGATTCCATATCAGACAACACAAAGAAACAACGCTGATCTTCAATCTTTTACTTTAAATCAACATTGAATCAATTAAGTTTCAACGCTGATAATTTAACACTGACCATAATTCAACGCATTTAACGATGATTCAACGTTGAAATAATAACATGGGTGCTATCTGGGTTAGAATTAAGTTAATTACAAAATTACTTGTTGAGAGTCAAGTGGAAATTTGGTGCACAACACATCAATTAACAATATGTAGGCTATAGGCTAAAACACCACTGTCATTTGTCAATAATAGTATTGTACTACACATTCAAATGCCAACAATGACCTTAATATTTTATGAAGTATACATTAATGAATTTTATGAGTATTTTGTGCCTCTTCCGATTTAAACAGCGTACGCATTTAATTTGCAGACTGCAAACTTTTTAAAAAGCCTACGGCGCACTGAATGCGTGTGTTCGTTTATTTTTATTTTGTAACGATTTTCCCATGAATGGATTGTTAAAATCATGATTAGTCATTAAATTTACATTTGATATTTCACATTCACTTTGGAATTAAGGCTTTGAAACCTATTGTGGCTGTCAGTCATTGCCTGATTTGGACGCCAACAGGAAATAAGTTAAAACGGATCGCGATTGGCAGTGTGGCGACATCAAACCCATAACCATATGTTTATGCCATGTTATTTTCCAAACAACGGTCAATATTCTTGAACATAAAAGCAAAAAATAAATTAACTGGCAGGGAGAATCCAGTAACTCCTCATTATCTCTGCGGGAGATGCTATGAAGGTGTGAAGTTAGGCATTTCCTTTACCTTACTTAGCAGACTATAATCTGATGAGATATTACAGTGGTCAGGCCTTAACAATGTAGCTTAAATCAGCCCGTAACTTTGTAAGTATTATTGTATAACTAAAGAGTAACAAGTGTACTCTGGGATTATTCTGTAAATCTTCTTGATTAGTTCATTATTCGGAGATCACCCATACATCGATGAATTCTCGATTCACTTTATTCATAGACCTATGACAGGTAGACATCAGATTCTTCTTTCTAAAATGTCGGAATTGTGATTACAAGATGAAAGGTTCAAGTCAAAGGGATTAACTTGAGAAAATGAACGGTACATTTAGGATGATAAGTGTTTAAGATCAAAGATAATATGTAATTTGACCAATGGAGAGCAGAAACGACAGCAAAATCCCTCGACATACATACGAATCTCTGCTTTTCCAAATTACCATGGTCATATTTTATAGCAAAATAAAGTTCTTTATAAGGTATTAAAATTAGAACACAGTCAAACTACGAATTTGAAGCAAAACCGCAACAGCTTTGATCATACTGGTATAACAATGTGAAATATTTTAATCATGCACAACTATACTGTTGATATAATTAAAGTTTTAAGAAAAAATATTGACTAACCTAATAATTCCCCAAAGAAACATAAGAAACGTTTCTCAATTACCTTGGAACAAACATCACTGTATATGTTTGAGACACTGCAATTCTGCATATTCCTGACTGTAATGAAAGAGAACAGCCCAAATCAAGACAGTGTGTATTAGGTGGTATTTAATAATAATACATGAAGATGTAAAATGTGTTTCTAGTGGTACACAGAGAGTAGTACTGTTAAGGGAGATATTTGATGAGAGGGATTGGAATGGACATTCTGAAAATGTTACTTATATTTTTTACAGTTGAAAGTGTATCTAGTATATTATTGCTGTTATGGTTTGTTAATGTTATTTTTTATATACAGTATATTAAAAAACTAATTTTAGAACTGTTTATGCAATGACAATTTCTCATGACTGGAATGAATTGGGTTCCTCCAATGTACCAAAGTGTTTGGACATCTTTGTACTTTAAAGGAAATCTGACTTACTAAATAGTTGCACCTGGGGAAAATTAGATTTTTTTTAACAGTGTTTAGCTTAAGTTCATTGTAAAGACAAGGGTGTCACTGTCACCTGAACTGCAAATGGATCAAAGTGCTTCACGACCTATTTGCAACACACAAAAATATAGATATATAATGGACTATCAAAATTACAATAAGTGTGTTCTCCTTAAGGTCAATTGGAAAAAAACTGTACAATACAGAAGTATATTTTATGATTTAAAATGTTTTTTTAGACATTTTAATGCATAATATCAAAAACAGAACTGAATTGTATCAAAACAAGAACCAGAATTGCATGTGTTTGGCAGTAATATATATAAATTTATACAAGTATGTACCTTTGTTTACAGTACAGCAAATCACTTGTGTACAAGGAGTGTATATTATTATACCTTAAAGATGATATGATCCAGTATTTTCTTTTTAAAATGTGTATGTATGATGAAATATTAGGCAAATAAAATGTATGTAACAAACCGATAAATAATAATAAATCTATGTAGTAAAAGGTACATATGTGTCCCATGAACATCTGTGGAAGTAGCTTTAATATTATTTGTAGTTGTATTTTAAATATGTATTTTAAGGCACTATAGAGATAAATTAACAGAAAAAGTGCAAAAATAAAACTGATGTTTAGTTATTTTTTCCATATTTTTTGCCCAAATTGTCATGAGATCCCTGTCCTAACTCTGCCCCACTGTTAAGGTAGTCAGAATTTTAGGTTGTGGCATCATCCTCCGTATAGACTGACAGCGTGGTAGTTGAACTCTGGAGGTTTTCACTCTGGAGGGAAGACCTTGAGATGTAACCCAGGTCTGACCCACTATAAGGTCTCTTCTCTCCTTGCTCCTCCAGGTTTTGTGGATTCTTCTCCTCCTTTTCAGGTTTGTAGGAGATACCAGCTTCGCAAAGAACCTGTGGCTCTGAGGGCTGCAGTGGCTGCAGTGGGTGCAGTGGCTCAGAGCCCTTGAGTGAGAGATCACGTAGGGAGAGGAGAGACTCTTCCTCAGTCCCCGTTGTGTCTCCATCACCTCTTGGCTCCTCCTGCAAACATGAACTGTGCTCAGCAGATGTCAGCAGTACATGCCCTGCCTGTTCAGATGTGCAACACAGCTGCCTTCTGAAGACTGAAGAGTAAATGGCAGAATTGATGCTGATTGACGTGTCCCCTCCAGCTGATAAATACATTTGGCACAGCCCTGTGTCAACAGCTGAATAACGTTCATTGACAGAAGGTCTGCTTTCTCTGCAACACATTACCACAGTTGAGGAGATTGTTTCCTGATGATCTTCTGCCACCTCCATCTCGTGATCACAGCAGGGGTCTTCCCTGAACTTCGGAATACACCGAAGGGAATAAGTGTCATATCTGTCTTCCAGTAGAGGGTGCTGTTCTTCTTCATTCTCCATGCACTCCTTCTTAAACCAATCTGTATTCTCGAGTTGGTAGGTTTGGAAGGCCTCAATTGCACCCTTTAGGGCTTCACCAGAAGGACATTGATGATAATCTTTCTCTCTTATGCCCTCAACATGGTTAATCATCCATGGCTCTAACTTCTCCTTGCCCAGGATCCGGAGGTAGAGCTCTTCAAAATGATTCATGAGTTTGTACTTGATGGTGAGTCTGAATGGTGAGGGAACGTCCTTCTCATCACAAATACCCTCAAAGTAAGCTACCACGTATTTGCCCAAGGAGGCGGACCGGAGCAGGTCTGGCATAATGAGGCTGAAAGCAGGGGTCAACATGTCCCCCATGGGTGAATGGCTGTCCTCCCTCAGTGTCACCTGGGGTCCCCCGCACATGGCTCGCCACTTGGCCTGCACACCGCGGGAGCACAGGACCAGCACCAGCACCTTATTGGGTGCAGTCCCAGTCCTCTCCATCTGGCACTCCAGCCACTGCAGGCGGCCCATTACGCCCAGCTGGGTGGAGTCCAGGAGGTCAAGGACTACCTCTGTGCCACACTTCACCTTGAGGAAGGCGCACAGCTTGAGCACAACATCCTTATAAAGGGGGTGGTCCAGGGAGTAGATTATCAGGACCTTCCTTGGGCTCTCAGTTGTCTGTTTTGGCTCTTTGGCATCATTGTCAGTCTTTGAAGGATCTGTGGAAAGAAGCAGTGAAATCGAGTTCCTCTTTTAAGCTCTTTAACAGCCTAGACAGTCCACTGGACTACAAACATGAAACAGCTCAGCTCTGTTTGTTCTGGTGATTTTCCCAAAAACCTATAGATGTACATTTTACACACTGCACATGGATAAAAAAACATAAAATGCCTGGTTCTCTGTATGGGGTAGTCCCCCTGAACCGGTACTGAAGCAGCAGTAGGGTAGGTGCTTTGTCAAAAACTTATCGATATATATTTGAAAAATTGCGTATGTTAGCACAGGTCATGCATACCGTAAAAAATGATTGACTGAAATGCTGGCATAAGATAAAGATAAAGATAATAAAATAATTTTATATATATTAATATAAATAAAATAATTTATATTCAAACACAAAATTGTGGTAGAACTTGAATTGTCTGTCATGAATTTTATATGTGGTAAATTACAATACTATAGGTCAAGCTGTCAATCCCAATGTAAATAATATTGGTTAGACAGTATCTGTTAAGGATCCTCAAAGATTAAGATGCATTTAGCCTGTCTTTTTATCACTAACCTCCGTGATGTTTTTTGCAGTATAAACAGACGATCAAGGCCATGACACAGATGATGGAAACAACCACGGTTCCAAAGGCCAGCAGTTTGTGATGCTCTACACAGGGTGGCGCTGTTGGGTCTGTTCGAGCTGGAAGAAAGTCACAGAGAAACATGAAGCAGTGATTAATCAGGATTCTCAGTCTGAGCGACAGTTTTTCAGCTTAAATCAACCAAAGATTCTGTGTACAAAAAGGCATAAAAAGTACTTAATTAGGTTAATTTACTGTGTGACCTAACTGTAGGACAAAGTTAATTTAAATATGGGAAAATGAATTAAGGAGACATGCATGGCTTTGCATTAACAACATGATTTTGCACACACAACAGATTAAATGTGTTTTTTTTCTTTCAGTAGTGAAAATGAATGGGCTTACAAGGCTATGGAAATATACACACACTGGCCACTCCGTTATGAATATCATTCTAATTCTGGGTAGAATTGGCCTTTCACAATGGCCTGCATTCTTCATGGCATGTATTCAAAAAGGTTCTGTAAACATGGTTTATTAGATGCTGGTCCATGTTTTCAGCTGCACATTCATGATGTGAATCTCCTGTTCCACCACAAAGATCACACAAAGATTCGCTGTGGGATTCAGATCAACTGAAGTACAGGACATGACTTTTTTGACACTGTGCATTATCCTGCAGGAAGCAGCCATTAGGGCGTGAATTGTGGCTATAGAAGGATACACAGGGTCAGCAGCACCACTCAGTCAGGCTGTGGCCACGATCGACTGGTATTAGGGTGTGAGCCAAGAACACATTTCCCACATGTAGGGACAGGACAGGCAAGGCAGGCCGTCACCTGGGCCCCCCCAGCTGGGCCAATTAAATACATAGTACAATGCAATGATAAATCTGCTTTATTTGTGCATTCTGTTTTTCACAATTAAGTGAAAATAAAAGAATTGTGTCTATTAAATTCTCTTTGTTGATATTATTGATTTGGACTTCATACTAAAATAATGCTCAGTTATTTTATCATGTGGGCTGGGGTGTGTTGCAGGTCTCCAGGGGGTTTTCTGTCTATGGTCCCCAGAATCGCCTCTGCGCATTATTACACCACCAGCCTGGATTTGGCACAGGCCGGGTGGGTCCATGGATTCAAGCTGTTTGGACCAAATTCAGACCAGCTGATATTTTTTTCAGGCAGAGGGGGCACCACTGGTGCCTTAGCACCTGCCTCTTTTGCCTGGATGACAAGTGCCCCAAATAGCCCCAAATAGCCCCAAATTGCCCCTAAGTGCCACTATTCGATAACTAACTATCAAGCATGATTTACTGAGGCAGACCACTCCCCCAGTCAGAAAAATATACCGAGGGGGATCAGGTCAGCAAAATGCACCCTTAGCCATGTCATGCCCCACCCCCCACTTTGAGCACCTGCCCATAGAAAAGCCTCTGGATGGCACTGCGTTTTTATAATTTGCTGCTGTCCAGTTTTGGTGAACCTGTGCCCACTGTAGCCTCGACTCAGTTTCCACTGCAGTGGATCCTATAGGTGGGTCTTGTAGCCCAATCACCTCAAGGTTCTACATGTGGTGCATTCAGAAATGCTTTTCTGCTTACTACTGTTCTAAAGAGTATTTAGTTGAGTTGCTGTACCCTTCCTGTCAACTCAAACTAGTGTGTCCATTCTCCCCTGGCATCTGTCATCAACAAAGAGTTTCTGCCTGCAGAAGGGCTGTTTCTCTGGATGTTTTTCGCTTTCAGCACCATGCTGTATAAATTCTAGCAGTAGCAATGCATGAAAATCCCAGGAGATCAGCAGTTTCTGAAATACTCAGATCACCTCATCTAGCACCAACAACCATGCCAAGGTCAAAGCTTAGATCACATTTTGTCCCTATTCTGGTGTTTGATTTGGCCATTAGCTGAAGCTCTTGACTTACGTCTGCAGAATTTTTTGCACTGTTCTGCTGCCACATGATTGACTGGGTTATATATTTGTATGGATGTGAAGATGTACAAGTGTCTCTAAGAAAATGGCCAGTGAGTGTATATTGATATAATACATTATTATCTTTCCAAAAAAATGCATTATTAGCAAGGCTTCACTGGACTGCAGAGTTCTCGTAAAGAGAACCCTCCAATCCTAGCTTTTTAAATGCTAATTGGTCATTTACAATTTAAAGCTTTAAACGTTCGGACGATAATGTTACGCAATAGGTTTGGCTCGGCAACTTACCAGAACAAACATCAAACTCCTTCTGTGGTCGAATGCAGTTATTTTTGCAACCAGGAAATAAGGGCTGAATCTGTAAGCGTTCATTTTGAAAATGAAAAAAAAAAAAAATCAAACTGCTGGCACCGTGAACATCGACAGAGCTGATTGTGTGCCATGGTGAATGGAATGAGAACACTTCCTTAATTATGCAGCAGAACTGAAGACACGTAGGTGTAATTAACATTACCTACCGAAACTCTGAACACACAGCAAAGGGCAGGGAATTTCTTAGAGTCAAACAGCACTTTCAGTCTGGTATCATTCCCCTGTGAAAACATGTGACAGACAGTTCAAGAGTTTTCAAAGGCTGCTCATTTGGCAGAGATCACTCATACATGCTTCATATCAGTGGTGATAACCATCATGTGAACCCAATTTGATTCCTAATTCCACCTTAACAAACAGCTTTATGATATAGCAGTGTTCACTTCTGGTGTATTCATAAGGCTTTATTGCCTTTTGTCCCAAATATGGAAAATTTACACAAATGTAAAAATATAAAAATATGAAAGTAAAAGCATTTACAGAAATCGTAACACAGAGACTGGCAAAATGAACACGAGGCTACAATCTGTGTCTAATATAATGAAAACAAAACCTGACTGGTTACAGAGGTATTACCAATTTTACTTTGTAATCCAAGCATAATTTGTCTTTAATAGTGGAAATGTTGGTACCTGCAGAAAATCCCAGTGCGTGATATTGCACTTCACAAACACCCTGTACCTTTCTGCATACTCCCAGCGGCTGAAATTCACCATAATTGTACTGCTTCCATTCACCAGTGCCATCATCAGCTTAATGTTTGGCTTCCAACTGGTTCCTAAAACACCACAATGAGGTCAGGGCACTTAATGAACAGTGAAAAAAAGGGCGGCCTGACTGCCCTGATTTTCATACACGGAGCTGGGACATTTACTCAAAGCACTTGATTGTGCAGACATGACAAAACACACATCCGGAACAAGAGAGTCTTCTAAGGTGCGGACTTGCCAGCTTTGTTTAGCTGGCTGGAGTGAGATTTTCAATTCGAGACAAGTCTGTACTCACATATACATGCATTTACATGTATGTAACAGTTTATTGCCTTGTAAATAGTCTGTAGGGTTTGCAAACTACAGCAATACATTAGATGTAGCTAATTTTAAGTTTATTACTGTAAAATGTACACTATATTGCCAAAAGTATTGGGACACCTGCCTTTACACACCCATGAAATTTAATGACATCCCATTCTTAATACATAGGCTTTAATATAGAGTTGGCTCACCCTTTGCAGCTATAACAGCTCCAACTCTTCTGGGAAGGCTGTTCACATGGTTTAGTAGTGTGTTTATGGGAATTTTTGACCATTCGTCCAGGAGAGCATTTGTAAGGTCAGGCACTGATGTTAGATGAGAAGGTCTGGCTCGCAGTATCTGCTCTAATTCTTCCCAAAGGTGTTGTATTGGGTTGAGGTCAGGGCTCTGTGCAGGCCAGTCAAGTTTTTCCACACTGCACATTTCCTTATGGACCTTGCTTTATACACTGGTGCTCAGTCATGTTGGAACAGGAAGGGGCCATCCCCAAACTGTTCCCATAAAGTTGGGAGCATGAAATTGTCCAAAATGGCTTCGAATGCTGCAGCATTAAGAGTTCCTTTCACTGGAACTAAGGGGCCAAGCTCAACCCCTGAAAAACAACCCCACACCACAATCCCCCCTCCACAAAACTTTACACTTGGCACAATGCAGTCAGGCAAGTACCAGTGTCTTGGCAACTGCCAAACCCAGACTTGTCCATTGGATTGCCAGACAGAGAAGCGTGATTCATCACTGCAGAGAACACATGTCCACTGCCACAGAGTCCAGTGCTGGAGTGCTTTACACCACTGCATCTGACACTTCGCATTGCACTTGGTGATGTAAGGCTTGGATGTGGCTGCTTGGCCATGGAAACCCATTCCATGAAGTTCTCCACGCACTGTTCTTGAGCTAATCTGAAGGCCACATGAAGTTTGGAGGTCTGTAGCTATTGACTCTGCAGAAAGTTGGCGACTTCTGCACATTGTGCACCTCAGCATGCGTTGTCCCTGCTCTGTGATTTTACATGGCCTACCAGTTCATGGCTGAGCTCCTGAGAGCGACCCATTCTTTCACAATTGTTTGTAGAAGCAGTCTGCATGCCTAGATGCTTGATTTTATACACCTGTGGCTATGGAAGTGATTAGAACATCTGAATTCAATGATTTGGAGGGGTGTCCCAATACCTTTGGCAATATAGTATAGATTTGCCATAAGATTTCTTGTGTGAGCGTGAGAGTCTAAAAGCACGAGTGTCACGCCAAAAGCACGAGAGCTGGCAACCATGAAAGTGTGAATCTCTAAAGCTCCATTAAAAAAATAATATATTTCAAATTGGTTTTGTTCCAGGACAAACTGGAATTCTAACTGGATTCAGGTTCAAATGTGGTTGAGAGAACCGGTCAGTCCTGCAGTGGAGACTGAATGGATGGACTCAGGGGGACCAGCGCTGAAGGACGTGGAAGATCTCACCGCTTTCTAGGCACGCTTTCGTCTCCAGCATCATGCCGTCCTGGCATCCTGTCAGAAGGACTGGTGGTCAATACAGTGCAGCAACAGCAGCTGCTCCTCAATGCACCATAAAAAGACAGAATTTTGCATTCTCCACCACCACAGAATTCTATTGATTTGCAGTCACACTTATAATGATGTAAGTGTATTTAAAGTAAAGATTTTGAGCTTCCAATAGAGCATTCAGGGAATTTGAATGAAACTTGCGTATTTCACAGTATTTTTCATTCTTACCTGGTATGACAATATTTTTGTAGATGTTGCTGCCTTGACCTATACTTGGCCTTGGCAAGTTAGACACAACAACATAATATTCTTCATCAGGCTCTACCACCACTCCATCCAGAGAAAATAACCACTAATAGAAAAACACCACATGCAAACGACACCATAAGTAACACAAATACAGATGAAATATAATAGTATCATTTATTTGAAACACTTTGCGAAACTTCCAATGTATAAACTCCAGTATAGAAATGCTGTCACTTCAGCTCAAAACCTCAGTTTGCTGGACATACGTAGAAATATGCATAGCAGATGCTAATGTTAAGCTTGGAATGTTACTGATTTGTAGATAATGCTAATTCTACTAATATTGTTTCAAAAATAAAGGATAGGGTTACATTCAAATCCATTCAGTGTTTTCTGGAGTCTCCAGGCGAAAAGTTTCAGAAGTATTGCCTTAAATATAAAATCTTTTTGTTCCTGTATAGCTACACAATATATATTATATATCAAAATATATCTGAGAATGTCAATCATGTTACTCATTGTACCTGTTTATTTGCGGGCGTAATTTCATCCAGGAAGTTGTAACGAACACAAAGGTTCCTGTTGGTTGATACCTTCAGCATTTTAACTTCTGCACCTCGGAGGTGTTTCATGCTTCCTGAATGGCAGGAAATCACACATTAGTCACAGGAGTCATGCAAACTTATGAGACAGCCCCATTAAACCACTGCAAATGGAACAAGCTGCCCAGCGGCTCTTTGGAAGTGTGAACAGGTAGCTTGTATCTGATCAAACTGAGGTTTCCTTTACTAGAGGGGCTTTTTTTGAGGCTGATGTCCCCACAAATTGCACTGATCTGGGAATTAATGAGGGAGTGAACGTCAGCTGCTGCCGTTCATATTAAGGACTGCTGGAGGTCACACACCGTCGAGCTGTGTCCTCCACCTCACCACGACCACTGGCACCAGGTCGCCGTTTCCGTCCTGTCGTACCGCCACCGTGCATTCTAAGTCTTGTGGGGCAGTTGGGGTCATCCTCTGCTTCCTCTTCCAGCCATTTCTGTGACAGTAGTCTTTGGGAGGGAGCACCAGAAAGCTACACACCATGCTGACAGTTTACTAAACATCCACTATCCTTGTTTATATATGGGCTGGGAAGTTCATCGTGTTAATGCTTAAAGTTACTTTGAAAGTCATAATGCATTATTATGTCTTTAATCACATTATCTTTAATTGCGTTTTGATACCTAAATGGATGAATAGTATGAGCAAAATTTTTTTAATAGAAACCTATAATATTCCTTTCTGGTTATAAACATTGTCAGCGTTTAGGTTATGACGCAGCACACAATCACAGAATTTGAGGCTAAAATACAATAAAAATTTCACTGAATATGTACCCAAAAATCAAAGAATAAAAAACTAGATAATATGATTTTAAATATTTTTACTTTATTGCATATAACCCACAATAAACAATCAGTATGTATGATAATGTATTTTTTTGGAATACTTATTGGTCAGTTTTGACTTTTTTCTCCTCTCTGTAACTCCCAAAATACTTTTGTTTATTACAGAAATAAATGGTAATATAACAAAACTGAATAATTACGCCCAGAGGCGAAATTGACAATTTGAAGTGAATCTGTCTTCAAACTAATTTCAAAAATCATATAAAACTGTTACAGTAATGAGTTGTGAGAATGACCCATATACTCCCCTTTGTATTAGTTGTAACATTAATTTTGGGATTCAGTGTGTAAATATTTCTGATTGTAAATGTTAATGTTAGGTGCAATTAATCGCGATTAATCAAAGAAAACTGTGTGATAAATCGTTTTTTTATTGAGTAGTAACCTTTGGTTGGAGACTTATCATGATACAGGTACCTGTTCATGCGTACTGTATCATAGTGCCGATTAATGCAGAGCGGAAGCCCCCCGATAAATATCCATACGGTATCTAGACTACTGAGAAGTCTATACTTGAAAGAAAAGGTACAGAAAAGGTTTTTGTAACCTACCTATGTCTGCTTCACACCTCAGCCCCTAAAAACGAACGAAAATATAACCAGAATTTATAGGGAAAGCAGTATTTCCGAGTACTTCGGCTATTTCCCTGGGTTAACCTCAACTTTAGCACATCAGTATTTTTCGACCATATTATATACTTCTGTACTTGTAGCTAAACCAAAACAATATCAGGGACAACAGTTGGCTCATTATACCAGATTCTGAATGATTTTTTTTTTACTAATAATAGTTTAAAGTAAATACATTTAATAATATATACATTTTATATATTTAATTCATATACGTTTAATAATGAGCAATAGTTTATCCTAAGCGCAGTCTGAAGCGGGCGATGATAGTATTGAAAAACGAAAAAATATATTTCACATTTGCGGTTGTGCCACAGATGCGATAGGAGATGAGATAACGCTGCGGCATGTTTACAGCTGAGGCACATTCGGGCTCCTAGCTTGGTGGCGCATCGACCGTGACGCCGAGGACCGACTGGGTCACTTAACATGTTTGACGTATTGAAGGCAAACTCCGTCTAAAATGATATGGCTTAATTAAATGGAGTAATCCCTCTAATGCCTAAAGAGCGGCACGTGGAAAGCGCACTTACTTACCGCTTGCGTGCAGTTCAGCGTGTTCAGCACACGGAGACCAGGCAATAGATCTGGACATGCGGAAAGCAAAACACTGATGTACAATAATGAAATCATCTTCTTTTCATATCAAAAAGTTTAATGGTACATGTTCATTGTAAATAATTGGTCCACGGGGGACTTCCCAGTATTGTGGAAGCGACATGAAACATCTACACAGGCTTCCTGGTGGGTTAAGCAAAAGTACAGGTTGTTGGGGTCACATCCTACTTAACTGGAAACTCAGTGCCTCTCTCTCTCTCTCTCTCTCTCTCTCACTCTCTCTCTCTCGCTCTCTCTCCCCCGCCCCCATAACAAATTTGATGGATCAGGACTTTTCATTTCACACTTACTGCTTCACTGTTTTCTTTTCAATATTTCCAACTTCACAATCAAAAATGCCTGCAAATTCTGTATGTTGACGGTGTAAAGTAAATCAAGAGTTTCTTTCTTAATGTTTTTTTAGTTGGTCTGTTGCCTTGTACTTTATTTTCCTATAGATTTCTGGTCTGAGAAATGTCGACCATACATTAAAAAATAAATATTGATTTAAAAGTCTGTTGCAGTCATACAGGTATGTGTTTATTTTTGATAGTGATTAATAGGTAGGACTTAAAAATTTTCTAGCCAACAATAATGTGACACATCAATACCCACACTTTTGTCTTTTATAACACCAAAGGATTATATAGATTTTGTGTGTGTGTGTCTGTGTGTGTGTCTATATACACACACACACACACACACACACACACATATTTGGTTGACCTAAACTTAATAGCAAACGTAACTAAATGTGTGACAAATTTAATCACCTCTGCATGAAAATGACACAACATAGAAAGATACAATGATTACTTTTGACAGTAGTTTTATTATTATTAACTATGGTCCTCTAAAAAAACATATACTGTATAACATATATAGCATTTATTTCAAATTTAAAATGTATGAATAATAATCACAGCATCAGCTGTTTTATGATTGAAATCAAGATGCAACAACGTTCTGTAGTAAAGTAGGCCACACAGTTTCCTGTCAGTTTGACATTTTTTTTAAGACCGATTACATGTCCAAAACACAGCTTCAAAGACACCCAACATCACGTGATTTGGCTGAGACAAGTGTTATGAGACCGACCTAAATAATCATCTTTCTGAACAAGGTCTCAGAGATTCCGGATCCACCTCAGAAACTTGTAATCCAGTAATAAATATGACAATGTCTTTGAACTGCAGATACTCAAACAGGTTTTCAGTGCAACGATAACAGACGACACAGGCTTGAACGTTAACTATTACTATTTCTCGCTGACTCAAGATTCAGGTGTTTACATGGCGAGTGGTTTAAGGTGCGATAAAAATATGAATATATGTAACAGAGACATTGTGCCCATAGAGACTGAGGGGGCACTGTCCCCCGCGATCAGTTTCTTTGGAAGTTTATTGTTTTATTTAATTGTATTGATAATTAATTTGTATCATGCGATTGTGCTGCAAATGCAGTATATCTCATTTTCATGTCATTTGTTAATTGATGTGCCTAGATTAAATGTATGATATTCCATCTCTTCCTATTTGCTACTAGTACGCACTGCAAACATTGAGTGCTTTGATTTGAGTTTCTTCCCCTTTGAGACAGACTGTGTGCTGCTGTGCTACCCGACCAGCTGTTTTTACTTGCTGCTGCCTGGACAAAACAGTCAACTGAAGTCAGTCATCTTCTAAAAACCAGACTATTAGGATGTTAGGTTACACCCTCGAGGTACAGATGTAATAAGTAACTGAAACATGTTGATGTGTAACCTAGGCTGAATTACACTGATGTGATTTAAATATCGGCTGGCAGCTGTGAATGAAGGTATAAACTGGCTCGATTCACATTGACGCAGTGCCTTATAAGTCAGCCTGCAAAAATGTATTAACTATCAAGCTATTGAAACAAAATATACTGCAAATCTGTAGTTACTACCCCCCGACCTCATCTC